>NW_027507748.1:475402557-477918324 GCF_037356315.1 Lithobates pipiens
ATACGTTCACAATTGGAACATGTCACATGTTCCACCCAGCTATGTTGCGAGTCTGCAGGAGCTGGACATTGCAGTCGTGATCTGCTGACCACAGGTGCAATGCTCTGCACATTTTTTACCTGCTAAAAATTATGATTTTTTTTTTTAAAGATGAACCTATCATGGACACCAAACCTGAGGTGGGCACCCTAATCATTTTTCAACTGGACCATTTGCAAAAATGCCACCTTCAAACCTCTTCTTTACTACCATGACTTCCATGATACCACTTAAGGACCACCTGCCCACAATGTACTATGGACAGGAGGGCCACACCTACTGGTATATTGCTGCTTGCTTCCACAGATAGCAGATTTTACAGTGAGAGACTGTCAGAAAGTCCTGGCCAATGGACATTGGCCAGGACCTGCTGATCGGCTGTGTCCAATAGCATCTCAGAGCTCTATGTTGAATCTCAACACAGGGCTCTGAATTGTGATTGGACAAAGCTAAGGGAACAATCTCTGTTTCTTATCTAGGAAACATAGAGATTTGTTAATAATGTCCCGCTGAACAGCCATTCACTGGGAAGCTCAGTGTGCTGTTGCTTATACTCCCCCAGTTCTTATACAGCTAAGGACAGAGTGAATGTGATCAATTATTAAAAAGGGAAAAGGGCTATTTATAATTTTCTTTTTATATCTATACATAAATATCTTGAATTTTTTTGCCTTGAGGCAATTCAGTTCGCATTGTAGCGCTATACAAATTATTCATTCATTAATTTAATTTATATTTTAAACTGAATGGGTTGTTTTATAAGGTGATCATTAACAATCACGTTAACCCCCTTAAACGCCCTAGATGTTAACCCCTACCCAGCCAGTATCATTAGTACAGTAACAGTATATAGTATTATCACTGTATTGGTGTCACTGGTGATGTCAGTGGCAGTTAGTCAGTTCGCCCCCATCCTCAGTTGGCATCAGATTACCCGCCGCAATATATATACGATAGTTTGTAGGCGCTTTAAATTTTATGCAAACCAATCAATATACACTTATTGGGATTTTTATTTACCAAAGACATGTAGCAGAATACACTTAGCCAAATTTATGAGGAAATTAGATTTTTTTTATTGGTTAAGTTTTATAGCAGAAAGTGAAAAATATTGTCTTTTTTTTTTATATTTGGTCTTTTTTCTATTTATATAACAAAAAGTACAGTAGTGTTCAAATACCACCAAAAGAAAGCTCTATTGGTGTGGGAAAAAATGACAAATTTTGTTTTGGTATAGTGTTGTATGACCGCGCAATTACCAGTTAAAATAGTGCAGTGCTAAATAGCAAAAAATGGCCTGGTCATGAAGACGGTAAAACCTTCCGGAGCTGAGGTGGTGAAATAAAAAAATAGCATGCTTTCTTATAGAGGAATGAGAAGAAAATATATTTTAAAAAAATATTAGACAGGGAGGGTGGGAAAGTTGCTTCAGACTGCAGGTATCTAGTGGCAGCAAGAACAACCAGATCAGTGTAGCTGTAGTTAGGGAACTGGAATCAGACCACGTAAGATTAAAAAGTTTATTAATGCACACGACACCAATTCAACATCTACAGACCATAAGCATAGCAAAGTAAAAATAAACATAGCAGTGAAGCAAAGCTTAACTAACAACCTAACTAAGATACATTATGCACAAATGGAGGGAAGCTCGCATATACAATAGAGCATAACAAGGACTGGGACCAGAGATGAGGTAACAGGATACAGGGAACATGATGCAGGATATGGTAAGGGTCAAGATAATCAGCAAGCAGGTATTTGGCAAAACACTTTAGCACAGATGAAAATTAAGGGAAGGGTTATATTTCATCCTAGCAGTCAGCATCAGGTGGAGCCTTATTACTGGAATCTTCTGACTGCTGGAAGACACCCACTTGTGGCCACCAGAACTGTGCCCTCCAGCTGTGGGATCCACAGTGGCACCAGCAGTTAGAGATGGGCCGGACACCTCCCTGTTCAGTTCGCACCAGAATTACCAAACAGAGAAAACGATCTGACACGAACAGTGAACCCTATTAAGCTCTATGGGACCAGCACTTGAAAAATCAAAGGTCCCCATTTTGAAGGCTTATATGAAAGTTTTTGGCAATAAAAAAAGGTATGGGGTCTGGGTACTGCTCTGTTTCAATACATTAAAAAAAATATCTTTTTTTTCAGGAGCAGTGATTTTAACAATGCTTAAAGTGAAACAATAAAAATGAAAAATTCCTTTAAATATAGTGCCTGGGGACCCCTTATTCAGCCTGTAAAGTGGCGCATCTGTACCATGGATAGAACCTACTGCAGCAAAATTGAAATTTCTAATTTAAAAAATGACAATTAAATTGCCAGCAATACAATACCATTGCTGGCAAAAGAAAAAGTTTATAAAAAATGGCCCAGGGGTACCCCCCAATCCATACCAGACCCTTATCCAAGTATACAGGCCAGGAAAGGCCTCCTGAACCATACCAGGCCACAGGCTCAGCCCCCCACCCAAAAGCCCCTTGTCCCCATGTTGCATTTTCCTATTACCATGTCATGAGTATTAGAATAAATATATACTACTATTTATATATATAAATATATAAATATATATAATGTGTTCAAAATACATCACCTTTATCTGTAGGCACTATTTTAATCAAGATCTAAAGTTTGTTCAAAGATGGGATGTACTTACATTTTCACAATATTGTGTGTGTGTGTGTGTGTGTGTGTGTGTGTGTGTGTGTGTGTGTGTGTGTGTGTGTGTGTGTGTTTCGGTATAATTATACCTGAGTAGCTTCTCAGAAGTACACTCACCAATTTACAATATAAGTGGCTGTAGGCCAAAGCATCTAGGTTTTACAATACATAGCTGGACAAATGAAATTGGAAAAAAGATACTGTATGAGAATCTTTCATGATGTATCCATTTATGAATTTATTTCATGGTACAAATATATGCAGGCTTCCCTTCAATGCTTTCATGTAAATCAAAGGTTTTCAAGGTTTAAGTGGTTATAACAAAAATACAAGCACCAGCTTTCATCAAAATGTCTGTTGTTCAAAGGGCATCTCACAAAATTAAAGCCAAATGCCAAACTTATTATGTATGAGAGCTGGTTGCACTGAGCACAACTCATTAACTAATGACTCTGTAATTAGTTTTCAGTAAAGGGTTCCTGAAAAGATACCATCGGCACTGACAAATGATTAGAGGGATCTGGGGATAGTTTAGGAAGTGAATCAATTATAATTTACAGCTATTAGATATTGGTCAACACATGTCAGCACTATGATAATAGGGGAGGCTAATTTCAGGTGTACAGATTTTCTAAAATAAAAAGGATTCAAATTACCAGGTAAATAATACAAAAATGTATACAATGACCCCAGGGTTTACCATATAAGCTGACAGTTTGCCCTTAGACCTTTTGGTCTACACATGTTTTTTTCATTCCAATTCCAACTTAGGCAAAAAGCAGTACCCAGCAATTCTTAAAAATGAAAAGCTGCTCCGGCTTCTATACTCACCCGATCTCTGGCGCCGTCCCCGACAGTCTCACCCACTCACCAATCCAATGCCGGTGCTCTTCCACAACAGCAGCAACCTCTCTTTTGTTTCTGACTTTTCACATGTCAGTATCAGGAAACAGCTGACTCATTTGACTGAGCATGGCAGGTAACACAGTCTAAAAGTGGCATACATCCGAAAAGACAGTGATATGTGCAGGCACAATCTAAATGTCTAAAAAAGGTTTGTTTTCTTGTATAAACTGTATTTTGGGTTCATGCAAACATTACATTATTATGCATATTATGTAGGAGGCAGAAAACACTTCCTCGTACTGGCTTCCTTGAAAGAATTTACAGTTGGATGTACTGTATTTTTTAAAATATTATCTGGACCTAGCTATTAGGTTAGGGTTATAATAATTTGCAAAGTGAAATCAAGAGACACCATGCGGACCCTGTCGATTATTGACCATACCCACAAAAACATGTCCCAAATTATAACCCCACCCACAAAAACATGGCCCAAATTATAACCCCACCCACAAAAACATGGCCCAAATTATAACTACACCTACAAAAACATGGCCCAAATTATAGCCACACCCACAAAATCATGCCCCTATTTTTAACACAGCCCTAAAAAAAACTCTGACAAACTTTTGCAGCAAAAGGCAGACATTCAAGATTTAAAGACATACGTTTTCTGCACCAGTTGTAGAACAGTGCTATGCACGCTGCAGCATATTGTGAGTGTGGTAAAATTGCAGTTACAGTGGGACATGCTTCAAGAGGCATGATTGAAAAGATTTGAGTCTATTCTGCTATGGCTCAAGAGTAATTAACACAAAGAGAACAGGGGTCAGAGTGATAAATCAACAGATTGCAGAGGTCAAGATAAGTAATGCACAGAGAGCAGGGGTCATGGAACGCAGGGGTCAGGATTAAGTAATGCACACAGCACAGGGGTCAAGAGTAAGTAACACAGAGTTTGCATAGGTCAAGAGTAAGTAGCAGGGGTCACGAGTGTGTAACACACAGAGAGCAGGGGTCGAGAGTAAGTAGCATGCAAAGTGCAGATGTCAGAAGTAATTAATTCACGGAGCACAGGGGTCCCTAGTAGGTAACACAGATTGGAGAGGTAAAAAGCAGGTGTCAGGAGTGCAGAACACACAGATTGACGAGTTAGGTGTGCATAATGCATGGAGTGCAGGAGTGTGTAACACATGGAGTACAGGGTCCAGAAGTTCATAACACATGGGGCTTGATTTATTAAAACTGGAGAGAGAATCTTGTCCAGCTCTGCATACTAACCAATTGGCTTCCAGTTTTTTTTTTATCATAGTTTTTTACAAACTCTGAACTCTGAGGGAAAAATAAAAAGACAATGGAAAAATTGCAAAAAATTACCTGTCCACTTGAGTTTAAAAGTGGAGCGCAGGGCCTGGCAGCACAAAACGGATAAACTGCGCTTATTGCAGATAAAAGTTCCAGATAGAGTAAATAATCATGTATGTAGTGTAGCAGTAGAGAACTCATAGAGCTAGTATGTCCATCAGTGTGGTGTTTTTTTTTATTTTTCAATGTCTTGGAATAATGGCCCTGGTGGCTAATGGAAAGCAGCAGAATAGGTCTTTTTTGGCCTTGGAAATAAAGCCAGGGAGCTAAAAACAAGAGCAATGTCGACAATGGGGTATCCAATCCTGTAAGCATTTTATATACTACAAAGACACAGGACTAGAAAGGATGAATAAATGGACAAGAAACCCTTATATAAAGCATGGTGCCCCTTTTTACCCTTTGCACATGTTTGCGTCTCTTTATACCCACAATTACTTCATGATCAATAATGATATAATTCCATTACAGTGTTCTACTTTGTCTTCCTTCTACCTGCCTTGCGTTTGAATAAAGACAGCCTTGCAGAAAGTGGTGCTATTACTGATAGTATAAACACTTATAATAACTGGGCAATAAAAGGGTTAAATATAAAGCACAGGCAAATAGGAAAAACACAAATTAACACAGCTCTGTAGCCAATAATAAGATTAAGTGCATGAATTTGTGTTGGTATTAGCCTCTTGCAATCCCTGTGCAGATTGGGAGAGGGATCTGCGGCACTGGGAGTCAATCAGGTGAGCTGCATGCAAATATGCTGGCGAGGAACCTACTGCACCACACAGGCAGAAAAACAGCTCAGTTATATTATATAATGATATGGTAGCAAAATATGCATAGATTCTTCTTCCCAATCTATGCATATTTTTCTGAAGTGCATAGTATGTATACCATACCATTGCACACATCCTACTTTTAGGTATATTGTAAAGTAATAGTCTCATATACATCCTGTATTGTGAGGGTTATGAATACCCTAATCCGCCATCAAATATAGGAGCATGCAAACTGCCCCTATGCTCAGTTACAACAGTCTTTATATGAGCATGGGAATCTAATTAGATGGCGTTATATTTTCATTTTTTCATATTGCAGTGTAGGGGGCTCACTGGCAAGGTTTATTCAATAACCCAGTAGGGGAATACTTACAACCAACCATTTATGGCTGAACAATCTTCAATAATTTGAATCATTCTTCAAAATGTTATAGTATGCACATGTTGTTAAGTCCTTTGTCCTCCCAGAGGTCATTGAATGACGCACATGTACTCACATCTACTTTAATTCTGTTATTCACAGCCTAGTCCCCTTTTTCTGAAGCAGTAAAAAAGTACTCTGTGATTAAGCTACAGGAGATCTGAGTTCAAAGTAACAAAGATTGATGCTATGGGGTAAAGTTATATTTGGATTATCTGACAATAGCTGGAGGATAGGCACTTGTGAGAAGATAATTTAATCTGAAACAAAGCAATGAGCATTTGCAAAGCAGCAGACGCTACCCAAGAACAAACCTACATAATGACACAAGGTTAAAATAAACTACAATTTGAAAATGTGAGATTGTTCTGAGCAGTGATTCATAATCCAAAAAAAAACTGTAAACAGAAATAGAATAAAAAAAGAGAAATTATGTTAAAAAAAATAAAAAGTTCTCAGAAGCCTTGCTTTAAAAGCATCTGCCTCTGAAAACATTTATTTTTATACATTCTATAACCACAAGTATTAGCTATTAAAGCATGAATGCATAGGTCACAGACCAAGGAACATTCATTTTTCCTACTACAAAAAGTTATGAAAATGTTTTCAAACTGAAATAAGTGAAAATGCTGTTCTTGAAGGTTTGTCAGGATCATTAATGCTTTTAGTCCAATAGTGCCTTGTCTAGAACACAGAGAAATGTATAGTACAATGTCATTGAATATGGGTTTAGTTAATATAATAGTACAATAGTGGTATATGGCAGCCAAACAGAAATCACTAATCAGCCTGCAAAACCCAAGCTGAAGATTGCTTTCTGGAAGGATAATACATATCTTGCAAACTACTATGTAGATATGTGCCTGAACAAAAATGTGAATTGACCAAACCTACCACACTCTCATACAGTATATACGTGTATTTAAATATATTAACCTGCTGGTGCCACACTCCACAATATTACCTCCTCACAAAATGCAATGTGATAATACCACTTAAACTCAAAAACATGTAAATAACAATGCATAAACAGAAAATGGTTGGTGTGCATTGATTTCCTGTGTCTGACGCCTGGCTTAAGTGGACAAGGAAATGTCCTGTTAGTAAACAACCACTTTACCTGGTACACCAGGCGTTCCCACCCAAATACCAACAAGCCTCAACTTTAGCTAAAGCTCTTGTGGAAAAGTTCTTTGTCCACTATGGCCTGTCTCAGTATATCTATTCTGATCAGAGAAGAAGCTTCAAGTGCAAGCTCATCAAATCACTGTTAGATCTGCTGGGTATTCAGAAATCTAGAACTGGGGGATTCTCAAGGAGACCCCCAGCTGGAATAATTAAACTGCACCATTCTAGTCATGCTTGGGACTCTAAGATAAAAAGATACAGCATCAGAGTAGGCACAGTACATGCAGTACATGCTTATACTAGCACTAAAAATGATGTTACAACCTATTCATCGTACCTGCTAATGTTGGGGAGGGAAGCTCAACTACCTGTCGATATGGTATTTGGCACTTTATTATTATTATACAGAATTTATTATACCAAAGGATTACCCCTAGATCAAACATCAATAACATCTCACCAAGGATATGTAGATCCCTTAATAAAGAATTTGAAAACAGCATATGAAAAACTCTGGGGTCTCCAATGCCCATTATCAGTTGAACAAGGAGAACTTTGACCCTAAAGCAAGGATACAAAACTTGAAGCCTGGGGACAGAGCATTGCTGGACATCTAGGTGTTCTAGGAAAACACAAACTAGCTGACTGCTGGAAGTCTCAACCTTTTAAAGTTTGCAAACAGTTACCCAGGCTGCAGGCTTATCAGATCCACCCAGAAGAGAAGGGCCTATTAAAGATATGGCTCTGGGAATTACCCCTTGCCCATATTGGAAGCAGTTCCAATGTCCTCACAAACTGACAAATTAAATATAAAGTGGCACTAGACAATCTCAGAGTAAAGTATGATTATGTGCAAAAATGTACATATAACTCAGTTATATAACCATAAAATATAATGCATTTGTGCATACATGGAATTCAAGTGTTGAATGTGCAGCACAAAATCCTTTGTGTGCCAAAAGTGCTCTTCCTCTCTTCCATCAATCCACTCAATGTATGTGAATAGATTGCTCACGCACAAGATCAATATACTGTACATATAGATCAAAACAAATCCCATTAACACAATAAGTAGTGCACTCACATTTAAATGGCACAAAAGCAACCAGAACGTTAATAAAGATAATCAGGAGGTGCTGCCACTCTGCTCACTCCTAGAGCTGGCGTATACTCCGATTACTGGAAACTGCATCTCGGAACTGACATCCCGGAAACCGTGAGGACCGGATGTCCCACCTCTACGCACTTTGCCCACATGGAGTCCTCAGGAAGGATTGGATTGGAGCTTCCTGAGTATGCCATGCTGGCAAAATGTGTTGGAACAGGACATCCAGTTGTCACTTCTTGTTCTAGTGACATCATTTTAATAGATCATCTAGGTTTAAATTTTTGACTTCTTGTATACTTCTCTGTTTTTTAGCCTCCTAATTTACATCGAATCACCTCTTTCACCTTGGCCAATAAGCAGGCAGCTGACCAAGAAACAATAAATCATTTAAGTCCCATTCACACCTGTGTGTTTAATGCATGCCAATGCATGTGCACAGGTTAACCACTGTCTTACATGGTGCTAGCCTAAAGGTAAACCAAAAGTGGCTTTTTTTTTACAAGAGGTGTGGTAATGTCCAAAATTACAAATCCTTCTGCAAGAAGAACAGTAATTATTTATGTATTTAATCTGCATATTTAGCATGGTAGGGTAGGTCACAAGAGTGCCAGGGTGTAGTTCCCCAGTTTGGCCACTAGATTTTACCATAGCTAGTCTTGGAGTCCTTCAGAACAGTAGCAGGGTCTGACTATAGATAATGAGGTAATGCAAGTTCTGCCCATGCCAGGGGCATCGTGGGAAGTAGAGCTCTGTATAAATAGTCTGTCAGGAATGCACCTTAGGTTGTTATGGGAAATATCTGGAGGATTCGGCTACAGCAAAAATGTAAGTTGTGAGGTACAATGTCAAAAGGCTTCCCCTTGGGAGAAGCAGTGGCGGAAAGGTGCAGGACTATTGGGACTACTCACATCCCCTTTTCTTTGGATGCAGGACTCTGGCAAAACCCTAAAAAAGCTACACGTTCATTGACATGGCTCTCTTCTCTTTATGGTTCCTTTTATTTTTTGCAAACTTTAAGGGTTGTGCCAGTACCATTGGGATGACTGAAATACACAAACATGTACATCAACTGCATTTAGTAAACCATTTAGTAAATATTTAAAAGCCTTGGGTTGTTTTGACCCTTCCTCCTCTTAACACCAATACTTCCTCTGGAAACAGACAGTGCTAAGTGAAGCTGCTATTGGAGCCCATTGCTAAGGTATGAAGCAGGTTCGGTAGGTACCTCTATTGTGTCCTGGTTAGGCCAGGATGGGAGCCCCCCAGGGTGTAGTACTTGGGTATTGGCAGGTTCCAAGGGGCACCCTGGGGATGATCCCACTTTAATAGTGCCCATTTTTGTCTAGGTGACCATCCTTTGGTCAGAAACGGTTTAAAAAAATGTTCATGCTACTCTCACCAACTTTATTTGCTACACATACAGCCCAGCACATGGCTCCCGTTAACACAACACTAGTTTGTGTGACATTCCTCTTTAATATTAAATGCCCCCCCCGCCCAAAAAAAAATGGATAAATAAAAACCCATCAATGGTAGAAATATTCTACTGTGCAAAAATATCTTAGACAGAATATATTCTAGCTTGTGCAATTAAAACATACGCTATATTACCAAAAGTATTGGGGCACCTGCCTTTACAAGTACATGAACTTTAATGGCACCCCAGTGCACAAACAAGCTCCATAAAGACATGGGTGAGTGAGTTTGGGGTGGAAGACCTTGACTGGCCTGCACAGAGTCCTGACCTCAACCCGATAGAACACTTTTGGGATAAATTAGAGGGGAGACTGTGAGCCAAGCCTTCTCTTCTACATCAGTGGCTGACCTCACAAATGTGCTTCTAGAAGAATGGGCAAACATGCCCATAGACACACTCCTAAACCTTTTGGACAGCCTTCCAAGAAGAGTTGAAGCTGTTATACAGTGCATTGAAAACGTATTCATACCCCTTGACATTTTCCACATCTTGTCATGTTACAACCAAAAACTTAAATGTATTACCAATGTAGACCAACACAAAGTGGCGCATACTTGTCAAGTGGAACAAAAATGATAAATGATTTTCAAACATTTTTACAAATAAATATGTGCAGTGTGGCGTGCATTTATATTCAGCCCCTCAATATTTTGTAGAACCCCCTTTCCCTGCAATTACAGCTGCAAGTATTTTTGGGTATGTTTCTACCAGCTTTGCACATATAGAGAGTGACATTTTTGCCCAATCTTCTTTGCAAAATAGCTCAAGCTCTGACAGATTGGGTGGAGGGCGTATGTGAACAGCAATTTTCAAGTCTTGCCACAGATTCTTAATTGGTTTAGGGCTGAACTTTGACTGGGCCATTCTAAAACATGAATATGCTTTGATCCAAACCATTCCATTGCGGACCTGGCTATATGTTTAGGGTTGCTGTCCTGCTGGAAGGTGAACCTCCACCCCAGTCTCAAGTCTTTTGCAGACTCTAACATATTTTCTTCCAGGATTGCCCTGTATTTGGCTCTATTCATCTTCCTATCAACTTTGACCAGCTTCCCTGTCCCTGCTGAAGAAAAGCATCCCCAAAACATGAAGCTGCAACCACCATGTTTCACGGTGGGGATGGTGTGTTCAGGGTGATGTGCAGTGTTCATTTTTGCCACACATAGGGGGTTATTTACTAAAGGCAAATCCACTTTGCACTACAAGTGCAAAGTGCACTTGAAATTGCTCTGAAAGTGCACTTAGAAGTGCAATCGATCCGAGGGGGACATGCAAGGAAAATTAAAAACAACATTTTAGCTTGCACATGATTGGATAATAAAATCAGTAGCGATTGCTTCCCCTCATTTCAGATCTACTCCTTAGATTTACAGCGACTGCACTTCCAAGTGCACTTTCAGTGCAATTTCAAGTGCACGTTGCACTTGTAGTGCAAAGTGGATTTGCTTTTTGTAAATAACCCCCATAGTGTTTTGCTTTTTAGGCCAAAAAGTACAATTTTGGTCTCATCTGCCCTGAGTACCTTCTTCCATGTGTCCCCCACATGACTTCTCGCAAACAGAACTTCTTATGGCTTTCTTTCAACAATGGCTTTCTTCTTGCCACTTTTCCATAAAGGCCAGATATGTGGAGTGCACAACTAATAGTTGTCCTGTGGATCCATTCTCCCACCTGTGCTGCTGATCTCTGCAGCTCCTCCAGAGTTACCATAAGCCTCTTGGCTTCTCCCCTGATTAATGCTCTCCTTGCCCGGCCTGTCAATTTAGGTGGAAAGCCATGTCTTGGTAGGTTTTCAGTTGAGCCATACGCTTTCCATTTTTTTTAAATAACCTAACCTTGCTTTAAACTTCTCCACAACTTTATCCCTGACATGTCTGGTGTGTTTCTTGGCTTGCGGAATGCTGCTTGTTCACTAAGGTTCTCTAACAAACCTACGAGGACTTCACAGAATAGCTGTATTTATATTGAGATTAAATTACACACAGATGGACTATATTTACCAATTAGGTGACTTCTGAAGGCAATTGGCTCCACTAGATTTTAGTGAGGGATATCACAGTAAAGGGAGCTGAATACAAATGCACATCACACTTTTCAGATATATATTTGTACAAAATTTTGAAAAACATTTATAATTTTTCTTCCATTTCACAATTGTGTGCCACTTTGTGTTGGTCTATCACAAAAAATGCCAATAAAATACATTCACATTTTGTGTTGTAACATGATAAAATGTGGAAAATTTCAATGGGTAGGAATACTTTTTTCAAGGCACTGTAGCTGCAATGGGTGGGCCAACTCAATATTTAACCCTACGGACTAAAAATGGGATACCATTAAAGTTCATATGCTTATAAAGGCAGGCGTCCCAATACGTTTGGTGATATAGTGTAGCAAGTGATGAAAAAAATGTTGAGGTCATCTTCATTGAGAACTGCATGAGAAGTCAATTGAGATCCACATTTATGGGCAGCTTTCCAACCTCCACCATTGCTCAGTGAGGCCTCAAAACCCCCATTTAACGAACATAGAGGTTCTTTGCACGCTTGCATCAAAATTGCAAAGAATACGTAGCGTGCAATGTAATTTTTCCCAAAAAACATTTGTGGCAAGGAATAGTAGGGCCCATTGCATAACCTGATTGTACCTATGTTGAAAAAATGAGCTTTTCCCCATTGCAGCTACAGCCACTGCAAATAACCCAACTTCAGTATGAGGAGAGAAGGTATGCTCCCCCTCCCACAATGTAGATTTTGGTGACTTAGTGACCAATTGACAGGTGCAGGACCTGGAAGACACCCTTAACTCAGTACCTCTTACTCATTCACATATAGGGGCCATTATCTGGGAAACCCCTTTTTTGTTGAAGGGGGCATCTGGATTCTGATAAGTCTCCCGCCCGCAGACCCTTACAACCATTGGGCCAGGGTTGTGGGAAGAGGCCCTTGTCCTCATCAACCTGCCAGGCTGCATGCTTGAAAACTGGTCTAGTTTGGATGTTTGAGGGTTCTCTTTTTTTCTGTGTTGGGATTGTGCAACAAGGGCCATGCCATTCTTTTGTATTAGGGGGTCCCTGCTTAGGACAGTGTCACGCTGATCCGCTGCGCATTGGCTGCAGCACAGTGTACCTGTGGTTTTTGTGTGGGTTAGCTGCAGTCTGGTATAGATGAAAGGAATCCCTGGCTACTTTTTTACAAACAGACTGGAGCAGCTAGATGTTAGAGTGTTTCTAGAGGCTGAAGGTTTTTGATTTTTTATGCATTCTATGAATGAGGGTAAAAAAACAAGCCCTCCAACTCCCTCCTCCCCCACAATTGTTACTTGAGCTTAATTTCGATCTAGCAATGCATACAAGAACGACTGCTCTCCTGGCTCTCTGCCTCCTTATTGGCTCAGAGACATTGCCTCCCACTTTGTCAATCACAGCCAGTCAGGAGAGAGGAGGGGGGCATGGACACACAGAGCGGGGTTTAGGAGCGAGCATGCACAAGTGCCCTTATAGTAAGCGGCATGCTATGAGACGTTCAGTAGGGGAAAGGAACCACGAGCGCCAGCCCGAAAAGATGAGGATCGGGGCTGCTCTGTGAAAAACTAGAACATGTTTGTTATTTAAATAATAAAAATGTTATCATATTCCTTGGAGCTAAACGTTAAAAGCTTTTTTTTCCTGTATGACCACTTTCATTTTCAGAGAGAGAAACATGTCTCACTGTAACAGTAAAATTACCTATACACTGCTGAAAATGACCACATAGAGCGGTTTTACAGCCCATTGGCAAACAACTGGCTACCATATCATTCAGTTATCCAGCCCAATACCAATACAAAATCAGGGTCTATTGTGCCGACATCTCTATACCGCAACTATTTTTGACCTACTGCACATTGATGCTAAATTATGTGTGGCTAATGACAACAAAGTACCCTAAAAATGTAAGCTTACGTTGGATGGTATATTAGTGCTGTCTAGCATATTTTCAAAATTAAACATCAGCTTTGGGTGGACTGATCCTTTAACATTACTATGCAATTATCGCTTTATTCTAGTTGCCATATAACAACTCTTTAACCATGTAAAACCTCTATGCTGATCTCTCTGCTGAATTTCACTCACCAAATGAATACAATTCAAAATACTAATGACAATTTATAAAGCCATCCACCACTCTGCCTCCAGCTACATCACTAACCTTGTCTCAAGATATCAATCAAACCGCTCTTTTTGATCCTCCTAAGATCTCTTGCTCTCTAGCTCCCTTGTCATCTCCTCCCATGTTTGCATCCAGGACTTCTCCAGAGCCTCTCCTATCCTCTGGAACTCCTTAACTCAATCAGTCCAACTGTTTCCTACTCTATCCACCTTTAGACGATCCCCATCTCTTTAGAGAAGGCTAGCTTACCTCCACCTAACATTTTTTATTTCCCCCATCAGTTCTTTCCACACAGTTATTGATTTTTGTATCACTTGACCCTCCCTTTTAGGGTTGAATATATATTTATTAGCATTTTAACAAAACAATACAAGGAACAACGTCTAAAGTTACAAACTGGCGACAATCACAAGCTAGCATGTGTGGTGAGTCAGTCCAATGGCTATCGCCCATAGCTTAACTCCTGACCCTCCCTTTTAGATTGTAAGCTCTAATGAGCAGGGCCCTCTGATTCCTCTTTTATTGAATTGTATTGTAACTGTACTGTCTGCACTCGCTTGGTAAAATGCTGCACAAACGTCACTGCTCCATATAAATCCTGTAATATAATAATAATAATTTTTATCATATTTATTATCTCCAGTCCTTTTTGATCTAAATGCAGATCTTGAAGGCAACACCACCAGATTGTTTCCGATAAATCAGCCACAATGTGTTATACCGTGCTTGAATGATAGAATACATTTTGCTTTTTACAGATTAAAACACATCCTTTGTTGATTTGCTCAGCTCTGCTGCTTCACCAAGTAACCGGTGTTTGTGTTTTCAGGTTCCTGTCACTGTGGAAAGTGCATCTGTTCACCACAGGACTGGTATGTTTCAGGGGAATTCTGTGAATGTGATGACAGGGACTGCGACAAACATGATGGCCTTATTTGTACAGGTAAACAGAATGTTACATAAAATGTAAAGTACTTGTCAAAAATATACTCTTTTTCACATCCCTGCTCTTTTATTTGTAATTCCTCTGCAACCCATCCATATTCTGCATGGAAAGCTCTTTGTTTTCCCTAGAAATAAAACCTTTTCTGGATTTTATACAGTTTGCTATAAAGCACTACATCATCATGTTTTATTCCCTTGAATAGATGGTGAAGTTTGTTTCGCAGTTTGAAATTCTAAGACATTTGAAACAGTTAAAATGTCAACTTTGTCCTTTAGCAGGCATGCCATATCTTCCATTAGGCTTGGAAACCCGCCTAGGCCTAGCCCCATGGACACTTAACACTTTACATATTGATAAGCCATCTTTCTTATATAGGGCAGTTAGCTCACTGCAACCTGTAACAAGACAAAGGAGCCTTTAAAGTAGGTTTGCCATGCAATAATGAACAATCTGGCAATTACATAAAAAATAAAAACAACTCTTAATTTTATGGTTAATTTTGTAATACCTTAAGGTTAGTTGGACAAATCTCCCCAGTGTATGAAATACCATAACAAAGCCTACCAAGTGAAACAGGAATATGCACTGCAGGTGCAATTAAAAGAAATGGGTATGATTGATTATATATATATATATATATATATATATATATATATATATATATATAAAAAACAACAACAACAAAAAACTGTTTATATTCTAATGAATTTGTGTGATTGTTATATAATAGATAGTAGATAATAGATAGAAGTATATAGCTGTAGCAGCACAAAGTGTGTGTTGGTTATGTGCTGACATACCTTACGTTTGCACCTGAAGTTGTTTAGAACAGTTTTTCATTCAGTACTACATCCAGCGCTAGGGTGACTCCTGACTGGTTTGGGGCTTATATTTGCATGATGTTAACACTTTGCTGCAATTTTATACATATTTTCTAAGTTTTTCAAAAAGGACACATTATTTGATTTTTTTTTTTTAAATAACCAGGTCCTATTTGAAAATGTACATGTTATTGGCACCCAAAATAACTTGACACACGAGTGTCTAGTTAAAGCTGAAAACTAGGAAAATCATAAAATACACATTAATGCAGCACTTTAATCATTAATACGTCATTTAATGTGATGTTGTAAATATAAAAAGTGTAGGTATCTGAATTTGGTCCACTGGGGGAGACAGAAGCAACACAAGGAGCCAACTAGTTGTGCTACAAGGGACATGCCAATAGGTGGAGAGAAAAGAGCGACTAAGTGATGAGCTCATTGGACAGGGTGCCGCTACTCTTATCACTGCCCAGTTACATGCTGGTAGGGGAAGGAATGGGAGAGAAGCTATGTAATGGTTACTTAAAGGGGTTGTAAACCCTTGTGTTTTTTCACATTAATGCATCCTATGCATTAAGGTGAAAACTTCTGACAGTGACCGCCCCCCCCCCCCTGTTTTACTCACCTGAGCCCTGTAATTCCCATGGCAGAGATGGGTTCTTGGGCTCTTCCTCTCTGTCCGGGGTTCTCGGCTCTTGATTGACTAGATTTATAGCAGTACAGCCATTGGCTCCCACTGCTGTCAATCAAGTCCAATGACGCGGGCACTGGGGCTGAGTCCGGCATTCTGTGTCTATGGACGGGAGAGCACTTCTCCTAAGGTGTTATACCTTGCTGAGAGGAGCTAATAGGGACCGAGGGACCCCAGAAGAGGATGATCAGGGCCACTCTGTGGAAAACAAACTGCACAATGGAGGTAAGTAGGACATGTTTGTTATTTAAAAAACAAAACAAAAAAAACAAAGCTTTACAATCACTTTAACTGCAACAGAGAAAAATCAGGTCTCCGGCCCTTCTAGACAGGACTGTGTTGTGTATCAGAGCTATGTAAATCTCAGAGCTTGATGGACAGAAATACTGATTCTTTGGAAAGTAAAACAGCTCATATATAAATGTGTGTGTATATATATATATACAGCTGTGCTCATAAGTTTACATACCCTGGCAGAATTTATGATTTCTTGGCCATTTTTCAGAGAATATGAATGATAACATAAAAACATTTCTTTTACTCATGGTTAATGTTTGGCTAAAGCCATTTAATATCAATCAACTGTGTTTACTCGTTTTAACCCCTTCAGATCCGTACTATAGCTGAATGATGGCCACAGCTTGGATTTACTTTGCCAGGAGGCCGTCAATAGATGTCCTCCCCTTTGCACGCTCCCTGCAGGCCCCGTGCGGCACGCAGTGTGATCACTGAGTCAATGACACTCAGGTGATCACAGATCGGAGTAAGGGGCCATTCCCGGCCCCTCACCAATCAGTGCCTTATCAGTGCCACCTATCAGTGCTGCCTTTCAGTGTCACCTGCCCATCAGTGCCAATCACTGCCACCTATCAGTACCACTTATTAGTGCCCTTCAGTGCCACCTATCAATTCCCTTTCGTGCCACCCAGTGCCACCTCACAGTGCCGACCAATGCCACCTACCAGTGCCCACCAGTGCCACCTATTAGTGCCCATCAGTACCGACTTATGAGTGTCCATCAATGAAGCCTATCAAAGCCCATCAGTGCAGCCTCATCAGTGTACATCAATGGAGGAGAAAAATTACCTGTTTGCAAAACTTATTAACAAAATATAAAACGGTTTTGTGTTTTTTTTATCAAAATTTCAGTGTTTTGAATTTTTTTTCCCAAAAAATAAAAAACCCCAGAGGTGATCAAATACCACCACAAAAAAGCTCTGTTTATGGGAAAAAAAATGATAAAAATTAAATTTGGGCACAGTTTTGTATGACCCCACAATTGTCGTTCAAAGAGTGACAGTGCTAAAAGCTGAAAATTAGTCTAGGCAGGAGGGGGGTTTAGGTGCCCAATAAGCAAGTGGTTAAATCATGACAAACAGAAACTACCCAAATGACCCTGATCATAAGTTTACATACCCTGGTGATTTTGGCCTGATAACATGCACACACATTGACACAAAGTGGTATTAAAGGTAACCATCCTCACCTGTGATCTATTTGCTGCGGGAAAAGGTAGTTGAACTGTATAAAACAGGAAAGGGATATAAAAAGATATCCACGAATTTGAGAATGCCAATCAGCAGTGTTCAGACTCTAATCAAGAGCTGGAAAATGAGGGGTTCTGTTGAAACCAAACCAGGTAGACCAACTAAAATTTCAGCCACAACTGCCAGGAAAATTGTTCCGGATGCAAAGAAAATCCCACAAATAACTTCAGGTGATATACAGGTCTGAAAACAAGTGGTGTAGCTGTTTCAAGATGCACAATAAGGAGGCACTTGAAGAAAGATGGGCTGCATGGTCGAGTTGCCAGAAGAAAGCCATTACTATGCAAATGCCACAAAGTATCCCATTTACAATATGCCAAACAGCACAGAGACAAACCTCAAACCTTCTGGCACAAAGTCATTTGGAGTGATGAGACCAAAATTTAGCTTTTTGGCCACAACCATAAACGCTACTTTTGGAGAGGAGTCAACAAGGCCTATGATGAAAGGTACACCATTCCTACTGTGAAACAGGGAAGTGGATCGCTGATGTTTTGGGGATGCATAAGCTACAAAGGCACAGGAAATTTGGTCAAAATTGATAGCAAGACGAATGCAGTATGTTGTCAAAAAATACTGGAGGAATATTTGCATTCATCAGCCAGTAAGCTGCGCATGGGACGTACTTGAACATTCCAACATGACGATGATCCAAAACACAAGGTCAAGTCGATCTGACATTGACTACAGCAGAATAAAGTGAAGGTTCTGGAGTGGTCATCTCAGTCTCCTGACCTCAATATCATTTGAGCCACTCTGGGGAGATCTCAAATGTGCAGTTCATGCAAGACAGCCCAAGAATTTACAGGAACTGGAGGCTTTTTGCCAAGAGGAATGGGCAGCTTCACCATCTGAGAAGATAAAGAGCCTCATCCACAAATGCCACAAAAGACTTTAAGCTGTCATTGATGTTAAAGGGGGCAATACACAGTATTAAGAACTGGGGTATGTAAACTTTTGATAAGGGTCATTTGGCTAGTTTCTGTTGTCATTATGATATAAAAAGAGTAAATACAGTTGATTGATAATAAATTGATTCAGCCAAACACTAACCATGAGTGAAAAAGGAAGTTTTTGTGTTATCATTCATATTCTCTGAAAAATGGCCACGAAATCATAAATTGATGTAAACTTATGAGAACAACTGTGTATGTGTATATATATATATATATATATATATATATATATATATATACAGACACACACAGTATATATTTTAACATGGGATCACCAGCTAACTGCTTGTAAAAAGTAACAATCTTTATTGGACTCTTAAAACAAGTTATTTATTGGACTTTTATTATCTTTATTATTTATTTATATATTATATTTATTATTATTATTATTATTATTATTATTATTATTATTATTATTATTATTATTATTGTTATTATTATTTATTTATTTATTATCTTTATTGGACTCTTAAAAACAGCTTTCTTCAGCATAATTACAGCAAACAGTCCAAAATCCTGTTTCAATCAAAACAACATAATGGCTCACTGCCAATCTACTTCTACACTTGGGTTTAAAGTTCCCACCTGCTTTCCAGGGTACCACACAGTCTTAGAAATTAGAGCTTGAAGGCTCTTTTCTACCCAAAGTCTCTCTGAGCCATCGAATTCCAGGTCCCAAAGAAGGACTTACTAGTCAGTCATCTCCTCTGTGTCCTGTACAATATGTACAAGATATATAGTGCCTCACAAAAGTGGGTACACCCCTCACATTTTTGTAAATATTTTATTATATCTTTATGTGACAACACTGAAGAAATGACACTTTGTTACAATGTAAAGTAGTGAGTGTACAGCTTGTATAACAGTGTAAATTTGCTGTCCCCTCAAAATAACTCAACACACACAGCCATTAATATTTCAACTGCTGGCAACAAAAGTGAGTACACCCCCAAGTGAAAATGTCCAAATTGGGCCCAAAGTGTCAATATTTTGTGTGGCCACCATTATTTTCCAGCACTGGGCATGGAGTTCACCAGAGCTTCGCAGGTTGCCACTGGAGTCCACTTCCACTCGACATCATAGAGCTGGTGGATGTTAGAGACCTTGTGCTCCCCCACCTTCCATTTGAGGATGCCCCCATGGGGTTTAGGTCTGGAGACATTACCCTCAGTTTCTTTTGCAAGGCAGTGGTCGTCTTGGAGGTACCGTATGTTCGGGGTCGTTATGTTGGAATACTGCCCTGTAGCCCAGTGTCCGAAAGCAGGGGATCATGCTCTGCATGTTCACAGTACATGTTGGCATTCATGGTACCCTTAATGGTACCCTCAATGAACTGTAGCTCCCCAGTGCCCACAGCACTCATGCTCCTTACCATGACCCTCCCACAACCATGCTTGACTGTAGGCAAGACACACTTGTCTTTGTATGCCTGACCTGGTTGCCTCCACACATGCTTGACACCATCTGAACCAAATAAGTTTATCTTGGTCTCATCAGACACAAGGACTTGGTTCCAGTTATCCATGTGCTTGGTCTGCTTGTCTTCAGCAAACTGTTTGCGGGCTTTCTTGTGCATCATCTTTAGAAGAGGCTTCCTTTGGGGACGACAGCCATGCAGACTAATTTGATACAGTGTGTGGTATTCTCTGAGCACTGACAGGCTGTCCCCCCCACCCCTTCAACCTCTTCAGCAATGCTGGTAGCACTCAAACGTCTATTTTTCAACCTCTGGATATGACGCTGAGCACATGCACTCAACTTCTTGACTTCTTGGTTGACCATGGTGAGGCCTGTTTTGAGTGGAACCTGTCCTGTTTAACCACTGTACGGTCTTGGCCACCATGCTGCAGCTCAGTTTCAGGGTCTTGACAATCTTCTTATAGCCTAGGCCATCTTTATGTAGAGCAACAATTCTTTTTTTTTCAGTTCCTTAGAGAGGTCTTTGCCATGAGGTGCCATGTTGAACTTTCAGTGACCAATATGAGAGAGTGAAAGCAATAACACCAATTTTAACACACCTTCTCCCCATTCCCATCTGAGACCTTGTAAAACTAATGAGTCACATGACACTGGGGATGAAAAATTAATAATTGGGCCCAATTTGCACATTTTCACTTGGGGTGTATTCACTTTTGTTGCTACTGGTTTAGACATTAATGGCTGTGTATTGAGTTATTTTGAGGGGACAGCAAATTTAAACTGTTATACAGTGCTGTGAAAAAGTATTTGCCCCCTTCCAGATTTTTTATTTTTTTTGCATATTTCTCCAACTTAAATGATTCAGATCATCAAACAACTTTTAATATTACACAAAGATAACCCGAGTAAATCCAAGAGGCAGTTTTTAAATTATTATTTTATTTATTAAGGGAAAAAATCTCTTCAAACCTGCCTGGCCCTATGTGAAAAAGTAATTGCCCCCTCCCATGCTGAACCTTGAACTTAACCACAATTTTTTGGAAAGCTGAGTTAAATTTCACTTGCCGCTCCCAGGCCTGATTACTGTCTCACAAAGTGAAGCACGCTAACAGATCAAAAAAAGCCACACATCATGCCACAATCTAAAAAAATATCAAGAACGGATTAGAAACAAAGTAATGTACATACATCGATCTAGGAAGGTTTTCAAAGCCATTGCTAAGGCTTTGGAACTCCAGTGAATCATGGGGAGAGCCATTATCCACACATGGAGATAACTTGGAACAGCAGTGAACCTTCCCAGGAGTGGCTGGCCTACAAAAATGACTCCAAGAGCATAACAAAGATTTATCCAGGAGGTCATAAAAGAACCCAGAACAACATCTTAAGAACTGCAGGCCTCACTTGCCTCAGGTAAGATCCGTACTCAACAATAAGAAAGAGACTGGGCAAAAATGGCATGCATGGGAGAGTTCCAAGGTCAAAGTCACTGCTGACCAAAAAACACAAAGGATCATCTCACATTTACCAAAAAAATCTCGATTATCCCCAAGACTTTTAGGCAAATATTCTGTGGACTGATGAGACAAAAATGTTACTTTTTGGAAGGTGTGCATCTCATAACATCTGGCATAAAACTAATACAGAATTTCATAACAAGAACATCATACCAACAGTCAGATGGGTGGTAGCGTGATGGTCTGGGGCTGCTTTGCAGCTTCAGGACCTGGAAAACTTACCATAATTGATGGAACCATGAATTTTTAGCTCTACCAGAAAATCCTAAAGGAGAATGTCCAGCCATCAGTCTGTGACCTCAAGCTCAAGTGCACTTGAATTATGCAGCAGGACAATAATCCAAAACACAACAGCAAGTCCACCTCCAAATGGTTCAAATAAAGCAAAATTTAGGTTTTTTAGGTGCTGTATGACCTTACACAGGCCAGTTCATGCTGGAAAACCCTCCAATGTGGCTGAATTAAAACAATTCTGCAAAGAAGAGTGGGTCAAAATTGTTCCACAGCAATGTGAAAGAATCATTGCCAGTTATTGCAAATGCTTGATTGCAGTTGTTGCCGCCATGGGTGGCACAACCAGTTATTAGGTTTAGGGGGCAATTACTTTTTCACATAAAGCCAGGCAGGTTTGGACAGCTTTTTTACCTTAATAAAACCATCATTTAAAAACATAATTTAAAAACTGCATTTTATATTTGCTCAGGTAATCTTTGTGTAATAATAAAATTTGTTTGATGATCTGAGTCATTTAGATGTGACAAATATGCAAAAAAAATGCCCTTCTATGTCCTTCAGAGTGGGAATGCTTGTTGGCTGCTATTAAAAAATGACGAGGCTATGGCTTCCTTTCCAGCTGGAAATATATTATGGGGTTGCTTTCTACTAAGATCTTGTCATTCTTTTCAATCTTTTTTTTAAATTGAATGCCTCAGAGATCTAATCATCACTGCACCATCCCACTGTGCAAATCAGACATATTGCATTTTTGGGAGACCATCTTGCCTTATAGTATGAGAGGCACGTGATCTCAGCCATAATAATGGAAAGCTGATTTGGCATTGGAAAAAAATAGGAGTATTTAGTAGCATAGTGCATTTTTACACACTCCTTGTCATATGTGGAGGCACAAAAGGGTGCCAATTTTGTCACAGGTTCTCAGCTGCTATGACAAATGTAAAAAAAAAAACTGAGTGCCTTTAAAAATGTAGTCTTGAGCAGCAGAAGGGGTTAAATTCAGTCTTCAGGTGCAGCCAGTGCAGATGAGTACAGCAATGTATCCATCTAACCTACTATAATGCTAGTGAGGAATAAAAGACAGCATGATTATAGTGTGTGGCATAGCACTTTGCTAAGAGCTCTGCTGAAAAGATGCTATTAGTTGGCTGAAAGTCTATATTTCCACAGGCTGCTAAATCAAATGCAAAGTGCTCCACACAAAAAAGGGAATATTTAAGTGACCGGTTATAAGGTTTTGATTATGACCTGCTACTTTTTAATAAGATATTTGAAGTAGCACATTTTGATTGTGACAATTAAACTCCTATTCAATTTGTTTTTAGGCAACGGGATATGTAACTGTGGCAACTGCGAATGCTGGGAAGGATGGAATGGAAATGCCTGTGAAATATGGCTTGGAAATGAATATTCCTAAATACAAGAATACATTTTTTATCGCACTATAGGCTGCTAGCAAACATAAAACAATAGCAGAGTATATTTACCATCACTTGACCTGCTTAAACTGACTGTTCCAAGTCTTTATCTTTATAGACTTAATTTCAACTAACCTTGAATTATTTGCATCTGTGCAGTCTGTGAAGGGAATAGTCAAAGAGATGGTTTTCTTGCATAATTTACATGGTTGTCAGGATATAGCATCATCAGCTCAAGCTAAATGAATAGAAAATAAAATAAAATAGCTGGTACAGGTTAAGAAATGTGCACATTTAAAATGCCCCAAATGTGGGTCTGGAACCCACTCAAGATTGATGACCAATTCCTAGACATTACAATGTAATAATTTAAACTGGTCATTTCTGTGATTACATTGTTAGCTTGTATAATACCATGGTTTTATTATATTAATATAGGACATGTACATTAAGCTCCCAACTTCTGTAATGAGAAAAAAATGGTTATATGGATTGCGGTTTTAATAAATATTATCTTAAGTGTACAAAGTGTTTGTCCTATTTTCATGTTAAAAAAGTTTTATTGATTTTAACATCAATAAAGACACTTGGAATGCATTGGACATTGCATATTGGATATCATACAATAAATCACAAGTGTACAAGTAGGCATTAACTCATCAATTAGGAAATGAGGCAGTGGGTTTATAGGTATGCGAAAACAGCAAAGTGACAAGACCCTGGATCCATATGGTATCATTATCAAACGAGCAACATTGTTATGTATGTGAAACTGCTTGGACCTGAGAGAAACAGAGTAAAACGAAAAAATAAAGATGAGGGTCTGAAGAATGAAAGCATCCAAATAAGTGTATAAAGAGGGGCAAGAGAGCTAGGAAACCAAACAGGGGGGGATGGGGGGTGTCCTGAGGGACTGCTCTCCATAGGGCTGGGAGGTAATAGAGCTAAAAATGAACCCTTTAGGGAAACAACAGAGAATTATTGAAATGTAAGGGCAAATAGTGAGCTACCCACAACATCATCTTTTTTAATGTTCCATGACTTTATCCAAGAGTTTAGCTTGAACCATGGCCTGGGTGATATTATTTCTTGTCTTCACTATGCTGAGAGCGGATGGCTTCCAAGCCTTCACCACAGTTTGTTTAGCTGCAGTGGTTACCTGTAGTAGTAATTTAAATCTCCCTGAAGTCCAGAAGACAGTTAATAAAGAAGGCTATGAGTGGGTCAGAGGCCATTGGCATTGAAGATAACATGGAAATATATTTTAAAAATATGAAAATATGAAACATTTCTGTCCAGAACTGATTGTTGCATGTGTGTAAATGTGTACCTATGGCCCCACTCTGGCAGAAACAAACTGCTGGATAATTTGGAAATTCTGTCAGGAACCAAATACCATCAGGTCAAGACTTGATAATTTGTTTCATGTGCAACAATCTTCTGAACCAAGGATTTAGTAGTCCTGCAAATGTTATTCCAAGTCTCCACTCCTAAGGAGACTCTAAAGTTCACTTCTCTACAATGTGTAAATGTGGATGGATCAGGCTTAGTTAGCAATTGCAAATAGAGGCACGAGATAAGACCAAGGGGTTGAAGGTCCTGATTACAAGTGTGTTCAAATGCATGTCATTTGGCTTGGGGATAATTTTAATCAAATGTTAGTTAGGTTGAATAAAGACACCAGTCCATCCAGTGTGAGTATCTACAATTGTCCCTATCCCTGTACATTTCACACTCACATTGGTCCCTACCCTCAAGGAGCCCACTATCCAAGGTCCCCATTCATACGCTAGGGCCAATTTTGGACAGAAGCCAATTAACCTACCTGCATGTCTTTGGTTTGTGGGAGGAAACAGGAGTACCCGGAGGAAACCCACACAGGCACAGGGAGAACATGCAAACTCCAGGCAGGTAGTGTCGTGGTTGGGATTTGAACCAGTGACCCTTCTTACTGCTAGGTGAGAGTGCTAACCACTACACCACTGTGCCACCCAATGCATGGAGCATAAACATGTTAATGTTTTAAATATCAGAATATTTCCAAGTTGGGAAAATCATATGATTCTTGTAGGGCTGGGAAAAACGTAAAAGCAGCTGAAGTGGACAATTTTAGGTTTTAATCAATTTTACTGCCATCCGGGCTTAAAAGGACAATGGAGATGCCCATTCCGCATAAAATGAAGGGTTCTTAAAGAAGGATAATAATGGTACATACAGGGAGAGAAGACCATAGGGTACTTTAAGCCTGTCCAGGAGAGCAGGGGAGTGTTTTGTAATTGAGTTAGCAACAATTTTATGGTCTGAAGGGTCCAACCATAGTAGGTTTTTCAGGTTTTTCACATTCAACCACTTCAGGCCGCCTCATAAGAGTTTCAAAAGTGCCTCTGGGAAGTCAGGTTCTCACCAATCCCCAGATGAGGAGTGATACTGTGTTTGTCCTATTTTAATCACATGTTATGAATATGGATTCAATTATAAAAAGTAGAGAAAAAATAGACTTCCATCAAGGCTTCTAAAGCATTACAGTAGCTTGCAGAATATATCATAGACTTTAGACAAGCAAAGAATGGTAAGCCATGCACAATGGTACATTTACATAAATGTACACAACTTTTTTGCATACATCCCTAGACTCACTGGCACATAAAGTGTAATTTATACATGTTGGCCTCCATCTTCTTCCCTGATATGACATCTCTCATTATTTGATGTGTGCTTCTCACTTTGTTTTAATAGTTCATTCAGCCCATGTAATAAGTGTTTTTTCTATAGGCAGATGCATTTCGGCTTATTCCATCCTTGGAATAAGCTCAATATAGCAATTATGAACAGATGCAGAAAGGTTTATGGTAAATAAGAGGAAAATATGAATCTTTACCAGAACACCTTGGTACAATGATAATCTTGTCCTTTATTTACATAAAATAACAGGCATCACAGGCTGATGTTTGGGGACCCCACAGGATGCCTTTTTCAAAGCACACTGATGCACTAACAGGACACAGACTTTGAATAGTCCCAACAACTAATAAGAAAAAATCAAGCAATAACAAACACTGCACTATCCTCAAAATAGTAAAAGCTGCTAACACACCACAAGGATATTTAAAAGTGTAACGTGTAAATTCTATACAAAAGTGTAGCGCTAAAACCAGGCATATTATAACATTCTTATGAAGAATAATATACATTCATATATAAAACATATGCATATGTGTATTAAACACTAATAATGTGAAATAAGAAAAAAACAACCAAAAGAGATACAAAGTCTCTTATAAATCAAAACCACGTGTATAGTGAAAATTACAGGTAAGTGAAAAATAACAGGTGGAAGAAAGTCCAAAAAAGAGATGAAAAGTTTCTTGTATGTGATAATCCGATCCACATGTATGAAGAAAATCACCGTCCACCTTCTTTACATGTAAAGGTCATGCAGACACCACGTGATATTTCCTTCACCAGACAAGGTGTAGGCTTACCAGATATACTGGATCCAAACGAATATACATTCGAAGGATCACAAAAGCTTGTATAATTGTATGTAGATTTCTCAAGAATAAATTCTCCAAAGGAATTTCAAGTATAACCGTTCCGTTCGTGTACTGGGCAGTAGATTATCTCCAACCATACACACCAATTGAAATAGTTGAATACATGTAAAGGGAAATAGGGACCAAATAGCGTAATTCAGTTTTAAAAGGAAATTTAATAAAAAGTAATAAACTCACATGTATACAGTAGATCAAGCGCTTTTCAATAAAAACACGGCTGCAGTGGAGTCCTGACGCGTTTCATCCTAGAAGACGTCATCTGGGGTACTACTCCACCGCAGCCCACTTACTTTTATACCTGAATATCCAATTAGGCAAAAATTCTGTCTGTCCGTTTCACCGCATACTACTTTCGGTTAAACATGGTCGCCGGCGTGCGTTCCACATCTCGTTATGGTGTTATTCTTAAAGAGCTTAACATAACTGAGTAATACAGTATATTATAAATTGCCTCCTTATTGGTCTAACATGTGGCCGACAACGGAATATTTATTATATGAGGAGATGACAGTTAAAAGAACATCAAGCGGAAAGCAGTATCCTAAGGACAAAATCACTTCCGGGTTGTGACTTGGGTCTTATCCAATAACAAGTGCAGATGTGAGCATGGCGCGAACGTCATTGCGCTTGCTCCGACTATCATCCAGCCAATCGGCATTGCGGTCCAGCGTTGCTCGACCGGAAGGGTGCATTTAATCACGGAAGTGATGCGAATACAATCGCGTCACTTCCGGAAACCAATGGACCGCAATCAAACGTGCGGTGAAATGCACAGCATACAGGAAGTGTTGTGTGAACACACACACGTCACTTCCGGATTTTTGAACTAATAAGAAACAGACATGTCCAAAGCTGGGGTGTAAGAATGACCTCATAGTCCCTTCCATATTAAACCCTTTCCGAGTCCAGACTGGTTCCTTGTCACAATAAATATTCCCCATTTGGTACATTCCTTATATACCTTAATACCAAATGGGCCTATGATGCCTGTTGCTTTATGTCAATATAGGGCAAGAGTATCAACATACAAACTGAGGAAGATCCTTATTTCCCTATGAATGCATAGTGGCGCCATCCATCATTTCACTACAGCAACCTATACGAACCGTGGGAATACAATACAACTTCTGTGTAGGTTCCTGGTGAAGTCTTAAAAGAGAAGTATGGGTTTTTATTTTTTTGCACATTCATACTTACCTAGGTGGATGCAGCATCGGCCTCTACACTAAAAACCGAGCGATCAAACACCAACAATCTCTCAGTTTTCCGTGCTCCATGAGCAGAGAACTACAGACTAATTCACAGCTCTCTGCTCTTCTCATTGGAGCGCTGAGCTGTGGAGGGGGTGGAGGGGGTGGAGCGAGCCATCACAGGCTCTCAGTGGCTCACCGAGAGGCTACGATGGGTGTCATTTCAGGCACCAAGTGGATCCAGACTTTATTGTCATGATGGCACAGTGCTTGGACTGATTTCTGTGACAGAAACCTTTCCGTATTTGGCGATTAAATCTCTTTTCCTTCAGAAGTAAAGTGTGTCTCCTTGTCCTCTGTGATGGCCTTAAAGTGAATAACACAACACCAAGTTCACTATATGGATCACTAATGTATGTAACACATGTTGATCATATTCCACCTTAATCTCCTCTTCTCAGGAGATAATAAATTCAGTTCCTCTAATCTTTCCTCATAGCTGAGCACCTCAATGCTCTTATCAGTTTGGTTGCCCTTCTCTGCACTTTCTCCAGTTTCCCTGATATCCTTTTTGTGAATTGGTGCCCCAAACTAAACTGCATATTCCAGATAAGGTCTTACTAATGATTTGTACAGGGGCAAAATTATATCTCTCTCTCTCTGCAGTCCATACCTCCCTTAATACAAGAAGGGATTTTGTTTGCTTTGAAAACTGCATTTCAGCATTGCATGTCATTTTTAAGCTTCTGATCTACCAGAGCACTCAGATCCTTCTTCCCCATTGCTTCCTCCAATTGTAGTCCCCCTAGAATGTATAATGCATGCATATTCTTAGCCCCCAAGTGCATAACTTTACATTTGTCAACATTAAATCTCATTTGTCACAAAGTTGCCCAATTAAACAGTGCATTGAGGTCGGCTTCTAAGATGGAGACATACTGGATGTATTCCTCTGCATAGCTTGGTATCATCTACAACAACTGAAATGGTACTTTTAATCCCAGACCCTATATAATTTATAAATATATTAAAAAGTAGGGATCCCAACACTGAACCTAGACCATTCAGAGTATAAATCAAAGTTAAAGGGTTTTTATTTTATTATTATTATTATCAGTTACTTATATAGCGCCATCAATTTACGCAGCGCTTTACATATACATTGTACATTCACAGCAGTCCCTACCCTCAATATGAAAACTTGTTTTATAAAAAGGGTTTTATTTATATGAAATCATGTTTTATATATATATGATTTTTTTAAATGTATGATACATATATTTACATTTATTATTTAGGAATATATGCATATGCATTGATTCAGTGATTAGCAGTGGCAGAACCACTTATGCTTTACACTGTGTAGATTTTATATGAACACGCTGACTATGATTGTTGTTGTATCTTGCAATAATAGTATAGACAGAGGAAGTTCTGGCTGTATTGTGGTTGCGAGGACATGCTGTTAGCACATGTGATACAGTCTCAGTTTTTTTCATGCAACCGTTTTTTTTCACACTTGACGCTATTCTGGAAGTGACGCTCAGAGCATCACGATCGTTCGCTGGTGAAATTCAGTTCACCTATTCTGTGTCCGCTGAGACCATATTACACCAGTACTTGCTGCTGCAAGTGGATGCTTCTAGGCTTCATTGATTTAAACTTATATGAGTGCAATGTTTGAAGCTGTTTTAATAGAATAAACTTTTTACAACGATATTGCACTATTGGAGCATTTTGTTTCATTATATATGGAGAGTTGGTGGATATTTAACCCTGTAAGAGCATTGAAAGGCATCACCATTCGGTGATTGTTTAACCAAAGGGGAGTGGAAACACTGAGTGCACTCGGTGTGGTGAAAGTTTTGAAGATTTCACATGGGGAAATATTCAGCTTTCCTTGTTTGAGACAATCCTAGTCTCATGTATGGACTATTTTTGCACAAAATGTATTATTGTTTATTTATGTGTTAGTGTTTATCACTATAACTTGTCACTGGGTTTATTTATACTATTTAATGCTACTATTTACTTGAGTTTATACTGAAAATGCTTATATATATTTATTTTATTTAAAGTAGCAGCTGTTACACATTTAGGTTACTTTTGGCGCAGTGGTGGTACTTTTTGGAACATTTTTTGTTTGTTTTATATTTTTTTTCAAGCCTGTAGACTTTACCTTGCTGAAATAAATATTTATGTGTTTATGAATTCCTTCTATTCCATATATATATATATATATATATATATATATATATATATATATATATTAACTTGTCTATTCCTATAGTTAGCTAGTCTGGCAAAGCTCTGATATAGTTACTGGCGATGGTACAATAATAAGGTTAGCTACTGAAAATAAACACACTGCTTATATAAACCAGGGTCTTATTTATTTTTCAATAAAATAAGAACACTAACATAAAAACACTAAAGGAAAATATTACAGAGCATACAAAACAAAAGAACATTGATGATAGGTTAGGTAAGGTTCTCCCTCGAGATGTTGTCTCATCAGCTGAGCTTGCTGGCATGAGAGCCATGAGGCAAGAGGACGTTTTCCCCACCAGTCAGCACTTTTAAACTCCATTCAGACACTTCCCACACAACCCCACTGCCAGCCCCTCTCAGAATTCTGGCAAATCAAAATCAATAATAGGTAGTCCTTATAATATATGTCCATCCTCCAGGAAGCATGCTGTAGTGTCTACTAGGGGCAGCGTTTGTCCATGTATTACCACTCTCTGACCTGGGTCAAATTTTCTGGACATCTGGTCTTTGATCTTGGTAACTCAACCCATCAGTCATCTTGGCAGCAGTGGCTTCTTTTGAAACTTTGTTTGCACATGTGTTAATCAGGCACTTCAATCTTTATTACACCAAGTGTTCTGGAGCCAAGCTCTACTCCCCTGCCAGGGGACATGAATCAACACCCTGCTGGGTCAACTGGCAACTTCCAACTTGGGCCACCTGGCTGAATCGAACAGGAAGAAAAACTCCAGAAATATGATATTAATCCCATGTTGCCTTCCAACACTTGCACATTAGCCATGTGTGGGTAACTGTGTCAAACACGTTTGCAAAATCCAAGTATACTACATCTACAGCCACTCCTGTTTTTTAATTACCTCCTCGTAAAAAGAAATCAGATTTGTCTGACAACTTCTGTCTTTCGTGAAAAAAATATTTTTTTCCCCAGCAAGAACTAACCAATATGGTCTTTTATTAAACTCTCCAGTATTTTCCTAATTATAAAAGTTAAACTAGCAGGTCTATAGGTACTTGGTAAAGACTTTGATCCCTTTTAAAATATAAGCAGACCACATTGGCCTTACGGAAATCATTAGTACTATTCCAGTCAGTAAAGAGTTCCTAAAAATTATCATTTATGGGGTACCATGTCAAATGCATTGGCAAAGTCTACAGATACAACACATCTACAGACCTTCCTTTATCCAGATTACAGCTCACTTCCTCAAAAAATGTTAATAGGTTGGTCTGGAAAAGAAAGATTTTTCATAAATCCATGCTGGTTACTACTAAGGATACAATTCTTATCAGCAATTTTTTGGATATGGTCCTTTATCATCCCCTCCAATAGTTTACAAACTATTGATGTTAGGCTGACTGGCATGTAGTTTCCAGGTACGGATCTCGGCCTATTCTTAAATATTGGTACTACATTTGCTTTTTGCCAAACCGCTGGCACCATTCTGGTCAGTAAGCTTTCTTTAAAGCGAAGGTCCACCCTAAAGTGGACCTTCCGCTCATTGGAACCCTCCCCCCTCCGGCGCCACAATTGGCACCTTTCAGGGGGGAGGGGGGTGCAGGTACCTGTACAGTACAGGTATCTGCACCCACTTCCGGCTTAGATTCTGCAGAAGGTACGCCCCTTTCCACAGAATCTATGCCCCTTTCCGAAGGTCCCCCGCTGCCTGCTAGGAAACACACAGATCCCAGAGACAGCGGGGACCATCCTTATTGCACAGCGCGACTCGCGCATGCGCAGTAGGGAACCGGGAAATGAAGCCGAAAGGCTCCACTTCCTGATTCCCATACCCAAGAGACCCTCGAGAGATCGACTTCGGGTGCCAACATCGTGGGCGTGCTGGGCGGGTAAGTGTCATTATTTGTAGCTGCTGGCTTTTAAAAAAAAAAAAACGGCGGACTCCCGGCGGACTCCCGCTTTAAAGATTAGGAATAGAGGTCTAGCAATGACCTGACTGACTTCTTTGAGGACACTCAGGTGTAATCCATTTGGTCCCGGTGATTTGTTCACATTAGGTTTTTTCAGTCTTTTTTCTGTTAGCCACAAAGGTATATTTCCTGCTGTGTTGCTAACAATACCGTCTTGTCTAGTATACCCCTCTTCTTTTTCTGCAGTTACCATGGTGCAAGATGTGATCAGCTATGATGACTGCTCTTTAATAGGTTGACAGAAAAGGCAATTATTGTGGTAACTATCAACAGAATGCCTTGAATTAAACTGTTTTGGGAAACTGTTAAATCAAAGAATTTAGTTCCTTTTTATGATTGGTTTTCCAATTAATAATGTTGACAATAGTGGATATATAAGTGTACTATGTAACTACATCCTGAAATAAAAAAGCAAATGGAAATATTTAAATCGGTAGAGCCAAACCTTTTTTGTTTTAGTTTTGGATAGAGAAGAGTTGGAACTTCTGTCAATTTTTTTTGTATTGATGTCTTTGTTACCGCTAGGTAGTTTTATCCTCTCTGTTTGATCTGATGACCATGGCAGAAATCCAAAATTTTACAACAAGATGTGAGAGAAAATCTTTCAATGGGCATACATGTTCCACTGACAACAACTGTAAGAGGAGAATTCCTTTCACTTTGTAGAGATTTCTTCTAACTTCCTGTTGAGTGTTCAGAAAAGAAAGTAAATGGAAATCTCCCTAAGTGGACACTGAAAATAGGAAAAACTAACAGATATTTTAATCCTCCCATACTCTATTCAAAAGAAAAAAAACTAAAAAAATGAAACCATACATAAACTTGATTTCCCAAAAGCGTTTTTGGAATACTTGTTTTAAAGGAATGCTTTATGTTAAAACATAGAATCATTGAATATAAAAGATGCATTGATAACACACATACTGATTGAATGATGTTATTAAAAAAAATATATAGTTGATATAAATTGCACACTTTAAGGCAAATGTACAAGAAATGTCAACTCAAGTGCATGCAGGTATAGAAGTCTAGCGGGGATAAAAATTACCAATAAACTTCCTAAGTCTGGGTTTATAGAAATGCAACAGTATCATCTTTAAAGGTTATTAATTTCTGAACCACGGATAGTACGTTTCCTATTAGAATTAATTAACTGCATTATATAAAATCTCAGAAGTGTCATGGCTAGATCAAACTGCATTATGTGTAATGTCTTTAATTATTCAGAGCAGCAAAAAATGTTTTTCAGAAACTAGCTTCATTTGCCATTAGAAAATGTTTTCATACAGGTAGATTAAAAACAAAAAGCACACATAGGTTAATTCTTCCTGCAATATTTTTTATTTAGTGATACTTCCCTATGTGTAAGTTACCATGTATGTCTGCTTAAATTGGCCATGATTATTTACTTACATTGCAACACTATATAAGATTTATAAAATTCAATAGCTGTCTTTTGTTACCTTGTCCAGGATTTTGGTTTAGAGTTGCCGGAATGTGATTTTCCTTGCGTGGCAGACACATCTAGCTAGATGTTTACAATGCAAAGCTGCTTCAGGGTGAACACTGCAGCTGAGACTTCAGCTACTCTATACTGAAATCATAACCTTCACTGACTTGGCTTTCAGATGTCTTGTAAATCCACTCATAACAAAGAGATGGAGTATTTATGTGTATTAAAATGTGTTCTGCATGAACCCTTATTACAGCATGTTTCCAACATAACAAGTAAAAGTCAAACCCGGTGCATCATGTAGCATGTAAATAACATGGAAAATCAGCCTTACTAATGGCTGTGTGACAGTAGACTAGTTACTGTAGAAATGTGTAATTAAGATCTGTAATTAGCTTGTTCCTTCTGATATTTGGACAAGTACTAATCATCCAGATTAAGAATACCATACTAAACAGTAAAATGTGTATACTAAGCCTTGGCATCTCTTTCTCTTCTCTCAAAGTGTATATTTGAAGTCACCGTGTGTGGGTGTATATAGCCACATATACAATACACAGTATACATATGATCACCAAAATCATCAGACTTGTCTATTGCAACCAGATTCTTCTGTACATTTCCCCGCATGCACTGGTCTATAAGTAACAGTCCTTCTTTTAGATAAAGGAAACAAAATACACTCTGTCCATTGAAATATTTAAACGCAATAGATTCATGTACAAAAAAGATGATTGGGGTGATTTCAGTTAAACTGATTTCACCATGGTGAAAACTTTTGATTATTGAGTTGCTTAGGCAAAATTTGCTTTAAAGGATACGTTCACTTTCAGAACATGTTCCATCCGTAATTTTGGGTGAAACATGTCACTCTCCCCCCGACTGTGGGTGGGGGTTCTTCTCCGCGTGCTTGCTGTCAAAATTTGAAAAGAGTGCGCCCATGTGGGCACAGTTTCTTGTGAATGAATGCCTACAGGTTTCATCAGCCATTGCAGCTGACAGCTTGTAGGAAGAGAACCTTTACTCCTGTAAGAGTTCTCATCTGGGAAAAAGGCGTCTCCACTGAAGCTTTATCACCTTGTTTCCACAACAACCCAAAATGTTCAAAATCCAATTGTCATAGGGACAGAAAGTGAAGGGAAATCTTCTGGACAGAGACACAGACAGCAAAACAAATGTTACAGGGCTGTTAACCCTTCCCTATGGCATCCAAAAAACGTAAACATTTTTTTTGGCTGGAGCTAAACCTAAAAAAATTACCTGTTCCAACTTACAAAAAATATAACTTAAAGCGGAGTTACAATTTTTTTTTTTTTTTACAAATACTGCAGCTGCTGACTTTTAAAATATGGACACTTACCTGTCCAGGGCACCCACGATATCGGCACCTGAAGCTAATCTGTCCCTCGGCTCTCGGGTGCTGCCACCACCATCTTCGGTGAGGGAATCAGGAAGGGAAGCCTTCCGGCTTCCCTTCCTGGTTCCCTACTGTGCATTTGTGACTCACGCTGTACGTTCCCACTGGTCCCTGCTGTCTCCTGGGAACCGCGTGCCTCCCAGAAGACAACGGGGGGACTGGAAGTGGCGTAGATACCCATGGGTGGCGCAGGTATCTGTGACCAGAAGTGGGAGCAAAAGTACCTGTATTAGACAGGTATTTGCTCCCCCCTGAAAGATGCCAAATGTGACACTGGAGGGGGGGGGGGAATTCCGAAAAGTGGAAGTTCCATTTTTGTGTGGAACTCCGATTTAAGGACAAATCTACAGACCCTATCTTGTTTGTAACCTGCGGACCACCTGTATATACTGTATATGTACACTGTAAATATATATAATGTAATTTTTTAAGGCATGTAGCTTAAGTGTAGAGCTCACCAGTGAGTAGCATCCACGCCAGTTGTGCTGTTTAATGGCTTGTTAGCCCACTTTTATTGCAAAGAAAGAAAAAAAAGTTGCCCACTCAGGGGTTTTCAATGCAAAAATAAAGTACAATTTAGCCTCCTGGCTCGCTTTAGCAGCACCGCTGCTCAGGCTCTGTGCCTTGGTCCTCCTGACTGTGTAACAGTGTCCCCAGTTTCATGTACAGATGTCGTACCCCTGTTAGCACTCTTTCTTTCACAGCTTCCCTGCTGTTCCAACCCACAGGCTTGGGCCCTATATCGGACTGCACTGTACAGACATGCACTCTTGTGGCTGCTCCCTTACACCCGCATGGACTGCTCGGCAGGGTGGAGCCAAAAACCCTGGTCCTGACTGTACAAGAAGCCATAAAACCCACCTGCACAATCAGTTCCCTGGCTATATCTAAAACCTGGCCCCAAGATTTAAAATTTCCTAACACCCAGATCACAACAAAATCTCCAGGCTTCAGGTCCCACACTGGATTCTACCAACCACGGAGGAAGCTGGAAAAATATTTCCTCCATTGCACAGATTTGGTAAGTATAGACATCTTTGTTATTTTATTTTTTTTTAAGTTACCTTTACAATCACTTTAAGAACAAATGGGACTCGCTGCAGACCGAGTGCAAAAGCCACTTTGAATTGTGTCAGACTTTAGTAATCCACAATTTCTCATGTCCATCACCTTGCTCTGGTGGCGCTTCATGAATTTCACATGCATTTGCATTTTCAGCGGGCTGTATCAACCCACTATTTATCAACACACTTTCAGTACCAGCAGATTGCACCAACACACTCCCACTATATGGTGCCGTTCCACTTTGCCCCACCAGTGTGACATAACAGCTGTCCAGGAAAACCTCCGGCTACAATATATGGAGTTTCCTGGAGTTTTCTGGGGACACCTGTACTATCTTACCACCAGTTGCTATGGGGAATGGCCCATCTTTAACTACAGATTTTGCTCTGCAAGAACCAAGGGTTTTGACAACAGCAGCAAACACTTCATTAACATTAACAGCATTTTTAGCTCTTATGGGCTGTCCTAGCCCAGTATCAACTTAAGCCCCTGACACATTTAACAAATTACATTTAGTCCCCAAATCAGGTGCAGGTTGGACTTAAACCCTTGCCTTCCCACTGTATAGGGTATTGAAGAGGGGCAGGTCTCTCTCAAGAGCCCATTCAGTAGACCCATTAACTGTGGTCACTCTCACATCATCATGGATAGTCTCATAAGCAATCCTTTTCAACTTGAGATTGGCAATTCTAGTCCCTTGGACACAGCACATCATAGATCGGATATTGTCTCTCTGATTGGCCCTCCTGATCATGTGATGGCTTTGTCCAATCACAGCCATCACACAATGTAAACAGAGGCACAAGCTCAGTGACAGCTCAGTGAGGGGAGGGGGATTGCTACAGCCTGTCAGCAATCTGTGTGTAGCTCATGATTTTACTGTTCACACAGGTCACAGATCAGATGACACAGACTGCAACCATCTGCCAACAGTGCACCAAGTACTATCTGTCCCTGTTCTTAGTGCACATCAATATCTGTACTAATGTCCCATCAACATCTGTCACACTGCACAAAAACATCTGTTAGAGTGTACCAATTAATAAAATGTTTTAAAGTAAAAATTTAAAATAAATAAATGTAAAGTGCCCCGTCTGATGACTCAGTGAGAAAAGATTTGATGATACAAAATAATGCATTTAGTAAAATCGCACGGGTCATTAGGCGACCTGTCAGAATTTGTAATGGAAGTGCTGTTTGGTCCTTCAGGAGTATACACAGGATTTAAGCAAGTCAAATGGGAGAACAGAAGTTTCAAAGATTTCTTAATCATGGAGGGAGCTTTTGGACGTAAATGGAACTATGACTGGTCCAACTTTAATACACTGCACCTGAGAATTCGAGGAGATTGACGGCCTTGGATGGTGAATATACAGTCTGAAACATATTTTTCACTTCAGTGGGATGAATTATATACTTATTTCCTCTACACACATAGAGGTCCATACTGGCAGGTTGTTAAGGACCTACTGAATGCTGCTTCTCTGTATGGGGCTTTTTATTTGGTGAGGATGCTGGGAGCATTGGCGCACTATATAGAGACCTGAGGCGGGGGAATAAGCCACAAACGCATCTGATCTCCCGTAATAGGAGATCGTTTACAGCTTGTAAGCGGCAGTGTGTACAGAGGTGGAGGCACTATCCGGTTTCCTTTTTGCACTTTTCTAGTGATGTTATGCTTGTGTGCCACTGCAGAAGAATATATGGATGTATCATTTTCAGTATATGAACATTCTTGGCTCTTTTCCATCAAGCACTTAATAGTGATTTTTTTTTTTACAAAATATATTGGACGGTTTACTTTCCAAAAATGGAGCATTTGAGGGGCATTTTTACTGTCCTGGTATGTTAGGGCCTCAAGAAATGAGATAGGCCATCAGTACATAAGGTGTGATCAATTTTCAATGATTGGTATTATAGCTTATAGACGCTAGAACTTTCACGCAGACCAAATAATACACACTGATTTGGGTTGTTTTTACCAAAGAAATGTAGCAGCATATATGTTGGGCAAATGATACAATATACTTATTTGCAAAATTGTATAACAGAAACTAAAATACATTTTTTTTCTAAAAACATTGGTATTTTTTCATTTATAGCACAAAAAATAAAAAACCCAGCGGTGATTAAATACCACCAAAAGAACGCTCTATGAAAAGAAATATTAAAAAGAAAAGATAAAAATGAATATGGGTACAGTGTTGCATGACTGAGTAACTTTCATTTAAAGTGTGACAGCGCTGAAAGTTGAAAAGTGGCCTGGGCAGGAAGGGGGGGGAGTGTCCAATATGGAGGCGGTTAAGAGTTATGATTAGGATTTTTTCCACTTTACCTCCATGAATGAGGCGAATATGTGATAACCTGTCAGGTTTCAACAGCAAGGAGACCAGACACGTAGCTACAGCAGGAAACTGAGATCAAACAAAGTATATATATCCTCAAAGTGAGGTTTATTAACAGTGAACAGACACCAATAAACATACAAAGCAAACAGTGAGATAAACCCCAAAGACAAAATGACTGATAACCCTAACAACTGACTATATACAAAATACAATATAAGGGACAAGGGTACAGGGAATGCAAGGATGCAAACAAGGGGGAATCACAATTGGATACTCAAGCAGGAGCAAGGCAGAGGGAGGCAGGAGCGAGGCAGAGGGGTACAGGAAGCTTCAGGACAGTTTTCAGGCACAACTGACAGCAAGGAGGCAATCAAAATAGTGACACAATGGGGAAAGGGAGGAACAGCCTTAAATAGCCACCTAATAGCTGAACCCAGGTGTGGCTGATTATTACAGCCTGCTGGCTCTGGGGAGACACCTGCTGATGGACACTGGTGCTGCAGCAAACAGCCCAGAGCAGCACAGTACCATCAGCAGATAAACTCAATCCTAACATAACCTGTTTTTTAAATTTTCCTTGCACAAATTTAGGTATTCCTTACAAAGTGAACTTTCACTATAATCTTTGCAAATTTGCATGTTCAATTCCTTTAGTAAATTAGGGCCAATGATCACTTGTTAGAAATTTCTATGTGACCATGCCTTTGTGAGTTTTGTTTGAGTTATGCTTTTTTCTTTATGAGTTTTTTTTTTTTTTTTAGACATGGTTGACAAATTACTTTCGTGTCATAGCTGCCCAATGCAAACATCACTGAAATGTTCAAATAAAATTTGCCCAACATAAAATATTTAGGACATTAAGTCACAAATCCATATTGTGCCATTCACAATATATCGTAAGCAGTTGTAGACTCGTCACAACTGGTCAGATGTCTCACAAAGAGTGACAACTAGTGAGACACTTACCTGTCCTATCTGGTGTCACCTGACTATCCAGACGTGCCATGATTGTCACTTCAACTAGGACCACATATATAGTATTTACACAGTGAGAATTTGAGACGATTACAACACCTGTAGACTGAGCTTTCCACACAATTTCAAAACTTTGAATTTAATGTAAGATCACATATTTGTAAAAATAGAATTTAAACCCTTATTTGTAAACTGGAGTAAGGCTTTAAATCTGGACTCCAGACAGTTATAAAATAACCTGAAGTTGCCCTGAGATCAACCCAATGCATAGAAGCACTTACATAGGGAGTAAAGGTAAGTACTCTGTCAAGCAAAGATCTTTTGCTTTATGCAGTGCTGTCAGTCTACATTAGTAAACATGGTTACTTGGGACAGAAGGGGAAAGCAGAGGAACAATCTCTTCAGAGTAGATCTTCCTGTCAATGTCCAATCACAATCAATGTCTGCGGTGGATTGGTGACTATATAGCATTTTTTTTTAACCACAGCAAAGACAAAGAGAGGTCATTACTATGGCTATGATGTATGGCAGAAGACTGGCTGAACTCAATTACAGTGCCTTGTGCCATTTTGTCATGTTACAACTAAAAACATACATTTTATTGGGATTTTATGTGATAGACCAACACAGAGTGGCACACAGTTGTGAAGTGGAAGGAAAATGATAATTTTTTTTTATAATTTTACAATAGCGTGCATTTGTATTCAGCCCAATAGCCTCAATACTTTGTAGAACCACCTTTCGCTGCAATTACAGCTGCAAGTAATTTTGGGTATACCTCTTCCAGCTTTGCACATCTAGAGAGTAAAATGTTTGCCCATTATTCTTTGCAAAATAGCTCAAGCTCTGTCAGATTGAATGGAGAGCATCTGTGAACAGCAATTTTCAAATCTTGCCTCAGATTCTCAATTGGATTAAGGTTTGGACTTTGACTGGGCCATTCTAACTCATGAATATGCTTTGATCTAAACCATTTCCATTGTAGCTATGGCTGTATGTTTAGGGTCGTTGTCCTGCTGGAAAGCAAACCTCTGCCCCAGTCTCAAGTCTTTTGCAGACTCTAATGCCCTGTACACACGATCGGAAAATCCGCCAGCAAAGGTCCGATGTGAGCTTTTGGTTAGAAATTCTGGCCATGTGTATGCTCCATCTGACTTTTTCTGGAGGAATTGCCGCCAGCAAAAGATTGAGAGCAGGTTCTCAATTTTTCAGTTGGAAAAAGTTCCGGTCGTCTGTAGTAATTCCGATGTGCAAAATTCCTACGCATGCTCGGAAACAATTCGAAGCATGCTCTGAAGCATTGAACTTAATTTTCTCAGCTCGTCGTAGTGTTGTACGTCACTATGTCCTTGACGGTTCAAAGTTCAGAAAACTTTTGTGTGACCATGTGTGTGCAAGCAAAGCTTGAGCATAATTCCGTCAGAAAAACCATCCAAGTTTTTTCCGACAGAAAATCTGATTGTGTGTACGTGGAGACCAGGAGATAATAATCCAATGGAAACTTGTTCCAGAAACAACTATATTATATAGGTTTCCTCAAGTTTTGGAGAGATTTCTTCTAACTAATATACAGTGTCTTAAAAAAATATTCATACCCCTTGAAAATTTTCCACATTTTGTCATGTTACAACCAAAAAGGTAAATGTATTTTATAGGGATTTTATGTGATAGACCAATACAAAGTGGCACATAATTGTGAGGTGAAAGTCTTTTTGGGGATGTCTCTACCAGTTTTGCACATCTAGAGAGTGACATTTTGCCCAATCTTCTTTGCAAAATAGCTCAAGCTCTGTCAGATTAGATGTGAACAATCCACAAATGTGTCCGTGAACAGCAATTTTCAAGTCTTGCTACAGATTCTCATTTGGAATTAGGTCTGCACTTTGACTGGGCCATTCTAACACATGAATATGCTTTGATCGAAACTATTACATTGTAGCTCTGGCTGTTCGTTTAGGGTTGTTGTCCTGCTGGAAGGTGAACCTCCACCCTAGTCTCAAGCCCTTTGAAGTCTCCAACAGGTTTTCTTATAAGATTGCCCTATATTTGGCTTCATCCATCTTCCCATCAGCTCTGACCACCTTTCCTGTCCCTGCTGAAGAAAAGCATCTCACAACATGATTCTGCCATCACCATTTTTCACAGTGGGGATGGTGTATTCAGGGTGAGATGCGGTGTTAGTTTCCCGCCACACATAGAGTTTTTCTTTAATGCCAAAAAGTTACATTTTGGTCTTGTCTGACCAGAGCACCTTCCTCCAAATGTTTGCTGTGTCCCCCACATGGCTTCTCACAAATGGCAATTTGGGCTTCTGATGGCTTTCTTTCAACAATGGCTTTCTTCTTGCCACTCTTCCATAAAGGCCAGATTTGTGGAATGCACAACTATAAGTTTATCTGTGGACAAATTCTCCCATCTGAGCTGTGGATTTCTGCATCTCCTCCAGAGTTACCATGGGTCTCTTGGCTGCTTCTTGAATTAATGCTCTTCTTGCCTGGCATGTCAGTTTAAGTGGATGGCCACATCTTGGTAGGTTTGCATTTGTTCCATACCCTTTCCATTTTTGGATGATGGCTTGAACAATCTGTGAGAGGTTCAAGGCTTGGGATTTTTTTTTAGACACTAACCTTGCTTTAAACTTCTCCACAACATTATCCCTGACCTGTCTGGGGTGTTCCTTGGCATTCATGATGCTGTTTGTTCACTAAGGTTCTCTAACAAACCTCTGAGGGCTTCACAAAGCAGCTTCATTTTTACTGAGGTTAAATTGCACACAGGTGGACTCTATTTACTAATTAGGTGACCTCTGAAGGCAGTTGGTTCCACTAGATTTTAGGGATATCAGAGTAAAGGGAGCTGAATTCAAATGCACGCCACACTTTTCAGATATTTCTTCGAAAAAAAATTGGAAAACCATTCATTATTTTCCTTTCACTTCACAATTATGTGCCACTTTGTGTAGATCTATGATAAAATCCTAAATAAAATACATTTAAACTTTTGGTTGTAACATGACAAAATGTAGAAAATGTCAAGGGGTATGAATAAATTGAAATGTAATAAATGTATAAATATACACTCCCCGGCCACTTCAGCCAATTTATTTGGTACAGCTAGCAAGTACCAAGTTGGACCCCCTTTTGCCTATAGAACTGCCTTAAATCTTCATACCATACATTCAACAAGGTGTTGGAAACATTCCTCAGAGATTTTGGACCATATTGACATGATAGCATCACACAGTTGCTGCAGATTTGTCATCTGCACATCCATGACGCAAGTTTCCCTTTTCAAAACCTCCTAAATGTGCTCTATTGGATTGAGATCTAGTGATTGTGGAGGCCATTTGAGTACAGTGAACTCGTTGTCATGTTCAAGAAACCAGTGGCGAGATGATTTGAGCTTTGTGACATGGTGCATTATCCTTCTGGAAGTAGCCATCAGAAGATGGGTACACTGTAGTACAATACTCACATAGGCTGTGGTATTTAAATGATGCTCAATTGGTCCGAAGAGTCCCAAAGTGTGCCAAGTAAATATCTCCCACACCATTACAGTCACCAGCAGCCTGAACCGTTGATACAAGGCAGGATGGATCCATGCTTTCATGTTGTTTATGCCAAATTCTGACCCTACCACTTGAATGTTGCAGCTGAAAATCAAGACTCATCAGACCAGGCAACGTTTCTCCAATCTTCTGTTGTCCAACTTTGGTGAGCCTTTGCGAATTGTAGTCTCAGGTTCCTATTCTTAGCTGACAGGAGTGGCACCCAGTGTGGTCTTCTGCTGCTGTAGACCATCTGCTTCAAGGTTCATTGTGTTGTGTGTCTCCTCTGACCTCAACAAGGAATTTTTGTCCACACAACTGCCGCTCACTGAATATTTTCTCTTTTTGGACCATTCTTTGTAAACCCTAGGGATGGTTGTGCGTGAAAATTCCAGTAGATCAGCAGTTTTTATATACTTTGACCAAACCATCTGGCACCACCAACCATGCCACTTTCAAAGTCACTTAATCCCTTTTTTTATTCCCCATTCTGAAGCTTGGTTTGAACTTCAGCAAGACATCTTCACCACATCTAGATGACTAAATGCATTGAGTTGGTGCAATGTGACTGGCTGATTAGCACTTTGTGTTACCAAGATATTGAACAGGTGTAACTATTAAAGTGGTTGGTGAGTGCATCTTATAACTCGATTTTTAGTTGTTTCCTGAAGTTTACTTTGAACTCTTTACTGGTATGCCAAATATGAGGACAGCCCCAAGACATAACCTTTGGTACTAAAACCCCTGACTATAATACCAGGTCTCAACCTAAGCATAACCTTACCCTCACGCAATAAAATTAGCACTGAGGTGCATATTTGACATTTTTTACTTCTCTACCATTTTATATTTTGTCAAAATATAACTGTCAGACATTGTGTTTGAAATTAAAAAAAATCATTGGAAAACAGCGCTGTCCAAAAATTGCTTAAATAATCCAAAAAACCTGTGCCAGTGAGACGAGATTTAAAATAATAATAATAATAATAATAATAATAAATTCTTGCCGCAACACAATGTGAGATACCCACAATACACAAAAATCCAAAAATAAAGCTGCGCTAGAACTTATAAAATACCAGAATAATCTTGTGACATAATATATCCTGTTTTTAAATACTAAAAAATTTAAGTGACTACAAATAGTGCAAAAATTTATCTAAAATTAAAACACATAAACAGTCCAAAAAAAAAGGAGGGAGAGAGATAAGGAGATGAATTTCAGTCCATTAAAGCGACTCCATAAAACACCCTTCAGGTATATAGCAGGTGCGCCCAGAGAGAGAGGTTCCTCCACCACCAGATTCAGTAAGGCTTACCAGCTGACAAGATCTCTTTTTAGGGAGATCATACAAGCTTGCAAATGAAAAAAATCGCTCCTGGTCCCTTTAATAGGCTCTGCTGGCGTCTCCAACTCCTGTACCCCTTTCTCAGATTGTCTCCCGTTCCACCATAATCATTTAGTAAGAAAAAAGAAAGGCTCCCATAGCGTAACTCCATATAAAATTTAATCCGAACGTAATAAAATAAAGTAACAAACTCACAGATTTCCAGCTGAATACAAGCGTGTGTATAATCTCGAGCCGGCCGGCTCTCTCCTATTTACACTGCCCGCCCTTCCTGGTCAACGGGGGAATGGCGGTGACGTCAGCACGCCGCTCACCCTACGTCGTTTTGGCAAAAATGACTTCTTGCTGGGGTACGGGCGGCGTGCTGATCCACCGCCATAAATACTCACTGGCAAAGAACGTAACTGCCCACTTCCGAGCTCCTGGTTACAGCTCCTAATCCGCCATTTTGAAACAGGGCAATATTGATCATTCGCCCTTATCTTAACTATTGAATAATAAACCCATTTTAGAAAAGGGAAGAGGACCATTTCCCAAATAGGTTCACACTAACCAACTCCTTTATATCCTTTCATTGCTCCATCAGGAGCATATGATCGGATAGAGGCGTCCCTCCATGTTTAATCGCACAATTCCATTATATGCAACTCAACACGAAGGGATTCATACCCGTTCCACCAACCATACTCTCCTTCATGGATAAAGGATGTATGCCCAAAACAGGTGATCAGATCGTTTCATAAAATCTAGGACCTCATAAAATGATATATATATGAAGAAAAGGAACGTTCTTATTTAGAGAACATTAGTCCAATTAACCTTATAAATAAAGGACTATTAGGAAAAATATTTCTACATTCTAGGATATATGCTAAATAAATCCAGTTTTTAAGGATGTTGCATTAAAGGATTTAGAACAGATTAAGATTGCCAACCATAGAATGGATAGAAATATGTAATAATAAAAACCTGGTTATTCGCCCCACGGATAAGGTTGGTGGCATAGTGATCTTGGACTGACAAGATTACATTAAAGAGATGCATAATATAGTGGATGACGGGGATACGTACGTCATATTGCCGGGTAACCCTGTCATTCAGTATAAAAAGACCCTACAGTCTCTGGTAGATAAGGGATTTCAATTTAAGATATTGAATGAAAAGGAGAAATTATTTCTTGTCTCTAAGGCACCACGGACTCCAGTGCTCTATTATTTGCCAAAAATGCATAAGAACCTTATTTCCCCCCCGGGACATCCCATAGTAGGTGGCATAGATTCTGTTACGTCCCGGGTGGGGAAATATATTGATTTCTTCCTCCAGCCACTAGTTCAAAAAATGCCCTCTTATTTGAAGGATACGAGGCATGTGATTAATTTGCTGTCAGGTTTGAGATCTAGTGAACAGACTTTACTAGTGACAGCTGATGTCACCTCGCTTTATACGATCATTCCACATGAATTGGGAGTCGCGGCTGCGACACATTACTTGAACACTATGTCCACCTTGTCAGTACAGCAACAACAGTTTGTCATAGATCTACTTGAGTTTGCTGCAAGCCATAATTATTTTTGGTTCAAACAAAAGTATTTTAAACAGATTCGTGGAGTAGCAATGGGGGCGATGTACGCCCCTAGCTTAGCGAATCTTTTCATGGCTAAGTGGGAGGAGGACGTCATCTATAAGGACCGAAGTCCGTATTTGACATTCTGGGCGAGGTATATAGATGACGTCCTCCTCCTGTGGGAGGGGACTAGGTCCCAACTGGATGAATTTTTTCTTAACATCAATGACAATGATAGGGGCATAAGATTTTCAGTGGAGGCTAGTTCAGATAGTGTCCACTTTTTGGATTTGACAATCAGTAAATTTGAAGGGAGTTTCAAAATGATATCCTATTTTAAGAAAACTGATAGGAACTCTTTTATACCTACAGGGAGTTGTCACCACAATTCATGGTTAAAATCAATCCCTAAGGGTCAGTTTATAAGAATGAGGAGGAATTGCTCTGACGTTAGTGATTTTAGGTTGCAGGCAAACATTCTAAAAGTGAGACTGGAGGAAAAGGGGTATGATGTTGAATCTATGAATTCAACTATAGAAGAGATTGCTGATGTTAATAGAGCCTCTTTGTTGAAGGCTGGTTTAGGTAAAGAAAGGGAGAAGCCTATTATCCCTTTTGTTACAACCTTTTCCACCCAACAGTATCTAGTCAAAAAGATGTTGCGAAAACATTGGCATCTATTGTCTAATGATAGAATCATTCGTACCTTCCTTCCAGCTAACCCAGAGATCATCTTTAGGGGGGTCCCCTCTTTGAGACATAGGATAGCCCCTAATGTAATAGATCCTCCCACTAATAAGGTCTCCTTTTTTCAACAACAGGGTATCACCAATGTCGACGGTGTCAGATCTGTACACTAAACAAAAGTAAAAAGAGAAAAAAAGAGACATTTGTCTCTACCAGCACTCAAAGGGAGCACAAAATTGAACCTTTCATAACATGTAGCTCTAAGGGTGTGGTATACCTTTTACAATGTCCTTGTGGGCTCCAGTACATAGGGAGAACCAAGTGAGCCATGCAGGTTCGCTTGGGAGAGCACATCACAAACATTAAGAATGGGTATTAGGAGCTGTAGGAGCTGTAACCAGGAGCTCGTAAGTGGACGGTTACGTTTTTTGCCAGTGAGTATTTATGGCGGTGGATCAGCACGCCGCCCGTACCCCAGGAAGAAGTCATTTTTGACGAAACGACGTAGGGTGAGCGGCGTGCTGACGTCACCGCCATTCCCCGTTGACCAGGAAGGGCGGGTAGTGTAAATAGGAGAGAGCCGGCCAGCTCGAAATTATACACACGCTTGTATTCAGCTGGAAATCTGTGAGTTCGTTACTTTATTATATTACGTTCGGATTAAATTTTATATGGAGTTACGCTATGGGAGCCTTTATCTTTTTTCTTACTAAATGATTATGGTGGAACGGGAGACGCTCTGAGAAAGGGGTACAGGAGTTGGAGACGCCAGCAGAGCCTATTAAAGGGACCAGGAGCGATTATTTTGTTTACAAGCTGTATAATCTCCCTAAAAAGAGATCTTATCAGCTGGTAAGCCTTACTGAATCTGGTGGTGGATGAACCTCTCTCTCTGGATGCACCTGCTATATACCTGAAGGATGTTTTATGGAGTCACTTTAATGGACTGAAATTCATCACATACATTTTTTAGTATTTAAAAACAGGATATATTATGTCACAAGATTATTCTGGTATTGTATAAGTTCTAGCGCAGCTTTATTTTTGGATTATTGTGTTTGAAATTACCTAGCTAAAGAAAACTGAACCAAGGAGTGCTATGCTAAACCAAGCAGTGTTCTGTCTAAAGCTCTACAGCAATATTTGCCTTATCGAGTGAAAACAGCAAGGCTGACAAATACCCCTTTCTTTGATCATGACAGTCAATCAATAATTTGCAATGTCAACATGCATGAAAATTGAAATCCTGAATGGATCTGTACGAAAAGTGTATCCATGTATCTGCAATACATGCAAGTGAATATTTACCTTAGTTTTCATCTTAACCCTCATCTTAAATTGTATTTTATAATAATACACAACTTTGTTTTTCCTTCCCAAATGAACAGCTTTGCTATCTTAATTCAAAGGTACTTTTCCGTTTGGAACCATTATCTTTTTTCAACAAAGAACTGGCACCTGAAGCTAAATATTATTTCTATAGTTCAAGTCTTAACTAAATCGAATTCTGGAGGAAAACTAAATTGGACATCTGAAAGGGAAACCCTACCCATAGGAAAAGCAATCAGGTATTTTTTTTAAAAAAAGGTAAATGTATCATTAACGTGTATGTCAACCCTAACTTTCTTTGCTCCCTCTTGGCCTGTAAAATCTACTGCTGAAAGTAATTTTAAACATTTATTTTGGTTGTTACATGTTACATAGGGCTTGCTTTCTCTGGTTCCAGAAGTGAAATGAAGTGGCACAAGAGTGAATACATTGTGTGTGTGTGCACTGGATAGGAGGGAATTAAGTGACCATTTTACTTTGCCCTGTATGCCAAACAATTCAGAGAACTAAATGAATTGTACTCCTAAAATGATTGCTGTATAATCTCACAATTTATGAAAAACTCAGATGATAGCACATTTATGGGCATTTTGCAGCCTGCAAATATACCTCCTGGCTAACTTCAAGAGAAAAAATATATTAGGCAGCTTAAACTTTCTCTAGATAACTGCTTTTTGCTTTGTTGACAGCAATCTAAGGTCAGTTGTTTGCTTATGATCAGCCATGAATGTTTTATGTGTTTTTGTGTTGCGTGCAATCCAAAAAAAAACACTCCATAACCATTATAGAGTTGGACTTGCATGCAAATGTTAGCTCATGCAATTGAGATTAAGGAAAATACTGGCAATTATCCCATTAGCAACACATTGATTTCATAGTGCAACATATGAGGTGACTGGCAAAAGTGACTGATGTAGCCCTAGATTTATAAACTAGGGATTTATGTGTTTATGGTTATTTTGTATGGATATTAGACTAAGTTACATCCTGAGCATTATAGAATAGACACATGGGAACCAAAATCAACAGAATATAAAGGTGAAACCAATTTAATGAAACAAGCATATCATTTGTGTTCCAAATTTTTATTTCATTGTTAACACTTCAGTAAAAAATAACAAGTAAACAATTTTGAATACCTTTCTCATGGGACAGAACACCTTGGTTATTTGGAACATACCTTCATGTCAAACATATATTTGGATTCAAATAAAAATAACAGAATGGCATATCTGTATGCAAACAGCTTGAATTAAACATTATAAATATTGAAATCCTAATAGGATTCAAAATATTGCCTTTCCTTCACTGTATGTTTTCAAGGGCTTCATTCAGTAAAAGAGTTCAAGCACAGTAAGCATAATAATTGACAAATTATCAGCTAGCGTGCATGAAGGCACACACATATGGTTGCTAACACAAGAAGCTAATTTTCTCATGCAATCACCAAATTAGCATAAATTGTGAAAGTAAAGTACCACTATTAGTAATCAATTTCTCTTCTTCTTAAAGTGTACCTACAGATTATAAACAAAAAAATTCCCCAGAGGATGTAAATTCTAACGAAACACTTCGGGTGGAGTCCATGTCCGTGAGGTACCATGCACGCCAATCCTGTATACTGTTTTTTTCTACTTCTAGGATGTCTTGGATTTATAAATGCTTGTTTTTACCGGATTTCTGTAAGTGTTTAGCACTGATTTCTTTTAATAAACTGTTAAGCAGTTTTGCACTATGTGGCTGTTTTATCTTTCCTTCATGGGCCCTACTATGAAGTAAACTTTACCATCAGCCATGACAGTACCACCACCTGCAATATAACAGAAGAAGCTGATTGGATCTTCTATACTTGCATATCACGGCTGTCTAGATTCGTATATTTTGGAGTCTAGACCTCTGGTAAGGATGCATTTTATATCAATAACGGTGAAGGTGCACTTGGGTGATCAAAACGCACATCAACTATATTCACTGTTACTGGACGTTCATCAAGACATTCAGCTACACTATTTACAACAGCGTCAGTTGTTCACACTTTATGGACACTTGTTATTCAATATCTTTGTTTAGCGCTGCAACATTTTTTATTGTTTCACCTATAGATGATAGCCAGAAGAGCCAGTCATCTTGTAGGCCAAAACAATATTCATCAAAGTTAGGAAACAAATTATCATCATAGCATGAACTTATGGGATATTGCCAAGTGATTGTATTAGTTCTCTGTAAGCCAAAATTTTTTTTTTATTAGTTAAACCTCAAACTTGTTGCCTGTATTGTGCAAAATGTAAATGCTCCTATACAATACAGGCAGCAAATTTGAGGTTTAAAAGAGAAGTATGGGATTTTTTTTATCCCATATTCATACTTACCTATGTGAATGCAGCATTGGTGTCAGGAATGGCTTGCTGGGAGTAGTAGTTCCGCGCACGGCCGTGCGTGCCAGCGCGCGCTGGCGCACAGCCATTGGTGCCAGAAGCACTATTTAAACCCTGTCATGTCAGAGGATTCTTGCTGCCAGATCTACAGCATTTTCTGAGTGTTTTAAAGGAGTGTTCCTGATCCATTCCTGTGACTACTCACTTGCCTTGTGACCATCCTTGCCATCCGCCTGCATCTGACCCTGGCTTGTCCACGAGTTCTCTCCTGCCTGATCCCTTGGCTTATCTGCACCAGTCCGTTACCGACCCGGCTTGCCTAGCGACCTCTCATTTGCCTTCTGCACCTGTTCCATTTTGCGGTGTATGACCCGGCCTGCCTGACCTGCCTGTGTCTCCATCCTGGGACCATCCATCTGAATCCTGTGAGTGCCTGTCTCCCAGCTTCAGCTTCCAGTCTGCTGCATTCCACCTGCTGTTCCAGCTACGTCTTAAGTATCAGACCTGCATACCAGCTGTTGATCCTGCCAGGCACTCGTGCTGTCCTTAACTCCTGTGCCCCCTGTCTGCTCTACCAGGGGCCGCGAGTCAAGATTGTAAGAGAGTCCTCCCTCTGCATATCAGGCTCAATAACCAGGTAGGTGACAATTGGTCTGATGCTGCATCTGTCCCCCACCGCCTCTTCACTGAGAGCCGAGCCACCGAACACTACCGATGGCTCAGTTCTCTCGACTCACTGAGCGGAGAGCTGCTGCCTGTCAGTCAGCAGCTCTCCTCCTCCACGCTCACTGGTGTGATGAGCTTTGGAGGGGCGGGGAGTGACCATCTCAACAGCTCACTGAAAGGCTGAGATGCCTATTAGTCCTGGCACCTGGCAGATCCAGACTTTCAGAGTCGGGATGACACAGTGATTGGACTGATATTGGCGACATCAGCAGAGAGCGAACTTCAGACCGCTCTCTGCTGAAGATGGGTCACAGGAGTGCAAAACTAATTGCACTCCTTTGACCCATAGTAGATGCCCAGTCGAATGAGCTCTGGCTGGACTTCTCCTTTAACCAATAAAAACCCTTTTAATGCAAATCTGTGCTGCTAGTGCTGATTACAGCATCAAAAGCCAAATATTTGGTCTCATTCTCTGTTAAAGATTGGGATTCAAAGGCTTGAAATGTTTCATTCAACAGAGATCACATAACCAAGTGCCTAGGCTTTTGCTAATGTTACCAGCACTCAAGAGCACCTCGATCAGATTTTTTCAGGAAAGGTATGAATTGTAGCTCTTCTATTATTTGACAAGAACATTTATCCAAAATAGCTTTCTGTTTAAGTGTATATTCAGTCAAAGCATGCAACAATTTCACCAGACAGTAGTAATAAAAAAAAATGTTAGTAACAAAAGAAACACCTTTTTATCAGTAGAGTAGGCCATCCAACCAGCTACTTTCTATTTTTATACAAAAAATATTTGGTAAAACTGCTTAATTATAAAATAAGACACTTTGGATCGTTTTCTAAATACACCCAAAGATGTTTATCCTGTGAAGCTGTATGTACATTTGTTCAGTTCAATGGGAGCAAAAATGAATGTTATTTTCCCTCCAGGTCACATGTTATTATACAAACAGAATAGAGTGAATCAGGAAAATACCACAGTACATCCACTAGATAAAGCTTATGATCATAGTATAAACTATTTATTTTCTATTAACTAGTGGCCATAATGTGGTATTTTCCTGATTCAGTCTTTTCTGTAAAAATAGCCCAATTACATTCATTTTTACCCCAGTCACACTGAATGAATGCACATGCAGCTTCACAGGACAAACAGCTCGGCAAGCTTGTTATAAATACACCTCTTTGTATTTTATCAGTGCATTTAAGGTGGGGATTTTGCACCTATAAGCATCAAAATCATTAGATTTTGGGGGCTAATCCAGTAATCATGGAACAGATCTCATCAGGTTACTGGGATACTATAGATACTGTACTATAAAGTGTATACATTAACTTGGTTTACAGTATATACACCAAAACACACACAGAAGCAATGCAGGGGTTTTTCAATGAAAAGACCAAATCAAATGTACTACTCATCAATGCCTGTTAAGAGATCATGGAATTGTAGGTATGTAGTACACACAAGCAAATATATAAATATTCCTTATGAAACTGATCTATATTATTCTAATTATACATTAAGCCCTAAACACATGCTCATCATTTGATTTTGCTTGTAAACTGTAGTCTAAGCGTTTTCAGCACATGTGTACAAACAAAACATATTTCATACTTTCAATGAGTTGTTTAATGCCCATAATGGACTGAGAAACTTAGGTGTGCTACGTACACCCAACTGAAGAAAACTGTCCCCCTCCCCCACTGCTGCTCTGCTGCTTTTCCCAGCCATTTTTGCCTCCATAGCACCCTTAGCTTTGTAAACTGCTTTTAAGCAATGTTTGTATACACTCTTCAGGATCCCAATAGGGAAATACAATATGAAATGGTTACTTTGTGTTTCCTTTGTTTCTTTACATTACAGATGGTTGACCTTTGATCTGTATATATGTCAGTTAAAGCAACCTTACAAATAGAAAAAGTTCTCTTTAAATAATATGTGTTCCTCTTTAACCCTTTATTAACCATTGTTATCCCTTACTCCTTCCCCTCATTATACCCCTAACATTTTTTATTTCTATTTTTAAAACCATTATTATTTTTTATATTAGTATTATACAAGATGTATATAGTTTGCGCAGCACTTTACAACATGAAGGCAGACGGTACAGTTACATTACAATGCAAAACAGAAGGAATTAGAGGGCCCTGCTTGTTAGAGCTTGCAATCTAAAGGTCAAATGATACTAAAGGTAAGAGCTGTGGGTGATAAGCTGATAGAGAAAGTGGAAATACAGTTGTAAGGTGGAGGCAACATAGGCTTCTCCGAAAAGAAGAGTTTTCAGGTATCACATAAAAGAGAACAGAGTAGGAAATAGCTGGACATATTTGGGTAGGGAGTTCCATAGAATGGGAGATGATCATGAAAAGTCCTGAAGGCGATTATGGGAGGAGGTGACAAGAGAACAATTTGGTTGGTATTTTGTGACTCGGTTAGTGATGTAACTGGGGTCCGAGTGGTGGCTGGCTTTGTATGTTTTTGTTACATTTTTAATTACATTTTTTGGGGTGAGTGGCAGCCAGTGAAGGGATTGGCAGAGAGGGGTAGCAGACACTGAACGGTTGGTAAGGTGGACTAGTCTGGCATCAGCATTCATAATAGACTAAAGGGGGGATAGCCTATGTAAAGGTAATCCAATGAGAAGGTAGTTGCAGTAGTCTAGGTGAGAAATTACCAGAAAATGAATTAGATGATTTGTGGTGTCAATGGTTAGGAAGGAGCGTATTTTGGAGCTGTTGCGGAGGTTGAGGCAGCAAACTTTGGACAGTGATTGGATGTGGGGCCGAAAGAAGAGTTCAGAGTGCAGGATTACACCTAGCACCCTGACATGGGGTGACTGGTTGATGTCACACCACTTCCTTAAACTCGCCCTATCCACAACCAGGCTCATAATATTTCTTCCCCTGTGTGCCCCTTCCCCTGACTTCATGATAGAGAAGTCAGGGGAAGGGGCATGCGGCGGAAGAAATATTATGAGCCCGGTTGTGGATAGGGTGAGTTAAAGGAAGTGGTATGACATCCAGATGAATATGTTGGTAAGTAAATTAGTGAGACGTGAGGAGACTGATTCTGTAAGCTGAGGGGTAGAGAGAAATTTTGGTGTCATCAGCATAGAAATTGTATCAAAAGCCATATGAAGCTATTAGCTGACCCAGGGAGGAGGTGTAGATAAAGAATAGGAGAGATCCAAGAACAGAACCTTGGGGGACCCCAACAGAAAAAGAAAGAGGAGAGGAGGCAGTAGAATTGTAAGTGACACTTGATGGTGTGTTAGGATAGGTAAGATGAGAACCAGCGAAGAGTACAATCACAGAGACCAAAGGAGTAACATTTTTGAAGGTGGTGATGGTCAACCATATCACTGGTAGCATAAAGGTCCAGAAGCAGGAGTTAAAAGTAGTGTCCATTAGTTTTAGCTGTTAGTAAATCATTTACAAATTTTAGAAGAATAGTGTTGAGTGTGAAATCCAGACTAAAGGGGATCAAGGAGGTTATTCTTAATGAGGTGGTCACTCAGTTGGTTGTAGACCAGATATTCAAGGAGTTTGGGTGAAAAGGGGGAGCAAGGAGATGAGTGACATGGGGATAGCTCACAATGGCTCCTGCTGCTGCCTCCATGTCCAGCTCTCTCAGCTCTTGGGGCACAGTGCTGGATCAAGACTGAGCTCAGGCGCATATTTTGGAAATACTGGGGGGGGGGGGGGGGGGGGGGTCGGGAGGCTGATCACAGAAGGTTTTTTACTTTAATCCAGAGAATGCATTAAAGTAAAAAAAAAATCCTGCCTTTACAGCCACTTTATGTAATGACAAAGTTATCATAGAATAAAGAGACTCATGGCAGTCATATAAACATTGCTCCATAAGGCTGGGGAGATTTTCCTGTGTTTTCAAGCATTGTTATTTGAGCAAAATTACATGTGTATATTGAGTGTTTTTCAAGTATTTTACATGTGTATTCAAAGCTTCTGGCATTTGTGTTTTAACCAATGGAAAGCATTATGAGAGAATCTGCAATATGCCTGAAAAACAGCTGCGACAGCTTGAGAAAGGAGCGTGGCTGTCGCGCTATTCACTGCCTGCCAGCTCGAGAAACATGTCGCATTTCCAGTGATGTCATCACCCTCTGCCTGAATTCTAGTCTGCATTCCAAGCTACGTTTTGATGCTCATTCACCGCTATCGGCCAGAAAAACATCTAGCGGTGCTGAAGACGAGCACAGGAACATCACATCCACCCCAGGGACTGACCACACTGATGTCCCCCATTGTATGGGAACTTACTTTGCCTGTCATTCACAACAATTATGTGAGTGTTGCTACAACTATCTGTTGATTAAAATAACTGTGATACAGTCTGCACCCAGAGGCGCCTCTTTTTCTCGTTTGTTTCTAGTGTCTCGGGAACATGGTTTCTGTTTCCACCGGATGGCTGCTGTGATTGTGGACTCTGCCTTTTTCCCCTTCCCCTCTCCCCTCCTTATCCCGTTTATTTACATTGTGCCTATTGCCATTGTGCATATATATAGAGCAGACCTATAGCCCCATCTTGTGCATACAGTTTATGCTTATTCATCACTGTGTTGTTTTCTTTTAAAATAACTGTAAATTATTGCCTTCGTTTTTGCACCATTTACTTGTATGCCAAAAAATGACCACATCTGCCTCAAAAGTAGCTCATGCAGATTTTGGAGTGTCCAGTTTCAGGCTACAGGCATATGAATGATCATATGTGAACAGTCTTTATTGTAATAGATAGGATTTTGGATGCTGGGCTTTTTGGAGATTCGAGCTACAAAATGCTTGGGTGTGAATGGGACCTAAGGGGTATACAGGTGAGAGAGCTGAATTGGTAATTAACCCTTCAACTCTAGCCCTGCATATTGAAAAAACTTCTCAAACCAAGAGCTAAATGTCATTTTAAACATGCGTTCAACTTTCTCAGGTGTTAAAAACTTGCTAAAGCCTGCCAAAATCTTGCTTAAAGTGACATCCAGCACTCCCGTAAGAATCTCAATTCTACATACCTGTGTTAGAGCAGAAAGCTACTTTAAGAGCTTCAAAATAAGCTGTTCAACGCTTAAGAAATGCTTTGTAGATGTTTTCGGAAGTTGGTGTAAACTGGTATTTACAGGCAAAGATCTAAAATTGCTGTCTGTTTTGGGCTTTAGTGTAGGGTATTATTAGCTGACAGAATTTCAATACATCGTTTGTTGAAGAATAACTAACTTGATTTTGCGCTTATAAGAAAATGTAATGCTGGTATGTTTAGACGCTTTCAAACTTGATTTACTGGTAGTAATATCTGCACTATAACTAGCCATTTTGCTAATATTATAGAAAATTCATCAAGTACTGTCTGTCTATTGGGAAAAAATACACATAAACAAGTTATATCTCTGAACACTGAAATGTAATTATTTTAAGCTGTGGAAGTTACCTTAACTCCAGGGAAAGATTTGAGTATACTAACAGACAGAATGCTGAATAACAGCATAATAAGCAAAATAGTAACGCAAGTCTAGTTTTCCTAAATCCCTTGATGGGCCACATGTGCAATGCTCTACACTTATGAAGCACTGCAGAGAAACTTCAAAATGTATGTTCTTTCAAGCTGGGTCTATCGTTGTAGCTGCTTTAATGAAGAAGACATTTCCAGGATCTGTTTGATTCCACAGACATAAGAGACACGAGAACATAAACTGATTTTCAGGAAGGTATATTTGATTTTTGCAAGCAGAAAAGGTCAATCTTTGTTGCGTATATTACACAACTACATAATGTGTGGTCATTTGATTGCAATTATGTTTTCAATACTGTGTAAAAAGAATGTAACATGACACATTTTTTAAAGCACATTTTAATTCTCAATCTATTTAATATTTCAAAGTTGTTTGGAAAAAGTGCAGCACATACATATGGCCCTATATAATAACACATAACACACATAGAAAGAGATGGACCTCTACATTTTTAAAGATTTAGAGAATAATAAATACATAAACCCAATGACTAAAGACAGAGCTGACACTTTATTCAACCAATATAAAAGAAATTACATGTTTTTAGCTTTTTTAGGATGTGTTCTTGCTTGGACAATATAGGAGCCATCATTTGTGGAAGTGCACAACATAATAGTCATTTAAAGACATCTTGCATAGGAAAGTAGCCTACAACAAAATTTTGCATATTAACCCCTTGTTTTATTGGGCATGTGGGGACTCGTAGTTCTCTAGGATGGTCTGTAACATAGATGAAAAACCGTAGACACTATGGAGGTGAGTTACTAAAACTGCAGAGTACAAAATCTGGTGCAGCTGTGCTGTGCTTCCAACTTCAGCTTGTTCATTTAAGCTTTGACAATAAAACGTAGAAGCTGATTGGTTTTCCTGCAGAGTTGCACCAGATTTTGCAGTTCCCAGTTTTATTAAATCAACCCCTTTGTCATTTCCTATAATAGTCACTACTAGGAGGAGTACCAGCAGTCGCCCGTTTATAAATAAGAATCATCTGGGTACTAGTTAATGTTGTAAATTTTGGCACATTGTACTCTTTGTTAGATTGTGTCACCTATGAAATATTTATATTTCTGTTGTCTAGATTTTGAGCAAACATGGCATAAAACATATAACATAAGTTTAGATTGTCTTTATTCATTTCCATTTCCCTTGACATTTCCTTTCTTATCCTTTTAGCTATACTGTGTTCTCTGCTAGACAAATGCCATTGTCCTTCTAAATAAGAAGCAATGCCATGCACACAACCTCTCTGGAATGATGCTATGCAAGGCAGCCAAAGGCATTGTTTCTTGACATTCAGCTCTATATTTAGCAGTGCTCTAATTTTCTGACATACTTCATTTTGCATGGTTTTCCACAAAAAAGAAAGGCATATGCATGACTAATATTACATGGGAAACCAAGCTGCATTATTTTCATAAAACAGTTTTGACTGCAAGCGTTTCAGTGTACAATAGTTAAAGCCCAACTTAAATTAAATGTTTTTCTAGACTTTGGAATACATTTTACCAGACCACTTTGGAATCTTGGAAGTCGATGCTTACTTTCCTCGACACCACTGTTTTCCTCTTCTCATCCTGTATTCTTGCATGTTAGACACCACCCCACTTCCTGGATGGATGACACCCAGCATCATCCAGCCTGCTTCTGTGATCCCAAGCAGTTATAGGAACCTGAAGTTTATGATCACAAAAAGTTGCATCATCATGCAGCCTGGATTAACTGTTGTCATTTTTGGTAGTGGGTATCAGCAAATTATTACACATACAGGATTTTTTTGTCAGATTCAAAAGACACCCCAGGAAACATCCACGCTTCTTCATTCTCTGTCCCAAGCATCAATGAAAACATATTTGTTGCTGGGAACTGTAGTTATCAGATCAAAGATGCTTTAGAACATTCTGATACATAATTGCCATTAAAGCTCACACACAGCCCCTTGCTCAAGCCAAGGAGAAAGGAACAATGGTCGTTACATTACTGCAGTTAATTTAAGGAAATTATTTGAATGATTGCAACTAAATATCGGGAGGTGCACATTGATCTCAGAATTCAGCTATGTAATAATCTAGTACAATAGCTTTACTTGATATATTATCATTATGATCATGTTTTTCTGTGAGTCTGTAGTCCATGCAACACAGGCATAGAATTTAGTTTCATTTTTTTAATTACTAAGAAAATATTTAGCATTTATCATAGAGAACCATAGGCTGTCTTCTGGCCAGAAAAGCCATTATTTTTCATCTGTTACAAATAAATAACTGATCCCTGACAGATCTGTAAATGGTTGCTATGGAACATAGAAAAGACATTTGAATTAGTTTGTTAAATGTATTTTCTTCAAAAAGCCACTAACAGGGATGTTTTTTTGGGCTGTACTTGTGTTTCCGTGAACACACCAACCTATCATTACTGTGAATGCAGGGCCTTCAATTCACATAATCCTTCAACTGCGTGAACAACTCTTGTTTTACAATATTTGTACAAATGCAAAAGCCGCTCACTGATTAGTAAACTCAGATTGATTCAATGGAATAATATAGTGCAATCAAAAATGTATTTAAACACATGTACTATATTTTCAAAAATCCTGCACAAGGACCGAACATTCATGTAAACAATTAAGGCACCCCATTCCCCAACTCCTAATAATCAGTGACCAAATCAGTCTGGCATGGAAGAATTTTTCAGAAAAACTTTAATAAGAAAATAAATAATAATGTATAATTATAACATTCCTTTTAGATTACATCGCCAAACCAAGATTGTACAAATGGTTATTCATCCTCTCTATAACCAATAAGCCATTTATAAATGTTCTGCAAGGAAAAGGAGGTCCTTGTTGCGCTGATTTTTTTAAACAATAGTCAGAAACCATTATATATGAAAAAGTATGTGCATTCTGGGGATGTAACATGTGCACCTACATGCATATTTGGAAGAATATAAGCTAATATTTGCAATTGTAAAATGAACAGTTTAACTATTTAACACTTTAGACACAACACATTTGTAGCTGATTGTATTTGTTTCCTTTTGTGGTTAGATTTTTTTTTTTTTATTAACTGCACTGACATATTCTCCTTAACACATAAGAGGTGAACACTAGGTTAGAACACTCTTTGGTATGTTTTGGGGAACATTTTATAGTACTCTATATCTTAGGGAACATTATCTAGCACTATATATGACTTGCCTGTAGCTTACTTTTAACAGTGTCCAGTGCAAGCCCTTTTTAAATTTTGTATTGTATGAATATTGGTGAATGGTTTATATTTTTTCTTTGTAAAAACCTTTTTTTTTTTTTTTTAATATGTTGCAATTGTGTGTACGACAAATAATATTAAACACATAAACTGTACAATGCAGACAAACGCTTTGCATATACTGTATGTATGTCAATTTAGTAATACATACCAACATTTCTTGTTACACATAGCTTACTACATGCAGATCATCACCACCCTCTTCCCATGCAACAGATGAGACACCAAACTAAAAGAACTTAAGCAAAGAAACACAGACAACAAATATCACTGTCATATTCGTCAACATAATAAAAGGGGGAAAAAAATAATCCCATAAAACAGCCATTCAAAAAAAAAAAAAAAAAAAAACCTCTTACACAAGTTGTAGAAACATAGAAGAAACAAATATTATAGAACACATACATAACATAGTCATCATTTACAAAAATAAATTCAGCCTTAATTTCAACCAGTCAACTGGTTCGCTGGGCACACAGCCCTGTATGTAGACTGTTATGACAATGGATTGGGACTCTATACCTGAAGTTGGGACACCAGCCCCACACAGGTTATAATGAAATCTATGTTGTGCAATTTTAATTATTATACATTGGCTAATTTCTCACTTTGTAGAACATAGTAGAGAATGTCTGCTAATGTGCTTCACTGTCATGAGAGGGACAAGCAATAGCTGTTTGACATAGCAAAGATGTGAGTGATAGCTATTAGCAGTGAATGTGGCTTAGCAGCAAATGTTCTCAACAGTCGAAGCAGCTCACATTTAAATTATTGTAAATAGATTCCAGAAATAAACTGTTGCAGTAAATCCTTCATAAGCAAACATGTTGATCCCATAAACGGCTGTAAAACATTGTGGATTAAAAGAAGCAATACATTTTAGCAGACACTGTGCAAAAGCGGAAAAAAAAAAAAAAAAAAAAAGAGGTACCCGTTTCTGCCAACTAAAACAGCCAACTAAAGGTTATATTTTTTCCACTTAAGATGCCCCAGTGGACAGTTATTTTAATCTGGTAAGGATTACTCAAGGAAGCATACCTTCTCTATGCATGTTTACAGAATGACCTCACTGTATCTTGTATACACTGGATGGACAACTTGTTGGAATTAGTAACTGTTACACGTGAGGAACCCAATGCCTTTGTGAAAACCTAGTCACATGACAGACATACAATAGGCACCTAATGACTTCTGATTCGCTTGAAAGTTCTGGTTCCACATAAAGTGGATTTGTGTAAAATATGCCACAACCTAAGCAAGGCACCTTTAACATGTAAATTCTGGTTCCTGAAGATATCATGTTAGGACTATGCAGAATTTAGTGTGGAAATTAATACTACTGGACTCTGCATGCTTACTTAAAATATTGTATTTGCTTCTCTGTTTTTTAGCAAATATGAAAATATTAAAACATGGTGTTCAGATACTACTTGCATTGCTGTTGCAAAAAAAGGGGACACAGCAAACAATGTGCCCATGCTTAGCAAAACTAATTTGCAGGAACTGCCAGAGATGCAATTATGATCTCAAAATGGAGGCAGCCTTTTTGCAAGCTTGAAAGATACTTGAATGACCAATTTACTAATAGTGGTATTGGTCTGTTTTTAATATATTGGAAGAATCATCAGTATTCTCACAAGTATTTATTTAGGCCACAAAGTGGCAACCTCCTTCCTGAGCTGACAATGGGTGCACTTTAACATGAGCTTGTTAAAAAAAAAAAAAAAAAAGAGTTTTTCTCTTTTGAATAACTGTAGCTAGAAGAACGGTTGCTCGTTATGTTGATATTTTTAAATATGAGGAATTATAGATGAAAAATGAGCCTTAATTCAGGCCTACAAGGCCTACAGAATTCTATGGACCCACCATTTTAAAAAGCATGTGGGTCTTGCTTGCTGGGTAAGGCAAATGTCACCATCACCAGTAAGCCTGTGATATGTATAAAACACACAAAAAGGAAAGTATAGGGTGTATCAAACACTAGTCTCAGCCTATTTCTCACTGGGCGTGTTTGACATATATCCCTCTAGTATTTATCACCAACTTCTGAAGCACAACATCTGTCACACTTGACAAGTCTTTAAGTCCTGTTTGAAAGTAGTTAGAGAATAGCGATTTGAAGGCTTCCCGATTCCCTGATTGCTTTCATAACTAAGCCACCTGAAACATTCAAGTTCTAGAGGAACGCAATCCCTGCAAAAAGGTCACAGACAGTGGTGCAAGCAGCCTTGTAAAAAAGGTTAGAGAAATCCTTTATAGCGCAGTTTACAGCGTCTAACTATAAATTACTTAATATTTGTGTGCTACAAAATAGAACTTAAACACATGGATTTCGCTGTAATTGGACTCAAAAGGGGGGAAAGGGTCATTGTCAGCAGGCAAGGTATCAAGTGTACTTGTGAAGTATGTCATTCACATGAAGTGTCACAGTCACGGATAAGATATTAAAAAGGCATTCCATATCTGGTAGGGCATTCCATGGTCTGAGTTTAGCTGGTTCCCCAGGTGTCTTCTTGTGAAGGGAGGAGATACACACTGAGTTTTATCAATCTTCAACATATTGGTTCTGGAACAGCAAAGAGCCAGTGCGTATCTACTTTTTTTTTTATTTCTTTTTATATTCCTTTAATACAAACACTGGAGTTTGGACAGTCTGGTGGGGATAAAATGCTCAAGTGTGCCAAGGGCTCAGTGAGTCACAACACCCTTGAGGGTCTGGCTATGATGTCTTACTCTTAGTGACTGGTTTACCCCCGTTCATTATTGCAGATGCACTTGTGCTTTTACTCGGTGTCGCACGGGCTTTTGGCACTGTCTCTCCCACATCATGCAATGACGGCTCTCTGTACATGGCAACTAAAACGTAAAGCATATAAAAAAAAAATTAAGAAAGTTCAAGGAGAATTTGTTATACATATATACAAATAATGTACACACACAGTTAGCATGCTAGTAGTTTCAAATATGTATAAGTAAAAGCAACTATTTTATTTACAGATGATGTGCTCTAGTACCACCACAATCTGCACACATTTGTGGATCCTTTTGCAAGAAAAATGATTCACAGAATACAATACAATTTCCTAGATAGCTTATACTGTAACTGATTTTATCTTAGCAGTCAGCTAACTGCCTATGCTGTCTGCAAGGTTAGAAACACAGCCAATAGAGGGAGAACCTACAAATCTGAATATGAAAATATCCTTAAAAGTATAGGGACAGAAAATATTACCTAAATTCAAATGTGTTTTGGCTAAAGATACACAATTTGTAAAAACCCTAACAAGTACTAACTGAAGATACACATTGTATGCAATATATTATAAATATGCATATGCACTATACAATAACGGAAACATTGACCTTTAGTAAATCCATTTTGTAAAAAAATTACCAATATTTACCGCACATCTTGTTTTCTTTTATTTATACAGGCATTTGAAATATCAACTGACAGCTGTAGATACTGTAAATATACATAGACAAGACGAAGGCTCCATTCACACCTGAGGGATCTGCAGTGACAGCTGCTGCAGCATCTTTTTTTTGTTTTTTAGTGAAGCGTTTTTGGAGCGACACCATTCATTTGAATGGGCTTTCCTCCGCTCCAAAGAACCTCATGTACCAAATCTTGGCACAGAGCCAGGAATCATAGCGATTTTTGCCATGGTTGTAGTGCAATATTTCGATCGTCAATCGTGGAAAAATTGCCCCACGTCCGGGGTGCCATTGAGAAATAATGGCATTACAAATGCGTTCCACGTTTTGCCGTGATTCTGGAAATGTGGGCATAATTGTGGAGATTCCACCCGCAATCCAGATCACTCAGGTGTGAACGGAGCCTAGGTATTTCCCTTACAGCCCAGTTCTGGACAATTTTTTTTTTAAAACTGCAGGGCTTTAAAACAAAAAGAATCTTACCTCCTCTTTGGCATTGTCCGCTGTAGTAACTCATTCTGCTACCCGAGGTTTCCTATCATATTTCACTATCCCAGTATCATTTAACGCAGAAGAGTGCAGAATAATATAGACCTCCCCCTAAGAGGCTATCACCATAGCACCCTGCCCTCACATATAGCAAAGCAGAGGACAGTGCTGTGTAAGCAGCAGTCTTTGCACCACCACTAAAGAAGATCCAAGAAGGAAGAAAACTCCTCTCTGTGCATCATATCTGCTCAGCTTGATCTTCTCAGCTACACTCTGTGTCTAAGACAGTGAAAGAGCAAAGTTCTTTACATCCTCATAAAAGATCTCAACCTGGCAGGGAACAACACTTTAGTCCTAAGCAGGTTCATATCACGCCTTTCAAGGATGATTTGAACCATCTCACCTTGTTTTCTCCACGCATGAATTGACCTAGCCAGGAGTACTGCTCTGCGTTTTAGTTCTCTTTTGTCTAGCCTTGTGATCCATGGTCTGCATTTTTCCTGTACCACTTTACCTTCCTGCAGAAGTGGCCTATTCCAACTGGCTAATATCTGAATGTATAGTTGGTGGTACTGACTCTTGGCAGTGCCCAGGGATGTGCTTCCCCTGGGTGTCTCCCTGGATAAACCCAACCTATTCCTTTCTATGCAATCTCTTTTTCCCACTCAAACTATGGAATCACCGGAGCGGCTATATGGAGAATGCCATGTTTGATTACTTTTCCCTGTTTTCTAATATGTTCCAAAAGGGGAACTTATCCTTTAAAGTGATGCTAGATGAGAAATATTGAAAAAATGGAAATCACCCTCACCATCTGAATGGAAGACGGTTATTAATGTCTTACCTATATACAAGCTCACCTATGCTAGTCGAAATTGTCCTACCTAAAAAAATGCAATAAAATTTAGGCAAACTGGGTAGATTCTAAAGGCATAACTGCCTGATGAAGGATATCCTGTTTTTTATTTTAGAAACTGTAGTTTGGTATTCTCGGACATTGCCCCGATGTAGTGTCCTTTGTTCAATATAGCCGGGCCATGGATACACTGCCCCCCCTGCCTTTCAGTTTACCTCCTCTGCCCCACTCTTTCCTTGCAATGGCGAACTACACTAATGGATTATAATTACAACTGCTGTTTTTAATGTCCCCTGTGTTTGCTCATTGAGAACATCTCTCCTTTTTTTTTTATTAGTTACTATATTTAAGTTTTGTTGTGTACTTATCAAATGTATTTTGTTGTACTCTACTTTGTATGGCTTTGTCCTAATAGTCAATAAACATTTCACTAACAAAAAAAGATGTTTCTAAGTTTTCCTATTTAAACTCTATGTTAACCCCTGTGTCTGTTATTATGATAAACGGATGTAGACAGTGAATATAAATCCACTTTTTTTTTCTCCATCAGGAGGTTGAGTAATAAAAGAACAGAAAATTATGTCACATGTGTGATATCCATTTCTTTACAGATCTGCCTCATCAGGGGATCTATATCAATGGCCCTATCAGACATGTGACACCCCTGTGAATGGGGCATAAAAGTAGGTTTGTTAAGAACACTGCCAGTAAACGTGTTGTACTCTAAGGCCCCTTTCATACAGATGCCCCCACTCCCATGTTGGGACCCTTCAGTTTTTCCTTGTAAATATAGATCTGAATTCAAACCTATGCACATGCATGGATATTTGTGTACACTTGTTTCCGTTAAATTCTTTTATCTATCAATAGATAAACAGAAAACAGATTTATTGTCTCCCTATAGGGAAATAGCTAGACAGATGTTTATCAGTCAACTTTATTTTCCCCACATGGGATCATTGTCCATTGTCCGTCTTTCTTGATTGCTGAAAAATATATGAGGTATACATCTGTGTGAAAGGGTTCTAAAATCTAGGGGATGTAAACTGCAAAAGAATTGTTGCTTGCAACACTGAATATAACTTGTCTTTCCTGGTGCATCCACACACCAAAACACAATCCTAAAAGATGAAATTCCTCCTGAAGGTCAATAGAGGAGGAAACAAAATGCAATATGACGCAAAGCACTAAATTGGATGCTCTACAGCATGAGCAATCCTGCAGTTATGTATAATGATGTATAAAATGGTAACTTCCTGTGTCTTTTTTCACTGTTTCAACTAAAAAAAGGGTCTTTATAACCAAGTGTGACTTGGTGATAAATTTAGGGAGCTTTATTTATCACAGTGATAAGGTACTTTCAATGTTTGATAAAAAGGTACATTACAATTCTCCGTTTCTCTGTTCTTATCATTGTGAATACATGCTGAAAAGAAGGGACAACATTATTCCCTCATTTTTAGTCCCCACCTGTATTATTTTATTGTATAGTGATGTTTAAGACCTCACTAGGGACTTATCACTGTAATAAGTAGTGAAAAGTGTTATTACCATTTATTACCAATTACCAGCTTTTCATCATTTATTAAGTGTACACCTTAGTCTTTAAAAACAGTTAAAAACTTATAAGAATGGTATTAAAAAATACTTACAAAAATTTTGGTTTCTTTTGTCTGTACATATAATATTACATTTGTTAAAAAAGTAAAAAAGTAAATTATATAATTTTTCATAAAATATGTATACTATGTTATTACACAATACAGTAATCATATAAAACAAGAAAAGGTCTAGGGTAACACAAAATACCAGTGTTCTTTATATATAAAAATAAGAATTGTTTAAAGGGCTTTAAAAATATTGAATGCAAATTTTAGGTCTTGATTTGCATTATACCGAAAACTAAACAGGATTTCCTCTGGGCCGTAAAAAATCTTATTACCAGATACTGTAATCTAATAATCAAAATAACATTTTCTGATTGAGCTTTAGAATATAGATAATATTAGGAGATAACATAGAGCTTTATCACTACTGAATTCACAAAATGCAATTACTTTTTATAATAGAGTGATGCCTAAAATGTGTTGCAATAATTATAAAAAAATAAAAAGAATAAAATAAAAATGTCTACATGATGCACTTTTGTTTCCAGATTTTAACAGCTACAGATTCTTGCTTTTACATTCAGGAATTGTTTGGATATGTGTAAAGTCCTTTAAAGCACAGGTTTGTTTTGTACTATAGGTTAACATACCCCATTTTATCTTTTATACCCACACACAGACCTCAGATGCAGCAAAGGCCCACTCCACAATTACTATCTCTTTACTGTGTTGGGTGATGTAAAAATTTCCCCTCTCTACCCTCCTTGTTGCAGTGTGCAGGTGCAACTAGAGACTCCATAGAGATGAAGTGCATAACCCAATTTACCCCTCAGGCAGCCTACATGGTATATGCTGGTTCATTATCATATGGATGATATCCAACAAACTAGCATGGAGGTATAAAGGGCATGGAGGTATAAAGCAGACTTGGCAGCCACTCACCTATGATGCCCCGTTCAGGCCCTTTGGGTCTGGCATAGATTTTAAGGGGAACTGCATGGCAAAATAAAAATAAAAATCCATACCAGACCCTTATCCGAGCATGCAGCCTGGCAGGCCAGGAAAGGGAGTTGACGAGCGAGCACCCTCCCCCCCTCCTTAACCATAACAGGCTGCTTACCCTCAACATGTGGAGGGTGCTTTGGGGTGCCCAAAGCACTTTTGTCCCCATGTTGATGTGGACAAGGGCCTCTTACCAACAACCCTGGTTGGTGGTTGTCGTGGTCTGTGGGCGGGGGGCTTATCAGAATCTAAAAGGGTGCCCCCAGATCCCACCCCCCCATGTGAATGGGTACCCCTACTCATTCACTAAAAAAAAGTGTCAAAAAGTAAAAGCCGCAACAGACAGTTTTTTGACAATTCCTTTATTACAAAATAAAATAAAAAAATCCCCACGATGTCCATCTATCTTCAATCACGCCACCCGATGGACACAAAGAAATTGAAACATTTTAAAAAGCTCTGCCTCCATGGGAGGCCTCCCGGCAACTGCTGTCTTTTGGCTTTGACAGCTGTTACATAGACAAAGGAGGGCCACCTGGTGATGTAACCAAGTGACCATGCCCCCTTCTGAAATGTGATGTCAGAGGCGGCAGAGTCATCCGATTATGTCAGCGGGTGGCCCCACACTTACCTATATAAAAGCTGTCAAAGCGAAAAGACAGCAGTCGCTGGGAGGCCTCCCATGGAGGCAGAGTTTTTTCTATTTTTTGGGTCCATCGAGTGGCGTGATTGATGATGAATTTACATCGCAGGACACTTTTTTTAATGAAGGAATTGTCAAAAACTGTCTGTGGTTTTTACTTTTTGACACTTTTTTTGGTGAATGGGTAAGGATACAATGTACCCAATACCCATTCACATAGGGGGGCTATGGGGTCCCCTCTGTTAAAGGGGGCTTGCAGATTCCCATAAGCCCCCACCTGCAGACCCCGACAACCACAGCCCAGGGTTGTCGGGAAGAGGCCCTTATCCCCATCAATATGGGGACAAGGTGCTTTGGGGCAGGGGGGGTACAGAGCCTCCCCCTGCCCCAAAGCACCCAACCCCCCATGTTGAGGGCATGTGACCTAGTATAGTTCACGAGGGGGGTGCTTGCTCGCCCTCACTATCCTGACCTCCAGGCTGCATGCTCAGATAAGTGTCTGGTATGGTTTTTTGGAGGGACCCCATGCCAATTTTTTTTTTATATTTTAGAGTGGAGTTCCCCTTAAAAACCATGGCCCGAGGTCTGGTATGGACTGGGGGGACCCCATGCCATTTTTTTGGGGGGATTTTTCATCTTTATTGCTGGAAGCTGGCAATACATTACAGCCGCAAGCAAGTTTAAATTACATTTTTCCTTTTACAAATGTCATTATTGCTGCCGCATGGTTGTACACATTGCACAAATGCACCACTTTACAGGCAGACTAAGGGGACCCACAGGCATGATATTTAAAAGAATATTTAATTTTTATTGTTTCACTTTGAGAATTATTAAAATCACTGCTTTTGAAAAAAACTTTTTAAATTTTTTTTTTGCATTGATATGTGTCCCCTAGGGCAGTACACGGGTCCCCATATGCTTTATATGGCAATAACATGCATATAAGGCTTTAAAATGAGGGCTTTTGATTTTTCATGTTCGTGTCCCCTAGACTTTAATAGGGTTTGCATGTTCTCTATAATTTTTTGCCTGTTCGAGGTGTTCTGGTGTGAACCGAACCGGGGTGTGTTCGGCCCATCCCTAATCACCAAGCACAACTGAGGGAGAGCAAAAATTCTAGAGCCATTATTCATGGTTAACTGTAAATGGATGACTTGTAGGTGCCTTTAAAGCATAGCCTATGGATAATTGAGGGAAACTAAATTTGTTGCAATTTCATGGCACATGCAATTTTAAGGCTTGACAATTTGGGTAGTTATCTACTCAGTACAACTTAATTTTTTCTATTTTACCAAAGAATATTTAATATATTGTGATTGTATGCCCTAAAATTAACCTTAGTGTATTTTTTATTGACATTTTGCACTTGATAAACCTTTGTCCTAATTTAATGTGACAACAAAATTGGAACTACCACCATTTTATTTTCCAGGGTCTCTGCTTTTAGAAAATATAAATCGTTTAGAGAGTTTTAAGTAATCGTCATGCCTGACATTTTTACGTGCAGAAAAATGCAAAAACAAATCTGTCAGCGAAAGTGTTAAAACAAATTGTAGACCATGTCTATACCAAATGAAAAAAAACATAGATTTTCCATATTGTGCTTATCTAAAAAGGTATTTAACCATAAGTAATCACATTTTCTATTCTATGGATGACAACTAAAGGAAGCATTTGAAATCTGAAAACACAGAACAACAAGCAAGCTGCATTAAAAATATTTTCAGGTCAACGTTATGGCTTAAAGTGCATACTTACAATAGAGTTTTCTTAGGACAGTGTCTCCACTAATAATTTAGCTGTGTGTCATTGGTGACAGAATGGCAAAAACAGGAATATCCTCACTGAACTGTCAGATGCCGCTAATGCTACCTGGAAGAGTCATAATGCAGCTATACTGTATTGGAGTCCTACCATGTCTGTAGCTACAACCATAACGGACAATACTCATTCAAGATAAGTGTGTTCCTGATACTGAAGTGGTCAACACCTCTTTAATGAGTTTAAAATATAATTAATCATCTGACATTTTGATTTCCACAAAGTTTTTGATTTTGTCACCCAAAGTTTTAGGAAGAGCTTTAAGCTTCAAAGTCAGTTTAATTTCCAATGTATTATCACAGCAGATTCTGACTCTGACAGCTGAGCCCCTAATCAGATCAGGCTAGCTGAGTTTTCTGCTCTGTAGGTTTGACATTTGATTTGGACAAATGACCAGTGTCAATGTCAGTGTTCTCGAAGACATGTCACGTCAAAAAATATTGCAAGTGTTCTTTTCTGTCTTTTCCTTTTTTATTCTAGACCTGATAATTTGTTTATTGGAACATTATGCAACTCTCTACCGCACAACTGGGCTTGCATATTTTATTTAATCAAGAAAATGTGACATACTGTACAACATTTATATATTATTTTAAAGAGTTCTATTTTCATTTCTGTTCACATAAAAATTAAAATATGTTAAATATAATGCCCACTCCAGAGAAAACTTTTTTTTTTTTTTTTTCAATTTGGATAGAATTAGAACCTATTGCTCTCTGTAGCCCTGTTGAGAAGATTTTGCCTCCCTCATGTTCATCTCTCCCTTGGTCAAGAAGTAATGGGATCTTCACACATTCGTTGATGTGACTGTGCTTCGACCCCTTCTTAGATTGTCATTTAAAACGTTTGTTTCCCCAACGTTTCATAACCCTGATATGTGCCTGCTGTACCAGGTACTTGTATGAGAAAGTATCCTGTTCTCTTTGTATTGCTTGGTTTGTGTGAAATCCCTGGTGTTCCTGCCAGTCCCTCTGCTTTCCTATTAACAACTGACCACACCAAGCAGATCATCACACTGTGGTCAGTTCTCTAGCTGTGCTGGGAACTCAGTATGCTCTCCTTAAATGAACAGCTGCTTCTCCTCCTCCCCCAGCTCTTAAGCAGCTGAGAACAGAGGAAATGTGATCACTTATAGAAAAAAGGAAAAAAGGTATTTAGAATGTTTTTTTTATATCTATACAAAAAATGATTTGCCTTTCCTTTCTATTTTAAACTGAATGGCTTGTTTTACAAGGAGATTGTTTACAATCACTTTAATACATGTTCTAAACATACAAGTTCCGATTTGACAGTTATATTCTATTCCTGCATTGATATTTTAGACTTTCTTTTTTATAGACTGTTATATTATGGTCTGTTAAAACTGGGGATGGAACTATATAAGACTACTAGTAAAGTTGTGTAACATATTACACGTTGCATATCAAAATAAAGAATGCATTAAAAAAAAAGGAGTAATAGGAATTAATGCCAACTAAAGCTGGCCAAATTTCTGTACAATTTCCTTTAGATTGACCTTTAACTATATGGTGCAAGGGCTTGCCTAATTGGATATAAATTGAAAGTGTTGTTTAGGGTCGGCCTCATATTATACAGTATGGCTTTTGGTAAATTTAAAGGAAAATTGTAAAAGTAAATTGTATAATGCATGACCAGCCTTAGCCATAAACAACAATATATTGTGTAGTTCTTGGCGTGTAAGGGACTGCACTTGATTGACCCTCTAACGCAGCCAGTGGTGACTGGAAAAACTGGTCAGGCCTTTCCACGGTCTTATCCTCCTGACCCTATTGACTGCACCCACTTGTCAGTGCTTTTGAATGCACCCTGCAATGGAATACCGATTGCTGCACCAAGGAGTTGGCCACATTTCTGGATCTGATATGATAAATATACCTTACACCCCAAGAACTTGGGAACGACGCAATATTTTATATACAACTTTTGGATTACAAATGGCCCCTAGAGGATAGGAACTATCCTCAGTTTGCTTTTTGCAACCATATGCTACAATGCGAGGAAGGCCATACAGGAGTGTATATGCCACTGATTGTCTTTAGTGGCTCTACATTGTGTGTACACAACTATTCTGTTTGAAATACCTCCTTTAGATTGTTGGAAAAGTTTTCCCCTTCTTGGGTTGTCCAAACACCATCAGGACATTGTCAGCACTATTTGTGTATATGTGGCCAAGCATTGACAGTTTATATATCTTGGCCTCCATAGGTGCATAAGCTATTCATTCTTAAGAGATTTTATGGACTGTAGGGTATAACCCTCAACATTAGATTTATTATTGCACAATTGCCACATGCCGCTGTTATCTTATGGGTCTTATTAATTGTTTTGAAAAAGAATTGGCTTGTTTTTATTAGTGTTTGTTGTCTCTGTTTGTCATTGTTTTAAACATACATTTGTGGTTTATCTAATAAAACTGTTTGCTATCTTTGATTCATGGGCTATTTATATTTTTACGTGTTTGGGCTGGTTAAACCGAGACAGGTTTTTTCTTCTCAGTTATAATTATGCATTTAATGAAGGCTCCCACTCCATTCATTTTCCCTCCTTACTTGAGTTTGACAACTCTCAATAATTCAACTTTGTTGAAGTTCAAGTTTGTTTTCTTTGGAACTTTTTTGATCATTATAATTTTGTGTTAGGCATTACCTTGAGGGCCCTTTCATAATGTAGTATTCCATGCTATCAATCTATTCAGTGAGGCTGAAGTTGCTGTGCTCGTCCCCGTCGCTGGAATGATCAGGCTCAGGTAAGAAAAAAAGAGGGGCTCTGGGGAGAGCTGCAGCACAAAAGGTTTTTCACCTTAATGCATAGAATGCATTAAGGTGAAAACTGAGGGTTTACAACCCCTTTAATAATTAAAGTGTATGTAGGGGCAAAACATTTTTTGTTTGTTTTGGATAGGGTGAAAGTAAGGCTGGTTTAACACAGGCTTTCCGATCAGGTCTGTCAGTCAGTTTTTCGGGTGGACCTGATCTGACTATCCATAGCCCTCTATGGAGCGGCGGATGTCACTGGCATCTGATCCGATCCTGTCCACTAAAAACGGCAGATCAAATCGGATGACAGTCAGATGTAAATGGACAGGCAGTCTGTTTCCATCTGACGGCCCACATAGAGAACAGCGGGCTGTGTCCGCGTCTGCTCTGCATAACGGAGCAGACACAGACCTGTCATTCACCTGCTCAGCGGCAAGATCCCCACTGAGCAGATGGATGCAGACTACAGACAAAGCCTATGTGAAACCAGCCTTAGCAATAGACATTATGCCAAGTTGCCATGTGGTCTGTGTGCCTGCTGGGAAGATTTACACCTCAATTTGTTATGGTGACCATTGTCATTAAAAAAACTCCAGGACTTTTTCTGACACTTGTTTACATGTAAAAATCTGTATTTTTTGCTAGAAAATTTGTTAGAGCCCCAAAACATAATTTTTTTTAAAGCAGAGAAAATAAATTGGTGGGTTTTGCAATTTTTTATGTCACACAGTATTTGCACAGTGGTTTTGCAAACACATTTTTTTTTACTATGTGAGTAACCATACATGAATATACAAATATAAGACCCTTACCTTCCAATGGCTTAGGTAGAAAATGGGCTGCTGGTTTTGTTTTCTTGACTCTGTTTCCTTTCATGACTTGACCTTCTTTATTGAGACCTAAAAACCAGGCTCTACCCGATTCTTGCTGTCTGTATATCATAGATGAGTATATGACATAATAGTTTTCAAACACAGACTCCTTGAACTTGCATTCCAATGTAAAAAGTTCCTAGGAAAAAAGAAGAGAAAAATATTTAAAACGTATTTTTCACAAAGGATATAATGTAGATTTACAGCAAGACTTCAAAATGGCCATAAGAATGTCCAGTGTGAGTGAACAAAACCTTTTCCTTTAGATTTGAACAGAGTGTGGACGGGTCTTAACCCCTTTAGGGGTTTTATATTGCTTTGTGTCCCCATTGGGGAGACTCACTCTATACATATGCCTTGGTGACCCCTGTCACAGAAAGAGAAGGTGATGGAAAAATGCTGCATTTTGTTACAATGTCAAGTTGTCATCAGAACACACCAGAACAAGAGGTGAGAGGAAATTTTTCGGTGACAGCTGTCTGGGAGATTTAACTAGTTTATAAACAAATATATTTCCTATGGGAATTTGGTGTAACAATTAATCTTGTCCAAAAAAAGGTCACATTGTTTTTATACATTTAAAAGAGGTCAGTGGAAGGTTATTGCTCTTGTTAAGGATACCTACATTACCTAAGTATATGTACACTTTTGTCTATATGTCAATTTGGAAAGCCTGCATATCCTTTTCATATACAGTGTTTTTAATGAATGTATAATAAATAATGTTTTTTTTCTCCATCTGCATTTTGAATGATGTGATTAATTGTGAGACCTAAACGTCTAGGAGGGGTGATCCCCACACTTTGAGATTTCCCCTGGCCTCCCGCTGCATCTCCAGAACAGGAAATGAAGGGAAATCTTTCTATTGGGGAAAAGGTAGCTAAAAACCGATCAACCCGGGTTTCAACCCTTCCCTACTCTAAAATGTAAAAGAAAATTGGCTATACATACACTTTAAACACTGATCAGGTATTCTACAAATTAGTACAGTATTTGCATCAAGGTCATGTTATATATTCACTGAGGTTTGATTTCCATAACACATCATCATGTAGCTTGTATGCTTTTCCCATGCTTGTATGGAGATAGGAACTCTAATTTCAAAAATCAGCATGAAAACAAACCATTAAGGTAACAGAAAAAAATACTAGTGTGTACTTCTGGGGTAGAAGTGACATATAGTCTCTGAATAACATTATTTCGAAATGAATAACCACTAGCCCATATTTTTTTTTTTTTTTTGCCACCTAACAAAAATAACAGTGAGCAAAATTCCCGTAATAAAGCAGACATATTTTAAAGTATTTCTAAAGACACAACTTTTTCCTCATTTTTCAATTTTACTTTGGGAAGATTTATATTCTTTTTCTGTACTGTAGACACATGGAGCAGTAAAAGGAAATCTACCCAAAGAGGGAACTCCCCTCTGAGACAGTTATTAAAGTGATTGTAGGGGTTTGTTTTTTTAATTTTATTTTTTAAATGACAAACATGTCATACTTACCTGCTCTGTGCAAGATCGGCCCTGATCCTCCTTTTCTGGGGTCTCCTGTCAGAGCTCCTCCTCTTCAGCAAATGCTCCCATGGAGAGCCCCTTACCATTGGGGCACCCGTGCTGGCACGCTCCTGAGTCCTGCTGCTGCGTCTATTGACACAGACAGCAGGACTCAGCCCTGCCCCCGTGTCACTGGATTTGATTGACAGTAGTAGGAACCAGTGGCTCCCACTGCTATCAATCTATCCAATGAGGACCCAAGACTGTGGCTGGAGCTGAGGAGCTTGTGCTCATCATTGGAATGATTGGGTTCACGCAAGAAAAAGGGGTTCTCTGTGGGGCAGCTACAGTGCAGAAGGTTTTTCACCTTAATACATAGAATGCATTAAGGTGAAAAACCCTGAGACTTTACAACACCTTTAACAAAACAAGTGTTCATTTTAGAAGAATTCACTGACCTCTGTAGCTAGAAGCACTGGGCAGCAATTCACCCTCAAAATTCAGAGTAGAAGTATTTAAGTCATTCAAGTCTCGCTTTCAGCAGCTAAACCTATGGCTGTCCCCTCCTAAAATCCTGCCTTGTGTTTACATTAGGGATCAGAAGGATTAGAAGCTACAAAGCTTAGTGTCTGCAGCTACAAAAGTTAGTGAGGGCTTTTTTAAGGTTTAATTATTGCTTTTAAGAAAGGACAAATATGTGAATGCCCATTGCCTGGACACAGTTGCAATTAAAGGTAGATATGATACATTTTAAAATCAGAAAGAAAAAGTACATTTTTTCATTTCCAACATCATTATTGTAGTGTGTGCAAGTGAATTGTATTTCTCCTCCAACACACTACTTTCAACACTCGTGTAAATACAGCAGAATGGTAGTCACTATCTAATAAACTCATCCTTTTGCCTCACTTCTTATCCATCCTGGAAATTAGGCTGTATAAACTAAAATAACATGATAGACTCTGTAGCATTTATTGCCTCTTCATGTAATTATTTAATGTGAACGTTTAAAATTTACTGCTGTTAATTACCCAGCAACAAGTCATTATCTTCTAAAATAGGGGCATATTATTTGGGTTATAAACATGAAGCAGTTTTAATCATTCAATACTCTGACAATAGTGTAATAGCTTTGAGGTTGTAATTATCTTTTATGCTGTTTTTAGGAGTTTACTCTTGCATCTACAACTAGCCAACAACATCAGAGAGTTAATGGACAAGTGAACACAATATTCAATGAAGATTGTTTTCAGATTGTCACATAAATATGCACACTTATTAGCCAAGCATGCATGTTTATTCCCATGAAGGGAGAGAAGGAAGACAGCCAGACACCCAAGGCACGATCTGTAAAAAATGTCCAAAGCCCAAGTGTTATCACTGCCAAATGCTGGTGCCCACAGATATGAGGACTGATTTTGGCCAGATGAGGCCACCCTAACTATTTTTATGTGCAATCACAATAAAAGAAATTACAGAAATTGGAGTTTTGCAGCTCCTTCTAACCATAGTATAAGTAATATAAGGAAAAACTTACTTTATTAACAATAGTAAAGCTTGAATTCTGCAAGCTCCCCATTCGTTGCTGAATACATTTTATGCATGCCAAGTAGGTTAGGCATGCCCCACAGACAGCAAAGCATCCTTTAGCATAAATATGTTTGCAGCCAAATGGAGACAAGCACATCTGAACGCTAGTCTTAGTATTTTACAATACAAAATACTTTTGGCCTGACTTATCAAAAGGAGAAAGGAGAAAGCGGAAACGAGAACATTTTAGCATAGTAACTGGTTGGGATCATTTGCCAAATTGGAATATAAATATGACAACTGTAATCAGACTAGTTGTTATAACCAGCTTCCTTCACCAGCTTCTGGTGAGAGCTAGCAATAATGTACTACTCCCATGAAATGGAAAAGTTGCTAGCTGTTGAAAAACTCAGTGTTAGATCCTAGAATGAATCATGAAATACACCTTATATGACAACCTAGAGGAAGTCTCTTTCTTACAATAATCATATACTGTAATTATTACAGTTTAAATCATGATTATGTAATCATGTAATCACACTATATTAAATTAAGCTTTCAGAGTTGAACTGAAATAAAAAAGAAAAAAAAGAAAAGAAGTGAGTGCTTTAAAACCATAAAATAAAAATTCCTCTTTAATTTTGTATGATGAATTTTGGGATGCAATCTCTGTACTGAAGTTTCAAGGCCCTCGGGTTTTCCACAGCCATTATGAGTGTTTTTACGTAAAAAAAAAATAAAGTAAAAAATTGTGCTCTTAAGCACCATATAATGGTAATGTGCAACCATCACTAAATATACTATATTATCAAAAGTATTGGGACACCTGCCTTTAATGGCATTCCAGTCTTAGTCCATAGGGTTCAATATTGAGTTGGCTCACACTTTGCAGCTATAATAGCTTCAGCTCTTCTGGGAAGGCTGCCCACAAGGTTCAGCAGTGTGTCTATGGGAATGTTTGACCATTCTTTCAGAAGCGCATTTGTGAGTTCAGGCACTGACATGGATAAGAAGGCCTGGCTCGCTGTCTCCACTCTAATTCATTCCAAAAGGTGTTTTTTCAGGTTGAGGTCAATACTGTCTGCAAGCCTGTCAAGTTCCTCCACCCCAAACTCGCTCATCCATGTCTTTATGGACCTTGCTTTAGCACTGGTGCGCAGAAGGGGCCATCCCCAAACTGTTCCCACAAAGTTAAGAGCATGGAATTGCTTAAAATGCCTTGGTATGCTTAGATCCCTTTCACACTGAGGCAGTTTTCAGGCGCTTTAGCACTAAAATTGCCTTTCGTGCCTCCCGAGTGCTTTCACACTGAGGTGGTGTGCTTGCGGGATGGGGAAAAAAGTCCTGGCAGCATCTTTGGGAGCGCTGTATACACTGTCCCTGCCCATTGGTATGAATGGCAGAGCTTCCAAAGTGCCTGTAAAGCGCTTTCGAAGGCGCCGCAACACGGGCGATTTTAACCCTTTCTTCGGCCGCTAGCGGGGGTTAAAAGCACCCTGCTAGTGGCCGAAAAGCGCCGCTAAAACAACGGTAAAGCGCCACTAAAACTAGTGGCTCTTTACTACTAATGGACCCACTGCCCCAGTGTGAAAGCAGCCTAAGAGTTTTGTGGAACTTAGTTTCACTGGAACTAAGAAGCCAAGCCCAGCCCCTGGAAAACAACCCCATGTCATAATCTCTCCTCCAGCAAATGATTTGAACGAGTGAACAAACAGGGTCCATAAGGACATGGATGAGGGAGTTTGGGGTGGAGGAACTTGACTGGTCTGCACAGAGTCCTGACCTGAACCCGATAAAACAGTTTTGGTTTAAATTAGAGTAGAGACTGTGAGCCAGGCCTTCTTGTCCACAACAGTGCCTGATCTAACAAATGCGCTTCTGGAAGAATGGTCAAACATTCCCATAGACACACTCCTAAACCTTGTGGACAGCCTTCTCAGAAGAGTTTAAGCTCTTATAGCTGCAAAGGGTAGGCCAACTCAATATTGAACCCTACCGACTAAGACTGGGGTGCCATTAAAGTTCATGTGCATGTAAAGGCAGACGCCTCAATAATACTTTCGTACATAATCCATAAATCATGGGACTTTAAATGATGCACATGATTTACAATAGTTATATAATCAAAAGGGAGGAGGGATTATTACAGTTACACGTGGATTTGCAAACTTAAAGCCACTTTTCTCATTACGATTAAAATGATAACCATTCTCCCAACTAATTAAACTGACCTGCACTCCCCCAGCTTCTCTGTCAAAGCCATTGTGAAATATCCAGAGCTTCCAGGTATAGGGAAGCAAGTGGGCACCTACCAGGATGTATTGCTTGAGCCTAATTGGTTGATTCCCAGGCCCAAACTCTGTCATATACAGAAAGGGGAAGAAGTAATTGATTGAGTAAGCACTGACACCATTCAATATGGAGCTCACATGGGGGTTTGACTCTTGGCCCTAACGAATGAACAAATGCAATGAGCATGAGCATAAGTGGATTGGGGAATGGGCTAATAATAGACGCTAAATAGGAACAGTGGTAGAGTCTGTTTAATGCTATATGGATAATGCAGCTAGAGCCTTTATTTGCCTCTTAAAGGCCATAAAGGAAGGAAGAACCTGCAGTTCTGAAAAATGGACGTTCACAGCTCTAATTCTTAAGAGAACACCAGAAAATATACAGATCGTGCATGTGAATCAACTTGCCCGTATCCACCCTAACTACTAAAATATTACTTCTTGGATGGTCTAACCCTTTCATGCTTGGTGACAGGTCCACTTAAATTCACATTATGAAAGCTTGTCAACATCTAACCTTCATGATTTTTGTATCAACACAGAAACACACAAAATGCCGCATGCTGATAATATAAGATGCATTATAGCATTTTTCCCTGTTGAATGAGAAGCTATCAACAGCAACATGTGAAATCCTTATTTACAGTAGATTCATTTCATATAAACATGGGTTTTCACCTATCAGTTTTCAAAGGAAAATTACAGTGCAACAGTATCACTATATCAACATCGCATTCCGTCACCATTTAATACGTTTCTCTGTCAATTGTGCGTCACGGTCCATTGCATCTATAAAAAAAATAAGTAGCTTTTAATATCCAGGAGATGGCAAAAGCAATCAAGCTTTGTGGTGGTGAAATTACTGCAACCCAAGCAGAGTGGCACAGTAATAAGTCTGTGATGGCTTGCCCTCCTGGGCGGATGATGGCCTCTTTATGGGATGCTATACTTTCCAAATCAGGTTTGCCTTGTGTTTATTTATATGTCACAGATCCATCAAAGTATTTTTTTTTTTTTTTAAGAATGAGCTATTAAAATGACAACAGATATAAGAAATGTGTTGTCTGAAATTGCGTGCTTATGATATACTGTGTCACAAATTTAATATAGAATGAGAGCTACAGATTATAAAACCCAAACTGTATTACTTGGAGCTGTGCTGACAATGTGCCACCGATGACTGCAGCTGAGCTGTATATGACAGATGCTCTCCTGTTATATACACTGAAGAAAGTTGCCATTTTTTCACTCCAATATCTCATTTGAACAGAGTCATCAGATCACATTTCCTCTGTGCTGCCACCTATTTGTCAGAAAACACATTTCTACCTAAAATATGAAAGTACTGACATATGAAGTACCATTATATGTACCAATAAAGGACAAGTATGTATTCTTTACTACTTATTACTCATTGCTAGATATCAAGCAATTGTGCTGCAAGTTTGAAAATGACTTGCTGCTAGCGCGCAGCATGTAAGGATGCTGGGGAAGGAGCTCTCCCTGCAGGTTTAAGATGCTGCCGTGATCCTGTGAGCAAATCACTCTGAAATAGCCCGGGGCTGCTGGGGTATGTGTTCGGGATTATCGCAAGCTCACCCAGGGATGGTTAAATATGGGCCACCCTGGCCAAAAACAACGGGAAAGCGGCTGGCCCGCTTTGCCTGGGGATCCCAAGATGGCACTGGCGCTCGGCGGGAGGAGGAAGAGGAGGAATGGCCACCACTGCAGAGGCCTGTGGATCCTGTTCAGTAAGCATCCCCACTGCCACATCAGGTGAGTCCTGAGACACAGAGGGATGGCTGCAAGCGGAGGGGAAGCTCCCTGGATAGACTGGATGCCCGCATACACAGAACGGGCAGGGAGGTGGAGGAGGGGGGAAGAGCCGCCCCTGACACAGATTATGGCAGCCATACAGGGATGCCAAAATAAACTGATTGATCAATTTGGGCAGCTGCCGCTGGATTCTCTTATGAAAAACTATATGCAAAAGACGAGAGAGAAGGCACAGGCTACTGACTGCCGCATTACAAGTCTGGAGGACCCTGTCAGACCTATGGCAACAACTGTACATGTGGCACAAAAAAACCCTCTCTGAGCACCCTTTAAAGATGGCCGACATGGAAGACCAAATGAGAAGGAACAATATCAGGCTAGTGGGATTCCCTGAGGGAGCAAAGGGGAAGCACCCTGAGGAGTTCTTGGAAGAATGGCTTAAAGAGCACTTGGTCCCTGACACTTTCACCAATATGTTTGCCATAGAAAGAGCACACCACGTCCTGGGTAGAGCACCGCCGAAGGGTGCTGTCCCCGGACCCATGATTGCAAAGATCCTGCACTTTAAGGACCAGGAGAATATTTTAAAAGGGGCCAGAACAAAGCCTGAACTGGAGTTCAATGGATATCGGGTGTCTATACATCCTGATTTTTCTGCTGCCAATCAGAAACAAAGAGCTTCCTTTCAACAGGCTTAGAGATTTGAATCTGATCTACAGTATGTTGTATCCTGCAAAGCTGCACATTGTGGATAACAGAAAGGCATATTTTTTCACAACCCATACTGAGGCCTCATACTGGTTGCACAGGGGTGCCCACGGGGAGGAAACTCTCAACACCCCCCCCCCCCCCCAGCAACCTCTACATCTCTGGATGGGACACTGGAAGAGAACCATGGGGGAAAGGGGTAAAGTGAAGAAAATGACTTGCTAAGCTATTGCTAGACTTGCCAGGCTTACATTCTGTAAGTTTGCTGCAAGTTCTGGTTCTGTTATGTTGTGCAAAAGTCATCCCACCACAGGGGCCACTGTGGCTGAATTTTCATGCTGTAGACCTGCAGAGCTCTTGCTGTAGACTCACTACTGCAACTTTGCTCTTGCCACGCAAATTTGCTACAAGATGGAAAAGTGTAATTTATAGCCTGTGCTTCTAGTGCTCTGCAATTGTATAACTTGCCATTGAAAATGTGCAGCAAGTTAACAGACTTACAATTAACACTGCCACAAATGTGTGGCCAGTTATCCTTGCTATCTGGGTATTACTACCTATTATTTACTAAAAGCCAGTATGACTAGACAATGAAGCATACAGACTCAAAATATACAAATCTGAATAATTATTTCCTTTGTTCCCCTGTTTTGGCCACTTCTGGACACTTCTAGGTAGATACATGCTGCAAAAGAACGGTATGATATAGCACATGCAGTTGATGTTTTTATGAATCCAAAGGGTGTGAAAACAGTTTAAAAACTTGAACTTGGCAAGGGATTTCCATCATTCAATCATGTGCAAGCAAAAAGTTGTGTATTTTTGTGTATTTCCTGCAAAGTGAAATTTCACCACAAACTAAGCATGGACACAAGGTGCAACTTACCTTGCACAGTGAACAGCCTATTTTCCTTTAGTAAATCAACCCACATTTTTCATTTCTATTGTCTGTACTAAAATAATCATATGACACAAGGAGTGGAGCTTCTCCGAATAGGATTACCATTTATGTGTGTTTAGGACAGCATTATGTTTAAATACAACTTGAAAAATAAGTATATATTTAGCCATGACCTGAGTAGGGCTGAGGGATAGAGGCAAAACAGACAACATTTCCAACCTAAAACAACCTCACAAAATAAAACGCTAGACATAATTTTGACATTTGGAATATGTTCTGCCAATAACATAAGACAATGTTCTAGAACACCACAATAAATGAATAAAACAGAACAATCACTGAAACAGAACCTTGGCAGTACCACACAATGCTGTACTCTAATGGGAAACCAAAACAAGCCACTCACACCCATCTTGGTGGTAACACATGTCACTTCACACTATTTAGCACCTCACAATAACTCTTGTTACGTGTCCTTATTTAAATTCCACTCAAGCTTAAACCTCTCTGTTTAAGTTAATCATTATTAAGACACTTCCCATTTTCTATTCAAAATCAATGGTTCCCCTTGGCAGGGACCCCTCTGCCCCAAAGCACCAACCTCCCTTTTTGAGGGCATGTGGCCTGGTATGGTCCGCGGGGGGGTGGGCGCTCACTCTCCTGACCTGCTCGGCTGTATGCTCAGATAAGGGTCTGGTATGGATCTTGGGGGAAACCTCACGCATCATTTTTGGCAGGGTTCTCCTTCAAGATTCTAAGCACAAGTCGCACCGCAAGTCATCTTGATCCGACTTCTGGTGCATCTTCTATTCAAATCAATGGGCTCCCATAGAAAACAACTGATTTTGAATAGAGACAGAGAAATGCTGGACAGGGCATAACGCTGTGTATACAGCGTTAAATTGCATTCAGCACCTCTTACCGCCGTCTGGCATTTTTTATAGCTCTAGCGCTGGAGCCTCAGAATGCACTGGTCCTGGGTTATTTTGGAGGTTAAAAACGCCTATGCCACTTACAGCTCATGGTGGGCACGAGGCTATACGATAACAGGAGAGGAGTTTTTAAGCTGCAAAAAACGCTCATAAAATCAGCTGTAAAAACGTCCGTGGGCATGTAACCTAATCCTGCAGATTTCTAAACCCACTACATTCAGCACCTCCTAAATTTAAAAGAGGAGGGTAGGAGAAACTACATTTTCTATGCCTTACCCTCACATCCAAAATGAAAGCGGGGAAAGGAAAAAGGGTTATTGGGACTTTAAATGTGCCAAAGCAGTAATCTATCACACAAGTTTATAAAAGTGTGCAAACTATTAAAAGATAACTAAAACTATTCTCATGGGTCAAATAACAGATTCTAAATAGATTGGACTTTCAAACATATATTTGGTTCTTTCCACAATGCAAATATGGATCAATGCTTTTTGCAATCTTGTTGCTTCCTCAGGATCTGTGCCTTTGATGTGACAACATATGAAATAATCTTAAACAGCTTAGTGGTAATGTTGAATAGCAGCAGTCTAAGTGCCAGATAAATATGTAACTAGGCCCAAAAGTTCAGACTAGACAACGGGGGCTCACTATTAAATGGAGTCCACATTAATACGTATGTCAAGCAGAATTCTATAATCGCCAATACAACAGCCACAGTGGTGTCAAAGTAATAAGTAGACTTTCCTCCTATAACTGGGTCAATGAATTGCATAATCTGACAAACTGCATAATCTATGGTTCAGAACTTTTAGGCCTAGTTATGTATGTATCTGGCACTTAGACTGTTTCTATTCATTATTACCGCTAAGCTGTTCAAGGTTATTTCACCAACCAACCTGTATCACGTGACGTCAGACTGAAGTCACAACAAACTTATTGTCACTCCGGAAATCAGAAAGTATAGCAAGTGTTGGATCAGCATTACAGATAGACAACTGGAATTTTTAGAAGATGATCTGCAATATAAATGTACTTTTTTTCATCATCACAAGTCATTCCTTTTAAAGTTGTGCTGTGACTGATTTTTGCTGGCAAATGCTTGAAATATGTTTCTCTGTGGTGAAAATGTTGGGTGCTGTCTTCACAATTTAGTGGTTTATGTTAAAATAGTTGAGTAACATTCTTTACAAAGACTTGTTTAAGAAGAGATGGACGTGTCAGATATATTAGTACTAACTACTGAGTGCATGAGGTCTAAGGCTGGGTTCACATGTGGTTTGCAGTCCAGTGTCCTGTGCGTTTGTATTCACCAGTTCAGGTGCTATTCAGGTGCAAATTTTTCCCTGAATTTGCACTTGAACTGGACCCAAAAGTGTACAAGGCCCTTTTCAAGTTCACAACACAACCACCCTGGACATGTGTGAATGGGCTCCATTGAAAGCTGGTCACACTCACATGTTATGTGAATTGAATACAGTGTAAAACGTAAACCCAGCCTAGAGCTGACCTGACCTTCAGGCTGCATAGAAAAGCAACCGACTCCCCAATCCACACTTACAGCATGGCTCAAGGTATCTCCAATGCTGGCTATTGTATTCAATAATACTTATGAACATTAACCACCTCCCGTCCGCGCAATAGCCAAAAGACGGCTACAGCGCAGACCTAATTTGCCGGGAGGGCTTCCATAGACATCCTCCCATGCTCAAGCGGCCTGCACACCCCCTGCAGTGAGCTCTGTGATTGCAGAGTCTATGAGACTCAGCTGATCACAGATCGGAGTAAGGGTACGATCCCGACCCCTTACCATGTGATCAGCTGTCAGCCAATGACAGCTGATCATGTGATGTAAACAGAGCAGGTAATTGGCTTTTAGTCCTCACGCTAAAAGAAAAAAGAAGCAGATTACCGGTGGCTGTGAGAGGGACATCAGTCCCGATCGTGGAGAGCCTCTGCAGAGGTTTCTGTGCCCACCTGTGCCAATTACCAGTGCCCACCAGTGCCATCTACCAGTACCCACCATCACCACCTACCAGTGTCCACAGTACCACTCATTAGTGCCCACAGTGTCACCTATCAGTGCCCACAGTGTCACCTATCAGTACCACCTATAAATGTCACCAATCAGTGCCTCATCACCAGTGCTGCCTATCAATACCACCTACCAGTGCCCATGAGTGCCACCTACCAGGGCCCATCCGTGCCACCCATCAGAGCCCATCAGTGCTGTCTTATCTGTACCTATCAGTGTCGCCTTATCCGTATCTATCAGTGCAGTCTCATCAGCGAATATCAATGAAGGAGAAAAATGACCTGTTTGCAAAATTTGATTAGAAACTATGAAACATGTTTTTTTTTTTTCAAAAATTTTTGTTTAGCAAAAAATAAAAACACAAGTGGTGATAAAATACCACCGTTTGCGTGAAAAAATGCTAAAAATGTAATTTGAGTACAGTGTAGCATGACCACGCAATTGTCATTCAAAACGTGACAGTGCTGAAAGCTAAAAATGTGTCTGGGCAGGAGGGGGTTTAAGTGCCCAGTAAGAAAGAGGTTAATTACATCTGAAAGATTGTAGTCACTGTTTAGCCAATAATTTGCCAACCGGCTCAGTCAATTCTTAAAGCGACTTTTGTCAAACCAGGTGGCGCTTGCAAGGACATCCACGGTCTAAATTTCACCCAATTTAGCAGACATTGGAAAAAATTCAAGTCGCCCATGGCCAGCTTTAAAGTCCCACTGGACTGCATAGGCTCTGCACAACTGCTGTAACAGGAAACTAGAATTAAGACAATGAAAATTGAGGTTATAAGTCCAACATCAATCCGACCGCATATCTACTGTCACAACTTCAGTAAGTCTTTAAGCCATTGTGATAGGAAGCTAGGAAAAAACACTGATTGTGTCCAGGATGGGAGGCTTATTTGTCCCAGATTTAATAAATACACAGATTGTTTTACTTTTTGTGCTGGGTGGTGAGCTTGATTAGCTCACTGAGGGGTTAACAAGCTCAGATGAAACACGTCTAGTACTTGGGGCTCTAAAAAAACACCCAGGCTGCTTAGGGAACCTGATTTCTGTGCAGGACAGACTGGGAAGAAGCCATTTCCTTGTAAGGTGAGATTAAGTCTGAGTGACTATGGGCTCTGATTTATTTTGTGTGAAAGTCAAGTGTCTGGGCAGCAGGAAGCTGTTCCAGGACCAGTAGTTAGGTTTCTATGTTTGTAGTTTGATGCCCAACGTGGCAAGGGTTTATTCTCTGCTTTTGTTTTATGTTGCTGTTTTGATACCTGCACTTTGTTAATTCAGACTTTGCAAAGAAACCACACTTGTGTTCCACCAAGATACTGCTGTCTAATGCTCCATACATAGGGTCAGACCACAAAATCTGTCTGATTTTTTATGACGGATTTTGGCCGAAACTTGTGTTGCACACATGGTCGCACAAAGTTGTCAGAAAATCCGATCATTTTGAACCAGGTGACATCAAACACGTATGCCGGGACTATAAACGGGCCAGTGGCCAATAGCTTTCGTCTCTTAGTTTATTCTGAGCATGCATGTCACTTTGTCCGTCGGAATTGTCTACACACGGTTGGAATTTATGCGATTGGATTTTGTTGTCGGAAAATTTTAAATCCTCCTCTCAAAACTTTGTGCGTCGGAAAATCCGATGGAAAAAGTCAGATGGAGCCCACACACGGTCGGATTTTCATGACAACATGATCCGATCACACATTTGCACCATGTGTATGGGACATTACTGGGCCTTTTTCACCATGCTGAGACTCATCTAGGGGAGTCACGCACATCTACCTGCTACTGAGCTAATTCTTCACACCATTTATAGTATCCTGACAATGATATGCTATGAAAGGCTGGAGGAATGATTTAATGGAGGTTGAGATCATATGTGACGAAGAGTGAAAATGGTTCCTGTGTATGGCACTGCTTTTCACTCCAATGAGCGTATATGTGGGAAAAAAAACCCTTCAATTAAGCTCTTTGGAGTGAAATGTGTCCATGGCATAAGATTGTGCAGACTGTGCTGTAACCAACAAAGTTAATAGCAGGATTATTCTTGGTGCATGCTATCATTTCTGTTGAAACTTGTGGTACCAACACACAGAGGATAATTGCTGATACAACTTTAGGAGGACTGGGTGAGCGTTCTAAAGTCTGTGAATGCTATCAGACTGTAGCAGACACCATACATGGATGAACAAGCACAGGAAAAGTTGTGATCATTGGTGCTGGATATTTTTAGTCTATCCCTATTATTTTCCTGAGATAAGCCAGAGCTAGAGGTGTCTGGGTTTTCTCCCACCTGTACTGACATAACCAAGCACACAGGGGCAGTCCAGCCATGCATATTTATTGAAAGCACTTTTAAAAATAGTTTTTTTTTCCTGACAATGGAATAATAATTATCTCCATAAATGTCTAAGGTTAGCTTAACAGTTAGTAATATGTATTATACTGAATAATGATAAAATAACAAATAAAATTAAAGTATCTGTATCCCTGTTATAGTAATGATACAATTTTACATTTTTCAAATCTGTGATTGATGAACAGATATTTTTAGAAAAGAACGGTTTTGTCTAATCAAACAAGACAAAATTAATCATATAATGTATTCATAATTATTTGAAATACCTCAATACACCATCAGAAGGAAATTAACTTCCATATTCCTATTTTAATTAGCAATCTAAGATTTCCATAATGTTTTGAGACGAAAGTTGAGCTAATTTTTATGACAGATAACAAGATAATGCAAAAGGTAAATTTCCTCAGAAATGATGGGTCTGCATTCATCTGTGGCATTAAAAGAAACAATTTACAGACTTTAAAGTAAACCTGTCAATTTTTCCTTTCAGGTTTAATGGCGGAAGGCCATCAAGGGAACATGTTACTATGACCATTAGGGATGAGTCCAATGATCGCCTGTTCGCTGAATGGCGAACAATTTGGGGTGTTCGCGGCAAATTTGAAAGCCTATGGAAGAAATCAAAAGTGCTAATTTTTAAGGCGTATATGCATGGTATTGTCATAAAAAGTGGTTGGGTACCTGGGTCCTGTCCCAGGGGACATGTATCAATGCAAAAAAAAAGTTTTAAAATCTGCAGTTTCTTAGGGAGCAGTGATTTTAATAATGCTTAAAGTGAAACAATAAAAGTGAAATATTCCTTTAAATTTTGTACCTGGGGGTGTCTATAGTATGCCTGTAAAGTGGCACATGTTTCCCGTGTTTAGAACAGTCCAAGAGCAAAATGATATTTCTAAAAGGAAAAAAGGTAATTTAACCACTTGCTTACTGGGCACTTAATCCCCCCTCCTGTCCAGACCAATTTTCAGCTTTCAGTGGTGATGCACTTTGAATGACACTGTCATATAGCACTGTACTCAAATACATTTTTTTCCCACAAATAGAGCTTTATTTTGGTGGTATTTGATCACCTCTGTGGTTTTTATATTATGTTAAAATTTAAAAAGACCAAATTTAAAAAAATATATATTTTATATTTTTTATATTTTGTTATAAAATTTTGCAAGCGGGTAATTTTTTCTCCTTCATTGATGTACACTGATAAGGCGGCAGTGATGGGCACTGATGGGTGGCAATAATGGGACTGATTGGTTACACTGGTAGGCAAGCACTGCTAGGTAGCACTGATTGCCACCAATGGTGAGCATTGATAGGTGGCACTGGCAGGTGGCCATGGCAGGGGGTACTGGTGGCACAGATGAGGCAGAATTGCCTCTTCCTCTTTGGGACTGGTGATCAGCTTTTTTTTCTCCTCACGCAATTTTTGTTAAATTTTGGTTCGGGGTTCCCCTTAATATTCATACCAGGCCCAAATGGACTGTGGGGGAATCCCATGCTGTTTTTTTCAATGACTTTTATGTGTATTGCCGGGACCGACAATTCATTATAAAGTACTTTTAAATCACTTTTTTTTCCTTTAGAAATGTAATTTTGCTCTCGGACTGTTCTAAACACAGAAACATGCGCCTCTTTACAGGCATACTATAGACAGCCCCAGGTATGAACTTTAAAGGAATATTTCACTTTTATTGTTACACTTTAAGCATTATTAAAATCACTGCTCCCGCATTGAAACACTTTTTATGACAATAACTTGCATATAAGCCTTTGAAATTAGCACTGTTGATTATTCATGTTTGTGTCCCATAAACTTTAACAATGTTCGCACAAATTCTTTGCATGTTCTGTTGCGAACCAAACCGGGGGTGTTCGGCTCATCCCTAATGACCATGAATGGACAAGGTTTGTATTTAACAAAGGGGACAAGAGGGCAGAAGTATTTGCACAAATGTGTAGATTTACTGGTGTTTTTAGGTAGGTGTGAAAAAATGCTTTTAGAAATAGAAGTGTTATTAGTTTATTTTTATCAATTAACAAAATGGAAAGTAAAAGAACAGAAGAGAAATCCAAATCTGATCAATATGTGGTGTAATCACCCTTTGCCTTCAAAACAGCATGAATTCTTCTAGGTATACTTGCACACAGTTTTTGAAGGAACTCGGCAAGCAGATTGTTCTAAACATCTTAGAGGATTAACCACAGAGATTCTGTGGATGTAGGCTGCCTCAAATCCTTCTGCCTCGTCATGTCATCCCAGAAAGACTCGATGATGTTGAGACCAGGACTCTGTGGGGGCAAAATCATCACTTCCAGAACTCTTTGTTCTTCTTTAAGCCGACGATAGATCTTGATGACATTGGCTGTGTATGTGGAGTCATTGTCCTGCTGCAGAGTACATTTGGGGCCAATCACACACCTTCCTGATGGGATAGCATGATGGATAAATATCTGCCTGTATTTCTCAGTATTGAGGACACCATTGATCTATTTGCAGAAATGCAGTCCCAAACTTGCAACTAACCTCCACCATACTTCACTGTTGTACATTATTGTACCACTCTCTAGACCTTCGGCAAACAAACTGCCTTCTGTTACAGCCAAATATTTCAAATGATGACTTATTAGTCTAGAAAACCTGCTGTCATTTTTCTGCACTTCCAATTGCAATGTTTTTGTGCATAGTTGAGTTGCTTAGCCTTTTTTCCACGTCAGATGTATGGCTTTTTGGCCGCAATTCTCCTGTGAAGGCCACTTCAGGCTAAGCTTCTCCGGACAGTAGATGGGTATACGTGAGTCCCACTGGTTTCCGCCAGTTCTGTGCTGATGGCACTGCTGGAGATCTTCAAGTGTCGAAAGGAAGTAAGCAAGTGTCTTTCATCGGCTGCATTAAGTTTTCTTAGACAACCACTTTGTCTACGGTCCTTAAGATTACTAATTTCTATGTGCGTCTTCAAAAGAGCTTGAACAGCACATCCTGAAACCCCAGTCTGCTTTGAAATCTTTGTCTGGGAGAGACCTTGCTAATGCAGTATAACTATTTGTGTCTTGTTGGTGTGCTCAGTCTTGCCATGGTGTATAACCTATGATATGAAACGGTCTTCCACAACCTCACCATAGTAGCAGTTTGGTGGCTTGGCTGTTCCTCACCCAGTTTTAAGCCTCCTGCAAAACTGTTTCTGTTTTCGTTAATGACTGTTTTAACCTACATATGAAATTGATGATCATTAGCCCCTGCTTAATATAATTGGTTAATTATACACTGACTCTAATCCTACAAAATCCCTCACTTTGTGCAAGTGAAAGAATTGATGCTAGTTTGAAACCAAAGGGTAGTCATACCAAAATATTGATTTGATTCAGATTCTAATGCTGCTCGCTCACTTTGCATTTTATAAATTGATAATAAAAAATATTAATATACGTGTTTTTGAAAGCACTCTTACTTTAGCATTTCTTCACACTTGCCTAAAACTTTTGCCCAATACTGTATGTATGCTGGGTTCCCACTCAGAGTTTTACCCATTTGTTCTTTTAAATTAAACTGTTGTGCCAAGGAGGTTTAGCAATAACAATTAAACAGATTTATTACATAGACTTCATTGCCAAAATGTAACAAGGGAGGAAACAAAGACACCCATGCAGGAGAATACACAAACCATCCTCGCTAGCCAAGTCCGCTTTGCCATTATCCCGTAATATGAAAACATCATTGCCTCTTTAAAACAGAAGGTATTTACATGGATGACTGACTATTCTGTCTCATTACTATATCAGGTAGACAAAGCTGATTTTTGCATGTAACAAATTTATGTTGCATATAGTGTATTAAAGCTATAGTGCTATAAACTCCTAGTTACACCGCTTTTATTTATACTGTCCATTAGTACTTCACAAGGAATATGCTGTTAAGTGATGAATGATGAGGAAGACCTAGAAGCCCCCAAGGAATGCCAGTCTGGTTGTACCTGAAATCACAGCAAGCCCAGCTGTAACATTACTGCAACCATAGTTCTGGAATATCCACCGTCACTGAAGAGCCACCAATTGCAAATGTCAATTAGAATCTACTGTAGACAGGAAATAATACACTGATAATGTGAATTTTTCAAGCTCAGCCACTCATGAAACACAGGGGAATAGATGAAACTGTCTTTATTAATATTCCTTATTTATTGTGTCATATTAATATCACATGTTGGTCAGTTTTGGTTATTGCCAATTTAATCCAGTAGCTGGAATTGTAAATGTCACTGCACATCAAACCACATCTGCATTTGCTTGAAATTTTCTTTTTAGTCAATTTCTCTTTAACACCCTAAGGAATATCTTCAATCTAGTTAGTGACCCATAGTAGAGAACTTTTTCTTTTGGTACAGCTGTGGGGAATTCCTCATAATACAGTGTCAGTTTTGTTCATACATGTCTCCTAATGAAATGTTATTCTTGCTCACTTTTCTTTTTTTACCTACAATTCTTTCTGCAGCTGAAATTTTTTTTTTGAGGCACAAAAGGATTCAACGTACCAAATTTGGTTTTAAACGAAGACACTATAATATTTTATATTCTCTAGAGCAGGAAAGATACAAAAATACACTGGTGTCATAAAACACTCATATTATATCTACAATCACCCATGAGATGGGAAAGGAACATAATACCAACATTTTTATGACATCAGGAGGAAAATGATCAACTAGTGATCACAAGTAGGGGCAGACTTGCTAAGTGATTAGCACTCTTACACTGATGTGCTGAGTTGCATAATTAGAAGCACTGGTTTCTTTTAACAGCTTGAAAACACACTGGTGGGTAATCTAGATTTCATCCAAACTGGCCCTAATATTTGATTGTGAGCATACAGTACATATATGAAACGCAAGGTCTCCAAGATATCATGTTGGGTTCCCAGGTAAAAAGTAGTGGAATGCTGGACCACATTGAACCGCATGCTAATGGCATTAAACGTCTCTCTTTTTATGGTAAGTATAGTGTTTTATGTGTCCCTTTTAATCCAAGCTGTGAATGTTTCCATTTTTGCTTCAGTACGATTATAGTTACCGAGTCCGCTTTTATTTCTGATAGTGACAACATAATTAAGGAAAAGAAACACCTTGGCAAGTGTAGCTATACAATGCCTAAACGCAAGATATCATGAGTGTAAAGTTGGAAAAATACACAGATGGAGGCGCTCTGTCAAAGTGGTAAACAGGAAACATGTGCAACACTAATTAATGCCACTAAAATAGACCCATTTGTAGAACAGGAAGGTAGGAATGCTGATACTATATATTTTGTTTGTCACACGTTCCTTTAGAAAATGCCACTTGCAAAACTTATCTTACTACAAGCAAAAATGTATAATTAGATGGTGAATGAAGTGGAATAAAGCCAATAAAAATAAATAAAAATAAACCATTTTTCTTTATACAGCAATCGCCTAACATGTTAATTTTGTACCACTACAACCTTTTAGTCACTGGCATCTGATCAACCAATTATGTCATCAGTTAATAAGGAGGATGTCAGGTACCTGCATAACATCCTCGTTTGCCCCTCTCCATCAGCACAGGGGGACATATTGCAAAGGAGTATTTGCCATTTAGAAGATTAAAACATCTCAAACGTTGGGTGTTCTACACATGTCAATGTTGTTATATGTAAAACTCTATTTTTTTGACATTTTAGAATGGGGTGCCTCGAGATTGTACATCATTTTAAAAGGGTGCCTTAACTGAGAAAAGGTTGAGAGACACTGCCCTAGATAAACAGATGATGGAAATATACTGAATCCAACTACACAAAGTATTCTCCATCTTAAGCTCTGCATACAAATTATTATTATTATTATTATTATTATTATAGGTATTTGCATCCTAAACCTGTTGGAAGTTAGCCCTAAAGATTTTCCACATCAGCACCTTATAAGCCAGATAAAGGTTATATGACCTTGTTGAAATCACAAATAACAAAAGTCACACTTGGTTATACAATAAGCATCTATAAAATGATGCCGCGTACACACGGGCGGACTGTATGGCGTACTTAGTCCGCCGAAACACATTTCAGCGGACAGTCCGCTCGTGTGTGGGCTTCAGCTGACTTTTTCAGCGTGCATTCTGGCGTACTAAGTATTTCGGATTTTTCGAAGTTCTGTCCGTCGTACTTTGGTTTCAGCGGACAATCCGCTCGTCAGTAGGCTAGTTCGACGGACTAAGAATGGCGCATGCTCAGAAAGGATTTACACGGCGGAAGGGTGCTTTGCTGTGTATTAGACTTCCTATTTCTAGTCCCGTCATACGTACTGTACACGTCATCGCGCAAGCTTTCGACGGACTGTTTGTGCATCCGTGTGTGGTCAAGTCCGTTCAGTCGAAAGTATGACGGACTGTCCGTCGGATTGTATGACGGACTAAGTACGCCATACAGTTCGGCCTGAGAAACACTGGTACTATTTAAATATCTCACTGCCTAGTTCCAAATTCTATAAACTGAATTTGTATTTTTTATCATTTATTTGCCTGTGCTTGTTCCCTAACAACTGTACCTTCCTTAAAGTGTTACTAAACCCAGGATCCTGCATTCACTACTGTATATCTGGTCTCCCACAGTACACAGAACATGGAAATGCAATTATTTTAGTAAATATAAAGGGCTAAATACCTTTTCTCATCAGCAGTATATAGCAGTGAGGGTCCAGCTGAGCACTGGTTAAAGATTGTAGGAGGAGTTTACATTCTGCTCTGACTGACCTATGAGGCTGCATGAACCCTGACCCTCTATCTGGACAGTACAGATTGGCCCTGTGCTGGTCACATGTACCCTCTAAAAAAAAAATCTCTAGCAGTACACGCCAACCTGAGCATGTGCAGAGTGCCGCCAAGCCTCTGTACTATCCGGAGGTGGATTAGGGACTCTGAAAGAAGGGGAGGATCAGAGAAGACAGGAACAAACAGACTTTATACACAGTGTGCAGGATTAACCCCTTAGGTTCTACAGGCAGTATATCAAGAATGATTTACTGCATATACAGACCGTTTTTACTGTTGTGGGTTTAGCAACACTTTAAGTACATACAGGGCTTGACTCAAAATAGGTGGCGGCGCCAGAGTAAAATACATAAATTACACTTGTTAGCAAATTTGTAATTTTTTTATGGATGAACCTGGTAGATCAGTTCAAGAATTGTAGGTAAAGCATTCTGAAATGAATTTGCAAATGCTTGTATTCCCAAACCCCTAAATGAATATTCATTGTGCTAAAATGGCCTTGTGATGGACAATTTGGTTGCAGCTGTTTAGCACTGTGTGATCTGCAAATTGTATGCAAATGAGACTAAATGTAGGGATTACACATTCAGTCTCCTTTGTGTGTAATACAAATGAGGTGATGTGGGAATACTTCTAGTCAAGTTACTACTCAAATCCAAATCATCCTTCAAAAATCCAAGTCAGTGTTCAGCTGTTGTGCATGCAAACCGGGAACGCTAAAGCCCCGTACATACGAGATGAAAATCGGAAGTAAATTTTCGTCCGATTACGATTTTCTTTGTGTGACAAAAGCTGGATGTGCAGACTATAAATCTTTAATCGTACGTGAACACAACGTATGATTTTCATATAATTAGTATGGTTTTTCATCAGAAAAAACTCATAAGAGCAAGACTAAGCATGCTCAGAAACTAAATACATACAAAACAATTCAACACTTTGCTTCCGAAGTTGAATTCTGTCATACGTGAATTTTCGTATGGTGAGTAACCTCTTCACTTTTGACATGAGACTAGCATTCAAAAAAATTAATGAACGGTTGTCCGAAACTCTGAGCGTGTGTACGATGCTTCACTGAATTCCTATACAATGCAATTCATTTTGGGGTAAATAATTATGATCTTAAAAATAACTGACAAATTGGGCTATTATATGAAACCTTCTCTCATCATATACTGAATGTATTCCTTTCCATTATTTCTGCTTATTCAAACTTATGCTGGCCATACACTATACGAAAAATTGGCCAAAATTTGGCCATTAGACCGTTCTTTCATTTTTTCGGCCAGTTAATGGGCACAAAATCAATAATCGCTTGGATATTTTTGAGCCGAAAAAACGCAGGACAAGTTTGGAAATTTTCTGCCGAACGATCGATAAATTGAAAGGTTAATGTGTTTCCCATCTGACCTGTCTGCACTAGGTATATGTAAAAAAATGAAAATAAAATGTATTTATGTCCACTGTACGATTTATCGGTCATTACATGACGGCAGTATTGTTTGCGCTCGTGGCCTAATGTTTGTTTTTTAAAATTGGGTTCGCCCAATTTTTCGTATAGTATATGGCCAGCATTAGAATGGTTATAAGGGGGTTAATAAATGTAAGCAGTTTTCTTGATGTGTGCATTGTTTTCAATTATCTGGACATTTTTGAGCTGAGAAAATAAGTAAATATTTTTTTTCATAAAACCTCTTAAATCAAAACAGAACCATGTAACCCACTGAGAAGGATATTAATCGGATATTGTAAAAAGTAAGCTATGGGAACACAGCAAACCACAATAGTCCATTAAAAATTCCAGAGGCAGCTTTCAGCGTTCCTCCTCTTGGACCTAACACCAACAGCCTGGATTATTATCCCATGCTTGTCTACAGAGCCTTCCCTAGCTATATATGATGGGTCTCGTTGTCCACCAAAAAGGAATTTTCCATGACTTTATAAGTAAACTCACTGCCATCATTCTGACTCCGAACACTGGGCCTCAAGCAACTGTCTGCATATTCTCCTCCAGTCTACCTCTGATATGCCTACAGCTGCTTTTACACACCCAGCTGAGAATAATGAGAAATCCAACCCATCCCTTTTGAATGACTTTGTGCCTGAGGTTCAGTCTCCTGATAAAAATCCTTGGCTTACAGAAAACCATTTTAGGTTTTATTGACTTACATACATGTCTAGATATGAAGCAACCTTTGTTTGAATTGTTTAAACTTACCAGTCTGGGTTGAGTCCCCAACTAGTCACATATGCGAGAGCAACTGGTTTTGTATGATTGTTCATCTTCTGACAAGCTATGTTCTCCTTCCAAGTGTCCTGATGCACAGTAAGCTATTGAAGAAGCATTTAAGAAATAGGCCCTCCCTGTTGTGGACCTCAAGAAAAAATAAACTCTTTCCAATTCCCTCTTTGACAAGCTCTACAATCCACCATTGCTGCCATGTCCATTTTTGAGACCTTGGGGGTTTTGAACAAGGACATGTCTGAGTCACCTGCAACAATCCCAAATTATCTTTCTGTTTGTACCAATTAGAACTTTTAGTACTAGTCCACTCTTAGTACATATGTGTAGGAGTTTCTTGCCTAAATGTTAGTCTGCTGAACAGCAGTGCAAAAAACACCTACTGCATATGCCATTTGATGGTGAATGGCTGCTTTCCTGGACAAACCTTATTAACCACTTAAGCCCCGGACCAATTGTCAGCCTAAGGACCAGAGGTCTTTTTACAATTTTGCACTGCACTGCCTTAACTGGTAATTGCGCGGTCATGCAATGTTGTACCCAAACGAAATTTGCGTCCTTTTCTTCTCACAAATAGAGCTTTCTTTTGATGGTATTTGATTGCCTCTGCGATATTTCTTTTTTACGATATAAAAGGAAAAAGACTGAATTTTTTTAAAAAAAAATATATTTTCTACTTTTTGTTATAAGAAAAATCGAATAAACTAAATTTTAGCCATACATTTAGGCCAAAATGTATTCAGCCACATGTCTTTAGTAAAAAAAATGTCAATAAGCGTATATTTATTGGTTTGCGCAAAAGTTATAGCGTCTACAAACTAGAGTACATTTTCTGGAATTTACAAAAAAAAGTTTACAAAAAGTTGTCACTAAATGATATATTGCTCACACATGCCATAGTTATATGTATGAATTGCACCCCAAAATATATTCTGCTGCTTCTCCTGAGTACGGGGATACCACATATGTGGGACTTTTTGGGAGTCTAGCCGCGTACGGCACCCCGAAAACCAATCACTGCCTTCAGGATTTCTAAGGGTGCAAATTTTTGATTTCACACCTCACTACCTATCACCATTTCGAAAGGCCATAAAATGCCAAAATAACACAAAACCCCCCAAAGTACCCCATTTTGGAAAGTAGACACCCCAAGGAAATTGCTGAGGGGCATGTTGAGCCCATTGAATTTTTTTTTTTTGTCCCAAGTGATTGAATAATGACAAAAAAAAGTTTACAAAAAGTTGTCACTAAATGATATATTGCTCACACATGCCATAGTTATATGTGGAATTGCACCCCAAAATATATTCTGCTGCTTCTCCTGAGTACGAGGATACCACATATGTGGGACTTTTTGGGAGTCTAGCCGCGTACGGGACCCCGAAAACCAATCACTGCCTTCAGGATTTCTAAGGGTGCAAATTTTTGATTTCACTCCTCACTACCTATCACAGTTTCGAAGGCCATAAAATGCCAAAATAGCACATAACCCCCCCAAATGACCCCATTTTGTAAAATAGACACCCCAAGCTATTTACTGAGAGGCATGTTGAGTCCATGAAATATTTTATATTTTGCCACAAGTTGCAGGAATATTACAATTTTTTTTTTTGCACAAATTTGTCACTAAATGATATATTGCTCACACATGCTATAGGCATAAGTGAAATTACACCCCAAAAAAAATTCTGCTGCTTCTCCCGAGTACGGGGATACCACATGTGGGGGACTTTTTGGGAGCCTAGCCATGTACGGGGCCCCGAAAACCAAGCACCGCCTTCAGGATTTAAATATAAAACGCTACCAAAAAAACTGTTAGCGATCGCAGGGATCAGGCCTGACTCTGCGAACGCTGCAGTTATGTGTTTAGTGTTTTGTAAGTGACAGTGATCGATCGATACTGCACTTGGGTGGGCTGGGTGGAGGGGCAAAACGCAGGTGCTAGCAGGTATCTGGGCTGATCCCGCTAACAATGCGTTTTTTTGGAACCCTAAACTGCTGGGGACGCTAGTATAGATCTGATCAGATCAGATATTGATCTGTTCAGATACTATACCACTACGGGAGGTGTATGCTTTGCGCGTGGGTGTTAGCGGTACTGGCACTAACCTAGCGCTGCCTGGGGCGACGCAGACCCTGACCCTAAAACCTTTATTGGGTAATAAATGGTGGGTGCCCTGATGCTATAAAAAGCAAACTAACTAACCAGAGTCACCCGTAACACTTATACGGTGATCACTGGTGAAAGGGTTAACTAGGGGCAATCAGGGGGTTAAAATATTTATTAGGTAGTATATGGGGTCCCTGGCGCTATATAAAAACCTGACGGGGAACCTAAATAACTGTCTAACCAGCGTCACCAGTGGCACTTATACGGTGATCGCTGGTGAAAGAGTTAAATCTGGGGGCTATCATGGGGTTAAAATCTTTATTAGGTAGTATATGGGGGTACCTAACGCTATAAAAACCTGGTGGTGAACATAAAAAATAACTAGCTACCAAGCGGCACCAGTGACACTAATGCAGCGATCAGAAAAACGATTGCTTAGTGACACTGGCAAAAGGGGGTGAAAGGGTTAAATCTGGGGGCACATGGGGTTAAAATCTTTATTAGGTAGTATATGGGGGTACCTAACGCTATAAAAACCTGGCGGTAAACCTAAACAAATAACTAGCTACCTAGCGGCACCAGTGACACTAATGCAGCGATCAGAAAAACGATCGCTTAGTGACACTGGCAAAAGGGGGTGAAAGGATTAACTCTAGGGGCAATAAGGGGGTTAAACCTTTATTGGGGGGGGTAGGAGGCTACCCTGGACCTAACACTAACTGCCCTGACAATTTTTACTGTCACAACTGACACTAAATGCAGTGATCAGTAAATAAATGATCACTGCAATCAGTGACACTGTGACTGGGAGGGGGGCGATCGGGGGGGGGGGGGGGTGATTTGTGTGCCTATGTGTACCTACATGTCAGTGTAGTGTTTGGTGCACTTACTATGTGTTCTCCTCGCAGTCCGGTCAAAAAGACCGCCCAAGGAGAATGACATCACTTCCTCCCTGCCTGGCCTCATCCTGGATCGCTCCTGAAGTGAAACGGACCACCGCAGCCAGCGGGAGGGGGTCCGATCGGACCCCCACCCGCTGGAAGGCAAGCACGTACATGTACGTGCTTGTGCCTGTCGGTGCCATTGTGCCGACATACCTTGTCATGCGGTGGTCCTTAAGTGGTTAAAGACATCACTGAAGGAGAGTACTCTTTAACCCCAGCAATACAAAACCAAGTTTAATGCTGGAATACCACCATCCCCTGGAAGTGTGTTTTTTCCCACACTTCTAAGACGAAGTCTGAGGTCAGGACTTTGTTCCCTAAAAGCTAAGAAGATACCGCCTAAAAGCTGGGAAATTCACAGTCTGCAAGGTCTACAATCACATGAGTATTATGCATGGTACAAGGCAAGGAATTTCCATCCCAGGATATACTCAGAGGGACACACCCTAACCTTTCTCCAGTCTGGCCTGGATCAACATTTGTTCTTTAGTGCTATCAAAGGATAAATATCGGTTCTAGCAAATCTTTTTCAAAAGACCGCTTGCCTCTTATTTACTGGTATAAACCTTTGTGCAGGGTGTCGTTCACATTCATAGTTTACCCTTTATATCCATTTTTTACTTCATTGGTTCTTGGCCTAGTTGTAACAGCTCTTCAAAAAAAAAACCTTTGGAGATGTCAGAGCAATGTCTTTGTCCACTCTCACCCACAAGGCAGCCTTACTCATTGCCATTACCTCTGTGAGGAGAGTTTGAGTTGGCAGCCCTTTCAAGCTAAGGAGTATTTCTTGTGCTACACCATTGTCATGAGGCCTATGGCCTCCTTTCTTCTCAAAATGGTTTCTTCCTTTCACCTTAAACATGGCATTGTACCCTCTTTTTACCCTGGTCCAATACATCCTAACTAGAATTTTTATTTATTTTTATACTAGCAATGGTGGCAATCAGCAACTTATAACGGGACTGCGATAGTGTTGCTGGCAATCTGACATTGACACTAGGGGAGAACTGTCACTGACATCAGTGACATAATTAAAGTGATCAGTGCTTATAATAACACTGTCACTGTACTAACAATGGGCAATTCACAACTATGGTGATCAAAGGGTTAAATGTGCCTAACAAGTGTTTATGTGTGCACTGTGTGCTGCCTTTACTGGGAATCTAGTTGTTTTCATCCCCTGCTTAGCAGGGAATGAAGAAACAAGATAACCTGTCAGTGAACACTACTCTGTGTTTATATTCAGAGAGCTACGTTTGGGGAAGCTCAGGGTCGATCACCAAGTGGCAGAAGTCAATCATTGTCCAGGACCCAGTGATCAGCATGTGCTGTGATGAATCGCAGCACTACAGGGTGGGCGTGTGCACCCCCTACCCGAAAATGCAGAATCACGTATATATACGTGGCTCTGCGCACCCAGCCCACACTGTAGAGGGATCACTGTAGGAAGTGATTGTTAAACCCAAAACAAAAAATGGAATATCATCAATCATTCTATCAGTCTGTTGTACTTGTTTTTATTTATGTGTCCTATTCTCTTTGTATCTGTTCCTATGTTTGAAATACCTGGTTAACCTGACAGTCTCCCTGCTCTCCTGTTTCAAACTGCCAATGCCAAGCATGAAAGCGCATCCTTCCCAATGTGGTCAGTTTTCTGGCTATGCTGAGAGAACATCCTGGCTTTTTTCCAAAGGGCAGACTTGTGCTGAGCCCCCACCCCATACAGCCATTTACTGGGAAGATCAGTGTACTGCAGTTTCTCCACCTTAGCACAGAAACTATGCAATCACCTATTAAAGACAAAAAAAGGTGTACACCCCTCACATTTTTGTAATTTTTTTTATATCTTTTCATGTGACAACAGTGAAGAAATTACACTTTCCTACAATGTAAAGTAGTGAGTGTACAGCCTGTATAACAGTGTAAATTTGCTGTCCACTCAAAATAACTCAACACACAGCCATTTATGTCTAAACCACTGGCAACAAAAGTGAGTAAACACCTAAGTTAAAATGTCCAAATTGGGCCCAAAGTGTCAATATTTTGTGTGGCCACCATTATTATGCAGCACTGCCTTAACCCTCTTGGTCATGGAGTTCACTTAAACTTCACAGGTTGCTTCACAGGTTGCCAAATGAGTCCTCTTCCACTCCTCCATGACGACATCACGGAGCTGGTGTATGTTAGAGACCTTGCCCTCATCCCTTTGAAGATGCCCCACAGATGCTCAATGGGGTTTAAGTCTGGAGACATTGGCCAGTCCATCACCTTTACCCTCAGCTTCTTTAGCAAGGCAGTCGTCTGGTTTGGGATCCTTATGTTGGAATATTGCCCTGTGGCCCAGTCTCCGAAAGGGAGTGGATCATGCACTGCTTCAGTATGTCACAGTACATGTTGACATTCACGGTTCCCTCAATGAACTTCAGCTCCCCAGTGCCAGCAGCACTCATGCAGCCCCAGACCATGACCACCACCATGCTTGACTGTAGGGAAGACACACTTGTCTTTGTACTCCACACCTGCTTGCTGCCACACTTGCTTGACGCCATCTGAACCAAATACGTTTTTATCTTGGTCTCATCAGACCACAGAACATGGTTCCAGTAATCTATGTCCTTAGTCTGCTTGTCTTCAGCAAACTGTTTGCAGGCTTTTACATCATCTTTGGAACAGGTTTCTTTCTTGGACGACAACCATGCAGACCAAATGCTGCAGTGTGCAGTGTATGGTCTGAGCACTGACAGGTTGAGCCCCCCACTCCCCCCCCACCCCTTCAACCTTTGCAGCAATGCTGGCAGCACTTATATGTCTATTTCCCAAAGACAAACTCTGGATATGATGTTGAGCATGTACACTCAACTTCGACCATGGCGAGGCCTGTTCTGAGTGGAACCTGTCCTGTTAAGCCACTGTATGGTCTTGGCCACCATGCAGCAGCTCAGTTTCAGCATCTTGGCCATTTTCTTATAGCCGAGGCCACCTTTATGTAGAGCAACAATTCTTTTTTTAATCTCCACAGAGAGTTCTTTGTCATGAAGTGCCATGTTGTACTTCCAGAGACCAGTATGAGAGAGTAAGAGCGATAACACCAAATTTAACACACCTGTTCCCCATTCACACCTTGTAACACTAACTTGTCACATGACACCGGGGAGGGAAAATGGCTAATTGGGCCCAATTTGGACACATTTTCATTTAGGGGTGTACTTACTTTTGTTGCCAGTGGTTTAGACATTAATAGCTGTGTGTTGAGTTATTGTGAGGGGACAGAAAATGTACGCTGTTATACAAGCTGTATACTCACTACTTTAAATTGGAGCAAAGTGTAATTTCTTCAGTTAAGGGGGGGGGGGGTATATGTGGCGCTATCTATAGTGAAACTACCTGTGTCTACTTATAAATCATAAATAACACAATACAGTGCAAACAAATGTGCAAATAACACAATACAGTGCAAACAAATGTGCAAATACTGCCGAATAATAAAGTGCATACAATATCTGTAATAAGGTGCAAAGAAATGTATATCCGTAATAAGGTGCAAAAAAAAATGAATATCAATATACTGAATGACATCCAAAAATCAGTCCATGCAAATAGTGCAAAACACAGCAAAAATGAGCATACCAAAATTGGAAACAAAAGTTCAAGGAAAAACAGTTTAAAAAAATAGTATATATCCAGTGAATCGTGTAAAACAAAGTCCACTCCAGTAATGTGCAATCCGTCCAAACAGCTAATGTTAAACCGTGCAGTGTGAATGGATAAAGTGCAATCTATATCCTTCTTCAGGCTTCAGTGCTCAACATGCACCCCTCATTTCCCCCAGCCTCTCACCTCAAAAAAAGGTCCTAAAGGACCGGATGCCGCTTAAGGGGTAGTGGGTAGGGTAATCTTCCACCTCTTATCAGTATACCTCCGGGACCCAGACTACGTTGATCCACTATCAGCACTCCGGATTCATATACAAAAGAGCAAGAGAGGGGGCCGCCAATGTGTAGTACCATAAAACACTTTATTTAATAAAATATCCACACTTACATTAAAATACCGAAATACAGATGTAAACAACGATGCTTCCGGTCTCGGCCGCGACCGGAAGTGACGATCGACACCTAGACTCCTCCCTGACGCGTTGCGTCACGTATCACTGAGAAAGTTTGGACATACACTGTGTGTGAGCTGATTGGAGGAAAGGCTTACCCCCCCCTCCCCCCCTCCACCGAGGCAGAGGAACAAAGAAACTTGCAGAGCTGCAGTTTTAACAAAAAAGATCTCTGCTTATCTATCTCTCAGTTCACACCCCAACACAAATGTCCAGCTGCTTTGATCTCCTGTGTCGGAGAGCTTGTCAGAAGTGACTCTGCTGATAAAAGAAGAATGGAGAAGCAGAAAGACACTGCACTTAGAGCTTTGGAGAGAGATAAGTAAACACTACAGTTATATGTGCCTAGGTCAGATTATATGAATGGGGTTTACAACCACTTTAAGTTTATTTTAGTGATTAGGTTTAAGTCTGCTTAAATGTACTGTATATGATGTAACAAATTCTTTACAAAAAATGTATACAGTAGACATAAACTTGGTAACAAAATATCATTTTATTTTGGAAAGGTAGATTTTCTTGCTCTAAAAAAGTGTGCTATTAGCAAAATAGAAATTAAAAAAATTGTGTAGGAGTAAGCTGGCTTGTATAATGTTTAGCTACAATGCTTCTGGCAGTGAGTAACAACTGTGAAATTAAATCTTTAAATACTCTTGGATCCTCCATCAAGAAGAGTTTATGCCAACATCAAAAGGGACTGTAATATAATTTATTAAGGACTATATCCTTTATTACTGCAACTTCACAGGAAGCAAGGCTACAGACTTTGGGGAAGCATGCAAAATCCTTTACTTTATTCCTGCTAGCATAAACTCATTTTTGTGCTGTAGCCAAAGGTGGATGTTTTCAAACCATGATAAGCTATATACAAAACATCAGTTCTATGTTGTGAGCTTTTTATTTAGTCACCAAAAATAACCATATATTTTCTTGTGTATCCTTTTATGCAGGAACTACAGCATGGCTCCCTTTTTAATTTAGTAGCACCCTAATGGATTTTCAATGTTCGCACAGCCTTTCTAAAACTATATCTAAAATTGTTTTTAAAATATTAAATGATTTTTTCCATGGTATCACAAATGTCTTGTGACATGTGCACATGAAGGATACCGACAAAGCCAGAACACTCGTTATATAAAGGTAGGAGGGGGTGGTGGAACCAGGAGTGCAGCTTGGAAGGAAACAGAAATAAGAGATGGATTTGGAAATAACTGATAGGATTAGTACTTGCATTATGGAGACAAAGCTAGTCACCTCTAATTGGATATAATTGCATATTTTGGTGATTGTAGGACTAAAGCATAATTTCAGTGAAAACAAATTGAAATTTAAACTGCTTGGGGGACTTATTAAAAAATATAAATCTCACTTAAAATTATAACAAGAAACAAACTGACTAGGAAAATGGTTCACTTTCATATTATCTTTAGTATGTGATTTGGTAAGTCTATCAAGGGTAGAGTATATTATTTGGTTACTCTGCTGAAGGCTAGAAGTGGCATGCGTTTTCTTTGAAACCGTTATCTGCTTGGTTTTTAGTTACAGATGCGTTTTTCAGGTGTGAAAAATACACACATTATGGCATTTCAATGCAGAGAAAAAGGGCCCTAAAAACAGTGCACTGCATTTAGCAGACCAGAATGCCTGCCACTTGGCCAGCAGTAAAACTTTTTGACCAGAAAATTTGCAATTGCAGGGCCCATTGCAAATTTTTGCAGTTACAACTTACTGTTAATTTAAATATTTTATTGTGCAGAATTATTATCAACATTGACACATTTTTAAGCTTTTTTTTGTAAGTATAGGCTTTGTATAGCATTAATGTAGCCAGGTGTTTAACCAGCATTAAAGGACCAGCTGCAGAGACACTGTGTTGTTGCTTGTGTGTGTACACACAAGACTTCTACACTGATTTAGCCACGGTTGCTTCCACCTCTATCTACCAAAGGAAGCCTATAGGACATGGAGGTTCAGAGAGACTCTGATGAAAGACCGTAGTGGATTCTGGGAAGTTTAGATTATAGTAGGGATGGATATACACAGACTGGCTGGAAAAACTACAACTCCTCTGACAGAAACAGGGGGGGGGGGGGTGGAGTGATTTTCATAGGTTGAAAGAGGGAGAATCCTCTTTTTTTTCTGCTTGATACACCAAGTTGATACACATTATAACCGATCTGTGTGTAGTTTGAGCAGAGAGCGATTGCTTTCCTTGTTCTTTTGGACTGTGACCTGGACTATGGGGTGCCTGCTGTGCAGCAAAAAGCCACAAACTGGGGATGCCACTAGGGAAAGAAAGAAGTAAGCCCTTTTGCCAAGCTCATGGTCTGAAAGCCTCTGTGTACATAGAAATGATGAGTAGCTGCTGGTCAGCCATACACTGTAGCCAGTCTAGCAGAGAGACAGATTTCCCAGCTAAGAACACTTTGCAGCTGCATGAAAAACTCTATAGAGACTTTACTCCAAGAGTGCCAACACAAGGTTCTGGGCCCCAACTAGCTGGCCAGGCAGAAGGTTCAGAACAAGTGTATTATTAATTACTGACTGTTGCTGTGGAGATCACTTAGCCCCTGTACACACGGTCGGAGATTTCCACAACCAAATCCGTCAGGTTTTGCCCGTCGGATTTTGTCCGTCGGATCTTGTCCGAAACTGTTGCATACACACAGTCGGACAAAGTTGGCGAAAAATCCGATCTTTCAGAACGTGATGACGTAATCTTGTTACGATGGCACTATATTCAGGCTAGTAGCCAATAGCTTTGATGTAGGAATTTGATCTGAGCATGCGTGGCACTTGGTCCGATCAAAATTCTCTACACATGATCGGAGTATGTCTGATCGGCCCAGTTGGTCGGGAAATATTTCCAACATGTTGGAAAATTGAATCCGACGGATATCCCGACGGAATCATTCCGATGCATACCACACACAGTCGGATTATCCGACGACCCGGTCCGATAGGACACATTCCGACGGATTCTCCGACCGTGTGTACAAGGGCTGATAGGTCCTTTCACTGGTAACCTATATCAGGTGTGGGAAAGAGGTGCACTCTTGGACTATTTTCTGCCTGATAAGTAAACTGTTCAGCTGTTGCATTATCATTATTTGATACTGTTTGATTGTGAAAGTTATTCTTCATTTGCTTAGAATGTTGTGGTATATCTCCCAACTGTGAACCAATGTAGAATAATATTTTTTTTCTAGGAGATTCATCATTGCCCAGTTCTCTTTCTATTCACCTGTGGCAATACACTTTTCTACTTGTTAAAACAGTTTGATGTCATTTTTGACTGCATTTGTATTACTCTGTTTGGGGAATTAGCCTCTCCTGTCACTCCAGTGTGAAAGCCCTAGTGCTTTCACACTGGAGTGGCGCGATTACGGGACGTTAAAAAAAGTCCTGTAAGCATCATCTTTGGGGCGCTTTAGGAGCAGTGTATACACTGCTTCGGCAGCAGCACTACATGGGCGCTATTAACCCATTGATCAGCCACTAGCGGGGGTCAAAAGCTCCCTGCTAGTGGCCGAAAAAGCACTGCTAAAACAATGGTAAAGCGCTGCTAAAAATAGTAGCGCTTTATCGCCAAGGCCCCCACTGCCTCAATGTGAAAGTGACCTTAGGAAGATTCATCCTCTATTTGTCATTTTCATCATCATTTGACAGTAAAGAAAAATCACAAATTTTGACTTGTTCCCATGACAGTATTAGTGAGAAAATCATCCAATGGGGACACTAGTACTGGTGGCAAGCATAGAGTCCCTCACTTTGAATGGATTTCCTCACACTTCCTGTTTTGTCTATGGGATAGATCTGACCCCAAATCAAAACTCATGCTGTTTCTGGACTTGTGCCTCATTTCTGATTTGTTCACATCCAAATTCTAGCTGGCAGGTGGCACTATCAATCCATAGACTAAAATAAACCATAGTAGAGCTACAAACTGGTCCTTTTTTTAACCTATGTAAGGTATAAGCACATGCACAGTACTGCACAACTAGCCAATCGGGATTCAAATGTGGGCAAAGTCAGGATCTTGTGCAGGTTGGGTAACTGAAAACAGCATACATGTTTTCCTACTTTCATGATCACTCAGGTCTTGGTCTTCAGTGAATATTGTTCCAGGCATCTGGGTAGATCCCGACTGTAAAGTCAGGATCTTTCTTGAGCCCGAACTGGCTGAGCGACGTCAGCCAACGGGCGGCTTAAGCTCACCATTGGCTGAAAACTGGTCCCAGGAGTGCAGAATGAACTCAACATAGGAGAAGTATTTCTAAAAGAGCTTTGGCCATACTACTTCTTTAAAAAAAAAATACTGTAGAAAAAAGCATATGGGATGCTATTGTTTAACCATATTGGCTAGAAAACCTTCCCATATGTGGCTACCTGAAACTAGTTCCTATTTATTATCAGGAGCCAGACTTCCTTTACATAGGAAATAAGCCCTGCCCAGCTACCACCTTGATATGATGGGAAATCAAACTGTTAGCCCTTGTGCACTGGGGCAGACATTCCAACCACAAAATCCGTCAGATTTTTCCTGACAGATTTTGTCCAAACTGGTGTTACATAAACACGGTCAGACAAAGCTGTCAGAAAATCCGATCGTTCAGAAAGTGACGACGTTCGTTCGTTACGATGGGACTACGTTCAGGCTAGTAGCCAATAGCTTTGGTCTCGTAATTTGATCTGAGCATGCATGGCACATTGTCCGATCAAAATTCTCTACAAACGATTGGACAAAGTCCGATCGGATCATGTTGCAGAAAATTTTATATCCAGCTCTCAAATTTTGTTGGTCGGACATTCCGACAGAAAAAGTCTGATGGAGCCCACACACGGTCGGATTATCTGACAACACGGTCCGATCGGACATTTTCCGTTGGAATGTCTGACCGTGTGTACAAGGGCTTCAAGAAAACAAGCATATAGAGAAGCACAGAAGAGTGTTTCCTGGTGAATAAAATCCATAGGAAATTTTTTTTTCAAATTTAAAGGCACGTTCATTGTTTTAACTAGATATTAGTGTAGTAGTATTCCCTGTGCTGATTGTTTGCCTTACCTTGCAATGATTGGTTTACACGTCGTGGATGTAGAGTCATGGCGGATCAATTCCCCTATGCCCATGTATTCACTAATCTAGCTAGTCCCTAGGGACAGGCAACTTCTTGTTTCTGGTTACACTGTGTCCAGTGCATGCCTTGCCATTTCCTCGGTGCTACAACACAATTAGGGGAGTACTAATGTGATGAAGCACATCTTTTCCAGCATGGCGATTGCTCTGCTAATTGTGCTGCCTGTCTATGCCTGTGACAGATCTAGTTATGGACAGCACAGTGGCTAAGTGGTTAGCAGTTATCAGTTCTGCTTAGCAGCACTAGGGTCATTGGTTTGAATCCCAACCATGGCACTACATTGCCTGGAGTTTGTATGTCCTCCCTGTGCCTGCATGGGTTTCCTCTGGGTACCCCGGTTTCCTTCCACAGTCCACAGACATGCTAATAGGTTAAATGGCTCCTGTCTAAATTTTCCTTATTATGTGTATGAATGTTAGTTGGGAAACTTAGATTGTAAGCTCCATGAGGGGCAGAGACTGATGTGAATGTACAATAAATATGTAAAGCGCTGCATAAATTGACAGCGCTATGTAAGTACCTGTAATAAATAAAAATAAACACTTGTAGAGCACTATACTGAGAGACCCAGAGATGGTTGGATATGTAGTTTTTTAACTTTTTCTAAAAACGTCTTAGTTAAAGCTCTACTGTAAATGTTTTTTTGGACACTAATATCTCGGTGATATATATATATATATATATATACACATGATCATTTTCGTTGGTTCCTGCAATTTAATAGAATGTTATTTTAAGGTGCTGGAAACTGTATATATTCATTACCAAAGGGCCCAATAATGGCAATAGTCGTCTAAGAATGTGTTGAGCAGTTGAATGTTCTATTTATTGGGTGCAGTATTGTAAGAAAGCTTCCTAACGAAAGTACTGTGACTGTAATAGCACTCTTTCCACTATCATAATTTTCACTAGACACATCTGAATCTACAGTTGATGAATTGCAGCATAGACGGTGACTAGCCCATTCTTTCAGGAAAAAAAAAAAAAAACATTTGCAAGCAAGCTCAGAGGAAATGCCTTAAAGATGTTTGGTAAAATCAAAATGAATCCAACCCAGGGCTAGATATTATACACACAAAATGACATTTCAGAAAAAGATGGACTGAGCTTTTACACCTGAAATGTAAAATTAAAAATAAAGCACTTTTATCTGCCACAAACCTATATAACATCTTGGCCTTACCACAGAGCAATCAACTGTGACATTTGCTTGGAGGGACAGTTGTAGAACGTCTATTTTTACCTAATTCTTTCTCAAGAAAGAAATTGTATAACATGTTTTCCATTCTGTGCCGAGATCAGCCAACAGATTCGTTTGAATTGCATTTTTTTAATCCATTTGAGTTCTATTCTACTAAAAAGGGTAAACAAAGAATCCATAAAAGCCTTAGTATTTAACCTGTTTAAACAGAAATGAAGCTGGTAAACTGTATATACTCTTTGCTTCCAGTAGATGCATTTCACAATTTCTAGGACTAAGGCCGCGTACACACGCGGGGACTGTTCGCCCAACTTTGTCCGTCAAACAGTTTCGGCAAACAGTCCGCTCAAAATTAGCATGGACGGACATGGCCACACACGACGAACGAACAGTTTGCTGAAACCGTGCGCGATGACGTGAACGGCACGTACGACGGGACGAAAAATACGACGTCCTATACACTGCATTATAACTTTCGGCGTGTAAATCCTTTCTGAGCATGCGCGGAACTTAGTTTGACAAACAAGCCTACACACGGGCGGACTGTTCGCTCAAACAAGGTTTCAGCGGACAGTTTTACGGAATTTCCGAAAAACCTTGTTCGTCAAACTGTCCGCTGAAACTGTCCGCTGAAAGCCCACACACGAGCGGACTGTCCGCCCAAACACTGTTCAGCGGACAAAGTTGGGCGAACAGTCCGCGCGTGTGTACGCGGCCTAAGTGGCAGTTATCATGTGGTCTATTCTATGCTGTTTTATACTTTCCAGTTGCTCAAAAATATTTAGCTGCGTTTTTCTGTGTGCTATCACCACACATGTATGGAGTAAACAGAGCACATAGAAAACAAGTGCATTCTGTTCACACCATACATTTGTGGTGGTGTACAGAATCATACAACCCAGTGGATGAACAAAGTCTAAGCCCTTGTACACACGGTCGGAGAATCCGTCGGAATGTGTCCTATCGGAACGTTTTGTCGGATAATCCGACTGTGTGTGGTATGCATCGGACTGTTTCCGTCGGAATATCCGTCGGACCACATTTTCCAACTTGCTGGAAATATTTTCCGACAAACTGGTCCGATCGGACATACTCCGATCATGTGTAGAGAATTTCGATCGGACCAAGTACCACGCATGCTCAGATCAAATTCCTACATCAAAGCTATTGGCTACTAGCCTGAACGTAGTCCCATCGTAATGAAATCACGTCATCACGTTCTGAACGATCGGATTTTCCGACAACTTTGTCTGACCGTGTGTATGCAACAGTTTCGGACAAGATCCGTCGGACAAAATCCGATGGACAAAATCCGATGGACAAAATCCAACGGATTTGGTTGTCGGAATCTCCGACCGTGTGTACAAGGGCTAAGTGTTTGGATTCAAATGCTTGCAACTTGAAAAGGTGGCTGGTTCATAAAAGCAAACATGTGCTTTGACCATGAAGGGCAAACAAAAATAAGTTTGCTTTAAAACCCCAACCCCAGCAGAACGTATTCACCTTTCCTTTATTGCCCTGTCACCAGTGGTGAGAAGGAAGTGTTTGGTACTTTCCGAGTCACTGAGGAATGTCCCCTTGCCCACATGTGACAGAAATAAGCCGATCACCAAGCAGAGCACTGTCACATGAGAAGAATGAGGGCGTGAGTCACATATACCTTTATACATAGTAATATATGTTTGCTTCACCTCTGGGGGTTGAATAGTGTTGAATTAATGAAGAAAGTGTAAATGCTGTTCGAGAGGAGGGTATTAATGCAAACTAATAGCTTTCTATGCATGGACAGCAAACTTACACCCCAAAAACTGTTATAAATACAAGGAAACCTAAGGGGTACAGTAGATTGGGAACCAATATACATTTAAGGACATCTCTTAGTATCTCCACCAAAATGTTTTTTTTGATACCGTAGGGAAGGATAAGAACACCTGTCTGTCTGTGGCCTTGCTGAGGAGATTAACCTTTACTTTGGGTCCTGTGATCAGTACTGCTTGGACCTTGAAGAAGGGGACATACTCCGAAAGCTTGTTCTGAAAAATTGTATGTTAGTGCAAATAAAAAAAGTATCATGGACAGTACTCAATTTTCTCGGTCCTAGTGACAATATTGTATCCACACAGGAAGTGGGATTAAATCTCAAAGAAGGACATTGGCGATAATAAAAAAAGCTAACAGGGGTTCTAGCCTTCTCTACTAAATAAAGGATGTTTTGACTGCTGTCAGTGTTCTGACTGATGTCTCCACACCTCCTTTCTTGGAGATAAGCTGTCACTGGGATAGGAGATGAGTGTACAAAAGCCCCAGTGGGGCCACAGAGAGCTGTAAAATGGGACAGACTTTCCAAATCTTTCCTACTCTATCCTAAAAGTATACTTTTTGGCTGATGACTTGCTTAATGCAGAACTTCAAAAACAAAATGCACAGTTGATATACATATTGTGTATGTTTTATCTGCCCAAATATTTCCATATTTATTAAGCTATTTGTGTGGCTCAGACTCCTGTCACCCTATATATTGCTGAATAACTACACCGCTGTCAAAAACATGCAGCACCGCTGCTTTCTGTGGTGCCTTCCAACATACAGCCTGCTCATATGTCTAGGGGTGCCCCTCTATTGGTGATAAACTCCCTGTTCTCTCTCAACCACTGTACGCTTTATCTTTACATATTATTTGCTATAGCTTCTAGTATTTGGCTTGAAGTACAGCCAGCAGTTCACAATAAACACTCCTATTTTAATATCCCTTTTGCAAAATCATGGATTTATATATAAAGCATTGCTCTGAGAACAGCTCTTTCTTATACATAACTTTTGTTTTTCCATTAAAAAAGCATAAAAAACAAATCCTGGTCTGCTTCATGGCAATACACTTCATCAATGCAGCTGCCCTACTCTCAGCCTGAAATTAAATATAAATATAGATTTACGGTAATCATACTAGCAGTAGTGATGGCCGAACGGTTCGCCCGGCGGTCGTTTCGCGGCGAATTTCCGACTTTCGCCGTCCGCGGGTTCGAACGCCTTTTTCCGTCGTTCGCCCCGGCGGACTTACGTGTTTAATGTATACAAGAACTTTAACCTTTCGTGACACGTTTATCATGTGTTACAGGACAACCAATTGAGACATGACAGCTCATGGACACTTGGACATTCCCCCTAACCTATAAATACACCCGATCCGGTGGCCATTTTACATTCTTTCTTCTGTCACTGTAGGGAAAGGATCCTGTGTGGAGTAGGGACAGAGAAAACGCTAGCTATTTGGTACACAAAAGTTCTTTTCAGGACTGGTATAGGTGTTAGGTCAGCAGCCTGAGTTTCTTTTGTCAGTTTAGATAAAGGGACAGAGCGCTGTATGCTGCTATTTTAGGGACAGCTCAGCCAGATTAGTCTTTCTTCATCATCATCATCATCATCATCATTAGCTGTTACTATCAGGTCCACAAAAGAGCTGTTCCAGCTAATCGTTCCAGCCTACTCTTTTTTGCCAATTTGTATAGGGACAGGCAGGAAGCAGTGTGTCAGGCAGTGAGGATAATTTTAAAGACTTGCTGTTACTATTAGTTCCACAAAGGTTCTTTTCAGGACTGGTATCAGTGGTACGGTAATAGGCTTGTACACGTATAATATTCTTTCTTCCAAATATAGAAAGAATATTATACTTGACTGCTGCCCTTCTGCTGCAGTCTGCTAATCATTCACAACTCACTTGTTCCACAAAGCTCTTTATCAGGACTGGTAACTTGGTCTGTCTAGGGTGCTACGGTACATAGGCTTGGGTGCGGTACAGTCTGCTGTTCTGTAAGGACCGCTATCGGTCCACAATACATAGGGTTGCCGTGCACTACTGCTGACCGCTGCCCTATACTGCAGCAGTCCTTCATTGGTATAGGGACTGACGTACAGTCTGCTAATCACTAACACACAACCTGCTTGGTCCACAAAAGTTCTTATAAGGACTGGTAACTTGGTATAGGGTGCTACGGTACATAGGCTTGAGTGCGGTACAGTCTGCTGTTCTGTAAGGACCGCTATCGGTCCACAATACATAGGGTTGCCGTGCACTACTGCTGACCGCTGCCCTATACTGCAGCAGTCCTTCATTGGTATAGGGACTGACGTACAGTCTGCTAATCACTAACACACAACCTGCTTGGTCCACAAAAGTTCTTATAAGGACTGGTAACTTGGTATAGGGTGCTACGGTACATAGGCTTGAGTGCGGTACAGTCTGCTGTTCTGTAAGGACCGCTATCGGTCCACAATACATAGGGTTGCCGTGCACTACTGCTGACCGCTGCCCTATACTGCAGCAGTCCTTCATTGGTATAGGGACTGACGTACAGTCTGCTAATCACTAACACACAACCTGCTTGTTCCACAAAAGTTCTTATAAGGACTGGTAACTTGGTATAGGGTGCTACGGTACATAGGCTTGAGTGCGGTACAGTCTGCTGTTCTGTAAGGACCGCTATCGGTCCACAATAGATAGGGTTGACGTGCACCACTGCTGACCGCTGCCCTATACTGCAGCAGTCCTTCAGCGGTATAGGGACTGACGTACAGTCTGCTAAACACTAATACACAACCTGCTTGGTCCACAAAAGTTCTTATAAGGACTGGTAACTTGGTATAGGGTGCTACGGTACATAGGCTTGAGTGCGGTACAGTCTGCTGTTCTGTAAGGACCGCTATCGGTCCACAATAGATAGGGTTGACGTGCACCACTGCTGACCGCTGCCCTATACTGCAGCAGTCCTTCAGCGGTATAGGGACTGACGTACAGTCTGCTAAACACTAATACACAACCTGCTTGGTCCACAAAAGTTCTTATAAGGACTGGTAACTTGGTATAGGGTGCTACGGTACATAGGCTTGAGTGCGGTACAGTCTGCTGTTCTGTAAGGACCGCTATCGGTCCACAATAGATAGGGTTGACGTGCACCACTGCTGACCGCTGCCCTATACTGCAGCAGTCCTTCAGCGGTATAGGGACTGACGCACAGTCTGCTAAACACTAACACACAACCTGCTTGGTCCACAAAAGTTTTTATAAGGACTGGTAACTTGGTATAGGGTGCTACGGTACATAGGCCTGAGTGCGTTACAGTCTGCTGTTCTGTAAGGACCGCTATCGGTCCACAATACATAGGGTTGCCGTGCACTACTGCTGACCGCTGCCCTATACTGCAGCAGTCCTTCATTGGTATAGGGACTGACGTACAGTCTGCTAATCACTAACACACAACCTGCTTGGTCCACAAAAGTTCTTATAAGGACTGGTAACTTGGTATAGGGTGCTACGGTACATAGGCCTGAGTGCGTTACAGTCTGCTGTTCTGTAAGGACCGCTATCGGTCCACAATACATAGGGTTGACGTGCACCACTGCTGACCGCTGCCCTATACTGCAGCAGTCCTTCAGCGGTATAGGGACTGACGTACAGTCTGCTAAACACTAATACACAACCTGCTTGGTCCACAAAAGTTCTTATAAGGACTGGTAACTTGGTATAGGGTGCTACGGTACATAGGCTTGAGTGCGGTACAGTCTGCTGTTCTGTAAGGACCGCTATCGGTCCACAATACATAGGGTTGCCGTGCACTACTGCTGACCGCTGCCCTATACTGCAGCAGTCCTTCATTGGTATAGGGACTGACGTACAGTCTGCTAATCACTAACACACAACCTGCTTGTTCCACAAAAGTTCTTATAAGGACTGGTAACTTGGTATAGGGTGCTACGGTACATAGGCTTGAGTGCGGTACAGTCTGCTGTTCTGTAAGGACCGCTATCGGTCCACAATAGATAGGGTTGACGTGCACCACTGCTGACCGCTGCCCTATACTGCAGCAGTCCTTCAGCGGTATAGGGACTGACGTACAGTCTGCTAAACACTAATACACAACCTGCTTGGTCCACAAAAGTTCTTATAAGGACTGGTAACTTGGTATAGGGTGCTACGGTACATAGGCTTGAGTGCGGTACAGTCTGCTGTTCTGTAAGGACCGCTATCGGTCCACAATAGATAGGGTTGACGTGCACCACTGCTGACCGCTGCCCTATACTGCAGCAGTCCTTCAGCGGTATAGGGACTGACGTACAGTCTGCTAAACACTAATACACAACCTGCTTGGTCCACAAAAGTTCTTATAAGGACTGGTAACTTGGTATAGGGTGCTACGGTACATAGGCTTGAGTGCGGTACAGTCTGCTGTTCTGTAAGGACCGCTATAGGTCCACAATAGATAGGGTTGACGTGCACCACTGCTGACCGCTCACCTATACTGCAGCAGTCCTTCAGCGGTATAGGGACTAAGAGTTTTGTCACAGGGTCATTTAAAAAATGACATGCAGAGGAAGAGGCAGGCCCTTCCGCAGGGGTGGTAGGGGTAGGGCAGGAGCAACAGGCTTGAGCCAAAGTGGGAAGTTGCAGAAGGTGCGTTCAATTACTTTAAAGGATGCACCAGACTTGGTTGAGTGGCTCGCTCAGCCTTACTCTTCTGCACCCTCCTCATCCTCTCGATCTGCACCCTCTTCTTCACTCTCTGCTATGTGCACCCCCAAAGACACTACCACCAACAACACGACCACCACCACCACCACCACATACCTTCCGCTTGAGTCACTGGAATTATTTTCCGATCCATATCAAGAGGACATTTCTGATGCGCAGCCACTCTTGGTATTGGATCAGGAAGAGGAGGTAGCAACAAGCGCTACTCAGCAGTCTGACGCCAGTACCCAGATCAGCCCAAGGAGGAGGTTGGTCCCCGGTGTTGCTGCCTACTCTACTTATAGCGGTGGGGAAGGTGACGTTGATGATGACGTGTCTAGTGATGTCACGTGGGTGCCCACAAGAGAGGAAGAGGAGGGGAGTTCAGAGGGAGATATGGACCAGCAGATAGGGAGGAGAAGCAGCAATGACTTACATTGCACAGCAGGGACAAAGCAGACTGCAAATGTATCAGGAGCGAGTCATCGACCATGTACGGTCACATCTGGCGCTCCCAGGACACCGGCACATGGCTCCGCAGTGTGGGCTTTTTTTAACGTGTCCGCTGCTGACAATAGCGTTGCCATCTGCAATCTTTGCAGTCAACGCGTTAGTCGCGGTAAGCCCAATACTCACCTAGGGACGACCGCCTTAAGAAGGCACATGAGCAGCCATCACCGAGCCCAGTGGGAGCAACGGAACACACAAAGCCACACTGCAGGCTCTCACCGTCCAGCCTCGTCTTCTACTTCTCCTTCTCCTCTCTCCTCACAATTGTCCTCCACTCCACCTTCCATCACGCCAAGCTCACATTTTTCTGCAAAAAGGCAGGCTTCCGTGGGCCTAATGTTTGAGCGTAAAAAAATGATGACGCCGGATAACCCTCTTGCCCAACGGTTGGCGGCTGGCTTGTCAGAACTCATAGCCCGCCAACTACTGCCATATAAACTGGTGGACTCGGAGGCCTTTCGCAAATTTGTGGCCATTGGAACACCACAATGGAAGGTCCCAGGAAGGAAGTATTTCTCAGAGAAGGGCATCCCAGAGCTATATGGCCATGTTCAGCGGCAAGTGAATGTATCTCTGGCACACAGTGTCGGTGCCAAGATACATCTGACCACAGACACGTGGTCTAGCAAACACGGGCAGGGAAGGTATATCAGTTTTACTGCCCACTGGGTGAACCTTCTGACGGCCGTCAAGCATGTAACCCGTGGCACCCGTGTAGATTTGGTTTTACCGCCACGGATTGCATGCAGGCCTGACTCTTCTTCTCCTCCTCCTACTCCATCCTCCTCCCTCTCCTCCTCAGCTGCCTCCTCCTTTTCCGCTGCTAGCGTCTCTTCCACTGCACCGCCCAAGCTCCCCAGAACCTATTCCACATGCCAGGTGAGACGTTGCCATGCCGTGCTGCGTCTGTTGTGCCTGGAAGCAAAGAGCCACACTGGCCCGGCACTCCTTTCAGCTTTGCGTTCACAGGCAGATGAGTGGCTAACACCGCTCAATTTGACAGTTGGTAAAGTGGTGTGTGACAACGGTGCCAATCTGCTTAGCGCATTGAAACAGGGCAAAATCACGCACGTGCCGTGCATGGCACACGTCTTAAACTTGGTCGTGCAGCGATTCCTTGTCAAATACCCTGGGGTCCAGGACATCTTGCGGCAGGCAAGGAAAATCTCGGCCCATTTCAGAAGATCTTACACGGCCATGGCTCGCCTTGCTGACATTCAGCGGCGACACCATCTGCCGGTCAGACGTCTTATTTGCGATTGCCCGACGCGATGGAACTCAACCTTCTATATGCTTGATAGGCTGCTCCAGCAGAAACGTGCAGTTAACGTCTACCTGTATGAACTCTGCGAAAGAAACGGTTCTGGGGAGCTGGGTTTTTTTTCACCGCGCCAGTGGCTGCTCATGCGCGACACATGCAGACTTCTGCGGCCATTTGAGGAGATCACCAAACTGGTCAGTCGCAGCCATGGCGCCATCAGTGACATGGTACCTTATGCCTTCTTTCTGGAGCGTGCATTGCGTCGTGTCATTGATCAGGCTGTGGAGGAGCAGGAGCGGGAAGATGAGGAAGTCGCAATGCTGGATGAATTCCCAGGGGGGGCTACTCTATCTGAGACAAGTCAACAACAGGAGTCTGATGAGGAGTCAGAGGAGGATGGTGCCGGGGCGGATGAGCAGGAGCAAGAAGAGCATGCTTTAAACCTTTCTGGGATCCCTGTTGTGCGAGGATGGGGAGAGGAGAATGAAGAGGACGACATTATCCTGGATGATGAGCAGGAGCCAGGCCACCACACCGCTTCCACTTTAGTGCAAATGGGGGCCTTCATGCTCCAGTGTTTTAATAGGGACCCCCGTATAAAAAGCATGAGGGTCAAGGACCAGTACTGGGTGGCAACGTACTTAGACCCCCGGTACAAACACAAAATGGCGGAAATGTTACCGCCGTCGCAGAGGGCTGTCAGAATGCAGCACTTCCAGGCCTTGCTTCGAGAAATGCTGCATTCTGCTTTTGCGTGCGCTGGCAGAGGAGCAATTCCCACTCCCAGAGAAGGATTTGCGGGTACCAATCCAACAGCGCCTGCAAGAAGAGGCCGGTTTGAAGATGTGTTGGTGACTTCGGATATGAGGTCATTCTTTCAGCCGACCCATCGACAGGTGTCATCCGGATCCAGCATCAGGGAACGCCTAGACCGTCAGGTGTCCGACTACATTGGGTTAACGGCCGATGTGGACGCTCTGAGGAGTGATGAACCCCTAGACTACTGGGTGGGCAGGCTTGACCTCTGGCCAGAGCTTGCCCAATTTGCAATCGAACTGTTGGCTTGCCCCTCATCCAGTGTCCTGTCCGAAAGGACGTTCAGCGCAGCAGGGGGGATTGTGACCGATAAGCGTACTCGCCTAGCTCACCACAGTGTTAACTACCTCACATTTCTAAAAATGAATGAGGCATGGATCTCGGAGGAATTCAACACATGTGATCAGTAGACCATGTATATGTCTATAAACAATTTTTGGAATCAAGCACACAGACCTTCTTAATTCATTTGGCTCACTTCCCTGACCCAAAAAAGCACACCGTACTATATGCCCCTACCCTCCTCTTTGAAGAGGTTGAGCGGTGTCATATTTCTACTGGGGCTGCTTATTATGAGGGGTTCCCACCATCCCTGTGCTGTGCTGACTTCCTCCTGGGTGTTCTTATTATGAGGGGCTCCCACCATCCCTGTGCTGTGCTGACTTCCTCCTGGGGGTTCTTATTATGAGGGGATCACACCATCCCTGTGCTGTGCTGACTTCCTCCTGGGGCTGCTTACGGTGCTGCTGTCAGCGCTGTATGTCACGGAGCTGCTGTCAGCGCTGTATGTCACGGAGCTGCTGTCAGCGCTGTATGTCACGGAGCTGCTGTCAGCGCTGTATGTCACGGAGCTGCTGTCAGCGCTGTATGTCACGGAGCTGCTGTCAGCGCTGTATGTCACGGAGCTGCTGTCAGCGCTGTATGTCACGGAGCTGCTGTCAGCGCTGTATGTCACGGAGCTGCTGTCAGCGCTGTATGTCACGGAGCTGCTGTCAGCGCTGTATGTCACGGAGCTGCTGTCAGCGCTGTATGTCACGGAGCTGCTGTCAGCGCTGTATGTCACGGTGCTGCTGTCAGCGCTGTATGTCACGGAGCTGCTGTCAGCGCTGTATGTCACGGAGCTGCTGTCAGCGCTGTATGTCACGGTGCTGCTGTCAGCGCTGTATGTCACGGAGCTGCTGTCAGCGCTGTATGTCACGGAGCTGCTGTCAGCGCTGTATGTCACGGAGCTGCTGTCAGCGCTGTATGTCACGGAGCTGCTGTCAGCGCTGTATGTCACGGAGCTGCTGTCAGCGCTGTATGTCACGGAGCTGCTGTCAGCGCTGTATGTCACGGAGCTGCTGTCAGCGCTGTATGTCACGGTGCTGCTGTCAGCGCTGTATGTCACGGAGCTGCTGTCAGCGCTGTATGTCACGGAGCTGCTGTCAGTGCTGTATGTCACGGAGCTGCTGTCAGCGCTGTATGTCACGGAGCTGCTGTCAGCGCTGTATGTCACGGTGCTGCTGTCAGCGCTGTATGTCACGGAGCTGCTGTCAGCGCTGTATGTCACGGTGCTGCTGTCAGCGCTGTATGTCACGGAGCTGCTGTCAGCGCTGTATGTCACGGAGCTGCTGTCAGCGCTGTATGTCACGGAGCTGCTGTCAGCGCTGTATGTCACGGAGCTGCTGTCAGCGCTGTATGTCACGGAGCTGCTGTCAGCGCTGTATGTCACGGAGCTGCTGTCAGCGCTGTATGTCACGGAGCTGCTGTCAGCGCTGTATGTCACGGTGCTGCTGTCAGCGCTGTATGTCACGGAGCTGCTGTCAGCGCTGTATGTCACGGAGCTGCTGTCAGTGCTGTATGTCACGGAGCTGCTGTCAGCGCTGTATGTCACGGAGCTGCTGTCAGCGCTGTATGTCACGGTGCTGCTGTCAGCGCTGTATGTCACGGAGCTGCTGTCAGCGCTGTATGTCACGGAGCTGCTGTCAGTGCTGTATGTCACGGAGCTGCTGTCAGCGCTGTATGTCACGGAGCTGCTGTCAGCGCTGTATGTCACGGAGCTGCTGTCAGCGCTGTATGTCACGGTGCTGCTGTCAGCGCTGTATGTCACGGAGCTGCTGTCAGCGCTGTATGTCACGGAGCTGCTGTCAGCGCTGTATGTCACGGAGATGCTGTCAGCGCTGTATGTCACGGAGCTGCTGTCAGCGCTGTATGTCACGGAGCTGCTGTCAGCGCTGTATGTCACGGTGCTGATGTCAGTGCTCTGTATTACGGTGCTGCTGTCAGTGCTCTGTATCTCCTGCACCCTCTTGTTTGCCTACCCTGGTCCCTGACCTTCCCTCTCCTCCATTGCCTTCATTAGCTCCATAGTCCTGAATTGTCAGAACAATTTCCCAAATAAAAAAAAAATGCTTGTAGTTATCGATCCCAAATTCACCTCATACATGTATTATGCTATTGTCCAGGTGGTGGGACTACGTGCTACCCCCTAATAATTACCCCGTGGCCGCAAATTCGACCTAAAGGTTTGCGAAATTCGCCTCCCATTGAAGTCAATGGAGCCCGCGGCGAACGGTCGTTTTCGCGAACGTTTGTGTCCGTTCGCGTTTCGCGTTCGCGAAACGTCCCGTCGGAAGTTCGTCCATCACTAACTAGCAGCTTTTAAATAAATTGTCAATTATATTTTAATTGAATCAGAAATAGAATAAGGATGTTTTTACATACTATCAAAAGAAAAAAATCATATCCCCACTGAAATTATAAACTTAGAAAAAAGTAAAAATTTTCAACTATATTCTATGCAAAAGCATAACGAAAATGACAATTCTGTTGTACATTGACATGGCACAAGTCCATAGAATTCTGGCCAGCCATGAACCATGATGATCCCAATTAACAATTTGCTGTTAATGTGATTATATCGGCACAATCCACAGAAATGTAAACACAATAGTAAAGAGTCAAACAAAACAATAATTTAAAGTGTATTTATCAGGGCCAGATTAAGAACTTCGTGGGCCTGGTGCTGAAGATTTTTGTGGGGCCTTTTATAAACAATAAATAAATAAAAATGCAAACTATTTTTTTTATAACAAATTAGAGGGAGAGAGGGAGAAAGGGGATGAAAGAGGTGTGAGGGGTAAGGGAGGGAGGATGAGAGAAAGGGGGGGATGGGAGAGAGAGGATGCATATGAGCATGTGTGGGAATGACATCAAAGCAGCCTGGCCAAGGCAAGTGTCCGAAGGCACAGAACCCAGAAGGAAGACCGGGTGAAGATGGAAGTGCTCGGGCCCCGCCAGATTGATCACAGCACAGCACTGGAGGGCTCAGTCTGACAGGTAAGTGTACCCTAATGTGCTAATATGCTGGGCATAATTGTACATTGTGGCATAACCTACCCCAGGACCTCTAAAAAGTAGTAATGTTAGAAAAGTTTACTACTGCTTTAATATCACAGGCGCCTGTCATGGGGCCCCCTACCTGTGGCCCTTGGGCAGTGCCTAAGTACATAGTTGTCAACATTTCAAAAATATTTTCAGGGACGCTTTTTTTACAAGTGCTATATCTGGAGTAGCTGACATCCCCTGTGTTCCTTTATACACCACAATAGTAATTACAAAATTAAATAAGTACTAATAATGGGGCAGAACAAATATGAGGACTGTGAGATTTCCTTTAGTTGAACTAACAAAAGTGTGCCCATTCTAGAGCTGGTAACATTGAGGATATTCAGTATAATTTTAAAGAACAGTTTTTGTGGGTAAGAGGCATAGGGGAGGAGTATGAATGGTATAAAAGTGGGAAGTATGTGCAGGTGAGGGAGAGGAATGTGGAGGGTCTAACAGTGGGCACTATGTACATGAGAGGAGTGCAGAGAGTATGGCAGAAGGCACTATGTACAGGAGAGGAGTGTTTAGGGTATGACAGTGGGCAGTATGCACAGCAGAGGAGTGTAGGGGGTATGACATTGGGCACTATGTAGAAGAGAAGAGTGTGAAGGGTATGACAGTGAGCAATATCTACAGGAGTGTGGAGGGTATGACAGTGGGCCCTATGTACAGGAGAGAAGTGTTGAGAGTAGGACAGTAAGCAGTAATTACAGGAGAGGAGTGTGGAGGGAGGTTATGACGGTGGGCACTATGTATAGGAGAGGCGTATGGAGGGTATGACAGTGAGTAGTATGTACAGGAGAGGAGTGTGGAGGGTATGACAGTGGGCACTATGTATAGGAGAGAAGTGTTGGAGGTATGACAGTGGGCACTATGTATAGGAGAGTAGTGTGGAGGATATGACAGCGGGCATTATGTATAGGAGAGAAGTGTGGAGGATATGACAGTGGGCACTATGTATAGGAGAGGAGGATGAAGTAATCTGGGAATGAAAAATGGAAAGGTTTGTGGAAGGATGTTTAGGGACTGCGTAGTGGTTAAGCTGGCCATACATGGATTGAAATTACACCAATTAAGCAGAGACCAGCCATAGTTGATCTATGTATGGGCTAGCTGGTTTTACACAAGTCAACCTATTAACCGACTTGAGTACAACCAGCCTGTCAAGTTTTCCCCAAAACAATCAGTGCTGCCAGCTATAGTTAGCAACACTAATCATTGTATTCACTGGCAGAACACAATAACACTGCGGGAGTGATTGCCCCATTCACAGGTCAGCAGGTGAGAGGGTGTGTGGGGACAGGCTGGGGAGAGATACTAGTCAGTCCCTGGGTAGGCACTGGTTAGTATCAGAGCCAGATACACACAGATTACATACGCCACCATCGTTACTGTGAGAGCAAGAATTCTAGCACTAGACCTCCTCTGTAACTCTAAACATGTAACCTGTAAAAAAATGTAAAGCATCGCTTAGTACACAACAAAAAATCGTGCTAACTTTAGCGTTTTTTTTTAATGAATGAAACGTTTGAAAAATTGACCACCATTTTATTCCATAGGGTGTCTGCTAAAACAATATATAATGCTTGAGGGTTCTGAGTAATTTTGTAGCATAAAAAAAATGATGATTTTTACATGTAGGAGAGAAGTCTCAGAATGGGCCTGGGTGGCAAGGGGTTAATTATCATAAGTAATATAAAAATAATTATTATAAGCTATGTGAGTTCATCCTCTGAGTCTGCTGCAGAGTGTTCCAGCTTGTATTTATACTGACCGCTCTGTATGTAGCTTAGGACAGTCTGCGCAAGGAGCCCCGTATCCATAGATGATAGCAGCCCCATATTTTAACCAGTGCTGGAGTGGGTCTTTAGCTACCTACTCCCCAAATGTGGGGTCTCTGTGACTGATCGCCGACCTACAATCCTCGTACAAGTCTATCTTTTTTTTTTTTTATGGGCAAATGGGCCTATCTTGAGAAGGGGCCTGGAGCTGCAGCTCCAATAGCCCCTATGTTAATCCGGCCCTGGTATTTATGAACAGAGCCTTTTTTTTTGTGTAGCAAAGGGTTCGAGACCCAGGTTTCTTTGCTGTGCCCCCCCAATGACAGATTCTGTCTCGATGACCACTGTAACTGGGACATAAAGCAAAATAGATTTTATATATACACACAAACACACACACACACACACACACACACACACACACACTATATACAGTGCCTTGAAAAAAGTATTCATACCCCTTAAAAATCTTCCATATTGTAATGTTACAACCAAAATGTTAATGTACTTTATTGGGATTTTATGTGATATACCGAAACAAAGAGGCGCATAATTGTGAACTGGAGGGAAAATGATCAAAAATTATGGTTTTCAATTTTTTTTACAAATATCAAAAAATTGTGGCGTGCATTTGTATTCAGCCCCCTTTACCAATTGCCTTCAGAAGTCATCTAATTAGTAAATAGAGTCCACCTGTGTGCAATTTAATATCAGTATAAATACAGCTGTTCTGTGAAGCCCCCGGAGGTTTGTTAGAGTGTTAAAGAACCTCAGTGAACAGACAGCACCATGAAGCTCAAGTAACACACCAGACTGGTCAGGGATATAGTGGAGAAGTTTAAAGCATATTTAGGATATTAAAAAAATATCCCAAGCTTTGAACATCTCATGGAGCACTGTTCAATCCATCATCTGAAAATGGAGAAAGTATGGCACGACTTTAAACCCGTCAAAAAAAGGTTAAAGCTGCAACCCAAAAAGGTCCGAAACCCCTGACACAAACAAATAATTAACAAAACAGGTGTGCTAGTCAATAAATTCACAGTGCAAAAATTGGGGCATAAATCTTCTTATACAAACATAAGCGTTGATGAAAAAATTTTTTTAAGAAAAAATATATATAGTGATTAATAGCCAAAGTGTCCAACTGGAAGACCTTTATAAGAAAGGGAATTAAACTAAACCAAACCAACCAAACCAAGTGAACCAAATAATTACAAACTCCAGTGGTCTTCAAAACTTTTGAATTTCAAAATGTTTGAATCAAATAGTAAAAGGAGGCTTTGAATACAGATTAATAAATAAAAAAAAATAAAAATAATTTCTGGCGCCACTTACACCCAGAATCTCCATTATTTATTACTTGCCAAAGGTTCACAAGAGTTTCAGTGATATCGGGAACACCCATTGTTAGTGGGATTAACTCAGTAACTTCCAGGATTGGAAAGTATATTGATTCCTGCAACCTTCGGTCAGTAAAAACCTGGCGTTTTTGAAAGATACAATGCAGATAATAAGGGAAACCTCAGAAATAAATATAGAAGGCATGTTACTAGTAACGGCTGATGTTTCTTCGCTGTATATGGTTATTCCTCATCAGGTTACCAAGCAGCGAAACATTTTCTTGATAAAGATGACTGGCTGACCACTTCCCATAAAGATTTTATTTTGGAACTTCTACATTTCTCTATGAAACATAATTACAGTATTTATTTTATCAAGGGAATTTATTTACAGCAGACTGGAGTGGTGATGGGGGCAAAATTTGCCCCCAGTCTAGTCAATCTTTTTTATGGCTTTATGGGAAAATGAGGATATCTTCACAGATACCAATCTGAGATTTTGGTATCGCTATATGGGCGACGCCTTTTTTTATATGGAGGGGGGATGGGAATTCTCTTCAAATCTTCATGAGTGACCTTAATGCCAATGATTGGGGTATTAGGTTCACCCATGAATGGAGTAGTACTTCCATTCATTTTCTGGATGTGACTATATTCAAGCAACACAATAGACTCCTGACAAAAACGTTCTTTAAAATCATTGACAGAAATGGCTTTATATCAGTGGGAAGTTGTTATCTCCCCAACTGGTTACAATCTTTACCTAAAAGTCAGTTTCAACGTATCAGATGAAATTGTTCTAGGTTATAAGATTTCAGTCTGCAAGTACCCACTTTGAGAGACCGCTTTGTAGAGAAAGGGCTATGATAGCTGTGTTCTTGAGTCAGAAATCCAGAGAATATCCACTCTGGACAGGAATACTTCTAGTTCCAAAAGAAAGAAAAGTAAATGTTTTTAATAAATTTGAAGGTCTTATAGGGAGATAACGTTTTGGGTCCTTCTCTTCCTGATAAACTGAATGTTATCTACAGAAGAACCCAAAATCTGAAAGATTTGGTAGATCCCAGTTCCACGGAGGTATTCCCCAAAATCAGAATTTTTGAGGGATTTAAAAGGTTTTTACCCGTGTAGACGGTGTAAGGTATGTAGGGATTTTATTACATGTGTGACTATAGGTGTAATATACCTCCTGAGGTGCCCATGCAGGTTCCAACATATTGGGAGAACCATGCGGGCACTCAAAGTGAGGATAGCAGAACATCTCGCCAACATTAGGAGAGGTTTTAACCACTGCCTGACCGGCTCATGTCGATATACATTGGCAAAGTGGCCTAGTACGGGGAAACGCATCGGGTGGAGCCCATTGTGAGATATTTATCCATTTGAGCAGGCTGGTGCAAACCGCCACTCTGTTTTGTGTTCCTTTTTTGTTTTTTTGCTGATTTCTGGTTGCCCTGAAATAAGTGTTTAGTGGGCTGTTTTAATAAACCTCTTGTTGGAACATACTGCACTACAAGACTTTCCTCTTCTTCCATATATGATCTGGGATTTATCCTTGAGCTTTTAGATGGGATATCAGCCCTTACATTTATACAGAGGTTCCTGTGTGTATTATTGGTTGATGGGATATTCACGTTCTATGCCTTATGTGTTTTGAACAACACTGAAGTTTGGTTCACTTAAAGCGGGGTTCCATCCTAAAGTGGAACTTCCGCTCATCGGAACCCTCCCCCCTCCAGTGTCACAATTGGCACCTTTCAGTGGGGAGGGGGTGCAGATACCTGTCAAAGACAGGTATTTACCCCCACTTCCGGGCATAGACTCCCATGGGAGTCTATGCCTCTTCCTGTCCCTGCGCGCAGTCTGCTGGGACACACACGGGTCCCAGAGACAGTGCGGACAATTCCTATTGCGCTGCGCAACTCGCACATGCGCAGTAGGGAATCGGGAAGTGAAGCCGCAACGCTTCACTTCCCGATTCCCTCACCTAGAATGGTGGCGGCAGCAGCCGAGAGATCGTTCGGCCTCGGCTGCTGACATCGCTGGATCCCGGGACAGGTGAGTGTCCATTTATTAAAAGTCAGCAGCTGCAGTATTTGTAGCTGCTGGCTTTTAATATTTTTTTTCACAATGAAATCCCTCTTTAATTCCCTTTCTTATAAGGGTCTTCCAGGTGGACATTTATTTCACATATTTTTTTGGACTGAATCATATATTATTTAGATTTGGCTATTAGTCTATCAGTATATATATTTTTCATCAATTATTACACTTATATTTGTATAAGAGGATTTTATGCCCCAATTGTTCCACTGTGAATTTATTGATCAGCACATCTGTTTTGTTAATTACAACTGGAAACCTACCAAGACATGTCTGTCCACCTAAACTGACAGGCTGGGCAAGGAGAGCATTAATCAGAGAAGCAGCCAAGAGTAGCATGGTAACTCTGTAGGAGCTGCAGAGATCCACAGCTTATGTGGGAGAATCTGTCCACAGGACAACTATTAGTTGTATAGTCCACAAATCTGGCCTTCATGGAAGAGTGGAAAGAAGAAAGTCATTGTTGAAAGAAAGACATAATTCGCCCCATGTGCAGTTTGCGAGAAGCTATGTGGGGGACACAGCAAACATGGAAAAAGGTGCTCTGGTCAAATGAGACCAACATTTTACTTTTTGGCCTAAAAGCAAAATGCTATGTGTGATGAAAAACTAACGCTGCATATCACCCTGAATACACCATCCCCACAGTAAAACTTGGTGCTGGCAGCATCATTTTGTGGGGATGGTTTCTTCTGCCAGGGATAGGGAAGCTGGTTAGAGTTGATGGGAAGATGGACGGAGCAAAATACAGGGCAATCAGAAGAAAACCTGTTAGAGTCTACAAAAGACTTGAGACTGGGGCAAAGGTTCACCTTCCATCAGGACAAAGACCCTAAACATAAAACCAGAGCTAAATTGGGATGGTTTAAATCAAGGCATATCCATGTGTTAGAATGGCCCAAAGTCCAGACTTAAATCCAATTGAAAGACTTAAAAATTGCTGTTCACAGACGCTGACAAACAACGACAAAAAGAATTGTAGCTGTAATTTCATCAGGGGGGCTGAAAACAAATGCACGCCACACTTTTCAGATATTTATTGTAAAAAAAAAATGAAAACAATTTATCCTTTTCCTTCCACTTCACAATTATGTGTCACTTTGTGTTGGTCTTTCACATAAAATCCCAATAAAACACATTTATGTTTTTGGTTGTAACATGACAAAATGTGGAAAATGTCCAGGTGTAAGAATACTTTTTCAAGGCACTGCGTGTGTATATATACTGTATATATACACAATAAGACCCATAATTGGTTCCCGGAAATGTACTTGTAATCCAAAGCACTCGTATATCAAAAGGGATTTTCCCCATAACATATATTGGAAGCTCAGAAGATTCGTTCAACGACCATTTATTCCTTCAGTCTATAGTCCATAAAAAAAAAGAGGCAACTTCCAAGAATGCCTGGGTAATCTTCCTGTAATGAATCACATCAATTAAGATGAGGATACGACTTAGGGCTCATGCACACTGCAGCTCAAAATAAAAAGATGCTTTTACGGGCCTTTGAGCTTTATTCAGATTGATGAAGCTTTTGCTTTTTTTGTTTTCATGTGCATGTTTTTATTGACCTTCTTTGAGCATAAGAGTTTTTTTCACAAATCCTCCTTAAAATCTATGGGCACAAGTTGGATAGAAGTCGCCTTGAAGAGTACAGGAAACATTTCTAAATTTGGAGTGACTTCAATAGTGCTAATTAAGACAGCTCTTATTCACGCAACTTGGAGTCTCACAAGTCGGATCCCAAGCTACTCGTATTGAAAGACCTTGCTCGTTTATCAAATTAAAATTTATGGAAAAAATATTTCCTAATTTTCTAAAACAATCGCAGACCAAGTTACCTGCATTCCAAGGTTTTACTGTGTGTATATATATATATATATATATATATATATATATATATATATATATATATATATATATATATATATATATATATTATTGTATTGTGTAAAATTTTACAGTTGTCTCTAGAACAAGAGGTAAGGGTAAATGGTGTAGTGAAGACCCCTGTTGTGCTGACAATTGGAATGCTCCTTTGCTTTATATGGATTTTCTTTCACATCACATTGCATCCCCAGGACAGAAATTTAAAGAAAATCTCCTCAAGGGTACACAGAAAAAGAAAGCCTGAAAGGGGTTTTAAACTTAGTCTACTCTATAGAAGCTAAACACGTTTTAGCAATTTACAATTTAGGGAATATAATTCTTTTACTTTACCTACCTGAAGTTCAAAGTTTAAATATACCCCCATCTTGTCTTTGAGCTAAAAACTGGGATCTGATGTAGGTATACAATGTAAGTACCCAACTCCATTTACTAAATGCCTCTAGGTGACATTCACATAATACAAATCTATCTTATTGGCTGTGCTGGACATTTAAACTTTGCTCCCTTCACCCATGTTCTGTATATGTGAACTGTAATCTTTTTCATTACAAAGGGATATGTCAGTGAGGTTATATATTTTTCTCACATTTCAAGCTGCCGTGATTGGGATTAGCATCCTGATACAGAGAGAAAACAATTCCATATACTGGTATTAACTTCTAAAACCCTTAGTTGTGGTACATCAACCTTTAGGAGCTCTGTTACATCAGAGTAATCCCCAATGTGACCCTTGCTTTGCACAAAGCTTCTCTCTCCACCTCTGATAACCTTCCCTTACTTATGTCTATAAAGAGTTTCTATTGAACTCCAGATATTCCCTCCTTGTCTGTACACATGCTATAAACTTTTTTCAAGCATACTAATTACCCTAACTAAACTGCTAAAAACATGTGTGCTACCAGCTTTGTATACTGAACCCATAGTGACTGTTTCCTTTTCTTTATAAATTCATCATCATAGAATTGCGTAACTGTACACTAGGCCACATTTAAAAGTATATATTATAATTTAAGGAAATCTAGTGATGTTTTTATAGGAGGTATTGGGGGTTATTTACAAAAGGCAAATCCACTTTGCACTACAAGTGCAAAGTGCACTTGAAATGGCACTTTGAAGTGCAGTCGCTGTAAATCTGAAATGAGGGGAAGCTCTGCTGATTTTATCATCCAATCATGTGCAAGCTAAAATGCTGTTTTTTTAATTTTCCTTGCATGTCCTCCTCAGATCTACAGCGACTTTACTTCCAAGTGCACTTTCCGTGCAATTTCAAGTGCAGTTTGCACTTGTAGTGCAACTTGTATTTGCCTTTCGTAAATAAAGAACTTTATGAATTTGACTTTCGTAAAGAAAGAATTTGATAAAGAACTGGTTAGACTAAGGTTAAAGATTACACTGAACATGTTGACTTTTTATTTTGTTTACCAGATGAATTTTGGATCACACCGACCTTATAAAGTGAACAAAGACAAGCTACTGGCTTTCTAGAATACCAGGGGACTAAGGTATAATCTCTATTATAGCATTACAATTCAGCCTTCTTTGCTCACAAGGCTCCTGTGACCCCCATTTCCTGATAAGCACAGCAATGCCCATTTGCCTCAGCATTCACTATTAAAACTGTCATGACCGGGATATTCTACAGTGGGGATTAGCACAAAAGTTTTTTTTTTCCTGTAAAATGGGGAAGCCTTAGAACTTTTTTACAAAGTTATTATGATACATCCAACCTGTCCCTCAAACTGCATTAAAACTTTATAATATGTTTTAATTATCAGGTTTCCTATTTTGAAAAGCTAGTTTAAAGGATAATAATGGTGGAAAAGAAAAAAATCTGGGTACAAACAATTATTTTTGGCATATACAGTACATTCTTGAAAGTCTCCAGGGTGTGACAGGGGTGTGTCCATTGCCTGAATAGACTGTGCTAGAAGGTGTACATATTTTCCATCTCCAAGAGTTGGAAGGTATGTGTAATTACTGTCTGGATTATTATTACACTCTGTCACTGCTTGTCAAGTGATGACCATTCCCCTCATTGCTTGTTCATCTTTAACTGTCAGGCAGAGGGGCAGAAAATGGAATAAAATGTGCCCAACAGGCTATTGGACAGCTTTAAAAATGTACAGGAATATTTTGTTTTTTCAAGTCTGTCCAAAACAAATTTTACATTTTATTATATTTCTTGTACACAAATCTGGGCAAGGTTTTCAGATTTGGAGATGTGGGATGATCATTGAGGTAAAGCCTATTTAATCCTGTTTTTGTGTTCAATAGGATACACTGTACAGCAAAATTTCAATATCAGTGGATTTTTTTTCCTTTATACATTTCACTAGCAATGCCACCTGCTGGTGAAAAGCAGCATGTTACTTTGAAATAAAACTATCCCCCAATTGTGTATTTTATAGATTTCACACCAATCTTTTGAGAGAGAGGGGGAGAGAAGGAGGGAGAGAGAGAAGGAGAGGAGAGAAGGAGAGAGAGAGCAAGAGAGAGGGGGAGAATGAGAGAGACAGAATGAGAGAATGAGAGAGAGAATGAGAGAATGAGAGAGAGAGAATGAGAGAGATAGAGAGAGAATGAGAGAGATAGAGAGAGAGAGAGAGAGAGAGAATGAGTGAGAGAGAGAGAGAGAGAGAATGAGTGAGAGAGAGAGAGAGAATGAGAGGGAGAGAGAGAGAGAATGAGAGAGGGAGAGAGAATGAGAGAGAGAGAGAGAATGAGAGAGAGAGAGAGAGAATGAGAGAGAGAGATAATGAGAGAGAGAGAGAGAATGAGAGAGAGAGAATTAGAGAGAGAGAGAGACAGAGAGAGAGACTGAGAGAGAGAGAGACTGAGAAAGAGAGAGAAAGAGAGAGAGAATTAGAGAGAGAGAGAGAGAGAGAGAGAGAGAGAGAGAATGAGAGAGAGAGAATGAGAGAGAGAGAGAATGAGAGAGAGAGAATGAGAGATGGAGAGAGAGAGACTGAGAGAGAGAGACTGAGAGAGAGAGACTGAGAGAGAGAGAATGAGAGAGAGAGACTGAGAGAGAGAGAGAATGAGAGAGAGAGACTGAGAGAGAGAGAGAGAATGAGAGAGAGAGAGAATGAGCGAGAGGGACTGAGAGAGAGAGAGAATGAGAGAGAGAATGAGAGAGAGAATGAGAGAGAGAATGAGAGAGAGAGAATGAGAGAGAGAGAGAATGAGAGAGAGAGAGAATGAGAGAGAGAGAATGAGAGAGAGAGAATGAGAGAGAGAGAGAATGAGAGAGAGAGAGAATGAGAGAGAGGGAGAGAGAGAGAGGGAGAGAGAGAGAGAGGGGGAGAGAGAGAGAGAGAATGAGAGAGAGAAAGAGCGAGAGAATGAGAGAGAGAGAGAGAGAGAGAGCGAGAGAGAGAGAGAGAGAGAGAGAGAGAGAGAAAGAGAGAGAGATAGAGGGAGAGAATGAGAGAGATAGAGGGCGAGAATGAGAGAGGGAGAGAGAACAAGGGAGATATAGGGAGAGAGAATGAGAGAGTGAGAGGAGAGAAGGGGAGAGAGAGAGAGAAGGGGAGGGGGGAGAGAGAGAGAGAGGGGGAGAGAGGGAGAAGGGGAGAGGTGGGGAAGGAGAGAGAGGGAAGGAGAGAGAGGGAAGGAGAGCGTGAGAGAATGAGAGAGAGAGTGAGAGGGGAGGGAGAGAGAGGGAGAGAGAGGGAGAGAGAAGGGAAAGAGAAAGAGGGAAAGAGAAAGAGAGAAGGGGGAGAGAGAGAAGGAGAGAAGGGGGAGAGGGGGGAGAGAGAGAAGGAGAGAAGGGGGAGAGAGAGAGAAGGAGAGAAGGGGGAGAGAAAGAGAAGGGGGAGGGAGAGAGAGAGAAGGGGGAGAGAGAGAGGAAGGGGGAGAGAGAGAGAGGGGGAGAGAGAGAGAGGGGGGAGAGAGAGAGGAAAGAGAGAGAGGGGGGAGAGAGAGAGGGGGAGAGAGAGAGAGAGAGAAGGGGAGACGAGAGAGGGAGAGAGAGAGGAAAGCAAGAGAGGGAGAGAGAGAGAGACGGGGCGAGAGAGAGAGAGAGAGAGGAAGAGAGCGAGAAGGGGGAGAGAAAGAGAGATGGAGAGAGGGAGAGAGGGGAGAGAGGGAGAGAGAGGGAGAGAGAGAGAGGGGGAGGAGAGAGGGGGGGAGGAGAGAGAGGGAGGGAGACAAGGAAAGAGAGAGAGAGAGAATGAGAGAGTTAAAGAGAAAAAGAAAACGAGAGAGAGAACGAAAAAGTGAAAAAATATATATATATATATATATATATATATATATATATATATCTATACCGTATTTGCCGGCGTATAAGGCGACTGGGCGTATAAGACGACCCCGTATTTTTCAAGTGAAAACATAGGTTTTGGGCAATACTCGCGGTATAAGACTACCCCCCTTCTGAGGCAACACCATTTAAAAAAAACATTAGAACCATTAACACAAAGCAAGAATGCCAACTACTCATCCGCCATGCTGTGATATGTCATAAAGTAAATCAAACAATAATAACACAAATAGAGATCTATTGAATGCCACAACTCTGGAAAGTAGAATTTTTCACTAACCAAACCTATACCACTTTTGGGTTACATTCTATGGGAATTGTCCACCAAAATGCATTCAATAAACCCCCTGTCATATGTCCCAGATTTACCTGTCCCTCTTGGGTGCCTGGGACCTCAAAGGCAAACAGCAGGATGTATAGTAGTAGGAGATCAGTGAATGGATTTACCCAGGGAAGTATGGTGAGCAGTGTATTTTAATGAATACAACGCCTGCTTGGATTGGCAGAGGCTGTAGCATCATCAGCCCTTGCCTCTCTCTCAAAGCCAATCCGAGCAGGCTACTCTATGTAGCCTGCTCGGATTGACAGAGGTTGTTACGCCAATCCAAGCAGGCTCTGTATTCATTAATAGAATACATCGCTCGCCGGGATTGGCTCAACGGCGTATACTGTTTGTAGCTGAAGCCACATACAGTATTAGCAGACATTTGGGGGCTGACATCTATCGAGAGAGAGAGAGAGAGAGAGAGAGAGAGAGAGAGAGAGAGAGAGAGAGGGAGGAGAGAGGGGGGAGGAGAGAGAGGGAGGGAGACAAGGAAAGAGAGAGAGAGAGAATGAGAGAGTTAAAGAGAAAAAGAAAACGAGAGAGAGAACGAAAAAGTGAAAATATATATATATATATATATATATATCTATACCGTATTTGCCGGCGTATAAGGCGACTGGGCGTATAAGACGACCCCGTATTTTTCAAGTGAAAACATAGGTTTTGGGCAATACTCGCGGTATAAGACTACCCCCCTTCTGAGGCAACACCATTTAAAAAAAACATTAGAACCATTAACACAAAGCAAGAATGCCAACTACTCATCCGCCATGCTGTGATATGTCATAAAGTAAATCAAACAATAATAACACAAATAGAGATCTATTGAATGCCACAACTCTGGAAAGTAGAATTTTTCACTAACCAAACCTATACCACTTTTGGGTTACATTCTATGGGAATTGTCCACCAAAATGCATTCAATAAACCCCCTGTCATATGTCCCAGATTTACCTGTCCCTCTTGGGTGCCTGGGACCTCAAAGGCAAACAGCAGGATGTATAGTAGTAGGAGATCAGTGAATGGATTTACCCAGGGAAGTATGGTGAGCAGTGTATTTTAATGAATACAACGCCTGCTTGGATTGGCAGAGGCTGTAGCATCATCAGCCCTTGCCTCTCTCTCAAAGCCAATCCGAGCAGGCTACTCTATGTAGCCTGCTCGGATTGACAGAGGTTGTTACGCCAATCCAAGCAGGCTCTGTATTCATTAATAGAATACATCGCTCGCCGGGATTGGCTCAACGGCGTATACTGTTTGTAGCTGAAGCCACATACAGTATTAGCAGACATTTGGGGGCTGACATCTATCGAGAGAGAGAGAGAGAGAGAGAGAGAGAGAGAGAGAGAGAGTTATCATTCATTGTCATTGGACTTAAAGCGGTATTAAACCCAAAACCAAAAATGTAATATATTGCAGCTATTGCAATCGCTCGTCTCTCGGCTGCCCCCGCCGCCATCCTCTGTCAGGGAATCAGGAAGTGAAGCGTTGTGGCTTCACTGCCCGGTTCCCTTCTGTGCATGTGCGAGTCGCGCTGCACGTCTTCACTGGTCCCCGTTGTGTCCTGGGAACTGTGTGTTGCCCAGAACACAACGGGGGGCAGGGCATCTGCGGCTAGCTGCCGCTAGCTATTCCCGGAAGTAGTTGCAGATACCTGGATTATACAGGTATCTGCACCCCCCCCTCCCCCAGAAAGGTGCTAATTGTGGCACCGGAGGGGGGAGGGTTCCGATGAGTGGAACTTCCACTTTAGGGTGGAGGTCCGCTTTAATTTACTTTATTGCTGTCTTAGTTGGAAGTGTGTTGAAGGAGTAGCGATAGCATCATGTGCACTGGCATATGCATGCATCCTCCTTGTTTTGCACTCTTTGCCTCCCAAACAGGAAGGGTCCCAGCTGGAAAAATTTGTGGGGGAACCGAACATGAATGATAACAAGATTTACGTAATATGTAAATAACATTTACCTTTTTATCAGGAGTTGAGAGTTTATTCAGTTTGCGAGTTTGGACTTATTAGAGAGGGTAGCAAATTGTTAAAAAAAAATAGGAGATCCATGGCTGGAAACACACTAAAAGTATTCATCTACAAGTCAACGGATGCTGTCCATTTTAGGCAGTTTTTAAGCCTCTGGAGGAATTGCTACAAAATGGAATATTCGATCAGTGAACTGAGAGAAATGTGGGACTATATCCAACTTTAATAGCTATCAGGGGAGTTAATCTGTGTGACACTCTAGAATTTTGTCCGATGGGTAGTGTAACACTACCCTCGAAGGAGCCACTTGGTAGTTTGAGTCCTCAGTTATTTGCCTCAACTCTATGAATGACCTCAGCCCCTCTGACACACCAGGCTAAGCAGATAGCAGCTGCTGTACCACAGAGAGCATAAGGACATGTACTTCATGCACAGTTATACATCAGTATCTGAAGATAAAACAACAGCCTGGTTAGGCATAAAGAACTACGTTATATTGTAATGAATTAAAGGAAGTGTCAATATGCACATATGGAAACAGATAGAATGTACATCTATTACACCTCTCCAGACAACAAAAATTACTTTGCGATAGTAGCTTAACTGCTTCCTGTCCGCCGAAAGCATATAGACGGTGGGACGGGAGCAGATGTGGGCTAACATACCCATATGTCAGCCCAAATCGGAGGCTAGCGTGTGGCTCCAAGTGTGCACATCCATGAAAAAAGTATGAAAAAGTCTTACACATGTGGTATCATCATACTCAGGATGAGTAACAAAGTGTAATTTTAAGTATTCCAATGCTGTATATTGGAAATATCTTATTAATTGACAACTTTGCGTTAAAAAAAATGTTTAATTTTCACTCCTCATTTTCCAAAAATATGTGGCAAAAGCATGAAGTCTTCCGAGGACTTCCCATGCTTCTTTGAAGATACCTTGAGGTGTTTGCTTTCCAAAATTTTGTATTTTTGTGGATGTTTCCACTGTCCTGGTGCTCAAGGGCCTTCAAAAATGTGACAGGTAGTCAAGAAATGAGATGTGTATTTATGCCCCTAGAACACCTGAAGGTGCTCATTGGATGTGGGGTGCCTCTTTGTGGCTGTGAAAAAGTCTCACTTGTGGTATCGCCCTACTCAGGAGGAGTGTGTCATTTTAAGCATTCCTATGCTGTGTGAGAGAAAACTTAAAACAAAAGAAATAACTTAAAATTAAAACTTTTTGGAAAAACTGATTTTATTTACATTCATAATTTTCCAAAAAATGTTGGCAAAAAATTACAACTTCAAAAAACTCACATGCCTCATACTAATTATCTCAGACTGTCAACTTTCCAAAAAAGGGTCATTTGTGGAGTATTTATACTGTCCTGCCATTTTCGGGCCTTAAAGAAATGAGATAGGCCATCAGTACATCAGGACTGATTAATTTTCAAATATATATATACCATAGTTTGTAGACTCTAACTTTCACAAAGACTAAATAATATACACTGATTTGGATTATTTTTCACCAAAAAAAGGTAGAAAAATAAATGTTTGGCTAACTTCATGAAGGAAGTTTATTTATTTGCAACATTTTATAACAGAAACTAAGGAAACTATTTTTTAAAACATTTCTGTATTTTTTCATTCATAAAGCAAAAAAAAAATAATGATTAAATATCACCAAAAGAAAGCTCCATCTGTCTCAAAAAAATGATTCAAATTTCATTAAGGTACAGTGTTACATGCCTGAATAATTTCCATTCAAAGTGTGACCGTGCCAAACGCTGAAAACTGCCCTGGAGGTGAAAGTGTCTGGACTGGAAGCGGTTACAGTAATGATCACTGCAGTTAGATGACTATGTACCTGGTAAATTGCAAATCAGTGTTAAACAAAGGCACAAACCACAACAGAGGTAATCAGCATTGGGATAATTTTCTTGCTACCAGTATGCCTTCTTACTAGAGTGAATGTTAGGAGTGACTAGACTGTAACCAGAAATACTGCAGTGGTGCTCCTACTTTTACAGGCAATGACTGGAGTCCTTGTAGAGAGGCTAATCTAAGAGACAGTCCTATGCCCTAGATCTTCAGCCCATTACTGTTGGGGCCTGTGAGGGTTCCCATGAATATAGTCCCAGTAGAAATCTGCATGCAGTGGTATAAGCTGATGGTTAAGTGTGATGGTTAAGTGTCTTATACCAAGAAGTTAGTTTCTGATAGCAACAAGCAGTTTATGGCCATACTGCCATCTCACCAATCCATTAAGACAGCCATTAAAGTCCCACTGTATGGATGCCCTCTAGTATGACGCAGTGCAACTCTGGTCTTCAGTTCACCAGACTACAATTCTCCAGCACCTGTGCAACAAAAGACTGTACCCTGCATTGACTCAGTTTTCAGCCTCTGTGCACCCTGGTTCCTTCTCCCTCTCACTCTCTGGTTCCTAGCTGCTTAAGGTCTTGCACCCCACCCCGGCCAGTGGCTCGGGTTCCCCATGGCAAAAGACCCTGCTAATCAAACTGCAGCCAGGGAAATACAGCCCCCTTCCCCTCTTCCACCCTGTCTCTTTATGGTTACTGTAGTTTAATGGTCAATAGGATTCCACAGCATGACTCCCATTCAGAAATTCAATTTCCACAGTCCAATGGGGCAGTATACAAGTCTATGGAGCTTCTTTGGCTTGTCTGCCCCCCCTTCTGGCAGAAGGCAGGTAATGTTACTAGGTCCCACGTCAGTTCAGTTAAAGTATAAAGGGCAGCTGCAGCACAGTGTGCTAACTTGCTCTCTATATAGCCAAGCACTTGGATAAAGTAGTAGTAAAAAAAAAAGAAAAGTGAAGTGGATGTTTAGATGTTGCCCGATTTGTAGATATCTGACATTGGTAGGAAATTTGTTGCTAAAAAAATATAAAATTAGGAGTTTTATTAAGTATTTTTAACAACTCTACCAGTCAATTTGTAACCTGAAGTATATAGGCAAAGTCAAAATAAGTTTGAGAATTCAGGTAGTGGAACATGGAAGAGATGTATGCTCTAACAATGAAAATACAAAGTGACCATTCTGTGTCCCCAATTCCAGAGAATGCTGGAATGAAATAGCGAATAAATGTAACCAAAGTTTGCATCCTTTTTCTCTAGAATTCTCTAGAATTGTTATAATGTATCTTTTGTTACAAATACGTATGTGTTTCCTATACTTGTCAACTCCATCTAGTGGTCATAATGTGATGTTTTACAACTGCAAACCTTTGTTCAGAAGAGAAAATAGCCTGAACAACAGGCTTTGTCTAATTCACAAAGAATGAATGTACACGCAGATTCATGGGGCACATGGCTATGCATTTTTTATAAATATAAAATCCTTGAAGAAGTTGAAAATCACTGTTGAATCCCAGAGGGGCAAATGCACATAGGATTTAGTCCCGCTTAGATCTGTGAGGTAGTTGTTGAGCTAGAGTAGTTGACAACAACCACCCACCACCATCACACACACTCCTCTTAGACAGTGGCTGTTGAGCTAGTACGATCAACAGCACATCCAATTCCCCGCACAACTGTCCAACAATGTTGCTCATAGGAAGACAAATACATCATTAGTTTTGACTTAGAGTGCAGAGGAGAGAGGACATGACAGACTGCACACAGAGGACCCAACACATGCCTAGAGGCGATTCAGTTCGCATTGTGCGCTATATAAGTATTTCATTCATTCATTCTTTCATGCCAGCTATTTCCCTAGTCTCTCTCAGAAGACTGTATCCAAACCTGTCTATCTGTTATTATGAGAGGGGAGACCTAGTATTTGATGCTGTGGGCTTGTGTTGTTGTGAATGATAGTGCTGGTCTCCAATTGGCCACCACTGACAACACAAGCCACCAGCAAGTATTGTAATCTCTCTACTTAAAATAGCTAGTGGATGGCGGGTGGGTCTAGTTTCCGGTATACAAGATGGAAGATGGCAAAGGGTTAGGGAAGAACAGACAAAGGGCTGGGAGATTAAATGACAAAGCTGCATATATTAGAATGAAGAGGGGGAGGTGGCTTCGGCGCTGCAGCCCTCCTATAGCAATGCCCATAAATTGAGCTAGGATATACTGTATTATCAATTCATGCCTTGAGTGCATATATCCCTGTATTTTCAGTCTCATTTATATAATATGGTACATCCTACTATCCATTTAATACAACAATAGGGAAGAATGGTATAAAGCAGTCTTATGTAACATGTGGCTCACTAGTTGTGGAATGACAAGTCACAGCATTCCCTGCCAGATGCCAGACGGAAGGGCACACTGGAAGCTTGTTCTACAACAGCTGGAGAGATACATGTTGCTAACCACTGCAATTAGTGCTTGCTGGTAATACATTTAAGATTACAGCTTTTTTCATGTGTATGAGTCGATAATATACCAAGCAAAATCATGCAAAACCATGTAGACAGTCCTAAGTGTATGTGTTCTAATCAGATGCTCCACTTGCAAACAATGCACTGTCCACAGCTATCTTTTTTTAGAGCTGGTTATGTGGCCACCTCCTCCACTCCACATAAAAAGTATAGGTAGAACCGGACTTACTGTAAATACCGTGTTCTTTCACCTCTCTGGTGCTCCAGCAATACCATTTCCCAGCAATTGTGAAGTGTTCCCATTCCTCAAATTTTCTTATGTCTGACTATTTTATTTTTAGGTGGGTCCTGATTGTGTATTTTTTAACACAATAGGATTTAGTTATTTATATACCTTTTGGTCTTGACATGCTTTGTTCATGTAAACCAATATGGATAATGTACTATAGAATTTAGGGTTGCTCTTTTCAAAACATTTGATTGATTATGTTCTGATCAAAGTATTTATTTCTTGCTCCTCTTTACTGCCCCAGGTTACTGTCCCAAGCCAAACCTATACCCTAAGCCCAGACTGGTTCTGCTAGAGACCCATAGTAGCCATACAGACTGCAAATCAACAACAGATAAAAGTGAAAATATAAGAAATATTGACCTGAGGACTACAACCACAATGGGCGAGACACCGTTGTGTCATGTTTATGGGAAAAGACATATAAACCAATCCACATTTGACTAAAATATTTAATTTATCTAGCACCTTTATTCCAAATTGTATAATGGCATGCCATATATAAATAGGGCAAAAAAATATCTGAAAAGTATTTCATCACAAGAAAGTATCCTTAAACAGGGTTGCCCCTTATCTAACTTGACATTCCCCTGCATTCGGTACGGGTGCCTTGACAGAACTGGTTTACTGAATGCACTTTTCTTTAGCGTTAGACAATGAGAACTGACAGTCTCAAGTCATTTGTCATGCTCACAGAAAATTACACTATAAGGCTTGCAGTTCATATTAAAGGTATGTGTTAGCAAAGAAGAATAATCCAGTCAGAATATGAAACACACAGTTTTCCCAAACCTACATTAAGTCAATAATTACAAGCATCACCTACTTGGCTCAAGCAATCAAATCAGGTAGTTCCTCATGAATTACAATTAGGTATCACAATGCTAATGGAGGTCCAGATACAGTGCTTTTCAATATTCATGTCATTAAATCCTTTTAGTGACTGGTTGTCCTCCATTTGACTGGAGATGAAAACAAAGGTGTGAGATTTAGCCCTGCAAAGGCACATGCCACATGAATAATCCTTTTCATGACTGATGGGAATAGCAATCAGTAGAGAAAATAGAGCAACAAGAGAATGGAACGAAACTATTATAGATATACATCTTACTATATAATAGGTAATCACTCCTCATTTATGCCTATACAAAAAGCCGAATAATGCAGAAACTACCATATTCAGAGAGCATCTCTTTCATATGCTGGAACTCGTACAGGGATTTGGAGCTGTCACGTTGGTAGTAAATACCGGTACATTGATGCCATTATCATTAGCGACATTACTGATTATTACCTCACAGAAGAAATGCTTCTCTAAGAACCCTCCAAATGTCTTTCATGTGACTTAAAGACTAGGCACTTGGTCATGAGATCTATATAACAAATTTAGAATGGTCCCACCTGAATTAGCCCACACAAAGATCGAAAAGCCCAATGCCTTTGCTTTTGATCTCATGACCAGCACTACAGGGAGTTTAGAGATGACTTTTCTTACCTTTTATCTACCTTAACAAAACTGTTAACATAGCATTAGAGGGAATCTGTTGTGTCCAAAGCAATTAAACTAACATAACTGGTAAAATATAGTCAGTCTCTGGTGCATACAAGTACCTACATTGTCTTCAAATTTGTTCCTTTGTGTCTGTCCGCATAAAGCAAACCATCTTTCAACTAAGCCCTCTTAATTAATACATTTGCCAAATGCCAGAAATTCAAATGCCAATAAAGCTTTTTCTGAGTCTTGGTCAGATAAAAAAGTATCCAGGCAGTAAAAAAAAAAAAAAAAAAAAAAAAAAAAACATTATATTTGAGGGTTCTTCAAAGTTTCTGCACTTTTTTAAACTCTTTATTAAAAATTTCAAAAACAAATTACATCACTTTTTTACATAGTCATCTTGTTTTGTAATGCATTTTTCCCATTCACATGACACTCATAGACAAGACCAATTACCCCTCCCCGCCCGTGCTCACCATTTCCCCAAAAAATATAAAAGTGCAGACACTTTTTGTGGACCCCTTGTATGTATATATATATATAGTATTTTTATTTGCACACAAACACATCATAATCTCAATTTTTTTCCTTCCAGAGATGTAACTCTGTCAAGTTAATACGTACCAAATATGTCTTCACCTTATGAAAGCACAAAGAACTACAATGCTTAAAATTGCAAGTAGGCTACACATTAAACATCATTATAGCTCATCACTTAGAGGCAAACCTGATTGAAGGGCTTCAAATTTGTCTCCTTTCTCTGGTGTGCATAAGGATACCAAATATGTGTTGACATTAGGTGTTGACTAACACATAGGCCTGATAGAGCAGATTTTAACCAGTTCCTGCCCGGCCAATTGACAAATGACAGTGGGCGGGACATTCCTCATTTCGGGCGGAGGTCATTTTGTTTATTTATAAGAAAAAATAAAAGACTCAGTTGTATTTAAATACCACCAAAAGAAAGCTATATTTGTGTGAATTTTTTTTTATAAACAATTCATATGCATACAGTGTTGCATGACAAAGTGTGACATCGCTGAAAGCGGAATATTGGCCTGGGCAAGAAGGGGGTAAAAATGCCCAGTATTTAAGTGGTTAATAAGAGGCTGTGTGGTGCTGAAGAGATCCATGATCTCGCTGGGTCAGGGACCGGTGAGTATAAGGTGTGAAGAAATGAGGAGAGTGCAGTGCTTTAAATGACATTTTATAAGTCTTTATGCAGCTATAGTTAATAATACATAGGGCTCATTGCACATTTTTTTCTATATCATAAATTATTGTTAGTTTTATGGACATGACAGGCTACTTCAGTTTAACATCTGAGTATATGCCATTTTAAGAATCATAAATTGCTTTAAACTTTCAGATGTAATGCACTGAAAGATGAACATTAGTAAGTTGACTATTTGGTTTTACTAAGTACAGTATCTCCCAAAATTAGTACACCCCTCACATTTTTGTAAATATTTTATTACAGCTTTTCATGTGACAACACTGAAGAAATTACACTTTGCTACAATGTAAAGTAGTGAGTGTACAGGTTGTATAAGAGTGTAAATTTGCTGTCCCCTCAAAATAACTCAATACACAGCCATTAATGTGTAAACTGCTGGCAACAAAAGTGAGTACACCCGAAATTGGGCCCAATTAGCCATTTTCCCTCCCCGGTGTCATGTGACTCATTAGTGTTGCAAGGTCTGTGAATGGGGAGCAGGTGTGTTAAATTTGGTGTCATCGCTCTCACTCTCTCATACTGGTCACTGGGAGTTCAACATGGCACCTCATGGCAAAGAACTCTCTGAGTATCTGAAAAAAGGATTGTTGCTCTACATAAAGATAGCGTAGGCCATAAGAAGATTGCCAAGACCCTGAAACTGAGCAGCAGCACGGTGGCCAAGACATTACAGCGGTTTAACAGGACAGGTTCCACTCAGAACAGGCCTCGCCATGGTCGACCAAAGAAGTTGAGTGCACGTGCTCAGCGTCATATCCAGAGGTTGTCTTTGGGGAATAGAGATATATCAGTTCTGCCAGCATTGCTATAGAGGTTGAAGGGATCGGGGGTCAGCCTGTCAGTGCTCAAACCATATGCCGCACGCTGCATCAAATTGGTCTGCATGGCTTTCATCCCAGAAGGAACCCTCTTCCAAAGATGATAAATAAATGTGATAGTAACTGAAAGTGCAATACAAAAGATGCATGCAATAATTGGACAATTATAACTGACTATTAAGTCCATGGTACTCAAACCGGCAGTGCAATGGTTAAAATGTCATCTGGCAGTTCAGGGGTTTAAAACAAAGTATAATGGCTGATCAGAAAGGCGACTGCTGTCCTCAGAGAGCTGGCTCTGTAGTAAGCAAGAGAAGGGTAAAAAGGGAAGCGCCACCTGAGTGCGGTATTAAAATGTATGTTTTAATGACACGACGTATGATTACACTTACAAGACAGCAAAGATAAAAAGGCTCATCTGTTATTCAGTGGTCCATGGAGATTTCCTCAATTCTCAATCCGGGTGATGCTGCAGAGATGTGGGGCTGAGGATGAATGACTATCGGCAGAGAGTACTTCCTGTGGCCATCAGGAAGACACTGGGGCCAGCATGGAACACTTCCGGGGGGAGGGCTTCTAACAAGGAGACAAGCTGGCGCTGGATGGGCGGATAGCCTATGTCATCTGCAGACTCGCATCTCTGCAGCGTCACACGGATTGAGAATTGAGGAAATCTCCATGGACCACTGAATAACAGATGAGCCTTTTTATCTTTGTTGTCTTGTAAGTGTAATCATACGTTGTGTCATTAAAAACATACATTTTAATACTGCACTCAGGTGGCGCTTCCCTTTTTACCATTCTCTTCCAAAGATGATGCACAAGAAAGCCCACAGTTTGCTGAAGACAAGCAGACTAAGGACATGGATTACTGGAACCATGTCCTGTGGTCTAATGAGACCAAGACAAACTTATTTGGTTCAGATGGTGTCAAGCGGGTGTGGTGGCAACCAGGTAAGGAGTACAAAGACAAGTGTGTCTTGCCTACCATCAAGAATGGTGGTGGGAGTGTCATGGTCTGGGGCTGCATGAGTGCTGCTGGCACTGGTGAGCTACAGTTCATTGAGGGAGCCATGAATGCCAACAAGTACTGTAACATACTGAAGCAGAGCATGATCTCCTCCCTTCAGAGACTGGGCCACAGGGCAGTATTCCAACGACCCCAAACACACCTCCAAAACGACCATGGCCTATCTAAAGAAGCTGAGGGTAAAGGTGATGGACTGGCCAAGCATGTCTCCAGACCTAAAACCTATTGAGCATCTGTGGTGCATTCTCAAATGGAAGGTGGAGGAGTGCAAGGTCTCTAACATCCACCAGCTCTGTGATGTCCTCATGGAGGAGTGGAAGAGGACTCCAGTGGCAACCTGTGAAGCTCTGTTGATCTCCATGCCCAATAGGGTTAAAGCAGTGCTGGAAAATAATGGTGGCCACACAAAATATTGACACTTTGGACCAAATTTGGACATTTTCACTTAAGGGTGTACTCACTTTTGTTGCCAGTGGTTTCGACATTAATGGCTGAGTTATTTTGAGGGGACAGCAAATCTACACTGTTATACAAGCTGTACACTCACTACTTTACATTGTAGCAAAGTATAATTTCTTCAGTGTTGTCACATTAAAAGATATAATAAAATATTTACAAAAATGTGAGGGGTGTACTCACTTTTGTGAGATACTGTATATCATATCACAAGAAAACTGGCAGCTTTCAAATGACTGTTACTGTCAATGAAAATAATTACCACAATCCAAAAGCACAATTCATGCATTTATAGGAAAAGCTAACCCAAACTGCAATGTAATTTTAAACAAAAGAACCAATAAAAACATTCACAAGCATAAAGCTGAGGAAGTTTTTCTGGGTTTCTGCATGTAAAATGTCAATAGATTAATAAAGGCAGCAATTTAAGAAATTATACACACAAACCTATGTCCCTCTCTATGAAATAAAAAACAAAACAAAAATCAGTGCGTAGAAGAAATGCGTAGGTTACTGGATCTCCTAAAGCAGTAGGTGTTCTTTGACAGGTTTTAGGCAGTGTAGAGGGAACAATTCTCCTTGGGCAGCTCTCCCGGGAGTGACAGCCAAACATAGTCTCTATGCATGAGTAGGGATTGGATGTGAAGGAAGAACACATGTATAAAGTTCAGACTATATTTTATTCAGGATCTCAAATCATAAAAATCCAATGCATTTGGGGGTTCAATGGGTGCTCCTTCATTAGGGGTTGGTGAAGTTGAACAAGATGTTCTCTAGACTGATAAAATATGAGAGATCCCAAAGGATAATTAGTATGACCGCTGCAGATGCAGGTGAAGTATGATTAGCAGGGGAACACTTATCTTCAAACAAGTGACAAAGATCTTAAGGTAACTAGTAAGGATTTAAAGCCATCTATTATGCTGCGTACACACGATCGGACTGTCCGACAGACCAGAGTCCGCCAGACAATTCACCCATGTGTGGGCTCCGGCTGACTTTTTCTTCCCAAAAGTCCGGTGGACTTAGAAAGAAGTCTTGACTCAAAATTGTCCGGCGGACAGTCCGCCCGTCTGTGTGCTAGTCCACCGGACTTTTGAAATGAACAGACTTGCCCACACACGGAGTAAAGTCCGTTAATTTTGAACATAACAGCGACAAGACCGGGCTAACGCTAGTAAAAGTGATGAAAGAAGAAAGCGGAGGCCCAGCAGCAGAAGCGAAGAGCGGGACAAGACCCTCAAAGTCAGATGAAGACCCCTGGACGGCGGCGACGACTAAGAAGAAAGACGGGCTCCACCGCTAGCAAAAGAGCAGAAGATAGCGAAGGAGCCCGGCAAGAAGACCCCCGAAGACGGAAGAAGACCCCCGGAGCTGAATAATAAACTACTTTAAAAACCTGTGTTGTGTGTGTCTGTGTTTTTTATTTACACTTTTTTCCCCTAGGTGAATGGGTAGGGGTACATCGTACCCCATACTCATTCACATAGGGTGGAAGGCCGGGATCTGGGAGCCCCCTTATTAAAGGGGGCTCCCGGATTCCGATAAGCCCTCCGCCCGCAGACCCCGACAACCAACGGCCAGGGTTGTCGGGAAGAGGCCCTTGTCCTCATCAACATGGGAACAAGGTGCTTTGGGGTGGGGGGGCCACAGGGCCCCCCTTCCCCAAAGCATGCCCCCATGTTGAGGGCACGTGGCCTGGTACGGTACAGGAGGGGGGCTTCTTGCTTGTCCCCACCCTCTTTCCTGACTGGCCAGGCTGCGTGCTCGGATAAGGGTCTGGTATGGACTATGGGGGGACCCCCCGACATTTTTTTTTCTCGCCGATTGACTTCCTGTGCTAGTCCCGTCTACCTGGAGTCACGTTCAAAATGAACAGAATTTAGTCTGTGTGTGGGCAAGTTTGTTCATTTCAAAAGTCCAGCGGACCTCCGCTGCAAAAAGTCCAGTCGTGTGTGGGCAAGTCCACTAGTTCGGAAAGTCCGGCGGATTGTCCGCCGGATAGTCTGATCGTGTGTACGCGGCATTACAGTTGAGTTTGCCATAGTGTACATGGGAGGTATCCTTTCAAGATTGTTAATGACCATATAGATGTTGCACAGCTTTACTGGAACAATTATAAACCTTTTGTTAAGTGTGCAGTATTGTGTTTGAAGGAAGCAAGACACTGCATATCAACACAAAGTGCATAAATCCAGATGTGAAACTGTGTTGCATCAGGACATGGATGGCCTGTAATTACTTTTTAAATTCCATGCTGCATCAGGAAATGCTATGGCAGTGTTAGGGGGAAAAAGTTATAAAAAATTCAAAAGGACAGTGGGGCATGAAACATGACAACAATCACACAAGAAAATCAACAAGAGAATGGTTTTTAAGAGTGTCAGATTGAGAGTCTTGACCTCCATTCCACTGAACCTATGAGGCATGATCTGAAGCAAACCATTCAATCACGACATCTCAAAAATACATATGAAGTTGTAAACAAGAATGGAACAATATACAGATTGTACCTGTTGTGCAACAACTACAGAAAGCATTTGGCAGAGGTTGTCACTAGTAAAGACATAAAGGCCACACACTGGTTCTATCTATGCCCTAGGCATTTGAATTCAGATGTTCCATAAGGTTGGCATATAAAACCTCTGTATGCTCCTTGTAGTCACCAAGCTTCAGGACCATTTTTCATGGAAAGTTCCCTTTGCCAATGTGAATTAACTTTTTTACATTTTACTTTAGGAGAGCTTTATTTTATTTAAATGCTATATTGCGACATACACAGGCGAAACAAGTTTACATAAATTGTTTTGTATATAAATAAGATAAAGTTGAGTTGATTGCTTTCAGTAAATAATTGCAGAACTGGGAGACCTTTAAGCCTCGTACACACGATCAGATTTTTGGGGAACTGAATGTCTGTTTTTTGTGGCATGCTAGTCTCGAAAGTGAAGAGATTATTCACAATACAAAAATTTTCGTACGACAGAATACAATGTCATAAGAACATAATGTATTGAACAGTTTTGTATGTATTCTTTTTTTTGTACGAAAACCGTACTGATGAAATGAAAATTGGACGTTGAGTTCACATCCAATAAAAATGTTATAGTCTGCACATCCAGCTTTTGTCTGACGAAAAAGGGAAATTGGCTGTCGAAAGCACCGTACTAACGATCTGAAAATCGCCAGATAGCTCGTCATATTAATTTTTCCATCTTATTTTCATATAGTGTGTACGGGCCTTTAGTCTGACATGCTGTCATGTCCCTATTTTTCAGCTAAGACTTCAGCTTTCGCCAAGGATTCTCTAAGGGGGATAAGGGAGTCATCATTACTTTTGATGCTAGATACCCCTCACAGAACTAAATGTTCCATGATCTTTTGAGTAGGGCAGATATTTGGGCAATGACAGCGAGAGGGGATGGATTTTAAAGGAAACAAAAAAAAAAAATCAAGAAAAAAAGGTTTCCCCCCCCCTAGAATCCATACCAGACCCTTAATCTGAACATTGACTGAACAACTGGCCAAAAAAGGACAGCTGAGTGTGTGACCACCCCCGGTCAATACCAGGCTACATGACCTCAACAATCGGAAGTACTTTGCCAGGGGGAACTCCCTGCCAAAGCACCTTGTTCTCATGTTGTCCCAGTAGTTGTGGGGGTCTGTGGGCAGGCAGCCTATTGGATCTGAAAGCCCCCTTTAACAATAATGGGGAATTCAGATACCCCTTTTATATAAACGAATATGGGGTACCTATTACAAATAATTTTCCAAAAATTTTAAAAAAAAATTTGTCCTTTAATAAAAAGAAACCTACTGAAAAAAAATGAAAAGTATTCCACCCCGCTGAGTCGCGTTCGCTTTCCTTCTGACGAATGACAAGGCGAGCGAATAGCAGCTGTTATATACAAAGGGTAGGGTCTGCCATGATCATATTTGATCAATGACATTACTGGGATACCGGGAGCAAACTGTCAGGTGGAGGTTTACTTGGTCGCTCATTCATTCAACTTTTTGCCATAGAGTGTACACAGTGCTAAGGTCTACCATATTTTATTTCCCCTGCTGTTCAAAAGTTCTCAGCCTATAGTGTTAGCCTATTTTCTCTGTTGGTGAATATCAACTCCCATGGTTTAATGTTCTTATGGCATTGGCTATTTTTCTCTGAAGATTGAATGTAAGAGAATGTTACATTTGCCCAGTGAAAGGCAACAATGAAACTATTGCACAAATTACAAACATTACGAGTATTAAAAAATTACACTTGTGAAAATGTTGAGCTATCCACTAAGCACATTTTTATAAATAAACTCCAAAGTACATATTCCGCCCAATTTATTTGATATACGTATGTGTGTTTGCCCTTTTGGGTATATAATATTATAATATTATAATCTGATATCTTTCCTTATTTCTTTCGAATAACCTGGTGAGACCACCAGTCCCAATTATTCCTTGTTGTAAACTGACTGTGCCAAGCAATAGCATAGTAGCAGATCCGTGCTTGCATAGTCGATGTATATCCCCAGGCTGCAAGTGGGTACTGAAAATAACAAACTGACACAGGAAGGCCTATATCTCATATAGTTTGTTTACTATCATTGTCCCCTGCTCAGCCCTACCTTGATAATTGAAAGCTCTTGCTGTCAAAATGCAGCCACTACTAGCTAAACTGGATGCCTTCTTCAGAAGAAGACCCCTGCACTGTTCAGAAGAATACTCAAAATAAAGCTTTGTGGTCATATGACCTGAGAATAAAAGGGGAAAAAACATAGAAACAATTGATTTTATATATGGCTTTATATGAACTTCAATTTGTCTGACACTTAAAGAGAAACTCAAACCAAAGCATAATTTAAGTACACTCACCAGCATATTACAAATAAACATATAATAAAAAAGAATAATGAAGTAGTTTTTTTAGTTGACTTTTTTCTCCCTCTGAGATATTTCTCCTCCTATGATACTTGGGCATAATGTTAAAATAAATGTGCTGACAGTTTGAAAGGGTAATGAGAAAAAAAATTCTCTAATGCAATCGGAGATTAAAAACGGTATTAATATAAGTGCATTCATCAGAATTATAAAGCAAAGCATAGATAGATAGAAAATATGTGAGTAATAACTAAAAAAAACAGTTAAATATCTAACAGATGGTATGGTCAATGTTGTCCTACCATGAGCACATCTTCATACAGACGTCATATGACAGTCCCCGGTATGATACAGTAGTTTAGCTCACAAGCATCAGATTGTGCCAACCCAATCTGTTAAAGTCTGGAAGTAGAAGCTGCATTTTCCAACACAGAGACCACTTACGCATTATACATTCTGTTACTTTTGTATGTGTGATAAATTGGCTAGTTATGATATACAGTATAACTTGGAAGCACCGAAAGAGAGAGAACTACAGTTCTGTTTTAATCAAGATATATGATATTCCTTTTACACTGGTATGACTCAGTATTGCCTAGGAAATTACGTACATTTTAATTAAAGTAAAGAACTGCCTTCCCTTAGAAGACCCCCAAAACCTACATAAATATTAAAAAAAATTTGGCTATTGGCAAAATACTTAAATTATATTTTAAATAACCACTGGGTGTCACTGTTGTTCCAAACCACTAAGTTGGTGATCACTATTTGAATAAAGAAATGTATTTGGCTAGAAGAGACCAAATACTACATTTCATTAAACTCATTAAAATGTGCTTTATTGAAGGTTTCCTAAAAACAGAAGTTATAATAATAATACAGTTTTTTTTTTTTTTTTTTATTACAGCAACACAGCCATATCGGAACTACAAAATAAACGTCTTTTTGTGTGTTAATCAGCAAGTCAGGGAGTTATTTACCAAAATGAAACAAGCAACTGATTTTGTTTTATTTTGTATTGTCTGTACACACTTGAATGTTTGACTTGAGTTGTGATGCATGTGCTTTTCTAGTAAATAACCTCCAGTGTAGTTTATGCACAAATGGGCATCAACCTGTCGCTGCAAAGTTTTGCTGAACAAATATTTTTAATATAACTCTATTATTATATTTTACTCTACAAAATTACACATGCAGCAAAAAAGAATAATAAATAGGTGTAAAATGGACAATAGAAAAGTCTACACTTCTGTATAAACTGTCTAAGTTATGTCTAGAAAATTATTTCATAATCAACTATACTCCTGCAACCATGCACAAGACTTCTCAATAGAAAATGACTGTCAATGAATATTGCCGAATTCCTGTGTCTAAAAAACACTTTCATTATCAATAAGCATTATTTCATGGATGTGATGACACAACAAAAGTCCAAGCACTGTATAATAATTGCCCTCTTACATAATCTACATTACTTTGAATTGATATAGTTTCTACTGTAAACCATGGCTTAAAAATCTGTTCAGGTATGTATTCTTAACTTACCCCCTATTGCTCGCAGCCTCCTTGTTAGAGGGTGAATACATTCGTTCTCTATGGTCCCACTGCATGGACTGTAGGTATGCAGCCACCCTCTCTTGCTCACTCCCAAGGTGGAATAAAGCCTAGTACACACCACTAGTTTTTTTTTTTCCTTCAACCCGGTTGGCAGACCTTTTTCGTCCCGTGTGTACTAGGCTTAAGGCCTGGTTCACATATTTGTAGCCGCAGTTCCCAGCATGGGGTCCAGTGTGTTCCTGTTCAAGGGTTCAGGTGCGAATAAGCTTAGCATTTTTGCCTGAGTTTGCACCTGATCTGGACCCAAACACGTACAGGACCCTTTTGGAATGTGGACCACGGCCTCCCTGGACCTGTGTGCACTGGCTCCATTGAGAGCCGGTCATACTCGCATGTAATGCGAATTAGATGTGGGGAAACTCGCATCCAATTTGCACTTATGTGAACTTGGTCATAGGGATATGTAGTGTGCATAGAGCAGTGCACATGTCCACAACTAATGGTCACCTCACTTTCAAACAGCGAGGTTGAAAAGGTGAGCTTTAGAAGCTCACAAATGATGTTACAGGGAGTCAGAGTGCAACAGTAGCAATTTAATAAAAAATAGATCAGGGCGCCGTTATAAACACTTCAGCCCCCTTCCTGATCAGAGCACTTTTTGCGATACGGCACTGCATCACGTTAACTGACAATTGTGCAGTCGTGCGACATTGCACCCAAACAAAATTGACAACCTTTTTTTCCCAAAAATAGAACGTTCTTTTGGTGGTATTTGATCACCTCTGTGTTTTTTTATTTATTGCACTATAAACAAAAAAAGAGCACCAATTAAAAAAAAAAAAAATTTTGCTATAATAAATATCCCCCAAAATATATATAAAAAAAAATGTTCCTCAGTTTAGACTAATATGCATTCTTCTACATATTTTTGGTAAAAAAAAAAATCGAAATAAGTGTCTATTGATTGGTTTGCACAAAAGTTATGGCGTCTACAAAATAGGGGATAGTTTTATGGCATTTTTATTATTAATTTGTTTTCATTAGTAATGGCGGCAATCTGCATTTTTTATCATGACTGCGACATTATGGCGGACACATCGGACACTTTTGACACTATTTTGGGACCATTGTCATTTATACAGTGTTTAGTGCTATAAAAATGCACTGATTATTGTGTAAATCACACTGGTAGGGAAAGGGGTTAAACACTAGGGGGCGATCAAGGAGTTAAGTGTGTCCTATGGAGTGATTCTAACTGTGGGGGGGGGGGTGGGCTACTATTCACATGACAGCGATCCCTTCTCCCGATGATGGGGAGCAGTGATCTTTCATGTCACTAGGCAGAACGGGGAAATGCCTTGTTTACAAAGGTATCTCCCCATTCTTCGATCCGTGACATGATTGCGGGCACCTGTTGGACATCGAGTCCGTGGGACCCGCGTTCACGGAGCATGCAGCGGGCACGCACGCCCACAATGCTGCATCTTAAAAGGGAACGTACCTGTACGCCCATGCCATTGTGTCAACGTATATCATAGTGCGCTGGTCGGCATGCAGTTAAGTAGTGCATGTGTACAGATATAATTTTTTTTTAAATGAAGATATCATTCATTATCACTTACAAAGATAACTACTAGAGCTTACAAGCATATAATACAAAATCATTTAGGCCCCATGCGCACTAGCTTTTTTATAAGCTCAAAAAAAGCTGGATGAAAAATGCTGATAATAGCATTTTTGTGCCAGCTTCTAGTAGCTTTTAGGAGCATTAGCATTTTATTAGCGTTTTTGTAGTACATGAAAAAAAAAAAGCTGTCAGCATTTTTTTCTGCTGGAAAAATGCTCCACAAAAATACTAATGGACACAGGATAACACTTACTAGCTTCTAGGAGCAGAAATAAAAATGCTAATAACAGCTTCTAGGAGCTTTAAAAAACGCAGGTGTGCATGGAGCCTAAAGGAAATACTCTTAGCAAATGTAAACACTAAGCTACATCTTAAGTGGAAACTACATGTTCTGTTCCTAGAAAATCTTTACATTTGCACAAAGCTTTATTGGTATTTAAATGTGTTTTTGGCTTAGAACTTTACTATTCCCTGCAGTGACCAGGTTTTTAAGACTCACTGTCACTCCTACAAATGGATTGAAACTTTGCCACAATATAACACTTCACAGTGCCTAGTCACAGGAAAATGCACTAGCATCCCCAGACTGATGCAGTCAATTACCTTGCCTAACCCTCAGTTAATAAAACATTCTTTTTTAATAAATGTTTGTTGACTCCAGTATACGATGCATACAAATCTTAACTGACTTATTTCCACCTTGAAAGAAAGGTGTAGCATCTAGGAAACTCGTGCATACGAGCTGTAGACAATGATGTGGAAAGATGCAGAGGCTCTGGATTAAGAGGGATTAGTTATTAAAGGAACGATCGCTGAAAATAAATCAGTGTGAATGGTACATCATGGGACTGCAATGTCATTAATTAGCCCTTGGAGTGGACAGGGGAAAAATTACTCTCTCTAGCTGCTGCTTGTGATAAGAGTAATAAGAACATGTTATAAAAACATAGTATTTGTATGTATTTGCATCTTTTATTTTTTTTCAAGGATATAAATTGATGTGGCTGGTGACACCTACATATATGTCAAAATGGATGGACATAAGGGGCAGTTACTTCTTTAGTGCTTCTTTCAGAATAAAAAAAATAAATAGTTTCTTCAATAGCAAACACATAATTCAAAAACACACTGTCGAACCACTAGGCCAGCATAATGTAAACTAGTTGTAATGTTGCCAAATGTATAGTGCAGGTCATGTGAACGATATAGCTTCCAGAGTGATTCATGGACCTGCTAATGAGCATGTACAGACTGGGAGCACTACATCATTGCCGGAAATTATGTTGCCGCCATTCTGTTCCAAGAGGAGGGGAAGAGAGGCTGGAGGCAGGATGGATGGGTGGGGAGGAGTGGCTGAAGGCAGGATGGATAGGCGGGGAGGAGCAGCTGGAGGCAGGATGGATGGGCTGGGAGGAGCGGCTGGAGGCAGGATGGATGGGCTGGGAGGAGTGGCTGGAGGCAGGATGGATGGGCGGGGAGGAGTGGCTGGAGGCAGGATGGATGAGCGGATGGAGGCAGGATGGATGGGCGGGGAGGAGCGGCTGGAAGCAGGATGGATGGGCGGGGAGGAGCGGCTGGAGGCAGGATGGATGGGCGGGGAGGAGCGGCTGGAGGCAGGATGGATGGGCGGGGATGAGCGGCTGGAGGCAGGATGGATGGGCGGGGAGGAGCAGCTGGAGGCAGGATGGATGGGCGGAGAAAGGTAGGACAGATGAGCGGGGGGGCGGGCGAGACTTTCCACAGACCTCTTGCACAGCATGCCTGTACACTCAGTGGCATTACATGAGATGTAAATTTATCATGCTGTCATGGAACAGAAGCCATGATTAGCATGGTCAGTTTACTGTCAGGAAGAGAGGCACAGGCAGGATCAACCAGGTATTATTTAACATAGGATGGGGTAAATGTCATTGCATTACTACAGACCATATTATCTTGCAGTAAAGAGGCAGCACCATCATTTTTTTTATACACATTTTAAAGTGAACGTGTATGTCTGATAAAATACTGAACTAATAGTGTTTGCCTTTATGTGATAACATAAGCCAGTAGCACATAACATCAGTGATAGCAAGTCCTTGAAAACTGCTATTTGCATAAGCAAAGGCTTACCCCCCAAATGACAGTCCTTGGAACTGCTAATAGATCACTTGGACACAAAGCAGTGTGTTGTGAGATGGAGGATGGTCTAGTCCCCAAGACCACCAGCAAGAGAACCCTCACTGGGGTTTCAGTAGCACTTGGAGTGAGGGAGTGACATATGCCACGTACACATGATCAGAATTCTCGTCGGGAAAAAGCTCTGATGATTTTCCTGTCAGAATTCCGACTAAATTACGCTCAAACTGTCTTGCATACACAGTCGCACTAAATACCGACCGCCAAGAACGCGGTGACGTACAACACGTATGACGGAACTATAAAAAGGAAGTTCAATACCTAGTAGCCAATAGCTTCCATCTCGTAGTTGAATCTGAGCATGCGTGAGTTTTTGTGCATCGGAATTGCATACACATGATCGGAATTTCCGATAGAATGTTTTTCCATCGGGAAAATTGAGAACACGCTATCAAATTTTTGCTGGCGGGCATTTGGCCAGCTGAATTCCGATGGGGCATGCACACGGTCGCATTTTCCAATGAAAAGCTCTCATCGGTCTTTTGCTGGCTGAAACTCCGATCATGTGTACGCGGCAATAGCCTACAAACAGAAGTTTTGAACAAAGCTTTAAGAAATGCAGTAGTACAGACTAAAGCTGGCCACACGTTTCCGTTTTTTTGGTTCAGCCAGTGGTGGATCAAGGTGAATGCAGGAATTCTCTTTACTGTGTCATTGTATTCTGATAGTGGGGGAATCAGCCAGACTCCTCCACTGTCAGAATACACTAATTGAAATCAAATTTTTCAGCAAGCCTGCCGATCAGTAGACTGACTCACTGACTTCTTTCAAACATGACTGGCTATCGATGAATCGAAATTTGTCTGGTTCCTACTGAATCGGCCGAATTTTGATCCATCTATGTCTAGCTTTCGGCAACCTAACAATATCTTCCATACAAATATCAACATATAAATATATAAACCGTAGTGTAATAGTTGGAGTTTTAGGGATGATGATTCATTTCTGTGCTGCAATCATTTCTGTGATAAACAACGGCTTGAAAATAGTGCTACAAAAATTGCCCACTGTATAGCAAGAGTTTTATTATAATAAAACGTGTAGCATAACAAGAGGGGAGGGAGAGAGACAGTGCAAAAAATCATAGTGATGTGCAGTGAATGTAAACACTTTATTGATGCTAAGACATCCTATCTTGTTATTAATAAAGTGCTTACATTTACCCCCTACATTACAGTTTTAGCATCCCTCCCTTCCCTCTTGTTTTGTTGCCACAGATGGCATTTACCCTCCTCAGTATGCTACAGCAGACCGATTCTTAGTGCTAAATGTATAGTCCTGGGCTACCCACTTTTCTTGATCTATGTTTTCATTGGGCATTGAGTCATTCCTCATCACTACTGTTTTGGATTCAATAGGCAGTTTGCTATATATTTCTTAATATATCATGCACATGCAATTCAAAAATGGACGCCTCTATTTTGAAAAATTAGAATTTTTATCAGCAAATGATAGTAAATTTTATTGGCTATTGGTATCCATTACACATATATACTCTAGCTGTTATATATTCTATAGTTACCACTTTTGAGCCCTAGGCTGTATGGACCAAAGGATGCTTGGAAACAACAAAGCGGACCTAAATCCTTAATAAATGGATGCTGGAAAAGATGAACTGTGGAGGAGTGAAGACAGACCGTATTAACCGTAGACTCCAGAAATGTCAGCATGGGCTACACGGCTATAAAATGATTGAAAGGCAAGATGCCATTTCAGACACGTAATTCCTCTGCACAGCAGATACCATTTGAGGAAAACTAGTGTATTTACTGAACCTTTCTACCCATTTAATAATGTTATTTGTCAAAAGGACACTTGCCCACTACGGTCAAATGACTAAGGTTTATAGAAGATATAGCTATGACAATGCAGTAATGACATGTTACAAGACAAAACACTCATACTATTATGCAAATAACTCTCAGTGATACATTATCATGTGTAGATGTGCATTACTGTGGGGAAATCATTATCTATAAATTTAAATGGCCTCCATTAGTCTATGATTTACTATACCTGTTTACAGACTAACAATTACATATTGCAGCTCAGTAATGAAGACCGCCGTTTCAATTAAAGGCAACCCAAAGTTAATAATTCAGTATTTGGTGGACTCTTGTGTGAAATAAAAGCACCTTGTGTTTCTTTTCAGAGGCTCTATAGGTGATGGCTACTGTTAGTTATTGTTAGATCCCTCTAATATTTTCATTAAAGCCAATTTCAAAGCCTACCTATCTCATCTGGTAAAAAGGAAATCAAAAGGCTTGTAGTAATAATAGGAGATGGGTAAAAGATATAGCCTGCCAGTGTTTATAGTAAATTGTAATACATATACGCATCAAATTTTACCTGATTGATGCAGAATCTGCTAAAATGTGACCCTGTTGACACCACCCGGTTCAACATAAGTAAATTTTTCAATTGAGTTTTGTTGAAGGAGTTGGGTGTAACATTTACGTATTGTTGAGGTATTTAGACAGCTGCAGTTACTGGCTGTAAAAATACAATAGCTAGCACTGCAGATTTGTCCTTCCACGCTGTGGGCTAAACTAGAGAAATCTTAACGTGCGTGGTCAACTTTAGTCCACTCATTGCTGAAGTACTGTATCAACTTTGGCTAGCATTTGTCTTTTCTGAGAGGAACGTGAATGTGTTTAACTTGCTCTCCTGCTGCCACACAGATGTAAACCTAGTCTAAAGCCCCGTACACACGATCGGACTTTCCGACAACAAAACCGTGTAATTTTGCTTGAACAATGTTGGCTCTAACTTGTCTTGCATACACACGGTCACACAAATGTTGGCCAACAATTACAAATGTGGGAACATGGTGACATACAGGACGTACGACGAGCTGAGAAAAAAGAAGTTCAATAGCCAGTGCAGGTCCTTCTGCTTGATTCCGAGCATGCGTGAACTTTTGTAGAAAAAAGAAAAAAAAAGAAACTGCACTAAGATATGTAAAGAACAGCTGATGAATGTGATGTTAGGTGGAAGTGGCAATTCTCCTACATAGTACCAATATAGTAAAGTATAAATAGAAAAAATATAGAATTGCGCTAATCTGTGACTATGAATAAAGAAACCATGAATGTGTTACCCAAAAATGTGCAAACCAATCAAAATGCAATGTTGAAATTGTGAACACTGGGTTGCGCAGATAAGTGTGCATACCAATCTGAAATACAATGTGAATAACTCATATATGTGAATAAATTAATATATGATAAACACTGTGAAAAATACAAATGGTGAAATAATAAGCAGAAATTCAGTCCATATCTAACAACCACCCGTGCCAAAATCAAAAATAAAATCAATCCATTGATAAGATGAACCTTCAACCAATTATAAAATGTGTATGTTCCGCCACCACTATGGAGAGAGTCACTCCTTACCAGATAACCATGATCACCCACTACAGAGGGAAAGGCATATACTCCAGACACAGCTGTAGCTATGGAGTGTATCAAAGCCGTTTGTTTGCTTGCTAGCCCCTCTTCAGATAATCTCATTGATGTAGATACATGTGGCATGTAAAGGACATAAAAGCTCCAATAGTGTAACACCATCAAGTTTATTAAAACATTTTAAAAACAAAAATACGCACTTACAAAAGTAGCATAAAATGGAGAGCCTAAAGTCTGGTGTGTCGGCCAATACACCCGTGGACAAACCCGTCCTTCTGGATACGAACAATGACTTGAGGTGATGTCAGCGCATCGTCCTGATCCACCCCACATGTTTTGTAATAGAATTACATCATCCAGGGGCACCTGGATGAGGCAATTGAACTTTTGTGCGTCTGACTTGTGTATACATGATCGGAAATTCTGACAACAAATTTTGTTGGCGGAAAATTTGAGAACCTGCTAGCCAATATTTCTTGGTGGAAAGTCTGACAACAAATGTTTGATGAAGCATACACACCGTCAGACTTTCAGCCAACAAGCTCAAATCCGACATTTGTTGTCAGAAAATCCGATCGTGTGCACAGGGCATAAGACAGGAAGTGTGTTACTGGCCTGATCACCAGGTAGAATAAAGGGAAAAAAAATAAACACGAATGCAGATGCCACATATAAGGATTGGTAAACTATAATAGATTATATTTTAGCTGTTGGGTTTAGATACACTTTAAGCCAAGGAGAATGTATCATTTGTTCCAATGGTTACAAATATATTTCAGTTATATTATAGGGCATCTTTTTTAAATGACGATTGAATCTGTTCCAACATTATGTCATACATACTAAACTATCTCTGATTCTTTGCCCCTTTTTCTCTTTCCTAATAGAGTATAAGGCCTTTTGCTTTTTACCAAACAAAAGCATTATTAAGTGTACGTGAGGGTTATTGTATGTTGCTACTTACCACAGAGCACATATATTAACCAAAAACAAAAACCTTACTTAAGGGACAGGTGAAAAAAAGCATTTGTGCTTTGGCAGTACTGAAATGTTGACCTAAAAATGTGTTCTTGTACAGGGACCCTATGGTGACAATGTCTGCCGCTGGCCCAAGTCACTCACTGGCACACACACAGACATTCAGTCCTATGTGGAGCATGTAATTCAGTCTTTACAACACACGTTTCCTCTATACTTTCTGGCTGCATTCCTGGATCTTTACAGCAAACAGCATAATGAACCACACAGTTGCATTGCTATTCAGCTTCACAGTTCTAACACAACTTTACTTCAGCCCGTCCGCTGTTGCCCCATGATCTTGGCAGTCACTGCAGCTTCCTTTAGCTTCTCTTGTCTTCGAATCATCCAGGGCTTCATGTTTTTTTTTCAGAGCCTTAGCAGTCTGTTCATCCTACTCTGCAGGTGGAGCAAAACCTTCAGTTCTGACAGAGTTCTGACGGACTTTCCGAATGAACGGACTTGGCCACACACAATCACACCAAAGTCCGACGGATTCTAACGTGATGATGTATGACTGGACTAGAATAAGGAAGTTCATAGCCAGTAGCCAATAGCTGCCCTCGTGTCGGTTTTTGTCCGTCGGACTAGCACACACACGAGCAGATTTCTCATTAGGAACTGGGTCCGGCGGAGTTCTGTCGGAAAAATTTGAAACATGTTCCATTTCTAAAGTCTGTCAGACTTTTGCAAATCAAAAGTCTGCTGCAGCCCACACACGATTGAATGGTCTGCCGGAATCATTCCGTCTGACTTTTGATGTTAAAAAGTCTGGTCGTATGTACGCGGCAATAGATTGTGTAGCAGGTTTTATTTAAACTTAAAAGAACATAGAAATACTCAACTTCCTTCCCATTGGAGACCAGATCTGCTGAGGGGAACTAGGGAAGCTGTTGAATCGTAGGAAGGGAGAAAGCCATGTCCAGGGCTAAGATGGGGAATATGCAGATTGGGACAGTATACAGCAAACATGCTTAGACCTGACAAAATGTTGGTCCTTGTGGTGAGCATAACAACTGATTGGCAAAAGTATAGCGGTATTAGAAGTGTTACATTGAATAGCAGTACCGCTGTGTGATTCATTACATTGTGGTATGTGAAGCATTTTTTTTGTTGACTTCACCTACTGTTCACATCTGAAAAGTAGCCCTACAACCTTAACAACACAGCCATATACATGGTCTCCAACATCTGACAGTTTCCTTGTAAAAGAGATCTTAGGACATTTGGCCTCTTGATTTTATTAGACCTAGGTGCAGCAGTTCCTGCCTAGCTTACCTTAACATGAACTGTAGGGAGGATAGAATGCCCATCCAAAATATTCCGGATCCATCCAGAGTCATCTTCTCGTTTTGTGTGTGTAGGTGTAAACCCTTTATTTTATGCATGCACTTATGGTATTTCACACAAACACTGCATGTGTGTTTCCACCATTCAAGTGTGAGCTAATAACAATATATAGGGGGTTATTTACTGGAAAATCTGGTGCAGCTCTGAAAAGAAACCAATCAGCTTCCAGGTATTATTGCTAAAGCTTAATTTAAAAAGTTAAGGTTAGAAGCCAATTGGCTACCATGCACAGCTGCACCAGATTCTGAGTGCACCAGTTTTAGTAAATCTACCCCATAGTATACTTAAGTTGCTATTGCTAAGCATTTATTTTATTTTTTTAAAACATGCAACTCTAACAATAGAATTTGGTTGCTATGAGTAAAATACAATGCCTTTCCTCTATTCTTCATACTGGGGGCACAGTGTATTTATAAAGCAGGAAATGTGCCCACATAAAAAAAAAAAAAAACGCACTAGCTACTTGAATAACATTCAGATGTTGGTTACTAGTGCAAACAAATATAATAGTTACAATATTTAGATAGGATAACACCTAAATTGCCCATAATTTTGCCAGTGCACAGCCTACATTACAGTATGTCTCTATACATCTTTTCTGAAGGAAAAAATATAAGCCGCCAACTGTTTCAATTTGCTTTCCATCAGCTAGTTTACCTTCAGGAACCCTCAGTAAGGAACATATTTACATTCCAGAACACATATGATGCACAAGTTATTGGGGTCTATGGAGGGTTAACACATCATATTCTGTTGGGTTTTACTTTAACACAATATCAAGGGATAAACACAAGATGACAGAAAACATTATATAAGGCACAAGTGATATGTTATTGTGTTGTCACAGTATTATTACTCACTATATTGTCACAATGCGTTTCTACCTTGCACGTATTTATCCACAGGGACTACTGTAAGACTAGGGGGAAAACATGGCATTAAATAGCAGAACAAGATTTTTTTTTTTTAAACTAAACCAGTTTTAGTAGACATTAACTGCTGGGCCACCAAGCAAAGAAATATGGGTTTACCAGACTTGACTGGTACGCTGTTATTATTAGTTACCTACCCTTGCTGCACTTCACTGTCTATATATACTAAGTTATAATATACAAACTGTATATTGTAGTGTACATGTGTGGTATAGAATGGAGCCAACAACTAATTCAAGATTTAGGAGCCTGTCCGTGCAACATAGAGAACTAATAATACATATAACCAATGACATAGCATATCTTGATTTCAGCAAGGCATTTGATACAATTCCACATAATGATCTAATACAAAAGTTGTACAAGCTAGGACTTAACCATTGGGTGGTTCATTGGATATGCAGTTGGCTAAAGGATAGATACCAGAGTCTGGCTGTAAATGGGTTTCATTAGGAACAGAGACCTGTCACTAGTGGTGTACCACAAGGCTCTGTATTAGGTCCTGTTCTATTTAATCTCTATGTGAGTGATATCACTAAAAGTTTTTTGGGCAAGGTATGTGTTTTTGCTGATGATACAAAGGTGTGTAATAGGGTTGACATCCCTGGAGGTGTCTGTAATATAAAACATGATTTGGTATTGCTGGAAGATAGGTCAAAGCAGTAGAAACTGCAGTTCAATGTCTCTAAATGTAAAATAATACACCTACGAAAAAAGAATCCCTTGCAAGAGTACAACATTGGGGACATGGCGTTAGCCAGCACTACAGAAGAAAACAATTTGGGGGTACCCATTTCAGATGATTGCAAAAAAAGCAAACAGTGTGACCAGGCAGTGGGGAAAGTGAATAGAATTCTAGGATGCATCACTAGAGGAGTCACCAGCAGGAGGAAAGTGGTCCTGATTCCTCTCTATCAGGGGTCTCAAACTGGTGGTCCTCCAGCTGTTGCACAACTAGAAGTCCCATTGTGCCTTAGCCTGTGGGAGTCATGCTTGTAACTGTCAGCCTTGCAATGCCTCATGGGACTTGTAGTTTCACAACAGCTGGAGGGCCGCCAGTTTGAGACCCCTGCTCTATATAGATCTTTAGTGAGACCTCATTTAGAATACTGTGTCCAGTTCTGGAGACCTAATTTACAAAAATATATTGATAAGATAGAACGAGTCCAGAGACAGGTAACGAAATTGGTGAAATGTCTGGGGGATAAAACATAACAAGTGCAACTTCAAGAATGTTATATGTACATACAGTATCTCACAAAAGTGAATACACTCCTCACATTTGTGTAAATATTTCATTTTATCTTTTCATGTCACAATACTGAAGAAATTACACTTTGCTACAATGTAAAGTAGTGAGTGTACAGCTTGTATAACAGTGCAAATTTGCTGTCCCCTCAAAATAACTCAACATACAGCCATTATTGTCTAAACTGCTGGCAACAAACTACCTTTTCTAAATAAATGAAATTTTATGATACAGTACCTACCGCCTATATTGCGTTTCCAGCGCGATGGGATCGCAATAGAAATCACCACTGCAAGGCGGTGCTTCTCGCGCTCTTCGCCCCTATGAGATGCCATAGGAATCCATTGGGGGTGGCGAGCGGGAGGAGCGACACAACTGGGCGCTGGCTCCCACGACAAGGCTCGCAGGTGTCAATCGTGCCGCTAACAGCTGACACAATATCGGCGGCACCTACTGTGCATGATTTTCTTTTTGTTCGCCTATAAAGTCCCACTGCACCAGGGGGTACTTAAGTCCCTTTTTAGGGTCCTTATACAAAAATTATCTGGGATGTTGGCAACACTCTACAGAGAATAGAACGATTCTCTTTGTGGTTCACCATCTATACTGCAGGAGTATTTATGTAGCCAGGCTGTTGGGAATTCACTGCACTAGGAATTCACTTATAAATGTGTTATGTATATAAATAATTTACATACACGTGTTTTAAGCATATAGTACATATATATATATATATATATATATATTATATATATATATATATATATATATATACACACACACACACACACACACACACACACAGTGTATCTATATATATATATATATATATATATATATATATATATATATATATATATATACACACATACACACACACACAGTGTATCTATCTATCTATCTATCTATATATATATATATACATATACATATATACACACACACACATACACAGTATATTTTGTTTTTATTTTTTTACATATGTGCATATGGGGTGTGTGTGTAGCAATAAGGAAATGTGAAATTTCCCCATCAAGCATAAACACTGTTTCTAACAGAACTGCAACATTAGTCTTAGGATCTGCTTTCCTCATATGCATATATATGAGGATGCCTGATGCAGATCAAGTGGAGCAGCAGATTCTGTTCCTCTGACAAGATGATAAATGCAAATTCCATCCTATAATTTATGTGCTTGCAGTTCCTGAAACTTCTGCACTTTCCTGTCTAATCTCTCCCAAAAGCAATTCAATATTAAATTTGTAATTATTTGTGCTGTAAAATTAAATTTCGTGACACTCTGGTATTGTGTAGAAACAGCGGTGCTTAAAAACTTGATGGAAAAAAAAAAGTGTAAACAGAAACTCAGATTGTGTATCGTTCTGAAATGTGCTAACTTTCACAATAATTATAACAGAGAATTTGCGGCCATACAGCCTGGAATTTACTCTAACGAAGAAGAGATTAAATTTTAATTGGGCCTCCAAGCTGAATTTCTGACACCCTCTAACATTACCTGATATGTGTAATTAATATCATTTTCAATCTCATTAAACAGTTCATGTTTACAATTGTATTCCTGGCTAGTCTTAGTTACCTTGCCTGTCATAGTTTTCAAACTAGAAAGCCCCTGGGATAACGTAGGAACAAACAATATCATGTATGCACACAAGTATCTTTAGTCACAGCAAGAAGCACAAAGTGAAGTCAACTGTACATCTATATTTATTATTTTAGATCATTTGATCTGTTTAAATAGCTTGATCTAACTGCTTCGCAAAGATTTACTGGAGTCCAGATGGCTTTACTGTCCTGTGCCCACTGAGCCAAAGAGCAGCATTATGAGCTCTTACTAGGCCCTGGAGAATAACACACTTCCAGCTGTCATTCCATGCTCCTGGAGCCCATTCAGTTTTCTTGTGTTGATCTACATAAAATAATATCAGTGTGGTTGAAATTTCAGGCTTCCCAATACAAAGCATGACAAAACACTGGAATGTTAAAAATGAGCATTCTACTGAATTTAGAAATTTAACCTCAACAGTGATAGCTTGAAATCTGTGAATTTGTTGTCCAAATTGTATTGAATTTTGTCATAGTTTTCATTCTTATTAAACTTTAGGTTTAAATACTGTACATGATTCTGTGTAACTACAAGAAATGATAGCCAATGGTGTAAAGAAAAGGTTGAGAGGAAAAATTGACCTAGGGAACCTAGGAATACATAAACCTATGAGGTTTGTGAATGAGGTTTATAGGTGAACCAGTCTTCTTTCAAACTTTCCAGGATTTACATATTCCTTGGAGGTAGGAAGAGAGTAGATGATGTTAAAAACCCTTTGACCAGAGGGAACATATCAATACATTGATGTTCCACTTTTGAAAACTGGTGCAAGTGAACTATTGCAAAAGTTCAGTACTTGGATTTTTGAAACCAATAAATGATTCTGTATATTATGCAATAACACAACACATATGATGTTTTGATACAGCAATAATGTTTAATATTTCTAAATATCCTTAACCATTAAACCTAAATTCTCCAATCTCACCCCTTTAAATGCAAACCTTTATTATATTGCAGCTTTCTAATTCTAATGCCCCTACACACGAGCGGATTTTCCATCGGAAAAAACTTGCATGGTTTTGCATTGGCTTGCATTCATATGGTCACACAAAAGTTCTCTGAACTTTCGACCATCAAGAACCCGGTGACATACAACACTACGACGAGCCGAGAAAATAAAGTTCCATACTTCCGAGCATGGGTTGAATTGTTTCCCAGCATGCGTAGGAATTTTGTGCATCAGAATTTGTACAGACGATCTGAATTTCCGATCGGAACTTTTTCCAACCGAAAAATTGAGAACATGCTCGCAATCTTTTGCTGGCCGAAATGTAACCAGCAAAAGTCCGATTGAGAATACACACGACCAAAAGCTCACATCGGACTTTTAATGGAGACATTTCCGATCGTGTGTACGGGGCATTAGATGTGATGGCTACATTAGTTTCCTTTTTTAGGCTTTCATTCTTCTATTTTTATCTGGTGATCCAGCCAGTAAGTTTGTTGTTATTCAACATAAATACTTTTTTGCAGTTTACAGGTATGAGACAGACCATGTAACACTGGTGGGGGTGTTTAACTAGTTAAGGGGGATTTGCCCCCTTACTGACCAGGCCATTTTTTGCAATACAGTACTGTGCTGCTTTAACTGACAATTGTGCGGTCGTACGACACTGTACTTAACCAAAATTGATGTCCTTTTTTTCCCACAAATAGATATTACTTTTGGTGGTATCTGATCACCTCTGCGTTTTTTTCATTTTTGCACTATAAACAAAAAAAGAGCAATGATTTTGAAAAAAATATATATATATATTTTTTACTTTTTGCTATAATAAATATCCACAAGAAAAATGTAAAAAACTAATTTCTTCCTCAATTTAGGCCGATATGTATTCTTATACATGTTTTTGGTAAAAAATAATTGCAATAAGCATATATTGATTGGTCTGAGCAAAAGTTCTAGCGTCTACAAAATAGGGAATAGATTTATGGCATTTTTATTATTAATTTTTTTTTTTTTTTACTAGTAATGGCGGCAATCTGCGAATTTTAGCGGGGCTGTGACACAGACAAATTGGACACTTTTGAAATTTTTTTGGAACATTGACATTTATACAGCGATCACAGCTAAATATAGCCACTGATTACTGATTACTGATTACTGTATAAATGTCATTGGAAGGGAAGGGGGTTAACACTATGGGGATCAAGGGGTTAAATGTGTGTCCTAGGGAGTGATTCTAACTGTGGGGGGATGGGTCTGCCTGGAGGAGGAGCCCAAATACTGTTCATACTTAGTATGAACAGGACATCTGTCCACTCTCTCCTGACAGAACGGAGATCTGTCTATTTACATTGACAGATCTCCATTTTGTCTCTCTCAGGAGTGATCCCGGGTGACCGGCGGTCATCACAGCCACCGGGCATGCGCATCGGCTCCGTCATCATGCCGAGTGTGTGCCCCCTAGTGGTTTTTAAAGCGGCCGACGTACAGCTATGACGGCTTACCCAGGGGAGCCAACCTGTCACAGTATAACTGCAGTGGCTGGTTCAGTTAAGTTCAATTTTTATTTATGTAAAACCTTTATCCAAAAAGGGATCCGATAGTACTTTTAAAGCCCCGTACACATGGTCTGAATGTTGGGCGACATTGGCCAGTTCAATAAAAAACATCCAACATTCGGTCTGTGTGCAAGATAGCCAGTCCAACAAAAGCTGGCCATTTGGCCAGCTTTGGTCAGATGAACATGCTGGTAAACCAGCAGCTGACAGGCTCCCGATCAGCGCTCTGAGCCAATGGCTAAGAGTTCTGACCAGAGTGTTCTGGTGGGGGGGGGGCTGTCCTCCTATCAAAAAACAAAACAACAGCAGGAGAGATCGCTGTAACGTCAGATCGTTAGGACAGTGGCTCCAACCGGAGCTGTCAGTTTTTCTTTAGTTCAACCCAAAAACTAATGGTGTGTACCAGGCTTTACATTCCCCTCCCCCAGACTGACAATGTTGCTGTCTAAATCTGTCCTCTGTGCTCCTTCATCCAGAGTGGGAGCACTTTAATACAGGAAGTGTGTTACTGGTTAGATCACCGGGTGAAAACAGAAGGGGAAAAGCATATAAAAAGCAAACTATTACAGCCATTATATTTGATAATTGGTAAGCTGCAATAGATTACAAAAGATGGCTACAGTGCGGGCTAAAAATGCCGGGAGGGCGTACATGGGCGCCCTCCCATTGTTGCTCTGCCGGCAGATACCCTGGGACACAGCTGAATACTGATCGAGGTAAAGGGCCAGTCACAGTGGGCCCTTTACCACGTGATAAGCTGTCAGCCAATGACAGTTGATTGCAGAAGTAAATAGAAGCTGGCTATCCAGTGCTGCTAATCAGTGCCCACATGTGCCATCTATCAGTATCCATCAGTACTGCTAATCAGTGCCCACCAGTCCCACCTATCAGTGTCCATTAGTGCTGCCAATCAATGCCCTACACTACCTCATCATCAGTGTCAGATATCAGTGCTGTCTATCAGTGCCACCTATCAGTGCCCCCATCAGTGCCACCTCTCCGTGCCACTTATCAGTGCCATCTCATCAGTGCCCATCAGTGAAGGAGAAAAATTACACATTTGCAAAATTTTATAACAAAATATGAAAAAAAAAATGTTTTTATCTTTGTTTAGCAAAAAATGAAATTCCAGTGGTGATTAAAGGAGTTGTAACGCCTCAAGGTTTTTCATCTTAAAGCATATGCATTAAAGTGAAAATCCTTCTGTGCTGCAGCTGCCCCCCAGACCCCCCCCCTTTTTTTTCTTAACTGAACCTGATCGTTCCAGCAATGAGCAGGAACCCAGCAGCTCCAGCCACTGTCTCAGGTCTTCATTGTATAGATTGATAGCAGCTGGAGCCATTGGTTCCCGCTACTGTCAATCAAATCCCGTGACGTGGGAGCCAGGGGGTGGGGCCAATTCCTGCTGTGATAATGCAGCAGGACTCGGGAACGTGCCCGCATGAGCGCTCCCATGGAATGCGGCTCTTCGTGGGGGCACTCGATAAGGAGGAGGAGGAGCCAGAAGCGCCACCGGGGATTCCAGAAAAGGAGGATCGGGGCTGCCCTGTGCAAAACACTTGCACAGAGGAGGTAAGTATAACATGTTTGTAATAAAAAATTAAATAAAATAAAAAAACAGAACCTTTACATACCACCAAAATAAAGCTCTTAATTATAACAATTTCATATGGGCACAGTGTTGCATGGCCACACAATTGTCATCCAAAGTGTGACAGCGCTCAAAGCTGAAAATTGGTCTGGGCAGGAAGGGGGTATACGTGCCCAGTAAGCAAGTGGTTAAAGGATAACTATACTCAAGAACAAACGTTTTAAGTTCTTAGATGTGTCTGCTTCATTCGTTTTCTTTTTTTCAGGCTAAGAACATTTTCAGCAAGCACAGAAAAATACCTAATGATATTTCCAGAAACGTTATGTCATTGTCACCTGCAAGCTGACCTGAAAGCATAAAATAAGGTCATCTTCCTCCTGTAAACATCTAATCTCTTTGTCCCTCATGTATTTGGGATGAATAATAGACGACATGTTTTTAGCCCAGTTTAAGTGGCAATCATCACAATTCCCCCCCTCCATAGATGACGTGAAGAAGTGAGAGTAGCCATCCAAGGACAGGAAGTGTGTTATTCACAGAATTACCTGATTAAATTAAAGAAAAAAAAGCCTGAAATAAAGAAAACCGATACAGCCACCACATCTTTGGACTGCTAAGTTTCAATATAAACATGTTTTTTTTTTTTGTTGTTTTAGATATTCTTTGACTTCTGGCGGTTATTCAGACGAGGTGCAAAATTTTACACCTACGTTCCCTTGTGTACAAGAGGCGAGAACAATTTCACAAGTTACCTTTCTGCAATGCAATTCAAGTTTAGTTCATCCATAAAAAAAAAATTGTAATGACAGGCATGTTCAAGCAGAATGGCCAAAAGTTACACAGCAGTTTTATCGTGATTTTGGTTTACATTAACCGCCATGCCTTTGGGAATAACAAACTTAAAAGAGATACATTGCCACTTTTAGTTTCAAACAGGTTTGCTGGGTTTCGGCTTGACAAAGGGGGTGCACGTTGTAGTTAGTGTGACAAGACGTGATAGGGTCAGGACACAAAATTACTTCAATAATTGTGACGTGAATGTTTTGCTGTGCAAAGATAGATTTTGATTGATTTGATGTACCCTGACTTTTATTTGTAAAGGTTTATTTTTTTTTATCTGACATCTTTATTTTATCTCAAGTTTTTCAGTGAATTTAACATGCTCCAGTTGAGATATGACTTAAAAGGTTTTGAAATTACAGTTCAAACACAGCAACAAAGTGGCTTTAACTTTTAATGTTTGCTGTCACCAGCGTGGATAATTTTTAGAACTCTGGGGCTATCTTGGATGCCGCAGATTGCCGGCTTTCCCAAGCACTTCTGAAGAATTTATTTTACATATTATGGAATTGTAAAGCACACATGTTGCTGATGCATATTTTTGCATGCATTTGTTTTCTTAATGAGCTTTCAGTAATGCTTCATTATACGGATTCTCCAAAATGATAGAATAAATGTTTATTAATAATGATATACACCTAGTAAACTCGGAATGTCGTCCTCATATTTTGAACAAGCGCATAGTGAACAAAACATATTCTGCACACCTGGTCTGCCTCAGCCCTCGAATACCTGTACCCGAGCCATCTCCATCAGATCGTCTCCCGCAGCTATTACCTTTTGTACCACCTCCTTAGGGTTACCACCTCATCTTTTTAAACCCAAACACATATTAACTGCTTGCCGATCAGCCGCCACAGTTGTACTATGGCAGAATGGAACAGGCAGGTGAATCTCCGTTATGTTACATTGGCTCCTAAGGTGGCCACTAGGGGTGCACACGCGTGCTGCTGCTCGCCCCCGAAGCCGATACGAGTGCCGGTGGTCTCGATGACCACTGGGCTCCCGCGATTGCTCATAACACGGCGAGAACCGGGATCTCTGTGTGTAAACACAGAGATCCCGGTTCTCTGAGGGGAGAAGTGACAGATTGTCTGTTCATACAGAGTATGAACAGCAACCTGTTATCTCCCCTAGTCAGTCCCCTCCTCCTTCCTTCCGTCATTTCACTGCGGCAGGTCGGCACAATCCCATGAACCGCCGTAGCTATACGCAAGATCGGGATAGCAGGTCACGCGCCCGCTGCATGGGGGGTGCCAATGCTCGTGGCCGATGGTAACGATGACCGCCGGCCACGAGCGATCGCAAGAACAAGAGACACAACAGGGACGGATGTATGTAAATACAAACTTCCCTGTTTTGTCCCTGTTCTGTTCTGAGAGAAGTGACAGATTGTGTGTTCCTATTAGCTAGGAACCACGATTTGTCACTTCCTCTAGTCAGTCCCCTCCCCCTTCAGTTAGAAACACGTACTAGGGAACACAATTAACCCCTTGATCACCCCCTAGTGTTAACCCCTTCACTACCAGTGCCATTTTTTTTTTGCAGTAATCAATGCATTTTTATAGCACTGATCACTGTATTAATGTCAACGGTCCCAAAAATGTATCAAAATTGTCTGATGTGTCTGCCATAATGTCGCAATCATGATAAAAATCGCAGAACGCCACCATTACTAGTAAAAAAAATAATAATAAAAATGCTATAAAAATATCCCTTATTTTGTAGAAGCTATAACATTTTCGCAAACCAATCAAAATACGCTTATTGAGATTTTTTTTTACCAAAAATATGTAGAAGAATACATATCAACCTAAACTGAGAAAAAAATTGCTTTTTAAAAAAAAAAAATGGGGGTTTTTATTATGGCAAAAAGTACAAAATATTGTATTTTTTTTTTTCAAAATTGTTGCTCTTTTTTTGTTTATAGCGCAAAAAATAAAAACCGCAGAGATGATCAAATGCCACCAAAAGAAAGCTCTATTTGTGGGGAAAAAAAGGACATAGATTTTTTTTTAGTACAACATTGCGCAACCGCAAAATTGTTAGTTAAAGCGACATAGTGCCGAATCGCAAAAAGCACTCTGGTCAGGAAGGGGGTAAAATCTTCCGGGGCTGAAGTGGTTAATTACACAGGTTCTGTGACTGATTAAGATGGTAATTAAACTCACTTGGTGCCTTATCTGCAATAAATTAGCCTCAGAACCCGTGTAATTCATGTGAGTCCGGGTTTAAAGGGATGAGGTGGCAACCTTACACCTCCCCCTCTTTATATTGTAAGCTCCATGAGCAGGACCCTCCTATTCTTTCTGTATTGAACTGTATTGTAATTGTACTGTCCCCCCCACCCCTCAAAATTCAAGAGCGGTGCATAAACTGTTGGCTCTACATAAATGCTGTATTATAATAAGAATAATATGAGCAATGGAATCAGCATACTCACACATCAATCCTCAATTCAATGCAGACATCACAGCAGCTAAATGAGTCCTAAAAATAGTGTGAACATTTTTGGACCATTTACAGCCAATACAGACAAACATATTAATGAAACATGTTATTCAGCATTATTCATTGATGGGATAAAAACATGATCAATTGAGGGTGAATTCACACATGGTGCAGTGGCAGGCATTTTGCTGCATTAGAACATGACTGTCACCACAAGGACACACACAAAACAATTGTTCTGTGTGCGTCCAATTCACACTGCAACGCAGTCCGGAGCTGCGCTGCAGCGTGCTGCGATAAAATGCACACATGTATGGGATTCAGAACGGGCAGAGGGTGAGGAATGCTATCCTAAAAAAAAAGGGGTTCGTACCCTCAGGAAGAGACGTGGGAACACACAGTGGAGTACGCCTAAGGTAAACTTTATTGAAAATTAGCACACACATTTGTAAACATTCAAAAAAGATGTCAAAAAAGTAACAATTTTAAAAGTTTACCATTGACCTTATCCCCTATCCCCTTCTCCTTTTTGATACAAAGTTGTATGGCTCTGTACAGCAGTTCGGCACATTGTGCTGATGTAAAGCACAATGAATGTAGTGTACTTTTGTACCTTCAAATAAAGTTTGTACAAAAAAAATTAATAGCGTACCACACTGCCCCCTACCACAGTCAGGAATGGACAGGTATCTTAGCCCTTGTATACACGGTCGGATATTCCGATGGACAATGCCCGATAGGACCGTGTTGTCGGATAATCCGACAGTGTGTGGGCTCCATTGGACTGTTTCCATCGGAGTATCCCACGGACCAAATTTTCCAACTTGTCTATAAAATTTTATGACAACATGCTCCGATCGGACTTTGTCCGATCATGTGTAGAGAATTCCGATTGGACAAAGTGCCATGCATGCTCAGATCAAATTCCTAGACCAAAGCTATTGGCTACTAGCCTGAACTTAGTCCCGTCGTAACGAAATAACGTCATCACGTTAAGTACGATCGGATTTTCTGACAACTTTGTCCGACTGTGTGTATGCAACAGTTTCAGACAAAATCCGTCCGACAAAATCCGTCCGACAAAATCCGTCCGACAAAATCCGTCCGACAAAATCCGATGGATTTGGTTGTCGAAATGTCTGACCGTGTGTACAAGGGCTAAGAGGTAAAGAAACCTGGCAGCTGTCTGTTCTAGTGTGAATTCAGCCTATGTGGCAAATGGCAAATGTATTACGGTTATATTTACAAATTTCAAATAAAGATCTTGATTTGTGTGGCATAGATTATACCACATCATTTCATTCTGACTTTATATTGCAATTAACTCTTTAAATCAACATTGCTCTACATAAATATTCTCACACAATTGTCAGTTTATATAGCTATTGAACAAAATAATTTTGCCTTGTGGGGTAAGGCCAGCCATACACAGTTTGAATCTTGGCCTGTTCAGCAGGAACCTGCTGAGATTTGAACCGTTGATAGGCTAGCTGAATGTACCAGGTTGATCGATCAATCAACTTGGGTACAACCAGCATGCTGGATTCTCTTGCGATGATTGCTAGCTGTTAGCAAGAATCACTGTCATCTCCCAGCGGGGATGGCTTCCCCTGCCCTTTCCTGACCCCCCCGCTGGGAGAAGACAATTGCCAATTCCCCTGCCAACACTTTATATGTTGATGGTTTGGGCAGGAAGGGGGTATATGTACCCAGTAAACAAATGGTTAAAGGATAACTAAACTCAAGTACAAACATTTTAAGTTCTTAGATGTGTTGACTTTTTTCAGGCTAGTAACATTTTCAGCACGTACAGCTGCTTTCACACAATCAGACTTTCGGACGACCATTCGTCCGTTTTTTGTTGCATGCTAGTCTCATGTCAAAAGTGCAGAGGTTACTCACCATATGAAAATTCTCATACGGCAGAATACAACTTCAGAAGTGACGCATTGGGGGATATTTACGAAAGGCAAATCCACTTTGCACTACAAGTGCAAAGTGCACGTGAAATTGCACTGAAAGTGCACTTGAAAGTGCAGTCACTGTAAATATAAGGGGTAGATCTGAAATGAGGGGAAGCTCTGCTGATTTTATCATCCAATCATGTGCAAGCTAAATGCTGTTTTTTTTATTCTCCTTGCATGTCCCCCTCGGATCTGCAGCGACTGCACTTCCAAGTGCATTTACAGTGCAATTTCAAGTGTACTTAGCACTTGTAGTTTGCACTTGTAGTGCAACGTGGATTTGCCTTTTGTAAATAACCCCCAATGTGTTGAATAGTTTTGTCTGTGTTCTTTTGTTTCTGAGCATGTGTAGTCTTGCTCTTACAATTTTTTTAACCCGAAAACCATACCAATTAAACAAAAATTGAACGCTGAGTTCATGTATGACAAGAAATTGATAGTCTGCACATCCAGCTTTTGTCGGACAAAAAAACGGAATCGGTTGTCGAAAACACCATACTAATGATCCGAAATCAGCAGATCATTCGTCAGATTACATTTTTCTTCCGATTTTCATATCACGTGTACGGGCCTTGAGTTACAGCAGTTAACATATTATTTACTCCCTTGCTGGTTCCAAAAAAGAAGACGTGCATTCATACATTACAGACCTATAAAGCCCAATTATTCTTCAGACATGCTTAGAACGGTGGTTCCAAGTGCAAAACGAAAAACAAAAAAAGTTGCAATTTTATACAATGTAAAATTTCTGTTTCGTGCAAATTTTTTTTTATGTATTTGTTTTATGATTGCGTAGAAAGTGTTTATAAGACTCTGGGGGTTATTTACGAAAGGCAAATCCACTTTGCACTGCAAATACACTTGGAAGTGTAGTCACTCTAAATCTAAGGGGTAGATCTGAAATGAGTGGAACCTCTGCTGATTTTATCATCCAATCATGTGCAAGCTAAAATGCTGTTTATTTTCCTTGCATGTCCCCCTTGGATCTACAGCGAATTTACTTCCAAGTGAACTTGCGGTACAAAGTGGATTTTCCTTTAGTAAATAACCCCCTCTGTGTCATCTGTATCTGCTCCCATATGGTGGAGAGAAAGGGGGAAGCATGGTTTCCATGTAATTTCTTAGAATGAAAACTTGAGAATGGTCTTCATCAATTTCCTGTCAACCACTACGTTGATGGGGCAGAGTAAAGGCCCGTACACACAATAGGACTTTTTGACAACAAACATGCAAATTAGCTGTTTTTGAGCAACATCCGACCGTGTGCACGCTCCATCGGACAAACTTTTTCAGTTTTCATCTGACTTTTGTTGGCTGTGCGAACGGACAAACTTTTTGACAACACAAGTTTGATGGAGCAAAGTCCGATCGTGTGTACACAAAACCATCGGACTTTTGTACAAAGTACAAACACGCATGCTCAAAACCAATGCAAACGATCAGACAACAATACAGAAGTTGACCAAAGGTGGTGCTGGAGTAATTGAACATCCTCTTTTGAAGTGTCATCAGTACGTTGAAACGTCACTACGTTCGTGTTTGTTGCCTAAAAAGTCTGATTGTGTGTATGCAATACAAACTTATGGCCAACGTCCTTTGTACAAAAATCCAAGGGGATGTTTGTACAAAGTCCAATCGTGTGTATGGAGCTTTAGACCTGATTTACACTAATGTATTTTTAGTGCTTTTTGCATTTTGCAGATTTTAACTATAGAATGTGTTCAATAGGAAACCATGTTGGATGGACTGTAGTGCAAATCTGCAAAATGCACAAAAAATGCATAGGTGTGAATCAGGCCTTAAGCCCCGTACACACGATCATATTTTCGCTTGGGGATTGTGTGATGACAGACTGTTTGCCTAAAATCCGATCGTTAGTATGCTCCATCAGACAAATCGTCCAACTTTCCGCCAACAAATGTTGGATAACAGGCTAGTAAATTTTCAGCAGACAACGGTCTGTACACAAGTCAGTCGCACAAAAGCCCAAAGTACAAACACGCATGCTCGGAATCAATGCTCACCAAACACGACATTAGAAGAAGGTGCCCAAAGGGTGGCATTTAAGAGCTGAAACCCCATGTAGTACTTCACTATGTTTGTGTTTGTTGGCTGACAATTGTGTACCTTTAGTATGCAAGACAAGTTCACAACACACGCCCTTCGGACAAAAGTCTGGCGCTCTGTCTGCGGAAAATCTGATTGTGTGTACGAGGCTTTAGGCTTGGTCAACTACCAATTGACTATCTAGAGACTGGTCAATCAGTGAAGACACCTAGCTTAGGTAAATGCACTGCCAATAGTTCAGCTGCCAAGATCATTAGGTATTTTTATATCTTTAAAGGGGGCATAAGGACAAACAGACAAACTGTCAGTCTAGTTAACATTAGATTTTCGGCGCCTCTTTACAAATTCCTTCTGGAAATTGCCTGAACAGAAACACTTGTATGCATTCTAATGTTAATAGCAACCTTTTTATATTGCAATGTTGTGGAATATCTGGCTCAGGGAAAAAAAAAATAGCTTCCCCTATGCAAGGAAAAGATAATGGGTTCTCCTGTTGTGCAAGCATTTAACCACAAAGGCCAACTCTACAAGCAAAGGATGTCACTTAGTTAATTGAACAAAATTACCATTCAGTCATTTTCTTCTTTGACTTTAGCCAAGTAGACGCAAATAACCTGGCAGTTGGATTGGCTACATAAGCAACGTAAAAACTGCTGAAATGGAACTATATTATATACACCTGAGTAACAGCCTGCTACATCTAATAAATACATTAACCCTTCAAACAATTTGTAACTTTGAAATAAAGAAACAAATATAAAGATGCATATGCATGCACGGTATTGCAGCAAATGACGGTTTCTTGTAAATTCACACGGCATGTAATAGTAATGTAAAACCAGTGGATGGGTTCCCGCAAGCATCTTTGTAACCACTTTCACCTTGTTATTGATCCTTCAGTAAAACAGACTTATGGACGGGGGTGAGGGGGGTAGGCATAGTTTTCCCATAAGACAGCTTAGGGGGCTTTCTCATTTATATAAACTACTCGTAATACTACTACTTGTAATATGGAACATTCTTGTTGTGGTTTTATTCCTGCTTTATTACAATTAGAAATACTGTAAAGATGCTGCTTCCACCGTAACCTTTTCACACATCTTTCTTTCATCCACATTCCCTGTAGCCCTTCGGCACTGCAGTTTTTTTAGCTATTTCACTGCTGACAGTATGTGAAAGGATTTCAGATGAAAATTAATTGCACTGATACAAATTTACCAAGGGATATGCCTGTGTGGGTTGCTCATTTACCCCATGGGATAATGTGCCAGAAAAACAACAGCAGCAATATATCAGTGAACCTAACGTTTGCTACGCTTGGTGCAACACGATACACCAATAAGAGAAGTTGTGTTTTTTGTTACACTCACAATAGGCATACGGCTGTAAATAAATCTTCTTAAAGACTTTACATTTATTACTGTGCCTTCTTTAATAAATACAAGGAATTGCATTTTATATTCTGTTTGCACTGAATAACTGAACACGCCTGTAAATCTAAAGACCTTTGCAACTTGTTTCCCCCATAGCACTGTGGTGATTCCCCTTTTTTGTATCATGTTGTTTTCTTAACAAAGCACTGCTGCTGTAATCACATGCACTTAGAACCTGTTTGATACCTATTTAACAGAAGTAAGCAGACAGATACATCACTAGAATAACAGAAAAGGTTTTCCCCAATCCAAATATTTACACATAGTAGAGGAAAGTTTGTTAAATATATATACTAGACATGTGCATTCGTTTTCGTCCGAATTTCGGGTATTTTCGTTATCGTTTTAACAAACGATAAGGAACGTGCAGAATCCGAAAACCGAAAGATCCAAAATAAACACATGCTTTATTTTAGTTTTCGTTGCAACAGTTCGATATATATATATAGGAGATTCGACATGACGCTGACAATAGCAATCTGTGTCCATCGAACCGGTGGTCGAATGTGCCTAACGTTAGCTCTATTAGTTCCAGATTATTCTACATAGAGAGAAAAGATTTGACATAGAGAGAAAAGATTCAATATTATAGAGACAATAGCAAAAAAGGTTGAATGTGCCTAACCTAACTCTATTAGTCCAAGATTATTCGACATAGAGAGAAAAGATTCGTCATGAAGATTCGACAAAGCAGTCGCCGCAAGCAGACATTTATGGTCAAATGCCCCGCCCATAGGCTATAGAAGAATTCTAATGTTGGTTGACTAGTAATAATAATTAATAAATATAATTATTACTAGTGTCATACAACATTAGAATTCTACTATAGCTTGTAGGCACAACATTCGACCAGAAATGTACAATTGCGGTGTCGTACAGTTTAGCTGCTCCGTCTAATCTTCTTAGAACATTCGACAGACACCATAAGCCTTCAATGACAGATTTGACCTTAATTATTCTGGATTTTTGGACGAATGCATTTTTTAATGAAACAAAATAAATAAAAACGAATTTCGGGAGTAACTAAATAAATGTATTTTTCGGACGAAAACGAAATTCCGAAACAAAACTTTTCAGTGGGCACATGTCTAATATATACACTATATTGTCAAAAGTATTGGGACACTTCCTTTACATCAGGGGTGCCCAACATGTGTCCCATGGAGCCCTATAATGTGGCCCACAACTTCTTGCTCTGGAATGGTGGGTTGGCAAGTTCAGAATACGCATGCACTCATATTGGACTGAAACCTCACATGCTAGCTTGGATTAAGACCCTATACCATAACCCGACAGCACAAATTAAAGTTAATGGGATGTTATCAGGCACAGTAAAAATCCAGAACGGGACACGGCAGGGGTGCCCCCTTTCACCCCTATTGTTCATTCTCACACTGGAGCCATTGATTTTGCACAGTAAAGGCTTCACCATCCACACACGAGACAAAACTTACAAATGCACGGCATATGCAGATGATCTTTTATGCTTCATAACCCAAGCACACATTACGATGTCCAATCTATGCAACATATTTACCCATTATAGCTATGTATCGAACTTCAAGATCAACTATAAAAAATCAGAAGCACCGAACTTGACACTTCAAGAAGACACAAAATACAACACACAAAATAATTGTAAATTTAAATGGGAAAGTTTCTCTTAAGTACCTAGGGATTCCGTTGACTTCAAACCTAGACTCACTATAGAAACAAAACTTTCTACCCCTTTTACAAGCCACATCTAAGGACTTGGAGAAATGTTCATTAAAATATTTCTCAAGGTTTGGTAGAGCAGCCATCATTGAAATGACGATCCTGCCTAGAATCCTGTATTTCTTCCAAACCATCCCTATTCTGCTGCCCACAAGCTTCTTCCTTTCACTACATGCCATGCTCAGAAAATTTCTTTGGGCATCCAAAAAACCACAATTAAGTCTATAATTACTTACCAGAGACAAACAAAATGGAGGCATGGGGTTTCCGAACATCAAAAATGAGTACCCTACCACACATCTTACTAGAATTATAGATTGGACCTGCCATGTAGATAACAAAGATTGGGTGATGCTAGAAAATACCATGGGCTACATATTTCTGTCATACTCACCATGGATTCCATGGGATTATGCCCTAAACAGCTGAAACAACACTCCCTAATAGGGGCGACACTTAAAAACTTACAAACAATGATCCGTTTATCTGACACATCACTAGGGCCGCTAACACCACTGACCGCTACCACAGATTTTTTACCGGGAATGAACAGATCATCCCAGCTATATCTCAATAGAAACTCACCGCTTTTGGCTACATATTGTTTAGTAAGAAGCAAAGTTAAACTAATTACAGAATTGCAAATAGGTTTGTCATCCTTGAACCATTGGGTATACCGACAAATTCATGATTATGTTTTGAGTCCCCAGAGACAAACATTTTATAAGACTCCTAACGCCATTTGAGAATGTCTACTTCATAACTAACACATCCACAAAAACATATCCTTAACCCACACCTGGTTGCAGACCTCCAGTCTTCAGGAACCCAACAGACATAAAATATTCTGGGAAACAGCATTAAAGCGTGTCCTTTACTAAGGACCAATGGCTACAGGCATGTGTGTTTGCCCACAAGCATGCGATTAGCACGTGACTACAGGAAACCTCATTCAAGCTGCTAACGAATTGGTACAACACACACTGACCAAAATACATAAATGGTTACCCACAGTTCCTGATCTCTGTTGGCACTGCAACCCTACAACATATATGATGCCCTGATTCAGTCCTTCTGGAGATGAGTAAACAAAATCATAAAACAAATTACAGACACAAGGATCCAACAAAATGCAGCATGTTGCTTAGTGCATATCACCAATTGTTCAATGAGAATGTATAAGAAATCACTGACAAGATTCCTGCTCACAGGCAGTGATACCCAGACACTGGAGAAATACCCCCACCCTTAGGACAAAAGAATGGTTAGAAGTGGTACACCTTCTTACAAAATGGAAGAGATTAGGGCAATAGCCCACGAAAAGATAGAAAACTTCAGTAAAACATGGCAACCCTGGGCCATCTTCAAATATTCTACATCATTTAACTCTTTCATGCAAACATGAAAACTGGTCAAATATAGGACCTTGACATACTGTTATCTTCTCCTTGCTTTTTTCTATCTCTTTCTTCTTCCTTACATGGCATCCTCCTTGGGGTCGACGTCCATTTTCTTTCCTTTCTACTTTGATCTCTCGAGCTATATATACCTATTTAGAGCTTTTCTAAATTATGTTATTGAATAACGATCGGCTGATCAACACATCATACCTCTCTAAGATTAGATACCACATATGTTTCTCATGGTGAGACACCCATTATCGACAACTCTAATGGTGCAATTTGTTATACTTACAGTTGAATTCACTATGCTCAAGAATGTGTACAAATGCTTTATTTTTGAATATACAATAAAAACTTTTATTGAAAAAAAAGGTTCAGAATACACGTTCCTGAACCACCATTCCAGAGCATGAAAGTTGTGAATGAAGTCGGTGGTAGAGGAAGCAAACGGCTGCGGAGCAGAGCCGCATAAGCCAATGCTTCCTGTATAGCAGTGGCTCCTGTTACAGGCGTAGTGATACTAAATGCACTCTGCCTGGGACAGCAACAGCTGGCGATACCCAAATGGAAGACTGTTACTAAAGGTACGTTTATTGCTTTGTTATTTCCTGCGGGTTTGGTGCGCTTTCAGAAAGTGCGCCACACCTGCAGGATATAATAGAAGTCTATGGCAAAGTACAGCTAACCCACAGGAAAGCCAAAGGTGCACTGCGCTGTACTTACGGTGTGGGTAAACCACAGCTTATCAGTGTGAAAGCAGCCTTTCACATGATCTGTCCGACCTAAAAGGACCCTCTGTTCACCTTAAGGAGAGGCAGATGTAAATGGACTTGTGTCCATTTACACATGCCTACCTCCAATCCGCTCTACTAAAGAGTAGAGTGGGCTCTATATCTAACCGCCGGCTCCGCTTGTGGCCCAGGACCAGTTTCCAAGTCGCTTAAGTGGCCCTCACACTTCAAAAGGTTGGGCACTCCTGCTTTACATGGACATGAACTTTAATGGCATTCCAGTCTTAGTCCATAAGGTTCAATATTGAGTTGGCCCACCCTCTGCAGCTTCAACTCTTCTGGGAAGACTGTCCACAGGGTTTAGGAGTGTGTCTCTGGGAATGTTTGATCATTCTTCCAGAAGCACATTTGTGAGGTTAGGTACTACACCCCAAACTCACTCATACATGTCTTTACTTTGCTTTGTGCACTGGTCAAAATCACTTGGTGGAGGGCGGATTATGGTATGGATTATAGTATGGGGTTGTTTGTCAGGGTTACGCTTGGCCCCTTAGTTCCAGTGACAATTTTATGCTCCTAACTTTGTGGGATAGAGATAGATAGAGAGAGTTACATAGTTAGTCAGGTTGAAAAAGTCCCTCTAGTTCATCCAAAAAAAATAACAAATACAATCCCATATACACAATCCTTCACCCACAGTTGATCCAGAGGAAGGCGAAAAACCCCAGCAAAGCATGCTCCAATTTGCTACAGCAGGGGAAAAAATTCCTTTCTGATCCCCCAAGAGGCAATCCGATTTTCCATGGATCAACTTTACCTATAAATGTTAGTACCCAGTTATATTATGTATAGATTTTTAAGAATCTTAATAGGTCTTCTGGGTCCTGGAGCCCAGAGACTTTGTAGAGCTTTAGGTGGGAATAAGCCTCTATTCCTAGGACCACATCTTACCTGGCAGCCAGACCTGGTGCACATCTGGCTAATATCTTACCTGGTGCAGAGCGGTGTACTACACCCACCCGCCTTCTGAATTGTGTTTGTTTGCTGCTGTGCTGAATAAAAGTGCAGGGCAATCCAGCTTAGAATGCTCCCGGTGTCCCTGTCTTATTTATAGATTACTACTGCCAATACTAGTTGAAACCCCCTTACAATAGTTTGTCTCATTTTACAAACCAACAGGCAAATTCACTATGCTATATGAGGGTTTTTTTGGGTTTTTTTTAATGGGCCCTAGCGACCTCATCTTTCAGTTTGAATGATAGATAATTTACAGTAGGCATTCTGCAGCAGTTCTTCTGCCCAGGCCCACTTTTTCATCCAACAAAAGAAAACATGTGATTCATGAATTAAGAAAGTCTAGAAGCACTACACAAACTAAAAACTAGTTATTATTAGTGAAAGATATACGTAGATAGAAGTTGTTGCCACTAGTGTTTGAGCTTTATATACCATTCAAACAGTTTTTTTGTTCATGTAATAGTAGTGGTGGTATATTAACAATTGCACAGAAATGTTGATTTGCTATTACTGTAGTCCAAACCAATAGTACTGTATGGCTGCATGTAAGCCTATAATAAGGATTACTTGTAGCTACCCATGATATCTCCTAAACCTGCACGGTTTAGGAGATATCCCCTGTATCTGCATGTGCCAACGTCACTGGCACATGCACACTGAAGCAACGGCACGTACGTGCTGTTTGCTTCAGTGAGTGTGCCGTTACCGGCGACTCCCATGCACATGTGCGGGAGTGACATCATCGAGGCTCCGGCCAATCCCAGCGCCGGAGCTGCGATACCCGAAAGTAACTTCGGGGAGAAATGTCGCCGGCCGGTGCTGTGTACGGGGCCCCGCAGCGGGGGGCTTCGATCTCAGATGAGTATTACATAATGAGCTAGTATGCTATGCAAACTAGCTCATTATGTCTTTGTCTTGCAGGTCTTTTTTTTTTCTATGTGGGTTTACAACCACTTTAATGGACAGGTTTCCCCCTTCCTAGATTGTGTCGTCTGATGACACCATCAGAGTAAGTAGAAATGGGTTGCTGATGATGTCAAACTCCTGAATGATTCCTGTGAGACTAGAAGAGAGAAGGGCTCCTAGAGAAAGTTCTTTTCTTGCTGCTTCTAATCAGGAATTACATACACTAAAAGGTACATTTTTCTCACTGATTTTCTTTGTCACATAAAACTGTGCTAAACTGGATTTTAAGTATAGGACTACTTTAACCACTATTGTTATATTACCTTGCAATATTTTCTCGTTAAAACATTTAATTCACAGAAATATCGCATAGGTGCAGATTTTTTGTGTGTGCGCGAAATGGATATTTCTATTTAAACATTGAAAGCAAAATCTTTTTTTTTTTCTTTTTTTTTAGGTTTAGATACGGCAATAAATCTTTATTTCTCATGAACTGGTACCGAATCTCCTGAATAGTTATTTTTATCACCTGCACAAAGGGCTCAATTTTTTGCTCTCCATGATAGACATTTCAAATAACTGCACAATTATCACCACTCAAATCCTAGCAGGATTTTAACCATTTAAGTTCCAGGTGCCATTTTAAATCAGCCAGAAATACTTCACTATTACTAATGTTCTTTTGTTCTGTTGTCTACATGGGAGTTTGGATCAAGTCCCCACTGACTCGTCTAAAAAAAAAAAATGCAAGAAAAAGAAAAATAAGGAACGCAAACCTATGCAAGTAGCTCATGTGTCTTGCTAATTTGTGTCCCTGCAAATCTAGCTTGATTTTATCTTAATCGTATGCTAATTATTTTACGCAAATCGATTATTTGCTTTCACATGCATCAGAATGATGCATGAAAAGGCAAAAAAAAGCTCTCCTGAATTATCAGCAAACATTCATTTTTAGCTTTTCAATTTTGTTATATCTTTTACCTAGGAAGATTTAAAGCCCTAGGTCTCCTGAAAAAATATGATTATTATTTTAAAAGGTAGACAACAAGATAAAAGGCTTCATATTGGGTTCGCACCTCACGTGTGGCTCGTGTTTGCGCAGGCACAGCAGCCTATTCATTTGAATGGGCTGCCGTGCCTGCGTTTCATGCAGAAAAATGTGCGTGCAACTTTTTCAAAACAGCTTCATGCTAGGTTCACACCTTTGCATTTTTGCAGCTCACGCTTGCATGGGCAGAGCAGCCTATTCATTTGAAAATGAAAAGTGAAAAAATGTGCGTTCACCTTTTTCAAAATGTGGCCTACAGGGAAATTGCAGTTCCCTGTAGGTTCATGTCCCCACAAAGGCTCTGTTTTTACATGCGTGGGGATGCCAGTCTGAATGTACACAAAATCACCATACAGATTGCACTATGAAATCCTCGAGGTTCACCCGATGCGTTTTAGAGTATCAAATGTCTCTTTCTTCAAGGGTGTTTTGAGAAGGTCAATCGTGTATGTATATTGTGGTGGTGTCACCAATGAAAACATTTCATAGAGCTATTAAGAACAAACATAGACAGAACTGTGTCTCCATAAACCTCCTGCTTAAAGTGTCTGGTCTTGTTGATATGCTTTAGTATTGCATAGAAGTGATGGAATTGAAATTGAAAAAATGCCAGACTCCCCGAAAGGACAACGGATATCTAAGGACGCGGAAGCCAAACAAGAGGGTGTCACTCTGACAATGTATTCCTCTTGGTCTGGATGCCAGGATGCGTCTCCATGTGACTGTTGTTTTTTTCAAGTATATACCATCTTCATACCTGCAAACCATCTTTGCACCACCAGCCTGTCCTTATTTGGCATGAGTGACGCCCTCATGTTTGGCTTCAGCATCCTTAGCTATCCATTGTCCCTTGGGGGAGTCTGGCATTTTTTCAATTTCAATTTCATCACTTCTATACTATACTAAAGCATACTGTCACATACCTGGTTGAGGCTGAACTGATGGAAGGGCTCAACAGGATATAACAGGGCACGGAGTGGCACGGGTGCCTGGTAGGAGAACCTGCAGAGAAGATACTTGCAGGGGTTGGCAAGCAGCGGGCTGGTAGCTGGATTGGCCTATGCGGTCACACACCAACAGGTGCAGAACCGCAGGCAGACTGGTGGACTGGCAGATGCAGGTACACAGCAGCAGGTGCAGGACAGCAGACAGGAGCCAAGCTGGAGAGCAGGTGAATGCAGGGTCTCGGGTGGTCAGGTAGGCAGAAGTCGGTAACGACAAAGCAGCGGATGTACAGAATCGGATCCAGAGAGGAGTCAGGGTAGGCCAGGGTCGGTATCAAGTGAGCAGAGAAGGTACCGGAACAGTAGGCAGAAGGCAGAGTCGGGTCACAAGCCGGGTCAGCATTCAGGTATCACAAACCAGGAACAAGCAGAGTCAAACAGGCTGGGTATATACAGGAACAAGCACAGGATCAGGTCATAGATGGTAGAAGCGACCAGCAATCTTCTGGCCTATGGAGCCAATTTAAATAGGCAAGAAGGCATGAAGTACTCACGCACGTTCATGCTAATGCGCATATGCATGTGCGCGGAATATGTTAGCGAGTCAGGAATCTAATTGTCACTCGCGGATTCCTATTAGCAAGTACGCACACCTTTGTGTACAATTATGCACACGATTTCCCTGACCCTCTCTACTAGACCAGCCACTTTAAGCAGAAGATTTATGGAGACACAGTTCTATGTTTGTTTTTAATAGCCTTATGGAATGTTTTCATTGGTGACACCACCACAATATACATACACGATTGACCTTCTCATACCAAACCTGAAGAAAGAGATTTGATACTCTGAAATGCGTCGGGTGAACCCTGAGAATTTCATAGTGCAATCTGTAATGGTGATTTTGTGTACAGCAACTGTAATCATTCCAATATATTTTATTATTATTTTGTGTATTATGTTTAATAAATTATACCTTTTTCAATAAACTACAATGCCTGTGTTTTTAAAGTCCAGTTAGGGGTTTTTTTTTGTGTTTTCCTGTACTGTGATGGGGTGCCATCTTGTGGGATGTAAAGCAGCTGACTTTTCCAGCTAATGCAACTTCACCCATGCCAAAAACCCTGGTTTTGAGGTTTGGTATTTTTTTATTTTATTATTTTCATCCTAAAACACTTTTTTGTTCACTGTACCTTTTGTAATGCAAAATAAAATCCTGACCCGATGAACATGTTGGGCGACTGGCGACATATGTTATAATCCGCAGTTACTATGGCTTCCCTGAGTCATTTGGTAAGAGCTGGCTTTGGAAAACATCATACATTGGTGAAAGTCCCTGTACCAAGATAGGCAGATTGCTAAGCCTATTTTGAAGTCATGTTCCTAGGCAAGTAATTTCTTCCTTAAAACATATTTTTTAAGGACTGTTTATATGCCCTTTTTTTTTATAGAGGTGGTACAGGGCTGTCATCTAAGACCTTCGTTTTTCTAAAGGTCCGATTTAAGACCCCATATTGATACTCTAATGGCGCGTACACACAACCAAACTTTTTGATGGACTTGGTCCGGCGGACAATCCAACGGACTTTGCAGCTGAGGTCTGCCGGACTTTTAAACTAACAGACTTGGCCACACACGATCACTCCAAAAGTCAGACGGATTTGAACGTGATGACATAGAATAAGGAAGTTCATAGCCAGTAGCCAATAGCTGCCCTAGCGTCAGTTTTAGTCCATCAGACTAGCACATAGACGACCAGATTTTTCGACCGGCCTCGAGTCCGTCGGAAAGATTTGAAGCTAATTTTATTTCTAGGTTCACCGGACTTGTGGGAAGAAAAAGTCAGCTGGAGCCCACACACGATCGAATTGTCCGATGGATTCCAGTCCGCCAGACCAAGTCCGTTGAAAAGTCTGGCATTAGAAGCTTTTTATTTGCCCACTAAACTGTTTACAAAAGAAATTCCCTCAATGTAAGAAATGTAATCAAGCAAGCCCACATTTTGGCCTTTCCAACTGAACATAAACATACAGTGACAATCCAGTGTATTTGATATTCCTGCAGTAATATCCATTTACTATTATGTCACTGTGAGATCTCACACAGTATTACGTTCTGGCTAAAAGATTCCTGCTGTAATATCACTATGGCTGGGAAACACTGATATGAACTTTACAGTGCATAATAAGTACTGTATGTGAGGAATCTTGCCCAAAGTATGTTACACAGCTCCAGGGTAATTATCATGAACTGGGACTGGTTAAATTGATTCGTTTAGACACAACAAGCTCATCCCACTACTTTCACAGTACCTCAGCAAAATGGAGAAAAAAAAAGCAAACCTAGTATGACTACATACATAATTTGGCTGCGTATAAACTGCAATCAGGGGACTAGAGACCTAAATTATGAGCACTTCTAGACACATCAAATCACATTTCAGCAGAATGAAGAAGAGCTTGGATAAAACTGTAGCCTGCAGCCAAAGGCATGAGCAAGTTATTATGTTCCATTTATTGCTGCAGATCTGTAATGGGGTCATATAAGCTATGGATGCCTACAGTTCTACTCTTCAAACACGCTGTGTAACTATGAAGTGCTTTGCAAGCATTGCGTCAAAAAAGAATACGTAGTTTGTAAACAAGCTACACTTCGTATACCTAGATTTTAGTGGATTAAAGCCTGGGCAGTCATTTTTTTTTAGAAGATATACAATTTTAAGTAAACTTGTTACTATGGCTAATTTACTAAACTGAGACAGCTGCCTAATAACAGGCACACCAAAGTGCCTACTCGTACCTTAAAGTGTATAACATTTTTTTTTTTGGTATTAGAGCAAGGAACCATTAGGCTTCATGTATATGGGACGTTGTGCAACCTCTCCTGAACGGCTAGAAACCGGCATCTAAAAACAGTCGTTTAGCCTCATTTACATGCCGCGTTTTTGCCTAGAAGCGTTTGAAAAAAAATGTATTTATGAAAAATGAAAAACGTCTTTGAACGAAACGCTGCTAAATGCGAGTTACCGTGTTTGGCGCTTGAAATGCCTCTAAACACAGCTTCTGAATGCATTTTTTTGGGTTCCAAAAAAAGCCCCTAAACTCAACTGCATAGAAACTACTATAAACAAGCCTGTGTACATGTACTGATAAGATAACATAGAGGAGAGTTCAGGAGCAGTTAAAAAAAATGCCCAACTGCTCCTAAATGTCGATTTAGCAGCAGCAATGTACATGAGGCCTTAGAACCTCTGTGTGGGTGTCTATTACATTTTCCTCTCTTTCTATCATGGGGACATTGGATTTGGAGCTGGAGCTCGGGAGGCTGCCCTAAAAGGATCCCACCACAGGAGGCAGTTGGAGGGATTCAAGGTGGAGAGAGCAAGGAGAAACAGTGAGTAGATCAGCATGGTGCAGGGACAGACAAGGGAAGAGACTGCCAGTTGTAGTAGTGCTCTCTTGAAGACAGTGGTGTGCCAAGTCTTCATCAAACCTTGCCCTGAGGAATTCTCCATGTACATGTCAGTCGGGAGGACTGGGTAGAGGAAAGCAGCCAGGTGCAGCTGTTGGCATCCAGGTGGGCTAGCAATTTCTGCAATCAGTGGAACTGGGATCAGTGACCACATAGAAGCGGAAGGTGATGCGTTTTTCTGTTTATTCCATATGTGCTACTTTGCTAAGGGACTGAGAGTTCCTGCCTGTATTGAAATGTTGCTGAACTGACAATAGACTGTTAGTTCCCCAAGAAATGAACCAGCAAAGGGTTTGTGTAGGAGGAAGGAAGAAGAGGAGTCTGTAAACAGGGAGGGAGGAAGTGTCCCTGAAATATTGTTGTTGTCACTGGGCATCACTCAACCCCATCCAAGTTATCATCACCTAATAAAAGTAAAAAAAAAAAAGTCAAAGACTGATTTCTGTGTCCGGATGAAAGAAGAAAATGCTATGTGACTGGCTGTGCAGCAGTGGTAACCCTGACTTCAGCAACTCCTACAGGGGTAATGCTACACATGCAACAGGGCCAACTGGGCAATTAAAAGTTGACAGAGGTTTTATTTCTGTCTGGGTTGGTGTTAGAGATATTTTCCTATATATCCTGCCCAGGTAACAACAGGTTCACCAGATAAGAAGTTATTGGGAAATTGCCAACGCAGCCCCAGTTAGCAGTAAAACGTGAAAGAGGTTCTAATCCTTCATCACCTGGTCCAACACTAAAATAAAAATGTTAGCTTGGCACACTGTAAATCAATAGAATTACACTACACTGTAGGCTCAAAGTCTGTCTCCTCTCCAGGGCATGCAGGAGCAGACACTCCACAATCGTGAGCCATCCAATCTCCACAGGGTAGTTGCCGGATCGGGTGGATTCTATGTATTGCATCCTCTTGCTTTACAATAAATGTATATTGGATTTATGGTGAGTGGTTTTCTTTAATTCCTGATTTTACATGTGGAGCTTGACACACTGTTTAGAGCTGAACTCTAAATGCTCATTTATGCTTAAAATACCAGGAAAAAAGGACCTTTACTTACCTAATCCTTTGCTCCATGCTATAAGAACCTCTCCTCCAAGGTGCTCCAGTGGTCACAGACACTCTGACGTCATCAAGTACAATAGTCCTTCATTGTACATGAGGACACCAAGTGACCTCCCACAAGATGGGGAAGACTTGACAGCCAGCTGCATTGGGAAGCGAGGGATATGGTTATGGTTAGGGGATAAGTATAAGTGCAGTTTACTGGTACCCTAAGCATTAATAAGCATTTAACCCTTGAAATACAGGTGGATCCCTGCTTCAAGGGATTTATTTTATTTTTTTCCCGGAAGTTCAGCTTTTAAACTTTTTTAAAAGCAGTTATGCAAACCCAGGCACATGGTCAAAGCAAATACCAACTTCTGCCAATCTGAGCTCTTACCCACCTCCCAACACTGCAGTCCATTTTATAATTACTCAATGATGACAGTATAAATTTAAACGGTACCATTGGTAAAAATATATATATATATAAAACTAAACTTATGAATCCGCCCTCTATATTTTCTACCCCCATTGCACCAAGTGAAAATAAGTGATATGCATCGACTGTAAATTACAACTGTAAAGTCAACATGTCCTGTACCAATTACCTGTGTATCACCTTTATAAACCAATAAAAATGTATTGACAAAAAAATAAAAAATAAGTGATATAAGTGAAGCTGCTAAAAATGTGTAAACTGTAATTAAACCTATAGATTAAACATTAATAAGTAAAACTAGCAGCGCTAATGTAATGAATCACAAAAATGAATAAGCAAAAGCACCCAGTGATAAGTGGCAAAATGTAAAAGATAAATCAAAAACAGTCCTAAATTGGAAGTGTGATCCAGACACTCTTCATAAATTCTTGAATCTTCAACCATACCGCATGCTTGTGACACCTCTCCCTCTGAAGAGCACACTCACCGACTTGCAATGCCTCCCACTCTCTTGTTCAGCTTCTATGCTATTAAACCCACACCTGGGGTATAAAACGACCATCCACTTGATCCACGTGTAAACTCAACAAGGTGACTCCATATGTAAAGAAAGTAAATAAGTGCTCCACATTGCGTGATAACGTTAAAACCAGTTTATTAAATCACACCAACACTCCAATGATTGCACTCAGATTTCACACAGTAGAAAAAATCCTTAAGTGTAAAGGCACATGTACACATGATTGGACTTGTTGACAACAAACATGCAAATTAGCTGTTTTGGATCAACATCCGACCGTGTGTACGCTCCATCGGACAAACTTTTTTTCGGTTTTCATCTGATTTTTGTTGGCTGTGCGAATGGACAAACTTTCTGGCAACAAAAGTCTGATGGAGCAAAGTCTGATAGTGTGTACAGAAAACCATTGGACTTTTGTACAAAGTACAAACACGCATGCTCAGAACCAATGCAGAAGATCAGACAACAATACAGAAGTTGACCAAAGGTGACAGAAAAAAGAGCAGAAAAACCATGTGATTTGATGAAAGTTGGCTGAAAAAGTCCACCGTGTGTATGCAATACAAGTTCTCGGCCGACGCCCTTTGTACAAAAATCCACGGGAGAGTTTGTACAAAGTCTGATAGTGTGTATGAGGCTTAACACACAGCAAACAACAGCCAATGGTTCAGTGGTGTACTGCGGCCTCGGCGGACCACAAGTGTGAGCTCAAGCGTAATCTCTCACCCACTCCTTGGTTGCTGCTTTCGGCGGCAGTGTAGCTTCTCAGTTGAGCGGCGTCTCACGTCAGTGCACTTGATTGTTCTGTAGCCACGCCCCATGCCACATGTTTCGTCGTAATGACTTCCTCATAGGTATTGATACGGATTTTCCACAGACAAAGTCTCAGACTTTTGTCCGAAGGGCATTGGCCAAAAACCTGTCTTGCATACAAACGGCACACAATTGTCGGCCAACAAACATGAATGCAGTGAGGTACTACGAGCCGATAAAGAGAAAGTTCAATTGTCAGGCACCACCCTTTGGGCTCCTTCTGCTAATTTTGTGTTAGTAGAAGTTTGGCAAGTGTTTATTCGCGCTTTTCATTTTGTGCTTTTAAGTTCATTTCTGAATGGCCGTTCGTCAACCAGCCATGTTGCGGAATGGGAGGAGATAACATGTTATTTATTATTGGCCTTGACGTTATTGCTTTGACCCAAGTCCAGCCCAGGAACAGGAGGACCAAAAATTGGTTGCTTTATTAATCGTGACCAATTATGTCATATGCCTTTGCTGTGGGAGCTCGAGGAGAATAATACGGATGATTTTCAGAATTATCTCCGGATGGCAGACCCCTGCTTTCAACAATTCTTGGCATTGTTGACCCCCTATATTAAGAAGCAAGACACATGCATAAGGCTTTTATTTTATTTTTTGGTTGAATAATTATTGATTTGGTATATTTTCTATATTTTTGGATGCATAAAATGCACTTTTTGGTTAAGTTCTATTGGCAGATAGCATGTTTAATTTTATTTGTTTTCTTTTTTTAATGCACAATAAAAAAAAATTATGGAGAATAGTACTTGACCATGTGTTTTACTTCAAATGACAGTTTGTATTTTTTAAAATGTAACTGCCTACTCCCAATGTAAAATTAACAAGGGACACCAACATAGTTGTATCTTTGATCTTAAAAACAACAGGATAACAGTGTTGTGGTAACTTGTCCAAAAAACAAGCATAATAATATTATTCTTGATATCACTAGAAAATAAAAGCCTTTTAAAATACGTTTGGCAGAATTCCATCAGTATCACCAGCAAAGCAGCTTCATTATTATCCCATTAAAGAAGAGAATGCGCGAGGCATTTTGACATTTCATAATTTGCCGTGTTATGAATGTTAATTCTCCATTACGAATGCTAGTTTACAAACCGACTGCTTCTGGCTCATCCTTGTTTCCGAGCATGCGTGTTTGTTCTTTGGACTTTTGTCTGACAGACTTGTGTACACACGCTCAGAAAATCGGACAACAGACATTTGTCTACGGAAAATTTTAAAGCCTGCCATCCAACATTTGTCTGCGGAAAATCCAACAATTGTCCGGTGGAGCGTACACACGGACTGATTTTCCGCCAACAGCCTGTCATCACACAATTCCCGTTGGAAAATCCAATCGTGTGTACGAGGCTTTACACTTCCTGGAGTTCCTCTTTGAAAGAAATCTGTGCGAAAAAAAAAGTAAATAAAACTCCCACCACTAACATTTTTTTTAACTGCTTGCCGACCAGCCACCGTCATTTCACAGTGGCAGGTTGGCACAATATCTAGAACCATCGTAGCTATACGTCGGCTCGCGGGATCAGGATAGCAAGAGCGCCTGCTGCACGGGGGGGTGCCAATGCTTGTGGCCGACGGTCACGATGACCTCTGACCACTAGCAATCGCGAGCACGAGAGACAGAACAGGGATGAATGTGTGTAAGCACACACTTCCTTGTTCTGTTCTGAGAGGAGTGACAGATTGTGTGTTCCTATTAGCTAGGAACCACGATCCGTCACATCCTCTAGTCAGTCCCCTCCTCCTTCAGTTAGAAACACGTACTAGGGAACACGGTTAACCCCTTGATCGCCCCTTAGTGTTAACCCCTCCCCTGCCAGTGACATTTTTACAGTAATCTGTGCATTTTTATAGCACTGATCACTGTATAAATGCCAATGGTCCCAAAAATGTGTCAAAAGTGTTCGATGTGTCCTCCAAAATGTCGCAGCCCCAATAAAAAAATAAATCGCAGATCACCGCCATTGCTAGTAAAAAAAAAATAATAATAAACATGGTATAAATCTATCCCCTATTTTGCCTTCCGGGGCTGAAGTGGTTAAATTATTTTCTAGCTGTCATTATGATCCAGTGGCTTCATGCCATTTGAGTACTTGACCCAGTGTGCAGACCAGATGTCCCGACTTTACTTTGACTGCACTGGCCCCATGCTTGTTATGGGTCAGTGACTTATTTGCTGAATTCGGACCTGAATTGGACCAGAGGATGCACAGGACCCCTGTGCAATTCACACTGGAGCAGCACCGTAAATGTGTGAACCAAATCCATAGAGAGTCGGTCACAATCTCCTGACATGCTAATTAAATGCGAGGAAACCCCCATACAGTGCCCAATAGTGTGAACCCAGCCTGAATGAAAAAAATCAAAGGAACATGCATTTTCCGAAGAAAGTCAACAAAAAAAAAACGAAAGTCATCACCGCTTTGCCTTAAATGATACATGCTATGGGCAGTACAAGGTGAGATCAGCATGAACTGCCAAAATGTCTGATTCCCAGATGTGTTTGCAGAATTTGAATTGAACAACTTAATGGATTTACAAAGTAGAAAGATGTCCTTAGAATGACCTCATCCACATGCCTGGAACTAATAGCTGAAGCTGGCTGCTTGTCATACGTAGATAACACATTCCTTGCAGAAACCAGGCTATTGCTAACATGTTCTCCAGTAGGGAAAACCCTTTATCCTTTTTACATTAAAACATAGATTGTTTTTTAATAGCCATAGCAACAGCAAGATGAGACTAACAGTACAGCAGACTCTTTTGTCACTGTTATAATTAATTATGATTGTCGTTTTTTTCCATCTTCTTGCACATCAGGTGGCATACAGCAAGTGTGTTAAATGCACAGAAATATTCTGCCTAGCAACATCTCCTGGGAGGAGGGGATGCCTCTGTCATGATGCCAACGTAACACCCAGCTAACAAGCTCAACCTGACCTTGACTTGATTCCTTGAAAATAGATTAACATCTAGTGATTGTGTCACGTGAGGTGCTTTAATGTGTGTGACATTTGTCCCTCGCTATGGGCGTCGTCAGGCTCAACAATGAATTCAGTCGATAGCTGGGATGTATTTTACAACACAACTCACATTTGTTCTGCCTAAATGATACAAACATCAAAGTGATTCTACGGTTGTGATTGCTAAAGATGGGCACACACAGTCAGATCAATAGTAGTTACTGATGACTGTGTGTAGTGAGGGGTCTACCTGAATGGAAAGAATTGGAATGGATTATTTAGGTACTACACATAAAATTGACAGATCAAAATCTGTATGGGCAGCTTGAAATGCCATTGAGTGCTTAATGGAAGTCCGCCATTGATGACCACCTTCTGAAAATGCTAGCTGCCTGGCTGTCACGCTGTTAAGGCCTCATGCACAAGGCCACTTTTGCCCAATCAGCATGAAAAGCAGGAGGTACAATTGCAATGACAGGTTGCAATACATGGAGGCTGTACACTCTTCTACACAGTACAGGGATGTATGCCCCAAATGCAGAGTTTATGTGTTCGGGGCATATGTCCATGTACATTTACTGCCATGCACAGGAGGAGTACCACTCGGAAGAGTGTACAGCCAATACGTACTGTAACCTGTCATTGATTTTCACTGGCTGATGGTAGAGAGTTGTATGCTGCACCTGTGTTTTCTGGGTGCCCAAAAAGTCCCAGATTTACACTTAACAGGAACAAGTGCCCATGTGAATTAGGCCTAATACTTTCTGGATCATTGACCCAGAACAAGTACACAAATCAGCGATTTTAACTTTGCTCTTACTTTCCTGAATTGCATATTTCTTACAGACCAGTAAGACTGGCATTCAGCAGGAACCGGCCAAAATTCAAACCATTAGTGGGCACTGCAGGCTTAATGTACCAAGTTAATCGATTGATCAACTTCGGTTCAACCAGCCCGCTGGATTTGCTTGCGATTATCACCAGTGGCTGCTATAGCTACTAACTGTTTTACCCCGGCTGGGCTAGCTTCCCCCACCCTTCCACCAATGGCTCAGCAGGAGGCAAATCTAGCAAATTAATTTTCTGCAACCCATGGTTGCAGCAAAGAGATTTGCTCCATGTATGGCTGGCCTTACTCATAAGGCATTGAAGCCAGATGGTCAGCATAACAGCCAGTTACTCTAAGAAAGTGAGATCGGCAATGGCAACCTTTATATTTCTCGCATGGCAGGTCACCTTTAAATAAATGTTCATGGATTTTGCAGAATGATATTTATAGAATAATGATATAAACCTATTGTCTTCTATCCACTCTAGTTTATATCAGTGACTAACAATCCCTATATCTTTGTTATAGTCCTAAGGTCACTGCACCCTTGTTGGGTCACCCCTTCTTTGCCCCCCTCTGTGTCTGCCCCATTCAGCCGTCTTCTGTCGAAGGGTCACAACCAAAAAAGGTCTGCAAACCGGCTCCTGAATCAGCACTCTCAGCCAATGGATTATTCTGGCAGGGGGGCTGTCCCCTTGTCAGAACACAATAGAACAGCAGGGGAGAGAGCTGTTTTTACATCAGATTGTTAGTACAGCGGCTTCAACCTGAGCTGTCAGTATTAGTGTGTATGAGCTTTAATAGTGCACTCAGAGGGTCAAGGGCCAGATTCTCATGAAACAGGGCAATATTTTCATATCAGAGGTCCAAGCAGAAAAAAATAATCATGGGGGACAACTATTACTTTATTGCGATTTTACCGCAATTTGCATTTCGCTTTTTTATGCTTTTTTGGGCAAATTTGTTGTTGGGCAGATTAAAAACACAACTACATGCTGTTCTGTAGCTTCTCCACTGAAGTCTATTAAACCAAAAACAGCACAGTTTTGTGTTAAAAAAAAGTCTGACCTTTTCCAAAAATGCAGAGGCACAAAAATGCATTGGTGTGAACATGTTTCATAGGAATCGGTGTTGAAAATAATGTCCTGTGTTTCTGCAAAAAGCATGAAAAAACACATAGGTGTGAACTGAGCCTTGGCAGCTAAATTTTGTACTACTATGGTAACATATTCTTTTTTTTTTTTTTTTTACGTGCAGGATTGCTCTTTATTAGCACACATAAGTGGTACATAGACAACAGGTATCGAAATAGTAGTACAGATCAAAAGGGAAGACAACCCATCAAATAAGACACACAAACAAATAAATAGAAAAAATATGGGGGGGGGGGGGGCTATACATTTCATCAGTGAATACAATTAGAAATATTCATATACACAACCAATATTAACACTCCAACCATGGTTGCCAGAGTTTTACCAATAGGACATCGTAGGATGGGAGGGGGGAAGCGCACTTGAAAATATTTCCTTTTTGCATAATACAATAAGTAAGAGATCAACAATTTAGTGTATCTAGGTCTCTGCTCATCATGTATGCCAAGTAACGCTAGTTCTGAAGTACAGAGAAGAGACAGTTGTAAACGGGTGTTGAGATCACAAAGATTCCATCCAGAACTGTGTCACCCATGGGCATGTCCAAAACTTATGAAAGTAAGTGCCCACCTCTGAGAGACACTGAGTGCAATCAGGAGATTGCTGTGAATAGATTCTGTGCAACCTCTGTAGCATAAAATAAACCCAATGCAGGAGCTTTGTTTGAATTAATTTACTGTATATCTGGATGCTATAACTAACCTGGAACAGTCCTCAAAGCATTCCTCCCAGATTTCCTTATCAAGCACTGGTATATATCCACATGCCAGTATTTCCACAACATGTCCATCTTAGATTCTACACTAAGCAGTGCCATATAAAATGTAGACGGGGCTTTGTCATGGTATCCTGCGCTAGAAGCTCTTCATTCGGGTCTATTTCTAAATGGGGCGGAACTGGGAATCAGGAGGGAATCACATGCTGTAATTGATAGTAGTAGAAATACATCCAATGGGGTAATCCAAACCTAGCAGATAAGTCTCTAAAGGGTAACAGTATCCCTGAAGGCAAAATGTCACAAAGTCTCAGAATATCATATTTAGCCCAAACCTGAGGGTCAGGAACCATCCTAATATGGGGGAGGGAGGGATTTCCTCACAAAGGGTGATAAGGAGACCAATGGCCAGGCTTCCAGAAATGCAAACTAGCAACTACCCAGACCTTTAAAGTAACCCTAGTCAGAAGTGGGAGAGATGGGTATGACACTGAGTCCCTGTATACTAGATTGCCAAGCTCCATAAGGGATCTCAAGAAAGTCACTTCTAGATAAACTGCTGTCTTATCCCTAGAGCCCACAAGCCACCAAGGAACAGTGATCAACATGGCAGCCCAACGGTATACTAGATAATTAGGAGGTGCTAGTCCCCCACAACTAACCAGTAGCTTTAGAGTCAACCTCTTCGCGGGGCAGCACCTGCCCATAGGAAGGAGCTCACACAGCACTCAAGTTCCCTAAAAAGGAGCTTCGCAGGCAGATGGGACATTTACGAAAATACATAATTGAACTTGGGAAGGAAAATCATTTTTAATATATTAATGCGACCCAGCAGATATAAAAGCAAGTAATAGTAGCAGTACAGGGTAAGGATTAAGACTGCAATACTTTTTCCTCCAAGAGGCCAATCTGCCATCCTCCAACGAGTCAGGAGTCCCTCTCCAAAATGGATAGAGGCTCAAGAGCCAAGGCAAATAGACTTGGTGATAAAAGGCATCCCTGACGGGTGCCTCTGCCCAGGGGGGGAAAAAAATCGGAGATTACATCATTTGTATGCATCCGCAATTGTAACCTATTCTTAGGAAGGCCTTGGTAAATGGCATTGCTAAAGTCATGCTGTGAGGATATTGAATCATGGGTTAACTTGGGTGTATCCGCAACTGAAAAAATATGTTTTTTTTTTTTCAGTTTTCTTGAAAAAATGTATTTAAATGGTTTCTGATCATTAGCAAATATCACACCTAAGCTTTATACATGGTGTGATGTGTGTTAATTTTCAACACTTCTTTCCATGTTAGCCATTTTACGCTAACAGCTAATTTTTATGAACCTTAGTCTTTCTACCAGAACTATCTTTGTCTAACCAGGGTTTAATTGCACCCATCAGTTCTTCCTGATCAGCTAGACTGGCATTTATTGGCATCATCTTAAAGCATTCTGCTTGAAGGGTGTCTTTAGCTGGATGTACTAGAACTGGCTGGTATAACTCAGTTGTACCATATATACTGCAAATATCAGCAGGGATTGAAGTGATTCCTGTAGTCCATAAAACAAATGATATATGTGTACATGGATATCTTTCTTGTGTGGGCCTTTGGGATCAGAATGACAAGAAGGATTTAAGCTAGCTGATAACTGAGACATGTATACCATGATACTGTGTTGGACATTTGATTAGGATGTGTGGTCTACCATAGCAATGTTTAAGAAGGATTAAGGTGAAATAGTTTACTTTTCTGTGTGTTTAAACATACTATTTATTACACAAGTACAACTAGATTTGTGTAAAGTTAAAGATGAATGCCATACAAATAGATACATTCACAGTTAAAATATGTACATAGGAACTGCTACTTGCCAAATGATTGGACATTCTATGAAGCCATTCAGACCACTTGCCTCTACAGCAGCTTAGTAAAAACACAAAGCTGATTGGACATTGAAGGAGTAGCAGCACAGTCATGAGCCAACAGTCTGCTCTCTCCTCATGGTGACATTTCCCAGTCTGGGTCCTGTTGTAAAAGGGATTACAAAACCAAATAATATTCAGGCAATGCAGATGTTTCATTTAAAAATACATTTTTACTTTTTTCTTTGTTTTTTTTTCTTTCTGTGATATGAAAGAAAAGAAAAAAGTAAGAGCCAGGATAGTTGAAATAAGCTTCCATAACACTCAAGAGCCCTTTATACCCCCTTTGCTGTCCTTAAAAAAAAATGGCAAACGTTTGTCAAAATCTCCTGATTTTTGCTTAAATTTCAGGAATAATAAATGAAAAAATTAGTCGCTTATAGAAAAAAACTGCATACAGTACATATTTGAACTGAGTTAAGGAACCACAAAGTAGAGAGGTAAAGATCTAAATAACAACACAGATCATGAGCTTTTAAAAAGGAGTTAGCAAGGTGGTTTCCATAATTCTATCTTGAAGGGTTTTCTTTTAAACTGTGTCCAGTTTCTATGTGTTATTATGTGTTATTTGTGTTATTTGTGTTATACAAATTTTAAATTAAAATTATTTTAAACGCTGAAAGTGTACAAAAGTAACAGAAAAAAAAAAATCAAACAATTTAATGAATTCACAGCTAAGAAGACAAATTATGATGTGTATTAGTATTGTCAGTGAGTTCTTGTTACAATAATATTCTAACACAAGCTACTGGAAGAGAACTTGGATAATTAATCGGTAATTATCTATTCGTTGTTTTCTCCATAGGTTCCTGTGTAGTAAGCATGTGACAGACTCAAGGTAATGTGGTTGGAGCACATTATATACATGATATATGAAATAAACTGTTATTCAATTCACTCTCATGGTGTCTGGCCTCTTAATTTCGTCAATGGCATGGCCAAAATGTCCATTGAGCTTGTTTATAAAGAAAAGGCATGCTTATATTTGTACACTATTTCCTTGTATGCAGCTTTGGAGAGCCTGCACACAAGCTTTTTCCACCACTTCTAATAGGATTGAACCAATAACTCCAGTATTTTCAGAGAAAGGCGATGTATTTTTGATAATAACCTAGAAAACAAACTGCTAAACTAGAAAACAAACCTGCTAACTTAAAGTGGAATTCCAGCTTTATCCTAATGACTCTTAAAACTGTCCTTTTTCCTCCTCCTAACACCTATGTGAACAAACCTGTCTAAAGCCTCATACACACGATCGGACTTTGTACAAACTTTCCCGTGGATTTTTGTACAAAGGGCGTCGGTTGTGAACTTGTATTGCATACACATGGCAGGACTTTTTCAGCCAACTTTCACCAAATCACGTGGTTTTTCTGCTCTTACTGCCACCTTTGGTCAACTTCTGTATTGTTGTCTGATCTTTTGCATTGGTTCTGAGCATGCATGTTTGTACTTTGTACAAAAGTCCTATGGTTTTCTGTACACACGATCGGACTTTTGTTGCCAGAAAGTTTGTCTGTTTGCACAGCCAACAAAAGTCCAATGTAAACCGAAAAAGTTTGTCCGATGGAGCGTACACACGGTCGGATGTTGCCTTAAAACACCTAATTTACATGTTTGTTGTCAAAAGGTCTGATCGTGTGTATGGGCCTTAAGAAAGATGCACATATTTACCTATTTTTAGGCCACTCTGGTTTAGTTACGTGATCTTGCTTCCTGTGTCAGGCAGTGCTGCTGCAGGGGAAAGGAGGGCGTGCAAACAATGAATGGGCCTTTAAAGTCTATAGATGATGTCACTGCTCCAGGCATAACCAGCCATTGTTGCAGCACTCTCTCCTGCAACAATGCTAGCCGACATAGGGGAGATCATGTGACCGAACCAGAGCGGGCTGAACATAGGTAAGTATACAGATTTTTTTTACACAAGTTAGTTAGAAGAGTAGTACAGATGAAGCTGGAATTTCATTATAAGAGGAAGATGGAGAGGCTTACATTCACTACTGTCATAGTGTTATACTAAATTTGCAAACATTTGCTCTCATGTCCAAGTATAACGCTTGATGAATGTGTCATATGCCAGAAAAATAAAGAAAAAATTGTCTAAAAGCCTTAGAAAATGGTGGAAAATTGTGAACAGGAAAAGTGCCAAACTGACAAATTCTTCTGGTGTACAAAACTATTTAACATGCTTTCAAAAATAGGATGAAAGCTATAAAGGAATGTTTACCATATGTGGCTCACCCATATATTGTATTCAACCCTTTATAAATAGCCAAATTTGAATCTATCTTCAGCCCCGGAAGATTTGGCTGCTTAATAACCAGGCCTTTTTTTGCGATTCGGCACTGTGTCGCTTTAACTGACAATTGCATGGTCGTGCGATGCTGCACCCCACAAATAGAGCTTTCTTTTGGTGGTATTTGTTCGCCTCTGCGGTTTTTATTTTTTGCGCTATAAACCAAAAAAGAGCAAAATGTTTTGTATTTTTGCTATAATAAATATTCCCCTCCTTTAAAAAAAAAAAGCAAATTTCTTTTCTCAGTTTAGGCCGACATTCTTCTACATATTTTTGTTAAAAATCACAACAAACATATATTGATTGATTTGCGCAAAAGTTATAGCGTCTACAAAATAGGGGATAGATTTATAGCATTTTTATTTATTTATTTATTTATTTTTTTACTAGTAATGGTGGTGATCTGTGATTTTTATTGTCACTGCGACATTATGGCGGACACATCAGACAATTTTGACACATTTTTGGGACCACTGGCATTTATACAGCGATCAGTCCTATAAAAATGCATTGATTACTGTATAAATGTCATTGGCATTGAATGGGGTTAACACTAGGGGCGATCAAGGGGTTAACTATGTTCCCTGGGAGGTGATTCTAACTGAAGGGGGAGGGGACTGACTAGAGGAAGTGACGGATCGCGGTTCCTAGCTAATAGGAACACACGATCTGTCACTCCTGTCAGAACAGAACAGGGAAGTGTGTGTTTACACACTCATCCCTGTTCTGTGTCTCCTGCTCGCGATCGCCCATGGCCAGCGGTCATCTTGACCGTTGGCCATGAGCATCGGCACCCCCGCTGTGCAGTGGGCGCACGCGCCTGCTATACAGATCCTGCAAACCAACGTATAGCTATGACGGGATTGTGCCGACCTGCCACAGTATGATGGTAGCTGGTCAGCAAGCGGTTAATATTATTAGTTCTGTCTTTTGCTAATTATTTGAGAATGTTATTTTGTTCACTTAAAATAAAATAGTCAGTGCTTTAAAACAACTGCTTTTGGGGCTATTAGAAGTTGAACTCACCACCAAATTTAATGAGCAGTGTCTTCTGATACACGTATGTTTAACATGGGTATTTGCCTATTTTCTGACGTTTTAAAAGAGGTAATAAAATGCCTTAGCCCCTGTACACACGGTTGGAAATTCCAACGGAAAAGGTCCGATCGGACCATGTTGTCAGATAATCCGACCATGTGTGGGCTACATTGGACTTTTTCCGTCGGAATGTCCGACCAACAAAGTTTGAGAGCTGGATATAAAATTTTCCGACAACATGATCCGATCTGACTTTTTCCGATCGTTTGTAGAGAATTCCGATTGGGCAAAGTGCCCCCCATGCTCAGATCAAATTATGAGACCAAAGCTATTGGCTACTAGCCGCAGCGTATTCCCGTTGCAACGAACTAACGTCATCACAATCCGAACGATCGGATTTTCTGACAACTTTGTCTGACTGTGTGTATGCAACACCAGTTTCTGACAAAATCCATCGGCAAAAATCTGACGGATTTTGTTGTCGGAATGTCCGACCGTGTGTACAAGGGCTTGAAGCTGAAGTCTAGACAGATATAAAATATATAAATTAATGCAGCCCCCTAGTCAATAATGCATCATTAAATATATGTTTTTCTTGCAGTCCCTGTACAGCAGGGCTGGAGTGCGAGAGGAAGAAGCAATACAAGGATTTTATTGTATTGTATTGATACAAAATATCAGTTCATGTGCTGACTAGTGATGGACGAACTTCCGACGGGACGTTTCGCGAACGCGAAACGCGAACGGACACAAACGTTCGCGAAAACGACCGTTCGCCGCGGGCTCCATTGACTTCAATGGGAGGCGAATTTCGCAAACCTTTAGGTCGAATTTGCGGCCACGGGGTAATTATTAGGGGGTAGCACGTAGTCCCACCACCTGGACAATAGCATAATACATGTATGAGGTGAATTTGGGATCGATAACTACAAGCATTTTTTTTTTATTTGGGAAATTGTTCTGACAATTCAGGACTATGGAGCTAATGAAGGCAATGGAGGAGAGGGAAGGTCAGGGACCAGGGTAGGCAAACAAGAGGGTGCAGGAGATACAGAGCACTGACAGCAGCACCGTAATACAGAGCACTGACATCAGCACCGTGACATACAGCGCTGACAGCAGCTCCGTGACATACAGCGCTGACAGCAGCTCCGTGACATACAGCGCTGACAGCAGCTCCGTGACATACAGCGCTGACAGCAGCTCCGTGACATACAGCGCTGACAGCAGCTCCGTGACATACAGCGCTGACAGCAGCACCGTGACATACAGCGCTGACAGCAGCTCCGTGACATACAGCGCTGACAGCAGCTCCGTGACATACAGCGCTGACAGCAGCTCCGTGACATACAGCACTGACAGCAGCTCCGTGACATACAGCGCTGACAGCAGCTCCGTGACATACAGCGCTGACAGCAGCACCGTGACATACAGCGCTGACAGCAGCTCCGTGACATACAGCGCTGACAGCAGCTCCGTGACATACAGCGCTGACAGCAGCTCCGTGACATACAGCGCTGACAGCAGCTCCGTGACATACAGCGCTGACAGCAGCTCCGTGACATACAGCGCTGACAGCAGCTCCGTGACATACAGCGCTGACAGCAGCTCCGTGACATACAGCGCTGACAGCAGCTCCGTGACATACAGCGCTGACAGCAGCTCCGTGACATACAGCGCTGACAGCAGCTCCGTGACATACAGCGCTGACAGCAGCACCGTAAGCAGCCCCAGGAGGAAGTCAGCACAGCACAGGGATGGTGTGATCCCCTCATAATAAGAACCCCCAGGAGGAAGTCAGCACAGCACAGGGATGGTGGGAGCCCCTCATAATAAGAACACCCAGGAGGAAGTCAGCACAGCACAGGGATGGTGGGAACCCCTCATAATAAGCAGCCCCAGTAGAAATATGACACCGCTCAACCTCTTCAAAGAGGAGGGTAGGGGCATATAGTACGGTGTGCTTTTTTGGGTCAGGGAAGTGAGCCAAATGAATTAAGAAGGTCTGTGTGCTTGATTCCAAAAATTGTTTATAGACATATACATGGTCTACTGATCACATGTGTTGAATTCCTCCGAGATCCATGCCTCATTCATTTTTAGAAATGTGAGGTAGTTAACACTGTGGTGAGCTAGGCGAGTACGCTTATCGGTCACAATCCCCCCTGCTGCGCTGAACGTCCTTTCGGACAGGACACTGGATGAGGGGCAAGCCAACAGTTCGATTGCAAATTGGGCAAGCTCTGGCCAGAGGTCAAGCCTGCCCACCCAGTAGTCTAGGGGTTCATCACTCCTCAGAGCGTCCACATCGGCCGTTAACCCAATGTAGTCGGACACCTGACGGTCTAGGCGTTCCCTGATGCTGGATCCGGATGACACCTGTCGATGGGTCGGCTGAAAGAATGACCTCATATCCGAAGTCACCAACACATCTTCAAACCGGCCTCTTCTTGCAGGCGCTGTTGGATTGGTACCCGCAAATCCTTCTCTGGGAGTGGGAATTGCTCCTCTGCCAGCGCACGCAAAAGCAGAATGCAGCATTTCTCGAAGCAAGGCCTGGAAGTGCTGCATTCTGACAGCCCTCTGCGACGGCGGTAACATTTCCGCCATTTTGTGTTTGTACCGGGGGTCTAAGTACGTTGCCACCCAGTACTGGTCCTTGACCCTCATGCTTTTTATACGGGGGTCCCTATTAAAACACTGGAGCATGAAGGCCCCCATTTGCACTAAAGTGGAAGCGGTGTGGTGGCCTGGCTCCTGCTCATCATCCAGGATAATGTCGTCCTCTTCATTCTCCTCTCCCCATCCTCGCACAACAGGGATCCCAGAAAGGTTTAAAGCATGCTCTTCTTGCTCCTGCTCATCCGCCCCGGCACCATCCTCCTCTGACTCCTCATCAGACTCCTGTTGTTGACTTGTCTCAGATAGAGTAGCCCCCCCTGGGAATTCATCCAGCATTGCGACTTCCTCATCTTCCCGCTCCTGCTCCTCCACAGCCTGATCAATGACACGACGCAATGCACGCTCCAGAAAGAAGGCATAAGGTACCATGTCACTGATGGCGCCATGGCTGCGACTGACCAGTTTGGTGATCTCCTCAAATGGCCGCAGAAGTCTGCATGTGTCGCGCATGAGCAGCCACTGGCGCGGTGAAAAAAAACCCAGCTCCCCAGAACCGTTTCTTTCGCAGAGTTCATACAGGTAGACGTTAACTGCACGTTTCTGCTGGAGCAGCCTATCAAGCATATAGAAGGTTGAGTTCCATCGCGTCGGGCAATCGCAAATAAGACGTCTGACCGGCAGATGGTGTCGCCGCTGAATGTCAGCAAGGCGAGCCATGGCCGTGTAAGATCTTCTGAAATGGGCCGAGATTTTCCTTGCCTGCCGCAAGATGTCCTGGACCCCAGGGTATTTGACAAGGAATCGCTGCACGACCAAGTTTAAGACGTGTGCCATGCACGGCACGTGCGTGATTTTGCCCTGTTTCAATGCGCTAAGCAGATTGGCACCGTTGTCACACACCACTTTACCAACTGTCAAATTGAGCGGTGTTAGCCACTCATCTGCCTGTGAACGCAAAGCTGAAAGGAGTGCCGGGCCAGTGTGGCTCTTTGCTTCCAGGCACAACAGACGCAGCACGGCATGGCAACGTCTCACCTGGCATGTGGAATAGGTTCTGGGGAGCTTGGGCGGTGCAGTGGAAGAGACGCTAGCAGCGGAAAAGGAGGAGGCAGCTGAGGAGGAGAGGGAGGAGGATGGAGTAGGAGGAGGAGAAGAAGAGTCAGGCCTGCATGCAATCCGTGGCGGTAAAACCAAATCTACACGGGTGCCACGGGTTACATGCTTGACGGCCGTCAGAAGGTTCACCCAGTGGGCAGTAAAACTGATATACCTTCCCTGCCCGTGTTTGCTAGACCACGTGTCTGTGGTCAGATGTATCTTGGCACCGACACTGTGTGCCAGAGATACATTCACTTGCCGCTGAACATGGCCATATAGCTCTGGGATGCCCTTCTCTGAGAAATACTTCCTTCCTGGGACCTTCCATTGTGGTGTTCCAATGGCCACAAATTTGCGAAAGGCCTCCGAGTCCACCAGTTTATATGGCAGTAGTTGGCGGGCTATGAGTTCTGACAAGCCAGCCGCCAACCGTTGGGCAAGAGGGTTATCCGGCGTCATCATTTTTTTACGCTCAAACATTAGGCCCACGGAAGCCTGCCTTTTTGCAGAAAAATGTGAGCTTGGCGTGATGGAAGGTGGAGTGGAGGACAATTGTGAGGAGAGAGGAGAAGGAGAAGTAGAAGACGAGGCTGGACGGTGAGAGCCTGCAGTGTGGCTTTGTGTGTTCCGTTGCTCCCACTGGGCTCGGTGATGGCTGCTCATGTGCCTTCTTAAGGCGGTCGTCCCTAGGTGAGTATTGGGCTTACCGCGACTAACGCGTTGACTGCAAAGATTGCAGATGGCAACGCTATTGTCAGCAGCGGACACGTTAAAAAAAGCCCACACTGCGGAGCCATGTGCCGGTGTCCTGGGAGCGCCAGATGTGACCGTACATGGTCGATGACTCGCTCCTGATACATTTGCAGTCTGCTTTGTCCCTGCTGTGCAATGTAAGTCATTGCTGCTTCTCCTCCCTATCTGCTGGTCCATATCTCCCTCTGAACTCCCCTCCTCTTCCTCTCTTGTGGGCACCCACGTGACATCACTAGACACGTCATCATCAACGTCACCTTCCCCACCGCTATAAGTAGAGTAGGCAGCAACACCGGGGACCAACCTCCTCCTTGGGCTGATCTGGGTACTGGCGTCAGACTGCTGAGTAGCGCTTGTTGCTACCTCCTCTTCCTGATCCAATACCAAGAGTGGCTGCGCATCAGAAATGTCCTCTTGATATGGATCGGAAAATAATTCCAGTGACTCAAGCGGAAGGTATGTGGTGGTGGTGGTGGTGGTCGTGTTGTTGGTGGTAGTGTCTTTGGGGGTGCACATAGCAGAGAGTGAAGAAGAGGGTGCAGATCGAGAGGATGAGGAGGGTGCAGAAGAGTAAGGCTGAGCGAGCCACTCAACCAAGTCTGGTGCATCCTTTAAAGTAATTGAACGCACCTTCTGCAACTTCCCACTTTGGCTCAAGCCTGTTGCTCCTGCCCTACCCCTACCACCCCTGCGGAAGGGCCTGCCTCTTCCTCTGCATGTCATTTTTTAAATGACCCTGTGACAAAACTCTTAGTCCCTATACCGCTGAAGGACTGCTGCAGTATAGGTGAGCGGTCAGCAGTGGTGCACGTCAACCCTATCTATTGTGGACCGATAGCGGTCCTTACAGAACAGCAGACTGTACCGCACTCAAGCCTATGTACCGTAGCACCCTATACCAAGTTACCAGTCCTTATAAGAACTTTTGTGGACCAAGCAGGTTGTGTATTAGTGTTTAGCAGACTGTACGTCAGTCCCTATACCGCTGAAGGACTGCTGCAGTATAGGGCAGCGGTCAGCAGTGGTGCACGTCAACCCTATCTATTGTGGACCGATAGCGGTCCTTACAGAACAGCAGACTGTACCGCACTCAAGCCTATGTACCGTAGCACCCTATACCAAGTTACCAGTCCTTATAAGAACTTTTGTGGACCAAGCAGGTTGTGTATTAGTGTTTAGCAGACTGTACGTCAGTCCCTATACCGCTGAAGGACTGCTGCAGTATAGGGCAGCGGTCAGCAGTGGTGCACGTCAACCCTATCTATTGTGGACCGATAGCGGTCCTTACAGAACAGCAGACTGTACCGCACTCAAGCCTATGTACCGTAGCACCCTATACCAAGTTACCAGTCCTTATAAGAACTTTTGTGGACCAAGCAGGTTGTGTATTAGTGTTTAGCAGACTGTACGTCAGTCCCTATACCGCTGAAGGACTGCTGCAGTATAGGGCAGCGGTCAGCAGTGGTGCACGTCAACCCTATCTATTGTGGACCGATAGCGGTCCTTACAGAACAGCAGACTGTACCGCACTCAAGCCTATGTACCGTAGCACCCTATACCAAGTTACCAGTCCTTATAAGAACTTTTGTGGACCAAGCAGGTTGTGTATTAGTGTTTAGCAGACTGTACGTCAGTCCCTATACCGCTGAAGGACTGCTGCAGTATAGGGCAGCGGTCAGCAGTGGTGCACGTCAACCCTATCTATTGTGGACCGATAGCGGTCCTTACAGAACAGCAGACTGTACCGCACTCAAGCCTATGTACCGTAGCACCCTATACCAAGTTACCAGTCCTTATAAGAACTTTTGTGGAACAAGCAGGTTGTGTGTTAGTGATTAGCAGACTGTACGTCAGTCCCTATACCGCTGAAGGACTGCTGCAGTATAGGTGAGCGGTCAGCAGTGGTGCACGTCAACCCTATCTATTGTGGACCGATAGCGGTCCTTACAGAACAGCAGACTGTACCGCACTCAAGCCTATGTACCGTAGCACCCTATACCAAGTTACCAGTCCTTATAAGAACTTTTGTGGACCAAGCAGGTTGTGTATTAGTGTTTAGCAGACTGTACGTCAGTCCCTATACCGCTGAAGGACTGCTGCAGTATAGGGCAGCGGTCAGCAGTGGTGCACGTCAACCCTATCTATTGTGGACCGATAGCGGTCCTTACAGAACAGCAGACTGTACCGCACTCAAGCCTATGTACCGTAGCACCCTATACCAAGTTACCAGTCCTTATAAGAACTTTTGTGGACCAAGCAGGTTGTGTATTAGTGTTTAGCAGACTGTACGTCAGTCCCTATACCGCTGAAGGACTGCTGCAGTATAGGGCAGCGGTCAGCAGTGGTGCACGTCAACCCTATCTATTGTGGACCGATAGCGGTCCTTACAGAACAGCAGACTGTACCGCACTCAAGCCTATGTACCGTAGCACCCTATACCAAGTTACCAGTCCTTATAAGAACTTTTGTGGACCAAGCAGGTTGTGTATTAGTGTTTAGCAGACTGTACGTCAGTCCCTATACCGCTGAAGGACTGCTGCAGTATAGGGCAGCGGTCAGCAGTGGTGCACGTCAACCCTATCTATTGTGGACCGATAGCGGTCCTTACAGAACAGCAGACTGTACCGCACTCAAGCCTATGTACCGTAGCACCCTATACCAAGTTACCAGTCCTTATAAGAACTTTTGTGGAACAAGCAGGTTGTGTGTTAGTGATTAGCAGACTGTACGTCAGTCCCTATACCAATGAAGGACTGCTGCAGTATAGGGCAGCGGTCAGCAGTAGTGCACGGCAACCCTATGTATTGTGGACCGATAGCGGTCCTTACAGAACAGCAGACTGTAACGCACTCAGGCCTATGTACCGTAGCACCCTATACCAAGTTACCAGTCCTTATAAGAACTTTTGTGGACCAAGCAGGTTGTGTGTTAGTGATTAGCAGACTGTACGTCAGTCCCTATACCAATGAAGGACTGCTGCAGTATAGGGCAGCGGTCAGCAGTAGTGCACGGCAACCCTATGTATTGTGGACCGATAGCGGTCCTTACAGAACAGCAGACTGTACTGCACTCAGGCCTATGTACCGTAGCACCCTATACCAAGTTACCAGTCCTTATAAAAACTTTTGTGGACCAAGCAGGTTGTGTGTTAGTGTTTAGCAGACTGTGCGTCAGTCCCTATACCGCTGAAGGACTGCTGCAGTATAGGGCAGCGGTCAGCAGTAGTGCACGGCAACCCTATGTATTGTGGACCGATAGCGGTCCTTACAGAACAGCAGACTGTAACGCACTCAGGCCTATGTACCGTAGCACCCTATACCAAGTTACCAGTCCTTATAAGAACTTTTGTGGACCAAGCAGGTTGTGTGTTAGTGATTAGCAGACTGTACGTCAGTCCCTATACCAATGAAGGACTGCTGCAGTATAGGGCAGCGGTCAGCAGTAGTGCACGGCAACCCTATGTATTGTGGACCGATAGCGGTCCTTACAGAACAGCAGACTGTACTGCACTCAGGCCTATGTACCGTAGCACCCTATACCAAGTTACCAGTCCTTATAAGAACTTTTGTGGACCAAGCAGGTTGTGTGTTAGTGATTAGCAGACTGTACGTCAGTCCCTATACCAATGAAGGACTGCTGCAGTATAGGGCAGCGGTCAGCAGTAGTGCACGGCAACCCTATGTATTGTGGACCGATAGCGGTCCTTACAGAACAGCAGACTGTACTGCACTCAGGCCTATGTACCGTAGCACCCTATACCAAGTTACCAGTCCTTATAAGAACTTTTGTGGACCAAGCAGGTTGTGTATTAGTGTTTAGCAGACTGTGCGTCAGTCCCTATACCGCTGAAGGACTGCTGCAGTATAGGGCAGCGGTCAGCAGTAGTGCACGGCAACCCTATGTATTGTGGACCGATAGCGGTCCTTACAGAACAGCAGACTGTACCGCACCCAAGCCTATGTACCGTAGCACCCTAGACAGACCAAGTTACCAGTCCTGATAAAGAGCTTTGTGGAACAAGTGAGTTGTGAATGATTAGCAGACTGCAGCAGAAGGGCAGCAGTCAAGTATAATATTCTTTCTATATTTGGAAGAAAGAATATTATACGTGTACAAGCCTATTACCGTACCACTGATACCAGTCCTGAAAAGAACCTTTGTGGAACTAATAGTAACAGCAAGTCTTTAAAATTATCCTCACTGCCTGACACACTGCTTCCTGCCTGTCCCTATACAAATTGGCAAAAAAGAGTAGGCTGGAACGATTAGCTGGAACAGCTCTTTTGTGGACCTGATAGTAACAGCTAATGATGATGATGATGATGATGATGAAGAAAGACTAATCTGGCTGAGCTGTCCCTAAAATAGCAGCATACAGCGCTCTGTCCCTTTATCTAAACTGACAAAAGAAACTCAGGCTGCTGACCTAACACCTATACCAGTCCTGAAAAGAACTTTTGTGTACCAAATAGCTAGCGTTTTCTCTGTCCCTACTCCACACAGGATCCTTTCCCTACAGTGACAGAAGAAAGAATGTAAAATGGCCACCGGATCGGGTGTATTTATAGGTTAGGGGGAATGTCCAAGTGTCCATGAGCTGTCATGTCTCAATTGGTTGTCCTGTAACACATGATAAACGTGTCACGAAAGGTTAAAGTTCTTGTATACATTAAACACGTAAGTCCGCCGGGGCGAACGACGGAAAAAGGCGTTCGAACCCGCGGACGGCGAAAGTCGGAAATTCGCCGCGAAACGACCGCCGGGCGAACCGTTCGGCCATCACTAGTGCTGACAAGAAGCATGCTGATAGATGGAGAAAGCGCGACCGAAAGATTAGCTTGTCACTGTGTTGCTACTCCATTCACTGTCCAGTCACATACTGGGGTGGGTTCCAGGACAACCTGGGCTCAGAAGCGGCGGGTTAAATGATACATAATGAATGATATGATCATTTTAAATCTAGTGGCAGAAAAATGCTGAGAGGGAAATCTCAGTGAGGTCTTTGTCAGTCAACTCTCAACTCCATCCAGATTGATATTTTTTAGTACATATGCATGCAGTTCACCTTATTGGCTTGCAGTTCTGCCCCATCCTACCGTAAAAGCTGCAAAAGGCTGAAAAATAAGTTAAATTAAGGCACTTGTTGACTTGAAATTTAAAGATTTATTGATGAATACATAACTATCAATTTGAAGCTTGTAGATCTGCCGGGATCTCAGCCTTAACTGCAGCATTAATAATATTCATAAGCCCCTGATTCCTAGCAATAGCATCAAGTGGCATAAGAGCCATGTTTCAGTGTGGGTTCAGTTAAGGGACCACTGTCCCACCTTTATCTGTAGTAGATTCTCTTGTAGAAGATAGTATATACATTATATTACCAAAAGTATTGGGACACCTGCCTTTACATGAATTTTAATGGCATCCCAGTCTTAGTCTATAGGGTTCAATATTGAGTTGGCCCACCCCTTGCAGCTATAACAGCCTAATAGGTAAGGTTGTGATGCTGTGCTGTGAATTCTCTGATGAATTATGTAAATCACTATAATAAAGTGTTGGTGCAAGAGTTGTTTTTGTAACAAACAAAGGTAAACACAGACAGAGCTACAGTAAGTGCCAATAAATAAATCAAACTATGACACATATCACAAAATATGAAGTGCTAAAGTGCAAAGTGAAACAGTTGCTTAGTGTAGCAATCATAATAATCAGCATATAGTGATAATAATAACCACTAGACAATAAGGGCCGGTTCACACAGCGAGGCGAGGTAAGTCGGAGACGCCTCGCCGCGACCTGCGGGGAGCTCAGCGGCGACTTGCAGAGGACTTCTGTATAGAAGTCAATGCAAGTCGCCCCCGAAGTCGCCCCGAAGTAGTACAGGAACCTTTTTTCTGAGTCGGAGCGACTCGAGTCGCTCCTCTCAGAACGGTTCCATTGTACAGAACGGGGGCGACTTGCGGGAGCGAGGCGAGGCGAGCCGTGTCGCCTCGCCTCGCCTCGCTGTGTGAACCGGCCCTAATGCATAACCATGCAAATGCTAAGCGTATAAAACTGCAGGTTTTGCTGGGTGCAATCTTAGAACAAAAAAATATTATAGCTAGTAATAATAAAGGGATAAAACGTCCACTGAGTCACCCTGGGCTCTGATTTCAAAGTGTCCCAAAAAAACTGTGACAAATCAAAAATTGTTGAATGAGTGGTATTTAATGTGCACAAGCCCCTCACCTTACTGCTGTCCCAATATTTTGGTAATATAGTGTGTATGTATGATATATGTATGATATATATACATATATATATATATATATATATATATATATATATATATATATATATATATATATATATATATTTTTTTTTTTTTTTCTGTCATGAGTATGACAGATTATTACTATGTGTACCATGCATGCAAATAAAAAGAGAATGGGGACTTAACCTTCACATGTTCACTTTCAAGGCAATATACCCTCTTTTTATATCAGCCTTTCTCAACCTTTTTACACCAGAGACCACCCTAAGATAGATTTCAGGCCTCATAAATGGGTCCCCATTCAAGTCCCCGAAAATGGGATGGAAAATGGGATGGATCATTGGCAAACTTCTTATGTTGCTCAAACCAGTTCCATCTGTCTCAGTGACACTGGCTTAGTTTCTGGTAATGTTGTTTTCTCCATTGCATTCTCTTTTTATTTACATGCATGGTATACATAGTAATAATCTGTCATACTCATGACAAAAGAAAAAAAAAACCCTACTTAAACCAATTCATCAGGGGTCAATGGGGAAAATGTCTCTTACGTTGGTTGTTCGTTTGAAGAAGGATACCCTTACAGTGGTGTTTGCAATGGAACTCTTATAGCTAAAAAGATAACTGGTATCATACTGCTGGCTTTGTCTTGTAGCACATCAAATGGGAGGTCAATCAACCACAGTTTAAGGAACCCTTGTAACCTCTGGAGGAACCCTAGGTTTCATGGATCCCTAGTTGAGAATGGCTGTTCTACATAGAGGAACACGGCTAAAATCTTTCACCAGGTTTATTTCAGTTTACAAAACGCAACACACAAAAGCAGTATACTGTATATTACAAAGGTCAGTTGCATTTACGGCAATTCAAGAGGTCAAAGCAGCACAAACACGTTTTAGATAGGGAATTGCTTTTCGAGTAATGTGCGTGTTTCCTTCTGGACAGAATATATAATCATTCACTACACCAGTTACCAACATTATATTTCAGTGTTAGTTCTCAGACATATACAGATTGCATGTTTCTGCCAAGCACAAAAAGCCGTGTGGGTTTAGAACAATGACAAAAACATTAATACAGGCTGGATTCCATTCATGCCACATTGTCACACAGCTTGTCAAATTATTACCTATGCTCAAATGTTGTAGCTGTTAGAGCGGATTCTATTTCAGAGGGAAATACACTCACTTTCACAGACAATATAATGTGTTGAAATATACAAGTTATATTTAAATATGACATTTGAATTGTTTAAAGAATTCCTGTCAGACATCATCTGAAACATATATATTTCAACTGAAGCTCCCGATAGTCATGCTTCTTATGACTGTATCAAGATAATACACTGGCAATTAGGAATGTCAAAAGAAAGTTCAGAAAACAGATACAAATGAAATCTATACTCAACAGATGTACTAGAATCTTAAACTGGCATACCAACTGTTCCAAGCTGAAACATTCTAAAAACAATAACACTGAATGTTTTGTTGCATAATGGCGTGTACACATGACCAGACTTTCCGGCAGACTAGGTCTGACGGTCTTCCCGCCGACTTTCGGTGGAGTTCCGACAGACTTTCCGAACGAATAGACTTGGCAAAACACGAGTGGACTAAGTCCTTTGGAAGTCCATTCATTTTGAACGTGATGACGTAAGACGGGACTACAAAAGTTAGTTCAATAGCCAGTAGCCAATAGCTTCCCTTGCGTCGTATTTGGTCTGTCGGACCAGCATACAGACGTACAGTTTTCCCGATAGGAATTGAGTCCGTTGGACAGATTTGAAACATGTTCTATTTCTAGGTCCATCGGATTTTTTAAATGAAAAACGATCAGATTAGCCCACACACGATCGGATCCGTCGGACCTAGTCTGCCGGAAAGTCCGGTCGCGTGTGCGCGGCATTAGAGTTCATTCTCAACTAACATGTATCTGTATGTTGCGGTGCAATTGACTGGATCCCTCAACGCATCTCCAAGAAGCATGAGCGCTGCAAATCACAGCGCATGGGTGTTGATTTACTAAAGGCTGTTCACTTTGCAAGGGAATTTGCTTTGAAGGCTAACTCCACCTTTTGCAACATGTTACTTGCTACATCCCTATTTAGGGACGTAACATGTTGTTAAGCAACCTCAACCTCCAAAATTCCTCCTCCCCCCGCACCCCCATGGCAGCATGAGAGGGTTCTTCTCCTTTTCAGCAGATGTTACGTTTGAAATTGTTGTGGCTGTGTGGGGCTCCACCAATGCACCATATCATTCATTCACATAAATCTGTTAAGGCAGGCAGAAGGACCTGGAGGAGGAGTCTGCAGGAGCCTGGCATTGAACCCACAATCCACTGATCAAGAGTGTAATACTCTGGTGAAAAGAAGTAATGAAATAAATGCTCATTGTTTTCCATGCATGTATTATTTTTTTAAAGGTGAACTTTTTTAATTTTCCTTGCGTGTGATTTTGTATTCTTTGCAAAGTGAATTTTTACCACATTCATTAAGTTAAGGTAAAATTCCCTTGTAAAGTGAACAGCCTAGCTGCCTTTAGGAAACCAACTGCATGGTGTGCTGTGTGTTGTGCTGCAATAAAATGCAGCCTGCCTCTTTTTCATCACTTTGTCACTGTGCATTTCAGCCCAATCAGATTTTATGAGCTGTTAGACAGCAACACAAGACAATTAACAGCGAGCGCATTAAGGCGCCCCCGCATCATGGAATTATGGTCGTCAATAAAAATGTATTAAAAAAAATCTAGATTGTAAGTTTTAAATAAAAAAAATAAAGAGAGCGCTCATGAGGCAGGGAGTGGGAAAAACATTTTTTGCCTCAGTCTAGGAGGTTATATAAGCTCCTGCAGGGATTCCCGCTCACATTTGCCCAGAGGCAACTTAAAGCTTGAGCTCCCCCTTCCCTCCCACTCTTGTCGCTGGCACCATTATGTGGTTATGCCACCCTTGAACCAAGGGGGGACTTGCTTTATGAACTGATGTATATATAGCTCGAGTCCTACGACTGAGTGAGTTAGAATTGGTTTAAGTTGAAATAAAATGTATTTATATTTCATTGATTATTTGAATAAAGTCATTTGTTTTAACTTTAATACCAATAAAGGTGCCGCTGCCATTTAAACACCATTCTGTTGTGTTGTGATTATTTATAATAAAGGTACAACCTACAATTCCATGCATGTGCATTGCAGTACATAGCCTAGTGGTGTGAATGGTCCTTAAAGCAGATCAAAGTATACAGAATCTTCTCGGGTCCCTCTTCAGCTCTCCTTGCCCCCCTTTTTGTGTGCCCCCCACAGCACTCAGACACGAAGCTGTGGCCTGGCCCCACCCCCTCTCTATCCTGATTGACTGACCGACTTTGATTGACAGAAACAGGAGCCAATGGCACCGCTGCTGTGTCTCAGTCAATGCTAAGGCAGTACAGCCAGCACTCCCTTACAAGGTCTGAGCCCCATGAGTTTAATAGGATGACCTTAGCACCTGAAAAGCCAGAAGTCTTGGACTGCTGAGACATTCGTGGACATCGCTGGAGAGATACAAGGCTCAGATAAGTATTAGGGGGTGCCGGGGTGGGCTGCTGCACACAGAAGGCTTTTTTATCTTAATGCATAGAAAGCATTAAGATAAAAAAAAAAGTCTGCCTTTACAACTCCTTTAAGGGCTCGTTCTCACATTTTTGGTTCCCTGAAGAGTATAATTCCTGCCACAGCATGTGCAGCTAACGGGAGTAGAGGTGTGGGGGGGGGGGGGTAAAAGCTCAACTATGGGGTTTAATTGCTTCTGAACCTCGCATGTGAGCGAGCCCTAAGGGTTCATTCATGCATGAACATTATTAAGTGGCTCAGAAAGGAATGAGTAAAAGTAGAAAGCCCCTTTTTCTGAGAAAGAAACAACTCCTCAGGAACGACAGCAAAGATTTTGGCAAACTTTTGTTTGCAGATTTATACCATTACATGTTTTGAAGAAACTACTAATTGTTTTTTTATGTTCTTTCTTCAACTGATTTCAAAGTAGGAGGGTTTTACCATCCATAAAATCACACAAGTAAAGTCAGTGTTGCAATAAAGCTGCATTGTCTGCATTTGGGTGAGGCAAGACATACCTTTAGAAAGTAACACAAATACAACTTGCAGGGAATGTATATTATTTAACCAGTATTCAGATTACCAAAGATATGTACAGAGACAATGTTTAGTAATGTTAACAAAAAAAAAACGGTTTGTATATCAATCATATATGATAGTATATATGTCATATTGTTCTAGTAATGTTCTTGGTCATATCATATCTGTAAGGTGTTGTTAGCTTCTTTGAATATATGCATAGGTATGCCAGTGATGGATCGATAGCATCATCAAACAATGATCATGAAATGAAGCAAGCTCTGGGAGGCAGTGGAGGACAGCAAAGCCTGGAGAGCTATGGTCCATGAGGTCACGAAGAGTCGGACAGGACTCGACTAGACGACTGAACAACAATATCAGTGTGTACGAGCTTTATCTTGGAACAGCTAAAAGAAGCACAGTTCCTATTGTTATTTTTATAGTAAGGTTGTATTGCTAATACATTTAATATCACATATAACTATAAGTCCACAAAAAAATAAAAAAAAATAAAGTAATATATAGCAAAATCTGTACTTAAAAAAGAATAAGCATAAATACTTAAGAATTCAAAGTTCTGCTATATTTTACTTGCATGGTAACACCAAAGATATTACTAATTCTTCGCTTCCACAGTTGCTGAAGTTGCCATCTGTCAAAGAAAGTTTAGAAACTATATTTTTAGCTTGGGTGAAACTGCATATTTCAAGACAAATAGTAACTTTCCACAGTTCAAAAGAAGACAAATGCAAACTACAGTAAACATACATTTTACCGGAAAATTATTTTTCTTACAAAAATGATAGCAGAGAAAGATTGAACAAATTTAGTTACCATTACAAGTTCCCAGTAATTAAAGAGCAATTCTAGGCAACAAGCAAAAGCATAATTTTTATGCAGTACACGTGAAACTGTGCTAAGACAAAAACACATTTAAAAAAAAAAAATAGTACATCTCTACAATACATGCACATTGTCCATGTTTTATCTCTTTAAAAATACCTCTCTGTCCCATTTCACATGATTGATGTCAAGCAATATGGTCCTTCTTGTATCTGCGGCTGGATTGCCTATCTATTCCTTTATGTCAAGCAGGAACACATCAATAAACTGTCTGCAAAGGTGCACAGGGAGGCAAGGGGGCCCAAAACAAGGGTGGGGGAAAGGGTTGGACTATGAATGGTAATGGGTCCACAAGTAACTGAATAACTGGTGTCTTCTTACAGATGTGTCTAATTGCTGACTACATGTATCTTTACATTTATAAAGGATAAAAAAACGCAAATGTCAGCTTTGTACTGAAAATAATAAAGTTATCAAACACCATATGCTTCTAGAAAATATATCAGTGACCAATTTAAAGAAAGCCACAGGTCCAACCTACAGGCAACCACAAAGTGTTAAAAAAGGTTTCTTGTTTAACGAAAAAAAAATCAATCATGATCATCAGCCAAGCATATAGTTTTGGTTCTAATAAAGTCCAGTGCAGTTCAAGCTACAGTTACCTGGCCTGCCCATTTGTATATGGCTTAGGTCAGGGTTTCTCAGCTCCAGTCCTCAAGGCGCCTCAACCGGTCATGTTTTCAATCTCACCATTATTTTGCACAGGTGATTTGATCCGTTTCACTGCCTTGTAATTACCACAGCTGTTTTAGGTGAGGGAAATCCTGAAAACAAGACCAGTTGGGGCGCCTTGAGGACTGGAGTTGAGAAACACTGGCTTAGGTTAAAGCGATTGTAAAGTATCATTTTTTTTATACTTACCTGTGGAATTGGTTTTGCACAGAACAGCCCAGATCCTCCTCTTCTTGGGTACCTGGCTGGAGCTCCTGGCCCCTCCCTCCTGTTGGGCTGGAGCTGCAGTTCAGCCCCACCCCTGAGTTTGATTGACAGCAGCGGGAGCCAATGGTGCTGCTGCTGTGTCTCAGCTAATCAGGAGGGAGAGTCCCAGATGGCCAAAGAACTCGTGGACATAGCTGGATAGAGATGGAGCTCAGGTAAGTTTTAGGGGGGCTGCTGCACACAGAAGTTTTTTTTTTAATCTTGATGCATAGAATGCATTAAGATAAAAATAAAACCTTCTGACTTCACAACCACTTTAAACAGCTTATAAAAGGAGATTGAGTTTACACTGTAACTGTATTGTAGCTTATTCTGTACATTGCTTTATCCACACAGGTGTAGGAAGACTTTAATTGTTGGAATACCCATAGGATATTTCCTATGTTATGGCTTATCCACTTGCATAATTCAACCTGGCAGGAGACATTACTCACAACCCTTTGTAAGTAGTATTTTCTGCCCAATTAGACAAACCAACATAATAATTAACGCTTTATGGTATATCAAACTCCATTCTTACCCTAGATGTGCCCACACATTCACCCTGTTGGAAATCACTTGTGGCCATCCATCTGACCTGCCTCAATCCATCCATTTTTTTATGAATGTTATACTGTGCATTCTGAGTGAAGTTTCTGTCAATCAACATATGGCTAATTATTTCAATATCACTCTTTGTAATATGTTATTGATTGCTTCAATTTTATTCTATTCAGAACAACCAAAATTGTTCTAACCATTAAGCTCATGAAGAAGCGCAATTTTCACAAAATATGTCAAGCAGGAACCCAAGCTGGACCTCATAAACACCCCTACAGTGCTCTATACTATAGAAAATGGGATATAACTGTGTGTGGATACATATGTGTGTGTCAATTTGTGTACATATACGTGTACCCAACCCAGTAAGAAACTGATATACTAATACAACATACGGTACTGATCATTTGGGGTTGATGGTGGTTACCAGCACAATGTTATGTATACAAAATTTTATGGATTTTGATTTTAATTGTATTTTGTACTGAATAAAATATGCAATTTTTAACTTATTGGTATCTGAGTTATTTGTGCTAAGTCCATTGCTTGCTACAAATTCTACAAATGCTACAAATGAGATCAATCAGTAGGACGAGGTACAGTATAAACAATTGATGTCCACGGTACCACACTGTCATACTTATTCTAGGAATACCAACGGGCTCCATGATCGTAAAGCAACATCAGAATGAAAATGTTTTAGCTTAATAACAGAATAATGGAGGTTTTTGATACCCATAGATTAGCTTAAAGCTGAACTCCAGGCAGACTAAAAATACACAAATTAATTCAGCTCTGTAATTATTAATACATAAATGTTTTTTTTTTAATGCAAGCCGTGCTGGATTTTGACCTGTGCAGCAGGGCTGGAGTGATAAAGGAAGAAGCAGCACAAAGAACCAGTTTATATGCTGATAAAAAAAAAGCATGCCGATGGGAAAAGAAAGATGTTTGACAGAGAATTGAGCTCATCACTGTGCTGTTTCCCCTTTCACTCTCCAGTCACAGATGGTGTCAGACTCAGGACAACCTGGAATCAAAGGAAATGAGTTGAGTGATGTTGGCGGTCAGACCAAAGACATTTAGCAACAATCAAAAAGTACTGCAGGGGAAATCTCTGAATTGAATTTGAAGTTGAATATATTTCTAGCAAAAGCCAATGTCTATTTTTTTTTTTTAATGGGCTATTCATTTGTACCATGTTCATTTTTGGATGGAGTCAATTTTAATATGAGAAATGCAGCTTCTAGCATTCTACATTACAACAATAACTGAATTCAGATATGATTATAATATTTACACTGCTATAGGTTATGTTCACATTGACTGACCCAGTTTCACTGGTGGGAAAAAATGTGACCCATGAATAGCATGACTGGGATATGTACTCCCTATAGTGACACAAGTACACGAAAAGCGTCACTGGATGGGACCCACAATGCATTAGAAGACCTTCCTGATTTAAAGGTGCTAACATTTCATGCTCTAATAACATGAAGTACATAGCACATTTATAGCAAAAGGCACAGAAGCAAGGTGACCCATACATATGGGAATAAAAAATATGTGTCTAGTCCCTTTCTATTTCTTTAGATTTAATCATATTTGTTCCAAGGTTCTTTAAACATTATGTAGTTCCTTGTTAGTACTATTGCCAACAACATGTGCTTGTTGCTCTTTATTATGTCATCTCTAGTCAATAAGAAGCAAACAGATATCTGTATTTAATTTTCACATAAAAGCCACACTTTTTGCATAGCTGTTCTTCTATCCAACTGCATGTAAATTTGTTCTGTAACAGTGGGGCAAAAGGGCATGTTCTCCAAATCTCTGTAGTTCAAATGTGTAAATGTAGAAAATATTACATCATGGCCACTAGACTGCACTAAGGAGCGCACTCATCCCCTATGTTAGCATCATCCACTGGTCATAGTTAAATACATATGCAGTATTTGCAGGTTTGTACAGCAATAAGATACTCTGAAAAAGACTGTTTCAATTGTAATAAGATAGAGAGCTGTTCTACAGGTAAGACCACCATTTATTACCAGTCCTGCATTATTAGAAGATGTGAAACTAGATGTGTACACCGAGCAAAAAATGATCAACTTGCAATCTGATTTCTGTCTTTATCGAGTTATCAGCCATCAGTTACACATGTAAAGTATGTTGTAGCACTAGACATGGTAGCAGAATCTGTATATCATGTTTTTAAAATATAACCAAAGCTAAAACTTTTGTTGCATTTTAGAAACCCTGTCAGTTTTTTACCATGTGTGTCCCATTGGGGAGACATCTCCAAAGAGAGGGAAATGCCCTTATTGACTGTTGTCACTGGAGTAAGTGTCCCCATTATAAGATTTTTCCTCAATTCTTCTGATGGCAACTCACAATTTTGAATTTTCCTTAACTCTCATTTTCAGTGTCAATGGTCACCAGCACACATAGAGAGAGTATTTTTTTTTCCCTAAGAGGACACCAACTGCAATAAAAACCTAAGAGGTAGTGGTAGAGGGGCACTGGACATGGATTTCCACAGATTATTGCTTGGGCCCAATTGGCCTATATTCAGCAGCTTACAGCAAAGATAGGGCTCTCTCATGACATTACATTCACCAAAGTGGAGAAATACAAGTGTAATAGGTCAAAGAGAATGCCAAATTAACCATCTTTAGGAGTTCAAAATCGTTAATGTTCAACTGGTCACAAGAAAGCAGGACAAAAGGACAGCCAATGCATTTTGAGGCCCATGAGATCCATTTTCACCAACGCTGGAGGAAAAAGTATAAACTGGAAGTTCAGTCAAACACCAACTATACTTAAATCTATTTCCACCCCCATTCTATGCCTATTCTAGATGTGTATCACCTACTCTGAGGGAGCTCTGGTCCGGTCACATGATCCAGCCCCAGCTTCAGCATAGAGAAGGGAGAGCTGACAATGCATGCCCTATAGTAAGCCTATGAGTGATGCCATTACCTGGGTTTGCAGTCATTGATGGTCATCTCTCCTGTTCACTGAAGTCGGCACTGAGACCCAATCATGTGACCAGACCGGAGTGAACTCAGTATCGGTAAGTATATAGATCTTTCTGTTACAGGGTAGACAGAATATGTTTAGAATGAGGGTTGAAATAGAATTAGGTATAGCTAGTTTTGGACTGAATTTCCACTTTAAAATAACACACATTGAAATGACCGTAATGCTTTATCATAATTTTTATGCGTGTTCATTTAAAGGGGGATTGTGTGCACCCACTAATGTGCTGGATGTCCTTTGCTCTGCTTGTTGCAACCAGTTGAACAATAATGAATTTGGACTCATAAGGGCATTTTTTATTTGGCACACTATTTGAGCAATAAAAATCAGATGGATGTTCTAACCCCTTAGCAATCTACTGAAAGCTAAAAAATAAATAAAATATAAAAAAAAGGCTTTTGACACACTTTAATTGGCAATACTTAGTTCAAGTAGTTTTGAAAGAAATGTATGTATTTGCATTAACTACAGTCTATTGTGATCTAATCAATGCAGTGGTATGGCACTGGTATAGGAGACTATTTTCCAATAGTCAATGAACTGGTATGTCATCAATTAATATCATTTTGATAGAGCTTCTCGTTTTCCAGAGCACAAGTATTCAAGCAAAGTGGTCTAATTTTACATAATGCTGTATTAAGCACATACCCTTGCAGTTATTTGCCACTGTGCACTGTAGGGAACAAATTCTAATTCTGCAGTAGAACAGGTGTGGCTTCACATGTGGTGAATCATATGGAATATATTTATTTCACTTACTGTTTCTTTTTAAAATGTTAAAATGTGAATGAATAAACAAAAAAGATTGTAAACCAATAAACGACTCATTTAACTTGTTTCTAATCTAATGACTGCTGCAAAAAGCTTATTAGAATTCATCTTGATATATTGCCCATATTTACTTGGAGAAAGGCAGCAGTTAATGTTCTTGCAGTAACTTAGTTACTCTTCATACAATGATATATGGGGCCCCAAATGGCACAATGAGAAATTTACCAGTTACCGGCCAACTAAAAGCTTTACTGTGTATTTTAGGAATATGAAAAAGTAGTAATGTAAGCACAATCATAAATCTTTTGGGAAGGTAATATTTAGGACTGAAATTAATTATTTGAATTTATAATGCCATATCATTTATGAATTAAGATGAAATGAAATTATTTTTCCTAAGTTCAAAAGGTTTAATAATGGAGGACTTGAACTTATAAAAAAAAAGTAGGATCCTCCCTACTTTCATTCCCAAGACACAAAGTAGGGTTATGACAACGGTTCATGTTTCTATATTATTGTGTATATTTTTATATTTTCAAATAAACTTTGTGATACGTCTTTTTTTATAAAAAGACCCGTGTTTCTAGTTGTGGAGCCTTAAAAATATGTTACCAGATTCTGGCCTTGCATATGAACTCACTATATCGGGACAGAGAACAAAGTATCTTTTGCAACGGATCCTAATATATTTAAAAAAAAATTATACAATGATCTGAAATACAGTTTCATACAGATTTACAATCACGCTCTGGTTTAAGTGGTAGAGTTTGGGGGGGCTTTACATTGTTGTACAGCTGTATAAATCAATCCCCAGCACTCTGCCAAGAGTTGATTCTCTCAGCTGGTGGTCTTCTGCTCTAAGGCTGCTCAAGTGATGCTTGCATCGAACATTTTTTTCTAACCATTGACATTATGCTCAAGTCTCGGAGTAATTTTAAGGGTTTCTTACACTTGACTTGAAGTGCACAAAATTCACTAACTTAGCCCTTAATCCAGCCCATAAAGGTTTTGACAAGTATACTTTATCTTGTTCAGGGGAATCACAATTATATTTAAGATTTAGCTATATTATGACAATACTACTTTCTAGAATACTTGGACTTCAGGTTTGCTAAATGTATCAAAAGTTACACCAATAAAATATAAAAATTGTAAACAAGGTAAGAAGATCACAATGTTTTCATTTTTTTTCAGGTGTAAAAAAGGTTGGCACCTTAGGTTTGTACACCATCCAGGCATTCCAACAGCAGAATATCTGTACTCAAAGCTAATTTTAAGTCTTATTAAAATTGTTAAACTGTGCCTTCCACCTCTCTAGGGAGGAGAGTAAGCACGGGCCCCCACATGTCAGCACTTGGCAGTTGGGAAAACCAACTTAGCAGTATTGGGTTCACTTTAATGTCATAGTCTAAGCCAAATAAGATCGCCCTGCTTCTGCCCCAGCAAAAACATTGTAGCCTTCCAACAAATCATACACTTTGAAAATGGGTAGTGGTTCAGTAACAGCTCTTTTAGGTACATGAATGCCTATAGACTAACCACCAACTCTATGTGCAAAGCTAAATCACAAATGTAATGATAGTGTTTTTTCTAAAACAGGTTAGGAAACTTAAATAAAACACTATATTAGCTTGCACTATTTGAGTTTGCAATATAGACTAATAAAATTCCACAATCCTTCTCAAAGACTTGTTGTAAAAGTGATCCCTCAGGAATTACTCAGATACATCAAACAATGATTTTTATTTTCCTTTACACTCTATCGAGTTTCAGAATCATCTTGTTTTGGCAACTAACATTTTCTGTGGTTTGTGAAATAATTGTAATGCTTCTTTTTTTAATAACTGAAATAGAAGCAGCCCTGGGGATCTGTTTTCCTTAACTTCAATAAGCAATCTAAAGACTAAAGACTAAGGTTTTTTTAGTAGTCTGTTCCTACTGTTATGTGCTCTAAATCCTTAGATGTAAAACACAGAAAATGCGTGAGAGTTTACCCTTTGCTTCCTATGCATCCTTTATTGATGGTAATACAGTATTATTTTGTGATCAAATGCTGATTAAAGACTACGGTAAACAGTACCTAATACACAATGGGAATGCTCTTGAAGAGAAAAGCAACTTGCAGCTCCTTAGATAAGGGTTTATAATTAGTGTGTACAAATGTGGTTTTCCAAAGTGATATTCTACATGTCTTCTTTATTCTATTTGCTTTTTTATGTACTACACTACTTATCCCTTTTTCTCTGACCCTTTCATGTCTAGTCTTGCTATATGCATGCATGTATGCGTCACTCACTAGTGACATTGTTGATCATGCCAGTAATAGTATAAGCATGGAAGAAGGTAAACAGGCTTTTATGGATGCTGTTGCTGGGAAGTTGCTAGCAGAAACTTGATCACTTGTGCTATTTGAACCTTAGACCTGCCTTGGTAACATTTATGTAACATGTGAGCACACTGGACTAAAGATAACCAGATGTGATGCTTTCATTATGTAGAAAACTAAGACCTTAAAGCAGAGTTCCACCCAAAAATGGAACTTCTGCTTTAAGAGAAGGGGACCCCCTGACATGCCACATTTGGCATGTAATTTTTTGGGGGGGAGCAGATACCCTCTTTTCAGAGGGTTCCAGCTTCCACTTCCTTCTGGCGCACCCTTTCCCCCCTCCCTCTTAACAATCATCTGGGACACATCACAGGTCCCAGATGATTGCGTGGCCAGTCATGGCACGGCTCACGCATGCGCAGTGGGTGACCAGCTGTGAAGCCACAGATGGGCGCCCACAGTTACAATACCGCCGCCGAGCAGAGTGGGAGACTAGCGGGGCTTTGATCCCACAAATCGCTGAACCCTGGGACAGGTAAATGTCTGATTATTAAAAGTCAGGAGCTGCAGTATTTGTAGCTGCTGACTTTTATTTATTAATTTTTTTTAAGCGGAACTCTGCTTTAAAGCAGTATTAAACCCAAAAGCAAACATTATATTGCAGCTTACCAGTTATTAGATGTGATGACTGCTTTTATTCTTTATTTTTGGCTTTCTTCACTTTCATATGGTTATCCATCAAGCAAGTTTTTTGTTTTTAAAAAGCACAAGCTCTCCAACAGAATGTATCAGAATGTATCAGTTTCCATGGGTAAGACAAGCAAAGATTATAATGATCAGCTTTTATTTATTTATTATAAAACCTTTATCCCAAAAGGAAAAACAAACTGCTGTAACGGAGCTAGAGGTTGGCTTCAATTTTTTATTGTATTTTAATCTGCTAATACATTTAACACTACCCTCCCATCCAAACTGACAATGCTTCTGTCTGTTATGCCACCTGTGCTCATTCATCCAGACATGTGTTTCACTAATACAGTAGGTGTGTTACTGGCCAGATCACCAGGTGAAAACAGCAGGGAAAATAGCCAAAGAAAAGAAAACTGATGCAGCCACCACAACTAATGATTGGTAAGTTGCAATATAATTCATTTTTGGTTTTGGGTTTAATATCACTTTAAGGCTGATTTCCAGCCAGCACAGAAAACACCAATTCATGCAGCTATGCATTCATAGAAAAAAAATATTTCAGTATTTTTGTTGTGCATTTTTAGAGTTAGAAGTTGGCTTCAGCACTAGAAACAATGCATTCTGTAAAGTGCACATACTAACAATAAATATGCTATGAGGAGAACAAGGGAAGGATCTCTTAATTTTGCTGCTTCTCCATCATTGTCCAATCACAGGCTGGAGGTCAGGGAAGTTATCCATCTATATTGATAAACAAAAAAAAGTCCTGCGCAAAATATGCCAAAATTGTAAAGTCCTGAAATTGCTAAGTGCAAGAAACCGTGTAAATAGGTTAGTGTAGGTGTAAATAAATAGTCCATATAATCATAAACACCAACGATGAAAAATGGATGAACAGACGGTGGTAAAAAATCCCAGAAGAAAGGGCTCACAGAACTCTCACCTTAAAAAAAGGAAAACCAGGCTCATCACAAAATCAGGAGATATCCCACTTCACTCCTCATATTCAGCCACCAGAGGGATCCTTTACTGTGCCAGATAGGAGATGATTTCTATATCCGGCCACTAGAGGGCCATTAATAGCTCATGTATTATAATGATAACCCAAACGTTATAATCCGTGGTGAATGGCTCAAAAAAAGAGGGGGGGGGGGAGAGAGAGAGAGAGAGAGAGGAGGCTCCAATGGTGTAGTATATTAAGAGTAAAATAGTCAATTTATTGATAGAAAAGCATAACCGGACTCTCACATTTTACAAGAAAAATAAACAGCAAGAAAAGATAAAATGGTGGCGTGGCGTCTTCCGCCAGTCCTACTGTATTTCCGGTACGTCCTGCGGCCACTCCCTACGCGTTACGTCAGACCACGTGACTTCTTCATGAAGCCATCAGGTGTTCTAGGAGCATAAATTACACATCTAACTTGTTGACTACCTATTACACTTTTGAAGGCCCTGGAGCGCCAGGACAATGACACGTGACACTGATGACAGATGGCACTGATACGTGGCAATGATGACACTTATATGTGGCACTGATGACAGATGCCACTAATACGTGGCACCGATGACAGATGGCACTAATACGTGGCACCGATGACGCGTGACACTGATGACAGATGGCACTGATAAGTGCCATTGATGACACGTGACACTGACAACAGATGGCACGTGACACTGACACGTGACACTGATGACAGATGGCACTGATACGTGGCAATGATGACACTTATATGTGGCACTGATGACAGATGCCACTAATACGTGGCACCGATGACAGATGGCACTAATACGTGGCACCGATGACGCGTGACACTGATGACAGATGGCACTGATAAGTGCCATTGATGATACGTGACACTGACAACAGATGGCACGTGACACTGACAGGTGGCACTGATGACAAATGGCACTGATACATGGCACTGATGACAGATCACACTATGTGGCACTGATGACAGATGGCACTTATACGTGGCACTGATGACAGATGGCACTGGGGACAAATGGCACTGGGGACAAATGGCACTGACAACAGGTGGCACTGGGGACAGATAGCACTAACAGGTGGCACTGGGGACAGATAGCACTAACAGGTGGCACTGGGGACAGATAGCCCTAACAGGTGGCACTGGGGGCAGGTAGCACTGGGGAGGATGGCACTGGGGTGGATGGCACTGGGGGAGCATGGCACTTTTTTTTTACTTTTTTTTCCCACTTATGGCCGCTGCAGCCATTCATCTCTCCCCTCTCACACGCTGTCTGTGTGAGGAGGGAGAGCGGCGCTGAGAGATGATCTCATATGTTTACATATGAGATCATCTAAAATTGGACATGCCGATCGCGCTGTAAACGGCCGCTGTGATTGGCCGTTTACAGCGATCTGTGTTTGCCTGTCTCCGGGGGACACGGCAAACACAAAACTTCCCCGATGCGCGCCCACGGTGGCGCGCATTGCGGAAGTAAACACGAGGAAGTCCAGGGACGGCCTCCCGGACGAAAGCGCCCGCTCTAAAGCCATCATTCGGCTATAGGGCGGGCGGGAAGCGGTTAAAAGAACCATCAAGCATAAATACAATGTACACAGCTAACCACTTGTTAGTGATTAAAAATGCTGAAGTTGCTATCTAGTGCATAAGGCCACACTCCCAGCAGTGGTCCAAAAAAAAAAGAAAAAATTAGGGCCAGCATATCTAAAGCCCCATACACAATATCAGTTTTTCTGAGTTTTTCCTTCAGATTTACCAAAACCATATAATATGAGGTCAAACCTTAGGAGTTTCAATTTGTGTGCAATCAGGCAGGCCCTTGCACTACATGGTTTTGGTAAACCTGAAGACAACAATCAGCAGAAAATCTGATAGTGTGTATGGGGCTTAACTAAATACTCCACAAAAGGTCCAGTTTATTCAAAGCACATTTAAAACCCTGTTCCTATACTAGTTTTCTAGTCAAAGTGTACCTGCAAAAGATGACTGTAAATGCTCAATTTTCCTGCTGCCCAGCACTGCTCCAATCCCTAGAAATCTTCATGTGGAGTTTACTGGGAAACCAACACTTCCAAGAACGCCTGTGCTGCCCAATGCTGCTCCGCTCTTGACAAATCATAGTGTAAAGCTACAGGGGAACCAACGTTTTCAGGAATTACAGATCCCCTGGCTTCCTAGCAGCTCTCTTTGGTTCCTTCTGTTGCCCTCCAGTTATTACAACATACAGTAATGACAGGGGGTCAAGCATAAGAAACTATGGGGGGGGGGGGATTCAATAAAGCTGCTGCACCACTTTTCTGCCGTTAATGCCTCTGGTAATGTATTGTAGCAAATTCAGGAAGCATTTGTGACACTTTTGGTTCTGACTGTGACTCATGTACCAAGTACAGGTAGCTCTAACATGTGACTTTTCAGTGACATCGCCAAGCGTTACTCCTGCATTAGGAGACAGAGAGACCTCCACCTGCATGCATCCATAGTACAGGAATGGTAAAGTACATCCCCTACCAGCACATCTATGGTCATTAGTGACAGGACGCTCCTTGCATTGATCTGGTCTCATCTGAACACACAGCACTTATACCACCAAGGCCGCAAGTACATTCACCTGCCTGTATACATCATAGGGGCTTCTGTTCTAGTTTTAGCGGTGCTTTACCATCGTTTTAGCGGAGCTTTTCGGCCGCTAGCGGGGCGCTTTTAACCCCTGCTAGCAGCCGAAGGGGTTAATAGCACCCGTGTAGCACTTTGCATATGCTTCGGCAGCGGTGCCCATGCATTCCAATAGGCAGGGACGGTGGAGGAGCTCTGTATACACCGCTCCTCCACTGCCCCAAAGATGCTGTTTGCAGAATTTTTTTTTAACATCCCACAAAGGCACCACTCCAGTGTGAAAATACTCGAGCTTTCACACTGGAGTGACAGGAGAGGCACTTTGCAGGCGCTAATTTTAGCGCTAAAATGCCTGTAAAGTGCCTCAATGTGAAAGTGGCCTTAATCAGCAGACTTTTTTGCTCCAAGAGGAACTGTATTTTCAGCCAGTACATTACACAGCATAACACATTTGAGCAACTGGATCTGGATATATAGACTGCCTACTCCCAGACATCTTAGCAGCAGTGCTGAAACTATGGGGCTGTAATACTACGTGTCCTTATTCATTCTCCAGTTCTCAAAGGTACGTTGGTTCCTCTGCCACATATTCCCATTTGGAATTCATTTCTTTCACATCATTGTCATCAACTTCACTCATGCTTGCCAATGCTATTAGCAATACTAGCTGGCTTCCCCCTCTTTGGGGCCACACACAGACATGACGTATTTTCTCATAGAAATTACCCACACTTATTTCCACAACTAGGCGATTATTTGCCAGACATCCTGCCTGTGTGTTGCCACATGGTGTCCGGATGTTTATTCTTTATGTGCGTTTATGATGTCGTGTTATGTGTCTATGTTTGTCTGGTGTCCACACCCCATGAACTCATTGTAGTATACATGTGGAAACCTATGTTGTTGTGAAGCTGTGTCTTTTTGCTTATACAGTGGAACCTTGGATTACAAGCATAATCCGTTCCAGGAGAATGCTTGTAATCCAAAGCACTCGCATATCAAAGCGAGTTTCCTCATAGAAGTCAATGTAAATGACGATAATTTGTTTCACATTGACTTCTATTGCATACAATACTGCATGTGGCCAGAGGTGGGGGGTGCACCAGAGAGATTCGGAAATACTCAGAGACCGCTCAGATGCACTCAGAAACCCTTGGAAAGGCTTGGAAACACTCGGGAATGGAGTATTTGAGTGTTTCCAAGTATTTTTTCTAATGGCTTTGAACGGCTCCGAGTGTCACCGGCGCTCCTGCACCTCTGGCAAGGTGCGGTACTGCACTCCTCAGAGGCTGGAATCCTGCTAGTTTTGCAAGACAACACTCGCAAACCGAGTCAGGATTTAAAAAAAAAAAATTTCTCGTATTGCAAAACACTCGTTAACCGCGTTACTCGCAATCTGAGGTTCCACTGTACTTTACACTGTGCAATATTTTGTCCATTACTAAATTTTTTTTTAGATACACTCTATTATGATCCAATTGTTACCATAGTAACCCCTATTTTCTGGTGCTTTACACCAGGATTTGTTTTCTGAATTATGTTTCTAGTTACGGTAATAACGCCCGACACGGTGAGTGATCTATGAGTGACCACTATAACATAGTGGATTGATTCCTTGATATACCCGTTCCTTAGTTTTGTTTAAAGTTCTAACATGTGCCTTTTTTTTTTACAGTACATGTCTCACTGAATGTAAAAATGGAGCTAATTAGGACCAACTCTCTTTCGGTATACAGAGAAAAATTGGCTCAGATAGATTTTGCCTTGTTTGCGTTCTAAAAGTGGCGTAGCATCAGCCAAATTCAAGTACAATTTTTAGACAGGTACATGAATTTAGTGCACTCTTTATCACTTTTGGAATTCATGAGAAGCAGTTTTGAAAAATCTGTCTGTGCCAGTCTTTATATATTCCAGGATATGTCTTTATGTCTATCCCTTTCACGCTCACAGTATATTTACTTACAATTTACTGGGGTGCTTTTTGATTTCAGCATCTATTTTCCAATTAACCCAATTTCCTAAAATCAACTATTATAAAAGACTGACTTATGCCCCTTTCACACTGGGGCGGGAGGAGCGTCTGCGGTAAAGCGGTGCTTTACCGTTGGATTGGCGGCGCTATTCGGCCTGCTAGCAGCTGAGAAAGGGTTAAAAACCACAGCAAACGCTTTGCCGCCGGTATAGCCACGCTGCTCCATTGATTTCAATGGGCAGAAGCGGTGAAGGAGCGGTGTATACATTTACTTTTAAAGGATACCTCCAACATTGTTTTTAAAAATTACATTTGTGTACCACGGTTTCCTTTTTTGGAAAGGTATGTAAATTTTTTTTACCTTTCCTGATTCATTTTCTGGCACTATGATTTTCTAGGACTAGCAAAATATTTTAACTAGCTGTATGGAGGTGGTTTGTAACCCCAAAAATGTAATTTTGTAAAAACCGAATTGCAAGCAGTTTTGAGGTTACGATAATGTTACATTCATAATAATCGTTTAATATATTTTAGGCATAACCTCCAATATATAAAACAAAACAAAGCCCCTAGCTTTCCTACTAGCACATCAAATACATAAAGTCTAAAAGCCGACAGTCTTTTCAGATTTCTTTATTTCATACAAAGTGGTACTGTGTCTTTAATAAAAATAGAACTTTCCAGCTTGGTGCCTCCAATGCAATTACTGCTTCCCAGGCCATTCTGTAACCCAATGATATCAATGTGACATTAGCCCAACAGAAAACACTAACAAACACAGGTGAAAAAAATAAAATGACCCTTGCGCCTTTCAGTAAGCTTTATTGAGCTGGCAACCTTTACAAAACAGCAGGCGCAAAATGGTATTTTCTACAAAAGAAATAAGTCTACTGTATATTTTTAGCCATGGCAAAGCAGACAAAACATTGGGTTCCTTTCATTTCACAAAATGGGGATATAATTTAAACTCTTTCACGCCTGTAATCACTCAATGGATCAAACATGTGGAAATTCTAATTCCGCGTTCAGGTGAAGGCATAGTGACTTTAATCCTATTGAGACTTGATGATGTGAGTTTCTGGATATAAGATCACACAGTGGCACTGGACATGTGATCTGCCAATTGCAGACGCATAGATTTTCCCTGCAAAACTAATTACCAGAAAATACATCACTGGCTCTGTTACACAGTCCAGATGACTTTGAATGAGCTTTTACCAGTGTACAAGATAATCAGGGTTCTGAGGAAAGGATATAACAATGATTAGGCTTTAGCAGTGTGCAGGTTAATGCCAGGCCATGCACATACATCCAATCCGTATAAAGGAACACTAGCGAGCAGCACATTTTAATTAGCATTATAAATCTTGGTAACAGGGAATTAAGCGGTACAGACTTTGCCATAGCCGTGGCTTCTATTTTAAGCAGAGAATAACTTTCTAAAATGACATCTGCTTACTTTTTAGTGTCAGGTGTGGTAAATGTGTTACTGGATTGGCTGAATCTCATTAAAGAAAAAAAATGTTAGAAAATCTTGTCTGTTACTAAAGTCAAGGGCAGGAGTCTTAGTACCCTAGGCATTCCCACTACCTGGCTCCGTAATGGAAAGCAGTGACTGACAGATTTCTTATGTGCTAAACTATGCTGACAAGTGAGCAAAGCAGGGTAGAAATTGTGAGAATGATGGGTGGAACTGAATAAGGAGTAGAAATCAGCAGTCAAATGTATTTGCTTCATTTTTTAAGTCTACTAGAAAGCTGTATACATGCATAAAACTATAGATGGTATGTGGGGGGGGGGGGGGGGAATGTGCATTTATAGCTTTATATCTTTTTGGAGCATTTTCTCACAATTATGGCCTTAAAGTAGGGATCGCAAACTGGCAGCCCTCCAGCTGTTGTGAAACTACAAGTCCCATCATGCCTCAGCTTGTGGTGAGTCAGGCTTGTAACTGTCAGCCTAATGCCTCATGGGACTTGTAGTTTTGCAACAGCTGGAGGGCCTCCAGTTTGAGACCCCTACCTTAAAGGAAACCTGTGGTGAGAAAACACAGTGGCTACCAATACTAAACTCCCCTGGCAATTTTGGTATTTGCCTGTTGGTTATGTTAATCCAAAGGCTTCAATATGTTTGTTGAACAAATACCAGAAGGTCTAACTTTCCTTTTAATTAAAGCTGTAATAAACTCTCATAGTAACAGAAAAATTTCATAAATGCCTCTCCCAAATCAGAAATAATGTAATTTGAGAGGAGCATGAACAGTTCAGACCACATTTATGTTAACTACTGGTGAAGTGCTTCCTGCATGCAAGCACAAGAGTGACGTCATTGACTGCCCAGACATTTAAGCAGACAGATAGGACAAGCCCAGAAGGAAAATCGGGCAAAGGTGGAGACACCGGGAGGAGTGACAGCTCTGGAGGGCTCCATTTCAGAGGTAAATTTGTCATAATGTAGTAGTACAGTGGATATAAAAAGTCAACACAACCCTGTTAAAATGTCAGGTTTCTGTGGTGTAAAAACAATGAGACAAAGATAAATCATTTTAGAAGGTTTTACACCTTTAATATGAACTATAAACCGTACAAATCAATTGAAAAACAAACTGAAATCATTTGGGGGGGGGGGGTAAAACTAAAAAACATGTGGTAGCATAAGTGTGCACACCCTCTTATAACTGCAGATGTAGCTGTGTTCAGAATTAAGCAATCACATTCAAACGTTAAATCGGAGTCAGTACACACCTGCCATCATTTAAAATGCCTCTAATTAACCCCAAATAAAGTTAAGCTGTTCTAGTAGGTCTTTCCTGACATTAGTTGCATCCTACAGCAAAAGCCATGGTCCTCCGAGAGCTTTCAAAGCAACAGAGGGATCTCATAGTTAAAAGGTATCAGTCAGGAGAAGGGTACAAAATAATTTCTAGGGCATTAGATATACCATGAAACACAGTGAAGACAGTCATCATCAATGGAGAAAATATGGCACAACAGTGACATTACTAAGAACTGGACGTCCCTCCAAAATTGATGAAAAGACGAGAAGAAAACTGGTCTACAGCAACACTAAAGGAGCTGCAGGAATATCTGGCAAGTACTGGCTATGTGGTACATATGAGAACAATCTTCCATATGCTTCATATGTCTGGGCTATGGGGTAGAGTGTCAAGACAGAAGCCTTTTCTTACAAAGGCTACGGTCTACATTTTGCTAACTTTTGCAAAAACACATCTGAAGTCTCCTAAAAGCATGTGGGGAAATGTGTTATGGTTTGATGAAACTAAGGTTGAATTTTTTGACCATAATTCCAAAAGATAGGTTTGGTGCAAAAACAACACTGCACATCACCAACAGAACACCATACCCACAGTGAAGCATGGTGGTGGCAGTATCATACTTTGGGGCTTTAGTCAAGTTGGAGGCAATGGCTTCACCAGAAGATTAAAGTTTTGGAAAGACCCAGCCAGAGTCCAGACCTCAATCCAATTGAAAATCTGTAGTGTGATCTGAAGAGGGCTGTGCACAGCAGATGCCAAATTTAGAGTGTCTTTGCAAAGAAGAGTGGGAAATATTGCCAAGTCAAGATGTGCCATGCTGATAGACTCATACTCATAAAGACTGAGTGCTGTAATACAATCAAAAGGTGCATCAACAAAGTATTAGTTTAAGGGTGTGCACATTTATGTAACCAGATTTTTTTTTTTTTTTTTTTACTTCCCTCCACCTAAAAGATTTTTTTTTCAATTGAGTTGTACAGTTTATACACATTAAAGGCAGAAAAAGTTCTGAAATAATTTATCTTTGTCTCATTGTTTTTACATCATAGAAACCTGACATTTTAACAGGGGTGTGTAGACTTTTTATATCCATTGTATATGATGCATGCTAGAACATTATGGCATCAATCTGCAAAGCCACCAATAGAAAAAAAATTAGGAGAACTCAATACCACTTTAAAAGTGAAATTCTGGCAATATACCTAATTCACCTAAAAACTGTTCCCCCCCTTTCTTAACAACTATGTTAACTACCTGTGTAAGAAATATGTATTCACTACTTTCTGCCACTGGCCTTGGAGTCTATCCACTGTTTTGTGAGTTTGTCTTTACCCAATAAAAATATTGTGAAAGAAATATGTATTCATTTACCTATTTTTAGCCTGCTCCAATTGCATGATCCCCTATGTCAGCCAGTGGCAGCTGGAGGACAGAGGAGAGAGTGGTCTGATGATGGTTAGTAAACCTGGGAGGGGTGATATCACTAATAGGCTTCAATGGCCCATTTATTGTCGGTGCTCCTCCTCTCCCCTGTAGCGACAATGGCTGACACAGGGGAGCTGGATCACATGACCATATTATATATATATATATATATATATATATATATATATATATATATATATATATATATATATATATATATATATATATAGATATATAGATATATACATATACATACACATACATACATACATACATACATACACAGTGCCTTGAAAAAGTATGCATACCCCTTGAAATTTTCCACATTTTATCATGTTACAACCAAAAACATAAATGTATTTTATTGGGACTTTTTGTGATATGTGCCACTTTGTGTTAGTCTAATTGTGAAGTGGAAGAAAAAAAATGTAATGGTTTTCCACATTTTGTACAAATAAATATGTGAAAAGTGTGGAGTGCATTTGTATTCAGCCCCATTTACTCTGATAACTGTAATTAAAATTTAGTGGAACCAATTGCCTTCAGAAGTCATCCAATTAGTAAATAGAGTCCACCTATGTGTAATTTAAGCTCAGTATAAATACAGCTGTTATGTGAAGCCCTCAGAGGTTTGTTAGAGAACCTTAATGAATAAACAGCATCATGAAGGCCAAGGGACACATCAAACAGGTCAGAGATAAAGCTGTGGAGAAGTTTAAAGCAGAGTTAGGTTATAAAAAAAATATAACCCAAGCTTTGAACATCTCATGGAGCACTGTTCAATTCATCACCCGAAAAATGGAAAGAGTATGGCACAACTGCAAACCTAACAAGACATGGCCGTCCACCTAAACTGACAGGCCCGGCAAGGAAAGCATTCATCAGAGAAGCAGCCATGGTAACTCAGGAGGAGCGGCAGAGATCCACAGCTCAGGGGGGAGAATCTGTCCACGGGACAACATTAGTCATGGACTCCACATATCTGGCCTTTCTGGAAGAGTGGCAAGAAGAAAGCCATTTTTGAAAGAAATCCATAAGATGTCCAGTTTGCAGTTTGCGAGAAGCCATGTGGGGGACACAGCAAACATGTGGAAGAAGGTGCTCTGGTCAGATAAGACCAAAATAGTTTTTTGGCCTAAAAGAAAAACACTATGTGTTTTTTTTTTGCACTTATTGAGCAGATATAAAAAAAAAAGCTTTAAATTACTCTCTATATTTTATTCAACAGACCAAAAATGAGCAAATGCAAAGAGTTCATTGTCACTTTTGTATTGTTACACTGTGTCTGGGATCAATGTTTGGCCTGTCTATGCATTTAGCCCAGGCTGACTCTATTCTTAAAGTGGAGTTCCAAACAAAAGTGGAACTTGCGCTCATTTGTCTCCCCCCCCCCCCGGTGCCACATTTGTCACCTTTTGGGAGGGGAGGAATGGATACCCGTCTCACTATCTCCACTTCTGGGAGACCGGGCTGTGGCACATTACATCAGCAGCTTGGCACCCTCCTCTTCCCCCTCCTCCTCCTTCCTCTGCCACCAGGCCAATAGGAGAGCTCAGTGGTGCCTCGCACATGCACAATAGGGACTCGGTGTGAAACTGTAATTCACTATCGGATTCCTGCAGCGGCAGCACCTGACAGTGTGCAATGCCGACATCACTGGACCCCAGGACAGGTAAGTGTGCTATTAATAAAAGTCAGCAGCTGCAGTATTTGTATTTATTTTGCTGCTGGATTTTAGTTTTTGCAGGGGCGGGTGGACCTCCGCTTTAAGAACCTTCCTTGCAGTATTGCACCGGGTAAAACACTTTGAACCAACTACTGATCTACTGTCTTCTGAAAGCTAAAAAAATCTTCAGCACACAAGTATATTGATATTGAAAATATCTAAAAAGCAAACACAGCAATTACATTTGGGGAATTTATAAGAATCTATTATTGGATAATTTTCATAGCATAACCCAAGAAGATGCCCACACAGGCAGACTTTTTGAGTTGGAACAGGAAAGTAACTGCAATACTCCTTCATACACTAATATATTCCGTTCTCCATTCTATAATTAACTTTAACTTTCTAGCTTCCATATGCTTCTTGTAACTGTGTCTGAAGCTAAACAAAATCAGACATTTCCATATGTTTATCTTACTGAGAAGAAGAAGAGCTTCTACTGCTGCCTTAATATGCTGTGACAATGTGCTGTTTCACTCCTTCTCCAATTATTCCTGTGTTTGGTGACTGCAGAGCTTGCAACACCACAAGACACAACACATAACAGCTTAGAGTTGCTGATGCTTCACTGCATGCTTTAAACATCAGCACTCATTTTTCCGTTCATTAAACATTTGGGGTCAAGTGTAACACTGTACTATGTCTCCAGTTCTTTCCCTAGAAAATAACGATGGTACGGTAATGTATGGGCCGCAAAAATTATGTGCATAAGCCAACATTAAAAATGAAAGGGCTACTGTGCACCAGGCTATTATTGGTTAGGTTATTGTTACCTGACCATAAGTATTCACCCACTTCATCTAGTTAGGTATTAATATGAATAAAATAAAGGTGCAACGGTGCAAAATGTACTATTAAGCTGACAAAGGCCTGTCAGATGTTCAGAAATGCACAGCGTTTTTAAGATTATAACACGTATGCTCATATACACTTACTGAGGCAGAAGGAGAAAGTTCCCAGATATCTCTGTTAGCTTTTTTTCAGCTGAAACAAACTCCTAAAGTCAGTCAGATGGTGTGTCTGGTGGCCTTTGCTGGTACAAATAGTCACGAGGACCACTGGATGATCATCATCTCACTTCTAAGGCTCTTTTCTTTCAGACAATCTGCATACAAATAGAAGTGAATGTGGACACCGATATTATGGGAATTAAGTGTCCCAGGTCTGATGTCATATATCTACATCACATTGCATGTGGATTGTTACATCTCCAAATTTATGAAGTAGAGGTGGTCCATCAGTTAGTAAATCTGATCATTATCAGCAGTTCTCATAATTTTCAGTTGCTACAATTGTTATTGAGTTGAGGATCTACAGTGTGTAATTAAAGAACAAATGCACCTTTCTTAAAAAAAATATATATAAATTGTTAAGAATTTTTTTTCATGTAAAAAAAATGCATTTATTATTATTATTACTTTTTAAGAGCTTGCCATTGTACCCATGAATCTCAGGCTTCTGCAGATTGTCTGTGTAGCAGTCTGCCAGTACCTCGTATGGGCAGACAGTTACCCAAAAGTGGAACTTCCGCTTCAAGCCCTCCTCGTCCCCTTACTACATTTGGCATGTAATTTCTTTGGCGGGGTGGAGGGAGTGGGTACCTGGTTTTGACAGGTACTTCATGTCCCTCTTTCTTCTTCCACCGTCTCGCCTCCTAGGCGACTCCTCCTCTCCCCCTAGGCGGCCCCTCCCTCTCTGCACTCTTCTGGGACACGTTACAGGTCCCAGAAGATTGCCTGGCCACTATGAAAGTGCAATGCACACCCAGCTGTGAAGCCGCTAGCTATCACAGCTGGGTGCCCACAGTAGTAATGACGGCGACGTGGAGAGGAGGGCGAGAGGAGTGAGAAAAAAAAAAGGGCTGCGTTACAACATTGACTAGTGAGAGATAAGCAGAATGATCAGTGCTAAAGGCAACGGTGTATTGCAACATGTGAAGCCGTGAAATCAAGAAAAAGATTCACGGCTCAACCAAAAAGGTGCACTCAATACTAAAAAAAGTGCAAACAAAATATATACTGAATAAATAAATATGAAACTGTTTCAGACCGCTTTTGAGCAGTTTCCAGGACTCCACATGCTGGACTGTGCTGTTGGACACCTTGATACAGGTTAGTGTATGGCTCTCTTAGTACTCTGGGACTAGGACTTTTAGTGCCGTAGGTCCCTTAGTCTGGCTTTACTTTACCCCCCCCCCCCCTTTTTTTCTATGCGCTGATGGTGATTACTTTGTGTGTATCGCCACAGATGGCATTAAGCATCCAGGTTCATCTTTGCATCCTGGCTAATGAACTACTACATTACTTATCAGGATTGCCTTGTGTGCTAATTTGCAACACACCTGTATTGTCCACCTGCAATATCAAACCTTGCATATATGCTTACCAGTTTCTCTATTTGGTGAGTGTATTATATGTAGACTAGGTTATATTCACTTTTAGGGATGAGCTCAGGCGTGTTGGCATGGAACACGTGCAGAGCCCGCCAGGAAGTCGGCGCAGCGCTGCACTAATCACAGGCAGTGATTGCCCGGTTTCTGCAGCCGCACATCGGGGCGATGTCTCACTGCCTGTGATTAGCGCAGTGCTGCGCCGACTTCCTGGGGGGCTCTGCACGTGTTCCATGCCAACACACCTGAGCTCATCCTTACTCGCTTTGCTACATTTGTTCATGTACACTCTGGTGACTATGGAGCTGCCTTGTTTGATCTCCTTATCCATTAGCATGTTTTGTGTGCACTGGATATTGTAGACCAATGGTATGCTTGGTCTTCAGTTTCACCCTTTACTTCATTCACATCCTTATTCTGTCTACCGTGGTGACTCTACCTTTTTCACGTTTCCTCTTGTTTCTTGCCCTCTCACACCCCCTTTCTGCTAGGCTTTCTTTCCTATTTCTTCCATTTTTGGGGGACACTTGTATTCACAATTTAGGACTCTTTTCTTTGGGCTGCTTTTCCAGTCTTCATGCACTCAGCTTATTCCTGATCTCCTTTCATTATTATGTCACTATTTAGGTGTGTATTGAGTAGTACCTTACCTGAATTAGAACTCTCATGTCATCATTTTTTTTAATTTGAAGAGTCCTTTACAATCCTCCTCATCTGCCATGGGGGGAAACTAATGGGTCCTGTGATCTACTGCTTCCTCTTTTGCGGGTGAGCTGATCCCCTCACTGTTTGACTCATTGTAAATTTCCTGTTATATCATTGTATTATTGACTGTTATTTGATCATATGCAAACATTTTATTCATTCTATAGACTGTCCTGAAGAATCAGTTCGCTGTGAAACCGGTAGAGGAAATCTCCCTACACGCCTCTTCAACAGAGACCCCACGGGGCAACCCATCGGTAGTTTGTTAAACTGTGGTGTATATGATTTTAGTATTGTGAATGTTTTGCTGTACAATTTTTTGTCTTTATTAAATTATTTGTAATTTTTATATTTTTTTTCTGTGTATTTTCTATCAAGTACCGAGTCCATATAACCAAATGTTTTTGGGTGTGGATACAAGAGGAGCAGCTTCGGCAACTGCCCCGGTATTCCTAGAACCCCTATTCTTTGACTAAAATTTGTGGCAGGTTTGGACCCAAGTTAGAGACCAAATATTAATAATAAGTTGTGACCTACAGTCAGTAAAAAAAAGCATTAAATATATATTTACTGTACCTTTACAAAAGTTGTAATTCAAGAAGTAATTATAAAGTAAGCTATACACATTAAATATTAATGTTTTTTTTGTTTTTTTTTAAATCAGAATTAAAGGATAAATTATTGTATTGCTTCTCACTATACCTCAGGGAATAAAAATATATCACCACATATTTAGGGTATTGCATTTTCAATACTCCATAAAGTATGGAGTATTTTATAGGAAGCATTTTCATTTTTCCCGTATGAAGAATGTAGAATGTATTAAAACAGCTGAAAGAAGTACACATAAAGCCTGAATCAATTAACCTTTCAGCACAATGTATCTTTTTATATAAATTCAGACCTTGATTCAGCGGGTTGATACTTTCTATCAGATAAAGTACTTCCTGCTAATAATAAAATGACTTGGTTTAAAATATGGCATTATCTACAATTATTTTGCCCCTTTACATAGGCAAACAAAAGCCTAAAAAAATACCCTTGGCATCATATATTTTGGTAAGGGGTTTTCCTAGCAGACAAGCTTGATCTGTAGACTAATAATCCCAGAAATAGAATAATTCAATTCTGTTATTCAACTGCGTGAAAGAAGAACCTTGCATCAAATATAATGAACTATGCAAAGGAATTCTCGTTCTGTTCAGTGTTGGGCAATAAATTGTTATCTCAAGAAGCTCCAAACCTTAAAAAAAAATGTGCAATGTATTCTATAATTCATATTACCATGTTATTTCACAGCTCACTGATTCTAAAATCGCTAGTTAATGGAAATTACTTTTAAGGTTCACTTTAATACAACAGTAAGGAGTACTAATATATTTATAGGGGATTCACAAATAGGATGGCTCCTTCAGTAAATTACAGTCTAGTGCTCCTTTACCCATTAAAACGAATAGATAATACTAAAGCAACACAATGAATACCCATTTACTACTCAGTTAATTATGATTTATAAACTGCAAATGTCATATCATGGGCTAAAAGATACCATTGTAATAAAGTTTCCCAAAGCATTTAGTTGATCCAGCTGTCTTGTCTGCTCTCAATGACTAATCTACCTCTGTCTGTCAATTTACTTATTGCTTTATGCATATATTATAAAAGAAAAAAAATATCATATCAGTATGTGTACACAACACCCAGATTTACTAAAATGCATCATAATTAACATTTATCAAAACTAATTTTGCAACCATAGGAAAGCCTTTATATATTAAACTTTACTTTTTCTCAATTTGTGATGGCTTTTTAACATATATGTAAGATGATTGATAAAAGTATTTATTCTGCTATAGATTTTTTCATCCTTAACATAGGATTATGATGTCTCTAGATAACAAAGTTTAAAACATACAGAATTCACTAATGTCTGGTACAAACAATGAGATTATCAGACGAATGATCGTCCGTGTTTTTTGTTTTTTTTGGATACTAGTCTCATTTTGAAAATTAAGATGTTACTAAAGTTACAAAAATTCTCATATGGCAGAATCAAAATTCAGATGTGATGTAATGTACTGTATTTTAGAATGACAACTGTACAGATAAAACGAAAATCGTACAATCTGGTATTGTACAATACATTTTTTGTGCTTGTTTCATTGGATAATTTTACATGAATTGTAATGATCGGCTCTTGAAAGCTGTACATAAACTAATAGGACATCATGCTATTGCTTCTAAAGCTGTATTTTCACGATTTTTTGGTTGTCTGTACAGGCCTTAAGATGCATGTGTAATTTTAACAATTTCCCAAAAAACAACATACCTGAGGAAGTGGTTGTACTGGGGTGATGCCTGGCTGCCTTTTTTAGAGCTGGTAGTCAGCTTTTGGGTGATAACAACCGATGTGGCTAAGCAGCCTCTTGACCGTTATCACAAGGAGCAGGAGGGGATGCCCCCCACCGCCCCACCCGGGTCTCCCGTCCAAACATGATACCCTAATGACCAGCCAGCCCGTCCGCCGGCTGGCCGGAGTCCCGAACAAAGCCGGAGTTGGCATTGAATGGGTCCTCAATGTAGTAACCCAGAAGTGACGTCACATCCCAACGTCACTTCCAGTTTACTCAGCTGCCAATGTCTCCAATTTAAAAAAATCCCCAGTATTCAAAAAAGCAGAGTTTGGCATTTTGAATACTTTTAAGTGCAGTGGAGGAGTTTGGGGTCAAGGGACAGTGTAAAAAAATAAAATTAATAAGAGAAAAGAATAAAATGTTTAAAGCGCCCCCATCCCCACATGCTTACGCACTAAAGAAAATGCATACGTAAGTCACACCCGCAAATGTAAACAGTGTTCAAATCACACATGTGAGATATTGCCGCAAATGTCAGAGCAAGAGCAATTGTTCTAGTATATATATCTATATATAACCACTTAAGGACCAGGCCTATTTCTAACATTTGTTGTTTACAAGTTAAAATCAGTACATTACTTAGAACCCCCAAACACTATATATATCACTAAAATCAGTAATGTACTGATTTTAACTTGTAAACAACAAATGTTAGAAATAAGCCTGGTCCTTAAGTGGTTAAGGGTTAAAGAAAGATATCAGCCACAATACATAGTACTCACCTATGATGTGATTGTCCATTGTACTCTGCCATTGCTTATCCAAATTCGTCCTCCTCCAATGCCCCCCTACTCCCACTACCATAATCTTCTGCTGCAGCATGGGTTATTAGAACTGGGGGGACTGTGACAGGCTCAAGACAGCACAACTATGCCCAACCTTTCCAACCAGCTCCTCCATTTACAGAAGATAGTATTACAGCTTCTATGAATGAAAAATCATCTTGAATGAAGGGGTGAGCATTTCAATCATTTGCCCATCCTCCATGCATAGATTATGTTGCATTTGTTGATTTACCTCATGATAATAGTCTTATAAAATCTTAAATTCACAGACAAATATTGCATTTGTATGAAGGTAATACTACCCCACATTAAGTTTATATTTAGCTGTTAAAAGCCTCTGTTTCTCTTTCATCTCCATCCCAAATGACTATTTTCTGCTATCTACAAATAATATCTTATAGAGCATCACATTCATTTCATATTCCTTTTTATAGTAACTACTGCATTTTTTGGTTTTTGTATTGAAAACATCAGGTAATACTCTGTACTAAATGGCCAATGAGGCATTACTAAACAGATCATTATTAAAAAAAAAAAAAAAAAAAAAAACACGCACAGAAAAGCATATAGCACATATGGTAAAGATTTCTGAGTGGACCCCCTCATCTACTTACAGTTTTTCAATTGGGTTTCTGAGCTGAATTTTTTTTGAGGAAGTCAACTTGTGCCTGACAAAACAGTAAGACATGTAGCTCTGACAATTGCAATTTTTTCACAGGTTTTCCACTGGTTTCAAGAAACATATTAAAAGCAGCTGGAAACTGAACATTCCACTTTGTGTTTATGGTGGATGGTTGTAAATGTTACACTAACGCTATTATTCCTATAACCTACCTTATCATGATCCACACACACACACAATGGTTGGCAAAGTGGAGTGTGAGGGGTCATTGATTTCTTAGCTCTTTAAAGAAATTAGAAAAATTGACTGCAGATTTATGGCCAGTTGTCTATTGCTCTCCCGTGTCACTTTAAAGTTACAGTGCCATGCAAAAGTATTCATCCCCTTGGCCTTTTACCTATTTTGTTACATTACAGCCTTTAGTTCAATGTTTTATTAATCTGAATTATATGTGATGAATTAGAACACAATCACCCAAGTCTGTGACCTAAAAATAGAAAAATATATACAAAACTCTTTTTCAGAAGTAAAAAAAATGATAAATGGCATGTGCATATGTATTCACCCCCTTTGTTATGAAGCCCATAAAAATCTCTGGTGCAACCAATTACCTTCAGAAGTCACATAATTAGTGAAACAATGTAAAAAAAAAATCAAAATCTTTTATGATCCCTAGGAGCACTATCAAATCTATCATAACCAAATGGAAAGAACATGGCACAACAGCAAACCTGCCAAGAGACGGCCGCACACCAAAACTCACAAACCGGGCAAAGAGGGCATTAATCAGAGAGGCAGCACAGAGACCTAAGGTAAACCTGAAGGAGCTGCAGATTTCTACAGCAGAGACTGGATTATCTGCACATAGGACAACACGCTCCTTAGAGTTGGGCTTTATGGCAGAGTGACCAGAAGAAAGCAGCATCATGCTGTGGGGATGTTTTTCAGTAGGTAGGACTGGGAATCTGGTAAGATTTGAGGGAAAGATGGATTCTGCTGAATACTGGGATATTCTTGAGCAAAACCTGTACCACTCTGTGTGTGATTTGAGGCTAGGATGGAGGTTCACCTTTCAGCAGGACAATGATCCCAAACACACTGCTAAAGCAACACTTGAGTGGTTTAAGGGAAAACATGTAAATGTGTTGGAATGGCCTAGTCAAATCCCAGACCTAAATCCAATAGAAAATCTGTAGTCAGACTTAAAGATTGCTGTTCCCAAGTGCAAACAATCCAACTTGAAGGAGCTGGAGCAGTTTTGTAAGGACAAATGGGCAAAAATCCAAGTGGTAAGATGTGGCTCATTGAGACTTATCCAAAGCGACTTGGAGCTCTGATAGCCGCAAAAGTTGTCTCAACAAAGTATTGACTTTAGGGGGGTGAATAGTTATGCACACTGACTATTTTGTCCTATTTGTTGTCTGCTTCACAATGAAAAAAAAAAAAATCTTCAAAGTTGTGGGAATGTTCTGTAAATTAAATGATGCAAATCCACAAACAATCCATGTTAATTCCAGGTTGTGAGGCAACAAAACACCAAGAATGCCAAGAGAGGTGAATACTTTTGCAAGGCACTGTAAGTACAGTGTCACAGTTTATATTGCAATTGTGATAAAGATTGAGGGATAAAGATTCCCCTATAGCCAGGTAACATCCTATAGTCTGCAGACCTATAGCCTTGATTTTAGTATTAGTTAAAAACCTGTGTATGGCGTGCCAACAACAAATTCCATAGAAGGAATAATTGATTTGACTTCCTATACAAGACAAAATAAGCAAATGTTTCCTGCGGATGGATTAATTTCATAATTAAAATGTGTCATTAGAAAGAAAAAGAAAGACACCTGTAAATATATCAAGTAATTGGCAAATTCCCGCAGCATATGTTGGAATGTACAATTTGAGATGGGTAAACACAAGAGGATATAATGTCAGCAGCAAAGTAGCTATTTGTGCCCAGATCAATAAACTCACATTCCACAGACTCTTACACCACATCCCTCATCATAAACCCATTACAGAATACTAATGAATCAGGTTTGTGCAAACAGAAAATCTACACTATTTTGCAGTTCTTTCGGGATGAGCCATTCCTGCAGTTAAAATAATCCATTGTTTGAGCGTTTCGTGGGGAATCTGCTTATTTTTCTCATTGCTCAACTGCATAATGGAATTCTAATTAGATACCCAGATGATTGCCGTTTCCAGCCTAGAGCACTTCTGTGTAAAGTTGCCTGCAGAAAGACTAATCTCTAACAGGCTGTGGCATATCTGGCCATCCTTACTTGAACTGCATTCCAAGACCATCATTGCTTTTGATGCTAACTGTGGTAAAAGGGTCTTTTCTATGAAGTAACAGGAAGGCAGACATTTTCCAACAACTCAGAAAATGTCACATAACAACTACGATGTATTATGCTGTTCACAAAAGCTGCTACAGCTTCACTGTTTCTATGGCAGACCTTGAACAAGCATGCAGCACATAAGTGTCAGACAGATGTCATAATTCCTTATATTTAGACATATTCTGAGTCAGAGACTCAGGAGTATCATAACAGCTGGGCAAGAAGCATTTCAGAAAAAGAGACTAGCAACAGCAGCCTACATACTGTATGTATCTCATGAAAAGATTCCCCCAAGCCCTACAAGAGTCCAATCACCAAACCATGCTGGAATCCATTACTCTGCCAATCAACTGTATGCCGACCAGCCGAAGCAGGTCGGCACGACTGCATGAATCACCATAGGTGTACGTCGGCCACTTTAACCGCTTCACCCCCCAGAAGATTTTACCCCCTTCCTGATCAGAGCACTTTTTGCGATAAGGCACTGCGTTGCTCTTTAACTGACAATTGCGCGGTCGTGCGGCATTGCACCAAAACAAAATGGATGTCCTTTTTCCTCAGAAATAGAGCTTTATTTTGGTGGTATTTGATCACCTCTGCGGTTTTTGTTTTTTTGTGCGATAAACAAAAAAAGTGACAATTTTGAATAAAACGCATTATTTTTTACTTTTGGCTATAATATCTCCCAAAAATATATTAAAAAAAAAACTATTTGTTTCCTCAGTTTAGGCCGATATGTATTCTTCTACATATTTTTGGTAAAAGAAAAAAATTGCAATAAGCATATATTGATTGGTTTTCCTAAAAGTTATAGCATCTACAAAATAGGGGATAGTTTTATGACATTTTTATTTTTACTTTTTTTTAGTAGTAATGGCAGCGATCTGCGATTTTTTGGGGGACTGCTACATTATGTTGAACACTTTTGACACTATTTTGGGACTATTGTCATTTATACAGCGATCAGTGCTATAAAAATGCACTGATTTCTGTGTAAATGACACTGGCAGGGAAGGGGTTAACCACTAGGGGGTGATGAAGTGGTTACGTGTGTCCTAGGGAGTGATTCTAACTGTGGGGGGATGGGCTACTAGTCACATGGCAGCGATCACCGCTCCCGATGACAGGGAGCAGTGATCTCTGTCATGACACAAGCCAGAATGGGGAAATGTCTTGTTTTCATAGGCACTTCCCTGTTCTGAGGCTCCATGAAACGATCACCGGGAGACCGGCAGACAGAGTCCACCGGTCCCTAGGTCATGGCAATGCTGTACGCGGCAGTCGGGCGCTTGCCTGCTATCCCCAGTTCTTAAAGTGGACGTACAGGTACACCCATTTGCCCACTGCTATCATTGTGCCGACGTATATCACGTGCACCAGTCGGCAAGTGGTTATGCGCCCTAGGGGGCGAGCTTGTGGAGCGATGCCAGAAGCTGATGCGTGCGGCTGAGTTGTCCGCCGGCGACCTGTGATTACAACTCGAAGGGCCAGGAGAGGAATCTGTCAATGTAGACAGACAAATCCCTGTTCTGTCATGGAAGTAGAGAGAGATTTGCTGTTCCTAGTGATCAGGAACAGTGGTCTCTCTCTACTCCCTGTCAGTCCACTCCCCCCACAGTTAGAAATACCTCCCTAGGAAACACTTAACCCCTTCATTGCCAGTGACATTTATACAGTAATCAGTGGCTATTTTTAGTGATCTGTCCTCCGCAATGTCGCAGTTTTGCTGAAAATCTCTGATCACCACCATTACTAGAAAAAAATTAAAAAAAAGAATAAAAAATGCCATAAATATATCTTCTATTTTGTAGGTGTTCTAACTTTTTTGGGCAAACCAATTACCATACGCTTATTGTGATTTTTTTTCACCAAAAATATTTAGGAAAAGAATACATATTGGCCTAAACTGATGAAGAAATTTGTTTGTTTTTTGTTTTGTTTTTTGGATATTTATTACAGAAAAAAAGTTGAATATATATATTTGTTTTTTTTTCTAAATTGTCGCTTTTTTTTGTTTATAGCGCAAAAAATAAAAACCACAGAGGTGATCAAATACCACAAAAAGAAAGATTTATTTGTTATTTATTTGTTGTTATTAAATATATATATTTCGTTTTTTTCAAAATTGTTGCTTTTTTTTTTATAGCGCAAGAAATAAAAACCACAGAGTTGATCAAATACCACAAAAAGAAAGCTTTATTTTTGGGAAAAAAATATCAAATGTTTGTGTACAACGTCGCATGACCGTGCAATTGTCAGTTAAAGCGACGCAGTGCCGTATTGCAGAAAATGGCCTGGTCATTAAGGTGGTAAATCCTTCCAGTCCAGCACATTTCTTTTTGAGGGCCATAAGAAACGAGAGACCTGTTTGTCACAGTAGCAGCTGCATAACTCCCTACCAATGGTGACCTCCTGATTAAGACTCCGGCTGAAACGCGCTAGCCCTTTGCTGTTCTTACAGATATTTAAGATCATTTGCATTCTTAATAATACAGTTCTACTAAGGATCACAAGCTTTTTATCTATTACAAGTTTTGGAGGCATACAGGACCCAGGTTGTTTGATACTGACATCCCTAAAACATATCCTTGGCATGGAGGTTGAATCACACTTTGTAGTCATTTGGATAAATGCACACCACCAAACATCTTATGATTTTTTTAAACCATGGGTGAGCCTAAATGTTGCTTCACACAAAGTGAAAGGGGATGGGGAGACCATTAATCACAAAGAAAACAAAGAAAATAAATACTGTGAAACTTTGCAAATGATTATCTGTGCATTTGAGTACATGTAGTAAAAGTAGTGTTTTCATGTTCTTTTATTCCTTTTATTTGTATATATACTGTATGTTAATTATCATCAATAATCATCAATTTTCAGTAATTGTTTTATGAGATGGGTAGCTAGGCAATTATTTCTTAAAGCCTAACTCCAGGCTCCATTCACTACTAGCTTTATAGAGGTGAGTATTCATTTACCCAGCAGTGTAGTAATTGTTTGTTTAATTGTAATCAGTTGAGATAAATAGATACTATTCTCTCTCTCTAAAGCTAGTAAAAGGATGCTGTCTGGAGTTGGGATTTAAAACATATTAGCACATATAAAAGATTTTTTTTCACTAAAGAGATTAAACTAATTTCCTTTAACATGTACCTTCTTAGAAAGAAGTAGTGTGTATAATAGGCAGTATACAGTTCCTTGTTCCTGTATTGCCATAGAAAGATGCAACTAAAACTGCAAGAGGAAAATACAAATTAACAACATGTCACTCAGTAGCTGCTTAGTGTCAAATACACTGGAAACAAATTACATCTACGACATGCTCACTGATCACGAAAAACTGCAAATGATTTGTGTTATACTTGTTTTTGAGGAAACAAACAGTGGCAGTATTTTAATTATAGTAAATATGTACAGATGAATTTCAATTTTGTTCCAGAGCTGTTCACCTGCAAGCAGTCCCATATTGGTCTTTAATGGATATTGAAAAGATAATAAAAAATATCTGCCCTATAATGCTTCAATCACATATGTGCATAGGCATGCACAAAGGGTGTGCCAGGTGTGCCTGGGCACACCCTAATCACTTTGTATATGCAGATTCCCCCTATTAAAAAAATAATAAAGAATAAAATAAAAAAAAACAAATAAAAAAACCACTTTAACTGCCCTACCCTGACACCATTCACTGCCTTACTGACACCGAACCTCTACCCTGACACCAACCTCTACCCTGACACCATCCACTGCCCTACTGACACGACCTCTACCCTACCGACACCATCCACTGGCATACTGACATCGATCTCTACCCTTACACCATCGACTGCTCTACTGACACCAATCTCTACCCTACTGACACCGATCTCTACCCTACTGACACCATCCACTGCCCTACTGACATCAATCTCTACCTTACTGGCACCATCCACTGCTCTACTGACACCGATCTCTACCCTACTGACACCACCCACTGCTCTACTGACATCGATCTCTTCCCTACTGACACCATCCACTGCCCTACTGACATCGACCTGTACCCTACTGACACTATCCACTGCCCTACCGACATCAATCTCTACTCTACTGACACCATCCACTGCTCTACTGACACGATCTCTACCCTACCGTCACCATCCACTGCTCTACTGACATCGATTTCTACCCTACTGACACCATCCAGTGCTCTACTGACACCGATCTCTACCCTACTGACACCATCAACTGCTCTACTGACATCGATCTCTACCCTACTGACACCATCCACTGCCCTACCGACATTGATCTCTACCCTACTGACACCAACCACTGCTCTACTGACACTGATCTCTACCTTACTGACACCATCCACTGCCCTACTGACATCGATCTCTACCCTATTGACACCATCCACTGCTCTACTGACACAATCTCTACCCTACTGACACCATCCACTGCCCTACTGACATCAATCACCATTCTAGAAACAGCGTTATTATATACACACATCAACACACACACACGTTTGAGCTTTGGGGTGCACACCCTAATGCAATAGGCTGTGCACACCTACGTGTATTTTCCACACAGAATGCAGGGTCTTATTGGCAGAGCTAGCAGGAGATCATGTGTAAAATTTGCTCCTAATGTAGACATGTTTTCACACATTAAAAAGCATTTAGATGTGTACAATCGAGAAATGTATGTATGGGTAAGATTGGTGCTGCTAAGTGTTACCAATGTGACAAAGTATGTTAATAAAAATCCTTGGGAGATTGAATGAAAAATAGAATGAAAAAAAAAAAAAGGTGTACTGTCACATCATCATATCAGGTGTAAATGTGTTAAATGTGCAAACATTTAATAAAGTATTCCAAAAAACTGATCAATGAGTATTTGTCCAGCAAGCGTCCATTTCTTTAGTGATTCCAAAATGCATAGATCAGCAAGAGAACATCAACATAAAATCCATTCAAGTTCATAGAAAATAGTGGTAAAGTGAAGAAAAAAAATGTAATCAACAAATTTGGGGACTCTTCACATGTGCTCCCCCCTCAGGTCCGCACTCACCAAAAGGATGGGGTAAAAGGCCTCACTAAAGAAATGGACGCTTGTTGGACAAATACTCATTGATCAGTTTTTTGAACACTTTATTAAGTGTGTTTGCACATTTAACACATGTGCACCTTATATGATGATGTCTTAAAGTGACAGTACACTTTTTTTTTCATTTTATAATTTTTTTAATTTTTTCATTCTAATTTTCATTCAATCTTCCAAGGATTTTTATTAACATTCTTTGTCACATTGGTAACACTTAGCAGCACCAATCTTACCCATATATAAATTTCTCATATTCCTTCACTGATCCCACACCTGTGGGTACAACTGGTGTAGGCTGCAGCTAATTTTCATATCCTGGTGCGGAACATTGCTAAAGGCAATCAATGTAGTAGCAGTGCTTACTATAGTAATTTGCAGCCTTAATAGGGACCCCACAGGTTTGGCACATACTGTACATACGTACAATGGTCCAAGCTGGACCAATGTAACTTTGTAAATAATGTTATTCCTAAACTTGAGCTCTAACTGAACAAATATAAACCAGGTTACCAGGCTGGCTGTTGTGTCAGGCAGGGCTTTGTAAATCCCAGGACTGGATGGACAGAAATAGAATTTCTTTGGCAGGTAAAACAGTTCCTATATATGCAATTGTGTAGTTAGCCATTTGCTGGAGTTCAGCTTTAATACAACTAAATACATGAGGTTTTTCTGTTCAATTCAATATAAAAGAAAGTCTTAAACACAGCAATCTGATATTGCATCTCTCCAATCCAGTGTGTGTTAGTTGATATGCTCTCTGTTAATGGGATCATGAGCTGAGTGGCAGAGAGCTTTCTGGCTTGAATTGATAAATTGTTCTCCTTTCCTCTTTCTTCATGGGTTTCTAAACCTGTCAGAGCTAATAATATGCAAATGATTTTCCACCAAATGTCTAGCTATACTGATTCAATCTCTATCTCTACTGTGAAACAACAGGAGTCTTTTAGAATTTTATGAAAACTGTCTTATTTGTTTACATACATACAAACAAACCCTGTATAGAAGTTTTGCAAATCAGACGCTGGCCTAAGGTAATCAGTAGAAAGTCTCTGTGACCTTGGGAAATCACCTTATCAAGTTAAGCCTGTAGAGCTAAAAATTACATTGTAAACTATTTCAGATGTAATTTACCTATCATTCTGATAGTTATTTGACTTCTGTGATTCATGATTCAATAGGCGACTGTACAGTGGCATTTTTTTTTTAAGGACAGCAGGTCTCATCAGCTGGGAAAAGAGATTTTCTTCCAATTTACAATCCTCACCTGCTTTGTTAAAGGGAACTTCTTTTTCTAAATGTTAGAAAATATCAGCAGTGATTTCATTTGACTTTCAACCTCTACAATAACTTTTAATTTAATAACCATAATTAACTTTATTAACTATTATTTTCCCCCTCCCCATTACAAAGATGGATATTAAAAAAATGTTTTTACATTTTTTTGGGGGGAGGGGGTGGGGGGATGAGAGGAAGGGGCATCAAATGCCCCTTCTGCAGGTCCTAGTCCTCTCACTTTCTTATCTTCTTGTGTTATCTTTCTTTGTAAGGTAAACCATATTCCTAGCATCAGAAAGCCAGTGTGGATTTGTGCTCATGCTCATTGCACACGTGCTTATTTTAATGAGCAAAGAGCCAATGTTAGCTATACTGTGCCAGTTCATATCGTGCATAAGCATACCAGCTAGCACTTTCCACCCAGTGTCCTATTTAAATTAGTCCATCACTATGAGCAGTTCAACAGGAACAAACTGAATGGTCTTCAGTTTGTTCCTGTGTTACCGAAACCTAATCTGCTTACCAGTGTATGACCCGGCTTGACTTTGCTTTTGTACTCGCTCTAGCTCTGTTACCCCATCTTCTCTGACCTTGGCCTGTTTACCGGACCTGATCTGCCTTCTGACTCTGAACTGCTTTGCCCGGCTGTTACTGACCTTGGACTGCATCCTGGATTTTCTTTGCTTGCTGATTCGGTTTCTCACTGCCCAGTTGCTGCTGACTGCTGCTCGTCTCCTGGTTCTGCTTCCATCTTTCGCGCTGGTGCCAAGCTGCTCCTGCACCCTGTATTAAGGACCAGTTCTACCCATCTACAGAGTGGACTTCAGCAGCCAGCTACTAATGCACTTGTGCCATTTCTTGCCCTTACACTCAGTGTCCATCTTCAGGAGTGTTGGGTGGGAGGTGCAAGAGAGTCCTCCACAACATTCCAGTCTCATGTGCTATTCTTATTCTTGCTTTCTTACCTAGGCAAGAATGACATAACCCCCAGCTTGCTCAAAGCCTCCTGGAATATTTACATCACACATCCCAAGAGGTTTTACATTAAACTGAAGACAACTGAAGTTTAGCAAGTGATGAGAGTAAGCAGAGGTTATACGCAAATCTCTTTTCCTCTTTTTGTAAAATTCTTTTTATTAAAGTATTTTGAGACAAACAAACATACCTTAAAAAAGGAGTGGACCTGACATATAGGCAGACCTAGCAAGCAGTTGCATCTGAGTTGAACCAAGCCTGCCAGACTATATGAACCTTTTTCCCGCATCCCCTAGAGTGGTATGTTGCCTTATAGTAAGGCATCATGGAATTCACAATCCCCTTGCAAAACGATATACTCGGGGGAGTGGAGTTCCTCCATTTAAATAATACAGCCTTTCTCCCACAGAAGAATACGATGTTCAGTAACGTTTTAAGAGCGCATTTCCTCCGAAAGCTCTTTAATTATACCCCTTCCTACATTTCTGAGCCTCCTTTTGGTCAGAGATGCTTTTCCTCACATTGGAGGGTGAACAGGGAGGCTTGGTTTGCCTATAACCAACTGTGAATCTACAAGCTGGTACAACATGTGGGGGAGAATTACTAAAATTGGTACACTCAGAATCTGGTGCAGCTGTGCATGGTAGCCGAACAGCTTCCAACTTCAGCTTGTTCAATTAGACTTTTGGCAACAAAACATGGAAGCTGATTGGTTTCTATGCAGAGTTGCACCAGATATTGCACTGTCCAGCTTTAGTAAATAACCCCACGGTATTCAGTGAACTGTGTAACTGCCCACAGTCCACTCTATTTACTTAATTCTAGAAAAGTGTCAAAGTCAAGCTATTGTTGTGTAAGATGAAATTGAACTATAATAAATTCAGGATATCGTACCTAGGCTACTAATTAAACATATTTTTAAATGCAGGTAATATCAATACCTCATTCTGTTTTTATTTTAGCTTGTTATAATCCCCTATGTAACACCACTTGAATGTGGGTGATATAACACTTTAAGACAGATAAGACTCTAATGATTTGCACAATGAATTTGCTAAAAGAAAAGCATAGGGATTACCTTATCAATGTTTTACCGCTATTCATTATAGGCAGGCTAGAAGAAAATTGGTGATTGAGGACCCAGAATTTCTATTGTGTCTGTTTTCTACAATCATCTGTCAGCAGCAGGATGATTACAATAACCATGATTTTAGAGGGAAATGATTGGTAAACTAAAATCCTAAATTTGTATTTTTTTCCTTGAAGCATTAGAAGTCTTAACGTGTATATTGTTCCCAAATGTCCTTGCAAATTTATAGCATCCTTCATTGTATGCGTTCTCTCCAGTCTATCTAGTATTAATTACACACATTAGTCACACCCTAAACCACTAATGGGCTGGAACTTTTAAGTATCTCTCAGTGGAGTAAAATGTTTTGTTTCTTCAGAATTTTTACTTCTAATAAATCTAATGGAATTTTTAATATAGACTTTATTCTAGGACAAGGGTGTCTAAACTTTTTTCAAAGAGGGCCAGATTTGATGAAGTGAACATGCGTGAGGGCCGACCATTTTGTCTGACATTTTTTGAACCATTAAAATCTGGTCTAAGTGTGTTTGTCCGAGCACTAATACACTGCCCAACAAGAATTCTCTTGCCTTTGTGGCTGTCTGTGGTGAAGAGATGAACCCGGACATGTTATTTGGATATATATATATATATATATATATATATATATATATATATATATATATATATATATATCTTTTGTGGCCCCAACGAATCCCCAAGCGCCGCTCGGGCATGTTATTTGGATATACCGTAGTTATTGGTGTATAACACACACATGCGTATAACATGCACCTTCACTTTAGGAGGGAATTTTCAGGAATTCTTTTTATTTTAAACAAAGAACTGTGAAGCAAAATAAGGGTCAGTGCCCATCAAAGCAACCTAATCAGTGCCCATCTGCAGCCTCACCATTGACATGAGTGCAGCCTTACCATTGCCATGAATGCAGCCTTACCATTGCCATGAATGCAGCCTTACCATTGCCATGAATGCACCCTTACCATTGTCATGAATGCAGCCTTACCATTGGAATCAATGCAGCCTTACCATTGCCATGAATGCAGCCTTACCATTGCCATGAATGCAGCCTTACCATTGGAATCAATGCAGCCTTACCATTGGAATCAATGCAGCCTTACCATTGGAATCAATGCAGCCTCACCATTGGAATGAATGCAGCCTTACCATTGCCATGAATGCAGCCTTACCATTGGAATCAATGCAGCCTCACCATTGGAATCAATGCAGCCTCACCATTGCCATGAATGCAGCCTCACCATTGCCATGAATGCAGCCTCACCATTGCCATGAATGCAGCCTCACCATTGCCATGAATGCAGCCTCACCATTGCCATGAATGCAGCCTTGCCATTGCCATCAGTGCAGCCTGATCAATGCCCATGTACAGCCTCGGAGGGGACAGGAAGGGGGGCAGGACAAGTGCCAACTGATTACATACAGGAGACTCTGCCATTTACACGGTGGCCTCTTTAATACAAAGTCCTGCCTCCTATGATAGACAGAGCAGTCGTCCAATGGCAGCCTAGGAGACGGGACTTCCTATTACAAACGCCGCTGAGTAAACATGAGATTCTCCTGTATGCAATCTGACAGCGTTCTTCCTGCCCCCTCCCTGTCCCCTCCGAGGCAACTCTGATAAATACAGTATATATAATTTCTAGTCCTAGAGGCCAAAAAAGATATATATATATCCAAATTACCGGGGGGGGGCACATAAAAACGGAATTTGCTCGCCGGCTGGACTTTGGACATGCCTGTTCTAGAAGGACAGCTTATTTTCTGATTATAATTTAAACATGTAGGTTAAAAAGATGTGGTGCATTTAAACATGTATACCATTTTAGTACTCAGAATTTAAAGACACCTTGTCTGAAACCAGTTCATTGGCTATGCCCTCATTTCATCATCTGTATAATTGGCCAATACACACAGATCTTATACATTTAGGTTTTAAAGTAATACATTTTGGGGGTTAACTCTTCATGCATCTGCCACTGCTTTCTTTTCTTTTTTTCATCTTTGCAAAAAAGAATAGTCTAGGATTATATTCAGGGAATAATAGTCACATGTATCTGTATTTGAGAGCACATTTTGAAAGAGAATAATATTATCTGTGCATTTCCCATGGTCCAGATTACGTATGCATACCTTCATTAATGTAACACACTAGCTACAAAGAAAATGTTGTACCTACAATAAATTCCACTGAAATGCTAATTATAGACAACAGGGAGCTGGACCAAGGGATTCTTCCAGGAATGTACAGTACAGACCAGTTATTACTACTATGAATCACTATTAAACTTTAGTCACTGTCTGGCTGGATACTGCACAGTTAAGGAAACCTGTCAACTTAATAAAGCAATGTAATACTGTCAAAGTACAACAGTACAACAAAGTACAACAGTCAGCATATGGTGTCTGCTTTACGTTCGCAGCTCTGCCTATGTTCCCTGTGTGCCACTGCAGTCCTCTAAAAAGGCATCCCTCTGATAATGTGCATTGATTGTTTAGTAGGGTGTACATCTGAATTGAAAAATACACTTAGGAAATAAGTGAATTAAGCTGTTTTATTTAAAAGCTAATTTTTAACACCATCAATGCACTTTCTAACTCTTTTGTAGTCACTTTGCGAGAAAAGAGCGTGACAGTTCTGGTGCACAACAATTTCTTCCGACGTTCACAGGGCAATTTTCAGACACTCTTCACTACACCTTGTCCTTACAATTTGATGCACACTAACAAGACCAGACAACAAGGAGATGCTAAGTCTAAGTCTCCATGAATACATGTGCGAATGATCTCAACCAAAGGAGACAGGCATATTCACATATTGTCCACAAGCAATTTTTACAATTTTTACAATTCCTTGGGCATTTAGCAGCCTACGCAAATGTCTAACCCTACTTTGATATTGGTCATATCAATTGGTCCTATCTACAGTAGATTTTTTTTTCTGTTTCAACATATTGATTGAATTTTCAGAATAAACATAACAAGTTTACAATTTGCCCACACAGGGGAGGGGCTAAACAGTCACTATGAAGAACAAGTACAAATCGGCAATGTATAATATTAAATCAGTAAAGGACTAGTCAAAATGAAAGGGAACCAGTAGGAAATTCAGAGCAAACATTGCTATTCTTGCCAAGCTGTCCTCTAACAATCCCCAATGACAAGTCTCCTCTGGTAACAAATGGAAGAACTAACAGTACGAAAGGAAGATAGAGAAAAGCAAGGATGGAGAGAGGAGCAAGAGGAGAAAAACATACTAAGGACCAGCACAGACAACACCTATAAACGACCATGACTGATCGGAGGTCAGGGTGGAAGTAGCTTATCCAGGGTTCCCAGACTGAGAAACTTTGGATATGATTCCTTAAGAATACTGGACAGCTGTTCATTGACCATCATAGCGGTCAACTGGGTTTTCACACCCTGGAAGGCAACCATAGAAGTCTTACAGGCCTCATCTATGGTACGTGTGGCAGAGATAAAAAGGTAGGAAGTCAATTTCTGCTGAGATGCGAAAAGGCCTGTTATAAGACAAAGACAATGTAGGAGAGCCAACCTGGTGTCCTTGCAAACTGTCACATGAAACAACGTCTGCAGCAGCCCAAAAACCCTTGACTAAAATCCTATCAGATGTGGGCACTACTACCAGATATGCATATGTCCCCATACTGACTGCAATTCCTAAAGCATCTATCGCTACTACCAGGATAGGCATGAGCAATCCAAGAAGGGACACAGGACCACCGCAGGAGAGCTTTAAAGGGGGCTTCAAGAGTTGTGGTATTGAAAGAACATTTTGCCACCATCTTCCAGGCCTTAATCCAGCCCTTCCCCTCAATGGAGTAAAGTAGATCTTTTAAAGCATGCATGAAATACTAAAGTATAGAAGTCTCTCTTGTACTCTGACTCCATTTTTTCCGCTAAATGTAACTATCCTTCTGAAAAAACAGAGAACCTGGGACGGAATTGGTGAAGACAAAAAAGAACCCCAGTGAATACTTCTAATTTTTTATTTTTTTTTGCAAGTTGGTAAACATAGGAGTTTGCCTATATTTCTAATAATGTAACTTTAAAGCTGATGTCAGCGTGTTTTCTTTTTTTCTTCTGTGCCATGCTAGAACAGTAAGTGATTCAGTGAAACCCTTTTCCAGATCACAGAGCAGGGAATAACAACTTGGTGAGCAGATATATTTTGAATAACCTCTACATTCTTACTTCCTACACCCCCTCCTGGCACAAGCCAGGAGTCAAATATCTAATATTATGCCTTGTCCCTACATTTGTAGCAGCACCACCTTGTCCCTACAGTGGCAGCACCACAGCAGGCTGTCCAATTTTTAACTGGAAAGTCCAGTGATTATAATGACACCTGATTAAGGCCCCTTTCACACAAATCGGGTGCACTTCTCCTGCAGCTTGGGCACAGTGCAGTGTAGCTGCATTTTTGTGCAGGTTGGCTGCACTTTGCCATAGACTTCTAGAAGGTGGAGGAGCAAAAAGTCTCTGACATCCACCAGCTCTATGAGGTCACCATGGAGGAGTGGAAGAGGACTCCAGTGGCAACCTGTGAAGCTCTGGTGAACCCCATGCCTCAGGGGGTTAAGACAGTGCTGGAAAATAATGGTGGCCACACAAAATATTGACACTTTTGGGCCCAATTTAGACTTTTTCCCTTAGGGGTGTACTCACTTTTGTTGCCAGTGGTTTAGATATCAATGGTTGTATGCAGAGTTATTTTGAGGGGACAGCAAATTTACACTGTTATACAAGCTGTACACTCGGTAGTTTACATTGTAACAAAGTGTAATTTCTTCAGTGTTGTCACATTAAAAGATAAAATAAAATATTTCCAAAAATGTGAGGGGTGTACTCACTTTTGTGAGATACTGTATATGCATGCATTGCGTTACGTATCCCCAGCATGTCTAAAAATTGATATGACTCTTTTTTTTGCAATGGCAAGTACTGAAATGTACTACCCTGTTTTGCCATAAATAAAATGGAATGACATAGGGCAAAAGTATTGAACACATGAAGAAAGTGAGGTATAAAAAGGCACGGAAAGCCAAGACACCAGATGAAATATAAGCAATCCTGCACCTTGTCACTGCAAATTAATATCAGCTGGTTCAGTCTCAACTGATGGTCTATAAAAAGGTGTCTCATTACCAAGGTGTCACACAAGAAACATCTCATGATGGGTAAAAGCAAAGAGCTCTCTCAAGACCTTTGCAAACTTATTGTTGCAAAACATACTGATGGCATTGGTTACAGAAGGATTTTTAAACTTCTGAATATTCCGGTGAGCACTGTTGGGGCCAAAATCCAGAAGTGGAAAGAATATAATTTTACCATAAACTGGCAGTGACCAAGTGCTCCTCACAAGATTTTTGACAGAGGAGTGAAAATAATTATCCGAAGAATTGTCCAAGAGCCAAGGACCACTTGTGGAGAGCTTCAGAAAGATCTGCAATTAGCAGGTACAATTGTTTCAAAGAAAACAATTAGTAATGCACTCAACCACCATGGCCTGTATGTACGCTCACCACACAAGACTCCAATGCTGAAGAAAAAGCATGTTGAAGCTCGTTTAAAGTTTTCTGCACAACATTTAGACAAGCCTCTGAAATACTGGTAGAATATAGTCTGGTCAAATGAGACCAAAATTGAACTCCTTTGATGCTATAACACAGACCTAGTTTGGAGGTCAAATAGCACTACACATCACCCCAAAAACACCAAACCAACAGTGAAGTTTGGAGGGGGGAACATCATCGTGTGGGGTTTTTCAGCATATGGTACTGGCAAACTTCAGATCATTGAAGGAAGGATGAATGGTGCCATCTACCAGGATGATGAAAATGAAACAAGGGTAGACATTTAAGCAAGGCAATGATCCCAAACACAAAGCCAAGGAAACTCTCAATTGGTTTCAAAGAAAGAAAATAAAGCTGCTAAAATGTCCCAGCCAATCACCTGTCTTGAATCCAATAAAAAATCTATGGCACGAACTAAAGATCAGAGTTCATAGAAGAGGCCCGCAAAATCTTCAATATTTGATTTGTTTGTGTGGAAGAATGGGCCAAAATCACACCTGAGCAATACATGTGACTACTTTCTTCATACAGGAGGTGTCTTGAAGCTGTCATCACCAACAAAGGATTTTGTACAAAGTATTAAATACATTTTAGTTAGCGTGTTCAATACTTTTATTATAAATGACTTAATTTCTGAACTTATTTGTTTTGGTTTCTTTGTATGTATGGATTGCATGGGTTGTTACTGACGTTGTGAAAATTTCATGTCAATAGCACCTTTAGAAATGTATTTACCTAGAAAAATGGTGACGTGTTCAATACGTATACTGTATATCTATCTATATGCTTGCATGTGTGTTTGAGCTTAGGGGTGCACACCATAATGTAATAGGCTGCCCACACTTATGCATATCGTTGTGTGAGCGAATCAGTGTACATAAACTGTATGTGTATTTACAAACTAAAATGATACATCTCTATATTTTGCTCTTGTAATGTTAAAGGCTTTAGGTTTGTTTTTCATTTGACTTTGATTGTGAGGGTTATTTGAAAGCTGACTGAATAATAATGATTACCATCACCTCCTTCTGCTTTTGAACACTGTTATCTACAGCCCTGTATCCTTCCCTGTGGCTGGAAGTTGTTCTTCCTAGACAAGTCAATTATGAGGGCTTATAGAAAACGCAGCAATCAGCACTGTGACGCATTTTAAATGTCAATAGAGACCCCTCAGTGCCAAAGCTTTTCCCTACTGAGAGTTACTGGAGAGTGCAGATATCACAAACTCATATCCAGATAACAGGCAGTGACATTTCCACTAATTCCAAAATAACATAATAGAGGGCAAACTTAGCATCAGGAAAAAATAGCAATTTTTGCTGGTTGTAAAGTTAAATATCAAACAGAAGCCCAAGAATCCCTCAGAGTTTAATTTCCAAGATGGTCCTGTTCGACCATTTGGTGTGTGTAGATAGAATTTAGTTTGGCACCATCACAAATATAAATGAGTTTTTATTTAATAGGATACTTTCAATGATGAGAATAATAGGAAAAGCTAAATCCGTTTATAAAACCTAAAGCTCTTGGGTATAAGAATGGAAGTTGTTACTATAAATGTAAATGTTTTGTTAAACCTCATGGATTCTCTACAATCAAACAATACAATAATTTAATAAGCTAGGCAGGGGGACCTATCTACTCCCTGAGCAGGTAATAATCTTATACACAAATATGTATATATAAATTAAAAATTTTAAACGTAAGACAAGCCTAAGGCCGCGTACACACGGGCGGATTGTCTGCCCAACTAAGTTCGTCAGACAATCCGACAGACAGTCCGTTCAACTTTTGAATGAACGGACTTGACCACACACGATGAACAGACAGTCCGCTGAAAACTTGCGCGATGACGTGTACAGCACGTACGACGGGACTAGAAAAACGACGTCCAATACACTGCAATGCAACCTTCGGCCGTGTAAATCCTTTCTGAGCATGCGCCATACTTAGTCCGTCCAACTTGCCTACACACGAGCGGACTGTCCGCTGAAACCAAGTTTGGTCGGACAAAACCAAGTTTGGACGGACAAAATTACGGAAATTCCGAAAGACAAAGTCCGTCAGACTGTCCGCTGAAAAAGTCAGCTGAAGCCCACACACGAGCGGATTGTCCGCTGAAACACGGTTCAGCGGACTAAGTTGGACAGACAATCCGCCTGTGTGTACGCGGCCTAAGTCTAACTATACTTAAAATTGTTCCCTCCCCCCTCCTCTGCTTATTCTGCCTAACTGGTATAAAAAGATCTATACATTTGGCTATTTTTAATCCACTCTGGTCATGTGATCCTGCAGCTCCAGTTCAGGGAGCCGTCGACAGCCAGAAATTCCAGGAGTCCCAGCATCACCCATAGGCTATCATGGATCAGCCACTGTTGGAGCTTCATTCTTTCCTCTGAAGCAGCAACTCATTGACACAGGGGAGCCGGGGTTGTAGGATCACTTGACCGGACTAGAGCGAATTAAAAATAGGCAAGCACACACCTTTTTTTTTTTATACAGGTAAGGCTGGGTTATACAGTACACTAGTAGAATTTAGTTTTACGTTGTAAGAATGTTGTAAGAACATTCATTCACTTTTTGAGTATCAATTTCTAACAGTCTATGCAGTTTTTGTTCGTAAATTCCACCCATTTCAAAATCGAATGCTGAAAGCAATCATAATCTTTCAAACATTCAAACGTTATGAGAATTTTTGTACGAATTTTCCTAAAAATTTTCGTATAATTTTTTTATTTTTTTTTACTTCCACTAGTGTATACTCAGATTTTGTCAGGATAGGTAGGAGAAGGGGAAGGGAACATTTTTAAGATTAGTTTGAATTCATCTTTTCTTTCACCTTAACAGTATATTCTTTTTAATTTAATAATGTTGAAGTGGTAGTAAATCCAGCCGCCATAATCCTAAATCAAAAAAACGCGAATAGAATAAGGCTTCAGAATATACATCGCTATGTTATTTCCCACTTAAGCTGCAGTATCATTTTCATGGGCTTACTTTTATTTCTCATTCTCCTGGCTGAAGCCTGTGCTACCTTGGTGGAGACATTATCGCCCTTTCTCTAGTACGAGTGCCCTGTAAACATGTGGATGTGCATTAGGATTTAGCCAAGCCTCGTTTTCATTCTTAGTTGCTATGGAAACATAGCCTTGTACATTCATGGCAAGACACAAGGATCAGCAACCTTGCGATATTTCAGGCATTGCTGCAAGTGCTAATGATGACAGCATGGCAAGAGGATCTATTGACTGATGGCACACTGAGAATGCCATGGGTGCAGACAAATCGCGCATGCACTGGTGACGTCACTAAACTAAACATTGGGCTAAATCTACTAAATGGCGCAAGTATGGATGTTATAAAAGACAGTGACAAGTACGTTATAGCACGGTGCTCATCATGGGCAAAAGTCTTGATTGTGACTTTACTACAGTACCACTTTAAAAGACCTAGATACAGTAGCATACGATAAAAAGGCTTATAAATATAGGCATTATATAAAATGAATATCAAACAAACAAAATAATAACTGCCAGTGCCCAGCCTTGTCATCCATTAACAATGTTCTGTGACTGGAAAACTACAAGGTCTGACTGCCTTTGTGGCTCTCAGCATGTAGTTCTCAATGAACTACTACAGCACTGTTGAGGGCTGTGGTAGTTCATGGATACTTCCTCTTTGTGTGTAAGGCCTCATACTCTGCTGCTAGTAAATGGACGTTTAGTAGCAGTTGGATGTTTTTTTTCAGCTGCCCCTGAACTCTCCTCTGTTATCTTATCAGCACATGTAACCTGAATCGTTTATAGTAATTTCCAGGCAGTTGAGGTTAGAAGCATTTTTGGAAAGCATTCAGGATGGTTGATAAGAGGCATTTGAAACGTCAAATGCCTGCAACAGCTTGTAAACGTGTGTAAACGTTTTGTTTATGGGCATTTTTAATGGAGATACATTTCTGACCATTTTCAATGCAAAAAACACTTCTAAACGCAAACACAGCATGTAAACATGGCACAACGGACATTTTTAAATGTGGGTTACTAGCTGTCAAGTTCCATCGTTCAGGAGAGGTTTGGTTTTAGAACGTTCTGTGTACATGAAGCCGTACTGCCAGACAGATTACACACAGAGTCTACAAGAGCCCTGCATTGCAGGAACAATCTGCTGATAGTGGGTGCAGTGGTTTCCATCTCCCAATAAAAAAAATAATACCCACAAAAAATACACATTTATTTTCTTTTATTTTTTAAACTTGAACTTATCCTTTAAGGTATGTCATGAAAACAAAAATGTTTTATTTAAAAATTACATTAGCATGCTGTTAAGTGTGGGAGGAAGGAACCGGGGAAGGCAAAATAGAAGCAGAATAAACTTAGCGTTCCCTTAGCATGGGGTCCAATGTCTGATAATATTGTTCTACAGATTTCTGATTCTTGGTGGTAAAAGGCAAACTCTAAAATTGGTTATCTGCTTTTGAATAACCATAAAGCTGAATTTCATGTTGGGGTCTTGTTTCTTTTATCTTTCAGGAACACCACTGGTAAGGTACCTGCACCCAAATTTCTAGGTCCAGATAAGTGCCATAGTTATTAGTGTCACACTCACACAAGTAGTTTTGTTTTGATCATTTTTTTTTTTTTAACGTTAACTAATCTTACAAGGTGTATAAAAAGCTGGCAGGTGACCAGACTAAATATCAGTCCAGGGAAATGCCAAATTCTCATTGCTTTCAACATGTTGGAGTGCCAACTTGGAGATTACCTTCCAATATATAACTTCCCCACCTTTGCCCTCCTCAATTATGGCAGAGTAACTTTGCCATATATACAATTATTATGTAAAACTAATTAAAGTAAAAAACATTTAGTACCTAGAAAACCAATATGTCTGTTACATTTAGATACAGATACAGATATAGCCAATGATGTTTAGAACACACCAATGGCATGTGATGGCTTCCAGTTCCATCCAAATGAAACTATATTTCTGCCATGTATAGCGTACCCCCCATAGGGACATAAATGATTTACTGGGTAGAGTGGGGGTGACATAGGAAAGCATTTCTTTAAATGTAATACACTGAGCTTTTACTACAATTTCAAAGTAAGACAGATGATTCAGAACTTTACCAGAGAATACTAGAACAAAACAGTTTTTTTATATAGAAATCTATTAGTTGTCTGATAAAGGTAACCACATTAAAGAATGCATAGTGTTTTCCTGGAAAAAGGGTGGACTTGTGCAGGGAAAAATAGAAATGTGTCCACAATTAATTTAGAGCAACAAGGCCAAACTGAATGCCTCACAGTCCCTTTCTGTATTGAATCATACCACCAACCATGCATGATTTTGTACTAAGGGTTTTGACACATGTATATGACACCTCAAAGCAATACTTAACTCTCCCTATATTTTTTCCCCTTCTTAACTGTATTGCCAGGTTATCATTAAAATACACACTCACCCGCACAGTAAAACCAGCACTGTCACAATTTTTCTCTGCTGTTCAGGTGATATAGCCCAGGTTCCAACCCCCAGACTCTCTGTGTTGCTAGTCCTGCATCCTCCTGGAATATATGACATGAGTATCCAAAAAGGCTGCTGGGCCAGAGACGTGCCATTCTGGATTAGGCCAGCATAGTGGCAGGGACAGGGCCAGAAGTACAAAAAAAATAAACACAAATAGTGAAAAACACACATCTGTGATTACAAGGGTGGAGGGGGGGGGGGGGGGGGGGGTTAATATTACAAAGACAGGACTATCGTTTTTATGCTTGTACACATTGGTGTCTAATACAATACATATTTTATCCAAATATTCATCGTAATTTCTGCTTGTGTGTATACTTATCTATCTTGTAGTACTTGAAAGGTTGAAGTTTAACTAAATAGATAACTGGGCAACTAATGAGACAGTTAATAACTAACTTGACCAGGGCTGGATTTCTCATTAGGCACTGTTGTCATGTGCCCACAGGCGACTTTCATAGAGGGGCGTCCTCCAATGCAGTCACATTTAGGTGCAGGGGACATGCCAGAAGGGCAACACTATTAAGTAGGAAGTGAAATACGACCATGATGATGTAACCCCTCTGGCGTTGGTGCGCTGGTCCGACCGCTTCATTTACTGACCGCACTGCCAGCCCAAAACTAACATGGGGGGAGGGTAATTGTGGCATGGGGACATGATTCCAAAATGCAGGGAGCATTGTTGTAGCTGGCCCAGGTGTTGGAAGGCTCCCCATGCAATCCCATGGGGAGGGAAGTAAGGCCAGGGGCCAGACTGGAAGTGCTGTGCACTGTACAGCGGGAGGGATACCAGGGATGACCAAGAGGGGAGGTAGAGCGGAAGGGCTATGTGAGAGGGAAGAGTCCTGGGGCGTCATATATGAATGGAGGAGCTGAGGAGACACCGTAATGGCAACTGTGATATGAGAGGGCAGCTAACCATAATGTGAGGAGGGCGAGCATAGGGCTGCCAAAATGAATGAGAAGGAGGAAATAGAGTGTGAGGACTAAAAGTGGAGAAATATGGAGAGAAGAAGAGAGTAATGGAAAAATAAGGGAATGGTAAAATGGATCTGGAGCAGAAAGGTAGATAGGTATAGAGGCAATAGAAGAGGTATGGGGAGAGGTGGTTATAGGGGCAGTAGACAGGATAAGTGGAGGGGAGATGAGAGGCGGGTATAGGGGCAGCAGAAGGGGTATGTGGAGAGAAATAGAAGGGTATGTGGAGAGGAGGGGTTGGTATAGGGATAGTAAAAGGGGTATGAGGAGAGGTAGGTATAGGAGCAGCAAAAGGGGTATGTGGAGGGGTGGGTATAGGGGCAGTAGGGCAGAAGTAGTAGTGGTCTGAGGACAGGTGGGTAAAGAGTTAGTAGAAGGGGTATGAGGAGAGGTGGGTATAGGGGCATTAGAAGGGATATTTGGAGAGGATAGGTGGGTATAGGGGTAGTAGAATGGGTATATGTGGAGGAGGTGGTGGGGCATAAGGATAGTAGAAGGGGTATGTGAAGAGAAGGGGGTGGGTAATAGGTATGGTACAATGGGTATGTGGAGATGAGAGGTGGGTATAGGGGTAGTAGAAGAGTTAGGGCGGGGCAGGGGCGTTGCTAGGTCTACAAAAGATCTGGAGCTACAGCCCATAGCAGTGAAGTAAAGAAAGTCATACGCTATTATATATATTATCATTACATCAGGGTCCCCAGAGAGCCCCCCCACTTACATCAGTGTCCCCAGAGCACCCCCCCTTGCATCAGAGTCCCCAGAGAGCCTCCTCCTTGCATCAGGTCCCCAGAGAGCCCCCCACTTACATCAGGGTCCCTAAAGAGCCCCTCCTTACATCAGAGTCCCCCCTTTACATTAGGGTCCCAACAGTCCCCAGAGAGCCCCTTCCTTACATTAGGGTCCCCAGAGAGCCCCCCTTACATCGGGGTCCCCAGAAAGCCCCTACATACATTAGGGTTCCCAGAGAGCCTCCTCTTTACATCAGGGTCCCCAGAGAGCTCCTTCCTTACATTAGGGGCCCCAGAGAGCCTCACCCTTGCATTAGGGTCCCCAGAGAGCCTCCCCACTTACATCAGGGTCCCAGAGAGCACCCCCACTTATATCAGGGTCCCCAGAGAGCCTTCCCTTACAACAGGGTTCCAAGAGAGCCCCCCCACTTACATCAGGGTCCCCAGAGAGTCACTCCTTACATCAGGGTCACCAGAGAGAGGGCGGGCAATGAGAGAATATATCATCTCTCTGCTGCCCACGCCTGCACAGTGAGAGCGGAACAGCTGCAATGCAGGGCGGGCGGTGAGAGATAATGTCATCTCTCTGCTCTCTCGCCTGCCCAGCTCTCCCGTGCTGCCTGCCTGCTCTACAGTGTTGCCTGCCGCACTTGCAGCCTCTGAGACTTGGGGCTATGGGCCCCAGATTCAGGGCTATAGCCCCAAAAGCCACCCCCTAGCGATGCCACTGGGGCGGGGCTTTGGTATTCTCTGCCTATAGGCTCCTGAGATGTAAATTCAGCCATGAATTTTTCATATATTACACAGGTTTAAAGTTAGAAGCAATCATGCAAAACAGGTTCAGGATGGCAAACAGCATTCATACACTGCTGTGAAGAGTCCATGCGTGTGCAGCCTTCATAATCAGTTTTGTATTATTGTGCAATGTCTCTGTGGCTTCGTCAGGGTAACATATGACTATATAGCAGAATCTCTAAAAGCGTGTTTAAGAAAGTCTAGCTCAGAATCAAAACTTCAGTTCAGAACAGTTAAAGTGGAACTTGCACTTTAAGCACTCCTCACCGCCTTCCATGCCACATTTGGCATGTCATTTTTTTGGGAGGGAAAGTGGGTGCTTAGTTTTGAGTGGGACTTCCTGTCCCACTTCCTGCTTCCGCCTACAGGCTGCCTAGACGACTCCTCCTCTCCCCCTAGGTGGCCCCTCCCTCTCTGCAATATTCTGGGACCTGTCACGTGACAGGTCCCAGAAGATTGCCTGTCCACTGGGAGAGCGCAGCACGACTCGCACATGTGCAGTGCACGCCCGGCCGTGAAGCCACAAGCTGTCACCACCAGGTGCCTACAGTTTCAATGGAGGTGCCAAGAAGAGGAGGGGGAGGAGTGAGGCTCCATGCAGCTGCATCGCTGGACCATGGGACAGGTAAGTGTCTGTTTATTAAAAGTCAGCAGCTAAACTTTTTGTAGCTGCTGACTTCTAACAAAAAAGTCTGGAACTCCGCTTTAAGAACACAAACTTCTACTTACACCTTTCCTCATGAAGCATTCCTCAAGTGAAGTCTAAGATAGCTTTGGTAGACAATCATCTGGACGGATCCAAGGACAAAGGGCCACCCTGCTGGCGTTCGAGTACTCTGGTTGCATTGGGGATGTGCTCCCCACAGTAGCTGGGTATCCTGGAGAAGCGGCAGGCTATTAGGTTCTAGCGCAGCTACCCACACTGTTCTGACAGTAGAGGGCCTCATATCTGATTGCATATTACTTGCCCAGTTACTCTGCCTCGTAAGATGTTCCCTCTGTGAGCTACTGAAGGAGGGGAGCAAAGGAACATATCTTCCCTGGGCCTGTCCAGGAAACTAGCGAGTTTTCAGAAAAAGGGGTTAAAGGGTCCTGCGCCTGCATAACATTATGGTGAGTAAATGGGCACCTTGCTACAAACGAAAGTGCTGCTTTAATGTATATGACAAAAAACTGTTGTAGGTAGGCTGTAGAAAAATCTGTTCCTCTGAACTTCATTTTTCCTTTTCCCAAAACACTTACTTGTCTATGTGCAGATTAATATTGCTCTCTTTTGGTAGCAACCATAAGTCATCCAGATCACATCGTTTAAAAGTCTCAAAGTGCCACAATATAACATAGTTTCATTTTTCTGTTGGCACAAATCGTCTGTTTCCCTGAACTTATCTTGTGAAAGGTTGTCACATATATTGAGAACACCGGTTACTTGGGGGCCTCTAAAGTAATTACATGATCAATTGTAGCAGTTTATTTTTCCACAAACACAACATCATAAATCCAAAGGTTGTGAAATATGATGCATCACCTAATGTACACACTATAATATGTGTTACTCTATACAGCTTGGCAAGGCAAAGGAAAAAGAGACAAACAACCCAAAGACATCCTTGTGAACCATCTTAAATCCTTGTTTCCCTACATACATTATATAGCAACTTTGTAACGTTTTTCACTGTCTCTGATGTGATGGGTTTAGCGTTTCCAAATCCTTTGATCTCACTATGGCTAAGCAAACATTTTTCAGCCATCTAGGTTTGGTGCTTTCTGGTTACTATACATTTCAATGCATTACTGCTATTTGTATTCTATTATTACATAAACCCATTTTTGTACATATTGTGTTGCAGCTTTTGTGTCATTACTGCCGTATTCATATGTTACTATTATTTAAAACGCTGTAAAAGTCTATTAAATTCAAATTACAACAATTCATAGAAAATACTAGTTTATGTATGAATTGTAAGATACCTTCAGTTGATATAAATTTAAAAAATATAAGCTACTGGTTTTATTTTCTATGGTTATAGGTCGGTGTGAATTAGCATTTTCATTATATATATATATATATATATATATATATATATATATATATATATATATATATATATATATTATAATTATACAGTATATATAGTACATATCTTCACTGCACACTCACTTTCCAAGACCCGTGAGTGCCACTCTCTCTTTTGGATCATATGTACTACAGACTTTGCTGTGCATCCGGGCCCATTTTATATGTCTGATATGTGTGTGATGGCAACCACTGGATTTTTACAGATAGAGAGATGGCTAATGGCCTTGTTAAGTTTTTATTGTATGTCCCACGGTGAGATTTTATTTCACTGCCGGTCTTAAAAACGCAATAGGAAGTGAAGGGGATTTCCCTCTAGTACTGTTCTGGAGACACAATAAAATATAAAATGTTGCCTAATTTTCAGCCTTGATTGTCACCAGGACATGACTATAGTATGACTGATGTACCTTCGCTACTGTGCCACCCACCCAACTCCATACCTTGCCCCTTCCCATTAAATGAGACCACACCTTCCTTTATGGAGTATTTTGTGGCCGTAGCCTCTTTTATTAATCAAAATAATAGTTTTAACATGTAACAAAATATAAACCAAATATCAACAAAATATCAACAAACATCATTTAAACGTCAAAAACCTGAGCGCGTTAGTCATCTGCAGGAAATTCCCCCTCCCCACCCCATTAGCATATCGATCCAAACCAAGCACTGCGGTAATATTCCTTTAAATAGGCCTCAAGCTGACATGCTAGCTCAAAGACAGCCAACTCTTTTACCGCAGTGCACCCATTCACCATCTGCCATATCAACCCTCACTATATGGCATATCATCAACGAGCCCATATCTCCAATGGGTCCCGCATCAACTTCTCTGTGGGGAGGGGTTATCTTCCTGTACCTGCATCGACCAACACCCGCCAACCGCTACGACATCCAACACCGGAAACCTGAAAAATAAACTGAGTTAGCCTGTCGATCCCCCCCCCCCCCCCCCCGGAGTCCCCATCGTAACCACTCCGTCCGATGTAAGGGAGGGAGGGCGGGAACTTCCTCAACCAAACTGGACGCTGGGGCGTAGCGCGCGCACGCATCCTCGCGCTGGCTCCGCCCCCCCAGCTGTCTCAGCCAATGGTTGCAGTCCACTTCTACTCATGCCAGCCCTGCCCCTATGCTCCGCTCGTGTACGGGCTGTGCTTGACTATAGTATGACTGATGTACCTTCGCTACTGTGCCACCCACCCAACTCCATACCTTGCCCCTTCCCATTAAATGAGACCACACCTTCCTTTATGGAGTATTTTGTGGCCGTAGCCTCTTTTATTAATCAAAATAATAGTTTTAACATGTAACAAAATATAAACCAAATATCAACAAAATATCAACAAACATCATTTAAACGTCAAAAACCTGAGCGCGTTAGTCATCTGCAGGAAATTCCCCCTCCCCACCCCATTAGCATATCGATCCAAACCAAGCACTGCGGTAATATTCCTTTAAATAGGCCTCAAGCTGACATGCTAGCTCAAAGACAGCCAACTCTTTTACCGCAGTGCACCCATTCACCATCTGCCATATCAACCCTCACTATATGGCATATCATCAACGAGCCCATATCTCCAATGGGTCCCGCATCAACTTCTCTGTGGGGAGGGGTTATCTTCCTGTACCTGCATCGACCAACACCCGCCACCGCAAGCAAGGATAACACCTTATCCTTGTGAGCACCGCCACACCTGCAAGGCCCGCTCCACCCCATCCTGTATGCCCAAAGTCCACAAATCAGTGCCCACATCATTGAGGTGTACACCATCCTCCCTCAGGCACCGCCACGTCTCCACCTCCAACTCCGAATGCCGGACCGCCAACCCCCCATTGCGAACCACGAAGCGACTGACCTCCTGATTAATTTTTCTGCGGGCCTTGTTAATTTTGTCCACAGACCTGGCAAAACGCCACTTGGTCCTGGCCACAATGTCAGACCACACTATAATCATGTGGGGGAAGGCCGCCCTGAGTCGCAAGAAATCATACTTGATGTCCCGCGTGATGTCCAACTTGGTGCGGAGGCCCAAATCATTGCCCCCAACATGTAATACCAAGACGTCCGGGGCCCTGTAAAACCCCGCAAAACGGCACACTTCATGCACCATTCTGCTCCATAGCATGCCAGGAAACCCAAACCATTTTACACAGGCCTCCAACCTGGATATCCCCAACTGCCTGCCCTCTGGCCTAACATCACCCCTCCTGGCCCCCCAGCAGACATATGAATGGCCCAAAATCCAGACCAGTCCAGGCGCTGCACCTGAAAGAAAAACAAAAAAAAAAAACACATACCCAAATCACAGTAACCGCACATGTTGAAAAAACACAAACCCATGCCAACACGCACCCCAGCTCACCCAGCTAAACACCCACCAACTCAGGCCGGACATAAGACTTAAACCTGCGAGATTCCCAGCGGCCAATCCTCTTAACCGCCTCCTCATCCAGACCCCACCGCACAGCCTCCGTCGCAGCCCCAATCCGGAAAGAATGCGAGGAAAACTTTTCCCCCTCCAAACCCAACGCCTTCAGGCATTTCCGAAAGACCCCTACGAACTGGTATCTCGATAAAAACTCCCCATTCCCATGTATCAACAATGGGCCCGGACAAGCCGGCCGAGCGGACAAAAATTCCCTCAAAACCAAGACCGGGCACAGCTCGCATGCAGGAATCGCGAACACCACGACTTCCTTCCCCTTGCCCACTTGGTCCGTCTTAGACCGCCGTATCCGCATGCGCACCCGGTCCTCCCCGCAGTACACCTCATCAAAAAACAAACCCCCCGGCCCCTTCTTAGAAGGGCTGACCAGTTCCCCTACACGAAAAGCACCAAAAAACGCCAACACAAACGCGGCCCTGAACAGCACCCTCTCATAACCCGACAAACACACCACCCCCAACCTACTACAAAGTCTGCCCAACAACTCGAAGGACACCGGTCTCCTGTCATCCTTCACCTGCTTCCCCTTCCGATAGCCCTTCAGAGCCTGCCTCACCCAAAAATCCTTGGTGAAGTCCTGCTCCCCCCGCAGTTTGAACCAAAAGGCCAAACCGGCCAATTTCTGCCCCAGTCGGGAGACTGAAACCCGCCGTTCCATGTTCCGGGACACAAAGTATATCACCATTAGTCGCCTGTCCCGTTCGTCCGCTCCCACCTGTAACCCCAATGCCTCCCATTCCACCCATGTCTTCTCGTACGCCGACCAAGTGCCCCCACTCACCGACCGTCTGATCCAGTCCGAGGTTCGTCCAACGCAATCTTCCACAATTCCTCCGGGCAGGGAGCCCCCAGAACGTCCGCGGACGGCGCCAGCTCCCGGAATCTGTCCCACTGAAACCGAGACAGTGCGTCAGCCACAACATTCTCCACCCCTGGTAAGTGCACAGCATGTATAAAGATGTTCAATTGCATGCATCGCAGTACCAAATGTCTCAGCAGCCTAACCACCGGCGGCGACGCCGCGGACACCCGGTTGAGGACTTGCACCACACCCAAATTGTCCACATGGAAGCGAACCTTCCGATCCCGAAAGGATGCCCCCCAAAGTTCCACTGCCAGCACCACTGGAAAAAGCTCCAACAGTACCATATTCCGCAGCAACCCTCCACCTTTCCATGCAGCCGGCCACGGGCCAGCACACCATTTGCCTTGGAAATAGGCCCCGAAACCCGTGGACCCCGCCGCATCCGTGTAAAGCTCCAAATCAAAGTTGCTCACCGGCCCGGCCATCCACAGCGCCCGTCCATTGAAGCGTTCCAAGAATACATGCCAAATCCGTAGATCCTCCCGATGCTCTTTCGACAGCCTCACGAAGTGCCTCGGAGAATCCACCCCCCCTGTACTGGCCGCTAGCCTCCTACTGAAGACCCTCCCCATAGGTATGATTCTGCACGCAAAATTCAATTTACCCAGCACAGACTGGAGAGTCCTGAGCTGTACCTTCCGCAAACCCACCAACCCTCTAATCTCCGCCTGCAGCGCCTCCAACTTGTCCGCCGGCAAGCGACACTCCATCACCTCCGAGTCCAACACAATTCCTAAAAAACTGATCACCGTCGTCGGCCGTTCCGTCTTCTCCGGGGCCAGAGGGATACCAAAAACTCTGCGCCACGCGCTCCAGCGTCGTCAACAGAACTGCGCAAAGCGCCGACGAGGCCGGACCTACACACAGGAAATCATCGAGATAGTGGATGACTGAATTCACTCCCGCGACGTCTCTGACCACCCATTCCACGAAGGAACTGAACTTCTCAAACAGCGCACACGAGATGGAGCACCCCATGGGCAAGCACCGATCCACATAGTACTCCTCCTGCCACCTGCAGCCCAAAAGCCGAAAACTCTCGGGGTGCACCGGAAGCAAGCGAAACGCTGCCTCAATATCAGTTTTTGCCATCAACGCCCCCCGGCCATAACGCCGCACCCAGAACACCGCCGCATCAAAAGACGTGTAGGAAACCGCGCTAAGCCGGGGGTCGATGGCATCATTCACCGAACCCCCTTTCGGGTAAGAGAGATGGTGGATTAAGCGATACTTACCCGGCTCCTTCTTAGGAACCACCCCTAAGGGTGATACCACCAGGTCCGGCATGGGTACCTCTGAGAACGGACCCGCGATCCTCCCCAAGGACACCTCCTTCCGCAGTTTTTCCGAAACCACTTCGGGATGTAACATGGCAGACCGCAAATTCTTGGCCACCGGGGGGGTCGACCCTAAGACTGCCGGAATACGAAAACCCACCGCAAACCCCAAACCCAGAATCGCCGCCGCCTCCCTATCCGGATATCGTTCGAGAAAAGGACGCATCCTTTCCAGCCTCACCGGCGTCGTCCCTCTTGTGTGCAGGCTCCCCGGCCCTGCCTTTGCCCTGCTTGAAGCAGCGAGACAGCGGGTGGGCTCCTCCACAACCCGAGCACTCGTGCTTGTACTTGCAGCTGCCTGCGAACCTACAAACACCTTCATTATACTGCCAGCAGACTCCCTTCCTTCTAGCGGCCGGTTGACCGGAAGCCCCTGGTCCACCGGCCCCCCCCTGAAAAAACTGACTCGTAGTCCTCGCCGATGACATAAGGCGCATCCACAGACTGATATCCTTATGATCCCAGCGAAGAGCAGGTCGAATCGCCCTCCGCTGCCGAAACTGCTCATCATAACGCAGCCAAGCCAATCCCCCGTAGACTCTGTGCGCCTCCCCTATCGCGTCCAAGTAGCAAAAAAGAGCAGAACAATGCTCCGGATTCTTTTCCCCTATCACACTTGCGAGAATCGCGAACGCCTGCAGCCAATTCGGGAAGGTCCGAGGAATCAAGCGGTACCGTCTCTTCTCTTCGTCCTCCTTCTTGTTGTCCTCCGGCTTGACCCTATCTAGGTTGAACTTTTCCAGGGGCAGCAGAGAAAATATCTCCACGTATTCCCCCTTCCAAATTTTTTCCCTGACCTCCTGTTTCAAATGCGCTCCCAGCGGCCCTTCAAAACACACATACACCTCGCAGCGCGCCGCATCCGCCAACCTGACCAGGTCCTGTTTCTTGCCCGCCTCCCCTGCCGTCTCCCCCGCAGGGCCAGCTGGCGCAGCCGGCGCGGCTGCCACCACCTGATCCCCCGTGCCCGGAGCCGCGACCGCCCCGGCCGCAGCCGGCGGGGTCGCCCCAGCTACCACACCCCCAGCCACTGGCGTATCCGCGCACGTAGCCCCCAACCCGCCCACAGGCCCCGCCGCACCCCTGGCACGGTCCCCCGGAGCGGTCCACGCTAACCCCGGACCCGCCCCCCCAGTTTCCAGTCTGCCGACCAGATCCTTGAGGCCCGCCAGGAGGCCCGCCAGCCCCCCATCCGCCGGGACGCGGTCACTCCCCCGCCTTGCCAGATGCGGGGCAAATGAGGCAGCCTCCCCTCCGCCGCGGGCAACCCCCCCTGCACCCTCCTCCCCCTCACTGCCCGACCCCCCCCAACCAACCCCCCCAAGGACCCCTGAATAAAATCAGACTTACCGGGCCGCCTGGAAGAAACGCCTCCAGCCGCCGAACCTTCACCGACCACTGACGGAACGCCACTCGGTCCCTCCTCCGCTGATGACGACAGCTCGCCTTCCGACCGTCCTGGGGTAGCCGATCCGTCCCTGGGCGACAGCCGTCCACCGGGCACCGCCTGGGCTGCTGGCAAGATGCGCTTGGGCCTTCCTCTGCTCCTCCCCGCCGCCGACTTCTTCACCGCCTTCTGCCGGCTGCTCGGCCTTGCTTCCGCTGACGCTGGGAGACAGTGGTGCGGCGGCCGCCGCCCCACCGGAGACATGTCCTCCACCACCGGTGTGTTTCCTGCAGCCGCTGTGGAAGGCCTCCGACGGCGGGGCCCCACCCCCGCAGCAGCTGAGCTACGAGAGGGGCCTGGATCCTCCTCATGGCGGAACGCCACGCTGATGGAGGCCGGCGCCGGACCGGCCACCGGCCTCATGGAGCTGCGCCCCCCCGCCCCAGTATGCCCAGAGACCTCCTCAGCCCGCCGGGCTGGCCGTTTAGCGGGCGGCTCGTGGGGGGCGGGGCCAGCGGTCCCCGCATGGCGAATAGGTGTAGCCCTGGGGGAATCAGGGGAGAACCGGGCCGGCGGGCGGGAACGCCGCGCCCGAGCCGATCCATCCCCCTCCATCCTCGAATGGTCCCGCACCTCGCCGAGTGCCGCCGCCACCTGCTCGTGGAGCCACCGCTCCCCGTTCGCCGCCGCTGCGGCCCGCAGCTGCTGCACGAGATCGCCCAGGGAAGACGCCATGCCGCTTCAACTTCCTCAACCAAACTGGACGCTGGGGCGTAGCGCGCGCACGCATCCTCGCGCTGGCTCCGCCCCCCCAGCTGTCTCAGCCAATGGTTGCAGTCCACTTCTACTCATGCCAGCCCTGCCCCTATGCTCCGCTCGTGTACGGGCTGTGCTAGAAGAGAGGACGAATATCCCCAACAGGTACACAAACATTAATCTAACCTTTCCCTTTTCTGTTCAAAACATTTAAAAATAGCTATAGATTCATTTTAAGTATCTTCAGCCCTGATTACCTCTCAAATAACTGTAATTTATTCATAAATATAAACACTTTTTTTTTTAAACGTACATATAATGTGCTTAGCGGCTCTTTAAAAAAAAGGCAATTTCATGAAATTTTCTGCTATAATAATGTTATCTTTATGCAATTTATGACATGTCAACTACTACCTACTGAAACCCAGAGGTACTTTGCGATTTTTGTTATATCCACAGTTTGAAAGGTAACCACAAAAATACCTATCAATTAACCCTTCTGACAACCAAGATGGGAAACCACAATATTCAGTAGACATATATACATAAATCTTTTGGTTGAATATTTTGTCAGTCAGTAGGTGACGTTTCTCCTGAGATAAGCTCAGAGGCCAGATATGTCTGCTCTGCATACTGACAGGTAGGCTCCAAGCATACAGATAGTAGGATTATGCTATAAAAATGTTTACATTTAGGTAATCCTTCAATATTTTGCATACAATTTTTTTTGATAACCTTCAGTTAATGTTTTTTTTATTTTTTTTTATTATGTCCTAGGTGACATCATACAATCAAAACATACAATAAAAGTGGATTATAGGAAACAAATTCAACACGTGTAGACTGCATCACGCTAAAAATATTTGCATAACGAAGTTTCAATATTTCTGTAATTTTAAAATACATTTATATCAGGTGGACCCTTCCTGAAATGTGAAGTTCAAACTATGTTACATTTATGTTACTATGATATATTTCACAGAAAATGCCTAGGCTGCCATTGCTGACATGCTCTGATAATGCCAGTTAATAATGCCAGCTGTCTGTCTGCTTCTGGTTAAATATTTTCTTAGTCACAGACCTGGAACAATAACATAGCACGTATATCAGAACACCAGATCCGCAAACAATTTTGAAATCAGTAAGCCAGAAATCAATAAATGTGACAGCCAGGCAACTAGCATTTTCAGAAGAAGGTCAGCAATGGCAGCTTATTTATTCCTCACAATATTATATTCCTTCAACTGCATTGCTGGAGTGGATACACTCACAGTAATAGAGGGGCTAGAAATGCTGCTCCTGTATCCCTGTTGTGCAAGTTATTTGTTCAAAATTCTAGGCCTTTGGTCACATAATTTGTACTGAAGTTAAGGGTTCAGGGTTAAGGGATCAGTCCAGCTCAGTGGTCATCATCTTATGAGGTATAGAGGGCATCAAGCGTGGTCCCTATCATCATCAAATGACGGCACACGTAATGTTTAGTACTTGTAATGCTGCAGTGACTGCTTCCATACAACAGAACATGATGGTCAGATATTGCAAATGTGCTACAAAAAACAGTGGGAGACTAGGAACATGTTAGATGAGGCTAGTAGAGATCATTGCTATTACATCTTTAGGGAACCAAACACAAATACGAAAGGTTGATGCGTTTCAGTCTATAAGGCCTTAGTCATGGTTATGACTAAGGCCTTATAGGCTGAAATGTGTCAACCTTCCGTATATAAAATACAACATTTTTTTTAAGAGCAATCACCGGATTGCGGATCATCTTTTCTTCATTTCTCTACTCAGCTGGCGACTGTGGATCGAGCACACAGGAGCTCTGCTTTCTATGTGATGTATGGGTAGTAGGACTGACTTTTTGTTTATATTTTGGGAACTATACTGCCACTCCAACTACAGATTGCTGGGGGTTGATTCAGTAAAGGCGAATAGGCTGTTCCCGTTACAAGAGAGTTTACACTTTGCAAGGGTATTTTCTCTTAGCTTAGTGAATGAGGGGAAACTCTGCTAACTTCCATCATCCATTATGTGCAAGCAAAATATAGTTAGTTTTTTTTTTTTTCTATAACCATGCGTGTGACTGGAAATTCTTTGAAAAGTAAATATTCACCACATTCACTAAGCTAAGGGAAAATTCATTTTTAAAGTGAATAACCAATTTGCCATTAGTAAATAAACCCTCTGTAAACCAAGGTCCACGCAACAAATTCCAAAGGGCTGTATGTGGTCCTCTTGTTGCAGGCTGGGCATCAGGATTCTTGGTGCTCATGTCCATCATTAAAAATAATTTGACCATGGTAACACGAATGGAACAGAAGGAAGGCCAGAGCAACATTATCTTTAAGCCCCTCTATTCATTTTTATTTATCATTCCTAGCAAAGCTGTTAGCAAATTTTTCGGTTAACCTTGAAATGTAGATCTGTTTTTTTTCAAAAAAAATTCTCAAAATGAATAATGATATAGTAAAAGTTAACAGCTCATAAAAATAGTTTTCCCTGTTTTACCTAAGTTAAATATCATGTTACCACCAAACGGCAATGCAAAATTCATGTTAGCAAAAAATAAAAAAATAACAATAACACCATCAAGCAAAACAGTACTCACTGATGTGTACAGGTAACCTTCTCCATTCATTGCAATGTATAACCCCGTTTTTACACCTTGGATTGCAACAACACGAAGACCCACTGGTATGAGGTTGAACAATGCTATATAAAAAATAAAAAAAAGGGGCATTCAGTAAAGTTATCCATTCTTTTACACTGAATGAATTACATGCAAATGTTTATATTAATATGGCAATGCAAACAATAGTGATATCATACAAACACAGGTCTTTGTCGAATTTAGAAAGCTGACTTATGTTTGTATTTCTTTTGTTGAGATGATTATGTTGATTTATTCATTTTTTTTAATGGAATTTTAAACGCTCACTGATGATTTTTAAGTTTTGAATGTGCACTCCTGCTTGCAGATAGCTTTTCCATTACTAGACATTTAACAAAACGTTTTACATAGCAAATTGCCTAAATATTACTTTTCGGTGGACCAACACTTTATAATGTGTAGAAAAGTGTCTATCATCATATAAATTGACACTAATCTATTGTACTCTTAACCACTTCAATATCGGGCTATAGTAAAATTACATCCTTGACTATGGGGGAGGGGATATCTAAATGATGCCTGCAGCTAGAGGCATCATTCAGATATCATTATTTCCAGCCGCTGATTCTGTGCACAATAAGAATGATTAAAGCGGCAGTTCTGCCGCTTGATCGTTCTTGTAGGCGACAGGAGGAGACGTCCCCTCCCACCACCATCTGGTTCTTCTCTGGGCTCTCCCGTGCCATCAGTGGCCCAGAGAAAGAATTGCCCGGCACCGGATGAGGATTATAGAGATTTCCGGTGACCAGATGGTCACCAGTCATCTCTATGACCATCAGAGGCCCGGGAGCGACGTTATGACGTTACGCCCAGGTACCCAGAAATAAATTAAGCTGCGATCGCAACTGTCAGCATGAGATCAGTGAATTTTTTTCCTGATCTCATGCTATCCAGCCTGGAGGAGAGATGTGGGGTCTAATTGGCCCCACATTTCTCCATAAAGAGAACCTGTCACAATGCATTCCTATATACAAGGAATGTTTACATAACAGGAATAAAAGTGCTAAAAAAAAAAAGTGTCAAAATAATAAAAAAAAAAAAAAAAAAATGTAAAACGTCCCTGTCCCTGGTAGCTCGCGCGAAGTGAACGCACATGAAAGTCTATGTAAATGCCACTCAAACTACACATGTGAGGTATCGCCGCATGCGTTAAAGCATGTGCAACAATTTTAGCACCAGACCTCCTCTGTAATCCTAAACTGGTAACCTGTAAAAAAAAATTTTAAGCGTCGCCTATGGAGATTTTTAAGTACTGAAATTTGGCACCATTCCCTGATTGACTCGGCGTAACATCATCGTTCACATTATACAAAAAAATTGGGCTAACTTTACTGTTTTTCTTATTTTTTTAATTCATGAAACCATTTTTTTTTTCCCCAAAAAAAGGCGTTCGAAAAATTACTGCACAAATAACATGTGAGATAAAAAGTTGCAATGACCGCCATTTTATTCCCTAGGGTATCTACTAAAAATAAAATATATATAATATTTGGGGGTTTTGAGTAATTTTCTAGCAAAAATTGATAATTTTTACATGAAGGAGAGAAGTGCCAGAATATGCCCGGCATTGAAGTGGGTAAAAAATATTGCCCATTCAAAAGACAGGCTTTTCTTTAACTTTGAGAGATATCCTCGTTCTTGCCAAGTTTGCTGGACCCACTTTTGTTTTACAGCATAGGTAATACTAAGTATCTGTACACCTGATGTAAGTGGATCTATGTGTAGAAGTAAACTATAGAAAATATAGGCATATACTTGCTTGAATTGCCCGCCTACTCTGCCATTTAATCAAAGTGATGCTTGAAGCATCAGTTAAAAAATTCTGATTAGTGTAAGTAGTATATTTCTACCCTCCATACACTCCATTTCTAACCTCCATACACTAATAGCAGTCTGCTGGAAAAGGTATGGCATGGCGAGTAGAGAAGACTAGAATTTTGAGATTAGCATTCAGGTGTATACAACAGAGACAATAGGCTCAAGAATGTCAAGAATGTGAGAAGTAAAAACACAGAGATGAGCCAGACATAAAAGATAACAATAAAATGAAAGCAAAGACTAAAATAGAGGTGGGAAATGCTTACACTGCAATTGGGGAAACTAAAAAAAAAAAAAAGGTGATATCAAAACAGAAACACCTATATAGCCATTCTACAGGTTTCAGATTATTTCTAAAAAAGGATAGAATTTCAATACATGTTTATTTCACTGTTTAAGTAAATTGTATAGCAGGATTTATTACGCTTGCCATTATAAAGGCATGGTTCACCTTTTGTAAAAAAAATAATACATGCAGCCATATTTAAAAAATAAAATTTTGCATTTATTACATTTTTGCAATGAAGTTTGTAGGGCATTGCAACTGCAATCAGTGCATAGCAGGTGCAATCCACAGGCTCCTGCAGACTCTTCCTGTAGCCCCAGCTTTATGCCAAGCAAAGGACCTACCATTATGAGGCTGGAGTAAGTAATCTATTAAATATATATGTGGTGACGTCACCAAGGGATGGAGGTTTGAGCAATAGAACTTATTCACGTTACACCCTAAATATTGGTGGAACATAAAACATAAAAGGGAAAAAATACCACGCTCTTAACAAAAAAAATATTATGAGCAGGCAAGCAGAACAAAACTCTGGATAGCCGCACACTGGAAAAAGACTTGAAATTCCATCTTTAATTGAAACAACGTGGGTCACATCAAAATAACATCAAATAATCCACAGAAAAGGAATGGCAGGGTACAAGGAAAAACTGACACGTTTCGCACCGTGATAAGCACTGAGTAAGCACTGACTACGGTGCGAAACGCGTCAGTATTTCCTTGTATCCTGCTATTCCTTTGCTGTTGATTATTTGATTTTGTTTTGATGTGACCCATGGTGTTTCAATTAAAGATGGAATTTCAAGTCTTTCCAGTGTGCGGCTATCCAGAGTTTTGGTCTGCTTGCCTGCTCATGGTGTGTGTAACGGCCAGCACCTGGGGCTCATCAAACAGGAGACAGAGCTTCAGTCCTCGAGGATTACTTTGGAGCGGTGTTTTTTTTTTTTTTTTTTTTTTATATACTAAACTATAAAGCAGCAACTAATATATGAGATACACACATATAATGCCCCTGTACACGCGGTCGGACATTCTGACAACAAAATTCATCGGATTTTTTTCCGACGGAAACATTGTGTGTTGCATAAACACAGTCAGACAAAGTTGTCGGAAAATCCGATCATTCAGAACGTGGTGACGTAGATCACGTACGTTAGGACTCTGAACGGGCCAGTAGCCAATAGCTGTGGTCTCTTAATTTATTCTGAGCATGCGTGGCACTTTGTCCATCGGAATTGTCTACACACGATTGGATTTTGTTGTCGGAAAATTTAAGATCCTGCTCTTAAACTCTGTGTGTCGGAAATTCTGATGGAAAAAATCCGCTGGAGCCCACATACGATCGGATTTTCTGACAACGTGATCCGATCGCACATTTTCCATCGGAAATTCCAACCGTGTGTATAGGGCATTACAGAAACAAGAGAGAAATTAGTTGCGCTAACAGTGAAACAACTGGTGTTCAACCAGTGTAAACATACTGTATACGTGAATATTCCAGCAAAGTAGATATGACATTGCCAACAAAGCGAAAATAACATTTAGAGAAGGTAACATTTACTTCCTAAGATTATTAATATACAGTGGGGGTTATTTACGAAAGGCAAATCCACTTTGCACTGAAAGTGCAGTCACTCTAAATCTAAGGGGTAGATCTGAAATGAGTGGAAGCTCTGCTGATTTTATCATCCAATCATGTGCAAGCTAAAATGATGTTTTTTATTTTCCTCGCATGTCCCCCTCAGATCTACAGTGACTTGACTTCCAAGTGCACTTTCAGTGCAAAGTGGATTTTCCTTTAGTAAATAATCCCCATTGTTTTCTAATTGTTGTGAAAGTCCTATGGTGGAAAAAGTAAAATACATAAGGGTGCTGGCTTTTGCCTGAAGCATGTTAGGGTGTACGTTTTCAAATCCTAGAAGTTCCCCCTCGACTGATGTGTACTAACATATGAATCAGCTATACAAATAAACGCCATTAAGTAAACAAAAGCTGATTTTGGACATGCTGCAATCGATTTCTGCAAATCACCACTTTGTACCCCCTTATGGAAAAAGTACACATTTTGCAAAATGAGATCATAATTATAGTACTTAACAAGAAATAATGCACTATATTACCAAAAGTATTGGGACACCTGCCTTTACACACACACATGCACTTTTATGGTATTCCAGTCTTAGCCAGTAGGGTTCAATCCCACCCATTACACCCCATTACAGCTATGGCAGCTTCAACTCTTCTGGGAAGGCTGTCCACAAGATTTAGGAGTGTATCTATGGGAATATTTGACCATTCTTCCAGAAGTGCATTTGTGAGGTCATGCACTGATGTAGATGAGGCCTGGCTCGCAGTCTCTGTTCTAATTCATTCCAAAGATGCTCTATCAGGTTGAGGTCAGGACTCTGTTCAGGCCAGTCATGTTCCTCCACCTAAAACTCACTCATCCATGTCTTTATGCTTTGTGCACTGGTCCAAATCATTTGGTGGAGAGGAGATTATGGTGTGGGGTTATTTTTCAGGTGTGGGGCTCGGCTCCTTAGTTCCAAGGGAACTAAGGGGCCAAGTAAAGGGAACTCTTAAGGCGTCAGTATACCAAGACATTTTGGACAATTTCATGCTCCCAACTTTGTGGGAACAGTTTGGAGATGGCCCCTTCCTGTTCCAACATGACTGCACACCAGTGTACAAAGCAAGGTCCATAAAGACATGGATGAGCGAGTTTGGGGTGGAGGAGCTTAACTGGCCTGCACAGAGTCCTGACCTCAACCCAATAGAACATCTTTGGGATGAATTAGAGCGGAAACTGCGAGCCAGGCCTTCTCGTCCACATCAGTGCCTGACCTCACAAATGGGTTTCTGGAAGAACGGTCAAACATTCCCATAGACACACTGCTAAACCTTGTGGACAGCCTTCCCAGAAGAGTTGAAGCTGTTATAGCTGCAAAGGTTGGGCCAACTCAATATTGAACCCTACGGACCAAGACTGAGATGCCATTAAAGTTCAAATGTGTGTAAAGGCAGGCGATCCCATACTTTTGGTAATATAGTGTATGTTAGTATCAAAATATGTATAGAATTTATAGGCAGTTTTATCAGGCAATTTTTTTTGTTACCTCTAAAAGCCTGTTCCAAGTTTCTAGTTATGTATCGACCACACTGGAATATTTGTAGCACTAACTAATGTTATTTGGGATGTGATCTGGCTTGTGAACTAAGCACCGCTGTTCCTTTAAAGTGGTTGTAAACCCTCTCGCCTGACTTTTAACTATAAGTAAGCCTAGAATAAGGCTCATCTATAGGTAGTGGAAAGATCTCCTAAATGTGCGCCATTTAGGAGAGATTTAATTTGTAGTGCACCGAAGATGTAATCAGTGCATGCGCTGTGAAGAAACGGACCTCTGTGCCATTTCTTCCCCAGCGTGTGCCGTTACTGATGGCTCCCGTGCGCATGCGTGGGAGTGATGTCACGCGGCTCTGGCCAGTCACAAAGCCAGAGTCCGTGGCCCCCCGGAAGGAAGAGGGGCAAAGATGGACACAGCCTGCACAGGGGACAGGGATGGATTTATTTGCAGGTGTGACGCATACTAGCCCATTATGCTTTTAATTTGCAGGCTTTGCAGGGAGCAAAAGAGGAAGTAAAACCCATCAGGGATTACTTCCTCTAAGTATAAGCTAAGGCGACATTTCTTTTCAAAAGAAAATAAAGTGGACAAGTTTTTTTTATGATATAGTTCCTACTCTATGCAAAATATAAAAATTGGTTTGGGTTTATTAAAATATACACTAATCACAAAGTAAAATTGTACAGAACACTGTGCAGAGGAAAAGAGAATGTGCAAACTGCAGTATCCCATAGCAACTAATCAGAAATTAGTTCCAGCTTTCTACCCAACCCCCCCCCCCCCCATCCTATACGGTATTTAATCTCTGGATTATATCATTATTTTTCTATTCTATTCTAAAGTACTGTATAGAATATCTGACACCCAGCCAGGATATGTGAAAAGTGCAGCACATATGATACATCTTATCCTAAAATTAAAAAAAAGCAGAATACCAGACTATTCACGTATTGTATGCTAGATATAAGCAGTGGCAGCACATAAAAATGTTTCTGCGCAAGTGCAGTGCTTCAGCCCTTTCTTGTCGGAAGCTGTATGCAGTGTGTCCCTCTCCATAGGCTAAATACGAACGGTCATACGGTCATGCATATCGGGGAATATGTTGGCTGGCAGAGATTCCCGAGCGTGGGCAGACTGTGCCTGTAGATTCTACTGCCCTCTAGTATCTTGGGTCAGGTTTGATTAAACATAACCTGTCGCTCTGGATGCTCACACATCATAACATCCATTTGTACTGCGCTGGTAGTTAAAAGCAAAATTTCACATTTTGCTAAAATTTCATAAATAGTCACAGTAACAAAAATAATGCCTGTGTTACATTTTTGCACTGGGGTATATACAGAGTCTCGTGCAGCTTTTTCCCAGTCTCAGGTTTTAAGAGGGGTATTGAGATATGTACCATCCATTTTGTGACTGGAGGAAGTGTACAATGGACTACAAGTGCGATGACATCAGCACACTTGAGCTTTATTGAGATCTACAAGTCCATCTGCCACGATAGAAGATGGGGTATGTAGTCTCTTCATTCACAGATCTCTATAAATGGATGGCACATCTGTTCAGGGAGAGGTAATTCAAACAAACAACAACAAAAAAAGCAGCAAGGAGAGAACCCATGATTCAGGTAAGTGAGGGGGGTAGGGTTTAGTTTGAGGGTGGGGGGGTAGCAAAAAAATGTCCATGTTTCATGTTAAACCCTAAATATGAGCATAACATGAAGCATGGTCAGAAAAATCGATCATGCCTTCAAATCTGTTGACTAATAATTTCATATTTTGTACAGGCATACCCCACTTTTAAGTACACAATGGCGTTTATTTACTAAAGCTGGAAAATCCAGCTCACTTCTGTATAGAAACCAATGAGCTTCTAACCTTGGCTTGTTCAATTAAGCTTTGGTAATAAAATCTGGAAGCTCATTGGTTTGTATGCAGAAGTGAGTCTGATTTTGCCCTTTCCAGCTTTAGTAAACAAACCCCATTGTGTACTTAAAAGTGGGGTATGCATGTACTTACCAAATGCAAATAATGTCTACATTTTTAAATTGCAATATTAATTAGGTTTCGAAGTAGGAAATGCAAAATATATACTGTAAGATATTAAAGACATTTATTTTTTTTAACAATTGCTGCAAGCATCCTTTTATTAATAAAAGAGCCCCTTTATTACACACACCCTTTATTATGGAACATTAGTATTCTTTTACTACTGTGATGCTACATTCATAATAGCTACATGGACAGGAAAAAAGACTTGGCAAACGTGAGGAACATTAAAGGGCTTTTCAACTTTTATCAAGAAAGTAAGAAACCATAAAAGAAGACCTCTCGCTTGTTTCCCGAACAGCACTTTTTCTTTACACTGACTTTTACAAATGAACCTTAGCATAGCTAGAGGATAGTGGTAATTGACAAAGAAAATCCTAATGAGGAAAAACAGAAGGAACAGCACACACAATATCAACAACAATCAAAGATGAGATAAGAGGGGTACTCACTAGAGTTGCTGCTGTCATCCTTGGTTCCATCGAGAGTTCCATCTGGGTGCATTTGCAAGTAGTATCCTTGCCTGCAATATAACCTGGTCACTATGCCCTTGAGCTGGGGATCTGAAATACAGATATATTTTGACATTAGTCTTAAAACATTCTCATCAATTAATTGTTTTTCTCTTGTTTGTGTCCTAAAATGCAATGGCAAAGCCATGTCCGCTAGCTTTAACAAACAGAAGTGAGACTTAAGACAGAGATTCACTAAACCTAACTATTCCAGCTCCGTGACCTTTTACATATTCTGACCTTTTCAGTAAAGGTGTGGTGACCTAAACAAGACCAGACTAGATGGGAAGTATATACAGACATCTCTTAAAAAAACTGCTTATTTTACTCAATCACTCCAGCTTAGTGTGAGAATATATATGTATTTACTAATACACGCTTTTTTTGTGATTCTGTAAAAACTGGGATTTAGCACACCGTTTCATAACTTTTTAGTAAACAATAAACTTGGTATTTACCAAGCATTTCTTGATGTCACATATAGGGTACTTCCTAAACACGAACATGTCATTTTCAAAAAATCTCGACGGTTTTAAATAACAAAACTATTGTGATTAAATAACATGCAAACAATTAGTCAGTCAGCGCTTGCTCCGAGCATTAATGGCTCAATCAAAATGTTATCCAATTATTTCTTCTTTTTATAAAGCGCTGTCATTTAAATCATAATAATTATTTCAATTATAATTACAAAGCACTGTTCTTTTACCCTATAACACACTGTATCCTTAATCCACCGCTTTAAAAGTATACATGACCTAACTCTGCACTCCAAACATTGATAGTTGTATCAAATTGTATCAAAATTGTTTCTATTGAAATGTACTAGTTATGGATCTAGCTATTTCTCCAGCCATAGGAACATAATATGCTAGAAAGGGCAATACCTTTCTCCCCCCCCTTTTGTAGGGATGGAGCAATGACAGATGTGCAGGACTGTTATGAAAAGACGCCAACTCCGAAGAGTGGTCTGCTGTTGACATTACTCAGTACCACGGTGTCAATTCCGATGCATTTCAACAGACTGCTTTAGTTTTCCCATAGAAATGCTGTGGGCACACAGCGCATTTACATTCACGCATTCTTAGTTCTGACTACAGACCATTAATTCACCACCTGCCAAATTAAAATCCCCTCCACATGGCTGTTGTGTTTAAGGGGTAAACAAATTGCCACTTGACAATTCTGTTGCAATAAGGGAGGAGAAGAAATATGGGTGAATTTATATCCCCAACAACACAACAGAATATTAAAAATGGTATTATGTACAGCAAAATAGGCTATTTTTGCTAATTTGAAGCTGAAGACACGCATAAAGGAACATTTTTGTACCCTTTTTGGGTGGTAAAGAGTGTGAAATGTCACTGGCAATACTTTCATACAGAAAGCGTCACAGAATAAAAAGAATATTTCAACTCGACACCACTGCCCCTGCTGGGATAAATTATGATATTTAATTATTTCTCTCTGACTAATGTGCAAGATTATTTTATATTTTTAAGGTTTTAAAGAAGATGGTAATAACGTTTTTACCTTAAAGTATGCCGTTAGCAAAAGAAACCAATTAGTAATAAAGCTAAAGATTTGAATGTGATCTTAATTCAGTGAACAAATGGGTAATGGTCTATAGTTAGTAGGAAGAATACATGAAAAGGAACGCACTGTATGCTCACAGATTTTGGGAAAAACAAATGTTTCCATTGAAATGCTTCAGGTTTAAAGCTGGGATACTGAGTGACATCACCAGCAAAACAGCTTTTGAACTGTTGGCATTTTTTAACAATAATGAACACCTGTTACTGGGCCTCCGGCCTGGGCCTTGACAGTAGAGTGTATCTGTTTTTGGGATATTAACTCACCAAAGTTGTTATTAGGCATTTGCTTTACAAGAAAATAATTAATCCATAACGGTGGGTGAAAATGGCAGGGCCAAAGTCCTAGTAGCTAGAAAAGGGAACTATGTATAAACAAACCTACTAGTGCATGTGAGTAGATACAATTTTGATATGATTTGTAATATTATTTGATATGATTTGTAATATTAGAATTCCCCATGTTTGGAGTGCAGACAGTTACTTCATGTACACTTTTAATTTGTAGGATTAATGCCTAAACATTTTTTACCTTAAGGCTGCTTTCACACTGAGGCACTTTATAGGCGATACAGCGCTAAAAATAGTGCCTGTAAAGCGGATCACCTCTCTCATTCCAGTGTGAAAGTTCGAGTGCTTTCACACTGGAGCGGTGCGCTGGCAGGATGGTAAAAAAAAGTCCTGCACGCAGAATCTTTGAGGTGCTGTAGGAGTTGTGTATACACCGCTCGTAAAGCACCCCTGCCCATTGAAATCAATGGGCAGCGACACCGAAGCGCCGGCACAGGGCCACCGCAGTGGCACTTTGCAGGCACTTTTAACCCTTTTTCAGCCCTAACGGGGGTTAAGAACATGCCGATAAGCACTGCTAAAAATAGCGCTTAACGCCGATGCCCGGGCACTGCCAGTGTGAAAGTGCCCTAATGCATTCCTTGTATTAAGGTAAAAAATGTTTAGGCATGGATTTTAGCCTCTTGCCCCCCCCCCCCCCCTTTACTTACCTGAAACCTCATTGTATCCAGCGCTGTGCACATATGCAGCTCTTCTCTCACCTCACTTCCAGGTCTCACTGGGGTACTGGGAGCCATTAGCTCCCAGTGCTGTCAATCAAAGCCAGTGATGAGGGAGTGGATGCAGTCTGTGGACAATGGACGCAGTGTCAATGGATGCAGCAGTGGGGCTCGGGAGAGAGCACACACAAGTTCTCCCATGGGAAGTGACTTCCTGTGGGGGGACTGGAGAGAGAGGAGTCGGCAAGCAGAGCCAGCAAGGCACCCAAGAAGAGGAGTAATTCCATTACACAGGTGAATATGTTTGTTTTTTGTGTTTTTCAAAAAAAAAATCCTTTACAATCACTTTAAGGATACAGTGCTTTATAAATAGAAAAAGTTGGATACAATTTTGGTAGCGCTATTCAGGCTCAGAGCAAGCACTGACTGACACCTTATTTGCATTATTTCTATTTGGATGAGTGGAGTATTTATTATGGCTGCATTAGGGATATATTTTATCCCTAGGAGTGCAATGAAGGATTTGTTCTTTAAGACCCTTTTCACACTGGGGCCACGGCATCACTAATGCAGCGCTTTTTTGGCCACTAGCAGGGGTTAAAAACGCCCCGGGTCGTGGCGCTTTGGATGCTCTGCCCATTAATTTCAAAGGGCAGGGCATTTTGAGAGCTCTGTATACAAACCACCCCAAAGATGCTACTTACAGGACTTTTCCGAACGTCTCACAAGCACACCGCCGCCGGTGTGAAAAGACACACTGAAATGAATGGGAGGCGGTTTTCAGGCGCTATTTAGAGGCTATTTCTAGCTCTAAAACGAAATCCGCCTCCGTGTGAAAGGGGTCTAAACGTATTACATAACGTCTCCAGCCATTACGTAAATTGTACAGACACCCTCCTGGCCTATCCATCTGTAGGGAATGCATTCGTTTGGCACCAAGGATGCCTGCACAGTGCACACACATGCATATTCCGCAAGTTACAGCATGCATGTTTATACAAAAATTCTAAAGAACATTAGTCTAGCATGTAAACCTTCCAACTGTCATCTGATGTTAATGGGCACCTTTAAGGAATGTACACAAAACATAACATCCCCATGTATTCTAAAATGGTGATGTAAATAGAAAATGAAATGTCCAGGTTTTGCAAATTTTTGCATTTCATCATACTGTATAATAAAACACTTGTCTAAGAAGTCTTTGATGAAAGCAGATATATTTTGAAACAAAGCATGCTAATTCCTTCATGACCAGGGAAGCCAAGTTTATTTTATTTCAATGAAAGAAATATCACTGTCTCAGATCTCAAATGTGGTTTATAAGCCAAAGAATAGCTGCTTTCATCTCAGACATTGAAGAGGTGTGGTAAGGTGTTTCCATTTAGCAACAAATTAAATTACAATTTAATTCTAGTCCAGTTTTGTTTTTTTGATCCTTTAGTTTATACACATACTCATAAGCTAAACACTCTGCAAATAATGTCAAACACAATTCACAACACTTTGCTATGACATTTTTACAAAACTATGACAAACGTTGTAAAGCAACATGGATTACTGAACCACAAACCTATTCACTATACGTCAGACACACAGGAATATTTTTTACATATAAATATGTAAATAACACGCAAACACATGCATAGCAATAGTGGCATATAGCAGATCATGTTATTTTCTTTAAAAAAAATTAACGTGAGCTTTTTTTTTTAATTCCAAGACTTATGTTATGTTATGTGTTTTTGTGATTGTAATTAATAATAGGGTGTGGCACCTCCTATACCACCCACACTTTGGATTTAATAATTATAAAATTAGTTTTATTATTTAAAAAATTAAAGTGTACATGTGGGTGCCAGGATATGGACCAGCAGTCACTGTGTGATATGTTGTTTCTGGGAAGCCACTAGAAAAATGTTCAACTTTCCTGCAGACTGGCTCTCACAAAGCTTAAGTACTGGCTGCATCTGTTCTAGAATTTCTAGAAAAATAAGATATTAATTTTGAAGACTGAAGAGGAGAGCCCTATGCCAATGCCAGCAATATGTCTGGTAATTACACAAGAATGCATGCCAGACTTAAAAATAAGAATTCAGCAACAGTTTTTATTCCCTGTGCTGCTCACGCATTGAATCTTGTTGGCGAGGCTGCTGCCTGTTGCTGGGCGGATGGGCAAATCTAATGAATGAAAAGGAGAGAGCACTAACAGTGAATTCTCTTTCAAACACTCGGTCAGCAGGAGCTGATGCTACTAAAGCTCTTTTAGATGGAAACCACTCTTTTCGAACTGCCCTCAGAGATATTTAAAGTGACCTGGAGCAAAAACCTAAAGCAAGGCATGAAGCTTGGGAGTTGGAACATAATTATTAAGAACATAATTTTTGCACGGTGTAATAGTACAAGTAAAGCTTTCCAAGTCATTAACATTGACCTGGAAATGGTGATGGATGAAATAAATCTCTGGAAAAGTTTCTGGAATCACTTTGAGATAGGCATGAAGAGCTGCATCTGGATGTCAGGAACTACTGTGGCAATGCACAATACAAATCAACTACCGGCAAGTCAACATAGAGAAACAAGTAATATATGCAAATCCAACATCAGTCTTGAGTAGGCTACACATGATCGGAGTATGTCCGACCGGCCCTGTTGGTCGGGAAATATTTCCAACATGTTGGAAAATTTGGTCCGACGGATATTCGGACGGAATCAGTCCGATGCATACCACACACAGTCGGATTATCCGACGACACGGTCCGATAGGACACATTCCGACGGATTCTCCGACCGTGTGTACAAGGGCTTAGATGAAACTGTGTTCAGATGTAAACCTTTCAATGTTATTTTAGATCAGTTGTCTGTTGCCTTACAAGAGCGCAGGGTAGCATACCAATCAGGGTATGGCAGGTTAAAAGTAATAGTCAACTTTTGTAGTCTACCTGATGCAGAGACAAAAACTGAGGCTAAGAAGCATATTAGTTCTTTCCCTCAGGACTTCAGTAGTGTATTTGTTGAGGAAATTGTCCAGTTTGCAGCCTTTGCCAAGCTCCTGTTATGTCTCACTCCATCTCAACAGGCAGTTTTATTACAGGATAAAAGGCTTGCTGATACCTTTCCCATGTGTTAATGAAGCTCTTATGATGGTCACTACTTGTTCGGGAGAAAGGTCATTCAGCAAATTGGCACTGATAACGAATTATCTGAGAACCACGATGACCCATGAAAGACTAACTGCTCTGTGCCTATTGGTTGTCGAGAGCAGTGTCCTCAAGACAGTTGATGAGTTAGTTAAAGATTTGTCAGATGTTAAGTGCAGGAAGAAAATACTTTTTGTAACTATTGTAGTGTGATGCATAACTGTGATGTATGATTTCCCAGTTCCAATTACCTGTGTAATGTGTATTCTTACAATCAATAAAATTTAGGGAAAAAAATAAATCAATCAAACAAGTGCTTTCTTTGGAACCCAACATTTTTTTTTTTAAGAACAAATGTGGTTTATCATTTCAGTTCACTTTTTTATATGTCATATAAATTGAATTTCTATGTTGAGTTGCCCCTCGAACTTAAAGTGGCCCAGGCCCAAGGTCTAAATCCGGCACTGCACATAAGCCTCTTAAAGCGGCGTTCCACCCAAAAATGGAACTTCCACTCTAATGGAAGGTGACCCCCTGAGATGCCACATTTAGCATGTCATTTTTTTTTGGGGGGGGGAGATATCCTCTTTTTAGAGGGTTCCAGCTCCCACTCCCTCCCAGCACACCGTGGCACTGTTAGGGAGATCACCTCTCCCTCTCCCTCTCGGCAATCATCTGGGACATGTCACAGGTCCCAGATGATTGCCCAGCCAGTCATGGCTCCTCGCGCATGCGCAGTAGGTGCCCGGCTACATCGCTGGACCCTGGGACAGGTAAGTGTTTGATTATTAAAAGTAAACAGTTCCAGTATTTGTAGCTGCTGACTTTTATTAATTTTTTTAAGCGGAAATCCGCTTTAATAGAGATTGAGATATATAACATGTTATATGTTCTCTATTGTGTTCTGATGGCTTTCACCTTACACCAAGAAGGTGTCAGAAATACCAGCAGAAAAACATCATACATTTTCAAAACTAAAGCTCTGTCTAGAATTTTGCTCTTCTCACAAGTCCTTCACCTGGGAGTCCTTCACCTGGGAGTAAGGGATTGTGTTGAAGAACAAATAATATGCATTTTGTATTGTATGAGAGAAGAAGTTCAGAAACTAACAAATGCCAATGAGCACCTCATAGGGAATGAGCCTCTAAACATCCATGTTTAGTGATAGCCATTTACATTCCATTACATTCTACTTAATGAATCTAAAACTGTATCCCAGGAAAATATGTTATACAAGAAATGTAAGCTGTTGATTACTAAAAGTATGAAAAATAGGATTAAATGAGGAGTACCTTCTGTTGAAACAAGTAATAACATAGAAAGTACATGGAGGGTCTTGCTTTTCTATAAAATAATCACCAAGCAGCTGCCACCAATCATGAAGTAGCCGCTTGTTCCTATCCAGATAAACACATTGGAGGGAAAAGTGGGGCCGAATGCCATCTGGCATTTGTATGCAGGATGAGGCGCTTGAACCTGGTGACTACCCAATTTAAATTACAATTGTAAAGTACAAACCAAGTGGAATTTCTGCCTAGGCTTCTAATGGCTGATTCATTTAGGATGACTAAGCTAATAACTTATGTATTTATGCCTTTTCCAAGAAATGCATTCATTATAACCAGTATCACAAATAATAACACTGTTATTCACACATAGATATTTACAACTGCAGTAAGAAAGTTCAAATTACAAGCTCAGTTTACTTAACTGATATTTTCTCCAAAATTTTTCAAAATGACAAATATACTTTCAGGCTGGGTTCACACTATTGCCGCATGCAGCTCACAGCAGGGGTCCGGAGCGTCTCTGTTCACCATTTCAGGTCCGATTTCAGTACAAATTTTTGGGCTGAATTGGGACCTGAAACGGACTAAAAGACGCACAGGACCCCTGTGCAAATTCTTACTGGAGCCACACGGGAGATATGTGAACTGGCTCCATAGAGAGCCAGTCACAATCTCCTACCATGCGAATTGAATGCGAGGAAACCCACATCCATTTCGCATAGGTGTGAGCCCAGCCTCAGTCTGCAACAATTTTTTTTCACATGAAAAAGGCATTTAAATATTGAAAGCCTTATGATTTTCTTATGAGTTATTTTTCTCCACCTCAAATGGCTTCCTTTCCAGTTCTCATCATTGGACAGCTCACTCAAGCAGTTGTCATCACCTTGAAAATGTCAGTGTTTAAAAGAGTTTTAACCCATGAGCTATTAAATTCGCCTCTACAGTGAAAATACTTTGAAAATAAATAAATAAATAATCTGCGTGAAGTAAATGTAGCTGAGTAATGCTATAATGCCTTTAAAAATCCAATTTCAACTACTAGAAAGAGAAACGGCATATAGTAATTAAAATACTACATTATTATTGAGTCATGATATTGTGACTTGAGCTTTGCGAATATTAACTGACATGCTACACACAGAAATATTTTCACACAAATTACCAGGAATCATAAACATGTTTGTATGGAGCTTTGGCTAGCCATTCACATGCCACCTTTTCTGCTATGGTCAAATTAAGGGCCACCGATACCAAAAGGGTAAAATAATTATGAACCCACGCCACATAACTCATATGTAACATGCACGTAACGGTCGTATTACCCTAATAATGAGATGCACTGGAACCAATAGCCTGCAGACCATATGTTATTTATTAAATTCTAGACATGTGCATTCGTTTTCGTCCGAATGCATTTTCGTCCGAATTTCAGCTATTTTCGTTTTCGTTTTGACAAACGATAACGAAAGCACAAAATCCGAAAAACGAAAGATCCGACATAAATAAATGCTTTATTTTCGTTTTCATTGTTACAACAGTTCGATATAGAATAGGAGATTCGACATGACTCTGACGATAACAATCTGTCTAAAGAACCTGTGGTCGAATGTGCTTAACCTTACCTCTATTAGTCCAAGATTATATAGAGAAAATATTCGACAGAGAAAAAAGATTTGACAGAGAGAAAAGATTCTGCAAGTTACTGTCCTAAAAAGTGTTTGGGGACCCGGGTCCTGCCCCAGGGGACATGTATCAATGCAAAAAAAAGTTTTAAAAACGGCCGTTTTTTCGGGAGCAGTGATTTTAATAATGATTAAAGTGAAACAATAAAAGTGTAATATTCCTTTAAATTTCGTAGGGGGGGGTTGTCTATAGTATGCCTGTGAAGGGGCGCATGTTTCCCGTGCTTAGAATTGTCCCTGCACAAAGTGTCATTTATGCAGGAAAAAAAGTCCTTTAAAATCACTCGCAGCTATAATGAATTGTCGGCTCCCGTAATACAGAGAACACTCATTGAAAGTCATTGATAAAAAAATAAATAAATAAATAAAAAAAAAGCGTGGGGGTCCCCCAAATTCAATTTCCAGGCCCTTCAGGTCTGGTATGGATATTAAGGGGAACCCTGCCTCAAATTTAAGAAAAAATTTGACGTGGGGTTCCCCCTAAATATCCATAACCAGACCCTTCAGGTCTGGTATGGATATTAAGGGGAACCCCGCATCAAATTTAAAAAAAATTTGACATGGGGTTCCCCCTAAAAATCCATACCAGACCCTTTATCCGAGCACGCAACCTGGCAGGCCGCAGGAAAAGAGGGGGGGACGAGAGAGCGGCCCCCCCTCCCTCCTGAACCGTACCAGGCCACATGCCCTCAACATTGGGAGGATGCTTTGGGGGTCCGTGACCCCTCAAAGCACCTTGTCCCCATGTTGATGAGGACAAGGGCCTCATCCCCACAACCCTGGCCGGTGGTTGTGGAGGTCTGCGGGCGGGGGGCTTATCAGAATCTGGAAGCCCCCTTTAACAAGGGGACCCCCAGATCCCGGCCCCCCCCTGTTTGAAATGGTAAGGGGGTACAAAAGTACCCCTACCATTTCACAAAGAAAGTGTAAAAAATGGTTAAATAAAACAAACACACTTTTGAAAAATTCCTTTATTAAAAATAAAAAAAAGATTCCAGCGGCGGTAATCCACTCTTGCTATCCAGCGACGGACGGTCAGCTCTCCATCGATGTCTAATGTCATCCAGCGCAGCGCAGCATCCTTCTTCTGTCTCCGTGGAGGAGACACTACAGACATTCCGGCGGCTTGACGTTTCTTATATAGGGTGGGCGGGGCCACCCGTCACCTGACCCCGCCCCCCTCTGACGCAAGGGGAAACCCGGGGTTCCCTGTGACGTAGGGGTGACCCGCACCCCTCTGATGTAACACAGGCAGGTTTCCGTTACATCAGAGGGGGGCGGGGTCACCCATACGTCACGGGGAACCCCGGGTTTCCCCTTGCGTCAGAGGGGGGCGGGGTCAGGTGACGGGAGGCCCCGCCCTCCGTATATAAGAAACGTCAGCGCCGGAATGCCTCCAGTGTCTCCGTGGAGGAGACAGAAGAAGGATGCTGCGCTGCGCTGGATGACATTAGACATCGATGGAGAGCTGACCGTCCGTCGCTGGATAGCAAGAGTGGATTACCGCCGCTGGAATCTTTTTTTATTTTTAATAAAGGAATTTTTAAAAAGTGTGTTTGTTTTATTTAAACATTTTTTACACTTTCTTTGTGAAATGGTAGGGGTACTTTTGTACCCCCTTACCATTTCAAACAGGGGGGGGCCGGGATCTGGGGGTCCCCTTGTTAAAGGGGGCTTCCAGATTCTGATAAGCCCCCCGCCCGCAGACCTCCACAACCACCGGCCAGGGTTGTGGGGATGAGGCCCTTGTCCTCATCAACATGGGGACAAGGTGCTTTGAGGGGTCACGGACCCCCAAAGCATCCTCCCAATGTTGAGGGCATGTGGCCTGGTACGGTTCAGGAGGGAGGGGGGGCCGCTTTCTCGTCCCCCCCTCTTTTCCTGCGGCCTGCCAGGTTGCGTGCTCGGATAAAGGGTCTGGTATGGATTTTTAGGGGGAACCCCACGTCAATTTTTTTTTTTATTTGACGCGGGGTTCCCCTTAATATCCATACCAGACCTGAAGGGTCTGGTTATGGATATTTAGGGGGAACCCCACGTCAAATTTTTTCTTAAATTTGAGGCAGGGTTCTCCTTAATATCCATACCAGACCTGAAGGGCCTGGTAATTGAATTTGGGGGACCCCCACACTTTTTTTTTTATTTATTTATTTATTTATTTTTTTATCAATGACTTTCAATGAGTGTTCTCTGTATTACGGGAGCCGACAATTCATTATAGCTGCGAGTGATTTTAAAGGACTTTTTTTCCTGCATAAATGACACTTTGTGCAGGGACAATTCTAAGCACGGGAAACATGCGCCCCTTCACAGGCATACTATAGACAACCCCCCCCTACGAAATTTAAAGGAATATTACACTTTTATTGTTTCACTTTAATCATTATTAAAATCACTGCTCCCGAAAAAACGGCCGTTTTTAAAACTTTTTTTTGCATTGATACATGTCCCCTGGGGCAGGACCCGGGTCCCCAAACACTTTTTAGGACAGTAACTTGCAAATTAGCCTTTAAAATTAGCACTTTAGATTTTGAACGTTGGAGTCCCATAGACTTTAATAGGGTTCTAAAGTATGCTATATAGTTAGCTCCGTCGAATCTTCTTTATACATTCGACAGACACCATAAGCCTTCCAAGACAGATTCGACCGTAATTCATGTGGATTTTCGGACGAATGCAATTTTTGAACGAAAAACGAAATAAATAAAAACGAATTTCGGGAGTAACTAAATAAATTAAGTTTTCAGACGAAAACGAAATTCCGAAACGAAATATTTTACTCTGCACATGTCTATTAAATTCTAGCTATAGGTTATGTGCTGCTGTATCATTTATGCTGCCATTTTCTTCAAGTCATTTTATGTTTCATTTAATTCATTCTATTTTCTTCAGTGACATCACTGCAAGGACTCAAACAGCTGTGCCCTTATATTGCCATCAAGCATGTGTATTGCCTTGCAACTAAATTTTAAACATATCCTAGCACCACTTTTACACAGCTTGATTTGCATGCATGTATTGCCTACTCTGACAAAAAGGACTGGTTGAAAATGTTTACACATTTTCAGTTCACTGTTACGCAGTTTCACACCTGCACAACGTGTTTTTTTTCCCTGCGTTTTTTACCATTACCAATGCTCATAGTAGAGTTTGAGGTCAGTTGGGATTATTTTTAAATAGAAACAGGCTGGTGGTGGAAGGAGCCGGTGGCAGCATTTGCAGATCCTGCTCCTCTAGTTCTACCTGCACAGTGATCTCAACTGTGCTTCGTATGCAGCCTCTCTGCATAGATAGATAGTTGGAACCTGATGCTTGTCTGGTGGCAACACATCCTAAAGCTTTTGCTCATGGCCACATGCATCCCACAGCTATACTAAACTCTCCTTCTTAGTAACCTGTCCTGCTCTTCTGCAGCCGCAGTTTTCTACCATGTACTGTAGAGGAGAGGAATTTGGGGGTGGGAGTAGAGCACTTTACTGGACTGAGGGAGGGGGGTGATTTGGGAGAAAAGGAGGCACTCCTGTACTCTGCAATCTGTAAACAGCACACACTGGAACCCTGCACTCTGTACACAGTGCACCCCTGAAACCTGCACTCTGTATGTAGCATACACTTGAACCCTGCATGCTGTACGTAGCGCACACCTGAACCCTGCACTCTGTACGTAGCGCACACCTGAACCCTGCACTCTGTACATAGCGCACACTTGAACCATGCACTCTGTACGTAGCGCACACCTGAACCCTGCACTCTGTCCATAGCGCACACCTGAACCCTGCAGTCTGTATGTAGCGCACACCTGAACCCTGCAGTCTGTATGTAGCGCACACCTGAACCCTGAATTCTGTATGTAGCGCATACCTGAACCCTGCATTCTGTATGTAGCGCACACCTGAACCCTGCACACTGTATGTAGCGCACACCTGAACCCTGCACACTGTACACTGTACGTAGTGCACACCTGAACCCTGCACACTGTACACTGTACGTAGCGCACACCTGAACCCTGCACACTGTCCGTAGCGCACACCTGAACCCTGCACACTGTCCGTAGCGCACACCTGAACCCTGCACACTGTCCGTAGCGCACACCTGAACCCTGCACACTCTCCGTAGCGCACACCTGAACCCTGCACACTGCCCGTAGCGCACACCTGAACCCTGCACACTGCCCGTAGCGCACACCTAAACCCTGCACACTGTACACTGTACGTAGTGCACACCTGAACCCTGCACACTGTCCGTAGCGCACACCTGAACCCTGCACACTGTCCGTAGCGCACACCTGAACCCTGCACACTGTCCGTAGCGCACACCTGAACCCTGCACACTGTCCGTAGCGCACACCTGAACCCTGCACACTGCCCGTAGCGCACACCTGAACCCTGCACACTGTCCGTAGCGCACACCTGAACCCGGCACTCTGTACGTAGCGCACACCTGAACCCTGCACTCTGTACGTAGCACACACCTGAACCCTGAATTCTGTACGTAGCGCACACCTGAACCTTGCACACTGTACGTAGCGCACACCTGAACCCTGCACTCTGTACGTAGCGCACACCTGAACCCTGCATTCTGTACCTAGCGCACACCTGAACCGTGCACTCTGTACGTAGCGCACACCTGAACCCTGCACTCTGTACGTAGCGCACACCTGAACCCTGCACTCTGTACGTAGCGCACACCTGAACCCTGCACTCTGTACGTAGCGCACACCTGAACCCTGCACTCTGTACGTAGCGCACACCTGAACCCTGCACTCTGTACGTAGCGCACACCTGAACCCTGCACTCTGCACGTAGCGCACACCTGAACCCTGCACTCTGCACGTAGCGCACACCTGAACCCTGCACTCTGTCCATAGAGCACACCTGAACCCTGCAGTCTGTATGTAGCGCACACCTGAACCCTGCATTCTGTATGTAGCGCACACCTGAACCCTGCATTCTGTATGTAGCGCACACCTGAACCCTGCACTCTGTACGTAGCACACACCTGAACCCTGAATTCTGTACGTAGCGCACACCTGAACCTTGCACACTGTACGTAGCGCACACCTGAACCCTGCACTCTGTACGTAGCGCACACCTGAACCCTGCATTCTGTACCTAGCGCACACCTGAACCGTGCACTCTGTACGTAGCGCACACCTGAACCCTGCACTCTGTACGTAGCGCACACCTGAACCCTGCACTCTGTACGTAGCGCACACCTGAACCCTGCACTCTGTACGTAGCGCACACCTGAACCCTGCACTCTGTACGTAGCGCACACCTGAACCCTGCACTCTGCACGTAGCGCACACCTGAACCCTGCACTCTGCACGTAGCGCACACCTGAACCCTGCACTCTGTCCATAGAGCACACCTGAACCCTGCAGTCTGTATGTAGCGCACACCTGAACCCTGCATTCTGTATGTAGCGCACACCTGAACCCTGCATTCTGTATGTAGCGCACACCTGAACCCTGCACACTGTACGTAGCGCACACCTGAACCCTGCACACTGTACACTGTACGTAGCGCACACCTGAACCCTGCACACTGTACACTGTACGTAGTGCACACCTGAACCCTGCACACTGTACGTAGCGCACACCTGAACCCTGCACACTGTCCGTAGCGCACACCTGAACCCTGCACACTGTCCGTAGCGCACACCTGAACCCTGCACACTGTCCGTAGCGCACACCTGAACCCTGCACACTGCCCGTAGCGCACACCTGAACCCTGCACACTGCCCGTAGCGCACACCTGAACCCTGCACACTGTCCGTAGCGCACACCTGAACCCTGCACACTGTCCGTAGCGCACACCTGAACCCTGCACACTGTCCGTAGCGCACACCTGAACCCGGCACTCTGTACGTAGCGCACACCTGAACCCTGCACTCTGTACGTAGCACACACCTGAACCCTGAATTCTGTACGTAGCGCACACCTGAACCTTGCACACTGTACGTAGCGCACACCTGAACCCTGCACTCTGTACGTAGCGCACACCTGAACCCTGCATTCTGTACGTAGCGCACACCTGAACCGTGCACTCTGTACGTAGCGCACACCTGAACCCTGCACTCTGTACGTAGCGCACACCTGAACCCTGCACTCTGTACGTAGCGCACACCTGAACCCTGCACTCTGCACGTAGCGCACACCTGAACCCTGCACTCTGCACGTAGCGCACACCTGAACCCTGCAGTCTGTATGTAGCGCACACCTGAACCCTGCATTCTGTATGTAGCGCACACCTGAACCCTGCAGTCTGTATGTAGCGCACACCTGAACCCTGCACACTGTACGTAGCGCACACCTGAACCCTGCACACTGTACGTAGCGCACACCTGAACCCTGCACACTGTACACTGTACGTAGCGCACACCTGAACCCTGCACACTGTCCGTAGCGCACACCTGAACCCTGCACACTGTACACTGTACGTAGCGCACACCTGAACCCTGCACACTGTACACTGTACGTAGCGCACACCTGAACCCTGCACACTGTACACTGTACGTAGCGCACACCTGAACCCTGCACACTGTCCGTAGCGCACACCTGAACCCTGCACACTGTCCGTAGCGCACACCTGAACCCTGCACACTGTCCGTAGCGCACACCTGAACCCTGCACACTGTCCGTAGCGCACACCTGAACCCTGCACACTGCCCGTAGCGCACACCTGAACCCTGCACACTGCCCGTAGCGCACACCTGAACCCTGCACACTGTCCGTAGCGCACACCTGAACCCTGCACACTGTCCGTAGCGCACACCTGAACCCTGCACACTGTCCGTAGCGCACACCTGAACCCGGCACTCTGTACGTAGCGCACACCTGAACCCTGCACTCTGTACGTAGCACACACCTGAACCCTGAATTCTGTACGTAGCGCACACCTGAACCTTGCACACTGTACGTAGTGCACACCTGAACCCTGCACTCTGTACGTAGCGCACACCTGAACCCTGCACTCTGTACGTAGCGCACACCTGAACCCTGCACTCTGTACGTAGCGCACACCTGAACCCTGAATTCTGCACGTAGCGCACACCTGAACCCTGCACTCTGCACGTAGCGCACGCGTGAACCCTGCACTCTGCACGTAGCGCGCGCGTGAACCCTGCACTCTGCACGTAGCGCACGCGTGAACCCTGCACTCTGCACGTAGCGCACGCGTGAACTCTGCACGTAGCGCACGCGTGAACCCTGCACTCTGCACGTAGCGCACGCGTGAACCCTGCACTCTGCACGTAGCGCACGCGTGAACCCTGCACTCTGCACGTAGCGCACGCGTGAACCCTGCACTCTGCACGTAGCGCACGCGTGAACCCTGCACTCTGCACGTAGCGCACGCGTGAACTCTGCACGTAGCGCACGCGTGAACTCTGCACGTAGCGCACGCGTGAACTCTGCACGTAGCGCACGCGTGAACCCTGCACTCTGCACGTAGCGCACGCGTGAACCCTGCACGTAGCGCACGCGTGAACCCTGCCAGTAGCGCACGCGTGAACCCTGCACTCTGCACGTAGCGCACGCGTAACCCTGCACTCTGCACGTAGCGCACGCGTGAACCCTGCACTCTGCACGTAGCGCACGCGTGAACCCTGCACTCTGCACGTAGCGCACGCGTGAACCCTGCACGTAGCGCACGCGTGAACCCTGCACGTAGCGCACGCGTGAACCCTGCACGTAGCGCACGCGTGAACTCTGCACGTAGCGCACGCGTGAACTCTGCACTCTGCACGTAGCGCACGCGTGAACCCTGCACTCTGCACGTAGCGCACGCGTGAACCCTGCACTCTGCACGTAGCGCACGCGTGAACCCTGCACTCTGCACGTAGCGCACGCGTGAACCCTGCACTCTGCACGTAGCGCACGCGTGAACTCTGCACGTAGCGCACGCGTGAACTCTGCACGTAGGGCACGCGTGAACCCTGCACTCTGCACGTGTGAACCCTGCACTCTGCACGTATCGCACGCGTGAACCCTGCACTCTGCACGTAGCGCACGCCCTGCACTCTGCACGTAGCGCACGCGTGAACCCTGCACTCTGCACGTAGCGCACGCGTGAACTCTGCACGTAGCGCACGCGTGAACCCTGCCCTCTGCACGTAGCGCGCGCGTGAACCCTGCCCTCTGCACGTAGCGCGCGCGTGAACCCTGCACTCTGCACGTAGCGCACGCGTGAACCCTGCACTCTGCACGTAGCGCACGCGTGAACTCTGCACGTAGCGCACGCGTGAACCCTGCACTCTGCACGTAGCGCACGCGTGAACCCTGCACTCTGCACGTAGCGCACGCGTGAACCCTGCACTCTGCACGTAGCGCACGCGTGAACCCTGCACTCTGCACGTAGCGCACGCGTGAACTCTGCACGTAGCGCACGCGTGAACTCTGCACGTAGCGCACGCGTGAACTCTGCACGTAGCGCACGCGTGAACCCTGCACTCTGCACGTAGCGCACGCGTGAACCCTGCACGTAGCGCACGCGTGAACCCTGCCAGTAGCGCACGCGTGAACCCTGCACTTTGCACGTAGCGCACGCGTAACCCTGCACTCTGCACGTAGCGCACGCGTGAACCCTGCACTCTGCACGTAGCGCACGCGTGAACCCTGCACTCTGCACGTAGCGCACGCGTGAACCCTGCACGTAGCGCACGCGTGAACCCTGCACGTAGCGCACGCGTGAACCCTGCACGTAGCGCACGCGTGAACTCTGCACGTAGCGCACGCGTGAACTCTGCACTCTGCACGTAGCGCACGCGTGAACCCTGCACTCTGCACGTAGCGCACGCGTGAACCCTGCACTCTGCACGTAGCGCACGCGTGAACCCTGCACTCTGCACGTAGCGCACGCGTGAACTCTGCACGTAGCGCACGCGTGAACTCTGCACGTAGCGCACGCGTGAACTCTGCACGTAGGGCACGCGTGAACCCTGCACTCTGCACGTATCGCACGCGTGAACCCTGCACTCTGCACGTAGCGCACGCCCTGCACTCTGCACGTAGCGCACGCCCTGCACTCTGCACGTAGCGCACGCGTGAACCCTGCACTCTGCACGTAGCGCACGCGTGAACTCTGCACGTAGCGCACGCGTGAACCCTGCACTCTGCGCGTAGCGCACGCGTGAACCCTGCACTCTGCGCGTAGCGCACGCGTGAACTCTGCACGTAGCGCGCGCATCAACCCTGCCCTCTGCACGTAGCGCGCGCGTCAACCCTGCCCTCTGCACGTAGCGCGCGCGTGAACCCTGCCCTCTGCACGTAGCGCGCGCGTGAACCCTGCCCTCTGCACGTAGCGCGCGCGTGAACCCTGCCCTCTGCACGTAGCGCGCGCGTGAACCCTGCCCTCTGCACGTAGCGCGCGCGTGAACCCTGCCCTCTGCACGTAGCGCGCGCGTGAACCCTGCGCTCTGCACGTAGCGCGCGCGCGGGAACCCTGCGCTCTGCACGTAGCGCGCGCGCGGGAACCCTGCGCTCTGCACGTAGCGCGCGCGCGCGGGAACCCTGCGCTCTGCACGTAGCGCGCGCGCGCGGGAACCCTGCGCTCTGCACGTAGCGCGCGCGCGCGCGGGAACCCTGCGCTCTGCACGTAGCGCGCGCGCGCGGGAACCCTGCGCTCTGCACGTAGCGCGCGCGCACGGGAACCCTGCGCTCTGCACGTAGCGCGCACGGGAACCCTGCGCTCTGCACGTAGCTCGCGCGGGAACCCTGCGCTCTGCACGTAGCGCGCGCGGGAACCCTGCGCTCTGCACGTAGCGCGCGCGGGAACCCTGCGATCTGCACGTAGCGCGCGCGGGAACCCTGCGATCTGCACGTAGCGCGCGCGGGAACCCTGCGCTCTGCACGTAGCGCGCGCGGGAACCCTGCGATCTGCACGTAGCGCGCGCGGGAACCCTGCGATCTGCACGTAGCGCGCGCGTGAACCCTGCGATCTGCACGTAGCGCGCGCGTGAACCCTGCGATCTGCACGTAGCGCGCGCGTGAACCCTGCGATCTGCACGTAGCGCGCGCGTGAACCCTGCACTCTGCACGTAGCGCACGCGTGAACCCTGCACTCTGCACGTAGCACACGCGTGAACTCTGCACGTAGCGCACACGTGAACCCTGCACTCTGCACGTAGCGCACACGTGAACCCTGCACTCTGCACGTAGCGCACACGTGAACCCTGCACTCTGTACGTAGCGCACACGTGAACCCTGCACTCTGTACATAGCGCACACCTGAACCCTGCACTCTGTACGTAGCACACACCTGAACCCTGCATTCTGCACGTGGCGCACACCTGAATCCTGCACTCTGCACCTACCGCACACTCCTGGAATTTAATGCCCCTTTAAGACTCTCCCATTGTTAGTGGGAAAACTGCTGCCTTCTGAGTGTGTTTATTTTTTTTGCCAAATGGGAATTTTGCATTGAAATACTGGGTCACAGCCACCAGCCAAGCATTTGACTTGTGGCTGCTGTGTAGCCCCATTGAGCTCAATGGGCAAGTTTGACAGGCAATGGTGTCTGTTAAACTTGACATGTCGAGTTAAAACTTCTGCTCTATGTAGCTAAGCATCAAGGCCATGGCAATGTGTTCTTATCCAATGTGGTGAGGGAGCGGTTCTATTTAATTATCCTCTTTTAGACCACGTCCACTATTAGATGCAATCTGGTCATGACCATTGCTCTCTTTGGCATGCATAACAGGACTTTCACACTTATAGTTTTTCAACTGTATCCCAGTAGGGGTGACCTGCCTTTTTAAATGTATACCAGACTAATTACCTGTTATGGGTATCGTCAGTGTTTACAGATTGTGTTTATACTGTTTAAATATCAATTGTTTTATTTTGTAATAGGAGTTTTGTCAGTTTTTCCGGTTGTCAGTCAAACATGTGCTCTGTCAGTAAATTTTCCATGTTCTGTCAGTAAAAAAAAAGTTGCCGGATTTTGGCAATCCTGGTGTGGGGGTTGACACAAAGGGTCAAACCAGTACTATGCGATGTAGTCACAACAAACTGAAAGGAGATATGCTCTGCAAAACACTCAACACTGAAGGGCACTATGCTGTCAGCTTTTAGGGGAGAGAGAGATTGAGGCTTTAAATTTGACTGAACAGCATAGGTGTGCGCACAGTGTGTGCTGGGTGTGCCTGGGCACACCCTAATCACCCCATGTGCATTAGCATTATTACTCTATGTGCCAGCAGGAAGATGCAAAAGATCTTTCTCTTACCGGTTCTGCCATAAGAGAAGTGTTTACGCACTTCTTTCACTGTGTTGGCAGGGAGATCAATGTACCAGGGTCATATATACATATATATATGTAGACACACACAGTCTTGTGTTTGAGCTTTAGGGTGCACACCCTAATGCAATAGGCTGCACACACCTATGTTGAAAGGATTGCCTCCCAGTGTTTACTCTGAGCCTAAAAGTGAATGCTGACACTATTTCTTTGCTGTGCTGCTAGTACATCCCATAAAAACGTTACCTACATAAGGGTAGGACCTATACATATCAAAAGCATTGACTGCAGAGCACTAATGTACAAAGCAAGACACATAGATTAAGGGCAAGGATTACTACAGAAAAATATATTACCTTGACTTTTACTTTAATCCAAGAGACCTATGAATGTCTGTGCAAAACTGATAACAAAAATGAATAAATAACTAATGTCACAGATTATTGGAACCTTGTGTGTCAGACAGCAGACCAGTTTTAAACTTAAAGTGTTTGTAAACACCACTTTTACCTACAGGTAAACCTATAACAAGGCTTACCTGTAGGTACCTTGAACATCTCCTAAACATGCACAGTTTAGGAGATATTCAGTATATGTGCTGCTGCCGACATCATTGTGTGAGAGCCACTGGTAATGGCACAAGTCTTGTGCCATTACCGGCGGCTCTCACGCACATGCACAGAAGTGACGTCATTGCGGCTCCAGCCAATGACAGCAACAGAGCCGCAAGCCCGGAAGTAACTCTGGCAGAAGATGTCCGCCGTGTACTTGGAGTGCTGGCGCCAATTCAGGGCATCATTCTGAAGTATTTCATCATGAGATACTATGCGATGCATACTAGATTATTATGCCTTTATCTTGCGCAGTGTTTTTTTTTTTTTTTTGCTTTGTTTTTTTTCTGAGGTTCACAACCTCCTTAAAGTGCATTAAATAAAGCTCCCACCCATTGCCGATGTACCTGAAGATATCCCCTACACAAGTGTCTGCTCAATCCCTGCCTACTGGCTGCTCCATTTACATGCACACTTAGGAAGCACAATCACGCTTTGCATACACATGCACAGACTGGTTTAAAAGATGATTGATCAGCTATGAAATCATGCCCAGAATATTATCTTCAAAGATTATGCTTTGAATATATTGTGATCTTAAATTATAGCTCAGTATGTGAAAATAATTACAGCAGGCACAGGTTTTTAAACAAGTTAACAGTGTTACATATATTAGTAATGCTTGCTAAGTGTCCTAAACAGATTTGACTCAGATTCTTAATTAAACCAATGCATATCAGTCAGCTCAGCTGTTAAATGCCACTTTTAATAGCAATCCAAGGGAGATTCAGTTGTCTCTTGGCATAAAACCCTGAACAAAAAACTCTTTAATTCACTTATATGTAACATAGCTTCTCTGCAAGCAAAGCTGTTGCTTGTGTAATCATGCAAATTACAGTTATTGAGAACACAACAAAAAAAAATCCACCTCCTCTCTATACTTACAGACGTACGTCCTTTGTAAATGCTATTTTGTTAGTGCAAGTCTTGACAAGAAGGGTCAAGAAAGTGACCCTCATTTAGCTCACTATTGTTAAGGGAAAAAGGGAAGAACAGAGTGTTATAAGACGATGAAGTTGATTTAACAGAGGTGCCACCAGATTGCAATAGCTGAGTGACAAATAGAACTCCCTTTGATGTTTACAGGTACCATAATAATTTAGCTTTTGCATATAAAAACTAGAACATTTTGTAAGCTAAACTCTTAGCCTGGTATTCTTTTAATTTTTTTATTTGTCTCAGGTTTTCCTTTTTTCTTGACTTGTTTTAGGTTTTCTCTGCTCAAGTTTATTCTTAATCTTTTTACATTTTGGATAGAGTAGGAAATGGTTAGACCCTTACGTTTTTATTTCTGTTGGTGTCCCCATTGGGAAGATTCACCATTAGTTGTGCTGGTGACCATTGTCACAAAGAAAGTCCTGAAAAATACAAACTGTTAGATTTCTCCCCAGAACAAAGTGGTGAGGGCCACCTGTTCAGGGGACAACTGTCACTTTGGTGTCTGTGGCACAAGAAAACATCCCCATTGGTACACAGAAAGCAAACAAACTGACATGGGTTTTAACACTTCTCTACACTATCCTAAGCTTCCTCTTATTCTCTCCATCATTTTTGAGCCTTTTATCTTTTTGGGGTTTGGTTATGAAGAAATATGCTAGTCTGGACATTTTGGAGTTGCTTCCTACTACATCTAAAATGGCTTTAAAAGCTGACATGCTGGGAAGAAAAGAAATCCAATAAAAAAGTGTGTTTTCAGGGAAACTTTTCATATTTTTATTATAGATGAAGACACCTTTCACAACTGGAACAAAATTGCTACGTTATAAAATTGGAAATAGAAAGACACTATTTTACAAGTAATTACATTCACCAAGATCAAAGTGCTCTACTAACCATGCAAACATTTTGCTCTTAAAGCAGCCTTTCTCAACCTTTTCAACACAGAGGAACCCTTGAAATAGTTCTCCAGTCTCGGGGGAACCCCTGCTAAAAATTAGAAATCTACAACTCCTAATACATTAGTGTGATGGTCAGTGGGAAGAATGGTCCTTACACTTGTGGTCATTGGGAAGAATTACCTCCTTACAGATAGTTAAAAAGATCAATGGTGTGAGTGGGAACTTATCTGAGAGGCAGAAATTGCCCAATGCTTGAAGGAACCTCTAGCAACCTCTGGAGGAACCCTAGGGTTCCATGGAACTCTGGTTGAGAATCACTGTCTTATTTAGGGATTAAGTTGAGGTATAAAGTAAAAATGAGATTAGGTTCAGCTTTCATGATAGGGGATTATATTGTTAATTGTTAGTAATTTATGTTGATTAGTAGTAGTAGATGATGCTTCCTTACTATGCATTTACAAGGTAGGGTGTTTCATGGTCAAACTGTATTGTAAACATAGTGGAGAATGTTTAACTTAGTGCATTAAATACAGGCATACCCCACTTTTAAGTACACAATGGGGTTTATTTACTAAAGCTAGAAAGTGCAAAATCAGGCTCACTTCTGCATAAAAACCAATGAGCTTCTAACCCCAGCTTGTTCAATTAAGCTTTGGTAATAAAACCTGGAAGCTCATTGGTTTCCATGCAGAAGTGAGCCTGATTTTGCAAATGAGCTTCCAGGTTTTATTACCAAAGCTTAATTGAACAAGCTGGGGTTAGAAGCTCATTGGTTTTTATGCAGAAGTGAGCCTGATTTTGCACTTTCCAGCTTTAGTAAATAAACCCCATTGTGTACTTAAAAGTGGGGTATGCCTGTATTGGTGATAAATATTACATTTTATATTTGTTTTCAAATTTTGGGATAGAAAAATGTAATATTTATCACCAATATTTCTTGCACTATGTTAAACTTTCTCCACTGCGTTTACAATACAGTTTGACCATGAAACACCCTACCTTGTAAATGCATAGTAAGGAAGCATCATCTCTACTATACAATTAGATAAATTGAGTTGACAAACTTCTGACATCAAACAAAAAGATTTAAAAGCAGACTTTACAAGGTAATTAAGCCAATAATGTGTGGGAATATCAAAAAAGTAGAAAATTACCTTTCTGATTAGATTATTAATGCACACTGACATCATGCTAGCTAGCACCAGCGATGGTTTTGTTTCAGTTTAGCACAAAGAAAAAAGATGAAATGTGTTATAATGAATGGAGAGGCTTTTTGGAAATGCTATGAAAGAAAAGGGTGAAATAATTAAAGTCTAAGTGTATTTATAGTATTGTACAATTAAGCTTCAATAAAATAGCAATTCAATTTAATTAAAGCTGAACGCTACACAATTTAAGGCAGTTGTGTAGGTCTTAAAACATTACGAAATGAAATTTGGCCTCTTTCACATGAACGATCCGTTCAGGTCCGCCTGTTAGTTTTTTAGGCGGACCTGAATGGATGCTCCATAGACCTCTATGGAGCGAGTCGGATGTCAGCAGTGACATCTGACCCGCTCCGATCCGAAAAAGTGTGATGGAGGAAAAACCTACTTTCCCATCCGTCTGAGGATCGGATCGGGTGACGACGGACTCTACGGCCCGTCCTCATCCGATCCCCCATAGGGGAGAGCGGCGCTCTGACAGGTCCGTCCCTGCACAGATGGACCTGTCACCTTCCTTCTCAGTGGGGATGGACGGAGCGATCCCCGGCTGAGCAGAGCAGGCTCCATACACGGACACATCCGTGTGAAGGAGCCCTTAGGCTGGCCATAGATGGATCATTTTTTTTTAACCAACCAGTGGGCTGATCAAAAAAATATAAAAATAAAGAACGGATTTCCCTACCCACAAAATTAAAATTGTACAACATTCACATTCATTAAAAGCCGATTATTAGATTAATTTCCCTCAAAGGGCAATGGCCATAAATGGATTCAAATTTGGCTGGTCTTTCCAAACTGGCTGATCTTTGATCCATCTATGATCAGTTTAAGTTATCTTCTCATCTGTCCTAATATTAGCCTTTTTGTTTGCAATTACCTATAGAGCAGCACTCTGGGAGAGAGAGGGTTCAACACAAGCAGCTAAACAGTCTCTACTGTGTTCATATGTACAGTGCAGTGTGAGCACAGTTGAGGATTAATTTGTGTGTCCTTCAAAGCCACCATTAGGGGGTACAGCCCACATTCATTTATGGGGCCTGGGCATCCCAAGGGGCCCAGATGTCCCAAGCGGCTTCGGCCCCCAAGGTAACTCCACCCGCTGTCTGAAGGCTGGAGGATTGACAACCACGGTAGCGACTCACTTCCGGCCCACATCCCTCTCCACGAACTGCAGCAGAAGTGTATCCCGAGGCGTCTAATCGGCGAGGAGTGAGATTGGCATTGCCTATAGAGTGTCTCACGGCCATGGGCCAGCTCCTTGTGACTGGAAACAGGACTGAAATGGGAGGGGGGCACCTGCTGGTCTCATCCGATATTCTCCTCCTGCCTCGCCCCCCAGCGCCTGATCTCCTTCACATCACAAGTGGTAGATCTGCAGACATTGAGGAGATTGGGCGGCAGGGGGAAAAGACAGAGATTGCTTACATGCCACAGAGCTCATACCTGCCGCAGATGGAGGAGATGGGGAGCGGAGTGCTGGGGAAGGATCAGAGGTGATTGGCAGGATGAGCTCTCCCTGACATGCCCCTTCAATCATTAGCATGCAATGACAGGGCTTCTTTCTACTCCTTTTCTGCATAGCTGCCCTGGTGTCCTTCATTGTGCAATCAGGAGTCCATGGCAGGATAGTGACACTGATGTATTCTTTAAAGTGATATTAAACCCAAAACCAAAAAATGTATATATTGCAGCTTACCAATCATTAGATGTGGCTGCATTATTTTCATTTTTTTAGCTTGCATCCCTCTGTTTTTACCTGATCTGGTCAGTAACACACCTCCTGTATTGGTGTGCCCCCACTCTGGATGAAGTAGCCCAGAGTGCACAGCAGACAGAAACATTGTTAGTCTGGGGGGAGGGGTGGACTAGCATACAGTGGAACCTTGGTTTACGAGTAACGTGGTTAACAAGCGTTTTGAAAGACTAGCAATGTTTTTATTTTTTTATTCTGATTCGGTTTGTGAGTGTTGTCTTGCAAAACTAGCAGAATTCAAGCTAATAGGGTGTGCAGTACCGCATTTGGCCAGAGGTGCAGGGGCACCAGGGACACTCGGAACGGTACGGAGCCGTTCGGAAACACTAGGAATGCTCATTTCCAGAGTGTTTCTGAGCCTTTCCGAGTTCAGCTGAGCTGTCCCCGAGTATTTCCGAGGCTCTCCAGCGCCCCCCCCCCCTCATCTGGCTACATGCGGTATTGCATGTAACAGAAGTCAATGTGGAACGAATTATCTTTGTTCCCATTGACTTCTATGGGGAAACTCGCTTTGATATGCGAGTGTTTTGGATTGCAAGCATTCTCCTGGAACAGATTATGCTCGTATTCCAAGGTTCCACTGTATTTAAATATATTAACAAATTGAAGCCAAACTCCAGCTAACACTTTTGCGGTTGCAGCACTTTTTTTCATTTTTTTTTTACATTTTAGGATAAAAAATAAAACGAATGCAGACATCATAAGAATTGGTAAACTGCAATATAATAAATGTTAGCTTTTGAGTTTAATACTGTAACTATAACGTAACTATAATAAGTACATTATTGTAAGCACTCCTGCCAGTGTTTAACGGTTTGTAAACGGATAAATCTGGAAGAGAGCTAGTTCTTTTGAAAAACAACACTTACTAGCCAGTTCGTATTGGTAAGGCAAAGTTCAGCGCTAAAATAAAAGTGACATATATAAATATATATGCAAATCACTCAAAAAAATTATATATAAAGTGACATATAAAATATAGTGAGAAATGTAAAGTCCCATATAAACCCTAAAAAAAGGGAAAAAAATATTCAATAATATAAAGTCCAAATGTGTGACATCCAATGTAAACGTGATATCTAATTTAAATGTAAATGATACACAAAAGTGAATCTTTTGTGTGAATATCCAGATATAGCTGTGATGAGAAAAGTCCACCCCCAGAAGCAATGGCCACTTACCAGAAAGTGTGGACACACTTGGGTATACACCTAATGTATCATCCAGGCTTTCAATATGGATATAGCTTCCAGGTAGTCAATATACTCCACATGGATAAGAGCACTTCAAAATACACATCAGCTGTAATAAGGGAATCAGCATTCAGTACTGACGCGTTTCGTTTCAAAAAGCATCATCTGGGGTGATGATGCTGATGAAGCGGTATATATATTTGGTTTGTTCTATTACTGGCCAGTTCACCAGGTGAAAGTGAAAGAAAGAAAGCCTAAAAAATAAAACTAGCGAGAAACAAAGAGCTAGCTCGGCAATGCTATGTAAATATGTTGTGCCACATCCTATATAGACAACAAAACAAGGAAGAAACCCCCCTATTGGTAATCGTTCTCTGTATGGATGATACGTATATTTACTATCTATATTACAATACGGATATTGTCACATGTGTTTTAATTACTTTGTGATATGTACCCTTTTTTTGTGCTGTTATATATATATATATTTTTTTTACGGATTGTTATAATAAATACATTTCTTTACTTTATTTGATTATCGTACGTGCCTTTAAAGTCCAAAAAAAATTTAATAATGCAGAGACCATAAGAATTGGTAAGCTGCACTATAATAAATGTTAGCTTTTGGGTTTATTACTGCTTTAACTATAATGTAGGAAACGCATCACCCTCCTAGCTGTACTGTTGGAGTTATTGCAAAATGAACTGGAAAGAATTACAAGACTTCCACAGTTTAAATACTGCTTGCATACAGTATTTCAACGATGCATATATCCGCATGTCTGGAGTTGAGCTTTGAAATGTATTCAGCAATCTGTAAGTGTTGGTAAGGTATAATTGTTGGATTGATTGTTGGAATTTACTCGGTTATCACCTTTGACTATAAAGTAGGCCGTGCCAAACCAATCCCTACTGTAGTGTGACTGGATTGATAATACCTGGACAGACACCCCCCATGATACACAAGTTGCATAGTATAGATCCAAGTGGCTAATATTTCAAATGCATTGTGTAAATCCACTTCAAAGATTCCCATATCTTGGCTTTTCTTTCTGTACTTGCTGTGCGCTATGGCAGCAAATATTACTTGTGTATGCCTCTATAATAAGCATAAGTTTATTCAATCAGTATGCAGTTACCACTCGACCTATTTTACTTCTTATAATCAGATGATTATTTTATGAAATTAGGGTCTCTAGAGTTCTTAATTAGGTGACTGTAATCACCCAACAGATTCATGATTATTGGAACTTTTTCTTCCCAACCCTCTCCACCAAAAAAACAGAAAGAAATGTATTACTGCAAATGTGAAGAGTTTGGAAGGACGGTAGAGATGATGCTGAAGCTAAAGTGCAGGCCGTCATTTTGTGTTCAATATACACAAATATAAACCTGACCTGTGTGTTGGCATTTAAACAACTTGTGTCCTTAGGGCACACATCCAGCTTTCTGAAAAGGTTTTCCAAAATATCTTATTCCTTTGAGCACGTCTTGCTGTTTAACTCTTTCATCTCAAATAGTTCTCCACAGACGAATCGCAGTCGAGTGCTGGAGGTTGGATTAAGCATGAGTCCAGTGTACTTAAAATGTATATCATGTATTATTATATACTATAGGGACACTTAGAAGTTAAAAAAAAAGTGTTACTAAACCCAGGACCCTGCATTCACTATATCTGGTTTCCCACAGTACACAGAACACGGAAATTAAATTTAATAATATAAACTGCTAAATACCTTTTCTCATCAGCAGTATATAACAGTTTTATGACTTCTATCAGTGTCTGGTTAAAGCTTGTAGGAGGAGTTTTCATTCTCCTCTGACTGCTCCTATGAGGCTGCAGGACCCCTGACCCTCTGTCTGGACAGTGCTGATTGGCCCTGTGCTGATCACATGAATCCTTCCAAGAATAAAATAAAAACGCTCTAGCAATACACACCAAATTGAGCATGTGCAGTGTATCCCCAAAGCTCTGTTCTATAAGGAGGTGGATTGGGGACTGTGGAAGAAAGGGAGGATCAGAAAAGACAGGATCAAACAGTCTTTTTACACAATGTGGAGGATTAACCCCTTTGGTTCCACAGCGAGTATAACCAGCATGCCTTACTGCATATACAGACGGATTTTGTTGTTGTGGGTTTAGTAACACTTTAAGGCAACCTCATTTTGTGTCTGTTTTCAAAGAAAGCTGAACTGTAACAAAGAAACAAAGCACTTAATGAGATATGTTTGATCCTGGTTGTAAACCCTCATGTTTTTTCACCTTAATGCATCCTATGTCACTGACTGGCCCCCCAGCCCCCCCCCTCCCCCGTTTTACTAACCTGAGTCCTGTATTCCCCACCGGAGAGGCGCTCTTCCTCTCTGCCAGGGTTCTTGGCTCTTGATTGGATAGATTGATAGCAGCGAAGCCATTGGCTCCTGTCAATTAAATCCAATGACGCGGGCTCAGGAGGGCGGGGCAGAGTTCTACATTCGGCGTCTATGGACACCGAATGCTGGGCTCGGGAGCTCGCCCACAAGGTAACTCCCCCCCCTCCCAGAGAATGCTTCTCCTAGGGGGTATACGATGCGGGGGGAGCTACCAGCACCACCAGGGGACCCCAGAAGTCGAGGATCAGGGCCACTCTGTGCAAAACTAACTGCACAGTGGAGGTAAGTATGATGTGTTTGTTATTTTGTTTGTTTTTTTAACACTTTAAGGACCTATTCGCACCACTGTGCTGCAGTAAGACTTACTACATGTGATGGGGTGCTGCAGTGCCATTAAGATTATTTTAAAAAGGAGATAAAACAGTGAATTTAGTATTTTGGTCCACTTGTTAACATCTAGGATAAAATGAGCCATAACTCTTATCCAGAATATGCTACATTTATGTATTAATACCTTTTAGCTATTCACCAAATGCCTGTCAAGTAATTTATGTTGACCTTGTAACTTTTTCCAAGCTTAGATAATGCAGCCCACACATGCAGAAATCATATCCCTAATTCTGCTCCATACAACATTTTTTTTTTTTTGTCATCAGAAAAGTATAGAAGCTAAAATACGGCTGAAAGCCAACATAACTTCACTTTGACTTTTTAAATATTCATCACATAGGTCTTCACATATTTTTTGCTTCACTGACAAACGACCCGCTTGTTTTTGTCAGTAGTGCAATATGACATTCAGACTTGTTCAATAAGGCGCGATGTAAAGTACAGTAACCAGCTAATCGGAATGCATTTTTTTAGTCAACTGCCTTCAGTACATTGTAATTACTCAAATTAAAGACTGTTCATTTAAAGCCTATCTCTGGGCAAAATGAAATCCCCCTTTTCTCAGTCTGTCTGAAAACCGTGCACCCCCTCCATGTGCTGTTGCATAGTAATGATGGTAAATGAAATGGCTGGTATATACATAGCCGCTAGAGGGATAATATACACATCTCTATATGAAATAAAACCCTTCAAATATACCGAAGTCACTAAACCTTGATAAAATTTGTTACTGGGCTCTGAAAATTGGCATGTTTTTTTGGGGTTTCAGAAGTAGAAATGTTGGCACACACACAGTTCTACCGCATTTTTTGCACACACTTAGCACATCCATTGCATTCATTTATCACACCTGAACAATATTAAGACATTTTCCACATTTGTCAATGTAATCCTTAATCACCATGGGACTTAACCCGTATGTGTACCTGTGCTTTGCTCTTGCAGGGCAAAACAATCAATTTCTAATACTTTCAACCATTCTTAGCTACACACATACAGTACTTGATATGCTTTTGTTTCACCACAGCTGCTTTCAGCAAAAAAGTGAAATACTTGGTACTTGGGGATCATGGGGGGGGGGGGGCATATTCCCATGACTGATACCCCTTGAACTGTTAAAGCCTGTGCCTAAGACTTTAGCACAGGGTTTTTCAGATATGGTTCCTCCAGAGCAGCCTTTTTCAACCAGGGTGCATTCAGGCTTCCTCAGGGATGCCTTGGCAAAAAAAAATTAAATTGTCCAAAAACCATATACAGGCCAATAGGTGGATCAAGACTGCATTTTAGTTAAAGTCACAGGTTTTTATTGTGCACCATTACAATCTTCCAGCCACTGGCACTCTAACAACCAATGACGTCATCAGTTGATATGGAGGATGTTGGTCACCTACACAGCATCTTTGTTAGCATCTCTCTTGCCCGTCCCTCTCTGTCAGCACTTGGGTCACATTAGCTGAACGAGGGAGAGAAGCTGAGGAAGAAGAGAAGCATTGGAATACTAGTTAGTACCAGTTTGCAAAGGTGTATTTGCTTTGAACAGCCGTTTGTCAACCAGACATGTTGTGGAATCGGAGGAGATAATGTGTTATTTATTATTGGCCTTGGAGTTATTGCTTTGACGCAAGTTCAGTCCAGGAACAGGAGGAGGAGGATTTCTTGGACCAAAAATTGGTTGCTTGGGAGCTCTAGGAGAATAATGCAGATTTTTGGAATTATCTCAGATGACAGACCCCTGCTTTCACCAACTCTTGGCATTGTTGACCTGAAGCAGGACATATGCATGAGGCTTTTATTTTATTTTTTGGTTGAATAATAATAATTTGATTTGTTATATTTTCTATATTTTTGGATGCATAGAATGTACTTTTTGGTCAAGTTCTATTGGTAAATAGCATGTCTAATTTTATTTGTTTTATTTTTTTAATGCACAAACAATTGTGGAGAATAATACTTGGCTATGTGTTTTACGTCAAATTACAGTTTGGGAGTAGGCAGTTACATTAAAAAAATTCAATGTAAAAATTACAAGGGACACCAACATAGTTGTATCTTTGATCTTAAAAACTACAGGATAATGGTGTTGTGGTAACTTGTCCAAAAAAAAAAAAAAGAAAAAAGCATAATAATATTATTCTTGATATCACTAGAAAAAAAAAGCCTTTGAAAATGTGTTTGCAATAACTCCATCAGTATCACCAGCAAAGCAGCTTCATTATTATCCCATTAAAGAAGAAGAGAATTGTGCGCTGCATTTCAAGATTTCATAATTCGGCACGTCACGAATATTAATTGTCCATTACGAACACTAATTTACAAGACCAAACGCTTCTGGCTCGTCCTTGCTTCCAAGCATGCGTGTTTGTACTTTGGACTTTTGTCCGACGGACTTGTGTACAAACGCTTGGAAAATCTAACCACAGACATTTGTCCTTGGAAAATTTTAAAACCTGCCATCCAACATTTGTCCACAGACAATCCAACAACAATTGTCGGATTTTCCACCAACAGCATGTCATCACACATTTCCCGCCGGAAAATCCGATCATGTGTACGAGGCTTAAGGATCTCACAGCAATGCTGCCCGTCCCTGTTATCTGTTTCAGGGATGAATCAGGGCAGAACCTTTGCCTGAATTTTGCTCTCAAACGAAGGGAAAGACTCACACATTTCTGTGCAACCAGCATCTAATTTGCATAGGTATGAACCCAGCCTAAAGGTGTCTTTAACCACTTCCCGACCAGCGCACGACGATGTACGTCGACAGAATGGCACGGGCAGGCATATTGGCGTACATGTACGTCCAATATTCATTGCCGCCGTGCCGTCGGGAGCGCGCCGCCGGCGGTGCGCTCCCGCGCTGGTCGGGACCCCCGTGAGTCTGGTCGCGGGACCCGTGGACTCGATCGCCGCGGGCATCCCCGCGATCGTCTCACGGAGCGGCCGAATGGAGGAAATGCTGTATAAACAACATTTTCCCATTCTGCCTAGCAACTAGTGACGCTGATCTCTGCTCCATGTGATTGGAGCAGAGATCAGTGTACACTAAATGAAAGCCCAACCCCCCCACAGTTAGTAACACACCCCTAGGAACACTTAACCCCTACACTGCCACCCACTGGTTAACCCTTTCACTGCCAGTGTCATTTACACAGGAATCACTGCATTTATATAGCAGTGATTACTGTATAAATGACAATGGTCCCAAAAATGTGTCAAAAATGTCCGATGGGTCCCCGACAATGTCGCAGTCACAATAAAAATCGCAGATCGCCGCCATTACTAGTAAAAAAAAAAATAATAAAAAATTATTAATAAAAATGCTATAAAACTATCCCTATTTTGTAAACGCTATAACTTTTGCGCAAACCAATCAATAATCGCTTATTGCGATTTTTTTTTACCAAAAATATGTAGAAGAATACGTATCAGCCTAAATTGAAGGAAAAAAATGTTTTTTTATATATTTTTGGGGGATATTTATTATAACAAAAAGTAAAAAATAATGCGTTTTTTTCAAAATTGTCGCTCTATTTTTGTTTATAGCGCAAAAAATAAAAACCGCAGGGGTGATCAAATACCACCAAAAGAAAGCTCTATTTGTGGGAAAAAAAGGACGTCAATTTTGTTTGGGAGCCACGTCGCACGACCGCGCAATTGTCAGTTAAAGCGACGCAGTGCCGAATCGCAAAAAGTGGTCTGGTCTTTGACCAGCAAATTGGTCCGGTCTGAAAGTGGTTAAGAAATCAGCTTGCTGCCACTGACTTTTTATTAAAGGTTGCTAGTCCACTGACTGTCACAGTAATTCTTTGGCTTCTCTATTCACACACTGACCAAAAATAAGTATGCAGCCAGTCCAGCTGTAGCAGTGCCAATCTCCATGCTTGTTCAGAATTAGTGGCTTAGGGAAGCCATACGATAAGTATGATATCTAGGAAAACAGCAAATGAACAGATCAGCAATGGCACCTGCCTTATTTCTGCTATGTCAAGTTCATTGTTAGGAGCAAGCGATTATATTACAGTAAGTCATCATCAATAGTTTAAAAATGGTAGCGACTGCTTCAATTGATGGTTTTTATCCTGTCCCTGAAGTTGAACATTAATTAAATTTGTACTTAAAATGATTCTAAACATTATTTATTTATTAATGATAAACATGTTAAACGTACCCTCGGTTTTGCACAGAGCAGCCCTAAACCTCAGCTTCCGGGGTCCTCTGCTGGTGTTCTATCAGAATACTGCTACCCATCAGAAAATGCAATGGAAGTGACGTTTCGAATAAAATTGCTTTTTGCGCATGCGCTATGCATGCCAACATGGCCTATATGCGCTTCAATAGGTTTCCTAATGTGACAAAACACAAAGGCGGCAGCAGACTTCTTCTTACATCCAGGCAAGTTCAATTTCACACTTATTTCAGAAGTTAACTCACCTTATATACTGAAATAAACGATTTCACCGCAACATAGGGAAATAGTCTGTTTCAGTATATAATCAGTTTGGCGCTGAGCAGTGTAGGGTGTACCAAGATGGCCGTCTCCACCTTCTGCCTGCTTGTCTGGGTATAAGAAGATGTCTGCTGCTGCCTTCGTGTTCTGTCAGATTAGGAAACCTATTGGAACGAATATCTGCCATGTTGGAATGCATGGTGCATGTGCAGTAAGCATTTTTTGCTCAGAACGTCAATTCCGTTACATTTTATGATGGGCAGCAGTATTCTGACGGGACACTGGCACTACTGGCTCCCCCTGTTCGGAGAATGCCTCTATGGCAAGCTGCTGGCTATGGAGGCACTAGTGCGGGCTTGATCCTGGATCGAGATTGGGCTCAGGTAAGTCTTTAGGGGGGCTAAGGGGTTGCAGTCAGGTAAGTCTTTAGGGGGACTAAGGGGTTGCTGCCCAAGGAAGGTTTTTTACCTTAATGCAGAGAGTGTCTTAAGGCAAACAAACCTTAGAGTGACTGTAAAGTCACTAACCACAAATCCTGGAATCCCCTCCGTTACAGAAAGATATACTGTGCAGTATCTTTTTTTTAATTATGCAGCAAAATATCTTATTTCAGAACACCGCTCTCATTCCCCGATCTGAGACCTTCAGTGAGAGGGGCTGAGATTCCACATTGACGCCAGCCAGGGGGGAGAGGTGGAGAGCGGTGAGAGGTCACGTGAGCACATGGTGGCGCTCTGCAATAAGGTATCTTGCGGCATAATTTTTAAAATGCAGATACTGTACAGTATATCTTTCTGTAACAGAAGGACTTCCAGGATTGGGCATTAGTATTTTTACAGCCATAGTGGCAGGAGGGGAGGGCGGGAGGAGATGGTTAAAACACAGACTCCCGAGCTGGCATGATCAGAAGCCATGATTACCATGGTCAGCACACTAAGAGGGACACAGGATCATGCAGGATCAACCAGGTATTTTATAGCACGGAAAGAGATAAATTACACCGCACAAGCTTTTCTTTTTTTTCTTTTGGGGTTACAACCACTTTATGCGTTTACAACCACTTTACAGCTGAACTCCAGGCAAACAGCAAAATAGCTAAAGAAAGTGCATATATGGGAGCAATTTTAACTGCCAGTGATTTTTTTTCTGTTCACCCAGTCCTGAAATGTTTAAAATTGCATAGCCCAGCCCTGTCTGACCTGATTTTTCTCTTCTGCAGTTCAGTAACAATTACTTATTTTCCTTCTCCCAGTCCATGACTGAACAAGAAAAAGAGAAGTAGCAGACTGATTGTCTCATCTCTCTGTCACACGTTCTTCTTCTTTTAGTATGCTCCATTCACACAACTGATTGGCTCTTTATGCCTGCCCCACCCCCAGTCTGAGCTCTGCTGTATAAGGATTCTGAAACAAGACCAAGTACCAGGTACTTATTTTTAGCATGTAAAAAACACCATTAATGTGTAAAGTGATTGTAAAGTCTTGTTTTTGTTTTTTTTAACAACATGTTATACGGTTGGTTTTTTGCACAGACCAGCTCAGATCCTCCTCTTCTTGGGTAATTCTTTGCTGCTCCTGGTCCCTCCTTCCAGTTGAGTGCCCCCACAGCAAGTAGCTTGCTATGGGGGCACCCGAGTCACAGCTTTGTGTGTCCATTCAGACACAAAGCCCCGACCTACTCTGCACCCTCTCTCTTCCGATTGGCTAACTAACTTTGATTGACAAATGGGAGCCAATGGCATCACCGGTGTGTCTCAGCCAATCAAAAGCATAGCCGAGGATGGCCAAGGCATTCATGGACTTCGCTGGAGAGAAATGGGGCTCAGGTAAGTATTAGGGGGGCTGCTGCACAGAGAAGGTTTTTTTTTATTTTAATGCATAGAATGCATTAAGATAAAAAAATCTTCTGCCTTTAAAAATCAATTAAATACAGAGCTGCATGTGTCTTGTATATCTGTCTGGAGTTCAGATTTAATAAGGCATAACAATGTACAGTTACTAGGTTTGTTCAAGTTTTTTAGCTGCAACCAATCAAAATGCAATTCACTGTAGATCAGTACAAGATTAGTTGTAGTACAGCTTCCCGATTTTTTTTTTAGCCTAACATAGATGTCTGGTGCTTCACATTTGCTAAATCCATAATAATGCTGTCTGTAAATCACGTGACATGTGCAGAAACTAATTATGTCTTATTAATATATTCTTACATCCTTTTTCATTCACAGTCCTAGTTATATAATTAAATGCCTGAGTTGAAGGAAAATGAAATGTAATGTCAAACCACTGCCTTGGTGGAAGGTTAAATGAACTACACGGTATAGAAGAATTTTACAATAAGCTAAAGTTTCTGTAATGTTAATTAGAAAAACTGAAAAGCTCCTTGTGAAGCATTCACTACATAGAAGCATTTTTTTTTATTTACTCAGGAAAATGTAACCTTCATTAAAAGACTTTCCAAATATCACAGCCATATGAGAATTCCACGAGGACAAGACTGTGCCTGGACAACCAATGAGTAAGGCTGTAGTAAACCACAATACAGACAACAGAGCACAAGATTAGTTATGTAGTGATCCTTATCTGGAAGATATTCCGAGGTATTAGCACTCTCCAAGATAAAGACACACAAAATTCCATACTTGACAAAGAATGCATTTAAGTTTATGTATTAAACATGCAAACCTTAGCTGGAATTACCGAATTCACACACACACACACACACACAGTGTAATGCCCCATACATATGGTCGGAAATTCAGACGGAAAAAGTCCAATCGGATTATGTTGTCAGAAAATCTGATCGTGTGTGGGCTCTATCAGACTTTTTCTGTCGGAATTTCCGACGGAAAAAGTTTGAGAGCTGGATCTAAAATTTTCCGACAACAAAATCCGATTGGACTTTTTCTGGTCGTGTGTAGAGAATTCCGACACACAAACTGCCACGCATGCTCAGAAAAAATTTGGAGTCGAAAGCTATTGGCTGCTGGCCTCTACGTAGTACCGTCGTACATTACGAACGTCACCTCGTTCTGAACCATCGGATTTTCCGACAACTTTGTGCAACTGTGTGTATGCAAGACAAGTTTTCCTATGGATTTTGTGGTCGGAATGTCCGACCATGTATATGGGGCATAAGAGTGGGTGATTCTCATTTTCGTATATGCTGAAGACTTGGGTGCTCACTAATTACTGTATAAATACAATATGCAATTACTGTGATAGGGCACTTGCAGGATTTTTTTGTTTAGGGGACTAAAGCAGAGTAAAAGTTACAGGTACATCCTCTGCTCCAGCTTTTGGTATACTATATTATCTGACTCAGGTTTTCAGATACCATATCCTATGCCCCATTCACATACTACATCCTATGCCCCAGATCTTCAAATACTGCAGCCTCTCTTCTGACTCTCCAGATTCTACATCTACTTGCCTGGCTCTCCAAATGCTACATCCGCTTTTCCAGCTCTCGGAAAACTGCATGCTCTGCAGATACTACATCATCTGCCAAGCTCTCAGGATACAACCTCTGCCCCAACTCTTCAGATACAATATCATTTGCCCTGGCTTTCGAAATACTATAACATAACACATGTAGTTCTCATGTAGTTCATATGAGTTTGTGAGTTGCCAGAGCTGTCATTTCTAACCCAAATCACTGACGGCCACTTATTTAGTTATACACCCATGTGCCCAAATTGGATCTAAATGTGTCTCAAAATATGTAATCTGCCTAAATCTTAAGATAATACATCCTATATCCCAGTTTTCCAGATATGAATGGTCTTCTTGGGCTCCCAAGATACCACATCCTCTGCATTAGATCTCTAGACACTATTTTCTGCCCTAGCACTCTAGGCAATAAATCCTCTATCCTGCGTCTCCAGATACTGCATCCTCTACCATTGTTTTCCAGATACTATATCCTCTGTCCTAGCTCTCCGATACTGCATCCTCTACCATAGTTTTCCAGATACTATATTCTCTACCTTAGCACTCTACATACTACATGCACATTTTCTACATTCTCTTTAGCGATAGTGGCTCTTTATTTTTTGCAACATATATAAACTAAGAGTCATAAGCATTTGTCAGAACAGATGTGTAGTTTTGCAGCAGAACCTTTATTGAATGTAGTCATTTTAGGAGTTGTTTTATTAAACATATAGGTCCTCCATAATTGAGTAACTTCCATTTCAAAACTGATATAACAGATAATTGTTGCAGAAGGCATAATAAATTCGACTTTTCTATCTCAACCTATGGCCTGCTATGATTCCTGGACTGTCAAAAAATTCAGATGTCACATACTTCTAACCATTGCCACATTCTTGCAGTGTGTTTATTGTATACAGAACTTACAGAAATTACATTTCCTTCTCATGCGATTGGTCTAATGCTGTTTTTCTTTATTGCACCACTGGGACTGAATATGGGACTACAGTGGGGAGAAATTGTAATTGGATAAATGCTGTTCCCAGCAATTTCCCTTATTATACCACTGCGACCAGACCTTCCTGCAAAACACACAAGTAAATGGAATTCATATGCAAATTTCAGCCAAACAGCAGAAGCAGGGCATCTGCCATGATGTTTGCTAAAATCTTTGCAATGTAACTGGCATAGAGAAGATTGCATTTTCTAAACAAACATCGAGTTAAACTAACTATAATTTCTAAACACCCCTGTTCCCCTGCAAGGCCATTAGGGACCCCCATAAAGCTCAGTAGGTTGGCATCTCAAACCTCAGGGCAGAATCCTTGACTCCTTGTAAGTAGAAAAAATTGGGTGGCAGCTTACTGCAACTTTAAAGAGAGATTATTAAGGATCAATAAACTCAGGAGAAAGAATTAGAGCACAGAACACCAAAAAACTATGGCTTTTCCACTAGCAACAGTCCATACAGAAATAGGAAACTTTAACCCAAAACCAATAATCTGTACTTCAGATTGCTAAACAGCTACCAGCAGCAGAAATACATTTTCAGTTGAGCCTCTATACTTTCCACAATGTTCATCTGCAGCAGCTTGTACCCAACTCTCCAGGACACTCTTCAGCAGTGAAGCCTCTTCTAGTGCTCCAACAAGGCTCCAGCTTCATTCCTCCTGCTTGTACTCTATAGCAAGGCAGTGTAAGCATTTCAGGCCCACTCTTGGCTTCCCCCTCCCGAGGAAGTAGACCTGGGAGAGACCTCCAATGCAGCCTCCCCTTCTGGTTTCCACCCAGGAAGCAAGGACAAAAGACCTTTCTGTGAGGTCACCCCCACATATTTATATCCTCCTCCATCATGTACCTCTAGCAATAAACTCCCTAGTGATTTTCCAGAGAGACAAATATTCATAACTCAGGAATTGGGTTCCCTATCACACTGACCTGCAACATGCATAAGCAAACAATACCCCGAGCTTAAGGAAAACCCAGTGAAAACAGAATTATAATGATCCAAGCTCAGGCTGACTACAGTCTAGTACAACATACAATTTAGAGTAGTAACACCTCAGCTTAGGGTGGTGTCAAAGTATGTAAGGCAGCCTGAAGTCATTTTCTTTCACTACTATTCAGCTGGAAGAGTAAGGTTAAAGTGAATCTTTAACTTGAAAAAAACAAACTTTTGGCAAATAGACAGAATTTTTATTGCAGAAGAGACATACTATGTCTCTCCTGCATTAAAGTTGCTTACCTACTTTCATGCCCCTATACACTCAGCTGCTCATGTGCATCTCCTTGTACAAATTTTGGCAATGCCGAAATGAATGAACTCTCGCCATGCACAGTGATGTTATCTCAGCTGGACCAAAGAAACGGGCAAAGATTGGTACCCAGAAGCCAATCTGGCTGAAGATGACAGCAGCTGATGGGGAGCATCGAGATACTGCAGCGCTTGATAGAAGGTGAGTATAGTTCCACTTTAGGGATAACTAAATTCTAATTTAAAAAATCATTGTTGACCGGGAGGTTTTGCAGAAGAGATCCTGTATGTCTCTTCTAAAAAAACAAAAAGTCTTATTTGCCTGCCAACAATGTTTTTACATGTTCACCGATCTGTGGATGTGCAACTTGATGTACAATCCTGGCATCTGCTGCACAGCAGTTACATAACTGAAGGCTGGCTAATCAAGTTGGTCAAAGACAACAAACCCAGGAAAAGCTTTGGCAAAAAAATGTCAGCAGCAACAATGAGGTACATAACGATCACAGAAGCCCGGGAGTGGGGTGCTTTTGCAAGTCTAAGTAAGTCTGCTACAATGTGCAAATATGCTATGCATACCTGCAAATTATGGTAAAAAACTGAGCATTGGCAGTAGTGTAATGCTGCTTTAAAACTGCCACCAGGCATAAGAAAGACTGGGTAGAGAGCACGTTTGTGTCCTTGGTAACACAAAACATTTTACAATTACACAGTAAAGTTATTTCCATGGTAACCAAATGTATTCATTGTGAAAGAAAAAAATTAATTTATTGTGTAAGAAAGTTAAATAACATTAGTTTAAAAATATATACTGAATATATTCTCCTGGCAGTTTAGATTTAATGCGGTTTCCATTTCATCTAATATTACAGTGAAAAAGAAGGTAGATTTTTTCCAAGCTATCATAGAAGCTAGGACCGAACTGTAAAATCAGTTTTATTGAGGCGCCAGATCTTGGTTCTTCAGTCTTAAGAGTTGGACAGCCTATTCAAAGCCTTCTCCTCTGTGTTACTACCCTGAACCTGAAGTATGCCTGAGCTCATAGACTGTTCATAGACAACAAGATAAACGACACCAATTTGAGGCTTTACTTGCTGTATTATAGTACTATAATGTCCAAACTTTGTACAACATTCTCTTGAGATCTACCACATTGACAAAGTTGGTCATGTGTGACAAAATTGTATTGCACGATCAAATGAAAATTGTACAGAAATGTAAAGACATGTGAGTGTATACATTACCAATACAGACATAAAAATCTGGATAAAGTTGTGTGAAATAATAAAAAAAAAAATAACACTTTGGTTAAACCTATGCAAACTGTATAGCTTGCTATTAATGTTACAATATGACTGTATAATTAAATTATTATTTGTCATGTAAACAAAGATGGTACTATCAGATAGTAACTTGTGTGGCCATCCATCTTTACCGTGAATACACACCTCACAATCTCTCCTACCATGCAGTTTTCTTACAACTTGATTGTAAGATTTTTTTCTTTAACTGTTTACCTATCCTGAGTTGATCATGCATTCACTATGTAATATGTGTGCCCAATTTCGCAAGTTGAAGTTGAACACATTATACTGAAATGTTACATGAACAGACATGAACAGAGGGGGAAATCACTGTGTGGATAATTTAATACAGCATTTGTGACATATTTCTGGTAGTACTGTTGCATACTGTACATTAGAAAGTCCTGTGCCTAATTCAGTAAACAGTTCCAACGTGGGCAATAGATTAAGGCAGTTCTTATTTGCGTTACTCTCACAATATGTGCCAATTTGTTGAAACTCCAGGTAATTAAAACCAACTCTAATTTGGTGTACAAACACAAACCAGAGTGCTGAGAACTGTGTGTAATATAGGCACATGAAGAATTATGTATAATAAAGAGGCATACAAAACTGAATGCAATAGAAAGGTGTGAGACACAGCATCTAATAAAAAGGTATGAGACACAGTCGGGGTTATTTACGAAAGGCAAATCCACTTTGCACTACAAGCGCAAATTACAAGTGCAAAGTGCACTTGAAATTGCACTGAAAGTTCACTTGGAAGTGCAGTTGCTGTAAATCTAAAGGGGTAGATGCATGCACCCCTCAGGTCTACAGCGACTGCACTTCCAAGTGCACTTTCAGTGCAATTTCAAGTGTAGTTTGCACTTGTAGTGCAAAGTGGATTTGCCTTTAGTAAATAATCCCCAGTGTGTAATAGAAAGGTATGAGATACAGGGGGTTTATTTACTAAATGCAAATCCACTTTGAACTGAAAGTGCACTTGGAAGTGCAGTCACTGTAGATCCGAAGGGGGATATGCAAGGAAAATAAAAAACAGCATTTTAGCTTGCACATGATTGGATGATAAAATCAGCAGCGCTTCCACTCATTTCAGATCTACCCCTAATGTCACGTACACACCATCAGAATTTTGGTCGGAAAAAGCTCTGATGGTTTTCCCAACGGAATTTCGATGGGATTTTGCTCAAGCTGTCTTGCATATGCACGGTCACACCAAATTCCAACCGTCAAGAATGCGGTGACGTACCACACGTACCATGGGACTAGAAAATGGAAGTACAATAGAGAGTAGAAACTTTTTCCATCAGAAAAGTTGAGAACCTGCTCTTTTGCTGGCGGAAATTTGGCCAGCAAAATTCCAATGGAGCATACACACGGTCGCATTTTCCGCCGAAAAGCTCTCATAGGTCTTTTACGACCGTGTGGACGCGGCATTCGATTTAGAGTGACTGCACTTCCAATTGCACTTGCAGTGCAAAGTGGATTTACCTTTCGTAAATAGCCCCATGTGTAATAGAAAGGTAAGAGACACTGCGCATAATAGAAAGGTGTGAGACACTGCATGTAATAGAAAGGTGTGAGACACTGCATATATTAGAAAGGTATGAGACACTGCGTATAATAGAAAGGTATGAGACACTGCGTATAATAGAAAGGTATGAGACACTGCATATAATAGAAAGGTGTGAGACACTGCATATAATAGAAAGGTATGAGACACTGCGTATAATAGAAAGGTATGAGACACTGCGTATAATAGAAAGGTATGAGACACTGCGTATAATAGAAAGGTATGAGACACTGCATCTAATAGAAAGGTTTGAGACACTGCATCTAATAAAAAGGTGTGAGACATTGCATGTGATAAAAAGGTAAGAGATACTGCATTCAATATAGATGCTGCATGTCATAAGATGCTGCATGGGACACATTGGGGTAGACTTACTAAGAATGGTGCACTGAGAATCTGGTGCAGTTGTGTATGGTAGCCAATCAGCTTCAGTTAAGCTTTGGCAATAAAACCTGGAAGCTCATTGGTTTCTATGCAGAAGGGAGCCTGATTTTGCACTCTCCAGATTTAGTAAATAAACCCCATTGCATGTAATAGAAAGGCATGATACACTGCATGTAAAGAGGTATTCAATACTGCAGTAATAGAAGGGATTGAGAGAATATATGTAATAGAAAGGCAGGAGATGCTTCTTATAATAGACATGGTACAGAGGTTGTAATAGAAAGGCACAGATGCTTAGAAGTAAAATGTGTGCATGAATGCAGCTGTCACTAGTGGCATGAAACATGGGTTACGATCTGTGTGCCCTGGAGTGCAAATCTCACTAGTAGCATGGATACCAGGGAAAGAGAAATGTGCACTGGAAAGCAGATCAGACTGGTCTCTTTTCCTGAATGTCATCTTTGTGTGTACAAAAAAATCATCGTCATCACTTCCTGTAGTCTCTTCTCCTGCATGTGGCTTCATGTACATACAACAAGCCAGTGGCTTCACTTCCTGTGTGCCACCTCTCTCCTGCATTTCAATTTTTGTGTGCAAAGGAAATTAGTGACCTCACTTTGTTTGTACAGCCCTCTCCCTGTATTTCCCTTCCTGTGTGTGTGCACAGAAGAAGTGATTTCAGATCAATATTGATTTTGAAGTATCACACATGTGCAGCTATCGGTGTCAGGCTGGTGCTTTTATAAGTTGAACATGCACAATAAAGTGGAAAGATTTTTCAAATCAGGAGGCACCCTACTGAACACATCCACTTTTAGCCTATGTTTACATTGGGCTGATTTGACATGGTAAACCGCATGCCAAATCGGAGCCTATTGCTGGCAACAGCACCCTCCGAATCGGTGCAACGCCAACTTTGCAGCGCTGCACCAATTCCCAAAAGTAGTTCCTGCACTACATTTGGCAACTTCAGGGGCAATTTCAATAGACATCTCTGCAGGAACCCACACAAATGTCTGTCAAATCGCCCCAAACTTGCAATGAAATGGGAGTTTGAAATGTGAGTTTAGCTTACAATATTTATTGCCATATAACACACACTTTTTCACCTTGAAAATTGGGTGCAAATAGTGTGTGTGTGTTATATGTCGATACTGCAATTTGGGCTGCCTAGGAGGGAATGGGGAAGGGGATGGGACAAGCGCCATCAGATTATATACAGCAAGAATCTCCCGTTTACTCAGAAGCCTCTGTAATAAGGAGTCCCTTCTGCTGGGCCGGCATTGAACCAGTGTTCTATCTATCATAAAAACCAGTCCAGGAGGCCGGACTTTGTATTAAAGGGGCCGTCAAGTAAACAGGAGATTTTGGCTGTATGTAATCTGATGGTGCACAGCTGCCCCCCTCCCTGTCCCCTCCAAGGCAGCAGTAATCTGAGGTGAGGCTGCATATGGGCATTGATCAAGCTGCAATGATGGCCAATTGTGAGGCTGCAGATGGCATTAAACAGGCTGCATTGATGGGCACTGACCCTTATTTTGCTTCAAAGTTCTTTATTTCAAATGTAAGTTTTATTCCTGAAACCTCCCACCTAAGATGAAGGTGTGTGTTATACGCCTGTGCGTGTTATACGCTGGTAAATATGGTAATTTTCATGATTTCAAACCCCCACTCAGTGTGAGCATGGGCTTAATGTGGGTGGGGTAGGGGCAGCGCTAATAGCAGCCCAATCCTAATTTAGTTTACAGAGTGCAGGGGTCAAAAGTGCATAGCAAGTAACTCAAAGAGTGATGAAGTAAGCAGTGAGCAGTGGTTAGTAATTAATACAGAGTTTAGGGATTATTAATAGGTAGCACAAGGTATAGGAGTCAAGAGTAAGTAATGCAGAGTGCAGCGGCCAGTAGGAGGTATTGGAGAGTTGAGGTCCGGAGAAGGTAGCGCAAAAGTCAGTAGTATGTAACACACAGTGCAGGAGAGTAACACAGTAAGAAGAGGTCAGTAGTATGTAGCACAGAGTGCAAAAGTCAGTAGAATGTAGCACAGAGTGCATGGGTCAGCAGTGTGCGACGCAGAGTTCAGTGGTCAGGAATAGGAATCACCAGTTGTCAGTCCCACATTTAGGACATCCACCAGAGGTCACCCCCCACATTTAGGATGCCCCAAACCATGCATCAAAGAGGGTAGACTGGATGCAGATGCTGTTTTGCTGAGCACTTTCTGCCCACCTCCTTTGACGAAAATCAAATAAACAATCAACTTTGTTGAATTGTTGAACTGGGTGGTGCCGACACCCACATAACAAAATTTGATCCATGTATGGAAGATGTTTATGTTACTTTCCCTTGTGCTAGAATCCTGATACTATTTGACCTGAAATAAATTAACACATACAGTATATATACAGTATGTACACACATGCTACATGCAGTTTACATTTTCTCATTTCACATTTTTTTTTTTTTAATATAGAATCTCCATGGGGATCTGCTGCTATTCCCAGTTGTCTCAGCAAAACCTTTTAAAGTGTAGGACTGTCACCAAAAATAGCAGGTTATATGTGGGCCTAATAATGGAATGCAATTACTCAACAAGTTTTATTTACTTTCTTACAACATGCCGTATTAAAATGATATCATGTTGATATATGTGGATTCAACCACAGGAGCCCATGTGTACTATGTTATCTCTGAAAACAGACATTTCGGTTCCTAGAGGGTTTATTGTGAGTACAGTGATGCATTAGATTGATACGACTGAATAAAATTCCATCCTGACATATTAGGAATCTCTAAAGCAGCTGGCCAGGGGTGTAAATGAAACTATGACTGAGTGGGTTTCCTTCAACGTTACATTAAATGTTATAAATGACTCCGTTACTCCTATGGCCTTATTTAGCAGTAGAAGTCCTTAGTAACTCTAGATGTCAGGCATATACTGTACTTCCTGTGAAGCCGAGCTCGGAGCATCTGCTTCATTTTATTGTTCCTACAAAATTGCTCGCACAAAAACAAGATATCAACAAAGTAGCAGTTCTTGGAATCCAACAAAAGGAAAACTTCCGGTAGGTTATAATCTGTGAAATCGGTTGCCACAGTAACCAAAGCAATTTCTTTACAGACAACACACCTTGTGCTTGGCTTGTTTGGAAAAATACTAGACAGACAATGATGACATATAAATGTATTTTTTTTGTTTTTTTTCCCTGATTGGTTTCTTCTTTTGTAGGTCATTGTACATATTCTCTGTCATTGTACACATTCCTATTTAGAATAATCAGAAGAGAAAATGGCAAGGGATTTTTTTTCTAAGAAGAAAAATATGATACATTATTAAAAAAAAAAAAAAAAAATGAAAAAATTGCAGCATATTTAGGGTTAATCTAAAGGTGATTATGAACAAACCATTACTGAAGTTTCCTTTGTTGTTGTGTTTATAAGCTACTGCAGGAGATATCGGAATGAATGCTGCAAGATTAACCTCATGGGAAGAGTACCCTCAGAGATAACGAATAGAAATCCTAACAATTTCATAACAATCCAACTCAAGAGAATAGCAATAAATAAAAGTAGTGGAAAGTGTCCACAACTCAACCATATTTCGGTAAATTGTATGACAGCAAGTGATGGAAAGCACTTTCTGAAAATGCATACGCTCCTAAATGGGAGGTCAGGTTAGAGTTTCTTTGGATCAAAAATGTTTCCTTTGTAATCATGCACATAACGTACAGTAAATGGTGTAATTTTTTTTTTTTTTTTTAAGTATACGCTTCCCTAAAGTGGAAGTTTTCTGCTTTGGAAATGTATTATGTATATCGATTCCCTTCAAAGGATTGGGGCTTTTTAGACTCAGGAAATGTACAAAAGGTCAAATATAGATAGTATTAAGTTGTATTTATTAGCATCAAGAAGTCAATAAAAGGAAAGAACAGTATAAAATGTACGAAAAAAATGTGTGGTCTGTAGCCACAAGGCAAAAGGAACCGATAAGTCCCAAATATAGGAAATATGCATAAACCAGTCGCCAATGCGTTTCAGAGTCCTTAAAGTTCCTTCTTCAGGGCAGGGTTTAGCAATTGTGGTATATATGGTCTATAGCAGTGATGGCAAACCTGGGCACTCCAGATGTTTTGGAACTACATTTCCCATGATGCTCAACTACACTGCAGAGTGCAAGAGCATCATGGGAAATGTAGTTCAAAAACATCTGGAGTGCCATGGTTCGCCATCACTGGTCTATAGGATAAAACATACATTTAGATCATTCATCGCCACTTGCATATACATGACGTGGTTGAAAGGAGGGGAAGAATGATGCACTTTTTTGCTGGCTGTGTGTCACCACTCCTCACCATTGTAAGGACTTCAATGTGCCCCTCCTTTCGACCACGTCATGTATATGCGAGTGGGGATGAATGCGCTAAATGTATGTTTTACCTTATAGACCACAATTGCCAAACTATTCCCTGAAGAAGGAGCTTTAAGGACTCTGAAACGCTTTGGTTTATGCATATTTCCTGTATTTGGGACTTGGTGGTTCTAATTTGCCTTGTGGCTACAGACCACACGTTATTCATGTTTTCTGTACATTTTATACTGTTATTTCCTTTTATTGACTTTTTGATACTAATAAATACAACTTATTTAATACTATGCATATTTGACCTTTGTACATTCATTGAGCCTAAAAAGTCCCAATCCTTTGAGGGGAAATTCTGTCTAATCCAGGAGAATCCACGATGATCTACACCATGTCTGGCCCCTCCTCTATCCCCCCCTGCTGTCTTCTGGGAGACGCACAGGTCCCAGAAGACAGCAGAGACCAGTCAGAATGTACAGAGCGACTCGCGCATGCGCAGCAGGGAACCAGGCCGCAAGGCTTCACCTCCTGATTCCCTTACTGAAGATGCAGAGGGACGGGTTTGCTTCGGGTGAGGACGCATGGGCAGCTCCTTTTACATTTGATAGATGACTTTGAGCAGGCAGGAAAATGCGCCCCATTGCAGAGGAGACATAACATGTCTCTTGTGCAACGAAGAGCAGCCTGCCTGCAATTTTTTTACATTTTAGGTTTAGTTCCACTTTATTAAGTGTGTAATACCTAAAGTGACACTAAAGCTTTGTTTTTGTTTATTAAATAACAAACATGTTATACTTAACTGCTCTGTGCAGTTAGTTTTGCACAGAGCAGCCCTGATCCTCTTCTTTTCAGGTCCCCTGCAGCACTCCCTACTTCTGCCCCTTGAACAGTGTCCCCAGAGAAAGCCGTTTGCCCTGGGGGCTCCACTGTGTGCTAGTTCCTGAGTCACTGCTCTATGTGTCCATAAGACACAGAGCCGCGGCTCAGCCCTGCCCCCGCTCTCTCCTCATTGGCTCACTGGCTGTGATTGATAGCGGTGGGAGCCAATCGGCTGCCGCTGCTGTCTTAGCTAGGAGGAATAGTTCCCATACAACCGAGGCCATTGTGAACATCACTGGATCAGAGTGGGCTCAGGCAAGGACTTGGAGGGCTGGAGGGGTACTAGACACAGAAGGTTCTTTACCTTCATGCTTGGAATTCATGAAGGTAAAAAACCTTCAGCCTTTAGAACCACTTAAACACTACTCTAACAATTTAATGTTACAACACTATGAAAACTTTGTGCCCATTAGGGTAAATACGATATGATGCTGTGAGACCATCCTAGTGATGAATGAATGCCATGTTCTAGAAATGCCCACACAGACCCCAGTCCACCTGACTAGTATAAAGTACACAGGACAATTTCTTGGCCCGATAGAAGAAAGCACACCCAGCAAACCTATACTAAACATTTAAATGCATTAAAGTCATTTCTAGTGACTGGTATACAAAGCAACAGTATGTATGTATGTATGTGACTCATATGGTTGCTGATGCTTCAACTGTTCTGACAAAATAAGGACGTCTGCTTTCAGTCATCGCATGCATCCTTGTAACTTCATCATATGGTATAAGACGAAAAAATTTAATTATTGTTCAGTGATATCATAAAAGCATTGCATATGATATGACATTATAAACTTGTGGTGTGGAGTATGTGTGCTTCTATATACTGTATACTGTGCAGTCATTAACTCCCCTAAAATAAAATAAAAATGTATCCCCTACCCCAAAATACCCCACCCCTAAAAACTTAGCCTTCCCCTTTCCCTTCCCCAACATTTAACCCCTAAAATGAGCCCTTAATATTTAAAAACATTTTGTTTTCATAACCTGATTTGGATGAAGATTGGATTGGGAAATGATTGTAAGTCTGTAACGTGTGCAGATATCCCCTGGCTGACTTAACTTAAAAAGACTGACTGTTCAAAATGGTTTGACCCAGATGCCTGCTACTGCCACCCCACGCCCAACGACCCCCCACCCAAAAGGTTTCTGCTCAGGCACTAAAGATGTGCTTTTAGTAAAATAGACTGTGCACATCTTTGGATATATATTTCTTTAGTAAGTCTTTTGGCAGATTTCATATCTATAGATATATACTAATGAACGAAGACGCAGGACATTTATCTGACTGGCTATAATCAATGTTAAGGCTGGGTTCACATCTAAGCCACATGTGGCTTACAGCAGGGGTCCGGTGCGTCCCTCCCACCCCAGACATATGTGAACTGGCTCCATAGAGAGCCGGTCACAATCTCCTGTCTTGCAAATTGGATGCGGGAAACCCACATCCAATTCACACTAGTGTGAACCCAGCCTTATACTTCCAGAGGAATTTGAGTTAAAAAAAAAAAGGGAAGGTCTCTCCAGTCCCACTCTAATCCTTCTGTAGGCATTATATGGGAATTTAGGTTGAAAGGAGGGAAAATTCCTCTAGACTTGAAGGATATGTCAATGTAGTGGCCTCTATACCCTAGTCCTACTATAAACTTTCTGTGTATATTCTATAGGAATATGCATAACATACAGGTTGAGACCCCCAATCATATTTTTAACTCTTAGTTCTAAAACTGTCAGACAGCTACAGTATGTCAATTTATTGGCCTGCATTTCGTGGTTCCGCTACAAACCATCAGTGAGTATACTACGGGAATAGTACATGGGAATGTAGACTGCACACTTACAAAAAATAAATACTGACATTATGAAGAAATAAACCAAACATACAAAATTCTTAATGGTTATAAAATGGCCATGGCACCTTCATTGGTATATAAACTGAAGCATAATAAAATTTTATTAAAATTCATCAATATTTAAAAACTTTAAATTATATATTAATACCTCGCTCAGTCATAGAACTCGAGCGATTACTATCAAATAAAATCATTCAGCAAAAGTCCCCCCTTGATTCAAGGGTGACAAACCACATAAGAGATGTTGCGACAGGGTGGGAGGGAGGGGAGCACACCAAGCCGATCCAGGTCAACTGCGATGGGAACCTTGATGTGGGGCCCTTATATAGCCCCCAAACACATGCACAAACTTCCAGAAACTCGTGTTTACTGTCCGAAATCCTTGTGACATGCACGGTAGAAATTTATAGAGACAGTAACAAATTATTTTTTATTTTTTTTATTCTAATTTTTTTTTTTTTATTCAAATTGTGGTCCCACGTTGTGGCACTAAGTTGTGCCCACTTCTTCATAACAAATGGGATAAACCTCGAATTGTCAAGTGTATACGAATAGCAAACCTCAAGGTAAAATCATTTAAAAATCACAAGCTGAATCCACAGAGCCCAATGCAATGGAAAACCTGCATGCAGTCCTTTTTTTCCCACCACAATCCTGAATGTGACAACTAATGACTGATATCCTGAATTTCTGTATATCTCTGTACTAGCTTAATTTGACGCTTCTCTAATACATTCTTCCAGCCCATTCCTGTAACATCAAATTCAAATCAAGCAAAGTCTTTCCATGATAATGGCAACACGAATAGTAATTTATTAAAGAGGATTAGTATGACCCCAAGGAACAGCCTTCAGATATTATAAAAAGGAAAATAAGTGATGGGAGCATTTTGAATTTTAAACATGAGGATGCCAGTGACAGCTGATCCATGAAATAGGAGTGGGCTTGGAATGACAGCTCTTCCCGATTTAGTCATCAGTACAGTACTATAGTGGCACGTATAGCCTCCACATTAGCATGTATTGTGCTGAGTCTTCACATTTTTTTGAATGACCTATTTTTCATTTGCTTTTGAGTTTCAGTAAACCTCTATGGGTTGCGTGATAAGTGAAGATAAAAGACACTGACAGTTCTACATGTCATATCTATCTCCCATATTGTAAATATTCTACAGTTCTGAATGATAGAGGTTTAACACATACAGACTCTTCTCTTATTTAAATGCATGTCAGCTCCAAGGTATTTCTCATAGAACAATCACCCAACATAAACACTTCTCATACCATGCTGATTTATCAACACGTTTAAGTGGAAACAAGGTTAGATGCCACATTACTGCATACATACCTAAAAACAACTGATTTAGTCAAGACATCCTTGTTAAATAAATTGGACTGACAGCTTGGCTGCAAAGACAACAATATATAATGTATAATAGCACATCATGTAAAACGTGATGCACCCTTCTGCCATGCTGCATAACATTTGCCAGAAAGGTGGAGTTATGTTGGATAAGCCTGAATGAGGTCTGAATGATGTGACTATTTTACAAACAGAATGGTTTTCCTTGTACAGTTTGTTAGTTATTTTTGTGATCAGTACAATATATAACTGATATAAAACAACATACATAAGATTTGTTCTATAACCGCCTTAGCCTAACCTAAGCCACATCAATCCTCTCATAAGAGAATGACTATAACATTTGACATTTAGTGGCAAAGTTACACAAGAATATGCAAGCTTTACTCTATAGGCACCTGTCACTGCTATGGAGTTGTTGCTTGGTTTCCTCAGCTAAATCCAGATTAATGTTAGCAATCCACGCATTGTAATAATCCTGTAGTCAGGATTGAAGTAGTAAATCTAAATATATATATACTTATACACCAACACACAATATAATATATATATATATATATATATATATATATATATATATATATATATATATATATATATATATATATATATATATTATTTTTTTGCCATAACACACACGTCTAAATGTTTGAGGTCATTAAATAATAACAGCGGGTTCTATGAGGGTAAATGCTGAAGATTCCTCATACCTTATTTATGGCCAGCTGGGAAGCTGTTGTTTAAGAAAATTGAGGCAATTTGGGGTTGTGCTGTGATGGGGTATATGGAAAACCCTAGTTAAAAGGCATTGTATATTTATATTCTCTGTGCCGTTTGCTTTACCTTGTAATGGTGGACTTGCATCTTGTGGCAGTAGTTTGTAGTGTCATGGAAAATCAATTCCTATAAGTTTATGTATTCATTCACCTAGCTTGTCCATTTTGGCTAAAGGGACAGGCAACTGAATCATTCAATGTTCAGACCATGCCTTGCCATTTCTCTGAATCAAAAATGTTGCTAATATTAAGAAAACACATCTTTTCCAGCACGGTGATCTCTCTGTGAAAGTTCTGCCTGTTTGTGTCTGTGTCAGATCTAATTACTATTTTAGCCCTCACTTGCAACAGTGCTAGATTGAGGGAGTCAGGGATTGCAGGATATGTCCTTTCTTCACAGGGAGTGTCAGTTTTTAGACTACAGACCAAGGTCATGCACTGGAATGTGAAGATTTACTTAACTATAGGCTGAGCGTGTACAGGCCAACAAATGACGCCATGAAACTACATGATCAACATGCATCTTATGAAGTTGAAAAACATGAGGTGCAGGTAGGAATCTTTATAATGCCTTTAATGAAGAAGAATTGGCTTTGACAGTTTCCCACTTTTAAAACGGCCACCAATGTTATTACCGATTATCTTTTTTCCAAATATTTATATAAATTCTGCCGGTAGTTTTTCTTTGGAAATTTTTTGGGATGCAATGGGTTAAATGCATAAGTAGGCGTGTATTACAGAGCAGCATTGATGAGTGAATCACATTTCTGGTTGTATAGATGAGTTAGTTTTGATTCCCATTAAAAACACAATAGGTTGATTTGCTAAAAGAATAAAGCATGCTCACTTTTGCAAGGGAATTTTTACTTAGCATAAGGAATATTGTAAAAAGTTACTATGCATAGAATACCCAACCACATGCAAAAAAACAAAAACACAAATTTTGCTTGAATACGATTGTATGATTAAAGTCAGCACAGCTTCACCACATTTACTTAGGCCAGCCATGCATGATTCAAACCAACAATGGGCAGGCTGAATGTACCAAATTGATCGATCAGCTTGGGTACAACCAGTCTACCATCATCTCTTGTGACTGTCACTAGCTGCTGCTATAGATGCTGTCCTCTCCCAGCTGGGAAAGCTTCCTCTGGGAGAAGACAATGGTTTAGGCAGGAGGGATTCCTGCATCAATGCTGTTTGTGTTGATGGGGGAATCAAGAAAATGTATTTTTCTAGAAATTCGCTCCGTGTATGGCCAGCCTAAGGTAAGCGAAAACTCCCTTGCACCCTATAAGAATTGTATTTGTGTCATTGAGTGGGCTCCCTGCTGGAGATCAGCTTTCCTCCAAAATCCATGAATGCACTGTAGGATAGCTATATTCTTTTCAGGGAAGGGAATCGTGGGATTTCAAACTTTAATGAAACAAAATTATTCTTTCCCTGGTTCATGCACACTGGATATGAATAAACCATCTATTTGTTCAGACATATAGATATTGAGTATGTGATGAGAGACTGTTGATATCCACATTAAAGGCTAAAATCATATAGGACTCCCCGACCACTGATTAGATACCAATGAATTAATGGGTGGATAGCATTGTTATTGCCAATATAACTGCTCAAAACATTTGTTCTGGTACCCAAAGGGACCTTTTCCAGCTTTTATGCCAATCTGAACCTAGTGCCGATTACATAAAAAATTAACAAGATATAAAATATATTCACAAATGTGCTGTAAGCCATTATAAGGGTACGCTTACAAACACAGTGCTGTTGTCAGTGCAGTATCGGTAAATGAACCCTCAAGAGAAGGAACAGCCAGGGAATGAAGCGCACTACCTGCTCACCCTGCAGCCGTAACAAATTCGTTTCTATATCTATTCCTCTGTGGAACATTTACAGAAACTCCACCAAAGGGGAAATAAAAATCGAAATGGCTTTCTCAGTTTTTATTTTTCAGCTTCAAAATCATAACTGATAGGAAAAAAAAAAAAGCTGGAACATTTGAGCAATACCAATGATATGTCCAGATTCCCCACATTCAACTTTTGAATGAAAATCTAATACTATATCATCTTTTGTTTCTACCGAAAAAACTGTTATTGATTTCAAATGAAAGCTTTATCTCTGTGATGACACTATATTTCCGTTTGTTGCACTTGGTGCCATCAATAACAAAAGTGACATCACATTATTAATGGTTGTCTCTTTGCTGCTGAATTGAAATCCAGGGCATGAAATTTTCAGATGACAATCATAACCGTAATTTCTAAATTATGTTCCCTACATTTCTGCTAGTATCTTTGCTTCTAATCCAAACAAAAATGCAATTTAATTACACTCTTCAAACATAATGCTCATTAGGCAGCAGTGACAAGTAATATGATGAAGTCACTGTCATATACACAGGAGGATAACAAGTCATATAAACACTAAATAATTGAACCACAGTTTTAACTTTCAAAACTGCTTGGATCAAGCGAATAATGATCACGCATTTCAATAGTTTTGCAAGTACAAATTAAAATCTTCTGCACACTACTAAGCTGCTAAATCACAAACATACCCTTTCCTGACCTCATATGTGCAAAATAGCTTATATTGTGAACGTATTTATTTAAGAAACTGAAAATGGTTTACCGTTTTATTTCACTGAAATCAATGGGGTTGATTTACTAAAGGCAAATATGCTTCTCATTTGCAGGGGGAGTTGCACTTTGCAAGGGCATTTACCCATGAGATTAGTGAACGAGGGGAAGCTCTGCTGACTGCCATCATCCAATCATATGCAAGCAAATATGTGGCCTTCTTTCTTTTCCTTGCATGTGATTGGGTAATCTTTGGAAAGTTAAATTTCACCACATTCACAAAACTCTGGGGTAAATTCCCTCGCAAAGTAAACAGCCTATTTGCCTTTAGCAAATCAATATCAATATGGATTATATATTGCACTTCAGATCAGCACTCGCATAATAAGATAGCAGCTAACTTGTTGGAATCACTAGCAAGTAGTGGTGATGAGAGCTACAAACATATAGACTCCCCATTCCAGGATCAGGGATACCACTTTAAAGAATTCTATACTTATAGGATATCTATGCGGTAATTTCTCATTTCTTTGTGAAAAACTTAGTTGCCTATGTCTAGATTCAATACTTTCCAAGGTCACTAGCATGAAATCAGCCCTCAGAGAGCAAAATTAAAACTCCCAATTTCTGTACTTGTACCAAGTTCACAACTCAAACAACTCATGACTTTTGATTAGTATGACAGCCAGCCAGCTTGCATTTGCAAAAGACATAACAGCAATGGCAGCCACCATATTTTCCCAGTTCCCTTTATTAAAGCAAATAGGCTTCAGGACTAGTATAATGCATATGTAGGAATGTATGCATGTATTATTCAAAATGTTGCACAATATGTAGGTTTTGATCAAGCATGCCTGGCCACTTCCAGGAAACGATGGTGCTTCTTCACCCTCACCTCTCAGACACATTTCTATAGGTCTTTGAGGTAGTCTGTGTAATGGCGCGTACACGTGACCTGACTAGGTCCGACTGTCTTCCTGATGGACTTTCGGCGGAGTTCCGACGGACTTTACGAACGAACGGACTTGACCATACATGAACGGACTAAGTCCATTCATTTTGAACGTGATGACGTAAGACGGGACTTAAAAAAGAAGTTCAATAGCCAGTAGCCAATAGCTTCCCTTGCGTCGTATTTGGTCCGTTGGACCAGCATACAGGAAATGGTGTTCCCGATACGAATTTAGTCCGTCGGACAGATTTCAAACATGTGCTATTTCTAGGTCCGTCTGATTTTTTTAAATGAAAAACAATCAGATTGGCCCACGCACAATAGGATTGTTCTGACAGACTGATTCAGTCAGACCTAGTCTGCTGGAAAGTCCAGTCGTGTGTATGCGGCATTAGTGATGGGCCATTAGGAATATATGGGAGGTGGGCGAGCAAGCTCTTACAGTAAAAGGACATTTCAGAGCTTTGCCCAAGCAGAATATCATAGCATTCGGATGTAGAAGAGGTAATGAAAACTGCTGAAGATATTTTCAAGCATCCCAGTGCCTTCATTTTAGCTGTATTCCTGTTAGCAGTCATTTTATGTTTCAGACAGCACTAGGTCACATGATCTAATATTGTAGCAAGGTTTTGGAGCGTAGAAAGAGCAGGAAGTCTTCATTAAGGCCTGATTTAGATGTGCGGCTTGGGGCGTTTTTACCGTCTCCCCTCCCCCCCCAAACCACCCAATATGTAGCAATTGGCAGGCAGCAAGTCCACTGATCGCTGCATGTTAGGATGAACATGGAAGTGAGGCAAATGCCCCGCAATTGAGTGCAATGCGTGCAATTGTGGCACGTGTTAGAAAATATTGGATTAAAACAGGCAGTGAGGAGGCATCACATCACCTATTCACATCACCTTAGCATGTCTAAATCTACCCTAAGAGAGTTGTCCCTAAAAGCATACTCTATTCAAGTTTGAAAATGAAACCTTCAGATGCGCACAGGGAGAACAGCCTACCTTCTGAGTTTTCATTTAGCCATGACTGTAGCACTTCAATTCATCAAACTCCCTTTTTGCCAGTAACCTAGTGTTCAGAGAGTAAGCACAGTGGTGCCACTCACATATAAAGGTGGCTATACAAAAAAAAAATGTATGAAGAAATTGCTCACAGCCACCAATCAAATTCAGACCCATCTAGGCTGCTTGAATGGAATTGGAGGTCCCAAAAGCACATAGATAAAAGTAAGGTACACCGTTTACACTTCAGGAAATGCACTCCCAGTAACCCTCCGAAGAGCTGTGCATGTTGTGTGGCTACAGTAGATTGCAGAGAGCCAAGATAAGGTAGATTGGGTGGACACTAATTTTTTTATTCTCCTAGATCCTCAATAAATATTTTTACTTCTTCCGAGAACTGCTTTTTATGCCATAGTTCCAGAGTTTTGTTCTGTTTTTTTGTCCTAACAGACTAGAATTCACATCCTGCAACCTGGTATTAAGTCTACTACAAACAATATGGATATAAAAGTATAAAAGGGATAATACAAAATAATACCCACTTTGCAGCAGTGCATCAAACAGAAATCTGTCTATTTATTTGCCTCTTCTGGGAGTACAGCTTGACATGATGCCCATAGGTAGCCCACAAGCAATCCTATGAAGAGATAAATTGTCTAGCTTTTTTCATAGCCATTTATTTTTTTATACTTTATCAGAACTTTACTTCGCATACAATGAGTTTCACAGTAACAAACTCTACAGGCAATGTAAGCTTTAGGAAGAGTATAATAGTTCTGCATTGTATTGGCAGCAAATAGGAAATGGGTGTTTGAAAGCAATTTACTGTACTGACAGTTGCTGATTGGGAAAATTACTTTTCAAACGTGAGGTATTCACAGATGCCATATGGAATTCCAATTGGCTAACAAAAGGAATTATCCAGATTTTATTTTTCACAAGAGTGCAAGTTAAATATAAAATGTCAACATTACTAATAGGAGTTTTCATTATACGATTATCCATTAAAGATTATTCCCCCTAGGGTCAACTCTATAGAAGAATAATCTATATGGCATTTATGGTTGGTTAGATTTATGGTCTGATACGACTGACCAAACAGATCATCTGCTGTGCTTTAATAGCTTTCTATGAAGAAAAGTTTAAACTGTAAGGTAAGGTGTTATAGAGGCATCCATTGTGGCTTTGTCATCCTTCTGATCTCAAAAAATGTTTCTAGAAAAAAAAAGCAGCAAGAGATTTCCAAGTTGATGGTTTATTATTTTGTAAAGCACCGGGCACTTTGTTGTTTCTATACAAATCCTGTAGCGTAATAATAATAATATCATTTAAAAAATGGTGGAACGCTTTAGCAATACAGTGTGAGGTTGTCCTAGCAAAACTTATGTAGTTAATATCTCTAATTCTCTAGTAGATGTGGTCTCCTAATTTAGGAGGTGCTCATTATTTTATATGCAAAGATTTCCTAACATTGAAGAATATCTCTTTTCTTCCCCTTCATTGCAGAGAAAAAGGAAATGTCAGGACCACCACTGATGGTCCTAGTAGTACAGCTATGAGTTTGAGAACAGGCAGATTTCCTTCTGTGCACCATTCTTGTGAAAATATGCCCATCTATGGCTAGACTAAACAATAAAAAAAAGAATTTAAAATACAAATAAGAAGCCATGATGTATCCTTTTAGTCAATGTAGCACAATCTAAAACACAAATCACAAAAAAGAATCAACTCAAACTTTCTAAGTGTGTTAAAATAAGGCCAACATCTGTTTGGTTGCCACAAACAATACATTACTTATACCTGATCAAGCTTTGGGTGTCATTGAATGAATATGCCCAATTACAATAAAAAACTGCAGCTTTCTGTCCTCTATGTGCCCCTCTAATATAAACTATTCATCTGTGGCAGGTGGAGGATACAGAAACTAAATAAATTGAATGGCTAATATTCTCTTCTTGAAGGAAAGTGTCAGTGAAATCGTATGCATACTCATGCAAGACACGCACAAAGATGTGCACTCGTTAATAAGAATTCTTGAGTGACAACTAGAAGTCCTGTAACTCTCACGCATGCACAAAATAATTTGCAAGTGACAACTAGGCATTCCTGATTTGCCAATGTATCTGCGTGCGCATGCGCATTAGCGCGAGTACTTGGTGCCCTCTTGCCCATTTAAACTGGCTCTATATACCAGAAGATTGCTGGGTGGTTGTCAGTTTCTACCATCTGTGACCTGATCCTGTCCTTGTTCCAGTGTATAACCAGCCTGTTTGACTCTGCTCATTCCTGATACCCGATTTCTGACCCGCCTTGTGATCCGACTCTGCCTTTTGCCTTCTGTTTTGGTACCTTCTCTGTTTGCTGGATACTGACCCTGGCTTGACCCTGACTCTCTGGATCTGATTCGGTACCTCTGCTGCTTGGTCATTACCGACTTCTGCCTGCCTGACCACCCACGACCCTGCATCTGCCTGCTCTCCAGCTTGGTTGCTGTTTGCTCCCCTGCTCCTGATCCTGCCAGTCTACCAGTCTGCCTGCTGTTCTGCACCTGTTGGCATTGGCCAGTCCACAAATCTGCCTGCTGCAAGTACCTTCTGTCCAGGATCTCCAACCAGACACCCATGCCACTCCGTGCCCTGTTATATCCTGTCACCACCTTCAGGTGGAACAGGATAGGAGGTATAAGGGAAAACCCTCCCGTCAGCTCGGCCTCAATCAGGTATGTGACAGAAAGATTATAAAAACGTCAAAAACATATCTATTTCAAAGCCATTAAAGTGATACTAAACAAATAGGTGTAAATTGCCATAATTCATTTGCATAAATCATATATATCATGCCACTGTACTCTGTTTTGTTTTTAAATCCTCTAACAGCCCTCAAAATTTCCACTCTCATGGTCATACTAGGCGAGTGGAAATAAGCTGAGGGCGAGTATGGAGCCATATCGGAGGGGGGTTCAAATAAGGCTCCACACTCGCCCTCAGCTGAGAAAATTAGTTCCCACCCCCCCCCAGAAACCCATCCACCTGCTCCTCCCCTCCTCCAATGGCTGCTCTGTAATCCTGATCATCCCCTGCACTTAGCGTGTGAACAGTGCGGGTGACAGCTGACTCTGAAGGTGCAGCTGTCCTGGAAGGACACTGCTCCATCCACTCCACCTCCAACATGCCTGCAGCCTGCCCTGAGATTCACACACATCCTTTATTCCACCAATCTCTCCTTGCCTGTGTGCTCCATCTGTGAAAGGGATGCAGATGGGAAGATTAAAAAAAAATAAAGCAGCCAACAGCTACACTGAAACAAAAACTACTGACTGAGCCAGTGAGCCCCCAGGGACCTTTCCAAGTGAGTGAGCACTGTCACTGATCAGACCCTGCACCCCCTCTCTCTCCCCCCTCTCTCTCTGCACCCCCCTCTCTCTATAATAGCCACTCATATTTTATTTTTATTTTATTAATCACAGTCAGATTAATGAAATATGATTGCTGGTATTGGTTATTTTTATATTTTTCCTTAGTCATAGTGTAATAGTTTAATTATTACACTAAGGAAAAAAAATGAAATAATCAAAACCAGCAATCAGCACTCATATTTAATTGATCTGACTGTGATAAATAAAATAAGGATAAAATATGATTGCATTTTTCCTGTGGGTTAGCTGCGCTCTCCTATAGGATTCTTTGAGGTCCTGCGGTCTCTGAAAGAATGCCAAAACACCTGCAAGCTGCAACTTTGGTGCGCTTTCTGAAACCACGTGAAAACCTATTGGAAAGCGCAGCTATCCTGCATGTAAACCATGGGTTAGCTGCGATTTGCCCAAAGCACGGCCGGATCACACCAGGGCAGTGTGCAGCCGCCCCCTAGGGTAGAGGGAGAAAGCTGAAATACTTATAATGTTGCTCTCTATCCCATAATTTATCAGCTAAATAAAAAATGTTGGAAATTTAAACGCTGGCACACAGTTAATGAGCTTTTCATTTTCCACCTTCAGCCATTCAGTTAACTGTTTAATTTAATCCACAAGAAATGGAACTTAGAAGGTGCAAAGTTCACATCTCCTCTACAAAAAGTCGTTAAATATATATTTCCTTTAACTGGAACTCTTGTAGTCTCTATATGGTTCTCTGAAACATTTGGTAAAGGAAGAAGCTCAAGGATATCGCAACAAATTTACTTGACAAAAGATGAAAATTTAAGTACATCTTAAAACTTAGACCCCTTTCACACAGGGGCTGTGCGGGCTATTCGGCCACTAGCAGGGCGCTAGCGGCCGAAAAAAGGGTTAAAAGCGCCTGTGTTGTGCCGCTGCTGAAGTGCTTTGTAGACGCTTTGGCATCGCTGCCCATGCATTTCAATGGGCAGGGGCGGTGAAGGAGCAGTGTATACAGGCATACCCCCCTTTTAAGTACACAATGGGGTTTATTTACTAAAGCTGGAAAGTACAAAATCAGGCTCCCTTCTGCATAGAAACCAATGAGCTTCTAACTACAGATTGTTCAATTAAGCTTTGGTAATAAAACCTGGAAGATCATTGGTTTCTACGCAGAAGTGAGCCTGATTTGCACTTTCCAGCTTTAGTAAATAAACCCCATTGTGTACTTAAAAGTGGGGTATGCCTGTACACCATTCCCCCACCACCCCAAAGATGCTACTTGCAGGATTTTTTTTCCATCCTGAAACCGCACTACCACAGTGTGAAAGCACTCAGCCTTTCACACTGGTGTGGCTTGAGAGGCGCCTTTCAGGTGCTTTACATGTATTATTTTTAGCACTAAAAACACCTGAAAAGCGTCCCAGTGTGAAAGGGGTCTAAGAAAAACCATATACAGAACTCATGTGATCCAGAAGATTGCACTTCAATTTTCCACCAGTTTGTTGATAATTGTATGCTATGTGCTGGCCTATCCTAGGCTACAAGCTAGACTAAAATGAAAAATAAGACTGTCGGCAGATATGCCAAGTCTAATAAACATTGGAGAGTGGCTGGAGCCTACTATGCATTACCTAGACACTGGTAGTATTTAAGATGACCATACATATTACAATAATAAATGTACAATCTTCAGTGCTATTTAATACAAGTGTCTGCCTGATTAGGTACAAATTGAACATGTTGCTCATATGGACCCCAATAAAACAGACACATCTAAAGGAAGTTGTACAGATTATAAAATATGTCTCTAGATTACGACAATAAGATTATGCCATGCAAGGTTGTATACATTATTTCAGTCTTTTATTTTTTATTATTGCATTTTAGGATAAAAACACCTGTTACCTGGAACATATCTTATTTATTTTCTTTTACAAGATGTTCAGTATTCAAAATTATTATTATATTATCATTGCATGCTATCTGCTGTGCTAAAATAAGATATTTCCTCATTTGAACGTTGCCCTGATTAGCGGTTAGGTTGTCCATATGTTTGTGAAGGTGTTGTCTGCAATGAGCAATATAGGCTGACAACATCACAAATGTGCAAGGCTTGTCATGGGAAGGCTTAGAATTGCTTCTGAACTCTGCTACTACAAAGGAACCAATCTGTATAGCGCATCAGTGGCAATGGTGCAAAATACTTGGAAACAATGCTAGTACAAGCTGTTCCACGCCAGCTTTGAAGCATGATAATTATGGATCTATGTGTATAATACCAAATGTGCATTCTGTTCATCTGACAAAAAAATCATATTGTAGTAGGTTTACAAAAGGCATAGACTTCACAGATATGCTCAGTTAATGAATTAGATGCAGGCTTTGGGTATGTTGGGCCCTTCAGTGCATGGTACTTAAAAATAAAAAATAAAAAAAAGGCAAAAAAAATAAAATGCTTTGTTTTCTGTAGCCTTAGATTCACCAGAGTTCACATGGAAAAAAAAATGAAGAACATGGCCCGATATAATGAACTGATTCATGAAAACAGTCAGTTTCCCCAGGGCAGGGCAAGGCAAGATTAGAGGATAAGAGAGGTAGTTGCTACAAAGAAAGACTTCCATACTATTTTGCTGGCTCCCTTCCTACTACGTCCTCCAGCAAGAACTCATTTGATCTGAACAGACAGTGTGAGAGGTTTCTCTTAATCACACAGAGCCCATGCTCCTCTCCTGTACTGACTTGGTAACAAAGGTCAGAAAAGAAGTGGATGTTACTTGTTAGCAGCTACTTCGGTTACTGCCCAATGACATTTAAACTTCCTGTCAGTGGCCAATTTCCATTATAGGGCAAGAGTGGCCGTTCCAGGGGACATTTAACTAAATACCAGGCCTTGAGCTCTGTATCTGGGATTAGACAGAGAGGTACAAAAAGCAGGCTACTAGGAACATAAATGTTAGTGGTTTAGTGTGTGATCCACAGAGCCTGGCGAATGTATTTACCGGATGATTTGCCACATACTGTATATACTATAATTAAAATTAAATTGTGTTTACCTTGCCTACAGCTCATCCAAGATGTAAGCTTACAAAAAACTGGACTTACAACTAGTATGCAAGACTGTATTAGGAAGTTACTCTAAATGGCACAAAATTACCATAATACGTAAATGGATAATTTAACAAATGTTTCTTATTGTTAAGATTTATTTTACTTTACAACTATTGTTGTCTGAGAAACATTACCAATAGCAGCGCCATCTTCTATCAAAATAAAGTACTGCAGTTTACAAAAAAATGTTTTGTATAAGCCATCTTACAACGATACTACAAATGAATGTTAAATAATATGTCCACATATCACTGCATAAACTATTCTTTTAAACTATTAAATGTATTTTTTTTTTAAGTGAACACCACCTCTTTCTACAGAGTGTAGTGTGCAGTAACAAAGCACTGAAATCAGAATTAGAATAGGGCATTAAGACTCTTGATCGGTATCTCATGAACATTATCTCTGGATGCTTCTTTCTGCTATCCTTCTCAGCTATTTTCTATTTTTCGTTTGTTACATTCTTTACATTATTTATATAAGCTTTGGAAACATTTACTACAGGACAACGGATTCCCAAAGCACCAAGTACGTTTTTCTGCCCAGGGTTCAGTTTTACCAAAACTGGCAGTGCATCACTGCAGCCAAATCATCTTTATTAAAAATGCTAAAAAACGGATATCTGCTTTTGAAACTTTTGACACACTATTCTACTAAATAAATCAGAGAGTCCCTTAGTCAAAATCTCATGAACAAGCAAAATGGGAAGGTTGGTGGTTGTGTTTTCATAGATATAATGCCACATCCAAAAGTATTATAAACAGAAAAATTGTACCCCTAAACTGACTTTTAAGGCATTAGTAGCTATACAAAAATATTTAACAAAACATGTTAAAAACATGATAGATTAAGACAAAAAATGGATGGAATTTGTACAAATCTGTATATAGAGACACCAATATTACAGCACATGATCAAATATAATCCTTCAACTGACGCTCAGGGGTGTTTTCCAGGAAACATATATGTGCATCTAGAATGTTATGAGAGATATGCAATATCAATAACCATTATTTTCAAGCGTAGATATGTAACTGTGAGAAATATTGTATTTTATATATTCAATGCACTTAGATGTGCTAAAGTGGTGTCACAGATGAAAACATTCCATCATTTAAAAACAAAGAGTTGTGTTTCATAAAACAATTTTAGTAACCCTGTAGGGGTAATCTCTGTGTTGGAAATTAATTGAGAAGCCAGAGATGACAGGCCTCCCCTTTCCCAGAAGGAATTCATCAGCAAGGGGCAGACAAGAGCACTGAGGCCAAACAGGTTGGAAGGACGGCCTAAACGCAAAAAATACATGTAGAAAATGATAAGTGTATATGCCCCATTAATTAGAACTAAGGTATAAAATGGTACCATGAAATTACTACCTGAATAGTGCGTTGATCCAAAATAAGGATGCTAGTGTTCATAAAAGTCATATAGGTTTCCAATATCTGTATAATAGGCAGAGATTGACTTAAGTTGACATCTACACTGATATAGCAATTAGTTATAATATAGAACATCCCTATAGTAATTGATGTGTATAGACAGACTTTTTGTGGCTACTAAAGCATTAGTTTAGGAGTTTAAATGAAATCATTACCCTAAGAGGGATTGTGAGAGCACGCAGCGTCCTGACATCCAGCTACTATGGAGCACAAAGACCTTTTGGTCGGCTGTCCTCCATCTTGCTACTCCAGCGGACATGCTCAGTCCGCTGGTGAGGCATTGTGTTGGTGGGCTATGCGTGCAGCTCGCAGTTCCGCCGTGCTGACGTCACACATGAGCAGTTGGGACGGGGCGGTGTGCGTGTGGCTCAGGAGGCCATTATGGAGCCGCAGTCAGCTGTGGCAAATTGCCTAACTAGCAACTAGCTATAAAGCACATGGCAGCACAGTCATGGCATCCGTGCCATAGTAGCTGGATGTCAGGACGTGTGCTCTCACAATCCCTCTTAGGGTAATGATTAAATTTAAACTCCTAAAATGATGCTTTAGTAGCCACAGAAAGTCTGTCTATACACATCAATTACTATAGGGATGCTCTATATTATAACTAATTGCTATATCAATGTAGATGTCCATTTAAGTCAATATCTGCCTATTATACAAATATTGGAAACCTATTTGGCTTTTGACTTTTTTGAACACTAGCATCCCTATTTAGGATCAATGCACTATCCAGGTAGTAATTTTGTGGTACCATTTATATCTTAGTTGTAATTAATGGGGCATATACACTTATCATTTTCTACATTTTTTGCGTTTAGGCTGTCCTTCCAACCTGTTTGACCTCAGTGCTCTTGTCTGTCCCTTCCTGGGGGATTCCTTCTGGGGAGTGGAGGCCCGTCATCTCTGGCTTCTCGATTCATTTCCAACACAGAGATTACCTCTATGGGATTACTAAAATTGTTTTATGAGACACAACGCTCTCTTTGTTTTTAAATTATGGAATGTTTTCATCTGTGACACCACTTTAGCACACGTAAGTGCCTCTAATATATAAAAAAAAGGTATTTCTCATAATAATTTGTACTCTTGGAAATAATGTTTATTGATATTGCATATCTCTCATAACGTTATAGATGCACATATATGTTTCCTGGAGAACACCCGAGGAAAGAATTTAACTGAAATGTGTCAGCTGGAGGATTACATTTGATCTTGTGCTGTAATATTGGTGTCTCTATAAACAGATTTGTATACATTCCAACAATGTTTTGTCTTAATCTATCATGTTTTTAACATGTTTTGTTAAATATTTTGTAATACTTTAACCACGTTTGAATACTTTTTGTATAGATATTAATGCCTTAAAAGTCAGTTTAGGGGTACCATTTTTCTGTTTATAAATCTATGCACAAGGCTGCTTGGTTTCACACGTGTTGAATTATCTTGAATCCTGTTTATAGGTACCAAATGTTTTAAATTACCTCTAGAATATAGTAATAAACAGTATTTCATTATTAGAAACCAGGCCAGCAATATTGTGTTACTCAAGTCCACATTCATATACCTAATGGAACCCTATCAATGTCCAATAACTGTTAATGGTGGCCCTGATTTACAATGGAGAACCGTTTTTCAGCTGTTGGCTCTACATATTCCAACATGGAAAATTCTCTGTGGACATTGGTTCTCTAAGGACAACTTCTTGGTTCACGCTCCCAAACGGTCTTAACCAGTCATAACTACAATCATTGCATAACATGTAGCTGATATTTATGAGTTGATTAAGGGCTTGTTCATACCAGCTGCATTTAAAGGCAACATTGTCCAATGCAGTCCCAACAAAAGAACAAGGCTATGTGCATTTATTGTTTGGTATGTTTCAATGTGCTGTAATGTTTTGCAACATGCTTAAGCACATAGAACAATAAAAAAGTAAAAAAAATAAAAAAAAGGAAAAAAGTGAATTCTGCAATGCATTTTAACTACAGATTGCAGTGCATGGCAGCACATGTTCACACTGCATACCAGCACACGTTTTATGCACACAGTAATGGGTGTGGTGTGGTATGAACCAGTCCTGAATGAACACACATGGAAAGGCTTTTTTTTAGCATATATTTTCTATTTCATTACAAATGTTGAACAGTTTAGAAACACCAAAGTAAAATGTATTTAGTATTATTTATTTTTTTCATTTGTTTTCCGACATACAGAAATGTATGTTGCTTGTCTTTGTTCATAGGGGTGTTTTTAATAAAGAAATACTTTTTTTTTAATTTAGCCAAGTGAACCTTCTTTCTTTTAGCATCAAATCATGTTCTTAAAAAATTCCTTGCAAATAACTGATTATAAAGGATACAGGTTCACAGAGCATAATGAACAATGTGTTCCTTTGGTATAGCAGCCCCAATGTGTTACACTCCTTGTACAAAATGAAGATCTGGTATGAGTAACAGTAATAAAATGGAAAAATACTAAAATTACCAATTTAATACAACATTAATCTATATTTACTTATATTTTTTTTACAAATATTTCTTGACCCTTGGCTTCTAAATATTTGTTGAATAATGAAGAGTTTGCCCACTTTGTTTCTATGCCATGGTATTTGGGTGAGGTTAAGATGTGTGCACCTCTACATACAGTATTTTATAAGCAAGTTCTCAAAGGGGCTATGTGAACCAAACTCACATATATAGCTTTATGATCAATAGTAAATGTTGGCAACATCCACCACCATAAAGACATGCCAGCATTAGTATTTTCCATTGTAGATAATGGTGGGAATATGACTATATTAGGCTGTATTTAGTAAAACAAGAAAGGTTTGTGTTGCCAAAACAGCCAGTCGGTTTTGCTTTCAGATACCTAGTGCAGTACATAAAAAATAAAAGAAGAATCTGACTGGTAGCTATAGGAAACACAAAACGGTGTAAACAATTCTTTATTCTGTCTGGTTCATAAATGAGATCCAATATATTTTAATTTCAGAGTAATTTTCAACAAATGCATTCCTGAGATGCTAGCAATTTGTGTTTTTTGTAGAATAAAAAATTATTGTAGAAAGCTGTGCTGTGCAGGGACTACCATGCTGAACTCATACTAAAGAGCCATTTCCCCAAGAGCACATGCAATTATTGATTATTAATGGCCTTCCAGCTCAATGACTGTTAACAATTGATAATAGCTATTACACTGTTGTTAAATAAGCACATTGTTGTGCAAAGCTCACTAGATTCTGCTGATTGTGACACATTGCTTTTCATTAGAGAAGTATCTCATATATTCACCAGTCCTAAGCTCCTGCTTAAGGGGAAAAAAAATAAGATATGTGGCTAGTTTGCTGGCCTATACAATGAATACGATTCAAATGTGCAATGCTATTGTAGTGTGACAGCATACAGTGAATAAAGTTTTATTCTTTGTAAGTGACAACCTTAAAAACTTTAAAGATATATTATACTATATACCCACACACTATATTATCTCTCTCTCTCTCTCTCTCTCTATATATATATATATATATATATATATATATATATAATTACATACAGTGTGTGCGTTTATCACATACATCTTTGTGTAGTATTACTTTATAATATATCTGTTGTAAAAGTTTGCAACATTGACAGAGCACATTGAAATTCTGCATGCCAGACATGAATATTTACTTAGCGTGATCAAATGAACACAGAGTCAGTAAAAAAGCTCTGATGCTTTGTTTAGGCTTATTAGCTGTAGAGAATCTTAAAAGTAAACACATGACAAGAAACTGCATTCATATTCACTCTCCCTACTGCTCACAGCAATACAGGTTATTGATGGCTAATTTTCATTTATGCAAACACTGCTTGTATCTTGCTTTGTGGAAGTGAGCGATAAGAGTCAAGCATCACCTTGAGATGTGCTACGAATAGCCATTTTTTTTTTTTTTACTCCTGAACTAAACTATTCTCAGCACATATAAGTGGACATCCAACCTATCTTCACAGCATCAGCTCTCACACCCATTGGTCTGCTGTGATTTCCACTGAAAATGCATAACAACGTCTGCATACTAACTGCAGAAAGATTAAAATACCTGCCAAGCAGTCATGTTCTCAGTGTAGCATAGAAACATAAAACAAAAGAAAAACGTAACTATAAAAATGCTGAAAACTTTTTTTTTGTGAAATGTTTTAAATACTAAAAAGAATATTTGAAAGAGTCCTGTATGTAAAAAATTTAAAATAAATATAAAAAATATATATTTTAAAACTAAAAAAAAAATGTGTACATCACAATTGAATAGTGTCCACCTTAAGAAATGTTCCTGTTCATTAATAAAATTATAAAATAATAGTTTTGTATATATGAACAAGACAACAATTTTAAAGAATAATCTACATAGCAACTGGAGTATAGCATTTGTCCTTTAAAGCCGAGCTATACAGTAGTCCCAGATTAACATTGACTTTTGTTGCTTTAAATCTGGTGAATGTTCTCCGCTCATTGGTATGATTTATGTGAACTAAAATGGCTTTTAAATGGTTACATTCAGTTGGACCTTCTCCTTGAATAAATTAACTGTTTTATAGGCTAATCATTGTCTATAAAACAGTTCAGTTTGTATTATGAAATATAAAGCTGACATACAGTAGTCTATATGTCATACCAATTACCATACCATGTACACACATTTAATACTAGGATTTAGGAAACAAATACTTCTTTTTCAATCTGATCTTTTTATAATGGAACTGAGTTGTCATCCTGCCCAGAGCAGACCTAGCTGTGTTCACATTGGATGCATAATATATGAATGTATTATTAGCCATGATGAATTTTAGATCAGCTTCCTAGCGAATTAGAAAAATATATAGATCCATCCTATTGCCTGGTGTCATACTATTAGTATAAGATGCCCCACATGAAGAATGATCCTTATTCCAAGGTCTAGTATAACACTGCCAAAAGATATGTGCTACACAATCCACCAAGCTCAGCATTCAGTAGTATGCAACAGTAATAGTTAATAGTCCTCCTACAAGTGCTTCAAAACTGTGTACCATTACTAACATGGAATGAATACATAATTAGCAACCTGTGCTGTTGGCGTGTTGCCACTAAAGGTTAAGCGATTATGTAATGAATGCACTGACCGTCCAATCTCGCCTTACATGTAAATACTGCAGATCTGTTACTACTATTGCACTTTTCTGAAGGCAATAAATATACTAAGTGCATGGTGGAGACAAAAAAAAAAAACATTTACTTTATAGAGCAGTGTTTCTACCTTATAATGTACCCCTTTTAAACCAGAAACCGTTAATCAAGTGCCAAGTATCAAGTAATATGCTGCCCATTTCAAGTACTTCTCAAGTGTATGCATTTATCAGCAGAATGTTTTATTAAAGTTTTTAAGTCTTTTACTGTCTCTTTACAACCATGAAAACTGTCTGCAAAGATATGTGTAAGAATTTACTTTAGAGTGCTACTCTGAGTTTGAGTCCAGGAAGATGTACCATTAAAACAATAAGTGTACTGCTAAGATTTATTTATTTTTTAGAACTAAAACATTGTCATCAAATTGTATGTATATAGTTTAGCTGCACTAAAGGCTCTCCTTGGAATCTTCTACAATGAAAAAAAAATTATAAAAATCCCCACTTACTGCAGCTTCTGATTCAATAAATTTTTTTTTTTTTTTATGCTCAAAATTCAAAACAGAACATATTGCTTACCATTCCACTTTAATGCATTATTTTTTCAAAACTGTTTTTTTTTTTTAGGCAAATCTTACAGTAGACTGGCCTATAGTCTATTAAAGAGAATGCAAAGAGCTGAGATATTGCTGCAAATTGTAGCAGTACTCAAGAAGTCCTAAGCATACAGATCACATATATTAATATTAATGATATGATTTATTCAAACATTCATTGTTATCATTTCAGTTGTTTGCCCTATTGACTCGCTACCTTCTATTTCATTTAAATACATACACCGTGTGGGTAAATGCTGAAATTGGAAGATAACATTCACATCAAGGAACATTAAAAGCACTTGCATTAACCCTGTTGCTGGAGGTGCCTGCGGTACAAATCCTCTCCACAACAGAGGGATAATTTTTGTTCTGAATTAAGACAAGAGAATTCCCGATGCTTGAACACCGATTACATGTAACTTATTAGTTCAGTCAAAAGAAAAATGTTGACATCAATGGCATCAACAGGACCAAACGACAAAACACAGATGCAGAGAATGGTGGACAGAAACTTCCATCGGGCACATAGACACAGGGGAAAAAAAAAACAAAGAGGTAATTATAAATACAGCCCACAGACACAGATCAACCGACCTTGCCTCCTGAGCCTTCGTTTCCTGAGGCCAAAGATTCGCACTTTGGAGAAGATATCCACCAGATTGCCATTACACAGGCCTCGGTTTTTGCTGGGACTGCTGCGCCTCTTGCTGGCCGAAGGTCGGTCCAAGTGTTGCTCCCTTGCCTGGCGCTTTTGACGGATCAGTCCACTTGCGATAGCTGCTGCCATGCCACCTCCCGCACCCCCTTACCGGGTTAGGAACCTCAGAGAGGGAGGGGCTGGCAGGAAGTTGTGGTGGGACACCCCACCAGGCTTGAGAAAGCCAGATAAACACAGTCTGTTGAGGACACAGAGAAGCAAACCAGGGGGCTCAGCCCCTATGGCGAGAGTCGAGCATCCCTCTCCTCCCTGTGCTGGATCACTTTAGACAACCAGTGGTGAAGTGGATGATGAGAAAAATGGACTGTGACAACTAACAGAGCTCTCCTTTATCAGGAGCTGTATACATGTGAGATACCCATGCAGTATATGTAAGTATATATCTATTTATACATACATATAGGTAAAAGAAAGAAACAAAGCTAAAGTGTTGGTATGTTCCAACCAGAACTTCTTTAGCAGCTTTCTCTCACCTCTTCCACTGAAGAAACTGGCATCTATGCTTGGTGGCAGGGCAAAGCTCAGAGAGGGGGCTTAGCTTGGCTCCTCAGTGCCACCCACACACCAGACAATGCCTGCTTCTCTTTTGCGAATGAGCTGAAAAATCATGAAGAAGATGGTTAAACAGAGGAGGAAGGAGTAGGAGGAGGAAAAGAATGGGGAGGCTGGCTTTTCTCTGGCATTGGCATGGTCACAGGCACCAGGTAAACAAAAGCTAAAACATCCGATTCAGTAGCCTTGAACTGATGCTCTCTTGCATCTCTGCAAGTCCATGCTCCTTGATCCTCTGTGATTTCAAGCACCAAGAAGCACTGCATGTGAAACAGCATCAGGAGGCAATCTTCTTTCCTGCACGTTCTCTAATCAAATCATCCCCCTCCTCTTCTCTCCTCCCATTTCTTACAAAAAAAAAAAAAACACAGCTTTGTGCAATTTTCTTGAGAAATTGCTAGTTTATAACAGATCCAAGCCTCTTGCTCAGTTGGTGTTCCTGATTGTAATGCTTTTCTCACTAGAAATTAAGCATGCTTAACAGCAATCTTCTGCCTGTATTGCTTTTACTGCTTGCAGAGAGCGGCGAGAGCTTATTCCAGCAGAAGCCAAACTGTCTCTTGTATTCTCATTCTTTTTTTTTTTCTTCCTTCGGAAACAAGTGTCCAGAATTGCTGGAAGCAGGCACAAAGCTACCCCTCGTCACTGTTAAGTTCCATAAGCATCCCTCCCGGTGCTTCGAATATATTGACTTTCTGTAGTGACAATGGAGGAAGGTGAAAGGTATATACACAAGAAAACACCAGAAATTAAGTGTCGAGGCATCAGGAGCAGAGCATTAGGCATTCACCGTGCGATGAACCCACCAGCAATAAACTAATGTATAGTAACAGACAAGAGATGATCGCTTTGAATGGAGGACGACAGGATGTGAAGCATCTGACAGCAACAGCAGGAGCAAAGCCAGCAAGTTTAGCAGATCAAATACGCAGGAGTGTCATCCCTAGACACCTCTGTCTTACACCATCACACGCAGGGGGAACACAAGGTTTTGATAGCGTGCCATAAATGTGAAAAATTACCTTCACCAATAATTTCAGTCTTAAGAGCTCCTCATCAATCTGTGTACAATTTCAGATGCCTGACTGCTCTCCCCAGTTTGTCCTATATACATGTTCCACTGTGATAAATGTGTGAATGACAGAGCGGCTGCAGAATAGGAAGCAGAGAGGAGAGGTCTGTAGATGAAAAGCCTTCTTGGATGCATACAAATTCCAAACAATGATGTGATGAAGACTGGAAGATGAATACGAGTAAAATGTAGTGTTGTGAAGAAAAAAAATAACAAAACAACTGTGGTGTGCATGCTTTGTGGCCTTTGAATTCTCCCCGGTAGCATTGAATCTTTCAAATGTAAGGAAGTTACACCTCTAGTGAATAATATACAGCAGATTTTTTTAATTTAATAATAAAAAAAGTTCAAAACTGTAAATTGATCTGTTTTATTCTCTTGCATAGCATTAAAGAGCTACAGGTTGCAGGTACCATAACGTATGCCTTATTAGGATATAATGGTGTATTTAATAATATCTCTGGTTACACCCTATATGCAATATCACCTGTATGGAGCCATGTGTATGTGCTTTTTTTAATCAAACATAGGTATACTGGTCTTTCAGTGAGGAATTATTCAATGAACATTTTGATGAACAATGCTGACTGCCAGTAGTGGTGAGATATTTCTCTTCATTTCATTTTTATTACAATTATATTGGTATGCACCAAGATCATCGTCTGAATAATTTTACATAAGAGCAGCATCAAATGTCCATGATATGCATTTCTCCAACAAATATTAAAGAGAATCTTCAGTCACTTAAAAAAAAAAAAAAATCAAAAGTATTGTAGCTGCTGACTTTTAACAAAGAGACACTTACCAGTTTAGGGATCAAGCACTGCCCTAAACCATGCTGACGCCATCATGTTGACTGTGGGAAACCAGCTGTAACCACCTAAGGCTTCAGAGCCACCTCTCCAGCTCTCCACTGAACATGCACGAGCTGTGCAGTGCTTTGTGAATAGCCTCACAGCCTACTCAGACTTGTGACATGTCCTAGGAGGTTGTGGGCAGAGAGGAAGGGGTGCAGATATCAACTGGGATCGCCTGGGCCTGTCAAAACTAGCTACCTGCTCCCCTAAAAAGGGGTTTTAATATTGGCAGAGGAGGGAGGGGGAGTTAGAGCGGCACTTCCGTTTGTAAGTGAAGTTCTACTTTAAAGAAGCTAAATTCCAGCAGTGGTGTGATTTCTTGCTCTTTGATTTAAAGAGGTTGTAAACCCTCAAGGTTTTTCACCTTAATGCATTCTATGCATTAAGGTGCAAAACCTTCTGTAGTGCAGCAGCCCCCCAGAGCCCCTATTTTACTTACCTGAACCGATTGTTCCATCGATGTGGATGAGCACAGCAGCTCAGCCGCCGTCTCGGTCCTCATTGGACAGATTGATAGCAGTGCAGCCATTGGCTCAAGCTGCTGTCAATCAAATCCAGTGACACGGGGGCTGGAGGCAGGGCAGAATCCTGCTGTTTGTGCCAATGGACGCAGAAGCAGGACTCGGGAGCGCGCCCGCACAAATGTCCCCTTGGAATGCGGGTCTCCGAGGGGGCACTGGTTGTGGGGAAGAGCCACGAGCAGCACTGGGGGACTCCAGAAGAGGAGGTTCGGGGGCCACTCTGTGCCAAACCCTTGCACAGAGGAGGCAAGTATAACAGGTTTGTTATAAAAAAAGAAATAATAATCTTTACAACCCCTTTAATATTTCCTTTTCTATTCCACAACAAATATATATATGCATAGTGACTGTTGGTGTAAAGCTCTGTTTGAAAAGATTTCACATGTTTCCAGGATGCAACAAATTTTCAGGATGCTGAAGGACTTATGTCCTATACACACGGTCGGATTTTCCAGAAAAATGGAACGGAAAATGTGTGATCGGATCGTGTTGTCGAATAATCTGACTGTGTGTGGGCTCCATCTGACTTTTTCCATCGGATTTTCCGATGCACAAAGTTTGAGAGCAGGATCCAAAATTTTCCGACAACAAAATCCGATCGCATTAATTCCGATCATGTTGGATCAGAATAAACTAAGAGATGAAAGCTATTGGCTACTGGCCTGTTTATAGTCCCGACGTACGTGTTTGATGTCACCTCGTTCAGAATTATTGGATTTTCCAACAACTTTGTGCGACCGTGTGTATGCAACACAAGTTTTGGCCAAAATCCGTTGGAAAAAATCTGACAGGTTTTGTGGTTGGAATGTCCGACCATGTGTACAGAGCATTACTGTACTCAGTTCTACTGATATATTATGCCTAATATGGCATGTTCTTTACCCATCACCTACCACACTATTATAAGCCACCTCTCTTCATAATAGTGCAAAGGTCAATACTATTAGTTACTACAATAACCCATAACAACTGTCATGTTAAAGTATTTTATACTTTGTAAAACAATCTATTCAGTAATTATATGACCTCTTGGCTTAGAGAGGTGGGGTGGAGACTGCAGGGGGTGTGTCAGCAAGAGGCAGAGAGAGAGAGATTGAGAGAGAGAGAGAGAGAGAGAGAGATAGCAGTACACTGATCTTCCCAATGAAGAACTGTTCAGGGGACGTGTCAGCAAACTTCTGCGCATTGGTGGACAGGCAGGCTATGCCCCCAAGTAAAATGCAAAGAAGCAACATGGCCGCACTCATATGGATTTGTTTCCACGCCTAGCGTGGTCTGTATGAAAATAGGAAAGCAAGGGGACTGGCAGGATCACTAGGAATTAAATTTCAAACGAAGCACCGGGACTCCTCTACTCATTGGCTGAGACAGCAGCATGACGCCATTGGCTCCTGCTGCTGTTAATCGAAGGCAGTCAGCCAATGAGGAGGGAAAGGGGGCAGGACCAGGCCACAGCTCCGTGTCTGATTGGATACAGGGAGCTGTGACTCAACTTGGGTGCCCCCATAGCTGCTTGCCTTGGTGGCACTTGTCAGGAGGGAGGGGCCAGAAGCACCAAAGAGGGACCCGAGAAGAGGAGGATCTGGGCTGCTCTGTGCAAAACCACCGCACAGAGGAGATAAATATAACATGTTTGTTTTTTTTAACTAAAAAAATTAAGCTTTAGTAACTCAGATCGGTAAACTCAAATCATATCTTTGTTGAATGTGCTTTCGGCTTTAAGAATTGACTGTGAGGTTGATTTACTAAAACTGAAGAGTGCAAAAGCTAATGCAACTGTGCATGGTAGCCAATCTGCTGCTAATTTCAGCTTGTTCAATTAAGCTTTGATAAAATAAACTGAACGCCAATTGATTTTTATGCAGTGCTGCACCAGATTTTGCATTCTCCAGTTTTAGCAAATTAATTCCTCTTTATTAAAATATAGTTGATGCCTATAAAAAGGGCCTACTATCGGCTAGTATAAGTTACTGTGCTTTACACAGTTAATTGACTTTGCTAAATAAACTCATTACTAGATGGATAGTTTGGATGATATAGTATAACAGTGATTTGTGAAAACTCACAAAGTACCAAGTAACAACACATAATGAACACATTTACAGTAAAGCTCAGCCAAATGACTGCTTTAATAAATTAGTCAGTAAATTAATCATATTAAACTGTTTTAGCTGGTCTATACCCCCATCTATCAGTACTACTGGCAGTGTCCACATCTGTTACAACATTATCACTCTCGCTGTTTAATATGCAATCATGAACTGAACTGCTATCATTCAAGAAAAGAAAAGAACACATAAAAAACAGTAAGTAGACCATTGCAACAGGTTGTGTACTAACAATTACCAGTGGTCTAACGGATTTGTAAATTATCATGACGAATAGATTGTCTGAAGACACTTAAAACAAAGCCTAAAGCATACAATTGCATTCAGAATGCAAAAAATAAATCGACGTAAAAGGCATATAAAACAAATAACAACAACACACTATAATACATGTTCCATGTAGTTCCTCTGCCAAAGCTATTGTGTATATTATTTTGTGCCTCAGTTAACATCTGACCGCTCTACAGTATAGAAAGTCTAGATAAGCACCATGGACAGCTCACTGTGTTTTTCCCAATTACACTGAGACTCCTTATTGCAATAGATTAGAGTGATGTAAATATAAACACCTTACAATAAAGGGTAATATCATGATACTGCAAAAATAATCTTTATATTCATTTATATATTAAAAGCCAACAAGTGACAAATTAAAATAAGCTTTTTCAGTTGTGGGCTTAAAATCCAGCTTAAACTCAACCCTTCTACTGAGACAAGAATTGTTTATAATTAAACAGAGGAGTATTTTTCAGCTTTGCATTTGTAATAAAGGTTTACAGTGCTAACACATCCTGCTATATTTCAAAGAAAACTCAAGAGAGCCATCTGCTGTCTTAATATATAATGCAACAAAACACATTTCAAGTGTCCTCTTTCTACTTAAAAACATAGTGATTCGCGCTTGTAGAATTCAGGTAAAGGGGACTGCTAGATTGTAGGTCGCGGTGAATTTTTAACCAAGCCTAATGACTCATACAACAGTGAATATTTGTTGATACTGTATATGTTTGAGTTGCAGCAAGTTGAAATCAGTGTGTTGGTCAAGAGTGGACTGCTAAAACATTACAGCTTTGAAGGTATTTATTCATTAAATATATGCACAGTTAGATCACGGACCACATGAAAAAAGGAAGCTACAATTTTCAATTTCTCATTCTGCAAATGCTAGATGCTTGGCTGTCATGCTAAGCCTCTGGCTTCAGTACTTTGATTACTAACCAAGCACAAGTGTGAAGAGAATGAATTTTCGCTGGCTTTCCAAACATGGATATGTATTTCAGATCACCAATTTAGAAATTACTTATGCCGCGTACAAATGACCGAACTTTCTGGAATGATTCCGTCGGATATTACGATCGTGTGTGGGCTTCATCTGACTTTTTTCTTCAAAAATTCAGACGGGCCTAGAAATAGAACATGTTTCAAATCTGTCTGACAGAATCAATTTCTAACGGAAAATCCTTTGGTCTGTATGCTGGTCTGACGAACCAAATACGCAGCTAGGGCAGCTATTGGCTACTGGCTATTGAACTTCCTTTTCTAGTCCCGTCGTACGTCATCACATTCAAAACTAACGGACTTTGGTCCGTTCATGTGTGGGCAAGTCTGTTCAGTCAGAAATCCATTGTAACTTCATTGAAAGTCTGTCGGAACTCCATCGGGAAGACCGTCTGACTTTTTCTGCCAGAAAGTCCGCTCGTGTGTACGCGGCATTAGGATAGAGGATCAGCAAAATAGGCAGATGTTTTCAGAAAAAGGTCAGCAATGCGTGTCCAAGTTTCCTTTAGGAAAGAATAATTGACAACACACCTGTGATTTGTCCATATAAGGAAATGTAATAGGTTCACTTGAACCACTTTAGCCCGGAAGGTTTCACCCCATTTTTTGCGATATGGCATTGTGTTGCTTTAACTGACATTCACGTGGTCATGCAAGGCTGTACCCAAACAAAATTTATATCCTGTTTTCCCATAAATAGAACTTTTATTTTCAGTGGTATTTGATCACCTCTGCGGTTTTTATTTTTTATAAACAAAAAACAACCAATTTTGAAATATATAATATATTGAAAAAAAAATAGTTTTACTTTCTGCTATAAAACACATCCAATAAAAGTTGTGAAAAAAAATCAAAATTTCTTCATCAATTTAGGCCAATATGTATTCTGCTACATATTTTTTGTAAAAGAAAAAATCCCAATAAGCGTAAATTGATTGGTTTGCTCAAAAGTTATCGCATCTACAAACTATAGGATATTTTTATGGCATTTTTATTTTTACTAGTAATGGCAGCGATTAGCGATTTTTAGCGGGAATGCTACATTGCGGTGGACACTAAGTGACACTTTTTGAGGACCAGTGACACAAATACAGTGATCAGTGCTAACAAAGCGCACTATCACTGTAAAAATGACACTGGCAGGGAAGGGGTTAACATCAGGGGCGATCAAAGGGTTAAGCGTGCTCCTAGGGCAGTGATGGCTAACCTTGCACCCCAGATGTTTTGGAACATTTCCCATGATGCTCACCTACACTGCAGGGTGCAAGAGCATCATGGGAAATGTAGTTCCAAAACATCTGGGGTGCCAAGGTTCGCCATCACTGTCCTAGGGAGTGATTTCTAACTGTGTGGGGGATGGTTTAACTGGAGGAAGAGAGAGATCTGTGTTCCTAATTAGCAGAAACACAAGATTTCTTTCTTCCTCTTTGACAGAACGGCGCTCTACCTTATTTACATAGGCAGGCTGCCATTCTGCCTCTCCAGTGAATGATCGGTGGGCCCTGGTGGCCATCGCGCACATGCCTGCCGATTGGCCTGTGGCAAGCGCATGCCCCAGTACCGAAGAGGAAACAATGTACAGGTCGCTCTGCCGCAGTAACTGTTTCGGTAGGCAGTTCAGAAGCGGTAGATGCCCACATTCCGAGCTGTACATACTTTTTCATTCCTATATTACTTTGTCTTGCATGAGCAGGTGTAGTTGTACAAATATTAGTACCTTTGTTTGGAAATAAAATAAATATCTATATTTAATTAAAATATATGTATAAATAATAGCTATATGGAATAGTATTTGTAAAAGCATTTTTTGTAGCAGTGAAAAGCTACTGCTATGCTTGATTAATTCATATATAAGGTGTGTCTAAAAAGTTTGGTCAATGGTCCAATATGTGAATGGCAACATGGGCCAGGTCAAGGCACATGGCTATCCAGAGACACATCAAGAAGCGGCACCTAGTGTTAAGTACACGTGACCATCAGGGTAAACCCACTGCAGGCAGCCAGTGTGAGAGGTAGGTTCACAGTGCAATGAAGCAACGAGTGAACATCGAGTTCTGCTACAGACTGGGGGAAATGGCGATGCACAAAATGTTGGTGCAAGCGTATGGGAAGGAATCCATGAGCAGAAAATGTGTTTACGACTGGTTTTGCGATGGGAAGGAAACGACTGAGGATTAGCCACTTTCAAGTCAGCCATTGACAAACAGAAGTCCAGAGGTGATTGAATGACTGCAACATATGCTGGCTGGAGATTGGCGACTGGCTCTAAAATTTATGCTGGAGAAATTGGGCAGTATCAAGGATGCGATCTGTAAAGATTTGGGTAAACAGAAGATTTGTTCCTGGTTTGTGTTGCACAAGCTGACAGATGAATAGAAAACAAAATGGATGGCAACCTCTGGAGATTTCATTACCACTTGTGACCAGGATCTGTGAACCATCATCACAGGAGACCTGGTGCTAGCAGTTCAATCTAGAATCAATGAAATGGCTTTCACCGTCTTCACCACGACCACAAAATTAAGAACATCATGAAAGGAGCACGTTTTGCAGACGTGGCGGCAATCCAAGAACGTGCGACAGTGGTTCTGCAATCGATTCCTTAATAGGTCTTTGCTGACAGTTTCCAGAAGTTTTATGAACGTTGCCAAAAGTATGTTGTGAAGGATGGTGATTAATTTGAAGGCCATGAAAGGTAATTTGTTTGTATCTTCTGTTTTGTTTGTTTTTTGATAACATTCACCAATCTTTTTTAGATACACCTTGTGCTGTAAGCTTAATGTAGAGCTATCACCAAGGATACATTATTAATTTACAACTAATGTAAAATGACAGATGTGTTTTCTTAATGCTTAGAAAAGTGGATTGATGGGGCTGGGATGCTGAAGTTTTCTGTATTTATTTTAAATGACTATCATCTGATATTATGGATTATTGGTACAGGGTATCTGAATATTGGGCTGGCAGTTTCTATACACCAATATTTTTCCGTGATAGGAATAAGTGAAGCTAGAATCAAAGTGTCAAACCATGCTAATCAAGTCCAGATATAAGCTTATTCCAATTAAACAAACACATTTTTGGGGGGCTACAATTCTGCTCCCTTATCCAACCCTAGGAAAATGAAACAATGCATGTGGACTCAGTAGTACGTGTATGGTTAGCTGTTTTGGGTTACTACAGCATCTGTCAACAGCTGGTCCTGGGGCTACAGTGCAGCACTTCAGTTCAAGATTCACTCATGTTTTCTTAATGCTCTGTTAAATCTTCCAGCTGTTACATATCTGCTAATACTATTTCTGAAAGCATCAGAAGGGCGGAGATAAGTTTGCCTACTATAAAATATAGAAAAACTGTTTTTGCATAGTAAAGCACAGACATCCTTGCAGGTTTTTTACAAAACTGTACTTACTATACATAATTCATATGTCTATCCATGCAACTACCCTTGCCTAGAAGCAAAATTAATTTTTGTTTTGGAAGAAATAATGCCAAACTTTATATACTTGTGCATATCAGTCGATCATATACATTTTCTAAGAAATAGTATTAATCAGTGTGCTGTTAAAAACTCGTACTCATGCAGAGTCATTGATTAACACTACACCTTGCACTAAAGAGCATTCTGTATTGAAAGATTGAACCCAGAAGGTAATGTTTGCAAGCTCGAGAGAAGTAAAAGGTCAGGGACCTCTTAGTCTTTTCTGTCTTTGGAATCACTAATAGGCTGATTTCAATGATTTTCACCTAGTATTTTATTTACTTCAAAAAATATCACTTACAAGTATAACATGTATAGCTGCAAAAACAAAATGACATTTTAAAAAAAGAATAACGTGCCACAGCAACATGCTTTGCTGCATTTAAACGTTTAATATGTATTTACCCAACATTAAATATATATTAAGGATTGGGAAACTAAGTGAAGCAGAAAACATAACATCAACTGCGGACTGCAACTGCTAAAGGCCCCAACAGCACAAAGAACACTGCATAAATATTCAAGTAGAATTTGGCAAATACTTGTTAATGAAGTAAACATGTATAAAATATATGCTTCTTTATGTATGTAGTATTCTGCAGTAATAATTATGCTAAAGGGCATTAGTCTTGGATAGCCTTCAAGAAGGAGCTTAACAAGGGCCTGGAGCTTTGTAGGGCCCTGTCTTACACGATTAAAATCGCAAATCCAGTTGAAACTTGTTTGTTTCTTCTAGGTAGAATAAAAAAAAAAAAAAAAAGGTTAGCACCTGTATTAATGTATTTATTGTCCGTGCCTCCATTGTAAAGCCTTCCCATCAACTCCTGGACATCAAGAGAGAGCGATTCTTGGGGAATAAAAAACGTTTTGGCGGAAACTGGGCTTTATGGTATAGATACAAGCTATCAAAGGTAATACACCTTAAAAAATAAGGCTTATTTATGCAACACAAATAGCAGTTATGATACACAAATTGCAGGAAAATAAATCAAAACACATCTTTCGGTCTAACTCCAGTACACTCATATCGGTTTTTATGAGTTTATTAACAAAATAGCACAGATTTTTTTTAACTAAATTATTTTTTCTGACTTATTTTGTACCCTGTCTAATGCAATAGTTACAGGGACATACCTTTCTCATTAGAATGCAGTCCATCTACTGCCATGAAGGTTATATCAACTCATTTTACAGTTTCGATAATGCTTTGACCCTCCATTTGGTTTTCTTGTTAAGACACAGACATGAAAGTAGATTGCCAAGCAAGTTTCTTTTTTCCACACAAGAAGTGCACACTAGAGAGAATTTAGGCAGACTCAAATTAGGTAGTGAATCACTCAAAGTAAACCACAGGAAAACATTATATGTCTCTTGTAGATACTACCCTTGGTGGAAAATGAACACAGGACAAACAACTTCGCTACCATGCTGCCTGCCTTATGTAGTAAACAGCTGCAATTCGTTTTCAGTTCTGTATTCTGAATTCCGTAATATTTGAGAGCTAAAAAGTTAATGAAAAAAAGTTGTATATTTATTTGAAATTAACGCCAACCGACTTTGGCAGAAGAGTAGATCACACACAGCTACATTCCCCTGTGTGCCTGCACGGTGGACATCGCCCCATAGAGATTGATGTATAGTTGTCTAACACTAAATCTTCAAACTATCTTGGATATCTCAGGACTTAGATGAATGATACGTTATCATAAATGTTCCAGTTTTGTTGAGAAAAATCAGCTCCAGGTCAACCACTTATATTGCAACGCTGACAGCATATTTGTACTAATTCACACCCTGCACTGCAAGACTGACAGCATACTTGTGCTAATTTAGAATGTTCAGTCCTTGCTAGCCTTATAAATCAGCAGAGGATAGCAAGGATCTTTGTTTATGAGGATAGCGAGTACTGAGGGTTTTGGATTAGCACAAGTATGCTGTTAATTTATGCACTACTCCCACATGCTTACTTTCTGATCTCGCTTATATAATGCACTATGTGGGAGTTGGATACACAGACTGAGAAGGAGAGAAACAGCTGTGTGATAACACTTGTCATAGTGATTTTTACAACTCGAGTACTGCTGCATAGTGATGGACGAACTTCCGACGGGACGTTTCGCGAACGCGAAACGCGAACGGACACAAACGTTCGCGAAAACGACCGTTCGCCGCGGGCTCCATTGACTTCAATGGGAGGCGAATTTCGCAAACCTTTAGGTCGAATTTGCGGCCACGGGGTAATTATTAGGGGGTAGCACGTAGTCCCACCACCTGGACAATAGCATAATACATGTATGAGGTGAATTTGGGATCGATAACTACAAGCATTTTTTTTTTATTTGGGAAATTGTTCTGACAATTCAGGACTATGGAGCTAATGAAGGCAATGGAGGAGAGGGAAGGTCAGGGACCAGGGTAGGCAAACAAGAGGGTGCAGGAGATACAGAGCACTGACAGCAGCACCGTAATACAGAGCACTGACATCAGCACCGTGACATACAGCGCTGACAGCAGCTCCGTGACATACAGCGCTGACAGCAGCTCCGTGACATACAGCGCTGACAGCAGCTCCGTGACATACAGCGCTGACAGCAGCTCCGTGACATACAGCGCTGACAGCAGCTCCGTGACATACAGCGCTGACAGCAGCACCGTGACATACAGCGCTGACAGCAGCTCCGTGACATACAGCGCTGACAGCAGCTCCGTGACATACAGCGCTGACAGCAGCTCCGTGACATACAGCACTGACAGCAGCTCCGTGACATACAGCGCTGACAGCAGCTCCGTGACATACAGCGCTGACAGCAGCACCGTGACATACAGCGCTGACAGCAGCTCCGTGACATACAGCGCTGACAGCAGCTCCGTGACATACAGCGCTGACAGCAGCTCCGTGACATACAGCGCTGACAGCAGCTCCGTGACATACAGCGCTGACAGCAGCTCCGTGACATACAGCGCTGACAGCAGCTCCGTGACATACAGCGCTGACAGCAGCTCCGTGACATACAGCGCTGACAGCAGCTCCGTGACATACAGCGCTGACAGCAGCTCCGTGACATACAGCGCTGACAGCAGCTCCGTGACATACAGCGCTGACAGCAGCACCGTAAGCAGCCCCAGGAGGAAGTCAGCACAGCACAGGGATGGTGTGATCCCCTCATAATAAGAACCCCCAGGAGGAAGTCAGCACAGCACAGGGATGGTGGGAGCCCCTCATAATAAGAACACCCAGGAGGAAGTCAGCACAGCACAGGGATGGTGGGAACCCCTCATAATAAGCAGCCCCAGTAGAAATATGACACCGCTCAACCTCTTCAAAGAGGAGGGTAGGGGCATATAGTACGGTGTGCTTTTTTGGGTCAGGGAAGTGAGCCAAATGAATTAAGAAGGTCTGTGTGCTTGATTCCAAAAATTGTTTATAGACATATACATGGTCTACTGATCACATGTGTTGAATTCCTCCGAGATCCATGCCTCATTCATTTTTAGAAATGTGAGGTAGTTAACACTGTGGTGAGCTAGGCGAGTACGCTTATCGGTCACAATCCCCCCTGCTGCGCTGAACGTCCTTTCGGACAGGACACTGGATGAGGGGCAAGCCAACAGTTCGATTGCAAATTGGGCAAGCTCTGGCCAGAGGTCAAGCCTGCCCACCCAGTAGTCTAGGGGTTCATCACTCCTCAGAGCGTCCACATCGGCCGTTAACCCAATGTAGTCGGACACCTGACGGTCTAGGCGTTCCCTGATGCTGGATCCGGATGACACCTGTCGATGGGTCGGCTGAAAGAATGACCTCATATCCGAAGTCACCAACACATCTTCAAACCGGCCTCTTCTTGCAGGCGCTGTTGGATTGGTACCCGCAAATCCTTCTCTGGGAGTGGGAATTGCTCCTCTGCCAGCGCACGCAAAAGCAGAATGCAGCATTTCTCGAAGCAAGGCCTGGAAGTGCTGCATTCTGACAGCCCTCTGCGACGGCGGTAACATTTCCGCCATTTTGTGTTTGTACCGGGGGTCTAAGTACGTTGCCACCCAGTACTGGTCCTTGACCCTCATGCTTTTTATACGGGGGTCCCTATTAAAACACTGGAGCATGAAGGCCCCCATTTGCACTAAAGTGGAAGCGGTGTGGTGGCCTGGCTCCTGCTCATCATCCAGGATAATGTCGTCCTCTTCATTCTCCTCTCCCCATCCTCGCACAACAGGGATCCCAGAAAGGTTTAAAGCATGCTCTTCTTGCTCCTGCTCATCCGCCCCGGCACCATCCTCCTCTGACTCCTCATCAGACTCCTGTTGTTGACTTGTCTCAGATAGAGTAGCCCCCCCTGGGAATTCATCCAGCATTGCGACTTCCTCATCTTCCCGCTCCTGCTCCTCCACAGCCTGATCAATGACACGACGCAATGCACGCTCCAGAAAGAAGGCATAAGGTACCATGTCACTGATGGCGCCATGGCTGCGACTGACCAGTTTGGTGATCTCCTCAAATGGCCGCAGAAGTCTGCATGTGTCGCGCATGAGCAGCCACTGGCGCGGTGAAAAAAAACCCAGCTCCCCAGAACCGTTTCTTTCGCAGAGTTCATACAGGTAGACGTTAACTGCACGTTTCTGCTGGAGCAGCCTATCAAGCATATAGAAGGTTGAGTTCCATCGCGTCGGGCAATCGCAAATAAGACGTCTGACCGGCAGATGGTGTCGCCGCTGAATGTCAGCAAGGCGAGCCATGGCCGTGTAAGATCTTCTGAAATGGGCCGAGATTTTCCTTGCCTGCCGCAAGATGTCCTGGACCCCAGGGTATTTGACAAGGAATCGCTGCACGACCAAGTTTAAGACGTGTGCCATGCACGGCACGTGCGTGATTTTGCCCTGTTTCAATGCGCTAAGCAGATTGGCACCGTTGTCACACACCACTTTACCAACTGTCAAATTGAGCGGTGTTAGCCACTCATCTGCCTGTGAACGCAAAGCTGAAAGGAGTGCCGGGCCAGTGTGGCTCTTTGCTTCCAGGCACAACAGACGCAGCACGGCATGGCAACGTCTCACCTGGCATGTGGAATAGGTTCTGGGGAGCTTGGGCGGTGCAGTGGAAGAGACGCTAGCAGCGGAAAAGGAGGAGGCAGCTGAGGAGGAGAGGGAGGAGGATGGAGTAGGAGGAGGAGAAGAAGAGTCAGGCCTGCATGCAATCCGTGGCGGTAAAACCAAATCTACACGGGTGCCACGGGTTACATGCTTGACGGCCGTCAGAAGGTTCACCCAGTGGGCAGTAAAACTGATATACCTTCCCTGCCCGTGTTTGCTAGACCACGTGTCTGTGGTCAGATGTATCTTGGCACCGACACTGTGTGCCAGAGATACATTCACTTGCCGCTGAACATGGCCATATAGCTCTGGGATGCCCTTCTCTGAGAAATACTTCCTTCCTGGGACCTTCCATTGTGGTGTTCCAATGGCCACAAATTTGCGAAAGGCCTCCGAGTCCACCAGTTTATATGGCAGTAGTTGGCGGGCTATGAGTTCTGACAAGCCAGCCGCCAACCGTTGGGCAAGAGGGTTATCCGGCGTCATCATTTTTTTACGCTCAAACATTAGGCCCACGGAAGCCTGCCTTTTTGCAGAAAAATGTGAGCTTGGCGTGATGGAAGGTGGAGTGGAGGACAATTGTGAGGAGAGAGGAGAAGGAGAAGTAGAAGACGAGGCTGGACGGTGAGAGCCTGCAGTGTGGCTTTGTGTGTTCCGTTGCTCCCACTGGGCTCGGTGATGGCTGCTCATGTGCCTTCTTAAGGCGGTCGTCCCTAGGTGAGTATTGGGCTTACCGCGACTAACGCGTTGACTGCAAAGATTGCAGATGGCAACGCTATTGTCAGCAGCGGACACGTTAAAAAAAGCCCACACTGCGGAGCCATGTGCCGGTGTCCTGGGAGCGCCAGATGTGACCGTACATGGTCGATGACTCGCTCCTGATACATTTGCAGTCTGCTTTGTCCCTGCTGTGCAATGTAAGTCATTGCTGCTTCTCCTCCCTATCTGCTGGTCCATATCTCCCTCTGAACTCCCCTCCTCTTCCTCTCTTGTGGGCACCCACGTGACATCACTAGACACGTCATCATCAACGTCACCTTCCCCACCGCTATAAGTAGAGTAGGCAGCAACACCGGGGACCAACCTCCTCCTTGGGCTGATCTGGGTACTGGCGTCAGACTGCTGAGTAGCGCTTGTTGCTACCTCCTCTTCCTGATCCAATACCAAGAGTGGCTGCGCATCAGAAATGTCCTCTTGATATGGATCGGAAAATAATTCCAGTGACTCAAGCGGAAGGTATGTGGTGGTGGTGGTGGTGGTCGTGTTGTTGGTGGTAGTGTCTTTGGGGGTGCACATAGCAGAGAGTGAAGAAGAGGGTGCAGATCGAGAGGATGAGGAGGGTGCAGAAGAGTAAGGCTGAGCGAGCCACTCAACCAAGTCTGGTGCATCCTTTAAAGTAATTGAACGCACCTTCTGCAACTTCCCACTTTGGCTCAAGCCTGTTGCTCCTGCCCTACCCCTACCACCCCTGCGGAAGGGCCTGCCTCTTCCTCTGCATGTCATTTTTTAAATGACCCTGTGACAAAACTCTTAGTCCCTATACCGCTGAAGGACTGCTGCAGTATAGGTGAGCGGTCAGCAGTGGTGCACGTCAACCCTATCTATTGTGGACCTATAGCGGTCCTTACAGAACAGCAGACTGTACCGCACTCAAGCCTATGTACCGTAGCACCCTATACCAAGTTACCAGTCCTTATAAGAACTTTTGTGGACCAAGCAGGTTGTGTATTAGTGTTTAGCAGACTGTACGTCAGTCCCTATACCGCTGAAGGACTGCTGCAGTATAGGGCAGCGGTCAGCAGTGGTGCACGTCAACCCTATCTATTGTGGACCGATAGCGGTCCTTACAGAACAGCAGACTGTACCGCACTCAAGCCTATGTACCGTAGCACCCTATACCAAGTTACCAGTCCTTATAAGAACTTTTGTGGACCAAGCAGGTTGTGTATTAGTGTTTAGCAGACTGTACGTCAGTCCCTATACCGCTGAAGGACTGCTGCAGTATAGGGCAGCGGTCAGCAGTGGTGCACGTCAACCCTATCTATTGTGGACCGATAGCGGTCCTTACAGAACAGCAGACTGTACCGCACTCAAGCCTATGTACCGTAGCACCCTATACCAAGTTACCAGTCCTTATAAGAACTTTTGTGGAACAAGCAGGTTGTGTGTTAGTGATTAGCAGACTGTACGTCAGTCCCTATACCGCTGAAGGACTGCTGCAGTATAGGTGAGCGGTCAGCAGTGGTGCACGTCAACCCTATCTATTGTGGACCGATAGCGGTCCTTACAGAACAGCAGACTGTACCGCACTCAAGCCTATGTACCGTAGCACCCTATACCAAGTTACCAGTCCTTATAAGAACTTTTGTGGACCAAGCAGGTTGTGTATTAGTGTTTAGCAGACTGTACGTCAGTCCCTATACCGCTGAAGGACTGCTGCAGTATAGGGCAGCGGTCAGCAGTGGTGCACGTCAACCCTATCTATTGTGGACCGATAGCGGTCCTTACAGAACAGCAGACTGTACCGCACTCAAGCCTATGTACCGTAGCACCCTATACCAAGTTACCAGTCCTTATAAGAACTTTTGTGGACCAAGCAGGTTGTGTATTAGTGTTTAGCAGACTGTACGTCAGTCCCTATACCGCTGAAGGACTGCTGCAGTATAGGGCAGCGGTCAGCAGTGGTGCACGTCAACCCTATCTATTGTGGACCGATAGCGGTCCTTACAGAACAGCAGACTGTACCGCACTCAAGCCTATGTACCGTAGCACCCTATACCAAGTTACCAGTCCTTATAAGAACTTTTGTGGACCAAGCAGGTTGTGTATTAGTGTTTAGCAGACTGTACGTCAGTCCCTATACCGCTGAAGGACTGCTGCAGTATAGGGCAGCGGTCAGCAGTGGTGCACGTCAACCCTATCTATTGTGGACCGATAGCGGTCCTTACAGAACAGCAGACTGTACCGCACTCAAGCCTATGTACCGTAGCACCCTATACCAAGTTACCAGTCCTTATAAGAACTTTTGTGGAACAAGCAGGTTGTGTGTTAGTGATTAGCAGACTGTACGTCAGTCCCTATACCGCTGAAGGACTGCTGCAGTATAGGTGAGCGGTCAGCAGTGGTGCACGTCAACCCTATCTATTGTGGACCGATAGCGGTCCTTACAGAACAGCAGACTGTACCGCACTCAAGCCTATGTACCGTAGCACCCTATACCAAGTTACCAGTCCTTATAAGAACTTTTGTGGACCAAGCAGGTTGTGTATTAGTGTTTAGCAGACTGTACGTCAGTCCCTATACCGCTGAAGGACTGCTGCAGTATAGGGCAGCGGTCAGCAGTGGTGCACGTCAACCCTATCTATTGTGGACCGATAGCGGTCCTTACAGAACAGCAGACTGTACCGCACTCAAGCCTATGTACCGTAGCACCCTATACCAAGTTACCAGTCCTTATAAGAACTTTTGTGGACCAAGCAGGTTGTGTATTAGTGTTTAGCAGACTGTACGTCAGTCCCTATACCGCTGAAGGACTGCTGCAGTATAGGGCAGCGGTCAGCAGTGGTGCACGTCAACCCTATCTATTGTGGACCGATAGCGGTCCTTACAGAACAGCAGACTGTACCGCACTCAAGCCTATGTACCGTAGCACCCTATACCAAGTTACCAGTCCTTATAAGAACTTTTGTGGACCAAGCAGGTTGTGTATTAGTGTTTAGCAGACTGTACGTCAGTCCCTATACCGCTGAAGGACTGCTGCAGTATAGGGCAGCGGTCAGCAGTGGTGCACGTCAACCCTATCTATTGTGGACCGATAGCGGTCCTTACAGAACAGCAGACTGTACCGCACTCAAGCCTATGTACCGTAGCACCCTATACCAAGTTACCAGTCCTTATAAGAACTTTTGTGGAACAAGCAGGTTGTGTGTTAGTGATTAGCAGACTGTACGTCAGTCCCTATACCAATGAAGGACTGCTGCAGTATAGGGCAGCGGTCAGCAGTAGTGCACGGCAACCCTATGTATTGTGGACCGATAGCGGTCCTTACAGAACAGCAGACTGTAACGCACTCAGGCCTATGTACCGTAGCACCCTATACCAAGTTACCAGTCCTTATAAGAACTTTTGTGGACCAAGCAGGTTGTGTGTTAGTGATTAGCAGACTGTACGTCAGTCCCTATACCAATGAAGGACTGCTGCAGTATAGGGCAGCGGTCAGCAGTGGTGCACGTCAACCCTATCTATTGTGGACCGATAGCGGTCCTTACAGAACAGCAGACTGTACTGCACTCAGGCCTATGTACCGTAGCACCCTATACCAAGTTACCAGTCCTTATAAGAACTTTTGTGGACCAAGCAGGTTGTGTATTAGTGTTTAGCAGACTGTGCGTCAGTCCCTATACCGCTGAAGGACTGCTGCAGTATAGGGCAGCGGTCAGCAGTAGTGCACGGCAACCCTATGTATTGTGGACCGATAGCGGTCCTTACAGAACAGCAGACTGTACCGCACCCAAGCCTATGTACCGTAGCACCCTAGACAGACCAAGTTACCAGTCCTGATAAAGAGCTTTGTGGAACAAGTGAGTTGTGAATGATTAGCAGACTGCAGCAGAAGGGCAGCAGTCAAGTATAATATTCTTTCTATATTTGGAAGAAAGAATATTATACGTGTACAAGCCTATTACCGTACCACTGATACCAGTCCTGAAAAGAACCTTTGTGGAACTAATAGTAACAGCAAGTCTTTAAAATTATCCTCACTGCCTGACACACTGCTTCCTGCCTGTCCCTATACAAATTGGCAAAAAAGAGTAGGCTGGAACGATTAGCTGGAACAGCTCTTTTGTGGACCTGATAGTAACAGCTAATGATGATGATGATGATGATGATGAAGAAAGACTAATCTGGCTGAGCTGTCCCTAAAATAGCAGCATACAGCGCTCTGTCCCTTTATCTAAACTGACAAAAGAAACTCAGGCTGCTGACCTAACACCTATACCAGTCCTGAAAAGAACTTTTGTGTACCAAATAGCTAGCGTTTTCTCTGTCCCTACTCCACACAGGATCCTTTCCCTACAGTGACAGAAGAAAGAATGTAAAATGGCCACCGGATCGGGTGTATTTATAGGTTAGGGGGAATGTCCAAGTGTCCATGAGCTGTCATGTCTCAATTGGTTGTCCTGTAACACATGATAAACGTGTCACGAAAGGTTAAAGTTCTTGTATACATTAAACACGTAAGTCCGCCGGGGCGAACGACGGAAAAAGGCGTTCGAACCCGCGGACGGCGAAAGTCGGAAATTCGCCGCGAAACGACCGCCGGGCGAACCGTTCGGCCATCACTACTGCTGCATTGCTAATTGCAAGTGTTCCCAAGCAGCTTTAATATCATTACCAGAGTCTCAATTAGGTTACATTAATAACGTACCAAGTGTAAAAAAAGTCAGGTGTGGGGTGTACTCTGTATTAGACATTTTATATTTGTGACTGCAAAACTTGTCAGTGCTATGAAGTAAACAAGCCAGTATTGAGACAAAAAGCAGGTGTCACCAAGACAAGCTGACACTTTAAAGAGGAACTTTACCCATAGCAACTTGATAAAATTATGTTCTTTAGGAAAGTACATACTTTCCACATTAATAATTATGCTACCAAAATGAATGTGTTTAACCACTTCAATACAGGGCACTTTCGTCCCCTTCCTTCCCAGCCCAATTTTCAGCTTTCATCGCTCTAGCGCTTTCAATGACAATTGCGCGGTCATGCTACACTGCACCCAAATGAAATTTTTATCATTTTGTTCGCACAAATAGAGCTTTATTTTGGTGGTATTTATTCACGACTCCGTTTTTTATTTTTTGCGATATAAGTGCAAAAAAAGCGGAAATTTGGAAAAAAAACTATATTTTCTTTTTTCTATTTTAAAAGAAATCCAATCAAATCAAATTTTGTCATAAATTTAAGCCAAAATGTATTCTGCTACATGTTTTTGGTAAAAAAAATTCCGTTAAGTGTATAATAATTGGTTTGTGTGATCACGGACATATGTACACAAATGATCATGTACATATGTGTGCAGGTGATCACGTACATATGTGTGCAGATAATCATTGGGACATGTGATTTTAGTGGGACATATGTGGGGGACATGTTTTTATTATTAGGGACATGTGTTTTTATTATTTGGGGACATGTATGTTTTGGGGACATGTGTGTTTTGGGGACATATGTGGGGACTGTGTTTATACTGTGTGGTGTGTTGTGTGTTTACACTAGACTGGTGATCAGTGAGTAAAAAGCTGTAAAAACAGCTCATACTCACTGATCATCAGCCGGCTGCAGTGATCTGCTCTCCTCTCCTCAGCGATGACTTCTGTGTGAGGAGAGGAGGAGCTGATTGCCTAGCAACCGGCTGTTTGTTTACATCACATGATGGCCGTGATTGGACACGGCCGTCATGTGATCAGCAGGGCCAATCACAGAGCCCTCCTGCCAATCTGAGATGCGCTGTGTCCGGGTGACACGGGCACATCGGGATCGCGCGCAATCCAGCTCCTTCTGAAGGACGTTCCTGAATGTCCTATCAGAAGTAGATGGCTCCCACCCAGCCGTATATGTGCATTGGCCGGGTGGGAAGTTGTTAAAATTGCCTCCAGCATTGCTCCTGTTTTTTTTTTTTTTTTGCTGGAGGCTGCCATTTGGTTGAAGCCCAGAGCCCCTTGAACAGCAGTAAATGATAAATCAGAACTAAACACATCGATTTTCAAAGTTTCAGTTTCAAAAAACAGTTACATTCCTGTCAAACCATCAAATGACTGGTGTCATAACTGATTACTATGGCAGTTGCAGATCAAACAGAAGAAGTTCCTTGGCTGTTAACCAAGATAGTGTCACGGTTCCTACTGTGCCATGCAAATGGCCAGCGTGGTCTCGCCCCAAGTGGTTCAAGGAGGTATTGAACCCATGACTTTCTATGTACTGGTTCGGCTGTATTGCCTCTGAGCCACACCTCAGTTCATTATCCAGCCTGGTTTCCAGCTATGCTTTGTCCTGCATGCAACACTGAGGGCTATACTCTGGATCTTGCTTTGCAATTAGCACCTGTCACTCCTGGTTCAGCTGAGGCAGTTTATCAAATCAGTTGCGTATAAAACACTGCCTCACCCTGAGGGCTATGTCAGTTAATTTTTTCTTGTATTGCCAAAGGTTTTTGTTTTCCTGTGTTCTTATTTTCAAGTTTCAGTGTTCCAAGACTGACCCCAGCTTCTGACTCTGGCTCTGGCTCTGTTCATTGTTAACTCTGACTTCTGGAATCCCTGACTACCGCTTCACCTTGACAATCCTTTGGTAAATTCCCTGTCAAGCCCCCATGCACAGATTCACAGCCCAGGTAGCCTTTTACCTAGTAGGTGGGCTGTGTGTATTTGCAAGGGTGAGCATACATCTCTGCACTATGGACCCCAACCAAGGTAGGCCGTTACAGATAGGAGGGTTTAACCACTTCCCGACCGCCGCACGACGATGTACGTCGACAGAATGGCACGGGCAGGCATAAGGGCTTACATGTACGTCCTTGCCTGCCCGCGGGTTGGGGGCCCGATCGGGCCCCCGCCCGGTGCCTGCGGCGGTTGGTATTCGTTCGGGAGCGATCCCGGACGAGGGGACGGCCATTCATTCATGGCCACCCCCTCGCGATCGCTCCCGACGAATGAAAATGCTCCGTGACATCACTTCCTCTCCTGTAATGTAAACACAGGAGAGGAAGTGATGTAATCTCTCCTCCGTGTCGGTATTTTTCGTTCCGACACCGAGGAGAGAGGATCGGTGAGTTGCACCAACACGACACTACACAGTAGAACATGCCAGGCACACTCACACCCCCCCCGATCACCCCCCCAATTACCCCTGCCCCCCAGTCACAGTGACACCAATGTCATTATTTTTTTTTATTTTTATTTTTTTTCATTGGTGTCATTTGTGACTGTAATAACTGTTAGGGCAGTTAGGGTTAGCCCCCTTTAGTTCTAATGTACCCCCCTAACCCCCCCAATAAAGGTTTAACCCCGTGATCACCCCCCGTCGCCAGTGTCACTAAGGCTGGGTTTACATTGCAGCGGTTTATGAGAACGGATGTGATTCGCACCGCACTGCAGTGCAAATCACATCCGATCTCTGTGCGATTCGAGTTCAGCCATACAGATAGTATGGCTGAATTTGTGTCGCACCCGCCGCAAACTTGCACGGGACACTTTTTTGGTCCGCAGCAGAATCGGATCGCATGGGTGTTCACACCATGCGATCCGAGTTTGCAGATCGCACTGCGATATGCGAACTGATCTGGGGGTGTCATTAACATTTCACTGACACTCCCAGCAGTTTGCATAGGGCAGTGTGAACTGCCGCCGGGAGGCATGTGATGCGGGAACCCGCCGCGGATTCGTGGCGTTCCCGCATCGCTCCAGTGTGAACCCAGCCTAATAAGCGATCGTTTTTCTGATCGCTGTATTAGTGTCACAGGTGACGCTAGTTAGGCAGGTAGGTATTTAGGTTCGCCGCAGCTTTTTATAGCGCCAGGGACCCCCATATACTACCGCATAAAGCCCCCTGATTGCCCCCTAGTTAACCCTTTCACCAGTGATCACCATATAACTGTTACAGGTGACGCTGGTTGGTTAGTTATTTTTTTATAGTTTCAGGGCACCCGCCATTTATTACCTAGTCTCACTAGTGTACCCCTAAATTTAGGGGTGTCTACTTTTCAAAATGGGGTCACTTGGGGGGGGGGGTTTGTGCCATCTTGGCATTTTATGGCCTTCAAAACTGTAACGCCCTTAGAAAGCCTGAAGGCGGTGCTTGGTTTTCGGGGCCCCGTACGCGGCTAGGCTCCCAAAAAGTCCCACATATGTGGTATCCCCATACTCAGGAGAAGCAGCAGAATTTATTTTGGGGTGTCATTTCACATATGCCCATAGCATGTGTGAGCAATATATCATTTAGTGACAACTTTGTGAAAAAAAAAAAAATTAAAGTTTGTAATTTTCCCGCAACTTGTGGCAAAATATAAAATATTCCATGGACTCAAAATGCCTCTCAGCAAATAGCTTGGGGTGTCTACTTTCTAAAATGGGGTCATTTGTGGGGGTTTTGTGCCATCTTGGCATTTTATGGCCTTCAAAACTGTAATAGGTAGTGAGAAGTGAAATCAAAAATTTACGCCCTTAGAAAGCCTGAAGGCGGTGCTTGGTTTTCGGGGCCCCGTACGCGGCTAGGCTCCCAAAAAGTCCCACATATGTGGTATCCCCGTACTCAGGAGAAGCAGCAGAATTTATTTTGGGGTGTCATTTCACATATGCCCATAGCATGTGTGAGCAATATATCATTTAGTGACAACTTTGTAAAAAAAATTTTTTGTCATTATTCAATCGCTTGAGGCAAAAAAATAAAATATTCAATGGGCTCAACATGCCTCTTATCAATTTCCTTAGGGGGTCTTCTTTCCAAAATGGGGTCATTTGGGGGGGTTTTGTACTGCCCTGCCATTTTAGGACCTCAAGAAATGAGATAGGCAGTCGTAAACTAAAAGCTGCGTAAATTCCAGAAAACGTACCTTAGTTTGTAGATGTGACAACTTTTGCGCAAACCAATAAATATACAATTATTGACTTTTTTTTTTACCAAAGACATGTGGCTGAATACATTTTGGCCTAAATGTATGACTAAAATTGAGTTTAATTTTTCTAATAACAAAAAGTAGAAAATATAATTTTTTTTCAAAATTTTCGGTCTTTTTACGTTTATATCGCAAAAAATAAAAATCGCAGAGGCAATCAAATACCATCAAAAGAAAGCTCTATTTGTGAGAAGAAAAGGACGCAAATTTTGTTTGGGTACAACATTGCATGACCGCGCAATTACCAGTTAAAGCAGCGCAGTGCCAAATTGTAAAAAGACCTCTGGTCATTTACCAGCAAAATGGTCCGGTCTGAAAGTGGTTAAAGGGGTTGTAAAGGTAAATGTTTTTTCACCTTAATGCATTCTATTCTGACAGTGCCTGCGCCCCCAGCCCCCCCGTGTTACTTGCCTCACCCCTGGAAACTCCCGCGCTCGTCCCCCGACGTCCTTTCCACCGTTCAGCCTGGCCGCTGATTGGCTGGAGTGGATGGATGGAAAGCAGCGCAGCCATTGGCTCACGCTGCTGTCAATCACATCCACTGACGCGGAGCGCCGGGGGCAGGGCTGTATGATACAGCGAGCGGCTATAGCCGCCGGCTGTATCACGGAGCGCGCCCGCAGATGCTTCTCACCATGCGAGGGAGCTCGCATGAACGTGAGAAGCACCTGCGGGAGGAAGCAGAGACAGCCGCCGAGGGACCCCAGAAGAGCAGGTTCGGGACCACTCTGTGCAAAACGAGCTGCACAGTGGAGGTAAGTATAACATGTTTGTTATTTAAAAAAATTAAATAAAAGTCACTTTACAATTCCTTTAATTTCGCTTTAAGGCTTTTAATGTTTTACATAACTATACCTGCAAAATGAGCCAGACTGAAGTCATCTAGCAGGACTTACTTTTCTTCCTAAAGTTCCACTTTAACTAATGGCAGTAAAACCCTTTTGAAATACCGGAATGGCCTTCATTTAATAAATATAGCAAAAACACACAATAGTAGGCTGCAACTCCCAAGCTGGCTGAACACTGGCAGATTTTTGTAGGAATGTTTCTTACAAAAAATCTCTTTAGTACATCCGAGACTTGGAGAGTTGTCTGAATGAAAGTACTTCAAAACTTTGTTAGCTAGTATAGCCCTGATCATGATAAAGGCACTGATCCATACAGACACTATGCTAATAATAATAATAAGAAAAAGTGGGGCGAATGGCGCTACAATCAAATTGAGAGGGCTATACCACTCTCTGCACCTTAACAAATAGTGTCATCTAAAAACGAATAAATGTGCTCTAAATACACTAAATTAGTATTCCAAGTAAACCACTAGGTAGAAAAAGTGCAATACCACATACACAATACCTCTACATAAGACCTCAATTACAAAATTAATCCCCAGTAAGTGAAGAAATTCCTAGCTGTGAAAAACACCACACACTATATAATTAAACAGCTCCAGTAGTGACTATGTATCAGACTGGCAGATACAGGCGGTCCCCAGGTTGTAGGTTTGTTCTTAATTTTAATCTGTTTGTAAGTTGGAACAGGTACATTTTTTAAGTGTATTTCAAGCCAAAAAACTATTTTTAAGCTTTTTGGATATCATAGGGAAGGGTTAACACCCCTGTAACGTTTGTTTTGCTGTCTGTGCCCCTATTCAGAAGATTTCCTCTCATGTTCTGTCCCAATGACAATTGGATTTTGAACATTTTGGGGTACTGTGGAAACATGGACTGGTGATAAAGCATCAGTGGAGACACCTTTTTCCCATAATAACTCTTACAGGAGAGAATTTCTCTTCCTAGGGGTAGATTTCCTCTCACTTACTGTTGTCTCCCTCTGTTTGTAAGTAGAGTAGTTTAGAAGTGAATGAATGAATGAATGAAATACTTATATAGCGCACAATGCGAACTGAATCGCCTCTAGAAGTCAGATCTTTGTAACTAGGGGACCTCCTGTATGTAGATTATATATAAATATAATAGTAAGTGTTTATATATAAAAAAAAACAATAGTCCATCAACCAAAAAGATATGTGCATCAACAAAAAGAGAATAAGTTGTAGTCCCACACAAAAAATGTGCAATAAACTGTTAAAATTGCCAACAATTTCCAAGGTGACAAAAGTGCTCAACAGGTCAGGTGACTTTTCTGCTCCCTTATATGGGTCCCCACTCACCGTCTCCTATCACCCCCACCAGAGTAGATGGCATGTACAGATAACCAGAGATTAGGTGTCCCTTGGTGAATCCTTCAAGTGATTCGCCGATGGCCTGGCGTAGTATCCCTTTAAGGGATACGATCTCATGCTCAGGAATCTCCTACCCAAGAAACTCCAGTCCCGGTTACCAGCAGATAAATCGTGAGATCACAGGGGATAACCTCACAAGAAAAAGAAGATATGCCTCCCATAGTGCATTAAAGGATTATTTATTTAAAAAAGTCCATTAAAATAAAGCTTCCCACAAAGCAAGTAAAAAGCTACTATAAACTATGGTCGGTACAGTGTATTCAAGGGCCAGAATACAGCTGCTCTCCAGGCTCCCATACTGGAAATGACACAAGTGCGTTTTTCACATTTTCGTTCACATTTTCGTCAAAAACATTTTCAAAGGCAGCCACCTCTGGAAATTGACTAGAGTAATGGCACTGCTGGGACAGTTAAAGGGCAAAATTTATAAACCTATTTCAAGACAATTTCATGGTCCAGTTTGAAGCCCCAACTAGGAATGACGCTCTGCTGGAGCTGGTAATCTCAAACCATGCAGAGCTCATTACCAAAATGCATATTAAAGAACATCTTGCTAGCAGTGACCATAACATGATTTTATTTAATGTTAGCTGTATACAACAAACACATACAGGAAAGATATAAACACTTGACTTTAGGAGAGAAAAGTTTCCAAGGATGAGGGCTGCTCTCCAAGACTTAGACTGGGAGGGAATATTGGCATCAATGGACACAGAACAGAACAGAAATGGGAATTCTTCAAAAAGACTGTATGTAAACTCACTGAAAAGTATATTCTCATGGCCAATAGGCTAAAAATAAAATGTATGTGACTCACAGCCAAAGTTAAAATGGCTATAAATAATAAGAAAATAACTTTTAAAAAATATAAAAGTGAAGGAACACTATATCAACAGAATATGTAAAAAGGAAATCAAGGATGCAAAAATTCAAAACCAATGGCAGATTGCAAAAGATAGTAAGATAGTCCCAAAAAAAATATTCAAATATATTAATAGTAAAAAGGTCAGGTCCGAGCATTTAGGCCCTTTACAAAATAATCTAGAGTGGGTGACTGGGTACAAAGAGAAGGCAAATGTATCAAATACTTTCTTCACCTCTGTGTATACAAAGGAGCACTGGGGAGCTAATGTCCGTAATGGAGATGGTATTGACAAAGCCCCAGATGATCCACAATGGCTCAAAAGTGATATGGTCCAGAAATATTTAGAAAGAATAAAGGTGGATAAAGTACCTGGACCAGATGGCATCCGGTTTCCAAAGTGAGCAAAGTCCTTTCTTATATTAACAGAGATATGGACTCCAGAGAGTGAGATATCATTTAGTTAGAAATCATTAGTAAGACCTCACCTGGAATATGCAATTCAGTTTTGGACACCAGTTCTCAAAAAGGATATCGGGGAACTGGAGAAAGTGCAGAAAGGACAACCAAACTGATAGGAGGCATGGAGGAGTTCAGCTAGGAGGATAGATTATAGGAGTTTTTATACTGAACACTGTCTCAGTGTTCATTCCGTTGCATGCATGTACTCACATCACATTAGGGTCAGAGGCAGAATAGAAGATACATTCTGATATTGGACCAGGAATCAATCCATAACAATTGGTTCTGGCCAGCTCAGTTGATTGCTTTAAAAAGGCCTGATTCTTTCCTAAATGTACATAATATAACTGGGTACTGACATTTATAGGTAAAGCTGATCCAGGGAAAATCTGATTTCCTCTCGGGGGATTAGGAAGGAATTTTTTCCCCTGCTGTAGCAAATTGGAGCATGCTTTACTGAGATTTTTTTTGCCCTCCTCTGGATCAACTGAGGGTTAAGGATTGTGTATATGGGATTGTATTTTTTATTTTTTTTGGTTGAACTAGATGGACTTGTGTCTTTTTTGCAACCTGGCTAACCTTATATAACTAGCCACAGCCAATCAACAGGTATGCAGCCAAAATTATTGGCTATAACCTGCTGACAAATTTCTGCTGTGTCCAATCACAGAACAGGTCAGCAGGGGTGTGCCCATGCACACCGCTAAACTAGGAAGTACACTACTAGGGTACATCATGGTGCCTGGGCCTGCTGCCCGCCAGCAGTAAATGTACTGCTGGTGGTCAGCAAGAGGTTAAATAACCTGTTAATGTCAGAGTATTAAGTGCCTGAATTTTATAGAACATAATCATAATTTTTTTGAAGCACATTACCAACTTTGGCACTCTCTCCACTTATGACTTTTAATGCAGTATTATGTCTATTATATTTAAATGTTTTTAGGTTAATGCTAAAGTCTGGTAAAGTGGGAAACAGGAAAAGCTTGTATAGTGAAGCACACAGTGACCTGGAACACGCAGAAAAGCTATCAGTGAGAAAAGTCTCAGTGTTGTAGGTAGGGAAGTACTGGTAAAATGCGGGTCACTATAGGGTGATCCAGAATTCACCCCTCTAGGGAAATTTTAAGAGGATTTTAAACTGCATGTGTTGGGAGTATTCTTAGTTCCATAATTCACTGGAACAAAATGAAATTACCATCAATATTCATTATTTTATCTTTTATAAATTAATTACATATTTTAAATAATACAAGAGCACATTTCAGGAAATCAGCAAACACAGCAACCGGAGACACTCAGAGGTTAGCGAAATAGTATCTACTGCCCATAACAAGCAAGGTTCTTGCTTCTATCTTTCTATTGAGCGTTTAAAATCCATCTGAACCTTGAGTTTAAATCAGCTAAATACATTCCAAGGTGAATCAAAACAAAAAGAAGTTTAAAGTCTTTAAAGCTACCCTTGCAGTAAAGAAGGTAAAAACTGAATTCATCCAAACAGTGGCGCAGAGACCCCAGTTGCAGCAGATTACATAATCATGCACAAGGGATACATGAGGAAGGGTCACTTTGCAGTGTTCAGCACAGCTTTGAGGGATATTTTTGATTCAGCATCCAGTTGGCCTACTCTGCAAAATGGTAAATGAGATGTTGAGAAAGTAAATAGGTTAGAGTGAGAACCAAAAGGAGTGTGAAAGAAGGGTTTCGGTAAAAAAGGGTAAGGCATTTCATATGGATGTATGAAAAGGGGGACCTGGCCAAAAATGCATTGAGGCCATTACCTAATACACCACTATATTGATTAAAAAGCTGTTATGGTGAAAATAAAAATACAAAGTTAGAGTTATGCTGTGCTTTTTTTCTTCAAAAATTCAGATGGACCTAGAAATAGAACAGATCAAATCTGTCCGACGGAATCAATTTCTATCGGGAAAACCGTTCGTCTGTATGCTGATCCGATGGACCAAGTACGATGCAAGGGCAGCTATTGGCTACTGGCTATTGAACTTCCTTGTCTAGTCCCGTCGTACATCATCACGTTCAAAACTAATGGACTTTGGTCTGTTCATATGTGGGCAAGCCCGTTCGGTCGGAACTCCATTGGAAATCCATCTGGAAGACTGTCGGAAAGTCCGGCCGTATGTACGCGGCATTAGAATAAAAAAAAGTTGTCTGCTATCATTCTATATATTCACACCATGCATAAAGATGAGCTAATCTTTCAATGAGCTAAAAGAAATACATACATCAATACAATGCTCATCTCATGACATAACAATTGAACATCTCTGTGACAGATTTTGGGGATAGAATGGATATCGTGTTAGCACAGACTCAAACTAGCTGCATGTTGATTAATTGACTACAAGCATAGCAAAGGATACAATCATATATTTAATTACAGTCTGCAGTTATTAGTGATCTTGGTATATTGTGCATTCAGAAACCATAGCACACAGTTTTGTTGTGTATGCTTAAAAAAAAAAGGTGGCCCACACAAATCATTTGGAGATATTATCTTCCAATATACATTCTATGTATGGGATAAAATGAAAACTTTTACAATTAATCTTGTTTTTTTTTTTTTATGGGGAGGGTGTCAAGGTGAAGCAGGTGGCAACAAACCACAGTCATCAATATCAGGCTACCGCTTGATCAATAAACAATGTCTGACAAATAATGAACATTGAACTATAACAGGGAGGCAACAAATATATCCTGTATCATATAAACTGTATATGTATGCAATTATATATATATATATATATATATATATATATATATATATATATATATATATTTTTTTTTTTTTTTTTTAAGGGGATCCCAGGGAGAGTATGGAATGGGCAAAAATAAAACCAGATTGCAATAAAAAAAAAAAATAGCATATACACTCGCAAGTCAAAGGAACTGCATATTAGGGTAAGCTTGCAAGAGATTTAAAGCGGAGGTCCACCCTAAAATGGACCTCCGCTCATCGGAATCCCCCCCCCCTCCGGCGCCACAATCGGCACCTTTCAGGGGGGAGGGGGGTGCAGTTACCTGGATAATCCAGGTAACTGCACCCACTTCCGGGCTAGCTCTCTGCGGAACGGGGCGTACGTTACGCCCCGTTCCGCAAGCGCCCGCCCCCTTCAGCAAGTGCCCCGCTGCCTGCTGGGAAACACACAGCTCCCAGAGGCAGCGGGGACCGTCCGGATTGCGCCGCGCGGCTCGCGCATGCGCAGTAGGGAACCGGGAAATGAAGCCAAAAGGCTCCATTTCCTGATTCCCATACCCAAGATGGCGGCGGGACCCGGCAGCCGAGCGAGCGATCGGCTTCGGGTGCCGACATCGCGGGCGCGCTGGACAGGTAAGTGTCACTATTTAAAAGTCAGCAGCTGCAGTATTTGTAGCTGCTGGCTTTTAAAAAAAAAAAAAAAAACGCGGAGTCCCGGTGGACTCCCGCTTTAAAAATGCAAATTAAAAGCATTGAGCTGAAGAGGGGCTTGTAGGTAAAATAATAGAATCTGCCATGGATTGGTAAAACCTATAATATAATACATACATGCTTTAGAAGAATATCAGTTGTTCTTTCTATTCCATTATGTATGAAATGACACAATAAAATCTATTGCTCTAAACTGTATATGCCTATTCTAAGCCATTAGAAATCCTGTAGAGTGTGCTGGAAAGTTTCCTTAGAGGTGAAGAAGGTTGCTAGAAGAAAAATGAGCTGCCACTATACCTATAAATGGGCTGTTCACACTTTTACAAATGCTTAAATGACTATATGGTGACATGCCCATACTATATTGTAAAATTGACCAGTTAGCTTTAAAGGGGTTGTCCACGCTCCCTCAAATGGAACTGCTCAAAGAAGCAAGAGAAGTGATGGGTTCAACTGAAAGCCATTATTACTGTTACTAAGAATAGGATATCTCAATGTGACACTATCTTCAGATAATACATTAGCACAACTCATGGGAAACTCTAAAGATTTCCTTTGAGACTATAACATGGCATGGTTGTCAACTGCTTATAATGCATAAATATTGCTTTATACAAGATGCATTTGACCTCTATATGAAAAAAACATCTCCCCGATAAGGAACTTGCACTGCTGATTTGCTATGTTAGTGGTCCTTTCTTATTTGCCTTTGAGTGATAACACTGTCCTTGAACCAACAGAAGTTTGAAAAGGACAGGTCCATGCCAAATATAAGATCAGCAGTCTCCTCTCCTGAAATACTGTGCATCTCATAGAGTTGCAAGCTGCCCTTGTTGTAACCAACTGCCTAATAAAAATGTGCCATGGAAGAAAGTTTGACAGATTCGAATTGGCTGCTGTGGGTAACTGAAACTATTCCTCAGTCAGACAAGCTTATCTAGACTTTCATTGCATTTTCACTTCTAGTGGGCTTCCCTGAAACAACTTCACTTCCTGTAAATATAAAAATTAATAAATCTTATTTGTGTATTTATATGCAGTACATGCAAGCTAAACTACAGGCAAATAACTTAATACACCATAAAAGCACATATATGGGAGCTGTCTCATCTAATAAAAGACATGTCTTTTTTGTCCATCCAGTCCTGGGATTTACACAGCCCTACCACACAGCACAGCCACCCTGATGAATAGACAGTATACTCTTCTGCAGTACCCAATACATATCGCTCAAACCAATTCTGGCTCTCAAAGCTTGCATGAAGAAATTTGCAGGCCATGCACTAGATGATGGTGCTGTATAAAACTTTATTCATTCAATGCATGCTCTCGCATTTCTGGTGAACAAATGTGCATGTAGGATTTGCACCAGGTAATGTCCCTTCCTCTCTAAGGCTGGATTCACACCTATGCATTTTTAGTGCTTTTTGCATTTTGCAGATTTGCACTACAGAACGTGTTCCATAGGAAACAATGTTCAATGGACTGTAGTGCAAATCTGCAAAATGCAAAAAGCACAAAAAAATGCGTAGGTGTGAATTCAGCCTTAGGCCTTATGCTGAATTCACACCTATGCAGTTTTAGTGCTTTTTGCAGTTTTCAGATTTGCTCTACAGTCCATTTACCATTGTTTCCTATGGAACACGTTCTGTAGTGCAAATCTGCAAAATGCAAAAAGCTCTAAAAATTCATAGGTGTGAATCCAGCCTTAGGCCTGGTTGACACCTATGCATTTTTTAATGCATTTTCAGTTTTGCAGAAACACACTACAGTCCATTTAACATGGTTTCTTATGGGTCATGTTCACATCCATACATTTTATGGAAAGGGCCAGGGACTTTTTTAGGTTTTTGGTTCCATAGACTTCAATGGATCAGAAATGTGTATTGAAAAACCCAAAATGCAAACTGCAACCTGCATAGGTGTGAACCAGGCCTTATTTTGCTGCGGTACAGGGCATTATAAAGACTGAAATAAAGTCAAATTCAGGTATTTATACTAGCTGCATTTAAACTTGACCTCCTGCCACAAAAACTTTCAGCTAAATAGATTTCTCAATAGCCAAAAACACACTTTGTGTGCACCACCCTGCCTTTGAAAACCCAGTTACTGCTTGGTAAAACTAGTACTGACAGCATGCAGAAAACTACAGGAAGGGGTGGAGACAAGACCAGTCTCCCTGCACAAGAAGAGAGAGCATCAGTGAGCCATCTGTATTAATGGAAGCTTTTGCACAGAGGCAACATTTTGCATTGGAATGCTGCACAAATCTGGAAGAAATGCACAAATTTGTTTTATTATTATTTTATTCATACAATATTATAAATATAATAATAGAGGTTTTTTTTAATATGTGCCTGGAGTTCAGCTTTATAAATTTGAAATGAATTGCAACTACTTTCCAAATAATGGACTACTTTTTTTGAATCAAACAGGAATCGCAATTTAACTGGGATAATTTTGGAAATGCGCACATACAAGCCAGCTAGGAATAATAAAGATTTCTTTGCAGTCAGGAAAGCATCAAGCTTACTACAACCCCTGACACAAACCTAACGAGTCTAGAACAGAACAAATGTATTTGGCTGCAGCAGTGACAGCACTTTGCAATGTGTCGTACCTATCAGAATAATGTATACCTCTGAGACATACCGTACATAGCTAGAATTACTGACGCTTCTGGCTCAGGGAGATAAGCCCTCATACGTGTTATGTGCCAGCTGGACATTTACAATTCAAATTGACATATAGATTTAATAAAATCCAGAGTCGTTGGTCCCTATGTTGTATATATTCCCAGAAATTTGGAAAGCATTCGCTCCAGCGACATGGAAGAATTAGACAATTATGCAAAGCAATTAATGCGTTGGTCTACTCGTTTGCTTTGCACTTTAATCAGTCTATAAAAGCAAGTTACTCTGAACTCACAAAGTTGAAAAGTGTATAGTTGTACTTTTATGTAGAAAGCCATGTAAATGAAACCCCCAAAAAATGGTATCTGATAATATGTTAATTTACTGCATGGTACAAACACATCTAATAATTGCTTTCAGTACAACAGTTTTTTTTAAATTTGATATTCGGCTGCAATGAGAGTGTCAGAGCCATGCATGAAATAGGCTCTCCATACGTCATCAAAATCTTGTAAATCCTCTGAGAATTTCTCTATGCCAGAGCGATACCCAACCGGGCCTTAAGCAGACATAAAGCAATAGTTATCCCCAAATTGATTTTTAGAACACCCAAGTTAGCTATCTTCGAGACCATGTGTTCAGCTTTATTCCAAATCTTAATTAGATTAAGATGGCTTAAGATAAGCAGAATTCAGCAGAGACAAGTAGAACTGTCCAGAGAAAGCACATACATTTCCATTTACTTCACACTTGCTGAAGATTCACATTGCTTCTTGGGAACAAAAATCAATATGTAGCCAGCGAAAGGCTACTGAAAATAAATGGAGCACGTACAAGTATAAAATAAGATTGTAGCTGTAGTTTTATTTGCTGTCATTTCATTTGTCGTTTTCGTCATTCAATTTGTCAATTCATTTGTCATTTAACAATACCCATGTTAAATATTACAGCTATCATTATTATATTAACGTAATAGCCGAAGACAGTTTCAAATATATAATCATCTGTAGCCCCAGGCAGGGATCCACTATAATGAGGGTGCTAGGTTAGGGGGTTAGAATTTTTTTAATTGAATATATTGTTGTTTCACCCTGCCTCAGATATCAGTAACTAGGCTGTACATAAACTATATTACCAAAGGTATTGGGACACCTGCCTTTACACACACACACATGAACTTTAATGGCATCCTAGTCTAATGCCCCATACACACTATCGGATGTTGGCTCAAACTTGTCTTGGATACACACAGTCACACTAAGTTGGTCGGAAATTGCAAACGTCATACAACATGTACGACAAGCCGAGAAAAATGAAGTTCAATAGCCAGTGCGGCTCTTCTGCTCGATTCCGGCAATGTGTGGAACTGTGTATGTCGGAATTGTGTACACACGATCGGAATTTCCAACAATGGATTTTGTTGTTGGAAGATTTGAGATCCAGATCTCAAATTTTGTGTGATTTTTGTGTGAATTTCCAACAAAAAGCTCCCGTCAAACTTTTTCTGTCAGAAAATCCTACCGTGTGTACGGGGCATTAGTCTGCAGGGTTCAATATTGAGTTGGCCCACCCTTTAAAGCTATAACAGCTTCAACTCTTCTGGGAAGGCTGTCCACAAGGTTTAGGAGTGTGTCTATGGGAATGTTTGACCATTCTTCCAGAAGCACATTTGTGAGGTTAGGCATAGATATGGAGGAGAAGGCCTGAATCTCAGGCCGCGTACACACGCGCGGACTGTTCGCCCAACCTTGTTCGGCAAACAGTTTGTCAAACAGTCCGCTCAAAATTTGCATGAGCGGACTTGCCCACACACGAGCGGACTGTTTGACGAACAAGGTTGGGCAAACAGTTCGCTCAACTTTTGAAATGAACGGACTCGCCCACGCAAGGAGGAGGCAAATCCGCCCATTTCGAGCGCGTGTACAGGTAGGCGGGGCCCGCGAAGGATACGTCGCGGGCTCCGCCGCCTGGAATGGGCTTAAAGGGGAACCCCACGCCGAAAAAAATCGGCGTGGGGGTTCCCCCCAAGTCCACACCAGACCCTTGTCCGAGCACGCTACCCGGCCGGCCAGGAAAGGGGGGCGAGCGAGCGCGCGCCCCCCTCCTGAGCCGTACCAGGCCGCGTGCCCTCAACATGGGGGGGTGCCTTGGGGAAGGGGGGGCCGCGCGGCCCCCCCACCCCAAAGCACCTTGTCCCCATGTTGATGAGGACAAGGGCCTCTTCCCGACAACCCTGGCCGTTGGTTGTCGGGGTCTGCGGGCGGGGGGCTTATCGGAATCCGGGAGCCCCCTTTAAGAAGGGGGCCCCCGGATACCGGCCCCCCACCCTATGTGAATGAGTATGGGGTACAATGTACCCCTACCCATTCACCTGTGAACTAAAGTACAATAAAAAACACAACACAGAGAAAAAATATTTTATTGCACAGCTCCGGGGGTCTTCCGTCTTCGGGGGTCTTCTCGCCGGACTCCTCCGCTATGTGTGTGTAGCTCTTTTGCTAGCGGAGGAGTCCGGCTTTCTTCCTCCCCGCCGCCGGCCTCTTCTCCCGACTTCGGGGGTCTTGTCCCCCTCTTCGGTTCTTCTGCCGGGCCACCGCGCCTGGTCCGGTGGCCCGGTCTTCTGTCGCCGTCTTCCGTTCTTCTGTCGCCGCCTTCGGTTCTTCTGCCGGGCCACCGCGCCTTCTTGTAGCTCTTTTACAGGCGGTGGCCCGGTCTTCTGTCGCCGATGTCGTCGCCGCCGCCTTCCGTTCTTGTTCTTCTTCTTCTTCTCCTGGAGATGTTGACTCGACGAGCTCTCCGGCCGGAATGCCGGGGACGCGCTGTGCGGTCACTTATATAGTGACAATGGGGCGGGGTCACATGGTATATGTCACATGGGTTGGTCACATGGTGACCCCGCCCCCTTACGATGTCATAGTCCCCATGTGACATCAACCCATGTGACCAACCCATGTGACATATACCATGTGACCCCGCCCCATTGTCACTATATAAGTGGCAGCAGAGCGCGTCCCTGGCATTCCGGCCGGAGAGCTCGTCGAGTCAACATCTCCAGGAGAAGAAGAAGAAGAACAAGAAGAAGAACAAGAACGGAAGGCGGCGGCGGCGACGACAGCGGCGACAGAAGACCGGGCCACCGCCTGTAAAAGAGCTACAAGAAGGCGCGGTGGCCCGGCAGAAGAACCGAAGGCGGCGACAGAAGAACGGAAGACGGCGACAGAAGACCGGGCCACCGGACCAGGCGCGGTGGCCCGGCAGAAGAACCGAAGAGGGGGACAAGACCCCCGAAGTCGGGAGAAGAGGCCGGCGGCGGGAGGAAGAAAGCCGGACTCCTCCGCTAGCAAAAGAGCTACACACACATAGCGGAGGAGTCCGGCGAGAAGACCCCCGAAGACGGAAGACCCCCGGAGCTGTGCAATAAAATATTTTTTCTCTGTGTTGTGTTTTTTATTGTACTTTAGTTCACAGGTGAATGGGTAGGGGTACATTGTACCCCATACTCATTCACATAGGGTGGGGGGCCGGTATCCGGGGGCCCCCTTCTTAAAGGGGGCTCCCGGATTCCGATAAGCCCCCCGCCCGCAGACCCCGACAACCAACGGCCAGGGTTGTCGGGAAGAGGCCCTTGTCCTCATCAACATGGGGACAAGGTGCTTTGGGGTGGCGGGGCCGCGCGGCCCCCCCTTCCCCAAGGCACCCCCCATGTTGAGGGCACGCGGCCTGGTACGGCTCAGGAGGGGGGGCGCGCTCGCTCGCCCCCCTTTCCTGGCCGGCCGGGTAGCGTGCTCGGACAAGGGTCTGGTGTGGACTTGGGGGGAACCCCCACGCCGATTTTTTTCGGCGTTGGGGTTCCCCTTTAAGCCAATTCCAGGCGGCGGAGCCCGCGACGTCTCCTTCGCGGGCCCCGCCTACCTGTACACGCGCTCGAAATGGGCGGACTTTCCGAGCGGGAACAGTCCGCTCATTTCGAAAGTACAGCGGACAAGCCCACACACGGGCGGACTGTTCGCTCAAACACAGTTTCAGCGGACAGTTTTTCGGAATTTCCGAAAGACTTTGTCCGTCCAACTGTCCGCTGAAACTGTCCGCTGAAAGCCCACACACGAGCGGACTGTCCGCCCAAACACTGTTCAGCGGACAAGGTTGGGCGAACAGTCCGCCCGTGTGTACGCGGCCTCACTCTCTGCTCTAATTCATGCCAAAGGTGTTCTATTGGGTTGAGGTCAGGACTGAGGTGCAGTCCAGTCAAGTTTCATCATCCCAAACTCGCTCATCCATGTCTTTATGGACCTTGCTTTGTGCACTGGTCCAAATCATTTGGTGGAGGGGGGATAATGGTGTGGGGCAGATTTTCAGGGGTTGGGCTTGGTGCCTTCGTTCCAGGGAAGGAAGCTCTTAAGGTGTCAGCATACCAAGACATTTTGGACAATTTCACGGTCCCAACCTTGTGGAAACAGTTTGGGGATGGCCCCTTTCCTGTTCTAATATGACTGCACACCAATGCAAAAAGCAAGGTCCATAAAGACATGGATGAGCGAGTTTGGGGTGGAGGAACTTGACTGGTCTGCACAGAGTCCTGACCTCAACCCAACAGAATATCTTTGGGATAAGTTAGAGCGGAGTCTGAGAGCCAGGCGTTCTCATCCACATCAGTGCCTGACCTCACAAATGCGCTTCTGGAAGAATGGTCAAATATTCCCATAGACACACTCCTAAACCTTGTGGACAGCCTCCCCAGAAGAGTTGAAGCTGTTATAGCTGCAAAGGTTGGGCCAACTCAACATTGAACCCTACAGACTAAGACTGGAATGCCCTTAAAGTTCATGTGTGTGTAAAGGCAGGCATCTCAATAAGTTTGGTAATATAGTGTACATGTAAGCCTTCAAATGATTTTTTATTAGAAAGTGGTGTAACAATCTCCTCACTCTAAAAGAAGGCATCTGAATCTCTGGGGAAGAAAAGTTAGGATGGGGCAATTTATCAGATATTTGCCTTGGACCCAACATTGCCTTAAAATTACCCTGGCTAAATTATATCTATACATAGCAGATTAAAACAGCATTCAGTGAATTTGTCACCTGGTTTACTTTAAATCGCAAATACTGTTTTCTTTAAATAATGCAAAAATCACGAGCATGCTGTATGTGTCATAGCCATAGCAAACTCCATAAACTAACCATACTGCCATGTATAACAAGTAATCACAGCTATTTTTATATTTTTATCATTATTTAAGTAAATCTAAACCCAATCACCAATCTCTCCTATAAGTTGTGACATTCTTAATATTGATGTGCATGGTTGTCATTTTACTAAGCGACATCAACACAATCCTTAAAGTGTAAGTTCATCTTTACAAAAAAATCTGTGAGGTGAACTTACACAGGTCACCCTCCTCGTCGCCCCCCCCCCCCCCCCACCCCGGGCCTGCTGACCTGGAACATAGCAATATCTGATTCTAAGACCCTGTATATCCACGCAGGGAGTCTGGGGCTTAGAAATCCTTTCACACCCTAAAGAGGTCCTGAATATTTTTGAAAACTTCTATTTACCCACCCGCCTCCCTTCCCTTTCCAATCCTCTCACGACTGGCTAACCTCCCTTCCCCTACCCTCCTTAACCCCGCAAATTTAATCCCTCAATGCATCCTTTACAGAGGAAGAACTGCTTAGTGTAATCGAATCCCTAAAACTCTTGGTAGCTCCAGGCCCAGATGGGTTTACTGCTAGTTACAAGCACTACGCCCCCATTTTAATTCCATGCTTAACTACCATGTTCAATATAATTCTTAAAAGGAGACCATTTCCCAAATGAAATGACCCTGACCAACATGTCCGTACTTCCCAAACCTTTTAAGGACCACTCAGTCACACAAACGACAGACCGATATCGGTCAATAACAATGATCTTAATATCTTTAGTCAAGCTCCGGCTGATAGACTGGCTAACATTGTCGAGACTCTAACCTCTTCTGACCAATCAGGATTCATTCCAAATAGACTGATCACAGACAATATTTGTTTGACACTGAATGTTTTCCAAGACGCTAATCTACACACAAAAAACAAGTCCTTCTAGGAGGTGCAGCTTGCCACGGAAGGAGATGGACACTTGAAAGAGGAGCTCCACAACCAGAAGGGTCTGCTTGTTATACCTACAATGTGTTTTGTGTACTATTTTATGTGAAAAATTTATAAAAAACCTATTACAATTAAAAACAAGTCCTTCTATTGAGTCTGGACATTAATAAGGCTTTTGATGGCGTACTCTGGCCTTACTTATTCTCAGTCCTACAACGTATGGGGTTCAAAGACAAATTTCTAATGGCTGTACAAGCCCTGTACCCCCACCCCAAAACAAGAATTAAATTGCGATACGATGGCATCCTCCCACTTTAAACTCTACATGTATGTGGATGATGTTATGATCTTTTTGACCCAACCCCAAATCTCCCTACCCAATTTATATCCATATTATCTAAATTTGCCTCTATCTCTGGACTTACAGTAAACGTAACTAAATCGACTGCACTCCCATTAATTTACCCTCTGCTCAGTGTGAGACACTCCAGGGACCCTTCCCATTCCAATGGTCAACCAACAAAATTCCCTATCTTGGCACCTACATCACACCACAATGGTCTTCAATCTTCATTGTAAACTATTCAGCATGTGTGTGCTGACTACGAAGCTTGCTTAAAATCTGGAGCTTCTACCGCATTTCGTTTTGGGGAGTGTCATGGCAGTCAAAATGACCCTGTTACCAAAACTCCTATATCTATTTAGAGCCCTCCATATCACTATCCCTCCAAGCCCTGCGTATCACTAAAATCCTTTATTGATCAGCTACAGCAGGATGTTAATAGATTCATCTGGCAGAACAAAAGGCTGAGGTTTTCCAGACACATTTTATATAAATCTCAAACCACAGGGGGCCTAGGTCTACCAAATCTCTGGTTTTATTTCTTAGCTGCTCAATTTTCCCAGATAGCTCAGTTGAATATCCCAGATTTGAGGGTACCCTGGGTCAGGTTTGAATCCATCTCCATCAAACCTTATTACCTCCCATATATATTATGGTCACCCACCAACTCTATACACAAACCTATCCCCCTCAACTCCATAGTGACTCACTCTCTCATCCTTTGGAACCGATATACAGATAAACTTGGCTTAATTTAATCTACACCTCAAGGCTCATCCTTTTTAGGAGAACCCTTATTTGCCACAGGATTTGAACACCCAGATGGTTTCTCATGGTGGATATCTAACTCCCTCTTCACCTTAGCTGATCTCCAACTAGGAGATACATTTGCCACGTTTGATCTCCTCCGCACACAAAAGTAAATCCTGCATGGAGAACACTATCACTTTATACAAATAAGACACTTTTATATCTCCCGCTTTACTCTTACCCCATCCTCCCCACCTACATCCTTCGAATAGATCTGCTACGACTCCCCCAGAGGCAAGGGCCTTATATAAGAGCGCTGGCTTCAAGTTTCTCTGGTGAACCTCCATATAAAAATAAATGGGAGACTGACTGCAATGAACAGTTCACCCTGGAGGATTGGGACACAATGCTGGATAACTTACTCAAAGCTACAAAATCCTTGGCAGTTAGAGAAACGGCCTATAAGGGTTTGACTAGATGGTATTATACTCCTTCCAGACTCCAGGCAGTATTTCCTGGAATATCTGGACTATGTTTCAGGGGCTGCCAGCTTCCAGGTGCCTTTAAGCATGTTTTAGGATTGTGGGCTACTCTCTCCAGTGTGGAAGAAAGTGACTGCTATCATTTCTGCAATATCTGGTACTCCCCTAACAGCTCACGGTCTCAATGTGTCTGCTTGGAGCATCAATTCCAGGTATCTTCCACAAGGAGGGCTGTCTTATACACACTATCTGCATATCCACCTTGTGGGCCATTGATCTGCATTCGAAGACCCCCGCAGTACCCCTATTCTCCATTCTGAACAGAATAGATATGGTTATGAAAATGGAGAGGATTTTATATACCTTGCAGGATAAAATGCACCTGTTCGAGCGTAGATAGGATGCGTGGAAAGCCCACAGGCATATTTTACTATCACAAGACTAAATGCCAATCTAGGTTACCAGACCTTGCATGAGCAATGCTCTCAGGTATACCTCTCCCCCCAACTTCTTTATGTATTTATTATTTCACATGCACATAGCGCACCGTTAACATAACTAAGGACTGCTCATGCGCCAGTGACATTTAATATAGTAGGACGGATTCTGAGGAAACTGTATAAGTGAAGTTTCACAGTTGTTTCACAGTTGTGTAACTATAGCCATAGCAGTCCGCGAGACTGCTATAAAAACTGTGAATGGAAGGGAGCCCTCGGAATGGAGGTTGTTGAGGCAAATCAAAAATATAAAACCTGTGTGCATGTGAATATAACACAATCCAATGCTTTATTATTAAGGGTTGGAAAAGTTGCTGTTACATAACCCGTTACCCAGGCAAGAAGAGTAGACATCAGACACAAAGCTGGAATCCTCAGGAATATTGCCAATAGTCACATATTATCCCTCTTACAGACTGTACAGCATGGGGATTTTGTTTATCTGTCTTCACAGTGTACACATCTGGTCATCTCATCAGCTCTCTATGCCTAATGTAATCTTTCTCCAGTTGTAAAAAAATGTCCCCTCACCTAAAAACTGATTATGCATATTGCACTGGACCTATGTCCCTCAAAACTACATCTCCATGTCATCTTCTGCACCCCCCACATTACTTCAGAGAGTTCCATAAAGACTTCAATAAAGGGATATTCAGATCCTAGTGTGATCTTAGTCTGACCTCAAACAACAGCCTACCCATACACTCATTCTATGGCTGTAGATAGATGGATCTAAATGTTGCTTTGAGAATATTGTGCTAGATATAGATTGTTCCCTGATCTGGTTATTTCTTATTGATAATCTTCATGGTATGGTAAGGTGATTGACCTTTCAGCCCTTGGTTCCAAGCCTCTCTGATCCACCTCAAAATGCTATCATCATCATTATATTAAAAATGCATAGTTTAGCTACAGAACGGTTCTCTACCTACTTTTTTTTTTCTACATGGCATGTTTGCCTACTTCAAGGTTATATGTGCCTTGTTATCAATAAAGAATACTTTTGGCTATGCTAGAATAAGTGTGTTTCCAGGCACTCGCCATAACTCCATTATGGTCTCCTTTATCACCCTCATTTTTCCAAGGACCTAGACCCCTTTGGTACATGTGAAAAGATGGCTCTCTCCAATCAAATCCACCCTGGACCTCAGAATCGTACGACACAGATGTATGAGAATGAGTAAGAAGAGAACTTAATTGTGCAGTTTTATTGTAAAAAAGAGACCGAATACTCACAAACAGTATAAAAAAAATCACATATCAATCCTCATGGACTGTGATAATGTTTTCAACCAGTAAGATGGCGACTACAGGGTATGGCGATGTCACATGACCAGACTCCTCCCAGCGCATTTCGTCACTCACAGATGTCATCAGGGCGTGGTCATGCACGTACAATTTGATATATAATATATATATATATATAAAATAAAATGGAAATTAACTCGGGTTTAATCGAGGCGTTCCAAAGCCTGAGAAGAGAGTGAACACAAAGCTGGAAATGGCTTCAATTATCCACTTTATCCTCAAAATTACTGCTTACACCATAGGACAATCCTGTCCCCTTCCCAAACTTCAACAGTCATGTAATTTCCGGCAACATATCTAGAAACACAGTTTCTTTGATATCTGCCGGCTGCTGCACCAGACAGAATGTCAATATAGCTTCCTATCCGAACCTCATTACACAGACTAAATATTTATTCACTAATACTGCTCCTCAAAAACCTACAAAATGCTAAGTCATATTACCTATTACTTGGTCAGACCTCACACACATTAATGAATTGAACTCTAGAACCAAACCTGAGACTAGGAAATGTCATTGGTGTCTGAGTGACCACTTACACCACATTTAACAGGTCCTTGACATATTTAAAAAAAAAATCTACACACAATCATGATCAGGGCATCACATAAAAGGTTATTAGGGTCAAGGCAACCAGTAGGGATTCAATTAAAGATTATTTTGGCACTCCAATCCCAACTCATGCACAATTTTAGGCAAAGTAGAATAAATTCCGCTATACCTTCAACCTATGACAAAGTTATTAAAGCAGACTCACAATTGGCAAAGCAACTTTGAGACCAAACTCGCCAAGCTACATCTTAAGTCATTATAGAGATAACACAGGGTCCACTGTAATGACCTAGACAGAGTATCAGAATATTTTTGAACTCTTGATTACCAAAACTTTCCACAAGTTTATAAGATTACAGACCAGCTGCACAAACATGCATCATAATTTCTTCCTAGACTGATATCTTCAGTTAAGATGTCTCTTTTGCCTAAAGTTCTCAACCTATTTAAAAAAAAGGTTGCCAACATAGACTTTAAAAAATATATAACTACAAATGCAACAGGCTCTAGAGGACTGACACTAAAAACACATTTAAAAAGGACTAGGGCTCGGTCCCAGACACTCTTTCCTCATTGGCTGTAATTGACAGCATCTGGAGCCAATGGTTCATACTGCTGTCTCAGCCAATGAAGAGGGAGAGTCCCCAGAGAATAAAAGGCTTTTGTGTACATCACTGGATCGAGATAGGGCTCAGGTAAGTATTAGGGAGTGCTGGGGGGGGGGGGGGGGGCTGCTGCACAGAAAAGGTTTTTTACCTTTATGCATACAATGAATGTAAAATAAAACTTGAGCCTTTAGAACAATAAACTACACCCACTACACCCTCCAAGGGAGGTACCTCACTAAAAGGGGTACTAACTCAAACTTACAAACCTACTTGAGACACTTGGCCCCATAGTATTGCCACTAAACAGAACAAGGACATTTCTGGATTTCCGCAGCCTACTCGAACACTTCAGACTGCATGAATCCAGATGGAGACTTTCTAGCTCCAATACAGATGAGTATGCACAGTGTTGCTGTGCGAAACTAGTTCACCTCTGTTCTGGCCTCTGCAACCGCAGCGTGTCATTGTTTGCACGGAAAATTCAATAAATGGACTTCAATCACGTCGGTATGCAGACAATTTCTTCCTCCATCCAATGCAGTTTACAAAACATATCTGACAGCAAAGCAAAGATAAAAATTATTTAACATCCTGATGACATTTTTGTGTATGCCTAACCTGTGGGATAGCCTACACTCTTTGCTTAGATTTCTACAACTTGTTAACCAATTCACAAAAACACTCCTTTTCAATCTTGGATGTGCAGGATAAATATGAGAGACCTTACATCACCATTTATATTTACCTACAAATATGTTACTTTGCACTGTCCCTTAGGGACTCACATCCTACTCACATTTTGTGGGCTAACTCCTTTTGAAAATATTTTCAGGGAAGGCCCCTCCAGGACAACATTGATTTCTAACATATACAAGTTACTAAGAATTTTGTGAGATTAACTAATTTCAAATTAGGAACGGGAACTGCCATTAGAACTATGGGAGATAATTTGGAACCAGGACACACAAGTTCTTGTTATTTGTAATAGAAAAAAGAGAGAACTGCGCTAACCACGAATACCCAAAATGAGTAGGGTATATATATGTGCCAGACCCACAAAATGGGTCTTAATATCTTAATGTCTTTGAGACCACCTCCAAAATATAGTGCAAACCATATACAAATAAGTGCAATTAACTACAAAAACAAACCATAAATGCGTGTCAATAATGTGAATTCCCCAAACACAATATGAGTATGTCAAACTCTGTGCATATACCCCTAAAGATTGAAAATAAAAAATAAGATATGAAAAAAATATTTGCAATTTTTACATAAATGAACTATCGAAAAAAATCGTATTTAGAGACACTCTATATAATGTCCATATAGTCATATATCAAAAATTAATAATAGAATGTCCATATGGTAAACGAACACCAGTGAAGTAAAACTTCAAGTGAAGTACGGCAGTGAAGAAAAAAACTTCAAACAGCTGAGTTATAAGTACACAAATTAAAAATCTTCTCCAAAGATGTAATGTGCTTTTCCCATCACCGAATGAGTGAATTGGCTCCTTACCAGATCCAAGCGACCCCCCGTTACAGAGGGTCACTACAGGCGACAACAGTCAAAGGATATCCGGATAGCGCTTCCTCCTCAGGCGATCCCGAATCTTTCACGCGATAGGGTTATGGCTGCTATTCCACATATCACTCCCAACTCAACGTAGTATCACATAGGGAAAAACATAGGCTCCAGATAGTGTAAAACCAAGTGACTTTAATTTGCAAAAACGAACGTATACACTTACATAAAAGACTTTAAAAGCAGGTTCAAAACAGAAGCGTGCACCGGCCGGATACACGCTAACGCAGAGACCAACCCGTCCTTCCTGGTCCGAAAAGAACGAACACGACTGGGGTGACGTCACCCCAGTCGTGTTCGTTCTTTTCGGACCAGGAAGGACGGGTTGGTCTCTGCGTTAGCGTGTATCCGGCCGGTGCACGCTTCTGTTTTGAACCTGCTTTTAAAGTCTTTTATGTAAGTGTATACGTTCGTTTTTGCAAATTAAAGTCACTTGGTTTTACACTATCTGGAGCCTATGTTTTTCCCTATGTGATACTACGTTGAGTTGGGAGTGATATGTGGAATAGCAGCCATAACCCTATCGCGTGAAAGATTCGGGATCGCCTGAGGAGGAAGCGCTATCCGGATATCCTTTGACTGTTGTCGCCTGTAGTGACCCTCTGTAACGGGGGGTCGCTTGGATCTGGTAAGGAGCCAATTCACTCATTCGGTGATGGGAAAAGCACATTACATCTTTGGAGAAGATTTTTAATTTGTGTACTTATAACTCAGCTGTTTGAAGTTTTTTTCTTCACTGCCGTACTTCACTTGAAGTTTTACTTCACTGGTGTTCGTTTACCATATGGACATTCTATTATTAATTTTTGATATATGACTATATGGACATTATATAGAGTGTCTCTAAATACGATTTTTTTCGATAGTTCATTTATGTAAAAATTGCAAATATTTTTTTCATATCTTATTTTTTATTTTCAATCTTTAGGGGTATATGCACAGAGTTTGACATACTCATATTGTGTTTGGGGAATTCACATTATTGACACGCATTTATGGTTTGTTTTTGTAGTTAATTGCACTTATTTGTATATGGTTTGCACTATATTTTGGAGGTGGTCTCAAAGACATTAAGATATCAAGACCCATTTTGTGGGTCTGGCACATATATATACCCTACTCATTTTGGGTATTCGTGGTTAGCGCAGTTCTCTCTTTTTTCTATTTCTGTTTGGTGTATTCTTGGTGTACATTTGAATTGCAGCTTCCGTCCAATACCATTTGTATTCCGTAGCGCAGTTTTTCCCTTTTTTTCATTCCTTGTTATTTGTAAACCTAAACATTCAAAAAAAGAAAAAAGGTAAGTTGACATTTCCAGGTGCCTCAGAGGGTTTGTGGGGGAACCGGATCAAAATTTGCTATGGAGTCTGATTATTTGTGGTTATGCCACTGATTATGTAACAATAAATCTTGGATTACGTTTGTTGAAGTTCAAGTGATGCAAGTTTGGGTAGATCTACCTAGATTTATTTTATTTTATGTATATTGCAAATATTTGTTTTTACAAGAAGTTTTAGTCCATCCTTCTACAATTCCACTGTGCAATTTCTTTTATGTACTCAACTTTTCATCTGTTGTAAATCATGGGTGGATCAAGAATGAATGAGGAGGGCTTAAGGCTTTGAGCCCGACAGCATGGGAATGCGGTCACCCCTCCCTTTATTAATAAGATTTATTAATTTATTAATTTATTCCCTTTATTAATAAGAGAATAGAAGCAATAGTGTAAATATTTAGGGCTATATACAGGTTAATGTGTTTGGGTTGATGTCCCTTTAAGAGAATGGCAAATAGGGATGGGGGCGGGGTTAAGGGTTGCAAGGCTATTGGTGATATCCCAAATGGTCATGTGACCCATGGGGAATGTTCTGGAAAGGGGCTTATTATATATAGGAATCTCTCACAGGTGCACTCACACCTGTTTCCAGCCAGGCAGTGAAGGTGCAACAAGCTTCCCACCCCCCCCTTCCCTTGTCGCTAAGCACGTTTATGTGGTCTGTCACCCTACGTGATGTAGGGGGGACTTTGGTTAAAAGATTTATGTATGCTCGAATCCTTTAAGACTGAGCTGTTTTGAAGTTGATCGTTTGAAATATAAGAATTTAATGATGCAATAAAATTATCAGAATATGGTTATTATTTATTTATTGATTTGAATATACCAATAAATGTGCAGCGGCCAATTCTTTGCCAATAAGTGTGTTGAGTTATTATTTAAATAGGCTATATAAGTTTTGGTATTTGGGGAGGGTAGGTGCGGCCTGCATTCCCATGGATACAGAGTTGGGGATATACATGGCATGTTAACCACAACCTAGAAGTCCTAAGATTGTTTTCTTTTCATAATGTTCTTTTTTAAGGGAGTGCTCACAGCAGTGTGGAGTGGAGTGCATTATATAGGGGTGTCACATGGTTTAGGCTTTTTATTTTATTCTTTTTTAATTAACTTCAACTCTATACTAACTGTGGTGTAATGAGATGTGGTGCGATAAGTTGCCATGCACATACTGCATTTTTAACCAGCACATACATGTATGGGTTGACCAGGGAATATAGAAAACAAATGTTTTCTATGTGCTATCCCATCCCAGGACTGAACCTCGGCTGTGTAACTTTCCTGTGCAGCTCTGAAAGGGATCGTTTAAGGAAAGTATGATCTTCAATGTAGTACTTTTCCACCCTTAAACATGGGTCTGGTCACAGATTGCAGCCTTTTTCTATGTAAAGCAGCAATTGTATCTTTTATACATCTGACAACACACCACCACACTAACTTTGTTTTAGTTTTTTGTTACTAAACCACTTACTGATTAATAATGTCTAGAAAAAGGGAATCATAATTTAAAAAATTAGCACCAAGTTCTGTTTTTCACTCTTCATTATCATCCTCTAACATTCTGTATTCGAAGAAGGCACCTTTTTGGCTATTTATTTAAAGCAAAGCATATACACAATTGAGATTTTATATATATATATATATATATATATATATATATATATATATATATATATATATATATATATATATATATTTATTTTTTCAAAGCTAGGAAGAGAGATCTTTCACTGCAATCCAGTATGTTTCTTCACCTGGTATATGTTCCTAGAAGTAAATCTACAATGGGATTTGCTAATGTTGCAGGCTGTGGTGCTGCATTGCAGACATTAGTCAGACAGTCTTCACTGAAACCATATCATAACTAGAGTCACTTAAGACAAATCACTGCCGACCAAGCTTCTGACATATCTATGCACTTCTTCTAGCACCTCTTTTTTAGAAGATTTCTTTGTTTAGAGGTGCATGATCAGGACAATGATGATCAGACTCATAAGTAGGGGCTTTAGTCTTGCAAAAACTTTAATGTGGGTTTGCAATGACTGGCAAAGATTGACTCTACAACTCATTATTGAATACAAATATAACCTAAAATGTATGAGGAGACTCATTCACTAAGTTGGGGGCATTTCTATTGAACAGGGAAAATTGATAATCACAATGCAGTCAAAATATTGGCACCCGCGCAGTGTTAACAAAAAAAAATTCACAACTTTTTCTTTAGTTTTGGATAGAGTGCAGATGGATTAGAACACCTCTAAGTTTTTATTGCTATCTGTACCCCCATCAGGGAGATTCATCCTCTTTAATTGTCCTGCTTATCATTATCAGTGAAAATGAAAAAAAAAAGAAAATCTCACATTTTGGGTTGTCCCCAGAAAAGTAATATATAGGAATTCTTCCCATAAGGCCACTAGTTCTGGTGATCTGGAGGTTCCAGAGAAATTCCTTTAATTTGCAGCGATTTTCTCTGACTTCTTGCTTGGCTCTGGGATAGGAAGTAAAGGGAAATCTCTGCAATGGGACACAGATGGAGAAAAACAAATCTAATAGCGCTTATAGCACTAACTTGTTCTATCCAAAATGAAAAAAAAAAGCCTATAGTTCTATTTTAAGGCTAATACACAGACCTGAAACAGGTATAGTAATAATTTTAAAAAATAATAAAATTTACTTTTTTTTTTACTTTTTATTAGCTGCATTTTGTTTCGAAGCAGTGATTCAGACATGCTTAGTCAGGCAGCTAGATTTTTTTATTTTTTTTATTACGCCAGTAAGTGCAACCCCAGTATTCATGACACTACTTTAGGTCTCATGATGTTTATAAGCACCCTTCAACATGTTGCCAAATGTGGTAGTAGAATGAGCAGATTGCCAAGCACAAAACAATTTTAAAATAAATTCACTGATCTTTGTGATGAGACAAAAATTCTTGGAACTGTAACAGAATATTGCGATTTATCTGTACGCGATTCGAACTGAGACCAGAAACCTGATATCCCTAGTTTCCTATTTGGAACTTACGGTTCTTGTACTATCAACTACCTACCAGTTCAGAGTCAGTAATCTTCTAGAGTGTTTATGATCATATGTTCCTGCTGAAGGGTTGCATGTATAACCTGCGCAATGTAACTCTTCTTCTCTTTTACTAATAAAGATGTAATAAATAAAAATAAATAAATTCACTGTAAAAGTTTATGAAAAGTATAGAAAAAAAAACATGTTACCATAGCAATCACATTTCAGGCATTATAGATTTTAAAAGTACAGGTTTAATTATGAAACTGGTCTAACGTGTCGCTAGAGCCAGCACCCCCCATTTTATTTTCCTCCTACAAAGTGAAAAATTTCAAATTTGATATAATATGGTGTGCATTTTTATAAATGTCTTTGATATAAAAAAATTGCAATAACAATTTTATATTTGTTTAAACAGTTTATTATGTATAATTTTTAACACAAACTAGATTGTTTCCTAAAATGTATCTGAAATCATTGATCAAAATGTGCTCTTTCAATTATTAAATCCTAACAATTCAGATTTTTTTTTAGCCATTCTTGACTTGATCATGAACTAGGTGTAAATGTTTAAAACCGCAGAAAAGATTACTGTTGCAGTTATGATTCTCACCAGTAGTGGGCATTATTCAACCACTTTTCAACTACAGAATGCAATATTAAAAAGGAAATGACATTACCTACTAAAACGAATACAGATGGCAGATTGCGGGGATACATTTTTATCTAAAACCTGATGCAAAGTATCGTATCTTTATAGCATTGCTGACATAAACTGTTTTAAATGTATATTACAATTTAATACACTGCAAAATATTTTTAGGAAGCCAAAAGTGTCAATTTAGATGTAATTTTGTGTGTACTTTGCAAACATGAAAATCTAAACCGGAGTCACCTACTGCAAAGGAAATATGAATTATATTCCATATGATTAAGGTAGAAAAACCTGCTACTGCATTGGGGAGATGTTTATCCCTGTGACACCAAGCCAAGATATAAGGGTAAGAGGGGGCACTGGGACAGAAAGGTACAGGCAGTAGTAAAGAAAAAAAAACTCTTATAACTGTAACCCCCTGCTATTCTAAAAAAAATGATATTGTTGCTGCCTCTGTCCCTATTGAAGACATAATCAATACTTTCCTATGCCTCAGACCTTCTTTCAACAAAACAGTGAGTGTGAATGGAGTCACAGACCACAAAAAAAATATGTTTTGGCTGGAGTTGAATTAAAATCACAAATGCACAAATTTTATATGATCTTCTATGTTCCAGAAACTTACAGGAATGATGACTGATACTTTATATAATGGAGTTGTATTAATGAAGGAGTAGGAATGTTCAAATTAAAATTATAATATACCTCTTGGTAGAACATTAATAAAATATAAGGAACTATATTGGTTGATGAAAACTTGGAACTCAAACTGCTTAATATCGTATAAAAACAAAGGGGATGAAAGATATCACCCAGGGATGTGTTTATAAAACTTTGCCCAGTGAAAGTGCATGTACATTCTGTGTGAACGGGGCATAAAATCATGTAATTAAGCCATTTCCTGGGCTAGTCAAACGTTTGTCATTGATTTCAAGAGGTAGTAGATTCTCCATCATAACCTTTCCCCATTTAAAGCATTTAGAAACAAATAGGCATATACTGTGCAGTGGGGAAAATAATTATTTGATCCCCTGCAGATTTTGTAAGTTTGCACATTTACAAAGAAATGAAGGGTCTATCATTTTTATTATAGGTGTATTTTAAATGATAGAGACCGAATATCAACCAAAAATCCAGAAAAAAAAAAAATTTACTCACTGAACTGCAACTATTTACAATTTATAACATGTGTAATAAGTATTTGATCCCCAAGCAAAACATGACTTGGTGGAGAAACCCTTGTTGGAAAGCACAAAGGTGAGACATTTCTTGTGGTTAGTGACCAGCTTTGCACATATCTCAGGAGGGATTTTGATCCAATCTATTTTACAGATCTCTAAATCCTTAAAGCGCAACTCCACTATTGTCAAGAAAAAAAAACATCCCCTTCTGGATGATCTATGTACATTGCAAGGACTATAACCTTTGTTGCAGATTCCTACCTTTTGTTATTCTGAAGAAAGTCCTGTATGTTCCTCTGTGTCTTTGTGATGAGTGGGTATAATGGGAGTAGTTGCATAATTATCTATCAGATGTGTACCTGCAGGGCACTATTGAGGAAATCTGCTGGGCCTGCATCTCTTTAGACTTGTTCCTATTTGGTAGTATCTCACACAAAAAATACTTTTTTGTTGCAAGGGATGCCTGAAATCTGATTTGTATCTTAGCACAGACTTCTGGGAAAATTTGTGAGCCAATCACACAAGCAGGAAGTTATGTTTCTGGGGAGTGGTCTGTACACACATTATGTACAGAACAACTCCAGGTAGCCATATTACCCTTTAAGATTTCTTGGCTGTCTTTTGGCAACTCAAAGTATCAGCTCCCTCCATAAATCCTCAATAGGATTAAGGTCTGGAGACTGGCTTGGCCACTTCATGACCCTAATGTGCTTCTTCTTGAGCCACTCCTTGGCCTTGGTGGTATGTTTTGTATTGTCATGCTGAAAGGCCCATACATGACCCCCCTCCAGTGCTCTGGCTGAGGGAAGAAGGTTATTATCCAAGATTTTACAATAAATGGCCCCATCCATTGGCCCCTCAGTGCAGCAAAGTCGGTCTGTACCTTTAGCAGAGAAACAGCCCCAAAGAATAATGTTTACACCTCTGTGCATGACTGTAGGAATGGTGTGCTTAGGGTCACAGTCAGTATTCTTCTTTCTCTAAAACCCTAAAAAGGAAAATACATCACTTGGCCACTAGATGGCCCCAAGTATCATAGAAAATTCTACAAAAGTGCCATGCATTCTACACATTCAGCTCCACTAATGTGTTTTTTTTATTACATATTTGGCTTTTTTCTTGCGAACGAGAGATAGAGTCAAGTCTATGGTGTAATACAAATGCTGCTGATTACACTTATGCACATGGAGTGCTGAGGTCATAGATCATATAAGGCTTTGCATGGCCTTTTGGGGCTCTTGTGAATAGACACAATTGTGTGGTTGCCACAGTCATACGCATATTTTCCCATTTCTGTTAGTGTATATAAAAAAGATTTTTGGCTTTACATGCTCTTTAGGGCAGCCATTTTCAACCAGGGTTCCATCTAACCCCAGGGTTCCTTTAAAAGTTGGTAGAGGTTCCTTGAGCTGTGGCTAACTGACCTCTTTTTAATGGTGCCTGCATAGTCCCAGGGCCAACACCACTTGGCAGCAGCATGATACCAATGATCTTTATTCTGACCCCCACTATGAATTGTATTCAGCAGGGGTTGCGGAGACCTGAAATGCATTTCAAGTGTTACCCTGGGGAGGAAAGTTTGAGAAAGGTTGCTTTAAGGTGTAAGCAAACTGAATATCATATATATCTGTATTGTGGAGCTTTTTTCAACCTTGCTATCAAAATAAAAAATAAAAATATAATGAAATCAAGATACTATACATGTCACGTGCACACATTCTGGATATGCTGTTAGTGTGCATTTACTATGGTTACTAAATTCGACTGTATCATATCAGGCATATACACTTTCCTGGAGGTCCTGCAGTAATTGTATCTTTATTTTGCTCTCTCTCTCACTTTTCAGCTTACGTAATGCTTTTATGAATGTATTGATTTCCGTTACACGTTTAGATGAAATTGAGTTTATTTTGTGCAGTGCTTGACTTTAGGGAACAAGACTGAGAAAATCTAATTTTATTTTAATTGATTGGTTCCCAATTTCAATACCCTAAAGTCAGCACTGATACATTTTCCACACTCCCTTTGATGCGGTACAGCCTTCTCTGTGTCTCGTAGACCAAAAGGTAGTATGTCATGAGACCAATTCTCCGAGACTATATAGGCTGCAAGCTTTAGCTGGGGAACCATTAGCATTGTGTCTTACATTGTTTAAAATAATGAGGCCTAAAATGTTTTGAAAAGCTGATATCCAGAGAGGCATTACACTATTTACCATCATGGGAGTCATAAAAAATACAACACTAATATTAAGATGTAGTTAAACATAGGTTGCATATTATGTTTTTGGAAATAACTGATATCAATAAAAAAAAACTAATCCCCACTTACACAAGGATATTTGCCATGGTATGCACACTTTCAATGTTCTGTTATTAACTGTTTGAGGGTAATGAAGATTTTCAGATGCTCAGTCCAAGTAACCATACAGAGCATACCAGTGGGCCCGTGTATTAAAACAAAGGCAAAGAAAATTTGAAAGCCAAGATGCTCCATATTTTAACCACTTCAGCCCCGGAAGAATTACCTGCTCAATGATCGGGCCATTTTTTACGATACGGCACTGCATCGCTTTAACCAACAATTACGTAGTCTTGCAAAGCATGTATCCAAACAAAACTGAATTCCTTTTTTCCCCACAAATAGAGCTTTCTTTTGGCGGTATTTGATCATCTCTGCATTTTTTATTTTTTGCGCTATAAACAAAAAAAGTGCAACAATTTCGGAAAAAAAACACGATATTTCGTACTTTTTCTTGTAATAAATAGCCCCAATTTTTTTTTGTTTAAAAAAAAAAAAAAAAACATTTTTTTCCCTCAGTTTAGGCCGATATGTATTCTTCTACATATTTTTGGTAATAAAAATTGCAAAAAGCGTATATTGATTGGTTTGTGCAAAAGTTATAGCGTTTACAAAATAGGGGATAGATTTATGGCATTTTTATTATTATTATTTTTTTATTACCAGTAATGGCAGTGATCTGCGACTTTCATCGAGACTGCGGACATATCGGACACTGAGTCCATTGACGATTATACAACGATCAGCGCTATAAAAATGAACTGATTACTGTATAAATGTCACTGGCTGGGAAGGGGTTAACACTAGGGGGCGATCAAGGGGGTAACTGTGTTCCCTATGTGTGTTCTAACTGTGGGGGATGGGACTGACTATAGGAGATGAGAGATTGTGGTTCCTAGCTAACAGAAACTCACGATCTTTCTCTCTTCACAGAACTGGGATGTGTGCGTTTACACACACACATGAATGAATGAAATACTTGAATAGCGCACAATGCAAACTGAATCACCTCTAGGCGCTGTGGCGAGCTTTGATCATCTGCTAAAAGGGGAAGGTCTTGAGTTTTTTCCTAAAAGCCAGGTGATATTCTTCCAGGCGGATGTTGATTGGTAGAGCATTCCATAGCCGAGGCCCTTGGACACACATGTCCCTGTTCTGCCTCCCATGCCTGCAATAGCTCGTGGCCCGGCGGTCATCGCGATCGCTGGTCACGAGCATGGGCACCCCTGCTTAGCAGCAGGTGCGGGCCTGCTATCCCGCTTAAAGGGATCGACGTATAGCTACGACAGGTTCACGGGATCGTGCTGACCTGCCACAGTATAATGACGGCGGCTGGTCGGAAAGTGGTTAAAAGTAGGGATTTAATTTTTTTCATTTTTAGGATGAATATTTTCTAAAAATTAACTCCAAGTATACACAGATTCACTTATTGGCACGTGTGTCCGTTTGTAATAAATTTTCTATGCATTTTAATGTATGCACTAGAGAACCAGCAACACTATCATGCACCCCTAGTTAGAAATAGAAATATATGGTAAATGTACTTAAGAGATGGACCCTCTGCAGCTATAAGTACTGTGGAGGAATTTGTCCTAAAAGTTTACAGGAGAAGCATTAAAGATGTTCAAGTTTCTGAAGCTGTTCCCTCAGAGGCTCAGCTCACTCTGCTCCCGCCAAACTCATCAGCTTTTCAACATTTCTAATCTTTAAAGCGGTTCTTCACCCTAAAGGGGAAGTTCCGCTAATCTGATCCCTCCCCCCCTCCGGTGCCACAATCGGCACCTTTCAGGGGAGAGGGGGGTGCAGTTACCTGGATAATCCAGGTATCTGCACCCACTTCCGGGCAGACCGCCGCAGACCCCACCAGACGCCCCGCCCCCCGTTGTGTTCTGGGAAACACACAGTTCCCAGGACACAGCGGGGGACCAGAAGAGACGTGCAGCGCGACTCGCGCATGCGCAGTAGGGCACCGGGCAGTGAAGCTGCAATGCTTCATTTCCCGATTCCCTGACAGAGGATGTCAGCGGCAGATGACGAGCGATCGCTCGTCTCGCTGCTGCCCCCGCCGACATCGCTGGACCCTGGGACAGGTAAGTGTGATTGCAATATTAGTAGCTGCTGGCTTTTAATATTTTTTTTAGGTGCAGAACCACTTTAACGTGAGCACACAGCAGGTGTACTGGGAGGGGGAACACAGGGAGCTAAGCTGCTGAGGCAACTTGAACGATTTTGGTGCTTTTGCTGTGAACTTTGAGGAGGGATTTCTCTGCAATAGCAATGTCTGCAGCTACAGAGGCCACTGGGGGCATCTTTAAAGCTCATTTGTTGCTCCTAAGGATTATGTGAATGGCTAAATGTCCATGCCCAGGGCACAGGTTCTATTTAAACATATAAATCCTATACTCAGCATAAATCGTTAAGCTCCATACTCCCTTTTTTGTCCATGCCCGGGGCACAGGTTCTATTTAAACATATAAATCCTATACTCAGAATAAATCGTTAAGCTCTATACTCCCTTTTAGCCTCTCACCCCTCACTGGTGGTATGTGAGCCTGTCCATAGCTTCAAGAGAAATGCAGTGAGGTTAGGGTGGTAAGAGGGGGTGGGCTAGAGATTGTTTCTGTCTAGAGGCAGAGATTTCCATACCAGAGTGCCATAGGTGTTTTGGTGGTGCTCAGGTAACTTTGGTAAAGATATGCCATTTAACCCCTATTAGCAGTTTAATATTTAATGACACAACTGGTTTACTTGAAATATCTTTGTCTAAATTAAAAATACATATGCATAATGTTTAATGTTGACATGCCAACATTTTTAGTAATTGTAACAGATTTTAGTCTCCCCCATAAATATGTATACATTTAAATTCCCGCAAAAGGTTTGTTTCAAATGTACAGATATGGGAGGGAGCCACAGGTATTTGTATTTAAAAATGAAGTGCAAAAAAATACCTGCTCATCTTGACAAAAATTTTGTTAGATGATAATTTCTTATGCTCTCTGCCAGTGCTGCATTGTTCTGATTGGATGCAGCCACTTTGGGGCCAACAAAATTTTAATCCGACTCCAGGGGCGGACTGACCATTGGGCCACTCGGGCACTGCCCGAGGGCCCCGAGCCACTAGGGGGCCCCACCAGGGTTGCCAGCCTCAGTAAAACCAGGGACAGTATGTAAAAATCTGTGTTTTTTTTTACATATGTCTCTGAAATGTCCCTTACCGACATCCTTTTGGTCTAAAAATCCCAAGATTATAGCTCCCCCACCTCTCCAGTACCTTCTCAGCCAATACAAACATGTATGTGTATACTGTGTGATTGTATAGTGTGTGTGTGTGTGTGGCCCCATAAACTCTGATTGCCTGAGGGCCCCATAATCTCCTATTGCCCGGGGGCCCCATGAGTTGTCAGGCCACTGTCTGACTCTTTCGAGGGGAGGGCAGACAGGGTCACCCAGAAAGTGACTTTTGGCCAATTCAATAGAGATCAGTTAAAATTTGTACAGTGTATTGCCAGCTTTAGATTTATGAACAAGAAATGAACTGCGTTTGGAGAACATATCTTCCCATGAACGTAATTCTCCAAATCTTTTTAAATATATTGTTCAGTCATTTTGGTTTAATATTCTTTTAAAGAATGTTTACCCTACAGCACTTTCATGGCATCTGTTTTATTTTTACTTCATTTTTTTATTTCTTCTGTATGCATGTTTTTGCTATGAAATGTATTATCATCACGGTAACCAAGAAACTGCACGGGCAGATAAAGTCTATACTTTTTTTATTCGTACAATACTGCTGTAAACAAAATGTTCATTGAAAAAAGGCAACTTGCCATAGACAAAAGTCGTATTTTATATAAAGAGTATAAAATTAATTGTACTTTTGGTCTTAGGGATGTGTGTGCATTTTATGCAGCATTTGTCTTCCCCCCATGGCGCTCTTGACATTTATTTGTAATAGGAATTTATAACATTACATCATACTCTGGCGCCTAGTACAGAAATAATGTGCACACACGTCAAGACCTTCCAGATGATTAGCAGCAATTCATGGGGACCAAATGTCTTGCCTAATAACATTCACTAGATTCGAGCAACAGTAATTGGCAAAGAGTTCACAGATGAATTGCATGGGGGCCGTTTTACCAGCCATAGAATTTGTATTTCTGAATTTTACACAGCCCTGTCAGAAAACACAGCCAGAAGGAAGACACCAAATGCCCTATTACAATTAGGGAGTACAGTAGTGCCATCTCCATTCCCCCAGCTGGTAACTGCCCCTCCCTCTCTCGGTCTTAGTGCTGAAGTACATGGGAATAAAGGAGGCAAATACCAAGTTAAATTCAAGAACTTACACCACTTGCATTTAAAAAAAATATATAGGAATTTACTGATGAACATAGCTCTGCTTTAACGTGTGTCTAATATTAGGAATGGGCCGAACACCCCCCCCCCCCCCCCCCCGGGTTCAGTTCGCACCAGGGCATACCGATCAGACAAAAAAAATTGGCAGAACACACATACATCATTAAAGTCTATGGGACACGGACATGAATAATCAAAAGTGCTAATTTTAAAGGCTTATATGCAAGTTATTGTCATAAAAAGTGTTTGGGGACCTGGGTCTTGCCCCAGGAGACATGTATCAATGCAAAAATGTTTTAAAAATTGCCCTTTTTTGGGAGCAGTGGTTTTAATAATGCTTAAGGTGAAACAATAAAAGTGAAATATTCCTTTAAATTTTGTACCTGGGGGTGACTATAGTATGCCTGTAAAGTGGTACATTTTTTCCATTTTTAGAACAGTCCCTAAACAAAATGCCATTTCTAAAGGAAAAAAGGTAATTTAAAAGTACTTGCAGCTATAATGAATTGTCGGTCCTGGCAAACAGAAAAAAATATGGCATGTGATCCCCCCAGTCCATTACTAGGCCTTTTGGGTCTGGTATGAATATTAATTTAAATATAATTGAAATATTTAATTTAACAAGGGGACCCGCAGATTCTGGCCTCCCCCCGTGTGAAATATTGTGGAATATAATGCTTATTTGGAGCCTAGTAGCGTTTGTAACTGTTTTGCACCATCAGCCTCTTGGCTTGGTGCACTACTTTTCAAACCTCCATTGTGCCAAATACTGACAAACTCATTTTCTTTGTCATTATTTATTCAGCCCAAATTGTGAGTCCTTTGTGTGAAAAGTTGCATTTGGGATTTTTTCTTTACAAGAAAGGTCTAGGCCAGCCTTTCTCAACCTTTTCAACACAGAGGAACCCTTGACATAGTTCTCCGGTCTCAGGGAACCCCTGCTAAAAATTACAACTCTACATCTCTTGATACATTAGTGTGATGGCCAGTGGGAAAAATGGTCCTTACACTTGTGGTCATTGGGGAAGAATTACCTCCTTCCAGATAGCTAGAAAGATGAATGGTGTCAGGGGGAACTTATCTGAGAGGCAGAAATTTCCCAATGCTGAAGGAACCCCTAGTAACCTCTTTAGGAACCCTGGTTGAGAATCACTGGTCTAGGCACACTGACAATAGTTTATCTGTCTAGTTGAGAAAATAAGTATTTCTACCCATGTGTACAGTTAGAAATGCACAAAATAAAAGATTTAAGGCAGAACTTCACTTAAAAGTGAAAGTTACTCTTATTCTACTTCTTTCAAACAATTTGAATGCAGTGTTATGTATATGATGTTAAAGAAAACCTGTACTAAGGAAGTATGTAAGCTACCTTTGCTGACCTCCCATTCATGGATCAAAATTTGGCCACTTCAGCAGGGACCGGTTGAATTTCGATCAACGTCTGGCACAGGCTAGTTGTACAGAAGTCGATCCACCAATTGACTTCTGTACAATCAGCCTGTCAGATTTTGCCCAATAAGTGCCGTCGGCTACAGCTGGCAGCTCTGAACAGTGTATTCTGATGGCAGGGAAATCTCCTCATTTTCAGAATACAATAGCTCAATGGGGAAGATTCCTCCAGCTGGTTGAACATAAAAGAAATACTCATCTATGGGCTGCTTTAGGCTGGCCAAACACATTTTGAATCTCGGCCGGTTCCTGTTGAACCGGCCGAGATTCGAACTGTTATTGGGCCGACTGAATATACCAAGTTGATCGATTGATCAACTTGGGTACAACCTGCCTGCCGGATTCTCTTACAATTATAGCAGCAGCTAGCGATAATCACTGTCTTCTCCCAGCGAGGACGGTTTTTCCCGTCCACGTCCACCAGGAGAAAACAATTGCTGATTCTCCAGTCAGCACTGCCCGTGTTGATGGGGGAATCATGCAAAAAAAATGTCTGCAACTCGTAGTTGCAGGAAAGAAATTTGCACCGTGTATGGCCGGCCTTAGAGTCACTGACCTAGAAACAAGCATGCAGCTCAGGAGTTCTGACTTTGCTATAAAAACTTTATTTGCCTCGTGTTCCAGGCCAAGGACTTAACGTATTGAGCCAGAGGCAACAAGACAACTGGTATTTTGAGAAGGTGGTCAGCAATGGAAGCCTCCATATCCCACAAAGTACAGGTTTCCTACAAGCTGCATTACACAAGCAAATGAAGCTGAAGTAGGATTCCATCTATCCATTTATTTCCTTAGATGACAGCTTGTTCTAGTTACTCGCTTAGACCTGCAATGTGATTATTGCATCACTTGCACCCTTTAATTATCAAGAGTTTGAGAGAAATTGGATAACACACACAACACCAAAGTGAGACTGCACCAAAATGCAGATAACTTACAAAGGTGCTTGAATGTTTCTATAGTAACTACCCGATGTGTACACACCATGCAGTCTTAAAAATGAGTTTAGACACGTTAGTGTTTGGTTTCGATTTAAGAACACATGAAAGAATCAGGACTTTAAAAGCAATTACTTGAGGTCTAGGAGCAGTTCTGTGCAGCAAACATACAGTGACCAAACTAGAGAGTAAGAGTGTGCATACCCTAAGGCTGGATTCACACCTATGCATTTTTAGCGCTTTTTGCAGATTTCCACTACATAACCTGTTCCATAGGAAAGAATGTTAAACGGACTGTAATGGAAATCTGCAAAATGCACTAAAAATGCATAGGTGTGAATCTAGCCTAAAGGAGTGGAGATGAGATATTAATACAGTATGGAGATAAGAGTGAAGGAAACACAGAGGAACAAAGGAGTGAAAAAAGGCATGGTAGAGAAAATAATTATTCTTAAAATATCTGCTAAAATTTAAGGGCCTTTGTTGACAGGCTTTTTGTTGCATCAGAACCAATTCTCTTCCCATACAAACCAATAGAAATGCTTAAATGCAGATTGATGCACAGTAGGAGTAGCCCCTTTGCACTAACTGGTCAACTCTCAATTATTTTATAAATGTTTAAAACCAATCTTAAATGCAGGGTGAATATGCGCAACACAAGCCCAATGACCATCAACACAGGTTCTAAAGCTTTCCAATTTAAACTAACAAAACAAGAAAGAATACAAGCAGACTTCATGCCAACGTGATTGCATATCTAATATTTCTTCATAGAAAATGAGAAATACCATGAAAGCCAAGCCATGTTGAGAATATACTTGTGTGGCTTTGTGTGTATTCTGAAGAAACATTGTTGGCAGACATAAAATTCGTTTTTAATGTAGAGGAGACGTACAGAATCTCTTCTGCAGTAAAAGCCTACCTGCTACCATTATTTTCTAAAATAAAGTTCACTTTTACCTGTATTGCAAAAATACATGAATGGCAATCTATGTAAAACCATACATGTCTTTTCTGTGTATTCTAATGTATAGAGATGCACAAGAAGTTCTCCTACTGGTGTATCCCTATACTTATTGTAAAATAAGAATACAGGAGGTAAATGGTGGTGTTTTAGTTCCCCCTTAGCTTCAGCTTGATATTACATTTTCAAAATATTAATATATAGGGTTTAATCACATATACAGGGTTCAGAAATGTAGGCAGTAGAAGTGATAAATTGTGGTGTTGAATTTTAAATAAAACCACTACTTTGAAAATAAAACAAAAAATGCATTTGGATGTGTGACTAAAGGGCTGCTTCGCTGAATGGGTTTCAAAGTAATGGAGGTAGATGATTTTGTTTTTAATTACATTGCAGAACGTAACTATCGTGCATGCACCACCAGAATTGACAAAATATTGTGTGATAATCAAATAAAATACAAGTACTTAACTCTATTAATACAAACATTGTGAATGAATATATACATACTCTAAATGCAAATTCTATATAAAGTGCTTATAGGTGCAGAAAACTGTTAAAACTCAAGTATATAAGTGAAAATGTCCACTTAATAAATCCCAGTAGTGTTCATCCAAATCACTGTGGGCAGCAGCCAAGAGTGTCCATACAAGAGTCATCAAGATCACCACCACCACCATGGAGAACCACCAAAGGAGGGTAAATACGCTTAACAAAGACCATGGACTCAGATACCAGTGGCATTGAATCATATAAGCTGATATAAACATAGATCTCCAGAGAGATGATCCATGGGACAACTCCAGAAAACTCACACCATATCGCTATGGAGGGGGTACCACTCTCTTGGTTAAAATAAAATATGTCCACAAAATCACAAGTTAAAAATGTTATTAAAAAGTACAGAACACTTACAGTGGTGTGAAAAAGTGTTTGCCCCCTTCCTCATTTCCTGTTCCTTTGCATGTTTGTCACACTTAAGTGTTTCGGAACATCAAACCAATTTAAATAATAGTCAAGGACAACACAAGTAAACGCAAAATGCAATTTGTAAATGAAGGTGTTTATTATTAAGGCTGGGTTCACACTGCTGCGGGGGGAGATCCGGATGTGATTCGCACCGCAAATCACATCCGATCTCCGTAGCGATGCGAGTTCAGCCATACAGATAGTATGGCTGAATTCGCAGCGCTCCCGCAGCAAACTCGCACGGGACCCTTTTTTTGGTCCGCAACAGAATCGGATCGCATGGGGGTTCACACCATGCGATCCAATTCCTGTGCGAGTCGGCAGATCGCACTGCGATATGCGGACGGATCTGGGGGTGTCATTAACATAACATTGACACTCCCAGCCATCCGCATATGGGCAGTGTGAACTGCCGGCGGGAGTAATGCGATGCGGGAAAACGCCGCGGATTTGCGGCTTTCCCGCATCGCAGCGGTGTGAACCCGGCCTAAAGGTGAAAAAAAATCAAAACCATCATGGCCCTGTGTGAAAAAGTGATTGCCCCCTAAACCTAATAACTGGTTGGGCCACTCTTAGCAGCAACAACTGCAACCAAGCGTTTGCGATAACGTGCAATGAGGCTTTTACAGCGTCATGGAGGAATTTTGGCCCACTCATCTTTGCAGAATTGTCCTAATTCAGTTACATTAGAAGGTTTTCGAGCATGAACGGCCTTTTTAAGGTCATACCACAACATCTCAATAGGATTCAGGTCAGGACTTTGGCTAGGCCACTCCAAAGTCTTCATTTTGTTTTTCTTCAGCCATTCGGTGGTGGACTTGCTGGTGTGTTTAGGATCATTGTCCTGCTGCAGAACCCAAGTTCGTTTCAGCTTGAGTACACGAACAGATGGTCGGACATTCTCCTTCAGGATCTCTTGGTAGACAGCAGAATTCATAGTTCCTTTTATCACGGCAAGTCTTCCAGGTCCTGAAGCAGCAAAACAGCCCCAGACCATCACACTACCACCACCATATTTTACTGTTGGTATAATGTTCTTTTTATGAAATGCAGTGTTCCTTCTACGCCAGATATACTTGGACACACACCTTCCAAAGAGTTCCACTTTTGTCTCATCGGTCCACAGAATGTTGTCCCAAAAGTCTTGGGGATCATCAAGATGTGTTGTGGAGAAATTGAGACGAGCTTTGATGTTCTTTTTGCTCAGCAGTGGTTTTCTCCTTGGAACTCTGCCATGCAGGCCATTTTTGCCCAGTCTTTTCCTGATGGTGGAGGCATGAACGCTGACCTTAACTGAGGCAAGTGAGGCCTGCAGTTCCTTGGACGTTGTTGTGGGGTCTTTTGTGACCTCTTGGATGAGTCGTCGCTGCGCTCTTGGGGTAATTTTGGGCGGCTGGCAACTCCTGGGAAGGTTCACCACTGTTCCATGTCTTCGCCATTTGTGGATAATGGCTCTCACTGTGGTTCGCTGGATTCCCAAAGCTTTGGAAATGGCTTTATAACCCTTTCCAGACTGATAGATCTCAATTACTTTCTTTCTCAATTGTTCCTGAATTTCTGTGGGTCTCGGCATGATGTGTAGCTTTTAAGGATCTTCTGGTGGACCTTACTGTGTCAAGCAGCTCCTATTTAAGTGATGCCTTGATTGTGAACAGGTGTGGCAATAATCAGGCCTGGGTGTGGCTAGAGAAATTGAACTCAGGTGTGGACAACCACAGTTATAGTATGTTTTAACAAGGGGGGCAATCACTTTTTCACACATTTTTTTTCACCTTTAATAATAAACACCTTCATTTACAAATTGCATTTTGTGTTTACTTGTGTTGTCCTTGACTATTGTTTAAATTGGTTTGATGTTCCGAAACACTTAAGTGTGACAAACATGCAAAGGAACAGGAAATGAGGTATGAAGTTATAGTGCTTATCTACTCATCCAAGTATGGTCACAGGAAACATGTGGTACACAATGGCATGGATAGGACTTGACCTATATCGTGCATGCATGGTAGCATCGACATTTAGATGTAGACCAACTCTATTCGCAACAGCCATTCAGAGGGGGAGGAACATCCTGAGCGGTCTCTGCAGCAGGTGAGTTTGTGTTGCATTAGAATGTGACCTTCTAAATTCAGGTTCAATCAGCTCACAACAATCTCTCTACCCCATGACTTATGTTGTAGCCCACACAGGCCTGGTAATCTACAGTAAGAATCATCTCAAATTGCTGCCATTAGCACAAGCCCAAAGCAGTCTGTGACATGTAGACTGATTTTGCTGTATACTTCTACATCAAATATCATGAGGAATCTGATTCTACTGTATTAGTCCACAACGGGTATTTTGACATTGGAGGACTAGCACTTTCATTGTGTATGTCCGCATCTGATGTCTGTGCAACAAAAAGGCTGATATGGGAGTTTTTACCTGTGACTGGGAATTATCCATTTAAATTCTCATAGAACCCACATTGTTATGTTGTTTCTTTTAGCTTGGCTTGGCTTATGGGGTAGGTAGATACTGTAGAATGTATATCACAAACACTTATTTATCAGAAGGCAATATAACTGCTGAATTTGGAACATTGTGTATTTGATCGTCTGCATCATTTGTATGTATAAGTTAAACTGTAAAAACATAATCAGAAACAGAAGGGAGACCGTATGTTGCAGAATCTTAACATATCTTTTGAAAGGTAAAATCTATGCTCACAAGATGTTTTGTACTGTTTATTTAGACTGGGAACATTTTATGATGTTTTTCTATCACATGGACATTTGTGGGCTCATTTAGTAAAGCGGTGAAAAGAACGAAGGTCAAAGTGCAGTAACCTGTAGCAGCCAATCAGAAATTACATTATTGAATACACACCTGTATAATATTAATAGGGCTCTTATAGGTAGTTATTCTCGACAAACTCGAATGCAAAGCTACAATATGTTAGTATACATTTAAAAAGAAGATGATTATAGTTATGAAGATAATGTTGGTGATACAGATTTATGGCATTTGTACAGTCCTTAAGTAAACCTGTTGTTAACCACTTAAGCCCAAAGACCAGAGCACTTTTTGCGATTCGGCACTGCGTCGCTTTAACTGAAAATTGCACGATTGTGTGACGTGGCTCTCAAACAAAGTTGATGTCCTTTTTTCCCCGACATAGAGCTTTCTTTTGGTGCCATTTCATCACCTCTGTGGTTTTTATTTTTTGCGCTATAAACAAAAATAGAGCAACAATTTTGAAAAAAACTAATTTTTTACTTTTTGTTATAATAAATATCTCCAAAAAATATATAAAAACATTTTTTTTCCTCAGTTTAGGCCAATACGTATTCTTCTGCAGATTTTTAGTAAAAAAAAAAAAAAAAAAAAATTGCAATACGTGTTTATTGATGGTTTGTGCAAAAGTTATAGCGTCTATAAAATAGGGGTTAGTTTTATGGCATTATTATTAATCTTTTTTTTTTTTACTAATAATGGCAGCGATCTGTGATTTTTTTTCATGACTGCGACATTATGGCGGACACATCGGACAATTTTGACACATTTTTGGGACCGTTGTCATTTGCTATAACATTGCACTGATTACTGTAAAAATGACACTGGCAGTGAAGGGATTAACCACTAGCTGGCTAGGAAGGTGTTAAGTGTGTCCTAGGGAGTGATTCTAACTGTTAGAGGGCGTGGCTACAAGTGACACCTCATTGATCACCACTCCCGAATACAGGGAGCTATGATCAGTGACAGTGTCACTAAGCAGAACGGGGAGATGCTCGTTAACATTAGCATCTCCCCGTTCTTCCACTCTGTGAGGCGATCACGGGTATCAACGAGGACACGGGTCCCGTTATCCTACTCACGGAGCTTGCAACAGTGTCACGCTCGTGCCGCCGGCGGCACGTACGCGACCATGCGTTGGCCATTTCAAAGGGATCTTTTAGTTTTGCATTCACAGAGCGCTGTGACTGAGTGGCGTGGGTGAGTGGACAAAGCCCCCGCACAGCCACATTTTTTTTCCATTTTGACAGCTAGTCGGTGGAGAAGATACTCCGCTAGCTGGCACAGCGGGGGGAGCAGGAGGAGCAGGGACTAGTGCATTCATAACATGTTACACCCCGAATATGGGTGTAACATGTTATGAAAGGTGAACTTATCCTTTAAGTCATACCAGTATTGTGACTTAAAGTAGCCTTGTTTTTCAAGAATATTGAATACATATCCACTACTTCAAGGATAAGTTCACCTTTCATAACATTACTATACATTACCCCCTTATTCAGGGGGTAACATATAACATGTTTTTTTTGTACTATTGCCTCCTGTTAGTGTAGCTCTTCTGCACTTTATTTGTACAGCGCAGAACTATTTTATTCTCTCTCTACTTATCTGGGTTGTGACATTCCCCTCAGTGTCTGCAGCAGTACTCGCCCTTCTTTATTTGGTTGGCGCAGGGATATTTGTCTTTATTAACATGGAAACATGTTACTGTAGCACCAGCCCCCGCAACCCCCAAACCCTCATTGTGTCACAATAAAAAAAATTAAAAATAAAAAAAAAGTGGCCGCGCAGGGCTCTGCCGCCAGGTCACTTCCTTTATTTACAAAGTTCTGTGAATGTGAAAACTACAAGTACCGAAAGCCTTTGCAACTCCGTTCTCGCTGGAAGAGATAGAAATTTGCATACAACTTCACAGATCTCTTTGTAAAAAATAAATTCCTCTCAATGCACATGGGCAGTAACAGATTTCTCACAAGGCTCTCTATCTCAGGATTATATTAAATATGATATAAAAACACCAAAAACTAAACACAATTGTTGCTAATCCTGAAAATGCAAAACTTATGGTCTTGTTTTCATTCATCTGTTCTGAGATCAACAGTATCTTTAGAGAAAAGGAAATGACCACTACAGGCAAGGGAATTTATCTATACATCATTAAAAAACAAATTAGTGTTTTACCACAATGTACATAGAATGCAAAATTGTATGTAAATAGTTAGTAAAAATAGGGTTATTTGTTTCCTGATTTTGTTCAAGAGACTGATGTAAAGGTTGCTCGATCATTCAATAATGTTATTAGAGGAACCTCTTTCTATAAATAAAATTACATTATATAGCGTCCCCAGGTCTATGTCAGGAAACAAGAAGAGTTGTCTAAAAGGCTAATTTACCAAAAGAGTTGAGAATGCTTACACCATAAATTATGGGACTATTCACTTCAATTATCTAATCAAGTAAAAACAAAAAAAAAGAATCCCTGTTGCTTATTCTTTCTACACATGATTGGATAAGTGAAGTGAGTATTCACACAATTTAATAAGTTAGTCTGAACCAGAAAAAAAAAAACTCAACCCCCAGTAAGAAGTACTTTTGGTATATGTAATCTGTGCTGTCAAGTGGTAGGATGGTTATCAATTTCGGGGATATCTGGTATTGAACATTACGGCTTCATTCACACGGCCATAACATTTTTACTGATGTTATTACATGTGTTTTATAGGAGAAAAATTCCTGCGTAATGATTAGTAAAATACTTGCGTATAGCTGCACTTAAACATATACAAATGCGTATGCATACATGATAAATAATTTCCCCCCTTTGTTTAGACTTAATTTACATGCTTACAAATGCATATACGTGTGAATATAGGCATAAACGCGTAAAGAGCATGTGCTTAGACGCAGATTTTTGGATTCTGTGTTATGGATCAGAATGCAGCGCATGTTTTCACACCTGTATAAACGGCTCCATTGAAAACAATACAGCTGTGTATAAATCCATAATTAAAAAACACTTGAAATTTTTATTTTTTTTACAGCAATGTGAATAATGACTAAATCATCAGCTTTCCCATGTATTGATATTATTGTATTAACCACTGTTTATTTTATGATAATCTGTTGTTGGACGGAAGTTTTGACACTAACAAGACATTAGTAGTACTGTATAGCTTGAGTCCAAAAGTGATTGCATGCAATATATATATATATATATATATATATATATATATATATATATATATATATATATATATATAGAGAGAGAGAGAGAGAGAGAGAGAGAGAAAAAGTTATGCAAAATTCACATTTTATACCTTACATTACTAATAAAAATCCACCAATAATTTTTTCATTTATTTTACCCAAGGTAAAATAAGGTGTTAATATTAATAAATATTAATATTGCTTTTGAGATTTGCATGAATCGTGTCGATTTCTTCAGCAAATTAGGTTCAAGTACCACATATTTTAACAATGATATTACCGCCAAAGCTAATAAGCACAAAGCTCTATAGAATATACTTTCTCACCTAATAATAACACAGTGTACTATTCTTTTTATTGCACATTTTGCTTTTAGTACTGTAATAAATCTGCAGAATCTGAGGTCCCACACTAGCCATGACTGTTTAATTAAATGTAAAGCCTTTGTGAAAAATATAGTTTAGGAGAGATTGGACGACCACAGGCCACATTTTGAGCAACAACCAAGTTTTAAACTGCACAGTGGCTTAACAAATAGCACTTCCACCTTCAATTACTACTTCAAGAGACTATCTGCATGGAGTTTGGAGTGTGGGATTTAACCCATGCAATCCCAAAGACATGATAGTAGGTTCACTGGCTCCTGTCCAAATTGGCCCTAGTATGTATGCATGTGAGGTAGGAACCTTAGATTGGAAGCTCCTTGAGGTTAGGGGCAGATGTGAATGTACTGTATGTATATTGGCAGTACTATATATATATATATATATATATATATATATATATATATATATATATAAATATCTGTAATAAAAAGGACATGATGATCAATTAAAATGGCAGTAACCGTGAGGGTTATCAGATGAGTTGTTCTGCTCCTAGCAACATATCAACGGCAAATCAACTGCAACAAAATTACAGAGGTGATCACTTCCTCTATGAGTTATGCTCCGTCTCTGACCAGGAATGTTACAGAATTCTAATCGCTAGAGATGGAGCTAAGCAGGGGAGGAACTTCATTAGCAAAGACAGGTGGCGTCTTAGTGATCTTGTCACCAGTGACCCAAGTTTGAAATATGGTAAAAAGATTTCAACTTATGTTTAATAATCTAGAGCCAAAATTGCTAATATAGAGGAAGTCAAAACGAATTTTCAGCAAGGCAGCTGTCAGTTTAACCCCAGCTAATAAAACTAGTCCTTTCTGTCCCTGACAATTGTCAGTAGCTGCTGTAAAGTCCACTGTGGAGCAGGAATCTGGTGGCTCTCTGTGTGAGAGCAACAGCCGCAGTCCACTTGCCACAATAACAGGTCTTGAAAGGTGAACGCACATTGAAGATTTTATTTGGTTGTTTTGACAGGACCTGAGGAAGACGAGCTTGTGCCTCATTGAAACATTGAAGTAAAATCTTCAGTGTGTTCACCTTTCAAGACCCGCGAGTACCGCTCTCCCTTTTGGATATGTTTTATAGTCTTTGCTGCGTACCTGCGCCCATTTTTTTTTTTATCTCCGATACTGTACATACACGTATATATATATATATATATATATATATATATATACACACACACACACACACACACACACACACAGTACACACGCATATGCTTTTGTTGGCCATTGTTTTAACCTGTAGTCAGAAGCAGTGTAAAGCAGGAAAATAAATCTGTCATGTGCCATTAAATGCTTTATTTCAAGTACTACTTTTCAATCTTCTATATGTGCACTTTGTTTTAATGATATTCATAGCAGTTTTACTCATTAATATAAGGACGAGATTAATGTGTGAGCACACTTTCAATGAGTTTGGCTCATGGCCTAGTGACTTTTTTTTGTTTCTAAACAAATCAAAGGCTTTTGTAGGATGCCTAGCAGCTGCTAAAATACAGTTGGTTTCTGTTCAGTTTTAGTTTTTAGCGCCCATGGCAATGCGGAGCTGCTTTGACAAAGTTGAATAAAACCCCATGATCCAGTTATCTGAATTAATCAAAATCACAAATAAATTATGACCTTCAGATTAACTACTGTAGTGTCAAATTGTTGAATTCCCAAAAGCTATTACAAAAAATGCTATTTTATGAATTAAAACAATCCATAAAATAGTTTCCATAGTGTAAAATAATTGTTGCTTTTTTTTTAAAAATATGTAGAAAAAGAAATGGACCTTGAATCAATTGGAATATGGATACCTTTGAAATGAAAACCGCCAAGTGCAAAAGCCCTAGAAACTTCACTTCCACTTCATTGTAGCATACTTTTTGCCTTCTGTGAGCACCCAAGTCATAGTGATGTATCCAGCACCCTGTACTCCACTGCTGCAGATGAGGAAGTTGGTGAAAGGAACAAGTGTGCAGGTGCACAATGACATACATACCCATACGGCTAGACATACAGACGCCACAGACTGACCCTATCCACACCTTTTAGAACATTGGTCTCCATGTGCAATAAAATGAAGTCTTTTCACCCAAAAAAGTAGGGTGATGCACAGGAGCACACACAAACATGGCCAGAACACAGCCTTTCATTTCCACAGTGGTTTTGGTAAGATACACAGTTTAGATTTGTCCAGCCAGGTTATTATGTGGAGTCTGGTTTACTCACTGCAGTACCCCTGTTTTAAGATTTAGACCTGGTTCACACTGACTGCGGGAAGGAAATTGTGTAAGTTCAGCTGAAATCACACAATTTTATTCCCGCATGTCAGTTCCGGGGGGGGCGGGGTGCGATTTCAGAGACATCTGTGCGGGTTTCTGCACAGATGTCAATGGAAATCACACCCCAAAAATTGCCAAAAGTAGTACAGAAATTACTTTTGGGAATTGGTGGGGCGCCATAAATGTGGTGTTGCACTAATTCGTACAATGCCATTGCCGCCAATTGCCGCTGATTTGGCATGCAATTTGACATGTCAAATTGCATGCCAAATCGCATTAAACCAGAGCTTACACAGCTTTCTGTGGTTTATGCAATGGTTTTAGAAGTTTCATCTAGTGCAGCCTTAAAGTGTATGTTTGAGCAAAAAACAAAAAAATTCTGCACAACTCTGAAATGTATGTACCATTTTCCATATTCTTTCTCTTTAAATTTAGGCCAACATGTTTTCTGTTACATTTCTTTGGGAAAAATAACCCAGTGTATATTATTTAGTCTGTGTGAAAGTTATAGAGTCTACAACCTATGATATAGATATATATACATTTGTAAATTGATCAATCCTGATGTACTGATGGCCTATCTCAGTTCTTGAGGCTCAGTTCACACTTGTGCAATGCAGGAACCCTGAACATCCATTGCGGGTTCCCACATCACACCCATCTTGCACAGCAGGTCACACTGCCATATGCGCCCCCACTTTAGCTCGCATATTGCACTGGGAACTGGCAGTTCTGACATGAATCGGATTGCATGGGGTTGAACACACATGTGATGAGATTCTGGTGCAGACCAAAAAAAGGGTTCTGTGTGAGTTTGGTCCGAATGTGATGCGATATCAGCCATACGATCTGTATGGCTGAAATTGCACGGACATTGCAGTGCGAATCACATGCGATCTTGCAGAGCATGCTGGTGTGCAACAAATACCCCACAAATTACCCCCTTTTGGAAAGTAGACAGTACAACGTATTTAGTAATAGGAATGGGTTCGGGCGTGTTCGGGATCCCACCAGGAAGCCGACACTGGACACCGCTAATCACAGGCAGTGAAACATGAGACATTTCCCGATCCGCAGCTGCACAAATCAAGAAATGTCTCACTCCCTGTGATTAGCGCTGTACAGTGTCCGCTTCTTGGTGGGGTCCGGCAGGTGGGATCCCAAACGCACCTGAGCTCATCTCTATTTAAGAGAGGCATTGTGGGTTGTCATTTTGTTTTTTGGAAAATAAAGAAATTAAATATTTTATTTATTTTTTTAGACCTGGTTCACACTCATGCAGTTTGCTTTTGATCCATTTCTGCAGTGCATTTTGCATTCTTTCACAAGCATTTTTGACATATTTTTTCACATGTTTTTTGATCTGTTTTGCATTCATTTATTAATTTGTTTTTTAAGTGGACATGTTTTTGTTGTTAGGCAGATTAAACAATGGAAAATGCATCAAAAATGCACTAGATATGTTTTTGCAGCTAGTCCATTGAACCAAAAACGCATCGTATTCCATTTAGAAAACCCCTGACCCTTTCCAAAAAACGCAGACGCTGAAAAACCATGTTAAAGTGCTACTAAACCCACAACAGTAAAATCAGCTGGCTATGCAGTAAAGCATGCTTGCTATACTCACTGTGGGACCTAAGGGATTAATCATCTGCATTATGTAAAAAGGCTGTTTGAACCTGTCCTCTGATTTTCCCTTTCTTCCACTGTCCCCAATCCATCTCCAGAGGAGGGTCAGGGGTTGGGCAGCCTCATAGTACTCAGAGGAGAATGAAATCTCCTCCTACAAGCTTTAACCAAAAAGTTAATTTATTTCAGTAATTCTATTCAAAAAGTGCAATTCATATTTTATATAGATGAGTTACACATAGTGATACATTTCAAGCATTTCTTCCTTTTAATGTTGATAATTATGGCTTAAAGCTAGTGAAAACCCAACATTCAGTATCTCAGAAAATAAGATTATTACATAAGACCAATAAAAAAATGAATTTTAATACATAAATATGGGCTCACTGAAAAGTATGTCCATGTACAGTATAGTATGCACTCAATATTTGGTTGGGGCTTCTTTTGCATGAATTACTGCATTAATGCGGTGTAGCATGGAGGTTATCAGCCTGTGGCACTGCTGAGGTGCTATGGAAGCCCAGGCTGCTATGATAGCGGCCTTCATCTTGTCTGCATTGTTCGGTCTGATGTCTATCATCTTCCTCTTGACAATACCTCACAGATTTTCTATGTGGTTTAGGTTAGGAGCGTTTTCTGGCCAATCAAGCACAGTGATACCATGATCATTAAACCAGGTATTGGTACTTTTGGCAGTGTGGGCAGGTGCCAAGTCTTGCTGGAAAATTAAATCAGTATCTCCATAAAGCTGGTTCTTAGAGGGAAGCATTAAGTGTTAAGAGGATTAAGCATTAAGAGGACCAACACCAGCAGATGACACGGTTCCCAAAATCATCACTGACTGTGGAAACTTCACACTGGACCTCATGCAACTTGGACTCTGTGCCTCTCCACCCTTGCCCCAGATTCTGGGACCTTGAAATTAAATGCTAAATTTTCCACAGTCAATGATGATTTGGGGAGCTGTGTCATTTGCTGGTGTTGGTCCTCTGTGTTTTATCAAGTCCAAAGTCAGCACCGCCCTCTATCAGGAAATTATAGAGCACTTCATGCTACCCTCTGCTGACCAGCTTTATGGAGAAGCTGATTTTCATTTCCCAGCAGCAGACACAAGACCCAACAATGCAGACGAGCTGAAGGCCGCTATCAGTCCCGATTCACACTGGTGGGAACACTCCCGCATCACACCTGACTCGCAAGGCCATTGATACAGCCATATGTGAACTGCTGGGAGTGTCAATTCAATGTTAATGACACCCCCATTTCAGTTCACATATCACACTGTGAACTGCCAGCTCAGACATGAATCGGATCGCATGGGTGTGAATACCCATGCGTTCCTATTCTGGTGCATACCAAAAAGGGTCCTTTGTGAGTTTGGTCCGAATGTGATGCAAATTCAGCCATACAAGCTGTATGGCTGAAATCACATCGTGCAGACATCGCATGTGATTTGCACTGCAGTGCGGTGCAAATCACATGCAATCTCGCACAGCGCACCAGTGTGAACCCAGCCTCAAAGAAACCTGGCTTTCATAACACCTCAGCAATGCCACAGGCTGGTCGCCTCCATGCCATGGTGCATTGATGCAGTAATTCATGCAAAAGGAGCCCCGACCAAGTATTGTGTGCATACTACACTGTACAGGGACATAATTTTCAATAAGCCAACATGTCTGTATTAAAAATCCTTTTATTTTATTGGTCTTATATAATATTCAAATTTTCTGAGATACTGAATTTTGGGTTTTCACTAGCTGTAAGCCATAATCATCCAAAATAAAATAAATAACGCATCTATATAAAATGTATGAGTTTCACTTTTTGAATTGAATCACTGAAATAAATTAGCTTTTTGATGATATTCTAGTTTTATGACCTGTACTGCTGGCGAGAAAGGGTATTTAGAAGTTTATACTTACTAAAATAATTGCATTTCCATGTTCTATCAACTGTGGGATACCAGATATAGTGAATGCAAGGTCCTGGGTTTAGGAACATTTTAAATGGACTGTAGTGCGTTTCTGCAAACCGCACTAAAAACCGCATAGGTGTGAACCAGGCCTTACTTACTGTTACCAGTGATGTACAGCGCCATCATATGACTGGTGTTGCAGTGATCAGAGATACTGATGACCTTGTGAATGCTCAGACAATAAACCTGTTTTTTTTTTCAGCGGACCTGACTGAGGCTAATCACACCTGAATAAATCAGTGCAAAAAAAAGTTGTGTTTGTATGTGTGTACATACATACAGTATATATAGATATATTTGGTGTTGGTACTTTAAAACAGTATAATTTCAAGCAGGAAGAAGAAAATCTATTAAACAGTCTTTCATTCAAGAGATGTCCTTGCTAATGTATCTTGCTAACGTCTTGCCAGAGCAGACGAGCCATGTCTACGAACAGTATCCTTGCTTGAAAGACATCAGCTGATTTTGTGGAGAAAAATTAGCAAGCCTAATAAGTCAGGTCTGAGACATGGCTGTGCATGGAAATTCAATCATTCATTGTACCTTATGAAAATTCTTATCTTGTGATGACAAAAAGAAAAATAGCTCAATGTGTGACCACCACAATTCTATATTACAACAAGTATGATCAGTTATTTACTTTATTCTACTAAATAAACTTGGAAAATTGTTTAAATTGTTCCTTCACATGTACATGATTATGTTCTTCATAATCCTCCTCAATCATGTGCAAAAAGGGGCATGGAATTACTGCCTATTATGATCTACTCATACAGTGACATTATCACCTAAAAAATGTAAGCAATATAAAGCAAAATGTTATATATTTTCTGCATTGAAATTCTTTAATTTTTGGATAGGGGCTAAGTCAACAAGCTTAATGTATGTATTTACCTATACAAGATTTAAACTAAATCTGAAAGACGTACAGAAGATGGTGCTGGCGACCTCCTAAAGAAAATGCTACCTGGTTCGTATGATTATCCTTTATGTGCATTCTTGTTCAGAAACTGTGTAATTATTAAAGGGTAGCATACCTTTAAAGGTTATTAAAGGGCACCTTTAATTATTAACACACAATTTATCTCGGTAATCTCCAGCTTACTCATTTGGTTTCCTCATGCATCGCCAAATTATTAATTGATATGTCTGATGCATGTCCCACTACGTCCTTGAATTTCCAAATTCTGCCCCTTCTTAACAAATGACACCACAAAACTGCTAAATCACTCTCTTGTTATTTCTCACCTTGACTATTGCAAATCCCTTCTTGTTGGCCTTCTGCCACACAGGATATCCCTACTTCAAGCCTTGTACACACAGTACAATTTTTGGCCAACCGAGCGTCTGATTTTTGTTTTAAGGGCGTGCCAGGATCTTGTTTTGCATACTAATGGTACACAATTGTCGTGCAACAAACACAAACGTAGTGAGGTACTACGAGGAGTTTCAGCTCTTGAGCACCACCCTTTGGGCCCCTTCTGCTAATTTTATGTTTCATGAGCATCGATTCCGAGCATGCATGTTTGTACTTTCGACTTTTGTTTAACAAATTTTTGTACTGACCAATACGAAAATCAAACAAACAGACAGTTGTCTGCAAAAAATTTACTAGCCTGCCATCCAACATTTTTGATGGGTGGCACAGTGGTGTAGTGGTTAGCACTCTCACCTAGCAGTAAGAAGGGTCCTGGTTCAAATCCCAACCACGACACTACCTACCTGGAGTTTGCATGTTCTCCCTGTGCCTGCGTGGGTTTCCTCTGGGTACTCCAGTTTCCTTCCACAATCCAAAGACATGCAGGTAGGCTAATTGGCTTCTGTCCAAAATTGGCCCTAGTATATGAATGGGGACCTTGGATTGTGGGCTCTTTGAGGGTAGGGACCGATGTGAGCGATACAGGGACCATTGTAGACACCCAGGTTGAACTGGATGGACTGGTGTCTTTATTCAACCTTACTAACTATGAAACTATTTGTTGGCCAAAAGTTAGACAACAATTGTCAAAAGAAGCGTACTAATGGTTAGATTTTAGGACAATAGTCTGTCAACAGACGATCTCCTGCCAACAATCGCATTGTGTGTATAAGACTTAAGTCTATCATGAATTCTGCTGCCAGGCTCATCCACCTAACCAGCTGCCCAGTGTCCTACAACTCTCTCTGCTGATTCCTCTACTGGGTCCGGCTTGCCCAACACTTTTCAAAATTTAACAGCAATATACAAAGCCATCCACAAGTCTTCTCCAAGCTACATCACCAGCCTCGTCTTAAAATATCACCCTATATGTCCTCTTCTCTCCTCCCAAGACCTTCTGTTCGCTACCCCTGTTATCATACTCCTTTACCTTCCTCTGTAAATCTATTCAGCCATCTCCAACTTTGAATCTTGAAAATGTATTTCTTCAGGAGGAGCCTACCCCACCTCTACCCAACGATTGGACTTTTACTTTATTAACTCATCCCCTCACAGTTACCTTTTGTATCATTGCCCCTCCCTTTATATCATAAGGTATCATGAGAAAGACAGGCCCCCTAAACCTTCCCATATTGGATTGTAACCAAATGGACTCCCCTACTTTTTTAAAGTACTTCAAACTGTTGGCACTTTATAAATCGTATATAATAACAACTGATCCTATGCTAACCATACCTCCTTGTACTTACCTTAGATCAGTAGGAGAGCCGATCCAGGAGAGGGGACTTACAAGAGGCTAAGCAACATTGCAGTCCTCGTACCACCCAGAGGAGGTTTCATGGAACTGTGCATGTACTGCCTATTCTTCATAGGTCTAAATCAGTGATATGCAATTAGCGGACCTCCAGCTGTTGCAGAACTACAACTCCCATCAGGCATAGCAAGACTCTGACAGCCACAAGCATGACACTCAGAGGCAGGGGCATGATGGGACTTGTAGTTTTGCAACAGCTGGAGGTCCGCTAAGTGCATATCCCTGGTCTAAATGAAAAAGCAGTCACATGCATGTAAAGTTCTGTCTAGGACTCCAAAGTATTCAGTCACTTTTTAATTGCAGCTCAATATCAATTGTGCTATTAAAGCAGGATTAATTCAAAACATTTAAAATTATTAAATTGCAGCTCACCAATTCTTAGATGTCGTGGCTGCATTCATTTTCTTTTTTAGTCGTTTTTTCTTTACTCTCACCTTGTGATCCAGCCAATAAATCTGTTATCCTTCAATTTACTTTACCAGACCAAGCTGTCCAAAGTAACGGTTATAAAAAAGGAAAATAAACTGTTTGCTGCAACGGTTTATAAAGTGTTAGCTGTAGTTCAGATTCTGATTGTTCGTGAAGTCCATTCAAACCTGCTAGTCTAATATTCCCCTCTCACCAGACTGACAATGCTGTTGTCCAAAAGGTGTCTGCATTACGATTTTGTCAAGAATACAGAAACTCTAGGATGGGATGTGTGTTACTGGATGGATCATCAGGTAAAATAAAGTAAAAAAAAAAAAAAAACAATAAAAGAAAACGCAGCGACAACATCTAATGATTGGTAAGTTGCAATATATAAAATTTTAGTTTTTGTGCTTAAAATCACCAAGTCCTAAAATAACTACATTCACTAATACTGGCTAGAAAAGAGCTGAACTTTTGGCTTCTTTTTTCTCTTCTCAGAAGTTTTGTAGAACATTGTATTTAAAATGTTAAAAAATGTAATGCATGTGTTTTTGCACAGTGAGCACACTGGGGGTTCTTTACAAAAGGCAAATCCACTTTGCACTGCAAGTCGCTGAAATGAATGGAAGCTCTGTTGATTTTATCATGTGCAAGCTAAAATACTGTTTTGTATTTTCCTTGCGACTGCACTTCCAAGTGCACTTGTAGTGCAAAGTAGATTTGCCTTTAGTAAATAACCCACACTGCATCAATGCCCTGAGTAACCTTACCATATTGTAAACATTTTCACTTCATATTCCTATTAAATATTATATTTACCAGGAATATTGTCAGCCTTGAGTACAGACCTCCAAGGAAGTTTAAAAAACATATATTTTTTTTACCCCACAGCGCTGCCATTTCAGTCTTGACCAATGGTAAAGCCAATCAAATGCTTGTGTTCGATTTTTAATCTGCAACAGGATGATGCCACCTTAAGCTTTTGGTTGGTATAAGCTGTATATCGATTTTCATAGAATCTAGTTCTCCTAGAAGTCTTGCACCTGTCTGTTCAGCAGAGTTACCATAGTGACATTATATTGCTTTGGAACAGTTGAGGAAAGTGGAAAAATAGCCCTGGAACCGTAGGGTTATCTCATTGATATGTCTATATTAAAGTATTGATGTTTACGTAAATTATCTAATTCCTGGGCGGGCAGCTTCTACACCAAAGTGGAGCTACACCATCTCCTTGACCTGTAGTGTAATGCAGCTAAAATGGAAAATGAAGAGCCACACCAATGCTAAGTGGCCCAGATACAACTTTACTCCAATAAAAGTCAGGGGGACAATCCAAAAAGTATCCAATCCATTTTGGGGTCCAAGAGCACCCCCCTTCATCAGGGCTTTATTGACAACAATCTGAATAGACGAGAAGTGAACTGGACCTTTTAGGTAGAATTCCATGCTAAATCTAAATAATTAAAAAATGCTCCCTCCCAACTTCTTAATACAGATTCTGTGTAAGAAAGAGCTGTATAGTTACTTATTTTTAAGCTGCTCAAGTCTGGTCATGTAGGCCAGCTTCCCCATGTCAACCAGCAGTGACTCTAGGGGGAGAGAAGGGAGCTCTGACAATAGACCATAGTAAGCCAAAGGGTGACTTCAGCTCCCAGGCAATGGCAAGTGATTCCCAGCAGCTGGCACTGCCTGACACTGGGGAGATCACATGACCGGATGGACCAGAGTGGCCTGAAATTAGGTAAGTATATGGATTTTTCGTACACAAGTTTGTCAGAATAAGTGTTAGGAAGGGAAGGGACTTTTTTTTTTTTTTTTTAGGATTAGTAAGGTCTAACATGGAATTCTATTTTATGATTGTTTTTCCCAGTGTGACTGAAAGCACAGGCCTTGTCAGTAGCTAGTTTTGTTTGCATCCGAACATCTTAGTACTGGTGTATAGCTTCAATTTCCATTTTTGTTACATTATATTGCCTTGGACCAGCAGGAGGCTTCAAAATGTTACTGAAAAATACAACTTTCTGAAACCGTTAGCTAATATCAATCATCAAATTCCACACTTCTAAAGGAATATAAAGGAATGCGTTTCTTCACTTACACATTTTTCCTTGTGGCTAGCACTTTCTCACTATGCATTTCAATTTTTCCAACCGGCTTTTATTAGCAGTTAAAATCTGAAAAGTACATAGCTAGATTTAAACCATTATATGACTTCACTCTACCTCAGAGAGCATTTATAAAACGTATTACTCTAAAATGTAATGACCTTTAAGAATTACCCGAGGATATATTTTAAGAGAATTTTACAAAACAGCATACTGTGATTATTGTCTATCTTTAGAGTATTTTAAAGTATTCAAACACACCAAGCTACATTTGCTGCAGAGAACAGGCTACACATTGGCTGGTACATTTAACACTTGCCCCTGTATATAAAGCAAATTTGTCACATCACCTGCTAGGACCAACCATGCAACTAGAAGACCCATTGTCCAAATTTGAGAAGAGGTGTTGTGTCAGCAATTGGCATAACAGTATATGTTTTCATACAGGGATGTGTACTATCCCACTAGCATCTAGGAATGACAATTGCAACCTCCAGCTCTGCATTGAAGTCTTGGCTAAGAGAGGTTGATATACCAAGTTTCTTTGCAAATTAAGGATAATAGAAAAATAAGTACCAACAGAGTAACTTTTTGCAACCGCTGCCATCTTGGCACAAAGGTAGGTTTTCCCACCATTGGCACTTATTTAATGGGTTTCATTGTGTAATAGCAAGATCTCCATAAGTCAACAGCCTAAAATATAACTAAAACCGAACCTTGTTTTAGTTTTGGATAGAGTAGAGAGGGATTAGAGCACCTGCCATGTTTGTATTGCATCTGTTTTCCCAAATAGAGAAATTCACCCGTTCAATTTGTCTTGTTTACCATTATCACCAAAAGTGAAAGAAAATCCCAAATATTAGATTGTCACCAGAACAGGTATAGAGGGTAAATCTTCCAACAGGGACACTGGTACTGACCCCAGTGGAAACATGTGATTTCTTCACTTTGGAGGGATTTCCACTTACTGTTTTGGCCATGGGACAGGAAGAGTTAGGATTTGTACCCCATGCGACACAGATGACAAAAAAAAAACATGAACAGGAGGTTATCCCCCATACTTTATCCTATATTTAAAAAAAAATGCCTTTAGTTCTACATTAAACTGGATCCAAAACCAAAAATTGCTTGCAGTAAAAAATAATTGCCATTAAAGACCATCTCTAGTCCAATTATTTTTGAATGAATTGAAGAATTGAGAATTAGTTAAATAATTGACTTACTCACCTAGGTCTGCTGTCTAGGTCCCTCACCGGTGTCATTCCAGGGTGCAGGGTACTCGTAATTGAGTGCTGCACATGTGCCCATGTATGCCAGTTCCTGATAGTTCCATGCTGTGGACATCATCTGCAAACTCTCTTTTGGAAACAGAGGACTCTGGTGCTGGACAGCAAATAGAAAATGTCTAGGCCTAACAGACACCACTTTCTATACACAGGAGAGGAGGGAACCCCAAATGCCACATTAGGAGGCAAGAGGGAGCCAGCAGACCAACTCTAAACAACTGGCTGCCTGACTGCCCTAGATACTTATCTTTTTTTCCTGGAGCAGGGTCCTTACAGGTATTACTTTACTTTAACCTAGAAGTGCCTACAGCTGCTTTCAATACCTGCACTTTTCCACAATGGCAGACATTTCTGTAGAAGGAAAGCTTCCTGTTAGTGTCAGAGCCTTCTTCCTCCCTCCCCATTTATTGCTATTGGTCCCTCATCATTATGATAGGCTGTCTCACTGATCAAAAGGAGTATGGCAAGCTTTGGCATTACCAGGCTCACCCCTGTATTCAAGCAGAATGGGGGTAGTGAAAGCAATTTGTATCTCCTGGCAACCTTTTGTGTATGTTAAAGTGACCAAACAAGGTCCAATTTAGATTTTCAGCAATAACAAAAGTAGCATGTGCACAGAGGTATGTTTGCAGAGTTATTCAAACTTATACAAATTCTGAGTCTTCAAAGTCAACTTTTTGAAATGACTGTTTGGCTGCTTTACAGTCGCTACATCACTAAAAATTGTGCTTGCATAGCGCCTGTAAAGAGCCTCACCTATCTTTCCAGTGTGAAAGCCCGAGGTCAAAAAAGTCCTGCAAGCCGCATCTGTGTAGCGCCTTAGGAGGGGTGTATTCACCGCTCCTAAAGCGCCCCTGCCCATTAAAAACAATGGGGCAGCGCCACCAAAACAGCGCTTTGCAGAAGGTTTTAACCCTTTTTTCAGCCTCTTGTCCCAGTGTGAAATTAGCCTATTAATTAGTCTGATTGTGAGTAATAACTCTAACTGAAAAGTGGTATATAGGTAGAAACACATTATCAGAACTCAGCAGAAAACAAAAAGGTATCTAAGTTGCTTAGTTTCAGGGACAGAGAAAAATATGTGACGATGACATGTAGAGGTTACAAGTGCCAGCTATTTCTGTTTGTTACCAACATTGCCAGCAATGCTCACATATGTCATAGCTCTGAAGAAAATCTTTGTGTATAAGTGGCCTAATAGTAATTTATTACAGAGACATTGAGTACATTTTGCAGTGCTATGTCTAAACTAGATAAATGTCAGCATCTGCAGGGACTTTGGTGGATTAGGCCATTCCGCATTAAGCATGGGAAAGCAAACTAATAAACACAATGGGTTTGATTTACTAAAGACAAATGGTATCATCACTTTGCAAAAAAGAATCTACTCTTATGCCCTGTACACACATTCTGATGAAAAAATCTGTCTGATATTTTCCGACGGATTTTGGCCCAAACTTGTCTTGCATACTCATGGTTGCACAAAGTTGTCGGAAAATCCGATCGTTCAGAACGAGGCGACGTATAACACGTACGACAGGACTATAAATGGGAGAGTAGCTAATAACTTTTGTCTTGTAATTTATTCTGAGTATGCATGCCACTTTGTCCGTCGGAATTGTCTACACACGATCGGAATTTGTTGTCGAAAAATTTTAGATCCAGCTCTCAAACTTTGTGTGTCGGAAATTCCGATGGAAAAAGTCTGATGGAGCCCACATACAATTGGATTTTCCGACAACACGATCCGATCACACATTTTCCGCCGGAAAGTCCGACCATGTGTACAGGGCATTAGTGTATTAGGTGAAGCCCTGCTGACTTCAATTATCCAATTATGTGCAAGCAAAATAACTTTTTTTTTAATGCTGTAGTTGTCTCCCACTGGTTCTAAGCCCGAGCACTGAGCAATCACATGACCACTGATCGCAGGGTGGGCGCAGCTGGCATTGGCTCTCAGCTGTGTACTAAGAGCTGGAGCCAGTTGTTAATCTGGCAGCTGGATGGATCCCAAAATATGATTGTGATCTTTCCAGAACCTATAACAGCTCTGTGATGTCAGCTGACAGTGGACTTTAGCCTGCTGTCTGTTGATTCTGGGTCACAAGAGAACACAAGTAAGTGCACTTCTGTGACCCACAATAGAAGTATAATCAAAAAAACTTTTGTCATACTTCTCTATTAAATTAATGCCATAGAAAACAGATATTTCAAGGTGTCTGTACAGGTGGGAAAAAAACACAATCTTGCAGCTATTTATAGAATAATTTAGTAGAATGTATACATATCACTTATTTATTGCTAAAGTCTTTGGCTTTCTTTAAAAATGTAATTGCTTTTACATTAAAGTAGACTTTGTATGAAAATTCCCTTATTCTGCAAACCCCCCATGCCGCAAAATTTAGAGAGAAAAAAGAAAACACAGGAAAAAACTGTAAAAACCACTATGGGACTTGAGCTGAATGAACTCTGCTTTCCTAGAAGGTATAACATGGGCAGCCTGTATTAGATTGTGTTAGGACTGTATATGTGTTCTATGAGAGACTATGCATTACGTTACTGTTAATGGTCTGATGCCTGGTCTGAAGTCTTTTCAAAAGGGGAGTATAAAGGTACATGGTGAATCTAAAATACACACAGGGATGAAGCAGAGAAGCTGGATAGCCCCCGAGGAAGGGTTAACCATACAGATGAGATGGTGGGAAGTCATGTGCAACATGCGGTTGCTAGGGGTAACAAGGACTGGTGGGTATACTATAGCAGCTAGACAGCGGGAGAGTGGTACCAGGCATGAGTGATGGGTCCTCTGGTTAGTGAGGGGGTTGGTGCTCTGACTCCCCCTAACAGTCAGTGTCCCCACAGCATTTGGGCTCAAAACCGTGGTAGGGAGACCCCACGGACCTAGTTGAGGTACAGGAGAACCAAAAATGTTAACTTGTGTACACTTAGAGGTCTGCGGTTAGTGCACAACGGGATCTCTACTCTGTCACTGGGAGCGAGGTGGCAGGACAGCTGAGCTAGTGGAGGCTCAATAGTATCCTCCTCAAAATACTACATTCAAGAAGATGAGGTTTGCAGTATCACTAGAAGAGTGTCTCACAGTAAAGAGCCTCAAATTTAATGTGTACCTATGCAAGGTGGACAGCTCACTTCTACGGAGTGCCAGTTAATGCGGATTCTCGCATGACGTACTAACATTCACATCAGTCATTGAACTGACATAACGAAATGCTTTTAACAGACAAAAAGGGACCAAAGGGAGATATATCATGCAAATTACTAAAAGAATTAGGCGCAGATCTAGTGCAAATCAAACTGCATCTCATTTATAGCAATAGATTTGTTATAGATTTGTGTATATTTGCATTGCAAGTTTCTGGACAGCTGAAAAAAAAGTAATTCATGTACATGACTGAACTGAGACAGAACTGCACCCAAAAGACATTGCTTGGGGACATGTTTATATAGTTGCAGTGTGACTTGTGAGAAGTAAATAGGGAATTTATGAATCAAGCTACGTTCCCATAGTTCTTTTAGTATATTTGTCTCACTGTAGTTGTTTTGCACTGCCTAGCACTGTATAAACATTGATAAAATGTTCCCTATTCTTGAATACTGGCTGCATATCTAAACAATAAAAACCTTCATTGATTTTTTTCATACTTAAATGTCTTAGACATCACTGAGTCATACACCTAAGCACTATTAATGCACTATAGTACCATTTCTACTACTTATACATATATAGCACAGTGGGTGTTATTTACAAAAGGCAAATCCACTTTGCACTGAAAGTGCACTTGGAAGTGCAGTCACTCTACATCTAAGGGGTAGATCTGAAATGAGGGGAAGCTCTGCTGATTTTATTATTTTTCCTTGTATGTCCCCCTCGGATCTACAGCAACTTTACTTCCAAGTGCACTTGCAGTGCAAATTGGAATTTCCTTTAGTAAATAACCCCCTAATGTGTGGTTAAACTGATTACCATGTAGACCTATTTAAAAAAGCGAAATATTGTTTTTGGAAAGCAGAACCCTACCTTTGAAAGTCTTCTTCGGCTGTTCCATTTGTATCTTCTCTAACAAAGTATACATAAAATCCTACTTCTCCTGTTAAGCCACAAAACGTAATCTATGCATGTTTTGTCTAAATCATGTAGGATCCCAAGATTTATTGAATATGCAAATACATGATACAACTATGCACTCCATGCAAAGCACTAAATGCCACCAAAATACAACTTCCTGTCAACATAAGGCATAAGCAGATGTGACACTGACAGGTCTGTAAATGCAATTACAATGTTACATATTAAGAAAAAAATAAACTTTTTAGTTGAAGGGGCTTTTTAGGCTAAATATGAAAGAGTTCCAAGTAGCTTTCTTACTACCACATCCCCATAGTGTTTTACTATCCTACCTTTAGTGCTGTTTATAGTTACACTTCCTGTTCCCTCTGTCTGCAACACTGGTACATTGTAACACAACCAGAGGGGGGGTGCCAAAAGTTGCAAACCATAAAGGGTACCGAGTTATACATAAAGCAACATGTGAGCTGCTATAGCAACCAAATATGTCATTGCTTCTATTAACCACTTCAACCAGGACGGTTTTACCCCCTTAACCTCCCTGGCGGTACGATTATTTCGGATTTTAGGTGCTAAAAGCGGTACCATTATTTTGCATGACAATTTGGCGTTTTATATTGTAGTCCTGCAATTCTTAGGAATAACTCTCTTAAATCTGTCCAAACCAGAGTCTAGCAGACATCCCGGGTATAATAAAGTTTGAAAAATGAAATCATAAATTATAATATGATAAATAATTATAAATAATTGTACCAAATAATAATATAACAGTAATAAAAATTATTCAATAATGTAATCAAATCAAAAACACTGAAATTTGCTCAGTTGCAGAATTGTCACTGTCATTACTTTTCAGTATTTGATGACGGATCTCCCCACAAATCGCTATCGCTCAATTCTGCGAGTGATTCCAATTTATTATCACTGTTTTCTAGCTGGTCTAAAATCATTTTTGATGTAAAGTGACAGTTTTGGTTGCTATGGGCAATCTCCAGTTTCCAGGCATAAAGAACAGTTTTTATTATATAAAACTGCCTGCAGGACACTGGGCAGACCACTAGGGACAACGGGGATGTGAAATATTTACATACAGCAATGTAATCTGTAAGATTACATTATACTGTATGTTTACTGTTTGTTTCACTTTTTGAATTTGGCGCCGATCTCCGTCCCCATGCGTCGCAACGCTCGCAGGGCACGGAGATCGGCGATGTGATGCATCGTGCGAGACACAGCTCGCTCGTACAGCGGGGAGACAATGCTGGATCCGAGGGAGAAGGTAAGTAAACCTCCTCCTGGATCCAGCGATGCAGTCCCGAGTCTGGCTCAGGGATACCGCTTTTGGTATGAAAATTCCACCCCGAGCCAGACTCGGGAATACCGTCAGGGGGGTTAATGACCAGGCCATTTTTGAGATACAGCACTACGTTAATTTAACTGACAATTGCACGGTCGTGCGACGCTGTACCCTAATAAAATTGATGTCCTTGTTTTCCCACAGATAGAGCTTTATTTTGGTGGTATTTGATCACCTCTTTGGTTTTAATTTTTGTGCGCTATAAACAAAAAAGACAATTTAAAAAAACATGTTTTACTTTCTGCTACAAAACACATCCAATAAAAACTGTAAAAAATCTAATTTCTTCATTAATTTAGGCCAAGGTGTATTAAGCTACATATTCTTGGTAAAAAAAAAATCCCAATAAGCGTAAATTGATTGGTTTGCCCAAAAGTCATCACGTCTACAAACTATGCAATATTTTTATGGCTTTTTTTTTTTACTAGTAATGGCGGCGGTCAGAGATTTGTAGCGGGACTCTTCACACTTTTTTTGGGGACAGTGACAATATTACAGTGATCAGTACTAAAAAAAAAGTTACTGTACCAATGACACTGGCAGGTAAGGGGGTAACACCAGGGGCGATCAAAGGGTTAAATGTGTTCCTAGGCGGTGCTTGCTAACTGGGTGGGGGGCTGCTCTGACTGGGTAAAGAGAGATCCGTGCTCCTGCTTAGCAGGAACACAATATCTCTATCTTTTCCCCTGTCAGAATGGAGATCTGCCTTGTGTACATACATTTGCCTCTGTCCAATCAGCATGTGATCGTGCCTCCGGAGGCTTGCGCCCCCCAGTGGCTTTTGCACGAAATAACATACAGGTACGAGATTTCGCACAATAGAGCTGACCTGCCGCAGTACAAATACGTTAGGGGGTTGGCAATTGGTTAAGCCTATACTTTAGTCCCTCATCACTCACCTACCCTGTCCCTTTCCCGAATCATCATTTTGAAAAATTCAGTGCCAGCACAGGTCTCAGTCAAGTATTTGGGACCTGGTAGAAACCACATTTGCTGAGTTTTTTGTGCTTGAGCACAGATGTCACTAATTTCTAGTTTAAGGGCATTATGGCAGTCTGTAGCCTCTGTGTACAGTGACCTGTCTGTGTGTTTGTTCACCAAATCATGTGGCGTACATACGTTTCCTGTTACACTGACATTCTTGGGAATCCACAATTTCTCCCAGGTCTGAGAGACCATCACTTCTCTACCTTGCAACTGAATAACTGCTTTCGGGCATCACACTTTTTACTATCAGACAGCTGGCCCTCCATATCTTCCTTGATGGAGCTCACCGGTTCCTTTTGCTTGCTATTTTGGAGTGCCCTACAACTCCATCACTTTCTCCACTCCCTAAAGACCCCAGAAAGATTTTGTTGACAATTATCCACATTTTAATAGCTCAGATGATGGGATATTGATGCAATTACTCTCAAAAACATAGTGTCTACTGATAACCCCTCTGGAACAACCGCACCTACCCTGGATAGGGAAATGGGGGAAGGAACTGAACCGAACGTTCACGATTAGTCATAGACAAAATATGGTGAGGTTCTCGTTGAAATCATCCATCTGCACTAGGATTCAGAAGACTAATTATAAAATACTGACACGATGGTACCACACCCCACAGATGTTACATAAATGTTATCCCGAAGTGCCTGATTGTTGCTGGAGATGCCGGGAGGAGGGGGAAACAATGCTGTACATTTTTTGGTCACGCCCAAAGATAACATCATACTGGAGGGAAGTACAAAACATTGTCTAAAAATTCACTGACTACAAGATCCTTAACAATCCGGACTTTTTCTTATTACATGTTACGAATATTCCAGCTAAAAAAGATAAACAATCAATTCTACGACATCTGCTAAATGCTGCTAAGGCATGCATTCCTCTCAAATGGAAAAACTCATCACCCCCAACTGTCGGATGCTGGCTCCATAAAGTGGAAGAGATCAATAAGATGGAAGATCTCACACCTTCAGCACAAAATAAACAAGACAAATATTCCCGAGTTGTGGAGATTGTGGAATATGTTTATCCTCTCTAAAGAGGGTTTAAACTTACTTAGCTCATAATTGATGAGCATATGTACCAATTACGGCTGCCTGAAGTCTTGGCCCTACCTCCAACTCAGGGTCCCCTTCCACTCTCCCCTCCCCCCCCCTTTCCTTATCCCCCTCCCTCTCTCTCTTTTCTCCTCTGTGATATTTTCGGCTATCTTTTCTTCTCTTCCATCTCTTGCAATTTAAAAAATGGAAAGTGAACTAGGCGATCCCGGGATTTACCACTGGTTTATCCCCTGGTTGCTACAATGCAGGAATTGTATTCACACAGACTGTACACCGAGTATTTTATGTATGCTGTAACTTAAAATCCTGATGTATGTTGTCTCATCACATTTGTAGTGTTCTTGGTTACACATTGCTACTGTGGTAACCAGGGCTTGCCTTTTGTGGTTTAAATTAAATATTTGAAAAAAAAGAGAGACAGCTGGCTTCAAATTACATAAAGAAGGTGGTGGCACAGGACCCCATGTGTGGTGGCGGATTAAAGCAGGACAACCTTGAACCGACTGGGCATGTGAGCACATTTATTGTGGGGATACCCTGTAAAGAAAAAGAGGGGGTATAAAAAAATGTAATACATAGGGGGTTGGAGTTCCAACTTACATAAAACATATGTTCTATCTACTATCATAGCCGGTAGGAGATGTGTAAATTATTTAATGATTTTAAATGAATGCTGCTTGAATATCACTACCTGTATTCATATACTGGGAGACCTGTGAGAGTCAGACATATGGATAAATTAGAACATCCTAATAACTAATCACATTATAAGTTTACAGCAACAGATTTACCGTACTGGGAGAGCTGTAGGGCTTAAAAAGAAACAGAAGGAATGCTGACATACAAATCTCTGTCTTCTATAAAGCAAAATACTTCAAGCCAGAGGGAGGAATCCTAGCAAATCATTAAAAGTTTCCAGCACACACTTATTTAAAATTCATGACACACTTGCATACAAAGCTAAAAAAAAAAAAAAAAAAAAAAGTCCAGTCACAGAGGTACTACATATATATTTTCCCATCAGGAACATCTTTCTCTGTGTACTTTTACCATATCCTTTAGGTAAGCAGCAAAATAATTAACTGAAAACATATTATATTCCCTCCTTCAAAAAATATCTTTGACATGTTTTCTTCACTCAACAAATACTATCCTATAAATCCTAACCTATGCTACCTAGAATTAAGACCAAATACACTTTTACAAGGAGGATTCTACCATCAGTCCTAAATTGAGTTGCAGAGATGGGAAGTATAATATGTTTATTTAAAAAAAAAAAAATGGCAACCGTTTTAACACATCAATTCTGAAAAAATTTGATAGGCATACAGCTCAGGCTCATGCAATAAAATAATTTTCATTGAAAAGGGGACATTCTAGAAGTAGTATTAATTGCACAAAAAGTTTAACAATAAATTAACATGAAGAGGGCTATAGGAAGATGACTTTATATTGTAGAGGAGTATATGAAGTTATGTATTTGATGCTATGGGAAAATGACTTTATATTGTATATGAAGCCATGGATGTGAGTCTATAGAAAGATGGCTTTATATTGTAAATGAGCATATGAAGTTATAAATGTAATGCTATAGGAAGGTGGCTTTATATTATAGATGACTATATGAAGTTATTGATGTGAGTCTACATGAAGACAGGTCTGTATCTTAGATGGGGATATTGAGTTATGGATGTGTGGTTATAAGATCACATTGTTGGAAAAGAACAGCAGCATGTAATGTAAAGTTGTTAATAAACTGACAATATTGTATGCATTATAAAACTAAAATATAAATTAAGCTTTGGCGCTAAAACCTTTTTGTGCACTGTGAATACTAAAATCATATATGAGTGTGAGATGATTTATTATCTCTGCTGGTACTCTGAAGAATATTAAAACAAATTTCAGTGAAAACCTCTTAAAACCACTGTATACGTGTAAAAGAATGCGTGAAAAAAGAAAAGGGGATGTGTGTCTGTTAATTTACACCTCAGAAAATGCACATATGTATTGGAAAAAGTGGTGAATCGATCATATAAAAAACAATTCTACTGTGCTCGATAAACATACATAAACCAATATCTGAAAAAACATATGCAAATATGTTCAAAGTGATAACGTTTTGTGAAAGTACCCAAAAGAATAATAATAATAGTAACAAAAAATCTTATAATGTCCAACGGAAATTTTCAAAGTCGCATCAACCAGTTGCTGTAAAAACGCATGGAACTTTCATCAAATGAGGAAGGTAGAGTAAAGTGACTAGTGCAGAAGGGTTAAATACATTCCTCTCCGGTGCGCCACTCTGTGTTAGGCAAAAAGTATGTATATGTGCTCACCAGACAAAAAACCCTCAATGGGTTAATCAGGCAGCCACAGTATGAGCCACTGTGCAGCTTTCTTTGGGCTCTGCTTCTGCTATGCTGGGGAGATGCTTTATACTTTTCCTTCCACAAGTGGTCCGTTTAGCAATTATACATGAAGGGAAACAGAAGTACAAACATAGTGCAATACTGTTGTTTGAACGTTTTTTATGTTTATTAAGAAGTCAGGTTACTCACAATATCCAAAGAGACAAAATCGCTTTCAAATTAGCCGCGCCGGCGTTACTGCTTGTATGCCAGTGTAAGGTGCACGTTCTAGGCCACGCCCTACGCGTTTCGTCAGAGCGACGTCATCTGGAGCCAGATGACGTCGCTCTGACGAAACGCGTAGGGCGTGGCCTAGAACGTGCACCTTACACTGGCATACAAGCAGTAACGCCGGCGCGGCTAATTTGAAAGCGATTTTGTCTCTTTGGATATTGTGAGTAACCTGACTTCTTAATAAACATAAAAAACGTTCAAACAACAGTATTGCACTATGTTTGTACTTCTGTTTCCCTTCATGTATAATTGCTAAACGGACCACTTGTGGAAGGAAAAGTATAAAGCATCTCCCCAGCATAGCAGAAGCAGAGCCCAAAGAAAGCTGCACAGTGGCTCATACTGTGGCTGCCTGATTAACCCATTGAGGGTTTTTTGTCTGGTGAGCACATATACATACTTTTTGCCTAACACAGAGTGGCGCACCGGAGAGGAATGTATTTAACCCTTCTGCACTAGTCACTTTACTCTACCTTCCTCATTTGATGAAAGTTCCATGCGTTTTTACAGCAACTGGTTGATGCGACTTTGAAAATTTCCGTTGGACATTATAAGATTTTTTGTTACTATTATTATTATTCTTTTGGGTACTTTCACAAAACGTTATCACTTTGAACATATTTGCATATGTTTTTTCAGATATTGGTTTATGTATGTTTATCGAGCACAGTAGAATTGTTTTTTATATGATCGATTCACCACTTTTTCCAATACATATGTGCATTTTCTGAGGTGTAAATTAACAGACACACATCCCCTTTTCTTTTTTCACGCATTCTTTTACACGTATACAGTGGTTTTAAGAGGTTTTCACTGAAATTTGTTTTAATATTCTTCAGAGTACCAGCAGAGATAATAAATCATCTCACACTCATATATGATTTTAGTATTCACAGTGCACAAAAAGGTTTTAGCGCCAAAGCTTAATTTATATTTTAGATTTCTAACCTATTCCTATCCTTAGGGACAGGTCTCAAGCACAGGCAGCTTTAACCCCTTTAGTTTAATCTATAATTTATTTTTATTTACTTTCAATTTATTTAGATTTCACCATATTACATTATATATATATTCTTCTTTTTTTCCCTTGCCTGTGTGGCGAACGGGTGGAATTTGTCCATAGCGCAATCTTATCTATTTTTTGCTATTGTATGCATTATGCCTATCTATGCAGAAGGTGGCACTGTAGTATTATATTGTATAGTTCCTGTTTTCTATGATAAAATTGGATTCATTGTCTAACGTCTTACGTCTGTAAGACGTAATAAATTTCTCCATGAAAGTAAAGCTGTATTACTGAGACTTCATTACAAAAGCTGCATAAGCATTCAAGTCTAAACAGCAAACTGTTTTTGCTAAGAAAGTTGTCCAAGATGAAACTAAAAGAAGGCCAGCAAATGTGTCACCACCTGAATGCTATGCTAGAGATCAAAGGAGCAATGAAGCAGAAAACTCAATACCAAACAATGACATGTATCACAGAGCAATTGGTAAGCTGCTATGTGTTGCCACTGTGACAAGACCAGACATAACCGCAGCAATGGGCATAATATGCAGGAAAGTCTCAGCTCCCTGTCAGCTGAAATGTAGTAAAAAGAGTGATGCAGTACCTCAACGGAACAATTCAGATGAAGTTACGGTTACCAGCAACAACACATCCAAAACTGGTTGGATATGTGGGCCCGGGACTGCATAGACCGCAAATCCACAAGTGGATTCATCTTCCAGTACGGGGAAGAAACCATAAGTTAGTCTAGTTGAAAGCAAGTAACTGTCTCTCTATCTTCAACTGAAGCAGAGTAGATTTGGCAACTTTTTGTGGACATTGGGATAGAAATGGCCAAACCAATTCCCATTTTTGAAGACAACCAGGGATGTATAAAGCTTACGCAATCAGAAAGGGTCAATCCTAGGACCAAACACATCGAAGTCAAGTATCACCTACTGATCGACAATCAAGAGGAAGGTGTTATTGGCATTCAATACTGCCCGTCAGAGTAGATGACTGCTCATGCACTCACTAAGCCTTTATTGAAGGAACATCATAGTCATTTCCAGAAGAAGCTGAATATAATTTGACAAAGCTCATGCTATTGAGAAGGGGTATTGGAAAAGAACAGCAGCATATATAATGTAAAAATGTTAATAAACTGACAATACTGTATGCATTATACCTATCTATGCAGCAGATGGCACTGTAGTATTATAGTGCATAGTTCATGTTTTCCATGATATAACAGAATGTATTGTCTATCTCAGTGCATGTACTTGTATATCCCTGCTTCCAGTTCATGTAATATATTTTTACATGGAATCAAAGTCGTATTACTGCATCCAAGAAGCCTCCAGCACTTATTGCAATACTCTGTACAATAACATTATATTGTAGATTATTATAAGTTATCAATATGAGTCGTTAGATAGAAGACTTTATATTGTAGAAGACTTTATATTGTATATGAGTACATTAAGTTATGAATTTAAGTGTATAAGAAAATAGTTCTATATCATAGATGGGTACATGGGGTTATGAATGTTAGGTTACTGGAAAATTGCTTAAAGGGGTTGTAAAGGTAAATGTTTTTTCACCTTAATGCATTCTATGCATTAAGGTGAAAAAACATCTGACAGTGCCTGCGCCCCCAGCCCCCCCGTTTAACTTATTCACCCCTCAAAAGTCCCACGCTCGTCCCCCGACGTCCTTTCCACCATCCAGCCTGGCCGCTGATTGGCTGGAGTGGATGGATGGAAAGCAGTGCAGCCATTGGCTCGCGCTGCTGTCAATCACATCCACTGACGCGGAGCATCTGGGGGCGGGGCCGTGTGATAAATTGAGCCGCTATAGCCACCGGCTGTATCACGGGAGCGAGCCCGCAGATGCTTCTCACAATGCGAGGGAGCACGCATGAACGTGAGAAGCACCTGCTGGAGGAAGCAGAGACAGCCGCCGAGGACCCCAAAAGACCAGGTTCGGGGCCACTCTGTGCAAAACGAGCTGCACAGTGGAGGTAAGTATAACATGTTTGTTCTTTTTAAAAAATAAAAAAATTCACTTCACCCAATCCCTTTAATGTTGTAATTGGGTATATGTAGTTATGGATATGATGCAATAGAAAGATGGCTCTATGGATTTATGGATGTTAAGTTTCAGGAAGATGGCTTTACACTGCAGATGGGTATATAGAGTTATGGATGTAAAGGAAGAGGGCTTCATATTGTCGATGGGTATATGGAGTTATGGATGGGATGCTAAAGGAAGATGGCTCTATGGGTTTATTGATGTGAGGTTAACGGAAGATCACTTCATTTTGTAGATGGGTATATGGAGCTATAGATCTAATTATATAGGAAAATGGTTTAATAGTGTAGATGGACACATTAAGTTATGTATGTGAGGCTATAGGGAACAGCTTTATATTGTAGAACGGTAAATAGAGAATTGGGGATGAGGCTAAAGAAAGGTGGCTTTTTTTATTGTCGAAGGCTATAGGAAGAGGGCTTTATATGTGTAAGTGTAGGTGAACTTATAGATGTGCTACCTTGAAAATGTGACAACAATGTTACACTGGCTGCTGCACTTGTCCAGTCTGTGCTAACATTGCCATATTACTGGAGCTTCTGTTTAGCAGTCCAGATGGTCATTTTAAATTGTAATGTCAATTTATCTGCGTTAGTCGATCAATGTACAGGCACATTTTGATAATCTTTATAAATATGTGATAACGTGAGTCACTGTAATGACACACAGCTATTTCTCATTAGAGAAATGTTAAAAATAAAAAAAAATCACCATGCGCAACTTTGAAATTCACAGGGTGAGCATACCCAGTTATTTATGTGGACCTTGAAAGGTCACACAATGGTTGGTGCACTCATGTGAGAATTATTTATATAATTAAGTTATTGATTGGTTTCCTGTTGAAAACAGTACTGCTATCTTCATTCTAGAAGTAAATGAAATATACCACTGCACATTACAAGGTTATAGGATCTAATCCTATGTAATTTTCAGCTTTATCTTTAGGACTGAACTTTAAAACAGACTGCTTTTAAAACAAGTATCTGTAAAAGCAGTATGCCCTTTTCGAGTTCTGTAAGTTTTCCAGAGATTTGGTTTACTCTAGAGAGTTAAAACATGGAGAAATGGAGGATTTCAATTAAGAACAGAAGCTAATAATATTCTCACTGTCTTTTTACAATGCAGTACAGAAAAGAGATGGGATTGTGTAACATGTCCACTTTCTTTTTGTTTTAAAATATTAATGATTATCTATTTACATGGGTTGGCAAACCAAAAATAAACCCTTCATACAATTTACTAAGCAACTGCCAACTAAATAGCAAAAAAACAAATATGCTAAATGTATTTTATCTTCTGCCTACCCACTGTCCTGTAGGCCTAGGTAATTACAGAAGTTGGCTCATACTCAAGTGTCCTGAAGTTATTTTGTTCTTGCAATCCTCCAGTGGTAGGTCAGTGTCCAATCCCAAAGGAGGCTCATGGTCTCTGCCAAAAGGGAGGTTCAGTCTTCAGGTAGAAATGCTGATTATTCATGTGTGTGTGACATCATTTCAGTCATATTTGACTCTTGGCAATTATTTTGGCCAACTCTCTGGGCACCATGTGTGATACGTTTGGAAGCCCTTTCCATGGAATTATCTTAACAGGTTTTTTTTTTGTTTTTTACAGGGTAGCTTACCAACGTTTTTACTCAACTCTCCCCATTTTCACAGACTGGCATGCAGAATGTAAGTACATATAATTAAACATGTACTCACATAATAGGGCCAATTTAGGCAGGAGCCAATTAACCTACCAACATGCCTTGTTTGGAGTGTAAGAGGAAACCAGACTACTTGAAGGAAACCCACCCAATCAGTGAGCTTACATTACAAAGTGGTGTCTAGCTCGATCAATCTGATCCAACAGCAAAGTGGCTGCTCATCACATTAACATTCTTGTACTTCAACAAGGTACAGCTCCTGTATCAGGCTTTTAATAATGTGCTCTCCATTACAAATTGCCCCCTTATTGCACTACATAGATTACATATTCTTGCACACGTTAGCAGTATTTTTGGTTAGATTGTGTTACTACACACATGTTCATTTGACCCCACAGCCAGTGCACCCCAATACAGGCAAAAACCTATGTGACCCTTACTTTTTAATGCAGTGCACCACAACACGTACCATGTGTTCTATGTAAATACATTGCACTCTACTATATTAGTGTGTTGTGATGCAATGCAATGCACCATGGCGCATGCTTTGCTGTGCAATCCAGTAATATATGTGTTTTAATGCACATTATTACAATGCACAAGTTCAATTAGGCCCTTAGGGGCTTTATTCTAGTATAATGCTAAATAGCTAAAGATACAGTGCATTGCAGTGTGTCAGCGCATGCACGTTAGATACACTGCCTTGACAATTCAGGGCAAAGTGACAGTATCAGTGACTTAACCCTGTCCACAACAAACTCTAAAGACTCACTTTTTAAGTGATCCCCTACTTGTCCCGTCTCTAGTTTTACTGGTGCAATATACCCAAGGTATATAGAGTAGCATGTGATGGTGCTTGGTTGTAGCAATTAGCTGCTAACCCCACTATCAATAATGAACCCCAGGTATGTTGGTTGCAAGTGTAATGGAGGTAGAAGTAGCAGGGGATTTCTGGAAACGTATCAATCGGTCATGATATAATGATAATTCTCCCACTCCAGAAGACTCTGGTCTGGCTGCACCCGAAGTATGCCGTCCAGTTCTGTGCACCAGTCCTCAGGAAAGATGTGCTGGAGGCCAGAGAAGGGCAACACAGCTAATAAAGGGACTGGGGGACATTAGTTATGAGGAAAAATTATGAGCATTGAACTTATTCACTCTGGAGAGGAGACGCTTGAGAGGGGATATGATTTCAATGTACAAATACTGTGCTGGTGACCCCATAATAAGAATGAAACTTTTCTGAGAAAAGGAAATTAAAAAGAGGTGCGGCCATTCACTAAAATTAGAAGAGATGTGGTTTAACCTTAAACTGCTTAGAGGGTTCTTTACTGTAAGAGCGGTAAGAATGTGGAATTCTCTTCCACAAGCAGTGGTTTCAGCAGGAAGCATAGATCATTTCAAAAAAACTATTAGATAGGCACTTAAATGACCTTAACATACAGGGATATACAATGTAATATGGACATAAAAACACACACATACAGGGCGCATGTGCGGCGTGAAACTGAGGACAGGAAGCTAGGAGTCGGAGCTCAGAGGGAAACAGAGACCTTAACTAACTCCCCGGGGCTTTAAGCACTTGTTACTTTATCTGACAGCCCCAACACCCCTGCGGGACCCAAGGTGCATGTCAACATCTAAAAAAAAAAAAAAAATCTGCGCTGCAGTCCCTAACCACCTTCTCCAGGTACGGGAACAGACCGGGATGGCTGTAGATGGCACCCACCCAAAGTGTGTTCCTCCAGACAGCACAGCGAGTATACTCATCTCACTAAAGCTGACCTGGAAGACAGTCTGTCCACAATGTATGACGGACTTGCACGCAAATTACAGGCAGAACTACACAAATCCACCAACACTCTGACCCAGGAGATTGCAGCACTAGGTGGGCGGACAGACATATTGGAAATCAAGCACAATGAACTACACCTGGCATATGTAGGCCTCCGCAAGGATCATGAGGCACTATCCGATACAGTTCTTCAATTACAAAATCACCTTGAAGATTTAGACAACTGTAATAGAAGAAACAACATCAGGGTCCGCGTGGTGCCGGAAACAGTGATTGATTTGCCAGAAGCCATTTTCGAGACTGTTCCGCTCCCTGCTCCCAGACCAACCTGAGGCCTCCTTCATATGCAACAGGATACATAGAGCCCTAAGACCCAAACCGCCGCCTGAAAAAACTCCTAGAGACATAGTGATGTGCCTGAAGGACTTTCTAGTGAAGGAGGAGATCCTACGAGCAACCTGCAACACTCCTCGTGTTCAGCTAGATGGTTTCACAGTCCAAATATACCCAGATGTTTCCCCAGTGACCCTGGAGAAAAGGAGACGGATGAAGGAGATCACTTAGGTCCAGCAATCGGAAGAATACGTTACAGATGGAGATTGCCGTTTAAACTTTCGATCCCTCATAATGGCACTACCTATACCGCCACCACTGTCATGGAAGGCAAGGAAATTCTGGTGAAATTGGGCCTCCTGGATCCACAAAACTCACCAAGGATTCCCTTAACCCCTCACCCAACCCAATCTGGGCCACCCCATAACCCCAGCGAGACAGGAGGACCAGCCAACGCTCCAGGGACCTGGTCGTCTGAACCGGGTGAACAGAATGGATCATCACACTCCCTGCTTGTGGAGAATGGTTTAAATTATAGTACTGTTTGTTTAAAATCTTTTTATACTATCCACTAATTTAGACATTGATAAGAGCACTTTGGTCTCATACACCCTGACAAATGTCTTTTTTTTTTTCCATCTCAATTCCTTGTCTTTTCACTTTTCTTCCTCTTGTGTGAGCATCTTTGATTGTTTGCCTTACACTATACCATTATGCATTTTTTACCTCATTTAGACGCCAGCTGCCTGGTCTTCCCCCCCAATTGCCACGGGAGGCTTTGCTTGTTGTGTCATATGCCTTGCATGCACTGAGGCATAGGTAAGCTGCCCTATATATTGGGGAAAACAAAATAATTTTATACCAATTTATTATGTAGTAAAATATTCACTATATATATATATATATATATATATATATATAACTGTACTTTCTGTTCACAGATGTATTTCCTTAAGAAGCAGTAAACCCGCAAAACTAATCGAAACACCATGTCATCTGTGTAACTTTTTAGCTCCTGTGTGTATACTTTGTTAATTTGGTTTTCATTTGCTTTCTATTTTTGATATATATTTTCTTTACCTGCGCCGAGATAGTCCGCTTGCATCTCTCCCTTGGTGAGTCTTGGGTGGGGTCCTGACTCCCAAATATTCTTTCTCAACTATGTAACTATGTAAAGAAGGACCTTTTTACAGATTGGATGGGCTAAGCAGCAGTGTCTTTTTAATGTATGTTATTTTGTACATAAATGTGCATTGTATTAAAGCAGTCCATTGATTTTGAATTGGGTCCAAACGCCACCGCTGCTGCCGATTACGCACTATTAATATTTACAGGTCAGCCCTGAATGAGTCATTAATACCGCAGCAGTGCATGTGCAGAATGAAGGCACCAATAACTCTACACGCAGTTAAAAAATAAGCTCGCTATGATCCGTTAGAAAGCAGAAAAAGTATTTAAGAGACATAAAACACATTTTGGTAAACTACAATGATTGATATTTGCCATACCTATTAATAAAGAGCGAATAATGAACTCTGCTGACAAATTTGCAATTTGACTTGTAAAAGGGGATTTACAGAACCACTAACCTGCTAATTAGTGTTAAAAAGGGTGTCATCGGGACCCCTTTTCCCACCCTACAGGTAGCCTCCCTCACCTGGCAGGATCTAAACCTCATTGCTTTTGCGCACTGCTAATTTATTTACAGCACCCACAAAAAGGGATGCCCCGCCCCCAATTATCATACTACTCTGCCTACATTGCCTTTCTGGCAAATAGCGTCCCTAAAGATTTTTGGGAAATTTTGGCAACTATGATCTCCAACACAAAGACAGGTGGGACCTCTTCAACTGGACTTTGCTGCAACATTAATCAGGAGGTACAGTATCTCTGTTGATAACTGTATATACCTGGGTATAAGTTCACAATCCCACCAGGACTCCTATCAGATCCTCTGCTGATAATACCTGTTTGTACATTGGATATCGAAACTGTTTTTAATCTCTTCTTCAATAAAGCTGTATTTTTATACTGGTGCATACCTATATACTTCAGGGGAGTGCAGTCAGAAGAGGCATGTGAGGCAGTGTCATGAACATAAAAAAAAAAAAATCGTTTGAGAGTCATAGCTTGGCGACCTGAGGTCACACCCACCACTCGTAAAAATGTCGGGCTTCTACAATCTATGGTTCCGGAGATACGGGGCTCCTTGCGCAGCCTGTCAGAAGCTACATACAGAGCTGCCAGTTTAAATATAAGCTGGCACACTCTGCAGCAGGCTGAGAGGATGAGCTCACACTGCCTCTCCTCACTTCTTGTCAGAGGCACTGAGCTCAATGGACAGCTTGGCATCTTGGATCAATGGTAAAATACCATTAGCCCCAGCTGTGTAATAAAAATGCTTCAGTGGAGGCATGCCCCTTACTGCAGTGTCATAGAAGGGGCATGTGTCTAAAAGACACATGCCCCCTTCCAGCCCAGCCCTCTTAACTACAAGGAAATACATGGGCATACGATTTACCCATAATCCCATATTTTTCTCACACAGTTAAGAGGGAGAATTATAATCTTTGGCTGTTGAAAAGGTACCGTTATAATCCAGCTAAATGTATTTATATGCTATATGTTATAACATAATAATTTATTATTTATCTATTTACTGTGAAATTACTGGTTTGAGTTATAACCTTCAACTTCAGTAATTTCTCTGTTAAGCCACCTGCTTGAGTACAGTTTTTGAAAATATAGTAACCTTAAAAACAATATATAAGAATTGTTTGTATATTACTTATGGTAATTAACCCCGTGCCACCCAGGCCAATTCTCACACTTCTCTTCTACATGTAATAATCATATTTTTTTGCTAGAAAATTACTCAGAACCCCTAAACATTATATATATTGTTTTAGCAGACACCCTAGGGAATAAAATGGTGGTCATTGCAACTTTTTATGTTACACTTTATTTGCACAGCAGATTTTCAAACGCATTTAAAATAAAAATAAAAGAACCCCAAAGACATATCATTTCTGAGTTATACGCTCTACTCTTTTAAAAGATCTCCAATACAGATGATCCAGCCAGCAAAAAATGGGCGACGGAGTTGAATACTGAGTTATCACAGGAGGACTGTGACCACATACTGCTAAACATTCATGAGGGCTCCCTGAATGTCTCCGTTCAGGAAAATGGTTATAAAAATCTATTCTAGGTGGTACAGAACGCCTGATAAAATACCCAAATTTTACCATAGTGTTCCCCCATCCTGCTGGAGATGTGGAGAAGCTAGGGGAACATGTCTGCACATATGGTAGGATTGCCCCCTAATCCAACCATACTGGACAGAGATTCACCGCCTTATCTCGAGAATCACGGCATACTCCCCGGACTTCAAGCCGGCCCAATACCTACTCCAGTACACATCCATACCTCAAGGGCAATACAGAAAATCCCTTATATTACATTTGATTAATGCTGCAAAATTATGCATTCCCACCCATTGGAAGTCTACCACTCCCCCCAGTATAGCAGACTGGCTACGGCGTGTGGGTAAGACGGCTGAGATGGAGGATCTCATCCACCAGATCAAAGAGACTTCATCCAAATTTCATAAAATTTGGGCCTGCTGGCTTATTTTCCAAGAAACCACAGAATACAAATCACTACTGAACTCCTCCTAGCTTGACCTGAGGGGCGAAATCCACGCTCTCAAGTCTGAACCGGGAAATTTTAATTAGATCCTCCCCCCACCATCTTTCCTTACCTTCCCTTTCCCCACCCCCTCCCTCCTTTAACAAGCCTGCGACCTCGCAGACATTACCCCATTCCAGTAATAGGCACATCAAGAGGGCTTGACAAGCTCAAGCATGAATCAAACTCCGGGAATTATGATTTCAACATAGAACACAAATCAAAGACAGGGAGAACGCTCACTCGTAATCAGATGATCAGATGATCAAACCCTCCGCCCTCTCACAGTTAGATTCCTATTAGGGGTGAGCAGTGCCAGAACAAATTCACCTAGAGCCCAGGGGGAACATGCCAAACTGTGCCCCCCCCCCCCCAAGATGAATTAGCACTGTATCAGCAGAAATCCCCCCCAAAAAATAATAATAATTTAGCACTGATCTGCATGCGTACCCCCTAAGCATAACCCCCTCCTCCTTCTAGTACAAATCCTCTACACCTCAAATTTCCCATCTGAGCACAAATCTTCTTCCCCTCACTCCAATTCCCCCTTCCCAGCACAAATTCTTCCCATACCCCTATCCTAGAACAAATGTCCCCCCCCCCTCTCCAAATTTCCCCTTCTAGCACAAATACTGTCAATCCTCCCTGCTAGCACAAATCCCTCTCCCAAAAAAAAAAAATCTCCCCCATATTGCCTATTCTAGCACAAACAACTCCCCAAATTTCCCTTCCTACCACAAAGTATCTACCCCAACCACCCCCCCCCCCCCAAGATTAATCCTCTCAAATCCCCACTCCTATCACACTTTCCCAAATTTCTCATCCTAGAACATTTCTTATCCCCTGCCGCCACCAAAATTCCCCACAATTCGCCTCCCCCAACCACTTCACATGATACAACAGTGCCCAGGACAGCCTCCCCCCCTGCCCACCCCTTGTCCCGGCCCTGGGGGTGAGAGGGGGAGGAGGTTGAATACCTGTCCTCATTGAAATAACCCAGACATATACTTGCTCTGAATTTCTGAAAACCTACCTTAAGTGCCTTATGGAGCAAACTACCAATTTTTGGTCATCGGACCTTGGTAGAGAGTTTGGATTAAGTCACTGAAAAGGTTTGAATTCTTTATATTGGATGGATTTATGGCTAACTTAACGTCTGTTCAATTGTTTATTGTGCAAATGAGTAAGATGTTAAAATAATCTGCTATAAATATGCCTATATGTACATTGATAATTCTCAATAAACATATGTTTAAAAATAAATAAAAACTCATGAATATATATATAAAAAAAACAAACCCCACTAAAGGTCACCCGATTTTTTTGTATAATGTGAAAGATGATGTTATGCCAAGTAAATATATACCTAACATGTCACGCTTTAAAAATTGCATACACTCGTGGAATGGTGCCAAACTTCAGTACTTAAAAATCTCCATAGGCGACACTTTACTTTTTTTTTTTTTACAGATTACTTGTTTAGAGTTACAGAGGAGGTCTAGTACTAGAATTATTGCTCTCAATCTAACGATCGCGGTGTATGTAACCTGTGCATATCTGGCTCTGATACTAGCCAGTGCCCCACCAGCCACTGACCTCACCGCACATCCTTGATATACTTATGGTTGCTATATTATGGTTGCAGTAGTTCCCATGCTCCCAATTACTTTAATTATATTACTGGTTAATTTCCCAGAAAGGGAAACCCCTCTGTTCAACAAGGCTCTGTCCTAGGTGAAGACTGTGCCAATGTTATTATCAAACCCACTCTTGCTCTTAGCAAAGGTTCTGGTTGTCTTATTTACCTATCCTGCACGAGGAGGGTCATTTTTCATAACACCCACCCCATCCAAAAACGGCTACACCTGCACTGGAAGGGAAGGGATGGGTGTCCTGTAACTCTGCATCATGCAACGCCAAAAGTAAACTAGGGCATGTGAACAGACCATATGTACTGCAAGTACCAACTCCTTCCACTAATCCCTAATAAGTACCATTATTTTTAATCAAATGGCAAACATTAATTCTCAAAGCTTTCTGTTAATATAGACTTATTCAGTGAGTAATGCCAATCACAAGGACAAAGTACAATTTGCAGTATTCAGATACATTTCTAGTTAGTTACAATGCCTTACAACACTAATCTCTTATGTTTTGAATATTTAAATACCTGAGCAACTGTTTTGCTAGTCATTTCCTTTGTCACGCTAAGCTTGAAGCCAAATATAAATGTAATATCCAATAAACAAATCACTTTTATTTTTGCTGTACTTAGAGGGTAAAGTGAAGGAAAGACCACTAGAGAGCGCTGTAACACAGTAAGAATTCTCTTATGTCCCAGTTGGCCCAAAGACTCCCAGACATTAAAAATATATCCCATTTACAACACAGAGCAAGCTACCTATTATTAAATAACCAGATTATTGTTTTTTGGCATTAAGTGGTATGCTTTACGTATAACGAAAGCCTCAGATTCATTCTTTGCCGTAACACACAAAATGATGTAACTGTTTTACCTACGTTAATCAGCAGTACTATTATCTATATTAAAAAATGAAGTTCAATGTTTGTTCTAGGATTTCTGTTTTATAACAAACTGTCTCTATACCATAGCAGAGTATTTTGCTTCCACTGCGCTTTCTGTTCTTTGTAAATAGAAGGAACAATATCAGTTTCCGCTTACTGCAAGCACACTCAGATGTAAACACCATTAATTACGCTACCAGACATAAAGTAATTTGATAAACACAGCTATCTCATTAAAGTCCCAGGTGAATTCTGAATGGCATATTTAGAAAAAGCTGATCGTTCAGGTCAACAGAAATAAAAGACTGTAATATTTATTTCTCTGCGTGTTCAATTTTGATATCATAAAACAAAAAAATTGCTCTGTACAGTTGTACTGGCTCTTCAAATAGTCATGCAAACAAAAATCATTTGCTGTTTACCAGGGCAACCGGATGATGATAGTTATATTAATAAAAGCTGATCTGTGATTGGTTTCTGTGGGTTACTGCACAACATTGCACCTTACATTTTAATATGAATGTATCATTTGTGATATTCATAAGAACATCATAATTGTATAGTGTATGGGTTGCAACATAAATGAACTGGAATGATAATCACAATGTAATATGCTCCACGTCGCAATTAGCATTAAACAGGTGCAATGGCTAGCAGGACTTATTTATTTATAAAGGGCAATATAAAGTATTTTTCATTGAATAGTGTATTAAACTGGAATAAACATATTCCTCATTTTTCTTTTATATTATTCAGTATAATCTGTGCTACACTTATCCCTCCTGATCTTTCTATCTGCAGCCATTAAATTGCATACCTCAGTGGTATAATGGTTTAGTTAAGAGGTGGACAAAGTAATAAGGAATCCAGGAGTCAGTCTGTCCAATCCAGGAGCCAGCAGAATATTTTTTTGGTGCTAGCCCTATTGACAACAAGATAAACCCTCAAAAGTTTGGCGCCAAATGTAATTTCTAAGGAGCATTGGCTACCTGGATCCTGGGATTATCCAGCCCTGGTTTAAATTGATGATGCTCAATCACCTAATATAATTATTTTATAATGTCCACAGTCCGCATTGGCATCTGCAAAGGAGGGCAGGGGGGGCAAGTGCCCCCCTTGAAATCAGGGATTGACGAGGTGTCCGCTTTTCCCCTGCTCGGTCCGCCAGAGGCAGCAGTGCTGTATACAGGGGAGAGGCGAGCTGCGGCTTGTCATAGTGTTTCCCCCGCTCCACCCCCCTTCTCCTGCCAGCAGTGCAAGAGAAGAGCGGCTTGCACCAGCTTCCTGTCCGCCCTTTTTCTCTCCCCATTTGCCACAGCAGAGGGGCTAGGAGACAAGATGAGCCACATGCAGCACTCAGCTCCTCCACCAAGAGCCTGTAGTGTGCTTGATGTCTGGAGCTGTCCCCTGCCATGCCCCCTCTCTGGAGCCCGACACAAGTAATTGTCCCCAGACAGGGGAGCCTGCCTCATCCTACAACTTCCATCCCATTCCAAATACTTCCCTCTGCACACACAACAGACAGAACAGACAGGGTATCTACCACCAGAACCTGGAGGGGGAAAGATATAGTCTGTGGAAGGTTGGTGTGACTGATCAATTGTTATAGCGTCTGGTGGTTGTTCAGATTATAATTGGTTGTGTATGGTTGGTGTGGTCAGTCTTCACACAAGGAATGGGGCAGGCTGCGTTTTTGTTTTGTAATGCAACACACACAGTTGTATATAAATGCAACACTCGTGATCATAGGTCTTTGGAAAAAAATGAAAGTAAAAGGTGAATAAGAAAAATGCATATGAATTCATGCAAAAATGCAACACGACACATACAGTAGCAAAACACATGCAAATGCGATGATTTTTAATTGCATTTGCGGCTAAGCCCCTCCCCTTCATGACATTGTCAAAAAGGGGCAAAGCATAGTGACCTTAAAATGATGCCTCAACTTAAAAAAGTTATGCGGATGCCCATGTCTTCATGCAATATTTTCTTACAAACAAACAAGAAAATGCACACTTCACTAACTGGGTACAACATATTCCCATCCAGGGACTGAATTCAGAAAGCACATTTCCAGCGTAATCAAAAAACTTAACCGCTGTCATTTGTTAAACCTGACATTGGACTGTTCTGTAAGCACCTTTAAATGCCTGTATGCTTTTTAACTTATTTCTAGAATACCCTAAAACGAAATCAAGCATTGACACTCTTATGTCTACACCTTCCTATTGGCCACTTAAATATGGTAGGCAGTCTAACTGATCAATATGGAGGTACAGGGGCAAAGGGAACCATGGCAGGGCTCAATCTTCCATGATTTGCATTGAACATTCATACAGAGCACCCTAGGTTTTAGGGCAGTATGGTCATTTTAGAATAGGCTGAAATAGGCAGGCACTTAAAAGGTTTCTGTTAGAGAGGCCAAGGCCAATTTTACCATATCTGACTTCATGAAAGTTTACTTAAAAGTGGGTATTTGGCAAAGCTGTATAACTAAAAACTGATCATATGATGAAAAAAGATATAGTCAGTCAGAGGATCACTTGTGAAAATTGGAAACTGCATATCAAAACCATGAGTAGATCCTAGATGCCCCTTCTGAATCTTTATTGATCAATAATGTAATCCAGAGGAAAGGGAGGTGGGGGGAAGCCTTATTTCTACACGAAAAAGGTTCAGTCCTGGTCCCTATAAAGTATTTTTTATAGAAGGCATGGGAGATTGGAGTTTCTACTTTCATCACTGCAACCACTATATAGGTGCATGCACTGAGCAAATTGGCAACAACACTAATGAATACAGTAGGCTTCAAAGGCAGATACTGTGGACGTCAGCTATTTAAGTACAGGATTCTGGCAACTCAAGTGGCCACATTAATAGGATGTCAAGGACAACTCATAAAAGCATAACTCTGAATGTTAACCAGCATAAGGAAATTTGTTTTATACCTAACTGCATCCAGCTCTTTATTAGGTTGGTTCTGTATTGTATTATACTGTTGTGTCAACTGTATGATAAAGTTCAGTTGATAGCGTATAACATTACTATTGTTCTTTGGATGTTTGTAACAGTGGGCATTATGTATGCTCAGTATTGGTTGCTTGCAAAATTTGGGCCTTTTATTATTTAATCAAGGGATTCTGCTTATAATGTACCCTCTCCAAAGCCCAGTAACAAATTGTTGGCTCATATGCTTATTCAAAAAGTTTCAGATGCAAACATTTAATTAATGTTTTATCCTACTCTCAGCAAATATTGTCCCTGACTGAGCTTTGTAAAACTGAAACATTCATGCGACACTAAACCTTACAAATTGTCCATAAAACTGTATTCTTTAAGTTTAACGCAGAGTTTCCATGCCGAACAGAAGGTCCACTTTTTTGCAAGCCTTCTGCCCTCAACACACGCTTTAAAAAGCCATTTGTAAACAAACTACTTCCCTCAAGCCCTAGCTTGCAGCTCCCCTGGGAGGCACAGGTGACATCTACCCCTCACTCAGCTTACAATTCCATGAGAATGCACTCTTGCAATGCGCTGGAGTGGATTTCAAGCTTCCAGCTGTACAGAAAGGCACAATGGTGTCACTCATATCTCCTGGAAGTGCTGGAGGCTGGGGCTATGGTAAGTATTTGATGTGAATCACTGAGGGGAAGATGAGGAAATGTAGATCGGCATCTTGTGTGTCTACTCATGCCAGAAATTCTCCTTGTTTGAGAGAAGCAGCAACAGATCTCTTTGATTCCATCCAGAATTTTGGCACACAAATACATATATTAATTTCAGTGTTGGGCAAATGCCCCATTTGGTTTTGTGACTGTGAATAGGTTTGAACAAGACATTTTGAAATCGCTCTTCTGAAGGAACTGGTATTACAATTCCTTGTGCCTGAAGCTGGAGCAAGGCATTCTTTAAAACTACATTCTTTTGGTCTGAAGCTGGCACATTAGAAGAAAAAAGCAGACAGGAAGCAGTGGTAGAAATTCCATTCTGTACCCCTTCTGGGATCTAGACTGGCATTAATGCCAAGAGACCCCCCCTCATTCCTAAGAGTGAGAGCGCCCCTTCAATGTTATGAGGGCTTTCGGGCAGGCTTGGTGGATTTGGGAGTCCAGGGCTTGTAACGAAAGTAGGTGCTAAACCTTGGTGTGAAGACTATGCCTGAGGATAGTGGAAATAACTCTTTTTGCTTAAAAGAGGTAGTAGCCATGTAGGAGAATTATGTTGACCATACACGTATAGATTTTCGGACGAGAACAGGTGTACTAACATTTGTACAAAAACTCCTTGTGCATCTGACAAATGTTGTTTAAAAATGTCACTTGCTTGTAACATCCAATGAAGGTAATTTCTGAATAAAAAACACATACACTGTCCGAAAATTCCTTTGATCAAAAAAGTTTTCTATTGGGCTCATTCAAATTTTTCCATCACTGTGGTCAAAATGAAGGTCAATTTGACCCCACTTACAACTAAAAAAATCAAACAAACATTCTTAAAACAAAAATGTATACATGTATGGCCAGCATTAAACCTAGTACACACAATGAGAATATCCGACGAATGATTGTCAATTTTTTTGCATGCTAGTCTTATATGGAAAACCAATAGGGTACTAAAGTTACAAAAAGTCAAAATACAACTTCAGAAATGATGTAATGTGTTTTATTGTAATGTATTATTTTGTTTACGAGCATGCATAGTCTTAGGCCGCGTACACACGGGCGGACTGTTCGCCCAACTTTGTCCGCTGAACAGTGTTTGGGCGGACAGTCCGCTCGTGTGTGGGCTTTCAGCGGACAGTTTCAGCGGACAGTTGGACGGACAAGGTTTTTCGGAATTTACGAAAAACTGTCCGCTGAAACCTTGTTTCAGCGAACAGCCCGCTCGTGTGTAGGCTTGTTCGTCAAACAAAGTTGCGCGCATGCTCAGAAAGGATTTTCACGCCGAAAGCTATAATGCAGTGTATAGGACGTCGTATTTTTCGTCCCGTCGTACGTGCTGTTCACGTCATCGCGCACGGTTTCAGCAAACTGTTCGTTCGTCGTGTGTGGGCATGTCTGTCCATGCTAATTTTGAGCGGACTGTTTGCTGAAACTGTTGGACAGACAAAGTTGGGCGAACAGTCCGCGCGTGTGTACGCGGCCTAAGTCAATTGATGTGTTCCATACAAATACTATACTAAATACCCAAAATCGTTATTGGCTTTCATGATCGGCTCTTGGAAGCTATGTACTAATGAATAGATCATCAGACAATCACTCCAAATGGGTGTTTTTTATTTTTTTATCACATATTCTCATTGTTTGTACTAGGCATTAGGGAAAGGGAACAGCTATCATGCTGGATAGTGGTTTGAGATGCCTGTAAGCGGTCTGCAAAACCCATGTTATTTGACCCATGTGTTTCTGTTCACTTGTGCCTGTGATCCACCATTTCTAATTGAGGGGATCTTCAGTGGGGTATGCAAGCAATGGAGGTCAGAATAGATGGGGTTTGCGTGACCAGATATAGGAGCCACCAACACTCAGGTGTTGACCAGGTTTCTGTGGCTGGGTCTCTGTAGTAGATGGCAACAGGAGTGCAGCAACATGCTGTGTATATTCCAGATGGAAAAGGTAGGTGTCATCCAGGAGGGGTGACACAGATATTGCACCCTCCTGGGACAAAGTTTGGATAAAAGGGGAAAAACTGCCAATTTTAAATTGCTTGTGCAGATAAACACAAAATTCACACAGAGGGAACTGCTAGATAGCCCAGGACTATAGGCAGTCTAAACTTGATAGAAGTATCAGAGAGAAAAAGTGAATGGTTTAAAAAGGAAAAGTACTTCTCCAGAGAAGAACAGGTCAATCACCTAAAGAAAACTGAAGTATTTCAAAGTGGGTGGAGTTATCTAGAGCATTTTGTGGGCAGCCGTATCAATTTTTCTCCAGTGTCCAATCACCTGAAGGTAGCTGCATATAACCCATGGCTTAGAAATCAATGTCTTCTGTCCTGCACTGTACAATGGGGATAATCAAGCCTCATTTTTTGGCATGGAAGGTCTGCCTTTTTTTTGGTCAGACAAATACACTACTCAAATACATATACTGTATATGGACAGTTTAACCACTTGCCTACAGGACCAATTCTGACATTTCTCACATACATGTAAAAATCTGCCTTTTATTGCTAGAAAATTATGTAGAATCCCCAAATAGTATATATTTACTGAATGCCAAAGCTCTGGAGAATAAAATAGCAGCAGTTAGAAAATGTTGTCATGTGGCATTTGCTCAGCGGTTTTTCAAATGCAACTTTTCAGGAAAAAATACACTTTAATGAATTTTAGTGCACACAAACACATTGTAAAGAGAACAAATTAATCTGCCCGGTGCTCCTTTTGCTAGAGGATTGAAATGTAGGTCTGTGCAATCAAAAAATTGCTTTAGAAGCCTTTACAGGTTATCAGATTAGATTTAGATATATTTTTTTTAATTATTGATCTTATTTTGAGGTTCGCGACGATACCCATATGCCTGATGCGATCACCATTTACATGTGAGTGCCACTCTTGACGTGGTTTGTCATCAAAGTGCGACGTTGTCAAAAGCAGGAAGCTCCCTTACATTTCTTCCTCTTAAATAAGCTCATCAGGGCACATTGCACTCCTCCCCCTCCAATCATTCTCAAGATTCAAAACAGGCCACCAGAAAGTACATCCCTCTGGTTGAGTGATAGTTATCTCCACCTACATTGATATGTGCATCTCGTGTTCAAATAAACGAATTGCACCATACATCGTATGTATTGAACATTACAAGGTTGTTTAGTTTTCCTAAAGAGGAGATTTGCATTATTGGGGTATTGTATAGACAGCTGGTAAAAGAAGTACTGAACACGCCACCATTTTTCTTGGTAAATATATTTCTGACCTGAAATTTTCATTTCACCATGTCGGTAACAACCCATGCAATCCATACATGCAAAGAAACCAAAACAAATAAGTTCATAAATTAAGTTTTGTGTAATAAATTGGAATGACACAGGAAAAAAAGTATTTAATGAAAAAAAAAGGGAGGTGCAAAAAGGCATGGAAAGCCAAGACACCAGCTGAAATCTATCAGTAATTAGAAAGCAATCCTGCCCCTTGTCAATGCAAATTAATATCAGCTTGGTTCAGTCTCAACTGATGGCCTATAAAAAGGTGTCTCATTACCAATGTGTCACACAAGAAACATCTCACGATGGGTAAAAGCAAAGTGCCTCAAGACCTTTGCAAACTTATTGTTGTAAAACATACTGATGGCATTGCTAACAGAAGGATTTTGAAACTTCCGAATGTTCCAGTGAGCACTGTTCATTTGACCATAAACCGGCCATGACCAGTCGCTCCTCGCAAGATTTTTGACAGGGGAGTGAAAAGAATTAAAAGAGTTGTGCAAGAGCTTCAGAAAGACTAGGAATTAGCAGGTACAATTGTTTCAAAGAAAACGTAATACACTCAACCTCCACGGCCTGTATGCACCCTTACCACGTAAGACATTGCTGAAGAAAAAGCATGTTGAAGAGCGTTTACATTTTGCTGCACAACATTAAGACAAGCCTGCAAAATACTGAGAGAATATAGTTTGGTCAGATGGGCCAAAATTGGCATCTTTGGATGCCATAATACACACCATGTTTGGAGGTCAAAAGGCACTGCACATCACCCCAAAAACACCACACCAACAATGAGGTTTGGAGGTGGGAACATCATGGTGTGGGGCTGTTTTTCAGCGTACTGGCAAACTTCATATTGTTGAAGGAAGGATGAAAGGAAAAATATACCAAGACATCTACCAGGATGATGAAGATGAGGCGAGGGTGGACATTTCAGCAAGACAATGATCCCAAACACAAAGCCAAGGAAACTCAATTGGTTTCAAAGAAAGAAAATAAAGCAGGTAGAATGGCCCAGCCAATCACCTGACTTGAAACCAATAGATTTATGGAAAGAACTAAAGATTACAGTTCATAGAAGAGGCCCACGGAACCTTCATGATTTGAAGACTGTTTGGAAAAATGAGCCAAAATCACACCTGATCAATGCATGCGACTAGTTTCTCCATTCAGGAGACACCTTGAAGCTGTCATTACCAACAAAGGATTTTGTATGAAGTATTAAATAAAGTCATTCTATTCCGTTTTATTACACATAACTTCATTTCTGAACGTATTTGTTTTTCTTTTCTTTTTTTGTATGTATGGATTGCATGGGTTGTTGCCGACGTGGTAAAAAATAATTTCATGTCAATAGCACCTTTAAAAATATATTTACCAAAAAAAATGGTGATGTGTTCAATACTTATTTTACCCACTGTTTTCATTTGAGGAGTGTAGGTGGAATTTCTCTCAGGGAGGGTGGCACAACATATTTATGTGTGAATTGAACACACACACAATATTAAGCCCCTACACACTATCAGATATTCTGCTGATTTTTTCCTTCAGATTTACCAAAACCATGAGGTCAAACCTTAGGAGTTTCAATTTGTCAAAAAACCCTTCTACTACATGGTTTTGGTAAATCCGAAGGAAAAAATCGGCAGAAAATCTGATAGTATGTATGGGGCTTGACTCACTAGCAATTGAACTTTATGAGATGTCTGTGTGACATCTCAATATAGTTAGTTGAAAAATAAATAAAAGGAATGGGTGTGATGCACTGAGTTCAGCGGATCGTCACTGTGTTGATTTTGGCTGGACTGCATCACACACCAGTCACGGTGTGGCAACACAGCAGCTGGAGTGAATATAAAATCTAAATCTGATTTCTGTTGTGTTGTGGGATATGAAAAATATTATAAAGGCAGATTTTATATGCCTCTACTATTTACTATAGCTGTTTAAAATACACCACTTTTAATGAATGTATAACTAGATCAAAAGGTGTTTTAAATTTCCCTGATGTTTAGCTTTTATGTGCTAAATAATTATCCCATTTGTCCCATAACATCCAATTAAATTCCACCTTTGAAAAGCAGCTATAATTTTTCAGTGCAGATGCATATTTGACGGGGGTCTCAGGCAATGGAGACCATTGCAATCAGAAAAAGCTTTAATAAATTAGGCCAACTGTTGAATCGACAAGCGTAGCTGAAGAAATGCACTAATGGGGGCAAGGGTCAGTTTATACTTGTACACTAATTTTCTGCCATTTATTAAATGAATTTTAAGCTTGTCATACAAAGTAAATGATTGTTGGATGCTGGGTAAGATTTTGTTTGATTCTAATACATGTACTCTGGAGTACAATGCATCAAAGGATGTAAAGCAGGCACCAAAATTTGCCACACATGACATGGTATACTATGCAAGACCTTACAAATACATGCCCGTATTTATTTCTGTAGAGCTCCATACAGTGTGAAGAGGTGTTTGTTTATCTTTTTGGACTAGTGGGGAGCAAGTGCATGCAGGCAATCTATATAATTGGGCATAAGAGTCACCCACACAGTCCAAACTGACAGGTAGGTACCCAAGGGCAGGTGCATGGGCCACATCATCTCGCTTACTTATATAAGCTGCCTTCATGAAGCTCCCTACTAATCCAAAAAGATAAAAAATGGCTCTTCACACAATACAAAGCTCTGAACCATTGGAAATGAGCCCTTAAAAAGAACAACTGACATGATCAGGGCAGAATTACCACAAGACTCCTATGGGGCAAAGTTAAAAGGGAGAGTTTCCCTTTATATTTATTGGCCACACATTATTAGGGGAGCCATAGGCTCTATACCTGCAGACACCAGTGATGAAGATCTGAATATGATGGTAAATTTGTAAGTTTAAGAGCATTTCTAATCAAAACATTTTTTTCCCCTTGTAATTTTGAATACAGTGGGGAAAGGTTAAAACCAGAGTTTATTTGCTGTGTCTCCAATTGGTAGATTAGCCTTGTTTGTCGTGTGACCAATGGGACTTAAATTATTGGAAAATGTAATATTTTACAGTTGTCATCAGAATAGGAATAGTAGGGAAATCTTCCAATGAGGATGCTTTTTCAGGCGATCTTGTCATTGTACAGTAGGTGCCACTTGAGTACCGCTTCATTAGCAGGCCAGTTTTTAGAACTGTGACTGACAACTACTCATGCAGCATGTACCTAAATGGAATGTATACTTTTTTCTTTTAAGACATCTTTCTGTTGGTGGTATTGACATTATTGTAGAGGTCGTAGCACAGGAGGAGGGGAAGAGTTAAGGGGTTAAAGTAAATAATATACAGTGGGTAGATAGAGATGAAGGTGTTAACGTTCAGGATACTTTTTTTTTTTGGGGGGGGGGGGGGGGGCGTGAAGATGCATAGGAGAAGAGAGGAACATTAAAGCCTGAAAAAAGATCGCAATCAGTGAAAATGGATGAATGGATCAGCAGCTGCTGCAGATTCATTCATATTCCTTTCATAACTTACTATGATTCCTCTGCTTCCTCTATGTTGAGAGGAAGGGAAGGGATCTCCAACTTAAACAGTAACATGTGACCACAGTGATTGGCTATCACAGTGATCACATGGTACCAAGTCCCTCAGGGCGGCTCAGTGCGCTGTCTCTGTGTACCAAGGTAATGACAGCTTGGTACATAGCAATTCGTGGATGGAACAGATGGCCGAGTTGTTTTCGCCACTGGTTTTTATAAACAGCAGTGGAGAAAGAACAGTCCACCAGTTTGTAGTTTAAAAAACGTATGGTATTAGAAAACAGGCTGAATAGATTTCCTCTCACTTCCTTTTGCATCTCTGTTACAGGAAGTGAAGGGGAAAGCTCTCCAATGGAATACAGATAGCAAAAAATAAATAAATAATAAAATAGAAAACTGGCAGACGTCCCCAATTCTATCCACAATTGCATGTAAAAAAAAAAGAAAAAGTTTTGTCTAAAGATATGCTTTAAAGTGATTGTAACTTTTTTTTTTTTAAATAACAAACATGCTATACTTGCCTGCTCTGTGCAATGGTTGTATCCAGAGCAGCCCCGATACTCACAGATTGTGCGTCTTATTACGAGTCTGACCATTGGAGGGCAGGAAAGCTATTCTCTCAGCACAGCCACAAACCATGCTGGGATGAATGTGCTCTCATGCCTAGTGTGGCCAGTTTGTAATAAGAAGAATATCAGCAATATGAAATATTGGGGTAATATATTCTTTACAGATTGATGGAGACAAAACCATAACAAAAATGTAATACACAGTTCCATACACTTTTTTGCAGTTCAAATATATCATTAGGAATCGGAATTAAAGTCAGTCCACATGTCAGGTGGCCTTTGAGGGCTTCTTGCTTGCTTTTCTATTTGTCAACCAAACAACATATCGCCATCAAATCCGCCCTCACATGGGTTATTCTGACAATCTATTGCAACACAAATCTTTATCCTCCTGGCTGTTTGGTCAGCTCTCAGTGTCAGCGTATCCCCAGTATAGACTGAATCAATCTCTGCAGCTGCTCACTACTCTACCTTAGTAACCGGGTGTAAGAGGATGTTCATAACTGCTAAACAACCAGAATACAGGGGGCCTGATAAAACACTGGGTGAGTGGCATATACAGAGTAGGGACAAGGAGGAGAGCAGAAAGGGTAAGTGCCCTGGGTGCGGCATTCATATGTGGAGGGGGGGGGAGGGCACATCGGGAGCTCTGAATGCTTCATTCTCCAGCATCTCACTGACTGGAGGGACTGCAGCATCACAGAAGGAATGTGGGCCTTTATGGCTACTGGAAGGAGGATTATGCTTTCTCCTTCATACAAACAGCAGCCTGCTATGAGCAGAAGAGAGTGGACCCAGCGGAGAACACACCTCAGTCTCACTGCAGTACTGCTGGGGAGCGAATGCAAGGATGTGTGCCTTAAACATTGGCTTTTGTTTCCCATTTGCTATATATAACTTAGAGTGATTCTTTAATGTTTGCTTTTTAGCTAACAGTTTTAATATGTGACAACACAGAGGAATTTTCTATTTTATGATACTAAGCGTGATAAAAGATAATTGTAGACGTTTTGGCAATACGCCCAGAAAATGTTTACAGAATATGATCATAAATACTGATACATATGTCTGGGACATAATTGGAACACACTTTAAGATTGTACAATAATACACAAATATATACTTTATGAAGATGTGTATTACTCACTAACAGTGACGGTAGATGGCCCTACTTCCTGTCTCCCCTTGGTATGTGACAAATCACATGTCAAGAGAACAGGAAACAGAAGCCCCACTGTCACTGATGCAATGGCATTCTTCCTCTTAGCAGCACCATTGACAAAAGGAAACTATTCTTGTCTGTCTGTCACACATACATTATATATACATTTTATATATATATATATATATATATATATATATATATATATATATATATATAAAAACACACATACACACACAGTATATATATATATATATTTCATTTATTTTAAAATATTTTACATACCTATAATCTCCTTTTTTTAAATATTATGTTTGTGTGTGTGTATATATATGTATTATATATATATATATATATATAAAATAGGAGGGTAGAAGTTGTGCTGTTTTGGTGTGGAGTGTTTTAAACCCCTGGCTTGTAAAGCATCCCTAAATCTATAGATTGAATTCCTGGTCTAATAACTGTACAAATGATACAAAATACCAAGCCAAATAAATGTGCAAATAAGCAAATGATCCAAGTGATTATTGCAACAACCCCTAATTAATATATTCCTCTAATGTAAAACACACACACAGTACTAAAAGCAACTATCTGCTGTGATAATAAATCATGTATGGCAACAAACATAAAACACTTGTAATGTCCTCTAGTGAAAAAAGTGCCGGTGCCCTGAAATGTCTATATATCATAAAAAAAACAGGTGCTCTTCAAAACTATTTGGTGCTTCTTAAAAAGTGCCCCATAAGGAATATGTTAATTAGGGGTTGGACTGTTCACCAATCTGTATTCCAGAAATATTATACTAGGTTGTTGCAATAATCACTCAGATCATTTGCTTATTTGCCCATTTAGTTGGCTTGGTATTTTGTATGATTTGTACAATTATTACATCAGTAATTCAATCTATAGATTTAGGGATCCTTCACAAGCAAGGGGTTTAAAACACTCCACACCAGAAAAGCACCTATTTTCCATTTCCACCTAGGTGGATTTATTGGTAGAAGCTGCAGTTCTCCTCATCTGATTCTCTCCATAAGCGCAGGAGTTCATATATTCCCAAATTATATATATATATATACACACACACTCACACATACATACACACACACACACACACACTGTCAAGCCAGAATAATGGTAGGATGGACATAATCAAAGTGAAATGATCCTGTAAACACATTTGTGTGAGGCACAGAATTCATGCTGTGTGTGTCCGCTCATCACCAATGCAGTGTATGTAAGGATTCAGTATGAGAGGCCTTTATACATCACAGAGTTACCCTCAAGTGCAAGCAGCCATCCGTGTCATTTTATAGGAAGACAGTAGCCCCAGGCTGCTAAATTACCCATTTACAAGGAATGTGATACAATCTTCTGGCACATAATCTGTTTTCTGTTTAAAGGGATTTTCCTCTTTTTACACAGCAATATTTCTCCGCAGCAGTTAAAAACGTCAACATATGCATCGTCTGCACCCTCCATAGAACCAGGATGGAATGCACTAAAAATGGCTGTGCCATTCTATCAGACATATGTTCTGCAGTGGGCAATGTTATTATAAAAGTTAGCATTTCCCTTGCCATCATTTTAGGTTCAGTCCGTATGTACAGTAATAAAAAAAAGCTTACAAATTAACATTTAACCCACTTTCCAGAAATGTAAGATCTGTCTACAGAATCAGTCATGCTGCTCAGCAATGCAGTGAAGTGAATATACATTAATGTTAAATGAAATCTATGGTCACATCATACACTTTCATTTTATAACAATAGTTATTACTGGCAATCCAATGCCTGTCTGCTGGTCATCTCTTTCCCTGCATGCTTGGCAGCTTCTTCTCTTCTGTTTATTTACCATTTCTAATGACTACATATCCCATAGTATGTTGCTGCCTGCAAGTTGTGACTCCTGTACTGACTCCACCTCCAGAGATGCCTCCTCTTAGCAACTCTGTAGTTAAGAAGGCAGGATCAGTGAAATGTTTGACTCATCAATGCCTACTCAAAGGGCATAGTGAAAATGTGTCACAGAGTTCAAGGAAGTAAACGTGTGGCTCTATGCAAAGCAAGTTTACAAACATCAAGCTCATTCATAATAATAGGAGTAGCCCAAGAATAAATTAAATATAAATGTGGAAATGTAAATGATATTACATTTGGACCATAGATACCCTTTTTAGAGATTTTCTGCAGAATCAAACATGCTTCTTAACAATGCAGTAGGTGAGGGTAAGCTAACATTAATGATTTACTTTATTAGCTTTAGTGCCTTTCCTCAATGTTTCAGCTTAAAACAGAGCTCCACGCTTGTCTGCCCCCCCCCCCCCCGGTGCCACACTTGGCACTGGGTGGGGGGGGGGGAGTGGGTAGCTGGTTTTGATAGTTCAACCCTCACCACAGCCGGCCCATTGAGAAAGCGCAGCGCGATTCACGGTTTCCCTCAACCAAAATGGTAACACCAGCATCCGAGTGCCAATTCAAGAATCATTTTGGGTGAGGACACTGTGGGATTCCTGGACAGCTAGGTGCCCTAATAGTAAAAGTCAGCAGCTACAGTATTTGTAGCTGCTAACTTTTTAATTTTTTGATGAGGGGGCTGGTGCTCCTCTTTAACTACCATATTATTTTTTCACACTAGGAGATGATAGCAACCTAAATGTGCTGTGCAGTTAGCCTATTTCCTGTCTGCTCCTAACCTTGAATCCTAATCCATATCTAAATGGCCATTTTAGTTACCTGAAGCCACAGTCACATGTTAATCATTCTCTCTTCTTCTCTTTACTTCCTGCGGACTTTCTTTGGGTGTCCACATCACTACCTGCATGGTTTAATCACCTCCAGTGCCCATGGAATCGAGACTAAGGAGTAATGTAATTGATGCACAATTACATTTTTGCCTGGAGCTGGGCCTTAAGTACATGGCTAGGATATTGTAGAAGAGCAGGGCCTGCTAAAAAAAAAAAAAAAAAAAAAAAAAAAGTTTTCAAGTTTTGGATTGAGTGAAGAATGCTTGGAACCTGTGACACACTTGACAAATTTGACATCCAAAATGTCATGGTTCTTATTCACTTCACTTCATTCACCTATAGTCAGACAGTGCTGAAAACTGAAAATTGGCCTGGCAGGAAGGGGGTGAAAATGCCCTGTATTGAAGTGGTTAAAGAAGTTTGAGGTTTGCAAAAGAATAAACCTACTCATCTATATCACTGTGATGCTGCAGCTGTACCATATTGTCTTTAAGACCGAGACCTTTACTTCTGACTGCTCAGTTCTCGGTTTGCTGGGAGCCTAGAGCAGTGACTGTCCATCAACGCTCTCTACTCTGCTCCTGCATCACTCACTGGAGCACCAGGAAAGGAAAAGGGCAGGCACTGCTGGTTCTGGCTCTCAGCCTTGCACTGGGTGGGTCCCGACAAAATTATCAGAATCTTCCCAGAGCCTGAAGTGGCTCTGCCACAACAGCTGAGAGCAGGCTTATAGCCAGCTGCATTTGATTCTAGGTCACAAGAGAGCAAAAGTAAATGTACTCCTGTGACCCACGAGAAAAGGATCGTAAAAAAAGCTTTGGCCATACTTCTTCTCTTTTAATTGTGCCTGTTCACACCTGAGCATAGTGTCACTGGAAGCTTGGAGCTCGTAGCTTGAAAAAGTACTTGGGCTTATTTTGAGCTACAAGTTTCAGGCTCCAAGTGTTTTTGGTCCCAATAGACTTCAAGAGTGTCCAAAAAACTTGCAAGCACGTACGAAAATACACATGAAACACACACATACTGCATTGTTTCTTAGTTAAAATACATTTTAAAAAATGCTCAAGCTTTGGACATCCACAAAAATGCCTGTGCAAGAACAAAAAACCTAAAACCTGCAGAATGACCAAAGACACTCAGCTCAAGTCAATGCAGCCTTAAAAAAAAAAAAAAAACCATAATGCACTGCTGCTTACCAGTTCTTAGATGTAGTGGCTGTATTAGTTTTATTTTTTCCATTTATTTTCATTTGCTAATCCTACCAATAACACACTTCCTGTCCTAGGGTGACAATGCTAACTCACTGTACTGTATACAGAGCTGATGTTAGAAATCACGGGGCCTCATACAGCCTACCTGACAGGGCTCCCCTGGCCGAAGTTGACCGAGGGCATAAATGTATCAGACCCCTTCTCTGCAACCTCAGCTGCACAGATGAATGAACAAGAAGCGCATTGAGGCTTCCTGCTCATTCACAAACTAAAGCATAATAGTAAATACAGTTTACTATGCTTCAGCGATGAATGGACACAGGGGTGACTGGTACTCATCACTACTGTTCATTCAGGAATGGAAGAGTTCATAAAATTACATATTTATCAGCCCCTTCTCCCACTCTCCATCCTGAAACACAAAAGGGCTGCCAAGACGGCAGTTGGAAGCAGGGCATTTGCTAGAACCAATCCCCCTATAGTGCAGCCAGAGGGAGAAAGAGAAGGAAAAGCTGGCAGCACCGCAGGGGGAGGCAGAAGAGGATCAGTTCTGCAATAAAAAAGTAGAGCCAGCCCTCCTGCTCAGTAGGTGCCCGGGCCCCCTTTCTGACAGGGCTTGGGCCCAGTACAGAAGGGCTGGCTGTACTGCCTTATCAGCGGCCCTGACTGTATCTATGGAGGAGCAGCATTGTAAACCAAGGCTACTCTTAAGATTTTGGACCACAAACCCCTCTCTCTTCTTTTCTCCTTTACATAGAAGGAAGGTATTTTATAGTTCACAGAAGATAGCTTGGAAAGTGGATTCCTACAAATCTCTGTTATGTGGTGCTGCTCTTGTTTTCCGATGGGTCACTTAGCTGCGGCTGCCTAGGCAAAAAGTGTGACAACAATTCTTTCACCTTCGTTACATATAAACAAAATAATCCATCTGATAATTGCCGTTGTATTTTGATTTCAAGTTGTTGACTGGAATTGTGATTCTTTCAATTTCATACATGTGAGAAGTTCCTACTTTGGGAGGTTAGGTCTAAACAGCTCAGCTAACTGTCGTAAGTAATGTATGAATGGGTCCATTAAAAGGCACTAGTAAGTGGAGGAGAAGCTGAGAGAGCCTGAAGCAGCAGCTGTTTCAGGCAACTGTGCTAATTTTCTAGAAGTAAAGTTCCCTGGGATTAGTTGCCTATGGCTTTATGATCAATTATCCCAGTAGTACACCAGTTTAAGAAGATATTTATGGAGCCTAAAACTTTTTAGCAAAGTTCCCAATGGGACATTGCATTTTAAAAAGTCAAAGTCAAAAACTGTTCTAATTCTAAAATTTTTAGCTAAAACCATTTAAAAAAAAAAAACGGGCAATGTTATTTTGGAGCTTGAATTGCAGTATAGGTTCACATTGCACCTGTTGACCAAAGGTCTCCTCTCATCTTCTGAGCAGCCAAGTTTATTACAACAATTACCTTTAGATCAGCTGATACCTGAGTACCAATGCTATAACAGGATACCATGTGGGTTCTCCTGGTCTGTACCGGGTGCCACTATACTAGGCATGTCTAATGTGATTATCATAGGCCTATATGGGGAGCCCATGAACCTGTAGGTTTATAGGTAGAATGGGTCTCTGTAGCAGTGTGTGGTACAAGGTTTGACTTGCAGTAAAGTGGCTCCCAGAATTGCATTGGAATCCAGAGAAGGAAAGCACTGTAACACTTGGGACTGCTTAAGAGAGTGAAAGGTCCTTATGGATGACAGAAGCATGAAGTGCATCTGGTTGGCACCTCATCCCTTTAAACCCAAAGGGTACACACATTAATCACACAGGTTCTGTGGCCGATTAAGATGGTAATTAAACTCACTTGGTGCCTTATCTGCATTTAATTAGCCTCAGAATCTGTGTAATTCAAAGGTGTTCGGGTTTAAAGGGATGAGGTGGCAACTCTAAAAGTGCATCGGTTCTATATAGTCTAGCAAATGTTATGCATGGTTTTGTTTCAAGTTTTCTGTCAATGTGATGCAATTAATCAATTCAATGGTTAATAAAAAAATAAAAAAAAGTCACACAAAATATCATATTGGCATCTCTATTTTTTGTTTTCTCCAGGTTAAAACCCTTAACTGCACATTAAGTGATCAAAAAAGCCTACTATACCACCATATACAGGCCTTTGCTGCTACACTACTTACGGTACAATAACTGTTCACCTGACCTTTAAGTACATTTTATTTTGCAGCACATGAAGACTGAAAGTGACCTACATAACAATGAATAAATCAACAAACTCAGCGCTGGGGAAACAATACAAACTTAACGCAAGAAAATACTGAATGACAGGAAATATTATATATTAATTTAACAATGCTATTCATTTGCTGTTAATTTAAAGCAGAACTCCAGGCAAGAGGCTTAATACACAAATAAAATGTATACCCGTGAGCTGTTTTACCTGCCAAAGATTTTATTTATTTTTTTCATTTATACTTTATAGAAAAGTGAAATACTGTATGGAAAAGCAACAGAATGATTTCCAGGATGGACTTTAGAATACTATTGAGAGCTATATATACACACTTTAAGCAAACAGAGATAATACTATATATATATATACACACACACACACACACACACACACACACACATATATATATATATATATATATCAGACTTAAGCCCTGATTCACATTGGTGCATTTTGACATGCGATTTGACATGTGGAAATTTGTGGCAATGGCATTGTTCTAATCATTGCGACGCTGCATTTGTGGCGCCGCACCAATTTCAAAAAGAGGTGTAAAGCTGCAAAAACAAGAATGACATCCACATTTCTATTGATGCCTTACTATAGAATTCACATTACATAAGAATATGATCAAATTACCAGATGTGTCATAGTGCAAAAAGTAATGTTTAGAAAATCAAGTTAAAAGACATGCCATGCCACAAAGACAAAAGAATGGTAATAATACCAGGTTAGCAGAGATGCCTTCTTACCAGTGGCAGCCCATACTGCAGGACGCAGGGGCATCACCCCCCTAATCCATGCATCTGGCCCTCTAATCTACATGTGGGGTGCCAGACGCATGGCGCCAGACGCATGGGTTCCAATTGGGGGGGGGGGGGTTTAGAAGCATGTGATTAGAGCCAGAGGCTCTAAAAGGCTTCAAAAAAGGTTGGGCTCTGGGCCAGTTGTGTGACAATAGCAAATGTTTCGCTATTGTCTTCCTGATTCTCCTCCCTGCCAATCAGGAAGCGGGTCCTAAGACCCGTCACCAGCTTGGCGAGAGGAGAAGCGATCCTATTGGCCGCCTAGGAGGAAGAGGGAGGAGAAGGGAGGAGATGCACTGCGGAAGAGGAGAAGCATGGGGAAGCCGCTGCCCGTGACCTTAATGGGGTAAGTGCGGTGCTGGAGACCAACTGGGGGAGAGGGGGGTTATGGTGGCTGTGGATGCATTGTTTGCCACCCCCCCCCCCAAAAAAAAAAAATATACCACCAGCCGCTACTGCTTCTTGCTACAGACAGAAGGGCAAATATTGTCAGGTTAGGAGAAATACTAAAGTTACAAAAATAGAAAAATTTCCGTACCATATTATAAGTTCCAACCATTGTGTCATGTGATCATATTAGTGAAAACAAATTAGAATTTGCTTTTGGAGGCAGCATGCAGTATTTGTATAGACGAGATATGTTTTCAAATTGGGAAGACCACGAAGCAAGACAAGCATTTAATTTTTTCCTGAACTGTAAAGAGCCTTCCGACTCATCTCATCATTCGTTGCACTCACTTAAAATAAATGTGTAGAGATGGTCAGAAGAAGGTAATAAATTAGGGAAAAGTTTTCACAATTTGCAGATTTTATGGCTCAAATCTGCCCTCTATTCCTGCTGCCCTAGGCACTGGTGCGCAAGTATAATTATGGCAATTTCAAACATGGAGCTGTATACATACATTGCTAAACTAATGCACACACAAGATCAACTTACCAATTAACTTCCATGGGGCTCTTCTGCTAAAGAAGTTCACCAAGTCCATTGCTATGTCAATGATCTAATCTTGAGCAATTTTTTTTTTTTCTCAAGAATAAGTACACTTTGTACTCTCTTTATAATCTGTTTATGTGCATTACCAAATTAAAATCAAGAAAAAAAATCTTTATCACTCTAAGTTACTCCTCTTTTATTTCCCTATCTTTAACTGTCAAAATAAAAGCATGTGCCTCTATAAATTACAAAGCTCCGTATTCTTGTTTCAAAACCACATAGAAGCATTTTGATCAATATATGAATGCTAAAGATGTGGAAGTGGCATTATTAAATGGGTAATTTATACTATATCTGAATTAAATGAAACGGAATGCCAGTAAGTTTATAAGGTAAGGTTATAAAGTCACAATATGCGATGAACAAAAGTATGTCATGAATCAGATAGAACCAATTAAATGCATTGAAAATCACTTAAACATGGTTCTTTTTGTGTAGTTGTAAAGCAATCGGTCAGTGGGACAGATATACACGCAGGTCACCCTGGCTGATGACACGGGTTCACCTGAGGTGCGGGGTCTAAATACTAACCGGTGTTCACCAGAGCTCCTAGTGGTGGGTGGAGATGGGCTTTGCTGCATGTTAGTAGCAGGTCGTGGATCACCCCCCTTGCTGAAGGGGTATTTGAGGAAATGGAGGAGTGGGGGAACCCAGAAGAAGAGGTTTGGGGCAATACCGTTGCAAAGAGCAAGTAAAAAAAAAAATACCTTTAAAACCAGCTGGAGCTGAGCTTTTATATATTTTTTTTGTCTTTTTCTTTTAAAGTCTATTACAAACAACATCCAAGACTAACCTGTCGACAGGGTGACAATGCTGCTGTGTGATTTCATGGCAGAATAAACAGTGTGGTCATTATATTAGTGAAAGTGGAAAAATAATGTAACTACTAATAGAATCTATACATAAATAAAACATGTTACAAAGAGGAAATCACAAAAAAATATAAATATACTAACTGCATCATATACAGCTGTATGTCATTATTTCTTTTTTCCATTATTACACTTAAAGCCTATTGCATTATATCCACTTTTCATTACCTGTGTCTCTCCAGCTGATGTATAATTACAAGTTCAAACTTGCCTTGGCAGGGAAGGCTGCACGACAACAGGAGAGCAATGGGTTGTGAAAGACTGATATCCAGTTGTATTGGCCAGTAAATCTGAAGCCAAAGAATAAGCTTAACCGCAAGGCAGCTAGCATTTTCAGAATCAGGTAAGCCATAGCAGGCTACATAGTTTTCACTCAGAACGGGTTTCCTTTTAAACCTTACTGAATAAGACCCTAAGAAGTGATTTAGCTATATATAACTTGGGATTATTCTGTAAGGATTGCGCTTTTGTGGCTGAAGTGGAGCTCCAGCCAATTTTGTTTCGAATTTTGGAGAGTGGGAACGTGTTTAGACTTTTTTCTCTTATTGCTGACTTTGTCCCCAATAAAGAAATGTTCCCTCACCATCCCCTTGTCGTCTTTCTCTCCCACAAGGACATACAAGCAGTGCTAAAAAATAGGCAACATTACCATAGGTAAATAATTAAATATAAAAAAAAATACTCACAAAATAAAACTATATGGTTTGCCTAGTGTTTGGCAACATACAATAAGCTTGTGACTTGCCAATATTGCAAAAATTAAACACTGGATATGTAATATGTGGGCCAATCAATTATGAAAGACGGAGCGCATTTAGGGCTCATTCAGATGGGTGACCTGGGGCAGTAGGATGATGCGTTTACAGCCATATGACTAAGCCCAATCAGGTAGAAACACGTCAGGAGGGGCTTGGCCATGGATATAGGCACTGTAACTGAAACCTCTATTGGCTCATCAGCAAATGTGGTTGATCTAGAACATAGTGTGTGTCCCCTAATTTCATTACTGGAATTGTTTAATTAAGTGAGAAGCACTCCCAGAGGAACTGGCACCCACTGTGTGAAGAGAATCAATGGAAGGACAAATGGGAGGCGCTTGAGTGGCTCAATTATTTAAACTGTGGTAACATTTTCACTATATTTAACATTTTACAATTTTAGAATTAGAATTAGAATTAGAATTTGACAGAATCAGGACACTAAGAAATAGCAAAATATATTGCATTTGTATACTGTATATATTTTATGTTTTTGTTTTATTTTTTACATACGGTGTATGTCTATGATTATAAATCATTGTATAAGAAAAGGAAGCAGAAGAGTGGGGTATAAATAAGAAAATGCGGTGTTGAGAACAGTAGTAGTAGTATTGGCTAGACAATGTCACCTAATAGGCAGTTTATTTATAGATTTTTTTTTTTTATCACCACTGTCTGCTTTGCTACATGAGCTTTCAGAATAATAAAACATTAAAGAATTACAAAGCATCTTGTCATCAATAACACCATTAGAGCAAAATTTCAGGGACTTGTCAACTACTCATGTATACAAAATCATAAAAACATCTATTTTATTAGTCCAAAAGATATAAATTTTTTCATAAAAAGTACCCATAAACACCAGAGGGATTGGAACATACTGCATAAAGTACCTAATCACTTAAATTATTGCCATTACAGATATCCCACCAGAAAGCACTTCACAGATTACACCGTATAGAACAATTCAATTAACCTCATATTGTGCCGGTTTCAAAGGTGCATATACACTATATATTTTAAAGTTGTGTGACCAAGCTAGATTTGGGGGGGGGGGGGGCAGCATTAATAAAATAACTAATCAAATAAAACAACTCCTGTCAACTGGACTTAACGCAAATTCCCAATAAATTTTAATTGCATAGTGCAATGTACTAGCAGAACAAATATATGTGATCTTTTTAAATTCAGGTTTTTGCTTCCTGCTCTTTTGTCTTTAGAAGTAGGGTTGCAGGAAATGTTCACTTAATGAGGCTGTGTTTTCTTAGGGGCCTATGTATTAAAAAAAGAAAAAAAAAAAGTGCTGTGCGACTGTCAGTCATTCAGCTATTACAAATCTTCACTGTAATTTGCCTAATATGTTTATTTCCCAAGATTGTTAGCTCCATCTAGTGCCTGGAATGCAGTATTTTCTCGAAAAATCTCAATCAGGAAAATACTGTATTATTGCCATTAGAGGGTGCTCTTAATCCTAAATATAAACACAATACATAGACCACTAGGTTAGGATCACTCCCATGTAAGGTAAACTTCCCCCCAAATATCCCAGCACAGAGTAGGTAATAAAAGAGAACACAGTTTTGACTAAGTTAGTTAAAGTGGGATGCCCCCTAAAAAAAAAAAATAATTAAAAGTCAGCAGCTACAAATACTGCGGCTGCTGACTTTTAATAATCGGACACTTACCTGTCCCAGGGTCCAGCGATGCGGGGGAACGAAGCCCCCCCTCGTTCCCCGCACCGCTCGCGGCACCGTAATTCTTACTGTGGGCACCCGGCTGTGGCTCCACAGCCGGGCACCCACTGCGCATGCGCGAGTGGCACAGGGCCCCGTGACACGCCGCACAGTCATCTAGGACATGTGGCAGGTCCCAGATGACTGTGCAGCGTGAGGGGAAGTGATGTCACCAGCCCGGGCAATGAAGAAGGCAGACTACGAGGGACCCCCTAGCAACAGGCATTTAGAGGTGAGTAAAAAAATTAATAAAATGTTTTTCCAATTATTTTTTATTTCTTTAAGAATTTTAAACTATTTTAATTTTTTTGTGGCAACACCACTTTAAGTAAACATTGGCTATGCTAACATGTTCCACTCCTTTAACAAATCAATCTTGTTTACAAAACTATTATTTTGGAAATGTTACTGATAATACAAAGTATCAAACATAAATTCAGTGTTTTGAATGCAGTAAAGAGGAATCTGATTGGCTGGCTGGCTGACTTTTCTTTGCATTGTTTTTTTGATAGTGGTGCAAAAAATGGTAAATGTAGTTTTTCACATTAAGGCAAAACTCTGGGGAAAGCAAAATTCTCCATTGCAATGGGGCTGTCCCCACACTGCAAGGGCTAATTGCTCCTTTAGGTCTAGGGGATGGCAAAAAGTACTTTTACTCAACCAATCCTCTGTTCCGGCAGGCTGCTCCGGCATATAAGGCTGGCCCCCATGGTCCCCACAACCTCTTTCCCCTGCATTATGGTAATAAGATGCTATCTGATGTCATTAAGACCAATGAACAGCTCATTGCCTTGCATAGGGGAGTAAAGAAAAGTTATGGCCGCCAGGGGAGTGAAGGATGAAGCAAGTACAGTAAAAGTGCCCCCCCCCCCCCCAACATAAACAGGCATTTAACCCTTACAGTGCAGGGACAACCCCACTACAAGGGAGCATTTTTTTACTATGTGATCAGCTTTGTCCAAGTACATACTTGCCGATTATTGGTATTCCTCTCCTTACACGCTGTCACAGCGTGAGGAGAGGTGAGCCAGTAACAGACAATTGTGAGAGGTGACTTTTACACTGATAATCAGGGCACTGATAATCAGTGTCTTGGTTCTCAGTGCACCCCCAACAGTGCCAATCAGTGCCCTTCAGTAATGCCCATCAGTGTCACCTATCAGTGCCTCCTCATCAGTGCTGCCTATCAGTGTCCATCAGTGCCAGTTATAAAAGCAGCCTCATCTATGCCCATTAATGTAGCCTCATCAGCACATATCAGGTAAGGAGAAAAATTACTAATTTTCCAAAATTTATAACAGAAACTAAGACAATGTTTTTGTTTTGTTTTGTTTTTCCAAATTGTCAGGCTTTTTTGTTTAACAAGAAATAAAGAATCCAGTAGTGATAAAATACCACCAAAAGAAAACTGCATTTGTATGAAAAAATTATACAAAAATGTTATAAGAATACAGTTTTGCATGCCCATGTAATTGTCAAAGTGTGTCAGCGCTGAAAGCTGAAAATTGGGCTGGGCTTAATGCCCAGTGGTGAAAGTATGATTCTTAGTCTTGAGCCCAATAATTTGAAAAAAATCTATACATAATAAAATTATACGTCTATAAATATAGAAATAAATACAAGAAAAAAGAAATATATTTTTTAATGTTATATATATATATATATATATATATATATATATATATATATATACACACACACACATATATACACATATATACACACACACACACACACAAAAACTAGGGAGGAGGAACTAGGGGTTGCAATATATACGTGAATAGACTCATCATTAATTGTGCCCTTTCCTTGATACACTACAATATGTGAAGTCAAACAGCCTTTTTTCTGCAACTGCAAACGCCGCCAGAACAGACAAATCTATTTTTCTCGGATGTTCTTAGTAAGAACATTAATAGACCAAAAAAAAAGGAATACATACTGTGATGTGCTGGCTTGCTTGATTTTTTGGTGCAATATTCTTCAACTCAATTTATTGTCCAATTATACAGCACAGACTGAATACTGCCTCTAGTCACATCTCACTAACTGTAGTTGCCAGTTGACAAAACACAGCAGATTTTTAGCAAGCTTCTGAGCTACTGATCTGGAAGAACTGGAATTAAGTCAATCGCGTGTACTAACTGTGACAATGCAAGGACATAATCTGTCATTTCCTTCATATGAGAGCATGCTATAACTTCAGCTTATTTGATGAGATGCCTCTTCTATCCAAGCAAACAGATCGGTCAGCTTCTAACACTGCCAGTACAGGTGTAACCCAAAGGTTTAGGTTTAACAACTTCTGGTCGGCAACAAATAGGACAACTACATATGAACTGGCAGGCTTATGAACAAACAAGCAACTGTAATACAATTCTGAATATATGACCTGTATACATATACATAAAGGATTCTTATACTGAGAAAACGGTTGCAGACTTCATTATGAAAATGCTAGTTCTATGGTTGCCTCTCTCTCTCTTTTTTTTTTTTTTTTTTTTTTGGAGGCAATGATTTGGAGCAATCATGTAGATCAGGAACTCTAAACAATTTGATCTTCCTAATTTCCAGAAAGGCTTTATGACATGAGTCAATGACAAAGTAAATATTTCAGAGGCTACCAAGCAACTAGCATTTACAATTTGATCTTCCTAATTTCCAGAAATGCTCTATGACATGAGTCAATGACAAAGTAAAGAATTCAGAGGCTACCAAGCAACTAGCATTTTCAAGAGCTCAACCATGCTTGCTTACAAACACTTGTACACGTTTCCATTAAAAGAAGAAATTAACTGTGAAAGCTGTGCCCAAAAAAAAGAAGAGCAAAGTATTAGTCACCAGCATTGCCTGGGGTTTTCCGGCAGCAGATATTTTTCCCATTACCAACTTACCATACCTTGTTCTGAATGGTTGCTGTGTAAAGGCAGCCATGTTAGTAGAGGCAGGTTTTGCTTAAAGTTGTATGTGGGTGGGTGCAGCATGGTGTGGGGGCAATAACTCACACACAGTCCAAGTGCAATTGGTAGAATTTGTATTGAAACAAAGGCAACAACCGCTCACAACAAACCCAGTGGGGAAACGCCCAACCAGGAACACTCACAAATGCCAAAAGCATGCAGCAGAACAGGTATCAGCAATACTGAGAGCGTCTATCAGGAAGGACAGAATGCGGCCTGGCCATCTCATACCCAAACGGAAAGGTGTCCAAAGAATTTACGAGCCCTAAGCTTTCCTTTCTTGTCTGGAACCTTTCCCTGTCACTAAGCCGTTGTACACACGGTTGGAAATTCCGACCACAAAATCCGTCCGATTTTCTCCAATGGATTTTGTCCGAAACTGGTGTTGCATACACGTGGTCGGGCAAAGTTGTCGGAAAATCGTGATGACGTTATTTAGTTATGATGGGACTACGTTCAGGCTAGTAGCCAATAGCTTTGGTCTAGGAATTTGATCTGAGCATGCGTGGCACTTTGTCCAATTGGAATTCTCTACAAATGATTGGACAAAGTCCGATCGGATCATGTTGTCGGAAAATTTTATATCTAGCTCTCAAACTTTGTTGGTCGGACATTCCGACGGAAATAGTCCAATGGAGCCCACACACGGTCGGATTATCCGACAACACGGTCCGATCGGACATTTTCCGTCGTAATGTCTGACCGTGTCTACAAGGGCTTATTCTGTTGCTGACAGATGGGTGACCTGTTTCTATACTAACGACACGTGATGGCGCACCAAACCTGGGTTCCAGGGTCTTAAATAGGCTTTTGCCTGACCCAAGATGCATTAAGGTACAACAAAAAAAACCTTCTGCTTTTAGAACCACTTTAACCCAGCTATAAAAAAATGTAAAATAATTACATGTTGCTGATAATGATCTATTTTGAGGTTTCAGCATTAAAGTGCACTTGACATGGAAGAATTATGTAGGCTATCATTACTGGCCTCCTTTAGAGAATATGAGTTGCCTGCTGTGTCAACATCAACACTGTTGGAGTCAAAGATCTGAAACGCATATGTAGGGAAATGAATTCCTCATCGGCATGCATGTCCCAGCTCATTGACTCAAACAATCGAAGGCAAAGCACCAGTATGACATCCAAGCAGCTACCATTTTCAGAAGAAAAGGCAGCACTGGAAATATCCATACTTTTCTCATAATAGATCTAGTGCAACTTTTCATTTTTTTCCTAGACAAAGTGGTTAGAACCATAGAGTTTTTGTCCAGTATTTTTTTTTTGGATTTTCTGTGTTCCTGTTGGGGCCATTGACTTTTTCTGTCCTGGTTGCAAATGCCACTGGAACAGGAAGTGGTAGGGAATCCAAAACAATTGTTAAAATGGTGATTGCATTTAATTTTGGGCTTTGAGTAGTAAAAAATATCAGTCTGTATATGCAGTAAAGCATGCTTGTTATACTCACTGTGGAATCTAAGGGGTTAATCCTCCATATTGTGTAAAAAGACTGTTTGAGCCTTTCTTCTTTGATCCCCCCACCCCTTCTTCCACAGTCCTCAATCTATCTGCTGATAGAACAGAGCCTTGGGGGCACTTTACACATAATTAGTTTGGTGTGTATTGCTAGAGGTTTTTTCTACGTAGGGTGCATGTGATCAGTAGAGAGCCAATCGGCACTGTCCAGACAAAGGGTCAGGGGCCTGCGGCCTCATAGCACGATAAGGGGAGAATGAAAACTCCTCCCACAAGCGTTAACCAGACACTGATAGAAGTCACAAGACTGCTATATACTGCTGATGAGAAAAGGTATTTAGCATATTTGATTTACTAAAATTATTACATGTCCATGTTCTGTGTACTGTGGGAGACCAGATATAGTGAATGCAGGGTCCTGAGCTTAGTAACACTTTAGCACCATATACGTTCTGTTCAAGAAAGGATCATTATTTGAAGAAACCCAACGCCGATCATTTTATTTGCAGTATGTTCATGGCACAGCATGACCCATATTCTGATTCATGTATGAGAAATGAATACATATTTAACCACTTGCCGACCGCCGCACGACGATATACGTCGGCAGAATGGCACGGGCAGGCATATGGGCGTATATATAAGTCCCTGCCTGCCCGCGGGTGGGGGGCCCGATCGGGCCCCCCCCCGGTGCCTGCGGCGGTCGGCATTCCTTCGAGAGCGATCCGGGATGAGGGGGCGGCCATTCATTCATGGCCACCCCCTCGCGATCGCTCTCGACGAATGGAAATCCCCCGTGACATCACTTCCTCTCCTGTAATGTAAACACAGGAGAGGAAGTGATGTATTCTCTCCTCCGTGTCGGTATTTTCCGTTCCGACACGGAGGAGAGCGGATCGGTGAGTTGCACCAACACTCTACACACACAGTAGAACATGCCAGGCACACTCACACCCCCCCTTTACCCCCCGATCACCCCCCCAATTACCCCTGCCCCCCAGTCACAGTGACACCAATGTCATTTTTTATTTTTTTTTGCATTGGTGTCATTTGTGACTGTAATAACTGTTAGGGCAGTTAGAGTTAGCCCCCTTTAGTTCTAATGTACCCCCCTAACCCCCCCAATAAAGGTTTAACCCCGTGATCACCCCCCGTCGCCAGTGTCACTAAGGCTGGGTTCACATTGCAGCGGTTTATGAGAACGAATGTGATTCGCACCGCACACTGCAGTGCAAATCACATCCGATCTCTGTGCGATTCGAGTTCAGCCATTCGCCGCACCCGCCGCACCCGCCGCAAATTCGCACGGGACCCTTTTTTTGGCCCGCAGCAGAATCGGATCGCATGGGTGTTCACACCATGCGATCCGAGTTTGCAGATCGCACTGCGATATGCGAACTGATCTGGGGGTGTCAGTAACATTTCACTGACACTCCCAGCAGTTCGCATAGGGCAGTGTGAACTGCCGCCGGGAGGCATGCGATGCGGGAACCCGCCGCGGATTCGCGGCGTTTCCGCATCGCTCCAGTGTGAACCCAGCCTAATAAGCGATCATTTTTCTGATCGCCGTATTAGTGTCACAGGTGACGCTAGTTAGGCAGGTAGGTATTTAGGTTCGCCGCAGCTTTTTATAGCGCCAGGGACCCCCATATACTACCGCATAAAGCCCCCTGATTGCCCCCTAGTTAACCCTTTCACCAGTGATCACCATATAACTGTTACAGGTGACGCTGGTTGGTTAGTTATTTTTTTATAGTTTCAGGGCACCCGCCATTTATTACCTAATAAAGGTTTAACCCCCTGATCACCCGGCGGGTGTCATTTGTGACTAATAACTGTTAGGGCAGTTAGGGTTAGCCCCCTTTAGTTCTAAGGTACCCCCCTAACCCCCCCAATAAAGGTTTAACCCCGTGATCACCCCCCGTCGCCAGTGTCACTAAGGCTGGGTTCAGATTGCAGCGGTTTGAGAACGGATGTGATTCGCACCGCACTGCAGTGCAAATCACATCCGATCTCTGTGCGATTCGAGTTCAGCCATTCGCCGCACCCGCCGCACCCGCCACACCCGCCGCACCCGCCGCAAATTCGCACGGGACCCTTTTTTTGGCCCGCAGCAGAATCGGATCGCATGGGTGTTCACACCATGCGATCCGAGTTTGCAGATCGCACTGCGATATGCGAACTGATCTGGGGGTGTCAGTAACATTTCACTGACACTCCCAGCAGTTCGCATAGGGCAGTGTGAACTGCCGCCGGGAGGCATGCGATGCGGGAACCCGGCGCGCATTCGTGGCGTTCCCGCATCGCTCCAGTGTGAACCCAGCCTAATAAGCGATCGTTTTTCTGATCGCTGTATTAGTGTCACAGGTGACGCTAGTTAGGCAGGTAGGTATTTAGGTTCGCCGCAGCTTTTTATAGCGCCAGGTACCCCCATATACTACCGCATAAAGCCCCCTGATTGCCCCCTAGTTAACCCTTTCACCAGTGATCACCATATAACTGTTACAGGTGACGCTGGTTGGTTAGTTATTTTTTTATAGTTTCAGGGCACCCGCCATTTATTACCTAGTCTCACTAGTGTACCCCTAAATTTAGGGGTGTCTACTTTCCAAAATGGGGTCATTTGGGGGGGGTTTGTGCCATCTTGGCATTTTATGGCCTTCAAAACTGTAACGCCCTTAGAAAGCCTGAAGGCGGTGCTTGGTTTTCGGGGCCCCGTACGCGGCTAGGCTCCCAAAAAGTCCCACATATGTGGTATCCCCGTACTCAGGAGAAGCAGCAGAATTTATTTTGGGGTGTCATTTCACATATGCCCATGGCATGCGTGAGCAATATATCATTTAGTGACAACTTTGTGAAAAAAAAAAAAAAAAAAAAAAGTTTGTAATTTTCCCGCAACTTGTGGCAAAATATAAAATATTCCATGGACTCAACATGCCTCTCAGCAAATAGCTTGGGGTGTCTACTTTCTAAAATGGGGTCATTTGTGGGGGTTTTGTGCCATCTTGGCATTTTATGGCCTTCAAAACTGTAATAGGTAGTGAGGAGTGAAGTCAAATATTTACGCCCTTAGAAAGCCTGAAGGCGGTGCTTGGTTTTCGGGGCCCCGTACGCGGCTAGGCTCCCAAAAAGTCCCACATATGTGGTATCCCCGTACTCAGGAGAAGCAGCAGAATTTATTTTGGGGTGTCATTTCACATATGCCCATGGCATGTGTGAGCAATATATCATTTAGTGACAACTTTGTGAAAAAAAAAAAAAAAAAAAAAAAGTTTGTAATTTTCCCGCAACTTGTGGCAAAATATAAAATATTCCATGAACTCAACATGCCTCTCAGCAAATAGCTTGGGGTGTCTACTTTCTAAAATGGGGTCATTTGTGGGGGTTTTGTGCCATCTTGGCATTTTATGGCCTTCAAAACTGTAATAGGTAGTGAGAAGTGAACTCAAAAATTTACGCCCTTAGAAAGCCTGAAGGCGGTGCTTGGTTTTCGGGGCCCCGTACGCGGCTAGGCTCCCAAAAAGTCCCACATATGTGGTATCCCCGTACTCAGGAGAAGCAGCAGAATTTATTTTGGGGTGTCATTTCACATACGCCCATAGCATGTGTGAGCAATATATCATTTAGTGACAACTTTGTGTAAAAAAAAAAAAAAATTTTTTTTTTGTCATTATTCAATCGCTTGAGGCAAAAAAATAAAATATTCAATGGGCTCAACATGCCTCTTATCAATTTCCTTAGGGGGTCTACTTTCCAAAATGGGGTCATTTGGGGGGGTTTTGTACTGCCCTGCCATTTTAGCACCTCAAGAAATGAGATAGGCAGTCGTAAACTAAAAGCTGCGTAAATTCCAGAAAACGTACCTTAGTTTGTAGATGTGACAACTTTTGCGCAAACCAATAAATATACAGTTATTGACTTTTTTTTTACCAAAGACATGTGGCTGAATACATTTTGGCCTAAATGTATGACTAAAATTGAGTTTATTGGATTTTTCTAATAACAAAAAGTAGAAAATATCATTTTTTTTCAAAATTTGCGGTCTTTTTACGTTTATATCGCAAAAAATAAAAATCGCAGAGGCAATCAAATACCATCAAAAGAAAGCTCTATTTGTGGGAAGAAAAGGACGCAAATTTTGTTTGGGTACAACATTGCATGACCGCGCAATTACCAGTTAAAGCAGCGCAGTGCCAAAGTGTAAAAAGACCTCTGGTCATTTACCAGCAAAATGGTCCGGTCTGAAAGTGGTTAAACATAAACCTGCATACAATATGTACAGATACATTTGCTATTTTTGTAAGGCCTCATTTACATATGGGTGATGTGTTAAGCCCACTGGGGCATGTTGGCAAAATGAATGCCTGAATATGGTAATGCTCTGCACATATTTGAAGGTTAGGCAAACCCAACCTTTCATATACTTGATATGTGCCACATACTATATCATGTACTTGGACTCCAATAATCAGACTTGTCCTGGCAGCGCCCCCACCACCCCTTGCAAAGCCACTCACTGGGAAGATCAATGTACTGCTGTTCTTCCTCCCCCAACTCTCTGAGCTCTATATGTAAAGCTGAGAACAGAAAAAAAAAAGAAGGGGGGGGGGGGGTATTTATAATTATTTTTATATCTATAAATACATTTTTTTGCCTCTCATTTCCATTTTAAACTGAAAGGGTTGTTTTACAAGGTCAGCGTTTACATATACTTTATACGGGACCTAAAGATAATGTCACCAGATCCATCAGAGGTCATATTTTGCCTAGTAAATGAACAGTTCCTTGTAGCCAATCTGAAGTTCATTTGTGCTGGGATGGTTTACTATTAAAAAGAACCATAACTGTGCCAGATAAGGGAGGCATAAACATATGTGTTTAAAGCAGAACTCTAGGCAGATATAAAAGACACAAATGAATGTGGCTCTGTAATCAGTAATATTTAATGTATTATTAAAATTCAAGCAGTGTATAAGTACCAGGATGTGACCAGATATTAGCATCTTGCAGCCCCTGTTCGGCAGGACTGGACTGTGAGGACAAAGCCAAGCAATTAATGGGCCACCAAAAAGCATGCTGATACGACAGGAAAACAAAGAGCTACTGCTTCTTCTTTCACTGTCCAGTCACATGCAAGTCCAGGACAATATGAGCTCAGTGAAAGGGGGGTGGAATGATGCTGGCCATAAAAACTGAGGACATTTAGTGGCAGATAATGTTACTGCCAATTACATTTATGGACTAAACCTGACTATTGCAGCAAAGGCTGCTTTTGTTATTTTATCTCTTAATGGACTATTCGTCGTTCTCATGTTATTTTTTGCTGAAGTCCTTCTTTGAACAATTTGACAGACCTTTCCATAGATATAGGACAGCCTTATTTATTGTAATCAAGTTCTTGCAATCCTGATCAAGGGTTTTATAGCAAAAGAGACATAATTTGCATTCAGACAGGCTAATTAATGTGTGAGAGACCCAACGTAATGGAGCTACTCTGAATTGTTAGCAAGTGCTAAAGATAAAGCTGTCGTCCACAAACCAGCCAGGTCAGCACTGCCATACAATTTACGTAGGTGGGCAGATGGCTGTATTTCTATACATATTTAGCATGCCGAATTATCACTAGCTCTTAATACCGAAATGACGCTGTGCTTCTTTGACCTGTTTATCCAACTTTGAGAATGAGTCATAATATTAAAGTACATGTAAACCATATCTGGATGACATTTAGTTTGCTAAAAGTACTGTGAAAATATATACCATATTTATCGGCGTATAACATGTACTTTTTCCCCCTTAAAATAGGGGGACAACCGTGTGTGCGTGTTATACGTCGATATAGGCTGCCTCGGTGGGGAAGGAGGGAATGAGCACTCCCGAAACACAGAGCCACAATTTCCTGTGTACTCGGCTCTGCTCCACTCGCAGTCACACCCAGTCCCATCCCCTGGACGGCTCCTAGCGTTGATGTTCCGGCATTGGACCACTGTTATGTGTATCATAGGAGCCGAGCCAAGGGACTGAGCATGACTGCGTGCCAAGCCAAGTACACAAGAGATCCGGCTCCGTCTATCCCAGCATAGACAAGGCTGCAGATAGGCATGGATCAGCCTGCAATTATGGACAATGTTGCAGATGGGCACTGATTAGGCTGTAATAATGAGCAAGGTTGCAGATGGGCACTGATTAGGCTATAATGATGGGCAAGGCTGCAGATGGGCACTGATTAGGCTGAAATGATGGGCAAGGCTGCAGATGGGCACTGTTCAGGTTGCAATGAAGGGCAAGGCTGCAGATGGGCACTGATCAGGCTGCAATTATGAGCAAGGCTGTAGCTGAGCACTGATTAGGCTGTAATGATAAGCAAGACTGCAGATGGGCACTGATTAGGCTGCAATGACGGGCATGGCTGCAGGTGGGCACTGTTCAGGTTGCAATGATGGGCAAGGCTGCAGATGGGCACTGATCAGGCTGCAATGATGGGCAAGGCTGCAGATGGGCACTGGCAAAGCTGCAGATTGGCACTGACCCTTATTTTGCTTCAAAATTCTTTATTTAAAATGTACGTTTTTTTCCCAAAACATCCCTCTTAAAATTAAACTGTGTCTTATAAATGCGGTAATTACCATGCTTTTCTTTCATTCTCTGTTGCATCTCAGTGCTGCTCATCTCTTACAACCTCTTTGCAGCCACTATCTGTATCACGCATGTGCTTTAATGGCAGCTATAGGTCACTGCTCAGGAAAATCTTCATGATGATAACAGTGGATCATGCCTGGGCAATTAGTGCTGACTCAGCTGCTCGGTGTTACTGGAAGTGCATGTGACAATCTAACAATGAAAGAGAGCAATGAGTCGACGGGGCAGAGCGCGGTCACCTTATAATAGAATGAGCCTGAACTAGAACTTTTTAATGGAAGAATCAGTGAACATTGCTTTAATGAAAACAGATTTAAAAATAAAAAATAAAATGACCTTTAATATTACAATAACACACTAAAGAATAATGAGATTACATAATTACATAGTTAGTCAGGTAGAAAAAAAAGACACAAGTCCATCTAGTTCAACCGAAAAAAAAAAAAATACATACAATCCCATATACACAATCCTATACCCACAGATGATCCAGAACAAGGTGAAAAAACCCCAGCAAAGCATGATCCAATTTGCTACAGCAGGGGAAACTATTCATTTCTGATCCCCCGAGAGGCAATCAGATTTCCCCTGGATCAACTTTACCTATAAATGTCAGTACCCAGTTATATATTATGTACATTTAGGAAAGAATCCAGGCCTTTTTTAAAGCAATCTACTGAGCTTGCCAAAACTACCTCTGTGTCTATTCCACATTTCCACAGCTCTTACTGTGAAGAAACCTTTCTGTATTTCTCTAGACATAAAGAGTGTCCCTTGTCCTCTGTGATGACCTTAAAGTGAATAACTCAACACCATGAGTTAACAATATCCTTTTTAAGAACTGGTACCCAAAACTGAACTGCATATTTCAGATGAGGTTTTACTGATGATTTGTACAGGAGTAATATGATATCTCTCTCTGGAGTCCATACCTGTTAACACAAGAAAGGACTTTGCTGTCTTTGGAAACCGCAATTTGGCATTGCATGCTATTATTGAGCTTATGATCTACCAAAACCCCAAAAATGATGCATGCATATTCTTAGCCCCCGAGTGCATAACTTTACATTTATCAACATTAAACCTCATTTGCCACTTAGTTTCCCAATTAGACAGAGCATTGAGGTCAGCTTGTAAATTGGAGACATCCTGTAAGGACGTTATTCCACTGCATAGCTTGGTGTCATCTGTAAAGACAGAAATGTTACTTTTAATCACAGACCCAATATAATTTAAAAAGATTTTAAGAAGTAAGGGTCCCGGCACTGAACCTTGGGGTACACCACTGATAACCTTAGACCATTCAGAGTAAGAATCATTAACCACTACTCTCTGAATTCTGTCTTTTAGCCAGTTTTCTATCCATTTGCAAATTGATCTTTCCAAGCCTGTAGATTTTACCTTACATATTATGTGGGGAACTGTGTCAAACGCTTTTGTAAAATCCAAGTATACCACGTCCACAGCCACCCCTCTGTCCAAGGTTTTACTTACCACCTCATAAAAAGAAATCAGGTTTGTCTGACAACTTCTGTCTTAATGAATCCCCGCTGTCCGTTGCTTAAAATATTTTTTTCCCAGGAAGAACTTGTCTGTGGTCTTTTATTAAACTCTCCAGTATCTTCCCGACTATAGAAGTTAAACTAACCAGTCTATAGTTACTGTGCAAAGACTTTTTAAATATGGGCACCACATTGGCCCTACGCCAATCCAGTGGTACCATTCCAGTCATCTCTAAATATTATAAACAATGGCCTTGAAATTACAGAGCTCAATTCTTTTAGGATCCGTTGGTGGATCCCATCTGGTCAGTGTATAAAGATGTCCGCTTACGGACTTCTAAATCTAGGCTGAGTGGGTGTACCAAGATGGCCGTGATGCCTTCGCGCATTGGGACTGCTCGCCTGCTGCAAAGCCTCCTGGGCTGGCTTCTTCTTACCAGGCCGGGCACCCTTCCATTGCTATATCATCATCATGCGTGCTGCTGCGAAAGAGATGATCGCTACCACTCTGACAAAACTGCACTGGCTGCCTCCCATCTGCGGCCGTGCCCTCGAGTCGTGGCCATGCCCTCGGATCATGGCCGGCCCGGTATGTGATTCAGCAGAGACGGGGGTGACAGGGAGGTCCTGCTCAATATTAACTCCATAAGACGCACAGGCACTTGCCCCCGGGGGGGGGGGGGAGTAAATCTTATGGAGAGAAAAATACTGTATATGACTAAATTAACTGTTAAAATACACACGTAAACAATTTTAGCCACCAAAGGATTTTTCATTCTGTTTAGCCAATCTTGTGATCCAGGTATCCCTTCCAGACAGCACAGCTAGGTGCTTACCCCTGGAGACCACCCTCCATGCAGACTGCACTGCATATGAGCAATATAGCCTGATCCCTGTTCTTGGGCAATGAAAGAAACACAGCATGACAACTTTTACCTCTCACATTCCACAGCAGTTATATAGCAGTCATAATACCCCAAACAAGTTCTCATGCAAATGAGTATTTAAAAATAATTTCAGAATGAAAGTCAATTAAGATTCAACCTATATATTTGGTTTAGGCGTGAAGAGATTGAGAAAGGATTAAATACCCTTGTCAGGTTCTACTGCCATTCACTGCTCTGTTTTTTTTTTTCAATTACTTACTGCCCTGGGACAGCCTTTTTCCCAAAAAGGAAGTGAAGAAATCTCTAATAGAAACAGAAAGGATTTTTACCGTATTTTCCGGCGTATAAGACAACCTTTTACACTTAAAAAACTGGCCAAAAATCGGGGGTCGTCTTATACGTCGGATCAGCCCCTCGGATGCCTGCTGAGGGTTCGGTAATACTGTATGTAGCTTCGGCTACATACAGTATATACCGCTGAGCCAATCCCGGTGAGCGTTGTATTCAAATGAATACAGAGCCTGCTCGGATTGGAGTAACAACCTCTGCCAATCCGAGCAGGCTACTCTGTAGCCAGCTCGGATTGGCTTTGAGAGTCAGAGAGGCGCGGGCTGATGATGATACAGCCTCTGCCAATCCAAGCAGGCTTTGTATTCATTAATAGAATACATCGCTCGCCGTGATTGGTTCCAGCAAAAGCAGGAAGAAGGATATGGCGCCAGCTCCTGCAAGAAGGACGAAATATCAAGCGTCGGAAGCCTCGGAAGGGGGTCGTCTTATTCGGTAAGTACAAAAAAAAATGCTTAAACAACTGTAAGATTAGGGGGTCGTCTTATATGCCCGGTCGTCTTATACACCGGCATATACAGTAGTTATTTATTGGTTAAAAAGCCAGCTGCACTTCAATTTCTGAATGAAGCTCCACTTTAAAGCAGAACTATACAGCATCACAATTACACCACAATCAATTACAATGGGGGTTTATTTACTAAAGGCAAATCTACTTTGCACTGCAAGTACACTTGGAAGTGTAGTCACTGTAGATCTGATGACACATGCAAGGAAAAAAAAAAACAGCAAGTTTGCTTGCACGATTGGATGATGGGAAGCTCTGCTGATTTCTCTTATTTAAGATCTTTCCCTCAGACCTACAGCGACTGCACTTCCAAGTGTACTTGTGTTTAGAAAATCAACCCCACTGTTCTGAACCTTATGGGGATTAAGTATATGTAGTGCCGTACTTTATACCATGTTGCTAGGAGCTTCCTACATCTAGCCCAACCTTTCCCCTGCTGTCTCCTCATCCTGTGGAAAATAAAACAGGAAGGAGGTGAACACATCCTAACGGCAGCTTGACTCACCTCTGAGCAGTTTTCTGGGATGGGAAGAATGCGAGGGTGTTCATATTCCGTGTGTTCTGTGTATCCGCTTTCCTCTTATCTCAAAGCCAAATCAAGCTGTCATCTTAATAAGTCTATTTCCTTCCTAGCTGTTGTCAGATTTGGCACAAGGAAGGAGGGCAAGTCAGACCTCATAACTAAACTTAAGATGGGTACACATGGATCGAAAATTCAGCCAGTTTAGCAGGGACTGGCCAATTGTTGATCTGTAGGTGGACCTCTTTGCCCAGCTTTTGTCAAACAAAACTGCTGGATAACTTTCTTTCGATCAGCCACTGCAGCACTGATCAGTGTATTCTGATGTTGGAGGAGTCCCCCTGTCAGAACACAATAGCACTGCAGGGAGGAGTCCCCTTATCCAACTCACTTGTTTGACTGGAGGAATCCATTTATTTTCATTTTTTTCGTTCAGCCCACCACTTTAGGAAGCAACCTAGTAACACTGGACAGAGTGGTACATCATACATGTACTTTGTCCCATGATTGGTAGAACAATGTAAAATTGTTTTCTACATGCCCTTTTTGCACTACACTGAAGGCTGGAGCTGTGGTGCAGTGAGGTGCAATCAAATTCAGAGATGCCGCATTTTATCATAGCACACAGGTAGACACCATTGGTCACTGCACAGCACCACAACACACTGTGCTGCTGACATGAATGAAGTGTCACTTTGTGCCCTTCAAATAAAGTTGACAAGAAAATGCATAACACATTGCCCCCTCTCTGCAGCCGGAACTGACACTACCGGCAGTGTGCACGGGCCCTTAGTAGGACCCCTGTCAGTTTTTTCTTCCTTTTCATTTTATTGTTGTCGGTTTCTCCATTGCAAATTTTTCCTTCCTATCTAGAAAATTGGTTTTCCTTAAAACAGAACAAAAAAAACGTGAGCAGGAAATTCTTCTACCACAGCTCTAAATAGCAGCAAAACCTGCCAGAGATTCTAACACTTTCCCAATCTATCAAAATACATTTTGGCTAAAGTTACACTTTAAAAAATTGAACACATATTGTATGTATTGTGGGCGGTATACTGTAGATGACATACACTCCATTAAAAAGGCTTTGAATTCACCGTTTTACATTCACAAGTTTGCCCATCAAACCTTCATACAGTTTAGTAATCCATACATTTAGAAGACCATAAAACCACTGGTGTTGAAAATTAAACTAAGGTACATTTAGGGATTCCTCGAAGAATCATTTTAGCAAGGTAAATGTGCGGAGTCAGCTCTGTCTTTTATTATCCCTCTGTCTCTGTAGGGTAAGGAATATTACACAAGTCATACATCACGGCAGCATAAAATGACTTGTCTGAGGGGATCTGCTCATGCACATGTGTTCTCCACTTGGCATTTACAGTACATATTCCAACCCAGAGCGCATCTAAGGAGAAAAACACAGGCCATATAAAAAGGTCTTTCTTATTAATAGTAAACACAATTAGACCATGCAGTATTTAAAATATACCTGTATACCACATGCATTTAAAGCGGCCATTGTGTATCCACCATCATTCCATTACAGTTTTATGCTTCAGGGTGGAGTGCACAGTGGCTAATAATGAACTCATTACCTGGGAATTGCTGCGAGCGCAACATGGCTGCTGCCCTCAATGCCTAAACAAGTGCACAGAATAAAAAGATTCTATTAAAAACATTTTACATACTAGGTCACCTAGAAATACAAAAAGCTGACGTTTAGTGAAAAAAATAAAAATGTTTGTCTGCAACTTCAGTCACAACTTCAAAATAGTGTCTCCTGCACCCTGCCGATTGTTCCTTTGTGTAGACATCTATTCTCCAGTGATGACAGGTCCTCTTCATAGAGCTGAATTTTTAGTACTGTTTTGAGTTCCCAAGCTCTAACACTGCAGTACACCCACCTTCCCCCTTGTTTCCTCTACTCCATCTAGAAAAATCCATTGTTTTCACTGAATAAAACCTTGTCTATGAATGGGGAGAGGATCCTGTCATTCATCCACCCACCTTCCACTCATAGAATGTGTTACATTCACAAAAACAATGCAAGAACTTTCATGAATGGAAGAAAGGACACAAAGGGGTGGGTTGCTGACAGTTACTGCAATGTTAGACCTGAGACAGTTAACCCATGCGACATCAGAAGTTCAGCACTCTGTCATCACAGAAGAGAAGATTTCTTCACCAAGGAGCTATTACAGTAGCAGGATGTGGGATCTATTTAGTTACGGGTAAATTATGTGGCTATATCGGTGGCTTCTCTTTTCTTACGCATTTTGAATGAACTCATCAGTATACTCTGCATCAATAGCAATGGATTACACTTCTAGTGCTCCCCAGTCAATCTGTTCTGTTTCAAATGCTGATATATGCAATGGCATACCTCCTTAGACTTATGTCTCGTACACATGATCAGACTTTCTGTCAACAAAACTGCTCAATTTTGTCCGAAGGTCATTGTCTCAAACTTGTCTTGCATACACATGATCACACAATTGTTGGCCAACATTTACGAACGTAGTGTTGTACAAGACGTATTACGTGATTTTTCAGCTCTTTAGTGCCAGCCTTTGGGCTCCTTCTAATTTCGTGTTAGTAGAAGTTTGGTGAGTGTTGATTTGCGCATTTCTTTTTGCACTTTCACTTAGTGCTTTTCAGTTCACGTTTTTCGTTTCGTGATTTTCAGTTCGTTTCTGAACGGCCGTTCGTCAACCAGACAGGTTGTGGAATCGGAGGAGATAACGTGTTATTTATTATTGGCATTGGAGTTTTTGCTTTGACATTTTTTTTTGGCTGAATATTGATTTGATTTGTTATATTTTCTATATTTTTGGATGCATAGAATGCACTTTTTGGTTAAGTTCTATTGACAGATAGCATGTCTAATTTTTTTTTTTTAATGCACAATTAAAAAATTGGGGAGAATAATACTTGTTTGTGCTTTGGAGGTTTGTCTGATGGACTTGTGTACACACGGTCGGAAAATCCGACAACACACATTTGTTGGCGGAAAATCTGAAGACACGCTAGGCAACATTTGTTGGCGGAAAATCCGACAACGATTGTCTGGTGGAGCATACACACGGTCAGATTTTCCGCCAACAGCCTGACATCGAATATTTCCCATTGGAAAGTCCGATTGTGTGTACGAGTCTTAAGTCTGTGGGGACAGTATGGCCACTTGTTGTCTGGGCACAATCCACAGGCAACTTAACTCTTCAATAATTCACAGAAGTTGAATCCAATGTAGTTTTACTTCAGATAAGTGCAATACAAGGATGTTTTTTCTGGTCTTTAGACAATTACTATAAGTCTTGTCTCTGTGGTGGAAAATCAAACTAAACCGAGCAGCATAAGGCCTTGGTCAAACAGGCGCTTATTGCCCTGGGAGCCACATGCTCTGCGTACCATTACAAGTGAATGGCTGTATGTGGACATATTTGGGTAAATGTTGATGGCTTTAGCATTTACCTGCACATGCATGTACTGTGCTTATCCCTGCACACATCGCTTCGCATTTTGGGAGAAGTGCCATGCACACATTCGCGGGCAAATGGCAATGCAGAAGCCATTGGCATTTACACAAGTACAGCCAAACACCTGTGTTGCTAGATGTCTGTGGGTCCATGTGGCTTCCCAGGTGCTGGAAAATGCAAGGAATTTTGCTTCTAAGCGCATGGGAGCTACCAAGCATCCATGTGTATGAAAGCCTAAGGAAGCAGAGAGTGTCTAGCTAGGGACTGTAGTAACTAGAGACAAAACGAAATCTGTTCACTTTGCTTTTACACAATTCTCAAGATGGAGTAAATGAACTTCAAACTGCAAAAATGGAAAGCACACAAATGAAGAGTTTTGACTTTTATCCCATCGGATGATTATCATTCCACTGTGCTTTGGGTATGTCTTTATCCAGCAGGCACCCTGTTTCCGTGGCTAGTCATTTTAGGCCAGATTATAGACTATCAGCAGGCTGAACGGTAATGATTCTCACAGTTGCACTTCTCAATGTCTGTTCTTTACTTTCTTGTTAGGATTAGATTTGACACTTTCTAATGATAGTTTGTCACTTCTGTTTTGACATTTAGAGTCACATTAACTACATTTTAAGGACAGTACATGATTTTAATGATGGTTTGCCAGTTCTCTTTGTCACTTTAGAATGATCATAGTACTTCAGATCAGCACCTTCTGCACCCAATTCATTGCTTAATAAATATAGAATAACATGGATAGAAAGTTACTTTAAGGTGACAGCAAAGACCATAACAAATCTGTAAATATATGGCAATTTTCATACATAGCCCCGGTGCTTTTAGATTTATATGTGTGTTATGTCTTCTTACATAATTTCGTAGACAGGCCTATAGACACAAAATATACCATACATCCAGGAAGGCGTGTGATTTGCCCCACATTTATTCTGCAATAGGACAATGACCCCAAACATACAATGACCCCAAACATACAATGTCATTAAGACCTATATTCAGTGTAAAGAAGAACAAGGAGTCCTGGAAGTGATGGCCTGACCCCCACAGAGCCCTGATCTCAACATCATTGAGTCTGTCTGGAATTACATAATGGGAGAGAAGGATTTGAGGCATCCTACATCCACAGAAGATCTGTGGTTAGTTCTCCAAGATGTTTGGAACAACCTACATGCCGATTTCCTTCAAAAACAAGAACTGTGTGTACCTAGAGAATTGATGCTGGTGTAAAGGGTAGTCAAACCAAATATTGATTTTAATTAAGATTTTTTTTTTTTTTTGTTTGCTCACTTTGTAATTTGTAAATTGATAAAAATAAACAATTAAATTATATATTTTTGAATGCATTCTTACTTTACAGCATTTCTTCAAACCTGCCTACAGCTTTTGCACAATACTGTATATAAATATATACGCACACACTATAGAAAAAATAAATAAATATGTGCTTATATTTTAAAGTATTTTCCTAACTATTCATATTATATGTACAAGGAAGAGGACATACTTACTGATATGAATACATGTGCTGTTTTTTAAGTGCTAAACAGGTCCTTGCTGCATCTCTTATCTCAGTGCAAGGTGGAAGTTAGGTCTCTTAACAAGCTTTCACTAAACATAATGTACTCTGGCTAATCTTAAAATGGAATCCTATCTTCATAGTACCAAGGATGCTAATTACACTGTCTGACACGTAGGCAGCTGATGAACCTGTAATGTGCATAAGAAATATGTTTGCACGAAGTCTCACTTGTTGTACCATTTTTTCCAAACAGCTGTCTCATTGCGCCTTTGCCAAATTTTGGCAAAAAAAACCCATCTAGGGAAGAGTGAACAATAGAGTAGGTATAATAGAGGAACGATTTTAGTTTTGCTATGCAACAACTGAACACATGCTAGCATAACAGAAAATGCAGGGAAAAGTTGAACCCAAAAACATGGTATCTCAAATGACGTAGGAATTCCACCTTTTTAAATATTGAGTGTAAAACTGCACCAAATTAATAAATCGGGAGGGTAGTAATAGGCAACACACTTACTTTCATTGTCTTAAATTAAACGACAGATGCTTTGAAAATAAACCTCCCCATCTCATTATTTATTTAAACCTCTTCCAGGTTGTCCAAGCAGGCTTATGGGAGAAAATGCAATAGCAATAAACCTATCAGGAATAATTGGATGGCAGCAGAAAACGCAGAGATAAACCACATTGTCAATAAGAAGGAAAAGTAATCTACTGACAATGCGATGCTATTGATCTGCCTTCTGCAGATTAAACATGTGCTGCTATTTTATTTTGAAATGGAAATCAGCATTCTTAGCATGACTTGTTATGTTATATCACACACATTGGTTAAGATTTATGACAATTGAAGATGTACATATATCCATAAACAACATAAAAAAACATTTTTGCATGAGATTGCTTTCCTTATTAATATTTAGTGAATTGTACTGATCCGGGCAGTGCAAAGTAAAATGTTTGTGTGAAAAGTGGAATAAACTAGCATTAATTGAAATCTGACTGTTAAAGTTTACCACATCTTGTAGAGCTTCTGTAAATAAGCCTGACGCCCCATACACACTATCAGTTTTTCCTTCAGATTTACTAAAACCATATAATATGAGGTCAAACCTTAGGAGTTTCAATTTGCTTGCAATCAGGCAGTCCCTTGCACTACATGATTTTGGTAAATCTTAAGGAAAAAAATCATCAGTAAATCTGATAGTGTGTATGGGGCATAAGAATATGCTAAAATGGATTTAAAAATTAGGTAAACTATGGGATTGATTTACCAAAACTGGAGAGTGTAGAATCTGGTGCTGCTGTGCATGGTGGCCAATCAGCTTCTAACGTCAGCTTGTTCAATTAAACTTTGACAAAAATAAACAAACTGGATGTCGATTGGTTTCTATGCAGAACTGCACCAAATTTAGCAGATGAGACCCTGCAATTTCTTTGGCGACTTTCAATGCCACACTACTGCTGCGCAGATGTAAGTTTGATATGCAACCTGCTAACAAACCTTCATATACAATTTTCCCTTGTTTGTTATGTTTTCTTACCCCTACCTCAATTAAAATCAATTATTCTTTTAGACCATTTAGAAATATTTTTTTGTTTTTAGATATTTTCCATGTTTTCCATGCTTCTGATGAGCGGCTATAAGGCCATGAAACGCCTCAAGCCTTACACTTTACTACCATTCTACCATGGACCAATTTATATTCTTTACAGTTTTATTCATGTTTACAAATCATTCAGTACACGAATTATGTTTATATATATTTTTTTTCACCCCTCTTCCTTTATTTTTTTGATATATTTAGTATTTTTTTTAACTTGCCTATGTGTATAATACGTATCCACTGTCTGTTCTACAACTGTCTTAATGATTGTGGACTACTATGTAACTTATGTTGTAAATGATCAAATGCTTTTGGAGGTTATATACCCATTAAGTTGCATGTTAGATTATACAACATGAATAAACAGTATTTCCCAGTCACTTAAATTCTTTTTGTGCTGCTTTGTGCATCATACAAAGTCCCACCATTTGCTCTCAATTGTAATCAATGATAGGGATGGAGGCAGTTACCCCTTTGGTTCCTGCCTAATTTAAAGTCCCCAAATTCCTTTTTTCTCATTAGATTTTGCACTCTCCAGTTTTGGTAAATCAACACTTTATAACAACACATATTTTGTTGTGTATGTTTTGGTCAAAACAAAATGTCAAAAAGAGAAACAGCCGAAAATGAGAACCCTAAGATCTCTTTCCACCCCAGCTACTGCCTCAAGGAGAGCCAAATACGAGGTTATTTAGAGCGGGCAAAGGGTGAAAATGGTTAATGTACTGCTAATGCTATCCAGCAATCAGGTTCACTCCACTCAGCCTACCTACCTGTACATCTTTCTCCACTGTATGTATTACCAGTTAGAAGTAAACTTTTAAAGCAGGTCTGAATCCGATTGAATCCTACATCGCTTTACTCTATGGGGTTTAATTACTAAAGTTGGAGAGTGCAAAATCAGGCTTACAATCAGCTTCTAACCTCAGCTTTTTCAGTTAAGCTTTGGCAATAAAACCTGGAAGTGGATTGGTTTTTATGCAGAAGTGAGCCTCATTTTGTACTCTCCAGCTTTAGTAAATAAACCTCTATGTGACAGACAGCAAAGGAATACGTGTGTTTGGTATTGCCTCTTTTGCACTGCAAATAGGCAAGCAAACCAGGTTCACAGGTTATCAGTGTATACCCTCTGCATCTGTAAGATACTGAGAGTGGAGCAGGGGGGATAAGGTTAACTCCAATGCGCATATTGGAGGGGAGGGGGGGTGGCGGGTGGTTACATCATTAATGGCCACCTAATTGTAAAAAAATCAATTTTTTTGCTCCAAACATAATACATAAGAAAGATCAATATAAAGCTTTTGTGTGGATAACATCCAGTCTCCATTACCTGCATCCAGAAAAAAACACAGACCAATAAAAAAAATTATGTAAAAGGACAACTCATGGTACACAAAGTATGTAAATTGACATATATTAAAAGCTGCAATGTTCATTATACATCCCACATAAAATCATACAGTAAAATATAAAATATTCATCATCAAATTGTTGTTACATCCACATAAATGGCCTCCATAAAAACCCTGCCTAATGTACATATAAAACAATTTTAAAAGTACAACTGCGGCGGCTGGTCTTAAAGTGGTTAAAGTGTTACTAAGTCCAAGACCCTGCGTTCACTATATCTGGTCTCCCATAGTACACAGAACATGGAAATGCAATTATTTTAGTAAATATAAACTGCTAAATACCTTTTTTCATCAGACGTTAGAGCAGTCTTATGACTTTTTTGAGTGTCTGGTTAAATTTTTTTGGGTGTTTTCATAATATCTTGACTTCCCTATGAGGCTGCAGGACCTCCTGACCCTCTGTCTGGACATTTCTGATTGGCATGTACCTATCACAAGCACCCTCCCAAGAAAGAAAAAAATCTCTAGCAATACACATCAAACTGAGCATGTGCAAAGTGACTCCAAAGCTCTGTACTATCAGGAGATGGATTGGGGACCGTGGAAGGAAGAGGATCAGAGAAGACAGGATCAAAATGCCTTTTTAGACAATATGGAGGATTAACCCCTTAGGTTTCACAGTGAGTATAACAAGCATACTTTACTGCATATACAGGCTTATTTAACTTCTTGTGGGTCTAGTAAAACACCTTCAGCTGTAATACATTTTATCTGCTATGGTGCGCATGTTGAGCATTTTGTCGAATTTGTTATTTAATGCACTTTCGTTAATAAAAATATTAAGATGTAATCCATAGATAAAAAATAAGTAAAAAATGTGTTTATAAGAGTATATACACTATCTATTTAGATAAGCTTTACAAAACAAATTGGTTTAAAATAATGTATTGTATAATTTGTCCCAATCAACACTATTTTTTAAAGGAAAACACTTTTTTTTTGCATACTTTAAGTGAACACACAAATTAAATGAATGAATGTGAAAAAAATGTAAATGTTACTAGCAACGAAAAAATAGAAAGAGGAAAAAACAGCAGAAAAATAATAGCCAAAGAGAGAAGAGGGCGGAAGAGTTAATTAGGGCTCATTTCATCTTTTGTGATAGAGAGAAAAAAATATAGTTCTGCGGTATGGTGCTGTTGAAAACTACTGCCTCCACTAATGCCAATCACCACAGGGGGATGGCAAAGGTAAATACATTTAAAGGGGTAAGTGGAATTAATGCTGCTAATGTAAATGATATACTAGTGTGTCATAGTAAATACCATTTAAAACATATACATTTATAAAAAATGTGACAAACGTCAACAAATGACAACGTTCTAAGTGCAAAAACATGATACACAAGTCGCCATACCAAGTATCAAAGTGCTATAGTGCAATAAATCAAAGTGCTACAATATATGACCAACATGCATTAGTGATAATACATATGCATAGTATCATCAAATGAAAAGTCCATAAGTTCATATCAAACATTTGGAATTAATTTCAGCATTGTGAAGTAGGTGCTGTAAAAAGCGCAATCGGACAGTAGCTTAGTGTCACACTTGTGCCCTCCTCTTGTGCCGCACTCACCAGATAACTCTACCCACCAAGGGGCCTTCACAGTACAAATTACTGTAATTAAAGATCCCACGGCTGGCTCCTTTGGTCTCCTCCGCCCCAGTGTTCTCATGGAAAGACAGTACTCATAGCGTGACTCTGTACCACAGTGATTATTGCACAAAAAAAGTAAAATACCTACAGGAATCCAACAGGTTAGAGGCGTCTGTATATGATCAAAACAGGAAGTCAGGGTTGTGATGCGTTCCTATATTTTGTGATACCACAATATTCTTAAAGTGGTTGTGAACGCTGTTACACCACTTGTACATACAGTTAAGCCTATAATAAGGCTTACCTGTAGTTACTGAAAATATCTCCTAAACTTGCACAGGAGATATTTACTATATGCACTGCTGCTGACATCATCGGCACATGTGCACTGAAGAAAAGGCCTGCTGGTGCAGTTTTTTCAGGGTCCGTGCCATGACCAGTGGCTCCCGCGCACTACTGGGAAATAACTCTGGTGAAAGACGTCGGCCATGGGAGCAGAGTGCGGGCGGCACTGCAGGGCATCTTTCTAAAGGTAAGTATTTCATAATGAGCTAGTATGCTATGCATACTAGCTCATTATACCTTTGTCTTGCAAGTTTTTTTTCCCGGAGGTTTACAACATCTTTAAGCAATAATTAAAGTGCCAGATGACTACATTTTAATGTATAGATTGTAAAAAATTAAGCTAAAGGACAAATATACAACAGATCCATGTATTATCAACTAACCAGCTTAAAAGCATACCACCACCCTCTCCATCACTCCATGAGCTATTTCAAGGCAGAACAACTTTTTTTTGCCATCTAACGCCGTGTACACACGGCTGGACTTTTTGTCAGCAAAGGTCTGACAGAACAAATCAATCTGACAATTCGACAATGTGTGGGCTTCATCGGACCTTTGCTGGCGAAAAATCAGACGGACTTTAGATTTAGAACATGTTTCAAATCTTTCCGACGGACTTGAGTCCAGTCGAAAAATCAGTTTGTCTGTATGCTAGTCCGAAGAACGAAAACCGACGTTAGGGCAGCTATTGGCTACTGGCTATGAACTTCCTTATTCTAGTTCGGTCGTACGTCATCACGGTCGAATCCATCGGACTTTGGTGCGATTGTTTGTGGCCAAGTCCGTTCATTCGGAAAGTCCGTTGGAACTCCGCTGAAAAGTCAGTCGGGAAGACCGTCGGACCTAGTCTGCCGGAAGGTCCGGTCGTGTGTACACGGCATAACATTTCAAGATAAAAGTGCATGCATGCATACTTGCAAAACTGCAGTATGTGTCTTATGGCTTTTCCAGGAGGTCTCCCAGCTGCTATGAAAGGCTCAATACAGAACCTGGGATTTCCTATTACCTCTTGGTTTCAGCACTGCTGGCTGAACAGCTCAGAGGTCATAGACTTGCCACATCCACTTCTTAGTATGTCATTATTTTCTTATATTTACATAAGAGCAGAGAACCATCATTGCGCAGAACAGCGTGGCACTTCCCAGTCCTATCTCTTGTGCACTAGATTCCTGACAAAGCAAGAAAGTGGTTCCTTCAAAAACCTTCCCTTTAAGCAATAATTATATAACTTTACTAAGATGGTAGAACCCCTTCATCACCTCCTTCTAATGTTGATGAGCAGACCAGGCAAGATGGCATATAGATAATACAAAAAGTAGATTATGCAAAAGGAAACACAAGTTTGCAGGTATTTAGACTAAAAGAGGTTTGCATGATAAAAAAAAAAAAAAAACACCAGCCATGGCTTAACAGTGTAGTTTATGTCTAAACATCAACTAGGAAAATAAGAACTTGAAGGAATTCCAAAAGAAGAAAAGAAAAACAAAAAAAAATATAAACTTTGAAAATGAAATGTCTTCACTAAATGCAAATATGTATCTTCATTAGACAGAAAATATGTCGCTCTCTGACTTTGTTTCACTTTGTTAGTCTGGTTTTAGAGCTACTAACTTCTATTCTGCTGCTTCCCATATTAATAGTCTAACAACAAGGTAAAGTGTTTGTAAACCCAGCATTTTATATCCCTGATACATGACTGCTGTACCATGTACGTGTATGAAAGAGTCTCCTGTTCCCTTTGTGTGAATCCTTTATGTTTCTGCCAGTCCCTCTGCATTCCTTTTATAAACTGACCACATCAAGCAGGAGAACACAATGGTCAGTTCTCTAGATGTGCTGGAAACTCGGCCTGCTCTCCTCCAATGAACAGACTTGTCCCGACCCCCCCCCCCCCCCCCCGTACAGCCTTTCACTGGGAATTTCAGTGTGCTGCTGTTTCTCCTGCCCCAGCTCTTATGCAGCTTTGAACAAAGGGAATATGATCACTTTTTAAAAAAGTGGAAAAAGGTATTTATGTTTTTCTTTTTTTATATATCAATGTTTTGCATTACATTTTCATTGAATGTTTTTTTCTTTTACAAAGTGAGGGTTTACAATCACTTTACGTGTTTTCCCGTTGATCACGGTGCGATGGGCGGGTCTAAATTAAGTCAGACTCCTATATCTCATAAAACAGTGAAACTAAATCAGAGAGAGGCACAGAGAAGTTTTTTTGGTTTTTTTTTGTGTCTAGTATGCATTTGGTGCATTTGGGTAGGTCAGTTTAAATGTTTAACCACTTCTGGACCAGCCGCCGCAGTTTTACTGCAGCAGGTTGGCTTGGGTTGGCAAATCAATGTTACCTTATGTCGCTTTTCCTTTTGGCAAATAGGGGCATACATGCCCACAATGTGTGCCCGGAGCCGATGCGAGTGCCTGGCGGGGCTGAAGTGGTTAAAAAAAAAGCTGGCTGGTGTGCTTAATTACTAAACCACAAGCAGTAGCTGATTTGACAGCTTGTTTTTGAATCCTTCAATATTTACAGAGACTTTGCATTTGCAGTTACCACTTTCTACTATTAGGGCTGTCTAACTGCATTCCATGTAACTATTTCAAAGGGTTCTAGGACTGATTTGCCTTTGATATATTTTTTGCAATGAAACTTCACAAGAGATAAAGCTCTTCATGTCACAGTGTTTATTACTGGGTTATAACTGGGTTATGTATCACTGAATAAATTAGTTCTTATACTTTTGGAATATATACTGTATGTTTTGGCACAAAACCTGCATAAGGTCTCATGCACACTGGGCATAAAAAAACAAACACAGTTTTTAAGGGCATCTACCTTTTTTCTTTTAGCCTCTAAATGCCCATCTATGTTAGCCTATGTGGCCATGCACACATAGGTGTATTAGAAGAGGAGTGTTTAGAGACTGAAAAAAAACAACAAAAAAAATCATTTACATGTTCAGGTGAGGACCATTTGAGCAGAAATGATGCGCCTAAATGCCTGTAAACGTGTCTAAACATGCCTAAATGCTTGAGCATTTGTTTAATGCTTGAGCATGTATTAATTTCAATGGCCAGAATAAATGATTCAGGTACAAAAAAGCGCAGCGCTGAAATATCCAAACAACGGTTGACTTAAGGAGTCACTAAAGCAAATGCATCCACCACACACACACACACACACAGGAGGAGATTAAATATGCTTACCAAAAAGGCAGCTTTAAGCAAGCCTGTAGTGATGGTAGTCAGAATGGTCATCACGGGGACAATATCCACCACCATCCACGATAGATCACAGGATTCTCCACGTCGACCAGACTACTTCATGAGCTCCAACATCGTATGAAAGCTTTGGCCAAGCTTTCATACGATGATGTGGCCAAAGCTTCGCCAAAGCTTTCATACGATGTTGGAGCTTGTGAAGTAGTCTGGTCAGTGTGGAGAATCCTGTGGTCTATTGCTGGATATTGTCCCTGTGATTACCATTCTGACTACCATCACTACAGGCGTACCATCACTACAGTGATGATGGTCTGGATGGTGATTATGGGGATGGTATCCAAAAATAGGCCACGAGGTTCTCCACAATAACTCGGTCGCATGTCAGATCATGAACTGCGTTTCAACAGACAAGAGATACATGCATACCCCATTTTTAAGTACACAATGGGGTTTATTTACTAAAGCTGGAAAGTGCAAAATCAGGCTCATTTATGCATAGAAACCAACAAGCTTCCAGGTTTTATTACCAAAGCTTAATTGAACAAGCTGGGGTTAGAAGCTCATTGGTTTCTATGCATTAGGGAGCCTGATTTTGCACTTTCCAGCTTTAGTAAATAAACCCCATTGTGTACTTAAAAGTGGGGTATGCCTGTATACCTGTTCTCCAAATGATTATTCTGGCCAATGGAATGAATAAACACCTAAACACTTGACTCGCCTGAAGCATTTGAAACTAGGCTTTAAGCGCATTTTTTTAAGCCGCTTCCCCTCCAAGGAGAAAGGCGTTCAGAGGAGCTGGGCAAACACCCGGTGTGCATGAGGCCCAAGATTTTATAAAGATTTAGCCCCCACAAAAATGCACACCCAAGCTAAGGGAAACATCTCTTATAAGGTAAGCAGCCTATTTGCCTTTAGTAAATTAACACCCGTGTCTTGGGAGATAAAAGTAAAATCTGTAATTAATAAAAGTTAAAACAAAAAAGTACCTTCAGTATCCACACGATTGCCACATCTACATACTTTTAGGCTCCATGCATACTGGAGCTCATAAACTGCAGTTTATTGGAGTTTGGGCGTTTTTTTTAAAACCCCATAAACTCCACTCTATGTTAGCCTATGTGTCCATGCACACATGGAAGTTATTTAGCTTTAATGAGCAGTGGAGTTTATGGGCTTTTTTCTGAACACCAGAAATTTGCGTTCAAAGTGCCGTTTTTCACTGCCAAAAAACAACAAACGCAGATAAAAGCTTATAAACGCTCATAAACACGCGTTAATTAGTGTTCAGCATCCTATTTTTTCATGCATTGCAGGAGCTTGGAATGCACTGTGGGATTTTTGGAGTGTCCTCTGTGTATTTTTATTGAAAACGCCCATAAACGCTGACGTTAATAAACGCTCATAAACGCTAGTACAAAACGCTGTTAAAAGCACGTTTTTCAACCAGTGTTTTCTGCCAGCAATCTGGCGTCCAGAAAAAGCTTTTTGGAGCTTCAGTGTGCATGGAGCCTTAAAATGGATAAAAACCGAAGCCATAAAATCTCATAACTTAAAAGTTATGTTCAATATTTTTAAAATCTGAAATGTATTTAAAGTAGAACTATATGCAAAACTTTTTTTTTTTTTTAATTTTGGATAAAGTAAAGCAGAGTCTTAACCCCTGTCAGTTACATTTTTGTCATGTGTGTCCAAATGGGGAGATTTAACTTCCTGTCGCAAATAGAGTTGCCACCGCATCCCTTTATACCCGAACACATACTAAATACACAGATTCTGTGGCTAATTGAATTCAGGTAAGGCACTAAGTGAGTTTAATTACCACCTTAACCAACCACAGAACCTGTGTAATTAATATATGTCCAGGTTTATCGGGATGAGGTGGCAACCCTAGTCTCAAAGCCAAACCGGAAGAGTTTGTGTATTTAGGTATTTGCCCAGGAATTTAGCCATTACCACCAATCATTACAAGATATGATAGGTGTACTAGAGAAACTCTCATTGAACGGTAGAAGTTCTGTTTCATTATTTTCGTCATAAAGCAATGCACACTTTAATTAATAGAACACACAGTGAGAATGTTTTCAGGAAAAGTAATTACAATGTGTGTATAAATAGATTTAATAAAGTTAAATTGTATGAAGTAATTGAAAGGGTTATTTTTAGAACTGTGCTCAGTGTACGAAGTCTCTCTGCTTGCAGTTAACACAACACCTTTCATTATAATGGCTTCCTAACTTCTTTAGCAGCAAATAATTTCAAAAGGATATAATGTTTATTTCTCTTTGAAAACTGCTGTATAATGAAGATCACTGGAGTTAAACCTCTTTTCCTGTCGAGGTGTTTGTGCTTATTAGATCTGAATAATGTATCATTGATTTGATGTGATCAGATGCGCTCTACAGCAAGCTCTTTATCCTCAAACTTTGATACCGCAAAAAATACAGAAGGAAATATTCAGAAGAATGATTTTAAAAGAAAAAAAAAGTAGGACTGCTTGTTTACCGAAGCTTTATTGATGGCAATCCTTTAATGAGCTCAAGCACCCCAGTCCTATACACACACACACATTGTGGCTGGTATGCTTTGTGTCAGGGCTGGTTTTCATTTTCAGACCAGAGCTCCGCTGAATCCTTCTGCCATCCCAGACCCATCAGTAAGTTATTCACTAACCACTTCAGCCCTGGAAGATTTTACCCCCCTTCCTGACCAGCGCACTTTTTACAGTTTGGCACTGTGTTGCTTTAACTGACAATTGCGTGGTCATGCAATGCTGTACCTAAACTAAATTTGCTTTCTTTTGGTGGTATTTGATCACCTCTGCGGTTTTTATTTTTTGCGCTATAAACAAAAAAAGAGTGACAATTTTGAAAAAAATATATATATTTTAAACTTTTTTGCTGTAATAAATATCCCCCAATTTTTTTTTTGTTTTTATAATTTCTTCATTAGTTTAAGCCGATACATATTCTTCTACATATTTTGGTAAAAAAATTAATAAAATTGCATATAAGCATATACTGATTGGTTTATGCAAAAGTTATAGCGTCTACAAACTATGGGAAAGATGTATGGGATTTTTAGGGCATTTTTATTATTATTATTATTTTTTTTACTAGTAATGGCAGTGATCTTTTATTCTTAGCGGTATTGAAACATTGCAACGGACAGATCAGACACTTTTGACACATTTTTAGGACCACTGAATTATATACAGTGATCAGTGCTATAAAAATGCACTGATTACTGTGTAAATGTCACTGGCAGGGAAGGAGTTAACACTAGGGAGCGATCAAGGGGTTAAATGCGTGTTCCCTCAGTGTGTTTTAACTGTATGGGGATAGGACTGAGTAGGAGAGGTGACCGATTGCTGTTCCTATTTACTAGGAACAAATGACAGGTCTCCTCTCCTCTGACAGCACAGGGATTTGTGTGTTTACACACACAAATCCCGTGCTGGTGCCCGTGTGCGCGCTCTCTGGTGGGCGAAAAGTGGAAGCACAAATCCATATGGGATTTTGCCCAGGAGAGACATTCTGCGGCAGTATAGCTGCGTGAGCTGGTCGAAAACCGGTTAAAGCAGAACTTCATCCTTACTTTTTACCCTCCCTTCTGCTTCTGTTGGAAAACTGGGTTGCACTATCATTTCCTCCATCTGAACTCTGCTGAATCCTACTGTCATCACAGACCTATCAGTAATGCAGGCCATAGATGGAACGATTTTCTTTCCTGCAAGCACGAGTTGCAGGAAAGAAAATCACTTGATTCCTCCATCAGCACAGACAGTTTTGACAGGGGAAACCATCCCATTCTCGGCAGGCGGTGGGAAGATGGTGATTATTGCTAGCGGCTTTACCAGCCTCTAGCAATATTTGCATGAAAGATGGCAGGCTGGGTGTACCCAAGTTGATCGATTGATCAACTCAGTACATTCAGCCTGCCTATACATGGGTCAAATCTCAGCCGGTTCCTGCTGAACCTGCTGAGATTCGAGCCATCCATGGCCGGTCCAACTTTTAATTAAAGCAGAACTCCAGCCTTACCTTTTTCCCTTCCATCTGTCTCTGCTTCTTGGTGGAAAACTGGATTGCTCCATCACTTTCTCCCCATTGTGTGCCTCTGAATCTTCATTGACGTGCACTGCAGCAGGCATACTTCTAGTGTGCAGATGCCCAGTCTCCCACAGTACCCACCAATCGCATGAAAAAATCTGTCAGGCTGGTTTGTACTCAAGTTGATCACTACATCAACTTGGTACTTTCAGCCTGCCCATACATGGTTTAAATCTTGGCCTGCTCCTGTTGAACCGGCTGGGATTTGAACCATCTATGGTCAGCCTAATTCTTCATTAAAGCAGAACTCTAGCCTTACCTTTTTCCCTCCCATCTGCCTCTGATGCTTGGTGGAAAACTGGGTTGGCTCTGTAATTTTCTCCCCTTCTTCTCCCCATTGTGTGCCTCCGAATCTTCATTGAAGTGCACTGCAGCAAGCATACTTCCATTCTACAGATGCCCAGTCTCTCACGGTACTCACTAATCGCATGAAAAATCTGGCAGGCTGGTTGTACCCAAGTTGTCCACAGTATCAACTTAGTACATTCAGCCTGCCCATACATGATTCAAATCTCAGCCAGTTCCTGCTGAACTGGCCATATCCCTGTATATTGTGTTTGCTAAGGTGCCCATCTATGAGTTTTTTTTTAAATGATTGACAATTTCCCCTGACACCGCTGATTGTGGAAGGGCGTTCCACGTCCTTTCTGCTCCAACAGTAAAGAACCCCCTATGCAGTTTTGGGTTCAACTGCTTCTCCTCCAATTTCATTGAGTAGACGTGTGTCTTCTTAGACTCCCTGAAAGTGAATCACTATGCTAGAATCACCACTGTGGCAGTTGTATATTGCTATCATATCTCCTCTCAAGCATTTCTTCTCGTTTAATGCTTGTAGGTGTTCCGTGCACCTGAGGCCCTCTCAGTGCCCTTATTAGCTTTGTTGCCCTTCTCTGGACTCTCTCCAGTTCCAGCACATACTTTATCAGGATTGGTCTCCAGAACTGGACTGTATATGCATTCTACTATTCTGCTTGCTGCAGGTTGGCATTGCAAGCTATTGCTGAGCCTGTAATCTATGTCTGTTAAGATGTGTTCACTTATGTGTACAAGCCCACAGTTATCAAACATTAAAGTCATCCAACATGCATCTAATATCAAATACATTTTCAATAACGCTATACATGGAAGCTCATGCCTTGCCTGTGTGAAAATGCAATTGATGACCTGACGAGTTCAATGCCCTGATTAACTGAGGTTCACCAGAGGGAGCAATACAATGCATCTCAGTACAGAGCTAGTGTGTACTAAGCCATTTGGTCTTCTTATCTACAGCAGATATAAAGGGATCCCTCACAGCAGCCAGAAACATGCTTCAAGCACTCCATTTTAACAACTGTGTGCACATTTTAAAATCCAATTTACTACAACGATGAAACGGTTAACATGCCACAATATGGCACAAGCTGGTGCTGCATTTCTTCTACCTCTTTATTTCCACCTTTGATGCTGCAGCTTTTGAATGTGACATTTGCACACACAATGATTTAATTTGTGATTTCAGAAAGTGAAACACAGCACTTTTCCCGAACACGGGAGAGCTCTCGTTCAGTACAACATTTTTACAGTGCTTAACAATGGCAAAAGAAAGGCATTATAAAGAACTGCAAAGGCTCAGGAATGAAAAGTCAGCCAGTAATATATGAAGACAGTAATTAATTTGGTCTCCTTGCTGAGTTCTTCTCCACACACTACAAATTATTCATAGCCGTTCATTCATTACACTTATGTAATAGTCTACCTAATATTCCAAGATTTCATTCCTTGCAAATTAACATTTGTGTGTATTGTAACACAATTTACATGACAGCTATTCCAAAAAAAGGCGTTTTACCATGATTGAAAAAACCAAACAAAAAAAAACAAAAAAAAACATAAATGTTAATTGCACGGTTTATGGTGATTCCAAACAATTGTTCCCAAGCTATTCTGGGCAATAGGCACATTTCTCATCTTGATAATTGTTCTAGTTCTTGCCTTCCCGTCTCTAAAAATTATGTTAATTGATACATTAGAGAACTACAAAAATGGCAAATTCATCTAGAAAGTTATTACCAAAGATCACCATGCCTCACTATACCATTAACCACCTTAAGACTATAACCCTGAAATAAGGGCTAGAAAGCATTTATTAAAGCAAATATTTACTGGGCTAAGCAAATAAAGTTAAATTGAGTTTACTTTTAAATACCCAACAATGTGCAAGGAACATAAGAAAAAATGCTTGTACATGATAGGATAAGTGAAGGGAAAACACCTTCACCTTATTCACTTTATACCAATTTTGAAAGTAAAGAGTCTATATTTCTTTAGAAAATCAATATCAAAATACAGTATGATGCAGTGCAGTTTGAAACCAGTCATTGACCACCTGACCTCCAGAAGGTTTTACCCCTTTCAGGACCAGGCCATTTTTTTTGCTATTCAGCACTGTGCTACTTCAACTGGCAATTGCGTGGTCATGCAACACTCTGCAAAGTCAGTTTATATAATTTTTTTTTCAAACAAATAGAACTTTCTTATGGTGGTATTTGATAGGCTTATGCAATTTGTTTCGTAATTCAGCCGAATTTTGCATCTTTCGGACATTCAGATGCATGCGAATGTCCAAATAAAAAAATAACGAATTTCAACTAACACAAAAGAAATTATAGCGGATATAACAAATGAATTTGACATGATGATTCGGTAATTTGTTAAAGATCTAATGAAACAAAATTTCAAATCAAAGTAAATCTTACAGTCCAATCAGCGGATTTATTTTGTGCTGGAGGTTGGATTACTAGCAAAGTGCATTCCTGAGAATTGAGTGAGAAGGGTGTTGTATTTAAGCAGAGGAGAAGAGATATTGTCATTGTGTGTGTGTTAATAGGTTCAATAAACAAACGACTTTTCAAAATACGAATCATTAGCATAAATATATACATACATAAATATCAAATTTCAACGAATACGAACAAAATTATAGCTCATATAACAAATGATTTCAACATGATTAGAGATTCAGTATAATGAATATTGACACTCTACAGACATAATGAATTATCCGAAAACGTATTAACATAACATAACGAATATAACAGAACTAAATGTATTTTACAAATGACAACGAACCGAAACTAAACAACATTTTCCGTTGTGCACAAGTCTAGTATTTGATCACCACTGGATTTTTTAATTTTATGCTATATACAGCAAGTTAAAAAGAAAAACCCCAAATTTGGAAAAAAAAAAATTCTACTTTCTGTCATAAAACATATCCAATAAAATCAAGTTTCTTTTCTTCATAAGTTTAGGCCAAAGGGTAGCCTGCTATATGTTTTTGATAATAAAAAACCCCAATAGGAGTAGATTAATTGGTTTATGTGAAAGCTATAGCGTCCACAAACTATGGTATATTATATATATATATATATATATATATATATATATATATATATATATATATATATATATATATATAGAGATATATATATATATATATATATATATATATATATATATATATATATATATATATATAGATGAAAATTGATTAATCCTGATCTACTGACAGCCCTTCTCATTTCTTGAGGCCCTAAAATGCCAGAACCGTACAAATACCACCCAAATGACCCCTTTTTGGAAAGTAGACATTCTGAAGTATTTAGTAAGAGGCATGGTGAGTTTTTGTAGTTGTATTTTTCGTCACAATATTTTGGAAAATTATGAAACTAACCACTGCATTGCTGCTCTATCAGACCTCCCAATCTGCCAAAACTAATTTCAGGGAGGTGGCGCAGCGCTTCGTGCAGCTCCTCCCCTCCAGCTTAACACAACTAGAGGATGAGCGAATTAAATGTAAATCAGTATACACAGGTTTATTTCTTCTGAGAGATATTAGGAACACTCTAACTACCATGACCATTTCAGTGATTTGAAGTGGTCAAGGTGGTAGGAGTCAGTATGTGGGATGGCATGAATATACTAAGGTGGTGTAATGGTCAGCTTCTGTCTAACAGAGGGCTATACAGGGATCAAAATTTGGCCGATCCCTGCTAAGCTGAATTTTAATCTGTGTGTACCCAGCTTTAGCCATTTTCATGCTTCAGCTGGCTTCTTCCAGTGCTGACTGGTTCCCCACAATGCCTGTGTATGTTTTACTGACTATGGTCACCGCCGGCCCCCTTATCATACCATACAGGGTTAATGTTCCTGTATCCCCCCCTCCCCCCAACACTCTTCAAGTTTTTTTTTTCCTGGAGTTGGGCTGTATTATGACACCACATCCTTTGCTGTTATTGCTCAAATTCCTGAATATGTTAGGAATATACTGGGACTTTTCAGGTGCTACAGAGGTATTCTACATACACACATATTAAAAAGAATGATTTTGTGAAATGCATCCACCTAAAAAGTCCCAGTATATTCCTATCATATTCAGGAATTTCACTTTCACCTTACCTGTCCTCCTGAGGTACAGGGCAAGTTTCCAGCACACATTTGTACGGTGTGGGAGGCAGAACAATTGGGACTCACCAGAGAAGAATGCAGTCTGTCATCCAGCCTGTTCTCTTGCCTTGGGGAGAGTTACGGTGACTGTTGTCCTGCTTGCTCTGTCCTCCCTGGGGAAGGTATCGGGTGCTGACAGGAACACAAGGCAGGCAGAGATCGAACTTCTTATTTCTGAACATTCCTCTGCAATGCTCATAAGACGCTCCTCCTTATCCATGGACTCGAGGGGACGGGGTGTCTTATCTGAACAGTGGCATGTCCAGGCTCCTAGGGTGACACTCTCCTCCTCCCTTGCTTGCTCAGCCCTGTGACAGCTTGGTGTCCAGTCCACATCAGTTGTCAGTGCTGACATTTCACATCCTCCCTCCAGCTCCTCTCCACGCCAAAACTTCCGCGCCAGAGCTTCTGCAGAGCCAATGAGAGAGGAGGGCTGTGGATTGAAGGCAGAGGAACCAACCAGGTTAGGAAAATTTCACCACAGCAGATGGCCTGACACCACCCTCACTCTGTACACTCGCTCAGGATCGGCCCTTCTGGGATATGGCAAGGCACTCGCGGGTGTCCTGGAGCTGCTCCTAAAAAACGTGAGTCTCCCGCACTTCATGGGAGATTTAGAATGTCTGCTCTATAGAGAAAAGACGGCTACAGCATGGCTCTCTCATTCTGGGAAGGCAGCACTGAAGTTCTCCCAGAGCTGCACGCCCTGAGACCCACATTGGGGAAAGCTCTGTGATCACTGTTTCCTTAGGACACAGGTGACTACAGATCATGGTAAAGGACCAATTACAGCGGTCCTTTATCATGTGATTAGCTGTGCCCAATCACAGCTGATCAAATGCAAACAGACTTGCCTTTTATCGACAGACCTCTCCTCACATGCTGTGTCCGTGTGAGGAAAGGAGTGCTGATAACTGGAAAGGCTGTCAGCACGTTGTTTACACTGATAATCGGGGTACCAATCATCAGTATCCTGATGTGCAGCCCCATCAGTGCAGTCTATCAGTGCCCAACAGTGCAGCTCATCAGTGCCCCTTAGTACTGCCCATCAGTGCCATCTATGAGTACCCATCAGTGCAGCCTCATTAGTGCCCATCAGTGCCATCTCTTCAGTGCAGCTGATCAGTATCCATCAGTGCCACATAATCAGTGCTCATCAGTGCCCATCAGCGCAGCCTATCAATGTCCATCAATGTTGTCTGTGAGTGCCACCTCATCAGTGCCCATCAGTGCAGCTTATCAGTGCTCATTAGTGCCCATCATTGCCACCTATGAATGTCCATCAGTGTCACCTAACAGTGACCATGGGTGCCTTCAAATTCCGCCTCCTCAGTTCTCATCTGGGCCACCTCATCAGTGCAACCTAATCAGTGCTCATCAATGCAGTCTCATCAGTGCAGCTTCTATCAGTGCCCATCAGTGAAGAAAACATTCTTATTTGCTAAATTTTATAACAGAAACTAAGAAAAACTTTTTTGTCTTTTTTCATTTATTTAGCAAAAAATAAAAAACACAGTGGTGATTAAATATAAGTATCACTTCAGAATAAACCACATAGTCTGGCCTTTAACGCTAGCCTTACTGTGATCAATGCAAAGTCACATATACTGCCCAGCCCCCTCCCACTGTGTAGGATGCCAGCTGATTGTAAGTCAAAATGTTACTTAACCCCTTAGCGCAGACCGTATGCAAATTTTCATGGCTTGAAGGGCTTATACAGGGGTGATGCCTGCAGCGGCAGGCATCACCCCGGTAGCGTTTATTTAAAATAGGCGTTTGGCTTTTTAGTGATAACAACCGATGTGGCTAAAAGCCCTTCGGCTGATAGCTTAAAGGAGCGGGAGGGGACATCCGCCACCTTTCGCCGCTCTTCCCAAAGCCGGAAATGGCTTTGATTGAGTTTCCTATGTAAAATCCAAAAAGCAACATCACAACGTCACTTCCAGTTTACTCGGCTGCCAATGCCGCAGATTTTTAAAAAAATTACAGTATTCAGAAGTTTTTGGCGATCTGAATACTCAAGTGCAAAGGAGGGATTTGGGGTCCTTTAGACCCCCTGATCCTTCCAAAAAGAGTACCTGTCACCACCTATTACTGTCACAAGGGATGTTTACATTGCTTGTGACAGCAATAAAAGTGATCAAATTTTTTTTTGACCTCCCTGGCGGGATAATTATGTCAGATTTTTGCGTCTCAAAGCGGTACAATTGTTTTGCATAGAAAATTGGTGTTTTATATTTTAGGCCTGTAATTCTTAGCAATAACACACTTAAATCTGTCCAAACAAGTGTCCAGTAGATATCCCGGGTATGATAAAGGTTGAAACACAAAATGATAAATTATAATATAATAAATAACTATAAATAATTATAAAAAATAATAATACAATTTCCCCACGATTCACTATCGCTCACTTCTGCAAGTGTTCTAATTTACTATCACTGTTTTCTAGCTGGTCTAAAACCACTTGACGTAAAGGGACACTTTTTAGTTGCTATGGACAATCTCAAGTTTTCAGGCAGAAAGAACAGTATATATAATATAAAAGTGTATGCAGGGCACTGGACAAAGCACTGGGGACAAAAGGGACGTGAACTTATTTCATACAGTAATGTAATCCATAAGATTACAGTGTACTGTATGTGTTATGAATTTTACATTTTTTGAATTTGCCAACGGGCACCATCCCCGTGCGTAGCGAAGCTCGCAGGGAACGGAGCCCGGCACACAGAGGCATCGGGCAGAGGACAGAGCCGGCAGACACAGTGGGGGAACATCGTGGGATCCTGGGGACAAGGTAAGTATACCGCACCAGGATCCTGCAATGCAATCCCAAGTGTAGCTCTGGGTTTCCGCTAATGGTACTGAAATTTAACTCGGTATGTATATATATATATATATATATATATATATCTCAAATATGTTTTTTCTTAAAAAAAGTAATATATGAAAACATATCTGAATATACAAGGCTGAATTTTGAAATAATAAACTCCACTCAATTGTTTCCTTGATGATTACAGTATTTTTTATCAAAATGCAACAATTTTTTTCAAATAAATGATCGTTCTGTCAAAGGTCTCTAAAACATGAACCTTCCATCCACAGATTTTTTCTTTTCACATTTAAGGTCTGATTTACAGAGCTGTTATGATTGATGTTCACATTATTAGTTTTGCCTGCCATTACCTCATTGTACCATTTCATGCCATGTTTTAATGTCTAAGTCATAATGGTAAATTTATAGAGTTGCTGTAATGTCTGTGTTTGGGTTTAATATAGATGAATACTGGTATTTCTCAGACAGCAGCAACAAAAGTTCACCATGCAAAATATTAGTGTCAAGAGACCCCAGTGTCACACTGTATACAGATAATTTAGGCTTACCAAGTATTTGTTAAAACAAAAAATGTGTATATTGTTAAAGCGGGAGTCCACCGGGACTCCGCGTTTTTTTTTTTTTTTTAAAAGCCAGCAGCTACAAATACTGCAGCTGCTGACTTTTAAATAGTGACACTTACCTGTCCAGCGCGCCCGCGATGTCGGCACCCGAAGCCGATCGCTCGCTCGTCTGGCGGGTCCTGCCGCCGCCATCTTGGGTATGGGAATCAGGAAATGGAGCCTTTCGGCTTCATTTCCCGGTTCCCTACTGCGCATGCGCGAGCCACGCGGCGCAATCCAGACGGTCCCCGCTGCCTCTGGGAGCTGTGTGTTTCCCAGCAGGCAGCGGGGCACTTGCTGAAGGGGGCGGGCGCTTGCGGAAAGGGGCGTAACGTACGCCCCTTTCCGCAGAGAGCTAGCCCGGAAGTGGGTGCAGTTACCTGGATTATCCAGGTAACTGCACCCCCCTCCCCCCTGAAAGGTGCCGATTGTGGCGCCGGAGGGGGGGGGGATTCCGATGAGCGGAGGTCCATTTTAGGGTGGACCTCCGCTTTAACAGTTTAAATTTCTTTAGTTTTGCAACAATTGTTTAAATGGTGGTTTACATTTTAATTTATTTTTTTCTTAAGAAAACAGAAACCCATTCATGTCTGAAAAGGCTAAAGGCTTCAAGTAAGGCTTAAGTGTGCGACTTGGTTGTATCAAAGTCAAATCCAACAACGTATCCAGGACTACCAACATATCATATGTTCAGGAAACCTGTCTAAGGGCTTGTACAAAACATAATTCCCCAGTACCCTTGACATGGTGCTCAACAGACATGAGCGCAAACTGGGTAGTATGCAAATACACTGTAGAGTATGTTATGTTCAGATTTACTTGTTACTTGAATACAAAGTGAAAAGGTAGATCCAGTACAATTGTTAAAAGGTCCATATGCATGGCTGTGAGAACTCTTGTTTGTAAAACTAGGATGTTGGACACAGTTTTCATGTTACAAAACCATGACCTATGTACAGTGACTAATGTCCCCTCTAATACCTTCATCCATGCCTATGTACGTTTCATTATTTTGAACTTCGAAAAGCGCACAATGTAGAGAAAGAAAAATATGCCCATACAGGGCCTGATGGCAGGTTAAAGGGAAATTTTGTTGGCATAAAATCACCAGGTTCTTATATCAATGGCCTTTCTTGCCTGCTAGTGAGGTCTTCATACTTCAGTTCCCAAGTCCTATATGTCTGTCATTACATAAGGATCAGGTCTTATTGTGGAATATTACAGTTTTTTTTTTATTCTTTTCTGGGTGGTTCTCAGTCCTTTTTATTTGCCTAAGAAGTGAAAGTATAAACAAATTTATTATGTTACTTTTATAGTTGACATAAAAAATGTCACTCACGTCCAAGATTTATTACAGTTTAATGTCTTGGTAAATATATTTAAATATCGTTTATTGGAGAGATGTCATAGACTTTTGGTGAAATACTCATGTGTGACCATAAGAGTATAAAAGATAATACAGATATTTACAAAGCCATCATGTTAAACGAAATGGCTTTTATAATGACACAAGACTGTAACGCCTGTATGCATTTAGCTAATCATACGCATTAGGTGGTACTAAAAAGTTTGAACACAAAATGGATTATTCGCATTGTTTTTTATCAGACATCCATAATTGGGGTTCCCGAGCATTTATGTTAATATTCTATGGAAAGATGAACAAGGCTGGATGTTGGATCATGAAATCCTTTAAGCACACCTGTGGCACTCTATGCAGCATCCCCTTCTATGATCACCTCTTGTACAATCAACATTTATTTGTTTTTCTGGACGTAGCCTGACTTAGAAAATTGTGGTAAACAAGCTTCTATGAGGTATTGTTATTTTTATGTTTATTCACAATCAGTATTTCGGATGATGGGCATAGATTCACTGTGCCTAACGGTAACTTTGTTTCATAGATAGGCTAGACCAACTGGAAACCCCCAATGCCATTCTAGAATTCTAGGAAACAGTAGTAATCAGCTCAATCAGTAATCGGCTGATATTTAGTTCAGGTGAGAACCTCCCTGTACATCGTTTATTCTTTCATTCTTTTTTTGCAAACTTGAAATTCCATCCTCTGGAATTGGATTTTAATCAGGCAATGCTTATGGACGTAGTGTATCCTGTTTTAAATATAGCCACAATATACTACAACATGAAGAATATTATCCTGATAATTCTAGAATTATTAAAAAATAACCCTGATAGGGCAGACATATCGACTCTGACAAGCTGATTTTCTAGGGGTTGGCATCTTAGCTACTATGCTATTGCCTAGAAGGAGCAATGTCTTAATCAAGATAAAATGAGGCAGAATTTATGCCAGAGTCATAGGTCATGGCATTTCTAGCTTGCAAAGTTCACAATGTGACAGTCTTTAAACTAGACAGTCTTTAAACTAGACTTCTTTATACAGTCTAATAGTAGCTAATTGGTTGTCACTTTTTCAGTACTAATTTTAAATTCTACCTGGGAAACAATCTGCATGGAGTTTGTATGTTCTCCCTGTGGGCGCATTGCTTTCTCTGTGTGCTTTATTTTCTTTCCACATTCCAAAAACATAATACATCGTACAAACAAGTGAATACTTTTTAAAGTCTATAGGACACAGACATGAAAAATCAAAAGTGCTAATTTTAAAAGCTTATATGCAAATTATTGTCATAAAAAGTGTTTGGGGACCTGGGTCCTGCCCCAGGGGACATGTATCAATGTAAAAAAAAGTTTTAAAAACTGCAGTTTTTTCAGGAGCAGTGATTTTAATACTGCTTAAAGTGAAACAATAACAATGAAATATTCCTTTAAATATCGTGCCTGGGGATGTCCTTAGTATGCCTGTAAAGTAGCGCATCTTTCCCATATTTAGAGCAATCCCACAGCAAAATTACATTTCTAAGGGAAAAAATCTTATTTAAAACTGCTCACGGCTGTAATGACTTGTCTGATCACGGCAATATAGATAAAAATCATGGAATAAACTGGCATGGGTCCCCCTCAGTCCATTACCAGGCCCTTTGGGTCTGGTATGAATATAAAGGGGGGCTCTGCCCAAAAATAAAATAAAAAAATGTGTGGGGGTCCCCCCAAAATCCATACCAGGCCCTGCCCCCTCTGACATCAAGTGGCATCAGAGGGGGCAGGGTCATCCGTTTACATCACCGGATGGCCCCGCCTTACTCTGACATCACGTGCTATCAGAGGGTGGGTGGGGGTCACCTGTTTACATCACTGGGTGGCCCCGCCCTCAGCTATATAACAGCTGTCATCAGGAAGAGGCTTCATTTGGCGGGAGCCTCCCATGGAGGCGGAGTTGTTGCGTTGTTTTTTCTAGTTCGTCGGGTGGCATGATGGACGAAGGATTTAAAACACAGGACTTTTTTTTTAATAAAGGATTTGTCCCAAACTATCTACTGTCTCTTTTACTATTTTTTTTACTTTTTTGGTGAATATGTACGGGTACAATGTACCCGATACCCATTCACATGGGGGGGTGAAATCTGGGGGGTCCCCTTGTTAAAGGGGGCTTCCAGATTCCGATAAGCCAGCCCCTTGCCCGAAGACCCCCACAACCACTGGGCAAGGGTTCTGGGGACAAGGTGTGTTGAGGGCATGTGGCCTGGTACAGTTACGGAGGGGGGGGCACTCTCTCATCCCCCCTTTCCCACGGCCTGCCAGGTTGTGTGCTCGGATAAGGGTCTGGCATGGATTTTGGGGGGACAAAAAAATTGCCGCAGGGTTCCCCTTAAAATCCATACCAGACCTCTGAAGGGCCTGGTAATGGACTGGGGGGGGGGGGACCCATGCCATTTTTTCAATGATTTTTATCTATAGTGCCGGGATACGACAATTAATTACAGCTGCGAGCAGTTTTAAATAACTTTTTTTCCTTTAGAAATGTAATTACGCTGTGGTATTGTTCTAAACACAGTAAAAATGTGCTAATTTTCAGGCATACTAAGCACACCCCCCAGGCACGATATTTAAAGGAATATTTAATTTTTATTGTTTCAATTTAGGCATTCTTAAAATCACTGCTCCTGAAAAAACTGCCATTTTGAAAACTTTTTTTTGCATTGATACATGCCCCCTGGGGCAGGACCCAGGTCCCCAAACATTTTTTATGACAATAACTTGCATATAAGCCTTTAAAATAAGCCCTTTTGGTTTTTCACATTAGTGTCCCATAGACTTTAACGGTTTCAAATTTGCCACGAACAACGCATAATGTTCGATGTTCGGCGAAAACCTGATGTTCAACTCTATTTATAACTGTGGAATGGATATTAGCTTGTCTGGGACTGACATGAATGGTTCTGTACATGTGTTGAACACTTCTGGAGTCATTGCTTTAGAAATGGGAATTGTGGGCCTTTCTGACATCCATGATGGACCATCTTAATTGGCTGCCTTTTTTCCTCCAGGAGCTTACAAAATTACCAAGTCTGTAATATGTACACTATAAAGATAGTCATTCTCCTAGGCCACAAAATTGTTTCAACCCATGAGCCAATTTCTGATTCTAAGTATAGGTATTTAGATTCAGTGTAAATTTCCACAACCCTTGGCTGCACATGGACATACATGATGGTTTGTGGCTGTACTTGGGTACACATTTGTGTTTTTGTATAGCATACGGGCGTACGCAAGACTACATCCATATGCTATACTGATTTTTATGTGAGCACCTGTGTATACCAGAGTACAGCTACATACAGCCATTCATCACAAGGGGTAGTTGTATGCAGCATCTAGGCTTTCTGGCCAGGGGAAATATGATGTAATGTACATTGCATTAGCCCAGGCACCTGTGTGAAAATGGCCTTACTGTGTTTATTTTTCTTTGCCTAAGAATAGTCCCTCTGTCTAAATTTTTTTTTACCTTAAGACCATAGTTCAATACAAATGACAAAATACTGCTGGCTGATGTGACCTTCTTTTACTGCTCAAACTATCACCCATATGCTGAAGCAGCTTAATTCCTTTAGGGAGTCTTGAAATGAATTGAATCTTTCATGTTATGCCTAGAACGTTTAGCAGCTGTTCATATTCTGGGCAAGTTGAGATGGTGGACACAAGTATACATACAATTTCTTCCTCTTGCTTCTTTTTACCATTCCGTATAGTGATCATCTGTTTAATTGAAATTAGTTTGCTTTAGTGTAAAGCTGACTTAACCACTTAAGCCCCGGACCATTTGGCTGGCCAAAGGCACATTTTGCGATTCAGCACTGCACCGCTTTAACTGACAATTGCGTGGTCGTGTGACGTGGCTCCCAATCAAAATTGACATCTTTTTTTTCCCCACAAATAAAGCTTTCTTTTGGTGGTATTTGATCACCTCTGCGGTTTTTATTTTTTTATAACTACAAAACAAAAAACACTATAAACTATAAACAAAAAAAAATTGCAACAATTTTTTGAAAATTATTTTTTACTTTTTGCTATAATAAATATCCCCCCCCCCCCCAAATTTTTTTCCCTCAGTTTAGGCTGATACGTATTGATTGGTTTGTGCAAAAGTTATAGCGTTTTAAAAAATAGGGGATAGTTTTATGGCATTTTTATTAATATATTTTTTTATTAGTAATGGTGGTGATCACTAATTTTTATCATGACTGCGACATTATGGCGGACAGATCGGACACTTTTGGCGTGATTTTGGGACCATACACATTTATACAGCGATCAGTGCAATTAAAAATGCATTGATTACTGTGTAAATGTGACTGGCAGTGAAGTGGTTGCGCTGTAGAGGTTAAGTGTGTCGAAGGGAGTGATTCAAACTGTGGGGGGGGAGTGGCTGTGTTTGACAACACTGATCACTGCTCCCGATGACAGGGAGCTGTGATCAGTGACAGTGTCACTAGGCAGAATGGGGAAATGCTTGTTTACATTAGCATTTCCCCATTCTTCCTGTCCATGAGGCGATCGTGGGTATCCATGCGGACAACGAGTCCACAAGACCTGCAAGCCCGCTCATGAAGCTCCCAGCGGCAGCGCACGCGTGCCCGCAACCCGCCTCTTAAAGGGCAGCGTTACAGGTACACAATTCTGCCTGTATGTGCCCTTCTGCCGCAGTATATCTGCGTGAGGCGGTCGGGAAGGGGTTAACAAGGTCCACAAAACTTCCCCTGTATAAACTGCCTTTAGAGCCTGTATGACATCATACTCTTTCCTGGAGAATACAGGGCAGTCCAAATCTCACAGAAATATGCTACTGCGATGAATCACAATATCTTCTCTCATGACTTTACTTTATCTGCATTGCCCAGGAATCTACCCAGAAGGACGGTGACATCATGCCCAGTGATGCAGAAGATGAAGGTAAGCTGTGCATAGATCTAACTTTTTTCTTTATAGGGCTATATAGCCCTGACATTTGTTGCTTACAAGTTAAAATTCATATTTTTTGCTAGAAAATTACTTAGAACCTCCAAATATTATATATACTGTGTGTGTGTGCGCGTGTATGTATGTGTATATATATATATATATATATATATATATATATATATATATATATATATATATATATATATATATTAGCGTTGTGGAAATTAAAGATTAATTCCTTGATTAATCGATTCATTTTTTTGAAAGGTCAAAATTCTTTTGATCGGTACTCACCTCTCCGCCGGTCTTCAGGAAGTTCCGTCGGAGATCTGGTGACATCATGGACATCGACGTCACTGGACTCCTCCCCCATTCCCCAAGTGCCTCCGTAAGCTAATAAAGGGAAGGGGGAAGGAACCCGGTGACTCCTTAGTTCTGATTGAACGTAACGCGTAGGGGGGAGGAGCTACGCATGACGACAGCTTTACATGCTGTGTTTTTATCATCTTTATGTGAGTAGTTTGTGTTTGAACACAAAAATAAAATCTTATACTTAAGCGGTGAACACTTAGATCTTTTCTTTCTACCCATGACCTGGCGTCCTTGCTGAGATCCAAGGAGACGTGAGAGAAGTTTATGGTCCGTGTTAACCCTTTTGATACCCGCTTGCAGGACCCCCTGTTTGCACAGGGGTCCATGCCATAAGGTGAGAGTGATTAGTTAGACCGGAGGTGGAGGGATTGTCACGCTACTGTGGAAAAAAAAAAAGACTTACGTCAGTGCTACAGTTTGAATTTAAAACTTATTTGTGTGAACTGTGAAGTTAAGTCATAGATTGTGGAAACTAACTAGTGTCGGGTGGTTGTATATAGTGTATACTAGATTTACCACTGACTAATGCAGAGTTGCAATGCAAGATCAGCTAAAATGAGTTGGATCTGTATGTGCGTTATAATTAATCGAAATTAGTCGATAAAAAAAAAAAAAAGATTGATTAATACAAACACACGAAAATTTTAATCAGCAACAGCCTTAATATATTATATATATATATATATATATATATATATATATATATATATATATATATAATTAGCAGAGGCCCTAGAGAATAAATTGACGATCATTGCAATATTTTATGTCACACGGTAGTGGTCTTTCAAATGCAAGGTTTTGGGAAAAAAATACACTTTCATAAATTTTAAAAAAAGTAAACAGTAAAGTTACCCCAACTATGCCATGCTTTGTCGCCATTCCACGTGTGTGTGCAATTTCAAACTACCTAAAAAATCTCCATAGGCGACATTTGAAAAAAATGTAATGGTTACCAGGTTAGAGTTATAGAGGAGGTCTAATGCTAGAATTCTTGCTCTCACTCCGACGATTGCGAAAATACCTCACATGTGTCATTTGAACGCCGTTTACATTGCGGGCACAACGTACACATGCACTTTCTTTGCTTCGCAAGCATGCGGGGACGGAGAGCACTTTAACAAATACATTTCTTCTTATTTATTAGAAATTATTATTTTTTTCATTGTCCTTTTAACCTCCCTGGCGGATTTCCCGAGTGTGGCTTGAGTAGCCATAAACAGTTGAATGTAACCCTGCATGCCAATAAATGCTACACCTGAAACTATATCTGCATCAGTAGTCACAATTTAGATTTCAGCTATTTTTTAATATGTATTTTAAAAGGAAAAGTTTATATTACATTTTTCCTTTTTCAATGTACTACAATACTATTTGATTCAGTCTGTTGTCAGTATAAGCAGTGATTTTTTTCCCCCAACACCTTCTAAGCAACAAACTTATTCCTATCCATCTGAAGGGATAAAACCATGTGCATGTATGATCCTGGGATCATGTCCTTCTTAAAAATACATATGTGAGTGACTTGAAATGAGCTTGGACAGATGGCAAACCTTACCAAGATAGTTTTGTAGATTTTAATTTGTTTATAGATAAATAAACACCATCACATGGATTTCAGACATAACACCAATAGAATAAAACAACTTTTCTGCCTGTAGCACTTCACAAAACTGATCCTGGAAAACAAAGTTCATATGCACTAGTATACTGTAATTTAAAGTTCCTAACTTAAAAGTGAATTCTCACCATCCTCCCTCATTTACCTGTGAGCAGCCCTGGTTTGATTTCTTTGTATTAGAACTTAGCTTCTCTCATGTGACTTTGTCACTATGTTATGGATTGATGGCTAAGTCAGATCTAAATGGCTATTGAGCTCTATAGCTCAATAACCATTTAGATCTGACAAAGAAGCGGATGCTTTGAAACTTTATCTCCCTGTTCTGACGTCACGTAAGGTGCGACCCCGAGTATGTCCCATGCTGGTTCCGAGACAAGATGGATGTTTGGCCGGTTGTTCCTCTCCTGTCGTGTTAAGATCTACACACCACCATCCACCAGGGACCCGCGGAGTGGCTGCAGTATTGTACTGTATATGCCTAATGATCTGATTTTTATATTAGTGTGAGTAGCCATTTCCCTGATTTTAATTAAATATACGGTTCGTTGCATCTTCTGCTGCGATTATTTTTTGGCCACCTTGTTTTTCTCCCAGCAATGTGGCACAGCCAGGGTTAAGTCCAGTACACATGGCAATAATCTGGGCACAGCAGGGTAAGCAGCAACATGGCACAGCAAGGAACAGGTGACTCGCCAGCGGACAGCAACTTCAGCTAGGAGATCCAGGTAGGGTGGCAGGGATAGTAGATCCAGAGGACAAAGGGCAGATGTCCTTTATAGATCAATTGCAGGTCTTGCTGCAGCTTCAGGGCCACACAGGCAGCCATTGTGCAAGGAGTACCGACACATCAAGGAGAAACAATCCACGCAGTAGCAATGTGGAACCACATAGGGAAATAGTCCACAGGGCAATAAGTACAGTGAATATGGAACTGCAAGTCCCAGCTGTTCCCTTGTGCAGAAAGTAGAACTCAGCCCATGTGGGCAGCATTCCTACACACATTCTAGTCTCCTTCTAATAGAACCTCCATACATGAGCTCCCCTATGTCCAACCCTGAGGGAAGCTCTCAATAGTCTGACCTTCTCCTCTCAGCAAAGGGACGTTATCTAGTAATTCAAATTCAGCTGAGCTCTCAGCCCCCAAATGGCCGGTGCTGAGGTGTCCGGCTCTATCCTGGTACAGGGTACAATAACTTTTGTGCTACCTGCTTGGAGGAGCCTCGTCCCCTACCCCCTGTGGGCAAACACAGGAAGGCACAGACCAAATTATGCAGATATACTGACTGTTACACACTACCTCTGGATTAGAGGTCATTATCATTGAAAAATGTAATATTTCTAACCTATGTTACAGGGTGTTTGCCAAAAATTATTCTTTAAGGCCTGTGCAAATCAGCATTGGACATCACCACACAGCCACTAGTGTGCGATATGAAGGCAACAGTGCTAATGCACTGTAAACAGCACATCACACAAATTTTTTTGTTCTTGTCATTTCAATACAATGGGGATGTCAAAGAACAAGCTCGAGAAGACTTGCCCTGAGACCTGGCATGTTAGCCAATTCCCAACATGGCTGCACCTGTGTGCGCAGAAATAAACGCACATGCAATGGGATAGATTCTGGCATCCTCTGGCCTTTAAAAGAATGCCTGATGCTCACAGACAATGCTGACTGGTCTACAGATATCGGTTACCCGAGTGCTATAGCTTCTGAATATTCTTCAGAAAGAAAATTCTTTAACCTTCCTTCCACAGGGACCCTGATGGCACTGGGGCTTAGGGTTTTGATTGAGACGGTTAAAAAGTATGCCCCCTTTTCTTTTCCCTTTTTGTCCTGTCCAGTGTTTTTTGGGTTTGAACTCCTTCTCTGACTTGAAAGGTTCCTTTGAGGGACAAAAATTTCGTTTGAAACTTTTTTTTCTTTTTTGTGGGAAAATGTTTCTTTTTATCCGCCGTCCTCGCTAAGGCAGTATCTAATTCAGGCCCGAAGACCAAGTCTCCTGTAAAAGGGACACTGCACAGGCATGTTTTGGATGCCGTGTCCCCCCCCCCCCCAAGTTTTCATCCATACTGACCTCCTGGCTACGACAGAAAGCACCGCAGCTTTTGCTTTAATTTTACGGAATCAGAAGATGCGTCAGAGATGAAACTTGTTGCCTTGAAAACATAGGGAAGGTTTTTAAGAGCTCCCTCCTAGGAGTGCCTGCTTTAAGGTGTTCTTGTAGTTGTGCCAACCAGAACTCCAGATTTCTGGCCACATAGAAAGTGGCTAGAGCTGGTTTCAAGCCTGCCATAGAAGCATCCCAGGCTCTCTTTAAGACTACGCCTGTTCTCCTGTCCATTGGGTCCTTTAAATTAACCCTATCCTCAAAAGCAAGGTTTGACTGTTTTGAGACTTTGGACAGAGGGGCGTCTAGTTTAGGATTTTTATTCCAGACCGCTGTCATAAAAGGGGAATCGCCTCTTAAGGGAATTAGGAAAGAAAACTTTCTGATCCAGTTCGGCCCACTCCTTGCGGACAAGGTCATAAAACATGCTATGTATAGGAAATACTTTTGCTTTCTTCTTCCCCAGAGCCTCATATTTCTTATCATGTCTGGTCAATTGAACTTCTTCCTCATCAATTTCCAGCATCTCATAAATAGCGCTCAACAGCTTGTCTACTTCCTCAAGAGACTGCTTGTATTTTGCAGCTTTTTTTAGCTATAGCCTTATCCTCATCCTGGTCTGAGTCAGAGGATTCAGGGCTAACTAAAGTGGGGCTATGCTCCCTAACTGTACGGGGCTCCCCGGAACTGGGTGTTGTAAGGCCTGGTGAGGAGGGAATTGCAGCTGCTCTACTGGTGGAAACAAACGTGCGATTAACTCCTGGAGAGATTTAAAGGTTGATGCCATCTCATCTTTAAAGGAGCAAAGGAATTTAGCCAAGGGAGAGTCTGCCTCTGATTTAAGTAAGCATGCAATACACTGTCTGCGTAAGGCTTTGGTAGAGCCTGAGGATAATTTATTTCCACAATTAGGAAATTTTTTGTGGCCTGACTTGTCTTCCCTTGGAGCCTCCTTACCCTGTAATAAAGAATAAAGGATCTTAGCATCCAAACCTTCTACCCCTCCTTAAACACCCGTGCTGCAGTGGATATACCCGGGACTGTAAGGTATCCACCACCATGGGGTACTACAAATCCCAGCCTTACAAAAACACCATGAAAAAAAACTCAGTAAAGTGTTTGTAGTGCAAAGTGGATTTGCCTTTTGTAAATAATACCCATTGTCATTCAAGAATCAGAACTTCCATGGGATATGCAACAAATTTCAGTGATTTTTTTTTTTGTGCTTAAACTACATGAGCAACCCAGGGATAGGTGTTGATCCAAATAAGGATCGTCTTGTGAGGCTGCTCAGAAGATTGTGTGTATAAAAACCTTTAAAATAGAGTAACAACAGAAGTTTAAGGCCTCATGCACACGAGACGCTGTTAAACACGTGTTCAGAGGCAGTTGGACACTTTTTTCAACTGCCCCTGAACTCAATGTTATCCTATGTGTCCATGTACACAATCTCGTTTTTTGCCGTTTTTATGCAGTTGCGTTTAACCTCGTTTTTTCAGAAGCAAAAAAATGGGTTCAGATGCAAAAGTTTTCCACGTTTCAGACGCAAAACGCTGGTGCCGCGTTTTCGTTTATAAGCATTTTTAAAGGTGACCTAAAATGCATTATCAAACTAAATTTTCCAAAGATCCAAACTACAGAAATCACTATACAAAGCTAAAGCAGCAAAGGTGCAAATGTTCCTCTCAAGTTTAACATATTTGAAAGTACGAAGAGTATTAAAGGAAATATAAAATCAACTCACTTTATGATACATAGAGATACGAGTACCAAACTGAAAAATGCCTATAACCAGTTCCATTTATTACCTGTAAAGCCTAAATCAAAGAACTAATTACAGTAGTGTTACATGAACTAAAGAGATGCATAGGAAAGAATTATGGATGAGGAGGTTACAATATTTAGCAGAGGTCGCAAAGATGTAGTCCTCGTCAGAATGCAGATGTCTTACAGCACTCTTATACCATAAGAGATCTGAGCTCAACACTAAATAGATCAAAGCTTAGTAATGGGAAAAAAGATCAAAGAATTATTCAGAGCGCTAAAATCCAAATGATACTTGGGAAAAAAAAAGTAGAAAAAAAAGTTGCAGTTTCATTCAAACTGATATGCCAGAAAGTAATATACTAAGGAATAATAAAATAGAACCATGCAGTACCCTTAAGGTGTGCAGAGTGAGGCTGCATAAATAAATGTAGTGAGTTTATGTTCATTTCCTCTTAAAGGAAAACATTTTTTGGATTTGCAGGAGTTGGACAATCAGTAGATTACATAGAACCCTTGTCCATCAGAAAGGCTGACCTGAGAATGATGGAAAATGGAATGTCTGCTTAGGACTTAATCCTTCACTAGAAGCCACCTGGTAAGATTTCAATGAAGTGCAACTAAGGTTACTGCCAACATGAAGTTAAATCCTTCAATAACAGGAAATTAAAATCATCCATGTTATTTTGCCAAGAGGCAAAATCACAGAGGACAATTGTTACTAATTGTTTTTAATTTATTTCTAAAGAGCCAACATATTAAACAGTGCAAACCATTAATCAGGGGTGTGAAAGAGAAACTTCCAGGCAAGAACAACTACTAATTATTATCCAGGAGTATAATAATGTTCTTCTATTATACCGAAAGTATTATACATTATTTTTTTTTATTATCATTCATCATCATAATTTATAGATTATCAGAAACCATACATAAAGCAGAAGAGTATATAACAGTAGCTGAAAGTTACATTTGTGGCTATCTGGTTAAAAAAAGATTACATCTTCAGATGGAGAAGCATATCAGAGTACTAAAGGGGCTTGAGTACTTGCCTTCCCTGTGGAATATGCCATTCGCAAAACCCATAAACAAGACAATAGCTCATGTGATTGGTCCATTGAGGCATAGGTGTGCCTAGGCACACGCTAATCACCCTGTGTGGTGCATCTCTCCCCCCCCCCCCCCATTTAAACCCGTGATATTTTACCAAAGCCCCTCCTCCCCCTGATATTTCACCAAAGGGGCTCCTACAAAATTACTTACTTAAAAAAAAAAAAATTGTAAAAAAAAAAAAAAAAAAAAAAAAATCTACTGACACCATCAGTATAAATACACATGTACACACACACACACGTGTTTGAGCTTTGAGGTGCACACCCTAATGCAGTAGACTGCGCACACTTATGGATTGAGGCAATAGAGTCGCTAAAGAATAGATGTAGACAGCAATCAACAATATGTACATATATAAAAATACAGCTGAAACCTAAACTTGAAGCTGACTTTTTTTACAATTTGATACTTAAATGCTATATGGATCGATTGGATTATTAGAAGCTCTTACACGGACCAAAAGAACTTGGCTATTTATCATGCTTTTTTACACAGACATTTTTTTCCAGGCTTCAGGCATTATTTGGAAAGAAGGTATAGGATAATAGATAATGACAGTGTATCATATGTAGCTAAAAAAGAAAATGTTGATAATTTCTGGGATTTGTGATCGGAGCTTGAAGCTAATTAGGTTGGACTATTTCCCTTTGGTTCACACAAGTGTCGGTGTTAGAACACAGTCATTGGCATTCAGTAGGATGCTCCAATTACAGCGCTTTGCATGGTTTACTTTTTTTAAAATTAATATTTCAGTAGGTTCTAGTGACCACAATGCAGTACAGGGCAATGTACTCAGCTGAAAAAATGAGTGCATGCAGTACTTTTTTTTCGGTGCACGGCCTCACAATGCAGTGGTGTGAACCAGCCAGGTAGGAGACAAAAGATTTTGCTGCACACTGGAAAGGCCACTCAGCGCAGTCCAACTGCACCTGGTGTGAACAGGCCATAAAACATTTATGTAATATTAAGAACATATAGAAATACTAAACAAAGAGGTTTTTTTTTATTATTATTATTTATTACAGGTACTTGTATAGTGCTGTAAGTTTAGATATGTATTGTAAATGTATTAAATGTGACAACTTTCAGCACAGAGGCCTAATTGGCCGATTCTTATGCCTCATACACACGATCAAACTATCCGTCCGTGTGTGGGCTCCAGCTGACTTTTTTCCCCCCAAAAGTCCGGCGGACTTGGAAAGTAGTTTTGCCTCAAAAATTGACTCGCAGTCCGGCGGACAATCCAGCCGTGTGTGTGCCAATCCGCCGGACTTTTGAAATGAACGGACTTTCCCACACACGGAGGAAAGTCCATTCATTTTGAACGCGGCTCCAGGTAGCTGGGACTAGCGAAGAAAGTCAAAGATTGACACGTCGCTGGCCCCGTCACCTGGTATGGACTTAAAGGGGAAGCCCTATGCTGAAAAAACGGCATGGGTGTCCCCCCCAAGGTCCATATAAAACCCTTATCTGAGAACACAGCCCGGCCAGTCAGGAAAGGGGGTGGGGACGAGTGAGAGCCCCCCCTCCTGAGCCGTACCAGGCTGCATGCCCTCAACATGGGCGGGTGCTTTGGGGAAGGGGGGCCGTGCAGCCCCCACCCCAATGCACCTTGTCCCCATGTTGATGAGGACAAGGGCCTCTTCCCGACAACCCTGGCCGTTGGTTGTCGGGCTCTGCGGGCAGGGGGCTTATCGGAATCCGGGGGCCCCCTTTAATAAGGGGGCCCCCGGATACCGGCCCCCCACCCTATGTGAATGAGTATGGGGTACAATGTACCCCTACCCATTCACCTGTGAAAAAAGTATATAAAACACAACACACAAGGGTTACAAATAATTTTTTGCACAGCTCCAGGGGTCTTTTTCTGTCTTAGGGGGGTCTTCTCGCCAGACTCCTTCACTATCTTCTGCTAGCTCTTTTACTAGCGGAGGAGCCCGGCTTTCTTCTTTGCCGCCGACTTCGGGGGTCTTGTCCCCCTCTTCGGTTCTTCCTGCCGGGCCTCCGCTTTCTTCCTTTAGCTCTTTTACTAGGGGTTGCCCAGTCTTCTGTCGCCGCTGCTTCTTCCGACTTCGGGGCTCTTGTCCCCCTCTTCGGGGGTCTTGTCCCCCTCTTCGGTTCTTCTTGCCGGGCCTCCGCTCCTTCTTCCAGCTCTTTTACTAGCGGTGGCCCGGTCTTCTGTCATCGCCGCCTTCTGTTCTTCTCTTCTTCTTCCTAGAGATGTTGACTCATCGCTAGGCTCTGGCCGTAATTACAGGGACATGTTACGCTGCGACTTACATAGGGACAATGAGCGGGGTCACCGTGTGATGTCCCCGCCCATTATGTCGTCGCAATCCCAGAGGTGAATGGGTAGGGGTACATTGTACCCCATATTCATTCACATAGGGTAGGGGGCCAGTATCTGGGGGCCCCCTTATTAAAGGGGGCTCCCGGATTCCAATAAGCCCCCCGGCCGCAGACCCCGACAACCAACGGCCAGGGTTGTCGGGAAGAGGCCCTTATCCTCATCAACATGGGGACAAGGTGCTTTGGGGTGGGGGGCCGCGTGGCCCCCCTTTCCCAAAGCACCCCCCATGTTGAGGGCACGTGGCCTGGTATGGCTCAGGAGGGGGGGCGCTCGCTCGTCACCACCCCCTTTCCCGACCGGCCAGGCGGCATGCTCGGATAAGGGTCTTATATGGATCTTGGGGGGGAGCCCCCACGCCGTTTTTTCGGTGTAGGGCTTCCCCTTTAAGTCCATACCAGGTGACGGGGCCAGTGGTGTGTCAATCTCGCCGCCGAAGGTGGCAACATTGACCTCCTGTCTACCTGGTGCCGTGTTCAAAATGAACGGACTTTCCTCCATGTGTGGGCAAGTCTGTTCATTTCAAAAGTACGGCGGACTCCCACCATAGTCCGGTCGTGTGTGGGCAGGTCTGCTGGTTCGGAAAGTCCGGCGGACTATCCGGCGGTTTGTCCGCCAGACTAAGTCCGTCGGATAGTCTGATCGTGTGTACGACTGTACATGCCATTAGACTCACCATACATGTAAAGATTTTTCTTGTTCAGTCTGCAGGCTAAACGAAAGAAATCTAACAGACTCCCCCCCCAGCAGAACAACATTTAAGCAGTATACAGACAGCTTTAAGCTGGCCATACATTGTACAATTTTCTTGTTCAGTTTTCTTTAAATTTAATTTCAACTGTGTAGTGCAAGAGCCTGCCTAATTGCATACAAATTTAAAGAGTTTAGATTTACCATAACCAGTGAGGTCAAACCTAAAGGAAAATTGTACAAGAAAGCTGTATACTGCATGACCAGCTGTAAGCCTCATACACACGACTACCCACTGGGTTAAATAAAATAAAAAACCTGACAGCTCAGGTCAGAGCAGCTGTACTAACAATCCAATGTTAGTACATCACCCCTGCTAAGCTATTGTGTTCTGACAGGGGGTGGCCCCCCTATCAGAACACTCTGGTCAGTGCTCTCAGTCGATGGTCAGCTGGCCCTTCTGTCGGACCGGCTGACATACACATGGGCCGAATGGCAACCAGTTTCCTGACATTTAGCCCATGTGTACTAGGCTTTAGACTTACAGGAAAATACTCTGAAACCCTGGGAATATTTAAAGTGTATAAAGTTCTCCTTTATAGAAAATCTGTAAAAGTGACCTACCACCCAACCCCCTCCCCACCCGCTTGGTCCCCGCTCTACTTACCTCCCGCGATCATGAGCTGTCAGGCCTCCTGCAAGCTGCTCTACCAGTCCGGGGATTTGAAATCCTTGAGGCCTGCTCTTCCCTGTCCCGTGCTGCCAATACAGACCACATGGATTCTTGTCGGTCGGCACCATCACATCAGAATCCATCTGGTCCATCCTTACAGAGCTAGACCCAGACCGGCAGAGTCCTGACAGCTCAGGACACAGGAGGTGTGTTCAGCAAGGACGGGGGGGGGGGGGGGGTTGGGAGGGGTCTGGTCTTTTGTCACATTTGCAGATTTTCTGTAAAGGTGAGCTAACCCTTTAAATGTAATTTAACCCTGAGGATATGGCCTAGTCAAGGCCAATTATGCTATTGTCCCATAGGGGGATCTCAAACTCTCAAAAGCCTTGGGAAAGCCTAAGCATATTGCCCTATGGAGAAGAACTGCAGTATTTGGCAAGTCAAAACGACTGTTTTTTGGTGATCTGACCAGAAGTTACATTTCCTTGCTATAAAGAGACCCGATTTGCAGTTTAAGCCAGTCAGCTGAGGGTTGCATCATGTAATGTATTTCTGTTGACTATTTTCCTAAATTATTACATACTAGAAATGCTGTTAATGATTTTCTGATGCTGGAACTGCAATAAAGCTGTTTGCAGCCAGTGTAAAACCAAACTGCCGTGTGGACTTTCACTACGTGTAGTAAAAAAAACATTTTAGGCTGTAAGAAAGAAGGCAAAACACACACACATATACAGGCAAAAAACAAGATAACTGCTCAAAAATGGCAAATTAAGCAAAATGCCTTACTTGAATCGGCAAAGGAGATCACTATATTTCTATGTTTGGCTCTCACAAGAGAACCTCAGATTCCCCTTGTGGTTTACCAGCTAATTATAGCTTAGACATTTATGATTGCTACCATGGTAACTTGTTACACTGCACTGTATTATTGTACATTGCACACGTCATGCCGTCATACACAGTATGCACATGGCTAATTCTCTATGACCAATACATGAACTGCATCAAAGTAGAATACAGCAGCGTAAATAAAGGTGCCATTTGCCAGCCACTGAACTGACCTACATTTCAATCAAAGGAACACTTTTCTGTGTTTATCTTTCAAAATCTCATTTATGTCTCTGAGATCTAATTTATAAAACAAATATGACAGGCAATAGAGGTTGACACAAAATTCAGCCTACTAATTCCCTAAGAACCAGTGACATCATTGCATCACGAGGCACAAAAAATATCATACCTCTATTCCAGGGATATGCAATTAGCGGACCTCCAGCTGTTGCAGAACTACAAGTCCCATGAGGCATAGCAAGACTCTGACAGCCACAAGCATGACACTCAGAGGCATGATGGGACTTGTAGTTTTGCAACAGCTGGAGGTCCGCAAATTACATATCCCTGCTTATAAGTTATCAGCTATAACATTACTCATTTCTGTGCAATTAATAGGGCATAGAAATGAGCTGAACTGCCTAGGTTCAGTTTGAGCAGGGTTCAAAGAACTGCAAAGAATTTCAGATGCTGAACGCGAACGCCATGGTAGTCAAATCGGTCAAATTTAAAAATTCCCAATTTTTTGGGCAAATAGGCAAGGAGGTGTAAAAACAAAAAAAGCATGGGAGGGTTGGACCCTATTTTGGTAAATGTCCCTTTTGCTGTAATATATCCTACAGCATGAATGAAAAAAAATGCTTAGAATCACCCCCAAAATACATACCTTACTCTGTATGTTTAAAGTGGATTTTAACCACTTGCCGACCAGCTGCCGCAGTTTTTACTGCTGAGTGAAACAGCGTTACCTTACGTCACTTCGCCCTGTGGCCACTAGGGGTGCTCGCCCCTGGAGCTGATACAAGTGCCCTGCTGGCTCGATGACCGCCAGGCTCCCGCGATCGCTCGTGATACAGCAAGAACCGGGATCTGTGTGTGTAAACACACAGATCCGGTTGTCTGAGGGGAGAAGAGACAGATCATCTGTTCATAGAAAGTATGAACAGCGATCTGTCATCTCCCCTAGACAGTCCCCTTCAATTAGAGCACATATAGGGAACACCTATAGTAACCCCTTGACCGACACCTAGTGGTTAACCCCTTCCTTGCCAATGAAATTTTTACAATAATCAGCGCATTTTTATAGCACTGATCGCTGTATTAATGCCAATGGTCCCAAACATGTTTCAAAAGTATCTGATGCGTCCACCATAATGTCGCAGTCCTGATACAAATCACAGATGGCTGCCATTACTAGTAAAACATATAATAATAATTTTATTAAAAATGCTATAAATATATTCCCTATTTTGTATATTTAAAAATAGGTCCTTCAAACAAACCATACCAAAACCTTAATCTGAGCATGCAGCTTGGCCATAAAAGGGGGTTGTGTGATCCAGATTTTATATATTTTTTGGCTCCCCACAGAGGGTCGAATGGCAAAAAGTTTGATCTGAGTTTTTTTTTTTTTATTGATACATTTTAGTCCCCAAATTATTATTTTTTTAGGAATTTCTTCATCTGAATATAACTTATTATTGATGCAGACAACACAAGACAAATTCACAAGAATTAAAAGATGCTTAACACGTTTTGCGACCGAAAACGTTGCTTCTTCAGGAGCTTCTGTATCTGTAATCGGAGATATAGTTCATGATTTGAAAAAGGATAACTTTGAGCATCTTTTAATTCTTCAAGGACCTTTTAACACCCCAACAGCGAATGCCAGACCCTAGTGTGGGCTTTTTCGACACATATCATGCATAGCCCCACAGGAAGTATACAAGTGGTTTCTTTTTCCTTGGGTTGATCAATGGGTTCCTATATTTGTATCTAATTTAAATGTGTTTTATTGAATGTGCACTGTATATGTAGTCAATATATGTGAACTATTAAAATGTGTTATATTTTTCCATACGTTACGTTCAAGTCCATGTTTCCTTATCCTTCAATCGCTTTGAATATTAAACCTGAATTAAATACAAGTTTCGGTTTGTGGTGCTTAGATAACACTAAGTTTTGCTTAGTGTATGCAAAATCGTCTGTTAGGCCACGTACACACGGGCGGACTGTTCACCCAACTTAGTCCGCTGAACAGTGTTTCAGCGGACAGTCCGCTCGTGTGTGGGCTTCAGCGGACTGTTTCAGTGGACAGTCTGACGAACAAAGTCTTACGGAATTTCCGTAAGACAGTCCGTTCAAACTTGGTTTTGTCCGTCCAAACTTGCTTTTAGCGGACAGTCCGCTCGTGTGTAGGCAAGTTGGACGGACTAAGTATCGCGCATGCTCAGAAAGGGTTTACACGGCCGAAGGTTGCATTGCAGTGTATAGGACGTCGTTTTTCTAGTCCCGTCGTACGTGCTGTACACGTCATCACGCACGTTTTCAGCGGACTGTTCGTTCACCGTGTGTGGTCAAGTCCGTTCATGCTAATTTTGAACGGACTGTTTGTCGGATTGTTTGACGAACTTAGTTGGGCGAACAGTCCGCCCGTGTGTACGCGGCCTTACAGAATCACAGGACAGCTTGTGATTGGACAACCAAGGAGAATCCTCAAACTGATGGGGTTTTGTCTGCTCTCTCCTCCTGTAAGAACTGTACAGAGCAACAGAGCCTTATGGTACCGTACAGGACTATGAAAAAGTATGCAATGCTCAAAAAAAAAAGGCCAGATTTCTGTATGAAAAACAGTGTACAAAATAAAAAAAAAGAAAAGTCCCCCCCCCCCCCCCCCAAGAAAAAAGAAATAAATTATGTTATATGTACACATTAAAACATAAAATATAAGAAAAGGAAAACAAAAAAAGTTTGCTTGTTATATTTTTATAGCGTTATGGAGTGCTTTTTCAGCTAACATGAACATTTGCCAAGCTTACTTAATTGCAAAGCTAAAAGCTAAAAGTATCCTACCAGTAGGTAATATTCTGCAATAAAAAGGCAGTGCTGCATTTTTAATGGTCTCTGCCCTAGGCACAGTAAGTGAATGCACTCTAATAATAATTGGTGGTGGCACCAACTCATTCTTTTTAATCAACATGGTATATTCAGATTTTAATGGAAAAACAGTGTGGAAAGCCAAACAGCAAATGCGTAAAAGCAAATAAAACTGTACACAGTAGTTTAATGTTGCCCTTTAAACCAGTTCAGCCTCAGGACTTCCTCACAAGCGATGTGTTATCATGCGTTTGTGCAGCATTATCCAGAGCAGCCAAAATGCATAGGCATAAGAAAACCTTTTCTTTTCATAAGAACCTATACCTATTATGCTGTGCTGTGATATATTGGAGAAAAGTCAATCATGCTGCATTGATCTGCCTTTTTTGCTGGTGAGGAATTTAACAGGGTCCTTCAAAACATGTCAATTTAACATTCATCATAAGAAAACTGTATTGATAGAAATCTGCAGTCACTGACCCAGAGCAAGCATGCAGAAAGTGAAGATAGATACCTCTAATCTGTAAACTTATTCCAGGTCAGTTTCTCAGACAGCATTGATGCCATAAAATCAGTGCAACAGCCAGATAGTTGCATTCTTTTTTAGAAGGAGAGTAGAGCAGCAGTTTCCGTATGACGCTGTACCCAAACAAAATGAACGTCCTTTTTTCCCCACAAATGGAGCTTTCTTTTGGTGGTATTTAATCACCAGTGAGGTTTATTTTTTGCGCTATAAACAAAAAAAGGCCGTCAATTTTGAAATAAAAATTTGATTTTTCTTTGTGTTAAAACACATCCAACATAAAAAATTTAAAATAATCTAATTTCTTCATCAATTTGGGCCAATATGTCTTTGAAAAAAAATCCCAATAAGCGTATATTGATTGGTTTGCGCAAAAGTTATCGTGTCTACAAACTATGGGATAGATTTATGGACTTTTTATTTATTTTTTATTGTTTTTACTAGTAATGGCGGCGATCAAAGATTTTTTAGTGGGACTACCACATTGCGATGGACAAATCTGACACTTTTTGGGGACCAGTAACACCAATACAGTAATCAGTTCTAAAAAAAAAAAAAAAAAAAAACACTGTATAAATGACACTGGCAGGGAAGGGGGTTAACACCAGGGGGGTCAAAGGGCAAAGTGCGCTCCTAGGGAGAGCTGTCTAACAGTAGGGGGAAATGCTGTGACTAGAGGAAAACAGAGATCTGTGTTTCTGCTTACAGGCAGTAGCAGTGGCTAATATAATGATTCTCTGATTTCACAGGGATCCCACATGTATGGAACACGCATCCATAGATTGGTCCACGACTGACCAATGCAACAACTATGCAGAAGAAAAAGAAAACAGACCCGGAATTCAGCTTTAAATAATGGATTCTGCCATAAATGAGTTCTTTGACATATGGTTAGGCTGCTTACATGGTAAAACAGAAAGACATGTTGCCAGCCCATTTATGCAAAACATGACATGAAGGACTTTATTTAATAACACCATGAACACAGCGATGATGTGCAATAATCAAAGTAACTAGTCATAAATCAGCTTTCATTAGTTTTACTAAATTAAACTAATAAAGAATGATCTGTGACCGACCACCATGAAACATAGACCTCACACACACTGACATCTAAGGAGAGTACACAGAAATACTATATATACACACCGGTACTTCGTTTTTAAGAATGCCGCTGAGTAAAATGGAAAAGCATTTGCGTTTTTTTTTTATACTAACATTGATGCAAATAATAATAACATTATACACACACATACATATATAATACAGGTATGTGTGTCACAATAAGGAATGCAGAGTTACACATTTTTCCTTAATACAGCACATTTCATCACAGCCCATAATATAGGGAATACGTTGATCTGCACAGCTTGACATACAAGTCTTTGTGGTTATACTATATATGATTACAAGGCTGTTTTAAAACAGTCCATAGACTGAAGCAGAGGTCTGAGGATCCAAAAGACAGTTCTAATAGCCAAGAATGCAAAGACTAATCTCAAGGGAAAAACGAATGCCCTGTACACACAAGCAGATTTTTAGTCGGAAAAAACTTGGATGGTTTTTCCGACAGAATTCCGCTCAAGCTTCTCTGAACTTTCGATCGCCAAGAACGCGGTGACGTATAACACTACGACGATCCGGGAAAATGAAGTTCAATGTTTCTGAGCATGCGTAGGAAATTTGCGCATCGGAATTTGTACAGACGATCGGAATTTCCGATCTCAACTTTTTCGGACTGAAAAAATAGAGAACCTGCTCTCAATCTTTTGCTGGCTGGAATTCTGCCAGCAAAAGACAGATGGAGCATACACACAGTCGGAATTTCTGACCAAAAGCTCACATCCGACTTTTGCTGGCAGAATTTCTGACCGTGTGTATGGGGCTTAACATTTGGTAGGTGAACCCTCAAAACTGGTTAACACAAGGATCTCTGTATAGACTAAGACTAGGTTCCGCGGTGGGACCCGCAGAAATACTGGTAGCCGCAACCACCCATACCCATGGGCTGGTACCGTTAATCCTAATGGCACGCCACCCACACCGGAAATCACACTAATACTAGGATCCTCATTTTCTGTGCGGGCTGCAATTTCAAAAATAGTGCAGAAACTTATTTCCTGTGTGTTGTGGGGCACAGTGGCTCATTCAAATAAAAGGGCTCTCGTGGCCTAATAGACTTATAGTCATCTTATGTCTATGATCAAAATGACTCTAACAGTGACACCTGTGCTCAGACCCCCTAAGACCAAAGCAGCTGGCACGATTTGTTGACTTCAAATCTAAAAACCTTTGTGGATAAGTGCAGCACTAAATCTGTGATAAATAATCATGCTCAAAGAATGTAGAGATAGACGGTATCATAGTGTAGTAATTTTACAAACAACATCTACCTTGACTCATTTCATGGTAATTCGATTAAAGTGTTTATGCTACCTTTGTCAATATAAATTCTGGGGTATGTTCTGATGACTTGTTGGAAATTAAGAAGTGGCTTGGATGAACTATGAAATGTCTCCAATATTACAGAATAAGCCTGGTTGAATGTACCCAACTACTACTAGCTATACCATAATCTGGATATGTGAGAAGCTTCACAAACATGTCCTTGATTACATTACTTTCAAAGAGCTTTGCCTTCTGCGTGTTTAGATCCCTTCTAGATGATCAATTCATCTCCTAACCCGTTTCATACAACTGACATTAACTGCATATACCGGTAGATCATAAATGAGCTTTTTTTCTCAAAAATATAATGCCCAATAGATAACAGATCACAGACATGTCCTGAGAAGGCACCCAGTCTTAGCACATGTTAACATTCTATAACCAGCAGTTCTATAATTCTACAACTGACATGCTCTGGTGATTGCATGTATACACAGTTCCACTCAGTCCTTGTCTGCCACCATACATACATAGAATAAGCAGACACTAAAAACTATACCCATCATATAGAACAACAGAATCTGTTATTTACAGTGTCCATACACACAGAATAGGGATATAGAAAACAACATCTATCATTAGATACAAAAATATGAATTATGCCCAGGATTCAAGAAAAGTGGTACTGTGCATAGCCCATACTTACAGGACAAGAATATACAGTGAACATCACACCAAGCATATGCTTGCAGCACATGTACATACGGTATATAGTAAGATTCTGGTAATATTGTTCAGCATATATTACACTGACTGTATACATACACATAATACAAAGAATAAGAAGAGATACTGAGAATTACGCCCAGCACACAGAAAAATACATAGTACTCTGCAGCTCCAATACACAGAGAATAAGAATGGGTACTGAAAGTTACATTTGACATATGGTACAGAACAAAAGAAGTGGTCCTGTACAGCATCTAAACATGATGAATAGAAATGATAATGAGAATAGTCTGACCACAGATCAAGTGAATTGTGTTTTACAGCATCCATAAAAAGTGATGCAGTGCAATGTACACAATATTGAGAATTTTTTATTAGCATACAGAACTAACAAGGTTGTCATATGCCGCTTCCCATGCTTAAACAATGAGTACAGATAATTCAAATTTTATCTATTATACAAAGAAGAGGAATGGGAGAAAAAATAATGTGATAGCATATCATCAATAATTACCAATTTAAGTCAGTTCCGTGTGTTTATCTCTACTTGGAAAATGTCACCCTGGGAGCCCCTTAAGCGAGACTCTTCCTTACTTCTTTTCCATAGTCCACAAACTTGTTACCGCATGACCCCATAAGGGGACTCAGACTTCTCAGCTTCAGGGCCATAGCTTATCCTCTATATCTTTCCTCTGCCCATCAGACTACGGGAGTCTAGGGAGTATTTATACCAGGGATCGCTAGAGTTGCGAAACTACGTTTTAAACGTAGGTGGACTTTACCAGTGCATTGCATATATTCTTCTCCACTGCGATATATTACATCGCTGGGTCAGGGAAATGTACTGTTGTATACTGTTTATGTTTCCGATATTCTGTTATATCTTACAGTTTTGTTCTGAAGCTGTTGAATATTTGTATGTTGTTAAACACCAATAAAACTTTTTTGCAAAAAAACAAAACAAAATAATTACCAATTTAAAGAAAGAGGAGAAAAGTAACTTCAAAAGTAGCATTAAGTGACAACCATATAGTGTATGTACTGTAGGTGGCACTGCATAAAGCCATATAGCAGCGCTATACCTGGCTATTAATACTATGACAGAAGAAATGAGGGGGAGTCTGGGTAAAAATAAGGCGTAAAGCTCCTGTTCTCAAGCAGTGATATTACCAGTCATATAACAGAGCTGCCGTTCTTTTAGAACACCCTGTGGAGACTGTAGCGAGGACAACTGCAGGCTAGACACTCAAAATACTTTTCTCTATTGTGCCAACAATGAAACACTGACACTGCTACACTCGCACCTCTAGCACAGAGAACAATTTCTGGGCTGAGACAAGGAAAGATTCTAAGCAAGGTCCATCAGAGGAACCAACTCTAAATCCAAAGAGCTCCATATTTAATTATGCATTCCAAGTTGTTCTTTAAAGCAGAACTCTAGTAAAAAAAATAAGATATTCCTGATTAGCCTCCTGCAGTACTTCTTTGCCACAACTACAGGTCCCTAATCATCTTCATTCTATGACGACGAGCACAGTCGAACCCTATTATTTAGAGCCCAGGGTGTCATGGACCCGCCCCCAGTTTGTGGCTAAACAGTGAAGGAGAAGCAGCAGAGTAATGAGGTCATCTCACGGTTTTTCTCTCCTTGTCGGCACTTAAAGTGATTTGATCCTTGTGTTTCAAAAATAAAAAAAAGAATCCAACAAAGAATTTAAAGAGATATATATATATATATATATATATATATATATATATATATATATATATATATATATATATCTTTAAATAACATTACATGCATCAGTCATACTGTACATGTCATATGTACAGTATCTCACAGAAGTACACCCCTCACATTTTTGTAAATATTTTATTATATCTTTTCATGTGACAACACTGAAATTATGACACTGTGCTACAATGTAAAGTAGTGAGTGTACAGCTTGTGTAAATTTGCTGTCCCCTCAAAATAACTCAACATACAGCCATTAATGTCTAAACCGCTGGCAACAACAGTGAGTACACCCCTAAGTGAAAATGTTCAAATTGGGCCCAAAACATCAATATTTTGTGTGGCCACCATTATTTTCCAGCACTGCCTTAGCCCTCTTGGGCATGGAGTTCACCAGAGCTTCACAGGTTGCCACTGGAGTCCTCTTCCACTCCTCCATGGCAACATCACGGTGCTGGTGGATGTTAGAGACCTTGCGCTCCTCCACCTTCCATTTGAGGATGCCCCACAGATGCTCAATAGAGTTTAGGCCAGGAGACATTCTTGGCCAGTTCAACACCTTTACCCTCAGCATCTTTAGAAAGGCAGTGGTCATCTTGGAGGTGTGTTTGGGGTTGTTATGTTGGAATACTGCCCTGCGGCCCAGTCTCCAAAGGGAGGGGGTAATGCTCTGCTTCAGTATGTCACAGTGCATGTTGGTATTCATGGTTCCCTCAATGAACTGTAGCTTCCCAGTGTCGGCAGCACTCATGCAGCCCCAGACCATGACACTCCCACCACCATGCTTAACTGTAGGCAAGACACACTTATCTTTGTTCTCCTCACTGGTTGCCGCCACACACGCTTGACACTATATGAACCAAATAAGTTTATCTTGGTCTCATCAGACCACAGGACACATGTCCTTAGCCTGCTTGTCTTCAGCAAACTGTTTGCGGGCTTCCTTGTGCATCATCTTTAGAAGAGGCTTCCTTCTGGGACGACAGCCATGAAGACCAATTTGATGCAGCGTGCAGCGTATGGTCTGCTGACCCCCCACCCCTTCAACCTCTGCAGCAATGCTGCCAGCACTCAGACATCTATTTCCCAAAAGACAACCTCCGGATATGACACTGAACATGTGCACTCAACCCCTTTGGTCGACCATGACAGGGTCTATTCTGAGTGGAACCTGTCCTGTTAAAGCGCTGCATGGTCTTGGTCTTACTGCAGCTCAGTTTCAGGGTCTTGGCCATCTTCATGTAGAGCAACAATTATTTTTTTCAGATCCTCAGAGAGTTCTTTGCCATGAGGTGCCATGTTGAACACCAAATTTAACACACCTGCTCCCTATTCACACCTGAGGCCTTGTAACACTAGTCACATGACACCGGGGAGGGAAAATGGCTAATTGGGCCCAATTTGGACATTTCCACTTAGGGGCGTACTCACTTTTGTTGCCAGCGGTTTAGACATTAATGGCTGTGTGTTGAATTATTTTGAGGGGACAGCAAATTTACACTGTTATACAAGCTGTACACTCACTACTTTACATTGTAGCAAAGTGTGATTTCTTCAGTGTTGTCATATGAAAAGATATAATAAAATATTTACAAAAATGTGAGGGGTGTACTCACTTTTGTGAGATACTGTATATATGTCATAACCTGGATCAGTCACATCAGTTTTGCATTTGTCATGTTCTTTCCACAAAAACACTAGGGAATAAAAAAAAGGAAAGGCGGTATTTGTGAATGAAAGGGGATATGGAGAACTAGAGAGGACGCCATCGCATTTCAAAGATCTGCAGCGGGGACTGGTAAGTGGTAACACCTCCAGCCACATGTTTTATAACAGTGCTTGTTATGTATCTACTTGAGAAAAGCAAGGTTATTGTGCGGAAATGCAGTAAGTGAGAGAGTTGAAAGGCTAATTATAGCAACATAAAATCGCCACTTTTGTTGCTAAAATGGAAAAGCTTTAGGATAATGACAATGTATTTAGAACAGTATGTGAGATTCTATACATATTTAGCAATCACAATGTGATGAGTTGCTGCTTGGAATTTACACCTGTGTGATTTACATTAACCTGCCAATAAAAAAGGTGCTCCAACTCAAAATAAGAGGACATTCACAGTAACACAGAAAATCCTAATGGTATATAAAGCCTTAAAAACATAAATGTCAAGTAAAACATCAGAGTACTGTACTTTCAGTCTACACATCATTTTTAACCCCTCCAGGTCTAGCGTATGTGGTCTTTATGGAGCAGTACAGTTTTGACATTAACATTATGGGAATATTTGATTTGCCTATACATTATATATATATATATATATATATATATATATATATATATATATATATATATATATATATATATATATATATATACACACACACACACATATACACACACACAGTCTGTAGCTATGTAACCAGGTGTGTTCCAAACAAAAACAAAAAAAAATGCTGTATTAATGGAAACCATATAGGACCTGAACACATATAACTTTATTTCTACTGTATAGTGCAGGTCAGCAATTTACACAATGTACATGGATACTGTATATTCTAAGTAAAGCTTCTAGTCCTCTGCTGTCACAGGTTAAAAAAACTTTTCAGAATGCAGAGGAAAAATAAATAATTAATATTAAATAAATGTTTTAAAATGTCATACAAATATGTATTTGAACTCAAGCTTCAATGCAAAGCATTGCACCTATAATCAGTAGATCAGTGGGATTGCTGGTACAATATCAGGCTCCTGCAGACACTTTCTCCAGCTTCCCATCTGTACCTCTGTACCGGACTTCAGGTAGAAAGCTGGAGGAAGTGTCAATGAACTACGAGTGTGGTGATCAGGGAATGAGGGTTAGGCTGCTTAGCAACATGTTACACCCTAAATACAGGTTTCTAAAAGGCAGACTTAGCTTTTGAACAATACAATCAAGATGTAAAAAATTATTATAACAATACTCATAACAAGTAGTCTTTTCTGGCTTTACAATTAAAATATCTAAACAGCATGACAAAATGTGAACACGACAAGAATTATGAAAGGCATGGGGCACCCTTGGAAAGAAGCAGAAAAATAAGTACTGTGGCATGGCCAGATGAATGGTCTTAAAGGGAGATTGAACAGAGCCTGTGCCTGCTGTATAGACAGCACACATACAATATACAACAGTCCTTGTACCCAGAAAATACTATTTACTGTCTCACAGACACAAGTAACACCTTGGTTAGGTCTTTGTACAGAATAATGTATAGAGTGCAGAGGTCAGGAGTAAGTAACAGAATAAAAGATGCAGTGCAGAAGCTAGGATGAACACAATGCTCACACCTGAGCCCTCCCTTATATCAAAGTCCCCAGCATTCCCCCTATACATCAGAGTCTGCAAGGTCCCAACTTACATCAGGGCTTGCAGAGTTCCACCTTACATCGGTGTCCCCAGAGTAGCAACTTACGTCAGTGCCCCCAGAGTGCCACGTTATATTAGTGTCCCAAGAGTTCCTACTCAGCAGCACGCTGAGAGGCTGAGCCAAGCAGCAGGTCCAGGCATTTGGGTGAATTCCGACATTAAAGTCAGGATCGCTCCAGAGTCTGGGCAGGCTGAATGAGGTCAGCTGACAGCAAACTTTAGCCCACTGTCGGCTAAATACAGGTCACAGGAGTGCACTTCACTCTGCTTTTGCCCTACTTCTCCTTTAAGTGGGAGCTGTGTGTGCCCATATCAGTTGGTGTAGTGTACAGAAAGGTGGATCTTCACTGCATCTGAGAACCACAAACCAAAAACACAATTTAATTAATTTCTAATATTCAAAGCAAACTCCCCCATCCATCCATGTCTCCATGCTATGAGTTTACTGAGCAATCACTTTGCAAAACACCCTCCCAGCATTTTTGGATGTGGCCATCTTGGGTAAGGGTAAATGATTCATGTAGCATTTCCTTCCTGGAATCTATCTGCCCTTAATTCAGGCATGCCTGCAAAAAAGTGTGCTTAGCTGAGAAAACCCCTTCTCACCTCCTAAAGACTCCTAGGATGCATGACATAATTTGCCTAGGCAAAAAAAACAAAAAAAAAAAACAGGAAGTACCGTATTTATCGGCGTATAACACGCACTTTTTCCCCCTTAAAATCGGGGGAAAGTCGTGGGTGCGTGTTATACACCGATCCCCACTGTCTGCGAGTCAAAAATACAGAGCGTGGCCGAAAAATACAGAGCGCCGCCAAAAAATACAGAGCCGATTGCTCGGCTCCGCTCGTAGTCCCGCCTCCCTGCTGTTTCTCTAGCGAGTGCTGCCGAAAAAGACCGAGCCGACTGTACTGTGTACTCGGCTCGGCTCGGCTTGCAGTCCCGCCCATACTGGGCGGGACTGCGAGCGGAGCCCAGCCGAATACACAGTACAGACAGCTCGGTCTTTTTCGGCGGCGCTCGCTTGGTCTGTCTCGGCGGCGGGAAATTTAAACATGGCCAAGCTGCAAATGACACTGCAAAGCTGCAAACAGCGTGGGGCAAGCTGCAAATGACACTGATCATTCTGCAATGATGGACAAGGCTGCAGATGCACACTGATAAAGCTGCATTGACTGGCATTTAAATGTAAGTTTTTTTTCCTAAAACTTTTTTCCTTAAAATGCCCTCCTAAACTTGGGGTGTATGTTATATGCTGGTGCGTGTTATACCCCGATAAATACGGTAACTAAAATGTAAAAAAAAAAAGTAAATATGTTATACTTTCTTATCTATTTTCTAATGTTAGCAGCATGAAGATTACAAATAATCAATGTTGATTGGGAGAGTGAAGTTTCACTTTAATGTCTGGCAAAATTGTCGCTGAAATGGTACATACTACAGGTCTGTACAGTGAACCTATAATAGTAAATTGGCTTGCTGTGTAAAATGTAGCTCTAGCTGTGTTCTTAATGAAGTCCTGAAAATGAACTAACATTTTAAATTTACTTGAAGGGTATCAATGCAGAGCATAACATATGGACAACAAAATACCCTGTTCAAAGACTAAGCAAGAAACAAATGTATCCACTTAAGTAGAATTTGAGCTAGCAGCATGAGCCTTTTAAAAAAGATTTGCTAGATTTAAAAAACATTCAAAAACTCAGTTCTCTGGATTGAATGTTAGGAATAATTTAACCAAACTGCACTCTGTTGACTGCTATAGGAGAGAGGCAGATACTTTAATAATGTTATAGACACTACTGCTCAGGATATCATAACTAATCAATAGTGGTGATGGACAAAGAAACAACACACCTCTATGATTCTAAAGGAGGGTGGGTACAAACACAAAATGATCGTATAGATTATATTAGTTTGCACGAATATAAAATGTGGAATAATAAAAGAGTATCATAGCTGCTATATAGATAAACTATACAATTATGAATAGGTGAATATAATTCAACAATAAATAAATGAAAAAATAAAAAATCCTGCAAACAATCCCCTAACAAAGTGCATAAATATTGTAATATTAGTATTGTAATAATAGGTGAGAAAAAAGTCAATATAAAATTTTCTGTACAACACTCTCAGTGCAGCAATTTAATTCTAAGTTTAAGTCCTGTGCAGCAAGAGCAATAGGCAGTTAATAGGATTTCTTAAAGCGTACATTTCAAATCAGTGCTCCAGAGAAGGGTCTCCGTAGACAGAGACTCACCAATCTAAAAGGACTTCTTAAGCTAAGAAGGTCTTAGCAGACTTACGTGGCTTGTAGATATACCGCTACTCCAATGGTTTGAGGATGACAATCATATATGTTACATGCATAAGAAGGTTAGAAGGAGACCATCATAGCACAACCCATGTGTTAAGAATTAAACCTAAAAGCCATTAAAAAAAAAAACACAGCAAAAGTGCCCAGCAGAATTCGGGCCTGTAATTGCACCTGCGAGTAATGTTGTAAACATTGACTGGAATCTTCCTATGACTTTGTTGTAGGCAATAAAGTATGTCAGCTCAGTCTCTACAGTGCTCCAACCCTGCCCAACTAGTTTTGTCACAGGCGTCGCATCGCATAGTAGCCCATTATGTGTCACTTACCTGACACAGGAGCCAGCGATGTCACCGCTGTCCCCTCTTCCACAAAGCGTCCAGCTTCCTTCCGGGTATCGTGGCTCCGGCACTGGGATGACGTCACTCCCGTGCATGCACGCGGGAGCCGCCACTAACGGCATGAACGCCATTAGCAGTGGCACGCTCAGTGCCCCTGCGCGTCGCTGTCTATGGTGCGTGCCTGTCTTTTGCAAATATCTCCTAAACCATGTAGGTTTTGGAGATATTTCTTGCACCCACAGGTAAGCCTTAATCAATGCTTACCTGTAGGTAAAAGTGGTCTGTAAGGGTTTACAACACTTTAAGACCAGATAGCAATGTCCATTTTTTAAGTAATCCCCCCTCCCCACTTTCTAAATGCCACATTCAAAATGTTGAAACAAAACAAGTTGATAAACAAATCATTAGACAATTTACCTTTCCCCCGCAGCATCTTATCACAAGATTTGTACTCAGAATTCTTTGGGATCTCAGTTGACATTGCCGCACTGCGGAAGGGGAAAGGTAAATATTTTTTCTAAATTTTTTTTGGGGGTTTTTTTTAAGTTAATATTTCAATTCCTTAAAATCCAGTTTATAAATCTTGCTAGTGTTGTTTAATTAGAAAACTGTCAGTGAATATGTGATCTGTAACTATCATATTTTTAGTTTGACAAAAATAATCCCTTCGTAGACCATTGGCATTGTTGATAATTTTATGCAACACGTCTTTATCAGAACAACTATTTCTATTCAGTCATACAAAAGACAAAGGATATAAATGATACCAAGAATGCTCAATCTAAAACCAAATTAATGATAGTCCTTAAACAAGCAGAAGGAAGAGGAAACATCTTGATATGATATTTTTAGGCCTGCAGTTTGAAAGCTCTCCATTGCTCTATTATATTAATGCACAAAAGGCTTGTTCTCATGGTTATGACCTGCAGTCTTTTTTTTTTTGTATGACACTTTCGGCAGAACTAGAGAAGCTATGGGAATAAATGATTCCTACCTTCCTGTTCACATGAAACACCATCAAAACCCATGGCTATATAACTGTTGTAATCAAAGCCTTGACAGTCTATTTTGTAAATCAAATCCATATTGTATTTTACCATCTCATTTATAGACTTCCTTCTGCATATAAGACCTAAATGTAATCCAGTAAGCTAGCAGAGAATAATGAATCATTTACATGGGCATTTCAAACCTAATGCAGTAGGAGAAAAGGGCTCACATTTATCTAAATGCTGGTCCAGGTGCTGTACAGGAAGACCAGTGGAAACCCCTTATCCATGGTCCTGATCGTCCATGCTGCAAAGTCACACAGCTGTGTGCAATGATCCAAAATTGACATACAAACATGGAGGAAGTTTGCTCATGCACAGGTTAAATGTTAGCATGGTTCTCTGCAGTGCAACATAAAAGCTTTAGTAATATTGCCACTCCTAAGACATGTTGGAAGGTAAATTGGAAGATGCATGTATGTGAGATAGGGACCTTAGATTGTAAACCAATTGAGCACTGAATACATGATCAGAACTAGATAATTACTTGTAATAAACAAATAAGGCCCATCACAGATCACTATATGAATACGCCGGCTTCAGTATTACATGGTCTCTCTCCATATTTTTTAAGCCTCAAGTTCATAATTACTAAAGGCAAATTGGCTGCTGACTTCAATCATGTGCAAATGAAAATACAAATTTTTTTTTTTTGGAGTATTTTTTGTGTAGTGCCCTCCGGGTCTTCTGGGGGCAGGGTGTGACCACCAGAGGCAGGGAGTGAGCTAGCATTTACCCCAGGGCTGAGTCGATGGCCATAATGGGGAGTTTGGAACAGAAACTGTGAGTCAGCCACTTTAGATCTTTTCAAGGCTTTAATGTAGAACTTAAAAGAAGGTACTAGGAGAGAGGGTTAGGGGTCTCAGATACCAGTAGCAGATCACAGACTCCTTGGATCCAGAAAAAAGTACAGCTTCACAGTACCAGAACCTAAGAACCAACCCAGCAATACTGCAAACACATTTTTAGATTGTAGATCAAGAGCCATCTCCACAGTGTCAGAACCTTTAAGCCAACCCGGCAACACTGTAAGCATGTTTTAGGTGTAGATGCGTCCTCCAAATGAGTCACCAGGCCCTCCTATGAGACCAGCTATCATCCTGGCTCTCTCCAGCAAGGGTCCTCCCCTGGATCTCCTCTATTTGACTTGTCTTCTTCCAGGCCGAGCAAGACGGCCTAAGGGCCACCTCAGAATTAGTAGGCCCAAGACAGGCTTCTGGGCCTACTTATAGAGCTCACTTCAGCAGCATGTCCTCAGGCCAGGAGGGCCTGAGGCAAGAAAGCGAGTCCATGACCCTGCCCAAATAACTATTCTTTCTCAAAATGCACCAGCAGCTATGAACATCCTACTGGGCTGGCTGGAAGAATAAATATTCATAATTTAACCTAGTTGTACTCATACTGGCCTGTGGTGCCAGTGACACCTACTAGTGACAGTGAGAAATGCACAACCTTATTGAGATTAGGTAAAGACCAGATAAACTGTATACAGTAAAACCTTGGTTTGAGAGTAACTTGGTTTAAGAGTGTTTTGCAAGACAAGCACATTTTTTGTTTTGCAAATTTTGACTTGATATACAAGCGATGTCTTGATATAGAAGTAGCACAACGTCACAGCTGAGTATAAAAGAAAAGAGAGGCCTCTAAGTGTGGCAGTATTGTTAAATTTAATGAAGGTACAACATTTAGAATCTCACATCCTCCCAACTCATCATCCTCTGCACGGCCATGGACGTCATCCCTTCCACGCTGTGCTCCACAAGCTCTTCAAGCCTCGCTTTCAGATTGCTCTACTGCAGGGTAGTCTTTCCGGTCATGATTGCAGACTGACAGCAGTGGGAGCCGGCGGTGTGGAGGATGGTCTGTATGGACAACTTTACCCCAGATGCCTGCATACTTGGATGTGCTTGTTTTAATCATCAACCATGTAAGATGCTAAATGTTGTACCTTCATTAAATGTAACCATATTGCTACACTTAGAGGTGCCTCTACTCTCTTGTATACTCTGTAGCTCCTGCTGGATTTTGCTTCTAATCCCCTTGTAGACGTTGCCATTTGTAAATGGACATTTTATGGTTGCACAAACTATCACATTGCTATAATCTTTTTATATGGACTATATACTGAAAGACCTATGAATAAATGGTTGTGGAATGAATCTCAGTTTGCATTATTTCTTATGGAGAAATTTGCTTTGATATACAAGTGCTTTGGATTACAAGCATATTTTCAGAACGAATTATGCTCACAATTCAAGGTTTTACTATAATCAGTCTTAGCTGTTTACAGCCTAGCCAAAAGCTGTACATGTAAATGTACATGATAGCCACAGTTTAGGCCCAGGGGGCTACACTTGCATTCACTAAGCTGTAGGAAAAAGTCCTTGCAGAGTGCAACTTCCCTTGCAAAGTGAGCAGTATGTTTGCCTTTTGTAAATCACCCCACTGTGTGTCTGCCTTGACAAAGCAGAGTGCTGCACTGAGGAGAAATGCAGATAGAGTAGTGCTGAGGGCACAAAGCTAAATGTTTAGCTTTGTGCATTCAGTACTGCTGACAGGAAGAAGTAGGTGCTCTTCTGCAAAGGAGAGCTTGGAAAGGGGAGTAAACACTGAGAAGGAGAGCAGACAGGGAGGTGGAGCATGCTTACTGTGGGACTAAAGCTGTATGGGACCAATAAGTCCTCATGCTTCTGCCAGGATACAGGAAATGTTCTTCTTTTTTATATTATAAGGCCCATGTCACACTGGGGCGGGAGCTGTGTCGGCGGTAAAACTGCGCTATTTTTAGCACCACTTTAGTGTAATTTTAGCAGCGGTATTCGGCCTCTTGCGGGGCAGTTTTACACCCCTGCTAGCGGCTGAAAAAGGGTTAAAACCACCGCAAAGCACTGCTGGAGCAGCGCTTTGATGGCAGTATAGTCGCACTGCCCTCTTGATTTCAATGGGCAGGAGCGGTGTATACACCGCTCCTTCACCACTCCAAAGATGCTGCTAGCAGGACTTTATTTTACCGTCCTTCTAGCGCACCGCTCCAGCGTGAAAGCCCTCAGGGCTTTCACACTGGAGACACAGCAGCGGCTGTTTCAGGTCAGTTTGCAGGCGCTATTTTTAGCGCAATAACGCCTGCAAAACGACCCAGTGCGAAAGGGGGATATGTACAGTTTACTGAGCACACCTTATTAATACAAAAACATATTTCCTTTGGAATGAGGATGGATTCCTTTACAATTTCTTTTTTGCCAACATATTTGATTAGAGTGTGTGTTATTTTTATTAACTGCATATGTTGCTAAAATGGCTATATTTATACCAGTACTGAACACTTTTGCAGAAAAAAAAAAAAAAAAAAACACAATACGTTGAATACGTTGAAACTGATAATTAAATATTTGGTTTGTTTGAGGTCTTGACTTTTTATTTATTGAAAAAAAATGACACTATCCACAAGCACATGAAATACTACATAGGTACTTTTCAAGTCAAGCTTCTTCAACATCAAACAGACTAGAGAAATTGTGAATGAAATATTCCATGCGTGATTTCAGGTAGAATTCTGCCAGCAGTGCACTGGTGTAGATTAGCCTCATCTCCTGCATCTGCAGCCAACAATTTCTTGTGATTTACTAAGTGGAATAACATCAAGAGCAGCTCAATTCCCAATGGTCTTTTTGAAATGCAGCAGCATAACCGAAGGAAAGGGGGATGGTATTATGATATTTAGAGCATGTAAGATATCACTGCTCCTGCTTGCAAATACCACATTTAATGGTCCGAGTGAATTATACAAGCATATGGTTTGATCAGACTTATTGTTACAAGTGAATGAAAAGTAGTACATTCCTTTTGTTTTTGTAAATGATCTCACTTATTGTATGTCTTATTAAACTTCCTACAAAAATGAAGCTCCAGACTAACCTAGAAATAGGCCCAATACTAACCACAAGCCAGTCTTATTTCTCTTTTTATTCAATTTTAAAAAAAAGAGCAGCTCCTACAGATAAAAACATCCAGTAAAATAATACAATACTTCTACTTTGAAAGTCTTCACTAACAAAGCATGGAAAATAATGTCTGAATTTTGTGGTGTGAGTGCAGTCAAGTTTGGAATAATTACTAGGGACATCCCTGCTTGAGTAATTTTAGTTTAGGTGCCATGATATCATCTAAGCAAACTGTAGGGCACAATTCCACTACATATTTTGTTTTACTTTTTATTCTGGTTCTGCCTCTTTCAGGCTTACAATTCTGCCTGCATTAGTCTCATAATCACAGACAATATGTTTTAATGCATTATTAAAAGGGTTTGAAAGGGTTAAACCTCAGACTTTTTATTTTTTTTGTCTTCATTGGAAAAAAATCCTGTTATTCTTCCTGTTTTGTCTATGGGACAGGAAGGATCTCACCAATAAGGAGTGCCGGTTCACACAGGGGCAGCCGGACTTGCAGCGTGACTTTTCAAGGTGATCTGCACACTACTTCAGCGGAGGCTTGCAAAATGACTTCTGTATAGACGTCAATGCACATCGCCCTGAAGTCATCCCATAATAGTACATGATCCTTTTTCTAAGTCGGAGCGACTTGAGTCGTTCCTATAAGCCCTTGTACACACGGTGGAAAAATCCAATGGAAAATGTCCGATCGGACCATGTTGTTGGATAATCTGACCGTATGTAGGCTCCATGTAGGCTCCATCGGACTGTTTCCGTCAGAATATCCGATCGACCAAGTTTGAGAGCTGTATATAAAATTTTCCGACAACATGATCCGATCGTACTTTGTAGAATCGTTTGTAGAGAATTACGATCAGACAAAGTGCCACGCATGCTCAGATCAAATTACAAAACCAAAGCTATTGACTACTAGCCTGAACGTAGTCCCGTCATAACGAACGAACGTCATCAAGTTCCGAATGATCGGATTTTCCAACAACTTTGTCCGACCGTGTGTATGCAACACCAGTTTCGGACAAAATCCGTCAGAAAAAAATCAGACAAATTTTGCTGTCGGAATGTCCGACCGTGTGTACAAGGGCTTAGAATGGTTCCATTGTACAGAATGGAGTGTGACTTGTCAGGGCGGCTAAGTCACCAGACAAATCGCCCCTGTGTGAACCGGCACTTAAAGCAATGAAAGCACTATCATTTATAGAGTTGGGAAAGTCAAATCTCTGATTTTGTTGCTGCCATTATTTTTTCCCTACTTATTGTTGGATCCTCAGGACTGGAAGTAAAAGGAAATATCAGCAGGGACACACATCAATAAAAACTTGACCAACACCACAAGTTTTATCTGGAATAACACTTTTAAGAAAAATTAAGGAAGGGGTAAAAGGGGATCAGATGTTATTTATTTAAACATACACATTTTTTTCAATGTGTTCATCATGTCAACTAATCCCTTTTGATATCTTAAAAATGTTTTACAATGTTCAAAAAGTTTTTAATGAGATGAATGTCATTGGGAAATACTTATAATGCAACAAATTCCTAAATAATCCCATTAATGTGCAATTAGTTACTAATCTTCCCTTCAAGTCTAGAAAGGAGATTCATCTGATCTGTAAATCTGCCCACACATGTTAAAGTGGTTGTAAACCCACATAAAAAAAAAAAAACCTGCAAGACAAAGGCATAATGAGCTAGTATGCATAGCGTACCAACTCATTATCAAATACTCACCTTAGATCAAAGCCCCCGCAGCGGTCCCGACACTGTTCTGCCCGGTGACATGTCTCCCAGAGTTATTTTTGGGTATTGCGGGTTCCAGCGTTGTGATTGGTCAGAACCGCAATGACGTCACTCCCGCGCATGCACGTCAGCTGAAATGCGCATGCCGCTGACGTTGGCACATTCTGATACAGGGGATATCTCCTAAAACAAGCAGGTTTAGGAGATATCCACGGTAGCTATAGGTAAGCCTTATTATAGGCTTACCTGCAGTAAAAAAAGGGTCCTGTGCTTCTTTGGCTCAGTTTCAGGTCTGAATTCAAGCAAAAATTCGGGCCTGATTTGTCACTGAAATGGAGAACAAGGACCCATGGACCCCTGCTGTGAGCCGTGTCCACACTAAGAGTGAACCCAGCCTAAAGCTGGCCTCCTTCAGATTTAAAATCAATTGATTCAAAGTGTGTGGGCCTAGATAAGCATAACTAAACAATCTATTCAATTTCAAATCTGATTTGGCAGGCCCTCACACTACAAATCTTGGAGATTAGACAATCAGACTTTACCATGTGGGTTTTTATTTTATTTTTTGTGCTTATGAATCCCTATTAGACCCATACTATATATTTGAACTATTGACTCACTTTCATTAAATTTAGTTAAAACACAAAATTAACAGCTGCTTAAAAAGGGATGAAAGAAATAACTGCCAATTTTTGATACTACAAGACTGCAAATTCAGAAAGCAATTAGCATCTTTCAATGTTATTACAGAAGAGAAAAGAAGAGTGCTGAAGCCATCACTCACACATGTCAATGCTACTAAATGGCCAATTTCACAAACAGCAAATAAGATCCAAACCACAATTCATAAAAAAAAGTGCTAGGCAGCATGCAGAAAAAATGTCATCCTCCTCAAATGAAAATACCCAGATAGCTTTCCATAGTGATACAACTGTCGCTTTAAAAGGTAACACTTAGGAACATATTGGCAGAGTCAATTTGGAATAGTATAGAAAATGCACTTGGTAAGCATAAATATGGATTGTCCTTGTCAAGATTCGTTCAGTTTGTCCTATGACATCATTACTGTGTGCTATGCAGCTCAAAAGTCTATACTCATTCTGAATTTACACTACTTATCTAAGCAAGAATGTTGCAAATTGGGCACTGTTTTAAGGTTAGATTGATTGTCATCTTGGCCTAATCTAATTCCCCTTCCTTTAGAATGTAAGCTCTATGAGCAGGGCCCTCCTGTACCTTAAAGCACTGCGTGATGCTATATAAATCGTGTATAATAATAATAACATTCATAAACCACCTCTCTAAAAACATAATGGGCAAAAAAGAAAACACTACCATAAAGCATGCATTTACTTTTAGCTGTAGATTAAACCTGTGTTATATCGGGATACACTCATTTATAATCAGGACATACCAGAGGTTATTTTTCTACAGGTGAAACGGAAATGGCAATAAATCATTTTTTTGCTTTGGATAAATACAGAACAGGAGGGACCTCTGTCAGGTTTATTGCTACGTCCCTTTTCGGGAGATTTCCCTTCCCCTCCTGTCCTGCTGCAGACAAGTTTACAAGACTATGGGATTTTACTTATTTTCTCCAAGAAAATAAACAAGCCTTGCTGAAAGCTCCCATAATACCTCAAGGGTTTATATTTATCTCACTCATTGCTAAAGGCATCTGTATCAATTTACCACAAATCACAAGACAAAAGGGTTGAGGGTGTGCAGCTCATGACAGCTTACAATCAAAACTGCAGTAATGGTGGTGAGATGTGTTCCATTTTATACAAGGAAAAATATTTGTTTTTGCCAAGTTTGGCATTATGTGCAACATTTGCTTCATAGTTTACAACCAAGTGTAATGTTAACATCAAGTAGTTTCTTATATTCAACCACCACATGGCCCCCTGTCTATACCACTGGACAGCCTGTCCTGCAGCCCTAACTCTGTGACCTTATTTTGAACAAATGAACCCACGAGGAACCAGGGCCACCTGCTGCACTGCAGCTGACTTGCCAGTTTTTTTTCTTAATGCAATGTATTCCTTAAGATAAAAAACCTTCTGTGTGCAGCAGCCGCCTCAGCACCCCCTCTTACCTGAGCCCCATCTCTATCCAGCGATGTCCACGGGTGCCTTGGTTGACCGGTTGGCTGAGACACAGCAGAGGCGCCATTGGCTCCCGCTGCTGTCAAAGACAGTTAGCCAGACGACCTGGATTTCTGGCACTTTCTCCTCTTTCTTTTCTTTCTTTTCTTTCCCCTTTCTCTGTTTTTCTTTCTCATCTCTATAGTTTTTATAGCGATTCTCACTTGCTATGCATTGTATGTTTGGTTTAGGCCACTGGGCAGCACGTACTGGGTCATGGGGGCTATGGGGCGGATGGCTGATTTTTGGTGCCCCCCGCCCCGTGACACTCCATCGCCCGAAACACTGGACTCTATGGCACATGTTTGTGCTCCGCTGCTGCCTGTCACATACCTATATTTACTTCTGTATAGCCCTACATGTGATTGTCTCTTATTGCACTACTGTACTGTTTCTATGCCTCTGTTTTCACTGATGGTGAATAAAACGTTATTTGAAAAAAAGACAGTTAGCCAATCAGGAGAGAGAGGGGTGGGGCTGAACCGGGGCTCCGTGTCTGAATGGATACAGGAAGCTGTGACTCGGGTGCCCCCATAGCAAACTGCTTGCTGTGGGGGCACTCGACAGAAGAGAGGGGCCAGTAGAGCTGAAGAGGGACCGGAGAAGAGGAGGTTCGGTGATGATCTGTGCAAAACCAACAGCACAGAGCAGGTAAGTAAAACATTTTTTTTTCTTCTATAAAAATAACAAACAAGACTTTACAATCACTTTATTGCTTGCCTACCTATGCCTACCTTGCTGCAAATACCTAGGAAGATTATGAAACAATTGAGTACTGTCCATGATACTTTTTATTTTTTTATATGCTAGTGCAAATGAAAAAAGTATCACGGACAGTACTCATTTTGTTCTGTTACATAATACAGCTAAAATCATCTCAAGTAGGAGTATAAACTTCACACATGCAACAATGCCTCCTTACCCCTCCCCCACCCCAAAAACAAAGTTCTGAGTATACCTTATATATACACATTTTAAAGCCTAAGGCTGGGTTCATTTTGATGCACTACAGTTTGACCACAGCATGGATGTATGAATGGTTTTTGTTCATTTTACCTGAATTTTTAGCTGAAGTCCCATAGACTTGTATTTGGTTGCATGTATTTGTGATGTTTTCTGAAAGCGTACTAAGATGCAGCATACAGGTAAAACCATGCACACACCTGCACTGCGACCAAGCCACATTGCATCAGTGTGAACACGGCCTAACTCCAGGTTTTAGTAAGTTTATGTCATTTGTTTGGACCAAGCTGTTCCAAACAAACTATTTCCTTCATGAATCTATGCAGCAGCTATCTATGCATCAGCTACATACAGTATACAGAGCTATGTTTCAGCAGTAGGATGAGAACTTACTCTCCAGCTCCTGGAACAAAATGGAGTCAGGCTGAGCATTGCTTAGCCATTCATAGGAGGCTTTGTATTTTATGAATGAATACAAGGCTTCTTCCGATTGGCTGAGGTGGAGATCATGACATTATCTGCCCATCTCTCCACCTCAATCAGACAATGAGAAGAAGCTTTGTATTCAAAGAACACAAAGCCTCCTGTGAATGGCTGAGCATTGCTCAGTTCAACTCAATTTTGTTCTGGGAAAAAGACAGGCAGTTCCTGCATCTCTGAAGGAACACAGCTCTCTATACTGTATGTAGATAATGCCAAATACAGTTTATACAGTGCTGACAGCCACTGCATGAGTTGGAAAAAGTGTAGGAAATATGTTTGGATCAGCTGGGTCCAAACAATCTATTTCAAGTTTACCAATACCAGGACTTAGGCTTTAAAAACCATCCCTGCATCATGGCATCATAAATTCAACCAGTTATGGGATACTACATTTTTGAAGACTGAAGTTTTAACATATTAATTAAGCCTGATAAATATCTATATAAGGCATAACAGTTTTTATATAAGCATGTAAATTCTGGTGTTATTACAATATGACAAACTGTATAAGCGGTTCTTCATCTTTTTAATAACGGAGAATAATCTTTTCATTCTAGTGGCCTTGTCATGTGACATGCCGATGTAGGAATATTGATTAAAACAGTCTAGTTTATTTACAGTACAGATAAGTAAGAGGCATTCAATATCTGACTAATGGTGAACAAAAGCTCCAGTAAGATGATACCACTAAATACCCCTATATGGACACATGCCAGTACAGCTTGTAAGCTATTAGACATTTATCTATTAAAGCTAATCGGCCCAGAGGGAATATCACTGGCATTGTTTTGAGTTTGTTTTCATTGTCTTTCTATACCGCTTATTTAATATTTATACAAGAATGAGAACAATGATGTTCTCCCACAATGCATTGCTCTCAAGCAAAGAGAAAAATATGTGTGAAGTATCACATGAAGCTTTATCTGGAGACTGATAGTCTGCTCTGCCAAAGCACAACTTGTGTCTCCTGTATCTATTTCAGGGCATTAACTGCCAGCTTTCTGCCAATGTGAAACCCTTTCTTCAGTTTTAATATTTAAAATGATTTATAATTAAGAAAAGAAGAGCCATCATAACCATGAGCTCATTTTTGGATCAAAAAATAAACTAGTTTTGACATCCAAATAAAACGTCAAATTGAAAGGTAGGTGTGATAGACCCAACCAAGACAAGGGCTTTTGGAGTGGACTGCAGGGTAGCCTCTTGCCTACCATGAGCCCTGGCTTTTGAGAGGACACTATTCTTTAGTAGGGGTGTGCCTGGGGGACCTTTTGGAGTGGTTTCACTTTAGATTTGGGTCCATGTCTCCCCAAAACACACAGACTCTGGGAACCTTGGACCTGGATACATATTTGGGGCCTCTGTGCCAAATCCGGCAATGACTGCTTCACCCCCCACCCCAGACTCAGAACAGATGTTAATATAATCAGCTCAAAACAATCGGATGCTGGTGTCTCCTGCTGTTATGTGTAATCCGTTTATTAAGGTGTCTTTCTCTCATTGAATAATTCCCCATTGTGTGCCTCCAAGGTGTGAATCCCCATTGTTAACTGAGTCGCCTATTGTTTTGGTCTGCTAGCATTGTGTCCACTTCACCTCATTACCAAACTATTGTGGGATCCCTGATTAATCAAAGCATTGTCTGGGTATTAGGCTGTTGATTCGCTTACTGTTTACAGTTTGCATTGTTTAAGAAAATTTCAGGGGTGTCCAAACTTTTTAAAAAAATGCCAGATTTGATGAAGTGAACATGTGTGAGGGCCAACCATTTTGCCTGACATTCTTTGAACCATTAAAATTTAATGCAAATGAACTAATACAGTGCCCAACAAGAATTTTCTTGCCTTTGTGGCTGTGTGTGGTGAAGAGACTAAGGATGAGCTTGGGCGTTTTATTTGGATATACCATATTTATCAGCGTATAACATGCACCGGCGTATAACAAGCACCTTCCCTTTAAGAGGGAATTTTCAGGAAAAAAACTAAAATTTTAAATAAAGAACTGTGAAGCAAAATAAGGGTCAGTGCCCATCAATGCAGCCTAATCAGTGCCTATCTGCAGTCTCACCATTGACATGAATGCAGCCTCACAAGTGCCATGAATGCAGCCTCACAAGTGCCATTAATGCAGCCTCACCAGTGCCATGAATGCAGCCTCACAAGTGCCATGAATGCAGCCTCTGAATGCAGCTTCACCATGGCCATGAATGTAGCCTCACAAGTGCCATGAATGCAGCCTCACCATTGCCATCAGTGAAGCCTGATCCATGCCCAGCTACAGCCTCGGAGGGGACAGGGAGGAGGGTGGGACAAGTGCCAACAGTTTACATACAGGAGAATCTCCTGTTTACTCGGCGGCCTCTTTAATACAAAGTCCCGCCTACTATGATAAACAGAACAGTCACCCAATGCCAGCCCAGGAGACGGGACTTCCTATTACATCCTACTTCCTAGGCACTAGTCCTGCCCCCTCCCTGTCCCCTCTGCCAGAACTGAATGATAAATACGGTATATGTCTTTTGTGGCCCTCCAGTGCTGCACGGCACCCGGGGATTCATTGGGGGCTACAAAAGATATATATCCAAATTACCAGTGGGGCCGTATGAAATTGGCCCACGGGCTAGACTTTGCACATGCCTGGGATGATGTGATCAAGCTCTTACCCGATTTTGTGTGCTATATATTCTGTGTGAATTTACTTATAAAGTCAGTTCCGGTTTGCACCAAAGCTAGTGTCGTCTAGTTCTTGAGTGCAATGCTCATCTATAATACCTGGTTCCTAAGTCCAGAGTGGAGGAAGTTGTATCTTGGCAGAAGCACCCAAGCTGGGTGCCAGGCGGTCTGCCAAAGTAGTCATTTGAATGTACCTTTGGCTAGATGCCTCAGTGTCCCATGTGCTGTAAAATTCAAAGCTGTTCTTTTATTCCCCTTTGCACCTCCCTGTTGGGCCATAACTTTTGATCTTGAGGAAATCGCCAAGGTTTGCATAGTAGTACCCTATGTTTACAGTCATGTTATCAGCTTGATAACTGTAATGTAAAAAAAAATAAAAGTAAACGAATATGGCGCACCAGCCTCATACAATACCATAAAAACAATTCCATAAATAAATAAAATGCCCATGTACTCACAAAAGGTACACAACATAGTGCATGTAACAGATCCAGTCCCAGCACAGTAAGCGTGTCCATCCGCAGGGGCACAGCTGACACGTTATAAGGGCAGTGCCTTCTTTGTAAGAGTTGACCAGAACCCCTTCCTAACATTCTATATATAGCGGTGCACTAAATGCAATAAGCCTACAAGTCCAACCCTCAAAGGAAGGGGCAGAGCCTAAAGTTGTCACAGAAACTCTCAATGCACATAAGCAAAGCCAAACCCCTGCTGTGTACCAATCCTGGAATGAGTAGAGTATACAATTGTGATGGCAAATATATATGATGTAAAATATATACGGTAATCATTATTAAAAGCCCAGATAAATTTTGTGTACTACAATTATAGTGTTTTTTTTTGTTTTTTTACTGAAAATATGGGTTTGATAAACAGTTGTGTTAATATTGTGTGACATAAGCAAATTATTTGATACCACCATTACTGCGTTCAGAAAAAAATATATTGTATAGGTGGTTATAATTAACCCTTAGGTCCAAAATGGGCCATTAAACTTGTGTCCACAAAAATAAGGAAACTCTTTCTAGGATCACAGGTTCTTGCTACGGAAGCATTTAAAGTGGACCTGAACTAAAGAAATACATAAACAAATACGATTTTCAATATTATAGGGAATATGATATGATGTATGATAAAAATGTTGATTGTCCCTCAGCAGTACCCTAAAAAGGTTAACCTTTTTTCTTTAACCCCCCCCCCCCCCCTCCCAGGAAAAAAAAAACAGTGCAATTTCTGTTCTTACAACTGTCTATATTTACACCACTGTGAGAAACACAAATGCATCTGAATGATAGTATCACAAGATTTGTAGTGACATTTGGTCTGGAATTGGGTTTCCTTTACAATTTCTACTGCTGTCTGATTGTTCCTCCACCAGTCATCAGATCATCAGTAAATGGAAGGACAGGAGGGCAGCTCTGACAAGAGGAAGCAAACTCGTACCCCTATGAAGATGGCTGCCTCCACAAGGAGACAATGTAGAACAAGGCATGGTAAACCAGTGACGGTGGCTAGATCATTTTTTTTGGAGCCTACGGACAATACTGGTGACTAGTGCTTTGGCCTTGGTCTGCCTTTTTAGGCAGAACTCCTAGAGTTTAGTTCCATTTTAAGGTAACTGTTTACTCAATGGTAAACTAGCATATTGGCTGGTTGAATGAGTGATTAATCAAGCATAAAAATGTTTAGGTTATTCACAAGAGAAGGACAGTACATACTGAAGTAGTCTAGAGTTACCACCAAGCTCCAGCCAAAATGTTTTTGCGGGGAAAAAATAGAACCTCAGATAGTTATGCTGTGCTTCCACTGGGGACATTTCTCCTCCATTTATATATCAGTGATCTGGGGTTATCTGTGTGAGGTCTGAGGTACAGGAAGCAATAAGGAAGGTCTATGGTGGGAACAGAAATGCTAACAAAATATATTTTTCTACAATGAGAATGGTTTATACACTTCATGTTGTTGCGATTGTTTTATCTAACTTTCTGTGAACCTACTCCCCCCTATTACTTGGCTTGATCTTTCCAGGATAAGCGAGGGTAAATCCCCTCACAGGAGTCACAGACAGCTGTGCAAACCCTACAAAATTCTGACCTTACCCCACCCTATTGAACACTAAAAAAAGCTTTGGTTGCAGTTGGGAGTTACCTTCTTAACATATATATGAGTGACTGACAACCACTGGTATCCAGTATATGAGTATTACATTGAAAAGAAAACACACATGGCCTTATGGTCAATCCCAAGCAAAGTCTCTTGCTTATGAGTACCTTTTATATGGGGTGACCTAAAAGCCTATTGAGTGTCACCGCTATTCAGTTATTTAAAAGTGCTATGATAAAATGAAGTATGCACTTCTGCATCCTGTCCGATGTTGAATCATTAACCATATCAGTCCATGTAAAGAAAGAAAACACCTTGTGAGCCATCTAGATTTTTAGAATAATATATCTTAGTTGACCTTAAAGTGGTTGTAAACCCTTACATGTACCCAGTGAAGGGACTGACCTCACTTAATACACAGATTAAACAAATCCTCCTACATAAGTTGCACCTGTTTATCTGCAGTCTTCTCTTCTCTACATCCATTCAAAGCGCAGAATTTGTAAAACTTGTCTGACTTGTCAAAAACAGGGGGTGGAGAGCTGAAGTTACACTCTGCAGAGCTCAATGAGGAGAGTTCTGGGAACTTATAGAAGGGATGGGACACACACCCTTTACACAGCACACAGGAACAGAGCTTAGGCTGCCAATCAGCTTGAGATCCCTCCCATCCCCTTTTTTCTCATAGTGTCAGAAAAAATTGTCATACGTGATTCATGCCAATAACAGAGGAGAGAAGCAGCAGACAGAAATGACACTATAGAGGGATATGCTTTGTTCATATTTAATGTCTGATGTTTCAACCACTTTAAAGGAACTTTAAATAGAAGGTTTACTTATCTTATAAACCTGAAACCCTTCATGGAAAACAAGAAGAGATTATTAAAAAATAAAAATAAACTCCACTTTTCCACAAAGAGTTGGAAGTATGTTAGCCTCACAAACATGCAAACAGTCAGAAGACAAAGTGGAATTCTCTTTTTCTTCCCAATGTTAGATTTTTTTTTAAATGCACTTTTTTTTTTTCCATGGGACTGGGGGTTTCTAAGACAAAAACTTGAATATTCATGCAAGGTAAATTTTAAGGTGATGATTGGTTTTTCACAACATTTTACTAAAATACTCTACACAACACAACTATAAAAAAAAAACGGAATGTATTAAAGCTGGTCGGGAAACACTTTTCCCCCAAGTCTGTACTATTCCATAAACTACTATCAGAAAGCATGACAGCAATCAGACAAAAAAATGTAAGTCAATGAACACACATATCTCAGTGCACTAATAAACTCTTTGTCCAGAGAAGTAGAAATTTAGGAATGGCCTTAAGTCCTACCTACTCGGGTGCCATATTGCCATCTCTTTATATATCTCAAATTTCAAACAGCAGAAAAAAAAAAAGAAACAGTAAAAAAACAACATAATGAAAGGGTGACGCTCTTTCTAGAGTTTGAATGTACTGTTCGTATAAATATGAGACAAGCATATACTGCAAAAACTCAGTCTGAATGTTAAATGAGATTCCTTTATCTTATTTGGAATTCATCCTACAACAGACCTTGGTAAGCCACTAGGCTTGTTTCAAATGGGTTCCAGCTTGTGTAGAAGTAGTGTGAACAGCAAGATTTGACAAAACATTTGCAGAGCTTTCAGCAAGCTTTGTTGAAGCTTTTAAAGTACCGTTCAGCTCCAGTTTGTAAATGTTAAACACAGATCCTAACGGGAGTGTTGATTGCCACTTTAAACAAGCTGCTAGCAAGCTTCAGAACTTCTTGAAGCTTGTTGTAAACCTGCCGAAGCTTGCTAGCAGCTTGTTTAAAGTAGCAGTCAACACTCTGATTGGGATTTGTGTTTAACATTTACAAACAGGAGCTGAGCTCAGCTGACTAGTACTTTTAAAACTTCAACAAAACGAAAAGCTCTGCAAATGTTTTGTTAAAGCCGACTTTTTACACTGTTCTTATACAAGCTGAAACCCATGTGAAACAGTCCTTAGGCTAATAGCTATTTGTGCATAGGTAAAGAAAAAAACAACAATATCATTTGAAAACCTTAAAGTACAACCAAAGACACATTTTTATTTTTTTTAGTCTTGGATCGAGTGAAGAGAGATTATACCCCCTGTCAGGTTTTATTGTTGACTGTGCGCTGTTAGGGAGATTCACACTCCCCATTGTCCTGTTTACAATTATAATTGAAAGTGAAAGTAAAAGAAAATCCCAAATGTTAGATTGTCCACAGAAAAGTAATAGAGGAGAAATCTTCCAATAAGGAATAGTGACCTGGAGGTCCCCATGGAATTCTCTTAATTTTCAGGGATTTCCTCTCACTTCCTGTTTGGCCAGGGACAGGAAGTAAAGGAAAATCTTTGCAATGGCACACAGATGATGTTATAATCCGCTCTTACTCTATCCAAAATGGAAAAAAACGTTTTCCTATAGTTCTACATTAAAGGGGTTGTAAAGGTTTGTTTTTTATTTTCTACATAGGTTCCTCTAAGCTAGTGCATTGTTGGTTCACTTACCTTTTCCTTAGATTTCCCTTCTAAATGTTTTTTTTCTTTGTCTGAATATCTCACTTCCTGTTTCTCCTCAGTAAACTTCTCACCATCATCCGAGCTGGTGGTTAGTCAGCCAGAACAGCTTACTGAACAGCTTACTGAGGAGGAACAGGAAGTGAGAAATTCAGACAAAGAAAACAAAGAAAAAAAACAGTTATAAGGGAAATCGAAGGAAAAGGTAAGTGAACCAACAATGTACTAGCTTAAAGGAACCTATTTAGAAAATAAAAAACAAACCTTTACAACCCCTTTAAATCTAAACTCTAGGTATGATCTTCATCGCATAGTTACATTGTAAGTATTTAGTAGCAAGCGACACCCCCCCCCCCCCCCCCAACCAGGCAGTGTGTAGCGGGAAGGTCGTTCAGCACAGGACCTGGAAGATTGTAGCCATCACTGTAATAGTGCCAACTACTACAGCGATTATCAGTAAGGATGAGCCTCAGGTGTGTTTGCAACCGCACGTGCAGAGCCCGCCAGGAAGTCGGCACTGCGGAACTCTTATCACAGGCAGTGAGACATTTACCCGATTTGCGGCTGCAGAGATCAGGAAATGTCTCACTGCCTGTGATTAGCGCTGTGCAGTGCCGACTTCCTGGCAGGCTCTGCACCTACGGTTGAGCTCAGCCTTAATTATCAGCTTCCCCAGTGGCTTCTTTGGTGCATACTTTTATGGATCCAAGCTGGACCACTATCACAGATCATACCTGGAGTTAGTTCAGCTTGAACTTTTATTTGTTTTTTTTGGAGGTGTTGCAGCAACGGTCTGCTACACATTTTGATCTACATTATAAACTCGATCTAGATTAGAAATATTATTTATATACATTTTTAGTATTTAGAAAATACCAATATATTAGTTGGCTCTTTACAAGCACGCAGGACTGTACAGTCCCGGTATAGCCAAAGAAGTTTACAGCCTAATGCTCCATTCACACCAGGGGCAATTTAGGACAAAGCTAACAAAAACTGGGGTTTTGTGGGAGAAAACCCAAGCAAACACAAAACAAAAATACAGAACATACAAAATTCATGCAAATGGTATCTCAGCTGGGATTTAAACCTTCCAGAGTTCCAAAGCAAGAGTGCTAACCGCAACTAATCATGTTTGCCCACTTTTTTTTATTTTTGTTTTTATTAGTATTTATTTCTTAGTGGCTGCAACCTTAAAATATAAATGTCACTGCAAGCCCCTCTCCTTTATCTAGCGATAACACAGTGTAAGTGTTTTTTGTTTAAATCAATGCCTCTAAATACCTTTTTTTCTCAGAGATCTTCAGGCCGGTCACATGACTCCTGGACGCTCTCCTACTCCCATCCTGTAGCCTGTGGATTGGAGTAGGAGAGCGCCCGGGAGACCGACCTGAAGATCTCTGAAAAAGGCTGCATAAAACAGAGGGGTGGGCAGTGACACTTTTGAAAGTTTCTTTTAGTACTTATAGCGGCGGGGGGCGTCAAAGATGGCTCACACAGATACAGGAACTGACAGGCGGCCGGAGGCGGGGAAGAGACACAGCGGATGACAAAGGCACGCAAACTGACCCACGGTGTCAGGGCATGAAGCCCTTCTATAGGTGTAGGAAATGTACATACCTTATGAGGCCTGACTGGAATAAGTCCAGGACGTTGCTAAGTGAGGCCTAGTCGTCACTGCTCACCTCCACCATCACATGACTGAACTCTCAAATGCTGAGCTCAGAGCTACTGCATCAGGGGAGAGAAAGAGCATGTGAGGGGGTTTGAATCAGAGAAAGGAGCTCGCGCCTGTGATGGTGGAGGTGAGCGGTGATGACTAGGCCTCACTTAGCAACTTCCTGGAAGTATTCCAGTCTGGATTCATAAAGTATGTAAATGGCCTACACCTATAGCAAAGGTATTATTCATCTTTAGTCATAGCTGAGCAGTTTGTTTTAATCTACAAACATCCCTTACCTGCATAGGTAGGTTTTCTGTACGTGAACTAACCTTTCAAAATAGATATACACATACAGAAAAAAAAAAAAGAATACATATAATACTCTCTTATTTGCATCTAAGCCCCTGTACACACGGTCGGAGATTTCGACAACCAAATCCGTCGGATTTTGTCCGTCGAATTTTGTCCATCGGATCTTGTCCGAAACTGTTGCATACACACGGTCGGACTAAATTGTCGAAAAATCAGATCATTCAGAATGTGATGACGTAATTTCGTTACGATGGGACTACTTTCAGGCTAGTAGCCAATAGCTTTGATGTATGAATTTGATCTGAGCATGCGTGGCACTTGGTCCGATAAAAATTCTCTACACATGATCAGAGTATGTCCAGTTGGTCGGGAAATATTTCCAACAAGTTGGAAAATTGGGTCAGACGAATATTCTGACGGAATCAGTCCAATGCATACCACACACAGTCGGATTATCCGACAACACGGTCCGATAGGACACATTCCGACGGATTCTCAGACCGTGTGTACACGGGCTTACACTTCCAAATATACCACTGAATTTGGGGAGGTGGGCACAACATTTAACCACTTTCTGACCACCCACTGCAAATATACTGGGGCAGAGGGGCCCTTTGTGACAGATCATGTACCTAGTTCGTGAGCTTACACTTCCGGGTCTGGGGCAAAACACGTGCCGCTAGCAACCTGCTCCTGCTGTGATTACACACAGCGGGAACCCAGTGAAAGGTTCCATGGACTCACTCGCCAATTGTACAGTACACAAGGCAGATTGCCATTCTGTTAGTAGGGAAGGTATTGATCCTGTGTTCCTGCAAAGCAAGAACATGGATCAATGCCTTCCCATAGTAAAAGCACCTCCCCACAGTGAGAAAGCACAGGCTAGGCACACAGTCACCCCTAATGTTAACCCTTCCTAGCCAGTGTCATTAGAACAGTGACAGTGCATATTTTTTTTAGCACTGATCACTGCATTAATGTCACTGGTCCCCAAAAACCGTCAAAAGTGTCTGTCTGATTTTCATCCACAATAACGCAGTCCCACTATAAGTCACTGATCGCTGCCATTACTAGTAAAAATAAAATAAAATTTTTATATATATATATATTTATATATATATATTTATTTTTTATACACATACATACACACACCATAGTTTGTAGACACTATAACTTTTGCGCAAAACTATCAATATATGCTTTTTGGGCTTTTTTTTTTTTTAACCAAAAATATGTAGCAAAATACATATTGGTCTAAACTGAAGAAATGTTTTGTTTGTCTTTTTTTGTTTATAGCACAAAGACTAAAAACCGCAGTGGTGATCAAATACCACAAAAAGAAAGTGCTATTTGTGGGGGGGGGGGGGGGGAAGGACATTCATTTTTTTTTTTGGGCACAGTGTTGCACGACTGCGCAATTGTCAATCAAATTAACGCAGTGCGGTCTTGCAAAAAATGGCCTGGTCATGAAGGGTGGGAGGGGGATAAATCCTCCTGGAGGTCAAGTGGTTAGAAAAGACAGAGACAACCTTGTTTTGCTGAAGCAAATTTAAACTTCAACAAGAAAATGTCATCAGTTTCCATCCCTTTATTATACACCTACTTTTTTTTTATACAGCTGCCAAAAATGAACAAACAACCATCTATTGTGATTGATGTATTTAGTTAATCAGATGACACATGATGCATACAGCAAATGATGCAATGAAGAGACGTTTCTCAGGGCATGAATTTGCTATCAATAATCTGGACAGTGAAGCAAATGTATTTCTTAAGCATGCAGAACAGTTGTCTTTTGAGCAATGCTTGGAGTTGGATTTTCCCTACCACACATTTCTGTTGCATTTTGTGGTGGAATGTGTATAACACCACAACACCCTAATACAAATTCACCATATGCTTACCACCCAGTGCAAAACAAAACCAGTCATGAATATGGGCAAAAGAAATGGAGCATGTGATTAAAAAAATACATAAGTAAAGACTATGGGGGTTATTTTCCAAAGGAAAATCCACTTTTCACTGAAAGTGCAATTGGAAGTAAAGTCACTGTAGATCCGAGGAGGACATGCAAGGAAAATAAAAACACCATTTTAGCTTGCACATGATTGGATGATAAAATCAGCAGAGCTTCCCCTCATTTCAGATCTACCCCTTAGATTTAGAGCGACTGCACTTCCAAGTGGATTTGCCTTTCGTAAATAACCCCCTATGTCAGAGATGGCGAACCTTGGCATTCCATATGTTTTGGAACTCTTCAGTGTAGTTGAGCATCATGGGAAATGTAGTTCCAAAACATCTGGAGTGCCAAGGTTCGCCATCACTGCCCTATGTGTTAGGTGGTTGATGGATCCTGTGAGAAGTGCAGCTGAGGATATATGCAGATGCTGACTTTTCTTGTAAAAGTCAAGCTTGGCCTCTTCCTCTTCCATCTTTTGATAAGCTTTTATTGGTGAATGAATTTAGTGATTACAATACAGAACCAACAGGGAGATATGGGTGACAGGAGAAATAGTGCATAGCTCATTTGTGACATTTACATATAATTTATGTTGCCTTCATCTTAGACCCCTTTCATACTGAGGCGCTTTACAGGTGCTACAGCGCTAAAAATAGTGCCTGCATAGCGCCTGCAAAGAGCCTTTCCTGTCTATTCAATGTGAAATGCATTAAGAGCTAACTGCGCATGCATGGGTTTTCTGAATGGTCCTGTCATCTTCTGGGACACATACAGGTCCCAGAAGGCAGTGGGGGGGAGCAGTCAATGCAAAGTGGAAATTACGTACCTCACCGCGGTGAAGTAGGATGGAAGTCTAGCTTGAGAAGAACAGAAAAGGTATAAAATGACAAAAAAAAAACAAAAAACAAAGTGACTGGCCTCAGACGATACACAAAAGTGAAGCAAACATTGTCCTGAGTTATTTACAGCCATTTTTCCTCTACTTCCTAACTCAGAGATGAAAAGGGTTTTCCACAGACTCACACAGCAGGGAGCGGGGAGCTATAGTTACACAATAACAAGAGAGCTGATTGGAGGGATGCATCCCCTTCACACAGCACATAGGAACAGAGCTGAGGCTGCCAATAAGCTGGAGCTCTCTCCCCTGTCAACGTTTCAGCTCTTGGGGTCAAGAAAACTTGTCAGCTGTTACCCTATAGCCAATTTGTCCACATGCAGTACGGGATACTTTCCATATGTATCGCTATGCCCAAGAACTGTGTCACAAAGTCAGGTCTATGATATCAAGGGGTGAATGACACAAACATACAAGCCCCGCAAGGGACAAATATTGCTTTGTACCCGATTAATCTACACCTAGACCACCTAGGCTTAGATACCTAGAAGTCTCCATACTTTGTTTGCAGCATGATTGGACAGAAGGGACTCATGTAGCAGAGGAATAGACAGCAGAGAGAAATGAGACATTGTGTTCTGGGGAGAGGCAAGTAAACACTATAGAAATATGTGCTTTGTTCTGATTTCATGTCTGAGGATTCCAACCACTTTAAGTATAGCTCAGTATGACAGCAAGGATACTAGCTTTACTGAAATTGTCACTGGGCATGCTGGCTCTGCCTCGACAACACTACATAAAATCAGAGGCTCCCCATAAGAACAGGAAAAGAACCGAGTTAAGAATCCATATACATACAGTCTGATGAGAGTGACAAACATTCAGTGTCCACAAAAATGCTCTCCCTTTTTCCTGCTATAAATTAATTTTATCATTAAAAATCTTTGACTCTTTGATGGTATTTTTTTTTCCAACACTGTCATTGCATGTCTATGTAGTTTATTTTTTTAATTTCTGTGTCTACTCCAGGGACTCTATTCATTTCCTTTCTTGGAGATAAACAGGAAGTGAAAGGAAAACTCTACAAAGTGTTGGGAATTCACCTCATGGACAGTTGTCACCTGAATAGGTGTACTGGTGACGGCTCTAAAACGTTGTATTTCCTGTCACTTTCTACATTGACAGGACACATACAGCAAAGAAAAAAAAAACATAGCAGGGGTTATAAACAATCCCCACACTATCCAAAACTTAAAGTGTTTCTAAAGTCACATTGGGGGTTATTTACGAAAATAAAATCCACTTTGCACTACAAGTGCAAAGTGGATTTTATTTTCGTAAATAACCCCCAATGTGACTTTACACTACAAGTGCAAAGTGCACTTGAAATTGCAGTTGGAATTGCAGTCGCTGTAAATCTAAAGCCGCGTACACACGGGCGGACTGTCTGGCCAACTAAGTCCGTCAGACAATCCGACGGACAGTCCGTCCTACTTTTGAATGAACGGACTTGACCACACACGATGAACAGACAGTCCGTTGAAAGCTTGCGCGATGACGTGTACAGCACGTACGACGGGACTAGAAATAGGACGTCCAATACACAGCAATGCAACCTTTCGCCGTGTAAATGCTTTCTGAGCATGCGCCATACTTAGTCCGTCCAACTTGCCTACTCACGAGCGGACTGTCCGCTGAAACCAAAGTTGGACGGACAATATTACGGAAATTCCGAAAGACTTAGTCCGCCAGACTGTCCGCTGAAAAAGTCCGCTGAAGCCCACACACGAGCGGACTGTCCGCTGAAATGTGTTTCAACGGACTAAGTTGGACAGACAGTCCGCCCGTGTGTACGCGGCTTAAGGGGTAGATCTGAAATGAGGGGAAGCGCTGCTGATTTTATCATCCAATCATATACAAGCTAAAATGCTGTTTTTTATTTTCCTTGCATGTCCCCAGTCGGATCTACAGTGACTGCACTTTCAAGTGCACTTGTAGTGCAAAGTGGATTTTCCTTTAGTAAATAACCCCCATTGTGACTTTATACGCATCTCCTCCAAATTATGCTGCCATTAACTACAGTGTGTGTGTTTTTTTTAAAAGTCAGATTTTGGGCATCCCCTGAAACAAAAACATTTTTTGGCGAGACGCTCCAAAAGGAAATGCAAACTAAAAGGGATGCAGACTGTGCCACTTTCCTCATTAGAGCCCTGCAGCAGCTGATTGATAATCATAAATCACTCCAATTCACATTCATTTTGCACAAGGACACAAACAGTCTTTCAGAATAACAAAAGGTAGGAACCTGCAAATATTAAATCAGTTACAATATACCAATTATCAGATATATTTTTTCATGCTAAGTGCATGCTTATTAGGTAATGTATGAGTTGAACACTATCATGTATGTATTACCTGACAAGGAGATCACGCTATTCCCCCTGACAATGCCTTTATTTTCCAGTCTTTCAAGAAAAGACAAAGCCATCTTTGTACAGATATCATCCAGGGTCACCTACCTAGACTGAGATGCTGACTCAAAGGGGACACAATCATGCAAGCCCCTGCTGCTTCGTCAATAGTCTTTGTGCTCCTGGCTATGTGTGTGCATGTTGTCTCACCCAACTCTGGCCCTGTACACTGTGTAGTCTGAATGAACGATGACTGAAGAGAAAGACTTAAGCCTCGTCACCACAGAGACAAGACTTAAAGTAATTGTCTGCCAATACGTCTAAAGACCAGAAATACATCCTTGTATTGCACTTATCTGAAGTAAAACTACATTGGATTCAACTTCTGTGAATTATTGAAGAGTTAAGTTGCTTGTGGATGCTGCCCAGACAACAAGTGGCCATGCTGTCCCCACATACTAATACCTCGTACACACGATCGGATTTTCCAACAGGAAATGCTGGATGTCACGCTGTTGGCGATAAATCCAACCATGTGTATGCTCCATCGGACAATTGTTGTCGGACTTTCTGCCAACAAAGTTTGGCTAGGAGGTTTTAAAATTTTCCACGGACAAATGTGTGTTGTGATTTTCTGTGTGCATGTGTACACAGGTCTGTCAGGCAAAAGTCCAAAGTACAAACACGCATGCTCGGAAGCAAGGACGAGCCGGAAGCAGTCGGTCTTGTAAACTAGGATTTGTAATGGAGAATTAACATTTGTGACGTGGCATATTATGAAATCTTGAAATGCAGCGCACGATTCTCTTCTTCTTTAATGGGATAATAATGAAGCTGCTTTGCTGGGGATACTGATGGAGTTATTGCAAATTAATTTTCAAAGGTTTTTTTTTTCTAGTGATATCAAGAATAATATTATTATGCTTTTTTTTTATTTTTTTATTTGGGCAAGTTGCCACAACACCATTATCCTGTAGTTTTTAAGATCAAAGATACAACTATGTTGGTGACCCTTGTCAATTTTACGTTGTATTTTTTTAAATGTAACTGCCTACTCCCAAACTGTAATTTGAAGTAAAACACATAGCCAAGTATTATTCTCCCCATTTTTTTTATTGTGCATTAAAAAAAGAAAACAAATAAAATTGGGTGCGCTATCTGCCAATAGAACTTAGATAAAAAGTGCATTTTATCCATCCAAAAATATAGAAAATATACCAACTCAATCATTACTCAACCAAAAAAATAATGTCAAAGCAAAAACTCCAAGGCCAATAATAAATAACACATTATCTCCTCCGATTCTGCAACATGTCTGGTTGACGAATGGGCATTTAGAAACGAATTGAAAGGCGCAAACTGAAAAGCGTGAAATGAAAAGCGAGAATCAACACTCACCAAACTTCTACTAACATGAAATTAGCAGAAGGAGCCCAAAGGGTGGCGCTAAAGAGCTGAAAAACCACATAGTACGTCTAGTACGTTACTACGTTCATAATTGTTGGCCAACAATTGTGCGGCCGTGTGTATGCAAGACAATTTTGGGCCACCGCCCTTCGAACAAAATTCCACGGTTTTGTTGGCCAACAAGCCGATCGTGTGTACGAGGCTTATGGCAGGCCATACATGGGTCGAATTTCTAAAGAATTTTCTTTTGAAAACCTTATCTAAGAATTTTCGTTCGTATTTCGCACCATTAGTGAGCTGCAGCAACACCCGATTTGTGTGCGGCCATCGAATAGGAGTAATCGGACATGTTGGAAATTTGTTGAAAACAAACGATTTTCCAGTCAAGGATGGGAGAATCGTACGAGAAATGTAATTGAAAAAGAAATGTGCAAGAAAAGAAAATTCCCAGAAAGAAAAAGAAGATTCCCAGCCACGAAAATTCTTTTTTGTAGGTGAAACTGAAGGCTTGGTTGGTCGAATTTTGAAATCAATGGTGGTACCATAGGATTGCAAAACACACAAATTTTCTGATTTTCAAAAGAAAATTCTTTCGAAATTCGATCACGTATGGCCAGCCTAAGAAAAGGTTTCCTTATCAGCAGACTTATAAAAGTATTCTCCTATAGTGCTCCTCTAGTCACAGTCACCAACTGAAGCTCAAGTACTATTTTCTACTGCTTTTTATTTATAGAAAATGGGCCTTTTTGGAAAATTATACTATATATTGTAACATGTACCGTATTTATCGGCGTATAACACACACTTTTTTCCCCCCTTAAAATCAGGGGAAAATTGTGGGTGCGTGTTATACACCGATTCCCCGCCGATTGTCTACTTCTCTGCGGCTTTTCTGCCATTCTCGTCGGCTTTCGGCTATTTTCAGCCACACTCGGCCGTTCTCGTCGGCTTTCGGAAAGCCACTGAGAGCGGCCAAAAATAGCCGAAAGCTGCCAAGATACACAGGACATCCGTTCTGTATCTCGGCGGCGCCATTTTTAAATGGCAAGCTGGGGCGGACACTGTCTGATGGGGGACAGTATTTGACACATCACTGGCAAAGACACTGACAAGGCTGCAAATGACTGACAAGGCTGCAATGGAAGGCTGCAATGGAAGGCTACAAATGACTGACAAGGCTGCAGTGGAAGGCTGCAATGGAAGGCTGAAAATGACTGACAAGGCTGCAAATGACTGACAAGGCTGCAATGGAAGGCTGCAATGGAAGGCTACAAATGACTGACAAGGCTGCAATGGAAGGCTGCAAATGACTGACAAGTCTGCAATGGAAGGCTGCAAATGACTGACAAGGCTGCAATGGAGGGCTGCAAATGACTGACAAGGCTGTACATGACACTGACAAGGCTGTATTAATGGGCATCGCTGGTTGCGCCCATCCCCAGCCGCCTTTGGCCCTTCTCGGCGGCTTTTGGCTACCTTTGGCCGTTCTCTGCAGCTTTCGGCCGTTCTCGGCAGCAGAAAGCGGATGAAAGCTGCCGAGAACAGCCAAAGGTGGGCGAAAGCCGCCAAGATACACAGGACATCCGGCACCGTATCTCGGTGGCGCCATTTTTAAAAGGCAAAGCTGCAAATAAAACTGACAAGGCTGCAAATGATGGACAAGGTTGCAAATGACACCGACAAGGGTGCAATGATGGACAATGCTGCAGATGGACACTGATAAGGCTGCATTGATGGGCATGTAAATGTAAGTTTTTTTTTCTTTAAAATTCCCTCCTAAACTTGGGGTGCGTGTTATACGCCGATAAAATACGGCAATTCATCTATTTGTGGATACTTGAAAAGATAACATTAATTCACATTATGGGGAGGTTCAAATGTTTTCAGTAAACAAAACTTTTTTATCACTTTAAAGAGTGATTTTCCATCCACTGGTAATGTGAATGCATTAGCTCTTTCTACTTGCAGCTCTTTGTATAGTGTAAAGAAAGGGTTCAAGCATTACAGATTTGCACCTATTTAAAAGACATCCCAGCAATCCTTTATTAACATGGTGAGTCACAATGTTCCCTTCAAACCATATGCTTTTTTTCCCAGATGCTTGTTGTCAAGGTACTGACATACCACTTCACTTTAATCAGATTCTCGGCCTTAGAGAATTACCAGAACTGTACAATACATTACATTTTTACCATCTCACAGTCGGAAATTTTCATTTGCTAGACGGCAGAGAAAAAAAATTTTTGGAACATCTGATTTCAAACCACATAATCAAAAATATCCCTCGACAATGACTCTACATCTCCTACAATTTCTAAATTGACTTTTTCAATTAAATGCTACATATTTCCTAGTTGCATAATTCAGATCTACTCTTTCTTGTGTATCTCCAAATATAAATGTTTCAAAATAAGAAGCCGATATATATACAATTTTCAGGAATGTTGAAATTTACTTATTATGTACATTTAACCACTTCAGCCCTGGAAGAATTTACCCCCTTCCTGACCAGAGCACTTTTTGTGATTCAGCACTGCGTCGCTTTAACTGACAATTGCGCAGTCATGCGACGTGGCTCCCAAACAAAATTGAAGTCCTTTTTTTTCCCCACACATAGAGCTTTCTTTTGGTGGTATTTGATCACCCCTGTGGGTTTTATTTTTTGCGCTATAAACAAAAAAAAAGAGCAACAATTTTGAAAAAAAAGCATTATTTTTTACTTTTTGCTATAATAAATATCCCCCAAAAATATGTAAAAAAACTTTTTTTTCCTCAGTTTAGGCCGATACATATTCTTCTACATATTTTTGGTAAAAAAAAAAACAACAAAAAAAACAAAAACACAATAAGCGATTATTGATTGGTTTGCACTAAAGTTATAGTGTTTACAAAATAGGGGATAGTTTTATGGCATTTTTATTAATATATTTTTTTTAAATGGCAGCTATCATAAATTTTTATTGTGACTGCGAAATTATGGTGGACACATCAGACATTTTTTGACACATTTTTGGGACCATTGTCACTTATACAGCAATCAGTGCTATACAAATGCACTGATTCCTGTGTAAATGACACTGGCAGTGAAGGGGTTAACCACTAGGTGGCAGTGTAGGGGGTTAAGTGTGTCCTAGGGGCGTGTTGCTAACTGTGGGGGCGTGGCTGTTTCACAGATCACTGATCTCTGCACAGGGAGCAGATATCAGTGTCACTGTTGCTAGGCAGAACAAGGAGATGCTTGTTTACTTTAGCATCTCCCAGTTCTTCCTCTCCCTGAGGCGATCGTGGGTATCCTCACAGCGATCAAGTCCGCGGGACCCATGACTGGACTCACGGAGCTTCACCCGCCGCCTCTTAAAGGGCAACGTAGAGGTACGTGATTCTGCCTGTATGTGCCCTTCTGCCAAAGTATATTGGCATGACGTGGTCGGGAAGCGGTTAAACAGGGCCGTTGGTACCACTAGTCAAACAAGGCAGCCGCCTACGGAGCACTGCTGCCTAGGGCACCCAGCCACTGGTGTTCCTACTCTCTTCTCTCTGCAGCAAGCAACTAAGTCTCAGCATCAGCAGGCAGCCGCTGCTCCATTCTCACATAGTGTCAGAGGCGCAGTGGCGGCAGAGGTCTGTGTACTGACTCACGAATGAATGGAAGCAAGCAAACATTCATTGATGGGCACTGTTAGGCTGCATTTGATGGGTGCTGGTGAGGCTGCATCTGATGGGTGCTGGTGAGGCTGCATCTGATGGGTGCTGGTGAGGCTGCATCTGATGGGTGCTGGTGAGGCTGCATCTGATGGGTGCTGGTGAGGCTGCATCTGATGGGTGCTGGTGAGGCTGCATCTGATGGGCGCTGGTGAGGCTGCATCTGATGGGCGCTGGTGAGGCTGCATCTGATGGGCGCTGGTGAGGCTGCATCTGATGGGCGCTGGTGAGGCTGCCTTTGATGGGCGCTGGTGAGGCTGCCTTTGATGGGCGCTGGTGAGGCTGCCTTTGATGGGCACTTCATTAAAATGGTGGGGTATACATGGGCAGGGTGAAGGGGGTGGAGTCAGGAGTAGAGCCAAGGCAGGGGCGGCAAAATTAGATTTCGCCTAGGCTATCAAAAAAACCTTGAACCAGCCCTGCATTTAAACCCAAATGCATTTTTAAAATAATCATATACATATTTATTTTACATATATACTGTACATAAATATATACATATTTATTATGTACATTTAAAAAGGAACGGTCTCCGTACCCAAGCACAGCAAAGTGCCAGTATCTTTAAAAAGTCCATCCTCTGACCCCTCGGACTTTCACACTGAAGTGAATGGAGTAGCTGTTTTAGGGCGGTTTGCATGGGCTATTTTTAACACTATAGCGCCTGCAAAATGCCACAGTGTGAAAGGAGTCTAACTGTCCACAGCCCCACCAGGATGTTTTAAATAACCTGAAACTTTTTTACATTTTTTTTTACCAATCTTTAAAAAAAATAAAGGGGTTCTATTCAGAGCCCGCAAAAAAGGAGGGCTGGGTTTGCCAAATCTTATCTGGTATTATAAGGGGCTCTCAACTAGCCCAGATATCAACTATCTACTCAAGATTGGCTAAACCTGATTGGGTACACATGGAAAATGTAGCAGTCCTGCGATATACACTAGATTTTCTGGTGTGGATGCACCCCAAACAACATCCCGCAATTTTGGCTGCCACATGGTCTCATTCCCTTACTCTCTGGGACAAGCTTAGATCCCACTCCGACTTAATATCTCAGATCTATCCGCTAGCACACATTTTCCACAATCCCCAATTCCCACCAGGTTTGAACATCAGGGCATTTAAGTGGTGGTTAGATAAGGGGTTGTACAGAATAGGCCACTTCTTTAACTCCTCAGGTCCGCTCACCCTAAACCACTGCATCAAGACACTCAAAATGCCGCCCACCAAACGATTTTGATTTCAACAGATATCTCAGTGCCTAAATTCTATTTGCAAATCCAAGCCCTTACCACAATTGCACAAGGACTTTGTGGACTTCTGAAAAGTTATATGAGGCTATCTTTATGTATTCCTGATGTTAAAAAGCATTTACACTTTTACCTGTATTTTAAGTATTATACTGAAAATGCAATAAAAATTATTGAAAGTAAAAAAGGCATTTGTATCAGAGTGAAGCTGCTTGGATTGTTAATGGTGGTGTTGAGTGCTTCTGTGCACAGTGAAGCTGGTGTTGGGCTCTCCTGTCACTTATGCCATTCATTCAGACTCCCTTGTTAAAGCTCCATTATATGTATACAATATGGAATTTTAAGACTGAGCTCTGCTTGTACATTTTTGTATTTAATACAACTTTACCTGTTGTACGCATATTCTGGTGTGCTGGCCTCTTGAACCCTCATCCATATATTTATATTTCAAAGAATTTATCAGCCTGATCAGCTTTACATACAATCCATCTCGGCAAATCAGCCCCAGTTTTTACAGTGAAAATCCACACTTTAAAAACTAATATTTATTCATGTGTATAGGAGAGCTTCTATAGCTAAATGCATGTTGTGCAATAGCAAGCAGAATGCCCTGACAGGAGGTTGATTTATGGCATATGGGAAAAGCTGACAGTGATAATGAGTATTACTATATGTGCAGCACTACTACCAGTGTCTGTTCATACAAAACTAGTTTATATTTCAATGTAAAAATTTACAGTAAGGGTAAATTGACTAAGGGGGTGATGTGTAATTACATTTGAAGCTATTTGGAAATGTTGCTCATCTTATCAACAAAAAGTATAAGATTTAAAAGTTCTTGTTCACACTAGACACACAATCTGCATTAACTTCTATCTTTTGGTAAACAGAAAACACAACCATATGAAAGATTTGGGCCTAGTCAACACCAGTGATGTAAGCAATTCAGTTAAAATAAATGGAGTTACTTAATGCAGTTACTTTAGAGGGTAACGAGTAATCTAACGGATTACTCTTTCCCCTCACGGTAACGCCGTTCCCATTACTTGGGCGGCATTACCGCAATTACATCTACCGCCCGGGACCAGGTAGACGGGACTAGTGAAGGAAGTCAATGTCGCCGCCTCCATCAGCGAGATTGACACCTCGCAAGCCCCGTCACCTGGTATGGATTTAAAGGGGAACCCCTACGCCGGAAACGCCGTGGGGGTCCCCCCAATGTCCATAGCAGAACCTTATCTGAGCACACACGATCGAACGCCCCCTCCTGAACCGTACATAGAATTTAGTTAGAAATGTTCAATTTTCAAAACCTTTGTTTCAATTTTTCAGTGGTTAGTGGTATCAAATCAATGGGGTTGATTTACTAAAGGCAAATAGACTGTGTACTTTGCAAGTGCAGTTATACTCTGCAAATGCAGTTGCTCCAGAGAAAATTAGGTAAAGCTTCACTTTACAAAAAGACGATCCAGTCACATGCAAGTAACATTAAAAAAAACAAAAAACACAGTATTTTTGCTGGCACATGATTGGATGATAGAAATCAGCTGAGCTTCCCCTCATTTTAGGCATATTCACACCATATGCAGTTGGATGCTCTTTTAACTGCATTCCAACTGTATAGAGCAGTGTTTCTCAACTCCGGTCCTCAAGGCGCCCCAACAGGTCATATTTTCAGAATTTCCTTCAGATGAAACGGCTGTGGTAGTTCCTAAGGCAGTGAAACTGATCAAATCTCCTTTGCAAAATAATGGAGAGCCTGAAAACTTGACCTGTTGGGGCGCCTTGAGGATTGGAGTAGAGAAAAACTGGTATAGACAGTCTAAAATCCAGGTTACCTTATGGGCTCAGAGAACACCATTACATTGCACTGAAAAAACACAATACATGTGGAGTGCATACAATGCAAATGCACCACAACACATTGTGGTTCACACCAAGCCCAAAGAAAGAAAGAAGAATGAAGTGATCTCAAAGGACCAACACAGGTAGAAAAATGTGTGTCAACTGCATGTAAACACGCATGAACTGCATGTAAATGTGCATCAAATGCATGCAAATATGCATGAAAAAAAACACACAGTAGACATGCTGACGCAATTGCACTTTCAAAGTTCACAGCCAATTTGTCTTTGGTAAATAAACCACAACATTTGTTTTATGCCACAATTTTATGTATTTATTTATTTTTTGTATGCGTTTTTTGTTCAGGAATTTCCATTCATACCAAAGTCACATGTTAAAAGCCATTTAAATATTGAAGTACTTGCAAACAATATTGGACATCAACCTTGGCATTATCAAGCATACTACCGATAATGTCAGGAGAGACTTCAGAAACGCAATATGTACAGTCTGGAAGAAAGAAGGAAAATTGAGGACATGATTTAAACCTTTAAATGCATCAATGTGAATAAGGTTCAGGAGGGCAGTGATTTCAATGTGAATGCCAGATCAAGACGACAGGGACATGGTCTCAAACTAGCAAGAGGAAAGTTCAAAACTAATCTTAGAAAGTATTATTTTACTGAAATGATAGTTGATGCTTGAAATATTCTGGCAGAGCCAGTAAGTCAGTGAACAGTAAGTCGATTCAAACATGCTTGGGACAAACAGATCTATAACCAGGAAAAAAAAAAGTAATAGAAAAAAAAATAACACAAAAACAAATGAATAAAAAAAATGGGGCAGATTTGATGGGCCACTTGTTCTTTTTTTCTACCGCCACACTTCTGTGTTTATACGTAGATTTTTTTATTTTTTTGTACCAATGTTGGTTTGAAAATCTACCAAGTATATGGCCATCCTTTACATTGGAAAGATATTCTCCCACTTCCTTTTGAGTCTACAGGACATGACTTGAAGACAAATCTCCAGGTTGGCCTTTGGAGAGGAATAGGCTATCTCCAGGCATATTGCTCTCAATTTATTTATTGTTGTATATGTTTTAAGAGATTAAAATCATGAACCTTGCTTCGCAGGGGCTCCTTGACACGGCAGTGTAGTTTTCACATAGATTTGCAAATGCACACGGCTAAAGCCACATATTTTAATTATATATAACTGTAAATTCTTGTTTCTCTTGTTTTTTTTTTTACTGGCTAGCTGGAAAGTATGCTGGTATTTTTTTTTTTTTATTGCGTGCGTTCCATCCAAGGAGGCCCCAAATAATTGGCAGTTTATGTCAATCACTGACCGCTAAGCATGATTCTAATGATTTATATGTGTTGCATTAATTCCAAATGTTTATGAATATATAATATGAGGTCAAAAATGAAGAGTTTAAATTAGGCAGGCCCTTACACTACATGGTTTGAGTAAAACTGAAGACAAAAAGTTGCAGAAAATATAATAGTGTCTATGGGGTCTTAGTATTATATGTGAATCACAATAAGGGTGTGCCCCCCAAATATCTTGTTTGTCTATTGTATGGATTCTGACTAAATTCTTCTGGGCAAGAGCACCCCACTCATCAGTGCCTCTCATGTGTCATAGGTGGAGACCTTTAGTTTTCCCATATAAAGGAGTGTATGGCTCCCATGGTTCAGAGAAGCAGGATCTCCAAGTCTATGGATAATGTAGGACTAATCATGGGGTACTTTGTCGTAGTAAGTGTGCTTAAGAACCATATAGCAATATGGTGTGACCAAAACCCCATATTTTGATAATGTTTTTTTTTAAATATCTAGGTGTTTTAAATAGCCTTGCAGGAGGTAAATGTCTTTTTTTGCACGTGTGCGCTGTAATATTTTGTTCTGTTTACAATAAGAGAGACCCCTCAGGAAGTCACGTGGCAGTGAAGTTATGCATTGGACACAGTCGGGTGACGTTGATTACTGGAATTGGGATACGAACGAATACAAGCATTGCCTTGTTTTTAAATGTAAGTGGATGTTTATTTAATAAATTTCATGAATTTTGAATACTTAATGGAAAGATGTTTATTTTAATTGAGGGATCATAGAGGAGAGAAGAGTTGTGCCTATACAGTTCATAATAACATTGCAGCTAAATCTGAAGAGGGCAGAGCAGGAAAGGACAGGATATCGATCAATTGTTTAATATTTGGCATACACCCCAACTGGGGAAGCGGTTGTTAGACCTAGCATATGCCTTTCATTGAGGTGAGCATAATGGGGAACTGGTGAAGGGGATTGCTACACATGCATGTACCTATTAATCTGACATATAGAAAGAGCGTTTGCAGGATGTGAACAATTCAAGGAGCGCTTTGAATGAAGATTGAAGAATTGTTCCATAATCATTAAAGTGGAAGTAAACTCCCCTATCGTTTTCAGCCAAGGAAGCTGCCATCTTTGCCTCTGTTTAATCTTCAACTGCTATGGTGCTGCACATGTGATTCGTTATGACACCAGCCATTGGATGGTTTGATAGTTTGGCTGAGAGCACAGCCAATGTGCAGTTAGCATTCCCGGCATGCCTTTTTTTGTTAACTGTTTACATCGATGGGTTTACTTCCACTTTAATAAGCTTTTACTTTTGAATGATCATCGCATGAGGATTTTTTTTTATGATTTTATTGTGATTCACATATTATACTTAAACAAGCGCAACAAATACACAATATTGCATATGCATTTTCTGAGTTTTTTGGTTGCAGTGGTCACGTAGGTGGAGTAATAATAGTTTATTTAAGGGGATAGCGTGGGTTGACACATTGGGGTTTATTTACTAAAGGAAAATCCACTTTGCACTACAAGCGCACTTGGAAGTGCAGTAGCTGTAGATCCGAGGGGGACATGCAAGGAGAATAAAAAACAGCATTTTTTCGTCCACATGATTGGATGATAGAAACCAGCAGAGCTTCCCCTCATTTCAGATCTTCCCCTCAGATCTACAGCGACTGCACTTCCAAGTGCACTTGTAGCACAGAGTGGATTTGCCTTTAGTAAATAACCCCCATTGCTTAATTTTTATATTCATTCCAAATGGTTGATGCTAAAAACACTAGCTATCTAATTGAAGAAATTCAATTCATGTTACCAAAATACGAGTTACTGACTTGATGGCAATAGATAGGTATTAGCAGGAAAAATAAATAGCGCTCCTTTATGAATATGTCCAGCTGTGGAGCAATTAGATTAACTGCAGTAGAGAAGAGTTATACTTTATATTTGAGCAATTCCATGATTGTAAATTATGAAAAAGAATTTTATAACCGATTGTTCTACACTGCAGAAAAAATATCCATCTCTCAGCTCCACAGCCTTATAATAGCTTGATCTAATAAAGCTGGTAAGCAGTTCCTATGAAATGCAATGTTACAAATGACATTTAACTGGGGTTTTATTTTTATTATGTTACAGTGTTCAGGATTTAATCAGAATATCTCTCGTGATAACATATCTACTCATCAGGCCTATTATTACACATCACGGCACATCAGAGTAGAAGATCTCAGTATGCTGTTTTATCTCATTTCATATCATTTATGGTCATGTGTCAGTAATGACAGTTATTTGTTAGCATCAATAAAACAAGTCGTTTCTTCTTTATCTACTTACTTCCCCCCCCTTGTTGATCATCTCCACTTATACCCAGTGTATTCCAGAATAAGCTCTACATAGAACCAAAGCTAAGTGAAAAGGTAAATCAAGATTTTTTTTCTTTTAAATAAAAAACTCTTCCAGTTAATGTGTACAAATAAAATGCAATAACCATTAAAAAAAAAAAAAAAAAAAAAAAAAAAGACGGAGGCAGTGGTTAAAAGAGAAAAAAAAAAATCATTGGGTAGTCGGGAACATGGGATTTGAATTTTGAGAGATAATTATAGGATTTATAAAGTATGTTACCTTCTTCCTCCATTAGCACCCCCGCACCCCGTCCCCCCAAAGTCTTATCCTGATTGTACAATCGCTATATAATCTCCTTTAGATTCACAAAAACTATGTACAATGAGGACAAACCTAAACAATACATTTCATTTTTACCATATCTGGTAGGCTCTTGCCCTACATACAGTAGCTGATGGTAGTGTTCTAAATGAGATTGGACATGTAGGTTGTATAATGTAGGGTCACCTTTAATCTCACCCCTCAGTTTTTTACTCCTAATTATTTCTTCTTAAAGCAGAGTTCCAGTCATTATTAAAAGTCAGTGGCTACAAAAACTGTAGCTGCTAACCTTTAACACACACTCACCTGTCCCACAATCCAGCAGTGCACTCACGGCAGCCGTGTTCTCCCCATGTCCCCATGTCTTCCTTTAGGCGGCGCCAGCATTGCTATTATGGGCACCAGGCTGTGATAGCTTGCAGCTTCACAGTCGGGTGCACACTGCGCATGCGCATGTGGCGCAGCACTCTGTGATTGGTCCCGAAGTCTTCTAGGACCTGTCATGTGTCCCATAAAACTTTGGGAAGGAGAACTTCCGATTGCCTAAGGCGACCAGAACAGAAGTGGGAGCAAGTACCTGTCAAAATCAGGTACCTATAAAAGAATAAAACAAATACAACTCGCGCTAAGGTGCTCCAATAATAAATGCAAAACTGCAGCAGGTGTGCAAAGGTGCTATAACCTTAATCAGTGAAAGAAAAGTAAAAAAACAGCGCTAGCAGAATGTAATAATATAAGCAATTCAATAATGGTGACTATTCCCATAGAAATCAGTATACTTGTGCTATAAAAATCAATATGCAAGGAAAAAATATATCTATTATGAAATAAGCAAATTTATACAAATCTTTAAAGTGCTTGGTGCTCATATGATGATGACTACAGTGCAACGGTGCTCCAAACTTGAAAAATGTGTGAGGTGCCAACACTCCCCCTTCAGTGACCCCACTCACCAGAAACAATGGACCCTCAGCTTTATAGTCTATAGTCAATTTAGCTGTGATCTATTGATCTGGGGTATGTAGGATGATTGCTCAAAAGGCTTCTCCAGAGGGGTTGTTTTATGACGGGAAGGCTACACCCCACTCCATAGGTAGGGAAACAAAGAGAGGGCTCATAGTGAAATACAGCTAGGATAAAATATAAAAGCGCAAGCTAGGCACCACTTGCACGATCAGGCATCAGTCAATGGCTGACGTGAACCGGAAGTGCGTCTACGCGTTTCACCTCTCCTCCAGGGCGTCATCGCCTGCTCCCCTCTCCACCTTTGGGTGGAACTCCACTTTAACTTTAATCTATTGTTAGGTTGCATAGTGGATGTCCACAGGGGACTGGTTAGGAAGTTTCCTGTGCCATCTGTGCTGTGTGTTGTGTGTTGCATGGGGAAAATCTGGCAGAAAAGTGGACAGGTGATTATAAGATTTGGGAGGAGCCTGCCAGGGGGACCAGTGAAGATAAACTGACCTGGAACAAGCTGATAAGGAAACTCAAAGTACTAAAGCCAGGTATCTAGCATTTTCAGCAGACAATCTACAATGGCACCCGCACAGACTCACTTTAAATCAGCTCAAATCTTTGCAAGGGCCAGTTCACGCCAAAATGTGCACGTTACCGCATGATTACCGCACAATCCTTTTTGACAACCAATGTATTTAAATGAGCTGCAAAACACACTGTAAAAAGTAGTGCAAGCAATCCTTTATCAAAACACACTGTACCAAACCACATGCTACTGTGGTACAATGAGATTTGGTGCCTGCAAACATGCTGTAATTGTGAGATGTGTTTGGGTGTCATTACCAATTCATTGGCACCTACATGCAGATAGTAAATCTGCATGTGTGCAGCGTGTTCACCTGCGTTTTGCCGTAAACCAGCCCTTAGGCAATGCACAGCAGGACAAATATGCATTTATTTGATCTTTTGAGTAAAATAAACAGAAAACCTAACTACAACTAATTATATACAATATATACAACATGGGGAACACAAAAGGCAAGGAAAAAGGGAGGTGCAGGGAGCAGATGAGAAGGGGAAACAAAACTGGGACAAGGAACAAAGGAGAGCAGGAACAAGGCAGCAAGGTACAAGGTACAGGCGCAGGAGCAAGATCAGGATCAGGATCACTAACAAGATATGGCAGCAGCAAAACACTGGAGCAAGAGGCACCCAAAGCAAAGGAACTAAATACCCTTCCATCAACCAGCATCAGGTGGAGACTGATTACTGGAAACTTCTGGCTGCTGGGAGACACCCACTGGTGGACACTGGAACTACAACCCTCAGCCCAGGGAACCAGAGTGCCACCAGCAGGCAAGCCTGGTCCTGACAATCACAGCACTCATTCACAATGCCTCCATCTGCTTTTCTTCTGTTCAGACATTATGCAGGTCAGGGGCAGTGATGTCGGCTTAGAGAAATCCTGTTGCCTGTGCTGTTCTTAGCTTTTTTCACAAATGTTTGCTGCAGCCTTTAACTTAGTGACTTGTCCCAAAGATGCAATGTTGCAGTCTAAGCAATTAGGGGAGACTGGGGAAATATATCCTCCTGCCTACAGCAGACAGATGATAGCATCTCAGGCTAGGCAAAGTCACTGGGTTGCTTTGTTGTGATAAAATAAAAATTTTTTTCAATTGTTGCTGTATATTTGTGTGGAATAAATCCTTGCAGAATCGGAAAGTTACTGATCATTCCAATTGAATGATATAGCTACAATATATAATCTATAATTCAATCATGGGAAAGTTAAAAATCTGCTGGTATAGCCAGATGAATGCTACACTATTTACTTACCAAACATAAAATGCATATCACCATTTACTTCACACAGCCTGTTTATTTAACATGAATTGCAATGTATTAAAAAAAAAAAAAAAATATATATATATATATATATATATATATATATATATATATATATATATATGAATATTCAAAAGAACCCAACATTACCCCCTTATGAGTTATTAACATTTTGTACTAACCAGTGATTTATCACCCCTTTCCTGACACTGAATATCTGTAAGTTGTCTAATTCATCAGGTTCTGATTCAGTCTTGATTCCATTTTATGGTCACTGCTTGGCAGATCATGGAGTTAGGGATGATATTACAGTACATGATTGATGGTTGCATTTACAATGGCTCTTTGATGTCCCTTATGCATAAATAGAATAGATGAGGACCCATTTATATATTCTGCTACTGCTGCCTAAACCTGCCAAGATCCGCCATTGCCGCTGCTCAGAAAGGTTTCAACTATTTTTGTTCAAGTGCTGGTCCAAAACTAAATGATATGGGCATTTCTCATACAATTTTCAGATGCATGAGCTGCAAAAATGTACACCAATTTAAAGTAGAACTAAAGGCATAACTTTTCTGTTTTAAATTTTAGATAGAGTAGAGAGAGATTGGAACATTTGTCAGTTTTCTATTGCTATCTTTTTGCAATTGCCTTAGCTTTATTAGCTATAAAAGCCTCATCTTTGCGTCACTTTGGTCAAGTATTTTTTTTCTAAGGAATTAAAATCCCCAACTGCAAAACTATCACCGGACCCTATAGGTAGCAAGCACAAGCTCCATGAAAATAGACAAAGCTCTAGCTCGGCTGTTAGACTACATGTCATAATCTAATTGTACAATGTCTTTTCGTTTTACCAAAACTCTGGAATGTGTAGGCCTAGGTAAACAATCTGTTCAATACTTATCCAGCGACCAGTAAGGCACACCTTGCATCATCAGTGTTAGTACTAAAGGACGTTGAACAATTGAATTGTATAGTAGCTGGTTATCTTTAGTAGAAGTCTAAAACACCTCCACTTTTTTGATTGTGGCCTTATATTTTATAATCTTAGGCAGGGGTCTCCAAACCTTCTAAATAAAGGGCAAGTTTACAGACTTTGGGGGGGGGGGGGGTCAGACTGTGACCAGAGGGAGTAGAAAATGCCTGAGCATCAATGAGAGAAAACAATGCCCCATCATTGGTATTCGTGGGAGGAATAATGTCTCATCATTGGTGTCAGTGGGGAGGAATAGTGCGCAATCTTTGGTATTAGTGGGAGGAATTGTGCCCCATCATTGTTGTCATTGGGAGGAACAGTTCCCCATCATTGGTATTAGTGGGAGGAATAGAACCCCATCACTGTTGTCAGTGGGAGGAATAGTGTGCCATCATTGGTTTCAGTGGGAGGAATAGTATGCAATCTCTGGTATTAGTGGGAGTAAGAGTGCCCCATCATTGGTGTCATTGGGAGGAACAGTGCCCTATCGCTGGTATTTATGGGAAGAATAATGCCCCATCATTGGTATCTTTGGGAGGAATAGAACCCCATCATTGTTGTCAGTGGGAGGAATACTGTGGAATACTAATGATTGGTGTCAGTGGGAGGAATAGTGCCTCATTATGGGTGTCAGCGGGAGGATTAGTGGCCCACCATTGGTATCAGTGGGAGGAACAGTGCCCCGTCATTGGTGTCAGTGGGAGGAACAGTGCCCCATCATTGGTATTAGTGGGAGGAACAGTGCCCCATCATTGGTATTAGTGGGAGGGACAGTGCCCCATCATTGGTATTAGTGGGAGGAACAGTGCCCCATCATTGGTATTAGTGGGAGGAACAGTGCCCCAGCATTGGTATTAGTGGGAGGAACAGTGCCCCATCATTGGTATTAGTGGGAGGAACAGTGCCCCATCATTGGTGTCAGTGGGAGGATTAGTGCTCTGTTGTTGGTTTGTTGTTGGCTGTTGTTGGTTTCTTCTATCAGCGAGAGGAACAGTGCCCCAGGGCCGGATGAAGGCGAGCAAAGGGCTACAAACGGCCCCACAGTTTGGAGACCACTGATCTTAGGAATCATGCACATGGTCAATTAGGGTTGTAAATTGCTAAGATGTGCTCATTTCTGCAGTGAGTACAACCAGGCATTCCTGATCTGCTGTAGACAGGAAGTCTGTACAAATCAAAGATAGGCTGACAAGTTTCAGTCACATTGGCATGTAATGGCACATGGAGCGATTTCCTGCGGTTAATAATGGATGTGCACCCTTGGGTACAGACAGTTCACTCCCAGGGGAACACATTCATCCCTAACGTTACAAATGGCATTCTGTAAATGAAAGTAGAACTTCACTCTCTCAGGTTGGGTTCATAACAATGCGAATTGGATCCGGCTTACACCACATCCTATTCACAGAACATTTTAAAATCTATTACTTTCAATCAGTCTGGTTCACATATGTGTGTGTTGCATTTGCATTCTGCATTGCCCAAAAAACCTAGGCAGTGCGGTGCAAATTTCAGACACATATTCTTCTATGGGAACGTGCCTTATTCGCAGATGCGTTCCGTTGTGAACAGGCATTCTCTCCCCCTCCTCACTACACCTCCTCCTCTCTCTGCTCAGCTGATCCGCAGCTGCATTTGAGAGGAAGCGCTGAACAGCTGCTTTTTCTCTTTGCACGGAAAACGGAGCTGGAATTCGCACAGCACTGGAGGTGAATCCAGCCTTAACCACTACAATACAGGGCACTTTCACCCCCTTCCTTCCCAGCCCAATTTTCAGCTTTCATCGCTCTAGCGCTTTCAATAACAATTGCGCGGTCATGCTACACTGTACCCAAATGAAATGGTTATCATTTTGTTCGCATAAATAGAGCTTTATTTTGGTGTTATTTATTCACGACTCAGTTTTTTATTTTTTGCGATATAAGCGCAAAAAAAGCGGAAATTTGGAAAAAAAACAATATTTTCTTTTTTCCATTTGAAAATAAATCCAATAAAATCAAATTTTGTCATAAATTTAAGCCAAAATGTATTCTGCTACATGTTTTTGGTAAAAAAAATTCCGTTAAGTGTATAATAATTGGTTTGTGTGATCAGGGACATATGTACGCAAATGATCATGTACATATGTGTGCAAGTGATCACGTACATATGTGTGCAGATAATCATTGGGACATGTGATTTTAGTGGGACATATGTGGGGGACATGTTTTTATTATTGGGGACATGTGTTTTTATTATTTGGGGACATGTATGTTTTGGGGACATGTGTGTTTTGGGGACATATGTGGGGACTGTGTTTGTACTGTGTGGTGTGTTGTGTGTTGACACTAGACTGATGATCAGTGAGTAAAAAGCTGTAAAAAACAGCTCATACTCACTGATCATCAGCCGGCTGCAGCGTTCTGCTCTCCTCTCCTCAGTGATGACTTCCGTGTGAGGAGAGGAGAGCCGATTGCCTAGCAACCGGCTGTTTGTTTACATCACATGACGGCCGTGATTGGACACGGCCGTCATGTGATCAGGAGGGCCAATCACAGAGCCCTCCTGCCGATCTGAGATGTGCCATGTCCGGGTGACACGAGCACATCGGGATCGCCCCGCTGCGCGGGCACGCGCGCGATCCCACTACTTCTGAAGGACGTTCCTGAACGGCCTATCAGGAGTAGACGGCTCCCACCTGGCCGTATATATGCATTGGCCGGGTGGGAAGTGGTTAAACAACTGACTATTTTTAATCCTTATGCTGCTAGCATTAGATGTGAAGATATATTATATTTACTTGTTTTAACCTTTTTTTCACTTCAGCTACTTCCTGGTTTCCAAAGCACGCCATTCTGCCTGCACCAAGGGATGGAGCATTCCAGGAAGTCAATTCTACATGAATCATCTGCCCTTACTAAAGATGGTCACAGCCATAAATGTTAGTGGGGTGTTTTAAAGTGATTTCTCACTAAAATAAGACATGGAGACACTGATGGATGGGTGAATTTGATTTTAATATAAAAATAAATTAATACATTTCAGTTTGTGATGCTCAGTGTAGTTCTGCTTTAAGCCCTGAAGTTTCTTCCCTTTACAGCTACTTAGAACTGACACAACAAAGCAGAGCAACAAAAAAACGTTAATAGACCAACTGTATCAAAAGGATTACAATTCCTTTTACTTCCCAGGCTTTATTAGTAAAGTATTTCTATAGTTCATAAAAGGTCTTTTGGTGCACAGATTGTTCTTTATATAATACAACAATAATTCATGCAAATCAAACACAGGCATCTTTCTTGTACTAACCAAACACTCATGGTCAAGAGCACCTGCTTTCCCATATGGACACTGTTCATCTATGCCTATTCTCCATGTGCTCAGGACATTGTACAATGCAGCAAAACCTGCCAAAAAAAAAAAAAAAAAACTTGCAGCATAACGTGAGGCTCTGTGTTCTATGCAGTACTGTTCTTTCATAATACCCATTGTTCTTTTCCCTTTCTATTGTTAGAGACGCCAGGAAATTCAACAGTGGAGAACAACATCATATAAACATAGTGCTCACAAAACATAACACAAATAAATAAAAATTGAAGAATGACCTTTAATTACTACCATCTGCATTGCAGTAATTAGTTGTATCTGCCATCCATAAGCCAAATGAAGAACAAGTTTAAACAGCACTTCAGCAGAAATTTTCCTGACGATACTTTTGTTTTGATTGTGACTTGCAAAGATCACAAACACGGAAAATGGCTCGCAATATTGTCTCACTGCTTTGAAGTATTTGATATGCCAGAGACACTTCTGGCTTGATATCCAAAAATCAGCACGACACTGGCAGTACTTAATTCAACATGTCAAAAGAAAACAAAAAAAAAACAAAATGATACCAAAAGCCAGGCACGGGTTTTCAATACATGAAAGATTTCCTGAAGCACTATTAGAATATTCAATTTTCTTTACCAAGTCTAGTTTACTAATCAAGTCATTAAAAATATTTGGACAGATGCTTGACATTTGTAAAAGTCTTGATAAGCACCCAAATTTATATATATATATATATATATATATATATATATATATATATATATATATATATATATATATATATATATATATATATATATATATATATATATATATATATATTCATATACACACACACACACACACAGTTGTGCTCATAAGTTTATAAGTTTACATACCCTGGCAGAATTGATGATTTCTTGGCCATTTTTCTGAGAATATAAATAACACAAAAACGTTTCTTTCACTCATGGTTTGTGTTTGGCGAAAGTCATTATTATCAATCAACTTTACTCTTTTTAAAGCATAATAACAGAAACTACCCAAATTATCCTGATCAAAAGTTTGCATTCCCCAGTTCTTAATACCATGTAATGCCCCCTTTAAGCAATGACAGTTTGAAGTCTTTTGTGGTATTTGCGGATGAGGCTCTGTATCTTCTCAGATGGTAAAGCTGCCCATTCCTCTTGGCAAAAAGCCTCCAGTTCCTGTAAATTCTTGGGCTGTCTTGCATGAACTGCACTTTTGAGATCTCCCCAGAGTGGCTCAATGGTATTGAGGTCAGGAGACTGAAATGGCCACTCCAGAACCTTCACTTTACTCTGCTGTAGCCAATGACAGGTCGACTTGGCCTTGTGTTTTGGATCATTGTCATGTTGGAATGTCCAAGTACGTCCCATTCTCAGCTTCCTGGTTGATGAATGCAATTGTTTCTGCAGTATTTTTTGATAACTGCAGTCATCTTGCCATCAATTTTGACCAAATTCCCTGTGCCTTTGTAGCTCACACATTCTAAAAACAGCAGCAATCCACCTCTGTACTTTTCATCAACAGGCCTTGTTGACCTCTCTCCAAATGTAGCATTTATGGTTGTGGCCAAAAAGCTCAATTTTGGTCTCATCACTCCAAATGACTTTGTGCCAGAGGTTTGAGGTTTGTTTCTGCGCTGTTTGGCATATTGTCAGCGGGATACTTTGTGGCATTCGCATAGTAATGGCTTTCGTCTGGCGACTCGACTATGCAGCCATCTTTCTTCAAGTGTCTCATTGTGCATCTTGAAACAGCCACACCACATGTTTTCAGAGTGTCCTCTATTTCACCTTGGTAGTTTCTCTTGTCATGATTTAAAAGTAAAAACAAGTGAGTGTTAATAAATGGCTTCAACCAAACACTAACCATGAGTGAAAAATGTTTTTGTGATCACTCATCTAGTCTATTTTTACAAGTGATTTTTTCAATACGAATCACAGAACATTATAACAGTTTAAGGTAATCTATTGAATATACAACGATCAGCCATAACTTCATGAACACTGACAGAGAAAGTGAACAACATTAATTATCTCAACACAATGGCATCTGAAAGTGGGTAGGAAATATTAGACAGCAAGTGAACCTGTTGTCTCTGAAGTTGATGTGTTGAAGGCAGAAAAAAGGGCACCACAATTTGCGGTCTATGTGACTGCATAGCTGCAGACTGGTCAGGCTGCCCTTGCTTACTTATGGCCACAGCCAAAAGTGCCGACAATGGGCTCGTGAGCATCAGAACTGGGCCATGGAGCAAGAGAAGCATAGTTTTTTTGACGCAGCTTTGACATTTGAACATTGTTCAAGGAAGTAACCTGCCCGAATTTTGATATATATATATATATATATATATATATATATACACACACACACACATACAGTATATATATATATATATATATATATATATATATGTATATGTATATGTATATATGTATGTATGTGTGTGTAGCGGCGGCTCCTATGAGTTTTTTCAAAGTTAAAGTTTGCCTGAACTGCAATTTGGTTTGGGTACAATTTCCTAAATTAGACTTCAGCATCAATCTGACTGGTCTGTGAGATGTTCAGCCTAGCCACAGGGGGCACTGTCTCTTCTGGCAGGCATGTAACTATGGTCTGGTTAGGTGTTTAAGTTACTCTCTCTTGGAGCTCGCACAGTGGGAGTGGCGCCCTCACTGTGCTTTCTGGAAGAGTGTATTTAAGATGCGGACATCACGTGGTTCGGGGTTCCGGTCCAGAATGATGTACTGACTTCATGGTCTTGAGCATCCTGACCAGCCCCCAGGAAAGCTATGGCCTGGGGTGCAGATCCACCCGATGTTAATGTCTCGGGCTGGCTAGCCTGAGGCAAGGAAACTAAAAGAAGGATTCTGAGGTGGTTGGGTGCCGTCTCCGGTTCGGGAGAGACCCAGTAACTTCAAGCATTCCAGGGGAGGACTCTTCAGAGGAAGACCATATATGGGTTGGCTTCTTAGTAAAAGCCTGGAAGGGCTGAAGTAACCGAGAGAATCTGGTCTTGTGGATATCACCAAGCAGGCTGAAAGATCCAGATAGCCTACAAGTGTTTCAAGCTTAGTTTTCCTACATGTTCTACAACGTTGTCTGTGGCAGAGACATTATCTTGTATGTTCTACAACAACGGCTGTGGCAGAGACTTGTTCCTGAGTAAACACCTTGTTGGCTGCTAGGCCTTGTGAGAGAGAGACTGTCCAACCTGAGTGATCATCCAGTTATGAATGGCTATTCTCTGGATGCAGTCAAAGCAAGTTCTTTAACAAATTTGACTTTGACACTAAGAGTACCTGAATTTCCTTTCCAACCCTCTGATCCCAATTCAAGAGACTGTTTCATTGTCTACGTTTATTACAAATAAAATCTATTCAAGTCTTTTGTCAGTCTCTAAGTTACTGGGTCATCTACCAGTGGAACCCCTAGACGTACAACAAGGAAAACAGGAGGTAACGGTAAGCCCAAAAATAACCAGCAGCTCCTTTGGGGGTTAGTGCCACACACACACACACACACACACAGTATCTCACAAAAGTGAGTACACCCCTCACATTTTTGTAAATATTTTATTCTATGTTTTCATGTGACAACACTGAAGAAAAGACACTTTAAATTTGTGTAAATTTGCTGCCACCTCAAAATAACTCAACACACAGCTATTAATGTCTAAACTGCTGGCGACAAAAGTGAGTCATCTTCCACTCCTCCATGACAACATCAAGGAGCTGGTGGATGTTAGAGAACTTGTGCTCTTTCACTTTTTGTTTAAGGATGCCCCACAGATGCTCAATGGGGTTTATGTCTAGAGACATGCCTTGCCTGTCCATCACCTTTATCCTCAGCCTCTTTAGCAAAATAGTGATCGTCTTGGAGGTGTGTGTTGGGGTCGTTATGTTGGAATACTGCCCCGTGGCCCAGTCTCCGACAAAAAAATTATACCCATGGTGCGAACGTGTATATAAACCATAATCACACCACCCATGTGAGTTATCCCTGCAAACTTGAAAGTGAGAACAATAATTCTAGCACCATAGCTCACGGTTAACTCTAAACTGATGAGCGGTAAAGGCTTTTAAAGTGTTGCCTATGGAGATTTTTGGATAGCATTGTTTTTAAGCCTAGGCATGTTTCGTATCTATTTACTCAACACAACCCCATCTTTTATATTTTATGAAACATATGATTACTGTATATTGTGTTTGGGTGCACTTAAATTTATTAATATTTTTCCTGAAAATATGCGACAGTTGCATGAATATAATGCACTCAAAAAAAAAACCAACAACTATCTTTTTTTTCTACAGGTCCTTGCTTTTAGAAAAATATTTCATATTCTGGGGATTAATACAGATTATTACCTTAATGTACAAAATGAACAAATTGGTCTAGTGCTGAAGTGGTTAAGTATAGGTTGTGTGTAGTCCTGAAAGTGATAACCCCAGTCGGTTTCCTAAACTAATATACCGATTTGTTTTCCAGAGACATCCCTAGAAGTCTCTTGATAACGAATGTAATGTCAAGTGCCTCTTTCCACCCTTATACTTAAATTGGAATAGCCTTGGATGCATTAGCTAAATGATGTTCAAAACAGCAGCAATATCAATGAACTAATGTAGAAGTGGAAAGAAAACGATCATACTGACAGTGGGTCATGTTAGCAGGTCTGCCGTAGCACTTCATCTTCAGCATATGTAGCAGATTTTATTAATATGTTTGACATTTAAATAGCATGAACTTCACAAGAGCTTGTGTGTTAACAACTGTAGGTTACAGTTTTGTTTTCTTTGTACAGAAGGCCCATGAACATTCTAATTACCATATGTATTGGCGTATAACACCCACCCCAATTTAAGAGGGGAAGTTTCAGGAGAATTTTTTTTTTTTTTTAAATAAACAACTTTGAAGCAAAATAATGGTCAGTGAGCATCAATGCAGCCTGATAAGTGCCCATATGCAGTTTCAGTGCAGGCTGATCTGTGCCCATCTGCAGCCTGATCTGTACCCATCTGCAGCCTGATCTGTACCCATCTGCAGCCTGATCTGTACCCATCTGCAGCCTGATCTGTACCCATCTACAACCTTGCTTCTCACTGCAGTCTAATCAGTGCCCATCTGCAGCCTAGCCGATATTGACAGAGCCATATCTCCTGTGCACTTGGCTTGGCATCATCCCAGTCCCGCCTCTTGGCCCAGATCCTATGATGGACTTAACGCCGGTCCAATGCCGGGACGTCAATGCTAGGAGCTGTCCAGGGGGTGTGACTGGGCGTGACTGCGAGCAGAGCCGACTACATGGGAGAACCGGCTCTGTCCATTTCCGCAGCGCTTGTCCCCTCCTTCCCCTCAGTGGCATTCTATATCAGCGTATGACACGCACACATGATTTTCCCCCTATTTTAAGGGAGGAAAAAGTGCATGTTATATGCCAATAAATACAGTAATCTGAATGTATAGGAAGATGCAGCCTGAAGTTCAAAGCAAGACCAAGCCTTTGTACTGTGTAGTACATTCTTCAACAATTATGGGATCTGAACATAAAAATAATCTTTTACCCAACATGATTCTAAGCCTTGAAATACATATCACTTGTCAATTTTAATGCCACTGTGTATTACTTAGTCACCTGAGTTTTAAAAATAATCAAAATTAAAATAGAGAAACACATGCCAACAAACGAATCCAATTCCAAAATTCAATTGAATGCAAAAATCTTATGAAGGCTGACTCAATATACTTACTACCAGTAACCAGAGCCAGATTTCTAGGGCACAAACTCGCTCATCCATGTCTTTATGGACGGTGCTTTGTGCACTGGGCCAAATCATTTGGTGGAGGGGGATTATGGTTTGGCGATGTTTTTCAGGGGTTGGGCTTGACCCCTTAGTTCCAGAAAAGGGAACTCCTAAGGCGTCAGCATACCAAGACATTTTGGACAATTTCATGCTCCCAACTTGGTGGGAACAGTTTGGGGATGGCGACTTTCTGTTCCAACCTGACTGCACGCCAGTGCACAAAACAAGGACCATAAAGACATGGATGAGTGAGTTTGGGGTGGAGGAACTTGACTGGCCTGCACACCCGATAGAACACCTTTGGAATGAATTAGAGCAGAGACTGTGAGCCAGGCCTTCTCATCTATGCATGTCCTCACAAATGCTCTTCTGGAAGAATGGTCAAACATTCTCATAGACACACTCCTAAACTTTGTGGACAGCCTTCCCAGAAGAGTTAAAGCTGTTATAGCTGCAAAGGGTGGGCCAACTCAATATTGAACCCTACAGACTAAGACTGGGATGCCATTAAAGAGGAACTGCAGTCTGCTCACAATTTGTAATAAAAACACTTGCCATTCTGAAGATTCCCTCCAACCACGCATATTATTTTATTTATACAGTACTGCGATTCTGTACTTGCTAATTATGCTGCAGAAACCTCCCTCCACCAAGTCTATCTGCAGCCATTTTAACTATGGGCAGCTGAAGCTGCTGCCTGTTCACTTCCTGGATTTACACAGATCACACTTCCAGCTCTGCAGCTTTCATTGGCCCTCTTATGACCTCACCCCCCCCCCCCTCCATTCCTGGCAAACTCTCACGAGAGAGAGAGAGCTGTGTATGATGTCATAAGCCTAGGCTAATGACCAGACAAGAAACAGGAAGTGGGCTGTATAAGGTATTTACTGGCAGAAAAGAAATGTTTTACTATCCAAAGTTAAAACAAGGGCAGAAGATTTAATAGATGGAAAGTTGAAAAAAATGACTGAAGGTCCGCTTTAACTAATTACGGACCAACCGCAGTCATTATACGACAGCTTTTTGACGTTGAATACCGGGGTTATGGCAGCAGATAATTACCATAACCCCGGTATCTTTTTAAACAGCGGGCGGTCCACTTTCAGATAAAAGTGGTCACCGCGGTAGATTCACTTAATACAGCCATCAGTAGAAGACAATCAGGTCCTTTCCCCTCTGAGACATGAAGTCGAGTGAGGGAAAGAGGGCTCCTACTCGACTCCATACCATTGGTTGACAGAAGCAACGACAAACGTCATTTCTGCCCAATGGTCTAAAAGGGGAGGTTTTTTTTATTGCTTTTAAGTGTAAATATGAGGTCTGAGGTCTTTTTGACCCCAGATCTCATATTTAAGATGTCCTGTCATGCTTTTTTTCTATTACAAGGGATGTTTACATTCCTTGTAATAGGAATAAAAGTGACCCAAGGTTTTTTTCTTTAAAAAGACAGTGTAAAAAAATAAAGTAAAATAAATAATAATAAAAAAATAATAATTCAAAGCCCCTGTCCCACCAAGTTCACATGCAGAAGCAAACGCATACGTAAGTCACACCCGCAGATGAACAGTGTTCAAACCACACAAGTGAGGCATCACCGCGATTGTTAGAGTGAGAGCAATAATTCTAGCTCTAGACCTCCTCTGTAACCGAAAACTGATAACCTGTCGAAATTTTTAAATGTAGCTTATGGAGAGGTTTAAGGCTCAAAGTGTCTCCATTCCATAATTTTAAAGCGTGACATGTTGGTTATGAATTTACTCGCCTAACATTAGCTTTCACAACATGAAAACAAAAATGGGCTAACTTTACTGAGGTCTTATTTTTTAATTTAAAAAAATCCCAAAAAATTGCAATGGAAGGCCGCTGCGCAAATATGGTGTGACAAGGTATATATATATATATATATATATATATATATATATATATATATATATATATATATATATATATATATATATATATATATATATATATATATATATATATATATATATATAATATGTTTGGGGGTTCCAAGTAATTTTCTAGTAAAAAAATCAACAAGTTGAAAAATAGGTGATATAGTGTATTTTATAAAGTTAGACTTTTCACGACTTTTTGTATTGCCTAGTTCTCCTTATTATAAGAATGTTAAAAAGCGTCCCCTGCTATGTAAAAGGTTGAGCCCCATCACTCCACAGTGTATAAAACACACTAAAAATATTACATTATTATGACTGTTTTTTAATTAATGTCAGGAAAACTTTAACATTCCCCAAGGATGGTATGTAGTAACAGTGATTAATAGGTGCATTTATCTTTTAATGCAATATTCAGCAGAAAACAAATGGTACATTACATAATTTACTTCCAGTTTGATGTAAGATCAAATTCCCAATAGGACAAATTGTTCTTCAGTAAAACTTCTTTATTTAAGAAATGTAAATCAAACTCACATCCTGATATGAGAAGGAAGACATACAGTAATAGTTCCCACAACCTCAAGGTTTACATGATAAAACTCTGGAGATAGCATTCAAAATGCCACTTTCCAGCAAACAGAAATTGTAGGATAGAGCAAGAAAATGCAGAAAATACTCTCCCATGCAACATATATTCTTCTGGTATACATTTTCAGGCTGTTATGATCAACTCCAAAATGTAAGTTTTGCATATACATTAGTGATCTGAATCACCTGCCTGTTCCTCATTACTGTTAAGGTTCTAGAGCAAGATTTCCCCACACTAGCCTGTGTCTACATTCCCTCCCATAAGGCTATAGTTGAGGTTCTATTGCTAGCTGAATTTCCCAGTTATTGGTTGTACAATTTATGGAGCCAAACGCCATCAATGCAAATTTTAATGGCTGCATCATCTGAGCAGAACTGAGAACTAGGAGGTCATAGCACGGAAGTTCCAAGAGATATAAATAGCCAGCATGTGAGTCAACAGGACAATTAGAGTGTAGAATTTTAATCATAAATGCCAGAGTCAGTGTGCAGGCTATTTGTCATATTACTCGTCCTGTCCAACCTCCCACTCCTGCCTCAAAAACAGTTATCAGGGCTGAGATCTTGGCACTATGAGATCTCCGTTCAAGGCCCTTGATTTTTCAGCACCGAGCATTTCCGGCACTGATAAGGCAAGTTCATTTTAGGAATTTATTTAGCGTTCGGTTAAACTGCATTTCTGGTAGGGATGAGCCGAACACCCCCCCGGTTCGGTTCGCACCAGAACTTTCGAACGGACCAAAAATTTGTGCAAACTTTAGAACCCCATTGAAGTCTATGGGACTCGAACATTCGAAATAAAAAGTGCTAATTGTAATGGCTAATATGCAAGATATTGTGCTAAAAAGGGTTTGGGGACCTGGCTCCTGCCCCAGGGGACATGGGTCAATGCCAAAATTATTTTTAAAAACTGCAGTTTTTTCAGGAGCACTGATTTTAATGACAATTAAAGTGAACAAAAAAAAATATTCCTTTAAATATCGTGCCTGGGGGGTGTCTATAGCATGCCTGTGAAGTGCCACATGTTTCCCGCGTTTAGAACAGTCCCTGCACAAAATGACATTTAACCGAAAAAAGTCATTTAAAACTGCTTGCGGTTTTAATGTAATATCTGGTTTCGGCAATATGGATGAAAATCATTGAGAAAAATGGCATGGGTAGCCCCCCCTGCCCATTACCAGCCCCTTTGGGTCTTGTACAGATATTAAGGGGGACCCCGTATCCATATTTAAAAAAGGAAAGGCGTGGGGCCCCCAGGCCCTATATACTCAGAACAGCAGTATATAGGCGGTACAAACAAGACAGGGACTGTGTAGGTTTGTTGTGTTAAGTAGAATCTGTTTGTAATTTTGAACTGGTACATTTTTAAAGTGTAGCTCCAGTCAAAAAATCTATTTTTAAGATTTTTGGAAAACATAGGGAAGGGTTATCACCCCTGTATAATTTTTTTTGCCATCCGGCTTTTTTCATCTCACTTCCTGTTGTCTCCTTCTGTTTGCAAGTAGGAGACGTTTCTAAGTTGGATGTTTGAAGGTAGGGGCCTGCCCTATATGCTCTGCAGAAATGGGGGCCTAAGGTGTTGGTGTTGCCACAACACTGTAAGCCCTCAAAGTGACTCTTGGTGGCACTGGAGCGCCCTGCTGTGAACGATTATATCAAGAATTGTAACTACATGCCATTGCTGAACAGTGGTAGAAAAATTGGGCCTTTGGTGGTTGTGGTGGTGCTGGTGTCACAACACTAGAAGTCCTCACAGTTACTTTTGGTGGGTGCAGGAAGGGGCCCTGCTGTGAACTATTATATCAAGAATTGTAATTACATGTCCTGTTAAACAGGGGCTGAAAAATTGGACCTTAGGCACTGCTTGCTGATGCCATGACACTGCAACCTCTCCAAGATACTCTAGTTGAAGTGCAGGAATGAGCCCTGCTGCTAAGCATTGCATCAAAAATTGTAATCACATGTCCCTGTTAAACATGGGCTGAAAAATTGGGCCTTAGGCACTGGTGCTGGTGCCACGACACTGCACACTCTCCCAGATACTCTAGTTGGAGTGCGGGAATGATCCCTGCTGCAAAGGATATGTGTATACTGTGTTGTGCTGGAGGCACACAACACCCACTAACTCCTGCAGATGCCTTTATTATAGAACACCAGCAAAAAAGGGTAGATACAGGTGTATACTGTGCTGGAGGCACACAACACCCACTAACTCCTGTAGATGGCTGTATTAGAGAACAACAGCAATAAAGGGTAGATACAGGTGTATACTGCCCTGGAGGCACACAACACCCACTAACTCCTGCAGATGCCTGAGAAAAGAACAAACTATCCCTGCCTATCCTTCTCTCCCTGCATGCCGGAACACACTACATAAGGCCGCCACACTGGGTAATGTCGGCAATCAGTGACTTGTAGTGAAACTGCAATATTGTAGGGGATGATCAGTCACCAACTGACACTTTTGACACTTTGTGGGAACCAGTAACAGTCACCAACTGACACTTTTGACACTTTGTGGGAACCAGTGACACTAATGCAGTGATCAGTGCTAACAATATGCACAGTCACTGTACTAATGACACTAGCTGGGAAGCCAGTGTTTTTTTGTACTGTACGTGCTGTTTTTACTAAAGGAAGAGATGGATCGGAGGAAGAAGAAGATGGAGGAAGAATCCGAAGGATGAAGAAAAGAAGAAGGAAGAAGACCAGAAGAAAGAAGATGAAAGAAGACTTTAATAAAGGAATTGTCTAAGACCGTCTCCTGTCATTTTTAACACTTTTTTGTCACTTTTTTGGTGAAATGGTAGGGGGGTACTTTTGTACCCCCCTACCATTTCACACAGGGGGGGCGGCCGGGATATGGGGGTCCCCTTGTTAAAGGGGGCTTCCAGATTCCGATAAGCCCCCGCCCGCAGACCCCCACAACCACCGGCCAGGGTTGTGGGGATGAGGCCCTTGTCCTCATCAACATGGGGACAAGGTGCTTTGAGAGGCTACCTCAAAAGCACCCTCCCAATGTTGAGGATTCAGGAGGGGCAGGGTGCTCTCTCGCCCCCCCCCCCCTCTTTTCCTGCTGCCTGCCAGGTTGCGTGCTCGGATAAGGGTCTGGTATGGATTTTGAGGGGGAACCCCACGCAATCTTTTTTTTGCGTGGGGTTCCCCTTAAAATCCATGACAGACCTGAAGGGCCTGGTATGGATTTTGAGGGGGACCCCCATGCCTTTTTTTGGCGCAGGGTCCCCTTAATATCCATACCAGACCCGAAGGGCCTGGTATGCTCTCGAAGGGGAACCCAGGGCGGTTTTTTGTTTTTTTACATTAAAGTCGTGTTGTAAGTCGCGCTGTGATTCACACTCAAGTCATGTCCAAGTTGCCTTGCCTCCCAAAGTCGTGCTGGAAGTCGTGTTGCCTCTGTGTGAATGAATGGACTGTTATGATACAAGTTCAACAAACACAGATTGTTAATGTTAGAGTCACATCAAATCTCCTATCTGTATCAAACTGTGTCAAAACTAAAACGAAAATAAAGCATTTATTTATGTCGGATCTTTCGTTTTTAGGACTCTGTGCTTTTGTTATCGTTTGTCAAAACGATAACAAAAATACCTGAAATTCGGATGAAAATGGATTCGGAAGAAAACAAATGCACATGTCTAGCACTAATGTTCTATTTAAATTGTACAACTGTAGTGAGTATATATGTAAAAGAATAACACATAACTGACATAAAATTGTTTTACTATTATGGTATATTATGTATACATGATGAACTACCTGATTTGAGTTATTTCCTATAAATGTGGCAACCATCAATGGGGCTCATTGTATAAAGTTCATCAGTCGCCATATTGTACAGGGGCCCAGAGGAAGCAGATTCAAACCGAAAAATGTGTCCACCGTGATACATCTGGTACTATGTTGGTACTATGTTGGCATGACATTATGCAACAACAATATTGGTGGTCCCTCAGTGTTTTTTGTATATATGTCCGGAACCAGTAAGTACTGTCCATGATACTTTTTTTATTTGCACCAACATACAATTTTTCAGGACAAGCTTTCCTGTGTACCCCCTTCTTCAGGGTCCAAGCAGTACTTGAATAAGGGGGTACACTCTGAATGGTTGTCCTGAAAAATTGTATGTTAGTGCAAATAAAAAATGTATCATGGACAGTACGCAATTGTTTGTCGCAAGTGCACTAATATGGCTACAATCACCTCAATCATTGTATATTCTGTATGTCCATATGCTGTATGACAGCAGGAGGCTCCATGTAATTTCACATACTGTATATGCTTTTTTTTTACTATTTAATAAATTATTTGTTTAGAATTATACATTATGTTTATAAATACTTAAAAATTACCAGCCAAATTATTCATTAAAAATCTAAAATTTCCTTAAATCTGCCAGATGCAATAATTCGGTTCAAGAATTTAGAGCTTTTAACATAAAAAAGGTAAAAGGGTTGGGGCATCGGGCATTCATATTGGTATTCCAACAGATAAAAATTGTGGCTTATTAAGCGTCAGGTGTTTTAAAAGTAATGCATCCACCTCCTAACATCATCAGTCCATGCTAAAGTTCTGCCATACCTCTGTGGCCTAGGAAGACATGGTTATCTCAAAGATAATTTGCATATTATCTGCCCTTAGCCATCCTCTAGAGACAGTACAAGTGATCAGTCAAGGATTAAAATATTTTCACATCTGCACTTAGTGTCAATATTGAAGAGCTATTCTAATTCTATGATCACCCCACCTCTATATTCCACAAGGGTACAGAACAGCCCAGAATGCTCTCAAAATAGGCTGGTATTTTATTTGGAAAGGGGCCGTTATCGTAACTTCCATTTCTTGTCTAGTCTGAAGCATATGGTTATATGGGCTGGTATCAGCATAACAGGCGGCTTTAACACTTGTAGCCCTCTTGCCATGGTGACACCAATACTACTTTGTACACCCAAAACGCCAGGAAATAAAAAAGGTATTTTAAAAAGGAACTAGAAAGAGCAATAATTTAATTAAAATATGCTGAAGTTCACAAATCTGGGCTTTTTATTTCTTCTCTCCGATAGTAATACAACAACAACAAAATTGTCCTAAAGTTGAAAGTACTAAGTTTTTGACTGATTGTTATGTGCAATAGCTAAGGTTAAGGCCAATACCTGGAATGAAAAAGCATGAAAAGGCATGAATGAACTCACTAGATGGGCTGTGACTGTTCACCTTTAAGGCTGGCCCCAGGGCTCCTACTTACCTGTCTTTTGAGATACTGAATCATTAATGTCAGAGGTATAAGACTTGCGGATAAGTACGAGATGTATTGGTTGACATTAATATAACTTGAAGTACTCTACTGAAACATTTTTTTAATGTTGTTGAAAATAAAAACGTACAATTTGAAATGTCATTTTGGTTTCTATCCAAAGGCTACAGTAGTGCAGTCATAGGGAAGCACTTAAACTGTACAATGGTCATGTAGTATTTACTATATGCCCTAATAATTCATTATTAGAAACTGCTTGGAACTTAAGAGGGTAAAAATCATTCACTTACAGCCAGTCATCAAAAGGAAATTTAACTACCAAAATATATTTATCCCTTTTAATATTTATGGGCACATGTACACCTGGTTAAGTTTGTGTGGCAACTTGTTTCCACAAGTCTTAGCTTATGATTGACCAATTGGTCCTTCCTCCTACTCCCCATTACTGGTGGCTTGAACATGTCTGCCTTAGTCCCCTGTGCCCCACAGACTGTAACATGATCTTGGAAACATACAACATTTGGAGCACTGGCTTATCAATAAGCATCTTAAGTCTTGCATGTGCACTTCTTAGCTGCTTCAAATAAACATTTGGGTCTAAGCTATTAAGCATTGCTTCGGTTGAGAAAACACACAGCATATGTTGTTGACAACTGTCCCTTTTTCAGATGGAGAACATCTCAATTAGATAATTGATGAGCACCTATGCCCTTTGTGCAGAAGACTCTAGTTCTTGCCAACTGATCTCTGCCTCTTGAAATATATAGCAAATTTAGTGCAGCGCGGTTTGAAACCGTCGGTTGCATAGTTCTGGTGCACAGGTAATTACACAATTCACGTCAATTCATACAATATTTCAAGTAAATCTGTCTAATCCTAGCACACTGGTGATCATATAATTAAACTTCATTTGCAATCGGGCATTATATGAAAGAATAGAATCATCTGATCTTTCAACAAGTTAAATATTGAGTTAAGGTATATTTAATGTAACCTAGTATGACTTTTATTACAGTCTAAGTTTTTTACCCTATTATTTTGCTCAGTTAATACTAGAAATTAAAAACAGATGTGAACCTACACAGTGCTAAAAGCATCCATTTGTTTTTAGCTTGAATTGTTTAGGTGGTTAGATGAAAGCAACCTGAACCATTGCTGGCTAGGAAATAATGCATCATTCAAAATTGGTGCACTAGAGGCATCGATATAGTATGTGCAGAGCTCCAAATGGAGTGTAGCACAGCAATCAGAAGCTTGGCTGCATGATACTAGAGATCCAGACCCTGAATGACTCACCTCTTCTATTCCCCATCAGTTTAAACATAATTTCAGTACCTGCGCTGAGATAAGCCTTTATTCTTTATAATTAGATCCTACACATGTGTGAGGACCTGACACATTGGGTTTACACAGAGTAAACACTGCCTCACTGTTGGTTAGGTTAAGAAGTCAGAATATGCTATTGGTTGTAATTTATTTAGTTATGTTTTTAAAAAAATCTGTTTATTGATCTCAGTTGGACATGAGCATAAAAGTGCACATATTTTCACAATTACAGTAATCACATAAAAAACATTTTTTAGTACAAACATGTTTCATAAAATAAAAACCTGGAACATAGACTGCCTCTCCTGTGCTTTTGTTATAAACATGCATTCTAAAACACATTGCGAAGAAATTCTCATATACTGAATGAGGCAATTATAACTTTAAAGAATGTGAAGGTCTCCCCAAAATTAACGTGAGAGTAGAATTACACCACAGGTCCCAAGTGTTTGAAATTTTATGGGACATTTCCTATTCCCATATGGTAAATATCAATATACATCATTTTCATAAGGGATAATCTGATTAACTAATAATTTCCACTGGGCTACAGCAGAGGAGTATGGATTTTTCCATTTAATAGCTATTTAATGTTAGCTATTTAATAGCTAACAGGGGAGATTGAGTTGCAGTAAGGTGATGAGCTCAGTATCCTCCATGTGAAGTACTAAATATCTTCCTTAGGTTTATTACATTGTTTACAGTTGGGGGTGGGCATATTTCCCATTTTGTGTACTTGAAAAGGAGGCAGATATGTTATGAGTAAAATACTCATTTTAATTAACCACTGGCGAAAACAACATAGGGAGAATCTGATGTCATCCCATTCTTCTGTCGACACAGAACTTGGAGGACTGCAATTTAATCTTAATAGAAAGTGGATTTTAACACAGCTTAGCATGTAGAAAGTGGGAAGAGAGAGTGGATATTAACCCTTTGGGGCTCTGAGATTTTAATACTCCCATCGATGGGTATTCTGAGATTGGTTAATCTTGCTCCCCGATTTGTGCCTCAAAGTCATGGCACAGCTGTAAGAATCTTTTGAAGAAACAAAGGGTCAAAACATGTCTTTCCAATAGTTGCATGAATAACTATATTGTTCTCTCCCGGTAAATGTCAGCAAAAGTTACAAAACCATGGGCTATCTATAATGCCGTATCTGGAATCAAAGTTTGTGCCAATATAGGATTTTCCCATAAGGATACGTTTTCTGGGAGGTCCTAAAATCACTAAAAAGTGAGGCATTCAACCTCAATCCACACCAATCTGGCCAGTTTCAGGATGGGTATGGTTGTGTTTTTGTTTTTAATTCATAAATGTAATTCTATTTTAACACAATCTGCAAAAGAATACTTCCACATTTATATGTATTCTGTTTATGTTTATATATATATATATATCTCATTTTATAATTTATAATATAATTTCATGCAAGCAAAAAGTATGATAAATAATATGTCTTGCATTGTTTAGACTATACAATTCAATTCAATTAAATGTGATGTAATTTCTTTGATGCATAGCTTAGAAAACATTGATGTGATGGAGAGCTCCCATAGCAGCCCAAGGGGTAGTCGATCCTGTGGTTTGTCCCATCTAAAAATGCGCTTTACGTACAGTATACATTAAACACATCTTCCCTGTAAGTAACTGAAAAAGATCCTAACAGCATATTTCTTTGGTTTTTAAACTTGGTACCCAGAAAGCAGCAGCTGTCAGCACGGTGATAAATGAATGCAAACTTCTCTTGCTAATACATTATTTCATAGCAGTGGATATTTCCCATTTCTAGGAGCTACTATTCCTAACAAAACGTCAGGTCAGTGCTGATGTGGTATAAGCTTGCTGCACTGCACCAAACACATTGAACATGCAGCACTACTCTGTACACCCAAGTATTTCTCTGGAAGCCAGCCATACAAGCAATGCACTAGACAATGCTTCTCCTCGGGAACAATGGGCTGCAATTTCATCATATGACAGCAATAAAACACATAAGATTGATTAAAAAGACCAGAGAATAGAAGCAAAAACAACACATCATGGAGCTTCATGGGCTTACAAGAAATACATGACTACTCAGCTGAAAGAGATCTATCAAGTCGTTTAACACTTTGTGCACTAACTATGCAGAAAGAAAGTGCTATATATCTATGTGTTAAGCAATATTATATTTATCATGATACATAGTTACGGAAAGCTAAGCTCTGGGTCACTACAGGATGCTTATATCAGTGTATTGGTTATTAACATTATAAACTGGTACTGAATGCCACCAGAAAATCCACACAAGAGGGTAAATTAGACTCTCAAATAAATGGTAATGGAGTTGTTGGTAAACACATCATACATACACAACAAGGAATTTAGGCAGATGTTTCCTAAACCAGCCATCAACAGCCACTTATACACACAGATCTTCCATCAGGCAGTTTTACTTAGCTACTGTATTTACAACACTTAAAAAGGTAATCTATAGCATACTATACATTTTCTTGACTTATTATGATCAGTACCAAAATAGGTAAATATTAAATATTGCCTACATCTCACATTTACCATGTGCAGCCAGCTGGTGGACCCGGTAAGCAAGTGTCAACTAGCAGCCAGCATTGTGAGAGCAAATGTTCTGGTAACTTGAATGGCCTAGTAGTGGAACATAACCCTTATTCCATCTTCTGGCTAAGACAGAAATATCTTAAAGGTTACTTGAGAAAAACATGGAATGCCATTGCAGAACTTTCCTCCAGCTTTCATCCTGGTGCCCAATTTCAAAGCGCATTTCATTGTTATTAAATTAGCAGCTTTCAATAAAATTATCCCTCGCATGGAATCATGCTATGAATTTCTTTGCTCCTGTTATAGGGCAATAACATGGTGTTCCTGTTTCCCAGCTGTATGTCTGCATTGACACTACCTGTCACATGTACTACAGATGCAGACTACAAGTATCTTTGCCATTATACAATAAACAAATATGATCCACTGTTGTCACCATTGGAAAACCCACTCATACACACTACCAAGTTGTTTTTGTTTGAACCACTGGGTTGAAAGAAAAAAATAAATAAACACACATCTCAGGTGGAGCCGCTGTATTAACAAACCATTGTTAGTACAGCCATCTCCCCAGCTTTTATGTTCTGACAGGACGGGGGCCCATGCTAGAACACTCCAGTCAGTGCTTCAGTTCGCATTGTGCGCTATACAAGTATTTCATTCATTCATTCATTCAGCGCTCTCAGCCAATGGCTGAAAGCACAAACCGAGAGCTGATCGGCTGTTTTCGGTCATGACCCTTTGACAGAAGCCAGCTGAACGGCCAGCTTCTGTCGGACCGGTTGCCATACACATGAGCCGAATGTGTACTAGGCTTAAGGCCAGCCATACACACTTCAAATCTCGAGATTCAACAGTTATTGGGCAGGCTGAATGTACCAAGTTGATCGATCAATCAACTTAGGTACAACCAGCCTGCTGGATTCTCTTACGATTATCACTAGCGGCTGCTATAGCCACTAACAATAATCACTGTCTTCTCCCAGTAGGGACAGCTTCCCAAGCCGGGAGCAGACAATTTGGTCGGCAGGAGGGATAGCACTGTAAGCATTGTCCATGTTGATAGGGGAATCGTGCACATTTTTGGGGTTGCAGGAAAGAAATTTGCACTGTGTATGGCCTGCCTAAGAAATGCCATCCAGCCATTGCTGTAGTGTATGCATATAGACAGGGAGTGGCTACAGAGATAAAGCAGGAAATCACGAGCGCTGAGATGAAACAACATTTTTTAAAAGAAGCATTTTATTAAAAAAATGAACGAAATTGCGTATGATACACAGTGCTTTCCTAAGCTAAACGGTCTTTAATTTCAATGTTACGCCCTTGATGCAATCCTTTATTCCAAAATTATATTTTTACTTCGTCTTTTTTGCCAGTGTTCCAAGCGTGAGTCAAACAAGATCATTATGACAGAATGTGCTGTCTTATTATATGTAAAATTGCTCTAGTATTTCTTTAGCATTGTGTTTATGCTAACCACCACTTTCTTCAAGCAGTATCCAGCATGCAGATGGCCATACAAGAGGAAGCCATCTCACTTGATACCTTCCAATGCCAACTGTCACAGTACATGTGGAAGCATTCCTAGAATGGAAATTTAAATCGCAGCATGCTGCTGGTCATCATTATTAAGCCTTATGACGGTGAACTGGTGCAAGTGCAACCAGATGACCCAGCAGATTGCTCACCTCAGGTGCATTGAAAAACAGCTTGGCTCTTACGGGAGTGAAAATTTACCAGGAGTGAACATATATGGGTCTGATAAAAAGGTACGAATGTGAATATTAAAAGAGACAATTACTTGCCATTAGAAAGATTAGAAAATACACAAATATAAACTGTATTCTTTAAAATGTATTAAAATAAAAAGGATTAGGTATTGATGGAGGTAGGCTCAATAACAGGCAAGTCTGATATATGTAACTGTACTACAATGACTGAAGGTTTCGCTATCTCCCTGCTGCTTTTTTTTTTGTTACTCATACTGAACAGGCTTTTCAAGCTGCAAAATACTGATATTTAAAGATTATCGTTTCATTGCTATGAGCGCACCTGGCTTATTCTTGCTAGAATCTTTTTTTTATGTGAAATATGTAACATACAGAAAAAAAGGATAATTATCTCCAGGATTATGAAAACTTACACTTAGCTCCCAATAGGGGTGGTTTAGCAAATAATATTTAGCAGTTATTACATTTCTTATAATAGCTGAAACAGGAGGCAAGTTTGCAAAGATCCTACTGGCAAGCCAATGAGGTTGGACATACACAAAGGCATATTTATGTCTGATACCATTTTTTTGGACCTGTTTTGTAACAATCTCTCTGTACATTGAGAATTGATGATTGTCGGGTGAAGCAAAATTACAGAGATGCAATAAGTTAGATAGTTGATTCCTCTTGTTCTCTTCCTATGATGCAAAGACTAATTTAACCCCTTTCGATCATACGCACATATGTGGCCTCGACTTGAAGGGGTTATACCATCAACCAGGTACTGTTTTTTTAGAACTGGTGGTTGGCTTTTTAGTGATAAAAGCCGCTCGACTGTCATCCTAAAGGAGCGGAAGGGGACGCCCCCCCCTCGCGCCGCCTCCCGCCGCTCTTCTGGGGCCTCCCTCCCACCGGGAGACCCGATCCTCGATTCGGCACTTCCGCCAGTGTTCCGTCAGATTAGACGACCTATCAAAACTTGTAACGGAAGGAACGTCCCATCTCAGCCATCTTGCTACACCCCACACTAAGCCTGCAGTCTGAAGTCGCCCAGTGGACATCTTTTTACACCCACTGAAATCCTGCATTTCACACTTATTTTTACCACTAAACTGAACATATATTATGAAAACAGTATTTGGAAGTCCGTGACACTGTTTTGAAGTTTAGGATCAGCAGGCGTGCCGCTTCTTTTAAAATTCAACACCAAAACAGTGTCACGGACTTCTAAATACTGTATTTGACGATGAAAGATAAGTTTAGTGGTAAAAATAAGTGGGTGGGTGTAAAAAGATGTCTGATTTGTGACTTCAGAGTGTAGGCTTAGTGTGGGCGAGTGTGGGGTGTACCAAGATGGCTAATCTGATGGTGGCCTAATCTGATGGTGCACCAACTAGGCTGAGACTGGAACGAAGCTGGAACAGCTTTGTTCTAGTCTCCTATGTAAAAAACACGGAAGCAACGCCACAATGTCACTTACGTAACAAAAGAGTACACAAAAACAAGCAATCTGATAAACTGGATATGGTTTAAGCAGGCGTTTCCTACTTGTAATCACTGTAACTATCAGTACAAGTCAGTTTTGTGGAGTCATTAGGTAAAATGTCACAAAGCATACATACAATATGAAATAAAATCAAAAAGGTCACATAAATACTTCCACATCTTATGTCAGATTAACATAAATAAGATATGAAATACAGCTCACAGAGCATAACCTCCCACCCTCAGTCTGATTTCTGCTATGTAGGGGATGGCAGGAAGAAAATATAAAGTCAAATTTCTGGCAGTTAGTCTAGCAGTATTTGAAAATAAAAGTTATGTTTTTTAATGAATACATACATTGACTATTCCATATATTTTTCCATGCAATTCTGCTTCAACGTAAAAGAAAATTGTGTACCGCAATTTGACAGTACTTCTAAATGTGATCTTAACCATGGTAACCTCTGCCTCAACCCTACTAATGATCTATTGTTTAATCCATTTAAACAGCCACATTTTCTCTCAAATCATTCTACGTGTAGAACCTTCTCCAAATATATTGTTTGAGCAACATTTAACAGCAACCATTCCCATCTAGATAAAATGTTCCCTCATTACAATATATAATATATATCTCAAATGCAACTGCACAATTATGTCACTGAAAAGGAACACCTATCCTGGCTTCAACATTCCTATTTTGAGAGCAGTGATTATGCTCTACAATAAGCAGCGATGACTGAAATATACAAAATAATATTTTTATTTTATTTACCCAGTTCCTACCCGGCCTATAACAAAATGATGGCCGGTTGGGTCTTTTGTCCATTCTGTGGCGCGATCCATCGGATGACTGATCAGTGTACCAATCACAGCAGGTCAGATGACAGTTGTAAATAGTGGATGGCTTCCTTTCATGCCATCAATTGTGTACAATTGTGTTGCTAGCTGTGATTGGTCAATGATCACATTGTACAGACATAGCCATTCACAGCCCACCTGTACAATGCAATTAGCTTTGACCAATCACAGTTATTCACAACAAAACAAACTGAATGAATCAGTTTAATTCAGTAAAATGCTTACAGCAGTGAAATTCACTGCTATAAGCAATTTGTAAAAAAACAAAAAAAATAAAAATCCTGATCAGGTCCCCAGAGCAGTACAATGTTACTATGGTGACATTATATTGCTCTGATCTAAGTGTTAAAAAAAAATTGTACAGTAAAGCAATAAAAAAAGACAATAAATCTAATACTAAATTTTAAAAAATGTAAAAAATACATTTTTTTTTTCATACTGTCACCAGTTAGTGTCCCTGATCACCGCCACGCCAGTTATATGATGACGCTGTACTGCACTGGTGACGGTATGTAAAAAAAAAAAAAAAAAATTCTTAATTTTTCCAACAAATTTCAAAAAAATTACAACTTTAAAAAACTTGCCATGCCTTTTACTAAATACCTCAGACTGTCTACTTTCCAAAAATTGATCATTTTGGGGAGATTTGTACTGTCCTGACATTTTTGGGCCTCAAGAAATGAGAGGCCAGCACATCAGGACTGATCAAGTTTCCATACCATTAGTTTGTGGACTCTTTCCTACAGACTAAATAATATACACAGATGTGGGTTATTTTCACCAAAGAAATGCATAAAAATACATTTTGGCCTAAATTTATGAAAAAAGTTTATTTGCAAAATGTTATACAAGAAACCAAGTTTCTTTTCAATATTTTCAGGGTTGTTTTTGTTAAATTTAGCAAAAAATAAAACACAGTGGTGATAAAAAAAACTACCAAAAGAAAGCTCTAGTTGTGTGAACAACATGATACAAATTTTGTTTGAATACAGTGTTGCATGACCACGCAATTGTCATTCAAACTGCAAGAGTGCTGAAAGCTGAAAATTGGCCTGGGCAGGAAGGGGTGAAAGTGCCCAGTATTAAAGTGGTTAAAATTAACACAAACAAACTGGAGACTGAACCAAGCTTTATTTTTTTTGTCTTTCTCTGGATCAGGAGGTTTACTATTTATTTTTCTATTGGTTGAACTAGATGGAATTGTTTTTTAAACCTAACTATGTAACTATGCCTGCAATTTCTTCTGAAAATTAGCAGCAAATATTCTGATATGTGAGGGCACCTAAGCAATCTTGTGAAAAACAGCCTCGTCGCTGTATATCTGCACTGTGAGATCTAAGGCACTGCTTTCTCTGACTACTAGATTTTTAGTGATAGTTTGTGATCTCACTAATGTGTTGCTCACAGCTTCCTTGCTGGTGCTCTAATATGGAGGAAGCAAAGCTCTGCTGTCTCCACACAGAGACAGTATATTAACAAGTGTATGGCAAGTCAGTAATAGGGGAAGATTAAGGTAGATCACGGTCAACACTGGTGACTAGTCATTTTCCTTTTTTGGGAAAAAGGTTCCAGAATTCAGTTCCTCATTAAAGGTCAAAACTCAAATATCAAAATAAAATTTGAGATGCATATGGAAAAGATTAAAGCAGAAGTAAACCTATCCATAAAACAGTTTAATTTCCAGGACCTGCTGGAAACGTAACACTCCCATTGGTTGTGCTCTTAACCAAACTGTCAAAACCATCCAATGGTTGGCGTCTTAAGTGATCACATGTGCAGCACCATAGCAGTTGTAGATTAAAAAGAGGCAAGGATGGCAGCTTCCTTGGCTGAAAATGATAGGGGGGTTTACTTAAACTTTAAATACCAGGCAAAGGGTAGCCTAATGGTTAAAAGCTTCATAAAATAGAACTAACATTGGGACACACATCCTAGCTACAATCAATACCACAGTTGTCAGCACAGGCGTTAAACATATCTCTCACTTTCATTTTAAACCAATGCCTGGAGATATAGCATACAGTGGGGTTGACTTACTAAAGGGTGGTCACTTTGCAGGAGAATTTTCTGTTAGTTTAGTGAATGTGAAGAAAATATGCTTTACAAGGAATACCCAATCACGTGCATGGAAATGTTAAAAAAAAAAAAAAAACAGGATTCGTTGCTTGCACGGTTGAATGATGGGAATCAACAGAGATTAATTTCATTCAGTAGGGCTCCTTTCACACGGGGCGAATCAGTGATGATCCGCCCTGTGGTTATCCGCTTGCACAGTGGGGATCACCGGAGCAATCTCCGCTGAGCAGGCAGAGGACAGGTCCGTCTCTGCACACTGCGCAGGGATGGACCTGTCACAGCACCACTCTCCCCTATGGGAGATCGGGTGACAATCGGGTGTCCGTCGTCACCCAATCCGATGACAGATGGAAAAATAGCTTTTTCCTCCGCCATACTTTTTCGGATCGGAGCAGCTCGGATGTCAGCGAACATGTCACCGCTGACATCCGACGCTCCATAGAGCTCTATGGAGCAACCGTTCAGGTCCGCCTGAAAAACTGACAGGCGGACCTGAACGGATCATCCGTGTGAAAGGACCCTAAAGGAACATTTCCTTACAAAGTTAACATTTTTATTTTGCTACGTGAACAGCCTTTAGTAAATCAACCTCAATGAGTACAGTGTGTGCCTTTCTACAACATTACAAAAAACCCTTAAAGGCCCATTATAGCAAAAAATTGTATTTTGATTAATGCATAGAGATTAACACCTGTAATGATAGCAATCAGTAGCTGCATTCCTTTTTTTTATTTGACATGCCTTTTGTTTATATTTTCTCAAAATTTCCGTGTAGAACAAGCTGTCTTGATAGCTACAGGGGACGGGACAAAAATGTATAACCCTACCAAAATGGCTTACAATAATCCCCTTTATTTATACAGGGTAGCTTTTTACAAAATAAATAAATAAATAAATAAAACCTGTTTCTGTAACTAAGATTCCATGCACACTAGCGTTGTTTTAAGCTCCTAGAAGCTGTTATTAGCTTTTTTTGTTTTTCTGCTCCTAGAAGCTAAATAGTCTTATCCTATGTGTCCATGCACACTACTTTAGGCTATTAACATTTTTTAAACTTCAGCTTCTAGGAGCAGAAAAAAATGTTTTTTTTTTTTTGTTTCTTGGAGAGTTTTTCCCAGCAGGAAAAAAAAAACACACTGATTGCTCCTAACTGCTTCTAAAAGCTACTAAAATGCTACTAACAGCTTGTTTTTAGCTTTTCTTTTTCTTCATGTACTGCAAAAATTCTAATAAAATGCTAATGCTTCTAAAAGCTACTAAAATGAGACTAGAAGCTGGGACAAAATTCTATTATCAGCATTTTTTTTCTAGTATTTTTCATGCTTATAAAGAACGCTAGTGTGCATGAAGCCTTAAGGTCTTAGCTGAAGTCAATAAAAAATAAATGTCCATCTAAGGCAGGCCATGCATGATTCCTTTTCTTTCGTTCAACCAGCTGATTGAACAAAAGAAAATCAATTGATTTCCCCAGCCACACATTCAGGGACCATAAACACTGGCTTAAAATAAAGGGGGCATTTAGCATTTTTTATGCCTCTAGAAGTAGCTATGTTATCCTATGTGTCCATGCACATTAAATAGTCTAGAGGCGTTTTAAAGCTCAGCATTTAGAGGCAGAAAAAAAAAACCTTTGGTTTGTTTTTTGAGAGCATTTCCTAAACACAGATGCCCATATTTTTTTCCCTAATATTCTGTGGTCAAGACACTTATAAAAGCTAATGCTCCTGGACGTTGCTAAACGCTGGCACAAAAATGCTAAATATAAGAGTTTTTTTTACAGCTTTTTCTGGCAAGGTTTTTTATTTTTTTTATTTTTTAAGCGAATGGGCTTGGACCCTCAAGGTGAATGGGGGAATCCCTCCCATGGAGCTCTTGTATTTTGACAGCAGGAAGGCTTCTCTGCCATCAGAATACACTGATCAGCACTGCTGATTATAGGCAGCGGCACCGATCAAGTGAAAACTTTCCAGCCTGCCCATGCTGACCTGCACAAATTTCAATCAATCTATAGCCAACCTAAGACTGCTCTGTGCATAGGGAGAGAATGCTGCCTTGTCATCCTGTCATCATTTAACACTGTATAAAAAAAAAAGTACAATTCTGTTGTTTATCAAGGTCCTGGTGTCCCCAGAGCAACTTTTGGAGATTCTTTTTCTTATTGATGCAACGTTCGAAAATTAATGGATCACTAAACCATACAAAAACCTTTCTGTCTTTCACTTTGCCATAGTTGCTTATATTGTTTTCTCTTTGCTTTCAATTCTCATTATTTTGGAAATATTTATAATGGTTGTCACAGCCATCTCAGTAGGGATCATACGTCACTCTCTAACTGCTTCTACGATCTACAGCTGTTTAATATGTAATAGAGCAAGCCTTTATACTTCTAGCCTTAACATATCCACCCATGACAAGTAATATTTAAGAATGATAATATTTATGTGTAGTACTATATATAGGAGGAGGACTGGAAAAAAGCAAACACACAAGTACAATAAATTGTAGATGAAAATGAAGGTTATATTGTAGATATTCTTAAAAGCAATGTTATATTTTTTAAGATAAAGTTCACTCTTGGTAACAATCCACCCCATGTAACAGTGGGCGGGGGACCTCATAATTTAAAAAACGTATCCACATCATTCATTCACAGACATCTCTGAATAAACGAACTACAAGTTCTATATATTACAGTTGCAGATGGCTTGTAGTTCTCAATGAATTGCAAGGGCACTGGTTAGTTAATTGTTAGTTAAGAGTCTACAGATGCCTGACATACACAAAATATGTGCATTTATTATTTCTTTTTTTAAAGGTGAACTTATCCGTTAGGCCAAGTACAGCAAAGAAGGTAGGAATTCTCACCCTATAATCCCTTTCATTGTTAAAGTAAAAAGATTTAAATTTGAACTCCTTTATACCACTTTCTAAAACACAACAGGCAAAATGATTATTAGACCAATGGATTCCATTCTGCCAACTAGTGGAGTGAATTTTCCATTACTTATATTAGCATTACTATTTGTAAAAAACATTCCACAACTTCTCATAACATTCTGAATTATAAACCTGCCCCAAAGAAGCACACAACTTAATGCTACTAATCAACATGGTACCTGTAGTTCAATGGGCTTGAGGCAAGTAATGGATAAAGTGGAACTCCACTATATCTGAGGATCAGAAACTGAAAATGCTATTTAATTTTTAATATCCAAAGCAAACTCACCCATCCCCCCATGTCTCCATGCTTTATTTTGTTGAGAAAAAGCATTGAAAAACATCTCCCTAGCATTTTTAGTTTCGGCCATCTTACGTAAGGGCAGATGATTCATGAAGCATTTTACTTCCTGGAATCTATCTGCTCTAAGTTCAGGCATGCAGTCAGGAGTTTGTGAAATCTCCTCCATCTGATGAAAGAAAAAAATGCCCATGAAGACTCTTTGGATTTATCCAATCATTTTGGCCTAGGCCAGAAACCAAAAGCAACTAAAGAATTGTAAAGAAAAAAAAATGTATAACAAGCGACTATAATATACCATCTTCTCTATTTATTAATGTTAGCAGCATAAGGAATAAAAATAGTCAATGTTGACTGAGACAGTTTAGTTCTGCTTTAATACAGTGCAGCTGGATGGCATTGTGCCCTGCGATGTCTACTTTCTCCATATGATTTGGAACTTCTGTAAATGTGCTTGTGTAACAATCTTACAATGTGGGCGTTAGAAGTAAAACAGCTTTCCAGGGAAGAGAGAAGAGAAAGCCCAACATTCAGTAGTAAATGCTATGTCATACGGTCAATGCTTTGTCAAATACACAAATATCCAGTAGCGCCAACCTAACCAGAATCTGAAAATCTTTTTGGATTAATATAGAACATCACAAATAAACCACAAGAACCAGGAAAGAGTACACAAATGCTATACACAGAATGACCTAAAGAGAGTTATATAATATAGTATTAAATGGTGGTGGAAATGCGAGGTCAGGCACTTATGTTGGACAAGAAGGCCTGGCTAGCAATCTCCACTCTAATTCAACCCAAAGGTGTTCCATCGGGTTGAGGTCAAGAGTCTGCACAGGCCAGTCAAGTTCCTCCACCCCAAACTCGCTCATACATGTCTTTATGGACCTCACTTTGTGCACAGGTGCACAGTCATGTTGGAACAGGAAGGAGTCATCCCCCCACCTCATGCCAATATAAGTAGTGGCACACCGCGCACCCAGTACTAGAGCGGGAGAGAGCATTGAGTCAACATCGGAAGAAGAACAGAGGGAGAAGGCAGCAGGGAAGGCAGCAGAGAAGACCCAGCAAAAGAGCGAGAAGATAGCGAAGAAGACCCAGCAGAGGCAGAAGACAGCGGACAGAGGGAGAAAAAGTGGAGAGGGCTAGAAGACATCAGCGGAGAAGACCCAGAGAAGGGAGAAGAGGCAGAAGACATTAGTGGAGGAGGCAGAAGAGCCGGAGAGGAGAGAAGAAGTCGGAAGAGACTCTGGAGCTGCCTAAAAAAATTACTTTAAAAACATGTGTTTCATTTTTGACACTTTTTTAGGTGAATGGGTAGGGGTACAATGTACCACATACTCATTCACATAGGGTGGGGGGCCAGGATCTGGGGGGGCCCCCTTGTTAAAGGGGGCTTCCAGAATCTGATAAGCTCCCCAGCCGCAGACCTCGACTACCAATATCCATGGTTGTTGGGAAGAGGCCTTTGTCCTCATCAACATGGGGAGAAGGTGCTTTGGGGTGGGGGGCACAGGGCCCCTACCCGCCCCAAAGCACCCACCCCTTATGTTAAGGGCATGTGGCCTGGTACGGTTCAGGAGGGGGGTACTCACTAATCCCCACAACCTTTCCTGACCTGCCGGGCTGTGTGCTCGGATAAGGGTCTGGTGTGGATTTTGGGGGGACTCCCAAGCCATTTTTTTTGTGTGGGGGTTTCCCTTAAAATCCATGCCAGACTAAAGGGCCTGGTATGCTCTTGGAGGGGGAACCCATGCCAGTTTTGTTTTTACATTTGGCGTAGAGTTCCCCTTCAAGATATTGAGAGCAAAGGTGCATGCCAAAGTCAGATCCATTAATAGGCGATCCGACTTTAGTGATATTCAATGGGCTGAAGTAGGATTAAAGTTAGACCAAAGTAGTGCAGGGACTACTTTTGAAGTCGGCACGACTTGAAGTCCTACTAATAGGAATGGTTGTCATTGGAAATCATGGGGAATGACTTGTCATGCCACATTGCAGTCCCAAATCGTGAGACAAGTTGTACAAGTGTGAAAGGGGCCATGCAGTTGACATTGGAATATCTAGTAGCAAGGAAATTTCACGAATGGACTTGTTGCACAGGTGGCAATTTATCACAGTACCACACTTGAATTCACTGAGCTCCTGAGAGCAACCTGTTCTTTCACAAAATGTTTGTACAAGCAGTCTGCATGCCTAGGTGCTTGAGTTTATACACCTGTGTCCATGGAGGTGATTGGAACACCTAAATCCAAACATTTGGAGGGGTGTCCCAATACTTTTGGCAATATATTAATTATCACCGCATACACATACACTGTATTTAGAAAGTAAATTAGAACTCAAACATTTGCCCTTTCTTACATTCCTGTTACATCAATACCAAATGCGTTTTTTTCTTCTTCAGCATGGCTCTTTAAAATGCTAGTACAGCAAAGGTTCTACAAAATTCCAATGACATTACAACAAGAAAACTTGCACTGGAGACAATGGGTGTTATTTACTTAAAGACAAATCCACTTTGCACTACAAGTGTACTTGGAAGTGCAGTCGCTGTAGATCCGAGGGGGACATGCAAGGAAAATAAAAAAACAGCATTTTAGTTTGCACATACATGATTGGATGATAAAATCAGCAGAGCTTCCCCTCATTTCAGATCTACCCTTTATATTTAGAACGACTGCACTTCCAAGTGCACTTTCAATGCAAAGTGGATTTGCCTTTCGTAAATAACCCCCCATTATATACCATCCTGTAATGTATATCGGTTTCAAATATTACAATGAATTATTAAAAACCAATATTACAACATAAAATCATTATTACAGTTATAAAAAATCAAATATTAAAACTATTTTTTTTTCAAATATTTATCTAGATAATTGTTCCAAATGTTGATAGAGGGGCTGACAGAATGATGATGGTATAATTAACGTTCTATGAGGAAATGCATTACTTAATTCATATTTAAATGGACATTTTAACTGAGGGGATACCTTGCGTTCATTTTATGAAATCGTTTCACTAAACTAGGTTGAGTCTAAGTGGGTATTCGGTACAATTTGATTGAAATGGTAAATTAGAATTTTGGAGCCATTACTGGCAAACTGGAGCAGTTTGTGAAAGTAAATGCCATATGACATGAAAAAAAATACCTTATTTTTTTATTTTTCTATAATGTGATCAAGTTGAAAGATTGTTCTGGCTTTCATGTAAATCATAGTGCATTATACTGAAAAGCGGAATGTAGATGCATTATTAGGAGATTTACATGTTAAAGCGGAAATATTGGAAAGGCAGATGTTTAAGGTCCAACAAACATTCATCAAATCAGCCTACCGAAGTGAATAAAAAATCTCCACACATTGCACCTTTGCAAAGACTCACACGTTGGCATGTACAGGCTCCAAGTACACAACGGAAGAGAGATCTTGCAGAACATCAGACATCACTAACACCGGTTCCAGATGGAGACATACACCCCATGATTACTACTTAAAGGCCAACTCCAGTAAAAAAAAAAATCTTATTTTGGAAAAAATGGAAGGACTAGAACATCTGTCAAACTTAAATCGTGTCTTTGTTCTTACTGAGGAGTTTTTTTGTCAGATTTAAATGTTTCTGAGATTGCATGGAAGAAATTTCTCCTCCCTCCTTGTTCTATTTGACAGCCATCAGCTAGACAGGAAACAAAGGGAAATCACTCTCAGTGACAAAGATAACTCCTGGCAGAGTTTAGACCCTTTCCTAAAGCCCCATATACACACCAGTTTTTCTGCTGAGTTTTTCCTTCAGATTTACCAAAACCATATAATATGAGGTCAAACCTTAGGAGTTTCAAATTGTGTGGAATCTGGCAGGCCCTTGCACTACATGGTTTTGGTAAACCTAAAGGAAAAAATCAGCAGAAAATCTGATAGTGTGTTTGGGGCATCACTCTAACAAAAATATGTTCTTCCATATGTTTTTCTCTGGGTCAGGGACAGGAGGTCCTCTCATTTCCTGTTCTGCCTGATGTTTGTCAAATAGAAGACAGGAAGTAAGAAAAAAAAATTCACAAATGGGGACGCAGTCACCATTAAAAAAGTGACAGGGGTTCAACCATTTCCCCACATTGACCAAAACTTGCGAAAAGCCAAAAGAAGTTGTTATTTTAGGTATCTTAATGATCATGCAATACCATAGTGGTAAGTAGCTCGTTCACTATCAGATACAACAGTGTATTTCAACCTTTTTGCAGGGAAGGTGCCCTTTAAAATTATGCACATTTTAGAGGGCACCTTCCCTGAAAAAAGGTTCTAAAATGTAAAAAAAAAAAAAAAAAAACAAATCATTTTACGTAACGTAGCAAGAGCCACACACATAGGACACCCAACATTAGAGGTGACTTATCCACCTTCTGGATTGTAAACAGTTTTTGGGAAATTTTAGGAATTTTGCAAAGGCACCCTGAAGAAACTCGAAGGCTCCCCAGTGTGCCTGGGCACCCAGGTTAAAAAAGAAAAAGGCTGAAATACACAATCAAAAGTACTTTTTAGTTTATTCTCTCTGTGTTCACATGGGTTTCTTTTGAGGACACTAGTTTACTCCCAATTTAAACATATACAGTAGGATATAGTTTACTTCTGAATAAAGAGTGCTCATGGGAGTGTCTTTAAGGGATTTTAGACTGTAGGTAGTGTAATAAGTCAGTACTAAATAAATAAATGAATATATTCCCAATGAACACATTCCTGGGAAAAGCCTGGAGTAGGGGGGTACTATAGGAACAACCAGCTGGTTAACTGGTATTAGCATAGACATGAACATATGTCGCCAACTCACAGTGGATCCAAGCAATATCGTGCAAACCTTTATTGAAGTGATCACATCATAAACCCCGTCAGTGCAATATTTCGAGGCACGCAGGACCCTTCGTCAGGTATGTATAGACAGAGGTGCTGCAAAGTCTTAAAGCGCTATACTGAAAGGATTTGTGATGTGCTAGCTTCAATACACATTTGAACAATATGTTATCGTTTCATTATATGGTTCTGGTGACCTATGTCCGCTAAATATTTTAACATCTACACTAAATAAATAGGGTAAATAAAATAAAAAATCTGTTGTGTATTTTGTTATGGACAAAACCACTATTTTGTGAAACAATTAGTTTACAGAATGCCTATTACACTATATTCCTTGCCACAGTATTCTTCATGTGCTCGTTTCTCTGCCCATACATGACACTGTATATTGCAGGGCTGTCCATTGTGAATAATTAAAATGACACTCACTATGAAAAAGGTTTAAGTTAATGGTCTCTATTAAAATAAAAAAGTATGACTAGTTTTCCTAAAAGATTTATAAATAAATTAAATGACTTTATAATTCAGGTATTAGTGTGTTAAAAGAGAAAATGGCCATCTTGCTGAATTAGTATTTATTATATACTTGTTTTTGGAGGAGATGTTCTTATTTCAAAAATGTTATTTACATCTTTTTCTCTCTCCATTTTAGACGTCTGGAAAAAATCTCAGGAAAAAAAAAAAAAGAAAGAAAAGAAAAATCCTTCCTCCAAAGACCTGTTTAGCAGCAGACACTTGAATCAGTTTGTCTTCCATCCTCGTATTATTGCCTTCTGCTGTAATTGTTTTCTATTGAACTTATGTGACCAGGTTGCTGCTTTTATTCATTTGTTCATGACCTTTAAGATGGGTAACATGCACTGTACTGCCGTTTCTGTGTTAGCTTTCATCTATAGAATGCTGTAAATATTTACAACAGCCTCCTGTCCAATCAAACTTCTAATGAAATATTGGAGTCTTAAATAAAGGATATTAAGGACCAGTCCAAGGTCTTAGGTTAGGAACAATGAAGAGCGCTTTAGCAGGCTTCCTGATTCATTATTTTATAGACTTTGAAAAGTGAAGGTCACTCACACTTGTACAAAAAGTTAGAGCAGTACTTAGAGCCGTGGTACCAGTGTCTCCATAGGTTCTATTGGATAAGCTTTACCAGATCAGTTTACCCAAAAGTGATATTTAATTTAGAAGTAGGTTAGTGGGCTAATTTAGCAACCTTGCTTTTTTTATAGACTTTGGATTCTTTGCAACACCTCACTGCCAAAGTTCTCGATTCGGTTTCTGTCCATATGGAAGTTGTGGGTGTTCCTACACACCTTTTGAATATTGTAGTGCTCCAGGTGCATTTGCCATAATTTACCGATCAGACATAACTTTATGGCCATTCACAGGTTAAGTGAATAACATTGATTATATCATTACATTGGCATCTGAGAGTTGGTGGAATATATTAGGCAGCAAGTAACATTGTCACTGAAGTTGATGTGTTGAAAGCTGAAGAAATGGGCATCATAGTTTGTTGTGTATGGGGCTGCTAAGCCATAGACACATCAGGGTGCCCATCAGGGCAGAACTTAGGGTGGTGGGGGCCCCTGGGCTTGAGTCACTTTCAGGCCATACCTTCTATACAATACCGTATTTATTGGCGTATAACACGCACCCCAAGTTTAGGAGGGAATTTTAAGGAAAAAACTTACATTTAAATGCCCATCAATTCAGCCTTATCAGTGTCCATCTGCAGACTTGTCCAGTTTCATTTGCAGCCGTGTCAGTTTAGCCTTGTCATTTGCAGCCTTGTCATTGCAGTCTTGAAGTTTAAAAATGGCGCCGCTGAGATACAGTCCTGTGTCCTGTGTATCTCGCCGGCTCTCGGGTCCTCTCGGCAGCTCTCAGCGGATCTTGGATCATCTCGCTGGCTCTCGGGTCATCTCGGAGTCCCGAGCAGAGCCAAGAGTAGCCGAGTGTACTCGGCTCAGCTCACAGTCATGCACAGTCCCTTTGTTATGTCCATCATAGGGTGGGACTGGGCGACACTGTGAGCGGAGCCTAGGAAACTAGGCTATGCATCTTGGGGGGGGGGCTATTGGGGGCGGGGCCCATGGGCTTGAGCCCAGTCAATCCCAATGGTAAGTCCAGCCCTGGTGCCCATGCTTACCTGTATCCACAGCCAGAGGTGCCTAAAATAGGCACATAAACATCAGAACTGGGCCACAGAGAAACAGAAGAATGTGGCCTGGTTTTACATCATTTGGATGGCCAGGTGCGTGTGATTCACTTACCAGGAGAAGTGATGGCACCAGGATGCAGTACTGGAAGAGGCCAAGTCTGTGGAGAAAATGTGATGCTTTGGGCAATGCTCTGCTGGGAAACCTTGGTCCTGCCATTCAAGTGGGTGTTACTTTACATATACCAGCTACCTAAACATTGTTGCTGACCAAGTACACCCCATTCATGGAAATGTATTGCTTGAAGACAGTGGCTTCTTTCAGCAGATAATGCCCTGACACCCTACAAAAACGGTTCTGCCTTGAGGAACATAGCGAATTTGAACTGACAGTGAGTGTTGACTTCAAAATTCTACAGATCTCAATCCAATCAAGCATCTGTGGGATGTGCTAGAAAAACAAGTCCAAGTCCAATCCATAGAGGACCCACCTACCCACCCACCAACTTTCAGGACTAAAATGATCTAGTAATAGCCATATCTTGATGGGTCAGGGCTGTTTTGGTCGCAAAAAGGGTCTGTTTTAGTGGCAGAGGGGAGACCCAATCAAAATTAGGTGAGTAGTCGTAAAGTTATGCCTGATCGGTGTATACAAGATTGCCATATACATTAAACTTAAAACTGAGCAGGGAGAGTGAAGCCCCTCATAATGGTCACAGCAAGTGTTTGGACCCAGTAAATCAAGTTGAATTAATGTAGCTCTCTATTTATGAATTTATAGTATTTTTTAAATACTAAATATATTATGTTTATATAAAGAAAGAAAATGGTTTATGGATGAACTTGATACAAAAGAGGGATTGAAATACATTCGTTTTGGACTTTTTTTTTTAGAAACGGATATAGATGTTTTAAGTTTGTTTTCTATTATTTTCACATGGGGTTTATTTACTAAAGGCAAATCCACTTTGCACTACAAGTGCACTTGGAAGTAAAGACGCTGTAGATCTGAGGGGGACATGCAAGGAAAATAAAAAATAACATTTTTGCTTCGACATGATTGGATGATAAAATCAGCAGACCATCCCCTCATTTCAGATTTACATCAAATGCACTTCCAAGTACACTTGTAGTGCAAACTGGATTTGCCTTTAGTAAATCAACCCCATAGTGTCACATTGGGGGTTATTTACTAAAGGCAAATCCACTTTGCACTACAAGTGCACTTGGAAGTGCATTTGATGTAAATCTGAGGGGTAAATCTGAAATGAGTGGAAGCTCTGCTGATTCTATGATCCAATCATGTGCAAGCTAAAATACTGTTTTTTTTATTTTCCTTGCATGTCCCTCTCAGATTTACAGTGACTTTACTTCCAAGTGTACTTGTAGTACAAAATGGATTTGCCTTTAGTAAACAACTCCCGTTGCGTGATATTTATACGAATACTGCAGATCTGTATTGAAGGGTGAATCTTTCACTTTTTGAGTTTATTATAGTTGGAGGTGTCACGATAATACAGCAGCAACACCACAGAGTTCACTAGTGGGGATTTTCGAGTTCACAGCGTAGACTTGGAGTGGTTCATAAATTGTTTACAAGCAGTATAAATACCAGAATCTGACTATGTATCAGCGCCCTTTGCAGTCCCTCTACAGCACAACCCAGACTGGGGCAAGGAAAAGAAGCACAAGGAGCCAATCCGTTGTACTGCAGTGCAAGACATATGCTGATGGCAGGCAAGAGCAGAGTGACAGAGAAAGTAACTAATCAGTCTGCTGCTTCTTTCATCACCATTGAGTCACAGGCTGGAAGAAGGAAAATAAACAAGTGTACTACTTATCTGCTGGAGAGGGAAATCGGGTCTCCTACCCAGCAAGGCAGAGCCATTTAAATCAGAAGACTGGATGGACAGCCATACAAATCCTTGGGCAGGAAATGCGGCTTCCTTTTTGTTGCTTTAATCTGTGTCCAGGTTTAAATCCCCCAACATCCACCAAACAACATTATCAGTTCTTAGTGGACATTCTAAATATTTTAAATGAATCTACTTTGTCACACTCGCTGCTATTCAAATGCGACCTGCTTAAGGTTACCCTTAAAATGTAGCTAAAGGCTGAATGGGTCCCATGTGCATTAACAAAAACAAATGGAACAAACTTGTTCACATATTTTTCAATCAAACGGAAGTCAAACAGCGGGATTTGAGTTCACATAGAGTTTTGTCCACTGTAGATTGTGCTGTGATGCTTAGTCAACCTTATGACTAGGGATGAGCTTCGTGTTCGAGTCGAACGCATGTTCGACTCGAACATCGGTCGTTCGTGCGTTCGCCGAATTCCGAACGTTTGGGCCGTTCGCGGCAAAATTCGTGTGGCCCACAATGCACTGCGATGGCGCAATGCATTGCTGTCTCACGATTGGCCAAGCATGCACTGTGACCCCGCATGCTTGGCCAATCGCAGCGCCAGCAGCGAGGAGAGCCATGGTTGGCCACAGGCATCCTGCCTGTGGCCAATCATAGCTCAGGCTGTGTAGTGCACGCCCCACACTATATAAGGCCGCCATTAAGGCGGCCTCGTGTAGTGTGTTGGCGTCTGAAGCAGTGGGTGTTCTGTGTACCTTCAACACAGTTACACACCAATCGTTTTTGGCTGATTTACTATCTTGCTCTTGTGTAGTGGTTACTGTCTGTGCCCTGACCGCAGTATACACCACTATATTCACCTCACCTATATAGCTAGTGATCTAGCTTTAATAATAGAGCTTGCAGTCAGTAGTGTTAGTGCGTGCTGTCTGCGTGCTCTGTACCCAGTACATACCACTATATACACCTACATAGCTGTTCTCTATTTGAGCCCGATTGTCATCTGCAGGAGTTAATGGAAGTTGTGTGTGCTCACAGCACAGCACAGTATACATCTGTATATACCCCTTTAACTCTGCTGTTTTCTGGTTATTGTCTGCGTGCCCTGACCGCAGTATACACCGTGATATTCACCTCACCTATATAGCTAGTGGTCCATCTTTAACAATAGAGCTTGCAGTCAGTAGTGTCACTCAGGAGATAGTGCGTGCTGTGTGCGTGCTCTGTACCCAGTACATACCGCTATAATCCACCTACATAGCTGTTCTCTATTTGGGCCCGATTGTCATCTGCAGGAGTTATTGGAAGTTGTGTGTGCTTCCAGCACAGCACAGTATACATCTGTATATACCCCTTTAACTCTGCTGTTCTATAAAAAAGGCATCTGCAGGAGTTAGTGGGTGTTGTGTGCCTCCAGCACAATATACCCAACTACTGTTTTACCAAACTCCCTTCAGGCCATTACCATGTCTGGAAGGCCAGCAAGGAGAGGCAGACAGGCGCGAGCCGATAAAAGAGGGCAAGCAGGCTCTGTGTCTAGAGACAACAGTGCTGGTCGTGGACGCGGTGCATTGTCATCAGCACGTGGCCATGGGACATGCTTGTCCTTCTTTTCTGCAGCTGGACATGTTGAACCGCAACATGCCAACGACTTGGTAGAGTGGATGACCAAGCCCTCTTCATCCTCCTCATCCTCTCTCACCCAGTCTCAGGGTAGTAGAAAAGCAGCTGCCAACACATCGTCGTCCCTCCTCTCAATGTCATCATCAGTGGCTCCTTCCCTAGACTCACCACGTCCTCCTGAGGAGTCTCCTGAACTCTTTGAGCACAGTGTTGGGTACATGCTCCAGGAGGATGCCCAGTGTTTGGTGGGCTCTGCAGCATACTGCCAGGTTTGCTACAGCGATGAAGAGGGAGGGGATGATGAGGGCACTGACTCCACGTGGGTGCCTGGAAGGAGGGAGGAGGAGGAGGAGGAGGAGGAGGCACATGTCCAACGAGGCAGGATGCCCTCCGGGGGCCAGCTTAGGGGCAGCACACCGACTGAATCACACCGCAGAGCTCCGCCTGCGCAGAGCGCTTCCTCTGCGCGTTATTCTAAAAGTTCTTTGGTGTGGGCCTTTTTTGAGACGAGTGCATCAGATCGCACCGCTGCTATTTGCAACATATGTCTCAAGCGTATCTCACGTGGCCAAAACATCAGCCGCTTGGGCACCACATGCTTGACCAGACATATGTTGACCTGCCATGCAGCTCGTTGGCAAGCATACCTCAAAGACCCACACCAAAGAACAAAGCGCACCTCTCCTTGCTCCTCATCAGCTGGCATCTCCAACCCCACTAGACCTTCAGTCCTCTCTGAAACCTGCTCTGAGAGGAATGAAGGTGTAGAATTAGGTGTGTCACAGCCAAGTGCTTCCGGGAACTCTGCTAGTGGTACATCCACGTCCGATTATAGCAGGAAAATGTCCCTGCCCCAGCTGCTGGACCGGCGGAAGAAATTTACTCCCAGCCATCCACATGCCCAGCGGTTGAATGCTAGCTTGGCTAAATTGCTAGCACTTCAACTGCTGCCTTTTCAGTTGGTAGACTCGGCCCCCTTCCGTGAGTTTGTACAATGTGCGGTTCCTCAGTGGCAGGTCCCCAAACGCCACTTTTTCTCACGGAAGGCGATTCCGGCTCTCTACCGGCATGTGGAAGGCAATGTCCTTGCCTCACTGGACAGGGCGGTCAGCGGTAAGGTGCATATTACCGCTGACTCATGGTCCAGCAGGCATGGACAGGGACGTTACCTGTCTTTCACGGCCCATTGGGTCACTCTTCTGGCTGCTGGGAAGGATGCAGGACAAGGTGCAGTAGTGTTGGAGGTTGTTCCGCCACCACGCCTCCAAAATGCTACTATTGGTTGTGACACACCTCTCTCCTCCACCCCCTCCTCTTCTTCTTCCTCCATGGCCTCTTCTAGTGCTCTGTCCTCAGAACCAGCGGTGCTCCGTAGGCGTTGCAGGGGCTACGCAAGTACGCAGGCAAAACGATGCCATGCCGTGCTTGCGCTGGTTTGTTTGGGGGACAGGAGCCACACTGGGGCGGATGTTTTGTCAGCTCTGCAGGGGCAGGCCGAGAGGTGGTTGACGCCACGCCAGCTTAAGCCAGGAATGGTGGTTTGCGACAATGGCACCAACCTCCTCTCCGCCCTCCGACAGGGACAACTGACCCATGTGCCCTGTGTAGCTCACGTCCTTAACCTGGTGGTGCAGCGGTTCTTGGGCAGGTACCCCGGCTTACAGGATGTCCTGAAACAGGCCAGGAGAGTCTGTGTGCATTTCCGCCGATCATTTAATGCCTGTGCTCGGCTGGCTGAGCTCCAAAAGGAGTTGAACCTGCCCAAGAACCGCCTTATATGTGACATGCCCACCAGATGGAACTCAACATTGGCCATGCTGCAGCAGCTGCACACGCAGCAGAGGGCCATCAATGAGTACCTGTGCAACTACGGCACCAGGACAGGGTCAGGGGAGCTTGGTTTTTTCTCACCACGCCAGTGGGGCATGATCAGGGATGCATGCACTGTCCTGTCACCGTTTGAGGAGGCCACAAGGATGGTGAGCAGTGACAGTGCATGCATCAGTGACACTGTACCTCTTGTCCACCTCTTGGAGCATACGCTGCGTGGAATAATGGACAGGGCACTTGAGGCAGAACAGAGGCAGGAAGAGGAGGACTTCCTTGCCTCTCAAGGCCCCCTTTATCCAGACAGTGTTCCTGCTGTGCCACCCATCACACAGGAAGAGGGTGAGGAGGAGGAAGAGGAGGAGGAGGATGATTGTGTCAGCATGGAGGTGGAGGCTGGCACTCAGCATCAGCATCAGCAGCAGCAGTCTTATAGGGATGATTTACAGTCCCAAGAAACACGTGGACTTGTACGTGGCTGGGAGGAGGTAGCTGCGGATCATGTTGTCCTTAGTGACCCAGAGGACTCCGGACCGAATGCCTCAGCTAACCTACGCTGCATGGCCTCCCTGATCCTGCAAAGCCTGCGGAAGGATCCTCGTATTCTTCGGATCAAGGAGAGGGACCATTACTGGCTGGCCACTCTCCTTGATCCACGGTACAAGGGTAAGGTTGCCGACCTTATCTTGCCATCGCAGAGGGAGCAGAGGATGAGACATCTCCGGGAGGCCTTGCAGAAAGCTCTGTGCAACGCGTTCCCAGAGACTGGGAGGTCACAAACTCCTGGTCCTGGACAACGTGTTGCTGAGGCATCAGTCAGAAGGAGCGGTGGAGAAGGTGGCCGTCTGACTGATGCTTTCAGACAATTTTTTAGTCCGCAGCCCCAAGGTATGATTGGTTCCAGCACCCATCGCCAGCGCCTAATTTACATGGTGCAGGAATACCTAGGGGCAAGGTCAGACTTGGACACCTTTCCCACTGAAAATCCTCTGGCTTACTGGGTCTTGAGGATGGTTCACTGGCCAGAGCTTGCACAGTATGCAATTGAGCTACTGGCCTGTCCTGCATCCAGCGTTCTTTCGGAACGCACCTTCAGTGCTGCTGGTGGCTTCGTTACCGATCACAGGGTGCGCCTGTCCACCGAATCAGTTGATCGACTGACCTTCATCAAGATGAATCAGTCTTGGATCACCCACAGCTACCAAGCACCTGAAGCTGATGTAACCGAATAATTTTTTTTTTAAATACCACATCCCTTCAAGACTGCCTATGCTGATGCTGAGTGACTGTCCTGTTATGTTGATTGTCTATCCTCTTCCTCCTCCGCTGATATGTTGGAAGAACATTTTTGGTTCTGGGTGATGCCAGCAGCCCAATTTTTCTGCCCCTGTTTAACAGGGGCGTTTAAGTACAATTTTTGATGCAATGCTTTGCAGCAGGGCTAATTCCTGCAATAAAACTAGAGTATATGGCAGAGGTTGCAGTGTGATGGCACCAGTGCCTAAGGCCCAATTTTTCTGCCCCTGTTTAACAGGGACATGTAATTACAATTCTTGATATAATATTTCACAGGAGGGCCCCTTCCTGTGCCCACCCAGAGTAACGGTGAGGACTTATAGTGTTGTGGCACCAGCACCACAACCACCAAAGGTCAATTTTTCTACCACTGTTCAACAATGGCATGTAATTACAATTCTTGATATAATCGTTCACAGCAGGGCGCTCCAGCGCCCACCAAGAGTCACTTTGAGGGCTTACAATGTTGTGGCAAAACCAACACCTTGTTCCGCCATTTCTGCAGAGCATATAGGGCAGGCCCCTACTTTCAAACATCCAATTTACAAACATCTCCTACTTGCAAACGGAAGGAGACAACAGCAAGTGAGATGAAAAAAGATGGACGACAAAACAAATTATACAGGGGTGATAACCCTTCCCTATGTTTTCCAAAAAGCTTAAAAATTGTTTTTTTGACTGGAGCTACACTTTAAAAATGTACCAGTTGAAAATTACAAACAGATTCAACTTAACACAACAAACCTACACAGTCCCTGTCTTGTTTGCACCACCTGTATACTGCTGTTCTGAGTATATAGGGCCTGGGGGCCACACACATTTCCTTTTTTTAATATGGGTACGGGGTTCCCCTTAATATGCGTACAAGACCCAAATAGGCTGGTAATGGGCAGGGAGGGCTACCCATGCCATTTTTCTGAATGATTTTCAACCATATTGCAGGAACCAGATATAACATTAAAACCGCAAGCAGTTTTAAATGGTGTTATTTCCGTTTAATGTCATTTTGTGCAGGGACTTTTCTAAACACGGGAAACACGTGGCACTTCACAGGCATACTACAGACACCCCCCAGGCACCATATTTAAAGGAATATTTCATTTTTTTTTTCACTTTAATCGTCATTAAAATCAGTGTTCCCGCCAAAACGGCCGCTTTTAAAACTTTTTATTGCATTGACCCATGTCCCCTGAGGCAGGAGGCAGGTCCCCAAACCCTTTTTAGGACAGTATCTTGCATATCAGCCGTTAAAATTAGCACTTTCCATTTCGAACGTTCGAGTCCCATAGACTTCAATGGGGTTCTAACGTTCGTTACGAACGCGGGGTCCGTTCGAAAGTTCTGGTGCGAACCGAACCGGGGGGTGTTCGGCTCATCCCTACTTATGACCATGAAGGGAGGTGCACAAGGGGGCTTGTGGGCTAGCAAGCTGGCTAATGTATATTATACAGTACAGTAATGCAGTAAAACTCCCAAGTGTCTGTATGTAAAATAAGGCACTTTACAGCTTGCGATGCAAATTAAGGGAGAATGCTCCTTAAAGCAGAACTTTACCCACAACCACTTCATACAAAATTATTTTCTTTAGCAAGTAACATACATTCCACATTATTAATTATGCTACCAAAATTAATGTGTGCTGTAAATTACCTCCAGCATTGTTCATGTTGCTTCTTGCTGGAGGCTGCCATTTTTCTGAAGCCCAGAGGGTCTAAACAATAATAAATCATAAAAGGTAACTAAACCCGTCGATTTAATGATTTAAAAAAATAGTCACTTTCCTGGAATTACAGGTCATCAACCAAACGGTCAAACCATCAAATGGCTGTTGTCATAACTGATCACATGTGCAGCAGTTGCAGATCAAACAGAAGCAGCTTCTTTGGCTGTAAAGGATAGGAGGTTTTAATTCTGTTTTAAGGCGGTCAGCAGATAGGCCTCTATAGGCTTGTCCATGTCTAAAAATGCCTAAAAATGGAGAGCAAATGAGCTAGTGTATTACTGGAACAGTACTGAAACAGTACAGGCACTTATTTTTAATGTTTATACATAGCTATATCTGCAAAAGAGGCCAGTCTGAAGTTATCCAGTAGGATTACATTTTCTGCCTAGTTCTGCTTTAAGAAGGTCACCTTGACCAACATAAAATGATCTCACAATAGGGCGCTGTGTAGTGCTGTAGTGCAAGGATGGGCTAATCCTAACACAGGACGGGCAACAGGGTCCTTCCTTAAATTTACAGAAGTCTCCAGGGGTATTCTGCCCCATCACTAGTGCTAATTTTTCCCTAACCAACATGTCTCTGTCCCTATCTCACACTCCACACATTTCAGGGCTCCCAGACTGACCCAATTACAAGCCCTTTCTACTCGTGCACAGTATTCACAGGTACAATCACCTAATCAGAGAGGGTTGTTAAACATTTCTTGTCTCTTGCAGATGACAAGCTGACGTTTGTATCATACCACAGGGTACTATTACCAGATGGCTTGATTATATTTTTCATTACTATGCAAACAGCAAACTGTCTTTTACATTGGATAATAAGGTCCGTGTGCGGAATATGCTATGTTTAAGTATCGGGGTACCAGACAGGACAATTAATGTCTGACAAATTAAAAGTAGAACTTAACTCTGTCAATCGACATTGACTATTTTTAATCCTTATGCTGCAAGCATTAGTAAATAGATATACTTTTCTATCATATTTATTTGTTTTAAACTACATATTACATTCTTTCAGTTACTCCCTAGTTTCCATGCCTAGGCAAATTATGTCATACATCCCAGGAGTTCTCAGGAGAGGTTTTCTCAGCTAAGCACACCCTTCTGCCTGTACGCCTGAACTGATAGTAGTTGGATTCCAGAAAGTAAATGCTACTGTCAGGGAAATAGCCGCAATATCACGAGGTTCGTTCGTGTTAACGCGCGTCGGCGCCTACGTAAGCGCAAGGTAGTTTCCAGACGAACGACCGACGCTACGTCTAACCGGGCGGGCATACGCGGTGATGCCACGAATACTCAACGTACTCGACGTAGACGTACGACCGCTCCAACGCGCTCGCGACGTGACCCGGTCATCTCGTCCATTTAAACGATCGCCTGACACTCCTGCATTGCTGGATTATCGTCAGCTCTCCCGAGAAACCTGTACCCGTGCTTCCTGTTTTCTGATCTCCAGTGTACCGACCCGGCTTGCTTGACCTGCTCCTGTTGTTCTCCTGGCTCTGACTCCTGGCTTGTACCTGACGTTCCTGATCCGCTTCCTGCACCTGATCCCGGCCTGTTTGACTATTCTCTGGACTTCCGCTGCCTACTCTCGGACTTCCTAGCACGGTTGCCCTTCTAGGCCTGCTTACTCCGTACTTGGCCTCTGCTGCTGCTACCTGGCAACCTGTGCTACTGTGGGCACTGCATCCCTGTGTCAACTTCAGGGTTGTGCTGCGCTCGGCCGCAAGGGGAGCCCTCTCAGCATTTCGGCCTCACTCCTGACCGTGACAGCTACATCAGTGATGGCGAACCTTGGCACCCCAGATGTTTTGGAACTACATTTCCCATGATGCTCTGGCACCTTGCATTGTAGTGGAGCATCATGGGAAATGTAGTTGCAAAACATCTGGGGTGCCAAGGTTCGCCATCACTGTGCTACATGAATCACCTTCCCTTAAAGTGGAAGTAAACCCATCGATTTAAACAGTTAAAAAAAAAAAAGCCATGCCGGGAAAGCTAACTGCACATTGGCTGAGAGCACAGCCAAACTATCAAACCATCCAATGGCTGGTGTCATAACGAATCACATGTGCAGCACCATAGCAGTTGAAGATTAACCACTTAACAACCGCCCATTGCCGATTAACGGCTTCAGGACGGTTGTTTAACTCTGAGAGGCCGTTAATTAACGGCCTCCCAGAATTCTACTCTCGTGCGCCCCCTGGGGCGCACACACGAGATCATCCGTGACCGCCGGGTCCACTGGATCACGGTAAATGGCCGCTCGTTGCGGCCGTTTACCACGTGATCGCTCCGTCAAATGACGGAGTGATCACTTGTAAACAAACCGGCATCATAACATGACGCCGGTTCCTCCCTCCCCCTCTCTGTACCGATGGGTACAGCGGAGGGGAAAGAGATCGGTGTCAGCAGCGATGTGGGCTGCATCTGCAGTGCCCACATCGCTGCTCACCGAATTTAACCCCTCAATTCCCTGCCATTACTCTGCAATACTCTGCAGTACCCCGCCATTACTCTGCAGTACCCCGCCAATACTCTGCAGTACCCCGCCAATACTCTGCAGTACCCCGCCAATACTCTGCAGTACCCTGCCAATACTCTGCAGTACCCCCCAATACCCCGCAATACCCTGCTGTAAATTGCCATACCCAGCCATACTCGTGATACCCTGCAATACCCAGCCATAGACGCCCCCCCACCCCTCACCACCCTCCGGTGCTTCTACCAACTCGCCAGTACGATCGAAGCCAGAATCTTTTTTATTTATTTATTTATTTATTTTTTTATTTCAGGCTTCCCAGCCTAGAGGTGAGATGTGGGGTCATATTGACCCCCAGATTTCACTGTAAAGAGGACCTGTCACCCCATATTCCTATTACAATGGATGTTTACATTCCTTGTAATAGGAATAAAAGTCATCAAAAACTTATTTTTGGGGAAAAAAATGTCAAACTAAAATAAAGTAAAATGAACAATAAAAAAAAAAAAAAATTTAAAGCGCCCCTGTCCCCATGTGCTCGCATGCAGAAGCGAACGCATACGTAAGCCCCGCCCACATATGAAAATGGTGTTCAAACCACACATGTGAGGTATCGCTGCGAACGTTAGAGCGAGAGCAATAATTCTAGCCCTAGACCTCCTCTGCAACTCAAAACATGTAACCAGTAAAAAAAAATTTAAGGAGTCGCCTATGGGGATTTTTTAAGTAGCGACGTTTGGCGCCATTCCACGGGCATGTGCAATTTTGAAGAGTGACATGTTTGATATCTATTTACTCAGCATAACTTTATCTTTCACTTTATGCAAAAATTGGGCTAACTTTACTGTTTTGTTTTTTTTAAGCACAAAACAGTTTTTTCCCCCCAAAAAAACCCGTTCGAAAAATTGCTGCGCAAATACCGTGTGAGATTTGAAAAAATTTGAAACGACCACCATTGTATTCTCCAGGGTGTTTGCTAAAAAAAAATATATAATGTTTTGGGGTTCTCTGTAATTTTCTAGCAAATAAATGATGATTTTTACATGTAGGAGAGAAATGTCAGAATTGTCCTGGGTGCTCCAGAACGCCTGTTGGCGCTCCCTGCATGTTGGGCCTCTGTATGTGGCCGCACTGTGTAAAAGTCTCACACATGTGGTATTGCCATACTCGGGAGTAATAGCAGAATGTGTTTTGGGGTGTAATTTGTGGTATGCATATGCTGTGTGTGAGAAATAACCTGATAATATGACAATTTTGTGGAAAAAAAAAAAAAAAGGAAAAAAAATCTTGATTTTTCAAAGAATTGTGGGAAAAAATGACAACTTCCAAAAACTTATCATGCCTCTTAATACATTGGAATGTCTTCTTTCCAAAAAGGGTTCATTTGAGGGTTATTTGTACTTTTCTGGCATGTTAGGGTCTCAAGAGTTGAAATAGGCCGTCAGTCCTTCAGGTGTGATCACTTTTCAGATATTGGCACCATAGCTTGTGGACTCTAACTTTCACAAAGACCAAATAATATCCACCAATTTGTACTTATTTTTACCAAAGATATGTAGTAGTATACATTTTGGCCAAAATTTATGAAGAAAAAATTACTAATCTACTAAATTTTATAACAGAAACGAAGAAAAATTCATTTTTTCGCAGAATTTTCGGTCTTTTTTCTTTTATAGCACAAAAAATAAAAAACTGAGAGGTGATTAAATACCACCAAAAGAAAGCTCTATTTGTGTGAAAAAAGGACAAAAATTTCATATAGGTCCAGTGTTGCATGACTGAGTAATTGTCATTCAAAATGTGAGAGCACGAAAAGCTGAAAATTGGTCTGGTTATTAAGGGTGTTTAAGTGCCCAGTGGTCAAGTGGTTAAACAGAGGCAAAGATGGCAGCCTCCTTGGCTGAAAACGATAGGGGAGTTTACTTCCACTTTAAGATGCCAATGGCCAGAAATGCTAAGGGGGGTGTTGTTTAAAGTGACTTCTCAGCAAAATCATGCATGTAGACATGGATGGTTGGGGGAGTTTGGGATTTATGAAAACAGCACTTTTGGTTTGTGGTGCTCAGATACAGAGTAGTTCCACTTTAAGCATAACAGATATAATCTTTGCAGAAATGATATTTGATACGATCATGTCAGACTAAACTTTAGGGGGGCATATGTAAATAAATAGCGGTACTTTTTGTTTTATAAGACAAGCTATATCTAATGTATAGTTAAAGACACCAATATTGATGACTTGACTGTCCAATAGGGCATTTTTCTGACAATATCTATGGGTCCTATAAATAACTGCCAGGAAGATCAAACTTGTATTATAGTCAGTGTTAAAGTGGCTGTAAACCCTTACGAACCACTTTGACCTACAGGTAAGCCTAGATTAAGGCTTACCTGTAGGTCCAAGAAATATCTCCTGAAGCTACACAGTTTAGGAGATATTTACAAAAAGACAGGCATCGCTGTCTAAAGGGGACAACGGTGACATCGCTGGCTCCTGTGTCAGGTAAGTGGCACATAATGGGCTACTATGTGATGCATAGTAGCCCATTATGCTTTACCCTTGCAGGGAGACAAAGAGAAAATAAACCCATCAGGGTTTACTTCCTCTTTAATTTTGTCAACTGAAATGACTAAAACATTTTAGTCGACTAAATGAATACTATTTTAGTTGACTAAAATGCGACTAGAATTAAAATGGCATTTTAGTCAAAAGACTAAGACTAAAACTAAATTCAAATTTGACTTCAAAATTAACACTCTAGCAGCATATACAGGCATACCCCACTTTTAAGTACACAATGGGGTTTATTTACTCTAGTACACAATCAATGGATTGAGATTGACCCTTTAGAGCTACTTTAATATTGTTTACTGTAACCCCAAAACCTATTAACGCCCCTTTAATAGACAATTCGATTATACTTTTCATCAGGGTGTAATTGGTTGCCATTGGCGTTAGAACTGGTTTATAAAAGCCTCTTTAAAAGGAGTTTTAGTCGACTAAAACATAGGACAGTTTCGTTGACTAAAAGGTACTGGAGATTTAGTCGACTAAATACAACTAAAACAATTGCAGAAGACTAAAATGGGACTAAAACTAAAATGCCATTTTAGTCCCAAGACTAAAAACTAAATTGAAATTTGCTGCCAAAATTAACACTGATTATAGTATAATCATCTGGACTGAGCTAGATACTCCAAGTAATCCTACTGAAATGGTAAAGTAGACATCACTTCTAGAAAAAAAAAAAGTTTTCAGGCCAACTGTCTTTTAACCCAAGATGTTGCTTTAGTACAATAAAGAGATCAAGCGCTTGTCACCCAGGGCATAAACTGTATATATAGTTTTTGGGTTGTGATTAAAGCTCACCACTAGGGGAAATGTTTTATTTTGCATAGAGCTGGTAAGGGTTAGAACCTCTGTTCGATTTTAAAGTTGTATGAATGGTAGGGCAATGTTTCCCTCACTTGATGCAGGACAGGAAGTGATTAGAAATCTCATCAAAAGGCACACAGACATTTTTAGTAGAGTGGGGAAGGACTTTTGCCAGTTGTCTATTCCTGCCATGCTAGGAACTGCACCCCACAGAAGTTTAACAGGTACAGGAAGTGCAAAAAAACTTCCTCAGTGGGGATTACAGATAGAAAGGAGCCCGGCAGAAAGTGCACTAAAGTGCATAAAATTGTGGTGTGAATGTGCCTTAAAATATTTGGTTGGCACACTTGCCTTGCAGATCTAGGTATTTTCTCCCCTACAATAAGTACATGTGCATAGATGTATTGCAGCATCATTACATTACAGGCTTCTTCAGGGGAAGGAACTGAGAGGAATAGTACAAAGCACTGCAGAAAAGGGTCACTGCCACATAAATCAATACAATCAATAACTCAATAGACATTTTGCAATGATTAATTACTTTGTACTTGTCCTGAAAATCTAATAAAAATACAATTAAAAAAAAAATTAAAAGAAATGTCTATAATCAAAACTCAATCCAAAAACCAAAAGGAATCCAGCAGTCTCCAAATTTACCAAAACATTACTATCCTTCCAGCAGAGTAGTTAAATAATATGTAAACTCAACATTTGATATTCCTGATACGTGTCCGCTGCAAGATGTACATTTATGAAAAGGTATCCTGTTCTCTTGTATTGCTTGCTTTGTGTGAAATGCCTGGAAAGCACAGTGTGGTCAGTTTTCTGACTGTGATTGGAGCCCAGCTTGCTCTCCTCTGATGATCAGACTTGTGCTGACATGCCCCCCCCCCCGACCCACACAGCCATTCACTGGGAAGGCCAGTGTGCTGCTGTTTTTCCTACCCTAGCTCTCTGAGTTCCGTATGCAGCGGAGAACAGAGGGTATGTGATCACTTTTAAAAAAGGGAAACAAGTTTTTTTTTTATAATATCTATACATAAATGTCTTGCTTTCATTTCTATTTTAATCCCTCGACGCAAAATCACAACCGATGCAGCTCTATTCTTATCTCAAGCAACGAGGAAGGCTCTACCTGGGCTCTCCTGTCTCACCGGGAGGCGAGACAGGAGAGCAACCAGCCGGCACGTCCCCTATGGACTGGAGTACCATAGTTTGTCGTCACTCCACAAGTGTGTGCAAATTTTAAAGCATGACATGTTAGGTATTGGTTTACTTGGCGTAACTGCATCTTTCACATTATACAAAAAAATTGTGCTAACTTTACTGTTTTTTTTTTTTTTAATTCATTAACCTCCCTGGCGGTATTCCCGAGCCTGGCTTGGGGTAAGATTTAAATACCATAAGCGGTATTCCCGAGCCAGACTTGGGACCGCATCACTTGATCCATGGAGGGGCTTACTTACCTTGTCCCTTGGATCCAGCGATGTCCCCCTGCTTATCGAGCGAGCCATCCTCCGCTCGATCTGTCACAGTGCCAAGCTCCGTTCCCTGCGAGCGTTGCAACGCATGGGGATGGAGTTCAGCGCCAAATTCAAAAAGTAAAATACACAGTATAGATTACAGTACTGTATCAAATAATTACACATCCCCTTTGTCCCCAGTGGTTTCTCCAGTGCCCTGCACACAGTTTTAGATTATAAATACTGTTCTTTATGCCAGGAAACTGGAGATTGTCCATAGCAACCAAAAAGGGTCCCTTTACATAAAAAGTGGTTATAGACCGAAAACAACGATAATAAATTAGAATCACTCGCAGAATTGAGCAATAGTAATTTGTAGGGAAATTCATCATCAAACACTAAAAGTAATGACAGCGACATTTCCGCAACTCAGCACATTTCAGTGTTTTTGATTTGATTACATTATTGAATAATTGTTATTATTGTTATATTATTATTTGTTATATTTATAGTTATTTTATTTATATATATATATATATATATATATATATATATATATATATATATATATATATATATATACACACACACACACACACACACACATACACACATACATTATAATTTATGATTTCATATTTCAAATTTTATCATACTCAGGATGTCTATTAGACTCTTGTTTGGACAGATTTAAGTGAATTATTGCTAAGAATTACAGGCCTACAATATAAAACGCCAAATTTTCATGCAAAATAATTGTACCGCTTTCAGCACCTAAAAACTGAAATAATCATACCGCCAGGGAGGTTAAAGTGCATTTTTCCACAAAAATTTCATTTGAAAGACGACTGCGCAAATACAGCATGACATAAAATATTGCAACCACCATTTTATTCTCTAGGGTCCCTGTTAAAAAATATATGTTTGGGGGTTCTAAGTAATTTTCTAGCAAAAAATTCTAATTTTAACTTGTAAGCAACAAGTGTCATAAAAAAGGCCTGGTCTTGAAGTGGTTGATCTGAATGGGTTGTTTTACAAGGTTAGGGCATACAGTACATATACTTTAACATTTTAAAGACATATATACAGTATCACCAAGTTACAGGTGTTAGCTTGCATCTCTTTGGGACATCAAAAGCTGTGTTGCCAAGACCACCTTCCTGCCACAGCTTGGTATGGACATCCAACTCTTCTGAATTTTCCATTAATATTCATGTACACAGGCTGTAGTGGAAGAAAATGAGACTCTTGTGTTTGCTTTTACAAGGTGTTCAGTGAATTGCTGGAAATCACTTTTGTAGTCCCAGGTATATATAGATGCAAGCTGGTATTTCACACCATTGACATTGATACAAAACTGCAATGTCAGTTTTCAGTGAACTTATTTGTCGATATGGCACAAGACAATATTGCAGTCATGTGGAAAAGTACACCCCTGGAAAATGGGGACTTTTACAACATGATCCAAAGCACACTAGCAAATCCTCCAAAGAATGCCTCAAAAATAAAAATAGAGGGTTATGGATTGGCCAACTCAGAGTCTTGATTTGATTTCCTTTAAAATGTTGTTGGGCCATTTAAAACGACAGTTCATGTAAGAAAAAATGTACAAACATCTTGCAACGAAGGAATTTTGCATGGAAGAGTGGTCAAGAGGCGATATCAAGAAACTGGTGGGCAGTTATGTAAAGTCCCAGAAGAGGACAGATCTGCTAAAAGAGGCAACACCAGGAAGTCAAGGTTGTACCTACTTTTTCCACGGTACACCATTACATCAATAATTGCATTAAATAAATGATTGCAACTTTCAACACTCCTTGTGTTTGTATTCAAGAATATCCTCTTTATCTGTAGGCATTGTTTAAATGAAGATCTAATGTTTGCCTGTTCGAATATGTACATTTCCATAGGGTGTAGTTACCTTTTCACATTACTATACTCTCTATTAACAGTATCAGAAGAAGCCAGCTACAAAAAAAGGATTATTTAAATACATTACTACGTAGTGTTAATGACACACTTTAAGTAGCACGTATGACCCTGGGTGGCAGAGTAGTGTATAATGTATTAATTGGTATCCAGAAACTCTATGCCAGTGATGGTGAACCTTGGCACCCCAGTTGTTTTGGAATGACATTTCCCATGATGCTCCACTACACTGCAGAGTGCATGAGCATCATGGGAAATGTAGTTCCAAAACATCTGGGGTGCCAAGGTTCACTATCACTGCTCTATGCACACCAAACAATAAGTCATGAATAAGGATCAGAACTCCTACCCAAGAAACAAAAAAAGGTTGACAGTAGATTGGACTTGCCTACTTATAGTGAGGCAGTATTATGGATTTATAACGTTACATACCCTCAGTTATGACCTACAGTCTCTCAATATACACATTTATTTATATTTTACCACTTGCTTTAAAGTGATCTTTAAAAGGCATTTTTTTTTAAATAACATACATGTTATACTTACCTGATTAGTGCAGTGGTTTTTCACACAGCAGTCCCAATCCCCCTCTTTTCAGGTGCCCTGCTGACGTTTCTGGAGCCTCCCTCCTGCCGGGTGCCCCCAGAGCAATCAGCTCTCACTTAGCACTTGGGAACTTACCACCCAAGTAGGCTCAATCCAGAGCCTCTGCTCTGCGTGTTCATTCACACACACCGGTGTGACTCGGCCCCATCCCCTCTCTCTCCGATTGGCTCACTGGCTGTGATTGAAAGCCAATGGATCCTGCTGCTGCTTCAGCCAATGAGGACGGTGAGTACCTAGAGAGCCTAGGCTCTAGTACACAATCGATGGATTGAGATGGCGCTTACAACGAAGACAAAACAAAAAACCTTGACCCTTTAGAGCTATTTTAATATGGTTTACTGTAACTCCAAAACCTATTAACGCCCCTTTAATAGACAATTTGATTATACTTTTCATCAGGGTGTAATTGGCTGCCATGTGCGTTAGAACTGGTTTCTAAAAGCCTCTTTAAAATCCTATTTTGGAAGTGTTTTTTAATCAAGACCACCCCCTAATGAAACTGAAACGAAAGCTATAAAAGAAAAAAGAAAAAAAAAAACAACCACTCTCATTATCCATGCCAGTCCTTTCTTCCTTATTATGCCAAAGTTATAGAACTGATAAGTAGAGCAGAATATGTATATTTCCTGAAATCAAATGTTTTTGCCATTTTTGTTATAAAACATTACACCATGTGCATTATCCTAAATCTATGGCAACTGATATTAGGTACATAATATTGATAGGGGGTTTTGTCTTTGAGCTTAAGAGCCCATTCACACAGGGGCAACTCCTGATCCGACTGCAGGTCGCCCCTAGTCGCCTCAGGTCGCCTCAGGTCGGACAACATTTAAAAAGCAATGTAAGTGAATGAGAGCCGTGTTAATGCACGCTACTGAAGTCGCTCCGACTTCAAAAAAGGTTCCTGTACTACTTCTATCCGACTTGTAGGCGACCGGTACCCATTGATTTCAATGGAGGTCGCCTCCAAGTCGGATCTCCGTCTATACGGAGGCGACTTTGACAGAATTATCAGCTCTCAAGAGGGAACTCCACGGCAAATTTCTGAAAAAAATTTGGCGTGGGTTCCCCCTCCGAGAGCATACCAGGCCCTTAGGTCTGGTATGGATTCTAAGGGGAACCCCCTACGCCGAAAAAACGGCGTGGGGGTCCCCCCCAGATCCACACCAGACCCTTATCCGAGCACGCTACCCGGCCGGCCAGGAAGGGGGGTGGGGACGAGCGGGCGGCCCCCCCCCTCCTGAGCCGTACCAGGCCGCGTGCCCTCAACATGGGGGGTGCCTTGGGGGAGGGGGGGCGTGCGGCCCCCCCACCCCAAAGCACCTTGTCCCCATGTTGATGAGGACAAGGGCCTCTTCCCGACAACCCTGGCCGTTGGTTGTCGGGGTCTGCGGGCAGGGGGCTTATCGGAATCCGGGAGCCCCCTTTAATAAGGGGGCCCCCGGATACCGGCCCCCCACCCTATGTGAATGAGTATGGGGTACAATGTACCCCTACCCATTCACCTGTGAAATAAAGTACAATAAAACACACAACACAGAGAAAAAGTATTTTATTGCACAGCCGGGGGTCTTCCGTCTTCGGGGGTCTTCTCGCCGGACTCCTCCGCTATGTGTGTGTAGCTCTTTTGCCAGCGGAGGAGTCCGGCTTTCTTCCTCCCCGCCGCCGGCCTCTTCTCCCGACTTCGGGGGTCTTGTCCCCCTCTTCGGTTCTTCTGCCGGGCCACCGCGCCTGGTCCGGTGGCCCGGTCTTCTGTCGCCGTCTTCCGTTCTTCTGTCGCCGCCTTCGGTTCTTCTGCCGGGCCACCGCGCCTTCTTATAGCTCTTTTACAGGCGGTGGCCCGGTCTTCCGTCGCCGCCGCCGCCGCCGCCTTCCGTTCTTCTCCTTCTTCTTCTCCTGGAGATGTTGACTCGACGAGCTCTCCGGCCACAATGCCAGGGACGCGCTCCGCTGCCTCTTATATAGGGACAATGGGGCGGTGTCACATGGGTTGATGTCACATGGGTTGGTCACATGGGTTGATGTCACATGGTAAGGGGGCGGGGTCACCATGTGACATCAACCCATGTGACCAACCCATGTGACATCAACCCATGTGACACCGCCCCATTGTCCCTATATAAGAGGCAGCGGAGCGCGTCCCTGGCATTGTGGCCGGAGAGCTCGTCGAGTCAACATCTCCAGGAGAAGAAGAAGGAGAAGAACGGAAGGCGGCGGCGGCGGCGGCGACGGCGACGGAAGACCGGGCCACCGCCTGTAAAAGAGCTATAAGAAGGCGCGGTGGCCCGGCAGAAGAACCGAAGGCGGCGACAGAAGAACGGAAGACGGCGACAGAAGACCGGGCCACCGGACCAGGCGCGGTGGCCCGGCAGAAGAACCGAAGAGGGGGACAAGACCCCCGAAGTCGGGAGAAGAGGCCGGCGGCGGGGAGGAAGAAAGCCGGACTCCTCCGCTGGCAAAAGAGCTACACACACATAGCGGAGGAGTCCGGCGAGAAGACCCCCGAAGACGGAAGACCCCCGGCTGTGCAATAAAATACTTTTTCTCTGTGTTGTGTGTTTTATTGTACTTTATTTCACAGGTGAATGGGTAGGGGTACATTGTACCCCATACTCATTCACATAGGGTGGGGGGCCGGTATCCGGGGGCCCCCTTATTAAAGGGGGCTCCCGGATTCCGATAAGCCCCCCGCCCGCAGACCCCGACAACCGACGGCCAGGGTTGTCGGGAAGAGGCCCTTGTCCTCATCAACATGGGGACAAGGTGCTTTGGGGTGGGGGGGCCGCACGCCCCCCTCCCCCAAGGCACCCCCCCATGTTGAGGGCACGCGGCCTGGTACGGCTCAGGAGGGGGGGGGCCGCCCGCTCGTCCCCACCCCCTTTCCTGGCCGGCCGGGTAGCGTGCTCGGATAAGGGTCTGGTGTGGATCTGGGGGGGACCCCCACGCCGTTTTTTCGGCGTAGGGGGTTCCCCTTGGAATCCATACCAGACCTAAGGGCCTGGTATGCTCTCGGAGGGGGAACCCACGCCAAATTTTTTTCAGAAATTTGCCGTGGAGTTTCCCCTTGAGCTCATTCTCTGCTTGGCCGCGGCAAAAGTCGCCTGGCCTGGGGCGACTTGTAAGTCGTCCCAAGTCGCGCTTGAAGTCATCACAAGTCGTTTTGAAGTCGTCCCAAGTCGCCGCTGTCAAGTCGTGTCCAAGTAGCCTGATCAAGTCGCCTACAAGTCGTGTTGCCCCTGTGTGAATGGGCTCTTAACTATTTTAACATCAGTAAAGGAAGGCTGTATTTGTGTTTATTGGGCTGTTTCTGCTTGCCTTGTGTAAATTGGCTCTCACTGAGCAAGAACTTGCTGCAGAGTCATGTAAACATCACTGATCGTTTCACATTATGCATTAGAAACACTCTCCCGGGACAAAGATATACTGCAGTAACTTGTCATGTGTCATCTGTGGGGTTTTTTGGATGCATGAGTCACAACTCTCCGAGGAATACCTGATTTTTTTTTCATGAACCTGCATTAAGAAAATTCTTGCAGAAAAGATACTCTATTATTTGAATATCATCAGCCAAGATATTCAGTTGGAGAAAAAAAGAAATCCATATATGCATAGAATATTGCTCACTCCATTGCACATTGCTTTTTTTTTCTTAGGAAAACAATGCAGCTACGAAGATGAACAATGAAATTAGCAAGATAGAACAGATATGGAATGATCCCTACCTGGAGGTGATATATTTACAACAAAGCTAAAAAAATATATATATCTTCAATGAAATAAGTACATATATGTTGATTTTCTTTTTTTGGTGCATAGTAAACCTTGGTATTTATTCAGAATTTTTTCATTTAACAGCTAAAAGTTACAAGACTGAAGGTACCTATAGACATGAATAGTATTATTTCTGCTGAATTAAACAATCTCATGCCTGTTGGTGGCCCCCCTAGAGGCTTCTAGGGCAACAAGTGACCACATACATCAGATCATCTGCCCCAATACCTATTGTTCTCTAATCCTCTCCATTGACATTGGTGTGTAAGCTTGACGAATGCTTATAGACCACCCTACTGTGTTAAAAAAGTTTTTCCATCCCAAGGACGAATGAATTGTGCCTGCAGATCCGAATGTTCTCTAAAGTGTATAAGATTCTTAATATGAAGTAGCTCTGATTGCTTGGTTGGCATGGATTACATAAAACAATACTCCAAAAGTATATTACTCCAAAAGCTCTTGCCAAACCTTTTATTTAATCTTCTATATTAAAAGATAAACAGCCTGCTATGGTGATACACTTTCACACACTGATATAACCTTCCCACTGTACTCAAAGCTAAAAAAATTAAATAAAAATAACCAGAACTTGGATTAAACCTATAGACATTAAAGTGTTACCAAACCCAGGACCCTGCATTCACTATATCTGGCCTGCCACAGTACACAGAACTTGAAAATGCAACCACAGTATTTTCGTAAATATGAACTCTAACATACCTTTTCTCATCAGCAGTATAAGCGTCTTGTGACATCTACCATTGTTTGGTTAAAGCTTGTAGGAGTTTTCATTCTACTCTGACTGTCCTATGAGGCTGCAGGACTCCTGACCCTCTATCTGGACAGTGCCGATTGGCCCCATGCTGATTACGTGCACCCTCCCAGGAAAAAAAAAACTCTCTAGCAATACCCACCAAACTGAGCATGTGCAGAGTAACTCCAAATGCTCTGTATTTTCAAGGAATGGATTGGGAACAGTGAAAGAAAGGGAGGATCGGACAGGACAGAATCAAACAGCCTTTTTACACAATGCGGAGGATTAACCCCTTAGGTTCCATAATGAGTATAACAAGCATGCTTTACTGCATGTACAGACTGATTTGACTGTTGTGGGTTTAGTAACACTTTAAATAATCCCATATAGGAGTATATTGTGTTTTTATTAAAAACATTTGATTACAAACAGGTATTCTGATGAATTTATTTTTTCTCCCATTTAAAAAATAAAAAAAGGTTATTTCAGTTTATAAGCATGTTATAACTGGGTAAAATGCACAGGTTGTAGTAAACTAAGCAAGAATAGGTTTCAAATTTGCTGTACATATAACATAAAATATAATTTTGTCTGTGATATTTTATTTGCACTAACATTCAAAAATTCAGAACATGCTTTTAGGGGGGGTACACCTTTCTTCAAAAGGCCCAAGAAGTGCAAAAATCCTAACAAACGTTTAAACAAGACAATCCATGAGATGAAAACAATAATAATAATACACAGATTCCTACGTTAGAATGCCAGCTTTACATCTTTATAATCCATGGTACTATGTATATATATAATACATATTATCAGCTAAGGGGCACACTAGGTGAACCGTTCAACATCTAGGGCAGTGATGGAAAACCTTTGCACCATAGATGTTTCGGAACAGCATTTTCATTTTGATTGTATGTGATACTGCACAGTTGTTTAAACTGTGTAACCAAAGTGTCACAAAATAATTTCCCATGATTATCAACTACACTGCAGAGTGCATGAGCATCATCTGGGGTGCCAAGGTTCACCATCACTGATCCAGGGCATTATCTAACATAAGGCAAGCTTGTAAAATTGTGCCTTGGGCAGCAAAGCAAATGGGAGCATTTTTACATGACAACATATACAACTACTAGTTATTTTTCATTTTCCCTGTGTGTAAATTAAACTGGAGGTGGTAAGGGGACTGATGAGAAGACTTATGTGCTGATTCTTTAAAGTGTTACTAAACCCACAACAGTAAAATCAGTCTGTATATGCAGTAAAGCATGCTTGTTATACTCACCGTGGAACCGAAGGAGTTAATCCTCTGCACTGTATAAAAAGGCTGTTTGATCTTGTCTTCTCTGGTCCCCTCCTTCCACTGTTCCCTGATAATTTCCTGATAACACAGAGCCTATGGAGTCATGCTGCACATGCTCAGTTTGGCGTGAATTGCTAGAGAGTTATTTTTTTTCTTGAGAGAGTACATGTGATCAGCACAGGGCTAATCAGTCCTGTCATGATAGAAGGTCAGGGGTCTTGCAGTCTCATAGAATAGTCAGTAAACGCCTCCAACAAGCTTTAACCAGTGCTTGGCCTGACACCGATAAGACTGCTCTAACTGCTGATGAGAAAAGGGATTTATCAGTTTATCTTTACTAAAATAATTGCATTTCCATGTGCTGTGTACTGTGAGAGACAAGATATAGTGATTGCAGGGTCCTGGGTTTAGTAACACCAAGTTCTATGCCAGGGTAAAAGGTTATCCCCCCCATCTAGTCCTACCATTCAAGTGACATTACTTTTATAGTTATTTCCATCTAGTCAATACAACTGAATAAAAAAAAAATCAAGTGGCTACATTGTGTACAGCTGGAAAACAGTACCTTTTTATCTGTGCATTTCACAAGTGTTCAGCAAAGAAAAAGACACGCTCACAGCATCTTACATAAGGGCATTTAATTGTAATGAAGCAAATCTGTCAAAGAAAGCGGTATTGATGTCCATTTTAACACTGCACTTAGCACTTCTCCGTATGCTGGTTTTGCTTGTGGGGGTTGGTGGGGACCAAATGAATTTGTCCACTGGTGAAATAAATCTATTCATGCCCTAATGCTTTTAGATCTTTAGGGAAAATAACTAATGCATGAAGTCAGAAAACTATAGTGCTGTGCAATTCAGAACTAATGCTGCCCAGTCAGCATTCTTCATATAGGTTACAATTGTATTGTTTGGAAAACTGTAAAACACTGCCCTTTGGTTATTTCTTCTGAGAGACAATTAACCTTTACAGAAAAAGGAAGTTACATTCACTGCTTCGCTCTCTCCACCTAACTGAATGTTATAATTAGACAAGTAGCCTGTTCCTGCCTCCATCAGTTTTTTTTTTTTTTTATTTCTATAATTATTCATTGTCTTTTAAAAATAATGTCACTGGAAATGTTCTGAGAAATGTTTTGACTGTCTCAAAACAAATTATGGATACATCCAAAAATTAAATCACTGTAAAAAAATTTAAGCCACCTTGTCACTTAAAAAAAAAAAAAAAGGATAAAAAGAAGGTTAAAGCGGAGTTCCATCCAAAAGTGGAACTTCCGCTTATTCGTCTCCCCCTCACTTTTGTTGCCAGCAGTTTAGACATTAATGGCTGTGTGTTGAGTTATTTTGAGTGGACAGCAATGTACACTGTTATACAAGCTGTACACTCACTACTTTACATTGTAGCAAAGTGTAATTTCTTTAGTGTTTTCACATGAAAAGATATAATAAAATATTTACAAAAATGTGAGGGGTGTACATACTTTTGTGAGATACTGTACATATTAAGTGTAGGCACAATCATTTGTATTGAGGTAACACATAACACGTGTTAGCTCTACAATATATCAGACAGTGATCTGTTGCCACTCCATAACGAAGTGTGAATTGGCCAATAAAGGAATTCCTTAGGAGGCAATGCCAAGTGCTTCTGACTGCTGGATTCATACCCATTAATGACCTTGCTGAAACATTTCTTTATAAATGGAACTTTGACAGAGAACAAAAAACTTTAACCACAAATGCACTGCATGTATTGCTGTCCAGAGCACAAAAAAATCTGTGTAAAGGATGGACAGATGTCTGTGTGTTATGAGACATCTGCCTGTCTATGAGCAGACTAAGACACATAAATCATATATCCTGGAAAACCAAAAGACGGAATTTAATGAGAACCACAAAGTGGCTGTAGTTGACCCAGTGTGTCTGCATCCTTCTGTTTAGGGCACGTTTCTCAGTTCAGTCTGCACCAGATAAGGAGGTGCCAGCTGCACAGTTTGGCAAGACCAGCAATGCTCATTAGTAAGCCATGTGCAGCAGAGCACAGAATTACAAATACAAAATCTAGTATAACAAGGTCTGCACTGTGACACATTATAAAAGAGGTGTTTTGTGTGGCCTCCTGGGTCCATTGACAACATACTCAAAAAAACTGCCACAGCAAAATGGAATTGTTTGGTTTTTGTTTTCTTAACTCTGTAGCCAGCCACAATATATGTCTTTATGCTGGAGGATCATAGCATGAGTGGCTGCAACTGGCTCCAGCACATCTCTATATTCGTGCAGGCTACTTTAGGATGACTAGTTCATTTGTGTTTGAGCCACAGTTTGCTTTGCAGAGGCCACCACTTATATAGGATGACTGTACATTGTGACCTTTCAGGAGGCCATTCATGCAGATGCTAGGAAACAGCTTTGGAACCAAGTATTCCACTACATCTACTGGCATACTTCCACGTAGGAGCTCTGGTTAGAAAACTCCACTTCCTTCATTAGGGTCAGGCTGGAAGTGTACCTTGAACTGTTTAGCGTTTTTAGATTATTCATTACTAATAATAATCCTACCAGACTTCATAAGAGCCCCTTTAGCTCCCCACAAATTCTCATCTTATTCCAACATCAGCCCACATTGCCACCTCATTCAGCCCCCTATTGGTCACCGAAATGACCTATCATGTCATGGAGATCCCCAAGAATGCTATGGGAGGCAAGAAAAAGGCAACTGAAAAGCTAACATTTGCCTATTAATGCGCTGCAAAGATACTGAATGCATTTCCATCTAAGGCTTATTTTCTATCTGTTGGGTTCTGGTGGTTCTGGTGGTCCTCCTGACCAGCCCCAAGGCCCTCCTGGCCTGTGGTGCATAACCACGCATTTCGAGTCTCAGGGCTGGCTGGCCCAAGGCAACGCAACTGCAGGGACAGGCCCGAGTGGATTGCGGGGGCTATTGATCCAAAGGTGGTCCAGTGCTGTCTCATCTGAAGGGAGAGGCCCAGCAACTGAAGAACCCCAGGGGAGGACTCTTCAGGAGAAGGCCGTGCGCAAGGCTGGCTTCTCTGAAGGAGCCTGGAGGCTTAGTTGAAGAACGCAACCTGGATCTACACTCATACGGTATCACCGGATCGGCTGAGAGATACTGGTACCGTATGATAGCTCTAAGTTTGTCTACTTTCCTCAGTAACGCACAAGTCAGAGACTTTGTCAAATATCCTATGCTCAAGTCTGTGGCAGAGACTTTACCTAACATCCTACCGGCTGCTAAGCCTAGTGAGAGGAGGTCTATCCGGGGGTTGCAAAATCCAGTTGTGAAACGGTTGCTATTCTCTGGATTTACTGTAAGGACTTCCTTTGATTTTTGCAGTCTAAAGTACCTGAACTTACTCCTAACCCTCTACCCTTCTTTGAAAGGCTCTGTTTCTGTTTTTCAAATAAATAACCCAAAAGAAGATTCGGTGTCAGTTTCCACATTTCTTTGGGCCATCTACCATGGGAATCCCTAGACAGAGAAGCAGACCAGAAGGTAACGGTAATCCAATAAAACCAGCAGCTCCTTCGGGGGTTAGTGCTACACTATATATATATATATATATATATATATATATATATATATATATATATATATATATATATATATATATATATATATATGTGCGCGTGTGTGTGTGTGTGTGTGTATGTATATTATATATATATATATATATATATATATATATGCCAGTTTTAAAAGCATATGATTTATCACCAAACTGCACTTAGTCCAGATTAAAAAGCATTTTATTACTGATGTGCATGAAAAGGCATGATGAAACATTTATGAAATGGACACCTTAGGGTTGATTTACTAAAGGCAAATGGACTGTTCACTTGGCAAAGTGAAGTTGCACCAGAGCTTAGTAAATGAGGTAAAGTTTCACTTTACAAAGAATAGCCAATCACATGCAAGGAAAAAAATAAAAATAAAAAAAATAGTGACTGCCTGAATTGGCACGATTTAGCTCCACCTGTCATACTGGCTCCAAGTTTCACCTTTTCCGAGATAAATCTCTCAGACGACCATGTTTGACTTCATCTTGCTGACACTATGAGGATGAAGTAATCAATGCAAATGTTTAATGCCTTCTTCTAACTTGTACCAGCTAATACATTGCCACTTTTGTGAATACCTTGTGTTCAATAAGATGCATTTACTTTTGACAAATAAAGCTTTTGGAAAAAAAAAATGTAAAATAGCATTTTTGCTTGCACATGATTGGACGATAGAAATCATCAGAGCTTCTACTTATTTACTAAGATTTGAAACAACTGCTCTTATAGAGTACAACTGCACTTTGCAAAGTGCACAGATTTTAGTAAATCAACCTCCCAGTCTCTATTTGTAGCCATTTAAAGGCAACATATCCAAATGCCTTAGCTGTTAAAAGAATACAGTGGTCACTTACCAGTGCAGAGGGTGGAGATCATGTCATTAAAAACACCTCCTTAAAATTCCTTTCTGGCACTATAAAGTCAAACAGCAATTCCCGATCAGCTTTCCCCAGAAAAAATATAAAAGATTCAGTAAAGACTTCTCTATAAGGCTGGGTTTCTCCGCATCCAATTCGCATGACAGGAGATTGTGACTGGCTCTCTATGGAGCTGGTTCATCTTGATTGCGGCTCTGTTTCAGGTTGGAATTCAGGCAAAAATTTGGCCCCGATTTGTGCCTGAAACGGAGAATAGGGACGCACCGGACCCCTGCTGAAAACCGCATCCGTCAGAGGTGTGAACCCAGTATCAAGGCTACATGAAACTGTTAGCTCCAGTCACAATTTATTTACCAGTGGATTGATGTGTTTTGTTACATTTATATATTAGCTTTTTCCAGCATAATCGTGTATTTTGTACGAAATTCACAAACAAATGCATGTTTAAAATGAACATGAACTAGAATGTAAAAATGTGTGCATTTTAAAAACACAGCAAGACCTCCTAGTTCTTGGCAGGTAAGGATTTGAACATGCAGTAGGCTGAGGAAGCAATGGGACAGCATAACAGGGAAAATAGGTCCTTTAATAAAATACTATGAATAAAAGAAGAGCCTTCCGAAAACACAACCTTGATCACCTACAAAGGCTAGTTATTTCAAAACAAGAGTATGCCAATTAGACAATGGCTCTATATTTTAGGCTGTATCTGTGGTATTATTACACAGAGGTCCTGGATGCACAATGGGACACTTGAACTTAAAGGGATGTATGGCTCTACCCATCATACATTGAAAAGGACTTTGCATTAATTATTTGGTATGGAAGTGATAGCATGTAAATATATTCTGTAAAAGAAAGACAATCTGATACATTACAATAATTAGAGTATTTGGGTTCCTTTCAGTCTTCTAGCATTAACATGACCAGTCATATTGTCTAGCTGCAGACTTTCCAAATACAGTGCATTTACTTCTCCAATTGTATAAACATCAGATGACTGTCTGATCTTTGTACATTTCACACATCTTTTTTTGCCTTTAAATCTTTCATTCCTCATCTCTTATACATTCTTTTCTTTTTCACTTGGAATCATTAGTTGTATATTTCTATGTATTACAATTGTTCTATAAAGTGTAAAGCAAGGGGAACACAAGACTGCAGATTTCTTTTCGGCACACTGTAATTTTCTACATTCACCTTTCTAAGCACTTACAGTATCTCACAAAAATGAGTACACCCCTCACAGGTTTGTGAATATTTTATTATCTTTTCATGTGAAAACACTGAAGAAATTACACTTTGCTACAATGTAAAGCAGTGAGTGTACAGCTTGTATAACAGTGTAAATGTGCTGTCCCCTCAAAACAACTCAACACACAGCCATTAATGTCTAAACTGCTGACAACAAAAGTGAGTACACCCCTAAGTGAAAATGTCCAAAGCGGGCCAAATTAGCAATTTTTCCTCCCTGGTTTCATGTGACTCATTAATGTTACAAGGTCTGAGGTGTGTTAAATTTGGTGTTATCTCTCTCATATTGGTCACCGGAAGTTCAACATGGAATCTCATGGCAAAAAACTCTGAGGATCTGAAAAAAAGAATTGTTGCTTTCCATAAAGATAACCTAGGTTATAAGAAGATTGCCAAGACCCTGGAACTGAGCTGCAGCATGGTGGCTAAGACCATACAGTGGTTTAACAGGACAGGTTCCACTCAGAACAGGCCTCACCATGGTCGACCAAAGTGAAGTATATATGCTCAGCGCTCAGTGCTGCTAACATTGCTGCAGAGGTTGAAGGGGTGGGGGATCAGCCTATCAGTGCTCAGACCATATGCCATACACTGTGTAAAATTGGTCTGCATGACTGTCATCCCAGAAGGAAGCCTCTTCTAAAGATAATGCACAAAAAAAACACAGTTTGCTGAAGACAATCAGACTAAGGACATGGATTACTGGTCTGATGAGACCAAGATAAACTTATTTGGTTCAGAAGTGTGTGTGGCGGCAACCAGCTAAGGAGTACAAAGACAAGTGTGTCTTGCCTACAGTCAAGCATGGGGGTGGAAGTGTCATAGTCTGGGGCTGCATGAGTGCTGTCGGCACTGGAGAGCTACAGTTCACTGAGGGAACCATGAATGCCAACATGTACTGTGACATACTGAAGGAAAGCATGATTCCTTCCCTTCAGAGACTAGGCCACAGGATAGTATTCTAACATGATAACAACCCCAAACATACCTCCAAGATGACTACTGCCTTGCTAAAGAAGTTGAGGGTAAATGTGATAGACTGGCCAAGCCTGTCTCCAGACCTAAGCCCCATTGAGCATCTGTGGGGCATCCTCAAAGGAAGGTGGAGGAGAGCATGGTCTCTAACATCCCCCAGCAACGTGATGTCATGGAGGAGCGGAAGAGGATTCCAGTGGCAATCTGTGAAGCTCTATTGAATTCCATACCCAAGAGGGTTAAGGCAGTGCTGGAAAATAATGGTGGCCACACAAAATATTGACGCTTTGGGCCTAATTTGGACATTTTCACTTAGGGGGGTACTCACTTTTGTTGAAAGCGGTTTAGACATTAATGGCTTTGTGTTGAGTAATTTTGAGGGGACGGCAAATTGACACTGTTATTCAGGCTGTACACTCACTACTTTACATTGTACCAAAGTGTCATTTCTTCAGTATTGACACATGAAAAGATATAATTAAATAGTGACATACTGTATATTGCCACAAAAGACTCGCTAACACTTCATATATGTATTTGTACACAAGCCCCATGGTGGCAGGTGCATTTATTACTTCCAATGATACAACACATTTTATGCTTTTATAAATCGCTAGCCTTTCAATGAAACAACCACTTGTGCCTTCTTTAATTATTTCCATGTTTTTTTTTCTGTTGCACATCACAATTCACATCTGCACCCATGATTATTTTTGCTACAGAATATGTTACCATTAAAATTAAATGGATTATTATAGAAGGTAAGACAAAAAAGAATAATACTTTAGCTCAAATCACTAAGGCCTTGAACAAATGGGGCCATATACATGTAACCATTGAAGTATACTAGGCTTTTTGGTCACTAAGCTCAACAGAGAGCAGTGGGAAGAATGTGCCACTACTGGCTTATTATGTGTAGTACAGCTTTGCTTAAAGTGATAGTAATGTCCTGGTTGTAAATTACAAAAAAGTGCCCTTTGCAGGTTTAAGTCATAATATACCAGTCTTCCCTACAAAACGGAGCCCTCCAGTGCGGAGCTGTCACAGCTCCCTGGCACTTCTGTCTTCACCCGGTCTTCCTTCCGGGTCCAGACTCTTTGACCGAATGAATAGCTAGACAGCGGTGATGTCTCAAGCACATGCACGCGGGAGTGACATCGGTGCAGCAGAGCTGGCCATAAATGTGGTCTGAGCTCAGATCACATTACTCGCTTACAGCCAGGAGGGAGATTTATGACAGAAGAGACCTCTTGGGTGTCTTTGGTTATAACAGCCCTGCCTGTAACTAAATTTACTACCACTTTAAAATGAAACTAAAACTCTCTCAAATCAACATTAACTAGTTTAATCCCTATACTATAGCCCTAGTAAAGAGGTATAAAGATACAGATATATATCTACATTGCTCTAGATAACATCGCTCTAGATCTACACACATACACATATTTCTTCATTTGCTTTCTTGCCTAGGCAAAATGATGTCATACATCCCAGAAGTCAATAGTAATGGCATTTTTTCTTCTTTCAGCTGTAGGAGGGGAGGAGGGGCTTTCTCATCCAAGAACAGTAATGAAAAGTAATGACATTGACAAATTTCAGTGTTTTTGATTACATTATTGAATAATATATTATAATTTATGATTTAATTTTTCAAACTTTATCATACCCGGGATGTCTGCTAGACTCTGGTTTGAACAGATTTAAGAGAGTTGTTCCTAAGAATTGCAGGACTACAATATAAAAAACTGCAAATTTTCATGCAAAATAATAATTGTACCGCTTTTAGCACCTAAAATCCGAAATAATCATACCGCCAGGGAGGCTAAAGAGATTTCCCATCACTTCCTGTCCTAGAGGGAACCATTTCACCAGACAGGAAGTGAAGGAAACGCTCCAATGGTATCTCAGACTTCAGTATAACCTGACAGGAGTCCTAATCCTTTCCCACGCTGTCCAATTGTAAAAAATAATAAAATATGGGCATAGATATACTTTAAAGCTAGCAGTACTAACTGTACCTACAGAGATCATATAATCCATTCGGACTGGATCAGAGACAAAATCTTTTTTGAAAGTGTATAGTCAAAACATTTCCCCTTTAAAATTTCAAGCTATTGAGAAAATGAGTATAAGCAAAAGTGGCGGGGATCTAAAAGCTAAATTGTTATGTAGAGAGACATTCTGGATTTTCACTTTACAGACACGAACAGCTCTTGGCTTAAACTGTCACTGCAATATCAGTCTGTTTGTTCCTGAACACCATTCTTACATAAATGTTTTGTATCTGTGAAGCGTTATCAAAAATGGTTCTTAAATGTTCAAGGTTTATAAATTTTGAAAGCCTTTAATAGTATATACTGTATTTTTTCTTGGGTAACTGTTATAGTTTAGCAATTCAACATTTCTTATAGATTCTATTGGGAACCATATATCTTTGCTGTCCCAATACAATGGCAAACAATGAAGCCTTTTGCACACTGATTATTATTATACAGGGTTTATATAGCCCCAATAGTTTGTGCAGCACTTTACAATGTACAGAGTTTGCGCAGCACTTTACAATGTACACTTTACAATTGTACAGTACAAATACAATACAGTGCAATACAGAAGGAACAGGATGTCCCTGCTCATGGAGGGAGGGGGGAGGTGATACAAAAGGTAAGAACTGTGGGGGATGATTTGATGGGGTTGGCTTGGGTACAGTTCTTAGATGGGTGTGGGATAGGCTTTCCCGAATAAATGAGTTTTCAGGGATCTCCTAAAAGTGAACAGGGTAAGGGCTGGTCAGATATACCTGGACAAGGCGTTCCAGAGTTTGGGAGAGGCTCTAGGGAAGTCCTATAGGCAAGTAAGGGAGGAGGTAATGAGGGAACTAGAGAGCAGGAGGTCCTGGGAGGAGTAGAGAGGACGATTTGGGCGATATTTGCAGATGAGGTTGGTGATGTAGCTGGGGGCAATGTTGTGGATGGCCTTGTATGTTGTTGATTAGAGGCAATTCAGTTCGCATTATGCGCTATACAAGTATTTTATTCATTCATTCATTCATTCATTCATTAGTATTTTGAATTTTATATAGTGGGGTAGGGGAAGCTAGTGAAGGGATTGGCAGAGAGGGGCAGCAGTCACGGATCAGTTAGTGAGGTGTATGATTCTAGCAACAGCAGCATTCATAATAAACTGAAGGAAGGTTAGCCTGTGTAAAGGTAGGCCATTAAGGAGAGTGTTGCAGTAGTCAAGGCGGGAAATAACCAAGGAGTGAATAAGTTGCTTTGTGGTGTCTTTAGTCAGAAAGGGGCAAATTCTGGAAATGTTACAGAGGCTAAGGTAGCAAGATTTAGTGATTGGATGTGGGGCTGAAGGAGAGGTCAGTGATGCTTAAAAATGCACCTGTACGCACAGACATGTAAATATGCACTGCATATAGATCAGTAAAACAGAAATAAAAAATGTGGAAATCTGTGTTGTTGGTAAGTATTTTACACACATACAATGTTAAATTGAAGAGATTATAATTGCATTCTGGAAGCTAGAATTTATTCTACCTGTGTTAATGCAAAATAAGTGCAAGTAATTTTGGCCAGGAATATGGATTCAACCATCAGTACCATGTGTAATTACTCTTAAGATTCCAGAAAACAGTGTCCCCATGTTTGGGTCAGCAATGTATCAATACGTTTCTTTTAAAGGCATATCCCACATTCTGCAAACAATGAATAAATGAATAAATGAACAAATGGTACATTTATTAATTGTTTAATTGAAGCCTGCAAAACATGGCAACCATGATTAGTCAATCATTGCAGCAAAGCACAGGTTCCCACAGAGTATTCCTCCAGCCACAGGTCCGTACCAAGGTATGGATTTTTGGTTACGGGGGCTGGAGGATGTAATATTGGACTACAAGTTTGGTGATATCACAGCACTTTTGCTCCATTGAGAACTAGGAGTCCTTGTGCTACAGGGAAGATGGGACCTGTAGTCTCCATTCACAGATCGCTGTGCAGGCGGAACCACATACACATTTAAAAAATTACAATACAGGAACCTGCTAGGAGAAGAACCCCTGAACTCAGTAGGAGTGGGTAGGAGGACTACATTAAATATGGGTGTAACATGAAACACGATCAGAAAAATAGACAGATTTATAGAGGATGGTTCATGCAGGAAATGGCATCACTCAACAGGGCCACAGGCAATGTGTGCCAGTACAAAGGAGCATGTGCGCATGGTCGTGAACAGCTGCGAACATTGATGCGCACTCGCGCACGTGTGGGCCATGGCAGACGCAATGCATGACAGATCCTGGTGCCCAGTGGCCTATTTAAAGTCAGCAATCCAATTCACAAGTTGCTGGATGTCCTGTCTCGTCTCCATCCCTGTCTCTGACCCTTGGCTTGTTCTACTGACTGCTTTTGACAGATTGCCCATGTAGGGCCTTGGCTCGTTCTCCCGATCCTGCTGCTGCCTGATTTCCTGTGTATGACCCCAGCTTGTTCCCGATTCTACTTCTTGCTTCTGCTCCTGGCTGAACTCTCAGGCATTACTACTGGCCTGGCTCCTGACCCTGCTCCTGGCTCTCCCTACTGCCAAGTATCGCCTGGTACATCTGAGGGACTCCTGCCTGCAGTGATTCCTCCTTGTCCAGCCATCATCCGGTGAACATCTCCTCTGCACTTCAGCTTAACACAGCTGGCAACCAGTGCTTCTTTGGGCGTAGCATTCCCTGTTATAACCTTTCAATGGTGCTCTGCACTCAGATGCAAGGGGAGCCCTCTTAGCAGTCTGGCTCCTGACTAGGTACGTGACAAGTTCATCCACCTAAAACCTATATTTTAGCTCTCAGTAAAAGATGAAGAGTTATAGACCTAGCTTCTTAGATGTCTTGGAGGCCACCTCTCTGCATACTTGCCATTATAGGGTCCTATTATGAATCATAGAAATGTATGAGTTAACTTATGGTGAATGCAGCAGGAAGACTAGACACATTGCATGGTAGATAGAAATGGCGATTAGGGGGGATTGTACCATGTCGGGGGATTGCACCATGAAGAAGAATTCAAAAGATATAAAATAGATGAACTAATTCTTGGGACTCCAGTCATAACTGAAATAACATTATTGGATAGACCTCATTTTACCTTTTGAGTTTTTCGTTAACATGCTTATATAAATTACAAATAAGAGGAGGCAGAAGCAAAACTGGATGCAACCGTAATCACATCACTCCTCAAACTCGATCACACTGCTATTTTAGTAACACCATCAAGCTCTTTCAATTTTAGTAATTACATGTAGGACATTTTTAATCTCAATGAAGAATGCAAACCAAAAGAAACCTCTTAAAATATGAAAACTCTCTGGTGTCAGAGAGAAGAAAGAGATAATTGCCAGATTAAGGTTTCCTTACTGATTGGAACCATGAAACAACTTTAACTCAGCAGGAATTCTTGCAGTTGTGCGATGGAATGGTTTTGCTGAGACAGTGAGGAATATTTATCCAGCCCTGAGCTAGGATGTCAGGAGAATCTGCTAATGCCTCAGTAAAAGAGGATTTTTTTTTCTTCAGCCATTGCTCTTTCTGACAGCAAACATGTTTTGTGTCATCCCATCTTCCAAACAGAACAAGGCTTTTACCCTGAAATATGTGTCATAATAATGACAATAAACTAAAACGTCTAAAGTGGAAAGTAAAGGCGACCACAGGCACTCGTCATGAATATATTGACTGTACAAATATCTTTAAATACGTCAGAACATGTGCTAAACCCAGTAACACAGATTTTATATAGAACGCTATAGGTGGCAAAGCAAACATTTCATGGTTGATTACTCAAAATTGTTTGAAATCTGGCTGGTTTTATTGCTTACAAAGTTGTTAGAATGCCTCCAGGATTTTGGAAGAGGAGCAGATTAAAAAAAACCTGAACAGTGAAAAATACAGTATGAAGGCTGAAGAGGCTGACCTTTTTCTGGAAATGCTAATTACCTGGCCGTCTCTGGTCTCAATACTGTGCGGCACTACCCTAAAATAAGCATGCATATAGTGAAGTCCAAGGAAAAAAAAAAAACATCTGCATATTTGTTTAGGTCATCAACTCAAAGCCTCTGGATCAATATAATAGCCAGCAATTTAGGTTACTTTCACATAGAGGCGCTTTACAGGCATTTTAGCACTAGAAATAGAGCCTGCAAAGCGCCTGTAAAATGCCTTTCCTGTCACTCCAGTGTGAAAGCCCGAGTGCTTTCACACTGGAGCTGTGCTCTTGCGGGATGTTAAAAAAAGTACTACAAGCCACATCTTTGGGGCGGTTTTGGCTCCGAAAGCTCCCGACCATTGAAATCAATGGGCAGCGCCACCATATTAGTACTTTATCATTAGGGCTGTATGTACATCATGCTCGATCACGAGTGCCCCCCCCCACACACACACAAAATGTCAGTGATACAATGTCCAAGAATTGGAAACTATAATGGCCAGAGAATATAAAATGAGGGAACAGCACTATCGTAAGTACTGCAGAGCAATGCCTTTACCGGCCTAAAGGGCAGTTCCAGGAAAGAGAAAAAAAACCTGCAGAGGGGGTTTCCAGCACTGCGTGGGCTGAATGCTATTTAGGTCTAGGAGTAGCTGGAGAGGCCGTATTACCTCTTTTACATTCTCCCGCTCCCAAGCTCTGGTGCTTTCCACTCTGTGTTGTGAGTAGTTCCTCTGCATCTGCACTTGCAATGCAGGACTAAACGCATTGTTAGAGGAGGAGGCAGGCATGCAGCCCCGGCTGGAGTGCCTTAGACAAGAGGTATCACATTTCTGGAGGGAGCCGCAAGAAGTATTATCCCTCTGTACCCTTAGGCCCCTTTAACATGGGGTGGATCTGGTCAGCAGGAGATCGCTCAGTTGATCCCCGCTGAGCCGGTGGGTGACAGGTCCATCTCTGCTCACTGAGCAGGGAGGGACCTTTCAGAGCTCCGCTGATTTCTATAGGGAGATCGGACGAGAATGGACACTAGGTCCCTTTTCATCAGACGCCATCTGATCTGCTAGATGGATGGTGAACATATCACCATATGTCTGTTTTGAGCGTATCAGATGGTAGGCGGGTGTCAGCGGACACATCTCCGCTGACACCTGCCTGCCCATAGGTGTCAATGGGTTGCCTGCTTGGATCCGTCTGAAAAATGGACAGGTGGATCCAAGCAGGCTTAGAGTGTAAAAGGGTTATAGGACTCATTGAGCAGTTAACCATTGCAGTGGGGGGGGGGTAACTGCAAGGGTTTTATGACCCTCTCTGTGACTGTCCTCACCCTATCCGTGTATAGCTCTCCCTCTTATCTCACTAACTATGCTTGTTTTATTACCATTGCCGTGTGTGTGTGTGTGTGTGTGTGTGTGTGTGTGTGTGTGTGTGTGTGTGTGTGTTTCCCTCAGAGATGGTATCTTTTTTTTTTTTTTTAAACATTCTGCTAAATCTTTTGTGAATCAGTACTGCTAGGACCTTGATAAAAGGGGACACTCCTCATAAGCTTAGCCTGAAAAATTTTTATGTTAGTGCAATAAAAAAAAAGTCACAGATAGTACTTAATTGTTTCTGTATGTTTTTTAATACTTTAATACTTTCTACATTACACTATTTTTTTTAATCACCATCAGAACCTTTGAAGCACTACAATGAAACAAGCTCTAATGCCTACACTGGTTCTGATGTTGTACCTGCTCTCCCCCCACCCGCTGTGTCACTCCATAGTACAGCACATGGATAATGCTGCAGCTGTGCTTTGTGAATGGCACAGTGGAGTTAGGGGGCAGAGGTACAACACCAGAACTGAAGTCGCTCACAGACCCCGTTTTGATGCAGCAGGCAGTTGGAAGTGTGGCTCCTGCAGTAAAGATCAGCAGCACTCTGAGAACATTAGAATGCTCCTGAAGTAATAGAAAAATTAGAGTAGTAATATGAGAGTTACTACAGTTGTGCTTTAAGGCTGAGAAAGGCTTTGCATTGCAGTACCCATTTATTACAGCGCTGTCCCCTCTTTTAAAGACTATAGCTACTATAATGTAAGCCCCATGGACATTATGGGGTTCATTTACTAAAGGCAAAGACGAAAATTAGTGCAACTGCACTTGCAAAGTGCACAATCTATGCGCCTTTAGTAAATCAGCCCCTACATCATTAAAACCTTTTTTGCGGGGGGGGGGGGGGGGGGGTTACACAAATTAAGAATTAGAAAAACATAGAAAAAGTTGTGCCTAGTGTTGGGCTTTAAATAAAAAACCTCACACTTTGCCACTATATTAAGGTAGTAGAAATCAGCTTTTTACATAATCTTCATCTTTACTGTAAATACACAAATTGCTTAACAAGTCCAGGCACCAGCCTCTGCCATAAGCTTTTATAAATAATATGTTAGTTTTGTGACACATTAGTCACATTGCTAGGCAATTTTCCCTGAAGCCAGACCCCGCTTATCCCCTATGTAGGAAATCTGATAAACGGATGTCTGCCATCTCCTTTGAGTACAGGAAGTCCCTTGACTACAAGAATTGCCAAATAAAAATCCAGGGATTTTGCATAGAAAATAAGTTGCACCTTACTCTAATAGTATTTCACAAACAGAAAGGTCTAGTTAAATTTAAAAAAAGAAAAGCCAGATGGTCAACGTTACTGGGTCTGGCTTCTACAGTCGACAAACTACCAAAAATATGAATTGTTGTATTCCCTCCTCTCCTAAGTATACAACCGTTCACAATGAATGGTTTTAGTATACAAAAATCAGTGGCCTTGAATGTAAAGAAAAAAAAAAAAAAAAAAGACTACAAATGACTTTGAAATGAAACATTACCGTTAAATATGCAATTCTGTAGAATATATCAACTAGCAGATGTACTTTTTAGAGGTTTTATCCATCTTTCTAACTTAATGATGACATTTGGGAATAGTTTTCAGTGCTGTGCCGATCTAAGTCAACACTTAAAATTATGATACTCTTTAAATGTTATATTCAAATAGGAAAAGTTGAATATGTGAAAGTTCTAGTTAATTCTCCAGCAGTTGCTATTAAGTTAACCTTTACTTGATTTACAAAAGTATACAAGTATAAATACTCAAATTAACCTTTATAAAAACAAACTGCTGCACAAAGTACTCTTAAAGCATATAACCATAAAAACTATTTATATAAAAGAAGTCAGAGAGATACTTTCCACAGACTGCTTGTATTGATTAAAGAAAATGTTACATCGTGACTAGCAAGTACTAGTATACACAAGCCATTCTGGTGTACGGAAATCCGGATGTACATAGCCTATATTGCTCCAATTCCAGCTCTCACTTTTCTAATACTTGCTTAGAAAATGATAGCAGACATCTGTCTGGTTACAAAGGCAAAAAACTATTTTTCTCCACTAGTTTTATACATCTTTCTATTGCTGATATAACATCCACATGGAATTAAACTATTTTGTTACACAGGCTTTTTATTTGAGAAGATCCTATGCTAACACTTGGTACAAAGAGACCTTAAATAGCATGACAAATGATGATAGTTTATACAGTTTTAAGTGACATTCTGCTAATACCATTCGACATCTTTTGTCAACTGAAGACAGATTTAGAATTATTCAGTGATATGAAGTGTTGAATTAAGCATTAAGAGTGCATAGCCAGCACTTTGTTGTTGATGATTTTTATATATATTTCTCCTGATCAGTGGCAATTGGCTATGAAACGCGTTGAGCGTATCAATGTCATCATGTTCCCAACACATAGCTTGACCTGAACTGTGATTCATTTGTATCCTATAACCCATTTGTATTCATTACTCAATAACTAGTTACTTCCATGGGATACCATGCGATTTCAGATGCATGTGTGTATATATATTTATACACATACATACACACACACATATATATACACATTGCTTGAGAAGGCAATGGGAGAACAGAAAGAGGCCCTAAGCCTGAGGGCCATAGAAGCAACATTGATAAAGTAAGCCAGGAGTCTGAATTAAGTGTTTTAAGTTGTTTTTCAGCATTGGACGAGGAGTACTGGAAATCCCTGTGAGAGTAACAAACTATTGAAACTGAACTTTCTTTGAATAAAATAGGGCTAGAATATGGTGTCCATAATTCTCTACTGCTTGATGCAGATACACTTCATCCACAACTATGAGGGGCTGTTTGTCACAGAACCCAATCCACAGGTTACCAATCCTGGCGAAAGGTGGAAAACCAGTGTTCTCTACTCAGAATAACCATCCTGGAGACCCTCAACCTGAAAACCCAGTGTGAAATAGAAATGTCCTTTGCAAGGTGAACAGCCTAACTGGCTCGAGTACATGAACACATGAGTACATGCCTTGATAACAGTCTGACTTTTTGAATGTCAGTTTTGGTGAGGTATATATTTTGCAAAAAGAAAAAAAAAAGGAAGTCATTAAGAATATTAATATTGTAAAATTACATTGAAAAAGAGAAACATTTGCACCACATTTGGTATTTGATACTATATGTTATTTGTGCATCCTCTTTAACCACTTCAATACAGGGCATTTTCACCCCCTTCCTGCCCAGGCCAATTTTCAGTTTTTAGCACTAACATTTTGATAATTGCGCAGTTATGCAACATTGTAACCATATGAATTTTTATAACTTTTTTTACCACAAATAGAGCTTTCTTTTGGTGTTATTTGATCACCTCTGCAGTTTTTATTTTTTGCGTTATAAAGAAAAGAAGAGTGACAAGTTTGAAAAAAAACTATATTTTTTTACTTTTTGCTATAATAAATATCCCAATCTAAAACAAATAATAATATTTTTTTTCTCAGTTTAGACCAATATGTATTCTTCTACATATCAGCCTAAATAGGGAAGGAATTAACACTAGGGGGTGATCAAGGGATTAAATGTTTTACCTAGGGAGTGATTCTAACTGTGGGGGGAGGGGACTGACTAGGGGAGGAGACCGATTGGTGTTCATACTTAGTATAAACACACGATCTGTCTCCTTTCCCCTGACAGGACTTGGATCTGTATGTTTACACAAACAGATCCACAGGCCTGCTCTGTAATGAGCGATCACAAGTACGATGGCCGCCGGGCATGCGCATCGGCTTCCTTAGTGAGGCGAAGGGCGCACGCCCCCAATACCAGCAGGAAAATCAGGACGTCATATGACGCCCGCCCAGGATGTGAGATCCCAGCTGCGAACGGGTGGGTAGGGAAGTGGTTAAAGAGGAACTGCAGTCTGATCACATAATTTGCCATTCTCAAGCTTCCCTCAAGCCACTTTGCATAATATTTTATATATACTGTGAGTCTGTACTTGACAAATATGCTGCAGAAATCTCCCGCCACTGAGTCTGGCTGCATCCATTTTTAACCGTGGGCAGGCTGAAGCTGCTGCCTGTTCACTTCCTGTATTTACACAGGCACACGGAAGCACTCCTCTAGCTCTGCAGCTCTCATTGGCCCTCTTCTGACTCCCCTCCCTCCTTGGCAAACGAGAGAGAGAGAGAGAGAGAGAGAGAGAGAGAGGTGCATGATGTCATAAGCCTAGGCTTTTTACCAGACAAGAAACAGGAAGTGGGGCGTATAAGGTATTGACTGGCAGAAAAAAAATGTTTTACTATCCAAAGTAAAAACAGAAGATTTAATAGATGGAAGGTTAAACAATATACTGAATGTGCGCTTTAAATCTACAGCAAAAACAACACACCTTCCATTATAAGGGTTATTAAAGACTATGTCATGGCTTCAGATAATTATTAACATGATTGTCATGCAATACTGCCAAACTCAGCCAGATCAAACCCCAATCCTGTCTACTGTTACTAGAAGACACTCCTGACTAGGGTTGCCACCTGTACGGGATTCACCCGGACAGTCCGGGTTCTGAATCATCTGCCCGGTTTTCAGACTGCCTGAAACCCGGACAGACCATTCTGGCAGTGGCAGGGGGGAGCTTCATTACAATACATGCCACTGTGGAGACAGTCACAGCAGCAGTATCGTTTTGTCTCAATAAATACACACACTGTGCTGGTGTGTGTGTGTTGGGAATCTGATGCTCCTTTCTGTCTCCCCCCTCCAGGCTCCCGCAGGGTCTCCATTATCTCTGTTTCCCCCTCTGCAATCACTAGTGCCGTGGTCTGGAAGAAGGGGGAGGCAGAGCGGAGGAGATCACTGGAGCTGCTGTCGGGCTGCCCACTGTTCATCAAGAGGTGAGCAGACTTTTTATTTTACTAAGCAAAGTTCCGGAGAGTTTATTTTGTGAAAGTTAAAGATAAGCAGAATCGAAGAGACAGCAGTGAGTGTGGGGGGAGGGGGTCTGCAGTCCAATCACAGGATCTCCCAAGCAGCTCACTTATCTATGTACACAAACTTCCCCATTCTCTGTCAGGATTATGTGATGTCATTTATGACCATTCACTTAACCCCTTGTGTATGTGATGAGTTTACACCCCTGATAGTCCAGACTCAACACAGGATATATGAATGGTCATACATTACCTCCCCATCATCTGTACATACAGAGTGCTGGGGGCAGCATCTTATAACACATTGTTTTTATTTAATAGTATTGTTGTATATTTTAGTAGATGATCACAATAGCTTTTTTTTTTTTTAATTATAGACATCCCTATCTGACCACTTCTCAGCCCCCAACTCCCCCCCAGCTTATATCACCCCCAGACCACTTCATACAGACATCACTCCGAGCCGCTTCCTACCCCCCAGCTGAGAGACTTCATTCTATAGTCACCCCACAGACACCGCAAGAAATCCCTCCCCATACTGCCTCCATCATACCCTCTGCACCCCTTTCCTGTACATACTACCTCCATCATACCCTCTGCACCCCTCTCCTGTACATTCTGCCCCCATCATACCCTCCACACTCCTCTCCTGTACATACTGCCTCCATCATACCCTCTGCACCCCTTTCCTGTACATACTACCCCCATCATACCCTCTGCACCCATCTCCTGTACATACTGCCTCCATCATACCCTCTGCATCCCTCTCCTGTACATACTGCCTCCATCATACCCTCTGCACCCCTCTCCTGTAAATACTGCCTCCATCATACCCTTTGCACCCCTCTCCTGTACATACTGCCTCCATCATACCCTCTGCACCCCTCTCATGTACATACTGCCTCCATCATACCCTCTGCACCCCTCTCCTGTAAATACTGCCTCCATCATACCCTCTGCACCCCTCTCCTGTACATTCTGCCCCCATCATACCCTCTGCACCCCTCTCCTGTACATACTGCACCCATCATACCCTCCACACCCCTCTCCTGTACATACTGCACCCATCATACCCTTCACACTCCTCTCCTGTACATGCAGCCCCCATCATACCCTCTGCACCCCTCTCCTGTACATTCTGCCCCCATCATACCCTCTGCACCCCTCTCCTGTACATACTGCCCCATCATACCCTCTGCACCCCTCTCCTGTACATACTGCCCCCATCATACCATCTGCACCCCTCTCCTGTACATACTGCCTCCATCATACCCTCTGCACCCCTCTCCTGTACATACTGCCTCCATCATACCCTCTGCACCCCTCTCCTGTACATACTGCCTCCATTATACCCTCTGCACCCCTCTCCTGTACATACTGCCTCCGTCATACCCTCTGCACCCCTCTCCTGTACATTCTGCCCCCATCATACCCTCTGCACCCCTCTCCTGTACATACTGCCCCCATCATACCCTCAATAACGCCTCTCCTGTAAATACTGCACCCATAATACCCTCCACACCCCTCTCCTGTACATACTGCACCCATCATACCCTTCACACTCCTCTCATGTACATGCAGCCCCCATCATACCCTCTGTACCCCTCTCCTGTACATACTGCACCCATCATACCCTCTGCACCTCTCTCCTGTACATACTGCCCCCATCATACCCTCTGCACCCCTCTCCTGTACATACTGCCCCTATCATACCCTCCGCACTCCTCTCCTGTACATACTGCACCCATCATACCCTCCACACTCCTCTCCTGTACATACTGCACCCATCATAGCACTCCTCTCCTGTACATACTGCACCCATCATAGCACTCCCCTCCTGTACATACTACACCCATCATAGCAATCCTCTCCTGTACATACTACACCCATCATACCCTTCACACTCCTCTCCTGTACATACTGCACCCATCATACCCTCCACACCCCTCTCCTGTACATACTGTACCCATCATACCCTTTACACTCCTCTCCTGTACATACTGCACCCATCATACCCTCCACTCCCCTCTCCTATACATACTGCACCCATCATACCCTCCACACCCCTCTCCTGTACATACTGCCCCCATCATACCCTCCACACTCCTCTCCTGTACATACTGCACCCATCATACCCTCCACACCCATCTCCTGTACATACTGCACCCATCATACCCTTCACACTCCTCTCCTGTACATGCAGCCCCCATCATACCCTCTGCACCCCTCTCCTGTACATACTGCACCCATCATACCCTCTGCACCTCTCTCCTGTACATACTGCCCCCATCATACCCTCTGCACCCCTCTCCTGTACATACTGCCCATATCATACCCTCCGCACTCCTCTCCTGTACATACTGCACCCATCATACCCTCCACACTCCTCTCCTGTACATACTGCACCCATCATAGCACTCCTCTCCTGTACATACTGCACCCATCATAGCACTCCTCTCCTGTACATACTACACCCATCATAGCAATCCTCTCCTGTACATACTACACCCATCATACCCTCCACACTCCTCTCCTGTACATACTACACCCATCATACCCTCCACACTCCTCTCCTGTACATACTGCACCCATCATAGCACTCCTCTCCTGTACATACTGCACCCATCATAGCAATCCTCTCCTGTACATACTACACCCATCATACCCTCCACACTCCTCTCCTGTACATACTGCACCCATCATAGCACTCCTCTCCTGTACATACTACACCCATCATAGCAATCCTCTCCTGTACATACTACACCCATCATACCCTCCACACTCCTCTCCTGTACATACTAAACCCATCATAGCACTCCTCTCCTGTACATACTGCACCCATCACCCCCTCCAGAAATGTTATTTAATCACAAAACTATATGTATAGTGTATACAACATAAAAAAAGATGTTCATTACAATGTACAGTGGTAATGAATTTAATGTACTACAAAAAAAAAATATTTGCCGATGTTCTGGCAGATAGTGTCCTGCCATCATATAGCGTCCGCCCCATACTGCGCATGCTCAGTACGGAGCAGATGAAGCTTCGGAAAATCTCCGAAGCTGAACAGCGCCTGCGCCGTGAGTGGAGGTGGTAGCCCCACCATCCAAGCGGACATAGGGTTGTGAATATTAGAGGGCCCCTCGCGGGCGAGCTTTGCTCGCCACGCTTTGGGCTCGGCCTCGCTGTGCTCAGCTCTTTTATATTCCTACTCTATGTCCACTTGTATGGTGGGGATAGAACCTAGACTCACAGCGCAAGCGCCGTTCATCCTCGGCAATTTTTCGGAATCTGTGTTGCTGTGTACTGCGCATGCGCAGTACACAGCGGACACTATCGGATGGGGGACCTTATATGATAGGACACCGGCGCTGCTAAAGTGTTCGGGTTTGGCTTGAAGAAAAGGTGGCAACCCTACTCCTGACCCACCATTAGACCGTGTTAACATTTTTTGGCCTTCAACTGTAGATTGTCCTGGGATTAGGCTGCTGTTGAAAACCTTTGTCTTCTCTCGACCTCCCTCTGGTATAAATGCTTTACACACAGGTTTGGAATCATCTGAGCATGCAGATTAATAATTAACTTATTTGGAGGTTGTGCAGTACCACCATTTAACATGTTTTACCTCTGGACTAAAGGCTTCTAACTGTACAGAGCTCCAGATGTGATACTTCCTAATAACTCAGCTACATAATCTTTTTGTCCAGCTATCAATCCAGCTGCAGAATTGTATAGCAAATTATTTTGTACATAATTGGTCTATTGCTATCACACAAAGATAGTCTAAAACATTCACTGAATGAGGGTATTTTAATAGAACACAATTGTGTTATTATACAAGTCTGCAGCTGTCTTGTATATCCTCAAATAGACTTTGATTACATCACCTTGAGCAGCTGACAGCGGTTTATTTTTCCATGATCGACTGCAAGTGACTATTGCAAAGTCAATCTCAAAGCGTGTGCATAGCATGATGTACCAAAAATGGAAATTTACCTATACCGAGTCAAATTAAATCAGTTAAAACATGTTATTAAGCTTTAAGAATGCCCATATACACAGTAGAGTCTTTAACAGACTCCAAAAATACCATTACTCATAATCAGCAGTGAGGTTAAAAAGTGTATTTCCCCCTTCCACTCACCATTGGCAGAATGTCCCTGTCTTATCAGGGATTGGCAAATTTCAATCAGTGTGTGACTGTTTTTGCTCAACAGATTCATTAATCGACTTCCGTCGAAGGGACATGCTGGAAAAAATGTTATCTACCGGTGGCTGCAGCTGCTGATCAGTGACAGCCGCAGGTGCCACTGTCATAATATAAGGTCCCAGAGGTGGAGAGTCCTTTATCCACTTGGTTTGTGTGGATGAAGGAACAAAAAAAATAAAAATAAATAAGCAGTGTATGACCAGCTATAGAAGAAAGAGCTGGATGTTCATCCAGATTTCATATGTGAAGCTGGTTTACATATATAAACATGCGTGGGACTAGGGGGCTTTGTTAATAAGACAGTAACCAATATACAGAAAATTCTAGCATTCAAGCTAAATTCATTTTTGATCCATGAAACCCTATTAAAATAAAATCGATGGGTCCTGCACTCTGTATGTATTATGCTCTGTATTATCCCTTAAATATCCTGGATCTAGCAAGGATATCAAGCATATCTAGCAAGGATAATATAGCAGGGGAGAGGAAAATGTGTGCAGCCTTTTATACATTTAACTATAAATTTACTCACCATGCTTACCTCATATATCACGCTGTATGAATACTTTATATAACTTGTTTGCACTGATATGTACCGTAAGTAAACTTTGTAAAAAATATCCTGAACTCCCAAAATCGATCTATGAATGGAGGAGGCAGACCTTGTGGGGGGGGGGGGAATAAAATCTTAATTTTGCAAAAAATTGTGGGAAAAAAATTGCAACTTCAAAAACTCACCATGCCTCGGAACTATACCTTGGAACGTGTACTTTCAAAAAGAGGGGTCATTTGGGGGGTATTTGTACTTTAATTTCTTGTTTGTGTCTCAAGAAATGAGGGTAGGCAGCCAGTACATCAGATATGATAAAAGTGTGACAAATTTTGAATGATTGGCACCATAACTTGTAAACTCTATGAGGCCAGGTTCACACTGGTACGACATTGGGAGCTCATGTCGCATGATGTGTGAAAATCAATGTTTCCCTATGGGAGCCATCTTAACTGGTCTGACACAAGTCGGTCCGACTTTGAAAATGCTCCCTGTACTACTTTGGTCGGACTTTGATCCTACTTCAGCCCATTGAATATCATTGAAGTCAGATAAAAGTTGGATGGCCGTCTTGCCTGATCTGACTTTGGCATGCGACTTGTGCTCTGATGATCTTGAGCGGGAACTCCATGCCAAAGTTTAACTAGAAAACCAGCATAGGTTCCCCCTCCAGGAGCATACCAGGCCGTTCAAAAGACCCTTATTTAAGCACGCAGCCCAGCTGGTCAGGAAAGGGGGCGGGGACGAGAGAGCAACCCCTCCCTCCTGAACCGTATCAGGCCACATGCCCTCAACATGGAGGGGGGGTGGGTGCTTTGGGGCACACTGTGGCCCCCACCACCCCAAAGCACCTTGTCCCCATGTTGATGAGGATAAGGGCCTCTTCCGGGCAACCCTGGCTGTTGATTGTCGGGGTCTGCGGGAGGGGGGCTTATCAGAATCCGGAAGCCCCATTTAATAAGGGAGCCCCAGATCCCGGCCCCCCGCCCTATGTGAATGAGTATGGGGTACATCGTACCCCTACCCATTCACCTGGGGAAAAAAAAGTGTCAATAAAAAAATAAAACACACTAGAGCGTCTTTTAAAGTCATTTATTATCAGATGCATCTCTGACTTCAAGTTGCAGGGCAAAGTCAGATCCAAAGTAGGACGAGCGTCCTGTCACACCAGTGTAAACCTGGCCTAGCGTTCACAAAGACCAAATAATTAATTTGGGTTATTTTTACAAAAGATATGTAGCAGTATGAATTTTGGCCAAAATGTATAAAGAAAAATTACTAATTTGCAAAATTCTCTCACCAAAAAGAAAAATGCTTTTTCTTTTGTACAAAATGTTCATTCTTTTTTCATTTATAGCACAAAAAATAAACTCAGTGGTGATTAAATACCACCAAAAGAAAGCTCTATTTGAGTGAAAAAAGAACAAAGGTGTCATATGGGTACAGTGTTGCATTACTAATTGTCGTTCAAAATGGGAGTGTGCTGAAAGCTGAAAATTGGCCTAGTTAGGAAGGGGTATAAGTGCTCAGTGGGCAAGTGGTTAAAAGCACATAGTCTGGACAAAGCAGGAAAGAGAAAAAATGCATTTAGGGTAATAAAAAGAATGACTGTGTGTTTTAAAAAGGATGTTAATAAAACATTGTGCCCCCGACATGGCTTTTTGATGCTATACTCTGCAGCTCAGACAGAGCTGGGAATGTAAACATTACAATATCTACCTGGATTCCAAAGATCCAGCACTAGATATAAAAAGCAAGGCATACATCAAGCAAGTCCCAAGAGACTGGTACACTGGGAATCATTCTGTAGACCTTAGGTGTTGAGGTCACCATAGAAGCACTTCATCTCCATATTATGAAAGGCTGCAAACTACAGAAGACTGGCAGGCATTTCACAAGAACCTCCTGTATCCTAGCTGCTGCACCTGACAAATGATGTCAGACTCCAAAACTAGCACATACATTTCTGAAACACTTTGAAAAGATAACCAATCTACTGCAGAAGATTCAATGGAGTTCAAGGTTCAATTCCTACGCTACTTGTTCCCTTTTGCAGATTATCACATTTGATCCAAGAAATAGGAAATAAGATTGAAGGTACCGTCGCCTCTGTATGAAATAAAACGAAGAAAAAAATAAATACGGACATTTTTTTTTTTTTAATTGTTTAACCTCCCTGGCGGTATGATTCAGTCGGGTTTTAGCTGCTGAAAGCGGTACAATTATTTTGCATGGGAATTTGGCGTTTTATTTTGTAGTCCTGTAATTCTTAGGAATAACTCTCTTAAATCTCTTCAAACCAGAGTCTAGCAGACATCCCGGGTATGATAAAGTTTATAATATAATAAACAATACTAAAAATTATTCAATAATGTAATCAAATCCAAAAACACTGAAAAAGGGACACTTTTTGGTTGCCATGGACAATCTCCAAATTCCAGGCAGAAAAAACAGTATTTATAATATAAAAGTGCATGCAGGGCACTGCACAGACCACTAGGGACAAAGGGGGTGCGTATTTTTTAATACAGCACTGTAATCTGTAAGATTACAGTGCTGTGTGTGTTTTGTGTATTTTAACTTTTTTGAATTTGCCGCCGTTCTCCGCTCCTGTGCACCGTAACGTCGCAGGGAACGGAGCTCGGCGGGATTCGGCACTGTGAATCGAGCGGAGGACAACTCACACAGCGCGGGGGACATCGCTGGATCCAGGGGACAAGGTAAGCAAGTCTCCCTGTGTCCTCCCCTGCATCCAGCGAAGCGATCCAGAGTCTGGCTCGGGGTTACCGCTTCTATCAGCAAATTCCTAACCCGAGCCAGACTCGGTATTACCGCTAGGGGGGGTTAATAAAAATTACATACATTGGGGGAGATTTACTAAAACTGGAGCACTCAGAATCTGGTGCAGCTGTGCACGGTAGCCAATCAGCTTCTAATCTCAACTTGGTCAGCTAAGCTTTGATAATAAAACCTGGAAGCTGATTGGTTTGTATGCACAGCTGCACCAGATTCTGCACGCTCCAGTTTTAGTAAATCAACCCCATTATTCTGCCATTAATTCCATTTTGTATAATACTAAAATTAGGTTTCTGCTACATGGTTAGAAGCGATTTACAGATGAAAAAAAGGTGATTTGAAATGTTTTGTACATTTCTTACATATCAAAATCACCTTAAAGTGATATTAAAGTTTTTAAAAATAAAAATAACAAACGTTATACTCACCAACTCTGTGCAATGGTTTTGCACAGAGCAGCCTCCGATTCTCCTCTTCTCGGATTCCCCAGCCGGCGCTCCTGGCCACTCCCTCCTGCCAAGCTGCTTGCTCTGGAGGCACCCAAGCAAGCTTGCTTCTGAGCCACTGCTCTGTGTTTCTATTCACATGCAGAGCCACGGCTTGGTCCCACCCTCTCCTGATTGGCTCACTGGCTGTGATTGACAGTTGAGCCTTTAGTTCAGAAAGCTGAACTTTGGGATATGTAAATACATTCACCATGTATCAGTGGCGGCTGGTGGACATTTTTTTTTGGGGGGGGGGCGGAAAATAGTATCACCCCTCCGACGGTCGGTCAGGTTGGTCTAGGGCACTTACCCCATCTCTGCTGGACAGTGCTTCTCACGGGCTTCATTGACGGCTTCCCTTGCTCGGCGGCTGCGGCTTTCCCTTCCCCTGCTCTCCATGGTTATCGCGGCGGCTTCCATTTCCTCCCTTCTCCTCAGTGGCCATTTGGGACTTCTCTTTCCAGCCAATCAGAAAATGGGTCTCAGACCGGCTTCTGAATGGCCTGATTGAGGATCAGTGTTCCAAGAGCGAATATTCATTCACTGTTTTAACAACTGGGTGGGTTCCTGGTGCAATGCTCTTCACCACGAGCCCACCCTATTTTGAAGTCAATTAGAGCCTCTGGCTCTAATCAGATGCTTAAAAAAAAAACACTTTAATTCATGTGTTAGGCGTTCTGAAAGGGGCTGTACACATGAATAGGGGTAGCGCGGCCTGCAAAATTGCCATGGATAAAGCATGGGGTTGGCAGCCGTGAATAGAAGGGGCGGCATTCCGGCGCCCCTAATGGATGGGCCACCATTGCCATGTATATTCTTACTTGAATCTTGGTGTGATTTGTGTATTTCTTCCAGGTCTGTGCTGCCTCTGTGCAGCAGCTTCTTGTAATACAGACTGGTCACTGCTGCTCACTCTCCTTGTACAGGATAACTGGTCCAGTCTCCACCCCCTCCTGTAGTTCTCTGCAGGCAGCCTGGCCTGTAGTGACTGGAGCCTGCATGGTCCATCCCACAGCTCTGTTCTCTTCACAAGCTACATACAGCACGGTAATGATGTCACTGCTACTTTTACAAAGTAATATCTGGGCTAGCAAAGGCATTTGGTGGACACAAAGTGGGTTTATTTTTAACAATGCCTGGAGTTCAGATTTAAACAAATAAAACAGATGAAAATAATAAAAAGCGTGACTTTTAAAAAAAAGGGTAGAAAAGTGTTTTGCCTTACTTTGCAGGATCCTACACATGGAGTTACAAGCTTGTGATCTGTATATTACAACTGTAGATAATCATGTAACATGGATACAATTAGTGGCAATGTAACAACATTGATACATTGTTTCTATAGATGCCTGGAAAGACTAGAAATTCTTAGGCCCCATCACACCGATGACCGATCAGGTCCACCTGCCAGTTTTTAGTTTTTTTAAGCCCTGGGAGTGGTCTGGAAGAAATTTGAAGGCACCGTCATTTAGATTAGCCCCAAGTGTATTAAAAAAACAAAAACAAAACACATTTGGAGGCAAATATCAAATTAAAAAGTCATAAATTGCCATTTTCTGTCAGTACGAGAAAAGGAAAGAGAAAGGTAGGGAAGAAAAAAAGACTGCTCTCAATTTCCCAACCACACTTTCCTACCAACAAATTTCAGGTATTTTTTACTATACAACGATAGGGGGGAAAAAAAAGTATTTATAACAGAAGCTAAGAAAAAAACTTAAAAATAAATAATTGTTCTTCATGAATTCAGGCCAAAATATATTCTGCTATAATCCTGGGTGAAAAATTGGTGATACTTATGCCCCATACACACTATCAGATTTTCTACTGTTTTTCTTCCTTCAGGTTTACAAAAACCATGTAGTACAAGGGACTGCCTGAATGTATACAAATTGAAACTCCTAAGGTTTGACCTCATATTATATGGTTTTGGTAAATCTGAAGGAAAATCTCAGCAGAAAAACTGATAGTATGTATGGTGCTTCAGAGTCTACAATCCATGGTACAGGCATACCCCACTTTTAAGTGTACCTGAAATTGGGTTATGCCTGTATATTTGAGAATTAATCAATTATGATTTACTAACTGCCCATCTCATTCCACGGGGCCCTAAATGCTAGGACAGTACAAATGACCCCAAAAGTAATTTTTTTGGGAAAGTAGACAGTTCAGGCTATTTAGTACAGACATACCCCACTTTTAAGTACACAATGGGGTGTATTTACTAAAGCTGAAATGTGCAAAATCCGGCTCACTTCTGCATAGAAACCAATGAGCTTCTAACCCCAGCTTGTTCAATTAAGCTTTGGTAATAAAACCTGGAAGCTCATTGGTTTCTATACAGAAGTGAGTCTGATTTTGCACTTTCCAGCTTTAGTAAATAAAGCCCATTGTGTACTTAAAAGTGGGGTATGCCTGTATAAGGTATGGTGAGTTTTTTGAAGTTGTAATTTTTGTCCCAATTTTTTACAAAATTAAGAAAGTTATTTCTATCACGCAGCATATACATACTTAGAATTACACCCCAAAACATATTCTGCTACTCCTCCCGAGTATGGAAATACCACATGTGTGAGACTTTTGCACAGTCTAACCACATTCAGGCTTTCTATGGGCATGAATTACGCATCTTAGTTGCTGACTACCTTTCATATTTTCTGCGGCCTGAACCACCAAGACAGTGGAAATTACTACAAAATTAGCACCTTCTGGAGAGGCGTTGTCTGGATTATCTGGCAGGAAGATGTGTTAATGCAGTTAAAGGTAGCGGTAGGGGTTAGTCCTCTGAGCACCCAAACAAATGTGCCATGTTGGGTGAAAATGTGGGGGTGGCAAACTCAGAGGTGGCAGCCCTAGATGTCACTGCTACCGCTGACAGCTAAGAAAGAAGCTGATCTAGTAGGGGTGGCAAGGGTAGCACAGGTAGGCCTAGATAGTTTGTAGTAATAGAGGATTCTATAATCAGAAGGACTAATAAGATAATTTGTTGCCACAATCACCTGAACTAAATAGTTTGCTATCTCCATAGTGTCTGGGTTCAGTATGAGGTTGACTGGGTTAATAAACTACTAGGAGGGGCTAGGCATTACCCAGCTGTCTTGGTCCATGCTGGAAGCAAGGACAGAACACAGGATGAAGGCTCCTTAAGAATCAAATTTAAAGAACTAGGCTGCAAGTTGGAGGGAAGGGCCTCCAAGGTTATATTCGCTGAAATATTGCCTGTGCCAATGTGCAACACAGGGAAGGCAGGGGGAGATTAGAGAACGGAAAGCATGTCTAAAGATATGATGTAAGAGGGAAGGATTGGGGTTTCTAGAGCACTGAGCTGATTTTACATTGGGGTAAACTATATCCTAAAGATGGTTTGCACCTAAATAGAAGGGGGTCTGCTGTACCCTTTACTAGATAACTTTGACTTGCTTATTGAGGACATAGAGAAGCCTAATTTATTAAAAAACTTCTTCAGCTCTGTGTATACAAATGACAATGGGGAGGTTACAGTCCTCAATGAGGGATAATATTGACATAAGTCCAAATAAGTCACAATGGCTTGAAATTGATATGGTCCAGAAACAAGATAAAGTTTAATAATGCACTGGGCCCAGCTTGCACACATTCAAGGATCCTCAAAGAGCTGAACTCTGTTTTATCTAAGCTAATGTTTCTAATTTTTAGAGACTCTTTAATGACTGGCACGATACCACTGGACTGGTGTAAGGTCAATGTGGTACCTCCATTTAAGAAAGGATCAAAGTCTTTACCATGTACCTACAGACTGGTAGTTTAAACTTTTATCGTCAGGAAGCTACTTTAGAGTTTAATAAATTGATTCACAAAAGACCAAAGTAGTTAAATAAATTTTGATTTCTTTTTATGAGTAGGTAAGCAAAAACTTAGACAAAGGAGTGCCTGTAAATATAGTGATAGGATTTTTCCAAAGCGTTTGACAATTCTCCACATGTGGCTAATCTTTAAATTAAAGTCTACAGGTTTAGAAAATTAAGTTTGTAAATTGATAGAAAACTGGCTAAAATACTGTATTTAGAGAGCAGTAATTACTGATTTATACTCTGAATGGTCTAAGGTTCTGTGTTGGGACCCTTACTTTTTAATACATTTATAAATCAGTTTGGGATTAAAAGTACCATTTCAGGGTTTGCAGACCAAACTATGCAGTATAATTACATCCTTCAAGTTGTCTTCAACTTACAAGCCAATCTCAATGCACTATTTATTTGAACAGCAATGTGGTAAATTAGGTTTAAAGTTGAACTATAGGCAAAACTTTTATTTTAATTTTGGACAGAGTAAAGAGGGGTTATAACCCTGGTCAGATTTTTTTTTCGCCATCAGTGTAGAGATTTCCCTTTAGTTCCTGTCTCATAACCAAGCAGAGGAAATCTCTGCAAATTAAGAGAATTCCTTGGGGCCCCCCTGGTCACCAGGACCAGTGTCACAAGATTTCCTTTCTATTACTTTTCTGGGGACAATCCAAAATTTAGGATTTTCTTTATCATCATTGAAAGTGAAAGGAAGACAGGAAAAATAGAGAGGGTGAAACGGGAGCACAGACTGCACTAAAAACTGATAAGCATTCTAAACCCTCTGCACTCTATTAAAAATAAAAGAAATTAAGGTTTTGCCTGTAGTTGTACTTTAATGCTGATAAATGTAGCGTTATACACCTGGGGACTAAAAAGATGCATGCAACTTACACACTAGGAGAAGCTGGGGGGCTCAATAGTGAAGAAGGATCTGGGATCTGGGTGTTCTACTGGATCATAAACTTGATAATAGCATGCAATGCCAAACTGCAGTTTAGCAGATTAGCTAAACTGAATTTATTATCTTTTAAGAAGAGATTAAGGATGCATATGATCAACATGTGTAAATAAATAAGTGATCTATATAGTGAATATGGTGTAGAGGTATTCACTTTCAGGTCATTACAGAGGACAAGGGGACACTCTTTACATCTGAAGAAAAGGAGATTTATCCTTCCTTTACAGCAGGGATCCTCAAACTACGGCCCTCCAGCTGTTGCGGAACTACGCATCCCATGAGGCATTGTAAAACTCTGACATTCACAGAGATGACTAGGCATGATGGGAATTGTAGTTTCTGAACAACTGGAGGGCCATAGTTTGAAGACCCCTGCCTTACAGAAATGCTTCCTCACAGTAAGCCCCTGTACACACGGTCGGAGATTTCGACAACCAAATTTTCTCCGTCGGATTTTGTCCGTCAGATCTTGTCCGAAACTGTTGCATACACATGGTCCGACTAAGTTGTCGAAAAATCCGATCTTTCAGAACGTGATGACGTAATTTCATTACGATGGGACTACATTCAGGCTAGTAGCCAATAGCTTTGATGTAGGAATTTGATCTGAGCATGCGTGGCACTTGGTCCGATCAAAATTCTCTACACATGATCGGAGTATGTTCGATCGGCCCAGTTGGTCGGGAAATATTTCCAACATGTTGGAAAATTGGGTCCGATAGGACACATTCCGGACGGATTCTCCGACCGTGTGTAAAAGGGCTTAGAACTGTGAAAATGTGGAACAATGGGGTGAATTGGATCATGCTTTATTGCCTTCCTCTCCATCAACTGTGGGTATAAGATTGTGTATATGAAGTTTCTATTTGTGTGTTTGCAAGCGTTTTTTTTTTTGTTTGTAATTGGTTAAACCAGGTGGACTAGAGTCTTGTTTAAACCTGACCAACTATGTAACTATGGTGAGACTTAAATTGAAGACCTAATTTGTTGACGCATGTTTTTGGAAAATGCAGAAGGAAATTTTAATTAAAATACATTTGTTTTTTTTGTTTTTTTATTTTACACAATTTTGTTAATTTAATAAAAAAATAAAAATAAAAAAAACTTTTCACACACATCATGGGCATACTTAAAATTTCCCCCCAAGTATGGGGATACTATATGTGAGATTTTTTCAATGTTTAGACTGATTATGTACTTGACATTGTATCTCGTATATCACAAAAATCAGTTAGTGTAGTATCACCTTTAGCAGTCCCAGTTCCTATAAGCCAGGCAAGCCTGGTCTACTGGTAAGTGGCTGGCCCAAGGAATGTCATGTTCACTAGTACAAGAGGCTGAAGAAAAGAAGAACAAATGAGTCCCTGTGATTTCAGGAGTGCAGTTGTCCATAGGAGACGGCTGGACCTAGCATCTGGCCAGAACGTAGTCAGTGTAACGTGCATATGTGTCAGTTCATGCAGCAGGCAGAAACATGGTTGGCAAAAAAGGAAAATATTGGTTCAGACAGCAAGCAGAAATGTGGTCCATAAATAGGCCAGGGTCAGTTGAGGCAGCTGGCAGAGGCAACACTGCACTGGTGTAGTGGTGATCAGGAACATTCAATTTCAGCTGTGACATTCAGATAGATGGTAAGGTTAGAAGTTGGCATAAACATAAAAACATGGATCCATCCTGCCTTGTATCAATTGTTCAGGCTGGTGGTGTAATGGTGTGGGGGATATTTTCTTGGCAAACTTTGTGCCCCTTAGTAACAATTGAGCATCATTTCAATGCCGAGTTTTGTTGCTGACTATGTCCATCCCTTTAGGACTACAGTGTACCCATCTTCTGAGGACTACTTCCAGCAGGATAACGCATCATGTCACAAAGCTCAAATCAACAAACTGGTTTCCTGAACACGACAAGGAGTTCACTGTACTCCAACAGCATCCACAATCACCAGATCTCAATTCAATAGAGCATTTTTTGGATGTGGTGGAATGGGAGCTTCACATCATGGATGTGCAGCCGACAAATCTGCAGCAACTTTGTGATGCTATTATGTCAATATGAACCAAAATATCACCTTGTTGAATCTCTACCACAAAGAATTAAGACAGTTTTGAAGGCAAAAATGGGGTCGAACCCTGTACTAGCAAAGTGTATGCCATACTGTCACCAGAGCAGTGCAGTGTCACTATGGTGACATTGTACTGCTGTAGCCATTGATCAGAGGCACTAGCTGGATGCACTGGCATACCGTGTCATCGGTGCAGCAGCCAATGTCTCTGATCGATAAAGAGCAATAAAATGTCACCATAGTGACACTGTACTGTTCAGGGGCAGCCTTTGTTAACACGTGTAATTGCTGTGATTTGAAGAACACAGAGATAACAAAGCCCACAACACAGCTGCATGCCCTAGAGGTAGCATATGGGCCACGGGAGTGGGAGGACTTGGTTTCCTAAAAATGCCTAATACCGTACAATAATATATCCTTCTAGGCACATTTCTTTATATATATATATATATATATATACATACATATATACATATATATATATATATATATATATACATATATATATATATATATATATATATATATATATATATATATATATATATATATATATATATATATATAAATCTACATATACACACACACACACAACCATTTTGTTCAGTCAGTAGAATTATTAGCCAATGTAATATTACGTTTGGAATTGGTAAAAATTGCCGTTAAGTGCCAGCATTAAAAGTCAGCCAAAGACAAAATGTATAAAACTGGATACCAATTCTCATTTGAATTATGTTAATGCATAACATGGTTATCTCTTTCAATACATTTCCTTTATCCACAGACATCACAAACACTTATTTAACAGCCGGTACTATATAATTAACTGTGGGAGTGATTCCCGATCCCAAAGCATCTGCACATTTTTCAATTAGAGTGGCTGTTCAAAATACATAGGTGTAATTTGTATCATGAAGACAATTGGAGCTTTCAATTAAACTATTTAAGACATTGTGGTCTAGGAATCCATCCGGTCTCCACAGCCAGAGTGGTGGTTATCTGTCCTTTGTGTGGATAGTTTTGAAACATTGTGATTTAGGTACTTTTCATTTCTGTTCTGGTTTCTGCAGGGCTTTTGTATGCATTTAGATATGATGCGGTGTCAACTTTTATTGTCCTGATCGGATTTCTTCATTGTGAATACTGGAGTCTTCTGTTCCCCTCTCCTAATGAGAGTTCTGCTTCCTATTAATAATGATTGTTCTATATTTAGACAAAGCATCTCCAGCACTCCGGTCTTCTTTTCTCTGTCACAGCTGACAAAAAAACACAAAAACAACATGCCTGGTGTCAGTTTAGAGCAGGGGTCTCAAACTGGCCCATGAGGCATTGCAAGGCTGACAGTTACAAGCATGACTCCCACAGTCATAGGCATGATGGGACTTGTAGTTTCACAACAGCTGGAGTGCGGCCAGTTTGAGCCCCCTGGTTTAGAGTGAGCGTTGGCATCACCTTGTCAATCATATGACAGAGTTTGGGCCTAGTAATTGGTGGCTAGTATGAAGTTAGGCATCATGGGATCATGTGCACTCCAAAAACCAGAAGCACTGGGTATTTTGCATAAGTAACCACAGAGGGATCTGCGGAATAGTGCTGGAGTGGTGAATATGAAGGGATCAGGGATGGTCAAAGTACATTGGGAGGGGATTTACTAAAACTAGAGAATAGATAAACTGGTGCAGCTGTGCACAGTAGCCAGATTCTAACTTCAGCTTGTCTAATTAAGCTTTGACAATTAAAATCTAGAAGACTTACTGGTTACTATGCATAGCTCTACCAGATTATCTGTGCTACAATTTAATAAATCCCCACCAAATGTATTTGTACAATGTCTTATTTTTTTAATATAAAAAAAATTATATATATTATAAATAAATATGAAAGGTCTTACCTAAATGCATACAATTTTGAAATCTAGTTTTTGATAGGTCCTTACATTACAAAATTGTTAGTAAATCTAAAAGGAGATTGTCGTGAGATCATACAATCTTTTCATAACATGTGTCAGCAGCCTCAAAAAGTAGGCCTTGAATTATTAATGCATGTAAGAATGCATTGCATTTTCTAGATGAACGCAAAACAAACATTCTCCAATTGGAAAAGGTAGAGAGGCAGGGTGGTGATGTCACATTCTCCACTTCGCTCAACCCCAAATTTCTAAAAGATATATGTAAATGTAGATCAAATGTGGATCAAGCTATTAGGCTGGCCATAGGTAGATCAAATTTGGGCAGCACAATGGCTAAGTGGTTAACAATTCCACCTAGGAGTACTAGTATTGGTTTGAATTCCAACTATAGCACTACCTGTGCTGAGTTAGCATGTTCTTCCTGTGTCTATATGGATTTCCTCTGGGAACTCTGGCCTCCCCCCACACTCCAAAGACATGCTGGTAGGCTAATTGGGCCTAGTATATGTTTGTATGAACATGAGTTAGAGACCTTAGACTTTAACTTGACAAGTACCCCTAATAAATACATTTTGTACAATTTCAGCCATGAGTGGCCCTGCAAGCACCACCCGGATCGATAAGAGTTTATGTAAAAAAACTGAGTTATCTGGATGGAAATCTGCTGAACAGTGACTTCATCCCATTAGGTGTAATTACTGTAGAGCAGGACCTTTTTCTTCCAGCAAGTACAGTGAAGGGCCAGCAGTGGAAATTCTTCCATACATGCTGTTTAGAGTGCATGCATAAATTGATTGTCTCTCCAAACTGAACAAGAGAGAATCAATGTATCCCCACTGTTCACTTCTTCTGTCCTGGTGTCAACTGTAACATTTTGGATTTAGACCACTTCACAATTCTGAAGATTGGTACTTACACCTGCCTTTGCATTAAAGTTAAGAGGGGGTAATCCTGTGTGGTTTTCTTTCACCAACTTATGACATAGGTGTTGAGGAATGCAAGGGCAAGAGTGAATGCCCATTAATTGTGTGTTTAAGTGTTAAATTTAACTTAACATATTGTTCCATTGATATCAGGCCTGCACATATTCTACTTTTTCCTGTAAATATATGCCCTGGATCAGTTGAGACTGTTACTTGTACATTTTCTGCAAAACCAAAATAAGCACCTTTGAGAAATAAATAAAAAGAGAGAGGGGGGACGTTATGCAGGGATGGCATTGTGGGTAGGCCACAAAGGGAGGTACTCAAAGTAGAAGTTGAAGTAACTATAATGTATATAATCTTGATAGTGGAGGGGGCACTGAAAAGAATAACACTTATCCTTTATGCATGTCCTAGACAAACAGATAACAGGGACAGCTGCCAAGCAGGCACTCTGGTAGCATTAGTAAGTGCTTTTATTTAGAAATAGCCCTATTAAATTAACCCAAATGGCAGATGTCATTCAGTACACAATGTCCCAACATTTTTAATTTTTTTTTTTTTTCTTAAGTTGTTTTTATTGTAATTGGACAGAAATTTTACAGAAGTGTATAAGTGTGTACCAAACAAAAAAAAACATTCCCTTAAGCAAAAGTTACTACAAGACACATAAATAAGGCACAACTAGATTTACACTGGATACGGGTTGATTCTCTTTTTTTTTTAGCTTGATAATCTCTAAACCATTGTTGTCCCTTTATTTCCTGTCCTGGAGAGACAACAGAGACACATACCTTCCTAGCCGTCACTGGACATGGTGTCCCTATTGGATAATATCCCTTCAGATCCCATTTCATTGACAGCTATAGAGTTGTGGAATATTTTTACTCTGTCCCAGCCACAATAGTCACCAGGAGAGGGTGAATCACCGTAATAGGGATCTAGTTAGCAATAAAATGTTACTTACAATACTTGAAGATCAATTTTCTACCCAACGTCCACATACACAATGCATGCCAGGGGAGGTCTGCATAGGCCTTGATGGGAGGCATAACAACTTATGGGTAAGATCAGTAGAGAACAAATAAAAAAACTGACTGGAACATTCCAGGTTACCCAATTAATTTGCCAACACTCAAAAGGTCAATTCTTGCAATATATTTCTTACCAGATTAGACAGTTCTCCAGCTGCATTACAATTGTTAAATGTCATATTCTATTCAGGTATCACAGTAAAAGACATTGATGTGATGCATCAAAGTCATTCATTGACAGAGATGTTGTTTCACAAACTACCTTTAGACTGGAGACTTAATGGTGGCGTAAACTGCCAAACTAAGTCAAATCACAAAAAGTGAACTGCAGATGTGAAATGCCCTGTGTTGCAGACCAGAGCATCTCTAGTTCTTTTTAAATGCAGTATATAACATACATTATTAATTCGCAACCTTTGTTCACACCCTAGTCTTTTTATTTTTATGCCATTACTACTCTTAGTTACATCCCTTTCTCTCTATAAATAAATCATTAGGGCAAAAACTTCTTGTGTGTTTTACTGAGCATTTTTCCTAAGGGTGTTTGAAATATCTCTAGCTGCAGCCAATGCCATGAACCCATTTCAGTCAGAAGAGCAGAACTAAACCCTCAACTTCATGCCAAGACCTTGTTCTTTTCCCAATTCCTCTGACAAATGTAACATAGTTCTTAGAGCACACAAATGACAATTAACCATTTTAATTATAGCCTCGGAAGGCATTTATTTTAACATTTTTCATGAATTTTTTTTTTATGTACTATATTTGTCTCTACAGCACTTTTTTATACTTCAACTTATTTTCAGTCTTCTAGTGCAAGAGTAATGTCTACCACTCAGTGTAGCTTTTTAATTAAAACTGAATACCTTTCATTGACTTTTGATTTAGTAAAATTAAGATTTATTTTAGCTGTGCATTTAATGGAATGTTTATATTCTAGTTTTAATTTTACATTTACTACAAAAAAAAAAAAAAAGGACATCAGAGATGGGTCATGGATGGGTGGTATGAATCGCCTATGTTTCTATTGTGCACTCAGGGTGTCACATCTATTTAGGGTCAGGTGTTCCAGGGTGGTAAGTAAAAGGGGAAAAACAGACTTTAATTTTCCCCAAGGTTGATAGGTCCTTATATGAGACCTGGAATTCAGAAGGTTGTAGAGATTTTTTAGGTGGGAAAGAGCCTCTAACCATGGGATGTTGGTCTTGAAAGGCTTAATCTGCCTCTGGAATAGGGATGAAAAGGCCAGAAAGCAATTAGCAAGTGTGTGAGGTGTAGTGTAGAAAAGCAACCAATTGTGGGAGGTCTGAAGGCAGTTGATCAGCTGGGACTTTTCTGGGCTATTGTGACTTTATTGGACAACTGTAACAGGCAGGGACCTTAAAACCCTGATAAGGGGAGCGCGTGACTGGTGGTAAGCCTAGTTTTGTTTTGTAGACGAAAAGCTATGGACTGTTTCATGTTGTATTTGTTGACAAAAAGTAATTTTGTTTTGCCTTCTTTTTTAAAATCATAACAGCTCCCCCATATCACTATATATACACTTACACTGTATATACAGGCACACATAACCACAAAGCATTGCTACATGGAAGCAGGGAGAGGTTCTTTAGCCTTGTCGAATCAGGTAAAGTCAGAGCACATTCACTCCTCCCACCAGTGGCTGAATGGTATGGAAGGGGAGTCAAAGAAAAGAGTGTAGATAGTGGGAAAAAGGTGTTGGGAGCAGAGGTTCAATTTAAAGCTCAACTTCGGGTAAACAGCAAAATGTGCAATCAAGCTATACATAAAAACTGGCTTATTTTTTATGGAATTGTAACTGTTTAGCTCCTTTGTGATCCAGGCACCCCAACTTTATAGCACTCGACTTGCACTTACTGAGACTTCTTTGCAGATTACATCTCAATTGACCAGTACAAGTGTTTCAGGACCACCCCCAGAGTGCAGCTGGATGATGGCGTTAGAATGAAATAATGCTGTTCTTTTGTTTTTCCTTGTATGGTAGATAGAAAGATACAGGCAAGCATGACAGACTAAGGATAGTGTCCTTGCCTTTTCAGGTACAGGGGGCTAAAGAAGGGGGCTACAAATTGCTTTTGTCAGTTATATGCACCCATTTAAATGTATAATTTAAAGTATTGTTCAATTGGTATCTTTATGTTGTTTCTGCCTGAATTTCAGTTTTAAATAACTTTAACTGAAATAATACTCTAAAATTTTTATATATTTTTAAAGGGCTTAATACAATACATGGTGCCTACAAATTAGTGTCCAGTTTTATCCTATTACTAAATCATGTGTGCACAATATGTTTAATATCTACAACCACCACAAGCAGCCTTTTCCCTTGCAAAATGAACAGTCTGCTTGCCCTTGTGCAACTTCTTCCCTTGCAAAATGAACAGTCTGCTTGCCCTTAGTAAATCAATCCCTATACAGTATCTCACAAAAGTGAGTATACCCCTCACATTTTTTTAATATTTTATTATATATTTTCATGTGACAACACTGAAGAAATGACACTTTGCTACAATGTAAAAGTAATGAGTGTACAGCTTGTGTAAATTTGCTGTCCTCTCAAAAAACTCAACACACAGCCATTAATATCTAAACTGTTGGCAACAAAAGTGAGAACAACCCCAAGTGAAAATGTCCAAATATGGCCCAATTAGCCATTTTCCCCCCTCTGTGTCATGCGACTCAGTGTTACAAGGTCTTATCTGTGAATGGGGAGCAGTTGTGTTAAATTTGGTGTTATCGCTCTCACGCTCTCATAATTGGTCACTGGAAGTTCAACATGGCACCAAAGAAGTTGAGTGCACGTGCTCAGCGCCATTTCCAGAGGTTGTCTTTCGGAAATAGATGTATTAGTGCTTCCAGCATTGCTGCAGAGGTTGAAGGGGGTCGGGGATAAGCTTGTCAGTGCTCACACCATACTCCACACACTGCATCAAATTGGTCTGCATGGTTGTCATCCCAGAAGGAATCCTCTTCTAAAGACGATGCACAAGAAAGCCTGCACAAAGTTTGCTGAAGACAAGCAGACTAAAGACATGGGATTACTGGAACCATGTCCTGTGGTCTGATGTAACCAAGATAAAACTTATTTGCTTTAGATGATGTCAAGCGTGGTGAGGAGTACAAAGACAAGTGTGTCTTGCCTACAGTCAAGCATGGTGGTGGGAGTCATGGTCTGGGGCTGCATGAGTGCTGCTGACACTGGGGAGCTATAGTTTATTGAGGGAACCATGAATTCCATTATATACTGTGACATACTGAAGCAGAGCATGATCCCCTCCCTTTGGAGACTGGGCCATAGGGTGATATTTCAACATGACAATGATCCCCAAACACACATCCAAGACAACCACTGCCTTGCTAAAGAAGCAGAGGGTAAAAGGTGATGGACTGGCCAAGCATGTCTGCAGACCTTAATCCTATTGAGCATCTGTGGGGCATCCTCAAACAGAAGGTGAAGAAGTGGAAGGTCTCTAACATCCACCAGCTTTGCGATGTCGTCATGGAGGAGTGGAAGAGGACTCCAGTGGCAACCTGTGAAGCTCTGGTGAACTCCATGCCCAGGAAGGTTAAGGCAGTGCTGGAAAATAATGGTGGCCACACCAAATATTGACACTTTGGCCCCAATTTGGATATATTCGCTTAGGGATATACTCACTTTTGTTGCCAGTGGTTTAGACATTAATGGCTGTGTGTTGAGTTATTTTGAGGGGGCAGCAAATTTACACTGTTATACAAACTGTACACTCACTACTTTACGTTGTAGTAAAAGTGTCATTTCTTCAGTGTTGTCACATGAAAAAATATAATCTTTTTTTTTTACAAAAATGTGAGGGGTGTACTCACTTTTGTGAGAAACTGTATGTCATGGCCACCCCTCTCCTACAAGGTCTATGGTGCAATAGGTACTTCATACATGGTAATCAAAGAGTTAATACAAGCTAAGAGCTATCTGAACACTTCTGCATTGTGGAAAACTGATATATACGGTTGTTCACTCGCCATTTGCATACTCTCCTCGATATGGCCCCCTGCTTCTGTCCCCACTCTCTGTTTAGTAATGAAGGTTCCGATCACTAATCTCTGTGCCAGCTGCATTCTCACTCTTTATTGACTGTAGGCTTAATGATGTCATGCCTGCTACGTCAACCAAATAAACTGCTCTGGAAGCAAAGGGTTTTTAAATTTAATCAAAGAAGAACTCATTTTTCAGTATTTCCTGTTGTTCTGTTTAATGTTCTAACACAGGCAACCTGGTAAACATGAGAGCCAAACTCTTTTTCCCCAATCTACATGTGCAGTAGATAAGACATCAGAGTTCTACTTATATTTAAAAAAAAAAAAAACTAAAAAATTTGATAAAGTAAAAAATATAAATAAAGCAAATATATACACTAAGGCTGGGTTCACATATCTGCGGTGCGGTTTGCAGTCCGGTGTCCTGTGAGTTTCTGTTCATCGGTTCAGGTGAAATTCTGGTGCACATTTTTCCCCCGACTTTCCACCTGAACCGAACCCAAAAATGCACAGGACCCTTTTCAAAACTGCACCGCAGCAGCCCTGGACATGTGTGAACCAGCACGATTGAAAGTCGGTCACACTCACATGTTATGCAATTTGAATGCAGTTAAAAACACATCCAATTCACATATATATGTGAACCCAGCCTAAGACTTATTAGGCAGATTCATAGTCGGATGGGTTACATCATCATACCTGCTCTATATGGGTAAACTGCATTGCCATTTATTGTAAATAGTAACCCAATGCACTCTACAACAGAGCACAACACATTGCAGAGCACTACAGCACATGACGTTTCATTGCAGAAAAGGGTCTTGTGTCTTTTTCATTTGTTGTAGTACTGTGGCAGCCCATTTATAAATGAATGGACTGCTATAACACAAAGCATGTTAAAACGCATAGGATAGTGTGCTTTAGTCCCATGTCAATGCACAGTTATGATGCATAGATGCATATAAATCCCATATTATCTACCCACATTCGGTATAACTATACATTTTACAGGCAAAAAAATGCTTACATTTTTGATGTATGGGTGTGAGGATCTTCAATATTTTGTTCTTCCATAAGCCCATTTATTTTAAATTATTTATTAGTTCAAAAAATGTAATCTGTTGAATTTAATAGGAATTGTTAAAATTCAATTGTATTTGTGCGCTAATACAAACTATATTGCATTATTAAAATAAAATAAAACTTTTTCTACACCTTGCTGTTTGTATTGTTTATTGCATAAGCCCATTACTCTTAAAATAGTTGCAACATATCTGGTCAATGCTGAATCTGTTATATTATACCTCTTTATAGCAAAAAAAAAAAAAAAAGCCGAGCTTTGATATATGTAGACAAGGCAGCTAAACACTGGGCTACTCTACTCAGATGCCACTCAAACCTTACATTGCATAGACATGTCACAAGATATTCGCCAGTCAAACCTTAATACAAGAAAATTTGAAGCCCAGATTAAATCACTTTTAATCTGCAAACAATTCTGTAATGATAAATGTTACCTTTGTTTGAATAAACTGAAAAATAACCCTGCCTGTTAGGAATCTAAATAAATGAAACTATGCCCAATCAAGAAAAAAATAGCAAAACTAATATTTAAACAGCTGTTCACACGAGTTGAAGAGATAAACGAGGAACACTTACTACCAAAGATAGCTTTTTCTGCCTACAACAGCTGAATAATTGCAATAGAAATTAAAATGCTTTCTATTCCCTATTGACTTTTGTGCCCTTCCCTAGATACCTCCTATGCTACACAGAGGCTCTCTATCCCCGTACAACTCACACAACAGACACTTTGTATGTGGGACTGTTGATTTCTCATCCTCAGCTTGGCTAATTACTTAGGCCCAGATACTTTAAGTAACCCAGCCTTTTGGACAGCTCTACAAACTTTTAGTATGGGCCCTTGGAATAAGTATGCCAATCAACTGTTCCTCCAGATACTCCAATCTAATCCAGAATTGACAGCCACAAGCCCATCCAGTAGTCACCCACACATTACTGCACAGTGGCTACAGAGGCAACAAACCTTACCCTTTATTCTATCTATTAATAGACTCATAGATATCACTGCTGGCCCAACTTCCTTTTTAATCCATACTTTTACATAATGACACACCCCATCGCCCAGTTGTACTCTATTATTCTTGCTGCGGCGCACCCAGATCCTCCCTCTTACACACTAACCTGGGAAAAAAGAACTCTAGACCAAATGTCCCCTTCAGATTGGGAAAATGTTTCATTCTGACCCACAAATTAGAGAGTGCAAGGTGCAAGAAAAAGGGTTCAAGCTCATAACCAGATGGTTCAGATGCCCCTCCATTATCCATTCGCTTAACCATACAGTACCAGGTAGTTGTTGATGGTGTCATGCTTCTAAAGGCACTATGCTTCACAAAGAGTGGGAGTGACCACCTAACCAAGCATTCTTGATGTTAATCCTTAATCTATATTGTAAACTCATGGCAACACAAATCACACTTTCTCCTATGGTAGTACTTTTATGCACCATTCCATGACCTATTAAAAAAAAAAAGGGGGTGGTTATACCCCATTACTGAAAAACACCTACCGCACCTCCCCTTGTGGAATGGATGAACAAACTTGACTCTATCAGGGACCTAGAACATCTGTTGTCACAGGAAAACATAGAACAATAATAAAAATAAAAATAAAACACCACAGGACCTCCTGTTCTATGTTTACATTTTCGTTGGTATTTAATTGGATTAGGGAGGATAGCTCCTCAGAAGGTAAGCATGATGGAATGTCCACTTTCCCCTTCCTCCATACCTCTATTTGTCCATTACCCTCTTTTCAACTTCTCTTTTTAATTACTTATTTTTTGTCACCATTTTTTCTACACTTGGACACTAGCTTTATTTGTTTTATTTGTTTTTGTTTTGTTCAACCACCCTTTCTTTATCATCAAGCGAATTTGTCAGTTAAAACATGCAACTCCCCATTCAATTTGTTGAGGAGTGTAACATCCTACTGGCCTTGCAAAGAGATTGTAGTGCCCAACCCTACTTATTTATTACCTTTTTGTCTTCCTCCATCACACAAAACATGTTTATATGGTTCTAATGTGTATGCTCCAATACTGTTGGAGGTACTGTTGGAGGACTATACTCTATTACCTCAACATTTCCTTTATATCTGAAACTCTTTCATACATATTTTATTAAAATAAGATTGAACTAATATGCTTTCTATTGTCCTAAGTGGTCAGTGAAGGAACCATCAGTTATATGTATGCAGTCGTTCAAACATTTGACATGTGACGTGTCCCAGAAGGTTGCAAGCAGGGAGAGGGAGGGATCTCCACTCTGATCACCTAGGCGGGGAAGGTTCCACTTTAAGTTGGAGCTAGTACACAAAGTATTTGTGATATGCTTCTGACATGACTGTGCGATTTTTGAAAAGCCTGAAATGCAGTGTTTGAATTCTGAACTAGATTACATGGGACAGTGTTCATGTCTTGTGTTGCTTTTATGTTTTCTTTTTTGTTTTTTTCTATGCAATGCAACAGTTTGATTTGTTTCATTTATTCTAGGGCAGCCTGAGGATATGGTTAACACAACACATCCCAAGTCCTTTTCAAATGGAATTCAATTTTTTCCTAAAAGCATGTCATGTTGAACTTTGAAGTACAGTATATTGCATATGTTATACCTTATTGCATGTTACACTTATATTTCAAATTGCACCCCTCTTCAAAACCTATACCCCCCCTCTACCTGAATTATAAGGTGCATCCTTGGAAGAATGCTACTTTTTATTTTAGCGTAGCTGTGCATGGCTCTGCCTTTATCAAGGCCAGGGATTGTTTACCAGCAATTACAATTCCTATCTGCCACCACAGCAGTACCTAATTCCTCCTTGGACCTTCAGTCGTTCAGCAGTGTGTCCTCTAGTTGCTCTGTAGTTGCTCCAGCTCCACTTCCTGCAGCCTCAGATCCATATTTCCATATAGCCCCGTGGCTGGGGGTAAACATTGCACCTACGGCACACTGATCACAATGCTTTGTAGGCCTCAAAAAAATTTGAAAAGTAGAGTAGGCACAATGGAATGGGCACTATCCAGAAAAGTAGGAACTTTGCTCATTCAAAATGAGTGCATGCATTTCATACCTGCTAGCAGCTTTATTTCACAGAGTCACTTTGAGGATCTTTACATTCGGTGAGCTGCTATTTTGATTCCATAAAATCTACTAGTGGTTTATAATAAAATAAATAAATAAAATACAAATAAAAAATATAAATAAATGAAATAGTAGCACAACTTTATGCATACAGAGTGTAACATAGCTGAGAACTACCGGAAGATACTAGTTAAATGTTTTTTTTTTCTATACGGTTATTGTTTTTTACATTCTTCCCTCCACTGTTTTTTTTTTTTAGTATAGAACTTCTTTGTAGAACTAGCTTTGATGCATCATCATGATTTTACATTTACACAGTGCTGATAAAGACCAATAGCTCCAACTAGCTTTTCAGTTTTAGATCTGCAATATGTTAATCCTGTTTTACCAGGGGCTACCACTATTTCGGATTTACCTTTTTAAATGTATATACACCTGTACAGACTTTATCTACAAATTTGATATTACAGTTTACTTTATTTGCCCAGAGCAAACGCACCCTCCCCCACCCCAAAAAAAAAAACTATATATAAAAAAAACTATATAAATAATACGAAGTTACTTCAGAAAATACTTCACAACCTAATATTTCATGCTATACATATGTGAAAACAAATTACCCAGTTCAGCTCTGTACAACCCTTAAGGCAATTATATGTATATATATTTATTACATACACACATACATATACAGGAATCACTGCTTGCAGGCAACAAGGTACCATTGGATATGTAGTCCTTAGAAATTGAAAGTAAACAAGAGAGAAGAAGTTGGAAAGCATGCAGGGAATCTAGGAAGTTGTGAAAAAGCGATGCTCAGCAGGCAGACAGCACTCACAACATGAAAAGAGATTTTTCAAGCAAGTAAGCTTAGATTGGATTGTCAAAAATAACCATTGTTTGTGTTGCTATTACAACGCTGATTTTATAAAATGAAAGTGAATGCTGTGACCATAGAACTTCCTTAACTTTACAAATATGTGTAGCACTGACTCCCGAAGGAGTGGCTGATTTAATTGGGCTTACCGTTTCCTTCTTGACCTCATGTGTCTGGGGGTTTCCCGAGGTAGATGGCCCAAGAACTGCCGAGACTGATGCCAGATCCACTTAAGGAATTTTTATTTGCAAAAAAAGGATAAACAAACAAACAGTCTCTCAAATTAAGGTTAGAGGGTTTAGGTAGGAAAGTCCAGGTACTCTTAGTACCAAGTCAAATAGGAAAAAGTATCTCACACTAGGAAATCCAGAGAATAGCCATTCACAGCTGGATCCTCTCCCTTATCAGATAGTCCTTTTCTCACCAGGCCTAGCAGCCAACAGGGTGCCAGTGTCTTGCAGCCGGTCCGGTGATACCACACGAGACCAGATTCACTTGGGGTCTTTCAACTTAGCCTCCAGTCTCCCTCTGAGAAGCCAACCCTTGCGTGGCCTTCTCCCAAAGAATCTTCCCCTGGATGCTTCCACAGTTGCTGGGCCTCTCCACAAACCGCGACGGCCCCGGACCACCTCTGAATCCTTCTTTCAGTTTCTTTGCCTCGGGCCAGCCAGCCCCGAGACTTGGAGTCGGGTGGATCCGCACTCCAGGCCATGAAAGCCCTGGGGGCTGGTCAGGAGGACCAGGACCAAACAGTCAGAAAGCCCTTCTGGACCGGAACCCTGAAGCACGTGACATCAGCACCTTAAGTACCCTCTCCCAGAATGCACAGCAAGAGCGACACTCCCACTGGGCTGGTTCTGAGAAAGAATAAACTCTTAATGCACCTAACTAGACTGCGTTCTAAACCCTGCCAAGGATGACAGCGCCACCTATGGTAAGGCAGAACACCATGCAGTCCAGTCAGACTGGTACTGAGGTCAAAATTTTGAGCAATTAAACCCAAAACCAAACTGCGGTTCCAGGAAAAATATGATAGAAGGAAAGCTCTGTCACACTACTGACAGGCCATAGACCAAGTTCTCCTCCCCCACCCTCCATTTATTAAAATTAACTGGACTTTGCTTGCTTCGGGCACATTCGTAAATGGCTGCACTTGCGTTTCCTTCCAATGTGCTATTATGTAAGGCACTGCTATGGCCTTGAAAAGGGCTTGGTGTTTCTTTATAAATGGGTCTTTTAGTCTACTTATTCTTTTATGGCCCTCCTCCATTCCCACAGAATTTTTCACCCCTCTAAGGTCGGGTTAACTCCAAGGTCGGGTTACTTTGTGGCCAAATTGACTTCACGGAGATTCTAATCTGCAATTGGAGTTGATTTACTAAAACTGGAGTGCAAAAGCTGGTGCAAGCCAATTCGTTTCTAACTTCAGCTTGTTAAATTAAGCTTAAACAAAAATCTGGAAGCAAATTGGCTTTTGTGCACAGCTGCACCAGATTTTGCACTCTGCAGTTTTAGTAAATGAACCCCCATTTGTTTTCATAGGCTGTTTTCATCAACAGCCTGTTGATAAGCTATCCCAACAACATTATGGGAGTCTAGGGCATCCATTAGCTGAAAGCACAATAAAGAGAATGAAGACCACTAAGCAAATACATGACACCCATCTACAAAATGTTCATGTCTGCACAGTAGTCACTGTATGTTCTTCCCATACATGAGTGTGTGTTCTTCGAATGCTTTCATTATCTACTGTAGCCAATAAAAAAGATACTAGTAAGTTAATAAATTGACCCTACTCTAAAGATCTGGCAATCTACCTGCACATATTGGCCAGAACCACCAATGAGCAGTCATACCATGATTACATTGACTCATGACTAAAGTTGCCATGTGTCAAAAGAGAATCTGGGCAGAATTAATTTCAGACATTAGAATTCAGTAGGTCTTGGTTAGGAAGGTTTAGTATTCTAATGCTTAAAAAACAAACAAAAAACTGTAACATGTTCTTCCGTTCAAGATCCTAAGTGTTTAATGCTGTTTGTAAACGACATAAGAAATTACTTGATATACTGATCAGCTAGGAAAAACATTGCCTACAAAAAAAGAATGAGTTCCTTGAGGGACATTTTGACACATAGAAATTAGCACCATGCACATGTCAGTGAATGATTGACTATAGAAAAGATACCTTTTGTGAACTGTCAGTTCTTAAATCAGAAAGTTATTCATGTACAGCATACCAGAAAAATCTGTGATGGAAGAATCCTCTGTAATATAGTGTAATAAGACATACTTATGGGGATAAAGAAATATGAATCATTCCTTTTTCAGGTTGAATTGCCCATGAAATATTGTCCTAAGTTGTTGTATTGATTAAAGATAGACATATACTACTTGAATTTCATTAGAAAATGTTCATGTTAACAACATTCATTTGACTTTCTAACCATTACTGGGGTCAAGTTGATGTTTGTTATTCACCATTGCAATGAGAAAATTCAAATGAGCAGGATGGACAATTATCTTGCTAATTTTTGAATTAGATTGTTGTTCAGGAAAGTCCAGTCACTCCAAATTTGAGTGATAAATGCAAACATTTTTTGAAAATGTACTGTGAGAATTTTGAAATGAATAAAATACATTTTGCATGAATGTGCTTTCAAAAATATGCTAGTGTATTGCAGAAATGTGGGTGAAACCTTTGATAGACATGTCACTGCTTCTGCATGATTCTAGTACACATCTGTCATCTGTTAACATTTGACAACTTGGTCCTGATACCCATCTCCCTTTACATCCTTCACCTCCAAAACGTGGTCTCACCTAACCTGTACAAAGTTAAGTGCGTAGCTTGACGTTCCATATTTTTAGAGTGCAAGCATGTAATCTGATTGGTTTAAATTGCTCTAGTTTTTCCTCTATATGCATAATTCAACAAAGAATAGTAGCAGAAGGCAGCTAGGGACAGGCTAAGTGATGGCAATCTTATTTCATATTGCCCCTAGAGGGCTATGCATGATGTCAGAGTTTCTTCAGTTTTTCTGCTGCACTCGTAAATCAACAAAGCATGACAGTGGAAGGCAGTTGGGGACCGGTTGAGAGATGTCAAGCTTGCTTCATAATGCCCCTAACAGGTGCTTCCTGGTGCAATAGCTTCCTGCCTCTTTAACATGGAAAAACTTGACAAGGAGTGTCAGTCCTACAGTCAGATGCCTACATGCAATGTTACATTTATGGGAGAAACAACAAGACTAATTATCTCCTGACATGTATCAATGATGGGAAATTGCTTCAAAAAGCTCAGCTTTACTCTTGGTAGAACAGTCTTGTTATTTTTACACTAATGCATGTGCGTCCAGGTTTAGTCACCTTGCAACCTTGCTTCTTACATTTCTTCAGAATGCCAGCAGGGAAACGGTATATGCTACCAGAACGTCCAGTTCAGCCCAATGACTCGCCATTACAAAATCTTCTTATAATGTCCCTAGTAAATTTTCTATGATGTAGCATAATTGCTAAGTCCAGATGCAAGGGTATGACATCCATCATGTGGTCTTGCAGGAAAAGCAGAAACGTTTTATCCTACCAGTACCACTGACCAGTGGGTACACACAGAAGTCAAGGAATAGTCAGAAGTCATTGAATGACAGACAGCCCTGTATTTTCCTGAGCTTTTGAACCAGACTCAGTTTTCTCTCTTGAATTTTGCATTGTTATGACCGACTTGCCGTGTTCTTTGTTTTTTTTTCTTGACATTGATATGGATTGCCAACTACAGCTGTGATCCATCTACCCCAACGTGACCCGTATTACAGTCAAGATATGCCTACACCAACTCCAACCTTTTCTTAAAGTGTATTTCCACTTTTGCAGCCAAATTGGAAATACACCTACTTTATATTTGCTACTTATACCCATTCACATAGCATAACTTGGAAAAAAAAATGTAGCTTAATGTTATTAGGTTCTCTATTTTGTACCCTCCCGCAAGAGAAAACCCTGGTGAATTAATTTTGTTTATAGGGCATCTGGGAAGCTGTGTATGACATAAATACTCTGACTGTACTGTGCAGGCAGCTCTTCATCTGTCTATTGTAACTAGATTTGAAACTGTCTGTCCTAATGAGGGGGTTAAAGGTGTAGAGGTGTAGAGGCTAGGCTTCTTGAATTGTATTTTAGTGAAGACAGACTTAGAATAGGATCATATTAAAGCTGGGTACAGATGTACCGAAATTCGGCAGATGCCGCAGGAACCATTCGAATTTCAGTACATGTGTAGCCCTGTCTGGTAAAAAGAAGGAAACTCAACCAGCATTCAATCAGTGCATGCAGCCAATGGCTACAGCGCTGATCTGCATATTCTGCTGGGGGGGGATCTGGTTGAAGAAAACAAACTATACGTGCATAGCCATTAGTTATGACACCTCATTCTAAAAACATCTAAAAGGTAAGAAATCTTTTTTTTAAATGTAGGCATTCTGTCTAAATAAAAGAACACAAAGGATTTTCTCAAATCTCACTACAAAAGTTGAAATATGCATGAAGGTGTCCACAGCAGTGGCGGAACTACCGCCATAGCAACACATGCGGGCGCTATGGGGCCCGCAGTCAAATGGGGCCCGGTGAGGACAGGCGCTATGGCTCCGCGGGAGATAGCGGGCGGCTCCGCGGGTGGCCCGCGGGCAGTCCGCGGCTCCGCGGGTGGTCCGCGGGTAGTCCGCGGGTAGACCGCGGGCGGCTCCGCAGGTGAAAGCGGGCAGTCCGCGGGGGGCTCCGCGGGTCCGCGGGGGGCTCCGCGGGTGATAGTGGGAGGCAGATGAGAGTGGCCGGTCCGCTGGTGAGAGAGTGGGCGTGATCGGGCTGGCCATTTAGGGAGCTGACGGGCGAGGGAGCATAGAGATGACATCATCTCTCGCCGCCCTCTCATCCCTGCAGTGCAGTTCCCCCCTCACTGTGCAGGCAGCCAGGAAGCAGAGAGATGACATTATCTCTCTGCTGCCTGACTGATAATCTGCTGGCTGACTCTGACACAGCAGGAAAGTGGCAGAGCAAGTGACAATCCATAATGTGTGGCAGGCGACGTGGCAAGTGACAACCCAGGACGTGGCAAGTGACAATCCGTAACGTGTGGCAGGTGACGTGGCAAGTGAAAATCCATGACGTGGCAAATGACAATCCATAATGTGTGGCAGGCAACGTGGCAAGTGACAACCAGGGACGTGGCAAGTGACAATCCGTAACGTGTGGCAGGTGACATGGCAAGTGACAACCTGGATGTGGCAAGTGACAATCCGTAACATGTGGCAGGTGACGTGGCAAGTGAAAATCCATGACGTGGCAAATGACAATCCATAATGTGTGGCAGGCAACGTGGCAAGTGACAACCAGGGACGTGGCAAGTGACAATCCGTAACGTGTGGCAGGTGACATGGCAAGTGACAACCTGGATGTGGCAAGTGACAATCCGTAACATGTGGCAGGTGACGTGGCAAGTGAAAATCCGTGACGTGACAAGTGACAATCCGTAATGTGTGGCAGGTGACGTGGCAAGTGACAACCCGGGACGTGCAAGTGACAATCCATAATGTGTGGCAAGTGACAATCTAGGATGTGGTAAGTGACAATCTGTAATGTGTGGCAATCTAGGACGTGGCAAGTGACAATCCGTAATGTGTGGCAGGTGACGTGGCAAGTGACAATCTGTAACATGTGGCAGGTGACGTGGCAAGTGAAAATCCGTGACGTGACAATCCGTAATGTGTGGCAGGTGACGTGGCAAGTGACAACCCGGGACGTGCAAGTGACAATCCATAATGTGTGGCAAGTGACAATCTAGGATGTGGTAAGTGACAATCTGTAATGTGTGGCAATCTAGGACGTGGCAAGTGACAATCCGTAATGTGTGGCAGGTGACGTGGCAAGTGACAACCTGGATGTGGCAAGTGACAATCCGTAATGTGTGGCAGGTGACGTGGCAAGTGACAATCCGTAATGTGTGGCAGGTGACGTGGCAAGTGACAACCCGAGACGTGGCAAGTGACAATCTAGGACATGGCAAGTGACAATCCGTAATGTGTGGCAGGTAATGTGGCAAGTGACAATCCGGGACTTGGCAAGTGGACAATCCGCAACATGTGGCAGGTGACATTCTGCAACGTGTGACAAGTGACAATCTGCATCTGGTGTCAGGCGACGTGGCAAGTGGACAATCTGCAATGTGTAGCAGGTGATGTGACAAGTGACAATCCTTAATGTGTGGCAAGGGACAATCCAGGACGTGGCAAGTTACAATCCATAATGTGTGGCAAGTGACGTGGCAAGTGACAATCCAGGACGTGGCATGTGACAATCCATAATGTGTGGCAAGTGACAATCCAGGACGTGGCAAGTGACAATCCATAATGTGTGGCAGGTGACTTGGCAAGTGACAATCCGCAACATGTGGTAGGTGACATTCCGCAACGTTTGACAAGATACAATCTGCATCTGGTGGCAGGCGATGATGGCTAGTGACACGCTCAGGGATCCCACTGATTTTGCATTATGGTGAGTTGAACTATTTCATTTTATATAACAGAACAGAAATTGGTTAAAAGGCCTGGAGGTCAGCAATGTGTTCCCTTCAGGGGCTGCATAGAGTATACTGCATACTTTGTTGTTCAAAATTAATATAAGCCGTTGCCTGGGTACTGTGCCACATGGGTGTGGTAGTCTGTTGTTTAATGGCATTAGTTCATTTTTTTTGGTGGGGGGGGCCCATACAACATTTTGCTATGGGGCCCTGTGATTTCTAGTTACGCCCCTGGTCCACAGGTGCTATAATCAGGAGTATTAGCAATGACTAATAAATGGAGCCAGAAGTGTTCCCCTACTGCCACAGCCCCAAACGCAAAGAGTTTTCCCAATTCACCTGTTTTGTTTGAGAAAGCAGAGGTTAGGGAATTAACTGACATATACCTAAAAATCCAGCATCTGTTCTTGGTTTTATGGCTACATTAAAACTGCACCTCTTGATGCCCGCCATGACCTCAACCTGCCTGCAGACTGCAACTGTCCCATTTACCCCCGTTTCACTGACTACATATACATTCTGTGCACTACTTCAGATGTTAAGGGGATAGAGAAGCAGGCATCACCACCATCTACACTAGGCTTTTCTAATGGTAAGAACAGATGCAAATCTTTGTTTGTTCAATCCGATTTTAACTTTGTGTTTCAAAGCAAAGTGTTTCTCCAGCTGCAGCTAATCACTCTATTGCAAATATAGCTTTAATGTTTAAAACAAAATTTCCTTCCATAAAGTGAAAAAAAATGATTATGGAAACTTTTACAAAAGTTGCACAAAATATTTACATGTAGTTATCAGTCATATAACTAAATGTACTGTATATACTGTATGTCCTAAGGCATACCCAGAAATCAGGGCAATTTTGTGCATTATAAAAATAGGGGGTTTACATAGGAACTATTACTAGGATTGGAGACTTTGGACAAATACATTTGCATATTCCATTAGTGATGTTAATAAGCTATGGCTGAATTTTGAGAAACATCTAAAACGTACCCTTTCAGTGGGGCTTCCCATACATTGCAAGGGTTAAATGTTCTTTTAGTTAAGCGGTCCGTTAAAAAAGCAGCTTTATGTAAATGACCCCTCACTCCCACAGGCTTCTACGCAACTGGTCCTATTGGTCACCTTCTGAGATCATCATGTACAATGTAGTCATGCATAGTAGGTGAGGATGTCTAGCTCCCACCCACAACCTAGAACGTTAGAAAGAGGAGAGTACCAGCTGCTGGGGAGTGAGAAATACATAAAACTGCTTTGGTGGTACCGTAGACAAAAGCAAGCATTAAAAACAATTTTAATGTTGTGAGAGCCCCAACTGTTAAGCCCCGTACACACGAGAGGACTTATGTCCGACAGACTTCCAAAGGAGTTCCGCCGGAGTTCCGCCGGAGTTCTGACAGACTTTTCGGCCGAACGGACTTGGCCACACACGATCACACTAAACTCCGACGGATTCGAACGTGATGACGTACGACCCGACTCGAATAAGGAAGTTCATAGCCAGTAGCCAATAGCTGCCCTAGCGTTGGTTTTAGTCCGTCGGAGTAGCATACACACGAGCGGATTTTTCGAAGGGGACCGGGTCCGGCGGAGTTCCGTCGGGAAAATTTGAAGCATGCTTCATTTCTAAAGTCCGTCAGACTTTTGCGAAGCTAAAGTCCGTTGCAGCCCACACACGATCGGATAGTCTGACGGACTCGGTCTGACGGACTTTGGATGTTGAAAAGTCCGCTCGTGTGTACGGGGCTTTAGAGTGACTTTAGACTGCAGCTTTAGCAACTATAAATGTAGCCGATTTCTGTATTCATTTATATATTTCTTCCACTGGAATAGCATGCTTTTATGCAAGGCCGTACCCTGGTTACTATATCCCAATGCCTGAATCCAAAGCCTAGCAAACGCCAAATGTGATCAGTCATGAAAAGTTACTCATATTATAAGTGATTTAGAATACTACAAGCGTCAAGGACGTAGGAATAGTCATATTTATATCACTGGACTGTTCAGCACCCTTCATCACTTCCTATACATTTGCTCCACCAATGTTACAGCAGCATAATGACCCTGACATTGACCACTACCTACACATCCTCTGCTCACCAACACAATGTCCCTGTTGTCATCAAAACCTATATACATTTGAACCATCAACCTTTTACAGTGCAGTATACTTCTCTATGCTCAGGTGACCTTTTGATATACATTTGTAACATCAGATACACAGCAGTGCAGATTTCTGTAATTTTCTAATTCTATGTATCCAAGGACACATTTGTTGATATCTTTACAGCTTACTGAAACAATACTTTATTCCTTCTGCAAAGTGATGATATGTAAAGCAACAGTCTCATGTACTTGCATGCATTTGGTATAATAGAGTTAAAAAAAAAAAAAAAGATAAAGTATTGCTTATACTACAAAAATATTCTAAATTGCCTGGACAGATTTGTTGGTACCCATAGAAGAAAATATTAAATAATAAGTAATTTGTTTCACACATCTTCAATCTTATAATCAGTCAGACTAATAAAAAAAAAAAAAAGTAGAAAGTAGTCACTTTGCACCACACTGAACATGGATCTCAGTTGTTTGAGGCAATTAGAAAGAATGTTACCTGTCAAAAAGGTAAAATAGTTATAAGATTATCTGCAAGCAGCTTGGTGTTTCTATGACTACAGTTGCAAGTATTATTAGGTAGTTTAAAGTCCTTGGGAGTGTAGGTTTCAAAGATCTGGGGCTTCCCATATAGATGAGACCTGGTTTACATGTACAGTTGTGCTCTTAAGTTTAGATACCCTGGCAGAATTTATGATGTCTTGGCCATTTTTAAGAGAATATGAATGATCACACAAAAACTTTTCTTCAATCATGGTTAGCGTGTGGCTGAAGCCATTTATTATAAATCAACTGTGTTTACTATTTTTTAAATCATAATCACAACAGAAACTACCCAAATGACCCTGATAAAAAGTATACATAACCTGGCGATTTTGGCCTGATAACATGCACACAAGTTGACACAAAGGGGTTTGAATGGCTAGTATAGGTAACCATCCTCACCTGTGATCTGTTTGCTTGTAATTTGTGTGGGTGTATAAAAGGTCAATGAGTTTCTGGACTCCTGACAGACCCTTACATCTTTCATCCAGTGCTGCACTGACATTTCTGGATTCTGAGTAATGGGGAAAGCAAAAGAATTGTCAAAGGATCTGCGGGAAAAGGTAGTTGAACTGTATTAGACAGGAAACTGGATATAATAAGATATCCAAGGAATTGAGAATGCCAATCAGCAGTGTTCAAACTCTAATCGAGAAGTGGAAAATGAGGGGTTCTGTTGAAACCAAACCACAGTCAGGTAGACCAACTAAAATTTCAGCCACAACTGGCAGGAAAATAGTTTGGGATGCAAAGAAAAAAAACCAAACAACTTCAGGTGAAATACAGGACTCTCTGAAAACATGTGGTGCGGCTGTTTCAAGATGCATAAGGGGGCTCTTGAAGAAAGATGGGCTACATGGTCGAGCCGCCAGAAGAAAGCCATTACTACGCAAATGCCACAAATGATCCCACTTACAATATGCCAAACGGCACAGAGATAAGCCTTAAACATTCTGGCACAAAGTCATTTGGAGTGATGAGACCAGCATTTAGCTTTTTGGCCACAACCATAAATGCTTAATTTGTAGAGGAGTCAACAAGGCCTATCAGGAAATGTACACAATTCCTACTGTGAAATTTTGTGGTGGATAGCTGATGTTTTGGGGATGTGCGAGCTACAAAATGGCACAGAAAGTTTGGTCAAAATTGATGGCAATATTTGTTGTCATCAGCCAGGAAGCTGAGAATGGGACGTACTTGGACATTCCAACATGACAATTATCCAAAACACAAGGCCAAGTCAACCTGTCATCGGCTACAGCAGAATAAAGTGGAGGTTCTGGAGTGGCCATCTCAGTCTCCTGACCTCAATATCATTGAGCCACTCTGGGGAGATCTCAAACGTGCAGTTCATGCAAGACAGCCCAAGAATTTACAGGAACTGGAGGCTTTTTGCCCAGAGGAATGGACAGCTTTACCATCTGAGACGATAAAGAGCCTCATCCACTAATACAACAAAAGACTTCAAGCTGTCATTGATGTTAAAGGGGGCAATACATGGTATTAAGAACTGGGGTATGTAAACTTTTGATCAGGGTCATTTGGGTAGTTTCGGTTGTCATGATTTAAAAAGAGTAAACACAGTTGACTGATAATAAATGGCTTCAGCCAAACACTAACCATGAATGAAAGAAAAGTGAGAAAAGTGTTTGTGTTATCATTCATATACTCTGAAAAAAATGGCCAAGAAATCATAAATTCTGCTAGGGTATGCTACAGTGCTTGCCCTCCTGGCTGTGCTGAAGATCTCCCAGGGCAAGGTAATAAAAAAGGGTTAAGCACAGAGCTGTCCTTTTAGAAAGCTTGCTACATGTGACAGTTTCTCCCCTTGAGTGTCCCAGGGTGTGCCGATTTACTCACACTGTCCTCCTTGCTTCCGCTGCCTCCCAGGCAAGAATCCATTCCAAACAGCTCTGCTGAACAGATCCCCCTGAGCCCAGCCTGGAGCTGGGATCTCCCATAGACCCAGGAAACCCATCCTAGGCCTCCTCAGCACTCCATCTTGAACCTGATTTCCCTGCTATCATGACTCATCCATATTTAAGGGCCGTCTAAGTCACCATGTCAGGCCCACTGCCTGAGGATTGGCCAAGTTCCCCTAAGTATGTGGCTGAACCCTCCTCGCCTTCTAAACTAACTTCTAGAAATGTCTCCAAACTTCCTGAACCAGGGGGAGGCACCAGAGAGCTGTCTGTATGAGTAATCCAGAAAGCAACACTTGAGAAAGGCTGATAGTGAGGCTTGGACAGTTAAATGCTTGTAACTAAAAGAGTGATCCAGAGAGAGGCCTGGAACTCAGGAAACTGGAACAGTGTCAAACACTATTGTTGAGGCTTGCAGCAAAGTGAGCAAGGACTGCCATAATATAATCAAGTTGAGTGTGCTCACCCTTTTGACATTTTTACTGTGGGACTGGTGTGTGTTAGACAAACTTGCTGTAATACACTGTGTTATATAACAGAGAGGAATCTAGAAAGAGAAAAGAGTTAAGCTGCGATTGATTTCAGAAAGTAAACTTTGGACTACAGGTATCAGTATGCAAAAATGAGTAGGCGATATCTGCTTTGAGGACACCCACATTAAATGACTGTCCGGGCATGCTTGGTTTCACCCTCCTTACCCCCCCCCCCCCCCCCCCACAGTACCAACAGGTATCCTCCCTGCTGTAGACTGATGCAGCTTAACTGTATCCTGTGTACCTGCATTCTCTGGGACCTCTGTGTTCTGAGCACATCACCATCCAGGGTGCAGGCTGCAGAGAGGGTCCAAGATCTTCAACCCTATGTGACAGTACCCAACCTCCCTGGACAGGACTGCAAGAGGAAACTCGACCCCAGATTGAACAGAAGGAGAAGGTAGACAAAGGGTCAAGGAAAACTTCCAAAATAATACAAGTTGAACTTCAAAGTCAAGGTACGTCAGTGCCTGATGGCAAACACTGATCGGCACTCCAGATCTGGCAAAACTAAAATACCACAAGACATTGTAAGATTCTGACAGCCACAGACATGACTCCCAGAGACAAGATGAGATTTGTTTCACCACAGCTGAAGTACTGAGATAGCTTATCCCTGCTCTAAAGGTTATGAAACAAAATATTAGGTTAGGGGACCAATCATTTTTGTCCATGCAATTATTTAGAAATAGTCTGCTGCATCATAAAAGCAAAAGTCTGTTTTTTATTAAACGCTGAATAAATGATGATAGATGCCACCTTGTTTTGTCACTTTCAGTTTATTTCAGAGAAAAGGATAGGTTCTTTTTTTCCTGGAAGGATACCAACGAATTTGTCCACAGCTGTATTATTCACTGCTTAGCACTTTAATGTACCACTTACTAAGTGTAACACTTTCTCTTCCCCTTTCTCAATAAATATTTTTGCCACAGATGACACTGATCACTTCTTATACTTACACCTTTCTAACCGATTGGCAGCTTCTGCCCCTCTCTGCTAATCGCTTCACTGACTTCTGCTAGTCCAACACATACATTTAAAATACTTAGAAAATATAGCGTTATTGACCACTCCAGCTACACCACCAAATCAAAATATCACCCAAATGCCAGCTCTCCAATTTCCTCCCATGCTCACCTCCAGGACTTTTCCAGAGCCTCTCCCATCCCTTAGAACTTCCCCCAATCTGTCCAGTTGTTTTTTACTCTGCAGCCTTTAAAGCATTGCACTCATGATCAGTAGATCACAGGTGCAATGTCAGTATCCTGCAGACTCTCAGGACACTGTCTGCCCCTACCTCCAATACAGGCAGACAAATACTGAACGGAAGGAAGATCACTGAACTACGAGAGCACTCACCAAAGTACTTGTGGTTCATTGAGAAATACAAGCCATCATGGCTGACAGTACTTGTAGTCAAATCCATTCACCTGAAACTGTGAATGAATGGTGCGGCGCCCTGCAATTTTCAAATGGTGGCAGTGGGTGTGGGGAGAAGATCCCCCACCCACTATCACAAAGCAGAGAGTGCTGTCAGCGGGAGGTTGTTGCACAGGTGCATGTATAGGTGTAACATGTAACACACTCCTCAGAAAGGTAAACTTAGCCTTTAAGCGATCCCTAAAAACAAATTTCTTCAGGCAAGCCTATCCTGCATAAACTTAAAAAGAAACTTACTTCTGCCTTCTCCATCAGCAAATTAATCATAGTTCTTAGCCCTTGTACCACTTGCCACTCTTTTTAGATCGTAAGTGTCAACATGCAGGGCCCTCCTAATCCTTTTGTATCAGATTATATTGTAAAGTGGTATGCACATGGTTTTTTCTCTAGAAATCCTGTATAATAATAATAATAATAATAATAACAACAATAGATTGTTTAGCAGCATAATACCCTTCTTACTGCCATCTATCAGCACTTACTGTGCATAGGTAATAATCACTGCTCAGTAGCACAGTGTCCCTCTCATTGTCTGTCAACACTCACTATACATATGTAACATTTATCACTGTCTATCATCACCATCTATACATATGTACTCTCTGCTCCTCAGTTTCTCAATGTCACTCTCACAGTTTTTTGTTAAAACTCATTATACGTAAAAGGTCATGCACTGTTCAATAGCACATATCTTGTTAATGATATAATTTCTCATATAAGCATGTACCATCCACTACTGAACCACACAAATTCAAGGATATCCCTCCAACCATGCTCCAAGGCAAACAAACCAAGTGGTTTAAAGACTAGAGAAAAACTGCCTTCAAGTTTGCATTAATCTTTTATCCAGAGGTCATTTCAGCACCTTAATGCTTGATAGAATTTGGCGATGCACAACAGATCAATGGCCACTTTCTATTTACTTTCACAGCGACTTCCTAAAATTACTCACAGTCCTTCATCAGTGACACCAGATGCCTTGAAATGGATCAGATGATAGAAACCAGTGGAGGAATATGATTCGACACCAATCACAGGATGATGTAAAAGCAAACAATAATGATATACATCTTAACTTTTTTTTTTCCCAATTAAAAAATATTTCAGGAAAATGCCTGAAAGGACTCAACTTTAAAATCAGGTGAAGCCAACTAATGATTTATAAATTGACTAAAGTGTGCACTTTTAACAGTGTTAAAAGTGTACAAGTATAATAATGTGCCGTTTCTCTTTTTTTTTCTATAAGCAGCAGAATATTTAGGTAACGGGTATATGAGCATACCAACAGACCTGTAATAAACTAGCTAATACCTTAGTAGCAGCAGGAAAGTGAGAGATAAATGTTAAACTACGTGTTTAAATAAACTCAGACAATGTGCGTAACCTCTTGGGTGCAATACATCAAATAGTGCTTTTGACAAAGAAACAAACTTAAATCATGTGATGTACAAAATCCTCCATAAGAATCCAAAATATTAGTGAATCAACGTGCAATCCACATAAATTAGTAAATTATACAGTGTAAAAAATACCTATATTAGTAGAAATAATGCTAAAAATAACGAATGAGATGAGATTTATAAGTGCTAGAAGTGCAACTTGAGGGGGTGCAGTGAACAATGGTGATTAATCAAAAAATGCACAAAGTGCTAATAATAATATTTGGACTCCAAACACAGTGAAGATGTGCTCTAAAACACGGCTCCAATGTAGCTATTAAAATAAAAGTTCACTATAATCATGCAAAAAAATGTCCATTCAGTGATAAGCAGAGCGATATCCTGCGTGCCCGGAGAAAAACGGGGAGTAAGTTCCACCAGTGCTCCTGTGCGTATTGTATCCTCACAATAGGTGCAGTAATTACCTTACCTTACTGCTGTAAGGTAAACAGCATTCCCAAAACAACACTTGTTATCCGCTGGTGTGGGTTCAATAAATAGCACAACTCTGGACACTCATTCCACCGTAGGCACGATGTATCATGCAGAGAAAACAGGGGGAACACTCCAATGGTGAAGTATGTATTCACGCGTATCGTCATGTGACTTCATCAGGGAAGTTCCCTGATGAAGTCACATGACGATACGCGTAGGAACGCAATTGGTTAGTGAGGACACCGGAAGTGACGTCCGGAAGTACAAATGTGGCGCTCGTTCGTTTTTACTGTGCTTATTTTTATTCGTTTTAAATGTGAGTACCCAAGCTTCGTTTTGTATCTAAATAAAATTGTGAATACATACTTCACCATTGGAGTGTTCCCCCTGTTTTCTCTGCATGATACATCGTGCCTACGGTGGAATGAGTGTCCAGAGTTGTGCTATTTATTGAACCCACACCAGCGGATAACAAGTGTTGTTTTGGGAATGCTGTTTACCTTACAGCAGTAAGGTAAGGTAATTACTGCACCTATTGTGAGGATACAATACGCACAGGAGCACTGGTGGAACTTACTCCCCGTTTTTCTCCGGGCACGCAGGATATCGCTCTGCTTATCACTGAATGGACATTTTTTTGCATGATTATAGTGAACTTTTATTTTAATAGCTACATTGGAGCCGTGTTTTAGAGCACATCTTCACTGTGTTTGGAGTCCAAATATTATTATTAGCACTTTGTGCATTTTTTTGATTAATCACCATTGTTCACTGCACCCCCTCAAGTTGCACTTCTAGCACTTATAAATCTCATCTCATTCGTTATTTTTAGCATTATTTCTACTAATATAGGTATTTTTTACACTGTATAATTTACTAATTTATGTGGATTGCACGTTGATTCACTGATATTTCGGATTCTTATGGAGAATTTTGTACATCACCTGATTTAAGTTTGTTTCTTTGTCAAAAGCACTATTTGATGTATTGCACCCAAGAGGTTACGCACATTGTCTGAGTTTATTTAAACACGTAGTTTAACATTTATCTCTTACTTTCCTGCTGCTACTAAGGTATTAGCTAGTTTATTTTAGTATATCACATTTATTTAGCCGGAGCGCAACACCACTTTTATTCATTATCACTTACTTTGGGGAGGGTTAGTACCCCTGCCGGTGTTTTGCTGCAACCACAATTTTCTTTTTCTTTTGTAGGGCACATAGGTTGGCGCGAGAATATCTTTACTCCCATACCAACAGACCTGTACCACCTCTGGATTTAAGAACAAACACACCCCATCACAATTCCAAACCCTTTTCGCCATACAGAAATATCAACAGCCGTAATGTGTTTATGTCCCAACATGACCCCCACACAGATTATACAAGCCTACAATGTCCAGTGACCTACTTCTTAGCAAATGAATATGGGTCATAAATGATGCTGTTAAAAAAAAAAAAAAAAATACCAAATCAAAAAAGTTTTATTTCATGTGAACATTTCTTTGGAAAAGTTAAAAAAGTTACAGTGCTGTATAAGTTATTCAAACTAAAGTCTATATAAAACTAGACACTTTCTGTCTTAGCCTGACAACACTTGAACAATTCAGATCCATCGTTGTCACCTTTTTTTGTGTGCTACTGTGCTCTGGGGACCACAACCAGCCATGCCAATTCACAGTGTGCTAACACATTATTCTACAAGCAAAGTAAAACTATTATGTTCAGCTGATGATGAACGCACACATTCACAAGAGGTTCATAGAAAGGATGCACACAGCACAGGGAGAGAGCATATGTATGGTAAAAAGTAATGCTAAAAACTACATTTTTGTAAACATTTAAAAATTAAATAAAAATAAAACAATCCTATTATACATACTATACAAAACAAACTACTCTTTTGTAATGCCGTGTACACACTAGCGGAATGTCCGACAGAAAAAGTCAGACGGAATCTTTTCATCGTATATTCCGATCGTGTGTATGCCTCAGACTTTTTTTTAACGAAAATTCTGATGGACCTAGAAATAGAACATGTTTTGAATATTTCTGACGGAACCAATTCCTATGGGGAAAACCACTCATCTGCATGCTGTTCCAACGGACCAAAAACGACGCATGCTCTGAAGCAAGTACGAGACGGAGGCTATTGGCTACTAGCTACTGGCTATTGAACTTCCTTTTTCTAGTCCCGTCGTACGTGTTGTATGTCACCGTGTTCTTAACGATCGGTGTGATCGTGTGTACACAGGGCAGTTTCAGCGAAACCCCGTCGCAAAAAAACGTTGGAGTTTATTCTCATGGGAAAACCAGTCGTATTAACGCGAAATAAGAGTTTTTTTTCTGGATACAAGGGGTTGATAACATAACAAGAGAATGCAGTATGCAGTGCTACAGAGAACTTTTACTTACTTCAGGCCATGTGCTCACAAATCTTACATTTAGACCAACATGCTTCATGGACAGGTATTTACTAAATGTCAGATTTGTCACAGTTATATATATAAAAAAAAAAATTCAATAGCTGGGCTTCGCCGTTTCTCCATCTTCATATCAAGCTTATCACTGCTCCAAACATCTTTTGTAATAAACAGATAGCTTCTCAATACTCTTTGAAAGTCACAAGGAGAAAATCATGATTCCTTAAAGAGGTGACCAGCTCAGGTTAGCTTTAGCCCCAGGTTCCCCTCTCCACATTGTCATCTCACAGTACATTGCCGTCACCTCTCTAATTCATACCTGTGTTACTTGCAGAACAGTCTCCTTTATGGTACTGTAGTAGTAAGAGTGTAAGAAAATTATATTCTTTTTGATGGAACCACAAATCAATGACTTTAGTTAGCTTCTGTAATATGGAAAGGGTTTCAAATCCCTTTTTTACTATCCCTCCATATGGAAATAATACATGGGCCCCAGGATGGGGGGAGACCATTTAGCAATCACATAGCAATCCATCAGTCCTTTTCCAGAGAATAGGAATTCTCTCTTTAATCCCAACTCTTCCTTTTCAAATCAACAAATCTTTCTCTTACACGCAGGTAGCAGCATACCTTACCCATCAAAAGAGGCAGCCTGTTGCCAAACACCCAGCAAGGAGACAAATTTCACCCCTAAATGGTCCTAATACTATTGGCAGAATAGACGTATTGACAATAAAACACAATGTAAATTACAATTATGTTGCACCTAATTTTCTGAATGAAATGGTTATATTATAGAATCATGTAAAAAGGAGAACAGTTTTCCCGGCCTGCCCTTCCCCCCATTTGGAAGATGTCTTCTAGAGACCACCAGAGCTCCTCGCTTCCAGGCTCTCCCTCCATGCTCTCCCCAGGCTGGCCCTTAGTGAATGAATTTGTTAGTCCATTGGGCATGTGCATATTGCATTCTGCTGTGTGGGCAGAATGTACACTGGGACAGTGAGGCCAAGGGCATTTTGTGTGGCCACTGCTGCCTAGTGTAACTTAGTGACACCCTGGATAATTCATAAAGAATGTCTACAATACCCTATATACATGTCTCCATATGAAAAATGATGGTGTGGGCAAAAGATTAAGGTATGAAACTGGTACATGATTTTGGGAAACAGGTACACTGCCCATCCTCAGTGAAGCTGAGCTCCCTCCCTGCCACTATCACACAAACAGCACAGTGGCCAAGCAGTTAGTATCTAGGTGGAAGGAGCCTGCTGAAAATTCAGAGACGCTAGTTTCCTATCGGGTCCTCTCTTCTTGTGCCCACTGCTTGTTGTCAATCATAAGGAGAGAACGGACCTGATGGGGAGCTAGTTCCTCAGCCTCTCCATCAGGCCCTGCCCACTGTCCGCACCATTGGTTGCCAGAAACCTGTCGACTGTGCAGCTTTGAAAACTATGGATAGGTGGAGAGGAGGTAGCAGCAGCAAACACAATGTACAGAGACAGGTACTCTGTCTCTGTATGCAGAGTTATAAGTCGTTTTAATTACCTCCAGTTCCATTATCTACAAACTGGAGGTATTTTTTTGGGGTTTAGAGCAGTCACTGTGCCACTATGTAAAATGGTTCTCCTAAAAGTACAACTAGTTGAAAACCTTTTATTTTTTCATTTTGGACAGAGTGGAGAGGGATTAGAATACCTATTAGTTTTTTTTTGTTTCAGTCTGTGGCCCTGTTAGGGAGATTCACCCTCTCTATTTGTCAAATTTACCATTATCATTGAAAGCTGGGTTGTCCCCAGAAAAAGTAATAGAGGGGAAATCTTCCAATGGGGACACAATTTCTGGTGATCTGTGGGTCCCCAAGGATGTCCCTTAATTTGGAAGGACTCTCTCTTACTTCCCATTTTAGCTGCAGAGCAGGAAGTGAAGTTAAATCTCCCCAATAGAATACATGGCAAAAAATAAAGTGACAGGAGTTATAACCCTCCCTTACTCAATCCAAAATGAAAAGTTTTGCCTATATTTTTACTTTAAGAACTACCAAAATATTTATTAGAAAAGCTACTGAAACTGGAGGCCGGCCATTTTAAAGGGCCAAAACACCAGACAAGTGGCATGCTTTATTTAGTCACCCCAGTGTGTTTACAGCTAAATCCAAGGAGGAGGCTTAGCTTTTTTGCAACTGTGCTGCCCACTGTCACTCCGCCTCAGTGACAGGCTGGCACTTTTACAGTCAGACAAAGAAACACAAAAATAACATTTTAACTAAGACATGGTGCCTGTGCACCTTCTTAATGGTGATACCTGGTGCAGGATACACCCCTAGGTATGGTATTGCCTGGTTTGTCTAGCAGTTCAAATGACACAGTACTTTAAATTTTCTTTTTTGGATTTTGTTGGTTTTATGCTCATTTCATCTTACTAGAAGAAGAGAGGAAATTGAATTTATTACATTAAAATGTATAGATCTTACAGCCGTGTATGGTGTGGAACATAGCATTCTATGTGGTAAATTGAGTTCCAGAAAAGCCATTTATTCTAACATGCAGATAGGTTCAGTACAGCCCATTCTTGTCTGCCTTCCAGATAAAATTAAATAGATTTACCCTTTTTGATATTTATTGATTCCTTGGCTTTCTTGCAACAATTGCTGCCAGAGAGCCAAGGGCAGCAGTAGGACAATTCACAGTAACCACCGAAATGCCAGTGTGTAGCAAACCAAAGGAATAAAGTGCATTACCCCCTTGCATATCATTTATGATAAAGATATGCTGAATGATGGATTTTACTGTGGGATCCTTTAAAAGTGGAGGAAAAAAAGCTTAGTTCTCCCATTGCTAATGGAGTCATAACAATTCTCTATCCTGCAAGGAATGTTTATATGGAAAGAAAACTGCAAAAAATAAAAAATAAAAGATATTCTTTATATACTCAGGATATACTCAGGGCTGGAACAAGGGGTGGGCAGGAGGGACGACTTCCCTGGGCACTGTGGTATCATGAGAGGTTAGGGGGCCTCGTGTGGAAAATGGGGGGCACTGTAGATATATAAACGCAAAATCAAAAAAATAATATATTGCTACCTAACAGTCCATATATGTGGTGGCAGCATTGGTTTTACTTTTTCACAGCTCAAAACTTTTTTTGTAGTAACTGTAGAAGATAACTGTTCACCTTGCCAGTCACCGTGTCACTTTTTTGAGCTGAACTAAAAGCAAACAACATCGTTATCCTTTTTTAAACTACTACCCCAACCCCGTGTAATGGAGATGAGGAGAAGAAGATATGTTTGAAGTCCAATCTGGGTGGCAACCATGGTTCTCTTTATAAATACAACGGAGGAGTAAACTAAGTCACCCAGGGACTGAAAGTGTGTTATTTGTAGGACTACCAGGTATAAAATAAGAGAAAACAGAAAAATATTACTTTTGTTTTTGGGTTTAGATACACTTTAAAATCACTGACCTTGAACCCAAAATACATTTACATGCCTTGCAGAATTTCCAGGCAGCCACAGACCTCCAGTTTGTAAAGAGTATTGCCATGGCCTCTCCAAGCTTTGTATGTGAACAGTGAGGCTGTTCATTAACATGGGAGAGGGAATAGCCAAGCACAATATCAGGAACTAAAGTTGCTGTCTGCATATCAAAGAGTTTTCTGGACTGGAGAGCTATAAACAGGGACGGACTGACAACACATGGGGCCCCCGGGCAATAGGAGATTATGGGGCCCCCTGGCAATCAGACATTATTGGGCCACACAGTATACACAAACACACACACACACACACACACACACAGTATACAATCACACAGTATACACAGACATGTTTATATTGGCTGAGAAGGTACTGGAGAGGTGGGGCAGCTATAATCTCAGGATTTTTAGACCAAAAGAATGTCGGTAAGGGACATTTCAGAGACAGATGTAAAAAAACACGGATTTTTACATACTTTCCCTGGTTTTACTGAGGCTGGTAACCCTGATGGGGCCCCCTAGTGGCATGGGGCCCTCGGGCAGTGCCAGAGTGGCCCAATGGTCAGTCCGCCCCTGGCTATAAAACACGTTCAGACACCTTCAGATGCCTGCCAAAAGTTTGGGAGCCTTAAAGATAACCTAGGTTAACATTTTTAAAAAATAAAGGACCTAATTTTTAACAAGAGGCAGAGCAAGAAAAAAAAGGGAAGGGTGGGTATGAGTCAGTCCTATGAGTCCTATTTAGCTGTGCGTGTAATCTGAACTTCAGCTTTATAGCTCTGCAAACAAAAGTTAGTTTAGTTCACCAGCTAGATAAAAATAGCTAATATATGAAAAATATAACTGGCAAAAAACATGGCAAAATATGTTTATGTCCTGAACATAAATAAAGGAAACATACAAAAACACAAAATATTTCCTTAATTTTTTTTTAAGATATAAAAATAATAAGATAACCATGACTCAATATTCAAGCTACTTATTGCATTTATTCTATATTATGTGATATTTCTGCAGTTCTTACTCGAGCCAATAGTCGTTATTACCCATTATAAATACATATTCATGCAGCTTTTTATTAACACCATTTAGACAAAGTAGAATTTGAAACCACAAATGCAAATGATGCCTGCCTACCATTTTTCCACTGCCTAAAATCCAATCCATGAAGCTGGCTTTTTTATTATTATTGTATAAAGAGCTCTAGGAGTTGCTTAAATTCTTATAAAACACATATATTGCAATGGTTTCTTGAATAACCAAAATGGGATGTTCACATACAGCATCCATGCATTAGAGCAGTGATTCTCAACCAGGGTTCCATGGAAGGCTAGGGATTCTCAAGAGGTTGCTAGGGGTTCCTTCAGCATTGGGCAATCTCTGCCTCTCAGATAAGTTTCCACTGACACCATTGATCTTTTTAGCTATCTGTACGGAGGCAATTCTTCCCAATGACCACAGGTTTAAGGACCATTCTTCCCATTGACCATCACACTAATGTATTAGGAGTTGTAGATTTCTAAATTTTAACAGGGGTTCCCCGAGACCAAAGAACTATTTCAAGGGTTCCTCTGTGTTGAAAAGGTTGAGAAAGGCTGTGTCAGAGAATAAACCTATGCGTATGCTGTCAAACCCAAGTCACATGAAACAGAGCCAACTATGCTAGTTGTAATGCTGCAAATGACATTAAAAAGGTATCTAAAGCCATCTGCATTACATACTGCTTGACCCCTACACTATGAGTCACACACCGATTGACCCCTGAACTCTGCTCGTCATACCACTGACCCCTGACCACTTCTATTAATATTCCTAAAAAAAAGAACAAAAAAAAAAAAACAACACTTGGTAATCTTTGATCTCTTCTATGTCGTTAGGGTTGTCAACCCCTGATTGAAGAATACTTGAATTATCCGTTTATCTGCAGTCTTCTCTTCATCCATTCAAAGTGTAGAATTTATAAAGTTTGTGTGAGTTGTCATAAAAAAAAAAGGGGGCGGAGTGCTGAAGTAACACAGATCTCAGTGAGGGGAGCTCTGAGAGCTGAGATAGAAGGGAAGGGACAAACTAACCCCCCCCCCCCCTTCACACAGAAACACAGCTGAGGCTGTCAATCAGCTAGAGGTCCTCCCCCTGACGTAATTTTTCTCTTGGTGTCAGAAAAACTTGTCAGAAGTGATTCATGCTGATAGCGGAGGAATGAAGCAGCAGACAGGAATTATACTGCTGTATAGAGGGATATGCTTTGTTCAGATTTCATGTCTGAGGTTTACAACCATTAACTGGTTTGAAAGAGACAGTGAGCACAAAACACACAGCCACATAAAGAAAAGGAACACAAGAAGTACAATCTGATCTAACATTTCTGTAGAATGTAACATTGCAAGCTTCTTAAACCAATGAAAAAACGAATATGCATAATACGCAATAACAATCTTGTACTATAATTTCTGTTAAAGCTTAATTAAAACATGAAGATATCTACTATATAGACTTTTTCTTTTTTTTTTTTTTTTTAATCTACACTGAAAAAGAGCAGAGGCACAAAAAAATATGTCTTTTGTTGTATTTCTGTAGAAGAAAAAAAAAAAACAGGTGAACAACAGTGTATAATTACATTGAGGAACTCCAGGAGAGTTAATACCTAATCATGTACAGCATGCATCAGCATGTCTACAAAGGTTGATTTGTAACTGCTGAGAGTTCTCTATAAAATAATCTTCACACAATTCACCTATAACACAATAATACTTATGATATATTACAAATGCTGCCAATGTGTTTTTTCTAATGCCGCAAACACACAACCAGACTTTGCAGCAGAAAAGGTCAGACGGAATCTTTTCATCAGATATTCCAATTGTGTGTGGGCTTCATCTGACTTTTTTTTCAAAAATTCTGACGGACCTATAAATAGAAACATGTTTTAAATCTTTCTGATGGAATCAAATCCTATCGGGAAAACCGTTCGTCTGTATGCTATTCCGACGCGCCAAAGACTATGCAAGGACAGCTACTGAACTTCCCTTTTCTAGTCCCGTCGTACATGTTGTAAGTCACCGCGTTCTAAATGAACGGACTTTGGTGTGATCGTGTGTAGGCAAGTCCATTTCAGCGGAACTCTGTTGGAAAGACTGTCAGTTTATTCTGATGGAAAAAACGGTCGTGTGTATGTGGCATAAGTCTTGCAAAAACCTACAGATGTTGCCCTTCATACAGAATGGTTGGTAAAAATCCACATTAGGCTTTAAAAAATCATTATCGTGCCAAAACGGAAGTGGTTCCAAAGTCTAAATGTTTTTCACCTTAATACATTACCCACATCATGTCCTTAGGACACCCTGTACGTCCTTGGATTATAGTGTACGGCTTTGATGGCTGCAGCGACCCCCCCCCCCCTCCAGCCGCCACCTGATGCTGCTTGGATCGGGGGAAGCACCAGGAGAGGAGGAAGGTACATCTGTTTCCACCTCCCCCTTTGATTTGTTGTTTACAAGCAGTTACCGGTGTGTACAGCAGCTGAAAAAAAACAGTCTCCATTTGATCAGATGCTTTGGAGGTCAGTTCAGATATCTGGGGTATAATATACCCCAGATCTCTTCATAAAGAGGACCTGCCACAGTACACACCATCACAAGGGATGTTGTTCATCCCTTGTAATAGCAATCAAGTTGATAAAAAAAAAAAATTGATGGGACAGTGTAAAGAAAAAAATAATTTAAAGTGGAAGTAAACCCTTTATAATTTTCAGTCAAGGAAGCTGCCATCTTGGCCTCTACTGATTCTTCAACTGCCATAATGCTGCACATGTGATCAGTTATGAAACCAGCCATTGGATGGTTTGAAAGTTTGGTTGAGAGCACAACCAATGTGAAAGTTAGCATTTCCGGCATGCCGGGAATGTAAGTGTTTTTTGAAAATGGGTTTACTCCCGCTTTAAATTGCCCCCATCCCCCTGTGCTAACGAGGAAATGCGAACACATATGAGGGTCTTACATGCATAAGTAAATGATCCTTGCACAACTCATGAGGTTTCACCGCGAACATCAGTGTGAAAGCAAAAATTCTAGCACCGGGCCTCCTGTATAACTCTAAACTGGTAACCTGTAAAGGCTTTTAAAGCATTGCCTATGGAGATTTTCAGGTACAATAGTTTGTCGCTATTCCACAGGCGTGCACAATTTTAAAACATTAGGAATCTATTTTAGCATAACATCACCATTTATATAGTCAAAACCTTTTTGTTTTGTTTTGGATAGAGTAGGGAAAGAATAGAATTTGTCCCTTTGTATTTGATCTGGTGACCACTGTCATAGGGATAGAAAGAGTTAGGTTTTCCAAAATTATAAAGTTGTCACCAGTAGAATAAGTGAGGGTAAATAACCCAATGAGGACACTTGTTAGGATGAAAATGGTCACAGAGGAATTTCTTTCACTTTGCAGAGATTTCCTTTTAGGCTCCATGCATTGGCTTAAAAAAATAAATAAATAAATAAATAAAAAAAAAAAAAAAACTTTGCTTCTACATGAGTTTTGTGTTCTGCCTGTAGAAGCAACTTATGTTATCCTAAGGGTCCGTTCACACAGGGGCAACACGACTTGTAGGCGACTTGAGTGAGGCAACTTGTACACGACTTGAGTTAAGATCACAGCGCGACTTGGGACGACTTCAACACGACTTGTGATGACTTCAACCTGACTTGGGACGACTTACAATTCGCCCCAGGCCAGGCGACTTTTGCCGTGGCCAAGCAGAGAATGAGCTCAAGGGGGAACTCCACGCCAAATTTCTGAAAAAAATTTGGCGTGGGTTCCCCCTCCGAGAGCATACCAGGCCCTTAGGTCTGGTATGGATTCCAAGGGGAACCCCCTACGCCGAAAAAACGGCGTGGGGGTCCCCCCCGATCCACACCAGACCCTTATCCGAGCACGCTACCCAGCCGGCCAGGAAAGGGGGTGGGGACGAGCGGGCGCCCCCCCCTCCTGAGCCGTACCAGGCCGCGTGCCCTCAACATGGGGGGGTGCCTTGGGGGAGGGGGGGCGTGCGGCCCCCCCCACCCCAAAGCACCTTGTCCCCATGTCGATGAGGACAAGGGCCTCTTCCCGACAACCCTGGCCGTTGGTTGTCGGGGTCTGCGGGCGGGGGGCTTATCGGAATCCGGGAGCCCCTTTAATAAGGGGGCCCCCGGATACCGGCCCCCCACCCTATGTGAATGAGTATGAGGTACAATGTACCCCTACCCATTCACCTGTAAAAAAAAAGTACAAAAAAAAACACAACACAGGGAAAAAATATTTTATTGCACAGCTCCGGGGGTCTTCCGTCTTCGGGGGTCTTCTCACCGGACTCCTCCGCTATCTTCTTGTAGCTCTTTTGCTAGCGGAGGAGTCCGGCTTTCTTCCTCGCTGCCGGCCTCTTCTCCCGACTTCGGGGGTCTTGTCCCCCTCTTCGGTTCTTCTGCCGGGCCACCGCGCCTTCTTATAGCTCTTTTAGAGGTGGTGGCCCGGTCTTCTGTCGCCGCCGCCGCCTTCCATTCTTCTTCTTCTCCAGGAGATGTTGACACGACGCTCTCTCCGGCCACAATGCCAGGGACGCGCTCCGCTGCCACTTATATAGGGACAATGGGGCGGTGTCACATGGGTTGGTCACATGGGTTGATGTCACATGGTGACCCCGCCCCCTTACCATGTGACATCAACCCATGTGACCAACCCATGTGACATCAACCCAGGGACGCGCTGCGCTGCCACTTATATAGGGACAATGGGGCGGTGTCACATGGGTTGATGTCACATGGGTTGGTCACATGGGTTGATGTCACATGGTAAGGGGGCGGGGTCACCATGTGACATCAACCCATGTGACCAACCCATGTGACACCGCCCCATTGTCCCTATATAAGTGGCAGCGGAGCGCGTCCCTGGCATTGTGGCCGGAGAGAGCGTCGTGTCAACATCTCCTGGAGAAGAAGAAGAATGGAAGGCGGCGGCGGCGACAGAAGACCGGGCCACCACCTCTAAAAGAGCTATAAGAAGGCGCGGTGGCCCGGCAGAAGAACCGAAGAGGGGGACAAGACCCCCGAAGTCGGAAGAAGAGGCCGGCGGCAAGGAAGAAAGCCGGACTCCTCCGCTAGCAAAAGAGCTACAAGAAGATAGCGGAGGAGTCCGGCGAAAAGACCCCCAAAGACGGAAGACCCCCGGAGCTGTGCAATAAAATATTTTAACCCTGTGTTGTGTTTTTTTTGTACTTTATTTCACAGGTGAATGGGTAGGGGTACATTGTACCCCATACTCATTCACATAGGGTGGGGGGCCGGGATCCGGGGGCCCCCTTATTAAAGGGGGCTCGCGGATTCCGATAAGCCCCCCGCCCGCAGACCCCGACAACCAGGCCAGGATTGTCGGGAAGAGGCCCTTGTCCTCATCAACATGGGGACAAGGTGCTTTGGGGTGGGGGGCCGCCCGCTCGTCCCCACCCCCTTTCCTGGCCGGCCGGGTAGCGTGCTCGGATAAGGGTCTGGTGTGGATCTGGGGGGGACCCCCACGCCGTTTTTTCGGCGTAGGGGGTTCCCCTTGGAATCCATACCAGACCTAAGGGCCTGGTATGCTCTCGGAGGGGGAACCCACGCCAAATTTTTTTCAGAAATTTGGCGTGGAGTTCCCTCTTGAGAGCTGATAATTCTGTCAGAGTCGCCTCCGTATAGACGGAGATCCGACTTGGAGGCGATCTCCATTGAAATCAATGGGTACCGGTCGCCTACAAGTCGGATAGAAGTAGTACAGGAACCTTTTCTGAAGTCGGAGCGACTTCAGTAGTGTGCATTAAGACGGCTCTCATTCACTTACATTGCTTTTTAAATGTTGTCCGACCTGAGGCGACCTGAGGCGACTAGGGGCGACCTGAAGTCAGATCAGGAGTTGCCCCTGTGTGAATGGACTCTATGTGTCCATACACATTAGGACGTTAAGAGGCATATTTTGAGTGCAATGTTTAGAGGCAGGAAAAAAATAAAAAACCCCTTCTCATTCGTGTTTCTGATTGGAGTTCGCCACGGTGAACTGGGCCGAAAGAGGGAAAGTGGGTACCTGTCAAAACCACCCAATATAACAAGGTGTAACCTCCTAATGGTTAATCAGTGAAACATGTGCAAAATAAGAAAATGGAGCCTATTATAAATAACATACAATCTTTGACCATAAAAAAAAGCCTAAAACGAAATATCAATGTGATGATAAAATTGTTAAACACAATAAAAAAAGAAAGAAAAATTACATATAATAATGTGATGAACCACAGTGCACAAATATCTCAATAGGACAGCATACCGCTGTGAAGAAATGTAACGTCTTTAGTAATTGATGAGTTTAGACAGGTTTCAATGAGTAACCCCAATGATAGAAATGACTTGCTCATATATTCAGCTGCTCTTTAGCATGGGCTGGCTTCTGGCTTTCAAAGAACTTCCGCAGTATGAAACAACAAAAGAAAAAGACCATTGCGCAGATATTATATTGAATATTCCCTATAAACTAAGGGTAAACTTCACTCACACTTTCCAGCAGAGTGAATCGCATATGGTAAGGTCAGTTGCATACAGCTAACAGATCTCCTCACACACCAACACTGCACACACAGCACTGCTCCTCACCGGCTCCTCCCTTCTCAGCAGTTACAAATGTCTTTTTTGCATGTGTGCGCTGTAATATTTTGTTCTGTTGTATGGTCTTATGGCTGCACCATCTTTATGCATCTTTTAAGGTGTGCCCTCAAATATTTTGTTTGTTTGTCTATTGTATGGATTCTGACCAAATCTTTTTGGGCAGGAGCACCCCCCTCCCTCATCAGTGACTCTCATTAGTGACCGCCTGTGTCATGGTTGAGACCTCACGTTCTCCCATATAGAGGAGTATAGTTCCCATGGTTCAGAGAAGCAGGATCTCCCAATCTATGGATAGTGTAGGACCCACTAATCATGGGGTAATTTGTTGCAGTGAGTGGGCTTAAGCACCATATAGCAATATGGTGTGACCAAATCCCCATATTTTTTGATAATGTTTTTTGAAATTATCTAGGCGTTTTAAATAACCTTGCAGAAGGTAAATGTATTTTTTGCATGTGTGCGCTGTAATATTTTGTTCTGCACTTCCAGTGCAAAGTGGATTTGCATTTTGTAAATAACCCCCCTTGTGTATAGCCTTGTTTTGTTGGCATATGGAAGCAATCTAGATTATATGCAAACAAAATCACATCTCTTTATTCTGAAAGGGTAGGTAGTAACAACTGAATCAAAAATGAGAAATCTGCCTCTGTATTTTCTTGCAGTTAAAGGGTTGCTTTTGTAGGTTATGGAGTGGTGGTAATAAATAAATAATACATAACTTCTGTGAAAGGATTTGTGTGCCAAGAGGAATGGTTAGCTTGTTTCAGCTGTCTGGCTTTTACATCAAAATGTAATATTTTTCCAGGACAATGCACCCAACCAGACTATCTCTTCCAGGTGCTTTATGATACCAAAAACTGAACTGATAAGGTTAGCTATTTGTTCTCCTACTCTGCCTTTAATGCATTGAAATAAATTACACAGACAGGCAGTTATAAGCGTAGTGCGAATACAATGGAAAATCTACAGTAAGATAGAGCAACAAAACATAAACAGAAATGTCATTTCAGACTGGCAGACATATGAAAGCAGTCCATGCAACTCATAAAACATACAAACTTCAGAAAGTAAAAAAACGAGGGGAAAAAAGGGTGGTAATACCAGACCAAATAAACAGTAGTCCTGGTATATAAATCACACAGATTGGAGAGAAATGCAAAACTGCTAACAGGGTCAGGCATTATTACAAAGTAAATGAGTGAGAGGAAGCTACTTTTATACACTTCCAGACCACCCCATAGCAAATATACTGCTACAGGGCAGCCCTCCTGTGCAGAATCGCACCTATATACACACACATGACTCTGCACTTCCACCTAGGGGGATGCCCATGTATGCCACTGGAGTTCTGTGACTCTGTCCGAATCCTTCCCGCCCCTCCCATTCGTTTTTAAAGGGATGCCAGGCCAGTTGAGATTGAGAAGGGGCTAATCTGCTTTATTATGCTTTGTCAACTTTTTCTTTTCAGCATAGGAAACTTGTGCACCCAATCTGGGTGCACAAGTGAAATTACACTCTGCAAGGGAAATGTTCTCAGAGCTTAAACAAAGTGGCGAAACTGCACTCTGCAAACAATATTTGATCATGTGCAAGGGGAAAAAAAAAAAAATTGTGCTTGCGGATAATTAGATGATGGAAGTCAGCAGAACTTTATTTCATTCACTACGCTGAGGATGATTCTCTTGCACGTGGCAACTGCAAGAGTCTATTTGCCTTTAGTAAATCAATCATATAGGAGTATACACAAAAGTCAACAGTTTTAAGAAAAGAGGTCATTACTGGAAGCCTACTGTGCAAAATGAAAAATCTAGTCATCACCACAAGAACACATGGGATATTAAATACACAATATTATATATATTTATATATTTTTTATAGCTGCAAAGAGTGGGCCAACTCAATATTGAACCCTACATGTAACAATATAGTTATATATTTATTATTTTATTTTTATTTTTTTTAAACTTTGCACACAATTCCATGCCCAGCTTTGACTGTTATTTAAAAAGGTGCATTCTATGCATGAAGGTGAAAAACCTTCTGTAGTGCAGCAGGCTGAAGATCCCCCCCCCCCCCCTTTTTACTTACCTGAACCCGATCGTTCCATCAACAGGGACGAGCCCAGCAACTCTAGCCCCTGCCTTTGGTCCTCATTGGATAGATAGCAGCGTAGCCATTGGCTCCTGCTGATGTCAATCAAATCCGGTGACATGGGGGAGGGGGGGCAGGCCAAGTCCTGCTGTCTGTGTCAATGGGTGCAGCAGCAGCAGGAACCAGGAGAGTGCCCACACTGATGCCCGTTGAAATGTGGGTTTCCGAGGGGGCGCGCGATGCGAGGAGGAGCCAAGAACACTGCTGGGGGCCCCCAAAAGAGGAGGATCGGGGGCCACTCTGTGCAAAACCCTTGCATAGAGGTGGTAAGTATAATGTTTGTTATTAAAACAAATTAATAAAAAGGAAAAAAAAAAGGAATCTTTACAACCCATTTAATGTATGGCTTAACATTTTGTATGGCTATATGTGCAGTCAGAAATATATGGATTTTGAGCAAGGGGGCAGTTTTACCTACCTTCACATTCAGCATTTTAGGTTTTAATTTTGCTTTATTAATGTATGGGAAAATTTGAGCGAGCAAGCCCTTGGCAAAGAAAAGGTTACACATAGGAACCTCCATTACAAGCTGTCTCATAACGTTGACAGTAGATCTCTCTTTGTCACAGCCGGCTGTAATTTGCATGCAAATGTGGTGGTAGCACCCATGTGACATAATCCAAATATGCAGAGCTGAAACACACCTGATTTTCCATAACAAGATCCTCTTTATGTATTCATTCTATGCTTAGAGGAGCTATCATCATAGTGAAGGGTGTCAGAGCATATTCTGACAAGAGTGTGTGCAAAAAACAGCCACATGTTCAGCTGCTCGCTGTTCCTGTAATATTGCATGCAGGCAGCTCTTGTTTGTGGATTGTATTGTGTGCTTACATGGGCCAGGCACTTATCCACTTCATTAATGGACTATAGGGATTCTGGGAGCTGAGATTTTCCATTTGTACTGATATCTGTGCAAAGGTGTAATCAAGAGTTGATATAATGCAGATAACGTAATCGCAAATGAGAAAGATGTAATTTTAGACAGGATACATATTCTCTTTAATATTTTGCATTGTAATTCACATAGTAAAAAATGTACGCAATATGCTATGCCAATACATTATCATTCCACTATACTTTCTGAGAAGGGGGAAGTGAAACCCCTTCAAAAAAAAAAAAAAAAAAAAAGGATACACCCCTGCCGTGCCCCCATTACAAAGACCGTGAGGAATAAAGATAAATGCCCAGAAAAAGATAATTCTGCACATGTGCCATGTAAAAATAAAATTACCCATTGTAAAACCTTAATAAAATAAGATTTAAAAAAAAAGAAAAAATTATGATGTGATGTGTGTCTCATTGATAGATGTAGCTGCATTAGGTAAAAAAATTTAACTTTCATACATTCTGTCTCAGTAGGAGCCAAACGTCCAGCTCTAAAAATTAAACTCCCGGTTCGAGTACACTGAACACAGTAAAAGCTATGGGGGTCATTCTAACTTCACCTCTTTCATTCATAAAGCATGTTGTATTCTTTTTACAGAATGCAAGGTGTTCTGTGATTGGACAAAGGGCAGATACAGCCGTGGCCAAAAGTTTTGAGAATAATACAAATATTCATTTTCACAAAGGCTGCTGCTTTAGTTTTTATGATGGTAATTTGCATATATTCCAGAATGTTATTAAGAGTGATCAGATGAATTGCAAAGTCTTGCTTTGCCATGAAAATTAACTTTATCCTCTTTAAAAAAAAAAATCCATTGCATTTGTGAAGAAGGCTTCAGGGCAGGGCTGTCTTTAAGGCAGGCCAAAAGGGGCAGCTGCCCTGGGCTCTGTCATTGTTTTGGGGCCCAAAGCAGCTGCCTCATACTTGCCAACTATCCCAGTTTAAATTCCCTTGTCCTTTGAAGTTTTAGTCCTGTGCTGTGTCTCGATATCTCAATGTGAAGTGCTGATACGAATGCTGCCCAGCTCTGCCTTATTGTTGTGTACAGATGGCTCACCTGCAGACCCTGTGTTTACATGTAAATAACTGGAATTCATATGTAAATGGCGGTGGCATTCATAAGTAAATAGCTGTGGCTGACGGTATAGATATGTAAATAAAGGTGGCATTCATATGTTGATCATGCCCCCCTGCAGTGAGCAGTTGATGTGCTGTAACCTCTAGAAACCAATCAGTGAGCAGTAATACTGTACAGTAATCTCTAGCAACCAACAAGCAGAAATCATTTGCTGTAACCTCTAGCAACTAATCAGTGAGTCGTAATGTGTGCTTTAACCTCTAGCAACCAATCAGTGAGCAGTAATACTGTACAGTAATCTCTAGCAACCAATTAACAAGCAGAAATCATTTGCTGTAACCTCTAGCAACTAATCAGTGAGCCGTAATGTGTGCTGTAACCTCTAGCAACCAGTCAGTAAGCAGTAATGATATGCTGTAACCGCTGACAACCAATCGCAATTGCTGCCTGATCTGATACAATAAACTGATTTTAAGTCTAGCTGCTATTTATTGTATGTCTCAAAGCAGGTGGAGAGTGAAATTGCATTGGGGGGGCCCCCCCAAGAATTTTTTTGCCCAGGGTCCAATCAATATTAAAGACGGCCCTGCTTCAGGGCACCCAAGAAAGTCCAGCAAGCACCAGGACTGTCCCCTACAGTTGATTGAGCTGTGGGATTGGAGCACCAACAGTGCAGAGCTTGCTCAGGGATGGCAACAGTCAGGTGTGAGTATATCTGCACACGCAGTGAGGAGATGACTTTTGGAGGATGGTCTGGTGTCAAGAAGGGCAGAGAGAAGCCACTTCTCTCCAGGAAAAACATCAGGGACAGACTGATATTCTGAAAAAGGTAGAGGGATTGGACTCTGAGGACTGGGGTAAATTAATTTTCTCGAATGAATCCCCTTTTCGATTGCACCCAGAAAAAAAAAACATGCCTGGAGAAAAAAGGTGAGCGCTACCATCAGTCCTGTTTCATGCCAACAGTAAAGCATCCTGAGACCATTCATTTGTGGGGTTGCTTCTCAGCCAAGGCAGTGGGCTCACTCACAATTTTACCTAAGAACACAGTCATGAATAAAGAATGGTACAAAAATATCCCCTGAGAGCAACTTCTCCCAACCATCCAAGAACAGTTTGGTGATGAACAATGCCTTTTCCAGCATGATGGAGCACCTTGCCATAAGGCAAAAGTGATAACCAAGCGGCTTGGGGAACAAAAAAAAAAAATCAAAATGTTGGGTCCATGGCCAGGCCAACTCCCCGAATCTTAATTCTACTGAGAACTTGTGGTCAAGCCTCAGGAGCTGAGTGAACACAAAAAAACGCCACAAATTCTGACCGACTCCAAGCATTGATTACGCAAGAATGGGCTGCCATCAGTCAGGATGTGGCCCAGAAGTTGACTGACAGCATGCCAGGGTGAATTGCAGATGTCTTGAAGGGTCAACACTGCAAATATTGACTTTTTGTATAAACTTAATGTAATTGTCAAAAAAAAGCCTTTGACACTTATGAAATGCTTGTAATTATACTTCAGTATACCATAGTAACATCTGACAAAAAGATCTAAAAACACTGAAGCAGCAGACTTTGTGAAAACTAATATTTGTGTAATTCTCAAAACTTTCGGCCACGGCTGTACACGACACAACCACCTTTCCTCCAGTCATAAAACCCTTGTATTCTGTAATAAGAATACAATAATAGAGTAGGTGAAGTATAAGAAATCCACATAGCATTCACTGTATTTAGGGCACTAGAGTGGGGAATGTCATTTTTCAGAGCTGGATGTTCCACGCTTACAGCAGTGTCTAAACACTACATTTAGTGTTTTTATCTAACACAGAAGCTTCCACCAGCAGGACACACTTCATAAGTAGTCATTTATTTTTACATAGCAAATATGCAACTATTGTTTTTTTCACATGTAAAGTGGTTCTAAAAATGCAGAAGTTTTTTTTTTATCTTAAAGTGGATGTAAACCCTATTCTTGAAATTTGAGCTGGGCACATATATCTGCAGTGTTTTATTTTCGCTCTTCAAAGCCTTTGGCTTTCTCCTGCTCTGTTCTTCTATTATAAGCATGACAACTTCTGACAAGTTATCCAACAACTGTGATAAAATCAGGCTGAATTTTGTGTCAAGGTGGGTGCTATAATTAAATTATCAGAGAGCTGGTCTATTCACAGCACAGCTCTGCATTGTTTCTTCCTTTTTCTGCCTATGTGGAGGGGGGTGTGTGCCTTTCCTTCAATCAGCTGTCTCACAGCGTATGGCAAGAATCCACACCCACAGGTGAATCAGGAAGATAAAATTCTAACAGGATGTGCACTTTTTAAACAGAATATAAAGCTGACGACAGCGGATATACAAGTAAAACTAATGTAGGGAGATTTGTTTCATCCCTGTATCATCTGAGGCTGTTCACTTCACTAAGTATATGCGAGGGTTTACATCCACTTTAATGCATTCTCTGCATTAAGATAACAAAAAAACCCTGTGTGCAGGAGCCCCCCAGCACCCCTAATACTTACCTGAGCCCCATCTCGATCCAGCAATGTTACACAAGAGCATCGGCTGTCTGGGACGCTGACCTCCTGATTGAAAGCAGTGGGTGCCATTGGCTCAGCCAATCAAAATCAATGGGGAGAGAGAGAGGGTCAATCTGTGACTCCGTGTCTGAATGGACACACAGAGCAGCGGCTTGGCTTGGGTGCCCCATAGCAAGCTTCTTGCTGTGGAGGCACTCTGCAGGAGGGAGGAGCCAGGAGCACCGGCATGGGACCCAAGAAGAGGAGGATCCGTGCTGATCCTTGCAAAACCGCTACACAAAGAGGGAAAGTATACCATGTTTTTTATTTTTTTATGAAAAAACAAGACTTTAAAGGAAGTTGGATGAAAAGTTAAGTACATTAAAACATTTTGATAAATAAATAATTTTATAGAGATCACTCACCAGCCACTTAGATATACCTGTTCAATTGCTTAGTAACACAAATTGATAATTGGCCACATTTCAGCAACTCAATGCATTTTGGCATCTAGACATAGTGAAGATGACTTTCTGAAGTTCAAACCAAGCATCAGAATGGGGAAGAAAGGGGATTAAATTGGCTTTGAGAGGGGCATGGTTGGTGGTGCCAGATGAGCTGGTCTGAATATTTAAAAAACTGCTGATCTACTGGGATTTTCACGCACAACCATCTTTACGGGATTACAGAGAAAGTTCTGATAAAGAGAAAATATCCAGCGAGGGGCACTTGTGTGGACGAAAATGCCTTGTTGATGTCAGAGAAGAATGGGCAGACTGGTTTGAAATGATAGAAAGGCAACAGTGACTCAAATAACCACTCATTACAACCAAAGTATGCAGAATACCATCTCTGAATGCACAATTCATTGAACCTTCAAGCAGGTGGGCTACAGCAGCATAAGACCACTCCTGTCAGCTAAGAACAGGAAATGGAGGCTACAATCTGCACAGGCTCACCAAAATTGGACGATAGAAGATTGGAAAAACATTGCCTGGTCTGATGAGTCTTGATTCCAGCTGCGATATTCAGATGGTGGGGTCAGAATTTGATGTAAACAACATGAAAGCATGGATCCATCCTACCGGTTTTTGGTTGTAACATGATGAAAATTTCAAAATTTGAATATTTTTTTCAAGGCACTGTATATCAAACGATAAAGAGTAAAAACAGAGGAGCGGGGGAAAAAAAAAAAATCAGTCCCTTAAATCGAGCGACATCTGGGAGCTATAAAGAATGCATAATTCATTTCTACAATATGCTATTTCTAGTACAACATATACATCTTCAGCAACTTCTGTAAAGAAGACATACGAATCCTGGTGAGAAGGTATATAGTGTAGCTCAAGGTTGAAATCTTGCCAACATTAGTGTGCATAATAAAATCAGTCCTTTGAAATTATTTATAAAAAAAATAATATTTAATAAATATGTATATATATATATATATATATATACACACACACACACACACACACACACACAGTGTATATAATTATTCTTTTTTTTTATTAGGGAAGAAATTTTAAATGTAATAAATTAAAATATATGTTAGATAAAATACAGACTACATTTCTTGGAAATGTGCTTGAATAAAAAAAAAAAATAAATAAAAAAAAAAAAAAAAAAGAGAATGCAGGCAATGCTGATTACACATTCTGGCTAGTTGCCTGGCTGTCTTGCTGACCCTATTTTGCTTCAATACTTTGAGTCACTGACCTGGAACAAGTATGAAAATGTAGAGTTTAGACTTTGCTTTGACTTACCCAATTTGCAATTCTTTTTCCAGGTCAGTGACTCTGAAGATATTGAAGCCAGTGGGTCAGCATAACAACTAGCCAACTAGCATGTTTAGAAGGTTAGCTATGGCAGCCTTATTATATTTCTTAGGAAAAATATCCCTTTATTTAGAACATACCAGTTATATTCAGATTAACGTGTTGTAAGTTTTATAAGTGGAATGTATGGATGGAAAAAAACAAAACACAAAAGAAAAAACTTTGTACAAAGATATGTCCATCAAAGGGCAGATAAGTCAGATAAGTGGCCCTTTATTTACCAAGTTCAGTATCAACAGCACTGAATAAATTGCCATTGGGCAGCTGATCTGCCTGGTAATTGCTATGTACCGACCTGTCATTCAACACTGTACCAAGCTGATCCAAAAGGGCTAGGTACTATGTGATTGCTGTGATTGGTCATCACACAGTACTTGTTTACAGTGCTGACCCATCCCCTTCCCCCTACATCGGGGAAGGAGACAGATCTGGTACTTGTGAATGGAGTGGAATGATGGATCAGCAGCTGCAGACTCATTCATTCTGTTTCATTGACACAAAGATCATTTGTATTAACTCCTTCATGCCCACCGCCTACGCATGATGGATCTTGCTTTCTCCATGTGACTTGTATATTAACCCTTTCACCACCCTTATCCTGCACTGTAGGTAACCATTTTAACCCCTTAACTTTTTTCATCCTCTGTTTATGACCTGTACATTAATGTATCTAGTGCACCATTCTCAAGCTCTGTGTATAACCCCTTCAGTACCAGCATGTTTCTTCATTTCCCAAAAAAGTGGCAAAATATAATATATATATATATATATATATATATATATATATATATATATATATATATATATATATATATATATACACACATCAGATCGCCTTACAGTGTCTACTGGTCATTTTCGTACCATTCTGACATTTTTATTTTACCAGAAAGAGAAACAGGTAATTTTTCTTTATTTTTTTTGTTTTCTAGTAATAAATAAAAAAACTCAACAGTTAATACCCCCCGAAATAAGGCTCTGTCTATAAACAATCATATAAAACCAATATGAATACAAAGTTTGCATAAGGCTCCATGCACACTGGACGTTAAAATAACCTTATAAAAAACGCCAGTAGCTTTGCAGTGAATCTTGTTCTGGGGGTCCCTGGATTATGTAGCGGATATTATCACTTTCTCAAATGTTTTTATCATTTAGAATTGCATTATGTTTTTTTCTATGAATATTTTCTATGAATTACATATGCATGGATTTTTAGTATAATAAACAAATTCATTTTTAAATTTATTGATTTTTTTGTTGCCTTAAAAATCCTATCATTAAAGGTTTTCTATTGTTTTATCTATACAAGGGATGATGGCAACCACATGCCCAACGACATGAGTTACCTATTTTTCAAACTAAAAAAACCTTTATAAATCACTTTAAGCAATTCATCGGGATAACTATAAATGATACTTTACATTGCTCCTTAAAAAGTGTTTCTAAAGCCAATTTTTTATTTCAGCTTTAAATACGGTGGTGATGACTTACAACACCTATACAAATTTTTATTACAGTGTGTGTCCCTTAAATAGATTTACTCACACAGCTTATCATATGGACCACAAGGGAAAAGCCAATATTTTCAGTTGTCACCATAATAGAAACAGAATAGAGGAAATCTTCCAAAGGCAAAACACTTCTTCTGGTGACAATTGTGGATTGGAGTGGATTTCCCTCATCTTGAATACATTTCTTCACCTTCCTGCTCAGTCTACAGTTTAGGAAGTGAAGGGTAATCGATCTAGTGGGACACAGTTGGCAAAAGTCGAAAATTACAGTAGGATTTAATTATTCTCTACTGACCAGGGGTTTCCAAACTACGGCCCTTCAGTTGTTCGGGAACTACAATTCCCATCATGCCTAGTCATGTCTATGAATGTTAGAGTTTTACTTTAAAGTGGGCATTCATGCAAAATTTTAAATGTACCCCTTTTAATTATTTCTCCTCAAGTGTGTAAAGCATTTTATTTTTTGCAGTGGATTACATTTTTTTGGTACCTGCTTCCACTTCCTGATTCCTCGCCTAGGTGAGAATAACATTACCTCAGTCCACCATTCCCCCACCAGTAGCCTCCTAGGATACCATCATACATCCAAGAAGGCTGCAGGACCAGTTGCGAAGCAGGCCCTGTCCTGCACATGCCCTATAAAGAGCTGGTTGTGAGTTACCAGGAAGTCAGAGCTGGCTCTCAAAACTAAGATGGAGGCAAAGAAGAACATGCACTTTGGAAAGCATCGGCTGCGTAGAAGTGTTAAGAGTAATCTTTATGATTAAGCGCATGTAGCGTGAAACTCATCAGCGTTGTTCCCTGTGATGTTTTTGCATTGACTGATTACCAATAAACTTGTTTGGAATTTTCATAGGATTTGATTGTTGCCATCTACTTTTCATTGCATAGAATGCCGCACTGCACTGTATGGAATGGCAAGTATTTGTCTCAGTATTCATAGCTGCTGACTTTTAAATGTTCCTTTCCCCCACTAAAGTCCCTCATTAAATACAGTTAACTTCTCACTGGTAATAATTGTGAGGCTCCATAATGTGCTTTCTCAGAAGAGTAAATTGAGCAATTTGAGGTGAAAATAAAATAGAGATTTGTGAAAAAGTAGAGGGTTTTTATAGCCAAATATCAATTTAGTATGAAAACAAAAATAGTGATTCCAGACATATATGTGTGAACAAAACATTTTTATGAGAAAATGATGAACATACATAACATTTAAAAAATTAAAACATACATCTTAGTGAACTGAACCTTATGACAGAAAAATAAAATTATCTTGAAAAAGATATATAATATATCTACAAGAACCAGAAAAATGCCTTTCAGATTTGTAAGGTTTGTGCCAAAACTTACAAAGTAAGCGTTATGTGATACACGCACATTGTCCAAACCAATGTCTTCCAGCCACATCAGTCAAAATGTCAACAAGGACTGAGACATGTCCACAATAAGACAGGGCTTTCATGACAAGTTTATTCTGAAAAACAGATTGTCTAAAGTCTCATAATATGCTTTGAACAAAGCACTTTAAATTACCAGTATGCTTTGTCCTTGGGGATGAATAATGAGAAGAAAATCTCAAGGCAAAAAGTATAATGTTAAGTTCCATTCACAATGCGGAGTGGGAGAACAGGAAATAGCTCAAGGACATGACTGCCTATAGTTTACTGTATATCCACTTAGACACCTCCACAATCCTTTATTAATTGTTTTTTACAAAGTGCAAAAGTCTTGCAAAAACTTATATTATAATTAAAGCTCAAACACACGTGTGTGTAGCACTAACCCCCGAAAGGAGCTGCTAGTTATTTTTGGGCTTACCGTAACCTTCCGTTCTCCTTGTGACACGTCTAGGGGGATGTGCTGTGGTAGATGGCCCAGTAACTTGAGACTGACAATAGATCCACTTGAATGGATTTTATTTGCAAAAACTCGAACCATTGAACAGCCTTTCAACTTGGGATCAGAGGGTTGGGAAGGAGATTCAGGTACTCTCAATGTCAAAGTCTATAAACAGTAAAGAACTTGCTTACTTTGACTGCATCCAGATAATAGCCATTCGCAGCTGGATGAACACTCAGGTTGGACAGTCCCTCTCTCACAAGGCCTAGCAGCCAACAAGGTGCTTACTCAGGAACAAAGTCTTTGTCACAGACGTTGTTGCAGAACACGTAGGAAACACGTAGGAAACTAAGCTGTAGAACACTTGTAGGATAACTGGATCTTTCAGCCCGCTTGGCAATATCCACAGGCTCTTGTTAAGAAAGCCAAATTCACATGTGGTGTTCTTCTAAAGAGTCCTCCCCTGGAATGCTTGAAGTACAATGGGTCTCTCCCGAACCAGAGACGGCATCCATCCACCTTTGAATTCCCCTTTAGTTTCCCTGCCTCGGGCTAGCCAGCCCCAAGGCATTAAAGTCGGGTGGATCCGCACCCCAGACCAAGAAGTCAGCACATCATACTGGACCGGAACCCCGAACCACGTGACGTCCGTATCTTAAATACCCTCTCCCAGAGGGCACAGCGAGAGGGCCACTCCCACTGACCTGGCTCCGAAAGAGAGTAACTTAGTTCTACGCCTGCCACAAGAGACAGTGCCCCCTATCGCATTCTCTTCAGGAGCCCGCCGCTAAACATATACAATAAATAAATATATATATATATATATATATATATATATATATATATATATATATATATATATATATATATATATACACACACACACACACACACACACACACACACATACACATATATACACACACACACAGTGGTGGACCATCCATAGAGGGTGCTGCCTCCCCTATCCCTGCGTCCGGCCCCCTGATCCACATATTAAGCCCCCCAAACTATGGATTCCAATGTTCGCTGATTTTTGAAGCACCCGATTAGAGCCACAGGCTCTAATAGGCTTAAAAAAAAAGGGTGGCCTTGCTCTCTAATCCCACCCGGCTGTGCAACAATAGCAAATTAATTTTCACACTTAAGTGCCTCCCCGCCAATCAGGAGGAAGGTCGTGAAACCTGTTTCCCCCGATTTGGCGGAAGAGGAGACACAAGCTTGACAAGACACAAACTGCCCACACTCCAGGAGAGGAGGAGTGGACACCACAGCCCCACCACATGAGCAGGTAAGTGCCAGACTGCTCGCGTGGGGGGGTGCTGTCAGTTCACCTGCCGGGGGATTGTTCCCCCCCCCCAAAGTTTTACTGGAGGTAGATAAGTTGGCATATTTACCTTTAAACAAGATCTCACACAGCCCTCCCCCCGCGGCACATGCACACTGAAGACGGGCTGCCCATACGTGGCTCAGGGGGCCATCATGGAGAAACCATTTCCTCCTCCTCTCTCCAGGAACATTAGCTGTCGTAATTATCAGTGCCAGCTGACTGGAGAGGGAGTGGTGTTTAAAACACAATTCTAAGCACGTCCTGTGTCCACCACATTTGGCTGCTGGATGTCAGGATGTGCTGTGTCTATCTTGAGATCTTGGTTAAAGGTAAATATGCTAACTTATATCTACCGCAATAAAACGTCACTGGGAGTGCATATTTTGGAATCATCACTTTTTTGTAAACAGGCCTGAATTGTTCTGATGTTTCACTACCTTTTAGCCTATACGTTATCAATATAAATTGTAGTATATGGCCAACTTACTTAGCTCAAATTCAACAGTGCGATATATACCACCTATGACATATTTATAAATACATGGCTTATTGAAACGTCATATGGAGGAAAAATAAATAAAAAATACTGTCCGTTTGACATTTTCATTTTTACTATTATATATCTAAGTTCTAAAATGGCCTTATAATTGACTAATTATCCCTAAATGTATCATATCCTTTTAGTTGAGATCAGCTCTCCTATAAAACGGAGCCCTTCTCCCATTTTTTTTCATTTTCACCTGCAACATGCAGGTATATACAACAATGCTTACAACAAACACCATTGAAAGACATATTTATTCATAGTGATATATATTTTTTACAAATTTTCAGTTAAACATTTAAATAATATATACTATGTCCCAGAATTATGCCATTTATTGCAGGATCTCTCCACATTGACCCCAAAGTTCCTTTAGGTGTGCCTAAAAAGTCCATCATAGGGGGTTTTCTTGCTCTGGCTCTAATACTGGATGTGGCACCATAAACACACCACTCCTAAACATTACCGCTCCACACATTGAGTGGTCAGAGGAATCTGTGCCACATGGGGTGATTAGGGTGTGCCCAGGCACAATCTGTTCACACGCCTATGGGTAGAATACACAATCTTAATTTTTATGAAAAAATTGCTGTGGTCTCGTTTTTGAGATGAGCTTCTCTCCAAAGTCAACAGATCGATAACCACATAGGCCACTACTACTCTATCACTCTGTGCTACTTTTTGTGGACAAAATTTTCATGGAATACAACAAAAAATCTCAGTGTTATGAAATAAAAATATTTAAATATAAAATGTAAATATATATTCATATATTGCTCCAGGCATACATAAGTAATAAGATGATGAATCAAAAAGAAGCTTGCCACCCTTAGCAAGGGCTTATTTGGCTTCTCTATAAGTCAAGTCTTGGCCTTAAAGAGGAGCTCCAGTTTCCCCCCAAAAAATGTAAAATCAGCTGCTACATGTACTGTAGCAAATTTTTTTCTTCAAAAAAAGTTTTAATTTGGCAATATGTACATACAGAGTAATTATGCATGTTACATAAATTAAACTTTGGCAATGAAAACATAAAAACAGACATGGATATAATAATTAGCCGATTCTGATTCTAGAGCAGACACCTGAGTACAACCATCTTGTCAGACTGTGCGACCTGGGGTTGTTTGGTAATACTTGTGCAATACCTCTCGACACCCTAAGACCCATTAAGTGTAGGTGGTAGAGGTATTTAACCACCGGTCCCATACTTTATTATATTTGGTAGGACAGTCTCTATTAATATACATTTCTTTATATGGGAGACTACCATTGACCTCAGTTTTCCATTCAGCCAGGGTGGGAGGGATCGGTCTCATCCATTTCCTTGCCAGGACTCTGCTGGCTAAGAAGAGTGTTTTGTGTAAGAATATTTTTGCATTTTGTAATTTATCCATTTCAGAGTCAGGGAATATCCCTAATAAACATGGTTTTGGGTTCAAGGTGAGAGGTGAGCCCATGGTATCCTGAAGAAAGTCAACAATTTTCTTCCAGAATCCCTGAATCACAGGACAAGACCATATCAGGTGGAGGAATGTGCCTATATCCTGCACACACATCGAACAGGAGTTGGAGTGATACCTTTTGAACCTGGAAATTCGGAGAGGCGCGAGGCACGATCAATGTAGGATATATATGCGTCAGTCTCTCAGAAAGCTTTGGAGACACTACCTTACAGGTGTCCAGGGCCTCAATCCACTCCTCATCCTCCATTTCACCCACCTCCCTCTCCCAGCATGGTTTGATGTCATATGCTAGTTTTGTGGATGAAGGAGTAATAAGCATGTTGTAAAAGGATGATATGAGTTTTTGGGGATCTGTACTCTTGACTATGGCTATGATAGAGTTAGGGGAGGGTCGTGGGGCTGTATCCGGAAATTGTTACAGCATGACGGCTCTGGAAGTATCTGAAAAAGATAGTATTTGGGAGTGCAAATTCTTCTTGTAGAGTGCGAAATGTTTTACAGAAGATGGTGTAGGTAGTATATTCCTTGTGTACTCCAGATCTCTGAACTAGGGATCTGGGACAATTCAGGTAAGTTTTTATTGTGCCACAGCGGCGTGTAATCATTAAGAGGTGTTATCTCTAATTTATCCATAGCAATATCCCAAACCCGCCTATAATGGTATAAGAGGGTGTGTCTTCCGGCTGATTTTTAATATACAGTAAGGACACTTACCTGTCCAGGGATCCAGCAATGTCCTCTCACAAGCCATTTCTTCGACTTGGCTTTGGGTGCAGGCGCTGGCATCTTAAGTAATGAAAACCAGCAGTGAAGCCTTGCAGCTTCTCAGCCAGTTTTCTACTGTGCGTGTGCGAGCCATGCTGCACTTTGTGAATGGTTCCGCAGTCTGAGACCTGTGATATGTCCCAGAAGGCTGTGGGGGGGGGGGGTCAAACTTCTGGCCCAGATTGTCATGGCGCATCTGTCAAAACCAGGTACCCGCTCCTTCCAAAAAAGTACCAAAATGTGCCAGTGGAGGGATGAAGGATGCAAACAAGCAGAACTTCCCTTTTGGGGTGAAGTTCAGCTTTAAGATCAGTTTGTCCTTAGTATGTACTGTAGTAAGTCGGGGAGTATAGAGATCCTATAACCTAAAGGTTGTGGCATGCTACTAAGGTAAGAGGTGCCTTCTTAGCCCTTGTACACACGGTCGGAGATTCCGACAACCAAATCAGTCGGAGTAATTCCGACGGATTAATTTCCGGAAGAGGTCTGGAAGTGATGTTGCATGCACACGGTCGGACAAAGTTGTCGGAAAATCCAATTGTACATAACGTGATGACGTTATTTTGTTACGACGGGACTACGTTCAGGCTAGTAGCCAATAGCTTTGGTCTAGGAATTTTATCTGAGCATGCATGGCACTTTGTCCGTCGGAGTAGGCTACACATGATCGGAGTATGTCCGATCAGAGCATTTTGTCGGAAAATTTTACCGGCAAGTTGGAAAAGTTGGTCCGTCGGATATTCCGACGGAAACAGTCCGATGGAGACCACACACAGTTGGAATATCCGTCAAAACGGTCCGATAGGACACATTCCGTCAGAATCTCTGACCGTGTGTACAAGGGCTTACATTGGTGGTCAATGGAGAAATGCCCCTAACATTGGGGTCAGTGGAGAAGTACCTACTCTGGTGGTCAGTAAAGAAATCTCTTGTTACACTGCTGTTCAGAGCTAGTCAAATAGTTTGCTGGTGCCAATGGTGGTTACGTACTTTACAGAGGAGTGGCTCTGCTCCTTCTGCATCACTGGCTCTTGCTTTAGTCAGGCAGGGGAGAATTCCACCCCGGACAGCATGCATGCCAGCTGGGTGTCACTATACTCTCCCCAGTCTGTTCAGCAAATGCAATCCCTACTGCCTACACCAGATCCTATCTTTTCCCACTGCCCTACCTTTGGTTTGTCACTGCTCTTAAAATGACTAGGATCCCAGGCTTCAGAAAACAGCATCAATTAACATAAAATTAAATTTGAAATAAAAAGGTCAATTAAAATTGATAGCTATCCCAGAATAAAGCCTTTGAATTAGCTGTGTGGGAGGAACACACATCAGACAGAACGACACATAATGAGTTTGTCCAAAATGCAGCCTTAGAGAAGTCGCTTTCAATTAAAATGATAAATCGTTTTAAAAGGGGCATACAATTCCACACATTGTTCATTCTAACAAATCAGTACTAAGTGCAACACTTAAGAGGTATTAGCTATGGATCAATTATTGTGTGTATGTACTTTAAAGATATGATTTTTAGGTTAACAATCAGAAATAGTAGACCTTCAAAAAGTAGGTAGATAACCGTTTAATTAGCCACTATGGTTATATGCGCTTTCACTCAAAACTTCCCCAGCTTGTATAATAAGAACAAATACTGAAAAATAGGTCAACATACAAGGTTTTCCATCTCATCCATTTTTAACCAAGTAGTTTGCTAGGTTCCAGATTGGTTTCTGAAGTTGTTTTTACCTCATTAGCAGGACAATTATCAAAAGCAAAAGTTGCGTCTTCCTAGAGTTCAAGAAAGTGGCATTTAATGCAGTTATCTATTGATAATATACAAAAAAAAAAAAAGTAAATTTATCTTGAAAATATTAACATAAAAGAAAGCTTATTTTTTCTTTAGATACAATTCTTGTAATCTCTTGCAGAACAAAACTGGACTAACCAGGAAGGGCCAGCATTAGGATAGGGCTTTGCTACATTGCACTATATGTAAAATCTAAAAATGGCTTGCTAAGGAGGAGAAAGCTGAGTAAGCAGATTAGTGACTTAATCAGTGTTGCAAAGCTCCGATGTCCATTCCTCTATCTTAGAGCGCGTTAGTAACCAAGGAGACAATTTTTTATTTTTGTTTTTTAGATAGAGCGAAGTGGGATTAGAACACTTGTCAGGTATGTATTGCTGTCTGTGTCCCAGTTAAGGAAATTCATCCAATTTCTCCCGTTTACCCACATAACCAAAAATGAAAGAAAATCCAAATTTGCGGCTTGTCATCGGAACAAGAATAGAGAAGAAATCTTCCAATTGAGACACTAGTTTAGTTGACCCTGGTGACAACCATGGATTCCCGTGGCTAAAGGGCAGGAAGTGAAGTGATATCTACCCAATGGGACACATATGGCAAAATAAAATGACAGGTCTTAGAACCTTCTAACTGCTCTATCCAAAATAAAAAAAAAGGTTTTGCCCTTGGTTCTACTTTACCTACACTGGAGAGAAGTTGGCTACAGTTCAGCAAAATGTACAGACATTTTCAGGGACCTATATAGCCACTTTAAAAAGGAAGTTACAGATAATAGCAATACAGGAGATATGTCTGCTAATGAATATACAAGATTAAATATATAACAAAATACACAAAAATATAGCAAATAATCAAATAACTTCAAAAGCAAGAGCTCCCTTCTATCCCCTCTGAAACATCCTTCATAGAGGCTGATACTGTCGGCAAACAGATGCTGCCATAAATTCCTTTTTCAGCACTCTTTTCTTTGTAGAAGAGGTAGATACTGAGAAAGTAGTGGTACTTCTCTTCAGAAGGATTTACATGTCATTTCAAATCCCAAAAATCTAGGTCATCCTGAGATCTTGTACAATGCTACCACACTTCACAATTCCCAACATCTGCATTAAACATTTTAAAGGTAGTGCGCTCCACTAAGAGACTCTGCCCTATATTCCTACATCATCAGTTATTTCTCCTGTTGAGACACAAATAATTTATCACTTTAAAATCACTTCCAAACGCAGCAAAGAGCCTTTGCTGTGTATATCCCATTGCAGGTAGATTTGTGAAAAAGGGAAAAGATCACTGAAGTGTAACAAACAATAAAAGGAGAATTAAATAAAATAAGTACACAAAACAGACGTCATAAAATATATCATTAATGAACATTACTAATGCATCAGGAGGATGGCTGCGCATGCTATCATTTCTGAATCAGTATATAACAGGACTTGAGGCCCGTACAAACGATATGAAAATCAGATAGGAAAATTTGTACAACGAGCTATCTGCTGATTTTCGGATCGTTAGTACGGTGCTTTCAACAGTCAATTTGAGACAAAAGCTGGATGTGCAGACTACAAAATTTGTCATATGTGAACTTAATGCCCGATTTTCATTTCATTAGTATGCTTTTCATATGAAAAAAATCGTAAGAGCAAGACTTTGCATGCTCAGAAACAAAAGAATACATAAAACTATTCAACACATGACATCACTTCTGACGTTGCATTCTGTCGTGCGAAAATCTTCGTATTGTTAGTAACCTCTTCACTTTTGACATGAGACTAGCATGCGACAAAAATAGGACGTTCGGTCATCCGAAAATCTAAGCGTGTGAGAGGTATTAAACCAAACATTTTTAGGTGCGTTTTTCTTTGTTATTTCATATTTAACCTATTACAAAATGAGCCCTACCTAGAGCCTCCATTCCTAGATTATCTCATCATCCAATAGGGGCCGATCACTGGAGGGGATTGACAGTACTCCAGAAATCCTCAATATAGCAGCAGCAGAGTTCTCCTCCTCCCGATCTTTCACTGCAGCTGGGAGCATGCAAAGGAATTTGACCACAGTAAAGGGATCCAACAAGAGGTATTTTGGAGAATTGTAAACTCTATGTGCAGTTCGTATGATATACTGTATGGAAAGTCGATTATGAGTTTAAGGTCACTTTATTACTGATGTGCAAATTGCATCAACTCATAGGAAAAATAAGTGTGGGATTTTAGAATAAATACTCACCTAGGTGGATGAAGCATCTGCCCAAAACTGCAGCAGTCCCTCAACGCCTTAGTCTGAGTTCTCAGTGGCTCTCTGCTTGACCCTACCCCTCAAGAAATCACTGGAGAGCTGGGCTGTGGAGGGGATCAGAGCTGCCAATCAGGCATCTGCGTGTACTTTGGCATTAAATTCAGGATCCCTCCAGAGTCTGGAGCCTAGCTTTAGCCCACTGTTGGTTGAATCTCAGTCACAGGAGTGTAGAACGAAGTGCACCCCTGTGACCCATGGAAGAAGTAGCACCAAAAGAGCTTTGGCTCTTCTCCTTTAATTTGCTTTCAGGACACAGTAGGAAAACGAAATGTTTGAAGATATGAAATTGGGTTGGTAGTCATTTAGGGCCTTTTGTGCTTCCTTATTAAGTAGGATGGCAGTTCATATAGGGATTCTTATTCACAGCACTTATATCCACATACTGTGAAGCCTCCATTTATTGTAGCACACCCTGCTTGTGTGTCCCATAATGTCTATTAATGGTATCCTAAGCAACTAAGTAACTTGGTTTTACTAGTGCAGCATGGCCAGGGCCCAGAACCTATTTTGTACACAAGTGAAAAGGCTATACCTCCCCTGTTGCAACTCTATTACTTAGGGCCCTTTGGCACTCCCAATCAAGCATAGTTCAGGCACCCTGATAACTACAGCCTACACTCTTCAGGGGGCCTTCCTTACCAGAAGACAGATTAAACCAATCTTGTGTACTTAAATGGATCGCTAGACTCCAGGCTGCTATAGGTTGTCCAGGATCACATCTCTTCATATACTCTTGTTTATTTGCCTTGGGCATGTGCTTGAAGCTGAGAGAATCAATAGTTACCTATTAACCTTCTCCTTGTTAGCTACATTGTCACTTGGCCATGTCGGGGATGGAGAAGGTGGGAGGCTCTGACCAACCTCATAGCTGGGTTTACAAAGCACAAAGAAAGATGGGACAACATACTACTTTGTCCCTTGGGGGACAGAATAATGAAAAAATAGGTGTCCTTTAATGGCTATTCTTATTTTAGAATGTGAGGCAGCAGGTAACTGGGAAAGCATGTTAAACCATACTTTTAGCGACTCAAAATGAGCACTTACAGGAGTATAAAATTCATCTTTCGAAAGCCTTCTGCTGCAAAACAGATTAATAAACCTACCCTTTTCCACATTCTATTACCGATACAAAGTATCATCATCTATACCAAAAACACATGTAGATTATGCCAAGCATGGAAAACAACTAAATATTTGTTCTGTGAGGTTCCCGGCATGATAATCTGAAGTAAGAAAAGGTTTATACATCTAATTCCTGCTACCAACAATGAAAAAGTGAATGCAGTGTTGGTACTTTATTCATTTTGTGGATAATTTAACTGACACATGTATGTACTTAACAGATCATACTTAAAACAACTAGGTCACTGAAATCATCATGCCTAAAACACTGTTCCAAGAAAATACTAGGGAAGCACCGAGCACAGTTGGAGGTGCAGATAACCAACACACCCAGAAGTGTGCCAGATTTGGAGATTCTTTGGACCATTTTGTGGTGCATTAGAGCAAAGTAATTACAAATGGGTATCAGACTAGGTAAGAATAGTCTCTCTTCAGTTACAAGAGCTTTCTATTTGGATTTTTTTCTTTTCAACAACAGGGTTGCTTACCACTTGCCGACCAGGCTATAGCCGAAAGATGGCTACAGTGCGGTCGGCTTATTCTGGGAGGACGTACCAGAAAAAAATCCATGACCGCTGGGTCCAGGAGACCTGGCGCATCATGGATCATGGTAAATGGCCGCTGGTAGCACCCGTTTACCATGTAATCGCTCCGTAAAATGACAGAGCGATCACCTGTAAACAAATTGGCATCATGTCATGATGCCGGTTCTCCCTCCCCTCTCTGTACCGATCTGTACAGTGCGAGGGGAGAGATCATTTGCAGCAGTGCTGCGAGCTGGATCTGTCCACAGAGCTGCTCAGTGCCCATACTCTAATAAATTTTAACAGAAACAGACTTTTTTAAATCAATTTTCATTCTTTTTTCATTAATAGCGCAAAAAAATAAAAATAAAACAGCAGTGATTAAATACCACCAAAAGAAAGCTCTATTTGTTTGAAAAAAGGACAAACATTTCATATGGGTACAATGTTGCATGACTGAGTAATTGCCATTCAAAGTGTGAGAGCACCGAAAGCTGAAAATTCGTCTGGTTAGGAAGGTGATTTAAGTGCCCAGTGGTCAAGTGGTTAATAATACCCCAAAACAACTGAATATTTTGGTATACAAAGATAAACCAATTAACCTCACTTCGGGGGGGGGGGGGTAAAGAAACAAACTTTACTCCAACTATACATTTCCATCCCCTAAACTTTTGTCCCAGTGGGAGAAAGGATAGACCAAAAAAAAAAAAATCACCGATCAAGGAGACATTAGTAAGAAAAAATCCCTACTTCACTGTACTAAAAAAAAGAGTTTTGATTGATATCTGTTTTCTTTGGAAAGACTGTTCTCACTTCATACCTCCGTGACACGTGTCAGCAGAACAGGAATGAATATATTCCAATCACAATACAAAACCCATTTGTCCTGATTTGATTGTATGCATTGGCACAATAGAGAGTACGCCAAGTATTTAACAGAGGCTCTCATAATAGAGAAGGCAGGAAGTCATATCTGAAAAGATTCCTTTCCATCTTTTAATTAACGACATGGAGCAGCAGGTGGTTTATTTATGGTGGGATAATTGTACACCTGAGGGAAGTGGTCAGATAATGTTCTCAGCTTGCCATTTCTTATACAAATAGCAACCAACCCATCCTTTCTCTCCTCAACCTTATAGTGTCAACTTTCAAAATGTATGAGAGGCAACTGGAAAACAAAGCACAGCGCTCAGTACTTTCAGATATTTAAAATGATACAAGAATTTATAACAATGGCACTTGTAAAATGAAGTGTTTATTGAGGTTACACGTGCATGAGGAAAGCATGTCGCAGGTAGCTTCATGTCTCATGCTTTCTGATGGAAATTAGGGAATTGAAACATTTCTATAAGGCCGCGTACACACGAGAAGATTGTCCGTCCAACTTAGTCCGCTGAAACGTGTTTCAGCGGACAGTCCGCTCGTGTGTGGACTTCAGCGGACTTTTTCAGCGGACAGTCTGGCGGACTAAGTCTTTCGGAATTTCCGTAATACAGTCCGTCCAACTTTGGTTTCAGCGGACAGTCCGCTCGTGAGTAGGCTAGTTGGACGGACTAAGTATGGCGCTTGCTCAGAAAGGATTTACACGGCCGAAGGTTGCATTGCAGTGTATTGGACGTCGTATTTCTAGTCCCGTCGTACGTGCTGTACACGTCATCGCGCAAGCTTTCAACGGACTGTCTGTTCATCGTGTGTGGTCGAGTCCGTTCATTCAAAAAGTAGGACGGACTGTCTGTCGGATTGTCTGACGGACTTAGTTGGACGGACAATCCTCTCGTGTGTACGCGGCCTTAGAAGGAAAGTCTCCTGAAATGTGCAAAATTATATTTAAAAAGGGTTTATAGACAGATTTTTTTTTTTTTTTTTTTTATATTGTTCATGAGAGATGCTAGGGTCAACAATATATTGTATGCATCCGTTTATCTGCAATGTATAGCTGACCCTTCTATACTTTTCCTCTCATTTTGGGTCGATTTGCTAAAGGATTATGCGATGGTTCACTTAATTTAGTGAATAAGGTGAATCTTTGTTCAGTTTCAGTATCTAGTCATGAAAAAACAAAATCCCTTTTTGTTGGTCTTAGACATGATTGGGTATTCAAAGTGAACAATATCTACTCTTAGTAAAATCAATTTAAAAGTTTTTAATTATACATTTTGACTATTTTGAATATTTTCTATGTGGCTAGAGACCAGCCTTTTTCACCCAGTGTACCATGGAACTCATAAGTTCCTCCATGGATTGCTAGGGGATTCCCGAGCAGTGGCAAATTGATATTGCGTTCAATGGTACCTGCATAGGTCTAGAGCCAATGCTGCCTAGCAAAGCCAGTATCATTGGACCACTAAAGCCCCCTTAGCAGCTTTAGCTAAGTAACCATTCACATCAGTGACCTTTTAAAAAAAAAAATATTTACTGGGGGCATCAAATATAAAATGACACATACATTCCTTATTTTTTTTTTACTTATTACTATATCTAAACATACTAATCGTGCTAATGTATTGAGCTGTAGTTATATAAATTTTCAGCAATGGTTCTCTAACCTCTGAAAATTATTTCAAGGGTTACTTGGTGGTAAAGGGTTGAGAAAGGCTGCAATGGGACTTAAAGTAGAACTAAAAGGCTATTTTCTACATTTTGGATAGGGTTATAACCCCTTTCGTTTTTGTTTTTTTGCCATTTGTGTCCCACTGTGGAGTTTTACTTTCACTTCATGTCCATAGCCAAAACAGGAACTAAGAGGAAACCCCTGTAAAAGTGAGGAAATCCCTGTTACCCCTGGTCATGAAAGCTAGCATCCACACTGGAAGATTTTCACTCCTCTTGTTTTGGTGACAACCCAAAAATATGCGAATTTCTTTTTTACTTTTGCCGATTATGGTAAACAAGAAAAATAGAGTACGTGAATCTCGCCAACAGGGACATGGACAATAAAAACCCCAACAGTTGTTCTAATCCTTCTCCATGATATTCAAAACTAAAACAAGTGTTTCCTTCAGTTATACATTAAGACTTCATTCACATGGGGAAACTACATCCATGCCCCACGCAGGGCCATGTTTTACCGATACATATATATTGCAAACATCCCCATGCCAGCAGTCCCATTCATGTCTATTGGGACACAGTAGCTGCACAGACACAGGTGCAGGTGGGTGCTGGTACATGCAGTCACGCGTCATTAAACTCACCCTGGGTGTGTTCAGGGCCATGCATGCACCCACACCCGCATGCATGTCATACTGGGAGCAGGGTCTGGGTCCGTGCGGTCATGTTGTCCCAATAGACATGAATAGGACTGCCAGCATGGAGGTTGTATGGGACACCTGTGCATCCCAGTGCTGATAAAACACAGTTCTGTACAGGGCATGGATGTAATCGTCATGTGTGAACAACGCCTAATAAATCAAATCTCCTACATATTAAAACCAAACTTGCTAGACAATTTTTTTTCCAAAGGTCGCTCCAGGGCACCCTGCATTCTCCCTAAACCCAGGGGCCTGCATATGTTCAAGCCTCAAAGCTCCCAGTAGCCTTGCTGCAACCTTTTTCAAAACAAAAATACATGGATTGAACATCTGGTGGTGCCTAGTCTTAGCTGACAGGGCTTGTTTTATACAACAGCAGAACCAACCCTCCGCCTCTTTCCTTTGCAGGATGAAGACGACTCCATTTCAGCCTTGATCTGCATTTGCAAAGGTTCTGCACGTGATCAACTATGACACCAGCCATTTGAAGCTTAAAAAGTAATTCCACTTTTGTTGAGAAAAAAAAATAAAAAATTCCCTTCTGGCTGATTTATGTGCATAAGGATTTTAATAACCTTTGTTGCACATTCCTACCCTTTGTTAATCTGAATAAATCACTGTGTGTTGGTCTGTGTCCATGTGGGAATGCTTCATAAGCTGCTGCACCTGCAGGGCACAAATGAGGAAAGCTGCTGGGCCTGCATCCTTTTTGATGTGATTTCCTATTAGGAGTATCTCAACAAAAATGACGTTTTCATTGCAGGGCATGTCTGAAATCTGACTTTTATCTTAGAGCAGACTTCTGGAAAATCAGTGAGCCAAATCATACAAGCAGAAAATAATATTTCTGGGGGGGGCATTCTGTGTACAGAAAACCTCCAGGTAGCTATACTGCATTGCATTTTACAGATTGAAATGGAAAGGTAATTTGTAACGACCTTCAATTACAATATGGCTTATTTCGCTATTGTATATGATGTTATATATTTTTTTTATTTACCATTTAAGGCTTCATGCACATAGGGCTTAAAAAACACCTCTTGTATGGGCATTTTACTTTCCATGCACACAAAGGTATTTAGAGGCATATTAAAAAAAGAGTAGTGTTTATAGGTTGAAAAAAATAAAACCCATCGCCAGCGCATTCAGGAGGGGAGCATTTGGGCCTGAAAAAATGCTTGATGTGTCTAAATGATGCGTCTAAATGCATCTAAACATGCCTAAAACACTAAGTGCTTAGTGCTTGAGTGTTTATTCATTCCAGTGGCCAAAATAAAATAATATTTTGGCCAATGGATACCAGAAACACTGAAACGGGTGACACACCTAAAGGCATGTGCAAAACGTGGCTTTAGGCGTATTTTTTAAGTTGCTTTTTCCTGCCAGATATAAGAGGCATTCAGAGGAGAAATTAGAACACCCTGTGTACATGAGGCCTAAAAGTCAATTTGAGAGCCGACATAAGCATATTAGCCTCTGTGACTGTTATCACAGAGGCGATGAAAGTAACTTCTTTGAGAAACTGTTGAATCAATGGCTTTAAAAAAAAAAAAACCCTAAGATCACTAAATAATTTTTTTTCATAAAATTAAACCTATAAACAAACATACATATCTAATTAGATACATTGTTAACAAATTATCAGAGTAATTATACACCATGACCTGGCTAATTACAAAGTCTTCACAGACACAGTAGGTTGTCCTATTAGTACTAGTTCTACTTTGCCAAGTATCCTCTCCCACCCTTTTACGGTTTCTTGGTTTCTCTTCTTTTTTGTTAGACATTGAAAGAAATTCTTATCTTAGGCTGCTTTCACAATGAAAGCGCCGTCCATAAGCGGTAAAGTGTTGCTCGTTTTAGCGGTGCTTTCCCAATGTTTAAGCAGCGTTTTTGCGCTGCTTTTCGGACACTAGTAGGGTGCATTAAACCTCAAAGAAGGGGTTAAAAGCACCCGTGTTGCAGTGCTTCCAAATCGCTTTTTAAATGGGCAGGGCGTTTAGGGAGCACTGTATACAGTGCTCCCAAACTGCCACAAAGATGCTGCTTGCAGGACTTTTCCTAACATCCTTCAAGCACCCTGCCCCAGTGTGAAAAGACACACTGAAATGAATGCGGCAGTTTTCAGGCACTATTTAGGAGGCAATTTGTAGCGCTAAAACACCTCCAAACCGCCACAGTTTGAAAGGGGTCTTAGTTGTGTAGCACCCTTGTCCTAAACAGGGCTGCTAGTAAATCTAGTTGTGCTAGGTGGTAACTAACCTGGCTATTATGTAGTATTTGATCCACTGGTTTCTGTCCTAAGCTTGAGTTTAATTTGTAGTCTCTTTTCTGTCAATAGGTGGCACTGTTGCCTTTGGCATTGGGATGATGGATTACAGTGAAGTCAGGTGATGAGTAAATATGTTGTCTCAGCCAATTAGCAGGAGTTTCCTTTGGCCACTTTGCATGCTGGGATAAACTATTTATTTGGAAGAAATCAGGTGATCAGGGTTCTTACTACCCAGACTGTGGCCTGGGTGGATGTGTGTGGAGCAGCAGCAGGAGGTGTAGGCCTGAAGCCTGAGGCCTAGCCACGTGTAAAGGGGCTCAGCCTGAGGGGAGCCTGATCATTGCCGGAGGTAAAGGAGAAGCAGTGTCCAGAGGGATGACCAGTCCTTTTACCGGATCCAAGCGCAGAAAGGATGGAATTCTGAAGGAGTACCAGAGCAGACGCTTCACTAGTCGGGGACAGTGAAGTAATTGGGAAAGCTTCAGTAGAGACTCATCCAGCAATACAGTGGGTAGCTGACTGTGAGCAAAGTTTGAAGAAGGAGTACAGTGGGTAGTTGTCAGTAAAGCTTGAAGAGAAGTACAGCGGGTAGCCGTGAGTCAAGCCTAAGGGATCCAGCAGGTAGCGGAGTTCAGGAACCCAGCGGGTAGCATGGGTGAAGCTTGAAGAACACAATGGGTAGCTTTGTGTTGAGCTTGAGGGATCCAGCAGGTAGCTGGGAGTCCAAGAAGTCCAGTGGGATACTGCGAGCTGAGCTTGAAGAACATAGCGGGTAGCTGTGAGTGAAGCTTGAGAAGTCCAGCAGGTAGCTGTGAGCTAAGCTTGAAGATCTAGTGGGGTACTGTGAGTGAAGTTGTTGCCATAAGAGACAGCAGTTGCTACAAGATACAGATCGCTGCATTAAGTTTAAAGGCCCTTTTCTGTATTGCTGTCTGCCTAGTTCTGTTTCTGGTCTGCGGAGTCTGCCAAGTTGCTATTGCCTTGCCAAAGGGTGTCCTGTGCCCTACCCCCCTCTCCCCCTGGTCTTAAGAGAAATAAAATTGTTGTTCATTTTTAAAAAATGATTGGCGTCCATCTTTCCCTACACCCACTATGCCTAATAACCTGCACCCCGAGGAGGAATGTCAGCTCTCCCCGACTCTGGGGGTCACCATCAGGCCTTTAGAGGTTGGGGAGACCGCTATAGTTGTTATTTTAGAAATGTATTTATTAATTAATTATGATTGGATTCCTAAACGATTCTCTGCACAACAGATATATACATAAATATTCAAACAAATCAAAAATGAGATGATTCTCCGGATTCGATCATCACTAAACATGGGCCCATAGCCTGGATCAAAGGGCCACAGGTTCAAATGTTTCTACTCTACTGATTTCAATACTGGTATAAGTCTTACATGTCTGGTGCACCATAAAAACAGAGTAAAGCTTGTAAGAACAGAAGCATAAGAATCAAGATTAGTCACATTCAACTCCTCAGTTGAAGAAGCTACTTTGATGAGTAGGGAAACGTCTTCACTTTCACAGAGCAAGTCCAGTAAAATGTAACTAATTACAAGGTACAACGTATACCTCATCCTGGATAATGGGAGTTTTCGCACACAACAGAAAGCTATCCTATCATTACCAATTCTACTTTGCTATACAGTTACACACGTAGGATGAAAACAAACCCCGCCATGTATTTACTTGTCAATCCAACCATACCCAAAGTTCAGATTTTAAACTACCTACTGTATGTATAAGCTTACTGTATCTTGTAAATTTTAATACCCAGACATTTGCTGAAAGCACAACATGGTCAAATCTTTTAGATGTGACCGTTCATATGAAAATCTGCCATGGATTAAGTAAACTAGACACCTGAGCCTGCTGACATTAATGACTAGTATGCCCCATTATGGCTTACAATGAAGATTGTCTTCTTATTGGGCTGACTAATCACCAACGTCAACAGGCTTTGGGTTTATGTCAATGGCATCGGTTTGAGATGCTTCTGCTGTCATAATTTATTAACAGGTGCAGTTTGCCTGCTTCACACAAATTTTATATTCTCGTACTCGTGTATGGGAATTCAAACCCCACTTGAAGCAAACAAAAGCCAGTTAACACAGACTTGAACACTCTTTAAATATCTCTATACATTTAATAGACAAGGAAATAAATTAAACACTCATATTAAAAAGGAGGGGGAAGAGGGAAAGACCAAGATGAGAAGGGTCGAATTGTATATGTATAAGAATTTTTAAAGCTCCGGCTTGTCTGCCACCTCCTCCCTCCACTGCCACATTTGGCACCTAGTCTTGGTTTTGACAGGTACCCGCCCCCACTTCCAGGTGAGTTTACCGCGAGTAACACAACCGGAAGTTTGGCCCTCCCTCTTCCTTCCCCTTGCCGCTGGGCCATTCACAAAGCACAGAGCGATTCATGCAATTATCCCTTAGTCGACATGAGGGCGGCAGCACCAGAGAGCCGATTCAAAAATCGGCTCAGGTGAGGACACCGTTGGATTCGTGGACAGGTAAGTGCCCTAATATTAAGACTGGGTTCACACTATATTCAGATGTAGCTCACGGGAGGGGTCCGATATTTCCCCAGTCACCGTTTCAGGTCCGATTTCAGCCCAGGGCAAACAGACAAAAAGACGCACAGTACTCTTGTGCAAATTCACAACAGAGATATGTGAACCGGCTCAATAGAGAGCCGATCAAAACCTCCTGCTATTGCGAATTGGATGAGGGTAATCCAATCTGCCATAGTGTGAACCAAGCCTAAAAGTCAGCAGGAACAGTATTTTTTTTTTTCTTGCAGAGCCTAGAGCTCCGCTTTAAGGAGTAAAAACTTTTTACATACAGTATTTGTAAACATAATAAATAGACATATAGAATAAACTATGCTACTTTATTTATATCTTTGAGCAAAGTAAACCTGGTATAGCTTGACATCAGATATATACCCAGTTTTAACCTATATCTCAGTTGTCACTTTTATTTCCAGCTGCTGTTAGAAGGGGTGGTACAGTTGCATCTTTACTGGAATGTGTATGATATCGCAGTTAATGCAGTAGCTTAATTAAATTAACTATGGGTCGCTAACATGAAAAGGCTGGTGTCTATCAAAAAAAAGCACTATATTTTATCTGGTTTAATTATCTAAAAAGGAAAAATTCCAACCCATGCATTTTATTGAATAAAGAAACATATAAAAACCAGCATCCATATAGTGACCTAGTTCCTCACTAGGTCACCGTTGCTGTTGTGATAACACCCATTTGAGGCGGCTTATTATGTACATACTTAATCATAATCTGACACCAAAGCAGAGCAGAAGTATTCCCTTTCAGACTTAATTCATCTAGATATGATGTTCTGAGACCAATATGGACAACAAGAATAATGCCATCAATATATATGTATTTGGTGCATCTTGCAGCTCAAACAAACCATGAACTTCCACACATTTCTCAGGGTTAATTTAGGTGATTTACAATTTAAAAGTTACTAAAGCTATTAGATTTCAGCCACAGGTGAACTTTAAACCTTCTTGATGCAGAACATTGTAGACACTTTGGAAGAGTCCCAAATGTTGGAGATATTTAATGTGCAATAACAGAGAATCCCTAGATATGGCTAATGCAGATGAGCACCCTTTCAACTTTTGCACCAACCTATTGGCCTTCAGTTTGAAGTGTAAGTTTTAAGTCACAATCCGAATCCAACAAAGGGTTGGTATTCCCTCCTCCCCCAAGCCCCACTTGCCAGCACTGGAGGCCTGAGCAGCCAATTGCAAAATATCAGCGCTGTCATGAAAGGAAGGAAAGTGGGTCATATGTTCCTCTTATACCTAGATGTAAAGGGTATGTCATTTTGCAAATTAAGCAGCCGGGGAGCAAAGTTTAAACAGATGCAGCAACCAGTATGAAACCGTTTTTCCCATTTTAAAAAGGAGGAGATGGTCTGAGAAGGGAGATTTATGAGAAACTATGGATTTTGCGGTTGTCAAAATGTAGCCGAGGCGTAAATATTATCATTGCTCATTCTGCAACTTGGGTGAAATTTGATTGGAAAAAAAAAAAAAACAAAAAAAAAAAAACACATCCACTTAATGGTCTTTGTATTCGTTCTTTTTTATGGTTTTAGAATGTAATTATGTTAATTTGACTTTTTTTTTCTCTCAAAAAATGTATATAAACGAATGCAAATAGATGTTAATAGTTTGGCACTAGAACAGACCCAGCACAATTAAAATGAGCTTTGCTAACCCTTTGGAGTGATTTAAAGCCCTTTGCACTTCCAAAAATGACCTCAATTGTGGCTCTCCTACTGCCTGCAATACATTTTGTCACAATAGAAAAAATTTAATCAAATCTGATATTTGCGCCAACTTTTAGGGACATGAATATTTTTATAGGCAGAGGGCAGGTCTGATTTTAACATACTGTATGTTCATGCATGAAAATTTTTTTTTTAAATCTTGAGGGTACAGTAGCTGTAAGATATGTGCAGGCAGCTTATCATAGGCGTGTACACAGGGAGTGCCAGGTGTGCCTGGGCACACTCTAATCACTCCACGCAGTGCAGTTATCCCTACTGCCCTGGCCCCCCCATAGCACTGCCGGCTTCCTTCCTCTTCCACTGGTTGCTGCTGTGGGCACACACAGGGGGATGTTTTAGAACGAGTGGGGGAAGAGGTCCCTTTTGTGAATGAACACAGCGAGTGATCAGTACCATGTGTTTGAGTTTTGGAATGCACACCCTAATGCAATAGGCTGCACACACCTATGCAGCTTATGCTATCAGATATTTGGTAGCATTGTCAGTTTTAGCGATTTATACTTGGCTTGGTTTAATAGCTAAACCAGCAGGTATCTTCGGAGAACTATTACTTAGACTCCTTTAACAGTGCGGGAGTTTTTCAAGCGCTACAGCGCTAAAAATAGTGCCTGCATATCGCCTGAAAAAAGCGGCTCCATTCACACTGAAGTGGTGTGCTGGCAGGGCATCACAAAAAGTCCTGCCAGCAGCTTCTTTGGAGCTGCTGGCAGCTGCTCCCCATTGAAATCAATGGGGCAGTGCTGCGATACCGCCTGCAAAATGCCACTCCAGCTGCGCCTAATAGCGCTGCTAAAACGACGGTAAAGCGGCACTATTTTTAGCGTCAGCTTTACAGCTGACAACCGGGGCGGCTTGGTGTGAAAGAGGCTTAGGGTATGTGATCTTTATTACTCTACCAAGTTCTGCAGGTATACATGAAAACGTCTGGCCTACATTCAGTTATTATATAGCAGCTTTTGCATTTTAGCTATAAAAGCTAAAAAGCTTCTTTGTGACCGCCTGTGCTGCAGAGTATGTGCATTACCATAGACCATTCCTGTTCTCTAATTCTATATAAAAAGAGGGTAATCTTAACAATGGTTTATCCAAAACTGATTTGATTGCAAGCCTTTAAGATGCTGAAGCAGATTTCACATTTTTTGCAGGTTTCTGCAATGTTATTACTACAGAAGATATTTGAAGTATGCATTATTTTTTAAGTCTGTTCCACTGTAATAAACAGTTAACGTTAAAAAAAAAGTACAACACTTCGAAACCTGCTAAATTGTAAGCAATAAGCAAAGCAATGATTCTAAGATGGGTCTGTTGACAGGTCACGTGACCAATGCTGAGGCATCAGTGGGGTTGCCTCTGCCAAAAGGGTACAGTTCAGCCAGAGCTGATGACAGGACTCAGGTCACACATGATAGTCCTGCAAGAGGGCACCGTAGATGCCATTTAACCAGTGCATTTTGACTTTAACTTGTGGGCTACAGAAGTATTTACTTGGTAGTGAGTTTTTCACGATTGGTGCACCTTAAAAAAGGACTATTGCACCCTTATACTTAAAATTCTTAAATAGCTAGGCACCACTTTTTTCTGAAATAACTTTTTTAACCTAAAACGTTTTAAAAAGCGTATTTTTTTTTTTTTAACAAAGAGGGTTGTGCAGGAAGCCCCAGTATAGTAAAGCATAGTAAACGTAGGACTTTGAAGCTGGCAGATAGAGGACTGTGATGCAGAGCATTACCAGGAACTACAAGTTCCAGCAACATGCTGGTGTTCATCTGCCTGTGGAAGGAACCACCATTCTTGTGTTCTGCCGCTAAGACTGGACATGCCAGCATGCAGTGTGGTGGCGCGTCCATTTGTAGTTGGATTCAGTAGTGTGCATGCAAGGGTGAAACTGCTGCTCTAAAGAGTATATGCAAAAGCAGTGTTGTCACCCTTTCAGAGTGTGAGATTCTTCCTTTTAAAAAACAATTTTCTCTGAAGCAAGACAGATACAGAAAAGGATAATGCCGCGTACACACGATCGGAATTTTGGTCTGAAAAAGCTCTGATGGTTTTACCGACACAATTTCCAACGGGATACCGCTCAAGCTATCTTGCATACACATGGTCACACAAAAGCTCTCTGAGCTTTTGAACGCGGTGACGTACAACACTACGACGAGCCAAGAAAATTAAGTTCAATGCTTCCGAGCATGCATCGTTTCCCAGCATGTGTAGGAATTTTGCATGTCGGAATTTATACAGACGATCAGAAATTCCGATTGGAACTTTTTCCAACCGAAAAATTGAAAACATGCTCTCAATCTTTTGCTGGCCGAAATTCCGCCAGCAAAAGTCCGTTGGAGCATACACACGATCGCATTTTCCGACCAAAAGCGCTCATCGGACTTTTGCTGGCAGAATTTCCGACCACGTGTATGGGGCATAAGACTATTTTTCCATCAAGAGATTTCAGTTACATTTTCACATGGAACTGAACTAAAAAAAAAAAAAAAAAAAAAAAAAAAAAAAAATTGTGGTATAGGGAACATCTAGAAATATTAATTGTGCCTAAACACTACCCTGAAGATGTACCATTTTGTTTGAATTTCTACCAAAAAATATCAGTATACTTTCTTATATGTGAGGGTACCTACAGACTCATGTCTGTATATCTACAGTGTGAGATCTAAGGCACTGCTGCCTCTGACTACTAGTCTCAGTAGGCTTGGAATGAGATTCTGTGACATCTCTACAGTGCTCTTCACTGTACTCCTTGCTGGAGACTCAAACGTGAGGAATCAAAGCCCTGCCTCTACCAAAATGGCTGCCTCCACACAGCGAGACACAAGGCAGAATAAGACACGGTAAACTAGTAATGAACAAAAATCAACTGAAGGGAGACTGCAGGCAATTGTGGTTACTAGTCTTTGCCCTCTACATGTCCTTTTGGTGCATACATTTGCCAACACAAACCAACTTCCACAGATGACTAGGTACTTTAATCCAACAGCCACGGTTCCACTGTTTGTTTATATACAGCACATCAAGTCTTCACTGTCCTGGCTGCTCCTGCAAACTGCAGTCCAAAAGACTTCTATGGGACCATCTCTAAAAGTCTCTAGCCTTGGGACACAAATCCATAGAGATCCATGTAGTGGTAATGTGCAGACACAGGCAGGACAGGTGAAGATTTAAACCACTGGATGTAACAAAACAGTAGAAATGTGTCAAAAAAGCATAACTGCACTTTAGAAGAAGTGTGTTACTGGCTATATTATGATTTGGAGTTAAATACAGCTTTAAGTAGAGATACATTGGCCTGGCAAGTAACACGCTTATAGTGATTGTAAATGGAAACTATAGCCTTTTATTTAGGTATATATTAGTACGTCGGTTTAACATGTACTAAAACTGAAACGAAAGCCCCATAAACACCATTCGATTTTCTGCAGATTTTTGTCTTTAGATTTACCAAAACCACGTAGTGAAAGAGCCCGCCTGATTTTATACAAATTTAAACTCTTAGGCTAGGTTCACATTGCTGCGATGCGGGAACGCTGCGAATCCGCGGCGTTTTCCCGCATCGCACACCTCCCGCCGGCAGTTCACACTGCCCTATGCGGACGGCTGGGGGTGTCAATGTTATGTTAATGACACCCCCAGATCCGTCGGCATATCGCAGTGCGATCTGCCGACTCGCACAGGAATCGGATCGCATGGTGTGAACCCCCATGCGATCCGATTCCGTTGCGGACCCAAAAAAGGGTCCCGTGCGAGTTTGCTGCGGGACCGCTGCGAGTTCAGCCATACTATCTGTATGGCTGTACTCGCAGCGCTACGGAGATCGGATGTGATTTGCTGTGCGAATCACATCCGGTTCTCCCCCCGCAGCAGTGTGAACCCAGCCTTAGGCTGGATTCACACCTATGCAGTTTTAGTGCTTTTTGCATTTTGCAGATTTGCACTACAGTCCATTTACCATCGTTTCCTATGGAACACGTTCTGTAGTACAAATCTGCAAAAAGCACTAAAATTGCATAGGTGTGAATCCAGCCTTAAGGTTTGACCTCATATTACATGGTTTTGGTAAATCTGAAGACAAAAATCTAATAGTGTGTATGGGATCTAAGCCTTAAAATGCATATAGTAAGCAAAAACTACCTACCTAGGGCCTCAGTTATTCTTACGGGCATAGGTGCACCACCATTCACTCCCACTTCTCAGTAATCTGGGAACCCTTGGCTTCTTTCACACTTAGCCCCTGTACACACGGTCGGACATTCTGCCAACCAAATCCATTGGATTTTGTCCGACTGATTTTGTCCGACGGATTGTGTCCGAAACTGTTGCATACACACGGTCGGACCAAGTTGTCGGAAAATCCGATCGTTCAGAACGTGATGACGTTATTTCGTTATGATGAGACTACATTCAGGCTAGTAGCCAATAGCTTTGGTGTAGGAATTTGATCTGAGCATGCGTGGCACTTTGTCCGATCAAAATTCTCTACACATGATCGGAGTATGTCCGATCGGACCAGTTTGTCGGAAAATATTTCCAACAAGTTGGAAAATTGGGTCCGACGGATATTCCGACGGAAACAGTCCGATGCATACCACACACAGTCGGATTATCCGACAACACGGTCCGATAGGACACATTCCGACGGATTCTCCGACCGTGTGTACAAGGGCTAAGAGGTATTGTTTACCACTAGTGATGGCCGAACGGTTCGCCCGGCGGTCGTTTCGCGGCGAATTTCCGACTTTCGCCGTCCGCGGGTTCGAACGCCTTTTTCCGTCGTTCGCCCCGGCGGACTTACGTGTTTAATGTATACAAGAACTTTAACCTTTCGTGACACGTTTATCATGTGTTACAGGACAACCAATTGAGACATGACAGCTCATGGACACTTGGACATTCCCCCTAACCTATAAATACACCCGATCCGGTGGCCATTTTACATTCTTTCTTCTGTCACTGTAGGGAAAGGATCCTGTGTGGAGTAGGGACAGAGAAAACGCTAGCTATTTGGTACACAAAAGTTCTTTTCAGGACTGGTATAGGTGTTAGGTCAGCAGCCTGAGTTTCTTTTGTCAGTTTAGATAAAGGGACAGAGCGCTGTATGCTGCTATTTTAGGGACAGCTCAGCCAGATTAGTCTTTCTTCATCATCATCATCATCATCATCATTAGCTGTTACTATCAGGTCCACAAAAGAGCTGTTCCAGCTAATCGTTCCAGCCTACTCTTTTTTGCCAATTTGTATAGGGACAGGCAGGAAGCAGTGTGTCAGGCAGTGAGGATAATTTTAAAGACTTGCTGTTACTATTAGTTCCACAAAGGTTCTTTTCAGGACTGGTATCAGTGGTACGGTAATAGGCTTGTACACGTATAATATTCTTTCTTCCAAATATAGAAAGAATATTATACTTGACTGCTGCCCTTCTGCTGCAGTCTGCTAATCATTCACAACTCACTTGTTCCACAAAGCTCTTTATCAGGACTGGTAACTTGGTCTGTCTAGGGTGCTACGGTACATAGGCTTGGGTGCGGTACAGTCTGCTGTTCTGTAAGGACCGCTATCGGTCCACAATACATAGGGTTGCCGTGCACTACTGCTGACCGCTGCCCTATACTGCAGCAGTCCTTCATTGGTATAGGGACTGACGTACAGTCTGCTAATCACTAACACACAACCTGCTTGGTCCACAAAAGTTCTTATAAGGACTGGTAACTTGGTATAGGGTGCTACGGTACATAGGCCTGAGTGCGTTACAGTCTGCTGTTCTGTAAGGACCGCTATCGGTCCACAATACATAGGGTTGCCGTGCACTACTGCTGACCGCTGCCCTATACTGCAGCAGTCCTTCAGCGGTATAGGGACTGACGCACAGTCTGCTAAACACTAACACACAACCTGCTTGGTCCACAAAAGTTTTTATAAGGACTGGTAACTTGGTATAGGGTGCTACGGTACATAGGCCTGAGTGCAGTACAGTCTGCTGTTCTGTAAGGACCGCTATCGGTCCACAATACATAGGGTTGCCGTGCACTACTGCTGACCGCTGCCCTATACTGCAGCAGTCCTTCATTGGTATAGGGACTGACGTACAGTCTGCTAATCACTAACACACAACCTGCTTGGTCCACAAAAGTTCTTATAAGGACTGGTAACTTGGTATAGGGTGCTACGGTACATAGGCCTGAGTGCGTTACAGTCTGCTGTTCTGTAAGGACCGCTATCGGTCCACAATACATAGGGTTGACGTGCACCACTGCTGACCGCTGCCCTATACTGCAGCAGTCCTTCAGCGGTATAGGGACTGACGTACAGTCTGCTAAACACTAATACACAACCTGCTTGGTCCACAAAAGTTCTTATAAGGACTGGTAACTTGGTATAGGGTGCTACGGTACATAGGCTTGAGTGCGGTACAGTCTGCTGTTCTGTAAGGACCGCTATCGGTCCACAATAGATAGGGTTGACGTGCACCACTGCTGACCGCTGCCCTATACTGCAGCAGTCCTTCAGCGGTATAGGGACTGACGCACAGTCTGCTAAACACTAACACACAACCTGCTTGGTCCACAAAAGTTTTTATAAGGACTGGTAACTTGGTATAGGGTGCTACGGTACATAGGCCTGAGTGCGTTACAGTCTGCTGTTCTGTAAGGACCGCTATCGGTCCACAATACATAGGGTTGCCGTGCACTACTGCTGACCGCTGCCCTATACTGCAGCAGTCCTTCATTGGTATAGGGACTGACGTACAGTCTGCTAATCACTAACACACAACCTGCTTGGTCCACAAAAGTTCTTATAAGGACTGGTAACTTGGTATAGGGTGCTACGGTACATAGGCCTGAGTGCGTTACAGTCTGCTGTTCTGTAAGGACCGCTATCGGTCCACAATACATAGGGTTGCCGTGCACTACTGCTGACCGCTGCCCTATACTGCAGCAGTCCTTCAGCGGTATAGGGACTGACGCACAGTCTGCTAAACACTAACACACAACCTGCTTGGTCCACAAAAGTTCTTATAAGGACTGGTAACTTGGTATAGGGTGCTACGGTACATAGGCCTGAGTGCAGTACAGTCTGCTGTTCTGTAAGGACCGCTATCGGTCCACAATACATAGGGTTGCCGTGCACTACTGCTGACCGCTGCCCTATACTGCAGCAGTCCTTCATTGGTATAGGGACTGACGTACAGTCTGCTAATCACTAACACACAACCTGCTTGTTCCACAAAAGTTCTTATAAGGACTGGTAACTTGGTATAGGGTGCTACGGTACATAGGCTTGAGTGCGGTACAGTCTGCTGTTCTGTAAGGACCGCTATCGGTCCACAATAGATAGGGTTGACGTGCACCACTGCTGACCGCTGCCCTATACTGCAGCAGTCCTTCAGCGGTATAGGGACTGACGTACAGTCTGCTAAACACTAATACACAACCTGCTTGGTCCACAAAAGTTCTTATAAGGACTGGTAACTTGGTATAGGGTGCTACGGTACATAGGCTTGAGTGCGGTACAGTCTGCTGTTCTGTAAGGACCGCTATCGGTCCACAATAGATAGGGTTGACGTGCACCACTGCTGACCGCTGCCCTATACTGCAGCAGTCCTTCAGCGGTATAGGGACTGACGTACAGTCTGCTAAACACTAATACACAACCTGCTTGGTCCACAAAAGTTCTTATAAGGACTGGTAACTTGGTATAGGGTGCTACGGTACATAGGCTTGAGTGCGGTACAGTCTGCTGTTCTGTAAGGACCGCTATAGGTCCACAATAGATAGGGTTGACGTGCACCACTGCTGACCGCTCACCTATACTGCAGCAGTCCTTCAGCGGTATAGGGACTAAGAGTTTTGTCACAGGGTCATTTAAAAAATGACATGCAGAGGAAGAGGCAGGCCCTTCCGCAGGGGTGGTAGGGGTAGGGCAGGAGCAACAGGCTTGAGCCAAAGTGGGAAGTTGCAGAAGGTGCGTTCAATTACTTTAAAGGATGCACCAGACTTGGTTGAGTGGCTCGCTCAGCCTTACTCTTCTGCACCCTCCTCATCCTCTCGATCTGCACCCTCTTCTTCACTCTCTGCTATGTGCACCCCCAAAGACACTACCACCAACAACACGACCACCACCACCACCACCACATACCTTCCGCTTGAGTCACTGGAATTATTTTCCGATCCATATCAAGAGGACATTTCTGATGCGCAGCCACTCTTGGTATTGGATCAGGAAGAGGAGGTAGCAACAAGCGCTACTCAGCAGTCTGACGCCAGTACCCAGATCAGCCCAAGGAGGAGGTTGGTCCCCGGTGTTGCTGCCTACTCCGAGATCTCTACTTATAGCGGTGGGGAAGGTGACGTTGATGATGACGTGTCTAGTGATGTCACGTGGGTGCCCACAAGAGAGGAAGAGGAGGGGAGTTCAGAGGGAGATATGGACCAGCAGATAGGGAGGAGAAGCAGCAATGACTTACATTGCACAGCAGGGACAAAGCAGACTGCAAATGTATCAGGAGCGAGTCATCGACCATGTACGGTCACATCTGGCGCTCCCAGGACACCGGCACATGGCTCCGCAGTGTGGGCTTTTTTTAACGTGTCCGCTGCTGACAATAGCGTTGCCATCTGCAATCTTTGCAGTCAACGCGTTAGTCGCGGTAAGCCCAATACTCACCTAGGGACGACCGCCTTAAGAAGGCACATGAGCAGCCATCACCGAGCCCAGTGGGAGCAACGGAACACACAAAGCCACACTGCAGGCTCTCACCGTCCAGCCTCGTCTTCTACTTCTCCTTCTCCTCTCTCCTCACAATTGTCCTCCACTCCACCTTCCATCACGCCAAGCTCACATTTTTCTGCAAAAAGGCAGGCTTCCGTGGGCCTAATGTTTGAGCGTAAAAAAATGATGACGCCGGATAACCCTCTTGCCCAACGGTTGGCGGCTGGCTTGTCAGAACTCATAGCCCGCCAACTACTGCCATATAAACTGGTGGACTCGGAGGCCTTTCGCAAATTTGTGGCCATTGGAACACCACAATGGAAGGTCCCAGGAAGGAAGTATTTCTCAGAGAAGGGCATCCCAGAGCTATATGGCCATGTTCAGCGGCAAGTGAATGTATCTCTGGCACACAGTGTCGGTGCCAAGATACATCTGACCACAGACACGTGGTCTAGCAAACACGGGCAGGGAAGGTATATCAGTTTTACTGCCCACTGGGTGAACCTTCTGACGGCCGTCAAGCATGTAACCCGTGGCACCCGTGTAGATTTGGTTTTACCGCCACGGATTGCATGCAGGCCTGACTCTTCTTCTCCTCCTCCTACTCCATCCTCCTCCCTCTCCTCCTCAGCTGCCTCCTCCTTTTCCGCTGCTAGCGTCTCTTCCACTGCACCGCCCAAGCTCCCCAGAACCTATTCCACATGCCAGGTGAGACGTTGCCATGCCGTGCTGCGTCTGTTGTGCCTGGAAGCAAAGAGCCACACTGGCCCGGCACTCCTTTCAGCTTTGCGTTCACAGGCAGATGAGTGGCTAACACCGCTCAATTTGACAGTTGGTAAAGTGGTGTGTGACAACGGTGCCAATCTGCTTAGCGCATTGAAACAGGGCAAAATCACGCACGTGCCGTGCATGGCACACGTCTTAAACTTGGTCGTGCAGCGATTCCTTGTCAAATACCCTGGGGTCCAGGACATCTTGCGGCAGGCAAGGAAAATCTCGGCCCATTTCAGAAGATCTTACACGGCCATGGCTCGCCTTGCTGACATTCAGCGGCGACACCATCTGCCGGTCAGACGTCTTATTTGCGATTGCCCGACGCGATGGAACTCAACCTTCTATATGCTTGATAGGCTGCTCCAGCAGAAACGTGCAGTTAACGTCTACCTGTATGAACTCTGCGAAAGAAACGGTTCTGGGGAGCTGGGTTTTTTTTCACCGCGCCAGTGGCTGCTCATGCGCGACACATGCAGACTTCTGCGGCCATTTGAGGAGATCACCAAACTGGTCAGTCGCAGCCATGGCGCCATCAGTGACATGGTACCTTATGCCTTCTTTCTGGAGCGTGCATTGCGTCGTGTCATTGATCAGGCTGTGGAGGAGCAGGAGCGGGAAGATGAGGAAGTCGCAATGCTGGATGAATTCCCAGGGGGGGCTACTCTATCTGAGACAAGTCAACAACAGGAGTCTGATGAGGAGTCAGAGGAGGATGGTGCCGGGGCGGATGAGCAGGAGCAAGAAGAGCATGCTTTAAACCTTTCTGGGATCCCTGTTGTGCGAGGATGGGGAGAGGAGAATGAAGAGGACGACATTATCCTGGATGATGAGCAGGAGCCAGGCCACCACACCGCTTCCACTTTAGTGCAAATGGGGGCCTTCATGCTCCAGTGTTTTAATAGGGACCCCCGTATAAAAAGCATGAGGGTCAAGGACCAGTACTGGGTGGCAACGTACTTAGACCCCCGGTACAAACACAAAATGGCGGAAATGTTACCGCCGTCGCAGAGGGCTGTCAGAATGCAGCACTTCCAGGCCTTGCTTCGAGAAATGCTGCATTCTGCTTTTGCGTGCGCTGGCAGAGGAGCAATTCCCACTCCCAGAGAAGGATTTGCGGGTACCAATCCAACAGCGCCTGCAAGAAGAGGCCGGTTTGAAGATGTGTTGGTGACTTCGGATATGAGGTCATTCTTTCAGCCGACCCATCGACAGGTGTCATCCGGATCCAGCATCAGGGAACGCCTAGACCGTCAGGTGTCCGACTACATTGGGTTAACGGCCGATGTGGACGCTCTGAGGAGTGATGAACCCCTAGACTACTGGGTGGGCAGGCTTGACCTCTGGCCAGAGCTTGCCCAATTTGCAATCGAACTGTTGGCTTGCCCCTCATCCAGTGTCCTGTCCGAAAGGACGTTCAGCGCAGCAGGGGGGATTGTGACCGATAAGCGTACTCGCCTAGCTCACCACAGTGTTAACTACCTCACATTTCTAAAAATGAATGAGGCATGGATCTCGGAGGAATTCAACACATGTGATCAGTAGACCATGTATATGTCTATAAACAATTTTTGGAATCAAGCACACAGACCTTCTTAATTCATTTGGCTCACTTCCCTGACCCAAAAAAGCACACCGTACTATATGCCCCTACCCTCCTCTTTGAAGAGGTTGAGCGGTGTCATATTTCTACTGGGGCTGCTTATTATGAGGGGTTCCCACCATCCCTGTGCTGTGCTGACTTCCTCCTGGGTGTTCTTATTATGAGGGGCTCCCACCATCCCTGTGCTGTGCTGACTTCCTCCTGGGGGTTCTTATTATGAGGGGATCACACCATCCCTGTGCTGTGCTGACTTCCTCCTGGGGCTGCTTACGGTGCTGCTGTCAGCGCTGTATGTCACGGAGCTGCTGTCAGCGCTGTATGTCACGGAGCTGCTGTCAGCGCTGTATGTCACGGAGCTGCTGTCAGCGCTGTATGTCACGGAGCTGCTGTCAGCGCTGTATGTCACGGAGCTGCTGTCAGCGCTGTATGTCACGGAGCTGCTGTCAGCGCTGTATGTCACGGAGCTGCTGTCAGCGCTGTATGTCACGGAGCTGCTGTCAGCGCTGTATGTCACGGAGCTGCTGTCAGCGCTGTATGTCACGGAGCTGCTGTCAGCGCTGTATGTCACGGTGCTGCTGTCAGCGCTGTATGTCACGGAGCTGCTGTCAGCGCTGTATGTCACGGAGCTGCTGTCAGTGCTGTATGTCACGGAGCTGCTGTCAGCGCTGTATGTCACGGAGCTGCTGTCAGCGCTGTATGTCACGGAGCTGCTGTCAGCGCTGTATGTCACGGTGCTGCTGTCAGCGCTGTATGTCACGGAGCTGCTGTCAGCGCTGTATGTCACGGAGCTGCTGTCAGCGCTGTATGTCACGGAGCTGCTGTCAGCGCTGTATGTCACGGAGCTGCTGTCAGCGCTGTATGTCACGGAGCTGCTGTCAGCGCTGTATGTCACGGAGCTGCTGTCAGCGCTGTATGTCACGGAGCTGCTGTCAGCGCTGTATGTCACGGAGCTGCTGTCAGCGCTGTATGTCACGGAGCTGCTGTCAGCGCTGTATGTCACGGAGCTGCTGTCAGCGCTGTATGTCACGGAGCTGCTGTCAGCGCTGTATGTCACGGAGCTGCTGTCAGCGCTGTATGTCACGGTGCTGCTGTCAGCGCTGTATGTCACGGAGCTGCTGTCAGCGCTGTATGTCACGGAGCTGCTGTCAGTGCTGTATGTCACGGAGCTGCTGTCAGCGCTGTATGTCACGGAGCTGCTGTCAGCGCTGTATGTCACGGAGCTGCTGTCAGCGCTGTATGTCACGGTGCTGCTGTCAGCGCTGTATGTCACGGAGCTGCTGTCAGCGCTGTATGTCACGGAGCTGCTGTCAGCGCTGTATGTCACGGAGCTGCTGTCAGCGCTGTATGTCACGGAGCTGCTGTCAGCGCTGTATGTCACGGAGCTGCTGTCAGCGCTGTATGTCACGGTGCTGATGTCAGTGCTCTGTATTACGGTGCTGCTGTCAGTGCTCTGTATCTCCTGCACCCTCTTGTTTGCCTACCCTGGTCCCTGACCTTCCCTCTCCTCCATTGCCTTCATTAGCTCCATAGTCCTGAATTGTCAGAACAATTTCCCAAATAAAAAAAAAATGCTTGTAGTTATCGATCCCAAATTCACCTCATACATGTATTATGCTATTGTCCAGGTGGTGGGACTACGTGCTACCCCCTAATAATTACCCCGTGGCCGCAAATTCGACCTAAAGGTTTGCGAAATTCGCCTCCCATTGAAGTCAATGGAGCCCGCGGCGAACGGTCGTTTTCGCGAACGTTTGTGTCCGTTCGCGTTTCGCGTTCGCGAAACGTCCCGTCGGAAGTTCGTCCATCACTATTTACCACACCCCTTCACCTCAAAAAGTGATCAGTGGTAGATTGCTTTTTAGAGGGCACAAAAAATAGGTTTGCAGGGTGTTCAGGAGGCAAAACTGTTGCCTCTTGATGCCCCCTTTTTTTTAACTTTATTTCTGAATAGCAATTTTACGTACCAAGACAGTACTGCAACTGCAAGCCAAGCAGTTGGCTTGTGGCTTAGCTCCATTAACTTACATGGGATAGTTTGTACAGGCAGTGCCACCATTAAACTCTGCAGTGTGTACTCTAAGCGGCACTATGTCCACTTGTATGTGGGTAGTCCAGGCCGTCTGTGTGAAAGGGAAAATCTGCTAATCCCTCTAGAAATCAAGCTCCTTTCTTGTTAGCTGACAACACCATGTCTCTGCTGTGCTGAAGTCCCAAATAGTGTCAACAGTCCTGCCTGCAGGGGAGGGCTGGCAGCCTTAGGCCTGGGGGGCAAGTCCAGTCAAGTGGCCCATTGAACCACTGAATCAGCTCACCACATTCCCTGTACAGAGAGAGAGGGAGACTGCTCCACATTGCCCCAAAGAGAGAGAGACTGCTTGACACTGCCTGCACAGATAGAGACTGCTTCACACTGCCTCCACAGAGAGAGACCGCTTCACACTGCCTGCACAGAGAGAGACCCCGCTTCACACTGCCTCCACAGAGAGAGACCGCTTCACACTGCCTGCACAGAGAGAGACCCCGCTTCACTCTGCCTCCACAGAGAGACCCCGCTTCACACTGCCTCCACAGAGAGACCCCGCTTCACACTGCCTCCACAGAGAGAGACCCTGCTTCACACTGCCTGAACAGACCTCGCTTCACACTGCCTGCACAGAGAGAGCAGTCACTTTCTGTGCAGGCACTGTGAAGCAGTCAGTCGCTGTACAGGCAGTGTGAAGTGGAGCAGTCTCTCAGAGAATGGAGCAGTCTCTCAGAAAGAGACTGCATGATTGCCCCCAGAGAGACTGAGAAAAAGAGCTGGCCCCTTCCCCACACCCAGTACACAGACCAATGAGACTGCAGGAAGATGAAGACTAAAGACTGTGTTGTCACTGCCACCACACTAAGCACTTCCTGTGGAGTCCAGAGCTTCTCTGGTGAGTGAGCACCACACCACTGGGCAAGCTAAGCAAGCAGAGTAGCTGAGAGTCACAGTGAGCGCAGCAGGCTAAACACGCAAGTCCTGCTGTCTCCCCGGCATGAACACCAGATTCACTAGGGTGCAGGTTCCTCCTGTCTCAATTGCGGATAGTAAGAAATGCACATGCAGGCGCATGCCGGAGCACCAGTCAGATTAAGGGCATTGTGGGCCTGGTGCTGCAGTGGAGCAGGTTTAGGAGTGGCAGGGATATGAGGTAAGTAATGTCATATCCCAGCTCTTGCCCAGACTTGGTCACAGCCCCACAGGGCTGTAATGTTAGGGAAGCCCAGAACTTGAATTACCAAGCTTCTGTCAGAGCCGTGTGTCGGTGTGTGCTCTGAGGTGAAAGTTTCCAAGCCATCAGAATACAGTGATCACTGCTGGCAGCTATAGCAGCCAGCACTGATCGCTAAAAAACATAGACATGCTGGTTGTAGTGTCAGTTGATGGAGTCAAATTCTGTACAACCAGTCTGCACAGAGATAGATTGAAATGTCTGCTGAACCGGCAGAATTTCAATCTGTCTATTGTGGCCTAAGTCCACCAGTCTCTGGGTTTAATAATATCCTCAAATCTTCTGAAAGGGGGGCTCCACTTAGGTGTAGAAATTCACTTTGAACTCCACCTTATTTCCAGAACTCTCTTTAGGGTCCTTTAACACTGAAGGCGCTGTACAGGCGTTTTAGTGCTAAAAAATAGCACCTGTAAAGCGCTTCTTATGCCACCCCAGGTTTCGCACTGGGGAGGTGCGCTTGAAGGACATTCTGAAAAGTCCAGCAAGCAGCATTATTGGGGCACCTCGCCCAGCCTATAGAAATGAATGCAACACGGCCCTTTTTAACACTTTCTTTGGCCACTAGTGGGGGTTAAAAGTGCCCCGCTAGCGCCACTAAAACAATGATAAAGCGCCACTAAAACGAGCAGCGCTGTACTACTACCGCCCACATCGCCCCAGTGTGAAAGTACCCTTTGGTATTAGATGTGCAAACAAAAAGGTGAGACCACATCTAATACCTACAGAAAGTAATGGAAATAAGGTGGAGTTCAAAGTGAACTGTGTCATTACCTGCAGGGATTGGCATTTAGGGGGCTTAAAGCAGGCAGGGATGAAATGTGATATCAACTATTCACTGCCTGTCAAATGCCTCTGAAAAGTGACCTGAGCATGGATCACTTTTCAGAGGAGTGGCAGTGGCTGCTGCAAGTGAATACAAGCATTTAGGCTCACACTGGTGTGCTGCGGTTTGGCTGCAAAGCGGGTGTACTGGCGGGTGTCACACCCCCTCAGACTTCTTTTAGGTTACTCATTGTTGCTGCATGTTCTGAAAGTGCACCAAACATGCAGCATGCAGGACGTTTTGTGCACTTTCAGAACATGCAGTAAAAATGTGCATCCTCTATGTCCCAGGGGCAACATGCAGGATGACTGCCAGTACACCAGCACTGCAGCCAAACTGCAGCATGTCAGTGAGAGCCCTCATCATACCACCTAGCCCTAGGAGGGCAAGGTACTGGCACAGACTGCTAGAAAAAAACTCTTTGGCTGCAGGGAGGAGGAGAGAGGAGGAGCTCACTTACTTGGATGGTCCCAGCCTCCCAGGACCCTCAGTGGATTCCAGCCAACTGCTCAGATTGAGCAGAGAGTAGGTCCAGTCTCTGCCAGCCAATGGTGTGGAGAAGGGAGGGCTGGGCAGGGCTGTGCTGTGTAACACAGACTGTCAGCCCTGACATGAAGACATCGCTGGCTCACAGTACTGGACTCGGCCAGCTCAAGAACTGTGCATGTTGCGGTTTTGAGCTGACGACACAGCAGCCTTTGCCACCGCATATCAGAGCAGCCCAGGGGGCAATTGCATCCCTGCCCCCTGGCCCAGCCCTCCCCTGCCTGCCTGGGATCTCTTCTGTTGGACTACAAAACATCTTCTCCTCATCTCCACAACATGAAAGGAGAGAGGGGTGTTCTGTGCCCAAGAAGAGGGAAACTCACACATGGCTAACAATAAGGCTTGGGATTCCAATGGAGCAGAGGCAAAGTTGTCAGATCGTTAAAGGAAGTTAGGGACTCGCTTTTTCTCTGGCAAATCAACAGTAATAGTTCTTCGTTTACAGTGTTTATAAAGGGTAACTAAACCCAAGAGCTACAATGTGATATATCACAGTTTACCAGTCCATGGATGTGGTAGCTGCACGTTTTCTTTAATTAGGACATTTTTAGCCAGTACAAAAGATATTTATTGATATTGGCAGAAATGTAAACTACTAATGTCCCCATCCCCATGTAATGAAGATGAACAAAAGCAGACATACAGTATTTGTATTCCAACCTGGGAGGCAACCATATCACCCTCGTGATACAGTGGAGGTGTGAGCATAGCTGCCTAGTGAAAAGAAGAACATTATTCACGTGATTGGGAAGTCAGAGCACGTTATACAGCAAAAAGTGCCAGGCAGCAGACACTAGGAGCTTTGGGAAATATGTCCGCAGTGGATTACAGGGATAGTAGTGTACATTTTATGGATTTGTTTTTTAATTGTAAACACAGCCACAGTATTTGTAAGATAGAATAAACAGTTCACTGGCTGGTTTCAACTTAGTGTATTATAAACATATTTTTTCAGGTTTCAAGGCTTGCTTCTGCAGGATGTGCTTCCTCTTTAGTAGTACTGCACAATGACTGTGCTACTCCCATTTTTCCCATTTGTCAGAAGATCCATCCCCTCCAAAAAGCAGCACACTCTCGAAGGTGATTGTTAGAAAAGTTTTAAATGTTTATTGTGTGACTATTAGAAAAACAATATTCCTGAGACTGATTTGTTGGGAAGCTTACTTCTGGGCACATTATTGTATTAACTCATTGTATTGTTTTGTCTTAATTGACTCCATAGTGGGTGGAATGATTAGATTTAACTAGATATGATAGCCTAAGAGTGTACGGAACATGAATAGCAAATAAAGTGCCATCCTGTGCCATGACAACGTTATTTATGTTCCCTCAGCCAATAGAAGCATAGAGATGTTATTCTTGTGGGGTATGAGGAGAGAGAGAGATATTCTTTTGTTGGGACTTTTTTCTGCAGCTTGTCCTGTAAGCATGTCTCCCTGTTGTGGGCCACATCAGAAATAAATTGTTTGCTTCTCAAATACATCTGGAGTTTTTACGGATCACAAGGGAAGTTCCTAACAGTGATATTGGCTTATGTTAAAATATTATTCCAAAATCATAATTCGGCATTTATAGGTGTTATATTCATGGCAAGCTTGCAAAATATATTTTATGATTAATCATAATATTAAGATATGTGAATGACCTTGATCGATTGATTTGATGATTCTTCAGCTAAAAACTTGAGTCAGTAAATATGTTTGCTCTATATTTCTGGTGTAGCTAGTTTGAGAATGACATATAAGCAGGGGCAGACTGACCATTGGGCCACTTGGGCATTGCCCGAGGGCTCCATGCCACTAGGGGGCCCCATCAGGGTTGCCAGCCTCAGTAAAACCAGGGACAGTATGTAAAAATGTGTGGGTTTTTTTTTGTTTTTTTTACATCTGTCTCTGAAATGTCCCTTACCAACATCCTTTTGGTCTAAAAATCCTGAGATTATAGCTGCCCCACCTCCCCAGTACCTTCTCAGCCAATAGAAACATGTCTGTCTATACTGTGTGATTATATACTGTGTGTGTGCATTTGTGTCTACTGTGTGGCCCCATAATCTCCGATTGCCCGGGGACCCCATGAGGTGTCAGTCTGCCCCTGCATATAAGGTATCTTGGTATAGAATGTTATGGGGAGTCAAGAATAGACATCTATGTAGTTAGAGGAATAATACATATTTCTTTAAATACTGTTAAATTGGTATTAGTGTAATCTCAGTCATATTTAATAGTATTTGTATGTATTTAATTAATGTTGTTTAAGTTGGTAAAAGGTGTTATGTTAGTAGACGTTTGGTAATATAACACGATCAGCACATTACAAAACAAGAATAGAGTGTTACATGTGGGCTTGTCAAAGTCCATATATGTCTCAATTTAGTACCTCCTCTTGTATGGCATAATGCATGCCATACAAGATTCTGAGTTTTGTGTATGTTATGATGTTCACATGCAACATATGAAGCTAGATTTCGATATTCAGGGACTCGTACACACACACACAGGGGAAGGCTGACCAATCTATAGACAGAGTATATTATTATACACGATTTATATAGCGCCAACAGTTTATGCAGCGATTTACAATGTATAGGGGGACAACACAATTACAGTTCAATACAAAAAGGTACAGGAGGGCCCTGCTCGTAGAGCTTACATTCTAAAAAAGGGAGGGGGTGGTACAAAAGGTAATAGCTGCAGAGAATGATTTGATGAGGGTGGAGGTATACACACACACACATATTTTATATATATATATATATATATATATATATATATATATATATATATATATATATATATATATATATATATATATATATATATACACATATATATATATATATATATATACACATATATATATATATATATATATATATATATATATATATACACATATATATATATATATATATACACATATATACATGCAAGTGCTAGATAGGCGATTCGTTCTCAGTATAACCTTATACTGCGTCACTTCTTCAGCCGTCTTGGAAGATTCAGATTGCATCAAAAGAGAAGTATGGGGAAGAAATTTCCATTCTCATACTTACCTAGGTGGATGCATCATTGTTCAGATGCTGCATCTGCCCCCTGCCGTCTCTACATCGGAACTGAGTGATCAAACACCGCCAATGGCTTGGTTCTCTCAGCTCCCCGAGCAGAGAACTGCTACCTGTCAGCATCTCTTTTGCTCTCCTCTTCCACGCTTACTGGGGCGTTGAGCTGTGGAGAGGCGGTGGAGCGGCCATTTCAGGGGCTCACTGAGAGACTGAGACTGCCATCAGTCCAGGCACCTGGCAGGACCAGACTCCCGGAGTCAGGATGACATGATGCCTGGACTCATCTGTGCAACGTCAGCAGAGAGCGGTCTAAAGTCCGCTCACAGGAGTGCAAAATGAATTGAATTGGTTTTGGGTCACAGGAGTGCAAAGAAGCTCAGGCTGGACTTCTCCTTTAAGGAGAAGTTCATGGAAAGATATACAGCCATGAAGCACACATGCTTACAATCTGTAAGCTTGTCACAGCTTAATAACTACTTCGTTTTGCTTCATATATTTTTACCTAAATCTGAACTAATACTTTTTACATTTGTATTTAGGATGCCAACTGCATGACAATAAACTCACACTTTGGTTTTTAAGTCAGTCTGACTATCAATGCTATTCACCCAGAAAAGCCTTGAGATACGAGAGTATTAGTTATCTTCAATATTCTTCAGCTTATCGCAACAGACATTAATAGATGGAAGCCATGCTGCCCTGGCAAACTGAAGCAGCACTCATGGAGGTATGGTGGGGGGCCACACTAAAGCCAAAAATGGCAGCTTCTGGCAGAATCCACCCCAAGCATAGCCCTGAGTAGACCTATCAGTAAATTATGGAATTTTAAACTGTAGTTTTTATAATCATAAACGCAGTTCTTGAACTCCTGACAAAGTCTCTCAAAGTCAAAATGAGGGAGGAATATCAGCATACTGCTGTTTCTCTGCCCCCTGCTGACACACCCCCCTCTCTGCCCAGCTGGTCACATTGTACTCCTGTCTCTGTATTTTACACTGGACTATGTCTGTGCTCTGTTCATGCTGCTGCTGCCGCCACTCAACACTACCCAGAACAGCCATTAAAAAAAAAAAAAAAAAAAAAAAAAAAAAAGTCAGCGTTTCCACATGGGGTGGGGCATGTATATAAATACTGGACCTTGCTTTTTAGGTGTAAGGTCCACTTCAAGTATTCTGTTCTGGCAGGGCAGCAATCAATGGCGGTGGTACAGGGGGCTGAATGAGATTGAGGGTGGCAGTCACCAGAAGGACTATCCTGTGTGTATGACATGGAGTCATAGAATGGGAAGGACCAGATGGCTGAGCTGTGTGAAAAAAGTACACAAAGTATACCACAAAGGTGGTATGTTTGTTAACCTGTTATGCTGTGTGAAACTGAAACCCCTGTGTGGGAAAACATGATATAAAGGCCTTTGCTTTGACTTCCTTAAAAAAAAAAAGTGGGCTAGAAAGCCTGAAAAAAACAAACACAGTTCAAACTGGTGTGGACTACCTTCAAATGCTTCTATCACCACCGAGCTTTAAATTCCCCACAACACAGCACCTCAACAGAAGGAACGGTTTCCTTTAAGAGGCTGACATTGTGGACTATGTAGCATAGTACGCATTATTTTATATAGAAATACTGTAGCCTGCTTTAATTTGCAAGAATGTAACATAAATCTGTGATGTGATAAGTCAGGCTCATCATCTGCCCACTCACAATAACAAAACAGAAGCAATGCAAAGCGTTAGGGCCATTAACGTGGGTGAGTGATAACATGAAATCTCAATTCCTGCAAAACTGGTACTTTTATCTTTCTACCATGCTAAAACATGGAATAAATACCTACATATGAAACCAAATTAGCAGAAAGGTAAACTGTATGGTCGAAGAGAGGAAAGGATTTCTCCATGATACAAACAGATCAAATCGGTCTTTCAGCAAGATTTTTTCTCCTGTGGCCTGAACACAGCAGCAGGGGGCATTGGAAGGCCAAAGATCAATGGGCATTAAAGTAAAAGAGGAAAATCGTCCAGATCTCTGTCAAATGTCAGGTAAAAATATCAACATGAAAGCAGCAGCACTCCTAATTTTTCACTGTACAATCAATTTATGTACAATTTTCAATAAATGTTTATTTTATCTGGTTTTGGCTACATCAAGTCCATGCACCTGTGCGAGGAGGATGAGACATTGCTGGGTGAGCTGTGCTTTCCTTGGACTCTTAATGAATAGGTATTACCAGAGCTCCTGCTAAATGTGATAATGTAGAAACTTTATTAAAAAAAACAAACAATAATACAACGGTCAACGTTTCAGGGGTCCTAATGCCGCATATACATAGTTACATCGCTCGTAAGGTTGAATAAAGACACCAGTCCACCCAGTTCAACCCGAGTGTCTACAATTGTCCTTATCCCTGTACATTGCACACTCACATCGGTTCCTACCCTTACGGAGCACACAATCCAAGGTCCCCCATTCATATACTAGGGCCAATTTTGGACAGAAGCCAATTAACCTACCTGTATGTCTTTGGAGTTTTCCAAAGACACCATTTTCCGAGGGAAAATGTTCGATGGGAGCCTTTTGTCGGAAATTCTGACCATGTCTAGGCTCCATTGGACATTTTCCATCTGAATTTCTAAAACACAAAATTTGAGATCTGGATTTCAAAATTTCCAACACCAAAATCCATTGAAATTCCAATCGTGTGTACACAATTCCGAAGCACAAATTTCTACGCATGCTCGTAATCAAGCAGAAGAGCCGCACTGACTATTGAACTTCAATTTTCTCGGCTCATCGTACGTCACCGCGTTCTCGATGTTTGGAATTTCCGACAACATTGTGTGACCATGTGTATGCAATAGAAGTCTGAGCCAACATCCATGGATTTTGTTGTCGGAATGTCTGATCGTGTGTACACAGCATTAGGAGTGAAGGTACAAACAAACAATGAAGCAGTAAATATAGAAATGCCAAAAGGAATCCAATCACAGTGTCAAAAATTATAGTGAGGCAAATCCTATATCACCGATTACATAACAAGCATTCTATTTCTCCTGGATAGAGTATTGCAGGATCATTATTTCTCATATTAAATATTTGTTACAATTATTGTATTTCAGCTCATTTGAATCCATAGCTGTTATGTAGCATCATCCAGGCAATGTCCCCCAGGTAACAAGGCTCAAAGGCATTTATTTTGAGCCAGCACTTTCCTCCTGTATATATTAAGTGGAACCATCAATGCTAGGCTCTCGTTTAAAAGGACACTTTCTGGGTTAAAATATGAAGCATGCCCTAGCAAACTCCAAGGCGGTTATCCTTATTTCACTTCTTAGTAAGTCACTTGACCTGGAGCTAATGTGCAACTTGATGGTTTGCTGTGACCTGACTACCTGATTACTTGTTTTGGGTCAGTGACTAAGGAGTAAAGCATTGGATGAGGACGAAGCCCACAAACCTTTGAAAGCAGGAGAACATCGGCAGCTCACATACCGCTATTGTGACAGGTTCCTTAAATTTTCCATTAATATAAGGAATATATATTAATATGGAAAGACGTCACCTTCATCGATTAATAATAATGAGCATTTTTTATATAAGTAAATATAATACAATTGCTACATGTATTGTAAAATATTTATATATATATATATATATATATATATATATATATATATATATATATATATATATATATATATATATATATATATATATATATATATATATATATATATATTTTTTTTTTTTTTTAATTACACATATACGGTACATATACATCACACACACACACACACACACACACACACACACACATATATATACTTTTATTCCAAATCAAAGCAAATCAAGAAATCAAAGCAAATAACTGCTATAAAGTTTTAAAGGCGAGACATAGAGGTGGGAATGCAGTAAAGCAGCTGCGCCATTTTTCTGGTGTTAATTCCTCAAGTTAATGCATTGGCACCAAACAGGTATTTACCCCCCACTTCATGACCAGGCCATTTTTTGCGATCGCACACTGCATTACTTTAATTGATAAGTGTGCGGTCGTGCGACACTGTACCCAAATAAAATGTATGTCCTATTTTTCCCCACAAATGGAGCTTTCTTTTGGTGGTATTTGACCACCTCTACTTTATTTTTTCTAAGCTATGAAAACAAAAAAAAAAGAAAATAAGAAGGATGGGCAATTTTGAAATAAAAATAAAAAATAAAAATAAAAAAATGTACTCTGCTATAAAACATAATAATAAATAAATAAAATGTCTTCATCAATTTAGGCCAATATGTATTCTGCTACATGTTTTTGGTAAACAAAAAAATCCCAATAAACGTATATTAATTGATTTGTGCAAAAAAGTTATAGCGTCTACAAACTATGGGATATTTTGATTTATATATTTATTGATTAATTTTACTACTACTGCTATTGTGGCGATCAGTGACTTAAAGCAGGACTGCAACATTGCAGTGGACATTCTGACACCAATACAGTGACACTAATACAGTGATCAGTGCTACAAAATATGTACTGTCACTGTACTAATGACACTGGGTGGGAAGGGGTTAATATCAGGAGTGATCAAAGGGTTAACTGTGTGCCTAGCCAGTGTTTTACTAAACTGTGGGAGGTGCCTTTACTAGGGGGGGACACATGGCAGACACACAGGGTCCAGGCCTTCCCTCCTGTCAGAACAGCAATCTGCCTTGTTTACATAGGCTGATTGCAGTCCTGTCTCTCTGGGGGATGGTCAGAGGGTGCCGGCGAACATAAAGTCCACGGTACCCGACGATCAGCTCCCGCAATGTGTATTCACAGTGGGAGCAAGCCGTTGTTGGCGTGCATTCGCATCCCTCCTACCCCAAAATGTCAGTTCACATATATATTTATAAATGTGATCTGGTGCACAGCTGCCAACCTGTAGCAGTAAAACTGCTATAGGGCAGTCGCTAAGTGGTTAAAGAGGAGCCTCACCCCCTCTTGCCTTCTTTTTTCATGTTTGGAAAATTCATTAGGAAGCACATTCACGGGTAAACATTGATAAAAAGAAGCATCTGCGTTAACAAAAGCCTATAGCCATTGACTTGTATGGCAGGCTGTACGCAGCACGTGCAGCTCCCCAGGCACCAGAAAATGATGCTAGATATATAAAATACTAAAATAATAATGTATAAGCCCTGTGTGCCTGAACCCTAAAAGTATTAGACCCCACCAGAACGACTGCCCATTGCTCAGGGTTTACAAAGAAGGGCTCCACAGGTATTCATTACTGCATTATTATTTACAGAGAGATTACATGCAGATACTAGTGTTTGCTAAACAAAGGCAAAAGGTAATGATCCTTTCTAAATGAAAGAACACTTTTTTTTTAAATACTTATCAAGGCTTTGTGTGCAAAACCAGAACCCAAGGACATTCAATTCAATGGTTACACTAATGCTCCTTATCTTTGATCATCGCAAATAAAACGCAATCAATGCGAAGTAGAGGGTGCCAACTGCCAAATAGGGGAGATGAGGACATGAACGTTTATGACCACATACCACCCTCCCTGTGTTTTCTATATGCATGGCCAGTGGAATGATTTCAGTAAATGTCACTGTCCTTTCAGCAAACCTTTTCCTTTGTAATAAACCCTGAGATATACTATTCTAAAATGTTTTTTTTCTTGACTTTTAGGCTGGTTGGCCATGGGTCGCAGAAGGAGGTCCGGTGTCTCCCTGTTCAACGTTTCAGCTCTGATTTTTTTCTGATTTTTTTCCTGAATTTGGATCTGAAACTGAGTCAAAGATGCACAGGACTCTTCTGCAGTGCGCTCCGTGGCCACCCCGGAGATGTGTGAACCGGCTCCACTGAGAGCCGATAACACACTGTCATGCAAATTGGATGTGGGAAAAATCCACATGCAATACGCAATAGTGTGAACCCAGCCTTGAGCTGGCAACAGGGGTGTACTGACAATTAATGGGGCCTCCGGGCAATAGGAGATTATGGGGCCCCCAGGTAACCCGAGATTATGGGGCCACACAGTATACAATCACACAGTATACACAGACATGTTTCTATTGGCTGAGAAGGTACTGGAGAGGTGGAGCAGCTATAATCTTGGGATTTTTAGACCAAAAGGATGTCGGTAAGGGGCATTTCAGAGACAGATGTAAAAAAAACAAAAAAAAAACAAAACAAACACATATTTTTACATACTGTCCCTGGTTTTACTGAGGCTGATAGGGCCCCCTAGTGGCTCGGGGCCCTCGGGCAGTGCCCGAGTGGCTCACTGGTCAGTCCACCCCTGGCTGGCAATAAATTATACCATTTTCATTATCAATTTCCTTTAGATTTACCTTCAAATATATAGTGCAAGGGCCTGCCTGATTGTATAAAAATTGAAAGTGTTTAGGTTTGACATCATATTTTTATGTTCGATAAAGAAGAGGGGGTTTTGGAGGTAGGGGATTCCATGAAGCCATGGCCTGGTAAGGTCATGTATTTCCATCCCTATGGACTTTAAATGTCTGGTTCCCTTCATTTGGGTTCCTAATCTGCACAAGAGGGTCCTTGTTTTCCGTGCCTGCCCCAAGTATCGTCCCTCCTATCCCTGCAGGGTCGTCTACCTCAGCTCCTGGTTGGCGATGCCCCTGGACTGCGTGCGGTGCCCCATCACCACACCATTAATACATCAAACCTTAATCCCACACGTGCTTGCTCCTGACGAGTGGCATTAAAGCCACAAAATGCGTAGAGCTACTGGTTGCCGTGTCTTTAATAATCTTACCAAGATTACTCAAGTTACTATTTAGTATGTACCCCCACAGGTTCAGTGAGGCCATAGGTCCTGTAGGTAATACTTTCTAATCATTGTTATATACAAACCTTCCTTTGTGGTGAACCAGGGAATTTTGTGTGATTTTTCCATGAGAGATTACCATTAATTTTATTGTTATTACCTTGCCAATTGCATACCATTGACATTAGTGCTACTTGTATGTATGTATGTATGTATGTATGTATGTATGTACATGGGCGTCCGCAGAACTTTTTTCAGGGGGGGGGGGGCATACATTTAGGGTCACCCCTTTTCGACAATGTCATTATCACATTATCATGGTCAGAGACTGGAAACGTAGTACAGTCCCTAGGATAAGTAATGGATAATGGCCAACAGGCCCTCTTACCAGACTCAGCAAAACTACAGCAGTGATCCCTCCGGCTGGACGATCGCTCACTCTGGGTTCCCCGGGGGCGACTCTGGTCAGTAGTGTAGCATGTCTGTACCCTGGCAGTGGCTCAGTCTTTCTCTCTCTGGTGGCACTGGGCAGCGTGGCTCTCTCTGGTGGCGCTGGACAGCATGGCTCTCTCTGGTGGCGCGGGGCAGTGTAGCTCTCTCTCTGGTGGACCTGGGCAGCATGGCTCTCTCTCTCTCTCTGGCTTCTGCCCAGCACACTCCTTGTTCTTTTTCCTGTAGCACTCTCTCTCTCAGCTTTTATCCAGGCTTCAGTCTCTCAATCTCTCTCTTGATCGAGCTGTAGCCTCCCTGTGGAAAATGGGGCCGCCAATCTTTGGGACTACATGTCCCATGATGCTCTCTTCTCCTAGTCTCCTTTGATTGGCCCTCAGTTATGGCCAATAGGGAAGGAACGGAGCAGGCAGGAAGCTGGGTGAGGAACCTGGTGAGAGCCGTCGTCTCTTCTCCCTGATAGGAGAAAGGGGGGGTGACCGGGGGAAACCTGATAGCCTTTCTCCTATCACAGCGCCGCCGAGTTCTCTGCTGGACTGAGCAGGGAAAAGAGCCTGCAGTCACACTACACTGATAGGGGGGCTTGACAGAACCTTGATGGTGTCACCCCACTGGCGGGGTGCACGCGGGTGTGGGCTGCCCGCACCTCGATAGCGATGGAACTGTGTTTAATTTAAGATCTGGTCCTTGATTCCAAGGGGGGGCACTTGACCCCCCTTGCCCCTACCTGCGGATGCCCATGTGTATGTATGTATGTATGTGTTGTGCTAATTGTCCAAGTACTATATGTTATCGGGACCATAGTTACCAGAAATATGTATGTTCCAAATTTGGTTCTTAATAAAATTCCTTTATGCTCACCCTATTACTGATTTTGCTGCCACATGCTTCACACAAAGTCCCACCCTCCTTCTAAATAAATTCCTTTTTCATCATATTTTTATGGTTTTGGTAAATATAAAGGAAAAATTGTATAATGTATGGCCAGCCTTACTCCTTGCTGCCACATGGTGGACCTTTATAGGGGTCTTAATGGCAGTAGGCAGAAAGGGGTTCCTGATCATGTGACCGCTGTCACTGTAATCACATGATTGGGAGCTCCCGTTCACAAACAATGACCATCAGCGGTCTATGACAGCACGGTCACTGTGCCGGAATTGAGGAGCGGGGACAAAATCCCTCCTGAGATGTGTGCAAATCTGGTGGCCAACTACAAGGATTGTCTGACCTCTGTGATTGCCAACAAGGGTTTCTCCATCAAGTATTAAGTCCTGTTTTTTTTTTATGAAGGGGTAAAAATACTTATTTCACTAATTAAAATGCAAATCAATTTATACCGTATATACTCGAGTATAGGCCGACCCGAATATAAGCCGAGGCCCCCAATTTACCCCCAAAAAAACTGGCAAACTTATTGACTCGTGTATAAGCCGAGGGTGAGACATGCCTGTCCATCCCTGTGTGTGTGTCCGTCCATCCCTGTGTGTCCGTCCATCCCTGTGTGTCCGTCCATCCCTGTGTGTCCGTCCATCCATCCCTGTGTGTGTGTGTGTCCATCCATCCATCCATCCCTGTGTGTGTGTGTCTCCATCCATCCATCCATCCCTGTGTGTGTGTGTCTCCATCCATCCATCCATCCCTGTGTGTGTGTGTATCCATCCGTGTGTGTGTGTGTGTGTGTGTGTGTGTGTGTGTGTGTGTGTGTGTGTGTGTGTGTGTGTGTCCAGCCTACCTGTGTCCCGAGCCTTTGTCCCGAGCCTCCGTCCCGTGCCTTGCCTCCTTGCCTCCGTCCCGTGCCGTGCCTTGCCGCCGTGCCTTGCCTCCGTCCCGTGTCGTGCCTTGCCTTGCCTCCGTCCCGTCCCGTCCCGTGCCGTGCCTTGCCTTGCCTCCGTCCCGTGCCCTCTTCGTCGGCGCCTCGGCGGCCATTGTAAAATTCAAAAGCTGCGCCGCCGCCTTCGCCTGTGATAGGCGGAACACTGAATTTCCCAGCAGCCTGTGTTCCGCCTATCACGTACATCGTATCATCCTCGTCCGTAGTACGAGGATGATACGATGTCCGTGATAGGCGGAACACAGGCTGCTGGGAAATTCAGTGTTCCGCCTATCACAGGCGAAGGCGGAGCCGGAGGCGTGGCTTTTGAATGATAGAATGGCCGCTGTCTGTCTGCTCGACACGCTGATCGAGCGGGCAGACAGCGATGACTCGAGTATAAGCCGAGGGGGGCACTTTCAGCCTCAAAAAAGAGGCTGAAAATCTCGGCTTATACTCGAGTATATACGGTAACTATAACTATATATATATGCGTTTTTCTGGATTTTTTTGTTGTTATTCTGTCTCTTACTGTTAAAATAAACTCACCATTAAAATTATAAACTGATCATTTCTTTGCCAGTGGCAAACGTACAAAATCAGCAGGGGATCAAATACTTTTTCCCCTCACTGTATATGGATGCAACTGGTACAAAACAGGTTCAAAGTCTGCATAAATCTATTTGTTTCAGATTATAAAAAAAAAAAAAAAAAAAAAAAAAAACAACTGTAGTAGCCCTTAAATCTGAAACCAGGTACAAAAATATAGTATATAATATATATGTATTAAAATATATATAGAACATACATATAAACAGCGCACTACAAAAGGATTCTAACTCATATTTCAATGGCAAAGTGCAAAAATCCCATGTGCTCTGTATGCTGGAAACATAGGTGTGCACAGCCTAATGCATAAGGGTGCATTTGTGTGTTTCTACATGTATATAGCCCCGGTACATTAATCTCCTCGCTGGCACAGTGAAAGAGAAGTGCGTAAGTAAATTGGGTAAGGGGGAGATTTTTCCCACCTCCCTGCCAGCACACAGAGCGATAATGTTAAAATTTACTAGACGATTAGGGTGTGCCCAGTACATTTTTTACATTCTTTACATACACAGTGTAGGGAGTCAAATCTTGTCCCTACAGGCAGGAATGACTTCTGAGGATGCTGCAAGAGAAAGGATCCACCCCGAGCCCTGGTTCACATACATGTGGTGCGGGAAACGCAGCAAATTCTATGATTTTCCCACATGCGATCTGCTGTGAGTGTTAATGTTAGATTAATTTAAGACCCACCTCTTTTAAGAAGGAGGACAACACAGCGCTATACAAGTCATTCATTCATTCATTCATTAACAACACCCTGAAACAGATTGCAAAACACTGTGCAATTGCCAGAATTGCATCACATAGGTGTGAGCACCCATGCGATGCAATTCATGTGCAGGATAAATAAAATTAAAATAAAAAAAAGGGGGGTCCTACACCATTTTGGTGGACATGCGATGCGACTGAAGCCATACAAAATGTGTGGCTCAAATCACTCCGCACAGACATCGCATTTGATGTGCACAAAAATGTCACCAGTGTAAATCTAGGCTTAAAACAGGAAACCTGGGGAGTGGTATGGCACATTGGAACACAGTCAAGGAGTAAAAGACGATGAAGCTGCATACAAAGTGGTTGCAAACCTCAGACATGAAATATGAACAAAGCATATCCCCCTATAGTGTGTACTTGTCTCAATTAAAGTGGATGTAAACCCCATTCATGAAATTTGAGCTGGGCACATCTATCTGTGGTGTTTTCGTATCTCTCTTCAAAGCTCTATGTCCCGTGGTTTTCTCCAGCTCTGTTCTTGTTATCAGCACGATAACTCCTGACAAGTTCTCCATCAACTGATATAAAAGCAGTCTGAGTTTGGTGTTGGGGAGGATGCTATGAATAGATTAGCAGAAAGCTGAACTATTCAACGATCAGCTCAGAAAATCTACATTAGAGAGGGGATGTGTGCCTTTCTTCCAATAAGATATATTGGCTGTATGCCCAGACTTCACTGCAGTGCTGAACAAGAAGAGAAAATCTAACAGGATCTGAACTTTCTAAAGAATATATAGCGCTGAAGACAGCAGATATACATGTAAAACTTATGTACGGAGATTTGTTTCATCCCCATCATATCCCTATCATATGAGGCTGTTCACTTCACTGGGTATATGTGAGGGTTTACATCCACTTTAAGAGCACTAAGTGTCATTTCTGTTTGTGGCCCAATTCCTCAGCATGAATCACTTTTGACAAGTTTTCCTGACACCAAGAGAAAAATGATGACAGTGGAGGGACTCCATCTGACTGACAGCCTCAGCTGTGTGGAGGGGGGGGGGGTGTCCTCTCCCTCCAATCAGCTCTCAGAGTTCTCCACATTGAGCTCTGCAGATTGTAATTTCAGCACTCTGCCCCCTTTTTTTCTGAACTCTCACACAGGCTTTATAATTGCTGCACTTTGAACAGGTGACGAGAAGACTGCAGATAAACCGGTACAACTTATGTAGGATGATTTGTTTAATCTCTGTGTGTCTCACCCGAGGCTCGTCGCGTCACTGGGTACATGTGAGGGCTTACAACCACTTTAATAAGTGATTAAGACCGGGTTCACACTATAACCCGCTGCGCATCGCACAGGAGTGCTGTGTGTCCCTGTTCCCCATTTCAGGGGTTTCTGTGCCTGAATTTGGCCCTGAAACTGAGCCAAAGACGCACAGTGTTTTTGTGCAGCGCGCCCCCCGCAGCCGCAACGGAGAAATATGAACCGGCTCCATAGGGAGCCAGTTACATTCTCCTGCTATGCAAATTCGATGTGGAAAAACCTGCATCCAATTCGCATAGGTGTGAACGGGACCTAAATCAGCTGCTGAAAGCGCTTAAAAAAAATAAAAATACATGACGGTTTAATACCAGCCTATAAGAAGCATGCCAGGAATAAGAGGTCATCAATCTGCCGCTGGCAGGATGAAAGCATTTCCTCTTTTCTTCAAGGGATTACTCACTTAAGCTGCACATTGTAACCTTTTGCAAGTCACAGAGTAAGACCTGTACAGGTACCAGGATTTACATGAGCGACCCCCATGGCCAGCAACCCTAACGCCTGATCTAAGACAGCACTGGCCTTGTAGGAAGATGAAGTCATAGTCATGGGAATACTCTCTGAGAAATAATATAGGTAATGGCTTAGGTCACTTAGCGTGCATGAACGTCATAACTATAGATCTGGTTGTATGTCCACTTTCATTTACAATTTAAGATTTAATTACACCATTTAGTCTGGTTATAATAAAATCAAGACTACAAAAAACAAAAAACAAAAAAAAAAAAACACAATACATGCTAGTGATACATTAGCTCTGTAACCATAGCAGCCGTGGTTTAGACAATTTTGCTGAAAAACTAAACTTAGCTTGCTATTGCTGATAGTGTTAATATGAGATATACAGGTGTTTTTTGTCGTTAAATAAATAGAATATATTCTAATCTTCATACACAGAAACCAATAGAGTCCATATGCTGTGCAGAAGAGCTTATGGGATGTTAAATCACATGAGAACACAAAAAATGATTAATGACATGACTAACAAATGTGTTTATCTGCTATTTTTTCCATATGCCACTAACAGCCAAACGACATTGGTAATGCCAGGAAATAAGAAGAGCAGCTATGGGTGTGTCATTATTGTATTGGTTATTGTATTTTATATTAAGGATTGAGCGGCGTTTTACCAGCAGATTTACAGTGCATTTCGGCCGCTAGCAGGTTGCTTTTAACCCCTGCTAGTTGCTGAGAAAGGGTTAAAACCGCCCACAATGCGCCGCAATAGCAGCGCTATGCCGGCGGTAAAGCCACACTGCCCCATTGATTTCAATGGGCAGGAGCGGTAAACACACCGCTCCTTCACCACTCCAAAGAAGCAGCTGGCAGGACTTTCCCTGATGCCTTGCCAGCGCACCGCTCCAGTATGAAAGCCCTCTGGCTTTCACACTGGAGACAATGGAGCAGATGTTTGAGGGAGCGAATTTCAGGGGCTATTTTTAACGCTACATTGCCTGCAAAACACCCTCAGTGTGAAAGGGTTCTTATTATAGTTACTAGCAGATACATGGGGGAGATTTACTAAAACAAGTGCACTCGGAATCTGGTGCAGCTGTGCATAGTACCCAATCAGCTTCTAACTTCAGCTTGTTCAATTAAAGGGGTTCTAAGGCCCGGTTCACACTACTGCGAATCAACTGCGGGTTCCCGCATTGCACCCGTCATGCATGGCAGTTCACACTGCCATATGCGAACTGCTGAGGAGTGTCATTATATGTTAACGACACCCCCATTTCAGCTTGCATATCGCACTGCGAACTGACAGTTCAGACATGAATCGGATCGCATGTGTGTGAACACACATGCGATCCGATTCTGGTCCGAACAGAAAAAAAGGTCCTGTGCGTGTTTGCACTGAATGCGGTGCGAAATCAGCCATACTATCTGTACGTCTGACATCGCACCGCACAAACATTGCATGCAACGTGAATAGCAGTGCACTGCAAATTACATGAGATGTCTGCCATCGCAATAGTGCGAACCGGGTCTTAACCTTTAAGGATTTTTACCTTAATGCATTCTATGCATTAAGGTAAAAAAATAAAAAAAAATATCTTCTGTGTCAGACTTGCCCCTCACTCCCCTTATTATTTACCTGAACCCCGTTATGATCCAGGGATGTACATAAGAGCTGCGGCTCTCCTGGCTTTGTCCTTTCTCCCTAGGCAGATCTATAGCAGCGTAAGGGAGTGATTGTCTCCTGCTCCGGTCAATCAACGCCAGTGATGGAGCAGAGGGCAGGGCCGAGTCCCACTGTCTGTACCAAGGCCAGCCTCCACAAGTTTGGGAATCTGATTTTTATTGGAGGCACCAGCAAGAAAGAAGGAGCCAAGAACACTGGTGGGGGTCCCGAGAAGAGGAGGAACGGAGCTGCTCTGTGCAACTCTATTTCACAGAGCAGGTATAGTATAGACATGTTTGTTATTTAAAAAATAAAAATAAATTATCCTTTAGACCTGCCACCGATATACACCCGAAGGACCTATTTAGCTCTATAAAAGTCTGACTGAGAGCTACCTCCCCCCATTCATTTTTTGTCCTCAAAGATCAACACCTACAGACCTCAGGATAAAGCTCTATGTCGGAGTCCATCTGGGTTCAAGCCTCTCCCAGCACGCAGTCCCACATCTTAGCCCACGTACACACAGTCGGAGATTTTGCCAACCAAATCCGTCGGATTTTGTCACACGGTCGGGCCAAGTTGGCGAAAAATCCGATCTTTCAGAACGCGATGACGTAATTTCGTTACGATGGGACTACATTCAGGCTAGTAGCCAATAGCTTTGATGTAGGAATTTGATCTGAGCATGCGTGGCACTTGGTCCGATGAAAATGCTCTACACATGATCGATTAGGTCCGTCCGGCCCAGTTGGTCGGGAAATATTTCCAACATGTTGGAAAATTGGGTCGGACGGAGATTCGGATGGAATCAGTCCGATGCATACCACACACAGTCGGATTATCTGACGACACGGTCCGATAAGACTCATTCCGACAGATTCTCCGACCGTGTGTACAAGGGCTTAGGCTGCTAAAAGCACTAACAAGGTGGGGAACCAATTCTGGTGGTCTTTTGGGGTTGAGGTGTTCTCAGAGATGACAATCCTCTTGTGGCATGCCTGCTTTGGAGTCCAGATCCAGCAGCTGGGACTGCATGATGTCTTCTCTCCTATGGAACCCTTTCCAGGTCTGTCAATTTCTATAAAACTTTTTTTCCTTTTTCTTGTTCTCATATCTCTAAAGACCCCATACACACTGTGCAGCTTTTGTTGTCCGATTTCCTTTAGATTTGCCGGGACCATGTGGTGCAGGGGTCTGCCTGATTGCATACAAATTGAGGCTCTTAAGGTTTGACCTCATATTGTGTGGTTTTGGTAAATCTGAGGGAATTTTTTTTTGCAGAGGATTGTATGATGTGTAGCCAGCGTAAAAGTGTCCTTTTGTGTGGATGGGTGTTGGCTGCCCTCCTAATTGTACTAGCCCTTTCTTGATTAGAACAGAAGACTCTCTCAGCATCATCTCATTCTGAGGAAGTCAATGACAGGTAAGTCTTGCTATCCTAGTAATGGGGATAGAAGGGGGGGGGAGGGGGGGGCGAGAGCAAGGAGCAATGTATTACTAGAGGGGGGGGGGGGGAAATACCCAGATTTATTTTATTTAAAATGTGTTATTCTTTGCCCCCCCCCAAAAAAGGGGGGGTATATTATATATTCCCTTATTACTCTCTGCTGCCATGCAGTCCCCCTTGCACATTTCGATTCTTCTGCCAGCATGAGACTAACACCACATAACCAAGATCACCACAATACCAGGTAAGGGCCAACTTTGAGTAAGTAACAAGATGTGGTAAGAAGAGTGTGTTCTGCCCTGACAAGCGTGTCTTCCTTTCTATTACAGTCCCGGCTGCTCACACTCCCACTCTAGGAGGTCCAGAGGCCATTCAGGGGCTTTCAATATAGCTCCAAGATCAATGCCTCAGGCATCGCAGTGAGAGGGGAGACACCACATGGCACCCACACTATCTTTAATACATGACGGATGTAAGAAGACGGGGTTTATTGGATGTTACCCACTGATCTTGGAGCTGTACTGAAAGCTCCGGCTAGCTCCTGTCCCAATCGGCCGAATACAGACTGCCTGCATTCCACCGCTGAAACACAGTGGCTGCTGCTCATCTGTTATTTGACACATTGGGAATCGATCGTTCTATATCTACAGTGTTCCTGGGCTGGCATTTACCGGCACCCCCTTCCTGACAGTTGCCTCATTTACTTTCTGCATGGAGTCACTTTTCTTGAGTTAAACTATTTTTGACCGTACTCCTTTCTACTACTCCCTACCCGACAAAGGTGTTAAACTGGAAACACTGATGTATTTATATATATTGTCATGCTTTGTTTTTTTGTCCTATTGGTCACATGCACACAGTATTAGATTCTAGATGTCTTTTAAATGTTTGATCATTGTCGTGATTTCGAAAAACATTTTTATGTAATAAAATTCTTTTTTCTAAGCAGGTCAGTGTCTGTGGCCTTCAAAGTCCCAAACACAAGGGGGAGACATTTTTGTCTACATATTCCAGGGATGTGGCCACTAAACTGATTTGCTTGAAGTGGTGATAGCCTCATTTCTCTCTAAGATCAGAGGTCCAGACACCAGATGGGGCAACCATCCAGAGGAGCGCCAAACAGGAAATGGGATTTGGGGGCTTTCCCATCCAAGGACTTCAGAAGGCGTTGGAGGGCTACACAGTCAACCTTCGTAAGATCGCAGAGAGCCAAGACCCCTGCGGCTCTCCAAGATACCCAGGAGACCTTTTAAAATGCCAGGCCCGCCCAGGAGGCAGCTGGAGCCAGGTAGCTCAAAGTGACCCAGTTCCGTCAAGAGCACCGCCAAAAAAAAATGGCAGATTTAGTCCACAGTGGCGCAAGGCCATTATCAGCTGTTCAAACGGCAGCCTCCAGAACTACCTCAAGAGGTTGAATCAATTTATCCAGATAGACTCAATATTGAGTCTCTCCATAGCATAATCCAGGTTATTCAACCAGAAGAATGGAGGATTTCAGTGGACTTGCAATATGCCTACTAGCATGTCCCGATCCTACAGTCATACCAACAATTCCTCAGATTTGCGTTGAGGGACAGGCATTACCAGAGCCAGCTGGAGCCTACACAGAATAATGGTATACCTAGGGGCCCAATTCAATACTTAGGCAGCCCCAGTTTCTTTGCCACCTCAGAAACACCCCAAAATCAGGAAGAAGTTCCAACAGGCATTGGCTGCACCAGTGATGTCAGCATCCCAGTGCATAAGTCCTCTCGGGACAATGGCTTCATGTATTCCCATGATCCCCTGGGCTCACTGAAAACTCAGTTTTCCAACAAAGCTTTCTGATGCAGTAGAAGAGTTTGTCTAGCCCAGCCAATCAGGATCACCAGCTGGAGGCTCCAGAGTCTCTGGTGGTAGACAAAAAACAAATGCTAAAAACGGCATAGTCCATTAGGGCAGCAGCCATGGATCATTTTTACCACAGATGCCAGCGCAGCAGGGTGGGGCACCACCTGCGAACAACTCAAGATCCACAGCAGAGGGAATTTCCCACTCAGGGCTTACTTTCCAATATTCTGGAACTTCAAGCAGCATTCATGGCATTGGCCATCCTGCTGCCTCACATACACGGTTGCCCAGTCCTGCTTCATCTGGGAGAACATGACAGCAGTGTCCTACATATAGCATCAAGGTGTGACAAACAGCCAATCCCGCTTGAGAGATGTAGAACCAATCATGACATTGGCACAACAATATCTCCCAAATTTGAGGGCCATATATCTTCCAGGCTGTCAGAACTTGGAAACAGATTGCCTATCCAGACAATTCATGGAGCCCAACAAATGGTGCCTTTACCCCGAAGTGTTCAAAAAGATCATCTACGAGTGGGGATGCCCGCAAGATGGATATTTATGCCTCATCAACCATCTGCAAGGTGAGCTGGTTAGTCTCGCGCTACCCTCATCCTTTAGTGGAGGGGACGGATGCCTCTACCCACCCTTGGGTTGGACAACTGGTCTATGCCTTCCCTCCTAATTCTTTAATCCTGAAATTCCTGAGGAGATTGTTGACAGAATTTGACAGTCATCACAGTATTTCCTTACTGGCCTCACAGACCATGGGTCTTTCTGGCAATGGATCTCAGCATGTGCACAATGCTCACTCTGCCGGTATCTCCTGTCTGAAGGCGATAACCTACATCCGCAACCATCACAACTGGCCTTAGTGGCCTGGAGATTGAAAGGCAGGGGTTACAAAAGTTAGGATGTTCTCCAGAGGGTGTTAGAACTTTACAGAGTTCCAAAATGGGGTCAACCAATGCCATCTACTCCAGAATATGGAATAGTTTCACGAGCTTTGCAGCTGGATGCGGGTTTGACCCTAGTGACCCAAATGTATCTCAAATCCTGTCTTTCCTGCAATCCAGATTGGATTTGGGGCTCAGTTCGCTTACGGTGCAAATTTCAGCCATCTCAGCTTTTACTCCCCCCCAAAAAAAAAAAAAAAAAAAAAAAAAAAAATGGGCAGCAAACCTGCTGGTGGAGAGCTTCATGAGAGTGGTACTTGGACTACACCCTCCCAAGAAAAATAGGCTCCCTCAATGGGACCTGGCAGTAGTCCTCAATTTTCTAGCAAACCCTCCTCATACTCCAACAGAAGACTGTTCATTATGGGATAGCACCTTAAAAATGGCTTTCCTATTAGCCATAGCTTCAGGGGGAAGGGTGTTGGAACTTCAAGAATTGGGGGCAGCAGAACCTTATTCCATGTTCCTCCAGACAGGGTTGCTCTGAGACCATTGGATCATCTTGTCCCAAAAGTGGCATTGATATTTAATCTCTCCAGTTAATGGGTGCTTCCAGCCTTCCCAGCGGAATCAGATGCTGATCTGCACGAGTTGGACATTTCAAAAGTCCTCAAAGCCTATCTTCCGTCTAATTCTATATTCAGATTGTTCTGACAGACTTTTTCATCATGAAAATTTTAAAGGAAAGAGGCCTCGGCCAGAACCATCTCTGTCCGGATAGTAAAAACTATTCACTGGACATATAGAGCAGCCAGGAAAGATCCTCCAGATGTGGTTAGAGCTCACTCAACCAGGGCGATGTCTTCCTCTTGGGCAGTGCGGGCAGGAAAGAGGCTAGCTGGTCATCACATCATACGTTCTTAAAACACTACAGGGTGGATCCAGCAGCTCTTACTACAGTAGAGTTTGGGAGGAAAACCATCCAAGCTTTTATGTCTATTGTCAAATAAAGACTAAGTTTGTAGCATTAAACCCTCCCTCTCAAAAGCTCATTATTTATCATATGTATGCTGCCATGTTTGGCGTCGGGAAAATGGAAATTGTATCAAATACTTACCGTAATTTTCCTTTCCTGATGCCAATACATGGCAGCATACAAACCCTCCCTCTGATCTTTATGCTTGATACAGAGAATGTAGCTCCCAGTCAGACTTTTATAGAGCTAAACAGATCCTGTGTATGGATGTAGGGGCGGGGCTATATCATATGTATGCTGCCATATATTGGCGTCAAGAAAGGAAAATTACAGTAAGTATTTGATACAATTTTACATGTTTTTTAACCCTTTTATGTCCAAATAGGATCTGATCAAATGCATGTTATCTGAGATACACATGAAATTCACGAAATTGACTTTCCATGTATAAACATTAAGGTCCAATCCACACCTGAGATTTTTGTAACTCAAAGCTCAGATAACGTTCAATATCCACAAATCCCACGTTTTTCATTAGTGCCTGTTTGAGTACGTAGCAAAAAAAAAAAAAACGTACACAAGCATCTTTGAGCTCCAAGCGATTTTGGCCCCATAAAAAGCATATTGGATGTTTTTTTCTCCTAGTAACTAGCTTTCTATTGGCTTGAAACTTAAACTTCAGAAGGCCACAAAAACCTTTGAAATCACCTGTATACATGATCAAAAGAGAAAAAAAATAAAATCATATTGCGTGTTTTTTACCCTGGTAACTAGCTTTCTATTGGCTGAAATAATTAAAAGGAAACTTAAACCACAGAACCCTGCATCATTTTTGATCTCCCTTGTACACATGAGAAAAAAAGAAAATGTAAAGTAACCAAAGCCGCCTACAAGGATATACAAACACAATTATATATACTACTTGGAAATGTGTTTTTTAGCTTCCCTATAGCAAAATGTTAAAACATTCTTTATTTTTTTCCTGTTGCTTAGGGTAAGCTCATGTTTCATACAGATTTCCTTAATGTAAATGAAATAATCAACAGTCTTGTGTGTGGTCACCTATTGGTTTTAAGCGCAATCAATGCATGAACCCATTAAAGACAAGAGAAGTTATCTTCTTCTGCATGAGCAGACAGCTGCCCTCCTCAGACAAATCACACTTAATTGTCTTTAAGGTTAAAGGGTGAATAAATAAGCGTTCCCCTGGCAACTATTAAGTAGAAGGTAAAAAAAAAAAAAAAAGTTTACCCCATTATTCCTGAATTAAAAATAATAATTATTTTATATATTTCTAGCATAAATATACAAAAATCTGTTTATATCAGCTCCTCATACTCCTCTCCACACCATGAGATGCCAGGCCAGTATTGTGAGCCAACTGAGCTACATTGTATTGCTCAGTGATTTTAAGTTAATTTATAGAGAGATGGGACTTTGTGTAATACACGTACGATTTTGGAGTTAATGGAGGAGAGAGCAAAGAGGTGACGTCATCATCTTTAATTTTCCTCCTTCATTGTCCACCTAGCTAGCTAGGGGTGGGAAGGTGGCCAAACCAGCAAAGTGTTACTAAAGCCACAACAGTAAAACCAGTCTGTATATGCAGACATGCTCATTATACTTACTGTGGAACCTAAGGGGTTATTCCTCTGCATTGTGTAAAAAGGCAGTTTCATCCAGTCTTCTCTGATCATCTCCTTTTACTGTCACCAATATATCTCCCGATATTTACAGAGCTAGGGGACAGGCTGCACGTGCTCAGTTTGGAGAGAGTTGTTTTTTTCTTGGGAGGATGCATGTGATCAACATTGACCATACACACACACAGAGGGTTGGAGGTCCTGCATTCTCATAGCACAATTGTGGGAGAATGAAAACTTCTCATTCAAGCTAAACCAGCCACTGATAGAAGTCACAAGACTGCTATATACTGCTGATGAGAAAAGATTTACTAAAATAATTGCATTTTCACTTTCTGTGTATTGTGCAAGACCAGATATAGCGAATGCAGGGTCCTGGGTTTAGTAACACTTTAAGGGCTCAATCAGATGTGCAGCAAGAACTGTCACTCCTCTGAAAAGTGATCTATGCCCAAATTGGTTCTCAGAGGCGGTGAAGTGGCCTCCTCACCGCCTGATTTAACCCTTTAAATGCCACACTACTGCACTACAATCAGTTGCAGGGCAGCCCCTAGATCTGCATGGTCACATTCGGGTGTTTAATTTTTGCCGTTGCTACAAAACACAGCATTGTGCAGCGGCGCATATACAGTCTATGTCACCATTCAGGCCAGTGGTCAGAAGGCAGTAAAACCGCAGCTCAACCGTCTGTTTTTTCTGTCCCCAACCGCACATGTAAACAGATGTTTTATTCATCCACGACCGCAAATCAGATGGGCAAGTATATCAGTGGGGGGAAGGGTTTAGAGCTTCGCAAATGGAAGACCCTTGCTGCTATAAAAAGGTGGGAGAAATAAATGGGAGAGAATAATTAACATCCTAAGGTTATGATTTTATGAGTTTAATTAACATTTTTGTACACAGATCTTATTAAAGTAGAACTATAAGGCTGTATTAAAAAAATAAAAATAAATGTCCCATTGAGGAGATTTCTTCTCACCAGAACTAGTATCCCCATTTAAAGATTTTCCGTCCATTCCTGTTCTGGTGACAAATCAAAATTCAGTATTTTCTTTTACTCTTAATGATAATGATAAACAGGATAAATACAGGAGGGTGAATCTCCCTAAAGTGGGCACAGAAAGCAATAAAAAACGCCAGATGTTCTAATCCTTTTCTCTGCCTTTAGTTATACCTCAATAGTACTTGTTGACCGGAATAACTTGACGCACCAAAACAAAAATTGGTTTTACAAAATTGACAAAGTGTTTTCTTTTTTTGTTATATTAAACAAGAACAGATAGATAACTTCAGTCAGTAAAAAGTAGCAGAATCAAAACCGCAGAAAGCAAACAGTTCTTACGATGGAAAATTCTAAATAACGCAACCTGGAGACTACTGGACAGAGCGTTCTGGCTAGAACATTTGGTATTGTTTACAAGGGAACCAGATCTAAAAGAACTTTGATCACTATTACTTTCCTATGGGATGACAGAGTACAAAAGTTAAATGTACAAAATGAAAAATGAATAGAGTTACATCATTATCAAGGGATTTACATACAAAACAGCATCCTTGGATGGTTGATAGATATCTCATCAGATCAAAAGAACCACTGTATTCAATCTGTGTATTTTTGTTCAGTAGCCATTTGTTTGTAATACACCGCTAATGGATGGGAAGTTCAAAGAAAGCCAGCCTAACAAGTAAATCAGACAGACACCTGACCAGAAAATTCTGTAAAAATACCCTCTCAAGACTGTTTAAATATAAACAGAAAAAAAAAATGGAAAGGTTCAAGGAAAGCGATCAGATTAATAGCATTTTCTTGCTCAATAAATAATACAGCTTCTGTTAATCCAATTATTTCTAATGGAGTATATAGTGCTACCAGTGAATGCTAACGAAGGCAAGTTTGATGAATTAAACTTTCCACTGAGCCACGTAACATCTACTACCCAATGGACTGCTCTAAAAGCTTCTTCTACAGAATAGATCTCACCGGAATTCTTTATTTGTGCATTAAGGGTTACATTGATTGTATTGGACTCCAAGGTAATTGATGAAATTCTTTTCAGGATCAGTTGTTTTGTGCATTGTTGGGTAGTCTGACAAAGGGCACAACACTGACTGCAGAGTCCCTTCTTACACAGTTTTTGTTATACACACATTATTTTTTTTATATGTGCCTGGATGAAAAGAAGGGCGACAGGGACAGGCAAGCCATTGCAGAGTTTTGTATACTTCTGGTCCAGAGTAGGTAAAATACATAAATACATAAATACAATACTGACTGCACTTCTACAAGTTTGCCCCTTAATTGTAAGCCAAGCTTCTACAATTGTAAGACATAGGGGTAGATTTATTAAAAGGCAAATCCACTCTGCACTACAAGTGCAGTCGCTGTAGATTTGAGGGGAAGCTCTGAAATGAGGGGAAGCTCTGCTGATTTTATCACCCAAATCGTGCGCAAGCTAAAATGCTGCTTTTTATTTTACTTGCATGCCCCCCTCGGAGCTACAGCGGCTGTACTTCCAAGTGCACTTTTAATGCAAAGTGGATTTGCCTATAGTAAATAACGCCCATTGCTCCAGATGATAAAGCCAATTGATGACTGTATGTAGAAGTTTCTGCAAAAGTCATATCAGTGCCCTCTAAGAATTTCTGTGTGATATAGATAGACATCTATCTATATCACACACAAATTCTTAGAGGGCACCGATATATGTCTTGTGCAGAAACTTCTACATACAGTCATCAATTGGCTTTATCATCTGGAACAATGTCTTAGAATTGTAGAAGCTTGACTTGCAATTAAGGGGCAAACTTAAATTTATTATAATATATATATATATATATATATATATATATATATATATATATATATATATATATATATATATATATATATATCACACACGCAATCCCCAGGTTACAAACATCCAACTTAAAACGACTCCTACTTACAAACGGAGGGAGACAACAGGAAGTGAGAGGAAATTCAATTCTGTAAGACTTATGGGAAAAAGGTGTCTCCACTGAAGCTTTATCACCAATCCTTGTTTCCACAACAACCCAAAATCCAATTGTCATTGGGACAGAAAGTGAGGTGAAATCTTTTGAACAGGGGCACAGACAACAAAACAAATGTTACAGGGGTGTTATTCCTTAATTACACTATCCAAAAATCTTAAAAATATTTTTTGGCTTGAGTTACAGTTAAAAAAAAAAAAAATGTACCTGTTCCGACTTACAAACAAATTCAACTTAAGAACAAACCTACAGTCTTTATATTGTTTGTAACCCAGAGACTGCCTATATATCACACCTACTAAACATCCCAAAAAAACTGTACCCCCCCATCTTCCATACATGTTATAAAGACGGTTACGTCTAGTTATTAATGTAATATTTTTTGAAGTTAATGTGCTTTCCCTTGAAGGGGATGCAGGGCCTGTACATGAGGTCTCCATTCTGAATACTATCTGAGTCTACGTTTCATGTTTCTCAATGGAGTCAAGGTAAGGCACAGACCTAACCTCTTCTAGCTCACTGCAGTAATGGAGAGCCTCTGCCAACTGGTACCTTTAACAAATAAAGAACCAGCTCTCAGACCTGCAAGCAGTCAATGAGCAATTTTAGCCAGACTGCTGGGTTAATTCTACCTCTTTGGTATTCCAAGAAGTACTCTTTGCTGCAGAACAATATGACAACATACACATGCTCTCAGAGAATCCAGCCCTGCAAAGCATTGCCTCATTGTAACTGTCCTTAAATAATGAGTACTTCAGCGGGAACCAGCATAAAGAAAACACGTACAAGAAGATTTTTACATCCAAGGGCGAAATGGCAAAAATGTGACCCTACATGTTCTGCTGTTTGTTGATGTTGGGATGTCACAATAGCAAGGAAAGCTATGATCTACTACACTGCAGTGCCAACGTCAGAGGCAAACCAAGGGATTCATCGCTCTTAATGGGACTGAAAACCAAGAGGAAAGGCAGGTCATGCAGGACCAAGGGAATGCAACAAAAAAAAACATTTCATTATAATCATGTAACCCGCTATCAGCACACATTGCAACAGCAACACAGGCCATGGGGACAGACCAAACAATACAGGAGGCACATAGCTCAGTTTCCTTCTCAAGCAAGTCTCAGTGAAAAAATCAACCTGCTGTTGCTTTTGCGTTCTCTATTTTATCGTCTCCGTTGGCTTTTCAGCCTAGCAAAACGTGTCCTTAAAAACACAAAACGGGACTGGGAAATTCTATTAATCTCCAACAGGAGGAAGCCTACACAGTGTACTGCAAACATTAACCCTGTACAGGCTTCTTTCACTGCATCACATAGCAGCTCTACTGATGCTGCATGGAAATCACACACTCTATGGATAGGAATCACAAAATAGCCAGCGACAAACACATTTCCACAAGATGTTCACTTAGTCACGGTGCTCCTCTGGATGGCACTGCCATGCTCTCAGGGTATTATGAAGAGGCACAAATGAGTAACAACCTGACACTGTTTGGATTTTTTTTTTCTCTCTCTACTTTGGAGAGGTGGTTCGTGTTTGGAATATTTGCAAGCTAATCAGAAACTATTGCAGGATGTCAGTGCCATAGCTGATGTGTGATAGCCAACTGCAGCCTTCTACTGAAAAAAAGGTGCTTACATGCCAGCTACCTGCATTGGCAATATTTACATTTTATTTCTTTTTTTCAAAAAGAGAAAAGGAAAAAAAAAAAAAACACACAAAGTTACCACACAAAAACCTGAATATCATCTTATCCTTCAAGTTTAAAAATGTAGGCTTAAAGGGTACATGAAAATAGCATCGGCCTTTTCATAAAAATAATCTCATCGCTTAATCTGATTAAAGACGTAGAGCTACTCGTCAGAATGCGATAGGCAGATATTCAAAAAAAGCAACATTATGCAAGGTCTTTTTTTTTTTTTTTTTTTTCTTTGTATAGCTTACCACTTGGGTTCTTGTTTTTCTTGAGACTCTTGCCACAAAGACACTGCAGCATATGCGTTCCTTTGCTGAAAATGTTCCAAAGAAACCACATTGATTTGGGCAAAAAGCAATCCAGCAGTTTAGACACCCTGAGAACGAAGAAATCCTTGTTGTTGCATACTAAGAGGTTGTGATCAGTTCTCCAGAACAAGGGTACCAATTTAACCATAGAAAATGATTATTTTCCTAGCTTCTCCCAGTCTTTGATTTCCTTGCAAGGGTTGTTTTTTTTTTTTTTTTTTCGCAGACTCCTCAATTAGAGAGAGCTGTGTTGTATTTTGCTTTTTTTTTTCTTTTTCTTTTTTATTGTTTCCGCTCTCAGATGTGTATAAGATTTAATGGTTGTAACTATATCAGCATGAGCTATTGCCAACATGCACAATCTTCCTTTCCAGCATGCAGCCAAATGAAAGTAAGCTAAAGAATTCCCAAGAGAGGCCAAAAAAACTAATCTCAGAACAGTGAGGCATGTACGATCCCCGAAGTAAAAACCATTGCCTGTCACTTGATTGCTATGAGGAAGGGTGGATCTGTAGAGCATCAAAAGCCAAGGCAGGATTCATGGTACTAAAAGACTGCAGTTGTAGCATCAAGCACAACAAATATCACCCAGCCAGGAAGGAAAGATGATAGAAACTCCCCTCTCCAAGTGTCAATAGTATTACCATCAATCCCCAGTGATCTCTGCAATCTTATTTAACCTGCAGTTCCAAATCATAGAACAGCACTGGTGTAAATCCAGATCCCCTTAATAGATGATTACTGTGGGTGGAAAGAGAGACAGATCCTCTTCCCTTGCTCTCACTCTCCCTGCTGCTTCAAGCACTGGTATGCATTAGAAATAAATTTCCCTGTCTTTCACTCCCTGTGCTTGGCTCTGAATTGCAGGCACAGATAGAGTAGGAGGAGTTGAAGATTTTTTTTTTTCCCATTTTTTTTTTTTTTTGTAATAAAAAGCTTTATTTCATCCTAAACCTAGACACATGTTTTTTTTTTTTATTCCCTACTGATGGTGAGATGCAATTCTGTATCATCATAAGGCACTGCTAAGGTTAATTGAATATTTATAACAGCTGTTAAAAGCTGAGTTGATTATTTAATATGAGAAAATTGTTTTGCAGCTTGTGTCACCTAGTAATAATAAAATCTGTATATATGAAAATAATTAGAGGAAATATTGAAGAAACAACATATTTTATTGGCAATTAAGAAACATTATTTTTTCTATTTTTTTTTCAATAAACAAAGAGCAGGAGGGTGTGATCCTTCTTGCACAGATGATCTTGAAAGCTTTGAATGGTTTATATGCACTAAATCTCAAAGAGCATCTAAACATTAAACTGCACTGATAGCACAAACAATAGCAATGCAGTGCACATGTCTGCGGCTCGGCTGTTTGCACGGGGGATTTGCCGATCAGTCAGGCAACGTGCGTTATTGCAGCATGTTACTGGTGTTTTACCTTCTAAGCATGCTTTTCTATGTAAATGGCTCGTGCATTGTTTTATTAATGTCCGTCGTTGCTGTAGCAACCCAACACTGTATTTAATTTAGGGTTTTGTCTATTTTATATATTTTTTTTCTTTTATTGTATGTGTGTGTGTATGTGTGTGTGTTCATGGGGGAGGGGTGGTGGGTGTCTTCTAAGATAAATATAACTATCTGTTACTATTTATAAGATTAAACTGTTCTGGATAGGAATAAAAACTCAAATGAAACTGTATGATGCGGTATCATCACTTTCAAAGAATCACTAAGGTAACCAGTTATTTTAAAAGTCAGTTGCAATTGTCTTTTTTTTTTATAAAAGCATAATATATATATATCATACAGTTACACAATGCAAAACAGAATTTTTAGAATTCCTTATCAAAATGGTCTTTAAAGCTGGCCATACACTGTACAATCTGATTGTACAATCTCTGTATAATCCCCGTTTAGATTTGGCAAAATTATGTGACATGAGGATAAACCTAAACATATAATTCAATTCGCTTTAAATTAGGCAGGCTCTTGCGCTTTATAGCTAATGGTAGATCTAAAGAAGATTGTACAATCAGATTATATAGATACTTAGGAAAACATATACCGGGGACCTTGAAGGTGCCGATAACATACGGGGGGGGGGGGGAGGATTTACTAATACCGGTGCACATAGAATCTGGTGCAGCTGTGTGTGGTAACCAATCAGCTTCCAGGTTTTATTGTCCAAACTTAATTGAACAAGCTGAAGTCAGAAGCGGATTGGCTACAATGCACAGCTGCACCAGATACTGAGTGCACCAGTTTTAGTAACTCTCCCCCTTAGTGTTACTAAACCCACAACAGTAAAATCAGTCTGTATATGCAGCATGGCATGCTCGTTATACTCACTTTGGAACTTAAGGGGTTAATCCTCTGCATTGAGTAAAAAAGGCTTTTTTGTCCTGTATGAATAGATCCTCCCCCTCCTGCACTGTCTATTGGGGAAAGCTGGCTAACACAGGCAGAGTAGCCTCCCTGCACATGCTCAGTTATGTATTTTATGCTGGAGAGAACAGTCACTTGTTCTCAGAGCTAGCCAGGTCACATTATATTAACATCACACATGGGGGCGTGTATATAGGCTGCAGTGAAAATCTCCTCCTTCCTGAACTCTCAGCACTGGAGAAGATGTGCAGTTTATCATGTAACCGTCGTATACAGATCATCCAAAAAGGTATATAGTGGCAGTATTGTAATGGAAAAAGAAGAATTATAAGCTGTGGGCACTGTGGGGGGGGGGGTGAACTATTTTCATATTAATGGGTTTAGTAACACTTTATCACAGTATTAAAATGTTATTATTGTATTAATTATCATCTCCCTTAAAATAACACAGGAAATGAAACATTTACATATTACATATATTAGGTTGTGCTTATTGGAATAAACACAATTCCCTAAATACAGTATACACCAATCCTCTGTATATTGTTGAACCTCTAAATCTGCATTGTAAACGCAACATTAGGCATGTTGTTCACCTCTACAATAATCTGTTCACCCAATAAGATGATGGAGAGTTGTGGTCCCTTTTCTTTGATGCATTTGGCAATAAGCTTCATTGCGATATAGAGAGGGGTTTATATTGCACAATTACCCTTTAAGCCATCAAAAAAATCATACTGCATCTTTTGAGGGATGAAGGGAGCACCAGGGATATTTGTTGGAGACCAGATGTTAGTGAGCATGTCAGATAGATGTACTTTTATTTTCCATAATATGTGCCTGTATGGAAAACCAGTATAGATGCATGTCTATCCACCAATTAGGCAATATTAATGATATCGAATACATATGTATTAGGCACTATTAATGATCTCAAATACACTTTCAGTGTCTGCATATCTGTATTGCCACTGAATTCTTCCCGATAAAACAGTTAAACCCCATTAAAGTTTCAAAGGTTGACCCTTGCTGCCAGATCAGCATGTTCATCTGAACACTTATATGTATAGCACAACACCTCTGGCATCCAAGGGAAGCACTGAGTCCCCTGAAAGCTGAGCCCAGGACCGCAGGTAAATTCTCAAACTTTAAGAGGGGTACAAGATCAGGGAGCATACATTCAACTCAGCAACCATTGCACCCAATTTAGATCAGGTCTGAGCTGGTGTGTCTGGTATCTCTAGTGGTGATTTTCCACCTCTGTTTAATGTGTCTTAGTTGTGGTTATTGGAAGATAACAAGGCAAATTTCTATGAACACTATTGTGTATATTCATGAAAAGCCCTGCTGGAATGTATGACAGGTGAAATATAAGTTGAGTTTTGTTCAACCTCTACTCCAAACCTGATCAGAAATGTCATCTTCAGCCAAAGCTCATTTACACCAATCAATTCCTGCAGTGTAGTCTTCCCAAACATCTTCATCTCCATTGCCCATGGCAACCACAATGTCCTCCTTAGCCACAGATAATTTACATCGATCCATTCCTGCCTCTAGCTCTCCCAAACATCTTTATCTCTATTGCTTATAGCAACTACAGCTGCAACTCAGTATACTTTACTTGCAACCATGAATCAGTACCCTTCTTCACAGATTTCTGATCCTGTTTTCACCAGCTATACAGTCTCTGTAACTAGTAACTTAAAGTTTCTTTCCACCACCCCATTACCCATGGCAAACCCTCAAAACCCTATCCTACCACTGCTACCACATACTCCCAGCTTCCCACTGCTGTTGCAATTCTGACAACAAAATAGCCGTATCGTTTCCTGTCATTTGGTTGAATTCCATTGTTCAAATCAAAACAGAAGCAAAGGTTTTTTTTTTTTCAATTCACACTATTCAGTTACTGTGCACTCCAGCTTCAGCTATCATTCAGCCAGATCCTGTGTCAACTTCTTCATCCAGTCTGACTTTATTCCTGCTTATGACAGGCTTGTTTCTATTCCAGCCTCTGACCAGTCTGTGTCACTGACAGTCTCCATCAAGCCTGTCATTGCCCAGCCAGCTTGTCTTTTAGCCCCAAGCCAGCTTGTTCAACTGTATGCCCCTGCCTCTGATCAGTTTGTTCCTGCTTCAGCTGCAGCTGGAGTCCAGCCAGTCTCCATGCCAGCTGTTCCAGTCAAGCCTGTCTCTATGCCAGCTGTTCCAGTGCAGCCTTCCCCCACTCCAGCTGTTCCAGTGCACCCTGTCTTTGTTATTGGATGTTTCAGTCCAGCTTGCTGTGGTGCCAGCTATTACACTCCAGCCTAGCTCTGTACCAGCTGTTCATGTTCAGCAATTATCCATGCAAGCAGTACTTTCCAGCCTATCTCTATGTCAGCCTTCAGCCAATGTCCTCCTGTGTCAGCTTCTGCTCTGCTTGTTGCTACTGTGCATTTGCAACTCTCAGGACTCCAGCCCCTAACTGTATCTCTCAAAAATGGTGTAAAGAAATCGATGCTAAATTTTGAGCTTTAATTTGGGAAAAACAACCCCAACTGCCTATGAACCTGCTGGTTAGCAGTGCCTAAAACCAAGAACAGCTTCAACACCTATATGATGGGGATAGGGAATGGCGAAGACCTCGTTCTTAGTCAAGGGGATAATGATCTGCCTTCTCTGGCTTATCTTATTCTTCTAGACAGGCTTTGGATGACAAAGACAAATCCACAGGTAACCCCAAGAGAAATACAGGCTGCTCTGGAAAAAGATGGTGTGGTTGTTTTTAAGGAGCACACTATGATAATACTTGAACAAAAAAGAGCTGCATGGTCAGGTTGCCAGAAAGAAGCCTTTACTGTACAAGTTCCACAAAAAAGCCTGGTTACAATATGCCCAACAACAACTTGACATGCCTCATTGGCTTTTTTGTAGCGTTGGAGCAGAAAAGGCTTCCTTCTGGCAGTTCAACCATGCAGCTCTTTTTTGTTCAAGTATCTTTGAACTGTGTTCCTTAAAAACAACCACACCATCTTTTTGGAGAGCAGCCTGTATTTCTCCTGCGGTTACCTGTGGGTTTTTCTTTGTATCCTGAGCAATTCTTCCATCAGTTGTGGCTGCAATCTTTTTTGGTCTACCTGACCTTGGCTTAGTATCAAATGAGCCCCTCATTTTCCACTTCTTAATAAGTGATTAAATAGTACTGACTGGCATATTCAAGGTTTTGAAAATCTATTCAATGCCACAAAAAAGCCAATGGAGGCATGTCCAGGTGTTGTTGGGCATATTGTAACCAGGCTTTTTTTGTGGAACTTGTACAGTAAAGGCTTTTTTTTCTGGCAACCTGACCATGCAGCTCTTTTTTGTTCAAGTATCATCGTATTGTGCTACTTAAAAGCAACCACACCATCTTTTTCCAGAGCAGCCTGTATTTTTCCTGAGGTTACCTGTGGGTTTTTCTTTGTGTCCCGAACAGTTTCTGTGGCAGTTGTGACTGAAATGTTTCTTGATCTACCTGACCTTGGCTTGGTATCAAGAGATCCCCAAATTTTCTACTTCTTATTACGTGATTGAATAGTATTGACTGACATATTCAAGGCTTTGTATATCTTTTTATATCCTTTTCCATCTTTGTAATGTTTCATTAGCTTGTTACGCAGGTCTTTTGAATGCTCTTTTCTACCTTGTCATGGCTCAGTGTCTAGCCTGCTTAGTGCATCTATGTGAGAGCTAACAAACTCATTGACTATTTATACACAAACACTAATTGTGATTTTTTTAAATCCACAAATGTGGGAAATGAACCTTTAATTGTTATTTTAATCTGTGCGTGCCACCTTGTGTCTGTACCAAGGCCAAACATTCCAGAGTATGTAAACTTTTTATCAGGGCCATTTGGGTGATTTCTGTTATCATTATGATTTAAAAAGGATCCAAAAAACAATGTCATAATAAATGGCTTCATGTGATTACTATCCTTAAATAAAATTATCAGGTTATAGTTAGGTTATGCAAACATTTGAGCATGACTGTATTTATTGTTTAAACCTCAATAACAGATAAGGAAATTTAAGTCCTCACAATCTCAGACAATTATTTTTCTTTATCAGTTATATGCCCTTAATACTCTTAAATTCTATATTTCTTCAACAATTCTTTAGATACCTAAAATTATGACATGTGTTAAGTGTCCAGGCTCGATACTTCATACTTAGATATGAAGTGGCCGGGGGGATAATTTCTTCTATTTGTGCCTTTCTTATGGATTTACCATGTAGGTCCAGCTGGGAAAGGGACATTGGAGAAATATCAAGTGATCAGTGAAGGGCTGCTTTGTCTCTATTGTTGCAAACAGCATTATTCCCTTCATAAAATGAATTAAGTTATTTATTTTACATACATTTTACCAGATACCTATCAAGTTGTTCCAGTAGGGTAGACAGGACACTCCTATTTGTCCAAATCGTGAGCAGAATTTAGGAGATCTCATTGGTATGCTATGAGGCTGTCCCAAATTAATTCAATTCTAGACTGAAGTAACTGATATTATTTTCACCGCATTGCATATGAGAAGTAATAATCACATGCAATACATTGAAAATAACATCAGTTACCTCAGTCTAGTATCGAGTTCATTTGGGACATCTCTATAGCATACGAATGAGATATCCTAAATTTTACTCACATTTTGAACAAATAGGAGTGTCCTGTTTACCACAATGTAACAACTTTATAGGTATCTGGTAAAATGTATATAAAATAACTGAGTTCATTTCATGAAGGGAATGATGATATTTGGAACAATAGAGACAAAGCAGCCTTTGTCTCTATTGTAGCTGATTTTCATTCTCATCTACTGGATGCATTAGATGAGGATAAAAATTGGCCACATCTGCTGATACAAACTATAGGATTTTTGTTTTTGACAAATTTGTAGCTCAGCAATGATTACCCTCACACCCCCAACTTTAGTCTCATTGGTAAAACATATTAACATGGTGCTGTCTAAAGAGAAGTTAGTGGTGTATCATTGCAGAAGATGCTCTCCTTGATTTTGGTTAGATGTACCTACACTGGCCCCACAACCATTGTTGCTTCAACAAATAATAAGTCACCAAGCTCTTTTTGTTTATATATATATATATATATATATATATATATATATATATATATATATAGATAGATAGATAGATAGATATACAGTGGGGACAGAAAGTATTCAGACCCCCCTTACATTTTTCACTCTTTGTTAAATTTCAGCCATTTGCTAAAATAATTTAAGTTCATTTTTTTCCAATTAATGTACACACAGCACCCCATATTGACAAAAAACACAGATTTGTTGAAATTTTTGCAGATTTATTAAAAAAGAAAAACTGAAATATCACATGGTCCTAAGTATTCAGACCAGTATTTGCTCAGTGTTTAGTAGAAGCACCATTTTGATCTAATACAGCCATGAGTCTTTTTGGGAAAGATGCAATAAGTTTTTCACACCTGGATTTGGGGATCCTCTGCTATTCCTCCTTGCAGATCCTCTCCAGTTCTGTCAGGTTGGATGGTAAAAGTTGGTGGACAGACATTTTTAGGTATCTCCAGAGATGCTCAATTGGGTTTAAGTCAGGGCTCTGGCTGGGCCGTTCAAGAACAGTCACTGAGTTGTTGTGAAGCCACTCCTTCATTATTTTAGCTGTGTGCTTAGGGTCATTGTCTTGTTGGAAGGTAAACCTTCGGCCCAGTCTGAGGTCCTGAGCACTCTGGAGAAGATTTTCCTCCAGGATATCCTTGTCCGGTCCCTGCAGCTGAAAAACACCTCCACAGCATGATATTGCCACCACCATGCTTCACTGTTGGGACTGTATTGGACAGGTGATGAGCAGTGCCTGGCTTTCTCCACACATACTGCTTAGAATTAAGGCCAAAAATTTCTCCTCAGACCAGAGAATCTAATTTCTCACCATCTTGGAGTCCTTCGGGTGTTTTGTTAGCAAACTCCATGCAGGCTTTTATGTGTCTTACACTGAGAAGAGGCTTCCATCGGGCCACTCTGCCATAAAGCCCTGACTGGTGGAGGGCTACAGTGATGGTTGACTTTCTACAAATTTCTCCCATCTCCCGACTGCATCTCTGTAGCTCAGCCACGGTGATCTTTGGGTTCTTCTTTATCTCTCTCACTAAGGCTATTCTCCCCCAAAAGCTCAGTTTGGCCAGATGGCCAACTCTAGGAAGGGTTCTGGTCATCCCAAACGTCTTCCATTTAAGGATTATGGAGGCCACTGTGCTCTTAGGAACCTTAAGTGCAGCAGAATTTTTTTGTAACCTTGGCCAGATCTGTGCCTTGCCACAATTCTGTCTCTGAGCTCTACAGGCAGTTCCTTTGACTTCATGACTCTCATTTGCTCTGACATACACTGTGAGCTGTAAGGTCTTATATAGACAGGTGTGTGTCTTTCCTAATCAAGTCCAATCAGTATAATCAAATACAGCTGGACTCAAATGATGGTATAGAACCATCTCAAGGGTGATCAGAAGAAATGGACAGTGCCTGAGTTAAATATACGAGTGTCACAGCAAAGGGTCTGAATACTTAGGACCATGTGATATTTCAGTTTTTCTTTTTTAATAAATTTGAAAAAATGTCAACAATTCTGTGTTTCTCTGTCAATATGGGGTGCTGTGTGTACATTAATGATGAAAAAAAATTAACTTCAATGATTTTAGCAAATGGCTGCAACATAACCAAGAGTGACAATTTTAAGGGGGCCTGAATACGTTCAGTCCTCACTATATATATATATATATATATATATATATATATATATATATATATATATATTGTACTTTTTTTTATTTTTATTTTTATAAAATACTCTTAGGGAAACACCATCATAACACTGACCAGATCAAGTGTGAGTAGATACTTTCTGAGTTTTGCCAGTTACCAGGAACTCTTAGGCCGCGTACACACGCGGGGACTGTTCGCTCAACTTTGTTCGTCAAACAGTTTCAGCGGACAGTCCGCTCAAAATTAGCATGGACGGACTTGCCCACACACGACGAACGAACAGTCCGCTGAAACCGTGCGCGATGACGTGAACGGCACGTACGACGGGACTAGAAAACGACGTCCTATACACTGCAATGCAACCTTCGGCGTGTAAATTCTTTCTGAGCATGCGCGAGACTTAGTTTGACGAACAAGCCTACACACGGGCGGACTGTCCGCTCAAACCAAGTTTCAGCGGACAGTTTTTCGGAATTTCCGAAAAACTTTGTTCGTCAGACTGTCCGCTGAAGCCCACACACGAGCGGACTGTCCGCCGAAACACTGTTCAGCGGACAAAGTTGAGCGAACAGTCCCCGCGTGTGTACGCGGCCTAACTCTTGGATTGTCTTGATCATTTTTGGGTAAGTCAGTGAGTCACTTTGATTCCTTGCCCGTATGAGGGTGACCTGGTAGAGGATTTGGTCCTAGCAAAGGTTAAACCTGCATAATCTTTCTCCTTCATCCTCGTTGCTGTGCTCAAACAGGTAAATCACCTCAGCTCAGCTTTTTACCCTTTTATAGGCCTCCCAAAGCTCCTCTATGTAGTCTGCAGCAATGTAACTTGGCTTGTCTCTCGTTAACTTGCGGATATTGTCTGAAGTTGTTGCTTACCAACTCTGTACTATCATTTGTCTCTTGATAGTGTTGGAGATATCCCACTCTTCTACAGCCTATACCACCTTATTTTTAGGGTCTCGGAATCCTCCTACCCAGGTGCCTAAATAGCTTCCCTAAATAAAGATGAAGCTTCCAGTACCTATAATTGTCAGGTGAGGAGGAATTTCTCACCAAGAGATCTACCCATTAAAATAAGGAAGAAGGCAAGAGGATATCATGAGGATACTGGCCAAGAAGTGTCAGAGGCCAAGAGATTGGGTCTATCTTGGTAGCTTGGCTAGTGCTTCCTGGAATAGTCATCACACTGAAAAGAAGGCCAGGAGAATCCTGGGCAATGCCCCCACACATAGCAATGGCTTCCTGGGGACCTGCTGATATTGTAGGTCCTCCCTGCGCTCCCAGTTGTGAAATTCCCAAAACTGAACCCGAAACTCACCAACAAATTAGTAAGAATGCAAAGGCATTTATTAGGGCCAGGAATAGCCTGGCAACAAAAAAAATATTGTTAAAACAGTATAGCAAAAACAAATTTAAAGTGTACCTAAGGTCAACGTTTAAAATCATATATTCACTTCCATATTGTATTTCAGTTACTTATAGCCTACTCCTAAATTATTTAGATTATTATCTTGAAGTTTACTTTTTGAAGAATTCCACACATCAACTTCTGATTTCTGGTGTTAATGTTGACTGGTTTGGTAATATTGAGCCCCCCTTTTCTCACATGCCTGGAATAGGTTGCCTGTCTGGCCTGAGATTCTTCTAGTAGCTGACCATGTGTTGAAGTTCCTATTTCAGCCTGTTGCTCCTCTTGCTCCAAAGTCTACTGGCCTAAGCACTCACTCTGAAACCGATAGGGGTATTTACAACAACAACCCAACTGGTAGTGATCTTCTGGGGACTGTCAGAGCTCAATTCTTGGTTTCCCGCATGTAATCACTGCAGACACTGGTGTGTTTGGGGACTTAGTGCTCTGATAAGACCTAGGTGTCTCTCATTTGCAAAGAAGGTCATAGCAGCAAGGTTCTGAATCATACAATATACCTGGATGTGGAGTATCCTTTGTATATTGAAAAACTCTGGCTTCAGGATTCCTGTGTTGTCAAAAGACCCAGTGCTGACTTTTCCCCAGCAGCCAGTAAAGGGATATCTGCTGCCTTGATGCACTTTGGGAATCTGGTTACCAGTGTCTCAGTTAATTCAGTCAGCAGCTCATCCAGCCTGTCATCAAATCCTATTAGTATTGCACCTAGCCTGGTACAAGTCCTTGGTAGCTGGGTGCTTAGCCTTTCAGCAAACCCCAGCTATGGGGTAACCAAGTACGTTACTTAACACCTCCTTTGTGTATATGCAGCTTCAGGGCAAGAAATGCCCTGTACACAGTTGATTGGGCAGTAGTGATAGCTTTCTTCTGGTTTCAATCCAAACCCAAGTTCAGACCAAACACATGCTCCTCCCTCCCTATTCAGGAGCCACACAGTGCCTTAGTAATTTTCAGAGAGTTACAGGTATACACTGAATCTGTAATGCTGCATACACACGACCTGACTTTTTGACAGCAAAGGTCAGACGGAACGAGTCCGTTGGACAATTCGATCGTGTGTGGGCTCCATCGGACCTTTGCTTGCCAAAAATCCGGCAGACTTTACAAATAGGACATGTTTTAAATTTTTCCACTCCGCCGGACCGAGATATCCGTTCGTGTGTATGGTAGTCCGACAGACAAAAACCGACGCTAAGGCAGCTATTGGCTACTGGCTATGAACTTCCTTATTCTAGTCCGGTCGTACGTCATCGCGTTTGAATCCATCGGACTTTGGTGTGATTGTATGTGGCCAAGTCCGTTCATTCGGAGAGTCCGTCGGAACTCCGCTGAAAGTCCGTCGGAAAGACCGTCAGACCTAGTCCCTCGAAAAGTCTGGTCGTGTGTATGCGGCATTACTCCCTGAACCTACTACCCTTCTGGCCCTCACTGCTAACCTGTCTTGCTCTTTGTTACCTGACCTTGCTCTACCCAATTCCTCATCTTCTCTCTACAAAGTACATAGTTATTAGGATAGGTGGTTAGTTTACACTATTCTGCCATGTTCACTTGGTTGTGTATATGTTGCCGTATTCATGTTGCACTTGTTTTCTTATGGTTATAATAGTTTGTATTTTTTCACTTAGGTGTTTGGTTTCCTCTGTGTACTTAGTATATACATTATCTGGTCACACTAGCATTGTAAGATACAAGCACATATTATCCTGATATGTGAACAGCTTCCTTCGTTCAATTCACCAGAGAGAAGACATGACATGACTGAGGATGTATTATGACCCAGTATTGTAGCTCTTATGCTTGCCAGGCCTAATTGCATATTCATTTTTTTCTGGATTATTTAGGTACAGTAGGTCTGAGCAAGAACAGAAAAAAGGCAGATAGCTGTTCACATAAACATAGCAGTACCTTTCAGATTTTTGCAAGCCTTCTTTCTCCAAAACATGCAAGCAGTTGTTTCTGTACCCAATGTAAAGAAAAAGGAATGCTTCAGAGTGTATGTAAACCTGACCGTTAAAATCTCATATAAGCTTTACATAACATATTAACTTAATTCCAAGAATAATTTTCAATATTTAAACATCTAAAGTTTAAAATAAAACCTGGGTATCTGGTCATGAAGGTCCTTGTTATAGGGTAACAAGGCTCTTGCTATATCTTCCAATACTGCTCTTGAATCGTCACCCTATCACATGGGCCTCTGATCTAACTGTTTCAAAATACCTCCCAACAGACATGATGGACTACTCTCACCACCAGGAAAATGTGTCCTCTTAAATGCCATGCAGCCATCGCTGGTATGCATGTAGGAAGGAAGTGGCTGCAAATAGGCTGCATGAGATCACAATCCCTTAGATACAAGAAAGCATGACAAAAGGTGAAATAAGGAATTTATTTTAGCAAACTAAATGTCATTCAGGCATAGCTACTTTCAATCTGTGGTGTAAATTCTGTACATGGATCCCTATATACAGGATATAGATCCCTTTTTTCCTGATAAATGGAGGAGAGAACAAAGTACATAAAGTGCCTTGAAAAAGTATTCATACGCCTTGAAATTTTCCACATTTTGTCATGTTACAACCAAAAACATAAATGTATTTTGTTGGGATTTTATGTGATAGACCAACTCAAAGTGGAACATAATTGTGAAGTGGAAGGAAAATGATAAATGGTTTTCAAAGTGTATTTACATTTGTATTCAGCCCCCCCCCCCCATAGTCAATACTTTGTAGAACCACCATTTGCTGCAATTACAGCTGCAAGTCTTTTTGGTTATGTCTCTAGCACATAAAGAGAGTGCCATTTTTGCCCATTCTTCTTTGCAAAATAGCTCAAGCTCTGTCAGATTGGATGGAGAGCATCTGTGAACAGCAATTGTCAAGTCTTGCCACAGATTCTCAATAGGATTTAGGTCTGGACACATGAATATGCTTTGATCTAAACCGTTCTATTGTAGCTTTGGCTGTATGTTTAGGGTCGTTGTCCTGCTGGAAGGTGAACCTCCACCCCAGTCTCAAGTTTTTGCAGACTCTAAGCCCTTGTACACACGGTCGGACATTCCAATGGACAATGTCCGATAGGACCGCGTTGTCGGATAATCCAACAGTATGTGGGCTCCATCGGACTGTTTCCAGTTTTCCAGCTGGGCTATAAAATTTTCCGACAACATGATTCGATCAGACTTCGTCCGATCATGTGTAGAGAATTCCGATCGGACAAAGTGCCACGCATGCTCAGATCAAATTCCTAGACCAAAGCTATTGGCTACTAGCCTGAACGTAGTCCCGTCCTAACGAAATAACGTCATCACGTTAAGTGCGATCGGATTTTCTGACAACTTTGTCCGACTGTGTGTATGCAACAGTTTCGGACAAAATCCATCGGACAAAATCTGACGGATTTGGTTGTCGGAATGTCCAACCGTGTGTACAAGGGCTAACAGGTTTTCTTCTAAGATTGCCCTATATTTGGCTTCATCCATCTTCCCATCAACTCTTACCAGCTTACCTGTCCCTGCTGAAGAAAAGCATGGTGTTTTCAGGGTAATGTGCAGTGTTAGTTTTCCACCACACATAGGGTTTTGCTTTTATGCCAAAAAGTTCAATTTGGTCTCATCTGATCAGAGCACCTTCTTTCACACCTTTGCTGTGTCCCCCACATGGCTTCTCGCACACTACAAACAGGACTTCATATGGCTTTCTTTCAACAATGGCTTTCTTTTTCCCACTTTTACATAAATGCCAGATTTGTGGAGTGCACTACTAATTGTTGTCCTGTAGACAGATTCTCCCACTTCAGCTGTGGCTCTCTGCAGCTCCCCCAGAGTTGCCACAGGCCTCTTGACTGCTTCTCTGATTAATGCTTTCCTTGTCCAGCCTGTCAATTTAGATGGACAGCCATGTCTTGGTGGGTTTGCAGTTGTGCCATATGCTTTTCATTTTTCGATGATGGATTGAACAGTCCTTCGTGAGATGTTCAAAGCTAGGGATATTTTTCTATTACCTAACCCAGCTTTAAACTTCTCCACAACTTTACCCCTGACCTGTCTGGTGTGTTCCTTGGCCTTCATGATGCTGTTTGTTCACGAAGGCTCTCTAACAAGCCTCTGAGGGCTTCACAGAACAGCTGTATTGATACTGAGATTAAATTATACACAGGTGGACTCTATTTACAAATTAGGTGACTTCTTAAGGCAATTGGTCCCACTAGAATTTAGTTAAGGGTAGTTAGGGGTATCAGAGTAAAGGGGGCTGAATACAAATGCACACCACACTTTTCACATATTTATGTGTAAAAAAAAATTAAAACCATTTATCACTTTACTTCCACTTCACATTTAAGGGGGGGTCACTTGGCAGAGGAGGAGGGTAATTTGCTGGCGGATATCAAAGCATACAGAGTTTTGAGATCAAGAGTATATAATGTATGGTGCAGCATACAGGGTGCAGTGGTCAGGATTTTGTAATGTAATTGTGTTATACAAACATTACATACTCAGAAATATTATACTCTCTATGTTGTGCAGTATTACATACTGTACCTCTTATGCCGCGTACACACAATCAAACAATCGGGTGGAAAAGTCCGGCAAACTCAAGTCTGCCAGACAATCCCCCTGTGTGTAGCCTCCGGCATACTTTTTTCACCCGAAAGTACGGCGGACTTAGAAAGTAGTTTTGCACTCCAATCTTCCCGCCAGACTCGCATTTCGGTGGACAATCGGGCCGTGGGTATGCCAGTCCGCCGTACTTTTGAAATGAATTTCCAGCGGGTCTCCAGGTAGACGGGGCCCGCGAAGGAGACGTCGCTGGCCCCACCACCTGGTATGGACTTAAAGGGAAACCCCAACGCCGAAAAAAATCGTCGTGGGGGTCCCCCCCAGGTCCATATCAGACCCTTGTCCGAGCACGCTACCCAGCCGGCCAGGAAAGGGGGGGACGAGCGAGCGCCCCCCCCTCCTGAGTCGTACCAGGCCGCGTGCCCTCAACATGGGGGGTGCCTTGGGGAAGGGGGGCCACGCGCCCCCCCACCCCAAAGCACCTTGTCCCCATGTTGATGAGGACAAGGGCCTCTTCCCGACAACCCTGGCTGTTGGTTGTCGGGGTCTGCGGGCGAGAGGCTTATCGGAATCCGGGAGCCCCCTTTAATAAGGGGGCCCCCGGATACCGGCCCCCCACCCTATGTGAATGAGTATGGGGTACAATGTATCCCTACCCATTCACCTGTGAAAAAAAGTACAAAAAAAACACAACACAGGGTAAAAATAGTTTATTGCACATCTCCGGGGGTCTTCCGTCTTCGGGGGTCTTCTCGCCGGACTCCTCCACTATCTTCTTCTAGCTCTTTTGCTAGCGGAGGTGCCCGGCTTTCTTCCTCGCCGTGTGTGGGCTCATCTAAAGTCCCAAACTCCCTCTTTCTTTATATTGCAATTAGGGATGGAAGCACCTCTTGCCCCGAGCTTCATTCAAAGTCCCAACCCATTCTTCTTTTTACGTGTGTGGGCAAGTAGCCCGTTCGGAAAGTCCGACGGACAGTCTGGCGGGAAGTCCGCCAGACTAAGTCTGTCGGATAGTCGGCTACGTGTGTACGCGGCATTACTGTCATGTGTTACATATTATTGGCTGCTAGATGGTACTCTAAAATGATGCAATCTGTACAATGAGTTATATGTTACATATCCCTGAGCCCTAAACTTTGTATGGTGGGTTGTACTTTATATGATATGAATATGCACCATAAAAGTTATTGTGTGGTTGAATAGCCACCAGATCACTTCTACAATATAGTCAGCAGCCTGCTGCTTATGTGACTGTGCGTTTAATACACGCTACTAACATCATCGTTGTAACAGTTATGTTGGTGTCAGGGTTAGAGTGGACCTGAAGTAAAAAAGTGAAGATTTGTATGTCATATATAACGTTTACACTTGTTAATTGTGTCAAAGCAATACTCCTAAAATTTTACTTTTAATCAGTACACCTCCAGAAATGTGAGATGGAAGGGTGTCTATGCAGTGTGACATTTAAAGTATAAATATAGCCAATTTTTTATTTTATTTGTTTTGTATAGAATAGTGTAGTGGTGTGTACTAAACAAAGTACAATGAAGCCAGTGTTGGCTAGGGATGAGCTGAACACCCTCCGGTTCGGCTCGCACCATAACATGCAAACAGACAAAAAATTTGTGCGAACATGCGAATGCCGTTAAACTCTATGGGACATGATGTAAGAGTGGACCTGAACAGATTACAGATCCAGTCAGAGTTCAGTTTTATGGAAGCAAGTGGTCAAAATAGGTATTTAATACAGTTATATATGTTACTATTGTTAAATAATGTGATTAGAACTGTATACTGAACTAGTTATGTGTTCACTTGTAGTTCCACCAAACATCATAGCAAATATTCAAGCAAACAAACATCATAGCAAGCGTTCAAACAAGCAAAACTATTTCTTAAGCCTCAGATATACCTCTCAGAGAGATTATAAAGTGTCTAAAGTATTTAAAGTGAAATTACAGATACTGAAGAGAGAAATATATCTACAATTTTTATGTATGACAAAATCGAACAGTTGAACCGCCATTTTGTTATACTTTATTCAACACATGTTTGTACATACACTGCCTGCTGCTAAATGGTCAGTGTTTATATGAAGAAAAGCTGAAGTTAATAAAGAAGATATCATAGAGGTTTGGTGTGCTCTTTAAAGAGGAAGTAAACCCTGATGGGTTTACTTCCTCTTTTTTTCCCTGCAAAGGTAAAGCATAATGGACTACTATGCATCGCATAGTAGCTCATTATGTGTCACTTACCTGACACAGGAGCCAGCGAAGTCGCCGCTGTCCCCTGTAGTCTGCCGCATCCATCTTGCTGGTGGCGTCTCGCAGCTCCGCCTGCGCCGTAGACAGCGGTGCCCATTTTCGGGCAAATATCTCCTAAACCATATAGGTTTAGGAGATATTGCTTGGACCTACAGGTAAGCCTTAATCTAGGCTTACCTGTAGGTCAAAGTGGTTTGAAAGGGTTTACTTCCTCTTTAAACCTACTGCTTCCATAGAACAGTGCTAGAGTAATTATAGAGTAAGAGATAGTCCTGTTTGGACTAAAAGGTCAGAAATTAAAATAATTCTAATGCATGCTTTGGCCAAAATTATCATACGGCAATGCACTGTGATCTTGCAGGCGGTCGAAATTCCCGTGAATACCCGATGTTCGAGTGGAACACTTGTTAATTGTGCCAAAGCAATACCCTTATGCAGTGTGTTATTCAAAGTATAAATCTAGCCATGTTTTTCATTTGTTTTGTATAGAATAGGGTGGTGGTGTGTGCTGAACAAAGTACAATGAAGCCAGTGTCGATACACAGAAAGTCATAGACACAGAATACACGTAATAGTAGGCAAACAGGAGCTCAGAGAACTGGGAAGCTGCACTGAGCATGTGTTCTATAGGCAAGCAGACTGGAAGGTGGGCCAGGAAGTGATGGAAGAGAAAGGAAATCTAAACCCACAGAATAGCAGGTGATGCCCAAAAGTGAGCACAGAAGCCAAACCACACATGTGAAAGGAATCACAGAACTGAAAGAAGCACTGCAGCAAGGAGGTAAAAATTATACAGGCAGGAAAACTTTAGGCTAAATCGTGACAACACAAGGCACTCACAAATCTTGAAGGACAGCTTCCTGAATGTTTTTGTTCCAGCACTATCAGGCCCTATATCAACAGCTTTCAAAAATAATGCTGAATAAAGAGGGAACAGGCAGTAAATCTAAGACCCTATGAGAGCAGTCACAATCCTTAAGCAACAACATCTGGCATCTAACCTCAATAAGTACTTACAAACCTGAAACTACAGGTGAACGAGACCCCACCTTTTGATCCAAGCTTCCGCAGGCAAGTTTCTTTCCGGCAAATTTTCTTCAGGCCCTTAGCCCATAGCATCTGCTAAGGCCTAGTAGCAGTAGCTTCTCTGGAACATACACACATGCCCCCTCCCAGATGAGAAGCCCTAGGGGAGCTAGAGTGACTGATCACTCTAGACTGATCAAATCCTTCTAAACATTTATCTTCTTCCCTGCCACACCTTCTGGGTGCTCTACAATCACCCCCTCAAAAAATTGGCCTTGTTCTCATAGGCCATGAAAATCTACAAAAATTTATCATTCACCGAAGAACTTGGTACCGTGCAATGCAATTGCACAGGTAAGGCTAATAATAATTTTTTTTCTTACAATAAGTATAACATGACATGAACATTAAATGGTAGAGCCATACCACTAACTGTCTAGTAGCAACAAGTGAACAAATGTACAGGAAATAGTGCAATACATTGTTTCTTGAAGTGCAGAATCTCACAGTTGTTTGCCTAACAAAGAACAGAGCAGAAAAAAAAAAACATATTCATTATATTTTCTTTAATCTTGAAACACCATTTCCTCAGAATTGACATTCAAATGCATTAACAGTGCATCACATTGGTTAGCTTTGTAGATATATTAACTCAAGTCCATTCCTACTTTACCACCACCTAGTGAGACAAGTAAATAGTGCATTAAACACCAAGTCCATACATTTTCATAACTGCAGCTAAAGTGCTGTTCGTTTGACTCAGAGACATTCTCTGCTGGCCTGTAATAAATCAGAAAGAGCATTTCCTATCTAAACTAAAATAACTAAGGATCAGCCAGCACAATAGTAATACAACTGTCCATATAGACCTCTTTTTAGCCACAAGCCTGTGGCTAGGCTACTCTTGGAAAAAATGATATAGCAAAAAATTTGAAAATCAACCAACACTATTTCACACACAAAAGTCCATCAGGGTGTAATAAAGGCTTTCTTTTTCAGAATCCAGCTTAAGGTAGCACATCACTTTCAACCAAGAAGTCACCACCTACTTTAGGCAACATGTTCTCAACAGGAAACAAGCAGCCAGATAAGTTTGGTAGTTATCCGAAACCTCATGCCTCTCTGCAGCTGATCTGGAAAATTCTGGTGCCTTCGATAGAGCAATCTATGTGCCAGTCCACCCTGAAGATGCTCAGATATAGATTATCTGTCAGCAGGTAAAGTTATGATTCACCACAATGTTCACAGTGGCTCCATGCCTTGATAAGTGCGGTCAACTTTCTGCACTTTCCGTAGATAAGACCTAGGTACTCAGACCCTTTTGCCTTTCACAGAGCCATGCACCAGCTGTGCTCCAGCCTCTTTCCATTCTCGGTCAGATAGACCCTCTGAGTATCAGCCACCTAGTCAGATACCGCAGCAAGATCAGCTTCTTCAGGATCAAATTCAGAGCAATAACCAAAGAAGCAATATTGTGTAATTTTGCTCCTTGCTCCAAGTGTGTTTTCCTCCAGTAAACTACACCCACTTGACCAACGGCTTCTAACTCCAACCTTCTTCTCCCCTGTTCTGGCGCCAACTTCTCTTGCCAAACACTGTACTTTTCCTGCTGTGCTGGTTAACCTTCTAATTGTCATCCCCTGCAAAAATATAATCTCTTCACAGGAAAATGAAAAAATGTACACTGCAGCAACTCTTCTTGTACTCTCAGCTGGACAGTTCATAAAGTGAAACACACAATCTTCTTGCTAAGGGCAGCAGCAGCATGAACAAGGCTAGGAAATCCTGGACGAGCCCCCATATGTAATGTTTTGGTGTATACTGCGCTGTGACAAGAAACTTTGATCAAGCCACCAACACAGCTTCTAGACAAAAAGCATAAACAAAAGAAAAATATATGTGTAGCACTATGCCAAAGTAAAAATATGAAATTATACGTATCACCATATAAATCTCAAATCATATAAATAAAAAGCATATTCACTAGTGGTACATAAACCTAGAAACCACATTCAGGCATTTAAATAAAAAATAAATACAAGTGGGCATTTAAATGAAAAATAAATGCAAGTGGAAAATAGATAATAATCATTCACAAATTGTTCTCAAAGAAATGTGCAAGTTCTAGATTAGTCCCAAACTGTGAAATGTGGATGTCGGATCACCTGAGACCAGGTGACAGATGCACCCTGTAGGAGTCGGAGGCGCACCGCTAGGTAGTGGACCTTAGGACTGACTGCTGCGGATTGTACCCAGGGAGATTCAGGACACAGGTCTACAGGATCACTAACACAGATCCCAATGGGAGCTAGAGCATAGATTCCCCAGGGTGCGGAGTCTAAGAGCCAGCGGGTGTTCGCCAGAGCCTCCAGTGGAGTCTGGCTCCAGGTTGCGGCCCCCAGGGTCTCACAGCTCACGCTCACAGTAGACTACAGGAGAAGGAAGCAGCAGGCTGGAATGGCAAGGATAGTAAGGGGATAAGGCCGAGGTCAGGGCAACTAGCAGACAGGAACAACAGAGTACACGTCAAAGGTTCAGGGTCACAGGCAGACAAGGATGGTCGGGGACATGCCAAAAGGTCAGGGTCACAAGCAGACAGGAATCGTTGAGAACACGCCAAGGTCGGTACCAGAGACAAACATAGAGCACATGGCAAGCAGGAAACAGGAAGCCAAACACACAATGAATACACAATGGTTGATCAGCACCGCTGGCTTGCAGTGCACAGGTTAATATAGGGTTCCCTGATAGAGCCTGGGGTGGAGCCATGCTTAGAGGAGAGGTTATAAAAAACCACCAGGTGGAAGTGGCTGGCCTCTTACTCTGAACACATGAGGGGAGGTAAGCAAATAGAGGAAGATCACTGCATAACCATGACAGTGGATTACCTACACCTACTGGGTTGAATTCCATATATAAGCCTACACAACTTGGGGGGCGTATGCCTAGCTAAGTCTAAGTATTCCGGTAAACCTCCCCCAGTTTCACAGTGGTGGTGGTGTTGCATGTATGAAGAGAACACTTTGAAAGTTTTTTCTCCTGCAAATTCAATATTGGATTTCACAGTTTGGGACTAATCCAGCACTTGCACATTTCTTTGAGAACAATTTGTGAATGATTATTTCACATTGGGAGAGACTACCTATTTGTGACCCTGCAGGATTATTCACAAAAGCGCACCACAACTCATACATGCGCATTGGGGTGCTGGCTGTGAAGCCACAAGAAACAGCTTGCTGTGGGAGCAGACGTGCGGGCTCCATCCCAAGCAGGGCTGTGTGAATCCAAAGAAACACACAGCATGATTTGACCCCGCGCCCTGCTCCTTCCTCACAGCGTTTGCTTGACAGCAGCAGGGACTGATGGCTCCCGCTGCTCCCTCAGTGCCTGTAAGTAGGGGAGTAGAGGAGAAAGAGATGAAACCAGGCACATCACTCAATCAATTGAATACACAAGTAAGTATTTAGGGAGGTGGGGGAAAACAGCAAGTTGTGAAATATTTTTAACCTTAATGTAGGAAATGCATTAAAGTAAAAATGTTTTAGCTTTAGAAGCACTTGAACATATGCTTAAATTGGAGTGTCATAAAGAGCAATCACTTGAACCCTGTTGCCAGAATGGCACATTCATTAATCATTTCCATATTAATATTAAAGTGATTGTAAGGGTTTTTTCTTTTTAAATAACAAACATATACTTACCTCCACTGTGCAGCTCATTTTGCACAGAGTGGCCCTGAACCTCGTCTTATGGTGTCCCCCGGCAGCTCTCACGGCTCCTCCCCACATCAGATAACCCCCTAGGATTAGCGCTCTTCCGGAGGGTTACCTTGCGGGCACGCTCCTGAGTCCAGCATTAGACATGAATACTGGACTCGGCCCGCTCCCTGGTGCTCGCATCATTGGATTTAATTGACAGCAGCGGGACCCAATGGCTGTGTTGCTATCAATCTCTCCAATCATGAAGCGGGACCCCGTGGAGAGAGGGAGAGCGCATTTTCGCCGACAGAAATACGGGGCTCAGGTAAGTAAAATGGAGGGGGGGTGTTTTTTGAAAAAAACATGAGGGTTTACAACCCCTTTAATACTAAAAATAAAACTTTAAAATTTGCTTTACGTTTGAATGAAGCAGGAGGGATTGGAATTGCCCTGCTAGGGCATATATGCCAACTTTTTATATTAATTAGGAAAGCCACCTTAAAAGGGCCAAAAGAAAGTCTAAACTCAAAAACAAAAATGTAATATGTTTCAGATTACCAGTGCTTAGATGTGATGGTTGCATTAGTTTACATTTTTTTCAGGCTAAGTGCAAATTCAGCAAGTACAGGGCCAAATCATGCTGTGTGTTTCTTTGGATGCACACAGCCTTGTGTGGGATGGAGCCTGCACGTCTGCTCCTATAGCAAGCTGTTTCTTGTGGCTTCACAGCCAGTACCCCACTGCGCATGTATGAGTTGTGGTGCACTTTGTGAATAGATTTGCTGAAATATTTTTATTTTTTTTGAGGTGAACTGAAAGAAACTATTAATCATCCCATTCCCTGTTTCATGGGAATGAACATAAGCAGACATGTTCAAAGTTGGCCTGGATGGCAACATTAGCTCGTTCCGTAGCTACAGTGGAGAAGTGAGCATTGCCACATAGAGAGTGAATAGGAAAATTGAATTGCCCCCAAGTGAATAGGAAAAAAACTGAGAAAACGGGAAACAAATGCAACCAACTCATCTAAGGACTGGTAACAGGGCCTGATCTAGCCTGTCTGATCTGGGGGTACAGTAAAAATAATAAATGGGGCATACTATAAACATATCCTAGTTTTATCCTCCATCTAACTCTCCCTGTTTTTATGCTCTTCAGCTCTCCCCACTGGCAATGGCTCTGTGTGAGTCATTGACAATCTGTCACGCATTATGATAGAGAATCAGTATTCTATATTCACTCACTTCTGCACTACGATTCATTACCTGAAAGCAACATCTGACACTACAGAGGCAGTCAGGAGTGAACAGGGCACACTGCATGACTGTGACAAAAAGTACATGTTTTAGGCCAGCATTCCTCAACCTATTTTCAGTCATGACACTCTTCAAAATGATGTAAAATCATGAGACCTGAACTCTATTTATTGGGCTGAAGAACACTGATATCTGCAATAAATGATGATGTCACCCTCCCCTTGGTGCCACATAGGTAAATCCCTTATTCACATTAACTTTCCTTCTTCACAATAGAGGCCACCTACTTTCACATCAGACCCCCCCCCCCCCTTCACATCAGAGTCCCCCTCTTTACATCAGAGTCAGCCCTCAACACATCTTAGTCAGTCTTCATTTAGCAGCCCCCTTTACAAAGAGAGTCTAACCACCATTGTGCAGGCGGTCTGGATGGAAGCAGAGCTTCCACCCTTTTCTGAATGCTCACCCTGGATCAATGTCATCAGCTCCAGTTTGGAAATATTGAAAAAGTATTCATACCTTGTCAAATTACAACCAAAAACGTAAATGTATGTTATTGGGATTTTATGTAATAGACCAACACAAAGTGGCACATAATTGTAGAGTGGAAGGAAAATAATAAATGGTTTTCAACATTTTTTTACAAATAAATATGTGAAGAGTGTGATGTGCATTTGTATTCTGCCCCTGAGTCAATACTTTGTAGAACCACCTTTCACTGCAATTACAGCTGCAAGTTTTTTTGGGGGTGTCTCTATCAGCTTTGCACATCTACAGAGTAACATTTTTGCCCATTCTTCTTTGCAAAATACCTCCAGCTGTCAGATTGGATGGAGAGCATCTGTGAACAGCAATTTTCAAGCCTTGCCACAGATTCTCAATTGGATTTAGGTCTGGACTTTGACTGGGGCATTATAACACATGAATATGCATTGATCTAAACCATTCCACTGTAGCTCTGGCTGTATGTTTAGGGTCATTGTCCTGCTGGAAGGTGAACCTCTGCCCCGGTCTCAAGTCTTTTGCAGACTCTAACAAGTGTTCTTCTAAGATTGTCCTGTATTTGGCTCCATCCATCCTCCCAACAACTCTGACCTGCTTCCCAGTCCCTGCTGAAGAAAAGCATCCCCACAACATGAAAGTGTTAGTTTTATGCCACACAGCGTTTTTCTTTTAGTCCAAAAGGTTAAATTTTAGTCTCATCTGACCAAAGCACCTTCTTCCACATGTTTGCTGTGTCCCCCACATAGCTTCTCGCAAACTGCAAATGGGACATCTTATGGCTTTCTATCAACAAAAGTTTTCTTCTTGCCACTCGTCCATAAAGTTCAGTTTTGTGGCATGCACAGTTAATAGTTGTCCTGTGGAAAGATTCTCCCACCTGAGCTGTGGATATCTGAAGCTCCTCTGGAGTTACCATGGGACTCTTGGCTGTTTCTCTGATAAATGCTCTTCTTGCCCGGACTGTCAGTTTCAGTGGACGGCCATGTCTTGTAGGTTTGCAGTTGTGCCATACTCTTTCAATTTTCAGATGATGGATTGAACAGTGCTCCATGAGATGTTCAAAGCTTGGGAATTTTTTTATAAACTAACCCTGTTTTAAACCTCTCCACAACTTTATCCCTGACCTGCCTGGTGTGTTCCTTGGCCTTCATGATGCTGTTTGTTCACTAAGGCTCTCTAACAAACCTCTAAGAGCTTCACGGAACAGCTTTAATTATACTGATATTTAATAACAACACAGGTGGACTCTGTTTACTAATTAGGTGACTTCTTAAGGCAATTGGTTCCACTAGATTTTAGTTAGGGGTATCAGAGTAAAGGAGGCTGAATACAAATGCACGCCACACTTTTCACATATTTATTTGTAAAAAATGTTGAAACCCATTTATCATTTTACTTCCACTTCACAATTATGTGCCACTTTGTGTTGGTCTATCACTTAAACCCCCCCAAAGAAAAATCAATTTTTGGTTGTAACATGACAAAATGTGCAAAATTGCAACTTTTTCAAGGCACTGTATTCTAATGGGAATGCTGATTGCCACTTTAAACAAGCTGCTAGCAGGCTTTAGCACTTATTGAAGCTTGTAAAAACCTGTTAAATCCTGCTAGCAGCTTTCTTAAAGTGGCAATCAGCACTCCCATTAGGATTTGTGTTCAGCATTTACAAACTGGAGCTGAATGGTACATTAAAAGATGTAACAAAGCTTGCTGGAAGCTCTGTAAATACTTTGTCAAAGCTTGCTGTTCATATTGTTCTTATACAAGCTGAAGTCCTTGTGAGAAACAGGCTTAAATCAGTCTGTTCCACTGCACTGTTATTCATCACATCATCATTCACTTCATCATTCACCTTCAAATCAGAATAAAGTTTATTAACAACTTTTAACAGTACAATAAACAATGCACATTCCAAAGTATTACATTATACAATACGTTCACAGAATACAAAATAGAATAATGTTCTGTTACATAGCCAAAGCAGGTTTATAAAACAAATTGGACCAGAGATGTCATTAGTCATTATATCTCACAGTGTATGCATCCCTAGATATGTTTTCGGAAGACATTCTCATCATATATCTTCCCCAGTACTTTAAATTAAACTCACTCCAAGGGCGAGGACATACTGAGTTTCCACTTTCAGTCAATAGCCTATCAAGAATTAGGTCCAATGGAGCCAAGCCAGGGGTATCTAGCCAGCATCCCAAGATCTTATTGAACCGAGTTGGGCTGCCCCTATGCTGATATGTCAAGCGCTCATATCTCAAAGTTAATCCCATGTTGGCTAACCACATTTCTAAAGTTGGAGAGGCTTGAAAGATCCAATGATGCAAGATCTGCTTTCAAGCTTGGAACAGTGCTCCAGACACTGCAAAGCTGACATATATGTCCCCTATAACCTCATCCAGTATACCCAATAAGCACAAGATTGATGATTACCTGAAAAGTAATGTTAATGGTGTTTACACCAGCCCAAAAGAGGTGTAACTTGTGGGCAACGCCAAACTATTGACTCCCTTGCATCTTGTACACAATGGGTGTGGGCAGAGTCCAAGAGTAAACAATTGAAGTGGGGTATGATGAACCCACAATAATATATATATATATAGTTGGGACAGTCTTTGGGCTACAATTAAAGAACAGCCATGGACAGATTCCAGGGCATCCGGGCTCTGATCCATTCTATATCACCTACATCCTCCACCCATTGTGCATACTTATTTACTTTTGGTCCACGTATTGTTTATTTTTTTTCCGTTGCATTACATCGATAAAGCATAAAATGTTATTGGGACTTTGGGTTTTCACTTTAAATGACCTCATAAGCATTCTATGCATTAAAATGATAGTTACGTTTTCATCCTTTGTGATGACACCATTTTAGAGATAAATATACAGTACTCGTTCCCACCATAATGCACACCATTATAACTTACATTACTACAACGCATATTGTGATGCATTTCCATTCAAAGTTTATTGTACTCCAATGCACGTCTACAGTGACCTGCAATGCACTCAGTATTCAGCACTTAAAAACTACAATTTTAGTCAACTAATGAAAGCATTCCCTGAACTACCAAGGCTATACAATAAATACATCAACAATGCTAAAGTCATAAAGTTCACTAAGTATCCACTAAAGTTGCATAAAACCCTTAGCGTTTTTTAACATAAAGTGGTTGTAAAGGCAGAAGTTTTTTTTTATCTTAATGCATTCTATGCATTAAGATAAAAGCCTTCTGTGCCCAGCAGCCCACCTCAGCCCCCCTAATACTTTTCTGAGCCCCATCTCTTTCCAGCGGTGCTGCATGAGAGGCTCGGCTGTCTCATTGGCTGAGACAGCGGCAAAGCGTCATTGGCTCCCGTTGCTGTCAATCAAAGGCAATTAAGTGAAAGTGGTGGTGGGGCCAGGCCATGACTCCATCTCTGCATGGACACACTTGCTGTGGGGGCACTCAACAGGAGGGAGAGGCCAGGAGCATCAAAGAGGGACCCGAGAAGAGGAAGATCTGGACTGCTCTGTGCAAAACCACTGCAACAGAGCAGGTAAGTATAACATGTTTGTTATTTTGAAACAAAAGAAAATGAGGCTTTAATATAATGTTAACATATTGAAAACCTTTAAAATAAACATTTCTTATTAAAGTATTTAATCTGCTGCTTACAACTGTCAATACTTCTGGCTTAGTGCTGCTTTCCTGAACTACCAGTCTTCACAGCAAAAAGTTAAAGCAGTAGTAAACTCTGGAGGACGGCTCAGCTCAATGTCAAACAGTATAGTCTAACTATTTGATGGCTTTAAAACTTTTACAAGACATACGGTTTAAGATATATTGCTCTCTCCTTCTGTTGTGACATCACTTTTGCACATGCGCATTGTAAACACCATTGGTGTGCCATCTATCTGTACATCAATGTGCCCTCTTTACGTCATTCTATTTCCACCGTACAACCATGAAATTCCACGAGAAATCTAAGAATTACCATTACTTGGTATACTTTCATTGCACATGTATAAGATTCCCACCCTGACGCTTGATAAAGGGTGGAAGTGTACTACTACTTTAACAATGCACAGTGCAGTCTGGAGTCAGTTTGTTAGTTCCATGCTAGGCTATGGGGCTGTGTGTATTGGTGCACACAACTCTAGTCCCTGCATGTAATGCCACGTACACACGATCGGAATTCCGGCCAGAAAAAGACAGATGAGAGCTTTTCATCGGAAAATGCAACCGCGTGTATGCTCCATCGGAATTTAGCTGTCCGAATTTCGGCCAGCCAAAAATTGATAGCACGTTCTCAATTTTCCAGACGGAAAAACTTACTGTCGGTAATTCCAATCGTGTGTATGCAATTCCAACACGCCAAAAATCACGCATGCTCAGATTCAACTACGAGACAGAAGCTATTGGCTACTGGCTATTAAACTTCCTTTTTCTAGTCACGTTGTACGCGTTGTAAGTCACCGCATTATAAATGATCGTAATTTGATGTGACCGTGTGTAGGCAAGACAGCTTGAGCCGGATTCCGTCGGAATTCTGTCGGGAAAACAATCAGAACTTTTTCCGACGAGAATTTTGATCGTGTGTACGCAGCATAAGAGATTAAATCGAATGCTGAAAGAGTTAAAAAAAACTGGGGGTTTATTATCACTTTAATCCAAGCTCTATGAAATTCCCTTGCAGAATACAGAGGTTAAGTAAGAGAGCAATAAGAGTGTACTTCCTAAAACTTCTGCTGTGTCGCTTCCGCCTTGTTTTAACTTTCAATATAGATTTGAAACTGATAGTACCGGCAATTTTATTAGCAGATTTTCCAAGCATGAGGGTAATTCAGCATCACAATTAGTCATAGTCCAAAGTCACCAGCTTATTGATGAAGGGTTTGGAAGTAATGGAAGTACAGCATGCTAAGCAGATTTTCTCATTTTCACGTATCTCAGGGTTTGATTTTCAGTTTTGACTGGAGAGTACCTTTACATCCTGCAGGCAGGTTGCTTAAATTAATTCTCTATGCAGATATTCTCAAAGTTATGAATGTCAAAACTTGCCAGCATGACTGACATATGAAACCACTGATTTCCATGACATAATATTTTAGCAGAAAACCAAAATCAAACTGTAACAGTTTCCTTCCTCCTGATTTAAAGAGGTAGAAAAGCTTAAAAAAATAAAAAATAAAAAGATTCCCCCTTCAAAGTAACATCATAATGTGCTAGTATGCTAGAATCGCCACACCCCCCCTTCAAAAATGAAGCTGGCAACTCGATAACTCCTTGGTATTATTTTTTACAGTGCCTTGAAAAAGTATTCATACCCCTGGAAATGTTCCACATTTTGTCATGTTACAACCAAAAACATAAATGTATTTTATTGGGATATTATGTGATAGACAAACACAAAGTGGCACATAATTGTGAAGTGGAAGGAAAATTATAAATGGTTTTGATTTTTTTTTACAAATAAATATGTGAAAAGTGTGGCGTGCATTTGTATTCAGCCCCCCTGAGTCAATACTTTGTAGAACCACCTTTTGCTGCAATTATAGCTGCAAGTCTTTTTGGGGATGTCTCTACCAGCTTTGCTCTAGAGAGTGACATTTTTGCCCATTCTTCTTTGCAAAATAGCTCAAGCTCTGTCAGATTGGATGGAGAGTGTTTGTGAACAGCAGTTTTCAAGTTTTGCCACAGATTCTCAATTGGATTTAGGGCTGTACTTTGGGGGGCCATTATAACATATGCTTTGATCTAAACCTTTCCATTGTAGCTCTGGCTGTATGTTTAGGGCAGTTGTCCTGCTGGAAGGTGAACTTCCACCCCAGTCTCTAGTCTTTTGCAGACACTAACAGGTTTTCTTCTTAGATTGTCCTGTATTTGACTTCATCCATCTTCCCATCAACTCTGACCAGCTTCCCTGTCCCTGCTGAAGAAAAGCATCCCCACAACATGATGCTGCCACCACCATGTTTCACGGTGGGGATGGTGTGTTCAGGGTGATTGATGTGAAGTTTTAGTTTTCTGCCACACAGCATTTTTCTTTTAGGCCAAAAAGTTAAATTTTGGTCTTATCTGACCAGAGCACCTTCTTCTACATGTTTGCTGTCCCCCCACATGGCTTCATACAAACTGCAAACGGGACTTCTTTCTTTCAACAATGCCTTTCTTCTTGCCACTCTTCCAAAAAGGCCAGATATGTGGAGGGCACGACTAATATTTGTTTTGTGAACAGATTCTCCTGTTACTCCTCCAGAGTTACCATGGGCCTCTTGGCTGCTTCTCTGATTAATGCTCTCCTTGTCTGTCAATTTAGGTGGACGGCTATGTTTTGGTAGGTTTGCAGTTGTGCCATACTCTCTCCATTTTCGGATGATGAATTGAACAGTGCTCCGTTGGATGTTCAAAGCTTGGGATATTTTTTTATAACCTAACCCTGCTTTAAACTTCTCCAAATCTTTATCCCTGACCTGTCTGGTGTGTTTCTTGGCCTTCATAATGCTGTTTGTTCACTAAGGTTCTCTAACAAACTTCTGAGGGCTTCACGAAGCAGCTGTATTTATACTGAGATTAAATTACACACAGATGGACTCTATTTACTAATTAGGTGACATCTAAAGACAATTGGTTCCACTAGATTTTAGTTAGGGGTATCAGAGTAAAGGGGGGTGAATATAAATGCATCCAACACTTTTTAGTAATTTATTTGTAAAAAAAAAAGTAAAAACATTTATAATTTGCCTTCCATTTCACAATGTAGTGCCACTTTGTGTTGGTCTATCACATAAAATCCCAATAAATTATAAAATATGGACAATTTTAAGGGGTATGAATACTTTTTCAAGGGATTGTATTTGGCTACATCATTTGGCTACATCATATACACAGGATCAATGCTGACATGTCAGCATTGATCCTGTGTATATGATGTAGTCAAATAAAGGATAATACCAAAAAGTTATCGAGTTGCTAAATTATGAAAGATTTACAATAATCCGAAGCTCTCCAGCGGCGCACTGTCACCGCTGACAGGCTTCCATATTTACCTGGCCATCCTCCTGAGTTTGCAGGCTCCGGCACACAGAAGCCCCGGGCACGGCACATAGCTCTGAAAGAACAGCACGGGTATGCCTTCAGAGCACATGCCCCGGGGATGTTGCCAACTGCTGCTCACTGTAATATCTCCTAAACAGTGTACGTTTAGGAGATATTCATTTAACCTACAGGTAAGCTTTATTAGAGGCTAAGGTAAAAATGGCACACAAGAGTTTACTATCACTTAAAAAAAAAAAAATGGCATGCTTCCCTTCCCTTATGTATTTCGGAGTGCTAAAATATAAGGGTTTAGCAACAACTATGTTTCAGGTTACTGTATGTACTGCATACTAACTTGTAAGATGGCGTTAGCTGTACTCAACATTTTACACAGCACAGCCCTATTCTATTGAGTAAATGAGCAAAAACACAAAAGGTTTCCCATTTTAAAATACTTCATATTGATTCGATTGTGTCTGTGTTTTTAGCTGCACAATTTCAAACATATTTTACAGGCATTTCTATTCATCCCTCTGGAAGGTGAATTTTCTGTAATCTAGAACAAAGTTGCAGAACAAAACATTTGCCATTCTCAGATTTGATGTTTCATAAAAGCTGCATATATGGGTGATCATTTTCTTCCCTCTGAAGTAGGGGTCTCCAAATGTTTCAGTAAGAGGCCCACATTATATATTTATGGGCCAAATAAATCACTTTTATAATTACTTACCACTTACATCCAGATGTGCCTAGCAGAGTCCCTCCTTACACCCAGGAGTGCCCAGCAGTCCAACCTTACATCCAAATGTGCCCAGCAGAGTCCCCACTTACATCCAGGAGTGCCCAGCAGTCCAGCCTTGAATATTTTTGTGCCCAGCAGAGACCCCTATTCTAGAGAGATTTGCTAGCAGTTTGATAACCTCTGTTAACCCAGTTATAACAAGTTAAGTCTGGCTTTGTGCTCCCCCTTTGCGTGTACCTAAAGTTGTTTAATTTCCTGGGTTAGTAGAGATTAACACTTGGTATACACCATTCTGAGCTAATCCCTTGCTTGCTTAGATGCTTTTAAAGCTTTTTTCTTCTATTGTGGACATAAAACATTTTTTCACATAGAAAGCCTTGCACTGATGTTATAAAATAATTCCTCCCACCTTTCTTCTATCTGATGAGGACCCCTCTGGCTCCAGCCCAGAATTTGACATGGTGTTGGAAGTCATGTAGGTATCTTGTAATAGGCCTATGTCGGTCTGCATCTTTGTGAGGTATGGAAGAATTCTGAATTGCTTTTGGGGATCCCAGGAAATTACCATTTGATCACCAATGGAAGTGACAGTGGAGGTTTATTAGATGTAATAACTTATATTATGAACTTATAACTTCTTGAAGTTCTGTTAAAAGTGAAGGTGCCCTGAAATTAAAATTCCGGTGCCGAAACTGAAACCGAAGTCACTGGGGGGTGGGGGGTGTTTTTGCATTGAAGTCAATGGAATGCGATTTTCTATTGAAGTCACTAAGGGGCATTTTTGCATTGAAGTCACTGGGACTTGATTTTCCATTGAAGCCAGTAGGGGGCGTTTCAATGGGATGCAGCGTGCCATTATTCGCCTCTCTTTTTTAAAATTGGCAAAATGCTGATAACTCTATTTTTTTCCTGATAATGATTGGCGCCTAATATATATGTACAACCCTAATTAAAAGGGTTGCAGTGCATGGAGGGGGAGATCATTTGACATATAGACAGCATTGTTTCACCTTACATATATGGATGTAATAGACAGGTCAACCCTATAACATACAACTTTCAAAAAAATTAATGTAACCTATAACTAAGAAAGCAGGTCAAATTATTCTGTAGCAAGATTTAATGTTCCCTTGCACACTGTCTTTGTGGGGAAAGTGCTGGGATTGGATAGTCTTGACTGTGTATAAAAAAATAAACATTTACCCTTTGACATAAACAGATACTTGTAATTGGTCATTTAAGGTGGTGAGTCTGAAGGACAGCCCTAGAGAAAGGTGGTTCTGCAAAGACCATCTTTGAGGAGATGACAAATGATGTCTAGTGTCTTCTGGATGTGAGACCACTTGCTTTTTTTACAATGTTGAAGGTGCATCTCTGCTCAACTGGAATTTGTAGATGCAGGGTTGCCAGGTAGGCAAGGTAGAAATGAATTTAGTGATGTCCAGGCTTTCTACAAAGGTTTTTTTGTTTGCCACTTACTTCAGTCTATCAACCAGCATATATAAAGGGTTTATCATTAAAATTGAGGAATCTAACAATGACTGGTTGTATTGGTTCTATGCTGTAGCATTGTTTCAAAAACTTGTATTTAGGAATACTTTAATAAAAAGATAATAAATAAAAAGAAAAATGGGGGTGGGGAATGGAATTCTCTGGTTTTAGCGGTCCCTTTCATTTCTGCATTGCTTCCCTTGCCCACTTTTGATGATATGTTCAGAGAGCATATGTTGTGCTGCTGGCATATAGAACTTCGGAAGGCCTATGATAGGAAGGTTGCTGCTCATGGGATGATTTTCAAGATCTCTTTAGTCAATTAGCATAGATTGCTGTTGGATATTTTATATGATGTAGGTCTGGGCTTTGGTTAGTCCATTTTATAATAAGATAACCTCTAACAGAGAAATTTCCATTAAATTACAGTTCGACTTTTTATAATGAGGAACTAGATTATTATTATACCATAAAATGCATTTTCATTCTATAACTGTTATCTACTTTTTAGCTTTTAATGGGTATGATTAGGCAGTGCAGGGATTAATGAAAATGCGCTTCAGCCTCGGAAGGTTTTACCCCCTTAATAACCAGGCCATTATTTGCGATACGGCACTGCATTACTTTAACTGACAATTGTGCAGTTGTGCAAAGCTGTACCCAAACAAGATTGATTTCCTTTTTTCCCACAAATAGAACTTTCTTTTAATGCTATTTGATCACCTCTGTGATTTTTATTTTTTATGCTATAAACAAAAAAAGTGCGACAATTTTGGGATAAAAACAAGAATTTATAGTTTCTGTTATAAAACATACCCAATAAAATATGTAAAAAAATCTAATTTCTTCTTCAGTTTAGGCCAATATGTATTCTGCTACATATTTGTGGTGAAAAAAAATCCCAATTAGCATATATTGATAGGTTTGCGCAAAAGTTATCACATCTGCAAAATATGAGACATTTTTTGACAATTTTATTTTTATTTTTACTAGTAATGGTGGCGGTCAGCAATTTTTGGCAGGACTGCAACATTGCGGCAGACAAATTGGATACTAAGTGGCACTTATTGGGGACCAATGACACCAATACAGTGATCTGTGCTAAAAAAACGCACCATCACTGTATAAATGACACTAGCAGAGATGGGGTTACCATGGGGCAATCAAAGGGTCAAGAGTGTTCCCTGGGTGTGCTTTCTTACTGTGTGGGGGATGGACTGGCTGCAGGAAGAGAGACATCTGTGTTCCTGATTAGCAGGATTTGCCTGACAGGACAGCCTGCCTTGTTTACATAGGCAGACCGCCACTATGTCTCTCCTCCAAACGATTGTGGGTGGCTGGCGGCCATCTTGTCCGCCGGACCCTCTGATTGTCTCCCACTGTGTCCAATCACTGCAGGAGTCGGTCACCAGCAGTATGCACGGTTGCCACAGACCCAGAAGTCGTGAACTCTGTACAGGTATACTGTTCCCATATACTGTGCCACCCTGCCACAGTATATGTGCAGTGGGCAGTCCGGAAGTAGTTCCTGTGCCCTGCCAGTGTATAGTGAGACTAGTATACTGGCAAAGTACAAGGGCTCTTATAGCCCAGTACACATAAGCCGAGTGCTGGCCAAAATCGGTTCAATAAAAACACGATCCATCCCGTCCAATATAGATACCCCTGGGGAAGACATGTGTCAACACGCGTAGGGGAGGGGCTAGGATGGCGAAGATACTCGGGCTCTAACAAGGTGTTAGCAGCTAGTCGGAAGATAGTGGATATACGGCTCTGTGGGATACATATACTGCCTATTTGTTTGCAAGCACCTATGTTATGTGAGTACTCTGCACTATTTATTAAACATTTGGAAAGTTTTTAAACAATTCAAGCACTATTGGTGTTTATTTCTTCATGCACTTTGAGCTGACTACTGAAGAGGAGATGGTTGGAAGAGTGTAGGATCAATCTGATTTGGATTAATACTTTTGAACCCTGGAGTGTGTCACAAACACTTTTTGACCCGGCTTAGTTGAGGGGTTCCACTCCCAGAGGATAGCCTACAACCATTGGGGGGGAGCACGTGTGAGGCGATTGTCAGGGCTGGCTTAGCCCTTCCTTCTCTGGGCTGGCTGCTAAGCTGTCGGATAATTGCCAGCTCTCATCTCTCTCCACAGTTACCCAGCTGTTCCTGATCATGCTCGTCTGTCCTGCCTACTTAAAGCTGTCCAGGTCACTTCATCTCTGCCTTCGCCTTGGTCACATCACAAGAAACCATCTCCTGCGGTTCTGTTTAAAGACTGGCTTGCTGACATCCCTTCTGGCTCTGTATCCTGCTTGCTGTTGCTCTACTTGGATCCCTGACTTCTGGCCTGGCTGATTACCCAATCTGGTTATTGAACTCTGGCCTGGCTGACTACTCGATTCGGTTACTGGACTCTGGCTATGCTTTGACTACGCTTTTTCTATTTACCTTTTTATTTTTATTTATTAAACAAGTGTGATTTAATTGTACTTCTGTCTTGGTCTGATTCATGGTTTCTGACAGTGATCCAACGTTGGTTGAACGCATTGATATCATCTGGTGTAAACACTTATAAATGAACTTTGAGCACTTTAATATTGTTTGGGATTAATGTATATGTTAATATATATTTTTTTTAACATTGATCTGTGCGCATGAACTAGCACTGATTTATTTTATGAACATTGACATAGCATGGCACCTTGTATAAGAAAAAGGAAGGTGGGACTTTAAATGAGGCAATTGATTTGTGGGAGTGAGGTGATTAGAAAATATATTTAATTGGCATATTGAGTCTGACAATACATAACAATGATGCACATAGTAGAAAGGGTTTAATATGTATACACACATATACACATCAAAGGGACAGCATATAAAATTGACAAGAGATTTAATATGGATAAAATTAATTGCAAATTCATATATGTACACGTCATCTAAATGGCACTATGCAGTGTAATCAATGGTAAGAAACACAGTATAATCATTTGGTTGCAGATATTGAGTCTAAGTAGGTTCCTATCAGTAGGCATGAGAATGCATCCTAAAAGTCTGACGCGTTTTGTGGATAATACCACTCTTTAAGGGCAGATGGATGCAACTCTATAAAAGACAACAAAACATGAGTAGACCAGTATGATCAAACATATTATAACCCTCAACGGGAAGGATGTGTACAAGAGAAAAGGAAGAGAGTTACACACCACTCTGAGTACTTACATCATGATAAGTCTGGAAAATGGGGGAGGAGGAATCAGAGGCTGTGCCAATTGTCTGTACTGGGAGCTGTGGAAGGAGCTCGCAGTAGAGGGATCGGGTGCACAAAACATCATCCCCAAGGAAAACGAAAGGCAGAAATCCAGGTAGTGGTATGAGTGGGCTTCATGCCTAAAAATATATATATTAGGTGGATTATAAATATTCTATATTTATACTCTACTATACTGTATATATATAAATACTATATTGTGGGAAGTAGCTAGAGCCCAATGCCAAAGTGCAGGTGGACAAGTGAATGTGAAAAGATGAAGTGTGTGAAGAGCAATAAATGGAAGAAAAGAAGACCATGAGATAGGTATAGATGACAAAAACAAGTTAGTTAGCATATGTGAGCAAAACAGGAAAAGGAAAGCCATGTAATTACCTGTTTAAGCTATAAAAAAGTAAGTGCCATGTAGTGTGCAGTGTCCACGGGGAGGTTTTGCCATGAGGACTGGCTAGCACAGAGTAACACCTTGTGTTGTGTTACAAGGTGCGTGGCACCTTGTAACACTATTGTAACCAATTTGCACATGATTATGGGTATGTGATTAGTGCTAGCAGCTGGTCTGTAATACCTTTGATTAGTTTTACTAATTGGTAAACACACTTAGTAGCTCACAAGGTTTCTCCTAATGCCGCGTACACACAATCAAATTGTCCGGCGTACTTAGTCCGCTGAAACGCATTTCACCGGACAATTCGATTGTGTGTGGGCTTCAGCTGACTTTTCCAGCGTAAAGTCCGGCAGACTTAGAAAGTATTTTTGCAGTCCAATCTTTCCGCCGGACTTGGGTTTCAGCAGACAATAGGTTCGTCAGTATGCTAGTCCAGCAGACTAAGAATGACGCATGCTCAGAAGCAAGTACGAAAAGGAAGCTATTGGCTACTGGCTATTGAACTTCCTTTTTCTAGTCCCGTCGTATGTGCTGTACGTCATCACGCTAGCAAACGCTGGACTTTCTGTGTGTCCGTGTGTCCGTGTTCGGTAGAAAGTCCGCCGGACTATCCGCCAGATTGTTTGCCGGACTAAGTACACCGGACAATTTGCTCGTGTGTATGCGGCATTAGGCTCAATAAAAACCATCGGACATTTAGTCCGGCACTCGGTCCAACAGTAGCTGGTTTCTGTTGGACAAGCATGCTGGAAAATCAGCAACTTACCAGCTCCTGATCAGCGCTCTTAGCCAATGGCAGAGAACACTGATTAGAGTGTTCTGGGAGGGGGTTATCCCCCTGTCAAAACACAACAGCTCAACGGGGGAGATCGCTGGACTAAAGTCGGATCGTTAGTACAGCAGCTCTGACCGGAGCTGAACATTTTTTATGCTCAACCCAGAAAAAGGGAAAAGTGTATACCAGGCTTTAGGTACACAACACTTTACATCAAAAGCAAGCCCTTAACTTGGAACCTGTACTGGGCAAGCTTACAGGTCTTCTTATATACTGCAGATTACAGAGGCTGAAATAGGGTCACTGTAACCTTTTAGCTGGCAAGGAAATGTCCAATGTGTCACAGTAACAATTTTTCTCTGGTTTATAAAAATCCTCTCTCTGAATTGTTACGTTTATTTTTTATTTTGTTTCTCATAGGGATTTTTTAGCACCCTTTGTGCTCTCCTGACTTTACACTGTTGCGATGACAGAGGACATATGGAAACATTTATCTATTGGGCTGATAAGGGCTGATGGAGTTTTAATTTTTTTGTAAGTGCAAGGAGATATTATAACATGTTACAGTATATTTACTGTACTTTTATATATGATGTTTTTAAAAAAACTGTGCATCTATATTTCAGACCATCTTCCTCTCCGACGATTTGTTCAAAATCGAAAAGCATTGCAGATTAATTGTAAAACTGTGTTGAATATAATTGTCTATGTACTAAAATTTAATAGTGGTCTTTGTGTAACATCTAGCTATCTATTAGTTGATTGTTATTTACATCTTAGTTGTATTTTTCATTGATGTTTAATACAATATTTTGTACTTTTTTTTTTAATATAATTAGTATTTATTGGCGCCTAAAAAATCCCAGCCTAGATTTTGTATTTATTGTAATAGTTGACTGATTGTTGCCTGTGTACTGTATGCAATTGCCCATTTGGGGCTCATTTATTGTCAGTAAAGCCCTTTTTTTGCTTATGTATTTGAAGTTACAGCTGATTAGAGGATAATATTATTATAGGTTAGGTCAAAAGGCTAACACTCTAACGCCCTGTACACACGTTTGGACTTTCCAATGGAAAATGTACAATCGGACTGTGTTGTCGGAAATTCCAATCATGTATGAGCTCCATCTGACTTTTTCTGTTGGAATTTCCGCCACACAAAGTTTGAGATCTGGATCTAAAATTTTCCGACAACAAAATCCGATCGTTTAAATTCCGATCGTGTGTATACAATTCCGACGCACAAAGTGCCACGCATGCTCAGAATAAATTACGAGACGAAAGCTATTGGCTACTGGCCTCTTTATAGTCCCGTCGTACATGTTGTACATCACCGCGTTCTGAACGATCAGATTTTCCAACAACTTTGTGCGACCGTATGTATGCAAGACAAGTTTGGGCCAAAATCCATTGGAAAAAATCGTCGGAATTGTCGTTGGAATGTCCGACCGTGTGTACAGAGCATACCGTATATACTCGAGTATAAGCCGAGATTTTCAGCCTCTTTTTTGAGGCTGAAAGTGCCCCCCTCGGCTTATACTCGAGTCATCGCTGTCTGCCCGCTCGATCAGCGTGTCGAGCAGACAGACAGCGGCCATTCTATCATTCAAAAGCCGCGCCTCCGGCTCCGCCTTCGCCTGTGATAGGCGGAACACTGAATTTCCCAGCAGCCTGTGTTCCGCCTATCACGGACATCGTATCATCCTCGTACTACGGACGAGGATGATACGATGTCCGTGATAGGCGGAACACAGGCTGCTGGGAAATTCAGTGTTCCGCCTATCACAGGCGAAGGCGGAGGCTTTTGAATTTTACAATGGCCGCCGAGGCGCCGACGAAGAGGGCACGGGACGGAGGCAAGGCAAGGCACGGCACGGGACGGGACGGGACGGAGGCAAGGCAAGGCACGACACGGGACGGAGGCAAGGCACGGCGGCAAGGCACGGCACGGGACGGAGGCAAGGAGGCAAGGCACGGGACGGAGGCTCGGGACAAAGGCTCGGGACACAGGTAGGCTGGACACACACACACACACACACACACACACACACACACACACACATACACACACACACACACACACACACATGGATGGATGGATGGAGACACACACACACAGGGATGGATGGATGGATGGAGACACACACACACACAGGGATGGATGGATGGATGGAGACACACACACACAGGGATGGATGGATGGATGGATGGAGACACACACACACAGGGATGGATGGATGGATGGACACACACACACAGGGATGGATGGACGGACACACAGGGATGGACGGACACACAGGGATGGACGGACACACAGGGATGGACGGACACACACACAGGGATGGACAGGCATGTCTCACCCTCGGCTTATACACGAGTCAATAAGTTTGCCAGTTTTTTTGGGGGTAAATTGGGGGCCTCGGCTTATATTCGGGTCGGCCTATACTCGAGTATATACGGTACCTCTATTTTATCATAGTGCACCACGTGCACTGCTATTTAAATCCATAATTTTATTTTATTGAGGACTTTGTTATTATCTCCATGTTTTTCTGAGGTGCACTATGTGTGATACCATTACAAGCTTGCATTCTATTTTATTCAGCATGTGGATCATTTTAAATTTTTTCACCACAGGGCACTACGTGGGCCGTTATTCAACTGAAGATTTTTTTTTTACCCTTCAATTTTTTACCAACATGATTATCTATAAACATTCAGAAAAAGAAAAGGCCTCTAATTTTGCTCTGCCCATTAATATTATTCCATTGTTTTTATGATTTGTACTGCAAATAAATAGAGGAGCATGGTGTGTGTGTTGGGGGGGAGGGGGGGGGGGGTTGTTAAATGATAATATGCCCAGGGTGTCAGCAATGCTATGTATGCCTTCCTGATAACTGTTTTCAACTGAACATCAATGTTCAAAGGTTCCATAGATGTAACATCACTGCCTATCATATGAGCAGATCACAGTATAAAACTGAAATTCACTTGGTCTTTAGTCTAAGTGTAATTCTCAGTACTTTCTATAGGTATAGATGCTGCACAGTATTACAATGTTTCTTGTCTGCTGTGTGTGATTCTTATTATCTTCTGTTATTCTGTATTATGGATGGTTCAGTGCTGGGAGTAATGCTCAGTCTTTGATCCTCTTCTATATATACAGATGGTTCAGTTTGTGTGCTGGGAGTAATTATCAGAATCTGTTCTTATTCCGTATGTATGGATGGTGCACAGTATCACTTTTTTGTTCTGTATACTGAATGCAGTTCTTGTTGTGTGTTTAGGAAGCACTGCATAAAGGCAGCTCATTCCTTTCCAATAGGCTGCCATTGCAAGGGAAGCCACACATGTCCATAACATTTTTTTTTTCCTGCAATATTTTTTATTTATGTAGCGGATGACATTTTGGACAAAGTGTTATTCGATTGTAAATTTAGTTCTTTGCCTCAGAATGGTAATGGGGTTCTGATGGTTAATTATGTAGGTTAACTTTGACATCAGTTTGGCTAGGCTGTGTTAGAGTTGGTCATGTGTACAGTGAGGTGCACATGACAGGCCAGAACCAGGCTTGGTTGGACGTTTTGGGTATCAGCTTCCTCTGAGCCAATCGGTGGGTGTGCCAGGCCCTGCTGAGGAGTCCGGGGAGGGGTACTAAAGATGTTAAGGTCACGTGTTACGAGTGGTTCATTCGTGAGGCCTTAGCGGTCTGTTCCTGTTTTACCTGGACCGGGGTAGCCCTGCGAGGGGTCCCGGTCACAGAGCGTTCAACGCTCTGCAACATGCTTCTGTTGGTTACCCCCAATAGACCCGCCTGGTCTGGGGTAGGGATCCGTCTGTTCCCGAGTCTTGGAACCGGCTGGTCCGAGGCGCAGTAACTGAGGGAGGATTCAAGGTGTCCGGGTGTGCTCTCGGATTGGAGGGGCACCACAGCTCGTGAAAGTGACCGGGAGAGGACTCTTCGGAGAGGGCCAACAAGCTGGCATCCTGAGAAGTGCCTGGTTACTGAGTTGGGAAGGACATTGACGAATCCACGCTTTTTCCAATACTAACAAGGAGACAGAGAACGTTCCAGGTACTGAGGGAAAAAGGTTCCTGTTCACTTTCAGTTACAACTTGTTCAAGGTCAGAGATTTTACAAGTTCTGAATCAAAGTGCTGATTGTCATAATCTCTGGTTAGAGATTTGTTCAGCCTTGGAGCGCCCAGCTGCAAGTGGCTACTCTCTGAGTGGTACTAGAGACTTTGTTACATCTGCAGTTCAAGGTGCCTGAGTTCTTCACCCTTGCCTCCTGTTCCTATATGAGACTGTGTTGTTGGATATTATCCCTGCAAAATAAAACCTTTAACCACTTTCAGACCGGACCATTTTGCTGGTCAAAGACCAGACCACTTTTTGCGATTCGGCACTTCGTCGCTTTAACTGACAATTGCGCGGTCGTGCGACGTGGCTCCCACACAAAATTGACGTCCTTTTTTTCCCACAAATAGAGCTTTCTTTTGCTGGTATTTGATCACCCCTGCGGTTTTTATTTTTTGCTCTATAAACAAAAATAGAGCGACAATTTTGAAAAAAACTCATTATTTTTTACTTTTTGTTATAATAAATATCCCCCAAAAATATATAAAAAAAACATTTTTTTCCCTCAGTTTAGGCCGATACGTATTCTTCTACATATTTTTGGTAAAAAAAATTGCAATAAGCGATTATTGATTGGTTTGCGCAAAAGTTATAGCGTTTACAAAATAGGGGATAGTTTTATAGCATTTTTATTAATAATTTTTTATTATTTTTTTTTTTACTAGTAATGGCGGTGATCAGCGATTTTTATTGTGACTGCGACATTGTGGGGGACCTATCGGACATTTTTGACACATTTTTGGGACCATTGTCATTTATACAGTAATTAATGCTATATAAATGCAGTGATTCCTGTGTAAATGACACTGGCAGTGAAAGGGTTAACCAGTGGGTGGCAGTGTAGGGGTTAAGTGTTCCTAGGGGTGTGTTACTAACTGTGGGGGGGTTGGGCTTTCATTTAGTGAACACTGATCTCTGCTCCAATCATATGGAGCAGAGATCAGCGTCACTAGTTGCTAGGCAGAATGGAGAAATGCTGTTTACACGGCATTTCCTCCATTCAGCCGTCCCGTGAGACGATCGCGGGTATGCCCGCGGCGATCGAGCCCGCGGGTCCCGCGACCGGACTCTCGGGGGTCCCGACCAGCGCGGGAGGGTCTCTCAGTTACAATTAATTATCAATACAATTATAAACCTTCCAGAAATGTATTTATCCAAATAACAGCTTAAATCATTCTGATATAAGAATGAAGAAAAAATCTGATATAAATATACTAAAAACTAAAACAAAACAAAAAAACCAAATTCAGTGCCTTCCCTTTTAAATCCCACATATATTTCATACAGCCATAAATAACACACTCACCGGCCACTTTATTAGGTACACCTTGTTAGTACTAGGTTGGACCTCCTTTTGCCTGCAGAACTGCCTCAATTCTTTGTGGCATAGATTCAAAAGGTCTTGGTCAAGGTCTTGAAAACATTCCTCAGAGATTTTGGTCCATATTGACATGATAGCATCACGCAGTTGTTGCAGATTTGTCGGCTGTACATCCATGATGCATATCTCCTGTTCCACCACATCCCAAAGGTGCTCTATTGGATTGAGATCTGATGACTGTGGAGGCCATTGGAATACAGTGAATTCATTGTCATGTTCATTAAAACCAGTTTGAGATGATCTGAGCTTTGTGACAGGGCGCATTATCCTGCTGGAAGTAGCCATCAGAAGATGGGTACACTGTAGTCATAGATGGACATGGTCAGCAACAATACTCAGGTAGGCCATGGCATTTAAACAATGCTCAGTGGGTACTAAGGGGTCCAAAGTGTGCCAAGAAAATATCTCCCACACAATTACCCCACACCCACCAGCCTGAACCGTTGATACAAGGTAGGATGGATCCATGTTTTCATGCTGTTTACGCCAAATTCTGACCCGCCCATCTGAATGCCGCAGCTGAAATGGAGACTCCTCATACCAGATGATGTTTTTCCAATCTTCTATTGTCCAATTTTGGGGAGCCTATGTGAATTGTAGCCTCAGTTTCCTGTTCTTAGCTGACAGAATTGGCACTTAGTGTGCTCTTCTGCTGCCGTAGCCCATCTGTTTCAAGGTTTGATGTGTTGTGTGTTCAGAGATGGTATTCTGCATACCTTGGTTGTATTGAGTGGGGCATTTAAATTACTGTTGCTGTTCTATCATCTCAAACCATTCTCTTCTGACCTCTGACATCAACAAGGCATTTTTGTCCACACAACTGCCGCTCACAGGATATTTTCTCTTTTTTGGATCATTCTCTGTAAATCCTAGAGATGGTTGTGCGTGAAAATCCCAGTAGATCAGCAGTTTTTGAAATACTCAGACCAGCCCGTCTGGCATCAACAACTATGCCATGTCACTTAAAGCGGGATTGCACTGTGGAAAAAAATATTAAAAGCCAGCAGCTACAAATACTGCAGCTGCTGACTTTTAATAAATGGACACTCACCTGTCCCGGGGTCCAGCGATGCCGGCAGCCGAGGCCGATCGATCGCTCGGCTCACGGCTGCTGCTGTCAACATTTAGGTGAGGGAATCAGGAAGTGAAGTGCTGCGGCTTCACTTCCCGGTTCCCTACTGCGCATGCGCGAGTCGCGCAGCGCAATAGGAATTGTCCGCGCTGTCTCTGGGACCCGTGTGTGTCCCAGCAGACAGCGCACAGGGAAAGGAAGAAGCGTAAACTCGCGTGGGAGTCTATGCCTGGAAGTCGGTGTAAATATCTGTCTTTGACAGGTATCTGCACCCCCCTCCCCCCTGAAAGCTGCCAATTGTGACACCGGAGGGGGGAGGGTTCCGATCAGCGGAAGTTCCACTTTAGGGTGGAACCCCGCTTTAAATCCCATTTTTTCCCCATTCTGGTGCTCGCTTTGAACTTCAGCAAGTTGTCTTTACCATGTCTAGATGCCTAAATGCATTGAGTTGCTGCCATGTAATTGGCTGATTAGCATATTGTGTTACCAAGCAATTGAACAAGTGCACCTAATAAAGTGGGCAGTGAGTGTATAATAACTGGCTGATCATCATGAATACCCAAGTACCCTCCAATATAGGATACACCAGCCAGTCTCCCCCTCTTATAAGACAATAATCTATTCAGAATTAATGAAACTGAGCTAAACCTGGGGTAACAAGCCACCTATTCCAAATTTTTTCAAATTTATTTGGGCAGTTTCTGTGTTGGTAGATTAGCTTTTCTTTAGATATTGTATGATTTATTTGTGTATTCAGTTACTCCAAGGTGGGGGAATAGGGGGATAACCATTTTTGAGCACTTCATTTGCAGGCTTGAAATAACACTTGAGTGATAGAGACATATGTATTTTTTGGTAAAGTAGCCTTGTCCAACATGTTTAATAAACATATTCCTGGATTTTCTGCTAAATTAACCTGGAAAACAGATCATATGCCGTGTACACACGACCGGACTTTCCGGCAGACTAGATCCACCGGTCTTCCCGACGGACTTTCGGCGGAGTTCCGACAGACTTTCCGAACGAACGGACTTGGATACACACAATCCCACCAAAGTCTGACGGATTTGAACGTGATGGCGTACAAGCGGACTAGAATAAGGAAGTTCATAGCCAGTAGCCAATATCTGCCCTAGCATCGGTTTTTGTCCGTCGGACTAGCATACACATGAGCGGATTTCTCCATAGGAACTGGGTCCGGCGGAGTTCTGGCGAAAACATTTTAAACATGTTCTATTTCTAAAGTCTGTCTAATTTTTAGACAGCAAAGGTCCGCTGAAGCCCACACACGGATTCGTTTCCCTCTGACCTTTGCTGTCAAAAAGTCTGGTCGTGTGTACACGGCATTATAGTATTCAGAACCCCTTTCCAGTATCAATGACGTTTTGGACATCTACATATCATGTGGATCAGAGTGGCAAGGTCAGTGTTACATTTAGGACAAAAGGGAGCCTGTCCATAAAGTGCACCACACTGCATTTTAGTATGTTACTCTGTGTTGCAGTAACACTGTAATATATGTGCATTGCTTAAACATTTTGTTGAATAAAAATCGCTTTTCGTGACACTGTTACAAAGTTTCTCTCCTGGATCCTGCCAGTAACAACACTTCCTGTTCCAGGCTGACAAAATGAAACCACTGCCTTGTAATTAGCGGTAGCATTGTCAGCCCGTGTAATAAATGTCATTATTTACTGTATTAGTGGTGTCTCTATCACAATAACATGTGTGAGATCAGTCACAGCTAACAGTGGAGGCTGTAGCACATGGGTGATTAACCTGTGGCCCTCCGGCTGTTGTGGAACTATAAGTCCCATCATGCCTCTGCCTTTTGGAGTCATGCTTTTAACTGTCAACCTTGCAATGGCTCATTGGACTTGTAGTTCTGCAACAGCTGGAGGGCCACAGGTTGAGCACCCATGCGTGTAGCACTTTGAGAAGACTCATTGAAAACTCCATCTAACCTCCACAAACATTACTTGTGATCTCCCCCACTTGAATTTTTTAATGCAAGGAAAATATTAGAAGAGGTTATGATCCATGCAGCAGGGTAACTTTGAGCAAGGAATTTTCAGTGTGATGCCTTGACCCCCTGGGATAAAAGAAAAGCTAGTTAGTGATGAAGTCCAAAAATCCCACTTACAGTATAAATTGCAGTCCTTAGTGGACACATATAGACTAAAGCTATGTACACATGATAGGATTTTCCAACGACAAAACCGTGGATTTTTTTCCGAAGGATGTTGGCTCAAACTTATCTTGCATACACACGGTCACACAAATGTTGTCGGAAATTCGGAACATCAAGACTGCAGTGATGTACAACACGTACGACGAGCCAAGAAAAAAGAAGTTCAATGGCCAGTGCTGCTCTTCTGCTTGATTCCGAGCATGCATGGACTTTTGTGCATCGGAATTGTGTACACACGCTTGGAATTTCCGACAAGTCTTGTTATTGGAAAATTTGAGAACCTGCTCTCAAACATTTGGCAGAAATTCCGCCAACAAATGTCGGATGGAGCATACACACGGTCGTACTTTCCAACAACAAGCTCACATCCAACATTTGTTGTCGGAAATTGTGATCATGTGTACGGGGCATAAGTATAATGATGGAAAATAACAACAATAGCATGCCTTGTGGTTGTCAATAATCAGTGATATATTGAATATAGAAATACTTAAGCTGCCTTTGCTGACCTGAAAATGCTGGTTTCTAGTTCTTATGCTGAGCCTCTCACTCTGTGAGTCACTGACCTGGAACAACTATACAGGTCAGCAAAGTCAGAAGCCTATATCTGTATGTTCCGGGTCACTGAGTCAAAGCTCTGAGGCCAGAAGGATGGCATGCCAGCCAAAAAAAACAGAAGCTGCAGAATGAGATGCCAGCATGAGCAATCTCTATTTTTCACATTACTGACATCTATAACCATTTCATTAGGTTGTTTACCAAAACCTAAATAAGCACATAAAGGTTTTGTTTTTCTACTTAATTATAATATGAAATCATTGCAAACTTTTCACATTGCAGCATTGTTACTGATCAGAATCAATAGTTTCATATTGACATTTCTGTACCATTACTGTGCGTCTATACAGTATGTCCAGATGGCATGTCTGCAAGGCTTCACTCCAATGATGTCATCAACTGTGTATACTGTATACCATATGGGACTAATAGAGGAAAATGACCATTGCAGACCACTGTGCAGACTGGGCTAACATCTGGAGTGTATGTTTAAGTGACTCTCATGAATGTACAAAGCAAATATCTCTGTGTGCTTAACTGTTATATAAAAAGGTTAGTTAATGGACTGAATGTTACGATCTTTGCTTCTCTAACTTGGTATGGTATGATGCAATTTCAGGAAGTATTCCTAATTAAATTGGAACTTCAAACCAAATGGTGTTCTTGTTTGGATTGAGTTAAAAAGGGTTAGAAGCACTGTCAGACTTTTTTATTTCTAAATATTTTTCTATTAGGTTACATTGGTACAGGTACAGGATATCAGCATGACAAGTCACAAATCATCTGGAGCAAGTACTGAAAGAAGCATAAATCCAAGGAAGCTGCCAGTGCAGGGGAGGTTAGACATCAACAGAAACTGGTTCAAAGAGGAAAGCTATCCTCAAAAGTAACCAGTTTGTAGCAAACAATCAACTTATTGCCGCGTACACACGGGCGGACTGTATGGCCTACTTAGTCCGTCGAAACACATTTCAGCGGACAGTCCGCTCGTGTGTGGGCTTCAGCTGACTTTTTCAGCGTGCAGTCTGGCGTACTAAGTATTTCGGATTTTTCGAAATTCTGTCCGTCATACTTTGGTTTCAGCGGACAATCCGCTCGTCGGTAGGCTAGTTCGACGGACTAAGAATGGCGCATGCTCAGAAAGGATTTACACGGCGGAAGGGTGCATTGCTGTGTATTGGACTTCCTATTTCTAGTCCCGTCGTACGTGCTGTACACGTCATCGCGCAAGCTTTCGACGGACTGTTTGTGCATCCGTGTGTGGTCAAGTCTGTTCATTCGAAAGTATGACGGACTGTCCGTCGGATTGTATGACGGACTAAGTAGGCCATACAGTCCGCCCGTGTGTACGCGGCTTATGGCATACAAATATTTGCAAAATGTCCCTCAATCCTGAAATTATCAATTAGAGTATAGAAAGGTAGTTAAGAAACAGGAACAGAAGGGAAGATAGTTTGGGTGAGTGTGCAATGGTTCCAGACTAATGCTGCGTACAAACGATCAAAATTCTCATCGGAAAAAGCTCTGATGGTTTTCCCGTCGGAATTCCGCCAGAATTCTGCTCAAACCGTCTTGCCTACACGCGTTCACACCAAATTCCGCCCGCCAAGAACCCGGTGACATACAACACGTACGACAGGACTAGAAAAAGGAAGTTCAATAGCCAGTAGCCAATAGCTTCCATCTCATAGTTGAATCTGAGCATGCGTGAGTTTTTGCATGTCGGAATTGCATACACACGATCGGAATTTCCGATAGAAAGTTTTTCCATTGGCAAAATTGAGAACATGCTATCAAATTTTTACTGGTGGTAATTCGGCCAGCTAAATTCCGATGGAGCATACACACGGTCGCATTTTCAGATGAAAATCTCTTATTGGTCTTTTGCTGGCCAAAATGCCAATAGTGTGTACTTACATATACACTCTAGGTCAAAGCCAGAGTAGGTTGGGTTGAAGAAGGGAAAATTAAGTTAACAGGAAGGAAGATGATCGAGGAAGGGTAAGGGGTAAGAGAAAAAAAGAGTGAGAGAAGTTCTTTCAGATTTTTATTGCCCATATTTTAATTTCAGGGTTCTGCGAAATACCTACTGGTAATCTAATTTTGAAAAATCTGTTAAAAATATTAAATGTTCACAGCAGAGCCAAGCCTACATACAGGTTTCGCTGCTGTCTGTGACCCCAATGGGGACATTTATCCTCAGTTTCTGTCATAGAATCACAATAGTAATTGAGAGAATATCTTCTCAAGGTTAAGGTTATGGCTGGGTGTCCCTTTTAGGAGAATTTGTTGATGGCTAAACATGTATTTTCCCTACATTTTCAATCCCAATTATAATGGGCAACTGGGCAGAAAATGAGAAAGCATCTTTCAATAGAGCACAGATCTCAATAAAAACCTGAGAGAGAGTCTAACACTTCCTTCATTATACCATTAACCTAGAAAAAAAATGGTGTTACTTTAAATCCACTATTGTAAAAAGTGATAATATCCAGTAATCCTTTCACTTCCTGTAACTGTCATATAGTGCTGAAAAATTGGCCAACATCTATGTCAGAAAAATTAAGTCAAATAAAGTCTGTCTGCTTTTGCTTTTTTTTATTATTAATATATAAAGAGGCTCCCCAGGACACCTTTTTTAAGGTCTGTGTTGATTGTCTGGTCTTAAAATGCATTTTGCGTTTCAATACAAGTCTATACAAATGCAAAACCCATTTGAAGCAGGACAAATGCTGACCAGAAGGAGGTCAACTGAAAGTTAAATGAACCTGACGATAAATTTTAAATGATCTTAGAAGCATTTCAAGTGGATGTCAAACTGATGCCATCAACACAACCCCAAATCCCATTGACACAGGCCTTCGATGAAACTGAGTTCTCTCCTTAATACAGACATACAACCTGACTTGGTATATTATGGTAAATTATTGGAATGATTATTTCACATTGTTCTAGATCTGTGACTCATCTCCCATTTCTTTATTACCAATTGAAGTTATTTATAGGAGTTAATAGGTTGAGAAGAATACATCTGAGGAATAAAAAGTCAGGCATAAAGAGATATGTATGACAGATAAGATGACTAAAAAAAGCTGTGTTGACAAATCTATAAACTAAAATTGCCAAGATTTTAATACATCTGCTTGCTTAAATCTGGAATATAACAGATGGGAATACAAATTATGGAGAATGTCACTTTTAATAAAAGCAGAGAAGATAATCACTTTCTACCTTTACTTTTTATTTATTTTTTTACCATTATAAAGGAACCAACAGACTAGCTTATCACAGAAATTAGCAATCTTGATCTTCATACAAAACCTGCAGAGATATATTTTTATTATCACATTTCACATCAGACTGACCTATAATAATTTAACACATGAGGCAGTAGTAATATTCAGTCCACAAGGTGTGCTGCATGTTATTATACAGTTTTTTTGCTGGGTATTATCATATTTTCTCATTTGATCCCTGTTTTTTGTTCCAATTGGATTATAGAAAGGCACAAATATGGCACACCAGCCTAGTGTTTTTATCCAAAAACAAAATGTATTTAAAGGATAAAATTAGTTTATTATACTTTTAAACAAAATGTAAAGGACTTATCTCATATATCAAAAATGAAACAACCAGAACCTCTTAGTGCCCCTAAGTGGGCTCATGAGTACACCACAGGTATACTGCCTGTTAGTGATGGACGAACTTCCGACGGGACGTTTCGCGAACGCGAAATGCGAACGGACCCAAACGTTCGCGAAACCGACCGTTCGCCGCGGGCCCCATTGACTTCAATGGGAGGCGAACTTTGCAAACCTTCATGTCGAATTTGCGGCCACGTGGTAATTATTAGGGGGTAAAACGTAGTCCCACCATCTGGACAATGACATAATACATGTATGAGGTGAATTTGGGATCGATAACTACAAGCATTTTTATTTTATTTGGGAAATTGTTCTAACAATTCAGGACTATGGAGCTAATGAAGGCAATGGAGGAGAGGGAAGGTCAGGGACCAGGGTAGGCAAAGAAGAGGGTGCAGGAGATGATCACCAGCAGCGTGACATACCGGAATGACACATGCACCGTGATAGAGGCATCTGACAGCAGCACCGTAATACAGAGCACTGACAGCAGCACCGTGACATACAGCGCTGACAGCAGCACCGTGACATACAGCGCTGACAGCAGCACCGTGACATACAGCGCTGACAGCAGCACCGTGACATACAGCGCTGACAGCAGCACCGTGACATACAGCGCTGACAGCAGCACCGTGACATACAGCGCTGACAGCAGCACCGTGACATACAGCGCTGACAGCAGCACCGTGACATACAGCGCTGACAGCAGCACCGTGACATACAGCGCTGACAGCAGCACCGTGACATACAGCGCTGACAGCAGCACCGTGACATACAGCGCTGACAGCAGCACCGTGACATACAGCACTGACAGCAGCACCGTAAGCAGCCCCAGGAGGAAGTCAGCACAGCACAGGGATGGTGTGATCCCCTCATAATAAGAACCCCCAGGAGGAAGTCAGCACAGCACAGGGATAGTGTGATCCCTTCATAATAAGAACCCCCAGGAGGAAGTCAGCACAGCACAGGGATATCATAAGCAGCCCCAGTAGAAATATGACACCGCTCAACCTCTTCAAAGAGGAGGGTAGGGGCATATAGTACGGTGTGCTTTTTTGGGTCAAGGAAGTGAGCCAAATGAATTAAGAAGGTCTGTGTGCTTGATTAAAAAAATAGTTTATAGACATATACATGGTCTACTGGTCACATGTGTTGAATTCCTCCGAGATCCATGCCTCATTCATTTTTAGAAATGTGAGGTAGTTAACACTGTGGTGAGCTAGGCGAGTACGCTTATCGGTCACAATCCCCCCTGCTGCGCTGAACGTCCTTTCGGACAGGACACTGGATGAGGGGCAAGCCAACAGTTCGATTGCAAATTGGGCAAGCTCTGGCCAGAGGTCAAGCCTGCCCACCCAGTAGTCTAGGGGTTCATCACTCCTCAGAGCGTCCACATCGGCCGTTAACCCAATGTAGTCGGACACCTGACGGTCTAGGCGTTCCCTGATGCTGGATCCGGATGACACCTGTCGATGGGTCGGCTGAAAGAATGACCTCATATCCGAAGTCACCAACACATCTTCAAACCGGCCTCTTCTTGCAGGCGCTGTTGGATTGGTACCCGCAAATCCTTCTCTGGGAGTGGGAATTGCTCCTCTGCCAGCGCACGCAAAAGCAGAATGCAGCATTTCTCGAAGCAAGGCCTGGAAGTGCTGCATTCTGACAGCCCTCTGCGACGGCGGTAACATTTCCGCCATTTTGTGTTTGTACCGGGGGTCTAAGTACGTTGCCACCCAGTACTGGTCCTTGACCCTCATGCTTTTTATACGGGGGTCCCTATTAAAACACTGGAGCATGAAGGCCCCCATTTGCACTAAAGTGGAAGCGGTGTGGTGGCCTGGCTCCTGCTCATCATCCAGGATAATGTCGTCCTCTTCATTCTCCTCTCCCCATCCTCGCACAACAGGGATCCCAGAAAGGTTTAAAGCATGCTCTTCTTGCTCCTGCTCATCCGCCCCGGCACCATCCTCCTCTGACTCCTCATCAGACTCCTGTTGTTGACTTGTCTCAGATAGAGTAGCCCCCCCTGGGAATTCATCCAGCATTGCGACTTCCTCATCTTCCCGCTCCTGCTCCTCCACAGCCTGATCAATGACACGACGCAATGCACGCTCCAGAAAGAAGGCATAAGGTACCATGTCACTGATGGCGCCATGGCTGCGACTGACCAGTTTGGTGATCTCCTCAAATGGCCGCAGAAGTCTGCATGTGTCGCGCATGAGCAGCCACTGGCGCGGTGAAAAAAAACCCAGCTCCCCAGAACCGTTTCTTTCGCAGAGTTCATACAGGTAGACGTTAACTGCACGTTTCTGCTGGAGCAGCCTATCAAGCATATAGAAGGTTGAGTTCCATCGCGTCGGGCAATCGCAAATAAGACGTCTGACCGGCAGATGGTGTCGCCGCTGAATGTCAGCAAGGCGAGCCATGGCCGTGTAAGATCTTCTGAAATGGGCCGAGATTTTCCTTGCCTGCCGCAAGATGTCCTGGACCCCAGGGTATTTGACAAGGAATCGCTGCACGACCAAGTTTAAGACGTGTGCCATGCACGGCACGTGCGTGATTTTGCCCTGTTTCAATGCGCTAAGCAGATTGGCACCGTTGTCACACACCACTTTACCAACTGTCAAATTGAGCGGTGTTAGCCACTCATCTGCCTGTGAACGCAAAGCTGAAAGGAGTGCCGGGCCAGTGTGGCTCTTTGCTTCCAGGCACAACAGACGCAGCACGGCATGGCAACGTCTCACCTGGCATGTGGAATAGGTTCTGGGGAGCTTGGGCGGTGCAGTGGAAGAGACGCTAGCAGCGGAAAAGGAGGAGGCAGCTGAGGAGGAGAGGGAGGAGGATGGAGTAGGAGGAGGAGAAGAAGAGTCAGGCCTGCATGCAATCCGTGGCGGTAAAACCAAATCTACACGGGTGCCACGGGTTACATGCTTGACGGCCGTCAGAAGGTTCACCCAGTGGGCAGTAAAACTGATATACCTTCCCTGCCCGTGTTTGCTAGACCACGTGTCTGTGGTCAGATGTATCTTGGCACCGACACTGTGTGCCAGAGATACATTCACTTGCCGCTGAACATGGCCATATAGCTCTGGGATGCCCTTCTCTGAGAAATACTTCCTTCCTGGGACCTTCCATTGTGGTGTTCCAATGGCCACAAATTTGCGAAAGGCCTCCGAGTCCACCAGTTTATATGGCAGTAGTTGGCGGGCTATGAGTTCTGACAAGCCAGCCGCCAACCGTTGGGCAAGAGGGTTATCCGGCATCATCATTTTTTTACGCTCAAACATTAGGCCCACGGAAGCCTGCCTTTTTGCAGAAAAATGTGAGCTTGGCGTGATGGAAGGTGGAGTGGAGGACAATTGTGAGGAGAGAGGAGAAGGAGAAGTAGAAGACGAGGCTGGACGGTGAGAGCCTGCAGTGTGGCTTTGTGTGTTCCGTTGCTCCCACTGGGCTCGGTGATGGCTGCTCATGTGCCTTCTTAAGGCGGTCGTCCCTAGGTGAGTATTGGGCTTACCGCGACTAACGCGTTGACTGCAAAGATTGCAGATGGCAACGCTATTGTCAGCAGCGGACACGTTAAAAAAAGCCCACACTGCGGAGCCATGTGCCGGTGTCCTGGGAGCGCCAGATGTGACCGTACATGGTCGATGACTCGCTCCTGATACATTTGCAGTCTGCTTTGTCCCTGCTGTGCAATGTAAGTCATTGCTGCTTCTCCTCCCTATCTGCTGGTCCATATCTCCCTCTGAACTCCCCTCCTCTTCCTCTCTTGTGGGCACCCACGTGACATCACTAGACACGTCATCATCAACGTCACCTTCCCCACCGCTATAAGTAGAGATCTCGGAGTAGGCAGCAACACCGGGGACCAACCTCCTCCTTGGGCTGATCTGGGTACTGGCGTCAGACTGCTGAGTAGCGCTTGTTGCTACCTCCTCTTCCTGATCCAATACCAAGAGTGGCTGCGCATCAGAAATGTCCTCTTGATATGGATCGGAAAATAATTCCAGTGACTCAAGCGGAAGGTATGTGGTGGTGGTGGTGGTGGTCGTGTTGTTGGTGGTAGTGTCTTTGGGGGTGCACATAGCAGAGAGTGAAGAAGAGGGTGCAGATCGAGAGGATGAGGAGGGTGCAGAAGAGTAAGGCTGAGCGAGCCACTCAACCAAGTCTGGTGCATCCTTTAAAGTAATTGAACGCACCTTCTGCAACTTCCCACTTTGGCTCAAGCCTGTTGCTCCTGCCCTACCCCTACCACCCCTGCGGAAGGGCCTGCCTCTTCCTCTGCATGTCATTTTTTAAATGACCCTGTGACAAAACTCTTAGTCCCTATACCGCTGAAGGACTGCTGCAGTATAGGTGAGCGGTCAGCAGTGGTGCACGTCAACCCTATCTATTGTGGACCTATAGCGGTCCTTACAGAACAGCAGACTGTACCGCACTCAAGCCTATGTACCGTAGCACCCTATACCAAGTTACCAGTCCTTATAAGAACTTTTGTGGACCAAGCAGGTTGTGTATTAGTGTTTAGCAGACTGTACGTCAGTCCCTATACCGCTGAAGGACTGCTGCAGTATAGGGCAGCGGTCAGCAGTGGTGCACGTCAACCCTATCTATTGTGGACCGATAGCGGTCCTTACAGAACAGCAGACTGTACCGCACTCAAGCCTATGTACCGTAGCACCCTATACCAAGTTACCAGTCCTTATAAGAACTTTTGTGGACCAAGCAGGTTGTGTATTAGTGTTTAGCAGACTGTACGTCAGTCCCTATACCGCTGAAGGACTGCTGCAGTATAGGGCAGCGGTCAGCAGTGGTGCACGTCAACCCTATCTATTGTGGACCGATAGCGGTCCTTACAGAACAGCAGACTGTACCGCACTCAAGCCTATGTACCGTAGCACCCTATACCAAGTTACCAGTCCTTATAAGAACTTTTGTGGAACAAGCAGGTTGTGTATTAGTGTTTAGCAGACTGTACGTCAGTCCCTATACCGCTGAAGGACTGCTGCAGTATAGGTGAGCGGTCAGCAGTGGTGCACGTCAACCCTATCTATTGTGGACCGATAGCGGTCCTTACAGAACAGCAGACTGTACCGCACTCAAGCCTATGTACCGTAGCACCCTATACCAAGTTACCAGTCCTTATAAGAACTTTTGTGGAACAAGCAGGTTGTGTGTTAGTGATTAGCAGACTGTACGTCAGTCCCTATACCGCTGAAGGACTGCTGCAGTATAGGTGAGCGGTCAGCAGTGGTGCACGTCAACCCTATCTATTGTGGACCGATAGCGGTCCTTACAGAACAGCAGACTGTACCGCACTCAAGCCTATGTACCGTAGCACCCTATACCAAGTTACCAGTCCTTATAAGAACTTTTGTGGAACAAGCAGGTTGTGTATTAGTGTTTAGCAGACTGTACGTCAGTCCCTATACCGCTGAAGGACTGCTGCAGTATAGGTGAGCGGTCAGCAGTGGTGCACGTCAACCCTATCTATTGTGGACCGATAGCGGTCCTTACAGAACAGCAGACTGTACCGCACTCAAGCCTATGTACCGTAGCACCCTATACCAAGTTACCAGTCCTTATAAGAACTTTTGTGGAACAAGCAGGTTGTGTATTAGTGTTTAGCAGACTGTACGTCAGTCCCTATACCGCTGAAGGACTGCTGCAGTATAGGTGAGCGGTCAGCAGTGGTGCACGTCAACCCTATCTATTGTGGACCGATAGCGGTCCTTACAGAACAGCAGACTGTACCGCACTCAAGCCTATGTACCGTAGCACCCTATACCAAGTTACCAGTCCTTATAAGAACTTTTGTGGACCAAGCAGGTTGTGTATTAGTTTTTAGCAGACTGTACGTCAGTCCCTATACCGCTGAAGGACTGCTGCAGTATAGGGCAGCGGTCAGCAGTGGTGCACGTCAACCCTATCTATTGTGGACCGATAGCGGTCCTTACAGAACAGCAGACTGTACCGCACTCAAGCCTATGTACCGTAGCACCCTATACCAAGTTACCAGTCCTTATAAGAACTTTTGTGGAACAAGCAGGTTGTGTGTTAGTGATTAGCAGACTGTACGTCAGTCCCTATACCGCTGAAGGACTGCTGCAGTATAGGGCAGCGGTCAGCAGTGGTGCACGTCAACCCTATCTATTGTGGACCGATAGCGGTCCTTACAGAACAGCAGACTGTACCGCACTCAAGCCTATGTACCGTAGCACCCTATACCAAGTTACCAGTCCTTATAAGAACTTTTGTGGACCAAGCAGGTTGTGTATTAGTGTTTAGCAGACTGTACGTCAGTCCCTATACCGCTGAAGGACTGCTGCAGTATAGGGCAGCGGTCAGCAGTGGTGCACGTCAACCCTATCTATTGTGGACCGATAGCGGTCCTTACAGAACAGCAGACTGTACCGCACTCAAGCCTATGTACCGTAGCACCCTATACCAAGTTACCAGTCCTTATAAGAACTTTTGTGGAACAAGCAGGTTGTGTGTTAGTGATTAGCAGACTGTACGTCAGTCCCTATACCGCTGAAGGACTGCTGCAGTATAGGTGAGCGGTCAGCAGTGGTGCACGTCAACCCTATCTATTGTGGACCGATAGCGGTCCTTACAGAACAGCAGACTGTACCGCACTCAAGCCTATGTACCGTAGCACCCTATACCAAGTTACCAGTCCTTATAAGAACTTTTGTGGACCAAGCAGGTTGTGTATTAGTGTTTAGCAGACTGTACGTCAGTCCCTATACCGCTGAAGGACTGCTGCAGTATAGGGCAGCGGTCAGCAGTGGTGCACGTCAACCCTATCTATTGTGGACCGATAGCGGTCCTTACAGAACAGCAGACTGTACCGCACTCAAGCCTATGTACCGTAGCACCCTATACCAAGTTACCAGTCCTTATAAGAACTTTTGTGGAACAAGCAGGTTGTGTATTAGTGTTTAGCAGACTGTACGTCAGTCCCTATACCGCTGAAGGACTGCTGCAGTATAGGTGAGCGGTCAGCAGTGGTGCACGTCAACCCTATCTATTGTGGACCGATAGCGGTCCTTACAGAACAGCAGACTGTACCGCACTCAAGCCTATGTACCGTAGCACCCTATACCAAGTTACCAGTCCTTATAAGAACTTTTGTGGAACAAGCAGGTTGTGTGTTAGTGATTAGCAGACTGTACGTCAGTCCCTATACCGCTGAAGGACTGCTGCAGTATAGGTGAGCGGTCAGCAGTGGTGCACGTCAACCCTATCTATTGTGGACCGATAGCGGTCCTTACAGAACAGCAGACTGTACCGCACTCAAGCCTATGTACCGTAGCACCCTATACCAAGTTACCAGTCCTTATAAGAACTTTTGTGGAACAAGCAGGTTGTGTATTAGTGTTTAGCAGACTGTACGTCAGTCCCTATACCGCTGAAGGACTGCTGCAGTATAGGTGAGCGGTCAGCAGTGGTGCACGTCAACCCTATCTATTGTGGACCGATAGCGGTCCTTACAGAACAGCAGACTGTACCGCACTCAAGCCTATGTACCGTAGCACCCTATACCAAGTTACCAGTCCTTATAAGAACTTTTGTGGACCAAGCAGGTTGTGTATTAGTTTTTAGCAGACTGTACGTCAGTCCCTATACCGCTGAAGGACTGCTGCAGTATAGGGCAGCGGTCAGCAGTGGTGCACGTCAACCCTATCTATTGTGGACCGATAGCGGTCCTTACAGAACAGCAGACTGTACCGCACTCAAGCCTATGTACCGTAGCACCCTATACCAAGTTACCAGTCCTTATAAGAACTTTTGTGGAACAAGCAGGTTGTGTGTTAGTGATTAGCAGACTGTACGTCAGTCCCTATACCGCTGAAGGACTGCTGCAGTATAGGGCAGCGGTCAGCAGTGGTGCACGTCAACCCTATCTATTGTGGACCGATAGCGGTCCTTACAGAACAGCAGACTGTACCGCACTCAAGCCTATGTACCGTAGCACCCTATACCAAGTTACCAGTCCTTATAAGAACTTTTGTGGAACAAGTGAGTTGTGAATGTTTAGCAGACTGCAGCAGAAGGGCAGCAGTCAAGTATAATATCCTTTCTATATTTGGAAGAAAGAATATTATACATGTACAAGCCTATTACTGTACCACTGATACCAGTCCTGAAAAGAACCTTTGTGGAACTAATAATAACAGCAAGTCTTTAAAATTACCCTCACTGCCTGACAACACTGCTTCCTTCCTGTCCCTATACAAATTGGCAAAAAAAGAGAACGATTAGTGGTTACTGGAACAGCTCTTTTGTGGACCTTGATAGTAACAGCTAATGATGATGATGATGATGATGATGATGAAAGACTAATCTGGCTGTCCCTGTAGCATACACCGTCCTTTCCCTTTCTCTAAACTAACAAAAGACACTCAGGCTGCTGCAAGAATCAGCAGCACAGCAAACCTATCAACACCTAACACCTATACCAGTCCTGAAAAGAACTTTTGTGTACCAAATAGCTAGTGGTTTATCTCTCCCTACTCCACACAGGAACCTGTCCCTATCTTAACAGAAGAAAGAATGTAAAATGGCCACCGGATCGGGTGTATTTATAGGTTAGGGGGAATGTACAAGTGTCCATGTGCTGTCATGTCTCAATTGGCTGTCCTGTATCACATGATAAACGTGTCACCAAAGGTTAAAGTTCTTGTATACATTAAACACGTAAGTCCGCCGCGGCGAACGACGGAAAAAGGCGTTCGAACGTGCGGACCGCGAATGTCGGAAATTCGCCGCGAAACGACCGCCGGGCGAACCGTTCGGCCATCACTACTGCCTGTTACTGTAATATATGTACAGTAATATATATACCCAAACACATTTACGACCCATACCAGTGCATGCACAAGAAGACATGCACCCACACTTGTCCACGTGTACCCTCAAAATGCATGTGGCTAATCTGTACAACAAACTGTAACACAAGGGATGAATATGGAGCCACTCAGACCTACATTGCCGCATAAACTTCCAAGTCCTCCTTTAGCCTTTTGGGAATAAGACTCCCCAAACTGTAAATCCAATATGTTTCCCTTCCACAGAGCTTTAAGTGTTTTCTACCACTCTCCAGATCACCTAGAATAAATTCAATGCCAAAGAACCTCAAACCAGTTGGGTCTTTTTAATGCCTATAAAGTGTAAATATTTGTCACTGCCATTTAGTATGCTGCATTTTTGTTTTGTAAACCGGACTCTCAGGCTGGTCAAAAAGTGTGGCATAAGTAAAGAGCTCACATGGACAATTCCCTATCCACATGGACAATTCCCTTTTTAGTCAAAAAGTGTGTCCCACTGGTTTAAGTTCTGACTGTTAACAGTTTTTTTTAAATCAGTCAATCGTGCCCCTTATACCCCCGGGTCTCCTACAAATGAAATTTGGTCTAGCTGGAAGTGTATCCCCTAAAATAGGATCTTGTTTTAGAATATTACAATTTTTCATAAAGATTTGCTGAATTTCAAATGCTCTTTTATTATACGTTGTACAGAAATACACTTGGTTTACTACTGGGTTCAATGTAGGCTACCTAGACTTGAGTTTTTTCTGTGTTCTTTCCTCATAGAGTGTCCTATAGTTAAGGTAGGCCTCCTCAATTATTGATGTCTCATAACCTTTCTCAAAGAATTTCTTCTTCAAAACCAGGCTTTGTTTCTCAAAGTAAACTTTCTTTCTACAAGTCAGCCTCAACCTAAAAATTGTCCATAGGGGACATTGTGGATCCATTTAGGATGGTGGTTGCACACTGTGTGCAGGTAGGAGTTACCTGCCATTGGTTTGAAGTGTGTTTTAGAGAAGATCCTGTGATCGAAATCCACACTTAATTCAAGGTCCAAAAATATTAGATTGGTATCATCCACTACATATGTAAAGCTTATCCTAAAGGGGTTATTTTGGCAGTGGACCAAGAATCCCTCCAATGTGCCATCCAAGTCACCCCAGATGATTAGAAAGGCATCAATATATCTAGTATAGAGGACCTGGTTTACGCCATATTGATTATTTTTCCGGATATACAAATATTTCCCATACCCCATAAACAAGTTGGAATAGCTAGGGAAGAATCTGGCCCCCATAAATGTGTCTCTTACCTGTCTGTCTGGCCCCCATAAATGCACTCCTTACCTGTCTGTAGTACTCATCCAGGAACACAAAATAGTCGTAAGAGTAAGGCTCCATTCACAATTGTACGACTCCAAAGTTGCATGACTTGGCAGTGCAACTTTGGTCTAACTTTAATGCAACTTTGGATAAGGCTTCATTCACACTTCCACAACTTGTCATGAAACTCTGGACATTAAGTTAATATGACCAAGTCATTCCCCATGCTTTCCAATGATAACCATTCATATATGTGTGACTTAAAGCTGCAGCAATGTCAAAGTAGTTCATGGTCTGACTTTCATGCAATTTTAGGGCCATAGACTTCAATTTTAACAATCAAAAGTTGCATGAAAGTCGAACCTCTTGTCTCTGCTTTATACAATTACTTGTCATGGCTTCTTTGTTCTTCTACTTTCTTGTCCCTTGTCTGCCTGTCTGATAATAACATCAGAGTTCTGTTTGAGACTCTTCAGGGGACCACTATCTATATTATAAGAGACATTTCCCATTGTTCCTCTGGCCTTGTTGCACATCTGTTTTATTTGTGCATAAACTATCTTGTAAAAGGTAGAGTGACAGAAAGCCCCTGTCAGTTGTCAATGGTGTGTATCTGCCACATAGAATTTTGAGGTTCATAAGGTAAATTGAGGGCAGTAAGAGGTCTGTAGCAGGATGCAAGGGGTTAAGCACTGGCAGCATCTTGATGCCCACCTGGGGTATAATTTGTCTTCCCTGGGTTATTCAGTGTTGGTGATGAGAAGGGAGACTAGCAGGCTGTAAGGTAACATGTTTGCAGGACTGGAGAAAACCCAGCAATGTCTATTTACTAGCCTGAAGGCTTAAACCTGTGTTGATGGACTTTTGTTTTGGACTGTGTTTCTTATCCCTATGTAAGAAATCCTTTTGTTTGCTGTACATGCTGACCAATAAACACGGACAGAAAGCCCTTTAAACTTACATGAGGCTTGGATTACCTCTGTGCGAGCTCTCCTCTAGAAGCTGAACCACACAGTAAATATAAAATTGTCTTTGACCCAACGAGAAAAAAAGGTAGAGGTACTGTAGGGCTGAAATGGATGTGTCTGATATCAATTTCTTAATTGGTGAGATGTATGAGTTTTCATATCGTTACACTGGCACTCCAAATAGAGGCTTTCTAATGCTTCAAGGGCAATTTCTTCAACTGAACACAGAGGGGATTAATTGCTTTGTATTTCCTTCTTATTAGAATTTCCTTTTTGAAGCGCATTTATATCTCGTTACTATCAGATTGTGGGCAAATTTGTCTATGAATAATTTGAAGAGATTAAAGAGATTAGGGGGAGCAAAATGCAGACCCTTCCCAGGCAAAATTTGTTATTTTTCTGAAAAGCTTGACTTTGAAAGGTTTTATATTTTGATGGCAGAATTACCAAAGTCTATAACTTTCCACTTTTAATTTTCTTACCTCCTCACCTTCCTCATATTGTGCCTCCCCTCTTTTTTTCCACCTGTTGCTAGAATGTAGGTTGGGGCTCATTCTGTGGGGGTGCCTGCCTCTAAAAAATATTCAGTATTATCATTGGTAGTGGGTTTGTTATTTCCACCCATATTGTCCTCTCTAGTTCTTTCCAGTGGGTGGGGCAATCTGTCCTTTTTCTCTGATGACTGATGGAGGGGGAAATTGTTAGTATCCACAAGAGATTTAGTAGCCATTGAAGCCTCTAATACATTATCTCTTGATTTACCTTTAGCTTGTTCCTTTTTGGTATTATGGGAGGGATGCCAATGGGCATACTTCTTCCTGTCAAATAGATTTTTTCCATACTTGGGTTTTAGCTCAATGTGGCTCATTAAGGACCTTTATGATCCTTACTGGTTCTAACATGAATTCTGTCAGACTCTATAGAGGCTAAAACTGTTTATCTGAGTATATGCACCTTTATAGACTTTCTCTTGCTCACCCCAACACATTATATCTACCAGAATAACCCTCTTCCTTTTCCAATTAAATTCTCTCCTGTTTAAATAATCTATCTTTCAACTTTACCAGACTGCTTGCTAATAAGATCTGCTTCAAACCCAGCCATCTTATCATTTATGCTGTTTCTCACACGTCTAAAGCTTCTACATCCAAAAACACTGCTAATTCATTCTGTAGATTAGTAAATTAGTATTATTAAAAAGGAAATTTTTACAAGATTTCTCTCTCTTTATTTTATGATAAGTTCCATTTAGACCCTATTGCAATCCCACAAAACTCTAACCCATTCAGTCTTCAAATCATCCTCTAAAAATTCACATACTTTGGTAATCCTGAAGTCCTCTAGGGACTCTATTTACTTCTATATACTTCTATATACTTCTGAAGCAAAAGGATATTCCATCACTGTATCATTTAATTCTCCAATAAATCTTTCAATATATAAAACAAAGGCACCATCTTGTCCTCTTTGGAGGGCATATTAGAATTACAGGAACTCCATTTTCTTTATTCTGGCTTTCAAAGGTATCAACACTGTCAGGGAAACCTTTCGCTAATGAGATCCAGCACTTTGTTTTGTTTCAATTGGACCTATTATTTAATTAACAATTCTGTAACAAAAATGTCCAAATCACTGAAGACGTTTTACTCTTAATTGGTAATCCTTAAACTATCCATATATGATACAATCTGATTGCATAATCTTTTATATGTAATGAAAATTATGTAGTGTAAGGACCTGTTCAGTTGAATGCAAAATTGATTGACTAGTTTAGATAGGTCTTCATGTTGCATAGTTTTGGTAAATCGAAGAGAGATTGTAAAAAAGGTTTTAAAATCTGATTTTATTGCATATTGTGAGCTTTAGGTGCAGTAATGCAAAACAATCAATCAGAGTTTCCTGCATATCAATGCAAGGTGGGTTCTAATTGGTTGCTATGGGTTATTATTATTATATAGAGTTTATATAGCAGCAACAGCTTGCGAGTCGCTTTAGAAAATAAAGGGAGACAATACAGTTACAATAAACTTCAATACAAGAGGGTTAGGAGCTAAATGAAGAGGTAACTGATACAAACGGTAATAATTGCCTGTGTTTGTGTGTGTGTGTGTGTGTGTGGGGGGGGGGGTGACTGTGACATGATGGAAAAAGTAAAAATCAAGTTGTTAGGTAAAGGTGGGACAGACTTCCGTAAATAGATGGGTCTTTAGGGATTGCCTGAAATGGGACATGATAGGAGATAGCTAAATGGATACCAGAGGAAGGGAGAGGCTCTGGGGAAGTGGAAGTCCTGGAGGTGAAATGGGAGGAGGTGTTGAAAAGGCTAGGGCGTAGGGGGTCTTTGGAAAAACAAAGAAAATGGTTTGGGGGATAAGAGGCTGGAGTTGTGGATGGATTGGTATTTTGTAGTTAGTATTTTGAATTTTCTGCATTGGGTTAGCAATAGCCAGGGGACTGATTGACAGAGAGGGTCGGCAGACATTTTGTGGTTGGACAAGTGGATGAATCTGACAGCAGCATTCGTAATAGACTGAAGGGCAGATAGTCTGTGCAGAGCCAGGCCAGCAAAAAGGAAGTTGCAGTAACTGAGGCGAGTTATAACAAGGGAGTGAAGTAGAAGTATTGTGGTGTCAAATGGTAAATTAGTGATGCAGAAGGAAACAAAAGAGGTGAGCTGAGAGGTGAAGAGATAGATTTGGGTGTTCTCAGCATAAAAGTGGTGTTGGAAACCATGGCAGCTTTTCAACTGAGCCAGGGAGAAGGTATAGACAGAGAACAGATGGGGCTCCAGGACAGAGCATTGGGTTACAGCTATGGAAAGTGGAAGAGGAGCAGAAAGAAGTGTAAGCAACTTTAGTGTTGGATGCCCAGCATTCTCTGCCTCCCCCCACCCTCTCCCTCACGTTCAAAGACCCTTGCATACCAATCTAACTTCAAATTCCACTGGGCCCCTAAATCCTTGATATGCTTCGGAATCCACATCCCAGCAAACCTGAACAGACCTCAACAAACCTCTTTTTAACACCGTTGCTTGCCATGGTGCTTTTCTCACATCCCTCCATTTCTGAGGTCACATCCGTTAACTAGACCCACTATCTCTTGCTCCACATGGGCTTTTCCTGAAATATAACCCTTTCTCTGCCCATTCTTTCCCATACCCAATTATAGGCAATCCTACATTTCCTCCTGGCACATACCCAGGTCCTTTCATGGAACTCATAGACCGTGCTCTCGTTTAAGCCTTCCGCTTCCTCTCCAATAGCCACCGTGTCTCTCCCGAGACCCTACGCTATGGACCCCGTCCACTTGGACATTTGGAGAGTCTCATAACTCCACCACTTACTTCTTACATTACCCATCCCTTTGGGCCTCCAAAGGCCTTTCACCCAATTTGAATCCTTGAGCAACAAGAACTCCTTCAACACTCCCTGTTTGTCATATATTCTGTCATCGCCCAATGGCAATTGTTTTATTTTCTTCTTTGGGATCATTGTTAGCAGCTTTTTAAAACACCTTTTCTGTCACTTTTTAAACAGCATTTTTTTCTTTCCTTCTCTCAGTCTGCTAATTAATTGGAGTGGATTTATTATACACAAGTGCCATGGCTACTACATAACTTTCTGTAGCACTCATGAGAGACGCCGCACACCACTAGCTCAACAGGTGAAAATAAATATGAACAGCCTCAGCCATGAGCTCCTCTTGAGCCCAGTCTCTTATGCATTCCACCCCACCTATCAGGACTTAATCATAGAGAACATGGGCGAAATGCATCAGCCACAGGGCTCAGGAGGATCTCAAGGCCAAAGGATAATTAGTTGTCTCTCATCCCCTCATACTTCCCTGCATTCTGTATTAAGTATAAGACGGCGTGCACTCTTATATTTCTGTGAGACACCAGATCTACCAGAGCCCCTTGAGTAGTGCTAAAAGTGGTATTGGGTATAGTGAGCATTTCTGTAGAACTCACATTGAGCTTGCCCACATTTTGTTTGCTGGAACTTTGACAAAGTCAGAAATTGGAGAGTTAAAAACAGGAGTTTAAAAGAGTCTTATAACCTGTAATTAACATCTGAAATTTCCTAAGTAATATAATTGTAACTGGGATAATGAGAGCTAGCAAGGATTAGGGTTTCGAACAGTGTACCCCATGTATACAATAATGGAGCAACAGCTCCAGGATGAATATTGCTGCAACATATGTGAGCATGTTGCCTTTCTGGAAGCTCACATTAGAGATCTGAAGGAGCAAATTATAACACTAGGTTGAAATTCTAACCTTGAAAGGGGTCTTCTACTCCCTGAACAGGTGGTTAATAGGATTGATGTGGAGGGTGGAGTAGTAAGTCAGGATTATCAGGTAGGAAGGTACCGTAGTTAGAGGGAATGGTAGGGGCTCACAGAAAAGTAAGATCAGCCCTGGGTTTGAGCACCTAAACAAACTTTCCAAGTTTTGTAAAGATGTAAGGGTGGCAAACTTAGAGGTGGCATCCCTAGATGTCACTGCTACTCCTAACAGCCAGGATACTAGCCCATCTAGTAGGGGCTGTGAGGGTAGTGCAGGAAGGCTTAGGTATGGTAATAGTGGATCTATAATCAGGACTGATAGAATAATTTGGTTCAACAGCTCTCATGATTGGCTGGCAACCATTCAAGGGTATACCCTTTATTGCAGGGATACAGAGCATAAAAAAGGGGGAGGGGTATGCCTATATATCAAGAATAATGTACAACTGAATGTGAGAGATTATATCACTAAGGGAGCTAGGGAGGAGGTAGAATCCTTATGGTTAGAGCTCCAAAGGGATGAAGCTAAGGGGAAAATATTACTGGGAGTATGCTATAGCCCCCCTAACCTGAGGGAGGAGGGGGAGATGGATCTCCTATCACAAGCGGGATTAGCAGCAAGGATGGGAAGTGTTATCATAATGGGGGATGTTAATTATCCAGACATAGACTGGGTGGAGGGAACCAAACATTCTTCTAAGGCTCGCCAGTTCCTAAATGACGCACCAACTAGAAATAAAGTGTTACTGGATCTGGATCCCCCACAGACAGTCACAAAAAAAATTTGAATTTTTTTTAAAGCTGGCCCTTTAAAAAAATACAAAAAAAAGGTCCTTGAGTGCACTGTGTTCAAACGCCGGACACAGTCCGAAGCCGGACACAGCGCACCTATGGGAAGCTCCACGTCTATGCAATCACGAGATTGCAGACATAGCGCTTCATTTGTGGGCGTTTAGCCCGCCTTGTGGCACTTTCTGAAGCGCCGAGTAGCTTCTGCCCGTCGCTCGTGTATATATTACTACGGCCGGGCGGTTTGATTGACATCTGCGTTTGATGTCACTTCCTGTTTTCTCTCTCCAATTGCGCCCAGTAGAGAGGAAACAGGTATGAGAGCACGGGCCTCTCCACAGGATACACCGCTGGAGAGGACAACACACAGCAAGGTAAGTAACGGGGGAGGGGAGTTTGATGTGACACAGGCAGGCTGCTGCAATTTGGTGGGACACATGCTGCTGCAATTTGGTGGTGACACATGCTGCTGCAATTTGGTGGGACACATGCTGCTGCAATTTGGAGGTGACACATGCTGCTGCAATTGATGGTGACACAAGCTGCTGCACTTTGGTGGAACACATGCTGCTGAAATTGATGGTTGCACATGCTGCTGAAATTTGGTGGTGACATATGCTGCTGCAATTGATGGGGACACATGCTGCTGCAATTGATGGTGACATATGCAGCTGCAATTTGATGGGACACATGCTGCTGCAATTGATGGTGACACATGCTGCTGCAATTTGGTGGGACACATGCTGCTGCAATTTGGTGGTGACACATGCTGCTGCAATTTGGTGGGACACATACTGCTGCAATTGCTGGTGACACAAGCTACTGCAATTTGGTGGTGACACATGTAGCTGCAATTTGGTGGGACACATACTGCTGCAATTGCTGGTGACACATGCTGCTGCAATTTGGTGGTGACACATGCTGCTGCAATTTGGTGGTGACACATGCTGCTGCAATTTGGTGGGACACAAGCTACTGCAATTTGGTGGTTACACATGCTGCTGCAATTTGGTGGTTACACATGCTGCTGCAATTTGGTGGGACAACTGCTGCTGCAATTTGGTGGTGACACATGCTGCTGCAATTTGGTAGTGACACGTTTCTGCAATTTGGTTGGACACATGCTGCTGCAATTTGGTGGTGACACATGCTGCTACAATTTGGTGGTGACACATTCTGTTGCAATTTGGTGGTGACACATGCTGCTGCAATTGATGGTGACACATGTTGCTGCAATTTGGAGGTAAAAAATGCTTCTGCAATTTGGTGGTGACATATATTGCTGCAATTTGGTGGGACCCCTGCTGCTGTAAATTGATGGGACACATGCTGCTGAAAATGGTGGTGACACATGCTGCTGCAATTTGGTGGGACACATGCTGCTGCAATTTGGTGGGACACATGCTGCTGCAATTGATGGTGACACAGGCTGCTGCAATTTTCTGGGACACATGCTGCTGCAATTTGGTGGGACACATGTTGTTGCAATTGATGGTGACACAGGTTGCTGCAATTTGGTGGTGACACGGGCTGCTGCATTTGGTGGGAGACAGGCTACATTGTATGTCACACAGGCTGCATGTAAGGAGGGACTCCGCTGGGGGCACCTGATGTAAGGACGGACTCCGCTGGGGACAAGTGATGGCATCTGGTGGCAGGCGACGTGGCTAGTGACACGCTCAGGGCTCCCACTGATTCTGCATTATGGTGAGTTGAATGATTTCATTTTATATTACAATGTTATAATAGAAATAATGTGCTTCAATTATCCTGACACCATAACAACCATGGTGCCGAGATGATTGAAGTGCTAACACCAGGTGTTTGGAATATCTTTATCTGCTGATTGCTAAACTTTCTAGAATTCACATATTTCTATTGTTGTGTAGGATCTGGACCTGCTGTCCCTTCATCTCTCTCTCCCTCTCCCTCTCCCTCTCTCTCCATCCCTCGTTCATCTCAGACACTAACCACACCACCTTAGAGCCATGCCCACTATTTCGCTGAAACCACACCCATTTTCACCAAGTGGGAGGGGTAAAAAAGGAAGGGCGGGGTCTGGCGCCCCCATCCTAAAACTTCACCAGCTGCCACTGCCTACTATGTACTACGCATGTACTAATTGATAATGCTAACTCATGGCTTCATTCTTCACATGATTTGGGCAATTAATATTCCTGGCAATGCTCTCTTTTGGAGAGACAGGGTAAAATCTAAAGATGGTGGTGTTTGTCTCTATGTCAAAAGTGATCTCAAAGTGAGTGTGAAAGAGTACCTAGTCCATGGAGCGTGTGAGGCTAAAGCATTATGGGTGGAACTGCATATGGGTGTGCATACATTAAAGTTAATTATTGGAGTTTGTTATAAGTCACCCAGTGTTAGTTAGGAGGCGGAAACTCAGGAATGCAAGGGTTGGGACAGTGATGATAATGGCAGATTTTAACTATTCTGAAATTGTTTGGTGCAATGGCCCTGCTGGAACAGTTAAAGGCAAAACATTTGTTGGACGGCTGGCCATAGGGAGGAGCCCGGCTCTATTTAGGCCCCCTTCCCTGTCAGGGGCAGCGTCTGCGGATATTTCCAGGTCAACGTCGTAATTTCCGGAAGCGTACTTCCGGTTTGCGTTCCAGCCGTGGCATCCGCAAACCGCAGCACTTGGCCTATCGTGGCTCCAGTCGGACAGGTGGGAGGTAGGTGGTGGTGGTGGGGGTGGGCTGTGCTGATGGCACCGAGGGTCAAGCAGGCAGCACTGCTCCGCGGCAGTCCGGTCTCCTCACGCCTGGCTGTTGCCATGTTACTGTGGATAGGTAGGACTTACTGGGACACGGTGCTGCTGTCATGCCTGGAGAGTGGATTTGGCAACGACCATTCACCCCCCCTCCCCTAAATACCAGGAGTGTTAGCAGCGGTCACAATATAATTAAAGCAGATCCTGTGTATTACATATATATTAATATATACCAAATGTTCTGTATACATCTGCTTTGGGGATTACTTTGGGCTCGATTTACTAATTAGTGCTAACTTTGCAAACTATACTTTCAAGTTCTCATTTATTCATTCATTTTATATTCAATCATTCATTCGAGGACCAGGAAACAATATATATTTGTTTTTATTTCCCTTGCATAGATTCTAAGCGAACCCGGTCTTCTCTTCTTCACCTCTCTCTTCTCATGCATGGGTGGATGTGTATGGGGAGAGTGCAGCTACATGGCTGTCTGGTGGCCACACCACGGGTGGACGGCCGGGGGGGGGGGGGGGGCGATCATCTTGGCAGCACACTGGAGGAAACTCTAGGGGTGACACAGTGCTATTTAGGAGCATCCAGGGGCGTCTGGGTGCAGGCAGCACATGCATTTGTGGGGTCGGTGTGGGGGGATAGTTTCTGGTGTCAGCATCAGGGGGGGTTTGGAGGGAGAGGGGGGATGTTTGTCGGGTGAATCTTGTGGTTGTTCGGTCATTTTATCTTTATTTTTTTCACGTTGTTTTCAAAGGTTCTGTTCCTAGTTCAGATGTTTGATTCTCAGGGAGCCGTGTTTTTTTCCGATCGTTATGTGTGTTTCAGGCATGGGGGGGTGGGGGGGTGTCGGGTTTGTCAGGGTTTTTTTTCTGTGTTTACATTCTTCCGGCAGGGTAAGTGATGTGCTTGGTTTTTTAGTCTGTCATGTTAACTTATGTTAGGTACATAACATCGCGGGTGATTCGGTCGTCTTGTCTCAGTTTTACGCATAAACAGCAGGTGCGTGTGTTCTTTCAGTTTCATGGGTTCTATTTATGTTTCAGGTCAGGGTCCATCACGACTTTAGATCCTTACGGGCCAGGATTCACTTATTTTTTCATAAGCATACAGGTTCGCGGCCAACATTTCATATGTCATACGTTGCACTTCCCTTCCTACTCTTATTCCTGTACCCACCACGCTCTGTGGGTATTGTAGCCCTGAGTGTTCGTTATTAATTGCCTGTCTTAGTCCCGCAGGTTGCTCGGTCTCACTCAGCACACAGATTCAGGAAGGTGGCGCATTCATTCATGCGCTGATTGTTACGTAACTACACCCTCGTTATGGTTAGGTCTGTGCATTTAGGTGGGAGGTGGGAGGGTCGGTACGTAGCTCCTCATGTTTCTTGTGTTTTTCACCGCAGATTCATCATGTCACACGTATCGGAGAGTGACGAATTTGCGTTGATTCCTCCATCCGTCACCCGGGGGGTCAGTGCATGGCAGCATCCCATCATTGAGGAGCTAGACGGTGCCCAGGCTCACAGCAGAGCTTAGTCACAGGGGAATTTATTTTCCGGCCACGGCCAGGAAGGCTGAAATTTTTAGACTATTGTGCTTTACCTCGGATCAGCCACTCCCTGCTAACAGTATATCGCAGGTTTCAGTGCAAAATTCGCTCACGCAGATTCATGCATTGTTAAACACGCTATCCACTTCCATGTCTCAGATGCAGGACAGGATGGAAGTGGTGGAAGCACATGCGGCCAGGGCACAGGCACTTCCTGTGTCCCCAGCTCCAGTCCTTCCCAGTGCTCCCACAGGTAACGTGGCCATTTCCCTGCCTATTACAGCTCCGTCTCCATTAGCAGCTCCCCCGTCTGTTTCACCAGCTCACTTCATTCCTGCAAATTTAAAGAAGGACATTTTGGAGGGGAAGGATGTGAATTTAGTTTCCTTACTGATTGTGTCGCAAGATATCACTGAGAACAAGTCTTATGCTTGCGGTTAAAGTGGTTGTAAACCCTTACAACCAACTTTACCTACAGGTAAGCCTAGATTAAGGCTTACCTGTAGGTCCAAGAAATATCTACTAAACCTACACGGTTTAGGAGATATTTGGCGAAAGACAGGCACCACTTTCTATGGCGTATGCGCCGTAGACAGCGGCGCGCAGGCGCACTGAGCGCGCCGCGATCAACGGCGATATGCCGCGAGTGGCGGCTCCCATGCACATGCACGGGAGTGACGTCATCACGGCTTTGCCGAATGACAACAGCGGAGCGGTGAGCCCCACCGAGAAGATGGATGCGCCGGACTACAGGGGACAGCGGTGACTTCGCTGACTCCTGTGTCAGGTAAGTGACACATAATGGACTACTATGCGATGCATATTAGTCCATTATGCTTTACCTTTGCAGGGAATGAAAGAGGAAGTAAACTCATCAGGGTTTACTACCTCTTTAAGTGTCGGTTGTGCTGAAAGTCAAGGACCCCAGACTCAATCGCAAACTTAATGTGGCTGAGTTTGTGCTGGCTTTCTGCATTTTCCGTGACATTATTTGTGCAGTCAGTCCAGACAGCAGGGTGGAATTGGATCTATAGCTACACAAGGTAGTGGATCTGGCACACAAGTATGTAGGTTGCAGTTTTTATGATTACCACCAGTCTTTTTCGGCCAAGGTGGCGGCCACTTGGGTTCAGTTCCAGGTGGTCATGTGTTGGAGCAAAGTAGATATGGAGCTTTTCTGGAGACATTTTGCCAATCAGAAGTCCCTGGTATGCAGCTCCTGTCAGTCTTCGGTGCATACCTCTGCTTGGTGTCCTGTGGTTGAGGCCCCGGGCCTGTCAGGGGTTAGTAGGCAGGGGGTTGGTGTCTCTTCCACGGACCTTCAGGCCAGGTGGACAAGCTGGGTAGGACCATTCATTTTTTAGAGAAATCAAAAGGTATGCAACAACTTTAATCATGCTGGCTGCAATTACAACCAGTGTAGACACCCGCACGTTTGTTGCAATTGTTTCGGTGCTCATCCTAAATCTTCCTGTCTGGTCAAACCATTCGGGACTGCGTGACTAAGCCAGGTGGATGTTGCTGCCTTAGGGGGCTATTTAGAGGATCACCCATCCGCAGATGTCAGACAATTTCTGATAGATGGCTTCACTTTTGGATTCCACACAGGGTTGATCACTTTGCCTACAGAGACTTTCGAATGTAGGAATCTTTTGTCTGCTGACCACCATGCCTTATTAGTAGACCATTTGTTGGAAATAGAGGTAGCCAAAGGTTTTGTGATCGGACCTTTTTCGTCCTCACCGTTCGGTATGTGGAGGGTCAGCCCTATTGGGGTTGTGTGTGGTAAAATTTCCAATAAATACCGTCTCATTTATGATTTGTCCGCTCCTCATTTTTCACATGTCCTGAGTATCAATTCACTAATTCTTTCTGAAGAGTTTTCTTTGAAATATTCATCCGTAGATTCAGCCATTCAGCTCATTCTTCAGTCAGGTAAAGGGGCTTGGTTATCTAAGGTGGACATTGCCGATGCGTTCAAGCTACTACCGATCAGTGCGGTGCTTTGGCAATGGCATGGCATCAGGTGGCGTGATTGTTACTATTTTGCCACTAAATTAACTTTTGGGGCCAAAAGCAGTCCGTTTGTTCAACATTTTCGCCCAGGCTGTCCATTGGATTCTGGGTCATCACAAAGGCTGTCGGGGGGTGGTGCACTACCTTGACGATTTTTTGCTCATGGAGTATCCCTGTCAGCCTCCTAGGGATCTGCAGTGTCTCATGGGTTTGTTCTCGGAATTAAACATGCCATTGGCTGTCCACAAAGTGGAAGGTCCCGCCAATTTCATACATTTTTTAGGCATCACACTTGATTCCAGTCGCATGATTGCGAGTTTGCCCAGGAGAAGCTGGATAGAATTTGTCTGACCATCCATGCATTCGCACGATCTCCCGTCCCATTCAAAAAGGGAGTTGCAGTCACTCTTGGGCATGCTCAATCATGCGATGAGAATCATTCCGCAAGGCAGGGCTTTTGTCTCCAGATTATTGGCCCTCTTGCCCCTTGTTCAGGATATGGACGCTTGTGTCAGCTTGCAAGCTGACGCACGTGCCAACTTGGTCATGTGGGATTGGTTTCTACCGGGACTGGAATGGCATTTCGTTGCTCGTGCCTCAGCCTTCCAGCTCTTCACCCAGGGTGTTCTCTGATGCAGCAGCATCAGGGGAGTTTGGGGCCATGTGTGGGGTTGAATGGCTGGCCGGCTGTTGGCCCCGTGAGGTGTTCCAGTTGCCTAAATTTGCACAGACTTCAGCATTGTTTGAAATCTACCCAATTGTGGCAGCAGCAGTCACTTGGGGGCCGGTCTGGGCGGGAAGTTCAGTCATTTTTTCATGGACAATCTGGCCACTGCCAATATCATCAACAAAGGCAGATCAGGGTCCCTGGTCATCCTTCATGTGCAGATTGACTTGGTTGGATTTGACTCACAGGTTCCATTTTCAGGGGGAATTCATCAGTGGGGATTTCAACAGGGCTGCCGATGCATTGTCATGTTTTAAATTCGATAAATTTTTCTTGCAGCACCCGGAAGCAGAGCGGATGGGCAAACCGGTCCCTCCATTTTTCCTGCTCACCATGGACTGACAAGATTCTGGACACAGGCGATTGGTTTGGCCAACGCATCCTTATCCAGCAACACGTTCAAAGCCTACTCTATGGGGGGGGGGGGTTTTCTTAGGTTTTTGAGGCAGCATCCTGCCAGCTGGATATCAAATTTGTCATGGCATTTGCGGCCTATTGCCACAGTGAGTTGGCTTTGTCCGCCGGTACCATCAATTCATATCCCGCAAGCATACAGCACTTCAGGTCCCTCCAAGACCCTTCTAGTCCATCCATTTTTGCCATTCACCTTCTCAAAGCTTTGCTAAGGGGTATTCAGAAATCTCAGGGTCAAGCCCGGGCTTCCAGGCTGCCCATTTCCGGTCAGATAGTTCGGGATATTTCAGATCTGCTGTCGTCATCCACTTTTGGTGTAGGTCCCAGTCTGGTGATTAAAGCGGCAGTATACTTACGTTTCTTTGGGTTCCTCAGACCAGGGGAGATTTCATGGGTGAGTAATCATGCACCTTTCCTGTTCAAGGGCAGTCTCAGCAGGTTCCCGGATCACTTCGCCCTGCAGCTCAACAACAACAAGACCAGGCAGGTGGGTCAGGGTTACGTGGTTACGTTTTACGGCACCAATAGCAGGTGGTATCCACTCCAAGTACTCGATTCTCTTGGCGTGTTTTTTGCTGCATCTCCCGCAGACAGTCCTTTGTTACCATTTCCCTCTGATCCGCTGTCGTCCAAACAGTTCATGGCACAGGTTAGGATATTAATCGCTAAGTTAGGTTTGGACTCTAAACCATAAACTGGGCATTCATTCAGAATTGGGGCAGCATCTGCCGCATCCAAACAGGGGGTGCCCCCTTACATCATCAAGCACATGGGGCGTTGGAATTCCTCCTGTTTTAGCAGGTACATCCCCGATCCGTATGAGGAAGTCAGCAGGGCGTTTGCCTCTTTGTTGAATTAGACTCGGCTATTTCAGTACTATTAAACACTCTGTTTTCTTTACCTACTCAAGCCAAAAAGAAAAAACAACAATATGCAAGCAAGAGAAGAAAAAAAAATGTAGGAAAACAAAGCTTTTCAATGAAATGCAGAAGCTTCACATATGGTTCTATTACTACTTGCTGTAACAATTATAGTAAGAAATTACTGTTCCAAGAAAGGAACCTAACTCTAGGTCAAAAGGTTCCTTTAAAATCAATTTTGTTAAGAGACATGTGAAGAGCTCTTAGCCCGCTTTTATGAAGCACACATTACATAGCTAAGGTTTAACGTGTTATTCCAAGCTGATTTAATTAAATTTTGCTTCATATAGCATGTGATCGTGTTATGCAAACCTACACATTTTCAGCCTTCATTGTTACACCAGTTGACGTAGGAGTAAATTGCACCTTCATTGAAACTCTGCTTAAGTTTTTACCATATAATGACCACATACTGTGCTGCTTGCAAACACTTTTAGCTAAAGCAGAAAGAACTGAATTTTGAATGATACGTTTCTCATAACATACATATTGCAGTTTATATGCAACCTATGATACAGCGGTACAGCAGTGAAATTATCTCTAATTCTGTATGATTAACTTGGGAGAATATTACCATGTATTATTTGCAAACAAGCCTACAGTGCCTTGCAAAAGTATTCACCATCCACAACCCCCCCCCCCCCCCCGGAATTTTTCGTGTTTGTTGCCTCACAACCTGGAATTAACATGGATTCTTTGAGGATTTGCATCATTTAATTTACAAAACATAAAACATAACCACAACACAACTTTGAAGATTATTTTTTTTTAATTGTGAAGTAAACAACAAATAGGGCAAAATAACAAAAAAATCAATGTGCATAACTATTCACCACCCTAAAGTCAATACTTTGTAGAGCCACCTTTTTGCGGCTATCACAGCTCCAAGTCGCTTTGGATAAGTCTCTATGAGCTTGCCACATCTTACCACTGGAATTTTTGTCCATTCCTCCTTGCAAAACTGCTTCAGCTCCTTCACATTGGATGTTTTACGCTTGTGAACAGCAATCTTTAAGTTTGACCACAGATTTTCTATTAGATTGAGGTCGGGGCTTTGACTAGGCCATTCCAACACATTTACATGTTTCCCCTTAAACCACTCAAGTGTTGGTTTAGCAGTGTGTTTGTCCTGCTGGGAGGTGAACCTCCATCCTAACCTCAAATCACACAGATTGGTTCAGGTTTTGCTCAAGAATATCCCTGTATTCAGCACCACCCATCTTTCCCTCAACTCTGACCAATTTCCCAGACCCGACTGCTGAAAAACATCCCCACAGCATGATGCTGCCACCACCATGGGGATAGTGTTCTTTGGGTGATGTGATGTGTTGGGTTTGCGCCAGACATAGTGTTTTTTTGAGGGCCAAAAAGTTAAATTTTAGTCTCATCAGACCAGAGCACCTTCCTCCATACATTTTGGGAGTCTCCCACGTGCCTTTTTGCAAAATCAAAACATGCCATTTTGTTTTTTGCTGATATGAATGACTTTCTTCTGGCCACTCTGCCATAGAGCCCAACTCTATGGAGCATATGGCTTTTTGTCGTCCTATGTACAAATACTTCAGTCTCTGCTGTGGAACTCTGCAGCTCCTCCAGGGTTACCTTTGGTCTCTGTGCTGCCTCTCTGATTAATGCCCCCCTTGTCCAGTCTGTGAGTTTTGGTGTGCGGCTGTATTTTGGCACATTTGCTGTTGTGCCATATTCTTTCCATTTGGTTATGATAGATTTTATGGTGCTCCTAGAGATTGTCAAAGATTTGGATATTTTTTTATAACCTAACCCTGACTTGTACTTCTCAACAAGATTGTCCCTTACTTGTTTGGAGAGTTTCCTGGTCTTCATGGCAGTGTTTGGTTAGTGGTGCCTCTTGCTTAGATGTTACAGCCTCTGGGGCCTTTCAAAAAGGTGTGTATATGCAATGACAAATCATATGACACTTAGATTGCACACAGGTGGACATCATTTCACTAATTATGTGATTTTTGAAGGTAATTGGTTGCACCAGAGATTTTTATGGGCTCCATAACAAAGGGGGTGAATAATTACACACATGCCAATTATCAGTTTTTATTTCTGAAAAATTGTTTTATGTACATATTTTTCTAATTTTACTTCACCAAATTAGACTATTGTGTTCTGATCCATCACATATAATTCAGATAAAAAAAAACATTGAACTAAAGGCTGTAATGTAACAAAATAGGTAAAAAGCCAAGGGGGTGAATACTTTTGCAAGGCACTGTATCTAAAAGGCTTGGTGTTATTTTGGATAAGTCCTTTTCTTCAAGCCAAATAGCACCAAGATGCATAATTTATAGGAGACCCAGGACGAGTAGCAGAATATTTTTGTGAATGTAATTCTGACTAAGGCCATACAGTGTGTTATAAATATTGTATCAATTTACATCTTTGTTTCCAAAAACTTGTGGCGAAAAATGTGACCTAATGATTTAATTTGCACTTTGTTCAAATGTATCACAGCTGCTTTTGAGGGCCAGTGTAGGCCCGGTGACAGAGCATTTACCGGGTTTCAGAGCCAGCACTACAGAAAATTAACAGCTTTATGCTAAGAGTAACAATTTTGTAAGCAAATGCATACACTAAGTCATGAAGGGAGCATCTTTGCTAGCAAGGAATTGCAGCATGATGGTGGTGGTGGTGAGGAGGCAGAGCAGCTAGAATTGGTGGTGGCAGTGCCAGGGGCGGACTGACAACTCATGGGGCCCCCGGGCAATAGAATATCATGGGGCCCCCTTTGTCTCCGCCCACACTCAAGCCGCACCTACACAAAGCCCCACCTACAATAATCATGGGGCACACAGTAAGGCACATCACATGGCACACAGCAGAGCACGGGGCACACAGCAGGGTTTATTATGTACAAAACAGGGCACATTATTGAGCACAGCATGGTGCATCACAGGGGGTACAGGGCACATCAGTGGGTACACAGCGGGGCACATCACAGGGCACATCAGGAGATACACAGCAGGGCATGCCGCACATCACTGGGCATTTGGCACATAGTAGGGCACACAGCAGAGCACAGGGCACACAGTAGGGCACATTCCAGGGCACATCCTTGGGAACAGGACACATTAGGCGGTACACATCAGGGCACACCACAGGGCATGAGGCACACATCCCAGGGGCATAGGGCACACAGTAGAGCACTTTACAGGGCACACAGTAGAGCACAACAGGTGGTACACAGCAGGGCATGGGGCACATAGGGCACATCACAAGGCACAGGACACATCACAGGGCAAGGGGCACACAGCAGAGCACATCAGGGGGTAAAACAGGGGCACACAACAGGGCACATCAAAGGCCACGGGGCATGCAGTAGGGAAAATAGCAGGGCACAAACCAAAACACAGGGCACACAGTAGAGCACTGGGATCCTCCAGACTCAGCACAGCGTCTCCCAGGGTAGCCATCAGGGGGAAAGGTTGGTGGAGGACACAGGGGGACACTGTCGGGGGTGGAGGGCACAGGGGGACACTGTGGGTGGGTGTTACAGGGAGACACTGTGAGGGGGGGGGGGGGTGGAGGGCACAGGGGGACACTGTGGGGAGGTGGCACAAGGGGACGCTGTGGGTGGGTGTTACAGGGGACACTGTGGGGAGGTAAAGGGCACAGGGGGACACTGTGGGGGGGGGGGGGGTGGAGGGCACAGGGGGACACTGTGTGGAGGTGGCACAAGGGGACGCTGTGGGTGGATGTTACAGGGGGTCGCTGTGGGGGGTGGAGGACACAGGGGGACTGTGGGTGGAGGGCACCCTGTGGGGGGGTATTACAGGGGGACACTGTGGGTGGGTGTTACAGGGAGTCACTGTGGGGAGGTGGAGGGCACAGGGGGACACTGTGGGGGGGTGTTAAAGGGGGTCACTGTGGGGGGTGTTACAGGGGGACACTGTGGGGAGGTAATGGGCACAGGGAGACACTGTGGAGGGTGGAGGGTACAGGGGGACACTGTGGGGGGGGGGGGTGGAGGGCACAGGGGGACACTGTGTGGAGGTGGCACAAGGGGACGCTGTGGGTGGGTGTTACAGGGGGTCACTGTGGGGGGTGGAGGACACAGGGGGACACTGTGGGGGGGGGGGGTGGAGGGCACCCTGTGGGGAGGTGTTACAGGGGGACACTGTGGGGGGGGGGGGGGGGTGGAGGGTACAAGGGGACACTGTGGGGAGGGACACTATGGGGAGGTGGCACAGGGGGTTACTGTTGAGGGAGTGTTACAGGGGGTCACTGTGGGGGGGGGTGGAGGGCACAAGGGACACTGTGGGGGGGTGGAGGGCACAGGGGGACACTGTGGGGGGTGTTAAAGGGGGTCAATGTGGGGGGTGTTACAGGGGGACACTGTGGGGAGTGTTACAGAGGGACACAGCGGGGGGGGGTGGAGGGCACAGGCGGACACTGTGGGGGGTGTTACAGGGGGACACTGTGGGGGTGGGAAGTTGTGCAGTAACTTTCTAATAGCCGCATGTGGTACACACTTAAGCACAGGACAGCATACAAGCTGCTGCTGCACTTTCCTTCCTACATGCAGAGTAGTGCGGGAAGCGGCTGTACACAGACCTCTCGTGATGCACTCCTCCCCGCTGGTCCCTCCTCTCTTCTCGTCCGTCCGAGGTGATGACAAATACAAGCACCTGGGGTGAACGGAAGGGAAGGAGGGGCCGGCGGGGAGGAGCGAATCACAAGAGGTCTGTTTACACTGCAGCTGTCTCTTAGGGAGCAGTGCTTCGGGATCGATCTACCCGTCAGCTATCTGTGATAGACGGGATGATCGATGTGGAAGCTGTCATGGGGCCCCCTACTGGTGAACGGGCCCTCGGGCAGCGCCCGAACTGCCCGATGGTCAGTCCGCCCCTGGGCAGTGCTGTTGGTGATCTTGGAAGTTGTGGACAATTAATTGTTTCTTTTGTGGCAGTTTCCATACTGGGGCAGCAAAAAGTAATGGCTTATCCAAAACTTGTTTACTCTAATAAATGCAAATCTTTTCAATGCTGATATGCAGCAGTTTAAAAGGTTTTCCTGATAAAATCGATTACCAGCCGTTAAGTAGTGGATGTGTATAAATTGTCTTTTGAGAATAAGGGTATCTGTGGGGACTCTTGGGGGTGGAAAGTTGTGAAAATGTCTTTGTATTACTTGCCTCCACTGCTGGTGCTAATTTCCTTCCATTTGCAGCCTTTTGTATTTTGGGTGGATACTTGCATTATCTGTGCCATGCCCATGGCCATCAACCCTCTTTCTTGTTGACCTCACGGAATTCAATGATTGCCATCTGACACAACAATGAAATGTATGCTACTCTTTTATCCAGTAAATGTACACTTAATCTACTGTATATTAGAAATAATATTTTGTAGTAAAATATTCTGTTGCAAACATCAACTACACAACTAATGCTGCGTACACAAGATCGGACTATACGGCGGGCCAGAGTCCGCCAGACAATTCGCCGTGTCTTAGCTCCAGCAGACTTTTTCTTCCCAAAAGTCCGGCGGACTTAGAAAGAAGTTTTGACTCAAAATTCGCCCGTCTGTGTGCTAGTCCACCAGACTTTTCAAATGAACGGACTTGCCCACAAGTTCATTTTGAACTTGACTCCAGGTAGTTCCATCGGCGAGATTGACACCTTGCGAGCCCCGTCGCCTGGTATAGATTTAAAGGGGAACCCCTATGCCAAAAAATATGGTGTGGGGGTCCCCCCAAAGTCCATACCAGACCCTTATCCGAGCATGCAGCCTGGCCGGTCAGGAAAGGTGGTGGGGATGAGCGAGCAGCCCCCCCTCCTGAGCCGTACAAGGCGCGTGCCCTCAACATGGGCGGGTGCTTTGGGGAAGGGGGGCCCACAGTCCCGGGGGATGCTTGGACTGTGACATCATAAGGGACGGGGTTACCACGTGACATCACCCGGTGACCCCGCCCCTTATGCCTATATAATTTGCCATTACGGCTGGAGAGAGCGTCGTGTTAACATCGGAAGAAGAGAAGAAGAAGGAAGAAAAAGAAGAAGGCAGCGACAGCAACAAGACCGGGCCAACGCTAGTAAAAGAGCTGCAAGAAGATAGCGGAGGCCCGGCAGAAGAAGAGAAGAGTGGGACAAGACCCCCGAAGTCGGAAGAAGACCCCTGGACAGCGGCGACAACGAAGAAGAAAGCCGGGCTCCTCCGCTAGCAAAAGAGCAGCAAAAGAGCAGAAGATAGCGGAGGAGCCTGGCGAGAAGACCTCCGAAGACGGAAGACGACCCCCGGAGCTGTCTAATAAACTACTTTAAAAACTTGTGTTGTGTTTTTTTTATTAACACTTTTTCCCCAGGTGAATGGGTAAGGGTACCATGTACCCCATACTCATTCACATAGAGTGGGGGGCCGGGACCTGTGGGCCCCCTTATTAAAGGGGTCTCCCGGATTCCGATAAGCCCCCCACCTGCAGACCCCGACAATCAATGGCCAGGGTTGTCGGGAAGAGGCCCTTGTCCTCATCAACTGCACTTCTGCACATTTGAGAAAACCCCACTATCTATGTGTTATGTGTTCCTATGCACATAAAAAACATTTTTAAAATATCTCTTACCTTTTTTATTTTCTTAGAAGAAAGTGTTATAGCAGACACAAGCATTTCTGAATAAGTTCAGAATGAGTTTGTCCGAATAGAAAGTCTTCTACATTTTTCACCTTTTGTTAGGACAGACAGGGAGAGATTTACTAAAACTGGTGTACTCAGAATCTGTTGCAGCTGTGCATAGTAGTCAATCAGCTTCTAACTTCAGCTTGTTAAATTAAGCTTTGGCAATAACATCACAGGCACTATGGCTGCCCAGAGTAAAGATGCTAGAGTAAAGCCCCGTACACACGATCAAAGAATCCGGTGGGCTCCGGCGGACTTTTTTGACCCAAAAGTCCGGCGAACTAAGATTGTAGTTTTGCACATCAATCTGTCCGCCGGACTCGCATTTCGGCGGACAATACGGCCGTGTGTGTGCTAGTCCGCCGTACTTTTGAAATGAACTGACTTTTCCCGCCCGGAGAAAGGTCCGCTCAGTTTGAGCGCGGCTCCAGATAGCCGGGACCAGCGAAGGAAGCGTCGCTGGCTCGTCACCTGGTATGGAAAAACGGCGTGGGGGCCCCCCTTAAGTCCATATCAGACCCCTATCCGAGCACCCTACCCGGCCGGGAAAGAAAGGGGGTGGGGATAAGCGAGCGCCCCCCCCCCCCCTTCTGAGCCGCGCCAGGCCACGTGCCCTCAACATGGGGGGGGTGCACCCCAAAGCACCTTGTCCCCATGTTGATGAGGACAAGGGCCTCTTGCCGACAACCCTGGCCGTTGGTTGTTGGGGTCTGTGGGTGGGGGGCTTATCGGGATCCCCCCGGATACTGGCCCCCCACCCTATGTGAATGAGTATGGGGTACAATGTACCCCTACCCCTTCCCCTGTGAAAAAAATGTAAAAAAAAAACACAACACACAAGGGTTAAAATAGTTTATTGCACAGCTCCAGAGGTCTTCTTCCGTCTTCGGGGGTCTTCTCGCCAGACTCCTCCGCTATCTTCTGCTAGCTCTTTTACTAGCGGAAGAGCCCGGCTTTCTTCTTCTTTGCCGCCGCCCTCTTTTTCCGACTTCAGGGGTCTTGTCCCCCTCTTCGGTTCTTCTTGCCCGGCCACCGGTCTTCTGTCTTCTCTTCTTGAGCTGTTGCCTTGTCGCTGTCTCTGGCCACAATGACAGGCACGCGGCGTGCGGTGACTTATATAGGGACATCGCCGGTTGATGTCCTCGCCCATTATGATGTCACAGTCCCAGAGGATGCAACTTGTACCCATTGATTTCAATAAGAGATGCCTCCAAGTCGGATCCCCTGTTTTAACTGAAGCAACTTTCCAGGAAGTAAAAATAGTTTTCTAGGCAAACCCTTCCCTCCCACAGAGCTGATTATTATGTGATTGGCCACTGGCAAAGTCCCGTGTCCAGGAGGCAACTTCAAGTTGCCTTGTAAGTTGCCTCAAATCGCGCTGTGATTCATACTCAAGTTGTGTTCAAGTTGCCTCCCAAAGTCTTGCTGGAAGTCATGTTGCCCCTGTGTGAATGGACTCTAAACCCTCGTACACACGGTTTGATTGTCGTATAACCGAGCGTCTGATTTTTGTCAAAACCCGTGTGCAGGATTTTTTATATTACTACAAAACAAAAGCCTTTTAAAATACGTTTGGCATAACTACATCAGTATCACCAGCAAAGCAGCTTCATTATTATCCCATTAAAGAATATAAGAATATCCGCTGCTTTTCGAAATTTTTAATCAATTGCCACATCACGAATGTTAATTCGAGATTACGAACGGTAGTTACAAGACCAAACTCTGATCATGCGTGTTTGTACTTTTGACTTTTGTGTACTGACATCTGAAAATCAGACATTAAACTGTCGTTCTTCAAAAATTTACTAGTCTGCTCATCCAGCTTTTGTCTGACGAAAAATGATCAACGAATGTCTAAAGGAGCATACCAACGGTAAGAATTTTGGACGACAGTCCTTCAAATGACAATTCCCTTCCGAAATCGTGTGTATGGAACTTATGTTAAATACAGGATTACAGCACATGGGATGCAAGCGATATCAGAGAACAAAATAAGTAAAGCATTAGATGAAAGTGAGAGAAGGTTATTTATATGTTGTGTAAAATTGTTAAAATGTAAGTGGTTTTAGAGAAATAATCATGAATGTGTGTGAATGGGTATGCTGGGGGTTTTAGTCCCTTTTTTTTGAATGTCCTATAGCTCAGTGTAGATGTGCCCACTACCTCTTTCCCAAGAAAAGAATGTGCTGGATGAGACATGAAAGCAGTAAGAGCAATGATACCTGTGAATGTAAGTAATAATCAATGCATTCCTGTTTTTATTTTTATTTATTTTTATTAAAGAACATTATGTGCCAGCTTAATTAGTATGATAAGCATTGTGATCATTGTTATTTTGAATTTATTTTCCAATCAAGGTAAAATGAAGATTATATTTAAGCTAAAAGTCCACATGGTGCTAAATTAACAACACAAATTACACATCCTTCAATAGTGAAAGCAGTGTGTTTAAAAAAGTTAAAGTATCTTCCTTTGCAGGACTTTGCAGGAAGTTGCAGGACTTCCGATCTGACTCTGCCCGGTGACTTTGTGTCCAACTGCTACATGACTTCAATAAATGGGATCCGACTTTGAGATGATTGCGACTTGTCCTTTGATCAAAACAATATCTTTGCTTCTGGTATGGATGAAACCTAATGCCAAATTATTTTTTTTTTTTAAAAAGCGGTGTGGGATCCCACCAGATCAATACCAGGGCCTTTGGGTCTGATATGGATCTTAAGTGTCCATGTCAAAAGAAAAAAAAACAGTTCAGGAAAGGGGGGGCGAGCGAGCTCCCCCCGACCATACCAGGCCACATGCCCTCAACATGGAAGGGTGGGTGCTTTGGGGCAGGGGGAGCTCTGCCTTCCCCCCAAAGAACCTTGTCCCAATGTTGACGGGGACAAGGGCCTCTTCACCCCCTACCATTGCCGGTGGTTGTGTGGGAGTCTGCAGGGAAAGGGGCTTATTGGAATCTGGAAGCCCCCTTTAAGAAAGGGGGCTCCTGGATCCCGCTCCCCCACTATGTGTATGGGTACATTGATACCCTAATCATTCGCCCCCAAAAAAAGCAGTGTAGTGTTACATAAAACAAGAGACGGTGTTTGACAATTCCTTTGGGAAAAATGAAGAATGTCCCTGTTGTAGCTCCAACGTGTCTTCTTTCTCTGGTACCGCTCCTGATGTCTCCTTTTTCAAGTTCCACCACAGATGTTTTGTTTCTCTGGTCTTCTCCCTTCGCTGTCTTCTCCCTCCACTGATGTCTTCTTCCTCTAGTCTTCTTCCTCCACTGATGTCTTCTCCCTCCGCTGATGTCTTATTCCTCCGGTCTTCTCCCTCCACTGATGTCTTTTGCCTCCGCTGATGTCTTCTTCCCTCTGTCTTCTCCCTCTGCTGATGTCTTCTCCCTCTGCTGATGTCTTCTCCCTCCAGTAATGTCTTCTCCCTCCACTGATGTCTTCTGCATCTGCTGATGTCTTCTCCCTCCACTGATGTCCTCTTCCCTCTGTCTTCTCTCTCTGCTGATGTCTTCTCCCTCTGCTGATGTCTTCTTCCTCTGCCACCACGACCCGTTAATAATAAAAAAAAGTTCCATCTCCAATGCTGGCTCCCGCTGTTGTGTCAGCTCCAGTGTCTGACAGTTCTTATATAGCCATGGGGCGTGGGCATCTTGTGACATGACCTGGAAACTCTGCCTTCTTGTGACATCACAACTCATGAACAAGGGGGCTTCCGGGTTTTGATTAGTCCCATGCCCACACCGGCCAAGGTTGTGGGAAAGAGGCCCTTGTCCCCATCAATATGGGGACAAGGTGCTTTGGGGTGGGGGCCAATGGGTGGGGGACCTATGTTAAGGGCATGTGGCCTGGTATGGTACATAAAGGGGGGGCTCGCTCTATCCCCCTTTCCTGAACTGCTGGGCTGCATGCTCGTATAAGGGTCTCGTATGGATTTTGTTGGGGACCTCACGCCATTTTGTTTTTTGGCATAGGGTTTCCCCTCAAAATCCATACCAGACTGAAGGGCCTGGTGTGGTCTGTGGGGGGGGCCCATGCCAATTTTTTTTATTTGGGCGTGGGTTCCATTTGGGTGTGACTTACATTCAAATCAATAAACTGAAGTCAAGCCCAAGTCAGACCAAAGTAGTGCAGGAACCTTTTTCAAAGTTGGACCGACACAAGTTGGACCAGTTAAGACGGCTCTCATAGGGAACTATTGATTTTGACATGTCATGCAACTTGTGCTCTTGAAGTTGGAGGGCATGACGGACCAGTGTGAACCAGCCAATAAAGAGATGTATCTGTGTAATTTAAATTAGGGTGTGACATTGAGAATATCACTTGATCTCTAATATGATGTTGACAATTGATTAAGGAAATAGATATATTATCATTGGCTTAGCCCTTGTACACACGGTCGGAGATTCCAACGGAATGTTTCCTATCAGACTGTTTTGTCGGATATTCTGACTGTGTGTGGTCTGCATCGGACTGTTTCCGTCAGAATATCCAACGGACCAAGTTTTCCAACTTGCCGGTAAAATTTTCCAACAAAATGCTCCTATTGGACATACTCCGATCATGTGTAGCCTACTCCGACGGACAAAGTGCCACGCATGCTCAGATCAAATTCCTAGACAAAAGCTATTGGTTACTAGCCTGAACATAGTCCCGCATAATCAAATAACGCCATCATGTCATGTACAATCGGATTTTCCGACAACTTAGTCCGACCGTGTTTATGCAACATCACTTCCGGACCTCTTCCGGAATTAATCCGTCTGAATTACTCAGACGGATTTGGTTGTCGGAATCTCCGACCGTGTGTACAAGGGCTTAGACAACCTCTGGTTCTGTAGGAAATTGAATGCAGGTTATTACAAAAATGTGTAATGTGGAGTTATTTCAACGCTAGATAAGGTGCTGTTATACTACAGCTGCCACAATACTTAATATAGCCTAGATGGACAGGATACATGAAAACTTAAAAAAAAAAAAACTTAATCCAAAGGTCTGATAATAATTTGATGTGCAGCCCATGATATAAGAGTGATAAATTATAGCAGATGACACACCCATCACACAAAGTCCACACACCCTGTTAGGATAGAGACCACTTGCATTCAGCTGGTTTAAACTTTTTTGGTCTGGTTGATGATTTTTCTGTTCTTCCATATACAGATTATTGGTAATTTTTGTTTTCATTTTTTAATCCAAAGCAGTATGTGCAGACTCTGAAAGAATGTGTGTCTCTTTTTTTGTAAGTGTAGTGGTAAGCTTACTTTTTTGTAAGTGCAGTGGATTTACAGACATCTCTGCATGACCTCACATTATAGTTATAATATATTATGTTGTATCAGGAAAATATGTAAAATGTGAATTAAAGGTTTGTTGTGTTGTCTAGCTAAAGTTAACATGGTAAGCAAAGAGAAATGAAAATATTGCAGGGAAAGGTTGTCTTTTTAGAACATGAAACTGTAGTTCTTACACAAGAGTATGGTTTAAATAAAACAAGCCATTGCGATACATTTTTCATACAAGTTGGACCCAGTAATCAAGGGTTCACCCAGCTGCATCAGAGCAACAGCTACATGCAAGGTGCTACTAGACAAGATTATAGACATTATTTTGGACAATGATTTAGCTTTAATGGTCCCACATTCTTTGCAGAAATTATTGCAAACAGCCCAAACAAAATAATTGTCTAATGCAAGATTGGCAAAATATGAATTTGGATTGTTATTTATGTACAAATCAATTGAACACAGCCACACTGTTATCTGTATTGGGGACGAGAGACAAAAAAAAAAACCTTTACAAACCACTTTGACCTACAGGTAAGCCTAGATTAAGGCTTACCTGTAGGTCCAAGAAATATCTCCTAAACCTACACGGTTTAGGAGATTTTTGCCAAAAGACAGGCACCGCTGTCTACGGCGCATGCGCCGTAGACAGCGGCGCGCAGGCGCAGAGTGCGGCGCTGTTAACGGTGATATGCCGCAAGTGACGGCTCCCGTGCGCATCGCAGGAGTGACGTCATCGCGGCTCTGTCAAATGACAGCGCTTGAGCAGCGAGACCCACCAAGAAAATGGAGGCTCCGTACAGAAGGGGACAGCGGTGACTTCGCTGGCTCCTGTGTCAGGTAAGTGACACATAATGGACTACTATGTGATGCATAGTGGCGGCGATCTGCGATTTTGACTGACATTGTGGCGGACAGATCAGACACTTTTGACACTATTTTGGGACGATTCACATTTATAAATCGATCGGTGCCATAAAAAATGCACAGATTACTGTATAAATGTGACTAGTAGGGAAGGGGTTAACACTAGGGGGTTCAGCAGGGGTTAAATGTGTGTCCTAGGGAGTGAATCTAACTGTGGGGGGAGGAAAATCCTCGCCCTGGCTCTGTTACTGGGCAATGGCGGGTGCTCGGCGGATATCGCGGCCGCCGTGCACACGCATCGGGTCCCCAGCGCTCTCCACAATGCCGGGAAGCAGAGGACGTCATATGACGCCCACCCAGAGGGAGGAACAGTTCCTGCCGCCGTCATTTTACAATACGTGGTAGGGAACTGCTTAATTGATGAAATAGGAGTCAGCTGCTAAGAGCCCAGAGCCTACACCACTTGAAGACCCAGATATTTGATTTTTCATTGGATCCCAGTTATATGCCAGGGATGGCAAGAGCCATATGGACTATGTGGTTGACACTCAGGAGGACACTTAGGCCGCGTACACACGCGGGGACTGTTCGCTCAACTTTGTCCGTCAAACAGTTTCAGCAAACAGTCCGCTCAAAATTAGCATGGACGGACCTGCCCCCACACGACGAACGAACAGTTTGCTGAAACCGTGCGCGATGACGTGAACGGCACGTACGACGGGACGGAAAATACGACGTCCTATACACTGCATTACAACTTTCGGCGTGTAAATCCTTTCTGAGCATGCGCGGAACTTAGTTTGACGAACAAGCCTACACACGAGGGGACTGTTCGCTGAAACCAAGTTTCAGCGGACAGTTTTTCGGAATTTCCGAAAAACTTTGTTCAGCAGACTGTTCGCTGAAACTGTCCGCTGAAAGCCCACACACGGGCGGACTGTCCGCCGAAACACTGTTCAGCGGACAAAGTTGGGCGAACAGTCCCCGCGTGTGTACGCGGCCTTAGTATTCAGAGTCATTGGATCCTTCTTCTTAACCTCAAGAAGCAAAGCTTCATGCCTTAGCAATGTGAGAAATCAAGACAGTGTACATTTATATAGAGACGACTTTGGGCAGTGCGTGATTTTGGTTCCATTTGGAGAACTAGATTTATTTTTTTACTTCAGCAGGGAAACCAATGGAGCATGCTAAGTTAATTGATTGTCTGTTTTTAGTTTCTTGCTGCGGTAGCCAAAATAAAACATAATAAAAGGTAAAGTAGTCCACAGTGGGGTCAATTTCTTATGAAACATGACTTTGTAAGTACGGAGATCCAGAAACTACAGAGAGTAATCGAGGAACTCATTTTATGGGAGAGATTTTACGAGGTTTTGTTTACAACCCTAAGGCCGCGTACACACGCGCGGACTGTTTGCCCAACCTTGTTCGTCAAACAGTTTCGGCAAACAGTCCGCTCAAAATTTGCATGAGCGGACTTGCCCACACACGAGCGGACTGTTTCAGCGAACTGTTTGCCAAACAGTCCGCTCAACTTTTGAAATGAACGGACTCGCCCACGTAAGGCGGAGGCAAATCCGCCCATTTCGAGCGCGTGTACAGGTAGGCGGGGCCCGCGAAGGAGACGTCGCGGGCTCCGCCGCCTGGAATGGGCTTAAAGGGGAACCCCAACGCCGAAAAAAATCGGCGTGGGGGTTCCCCCAAAGTCCACACCAGACCCTTGTCCGAGCACGCTACCCGGCCGGCCAGGAAAGGGGGGCGAGCGAGCGCGCCCCCCCTCCTGAGCCGTACCAGGCCGCGTGCCCTCAACATGGGGGGTGCCTTGGGGAAGGGGGGGCCGCGCGGCCCCCCCCACCCCAAAGCACCTTGTCCCCATGTTGATGAGGACAAGGGCCTCTTCCCGACAACCCTGGCCGTTGGTTGTCGGGGTCTGCGGGCGGGGGGCTTATCGGAATCCGGGAGCCCCCTTTGAGAAGGGGGCCCCCGGATACCGGCCCCCCACCCTATGTGAATGAGTATGGGGTACAATGTACCCCTACCCATTCACCTGTGAAATAAAGTACAAAAAAAAACACAACACAGGGAAAAAATATTTTATTGCACAGCTCCGGGGGTCTTCCGTCTTCGGGGGTCTTCTCGCCGGACTCCTCCGCTATCTGTGTGTAGCTCTTTTACTAGCGGAGGAGTCCGGCTTTCTTCCTCCCCGCCGCCGGCCTCTTCTCCCGACTTCGGGGGTCTTGTCCCCCTCTTCGGTTCTTCTGCCGGGGCCACCGCGCCTTCTTGTAGCTCTTTTACAGGCGGTGGCCCGGTCTTCTGTCGCCGCTGCCTTCCGTTCTTCTGTCGCCGCCTTCGGTTCTTCTGCCGGGCCACCGCGCCTTCTTGTAGCTCTTTTACAGGCGGTGGCCCGGTCTTCTGTCGCCGCTGTCGTCGCCGCCGCCGCCGCCTTCCGTTCTTGTTCTTGTTCTTCTTCTTGTTTTTTTTTTGTACTTTATTTCACAGGTGAATGGGTACATTGTACCCCATACTCATTCACATAGGGTGGGGGGCCGGTATCCGGGGGCCCCCTTCTTAAAGGGGACTCCCGGATTCCGATAAGCCCCCCGCCCGCAGACCCCGACAACCAACGGCCAGGGTTGTCGGGAAGAGGCCCTTGTCCTCATCAACATGGGGACAAGGTGCTTTGGGGTGGGGGGGCCGTGCGGCCCCCCCTTCCCCAAGGCACCCCCCATGTTGAGGGCACGCGGCCTGGTACGGCTCAGGAGGGGGGGCGCGCTCGCTCGCCCCCCTTTCCTGGCCGGCCGGGTAGCGTGCTCGGACAAGGGTCTGGTGTGGACTTTGGGGGAACCCCCACGCCGATTTTTTTCGGCGTTGGGGTTCCCCTTTAAGCCCATTCCAGGCGGCGGAGCCCGCGACGTCTCCTTCGCGGGCCCCGCCTACCTGTACACGCGCTCGAAATGGGCGGACTTTCCGAGCGGGAACAGTTTGCTCATTTCGAAAGTAGCCTACACACGGGCGGACTGTTCGCTCAAACACAGTTTCAGCGGACAGTTTTTCGGAATTTCCGAAAGACTTTGTCCGTCCAACTGTCCGCTGAAACTGTCCGCTGAAAGCCCACACACGGGCGGACTGTCCGCCCAAACACTGTTCAGCGGACAAGGTTGGGCGAACAGTCCGCCCGTGTGTACGCGGCCTCAATGTCCACAATGTAGTAGAAAAGTTGAAAGACTTATTAAGAAAAAAGAGCAGCTCAGATGATGTCTGAAACTAGAAAGCTAAGGCCTTTTAGGAAAAGCTCACCTGAATCCACAGCAGACACTGCAAAAAAATTACTAGATTAACCACTTGCTTACTGGGCACTTAAACACCTTTCCTGCCCAGACCAATTTTCAGCTTTCGGTGCTCTCACATTTTGAATGACAATTACTCAGTCATGCAACACTGTACCCAAATGAATTTTGTGTCCTTTTTTTCCCACAAATAGAGCTTTCTTTTGGTGGTATTTGATCCCCTCTGGGGTTTTTATTTTTTGCACTATGAATGAAAAAAAAACGAAAATTTTGAAAAAAAAAAACGCATATTTCTTTGTTTCTGTGACAAAATTATGCAAATTATTAATTTTTCTTCATAAATTTTGGCCACAATTTATACTGCTACATATCTTTGGTAAAAATAACCTAAATTAGTGGATATTATTTGTCTTTGTGAAAGTTAGAGAGTCTACAAGCTGTGGTGCGAATTGCACAAAATTGATCACATCTGATGTACTGGTGGTCTATCTCATTTCTTGTGAACCGAACAAGTCAGGAAAGTACAAATAACCCCCAAATGACCCCTTTTTGGAAAGTAGACATTCCAAGGTATTTAGTAAGAGGCATGTTGAGCTTTTTGATGTGATGTTGTCATTTTTTCCCACAATTCTTTGCAAAATTAAGATTTTTAATTTGTTTTATTTTTTTCCACAAAATTGTCATTGTTATAGGTTATTTCTCTCACATGGCATGTGTATACCACAAATGACACCCCCAAAAAAAATTCTGCTACTCCTCATGAGTATTACAATACCACATGTGTGGGACTTTTTCACAGCCTGGCCACATAGAGAGGCCCAACATGCAGGGAGCACCATCAGGTGTTCTAGGAGCATAAATTACACATCCAACTTGTTGACTACCTATTACACTTTTGAAGGCCCTGGAGCACCAGGACAATGACACGTGGCACTGATGACAGATGGCACTGATACCTGGCAATGATGACACTTATACGTGGCACTGATAACACGTGGCACTGATGACAGATGGCACTAATATGTGGCACTGATGACAGATGGCACTTATACGTGTCACTGATGACACGTGGCACTTATACGTGGCACTGATGACATGTGGCACTGATGACAGATGGCACTAATACGTGGCACTGATGACAGATGGCACTAATACGTGTCACTAATACGTGGCACCGATGACAGATGGTACTAATAAGTGGCACCGATGACGCGTGACACGGATGACAGATGGCACTGATAAGTGGCATTGATGACACGTGACACTGACTACAGATGGCACGTGACACTGACAGGTGGCACTGATGACAAATGGCACTGATACGTGGCACTGATGAAAGACGGCACTAATATGTGGCACTGGTGACAGATGACAAATGGCACTGATACGTGGCACTGATGACAGATGGCACTAATATGGGGCACTGGTGACAGATGGCACTATGTGGCACTGATGACACGTGGCACTGATGACAGATGGCACTTATACGTGGCACTGATGACAGATGGTACTGGGGACAAATGGCACTGACAACAGGTGGCACTGGGGACAGATAGCACTAACAGGTGGCACTGGGGACAGATAGCACTAACAGGTGGCACTGGGGTGGATGGCACTGGGGTGGATGTCACTCGGGCGGATGGCACTGGGGTGGATGGCAATGGGGCATGATGGCACTGGGCTGGATGGCACTGGGGGAGCATGGCACTGGGGCGGATGGCACTTTTTTTTTCACACTTACGGCCGCTGCAGCCGTTCATCTCTCCCTCCTCACACGCTGTCTGTGTGAGGAGGGAGAGCGGCGCTGCGAGATGATCTCATATGTTTACATATGAGATCATCTCACATTGGACACGCCGATCGCGCTGTAAACGGCCGCTGTGATTGGCCGTTTACAGCGATCTGTGTTTGCCTGTCTCCGGGGGACACGGCAAACGCAGAACTTCCTTGATGCGCGCTCACGGCGGCACGCATTGCGGAAGTAAACATCAGGACATCCAGGGACGGCATCCCGGATGAAAGCGCCCACTCTACGGCCGTCATTCGGCTATAGGGCGGGCGGGAGGAGGTTAAAGTATGTGTTTGATTTGTTTTCTTTTATGAATTACAATCTGGGATACTAATCAATGTATTAAAATACTTGAATTATAAGGAATAAAAAAATACATATATTTAATGCTATTTGAAAAGTAGTTCAGCCATGTTGAAGTCATATTGTCTTTTATACTGTATGTCTTCCATTTTATGTACAAATTGTTTGCATTTAACTATGCTGTTAAATTAATATGTCCACAATTAAGCTATAAGGCCATTCTACAGCCAATTACTCTGTAAATATTTTTTTTAATAATCCTCTGTCTGTATGTAAGTTTTAGTCACAATAAAATGCAATTTTGTAATGATACAGCTTCTCTTAGCTATTAGATTCTCCCCAATGGAGTTTGCCTCCTAGGATGGGACTAGCTCTGCATAAAAATAAATAGGGTGCAGACTAAAGGCAGTGGTGGCTGGTGCTCAAAATTTTTTGGAGGGAGCAAACAAACTGAAAAAAAAAACATCAATTGCAGCCTCACTGTGCCATCAAACACAGACACTGTGCCCATCAAATGCCGCAACTGTGCCCATCAAAGTCTGCCACTGTGCCATCAAACGCTGCCACTGTGCCCATCAAATGAGGCCACTGTGCCCATCATAGGCTGCCACTGAGCCGTTCAAACGCTGCCACTGTGCCCATCAAACGCTGTCACTGTGCCCATCAAAGGCAGCCACTGTGTCATCAAATGCTGCCACTGTTCCCATCCAGTGCTTCCACTGTACCCTCCAATGTTGCCACTGTGCCCATCCAATGCTGCTACTGTGCCATCCAATGCCACCACTGCGACCGGTGATGGCAGTGAGCGGTGTCCTCCTATTGGTGTCCTTCATTAGACTCCTCCCATCCTCTCCCGTCGGGTGTCCAATCACACTGCCTGTCGTTTCAGCCAAACAGGTGACGGGTAACAGACACGAGCACCTGATTGGCGGAGAGGCGGTTCAGTGTTAGGACAGCGAATATTCATTCGCTGTTCTAATACACGTGGGTGAACTGTGAGCGCTCTCAGGTCATCTTTTTTTACTCATATTAGAGCCTATGGATCTAATCCAGTGCTTCAAGAACACCACCCTGCCGCTGTAATTCAGGCGCCCAGTGCCCAAAAAGGGGCCGGACACCCGAATAGGGGGTGGCAGCAGTGGCTGTGGATAGATTCATGCAATACATGAATCTATCCATTGGCTGGAAAGAGGGGACGGTGCCTGTGCGCTCTTAGGGATTCACCACTGTGGACGAAAGGTGATAGAAAATAGGGTTAGTGATTAAAATGAGTAAAATATTTATCTACAGGAGGGAGTCTGTGAAAGAAATAGTAAATTCTGTATATACCTGTATTCTATTTTGTATGCTATGCTTATGTAATGCACAATGCCCTTATTGTGTACATGACACCAATAATGTTGTACACATATTCACATTCTTTTGACTACTGATAAATTAGCCTGCCTATGTAACACCCCTTGTTACCTTAAAAGTACATTTGTAATATTAAAGTGATACAAGTAAGCATGTGTATAAAAAAACTTCAATTATACTGAATACATAGAACAGTGATTTGAAAAGCTGCTGAGTGTCTTTTTGTGCCTATTCCCTACTGCAGCAGTTATTATTAATTTGGAACCGCTGATCACTATAAGTATAGGAGTATAGGAGTTGCTTATCCCAAAGAAATTCTATAACAATTACTGAAAGAGACTCTGTCACGTTAAGAGTACAGAAAGCTACTGACAGTTATGAAGTGTATGTAGCCAAAACTCCTCAACAAATTAGCAAAATAGAAGATACTAAAATCTGCTACAGACATGTGCAGGCACTTGGTACTTGCACGTCATCTCATGTCATCAGCAGCTTTCAGAATTCTTAAAATTACAGTATTTTTAACTCTCAACAAAGAAGCAAATGCAAGCTTCATGGCTGTATTTCTGGCAGAGTGTATGAATCACATCAATGGCTGGACATAAGTATTACTCCTTTGGAAGACACTGCACCTATGTGTGTTTCAATTGCATATTTAGCTGCATGGAGTGCACATGTAAAGTGAAACTTTAGGGTGGGAAAATGCAACAATGATGCTTTTATTTACTAAAGGCATAAAGGCTTTTCACTTTGAATGGAATACCCAATAAAATGCAAGAGAAAACAAAAGCATTTTTGCTTGCACATGATTGGATGATGAGACTCAGCAGAGTTTCACCTTGTTCACTAAGCTAAGGCAAAATTCCCTTGGCAAAGGAACATTCCTGTGCAAACTTAACAACCCATTTGCCTTTTAGTAAATCCATTCCTTTTTTCAGTAAAAGCTTTTTACCTTCCTGCTATCAAGTCTCCTTTAAGGGCCATACACATGGTCCTAATATTGGGTGTAATCGGGCAGTTCAATAGAGACCGTCTGACATTCGGCCCATGTGTACAGCAGGTGGTTTGACAGAAGCCAGCCTTGCAATCAACTTCTGTCTAAGAGGCGAAGACCCAAAAGGCTGAGAGTGCTGACCTGTGTGTTCTGGCGGGGGGCTGACTCCCTGTCAGAACACAATAGCTCAGCAGGGGAGGTAAACATTGGATTGTTAGTACAATTAGTACAGAGGCTCCTCCTGGACTCTTCGGGGGTTTTTTTTTGTTCAGCCCAATGGGTTTAATGAAACAAATTGTGAATGTGTACAAAGGTTTAGGGTCCATGCACACTGGGATTAAACGAAAAAAACTAGTTCACTTGCCAGAAAAAAAAAACGCTCATATACAGCATGTTTGTACAGGAGTTTAGGAGCTTCCTGCCAGAAAACTGCTCTCAAAAAATGCAAAACAAAAAAGTTTTGTTTTCTGCCTCTAAATGCTGAGCTTAAAATTTGCCTCTAATCTTAATCTACATGGACACATAGGATAACATTAAAGCAGAGCTCCACCCAAAAGGGGAAGCTCTGCTTGTCTGCCCCCCCCCCCCCCTTCGCTGCCACATTTGGCACCTTTTCGGGGGGAAGGGGAGTGGGTACCTGGTTTTGACAGATACTCGCTCCCACTTCTGGCTCAGTTTACCATGGCGAATAGAGCCCTAAGTTTGGTCCTCTCCTCCTTCCCCCACAGCCGGCCCATTCTCAAAGCATGGCGTGCTTCATGCATGTGCAGTAGGAAACTGGCTGTGAAGCCACAAAATCAGCTGGGGTAAGGACACAGCTGGATTTCTGGCCAGGTAAGTGACCTAATATTAAACGTCAGCAACTACATTATTTGCAGCTGCTGACTTTTAATTTTTCTGAAGGAGCCTGGAGCTCCTCTTTAAGCTGCTTCTACAGGCAAAAACAACATTCCCGTAGAAGCAGCAAACGTTATAAGCCAATGTGAGCTGTGCCTGGCCAAAGACACTGAACCTGGCAAAAAAACTGTGCATCGAGAGAAATTATGGATGTGGTATCACTGGAGGGGAGGTAGGATAGGATTCAAGATCACCCTGAACTCTTGAGAGAATCAACATAGCATGCACTAATGGCGAGGTCTGGGGATGTGTTTTGCAACTGCGGCCGCATACACACGGGCGGACTGTCTGTCCAACTTAGTCCGCTGAAACACATTTCAGCGGACAGTCCGCTCGTGTGTGGGCTTCAGCGGACTTTTTCAGCGGACAGTCTGGCGGACTAAGTCTTTCGGAATTTCCGTAATATTGTCCGTCCAACTTTGGTTTCAGCGGACAGTCCGCTCGTGAGTAGGCAAGTTGGACGGACTAAGTATGGTGCATGCTCAGAAAGGATTTACACGGCCGAAGGTTGCATTGCAGTGTATTGGACGTCGTATTTCTAGTCCCGTCGTACGTGCTGTACACGCCATCGCGCAAGCTTTCAACGGACTGTCTGTTCATCGTGTGTGGTCAAGTCCGTTCATTCAAAAGTAGGACGGACTGTCTGTCGGATTGTCTGACGGACTTAGTTGGCCAGACAGTCCGCCCGTGTGTACGCGGCTTGCTAGTTACTGGATGCCCCGCATTAGTAACTCCCATTCATTGTTGATTCAATATCCATTTTTGTAATGACCAGACCTTAATTAAGTGCACTAGAGCACTTCTACAGTGTGCTTTACCTTTAGAAGCTTTACCTTTCACCATTTACACATGCATGTATTTGGGTTTCCGTTGGGAATGCAGTTCTGGGTTATCTGGTGTTATCAACAAGATCTTTCCCTAGAGAGGGAGGATACAAAACTTGTATCCTGACAGGCAAGATTTGCACCAAAAAAAGAGGCATAATGTAGTCAAGAAGAGTTGCATAATGTTGTTGTGGGGGGGGGGTAACCTGGGGCATGGAAAAAATACATCATCAGGAACACAGCAAAGAGCAGCGCAAGAAAGCAGTCAGGTTGAAAAGTGATCCAGAGCTTAGTGCATGAGGTGAAGCTCTGCTGACCATCTGATTCCATCATCCAATCATGTGCAAGCAAAAATGCTGTTTTTCTTCCCCTTGCTAGTGATTGGGTATTTGTTGCAAAGTTAAATTTCACCACATTTACTAAGCTCTGGAGATACTTCCCTTGCAAATTTTGCCTTTAGTAAACCAACTCAGAAAGTCTATCTGATTCAGGTGAGCTAGGTAAGAGAGCCAAGTGCTAGAAGGGATTCTACAAAAAAAAAAACCTGATGACAGTGTAAAGACAGGAGGAGCAACAGGAGAAAACATAAGAAAAAGAGGAAACATCTAGGAAGGTTTATTACAATCAAGAGCCCAACACAAAAAGCATAAATTCATGAGCATTTATCACGTTGATCATTGTTATTTGTATATTGCCTAAAGCTAGTTAGGTAAATTTTGATAACACAACAAAATATTGAGGAACACATCTTAGAATTGAGGTCTGTGAGGGAAGATTATGAGGGGTTATAAAGGCCTGATTCATATTGCAGGATGAAATGACTATTATCTCTCACATACTTTACAATCTGACTCCATTACCAATTCCCAAGTAATAACCCTCGGCAAGACAAATGACTCGGCAACTGCTTGTCACAAAGACAGAGATCTGCCAAATACATTTCATGCAATGCAAACACCTGTCAGTCTTACTTAATGGAACTCAAATTTATTCATCATTTTTGCTTTTCTGCTAAATTGAGTTATCACATAAGAGAGGTTATTTACTTGACACCAGTAAACAATCTTTTGTCCCATGCAACATTTATGTTATGTGATGAGATAAAGCTGGAAAAGTTAAGTGTTGCATTAGGATATGAAAGGCTATAAGTATAAATGATTGAAAGATAAAAAAAAATCACTATGCCTGTTCTTAGCAACAAATATATATCCAAAACCTTCTATACCAAGATAAATATCTCTGCAGATTAAACAGTCTGCAAAATGTTGCATTAGGCTTTTTTATTTGAAGGTATATGTCTTATTGTTATTGTGGCCAATTGTTATTTGGTAAAAACTGAAAAAAAAAATTATTATAGCCCTGCTAATGATAGAAGCAACTATTCTACAGATATTTGTATATATGACTAATCTATTTAGTCTTTTTAAGTAATAAATATCATTCAATGCCCCTTTTTTCTTAAATATTGCCTATTATTTTATTCTAACTTATTGGATAAATAGATTGAAGGTTTATTTGTATTATACTAATGATAAAAAATAAACAATGCTTGCCTTCACACAGACAGAAAATTCATAAAATTAACTAATCTGCGAACTGGACTATCCTAAAGGCTAAGTCCACCTTTTGCAGAAACAGTGATCTCATGATCAATGTACATTTACTGCATTTTTGCAATAAGCTTGTTGTGGCTGCAATGCAGTCTCTTACAATGTGTTCCCCCGGCGTCAAATCTACTGTATATGACAGTAGGGTCCTGGCTGAAGGACATTCTTCTGAACTACACGGCAGATAGAGGGAAAATGAATTTTTACTGCAGCTTACTATATGGGGGCAGAGAGGCAGGTAAGTCATTTTAATGCAGAAGAGGCAATATTGATATAGTTCTGTCTGATTTCTTATTTTTGTTATGTTTCACTTTAATTTCCTAACTTACAATAACATATTTAAAGGAATGTAAGTGCACCACTTATTCCTGTAGGAGCTGCTGCAAATTTGCACAGGTTCTCCCTAGTGGATTGCCCTTTGCCACAACAGCAATTCACTTAGACTTCATTCTAGCCAGACATTAACACTGAAGCTAAAGTACCCTTCTCCTTAAATTGCAAGGATAGGAGAGAAGGTTTTAAGGTTACGGGGGTTGCCCCCCCCCCTTTTTTTGGTGTCATCCCACACTTGGAACAGAAATCAGCTTCAAACTGGAACATAACAGAAGAAGGGTCTCTCCTTCTGGGGAAACTTGAACGTGGCAACTTGCAGTGGAAGGTGGATGCCATTTGGTAGTTCAACATTCAGCTCATTTCATCAGGCCTACCTGAAAGCAAACAGTAGTGTTGCAGGTGTATTTTCCTTTTTCATTCAACCGTAGAATTTGCACAATTTTTCCACCTGGTTTCCAGATGTTGATGGACCACACATGGACCCTGCGTACCGCCTTCTTGATAAGAATTTTTAGAAGCAATACTGCTCTAGGATATAAAGAATAAATAAATAGATGATTAAATTATGTACAAAGGACTGCAGGTGCTACAAAGGTATTATGACCTTACTGTGGCGTTCCACTGACATATTAAAAAAAAATCTAAAGGCATTTGTTAAGACGATCTTAATGTAATGCTGCAATCGCTATTCTTACTAATAGCGCCGCTATATTTTATAATTTTTTTTAAACTAACCTTATATTTCCCTGTCTTCCGCGGTTCCATGTTGCTTGTGGGTATATGAAGCCCAGAAGTATAAACTTCTGGGTTTCGGTGTTGCTAAATAACCAGCATGCACTGCCCATTCTCATATTTTATTATTTTTTTTAAACTAACCTTATATTTCCCTGTCTTCCACGGTTCCATGTTGCTTGTGGGTATACGAAGCCCAGAAGTATAAACTTCTGGGTTTCGGTGTTGCTAAATAACCAGAATGCACTGCCCATTCTCACGCATGCGCAGTAAGCTCATTTAGAAGCGCAGGAAACTTCTCAGGTTGCCATCACAATGGGTGGCGGAAATGCCCGCCCTGTTGTGATGGCAACCATGATACGCCTATCAAATACCAGGATTGTAGCCCTCTGCGCTGCCCAATGACTCCTGGGAAATTATGACACACATCTCCCAGGAGCATTAGTGAACACAGGCGCCGAGGGAAGTGACGTGAGGTGCCGTGGAGAGGAAGGGGGCAGATTACAAGAGACCCCATAGCAACAACCCTGTCAGAAAATGTTTTTTCTGATGTTTTTTCCAGTTAATAAATGTAAAGTTAATTTTGTGGGTGGAACTCCACTTTAACTGCTAGATGTATGAAAGTTCAGAGTGCTGTCCTAAACTTGCAATTTCTAAGTGATACCGTGTTTCCCCGATAGTAAGACACCCCCGATTGTAAGACGTATTGGGAGTTTCAGAGGGGTCGGCTAATATAAGCCGTACCCCGAAAGTAAGACATATGTCTTACTTTCGGGAAAACACGGGGGTATTGCCGCCTCCAGTGGCGTACTAAGAGTGGGGCGGGGGGTGCGGGCCGCACCGGGTGCCACACCCTGGGGGGGGTGCCAGGCCAGCGCCCTCCCCCACCGACTGAAGAGACAGCGCCGTTCTGATCAGTCTCGGACAGCGGCTGTCACTCACAGCCGAGCAGAGTGAAGCCGCCTCCCCCTCCTCTTGTATGGCTACACAGTGCTGTCCATGAAGGAGAAGGAGGGGGAGGCGGCTTCACTGAAGCCGCCTCCCCTTCCTCCTCCTCCTCCATACACAGCACTGTGTAGCCATACAAGAGGAGGGGGAGGTGGCTTCACTCTGCTCGGCTGTGAGTGACAGCCGCTGCCCGAGACTGATCAGAACGGCGCGACGCAACCACAGAGAAGGGGATTATTGCGCCAGGTCCCGGATCACTGCCGACAGGTGTCACTGGCTCTGTGTCCTCCCGGTACAGGTCAGTGCTGGTCATACAGAGAGAGACCAAGGAGGGGGAGGGGGGGTGTGAAGAGATTCTCTGCAGCTCTTATTATCTAACCGCAAGATGCAGCTGAGGAGGACTACAAGTCCCAACATACCGGGCTGTGTGGGCTTACAGTTCTCCTCTGCTGAGCATAGCAGCTTTGTATGCTTGGACTTGTAGTCCTCCATAGTGCAGCCTTGCATGCTGGGACTTGTAGGCCTCCTCTGTAGTACAGTGCAGCCTTGCATGCTGGGACTTGTAGTCCTCTGTAATGCAGTGCAGCCTTGCTTGCTGGGACTTGTAGTCCTCTTCTGTAGCGCAGTGCAGCTCTGCATGCTGGGATTTTTTTCCAATATAAGACATACCCCGAAAGTAAGACATAGTGGGGCTTTTGGGGATAAAAAGAAAGTAAGACACTGTCTTACTTTCGGGGAAACACGGTATATACATAGAATCACTATACATAATCACAATAAAGCGCTCATATGCAAAGAAAGTACTCTTTTATATAGTCTCATTTTTAAAGTGATGGTGTGCAAACCACTTAACTCCTCTACATGCAGCAAAATCTGTGCTCCTCTCAAATGATGCCGCATTCACCAAAACCTGTGGTCCAAGCGAATGATTGATAGCAGCTTGGAGCTTATGCTTCCGCTGCTCAACTAGAAGTAAAAAGTAAAAAATGTGTTTCTACAGTGAAACAAATTAAAAACTATATTTGCCAATGCTACATTGCCCAGATAGACTGCAATTATTAAAAACAAAAAAAACTGTACTTTAAGCTATAACTAAAAACAAGACTTTTTTTTAGTTTTGGAAAGAGTGGAGATGGATTAGAACAACTGTCAGTTTAATCGCTGTCTATGTCCCCATTAGGGAAATTCATCTCTATTTGTCCTGTTTACCATTATCATTGAAAATAAAAGTAAAAGAAAATCCCAAATCCCAGAAAAGTAATAGAGGGGAAATCTTCCAACAACGACACTAGTTCTGGTGACCTGGAGGTTCCCACAGAATTCCCTTCATTTGCAGGGATTTCCTCTCACTTCCTGTTTGGCTATGGGACAGGAAGTGAAGGGAAATCTCCGAAATGGGACGCAGATGGCAAAAAAAAAATCCAACAGAGGTTATAACTCTCCCTCTCTCTACCCAAAATGGAAAAAAAAATTTTTTTTGGTATAATTCTACTTTAACTTCGTTACTCAAAAATGTGTTTACTGGGTCTCATCCATAAAACATAAGAGTTTCAAAAGTAGCAAACCCTTCTTACACTATCAACCGTTTCATACATTTAATAATCCAAGTGTATTGCCTTTAACGTATACTGCATGAAATGTCATTGTTTTTATTTTTAGGATAGAGTAAGGAAGAACTAAAACCCCCATCATATATATTATTATATATTTTTTGCTATTTGTTGTCATATTGAGAAATTTCCCTTCACTTCCTATAGCAGAGATATAGCAGAAAGTAGAGAAGGAATCTCACTAGCACACACACATATATATATATATATATATATATATATATATATATATATATACCGTAGGTATAGAAAATAATCACCCCCTTTAAAATAATCACATTTTGTTACTTTGCAGCCTGAAATGAAGACAGTTTTTTTTTTTATCCAGCTGTATTAACTCCACTTCAACTTATAACATCCAAGTGAAAGATATAACACTTACATGTCCAAAAAAGATTTTAATAATTCAAAAACAGAATCACTGAGTTGGAGAAAGGATCACCCCCCCCCCCTCGTAAAAATTGTAAACTCAATCAGGTGTAGCTAATCACTAATTATTAATGGCACACACTGGAGCTAAAGGAAGAAGCTGTAGGCCCCTCATGTAGTTTTATGTATACTTACTGGGAAACCAGATTTAATGAAAAATATATGGAAATGATGGAAGTAAATTTTGAGTCACAAGAGTAAGACACTCTCTAAGCCCTTGTACACACGATCGGAGATTCCAACGACCAAATCCGTCGGAGTTATTCCGACGGATTAATTCCAGACGAGGTCCGGAAGTGATGTTGCATACACACGGTCAGACCAAGTTGTCGGAATTTCCGGTTGCCATGAATGCGGTGACGTAAGCCTCGTACGGCGGGCCTAGAAAAGGGAAGTTCAGCACCACGTCCGGCACCCTTTGGGCTCCTTCTGCTGATCTCTTGTGTATCGCGTGTTAGTAGAAGTTTGGTGAGAGACGATTTGCGCATTTCAGATTAGTGATTCAGATCGCTGCTGCTCTTCAGTTTCTGCTTGTCTTTGCATATCTGATAATCAGTGCGTGCAGTCAGTAAGTATTTGTTTCTCATTGTGGACTATATCTTGGTATAGTACACTTTGATTTGCATTTCTTATTGTCTGCTTGCTTCTGCTATTCAGTTCGTTCTTTCAGGCATTGCTGTTTATCGGTGCTTTCTGTTGTCCGTTCTGACCAGCCGACCGTTTTGAAACCATGTTTCGTCTACGTACTCGTCGTAGAGTTTGTGCTGTGCAGGGGCTTCGTGTTGGGGTTCTTACTTTGACACAAGCCCGGTCCATGAACAGGGAGGGGAGGCATTTGTGGACCAAGAATTGGTTGCGCCAGCGTGACCAGTTCTCGCACATGCCTTTGCTCCTTGAGATCCGCGAGAATAATCCTGATGATTTCAGGAATTATCTCCGGATGACGGACCCCGTTTTTCAACGTCTGCTGGCTTTGCTGACCCCTTATGTCAGCAGGCAGGATACCTGCATGCGGCAAGCCATCACTCCGGAGCAGAGGCTCATCGCCACTTTGCGCTACTTGGCGACAGGGAGAAGCCTTCAGGACCTCAAGTTCTCTACAGGCATCTCCCCCCAGGCTCTGGGGATCATTATTCTAGAGACCTGTTCTGCCATCATTCAGGTCCTGCAGAAGGACTATATGAAGGTAAGTTTTCTCCTTTAACCTCCCTGGCGGTACGATTATTTCAGATTTTAGGTGCTAAAAGCGGTACCATTATTTTGCATGAAAATTTGGCGTTTTATATTGTAGTCCTGCAATTCTTAGGAATAACTCTCTTAAATCTGTCCAAACCAGAGTCTAGCAGACATCCCGGGTATGATAAAGTTTGAAAAATTTAATCATAAATTATATTATAATAAATAATTATAAATAATTGTACCAAATAATAATATAACAATAATAAAAATTATTCAATAATGTAATCAAATCAAAAACACTGAAATTTGCTCAGTTGCAGAATTGTCACTGTCATTACTTTTCAGTATTTGATGACGGATCTCCCCACAAATCGCTATCGCTCAATTCTGCGAGTGATTCTAATTTATTATCGCTGTTTTCTAGCTGGTCTAAAATCATTTTTGATGTCCAGTGACAGTTTTGGTTGCTATGGGCAATCTCCAGTTTCCAGGCATAAAGAACAGTTTTTATTATATAAAACTGCATGCAGGACACTGGGCAGACCACTAGGGACAACGGGGATGTGAAATATTTACATACAGCAATGTAATCTATAAGATTACATTATACTGTATGTTTACTGTTTGTTTCACTTTTTGAATTTGGCGCCGATCTCCGTGCCCGTGCGTCGCAACGCTCGCAGGGCACGGAGATCGGCGATGTAATGCATCGAGCGAGACACGGCTCGCTCGTACAGCGGGGAGACAACGCTGGATCCGAGGGAGAAGGTAAGTAAATCTCCTCCTGGATCCAGCGATGCAGTCCCGAGTCTGACTCGGGGATACCGCTCTTGGTATAAAAATCCACCCCGAGTTAGACTCGGGAATACCGTCAGGGGGGTTAACATCACTTTCTATGTATTTCATGATTGCTAATGTCTTGCATTTCTTTCCTCATTCCCTAATTACCATCATTGCAATATGCTCCAATTCATATACTCTGCCCCTTTGTCCTCATGCATATTTGCCTCACTAACTTCCCCACCATAGTCTTCTTGGCCCATAAAACTATAGTCTAGTCACTTACCAATGTCTTTTGTCAGCTCCATAGTATTGCTTTCCCCTAAACACCCCCTAAAATGTCTACAAATGTTATGTGTGTTCTTCAATTCATGCAGAGTGACATTTTTTTTTTTGGGTTGTGCCAAACTCATTAGGAACCCCCCTCCCCCCAACTGCTAGCTCAGCTGATAGCAATCCTCTGCTGACTTTACCAAACCCAATACACACTATATCTACCTTTTTATGCTTACATTTATGGATGAATTCACCAAAGCATGTAGTGCAAGGGCCTGCCTCAATACTTTCAAATGCTATATTTTTTCCCCCCATTATTATCTTGATATGTAATATCAGAATGTCAAAATGTGCTTCCATTTTGGTTTCTTTTTGGTATTATGGCACTTCTTACCTGTCCGGTGGGCTGTCAATAGTGTAAGTAAGGAGGGGCTTCCCAAAGTATCACACATTATTTAGGCATTCACCTCTCAATCAAGTGGAGAGGGTTACCTGTCCAAAACATCCTCCCCTCATTTTTTAGCAAGGGCCCATAAGATGGGGGGTATGGGGGGGGGGGTGATTACTCTGATAAGGGGACCTTATACTTTAGGCTTTAAATACTCAGTTCCCAAAATGTTATACTAATTTTGGCCAAAAATGTTTGTGTCTAATCTGCTTGCAATGTTGATTTTTAAAATTACAAATTTTTGGTCTTGTTTCACTCACAGTGTCCTTCAACGCCACAGGAATGGCAGACTGTGGCCTCCCACTTTGCCAGTCGTTGGGACTTTCCCAATTGTGGAGGAGCAATTGATGGGAAGCACATCCGCATTGTCCCACCACCCAACTCGGGGATGTACTATTATAATTATAAGGGGTTTCATAGTATCTTGATGTTGGCGGTGGTGTCTGCAACCTATGAGTTTTTGTATGTGGACGTGGGGCAAAATGGACGGTTGTCGGATGGTGGAGTGTTCTCCCGGACGGAGTTCTACTGGCGTCTCCAGAGTGGCAGTCTGGGCTTGCCACCCCCAGAGGAGAATCAGGAAGGACTCCTGTTCATCTTCGTCGCGGATGAGGCGTTTGCCCTGGCGAACCATCTGATGCGGCCTTTCCCGATGAGGGCCCTCATCCCAGACCAGAGGATTTTTAATTTCCGCCTGTCCAGAGCCCGAAGAGTGGTGGAGAACACCTTTGGAATACTGGCCAGCCAGTTCCACCTTTTTTTAATGCCTATCCACATGGCGGAATACAAACTCAATCACATAGTGCTGGCCTGCTGTGTTCTTCACAATTTTCTAAAAAGACTTTCTGCAAACTATGCGGTCTCTGTTGTCCAACAAGAAGCAGACTGGCTGGAAAATGATAACCTCACGGGCCTTGAACCTGCTCATCCTGGCTTGCCCCCCCAAAGTGCCCGTGAGGTTAGAACCCAATACATGGACTACTTTGTGGGTAGGGGGGCCATTGATATGCCAGACAATGTCTGAGCGGCATTTTCAGAATACATTTTTCTTTGAAACTCCTTCATTTACTGCTTGGTTTGCTTTTAGGTGTCTCCTATGTAAATTTATGTATTTTCTTGTTGTGCCTTTTCACCAACAGTGCAAACCCAAGTTCTTAGCGAGATGAGGGGACAGTCTCTTCTTCAGATAAGCTTATTATGTTGTGGGTCTGCTACACACACACCTTGTTTTTGGTAACTAATGTATGTAGTGCATTACTGACCAAAATCGTGCTAATTTTCAGCACCATGGCAGGAAAATGGCATGATTGTCCAAATTAACACATCACTGTGGGTGTTTTTTACTAAAGGCACATCCACTATGCACTACAAGTGCACTGCAAAAGTACACCTGAAACTGCACTTGGAGTGCAAAGTGGAGTTACCTTTAGTAAATAACACCCATTCTCACCGCAAACAAAAATTTTACTCCAAATACATCTTTGGCGCAATGAAAAAGGAAGCCACACATTGTTGATAATTTAACTTTTTAATCCAAGCACATTCACATGTGCGTTTAGAAAAGGGTTTTACAACAAACCAACAAATTGTGTGTATCAAAAACAGTCTTTCAGGTAATTCTTTTTACGCATGCGCACTGTATATAAAACGCAACACGCGTGTGTCGTCCATACGATCTGGGAACAGAGTGAGGAGCTGACGCGACGATCGTGCAAACAAAGGTAAAATTTTGAACTTGGTACATCACTAGACTAGACTGCTTTTATCTAGGCCGATGTTGGGACAAGATTAGGAGGGTTTTTGTCTTGTGCTGTGTCTTGCAGAGAAGATGGATCCATTCCAAAACCCCGATTTTATGGGTTTATTCCTAGAACTGTACAGGGAGATGCCCTGCCTGTGGCAGATCAACAACCAGTTTTATTACGACATAAGAAAGAGGAACGCAGCGCTGGAGAAACTTCTTTCTTTGGTGCGGATCATGGTCCCCACGGCAGACATGGCCTATGTGACTAGGAAAATTGGTGTAATGAAGAGTATATATCTCAAGGAGAGAAAGAAGCACCTGGAGTCCTTGAGATCAGGAGATCCAGATGCTGTTTATTACCCCAGGATGGTTTACTTCCAGAGGCTGCATTTTCTGGTAGACCAGGGGGTACCCAGGCCACCACTCTCCAGTCTTCCTTCAAGGCTTCCTTCACCCCCAGGTGAGGCTTCCAACATCCAACCTGAGCCTTCCAGGCAGCAACATGTGGTGGGGCCCAGCTTGAGACAGGTAGTGCATTGTTGAACATATTTCTTGTGTTACATTTAATGATGTTACCTAGATGTTATTATTGATCAGTAAGTTGTGATTTAACAAAGTGGTTTACATATCAATAGACAGTAGTGACCAAAAATGATTGGGACGAGAATGAAAAGTGCTGCGCTCAGAATGATAGTCTGTTCTATTTGTTAACATTCAATTTGAAAAAGTCATGAGCTAAAAATGGTGTGATTGATGAGCAAAAAAACTAAAACTATGTCCCATTTTCATACACAGGAAGACCTCAGTCGGGGGGAGGCTGTGGCAAGTGGCATCCAGGAGGTCGATCAACGCCCTCCTTCTCCTGCCACAACTACAGGAGCCCAACCAGAGCCTCGAAGGATGCCTGGCGGGAAGTGCCTAAGGAAGACGAGAGAGTGATGGCCTGGGTTCAGTCTGGTCTGCCAGAAGATGCAGCCTCTTGAAGAACCACATCCTGGGGACATAGATGGCATCTGATTTTCCTGATCTCTAGGACTTCTGGACCAGACTTCTCTCCCTGAGATATGTACTCCTCAGGCTACCAATTTTTCTTATTCTAATTTGTTCATGTCTGCCCAGGGGGCCAAAGGCTGCACCAAAGTAACAAGTTTCTCCAGCGCTGCCTTCCTCTTTTTATTTTATTGAGACCTAAATAAAGGGTTTTTTTGGTTTGAAGAAATACTTGCATATGTGTTTTCCTTCCAAAAGGCCAGTTTATTTGTGAGCAGGCAGGTACATTTAAAAAAAAAAAAGTGAAATGAATAACTATAAGTGGTACCAACACTAAACAACCTCCTGTAGATTAAAAAAGAAAATATAAAAAATATAATAATGTTGTTGTGGTAAGTTTACACACAAAACACACCCCAAAAAATGGAAAGATAAGCAAACTGTCAAAAAAGGAGATGTTTATGAAAAAAAAATGCAGCCAAAAAAGAATAAACAAAATATAAAATTGTGTAGATGTGATGAATTCAAAAATTGTATTGCCGAAATGAGTAAAAAAGAGTCAGGAAATACGTTCGGGAGAAGTGTGTGTGACTAAGAGCATATAAAGAAGTTCCTTCTTGCAGCATTGTAAAGAACAAGAGAATGCGCTTCATGAAAGAATTTTTAACATTGCAGCGTGACGAATGTGCTATATCGATTATGAGCAGTAGTTTTACCTGAGCGAGCGTTTCCGTGTCGGAATTTGATTGTGAGCATGCGTGGCACCTTGTCCGTCGGAGTAGGCTACACATGATCGGAGTATGTCTGATTGGAGCATTTTGTCGGAAAATATTTCCCGGCAAGTTGGAAAAGTTGGTCCGATGGATATTCCGACGGAAATAGTCCGATGCAGACCACACACAGTCGGAATATCCGACAAAACGCTCCGATCGGACACATTCCGAGGGAATCTGCGACCGTGTGTACAAGGGCTAAGACAAATAAAAAAAGAATGGTTTAGTGATTGACTTACACTAGGTTTTATGTATACATATAAATACTATAGAGTGATTTTCCTGTATTATATGTCATGCTAACCCTGTGTTAGGCTTATTGTTCTGTATAATTCTCAATATGATTAACAATAATCCAAAATGTAGAATACTGTATACAGTATGTGTATTTACAAAAATTACATTATTACACAATTACACAAAATCCCCAAACATATTCTTCTTATTTACTTGCCACAGTGTTATAGCATACTAATAAGACTGATAGATGAAACGGTTGTGTTCTAACATTCCCACACAGAGGCTAGGAGATGCTGACTTTGCAGTAAGACAGCATACATGAAATGACAGTGATGGTCAATGTGGCCTCCACTAGGCCCTGCAGATGATTTTCACAGCTGGCTCCATATATTCTTGTCAGATAAATGGATGTCATCAGCAGAATGTATGAATCTAAAGCAGATGTGTGCCTCCAACAGTTTGCATTGTTTGGATGGCAGCCTCAATGTGAAAGATTAACCACAAGTTAAGGGAATTAATTGCACATAACAACCCATAGGAAATGCAAAAATCAAACAAGGATCTATTCACTGTTATAAGTTAATCAATGTCTTATTCAAATCTGCTGGTAGCATATAAGCATTAATTGTTCTGTGATCTTCTCTAAATAAAATGATTCAACTAAAATGAGCACTGTTGCCTTGATTCGCTGGACAATGCTAGATAAAGCAATGATATGAGCCCATTGATTATCTTTGATTCATAATTGTCATGCATTTTGTGTAGGTAATGACCCAAGAAGGGATTAAACTCATTTTAATAGAATACAGGCAAAAAAGAAATGCAAGCAATTGACATTATATAGTCTGTCCATGAAACTGATGACACTGTAATAGCTCAGTTTTAATTCGTTATATTTCCTAATTTTAACAATTGCAAGAAAAAGTAAAGATTTTCTTATTCTTAAAGTGATACCCGCATAGAGAGTGCAAGCTTTCCCTTCCTTACTCCCTAGGGCACATCACCAAATTGGTTATATCTACTACAATATTGTTGACATTGTTCACTTGACGGCTGGTGTAGCGGTACCCCCATGGGGTCGGCTGAGTTTGTTCATTACCTTTTGTCAGGTGGCTCTGTTTCTCATCCCCCATGCAGTTACATGACACCAAACAATCAGAACTCTGAATTTTATAATGCTTTATTCTAGGTATAAATCGGTGGGCTGCCCCATCCGACCCCAGTTTTAGGTCAAAAAGGGAACTTATCTGTAGCCGTAGCTTTTGTTAGTTAAGTCCCTTAAAGCGATCCTTTCCTGGTTCCAATTCTCTCTTATGTTGCACTTCCAATATGGACAGATAAGCATCACTCTGAATAATGGTGTGGATGTTGACCCCGAAGTCACAGGCCACACTGCCTATTTCCATGACTTTTGCTGTCAAACTTCTGTCAGTCCTGGAAAGTGCTTGATACTGTGGTCCTTGGATACACAGTATTAAGTTACTGAGTAGTTCTACTGGGTTGCACTCCCGTTGCTCTCTCCCAATCAACAGTCCATGTTCTACTCACAGAAAGTCGATTCCCAGTTTCCTCTTTCCGCTTAGTTCCTGCTTCCTCCTCCACGCTGTCCGGTACATCCCCACATGGGATGCCCGGTCTTCCTCCAGCACTACATGTTGACTTCTCCTCCAAGGGCCAGACTTCGGCCTCCCTGGACTCGCCTCCGGCTATCCGGTTCCAGATCTCTGAACTCCCGGGTCTTCAGCCTCCTCCCAGAGGCTTCGGGATCTCTGAACTCCTGAGCCTCGGGCCCTCCAACTCCACCCACACTTCCCCGGAGCATGTGACCCCTTTTTTATGAGGGACCTCCCATTGACCATAGAAATTAGCCATTGGCCAATTCTCTCACATGGGTTTCCTGCCACTCAGGTCTCAGATCATCCTCTCTTTCCAGCAGAATCCACTGTCAAGCAGAGGAGGTATCCCTGAGCCCAAGTGTAGGCAGCCACACCCCCTTCTACACTGACACTCCCATCCCCAAATAAATAACCAGGCCTAGAAAAGAGTAGGGCCATGGCTACATTTCCCTGTCTCTACATCCTATACTGTCAAAAAAAACTCACTAAGCACCTACCTAAAAGTAGAGGATGCTACACTAGAATAGGTGTTATGTCTGATATAGTGTTATATGTAGGATTGTCAAAAGTGAACCATACTGTCACCTTTTCAGAGTCCAGTGTGTCCTTAACCACTTGGAAGATTTACCCCCTTTCATGACCAGGCCAATTTTTTGCTATATGGCACTGCATTACTGTAACTGACAATTTCTTAGCCATGCAATGCTGTACCCCAATAAAATTTATGTCATTCTTTTTTTCTCACAAATAGAGCGTTCTTTTTAGTTGCATTTGTTCACCACAGCGTTTTTAATTTTTTGCACTATAAACAAAAAAAGACTGACAATTTTTTCACTTTCTACTAAAAAAACATATGCGATAAAAACAGTTCAAAAATCTAATTTCTTCATAAATTTAGGCCAATATGTATTCTGCTACATATTTTTTGTAAAAAAAAAAAAGCGTATATTGATTGGTGTGAGCAAAAGTTATAGCGTCTACAAACTATGAAATATATACTGGAATTTTTATTTATTTATTTTTATGCTAGTAATGGTGGCGATCAGCTGCTTATAGCAGGACTGAGATATTGGGACTGACATTCTGACACTAACTGACAGTTTTGACACTTTGTGGGAACCAGTGATACTAATACAGTGATCAGTGCTAAAAAATATGCACTGTCACTGTCAGGGAAATCGTATGTATAATCGTGCACAAAGATGTGCACTTACTAATGAGAATTCTCAAGTGACAACTAGAGGTTCTGTAACTCAAGGGACAACTAGGCATTCCTGAGTCGCTAACATATTTGTGAACGTGCGCATGTGCATTAGCGTGAGTCCTTGATGCCCTCTTGCCTATTTAAACTGGCTCCATAAACCAGAAGATTCCTGAGTGGTCGTTAGCTTCTACCGTCTGTGACCTGATCCTGTCCTTGCTCCTTTGTATAACCAGCCTGTTTGCTCTGCTCGTTCCTGATACCTGATTGCTGACCTGGCTTGTGACCCCACTCTGCCTTTTGCCTTCTGTTCTCTGGATCCAATTCGGTACCTCTGATTCTTGGCTGCTAATGATTTCTGCCTGACTACCCACGACCCTGCATCTGCCTGCTCTCATGCTTGGTTGCTGTTTGCTGCCCTGCTCCTGCTGCTGTGTACCTGCACTTGCCAGTCTACCAGTCTGCCTGCTGTCCTGCACCTGTTGGCGTGTATCCGCATCGGCCAGTCCACAACCCTGCCTGCTACTTGGCACCTGCCGCAAGTACCTTCTGTCCAGGATCTCCAACCAGGCAACCGTGCCACTCCAGGCCCTGTTATATCATATCACCACCTTCAGGAGAAACAGGACAGGAGATGTAAGGGAAAGCCCTCCCGTCAGCTTGGCCTCAACCAAGTACATGGGACTAGAGGACAAATGTAATTTCTTAATGACTTTAAATAAAATAAAGCTAATAACTCACATCTGTGGTATGAATGGCCGCGGCCCTTTATTTTATTGGCATGACGATATACATATTAGCCAACTTAACATTGAAAATATGCACACATTGACGATATAACCTTTATAATCATCTTTGGATTATAAAATACCAAAAAAGGTTCAGCTTTGAAAGCTCGAACCCATAAAGTAATAACAAAACACTATACCAACAATGAAAAATAAAAGATGGCTATCAAGTAAAAACGGGGGAGGGAAGGGGAGGACCGCGACATTGGGAGGGGAGGGCGGGCGCCTTTTTCTTCTGCTGCAACCGTCGTTCTGAAGAAATTCGTTGGTCGTTTTCCTTTTATAACCTTCTGTTTATTTTCATAGGTTCGTTGGGTCACCTGATGTAACTGTAGAATATTCTGGAGGATTGATCAGGTGACCAGGTAAGTAACCAATTAATTACTGTTAAAAAATCTAACTGAAATTCCCTTGTCCCTATTCCCATATGTAGGGGGCGCTAGTATGCTCCCCCTACTCTCATGGGACTAGAGGACAAATGTAATTTCTTAATGACTTTAAATAAAATAAAGCTAATAACTCACATCTGTGGTATGAATGGCCGCGGCCCTTTATTTTATTGGCATGACGATATACATATTAGCCAACTTAACATTGAAAATATGCACACATTGACGATATAACCTTTATAATCATCTTTGGATTATAAAATACCAAAAAAGGTTCAGCTTTGAAAGCTCGAACCCATAAAGTAATAACAAAACACTATACCACACGCCAGGCTCCTTAAACTCAGGGAGCCTGGCACCCCACCCGGGCCACGGCCAATTCAATACAAGTAATAAAATCCAAATTTAAAATATCATTGCCAATATCAGATAAATGCACCTGATCTGAGCGATATAAACCAGGCAAACCACCCTCCAAATCGACATGACGGAAGGATAGTCCATTTATCAAAGGCATAAATTTCTCAAGAAATACATTTACACGTCTACGAATTTTTTCTAAAAAGAAATGCATTGGATCAACCAACCATTTTAACCGAGGGATAATTTCAGAAAAAACTAAAACAGTCGATGGCAGAATATCGTGAAGAAGAGTAAGATCTGTTTTCATTTGCGCAACCAGATCTAAAGTTTTAACAAAACCTAAATCATTACCAGCTACATGTAAAATAATAATAGAAGGGTGAGGGTGAGAAGAAAGCCGAGCACGAATTGATGACTGAAGTTCAAACCACGACATTCCTCTGCATCCAAACCAAAGTACTTTATAGGAGGAATCATCAAGACCTAGGTTGAGGCCGTAGTAGCGCAATGACGCCCTGGTTTCAGCCCAGAAAACGAACGAGTGTCCGATTATCCACACCACACAAGGAGCCCCTACAAAGCAGAAAAACATAAATTAGGTCTCACATAAGATTTGAAACAGTTAGACTGCCAACCACCCAAACTTTTAATTGCAGTGGAAGAAAAACCCAGCGCAGCTGCTTCAGTTGCCGCTCCGATGCGAAAGGAATGGGTGGTGATTTTCAAATGCTGCAATCCCAAAAATATCAGGCATTTTTTCAAAATAACCCTGAACTGGTATTGTGTAAGTGGGATGCCAGAAGCATGTACCAAAAGAAGGCTACCGTGTAGTGGACGTAACAATAAAAATTTCGACAACAAAGAAAAGACGCAAAGAGGGGAATCGCTCATTTTATGAATTACAATCCAGCGACCCTTCCCCAACTGGTCAGTTTTGCTGAAGCGTAATAAAATTTTCACGTGATCCTCCTTCATAAAAACATCGGACAACAACAAACCTCCTGAAGCAGAAGAAGATTTAGGCAACAATTCGGAAATGCGAAATGCACCGAAAAAACAAAGGCAAAAGGAAACTTGCAGAAGCATGGATTCATAATCCGAAAAACAAATGACAGAGGACGCCACCAAGAGACGTTTCAAAATGATCGAAGTAATAGGAACTCTATCATCAACTCGGAAGTGCAACTTGCGATATCCTTTAAGAGCCTGAACGACTGAAAAATAATGAGTGCAAGGAGGCCACCCTCTCATCTTATTAAAAAAGGAAACGCCTGCCAATATTTTAACGATATGAGAATATGAATAAGAATGAAGCATCATAAATTCAACAAAGGCTAAAACCAAGACTTCAGAAAATTGATTCACATCGATGACTTTAGAATTTAAAAAGGAACACCAAAGTGACCACGCGGCGTTGTATTGCGCCCGCGTGGAAGGTGCCAAAGAATTGGAAATGGACGAAACTACGGAGGGCAAACCACTGACCACAACGCTTCCGGGCAAGGACAACCAATTGGATCCGCTTCGGGTACCAAACTGTGAAATCGATCGAGCTGAAAACGTGACAAAGAATCAGCAATTAAATTAATATTACCTGGAATATACTTGACCTTAACCCATAAATTATATTTCAAACAACAAAAAACTAACTTCCTCAAAACTGCCAACACTGGTAAAGATTTAGATGTCAAACAATTTACTGCATATTCAACGCCCTTGTTATCAGAGTGAAAGAGAATGCGACAATTCCTAAGTCGATCGCCCCAAAGATCAAGGGCCACCAAAATAGGAAAAATTTCAAGCAAAACTATATTTTTGGTAAGACCCTGCTCGACCCAAGAAGTAGGCCAAAAAGCCATAGACCAGTGACCCTGCCAAAATGCGCCGTAACCAATCGACCCAGCCGCATCAGTATATAGCGAAATAGCTGAAGAGTCACAAAACGGGGCTTGCCAAATTGAACAACCATTATAGGTAGATAAAAATTGATCCCAGACCAATAGATCCGAGATCAGCTCAGAGGAGAGACGAACAAAATGAAATGGCGACTTATAATCCGCTAAGACTTTGTAGAGCCTTTTAGAAAAAACACGACCCATAGGAATTATGCGAGTGGCGAAGGCAAGCATTCCCAACAGAGATTGCAACGTTTTTACTGTGACCTTTCGTTTAGATACAACCAAGGAAACTAACTGACGCAACTTAACAAGTTTTTCAGAAGGGAGGCGACATTCCATCAAAGAAGTATCAATAGTAATCCCCAAAAATTCCAGACAGGTAGTGGGCCACACAGTCTTTTCCATCGCCAGGGGAATACCAAAACGTGCACATAAAACACGGAATTCACTAAACAAATAAAAACAATGCAAAGAATCAGCGGGACCAAAAAATAAAAAATCGTCCAAGTAATGAATAATATTAGTGGAATTAGCTTGAAACGAAACCGCCCATTCAAGGAAAGAAGCAAAAGCTTCAAAATATTTACAAGACAATGAACAACCCATTGGAAGACTTTTATCGAAATAAAACGCACCCTCAAAGCAAAAACCCAAGGAGCTGTATGCAGAGCGATGAATAGGCAGTAAACGAAAAGCTGACTTGATGTCCGCCTTTGCTAGCAAAGCGGATTGACCAAACAGACGAATCCTAGAAACCGCATCGTCAAATGAAGAATACGTAACAGAACTATCAAGAGGATCGATACTATCATTCAACGAAGCACCCAGAGGGTACGAAAGATGATGTATCAAACGAAAACTACCCTTATCTTTTTTATGTATTAAACCAAGAGGGGACACTCTAAAATTCGTAAAAGGTGGGGAAGAAAACGGCCCTGCCACACGGCCTTCGCGGACTTCTTTACTTATTTTTTCCGCAACTACCCCATGAAAACGCTTGACAGAAGGAAGATTCTCATGACAGATGCAACCTGAGCCGTCAAAAATTGGCAATCGAAAACCGTGAGAAAAACCATTAATTATGAGATCCGCTGTCAGACGATCTGGCCAAATTTGCAGAAATGGCAACATTTCGACTAGCTTCACTGGAGTTGCCGCCAGTACGAAAATTATCCCGTACATTAGATGGGACATTACTAGCCGATTTTTTAAAACAACGAAAAGACGGGTGATTACCAGAACATATGGCACATTCGTGTTTGTAACGGCAAGAATTAGGCCATTTACATTGTCCTTCATTAAATCCGAAACAGAGACCTTTCCTGAAAGGAGCCGGTTGCAAAGATGGAGAAGGAAGCAATTGTTTCTTAGGAATCAAGAGATTGAGCCACAAACCAACATCCTTGGAACCCCATTTCAAATTTTTATGGATTGCCAACTTTTGACGGAACGATTCATCATAATAGAACCATGCAAGACCAGAAAATTTTTTAAAAGCTTCAAGAATAATCTCAACATGTTGAAACATTCCACAACACAATTCAGGGTGTTTTTCACCCATAACGCTCGCAAAAATGCAAAAGGCTTGAAGCCAGTTATTAAAAGAACGAGGAGCCGATTTGCGTCTGTCATCTTCAGATTCTTTCTTTTCTAAACGGTTCTCTTTAAAAGAAGGGAGAAGGGAAAGAATATCAACATAATCACCTTTCCAGATTTTCTCTTTAACAGTTGCTGACAAATGAAAACCAAGAGGTGACAACTCGCAAACCAATGCTTCTTTAAAGCAACTCTCGGGGATTGAAGGAAACGATAACTGAGTAACAGCCGGCGCAGAAAACGCCGAAGGCAAAACTTCTGAACGCATAACATTTGAAATAGGTGGAGCAACATCCTTCCAAGCTTGCAACAATGGAGAGTCAGAATTAACCGATAAATTGTTAATGCAACGCTTGAAATAATCCGTAAAGGAATTAAACGAAGACAACAACGAACGTAATTGTTCAGACTCACCTCTATCCCCAGGCTGTACACCAGTCTGAGAAGATGCAGTCGTCAAAGACGAAACTTGTGCAGAACTTCCTGGCTGTACATCAGCAAGCGATGCAGAATTTGCTAATAAGTTATGCGATTCTGTAACAGAAGGAGTGGAATGAGAAACAGCAGATAAAGTATCAGGTAAGGGTAAAGAAACAGAATGCAATACATTGCAAAATGAAGGAGATGGAACATCATGCACAGAAATATTCGGCAAAGGTGTAGTACCAATCAAATTAGCAGACGGCAATAAATCACCTTTATCAGCGAATGAATTATTAGTAAGCTGAACAGCTGACGAAATAACATTTTCCATCCCTTCAGCAACCTGCTCATTTACTCTCAAAGAATGCATAGAAAAATCATTATTAAAAGATGAATTACAATGAAATTGAGAGCTATTACTATTACCCTTAAGCTTTGCTTTTTTCTTCACAGGCTGGCACCTGGATTCGATCCAGCGAACCGGCCTCTGTCTATTCCTCTGTGGACGTCCAGTGGCAACTGCGCATGCTCCAGCATCGCCTTCCGAAGTCTGCCTAGCAACAGATGACGCTGCCGTGGAGGAGGCACTCATTTGCAGAGGAACCAAGCCAACATCTGAGTTTCCGGAGGGGAGAATTATCTGATGCACAGGAGGAGGAGCCATAGGAGGAAGGGGCTGTGAAGGAAGAGAGGACAGCTGAGCCACTGTATCTTCCGCAATTGAAACAGATGGCGGCGGAACGACGGAGGGGAGAGCGGAGGAAGCAGGAGAAAGGCCCTGAATTATGGCACGAAAGGGAGGAGGCAAAGCTGGAGAAGAAGCTGGAGACTGGCCTGAGGATAAGCAGAATCGCATCCAAGCATCGCCGTCCGGAGCAGAGGCCCTCTCAATCAGCTGACGCAGCAGAGAATCCATTGCAGGTAAGAGAGCAGCGCAGGGGTGCCTTTTTCTTCTGCTGCAACCGTCGTTCTGAAGAAATTCGTTGGTCGTTTTCCTTTTATAACCTTCTGTTTATTTTCATAGGTTCGTTGGGTCACCTGATGTAACTGTAGAATATTCTGGAGGATTGATCAGGTGACCAGGTAAGTAACCAATTAATTACTGTTAAAAAATCTAACTGAAATTCCCTTGTCCCTATTCCCATATGTAGGGGGCGCTAGTATGCTCCCCCTACTCTCATGACAGCCACTGTACTAATGACACTGTGTCAGGGAACATTTCAAAGAAAAATTATCCAGTATGGCCGTGCTAATTTGCGTATGTGCATTAGCGAGGGGCACACAGTGTTGAATATTCATGCTCGATAGCGCATCAGCGCACACAAAGCGCGATCATTGCCAGCACCCACTGGCCTGGACAGCAGCTCCTCTCACAAATTGCTGGATTATTGTCAGCCTTTCAGCCTGTGTCTTGTGCTTCTGCTTGATTACCTGTTATCAACCCGGCTCACCCCTGACCTGTTCTGGCTTCTCTCCTGGCTCTGACCTGGGCTTGCTCCAGGGACCTGCTTCTTTATTCCTAAATGACATCCTATGTTTGACCCTAGCTTGAACCTGACCACGCTTCTGCCTCTTCTGATTTGACAGCACCTCTAGAGAACCTTGTGCTGTGACTACTTCTCTGCTCTTGGGTGTTCTCCTATCCGGAACAATCAGGCAGCTTCATCTATAGGCAACCCGTGCATCTTTGAACATTACACCCTCTGTCACCACCTTCAGGGGTACTCGGCACTCAGCTACAAGGACATCCCTCTCGTCACTTCAGCCTCCAGTCAGGTATCTGACACACTGGCTGGGAAGGGGTTACACATCGAGGACAACCAAAAGGTTAAATGTGTGCATAGCCAGTGTTTATATGTACTTTGTGTGGGTTACATAGCCTTGACAAGCAGTATATCTGCAGCCTCTGCAGAGCAATTCACCCTCAAAACTCACAGCAGAAGCAGTGAAGTCCTCCAAGTCATTTTCTCAGCAGTCCTGCGCACTCTGCTCTTCCTTCCAGCAGTGACTCACTAACCTTCCAACTATAGGCTTGCACACAGGGTGTGCCTGAACAGACCCTAATCACCCCCTGCATGCAGATGCCCTCTGCTGCCTGGGGCCCCCTCCCGCAGCACTGCCAGCTTCCCTTCTGTCCTGCCAGCTGCTGCTGTGGGCACACACAGATGATGTTTCAGATCGAGTGAGGGAAGGGGTGATGTCATTTACCGGCCCCTTCCTTTTCTGAATGAACACAGTGAGTAATTGGTACCATGTATTTTAGCTTTGGGGTGCACAGTGTGAAGGGAGTCACTTTGGGTGGGGGGGCTTGTGGAACCCAGCTTACTTTAGAGAGCTCTGGAAACTTCTTGTCCAGCTCCCCCACCCCCTCCTATGTGTAAGTAATCCTATGTCTATTAGGGGCACAGGGTGACCGAGAGCCCCAGTCTGATCTGCACTAATTAGGCTCACCATACAACCACACCGGACTCAGCATTTCCTTTTACCCCTGTTATCCAGGGTTCTATATATGTGGTTTGTGTTGAAGGATGGAAGGGGCTCTTTCACTTGGGACATATTATTTTTGAACAATACCCCTCAAGAATATATGAAGATAAAGTCCACCTTTCGTCAGAGACCATTGCTAGTTGGTTTGAGGTGGGGCGGGGGTTGCTATGTGTTTCTTAAGTGCCTGTATCCCATTCTTCTATTGTTTGTGTCTGCCTTGGGAGCAACCTATTATGGGATGTATATATCTATGTGGATTAGCTGTGAGGGGCGGGGGAGGTTTCTCCAGCAGCCCCTCCCAAAGATGGTCTACTATTGAAAAGTTAAATACATCTGCGTCATGCTACTGGTGGAGGTAAAGTTTACCCTGCCCTGTGTCATTATGCAAAGAAGGGGGATTGTTCCCTGAGTGTATATCTCTGTGTGCCTCTGTTCAAATAAACAGTTCAAGTTCCAGCTTTGCAGCCAAACGGGTCCTGCCTAGTTCTTGGTTGTAAAATGTGGCTATAATATCTGATATCTATATTCAGACTGGAGGAAATGGTATATGACGGAAGCACTCACGTGGAGTGCGGGGAAGCAATTCTGTTATACACAGATCAGTTTGTCTGGATGTGGGGAGAACAGTGAGCTGAGAGAAAGCCAGTTTATTGCTTCTGCTGTGAACTTGAATTGCTACAAAAGCTAGAGAGGTCAGTGACTTGTTTTAAAACTCATTTAGAAGAATATGTTAATGCATGAATGTCCATGCCTGGAAACAGATTCACTTTAAACTTTTCCCTTTGGCCAATGTAAATATTATATATTAAAAGTTTGTTTATCTTCTTTCTGGAGGCTGCTGACTTTCTTGTTGGACAATAGTTGGAGGATCTCTCCATCACTGCTGATCTTGTTTTCAGGTCTCCAACACAAAGATAGATGTCACATTGCAATCATTCACAAGGACCCCTGAAACTTAACTTTGGTGTAACATACATCTAGAGGTATCTCTATTAGTAACTATATATACCTGGGTATATGCGCACAATTCCACTCAGACGCTTGGGGGACCCTTTGCTGATAATACCTGTTTGTATATTGGATTTATGTACAACCCCAATTCCAATAAAGTCTTGATTCTGTATAAAATCTACATAAAAAACAAAATTCAATGATTTGCGAATCTAATAAACGCATGTTTCATTCACAATAGAAATCATATCAATTGTTTAAACTAAGAAAATGTACCATTTTAAGAAAAAAATAGGGTAATTTTAAAGTTGATGGTAGCAGTTCAGAAATTTATATCTCCATCTAAAATTGCAAAGACTTTCAATATATCATCATCTACAGTGCATAATATCACCAAAAGATTTAGAGAATCTGGGGAAATCTCTGTGCACAAGGAACAAGGCTGAAATGGAATATTGCATGCTCCTGATCTTTGGGTCCTCTGGCAGCATTGCACTAAAAACAGGCATGGGCTCAGGAATACTTCCAAAAATCACTGTCTGTGAACACAGTTTGCCATGCCATCCAAAAATGCAAGTTAAAGTGCTATCATGCAAAGAAACCATATCTGAGCATGATCCAGAAACCACACCATCTTCTCTGGGTAAAAGCTCATTTAAAATGGTCTACTGCAAAGTGGAAAACTGTTCTGACATCAGGCGAATCGAAATTTGACATTCTTTTTGTCAGCAATGGGTGATGTGTCCTCTGGACTAAAAAGGAGAGGGACCTTCTGGCTTGTTACCAGTGCTCAATTCAAAATCCTGCATCTCTGATGGTATGTGGGTGCATTAGGAATGGGCAGCTTACACTTCTGGAAAGACACCATCAATGCCTAAAGATATATTCAGGTTTTAGAGCAGTATATGCTGACATTCAGACAATATTTTTTTTTATATTTCAGGAGGACAATGCTTAATCACATACTGCCTCTATGACAACAGCATGGCTTCATAGCAGCAGAGTCCGGGTGCTTAACTGGCCTGCCTGCAGTTCAGACCTTTACTTTGCAACTGAAAATATTTGGCACATCTTGAAATCACAAATATGAAAAAGAAGACCCACTACTGTTGAACAGTAAAGCCCCATACACACTATCAGATTATCTGCTGAGTTTTTCCTTCAGATTTACCAAAACCATGTAGTAGAAGGGCCTGCCTGATTGCATACACATTGAAACTCCTAAGGTTTGTCCTCATATTATATGGTTTTGGTAAATCTGAAGGAAAAACTCAGCAGAAAATCTGATAGTGTGTATGGGGCTTTAGAATCCTATATCAGGCATGAATGGGACAACGTTCCTCTCCCAGAACTTTGACAACTGTTCTCCACAGTTCCCAGACATTTAGAGAATGTTGTTAAAAAAATAGGGGATGCTGCACTGTGGTAAATATGGCCTTGTCCCAACTTTTTTGAGGCGTGTTGCTGCCCTGGGCACTATAGTATCATGTGAGGTGGGGTCACCTCTAGGCGATTGGGGAGGATGGGGATTTGTATTGAGAAGGGGAATGTAGGGAGTGACAGCAGGTAAGAACAGTTCTAGGAGGCAAATTTAGGGAGGTGTGCCAGGAGTGGTGATTTGGGGTGGTTTGTGTTTGAAGGGGGATGGGGAAGAAGATTTGTGTTAGGAGGGGGGATTTGGGGGTTTGTGCTATAACAGTAATATGGTTTAGGGGAAATATTTTTTGGGGGGTAGGGATTATTTGGGGGGTATTTGTGCTAAGAGGGGACATTTGTGGGGGTGGATATGTGCTAGGATGGGGAATTGGGAAATTAGTGCTGGAAAGGGGGATTTGGAGTGGGGGGGTTGTGCTTGGAGGGGGGGGGGGGTTAGGGGTAGAGGATTTGTGCTAAGATGAGGAATGTTTTTTTTTGTTGGGGGAGGGGGTATTTGTGCTGGGAGCATATGGGGAGAGAGAAGATTTGAGCTGGGGGGGCAAAATTAGTCCCGGTAGGAGGGATTTCAACAGGGTGAATTTAGGTTTAGAGGGTATTAGGTTTAGAGGGAATTTAGGTTTAGAGACACATGGATTCCAATCAGGGTTTTTTTTTTTTTAGAAGCATGTGATTAGAGCAAGAGGCTCTAATAGGCTTCAAGAAAGGGTGGTCTTGGGGCACAGAGCACTACACCCTGAGCCCACCCAGTTGTGTGACACTATCAAATGAATATTCACTAATTGAATTGACACACTGATTCTCCTCCCAGCCAATTAGGAAGTGGGGCGTGAGACCCGTTTCCCGATTGCCCCAAAGGAGAAGCATTCCAATTAGTCTAGGAGGAGAAGGGAGGAGACGCTGTGATACCGAGGAGGAGAAGCAAGGGGAAGCTGTCGGGCTGGGAACCCTCTGACCGACCAGGTGACCCGATCGGGGGGTGTGTCTGTGCGTGCACTCTTTGCCCCCCCCCCCCCCAAATATACCACCAGCCGCCACTGAGCCTAGGTGAGGTTTTCCTGTCCTGCAATACAATCTGGAAGCTATTTCATTATTCTGCAATGCTTATGTCAGAACGTTTCCCATCGTGCAGTACAAGCATGGAAAGTGCAGTCAACATCGTGCTAAACTCTTTAAAGCAACATACATGATTTGAATTATTTTCCTGTATTGCAATCAAAGTCTTTGCTTATTTTTTTATGTAAAATAGAAATGCAATATTGACTCTAATATATCCAAGCAAGCTCTAGGATATGCTTTGTTGTTTGATGTAAGTGCATTTTTGCCATTACACAAACTTACTGCACTCTCAAAGCAATCCTACTTTTTAAAATAATAAAACTAACATTTTACTAAATACAGTTATATCTTGAATAGAACAGGGACAGGACTGTCATTTGCAGTGATGTCTGGAATGGCATTCATGAATTAATTCAATTTAATGCATTTATTGTCATAGTCCAACAAAGCATGTACAGTTGTCTCTCACTCCTGACTCACTCATTATGATGATGCTTGACAAAACCAATCAACCTAATGTAACTACCTACTACATGTTGTCATTTAGCCATGAACGCTTTTTCTTATTACTTTATTAATTAGCAAAGTACAGTAATTGATAACTACATTAGATGAGTACATATATCACAGTAGAAAAACCCAAATTTGTTGCGCTGGGAGCATATGGTATCTAAAATTATAGTATTAAACAGCTTGGACAAAACATAAACAGATATATGGAAATTGGTGAATCGCTTAAAAAAATTCAACATGAACCCCAAATATATTGCTGGCACAGATAAACTGACACAAATATGTGAATATAATCCACTCTAAAAAGTCCAAAATAAGCCAAAGGGATGAGTCTTGAGGTATCAGATAAGTGAAGAGACCGCCACCGTCACCCAAACACACTGCCTCTTACCCTTAGGTAGATGATAACACTCCTTCATAGTCTCATTATCTGGTTAAGAGAGAAAAAGAGACCCCTCATAGTGCAGACATCCAAACAGTAGTTTTGTTGATAAAAGGCTAAAACATTTTACACTCACATTTCAGCAGGTTAGTGTAAACATTGTAGGAAACGTCCAGCGTTCTCAACTCACAAAATGGCCACGTCCCAGCATGCAAGTCGCATCACACGTCTCCAACTCCTCCTATGCGTTTAGTCATCGGTGACATTGTCAGGGCATGGCTTGATGTGAGCTATGCTATATATATATATATATATATATATATATATATAGGGGACAGTTTATTGGTGGGTGGACATTACCTGCATTCCAACAACAGGAAGCAGGAAGCAATAGATTGGGAATAGGCAATTAGCTGACCTCCAGCTGTTGCAGAACTACAAATCCCATGAGGCATAGCAAGACTCTGACAGCCGCAAGAATGACACCCAGAGGCAGAGGCATGATGGGACTTGTAGTTTTGCAACAGCTGGAGGTCCACTAATTGCAGATCCGTGCAATAGATGATCTACTGTGTTCCAACAACAGGAAACAGGAAATACCCTGCAATCCATTGACAGGAAGCATCATTACGATGTGCAAAAAACTTTACACTTCACACTCAGTAAGAAACATTGGGTAATCAAACAAACATAGAATGGCACTCATTGGTCAACATTCCAATTATGCTTGACTAAAAAACAATGATCAATCCAATAGTGTTTTATAATGAGTCTTAAGCAACCAAACCAGGACACAGCACCATCTTGTGGTACAAGAATATATTAACAAAATCAAACTATTAATAACTATTCAACATTTAGCCCACAATTCCATACATATTGCAAAGACATTAATACAATATTAAATTAAAAATATTGTCAAGGAGGAGATAATGAGGTAAAAAAAAAAAAAAACTAATTAGCTATTATAGATGAATCTATTAATGTCCCATTCTATATTCATTGTGGGGCATAGCACCTAACCTGATATATCTAGACGCGATACCTCTCTTACCACATTGCTGCCTCTCCGGTTACTAGTGAATCTGTCAATACCTAAAAACACAGTACCTCTAGGATCTTGATTATGACACAGCTAAAAAAATAAAAATAGTGCCTGTGTAGCACCTGAAAAAACCGGCCCCTTTCACTCCAGTGTGAAAGCCCGAGTGGTGCGCTAGCAGGATGGTGAAAAAAGTCCTGCTAGCTGCATCTTTGGAGCAGTGAAGGAGCAGTATATTCACTGCTCCTAAACCACTCTCACCCGTTGAAATCAATGGGGCAGCGTGGCTATACCGCCGGTTTGCGTGCGGTTTTAACCCTTTTCCGCATACTGCCACTAAAGCGACAGTAAAAAGCGCGGCTAAAAATAGCGCCGCTTTACCACTGACGTCCACACAGCCCCGGTGTGAAAGAGGCCTTAAAGGAAGATCACAGTACCCCCCGGTACAGCGGGACTTTTAAGGCAGACCATATATGAGTAAAAAAATTTACAAATTTATTCGCAAAAACAATACAAACGTTTACAAAAAAGTATAAAAATCCATACATATAACAATGTGTGGATACATACACAAATACAATATAGTCTATACACAAGAAAAGTTGTATGTGGTCTAACTCCACAGCGCCTGACATGTTTCAGGAAAACATTCCCTTCTTCAGAGGCATATCTATAGGAAAACAAACAGCTGTAGTCTGAAAAGAGATCAAAACAGGGGAAATTCATTTAACAAGCATGTTCAACAATGTAAGATTCACATGACTATAATCATGTCCATCCAGGGTACATACCATGTATTTATATATGAGCAAAAATAGTGAGAATATGTCTCCCACCAAAGGTTAAATATCTGTGTATATATATATATGAAATATATGTCAAAAGTGACATATGACCAAAAGTGCCAGAGACCCAAAGATGGCCCACACCGAACCCACACAGAGGTCTAAAAAAAAGAACAAATAAAAAACAAAACAAAATAGTACTCATAATCAAATGAGCCAAACAATGAAAACAACACACATTAGTTAGTCCTGACTATAAGAATCTTATTGTAATTGCAAAATCTCAAAACATTAAGGGATAATTAATATCCAGAAAAAAAATATGTGTATGTATCCACGCATTGTTATATGTATCTATTTTTATACTATTTTGTAAACTTTTGTATTGTTTTTGTGAATAAATTTGTATTTTTTTTTACTCATATACGGTCTGCCTTAAAAGTCCCGCTGTACCGGGGGGTACCATGATCTTCCTTTAAGGGAATCTCTCCATTCATGTCTTTTGGGATGTTGGCAACAACAACATTAGAGAACTTGATGTTCTCCTTTATAGTTCATTCCTTACACAATTTATATTGGCCACATGTTCACTTAATCGCACATGCAACATCCGACTAATATATTGAGGCCCGCATGGGCACCAGACAACATACACAACATTTCTAGATGTACAGGCAATAACGGGTTTAATGGGAAACTCCTCACTGGTGGTGGAGCAGGACTGGAAGACTCTGTCCGTTTATGTAAAGTTTCTTCTGAGGTTCAATAATATTGGGTGCTACCTGCAGCCTTAGTGGAGGGACCCCTCTAAACATGAGGTTTCTCAGGGAGATGAGGCACCAGAATTTGATCATTACGAAGTACACCCCAGTGCTTGCTCATAATTTTCTTAACAGAAAATTGTTGGTTGGAATAGGTGGTGAACAGAGCAAATTTAAAAAAGTCATCCTGGTCCCTAATCCTAGGGACAAGCAGATCATCTCTGATCCTTTCATTAGCACTTTGGATAGCATCATCCAATTCTGGTAACTGGTAGCCCTTCTCAAGAAATTTCACTTTGAGAGTTGAGGCCTCCCGGAGAAAATCACTGCTATTGGTGCAATTTCTGTTGACTCTTGGGCACCGACCTCAACCAAGCTGCATTATGAAGCTGACCATACATTTGTTCCCACCTCAATGGTTTTGGTGGACTATCTCGGTACTGATAAACAACAACGTGGTTAATATATAAAAAACATTATTTATTACATATAAAAATGACATACAGAATTATTTTTAAAAGCAAAATTGAAATAAGCAATAAACAAACACTCAGAGTTCCCCCAAGAGATATCTGTTGATGAGGTGTGTCTCAAAGATTTTCCTCTACTAGTTTTGCGGTACGTACACCACTTCTTCCTTCTTCAGGAGGAATAATCTATAAGACAGATAATTGGATAAAGCATAGATCAAATAAATTATATTTGAAAAACGTATACAATTATGGTTCAGCAAAAAAATAGAAAACAAGTTGCTCATCGGGTCAATGGCCAGGTGTGGAACCACGCGGAAAACTGTGTTTGCTTTATCCAGTTATCTGTCTTATAGATTATTCTTCCTGAAGAAACGGTGTGTGTACTGTGAAACTAGTAGAGGAAAGGTGTCAGACCCACGTACCTGACAGGTGAGCCCGAAATAGCAGGGGAAGGTCTCCCTTACGGGTCTGGTTCACGGCCCCTGATAGGATGGACAGGAGGCACGGGAGTGGGTATGAGAGCCTGGTGGGTTAGATGCTGAAGGAGGGATCCGACGGCAGGGTTCAGACAGGTAGACAGACTCTCACAGCTGGATGCAGGAGCAGATGCAAGCAGAAGGTGGTGAGCAGGTCCAGCCACAGGCACAGATGACAGCAGGCAGAAAAGGGATAAGCAAGTTCGAGTCCGGGTCACAAGCAGGGTTGGCAACAGGCGGGCAGCGTGGTACAAAGAGCAGGCAGATGCGAGGTCAGAGACAGGCCAAGGTCAAAGGCAGGCAGCAGACAGGAAAATCCAAGGGACGAGCCGGGTAAACAGAGGTTCAGGAACACAAGCAAAGTCACAGGTAACAGGGCACAGGAAGCTGCAGATTGGACAGCACCGAGCACACCACGGGGGAACACTTAAGTAGGCCGATTGGCGCCAACGCGCACCGACGCGCGCGCACCCGCGCGCCCGCACAGCCGCACGCCCAGCAGCTCCAGTGCGCACCAGCACACACCGACGCCCCGCAGCGCGCCCAGTGACACGTCCACTACGGGCAACTCTCTGACAAAAGGTCAATCTTTAAGACACACTCTCTTGGGGGAACCCTGAGTATTTATTGATTATTTAAATTTTGCTTTTAAAATAAATTCTGTATGTCATTTTTATATGTAATAAATAATGTTTTTTATATAATAACCACGTTGTTGTTGATCAGTACCGAGATAGTCCACCATAACCATTGGGATGGGAACAAATGTATGGTCAGCTTCAGCAACTGCCCGACTTCCCCACCCTCCCCCTTTTCTCAATATATTAATTTGGATGATGGTACTTTGTTATGTCTAGCTAACCGCTTCAGCCCCTGGAAGATTTTACCCCTTTCCTGACCAGAGCACTTTTTGCAATTCGACACTGTGTCGCTTTAACTGACAATTGTGCGGTCGTGCGACGTTGCACCCAAACAAAATCAACGTCCTTTTTTCCCACAAAAGGAGCTTTCTTTTGGTGGAATTTACTAACTTCTGTGGTTTTTACTTTTTGTGCTATAAACAAAAAAGAGTGACCATTTTGAAAAAAAATCTATATTTCTTACTTTTTGCTATAATAAATATCCCCCAAAAATATATAAAAAAAGTTTTTTTCCTCAGTTTAGGCCGATATGTACTATTTTTCTACATATTTTTGGTAACAAAAATCGCAATAAGTGTATATTGATTGGTTTTGCAAAAGTTATAGCGTCTACAAAATAGGGGATATTTTTATGCCATTTTTATTATTATTATAAGCGAGCTGCGATTTTTATTGGGACTGCGACATTATGTCGGACACATCAGACACTTTTGACACATTTTTGGGACCATTGGCATTTATACAGTGATCAGTGCTATAAAAATGCACTGATTACTGTAAAAATATCTCTGGCAGGGAAAGAGTTAACCACTAGGGGGTGATCAAGTGGTTAATTGTGTTCCCTCTCTGTGTTCTAACTGAAGGGGAGGGGAATGTCTATGGGAAATGAAAGATCAGTGTTCATACTTTGATCAGTCTCTTTTCCCCTCAGAGAACCGGAAACTGTGTGTTTACGCGCACAGATCCTGGTTGTCGGTGTTTAACCAGTGATTGCGGTAGCCTGGCAGTGATCGCGGGAGCCAGGCGGGCACTCGCATCGGCTCCGGGGGCAAGTGGTTCATAGTGGAAACAGGTCGAAGCGATATTACATAACGTTGTTTCACCCCGCCATGCCATTCTGCTGCAGTAAAACTGCGGTGGCTGGTCGGCAAGTGGTTAGACCTTATTAAGACCTTATGAAGTGAGGCCATACTCAAAATGATATAAAGCTGCATGATGATAACTGTTGGTGTTAATCAAACCCTTTCTGTTGGTTTCTTTGAAGTATGTGGATGTAGAGATATCACCTTCCATAATGTGATGTTTAAATCCAAAAAATAGATTTCGTTTTATAGTTTTAAGGCTATACCTTTATCATTGCCATTCAATTCAACTATATACAGGTCGAGCGATTCAAAGTCACCATCCGAAAGGAGGAGGATGTTGTCTATATACCTTTTCCAGAGAATCAACTCCAGTCTAGGCTTCTGATAGATTACATCCTCCTCCCACTTGGCCATAAAGAGGTTGGCCATGTTCGGGGCAAACTTGGCCCCCATGGCCACACCTCTATTCTGTAAATAATAAATGCCTCCGAACCAGAAATAATTGTGGCCCATTGCATAATCCAAGAGCCTTAATAAAAATTCTCTCTGGACTCCCAACAGGTCACTTGAGCTCAGAAAATAATCCACTACCTCATGGCCGTGTTGATGTGAGATGATAGTGTAAAGAGACGATACGTGTGCCATAACTTTCCTTCCATTTAACAGTTTTTAGGGTATTTATAGCCTGAATGGAATCTCTTAGAAAAGATGGAGTATGAGCAACCAAGGGCTGTAAAAAGTGGTCTATATATATATGCCGACTCTAGAGGTGATTGAGTCAATACCACTCACAATGGGACTCCTAGGAGGGTGCACTGGATCCTTGTGGACCTTTGGCAGGTATTAGATCACAGGCACCCTTGGAGCCACAGGGATCAAAAACAGCGTTTCTTTTTTACAAACCAAATTTCTGTTAAAACCTTCATCAACCAAGCTCACTAATTCTTTCTTAAATTTGATGGTGGGATTTCCCTTTTAATGGGATATAAGTCTCCTCGACGGATAATAATCTAAGCATCTCTGTCTGGTAGGATGCCCTATCTAAGATCACAATTCCTCTACTCTTATCAGCGGGTCGTACCACAATATCATTCCGTGTTTTTAGACAGTCAAGTCTTTTCCTGAACATATAATCATTTCTACAATTTCTAATGCGTAATTGTTCTAAATCATTGCTCACCAAATCCCTAAAAACCTTAAGGGATGGGACAAGGTTCCCTGGTGGGTTGAACAAAGTTGCATTAGACAACAAGGTATTTAACCTCAGTGGATGCCATCCTAGTAGACCTAAAGGGGTTAGTGATCATATACCTTTTGATATTAATCTTTTTTGATATTAATCTTTATCCACCTCTATGGAGGTAGATAAAGGTTTGAAATTTATTTAGTGGTCTAGAAGGGGTGAATTTGAGGCCATGATTCAGCACATGTTTTTCTTCTACTAAAATCATGGCTGTACTCAAATAAAAGAGGCCGGCGTATTTCATGTTGTCCAGTGCCCATGTGGACTACAATATATTGGTCACACGATACGGATGTTGCATGTGCGATTAAGTGAACATGTGGGCAATATAAAAAAGGGGTTTCGGAAGCACAGTATATGCAAACTTTATGACCTGTGTCATAATCGAGATCCTAGAGATACTATGTTTTTAGGTATTGACAGATTCACTAGTAACTGGAGAGGCAGTAATGTGGTAAGAGAGGCATCACGTCTAGAAACTAAGTGGATATATCAGGTTAGGTGCTATTTCCCACATGGTATGAACATAGAGTGGGACATTAATTCATTCATCAATAATAGCTAATTTGTTTGTTTTGTTTTACCTTATTGGCTCCTCCTTGACAATATGTTTAATTTAATGTTAAAATTAATGTCTTTGCAATATGTATGGTATTGTGTAATAAATGCTGAATAGTTATTAATAGTTTGATTTTTTTAATATATTTTTGTAGCACAAGATGGCGCTGCATCCTGATTTGGTTGCTTAATACTCATTATAAATCACTATTGGATTGACCATTGGTTTTTAGTCAAGCATAGTTGGAATGTTGACCAATGAGTGGCGTTCTATATTTGTTTGATTACTCTACTCAATGTTTCTTTCTGAGGGTGAAGTGAAAAGTTTTTTGCACATCGTAAAGATGCTTCCTGTCAATGGATTGCATAGTATTTCCTATTTCCTGTCGTTGGAACACAATAGATCATCAATTGCTTCCTGCTTTCTGTTCTTGGAATGCATGTTATACCTGCCCACCAATAAGCCGCCCCATAGTGCATGTAAAACCACGCCCCTGATGACATCACTGATGACAAAACGCATTGGAGCAGTTGGAGACGTGTGACGCAACTTGCATGCCGGGACGCAGCAGCCATTTAGTTGGGTTGGAAGCACTGGACATTTCCTACAATGAATACACTAAGCTACTGAAATGTGAGTATAAAACTTTTTAGCCTTTTATCAATAAAATTACTGTTTGGATGTTTGCACTATGAGGGGTTTTTCTTTTTCTTTCTTAACTGGGTATTGAGACTGTGAAGGAGTTACAGAGTCATCCCTGTATGGTTGAGGAGTTGCCATTGATTTATATTTATGCTTGCTATCATCTACCTAAGGGTAAGCAGCAGTGTGTTTGGGTGACAGTGGCGGTCTCTTCACTTATCTGATACCTCAAAACACATCCCTTTGGCTTATTTTGGACTTTTTAGAGTGGATTATATTCACGTTTGTGCCAGTTTAGTCTGTGCCAGCAATATATTTGGGGTTCATGTTGGACTTTTTTAAGAGCTTCACCAATTTCTATACATATATCACTGTACCTGTGCGTATTTTCCATTCTGCAGCCAAAAAAATGTTTTTGTATACATTGATTTCAACTGGATTAAATAAGGTCACAGATGAAATATCCCTACTATTGTATCACGACTAGATGGGGTAACAAGTTAACATTTTTAGCTAAAATTGCAGTATTTCCATTTTGTATACTGAAACCAACTTAGACTAGAAGACATTTCTAAAGTAGTATGATTTTATGTATAATTGTTTGGGTTTATAGTGTATACATTTCATTTTCAATGTTAGAATAAGAAAGAGTTTTTTTCTAATAATTCTCTAAGCATTACCCACCCGTCTCAGCTAGTTATTTATCACTAATATGCTGCCATGGATGCACCAGGGAAACGCAAAATAGTTTCATACTTACTGTAATTTTCCTTTCTTGATGCATATCCATGGCAGCATATGCACCCTCCCCCGGTATTCTATATTATGGAGAATGATGGGGGAGTCCTTAACCCTTTCTTTTATCATATTCACTGTCCTGAGGGCAGAGCTTATCACTAGTATGCTGCCATGGATATGCACCAGGAAAGGAAAATTATGATAAATATTGTAATTGAAATTTGTAAGTTCTGTATATAATTGTGTTCTATTTTGTATGTATTGCACACTGCCCTCACTGTGCACATGGCACTAATAATGTTTTCAGTACATGTTCTTTTGAGTCTTGATTAGAATTAGCCTGCCTATGTAATGCCCCTTGTTACCATAAACGTACAATTGTAATATTAATTTGATACCTACGTAATCATGTGTATAAAAACCTTTAACTGCATCATAATAAAGCAGAATAGGTATTTGGAAAGATGCTAAGCGTATCTTTTGTGCCTGTTCCCTACTGCAATAGTTATTATTAATTTGGAACCACTAATCAATATGAGGATAGGAGTTGCTTATCTATAAAATGACGGACTCAGGTGGCGAGCTTTGCCTAGGATGGGTTTTGCAGGTGATCCTGAGAATCCGAAATGAGGAGCTTGAGACGATCCGGAAATTTCTGATAATCAGCCGGCTGAGGTAAGCCTTTTGCTTACATTCGAGTTATCAGACTGATCGGTAGGGCATTTTTGGGACAAAGGGTACCTATTTTACTCCCCTTAACCCCCTGGCGGTATTCCCGAGTCTGGCTCGGGGTGAAAATTCAGTACCATTAGCTGTAACTCCGAGCTAAACTCAGGATCGCATCGCTGGATCCAGGATGAACTTATTTACCTTATCCCCTGTGTCCAGCGATGTCCCCCCGCACCGCGAGCGGCTCATCCTCCACTTGATGTATCACATCGCCGGGCTCCATTCCCTGCGAGCGTTGCGATGGACGGGGACGTAGAACGGCGCCAAATTCAAAAAGTAAAACACACACTATACATGCAGTATGATGTAATCTTACAGATTACATTGCTGTATGTAATTATTTCAGATCCCATTTGTCCCTAGTGGTCTGCCCAGTGCCCTGCATGCAGTTTTATAATATAAAAACTGTTTTTTCTGCCTGGAAACTGGAGATTGTCCATAGCAACCAAAACTGTCCCTTTATATCAAAAGAAGTTTTAGACCAGCTAGAAAACAACGATAATAAATTTGGATCACTCGCAGAATTGAGCGATAGCGATTTGAGGGGAGATCCATCATCAAATACTGAAAAGTAATGACAGTGACAATTCTGCAACTGAGCAAATATCTGTGTTTTTGATTTGATTACATTATTGCATAATTTTTATTATTATTATATTATTATTTGGTATAATTATTTATAGTTATTTATTATATTATAATTTATGATTTCATTTTTCAAACTTTATCATACCCAGGATGTCTGCTAGACTCTGGTTTGGACAGATTTAAGTGAGTTATTCCTAAGAATTACAGGACTACAATATAAAACACCAAATTTTCATGCAAAATAATGGTACCGTTTTCAGCACCTAAAATCTGAAATAATCATACCGCCAGGGAGGTTTATGGAACTGTATTGATTGGTGGTTATATGTTATGTTGTCACTGTCTACTGTCCATCGGAGTGTTATAGATAAGAAAGGGAAGAATAGTGCTGTTCACAGGTATATGTAGTACATCTGCTAGATAAAGTAGTTTAGAGGCAAGAGGGTATAGGCACACATAGAGAAGACTGTCCAGTCATTATGGGCATTAAATTAAGTAAGGGAATGAAGGGTAAGAGACCCTTAAAAATGCCCAGTGCAAGAGCAGCACTATATGAACCAAAGGTGCGGTTCCACCTATACTGAGCCCCAAGATTAATGGTTAAAGTGGACAGGGATCCACAATGGGTAACTGGGTTACCAAAGTCCACAGGAACTAAGAATCATGAAGACTAAACAGCTAGAGAAACAGCTATCTATGTGAGCAGGATGGATCAAGGGTGACAATTAACACTAGACAGAAAGGGACATTTTGATGTCAAGTTGTGGGATAAATTTGGGGTCAGGTACTACAACTAGAAAAGTCAAGAAACAGAGAAATGAGAGTTAAAACAGAATACTTTATATGTTGTCAGAAAGGGAAGATGGGATGAGCACTATGGCTGCCCGTCTGATCATATAAGGTGCAGTATGTGAAGTATGGTATTACAATACATTGGATGCAAAGGATATCAGAACAAAATAAGGAAAGCAGACATTAAGCAACTGCTCGAAGACAGGTTACGGAATTATTGATGTATAAAGCAAAAAGGGCAATACAGATTGGACGTAAACAGGTCTACAAGTCTGGTAACAAATGTGGCAAATTACTGGTTAGAACGTTGAAGGAACAACAGGCGATGTCTTATGTACCAAAGATTACAGGAGAAGAAGGGGAAAAGTTTACATTGCCTAAACAAATTGCCCAAAGATTTGGAGAATACTACTTCTCCCTCTATAACTTACAATTAGACCCACCAACACAGTTAGGAATGGACAGTTATTTGGCATCGTCTGGAATGCCCGGTTTAACGTCTGTAATACAACAGGAACTGGAAGTACCAATTACATTAGAGGAGGTACAGGAGGCGGTGAATGGGATGAGGATGGGTAAGACACCTGGGCCAGATGGCTTTACAGTTCAATATTATAGACACTTTTTACCCATACTAAGACCATATCTTGTGAAGATGTATAATGGTATGGGTGACCGAAGTTCATTCCCGCCGGAGTCTCTCAAGCTCCTTATTACGGTGATCCCTAAGGAGGGAAAAGATCCCACGTTATGTGGAAGTTATAGACCAATATCCCTCTTAAACACAGATCTGAAATTTTTTGCAAAAATCCTAGCTACCAGGTTACAACCACAACTGCCTTCTCTGATTCATCTGGACCAAGTAGGGTTCATCCCCACATGAAAAACACAGGAAAATACCACCAAGTTTATAAATTTAATACATATAGCTAATTTATCTAAGCTCCCGTGTATATTCCTTGGGACAGATGCAGAGAAGGCATTTGACCAGGTTAACTGTCAGTTTATTTTTTCAGTTTTGCGTTATATAGGATTGGGAGACAATATGCTCCGATGGATCTTAAGTATTTATACTTTGCCTAGTGCTCAAGTAAAGGTAAACGGAGTATTATCTCCCTCCTTTGGGATCACCAATGGGACCAGGCAGGGTTGCCCATTGTCGCCCCTTCTTTTTGCAATATCGTTGGAACCCTTTCTTTGTAGGGTTTGTTTAAATAAGAATATTCAGGGATTGACATTGGAGAAAACCCAGTATAAGATTTCAGCATATTCTGATGATATTCAATTAAGTCAGAGGCTATGGGAATTGCAATACCTAAAAATACGTTGAGATTATTGAAATCCAATTACAAATTTAAATGGATGGAACATGCCTTGAACTATCTGGGCACACGTATCCCAGCAGACCTCTCACATACGTTCGAATTTAATTTTACACCACTTCTACAAAGGGTCCGGGGTCTCTTAGAGAGATGGCATAAGGGATTCACTCTTGGATCAGAAGAAGTAATATACTTAAAATGAACATTCTACCAAAGTTCCTATATCTATTTCAGGCATTACCTATTGCTATCCCTAGGCAATATTTCAAACAGATTAATACAGTCTTTACTGGATTTATCTGGGCACAGAAACATCCAAGGATTAGAAGATCCCTGTTGACCCTTCCCAAGCAATATAGCGGGCTGGCCATACCTGACATATATAATTACTATCAAGCAGCCATACTGAGTCGAATAATCGACTGGTGCCGACATGGAGATTTAAAGATATGGCCGAACCTGGAAAAAGCACAGTGTAGGGCTCTATTATATAGAGCACCTTGGTGCTACAGGGAACTTCCACCTATGATTAAGACACACCCATTGCTAGGCCATAAAAAAGGAATGCTCTATAGTGTTTTTTTTATCTGGAGGGAAGTTATCATCATTTGAGTCCCCATTATTCCCCATTTTGGGAATCCACAATTTGCACCAGGATTGCGGAAGGGGCCCTTTGGGGGATTAATAGAGAGGGGGCTATATCAGGCCTCCCATTTTCTAGAAGCAGGCTCATGGTTCACCTCGCAAAACTGATATCTAGTTATAACTCATACCAATTAGATTTCTGGTGTGCGGCACAATTGAGACATTTCGTACAGACATTACCTCCGTCCAGTAATTTCACGCGGAAATTACCAAGATTTGAAGAATATTGTAATAAGAAAGAGGTGCTCTTGCATGTTCTCTCAAAGATGTATGACCTATTGGTTAGACCTTCAGAGGATTTCCAGTTGCCATTTTTAGGTAAATGGGAATCGGACTTAGGTAGAACTTTTTTGGAAGAAGAGCGTACTAGTATAATATATATTATATTAGAATCTTCAATGTGTACAAGGACTCAGGAAACAAACTATAAAATTGTCTCTCAGTGGTACCGAAACCCCAGAGCTTCTTCACATATATTACCCAGAGGTCTCTGAAATCTGTTGGAGATGCTGTGAGGAACCTGGGACGCTATTGCATATCTTTTGGGCCTGCCCTAGAATTGAGGATTTCTGGAAAGAGGTGCGGAGAATTAGTCAACGGTTCTGGGAAGGTGAGATCCCTAAGCCCTTGTACACATGGTCGGAGATTTACGACAACCAAATCCGTCGGATTTTGTCCGATGGATTTTGTCCGAAACTGTTGTATACACACGGTCGGACGAAGTTGTCGGAAAATCAGATCGTTCAGAACGTGAAGGCGTTATTTCGTTACGACGGGACTACGTTCAGACTAGTAGCCAATAGCTTTGATGTAGGAATTTGATCTGAGCATGCGTGGCACTTTGTCCGATCGGAATTCTCTACACATGATCGGAGCATTTTGTCGGAAAATATTTCCGGCAAGTTGGAAAATTTGGTCCGACGGATATTCTGACGGAAGCAGTCCGATGCAGACCACACACAGTCGGAATATCCGACAAAACGGTCCGATCGGACATTACGTTGGAATCTCTGACCGTGTGTACAAGGGCTAAGGATCCAACCCTTTTTATATTAAAAGATTCCAAAATGCCAGTCAAGAGATATAAGGAATCTATAGTCTATCAACTTCTGAATGCGGCTAGAGCATGTATACCTTGTTCTTGGAAGCAAAGGCAACCCCATCTGTTGGACTTTGGCTTAAGAGAGTAGAGGAAATGAATCAAGTGGAAGAACTAGTATGGACAGCTCAACAGAAAAGAGAGACCTACCGGAAAACATGGTCTGCATGGAATCTCTTTATTAATTCAAAAGAGGGGGAGACTCTCAGGCAATCAGTATAGAGGAATGCTATACCTTGGATGAGGGAGATGAGAGGGAGAGAGGTGTGGGGGAGTGGAGAAGGGGGGCCCCTCTTTTTTGTTTGTATGTTGTTTGTCTTGCTTTGTCTTGTTTTGTTTGGTTTTGTTTTGTTTTGTTTTGTTTTGTTGTCCTATCTTGTAGTGTCCTTGTTTTGTCATAGGTGGGAATGTTAGAGTAAGCAAAGGGGAAGGACAGAGATCGATATCGTAGTATGAATATTCGGTTAGATTGAGTCACTAAATGCATGACCAAGGGGAGATGAATACCTGGAGCTACCTCATTGCTTTAGTTTAGGAGTGACCTGAGTTATATTAAGATAACCATTTAAATGATTATTTGACATATGTATAACATATATTGATGTTGTTGTCCTATACTTTTGTTTTGTATAAATTTTTTGTGAAAAAAAACCTAATAAAGACCATTAAATAAAAAATAAGTAAAGCAAGGAAATATTAAAAGATTTAAAAGAAAATGAGAGAATGATATGCATGTGTTGTGTACAAATGGGAAAAATGTAAGTGATTTTAGAGAGATATTTGTGTATGTGTGTGAATGCTGGAACCTTTAGTTCTATCTCTTGTGTGTGTCATGTATGCAGATGTGACCCCTCCTTTGCACTCTCCTGAAAGAATGTGGCTGGGATGAGAGATCAGTGATAAGCTGGAAGGACACCATTCCAATTTAAGTTTTTTAGACAAAACATTTATAACAAAATGTGTCGGGTTAACAAATCTAATGAACAATGTGATCACAATTATTTTTGGATCTGTTTTCCAAACATGGTAAAATGAAGGTTACATTTAACCGTGTATTACACAAATTGAACATCCTTTGATAGTGGAAACAGTGCATTTAAAAAAGGGAAATGAAGTAAAATTAAGTAATATGTTCCCCTATAAGGAAATTGCTTATACCATTGCACTTACAAGGAAAAGGGGCACACCATTTCACAATCCGCACATTCTGCTTTGCATTTCAAACAATAAAAACAAAAGGACCAACAATCTGTATGATGGACCAGAAAGCACTCAGCCCCATAAAACAACTGGCTGCAGGTGGCATCTATCCTAACAGGGTGTGTGGACTTGATGTGATGGGTCTGTTATATTTACATTTTATTTATTATTACTCTCACATCATGGACCGCACATCAAGTTATTATCAGACCTTAAGATTTCATTTTTTGTAGGAAAACTTCTTATGTATCCCATCCATCTTGGCTTTGTTAAATATTATGACAGATGTATTCCAATTAACAACTTAATCTTTATCTTTTTTTTCTCAATAAGGGCTTATTGTATAAATGTAAAATTACAAAATTGTTATCTTAATCTAAACTAATCCCATTCATACAAATTTCCCCATTAACCTGGATTTCATTTGCAACCAAAGGTTATCTAAACCAGTTTCAATATATCTGTATTATTAATAAAATTGTTAAACTCATATTAGAAATTAATACTTAAATGATAATTTCAGTATCACACACTAATATATATCCACAGAAACATTTCTGTCATGGTTATGCAATAGTTTGTCTGCTTACCTGTTCCCATGTGTTCATCTAGAGACCAGCCGACCCTCACCTGTCTGCTTTTGTAATCCATCCTCTGGCATGGCTCCACCCTAGCTCTTATCAGAGAGCTCTATATTAACCTGTGCACTGCAGGCCAGCCCTGCTGATCAAACTGTCAGGTCACCTTGAGGCGAGGTGACAGATGCACACCGTAGGGATCAGGAGTGCACCGCAAAGGTTGTGGACCCTACGGCTGACTGCAGTAGACGGGGGACAGATCCCACTGGGGTTAGAGCATAAGATTCCCTGGGGCGCGGAGTCTAAGAGCCAGCAGGTGTTCACCAGCGCCTCTAGTGGGGAGGATGGACTTGGCTGCAACTGGCTCCAGGTCACGACCCCCAGGGTCCCCCAGCTCACACCCACAGTAGGCAACAGGAGGGTAGGGATAGTGAAGGACAAAACCAAGGTCGGGGCCACAAGCAGACGGGAATAGTCAGCGACACGCCAAAAGGTCAGGATCACAGGCAAACAGGGATAGTCAAGGACACGCCAAAGTCGGTAACAACAGAAGAGCACACAGCAGGTAACAGTAAGCTAACACACAAAGATTGATCAGCAGGGCTGGCCTGCAGTGCACAGGTTAATATAGAGCTCTCTGATAGGAGCTAGGGTGGAGCCATGCCAGAGGATGGATTACAAAAGCAGACAGGTGAGGGTCGGCTGGTCTCTAGATGAACACATTGGAACAGGTAAGCAGACAAACTATTGCATAACCATGACAGAAATGTATCTGTGGATATATATTAGTGTGTGATACTGAAATTATCATTTAAGTATTAATTTCTAATATGAGTTTAACAATTTTATTAATAATATAGATATATTGACACTGGTTTAGATAACCTTTGGTTGCAAATGAAATCCAGGTTAATGGGGAAATTTGTATGAATGGGATTAGTTTAGATTAAGATAACAATTTTGTAATTTTACATTTATACAATAAGCCCTTATTGAGAAAAAAAAAGATAAAGATTAAGTTGTTAATTGGAATACATCTGTCATAATATTTAACAAAGCCAAGATGGATGGGATACATAAGAAGTTTTCCTACAAAAAATGAAATCTTAAGGTCTAATAATAACTTGATGTGCGGTCCATGATGTGAGAGTAATAATAAATAAAATGTAAATATAACAGACCCATCACATCAAGTCCACACACCCTGTTAGGATAGATGCCACCTGCAGCCAGTTGTTTTATGGGGCTGAGTGCTTTCTGGTCCATCATACAGATTGTTGGTCCTTTTGTTTTTATTTTTTGAAATGCAAAGCAGAATGTGCGGATTGTGAAATGGTGTGCCTCCTTTCCTTGTAAGTGCAATGGTATAAGTAGAAGAATATTTTGGATGTATTGGACATCGCTGCATGACCGCAGGGTATTGTTATAATTTATCATAATATTGCCAGGAAAAAGTTGTCTTTTAGAAACATCAAACTGGAGTACTTACACAAACAGCATGATAGAAAACAAGCCATTGTAATATATTTTTTGCAAGCTGGACCCAGTAATGAAGGATTCATTTCAATATATCAGAGCAGTAGCTTTATGCAAAGGTGCTATTAGACAAAGTTAGACATTATTTTGGTAAAATATTTAACTTTTAATGGTCCCACATTCTGTGCAGTAAATATACAGCAAACTAAATGTTTGTCTAATGAAAGGTTTAAAATATCATTTTGTTTATGTACAAATCTAACAATGAAAAATGCTTACATTTGAATCCAGCCACCTTATTGCCTCATGGAGGAGGCTGGGGACAAAGAAAAAACACGTGTTAAATTGACGACGTAGAAATTAGCTGCTGTGAGCTCAGTGCAGGACACACTCTCTGAAGACCCAGATATTACATTTTTGTACATTTGATCCCAGTTTTATACTGAGGATGGTAATACCCATACTGAGTATGCAGTTTATCACCCAGAAGGATACTCTGTATTAAGAGTCATTGGATCCTTTTTCCCCAGCTCAAGAAGCAGAGCTCTATGTTTTAGCAAAGCCTGTGAGTTATAAAAAGAGTATATATTTATATATATATAGTCAAGATATAGAGAGCTTTTGGTTCCATTTGAAGGGCCAGAGGTTGTTTTTACTTTGGCAGGTAAATCAATCAAGCATGCCAAGTTGATTTGATTGTCTGTCTTCAGCCTTCCACATTCTTGCTGAGGTAGCCATACTAACATTAAAACTCACACATGGAAGCAGACCAGGCGACTAAGGATGCTGCATTTACACCCCCAGACACTTGCTGGGTCTGCGTAACTCACAGATTCCACCCTAGTTCTGGCCCAATATAGCTGGGATTAATAATTCAACGTTAAGGACCAGAACAAGAAGAACAAGTCGTCCACAGGGGGCAACTTCTTATGAAACAGGACTTTGGAAAAGGTGATCATTTATGTCTGTCAGCTACTTTTTTCCCTCCAGCTTGACACATGGACCGTGTCATCAGTCACAAGCAGTTATGGCTGCCTTAGTAAATGAGTATGGGATAGAGCCAGAGATCACCACCGTTATTTTAATAACATACCACTTCTTGTTTTACCTGTTACCAAAGGTGATATCAAAAGCTTCCAGAGATTACAAAAAGATATATCCAGATGCCCAAGTCAGGATCTTACCAATATGCATTTTGTCTGTATGGACATGTTTTTCATGTGGCAAATACTACTGCAAAGTTCACAGTAAAAAGTGTTATCAGAAGTAGTTTGTAAGTACAGAGAGTAACAGAGAAAATCATTTTATAGGAGAGTCTTTACTAGAAGTTTTGAGGTTTAATTTTTACACCCCCTACTGTCTAGAAATGAAGCTAACAAAGTAGAGTAAGAAACTAGAAAACTTTTGCCTGAATGTTTCCTTATATTTTATCAAGCCCCTAAGGTGGGTGTTGGACTCTCTCCCTATGGGATTTTGTTTGAGAGTGTGTTACTCACTTACTTATATTTTGTCTAGGCAGCTGAAGTCCTCCATTCAGATCTCATGGAGAATGTTGCTGATCTTTTAAGGTTTTTGACAAACTCATTTATGAGTTTCTCCTCAATTCCAGATCCTAAAAGCTTGGAAGGATCCAAAACTAAAGCCAGGGGACTTGTGGATTGTTAAGAGACATTTATATAAAGGGAAATGTTTGGAGACTCAATACAGCATCTATTCATGTACGGTTTTGCAAAACTTGAAGGAAAAGTCACCTGGATCCACACCAGACACTGCAAAAATGACTAAATTAAAGAAATCTCTGTGTTTGATGTGTTTCCCTCTTGAGATCACAGTCTAGGGTACTTTTTGATTCAATTGCTTTAATTGTAAGGGATATATATCTTTGAAAAGTAGTTTGGCCATGTTGAAGTCATATTTGTCTTTTGTACCTCTTCCATTTTATGTATTTTATGCATGCCAACAATTAAGCTAGAAGGCCATTCTGGCCACAGGAGTATACAGCCATTACTCTGTAAATATGTCTTATCAATCATTTGTTTTTCACAATGAAAAGTCATTTTGTAATGAAAAAGCTGCTCAGCTATTATTTTCTCCACAATGGAGTTTTTGCCTTTGGCAGGACTACCTCCACCTAAGCGTGTGGAGGCTCCAGGTTGAAGGTGATAGCAGGTATGGTTAGTCATCAAAATATTGATCAAAAGGGAGGAGACTGTAATGGAAATTTGTAAGTTCTGTATATAATTGTATTCTATTTTGTATGTATTGCACAATGTCCTCACTGTGCACACGGCACTAATAATGTTTTCAGTGCATGTTTGCATTCTTTCGAGTCCTGATTAGAATTAGCCTGCCTATGTAATGCCCCTTATTACCATGAGCATACAATTTTAATATTAATGTGATACCTACGTAATTGTGTATACAAACCTTCAATTGCATCATAATAAGGCAGAACAGTTATTTGGAAAGATGCTGAGCTTATATTTTTTGGCTGTTCCCTACTGCAGTAGTTATTATTAATTTGGAACCACTAATTAATATGAGGATAGGAGTTGCCTATCTACAAAATGTCTGACTCAGTATAAAACAATTTTCCTTTTTTTTTTTCATTTTGGATAGATTAAGGAAGAGTTATAAATCCTGTCAGACTTTTTTTTTCACCATCAATGTCCCATTGTGGAGATATCACTTCCTGTCCCATAACCAAACAGGAAGTGAGAGGAAATACCTACAAATTAAGGGAATTCCTTGGGGATACCCAGGTCACTAGAACTAGTGAGTTATTTATTTTCTGGGGACAATCCAAAATTAGATTTTCCTTTGAATGTTTATACATGGCAATTCAATTTTGTGAATTTCATGTGTATCTCAGATAACATGCGTTGTCAGATTCCATTTAGACATAACATAAAAGGGTTAAAAAAAAATTTCACTGGGTTACATCAAGGTAGGACTGCTGAAAACATACCGACACATTTAGGCTTGAAGTAGAATTATAGGCACACTTTTTTTTATTTTGGATAGAGTAAGGGAGGGTCATATCCCTCTCAGTTTATTTTTTGTCATCTGTGTCCCAATAGGGAGATATCCCTTCACTTCCTGTCCCATAGCCAAATCAGGAAGTGAGAGGAAATCCCTGAAAATAAAGGGAATCCCTTGAGGACCCCCCAGGTCACCAAAACTAGGGTCTCTGTTGGAAAATTACCCTTCAATTACTTTTCTGGGGACGACCCAAAATTTGTGGTTTCCTTTTAATTTCACTTTTAATGATAATGGGAACCATTGTCACTGCACCAGCCCCTGACACGCCACTGTTTTTTGCACATTCTTTGTTTAATGTTTTTTGTTTATCACTTTTGTTTCACATTTGCACAATTTCTGTTTTCCACATACTATGCATTGTATTCCAGTGTACACTGCACAACACTGTCACTATACCAATCACTCCACTGACATTCGCACACACACATTCTTTTTTTTTTTTTTTCACATACACTTAGCAACACATTCATGTTTTAAGTTCCAACACTGTCCCTAAGCTTGCCAGCATTTTCACGTATTCATTTCCTAGCCTATTTTTTTCTCCTCCCATTTCTCCTTCCCTTTTTCCTCTCACTTGTTCCTTCCTTCCTTTTTTTTCCTGTCATTCCACATCCCCATTCATACCTCCATTTTTCCCTGCCATACTTTCCTCACTTCATTCCTTCCCGTCTTTCCCTCCCTCCCTCTTTCCCTCCCTTCTCTCTCCTTTCCCCCCTTCTCCCCCCTTTTTTTTTTCTAGGAGATGTAGTTCTTACTTTTTCTTCAGGCCTTAGATAACCAGGTTTATTATATTGATAATATTCTTACCGATTCAGGGAATGCTAGCATTGATATTTAATGCTTAACCACAGGTGCCTCTTCCGCCCTCGGCATCCCATCCGGGGTTTTGGGAACATAACACCGTGACTCCTCGTAAGCCACGCCGGGACAGTCTGCTGCTCCCCTGGTTGATGCGCCCGCTGGCCGGGAATCTTGGGTGGGACCTGATGAGGGGTTTTATCCAGATGATTTAGGTCCAGGAGACACCGTACAGCACGGTGCAAGTGGTAATTACTAAGACATGTTGATTGTGATTGATTTTACTGTATTTGATTCTGTGGTCCTTAAGTATGAATTTCAATATATGCTATCACTTTTACAGCACACAAATCCTCTGAAGAAGACCTGGCAGAGTCAAAATGCGTCAGTTATCATCATTTTAGCATTTGATTATTGTATACCATCATACATTGTAAATGGTTCCACTTGCGCTGTTGCTGTAATGTTTATACCTGTACCACAGCTCTTATTTTAACAACGACTTCTTGTGATATTTTGATTTAATAAAATTGAAGTTTATTCTATATTTTTTGTAGTTTTTTGTAGTTTTTCACTTATTTGCTGCCTAGAAAACCCCACATCGGGGAGATCTCCTTTTTGACAATTTTTAGGGATGTGCAGCATTTTTCTTTTCTCTGATTAGTGTCACTTTCTTGTTTGACATTTTGTAAGGCTATTTCACACTCTATAGTTGAGTTTAGGTTTTTAAGGATTTAGCTTTATCCATGATCAAAAGTGTAGCAACCAGATTTCAGTTTTTGAACATCAGACCAAATGATCTGTGATTGGTTACTATTTCCTATCAAATATGTACACCTCCAATTTCTTCCTATGTTTGGAAAACAAAAAAAGTACAAATGAATCCTATTACAAATGACAACACGACACTTCCATTTTCTTTGAACTCTGACATTTAATTACAAAGAATAAAAATACAAATTTTTGTTTTATGATTTTTGCTGTTTTACAGTTAAAATTTCAGTTTACAAGTAGCATTAGAGTTGCTTTACTAAAACCAGAGAGTGCAAAATCTGGTGCAGCTCTGCATGGTAGCCAATCAGCTTCCAACTTCAGCTTTTTAAGTTAAGCTTTGAAAAAAAAGTGGAAACTGACTGGTTTTTATGCAGGGCTACACCTTGTTGTGCACTCTTCAGTTTTAGTACGTCAATCTTATTGTGTCTATCAGTGCAATGTAGTTTGGCCATTTTTGAGTAAGACCTCTCCAAGATTCTAAAACTGGGAAATAAAGCAGGCTTGCATTATCATATTCCAAAAATCAAAGATGTACTTAGTTAGGGGTTGCCAGTTTGCAGAAAAGAAAATAACTGCATTACATAATACCAACCAAAATACTGTGTATGCTCCTTTAGCAACACCCCACATCTGTCAGCATAATGGTTCCTTTTCTGAAAAACAAACTCATATTGCAAATAGGTTAAACTGTTTGCTATTAATATTAGGCTGTGCTGCAGGTTGGGGATATTTATCATTGGTTTACTGAAGTGGAGCATTTATAAAGACAGCAACTAAATCATTCTGTCATTGTATAATACCGCACAAAACAATGCATTTGGGTAGCAACTAAAAATCAGCTTATGCATGTCTATAGCCACCCAGTGGCCAGTCTGAATATTGCGGGTTTCTGCAAAAGTGAATTTTCCAGATGATTTTAAATATAATCTGCCACCCAGAAAAGAGTACCTGGACATGTAGAAGCTGTGTAGCATACTTTTACTAATCCCTGTTCAGATTATTATTATTATTATTATTATTATTATACATGATTTATATAGCGCCAACAGTTTACGCATCGCTTTAAGATGTATGGGGGGGGGGGGGCAATATAATTACAGTACAGTTCAATACAAAAGGTACAGGAGGGCCCTGCTCATAGAACTTACATTCTAAAGGGAGGGGGTGGTGGTACAAAAAGTAATAGCTGCAGATAATGATTTGATGGGGGTGGCTCGGGACAATTGTTGTTAGGTGGGTGTGGGATAGGCTTCCCTGAATAAATGAGTTTTCAGGGATCTCCTAAAGGTGGACAGGGAAGGGGTTGATTGGACAGACTGGGGCAGGGAGTTCCAGAGAATGGGAGAGGCTCTGGAGAAGTCCTGAAGATGAGCATGAGAGGAGGTAACAAGGGAGCTAGAGAGCAGGAGGTCATGGGAGGAGCGGAGGGGACGATTTGGGCGATATCTGCATATGAGGTTGGTGATGTAGATGGGGGCGATGCTGTGGATGGCTTTGTATGTTATGGTTAGCATTTTGAATTTTACACAGTGGGGTAGGGGAAGCCAGTGAAGGGATTGGCAGAGAGGGGCAGCAGTCATGGATCGATTCGTGAGGTGTATTAGTCTAGCAGCAGCATTCATAATAGACTGACAGGCTTGCTTAAGTGTAGGCCATTAAGGAGAAAGTTGCCGTAGTCAAGGCGGGAAATAATCAAGGAGTGAATGAGTTGCTTTGTGGTGTCATTAGTCAGGAAAGGTCATATTCTGGAGATATTGCGGAGGTGAAGGCGGCAGGATTTAGCCAGTGATTGGATATGAGGGCTGAAGGAGAGAGAGATTACACCCAGGACCCTGGCATGTGTGGAGGGACCAATGGTTGTGTTGTTGATATTAATGGTGAATGTTTTAATGTAATACACACTATTCTCTGAAATGTTCAGATGCAACTTTAAAATGTATCTAAAGTCATTTTTGTTTGCTTTAGAGTAAGGAGCGGTTACAACCTCAGTCTGCTTTATATTGCTTTATGTGTTCCCTCTGTTCAGTTTCTCTTGTCTCTAGAACTTGTCACCAAAAGTGTTGCAAAATTAAAAAAATCAAAGTTCTCATTGGAACAGAAATAAAAGGTAAAACTAATAACCAGTAACAAATGTTTTCAAAATGATTTGCCTTACTTTGGAGAGGGCATCCTGTTGTGTCTCAAACAGGGAGTGAAGATAAGCTTCCCAGTGGGACACATAAAGCAAACAAAAAATAATAATTATTCCCTACTCAATACAGAAAAAAGCTGTAAATATAATGTGGGAGCACCTACTGTATTGTTAATCATTTTTCAGCTGTGCAATTAGAAATGTACATAACAGGCACATAAATCAATTTTCCAGGGATGATTACTTGGCAAAAGCAGCATAAATGAAACAAATGAATGAGATCCCTACCTCTTTTTGTAGTCTTATCCACAATACTATAACAATGCTTCACATGTGGCAGGTTCTCTTAAAGAATGTGTAAAGTGAACCAGAAGAAACCAAGGACTAAGAAAAAGCATTCACAAGATAAGTTTCAATATAGTATATGCTACTTAAAAAAAGAGACTGAGTCAGCAGGTGCATTTGGCAGAAACATCTTTATGATTACATTATGGTGTGTAATCCAATTGTTATGAAAGTAAAATTTCTGTTTATTTATTTATTTATTTTTTAAGAAAGAAAAATCCTCAAGGTCAATTAAATATATAACATGGATTTTAGTAATGCTAGGTGGTTCCTTACTTGCTTCTATAGTGTATATGTGAGACAGGGCATGCCAGTGTCTTTGTTGTAGGCTTTTCCATGCTCAGGATTGCAAGGTACCCTTGCAATCCTGAAGGCATGGGGCCTGGTAGGGTTCAGGACGGTGGCACAAACTTGCTGCTTTCCCTTCCTTTTCTGGCCACCCATGCTGCATGCCTTGGTCTTTTGTTTTCAATATTTTTATTTAATTTATAACCAAAAATAGTACATGAAAAATAAATGCAAAAAGAAATACATAAAAGATAGCCAATTCCTGTGAAGCATTACAGTTAATAGAAACCAAATTAACCAGGGTTTATATAAAGGGGAAAAACCAATGCAGATCCCTATTCAAGGGTTGTTGTAACATGGCCCTGCCCTAGTGAGGGTTATAAGTGGGTTAAAAACTGGACCAGACAGGCAAGTTAATGCAATCAGAATGACCAAGTGTGGAACAAGGTCTGTACTGTTCCTTCGGACCCTATTACTTGAGATAGACTAAGAGATAGATTGTTCCAGTTGGGCCGTTCTCCACCCCAAGGGGAGCACACTGTGGAGAAGGCAAACCGAGACAATCTCACCCCTAAGGATGATGTGGTCGGTCGGAGGGAAGAAGCATGACCCCACTTGTCAATCAATAATGTTACTCTGCTAATTTTCCATTATGTGTTGTGGTCTGAGGCTATCACATACAGGGCTGTATGTTATTATGGGGATAATCCAGAATACTTGGCAGTGTGGTTTTGGGATGTCCCAAATACGAGGATAGGATCATACTATGAGCCAGGTTCCTCTTGTGAGGGAATCAGACAAGGGAAATGTTCTGTCTCTGTGTGAAGAGAGAAAATGTAGATAGGAGTAGGAGAAGAGGATCTAGTAAAGCTAGGGTGAGAGCTGTCCATAAGAAAGAGAGAGGGGGAGACGAAGAAAGGGGAGGAAGGCCACCTAGGGGGGAAGAAAGTGGTCAGGGTTGCCTAAGCCCCTGGAACTATTGGAATACTGATGTATTTCGCCCAGGGTTCCCAAATTAATTTGAATTTGGGGGTTTTGTCAAGTAGCATGCAGACAATCTTCTCCTGGGTCATGATCCAAGAGATTTTACATTTCATTCCAGCTAGCGGCACTGTGTGCCTCTTCCAATTCGTGGCTATAGTGATTCTGGCTCCTAAGAGCATATAGAAGATCAAAGATTGGGTGTGTTTGGAAATTTTCTCTACTTGGGCATTAAGAAGTGCTATTGCGGGAACCTGTGGAACTGCTACGCCCATAATCTTCCTCAGTAAGTGGAAAAAGCTGTTCCAAAAGTTCCATATCCGAGGGCATGTCCACCATATATGGAGTAGAGAGCCGGAGTGGCCACACCCCCTGAAGCACAGGGGGAGGAATCTGGGAAAATTTTGACTAGGGGGGCCGGAACATGATACCACTGCATCATGATTTTGATGCTAGCTTCCATAAGAGAAATATTCATGATGCCTTTGAAGGATCTGTGAAAACATAAACACCATTTATTCAAGTCCCCCTCTACTGCCAGGTCTTGTTCCCAAAGTCGGGCATACAACGGTTTGTTTGCAGTTCTGGCTAGAGAACTTTAGATAATGGAGATACCTCCCTTCTGATCCTTTATGTTGGAGCACCATGTTTTATATGGACTCAGTGTCGGGAGGCCAGGACTGAGGGACCATTTGGAACGCAGGAAGTGGGTAATTTGAAATAGCCTGTATCTTTCAGTGGTGGGCATCTCCAATTTACTCACACAGTATCCAACAGAGAGGGGCCCCATAGTATTCATGAAGTGACCTATCCTCTATAGGCCTTTGTCTACCCACCGTTTAAACACGAGTATATTTTGTCCTGGTGGAAATTCTGGATTGTGAAATAAATGTGGCAGTGGATGCATAGGGGAGGCTAGGGCTGGGTGTTTTTGAAGCCTGTCCCAAAAGGACAGGGAGTGAGAAAGGGTAGGGGCAAGTATTGCCAGTCTGAGTCGTGGTGGAGCCCAGAGTAAGTCATCTATTATGTGTCTCAGTGTCGCTTGTCTCTCCATCAGTAACCAGTCTGGCTTAGGGCCCCTAGTATAGGCCACTGAGATCTGGGCCAATTGTGCAGCTTGGTAATACCACCAAATGTTAGGTAGGGTGAGACCACCTTGGGTTTTGAGTCTATAAAGCATTTCCTTGGAGCATCGTCTGCCTTTGGATCCCCAAATAAATTTTAGAATGGAGGATTGAAACTGCATGAGTTGCGCTTTTTTAATTGGGATCGGCAGGGATCGGAAGAGGTACAGAAGGCAGGGTAGAAGGGTAATTTTAATAGAATTAACCCCATCTAGCCAGGATAGATCATGCTTGGACCATGCGGACATGTCCGCTTAATGTTTTTGGAATATGTGGGGGTAGTTGTTGGAGAATAACATGTTGAATCTGCTGGTTAGGTTGATTCCCAAATAAGGCATGGAAGTCGAGTTCCAGGTGAAAGGGAAATGTGATTGGAGGCGTTTAAGAAGGTTCGGGGAGATCGATATATTCAGAGTGGCGGATTTCAAGACGTTGACACGGAGACCTGAGGCAACCCCAAACTGCTCAAGGAGCTTGATAATGTTGGGAGTGGAGATGAGGGGTGACGTAACGAAGAGGAGTAGGTCGTCCGCAAAAAGGGCACATTTATGTTCTTGAGGGCCGCATGAGACTCCTTTTGATATCTGGGTTGCTATGAATGGCGATTGCTAGGGATTCAATGGTGATTGCAAAAATCAGGGGCGATAACAGGCATCCCTGCCTGATGCCTTTCTCGATCTTAAATATGTCTGAGTACCTGCCTTGCAATCTTACTTGGGTGCTGGTATTGGAATAAAGGGATTTCAGAGTGCCTAGGAATTTTGGGCCCATACCCCATTTTTCTAGGACTTTTCGTATCAAAAGCTTTTTGTAGTTTAATGGAAAGCAGGAATCCCTCTTGAGTGGGTTCTCCATCCCATTGAGAGCCTAGGAGGGTCACTATGTCTATGGCCCTTCTAACCTGGTCCAGACCCTGTCTTCCTGGGATAAATCTGGCTTGAACCTTGTGGACATACTGGGCAACGAATGAGGATAAACAGTTTGCCATTATTTTAGTTAAAAGTTTAAGATCATTGTTGATCAGGGAGATCAGGCAATAGTTGCTAGTCATTGAAGGGTCTTTTCCAGGTTTTGGAATGACCGAGATGTATGCCAGGTTCAATGTTTTATCCAGGGGAGATCCTTGCTGTAGGGAATTGAAAAATCTAGCTAGGTAAGGTTCTAGGGTGTCTGAGAATTTTTTGTAGTAGCCTGCCGAGATACCGTCTGGGCCCAGGGCAGAGCCTTGTTTGAGATTCTTAATGGTCTCCTTGATCTCCGAGGATGTAATTGGTTGTTCAAGAAGATCCATATGTTCCTTTGAGAGTTTGGGCATTGGGAAGGAGTCGAGAAACTCCTCGATGCTGGAGGGAGGGCTGGAATTGTCGTCTTTATAAAGGAAAGTGTTGAAGTGATGGAAGCACTCCATGATACGCTGTGGGTTTTGTGTAAGTGAGCCCGAAGGTAACCGTATTTTAGGGAAAGCCAATAGGCGTGTGTTGGGGGACAGTTTGGTAGCTAATTTTGATCTGATTTTATTTTTTTGAGAATAGAACCTTGCCCCTGACCAGCGGAGGTGTTTTTCTGCCTCGGTGGTGAGGGCCAAGTTAAGCTTCACTCTCGCCGCTTCTAGGTCTTGGAGGGATGACTGAGTGTGTTCTTGTTTGTTACATTTACAGGTTGCCTGGTACTCTTTAGTGAGGTTGGCTATTTCGGCTCTGTTTTCTTTTTTTAATCAGGAGGAGAGTTGTATGATTTGGCCCCTTATTATTGCTTTATGGGTTGCCAACAACATAACTGGAGAGATTCCCTCAGTGTCGTTCCTTTGGAAGTAGTCTTTGAGGTCCTTCTCTAACAGGGTGCAGTGGACCGGATTACTAAGAAGCGATTCATTGAGTCACCATTTAAATTCTTTGCTCTTGTTGTTTGAGTGACGGAGTGATAGTGTGAACATAGAATGATCGGAGACAGGGGAGTCTCTGATAGTCCTCAACTCCCCTATCAAAAGACGAGAACTGCTCAAACTTTATCATTCCCAAAAGTCTGAGGTTCTCCCACTTCAGGAGACCCACTTCCCCAAATCTTTCCACCCAGCATTTCTCCACCAACACTTCCCCCAATTGTATCTCTCCAACGCGGAGAATAAAACAAAAGGAGTGGCCATCTGCTTTTCTAAACACTTAAATTTTTCCATGTCACATGTTACCATAGACCCCTTAAGTAGATACCTTCTGGTGAAGGGCACCATAGATGACACGCCCTATTCATTTGTCTCCTACTACATGCCTAACAAGCGTCAGGACAAATTTTTTACTTCAATGATGCAATCCCTTACCCCTCAGCTGGAAGGAATCATTAACCTGGGAGGGGACTCGAACATAGCATTTGACCTGACACTAGATAAATCAGGTTCAGGCCTGTCACGCTCTAAACGAGCTTTCAAACAGAGTACTAGGATTGCCAAACTCCTCTTTGACTCAGGTCTTGTGGACATTTGGAGGGAACTCAACCCCCACACCAAAGACCATACACATTACTCGGCCCCCCATCAGACATATGCCAGGATTGATCATGTTTTCCCACAGAATGAATATTCCCCGGGCAGCAACCATAACATCACATTGCAGTAGGGCTGAGCCCTAAGAAGTGTCCCAAGGGGCACGATCCCCCCCCGACCCCCGGACCGGCCCAGGACCCTCAAGGAGGGTCAGAGCCAAAATGGTCTAGGGGCCCGGGGGGAGCCCCCCGAACAAACACTGTAGCGGGTCAAGTTGAGCGGAAGGGGGAGTCGTGTCTCCCCTGAGCTCTGGTTACAGGTCCTAGGGTTGTCCCTTTGTTTCAAGAGGCATCTAATACCATATGTGACATAAGCTTAAGAGGATACCCCTATGTAGGACAACATGAAACCACTAACTAGATTGGCATTGTATATAAGAAATCAATTGATTAAATCGATATCCAAAACAGTGCCTTCAGACCCAGAACTTTTGGAAAAAAAGTCAAAAACAAAACAAACAGTCAGAACTTGAAGATAGATGTTCTGCGTTTCCCAACTTTGGAGTCGGGGAGAGGGGTGCTAGGACTAGCACTAGTACCGGTAACCAGTTGAAAAGTGTTCATCAGAGGATCCGGCAGGATCAAAGGGAGTAACGTGGGTCCATATGGTACCCAGGCTTTACGCTGCCGTTATGGTGGCCTTGGAGTCTTTGGATTTTTTGGACAGGCGCTTCTGCCACGCAGAGGCGATAGGGCTGGATGGTGGCGTCGTTGATGATTCTAGGTCCCGAGAGATGAGGCCAAGTTGAAGTAGGAGCTTTTCACCTTCCAAAAATGAAGAGAAGCCGTATGATTTGTAGTTGAATGAAAATGAAAGGCGAAAGGGGAAGGACCATCTGTAGCTGATCGATTTCTGGGACAGTGCAAGTAGGAGCAGTTTCAGTGATCTCCTTTTTTGTATTGTAAAAGGCAACAAGTCCACGAATATTTGTATAGGGTGGCCTTGGAACATAAGAGGCCCTTCAGCACGGGATCGCTGCATTACTTCCTCTTTAACTTTGTAAAAGTGCGGCTTGACTATAATGTCCCTCGGGAGGCCGTCTTGACGGGGGGGTTGTAGTGCTCTGTGAGCGCGGTCCATCTCAAGTCGGTGGTCGGGCATGTTGGGAATGAGATCTTTAATGAATGATTTGACTATGTGGCCTGTGTCCTTGAAGGATTCAGGGACTCCTCTGATGCAGAAATTGTATCTCCTCAAACGATTTTCCAGATCGTCAATTTTGGAAAATGCAGTTTCAAGCTGGTCTTGCAAGTCTTGGATGCGAGTGGTGTTTTGGTTCACTTTAGTTATTGTTTGGTCAGTTTTAAGTTCGATCGTTTCAATTCTAGTGCCCAATTTCTGTAAGTCAGCTTGAATGGCTGAGGTGATTTGGGTGGCAGTTTGTGAGAGACCCCTGGCAAGCATTGAGCCAAACATTGCGACTATGGTGGAAAAGTCCTGGGGTGTGGAGTGGAAGCCCTGTGAGTAGGCCCCATTACCTCCTGGGCTGGCTGTAATGTCCTCTAAGGCTCTGCCAATGAGGGATTCTGTGGAGGTGGGGGACAAACAGGCAAGGGAGCTGTTACTCACTGTGGGGTCCGCTGACCCTGCTGAGCAGAGATTCTGATCTGCTATTGTGTCCTCCTGTTTCTGTGTGTCCCCTCATGCTGCGGCGTCCAGCGCCATCTTGGCTGAGGCCGCGGGTCCTGTTCCTTTGTTCATAACATGGGAGAGGTCTCTCCTTGCTTAGCCTCCTGCCATTCCGGGGGTTCCCGGGTGTTTCCCCCATCAGCCTGGCTTATTTGTGGCTGGGGCTCTGTGCTGTAAGCGGTGCTGGAGGGGATGCCAAGCCAAGAGCTTGTGGACTAAGCTGCCATCCTGCTGCGTATACGCCTTTTCATGCCTTGATCTTTTATGAATTTAGGGACCCTATGCCAGTGTTTTTTAAAGGACAGCACACATTTTGTGTAAATATGTGTACTATCCCTTTAAGAAAATACAAAAAGAAAACAAAAAAAAGATGTGGGGGTTCCCCTAAAAGTTCATAAAAGATCAGTATCCACAAATGCAGCCTGACTGGTCAGGAAAGTAGGGGAAGCTTACCTTGCAAGGGGGGCAGCATAACCCAAGTAAATGAGCATGGCATTATATCGGTGTATATGGCCACATTTTGTGATTTTCCCAGGCTCACATAAACACATCTAATGTGATCTTGTAGGAGTAAACACTGTTCAGTTTCTGGCTGGAACATTTCTAAACACACACTATTGTTATATCCAGAAGACTAATAAACAATGGGGATATACTGTATACTATTGTGGTATGTTTGACATTATTGGTAAAGAAAGTGCACATTTTAGCTGTTCCCATTGTTTTAGAGGAGTTCTTCTCAAACACTGGACCCAAGCTATATCAAAAAGAATCAGCAATAGCCTGACCTTTTGGCATACTTGACCCATGTTATGTATGATAATACAGTGCCATCTAGAGCTGGTAGCCAGAAATGCCTCCTCTTTTTAGTTTTTGCTATGGTTTTAGATGAGATCTTATCAAACACTGGACCCATACTATGTAAATAAGGAATAGCAGTAGCCTGACGATTTGACATATTTGAACCAAGTGATGTATGATACTATAGTGCCACCTAGAGGTGAAAGTCGAAAATGCTTACCACATAGAAACTGATGTAGGTAGAAAGTGAAAAAGGGCTATGCCCATATAGGAATGATTAACACATTTTCTACAAAAAGGCTAATAGCACAAACTGCCACAAGACCAAGGATGTTCAGGCAGGCGAACTGGCCACATATGGCCAGTGCAGAGGACAAGTCATTCCTCTGCAGGGTTACCTTATTGTTTTGTTTACTTCTGGCAGCTCATGTGGAAATTAGAGATCTATGGTTTGCCGCCTCACACACCCCACTCTGCCTCCTGCTTGAGCAGACTGCCAGCTCGCCACCCTCCTACAACTTTGTCATATATTCTTATATTCATATTTCTGTGTAGTGTGAATTTCATTTAGCACCAACATTGCTTTTATTTGTGAAGTTTACAACATTTTCGATTACAACTTGAAATAGTCATATTTAATAAAAAGTGTTTTATAGCATCTGAAGAACAAATGGAAATGTCAATAACTTCTGACAGTACTATAATGGGCAAACTTAGGTCAGGCAAATATAAGCTTCCAAAGTTGGCTCTAGGGCAGGTTTTGTTTAGGCTCCATAAGATAAAGAAATAATCCAATGCAGATTCTATTTAGGCAGTGTTGGTCACAGCTCGACTGCGCTCCAGAATGTGGGGGGAGCCATAGAAAACAATAGGCAGCTGTGGTTCCAATGCAGCAACACTTCGAAGTTCAACCATGAAGTCTTTATCAGCAGTTCGTCAGGCAGCCAACCCCCCAAAACGTGTTAGATACTTTTTAGGATTGTACCCTTGACTTCTAATGCAATAAAGTTGTATCTAGACCTCTTATGTCGCGTACACACGACTTTGGGGGGACCCCCACGCTGATTTTTTTCAGCGTTGGGGTTCCCCTTTAAGTCCATACCAGGCGGCGGGGCCAGCGACGTCTCCTTCGCGGGCCCCGCCTACCTGGAGACCCGCTTGAAATGAGCAGACTTTTCTCCGGGCGGGAAAAGTCCGTTCATTTCAAAAGTACGGCGGACTGGCATACACAAGGCCGGATTGTGAAGTCCGACGGGAAGATTGGAGTGTAAAACTACATTCTAAGTTCGCCGTACTTTCGGTATGCTGGAGGCTACACACGGGGGGATTGTTTGGCGGACTTCAGTTTGCTGGACTTTTCCACCCGATTGTTTGATCGTGTGTACGCGGCATTAGATAACCCTACGGGTTCAGCATTCTTTTTCCACTTTACACATATTTATACATGTCATTTTGATACTCAGAAGTTAACAACTTGCCAACTGCATGCCGTCGTTTGACGGCGGCAGTATGGCACTCCTGTGCGAATCACCATAGCTCCTATGGCGGGCACTTTAAGGAGTATAGGGGACACACACGCGCTGCCTGAGGCATGTGCGTGCCTGCCATGTGACGTAGGAGCTACCCGCGATTGCTCCTGAGGACAGAACAGAGATCTGTAAATGTAAAGAGACAGATCAGCGTTATGTCAAGGGAGTAGAGACAGATCATCTGCTCCTAGTACTTAGGAGCAATAATCAGTCTGCTCCCACAGTCAGTCCCATCCCCCCACAGTTAGAAACACACTGTGGGAACACACTTAACCCCTTGATCGCCCTCTAGTGTAACCCCCTTCCCTGCCAGTGACATTTATACAGTAATCAGTGGCTATTTTTTTTTTGCTCTGATTGCTGTATAAATGTCAATGGTCCCAAAATAGTGTCAAAAGTGTCCGATCTGTCCGCGTGAAGGTTGCAGCCCAGATAAAAATTACAGATCACCGCCATTACTAGTAAACAAAAAAAAATTGTAATAAAAATGTCATAAATCTATCCCTTATTTTTTAGTCGCTATAACTTTTGCACAAACCAATCAATATACGATCATTGCGATTTTTTTTTACCAAAAATATGTAGAAGAATACACATCTGCCTAAACTGAGTAAGAAATTCGTTTTTTTTATATATTTATATATATTTTTTGAGGATATTTATGATAGCAAAAAGTAAAAAATATTGCTTTTTTTTTCAAAAGTGTCAGTCTTTTTTTGTTTATATCACAAAAAATAAATACCGCAGAGGTGATCAAATACCACCAAAATAAAGCTCTATTGTTGGGGAAAAAGGACCTCAATTATGTTTGGGTACAGCGTTGCACGTCCGCGCAATTGTCAGTTAAAGCGACACATTGCCGTATCGCAAAAAATGGCCTGGTAATTAACCTCCTTAGCTGTAATCCCGAGTGTGGCTCGAGGTGGATTTTCAGTACCAAAATTGGTAAGCCCGAGCCACACTCGGGATCGCATCGCAGTATCCAGGCAAAGTTACTTACCTTGTCTCCAGGATCCTGCAATGTCTCCCCGCTGTGTGTGCGAGTCATTTCCTCCGCCGGATCTATCACAGTTGCACGGTGACGAAGCACGGCACCAAATTCAAAAAGTGAAAAACACAATACACATACAGTACACTGTAATCTTACAGATTACATTACTGTATCACATTATTTCACACCCCTTTTGTTCCTAGTGGATTATCCAATGCCCTTCATGCAGTTTTATATTATACAGTAAATACTGTTCTTTCTGGCTGGAAACTGGAGATTGTCCATAGCAACCAAAAAGCGTTTCTCTTTACATCAAAAGCAGTTTTAGAACAGCTAGAAAACAGCGATAATAAATTAGACTTACTAGCAGATTTGAGCGATTTGTGGGGAAATGTTCATCAAACACTGAAAGTACCGTATTTATCAGCATATAACACGCACCCCAAGTTTAGGAGGGAATTTAAAAGAAAAAACTTTTAGGAGGGAAGTTTAAGGAAAAAAAACGTACATTTAAATGCCCATCAATGCAGCCTTATCAGTGTCATTTGCAGCCTTGCTTTGCAGCATTGTCAGTCATTTGCAGCCTTCCATTGCAGCCTTCCATTGCAGTCTTGCCAGTCATTTGCAGCCTTGTCAGTCATTTGCAGTCTTGCTAGTGTGTTTGCCCTTTTAAAAATGCCGCCGCTTGGTAGTTGGCGGCCTTCGGCTATTTTCGGCCATTCTCGGCTATTTTTGACCACACTCGGCCGTTCTCTGAGGTTTTTGGTTTTCCGAAAGCCACCCGAAAACGGCCGAGTGTGGCCGAAAATAGCCAAGAACGTCCGAAAATAGCCGAGAACGGCCGAAGATAGACAAAAATACACGGAAGCCGCAGAGAGCAGCAGAAAGGGATGGAAACAGCGGGGGATTGGCGTATAACACGCACGCTGCAGACCCTGAACTGTCAGAAATGCACCAATCCCCCTACATCTTGCTGTGGGCTAACAACATACAGCAATTTTGTGAATTTTCTGAGTGTTGTCAGCTTTGCCCAGTTTTTCTCTCCCATTTCTACAGGATAGAGGGTAAACATTCTGTTTCCCCAAGATAAGGCTATTTAAAGAATATGTAAACCCAACAATTCATATTCCTGATATGTGCCTGCTATACCATGTACTTGTATGAGAAAGTATTCTGTTCTGTTTGTATTGCTTCCTTTGCATGAAATCCCTGGTGTTCCTGCCAGTCCCCCTGCTTTCCTATTACAAACCGACCGCACTAGGCATGAGAACGCAACGTTGTTAGTTCTCTAGCTCTGCTGGGAACGCAGCCTGCTCTCCTTTAATGATCAGACTTGTCCTGACACACCCCTCCTGCACAGCCTTTCACTGGGAAGATCAGCGTGCTGCTGCTTCTCCTCCTCCCCCAGCTCTTATGTAGCTGAGAACAGAGGGAATGTGATCACTTATAAATAAAAAGGAAAACAAGTATTAATTATTGTTTTATATTTACAGTATATACAAATGTTTTCCTTTCTATTTTAAATTGAACGGGTTGCTTTACAAGGTGAGGTTTTACATATACTTTAATCCTTTTGAGATAATACAGGAAGTGAGCACTAGACACACGGTAGGTGTTCCTGAGTGGAAATTCTCCTCTCTTCCTCCCTACCCGCAGTCATCTAGGACACGTCACTGGTCCCAGAAGACTGCGGAGCAACTTACAATACGTAGCTGGGCAACCAGCTGTGAAGCCGCAAGCTGTCACAGCCGTGTGCCCATAGTTGAGGTGCCAGCGCCGGGGAGAGAAGGTCGAGCGAAGGGAAAGCACTGGGGTGAGCACATCGTTGGATCGTAGATGAGGGGCTGTTTGTTAAAAGTCTCTAGCTACAGTTTTTGTAGCTGCTGACTTTTAAAAAACACACAATTGACTGGAACGCCTCCTTAAAGTGAATAACGCCACCTAACACCTAATTCACTATAAGGCAGGGGCGGATCCAGAGTCCAGTCTCGGGAGGGGCACTGCTATAAAATATGTTTTTTTGGGGGCAATTTATACGGGAAATGGCTGGTATTGGCGCTTCAATCATTACGGCACCATGGTTGTTATGGTGTCAGGATGATTGAAGCGCATTATTTCTATTGATACATTGTAATATAAAATTAAATGGTTCAACTCACCATAATGCAGAATCAGTGGGAGCCCTGCGGGTGTCATTTGCCATGTCGCCTGCCACCAAATGCGGATTGTCGCTTGCCACGTCACTTGTCACCAAATGCGGATTGTTACTTGCCACGTCACCTGCCACATATTGCGGATTGCCACTTGCCACGTCACCTGCCACACATTGCGGATTGTCACTTGCCACGTTGCCTGCCACACATTGCGGATTGCCACTTGCCACGTAGCCTGCCACACATTGCGGATTGTCACTTGCCACGTCACCTGCCACACATTGCGGATTGTCACTTGCCACGTCGCCTGCCACCAGATGCGGATTGCCACGTAGCCTGCCACACATTGTGGATTGCCACTTGCCACGTCACCTGCCACGTTGCCTGCCACACATTGCGGATTGGCACTTGCCACACATTGCGGATTGTCACTTGCCACGTCACCTGCCACACATTGCAGATTGCCACTTGCCACGTAGTCTGCCACACATTGCGGATTGTCACTTGCCACGCAGCCTGCCACACATTGCGGATTGTCACTTGCCCAGTCGCCTTCCACACATTGCGGATTGCCACTTGCCACGTAGTCTGCCACACATTGCGGATTGCCACGTAGTCTGCCACACATTGCGGATTGCCACTTGCCACGTAGTCTGCCACACATGGCGGATTGCCACTTGCCACGTAGCCTGCCACACATTGTGGATTGTCACCTACTGTGTTACTTTTCTGCTAAGGTGTTCTTTTGTTGTGAGAGATGATGTCATCTCCCTGCTCCCCTGCCTGCTGGCTTCCTGTTTGGCCAGCAGCCCTCCTAAACTGCCCAGCTGCCCCCCCCCCTCACCCGTCCACTCAGCGCAATCACCCGCGGAACCAGCCACGCTGGCACCCGCGGTACCGGCCGCGCTGGTACCCGCGGAACCGGCCGCGATTGTACCCGCAGAACCAGCCGCGCTGTCATCAGCTGGCGGTATTCTCGGAGGGGGCAATTGACCCATTGCCCCCCCTGGATCCGCCCCTGATAAGGACCACCTATGTATTTATACATTGTGATCATATCCCCTCTTAATCACCTTTTTTTAAGAGAGCGTAAATTCAGTTCAGTTAATCTTTCCCCGTAGCTGAGTTCCTCCATGTCTCTTATCAGTTTGGTTGCCCCTCTCTGAACTTTCTCTAGTTCTCTAGTTCCTTGTCAACTGGTGCCCAAAACTGTATATTCCATATGAGGCCTTAGTAATGATTTACACAGGGGCATATTTTCTCTCTCTCTCTCCCCCTCCCCCTCCCCCTCCCTCCCCCTCCCCCTCCCCCTCTCCCTCCCCCGCCCTCGCTCCCGCTCTCCCTCTCCCTCTCCCTCTCCCCCTCCCCCTCCCCCTCCCCCTCCCCCTGCCCCTCCCCCTCCCCCTCCCCCTCCATGCCTCTTTTAATATAAGAAAAATAATGTTGCTAGATTCAGAAACTGCAGATTGTCATTGCAATCTATGATCTACCTGAACACCCAGATCGTTCTCAACTATTGACTTGTTCACCTCCAAGAATGTATGCATGTTTTTAGCCCCGAGTGCATAACTATCTATTTATCAACTTTAAACCGCATTTTCCAAATTATTTCCCAATTCAACAAGTATAGCTGTCAGTTGGAGACATTCTGTAAGGACATTATTCTACTACATACTGTAGCTTGGTGACATCTGCAAACACTGAAATGGTACTTTTAATCCAAAACTCTAAATCATTTATAAATATGTTAACAAGTAAGGGTCTCAACACTGAACCTTGGGGTACACCACTAATACCCTTAGACCATGCAGAGCTAAGCTTATTTGGCTGTACTTCTCCTATGGATCACAGGAGTGCAATTTGTTTTGCACTCCTGTGACCCGTTTTCAGCAGAGAGTGGTCTGAAGTACGCTCTCTGTTTACGTTACAGATGTAAGTCCAGGCGCTGCGTCATTGCGACAAAGTCTAGATCCGCCAGGTGCCTGGACTGATACCCGGCTCAGACTCTCGGGAGGCCACTAAGAGACTGAGCTGGCCGCCCCCACCCCCTCCACAGCCCAGCATTCCAGTTAGCGAGAAGGGGGAAGAGAAGAGAGCTGTGACTGACAGTATGCAGTTCTCTGCCCATGGAGCTCTGAAAACTGAGCGATCGGCGGGTTTGATCACTCAGTTCTCAAGTGCAGAGGCACTGGGGGATAGATACAACATCAGACCGGTGCTGCATCCACTGAGCTACAGTGTCAACATAGCTTGTAGCTTTTTAGGGGAGCTGTCTTCACCAGCCAATCCTGGTGCATCTGCTTGAGCATGTCTGCACTATTCCTACCTTTTGGTTATGTCTCCTATGTATAGTATAACTGACCTGTATTGGCTTTAACTTCTCTTCCTGTTGGTGTGTCTGTATTCGTTCTGATTTCTGTTCCTGTCTGTTTGTATGTGTATAGTGTTGGTCCTGGTTATGTCTGTTTCTCACTGTCTGATGGGTATGTCATCTCTTCCTGCTTTTCTGCAGTTATCCAGGTAAGCAGTCCAGTGGGTTACATCTTGGTAGTAGTTCCTCAAACCATGTTATACTGCCATAGGTCCATATGAGCATGGTTTCTTAATTTAACATAAAAAGGTATGCTTTAAAGCAGTGGTCATCAGCCCTGTCCTCAGGACCCACTAACCGGCCAGGTTTGCAAGATAACTGAAATACATCACAGGTGATATCATTTGCTGCTCAGTGATTTCAGTATTCTAGTCTGCATCTCCCCAAAGTAATACGTAAAACCTGGCCTGTTAGCGGGCCATATGGACAGGGTTGATGACCACTGCTTTAATGGCTCAGTCCATCTTTGAAAAAAATAAAAAAATCATAAATGCACATTTTTGTATTTTTGCAGTAAAAAAGCATTGCAGTGGATCCTGGGTGCAATGCCAGGCTCCTGCAGACACTTCCTCCAGCTCTATGTTTGTACTGAGGTATGGGCTTACAGTTAGAAAGCTGAAGTAAGTATCAATGGATTATAAGAGTGGTAATTAGCACAGTTGTGCTCCATTGAGAACTACAAGTCAATTTGCTGCAGTGGAAGATGTGACTGGTAGTTAATTCATTCATAGTTCCGCTCCTACAGTCATGCCGATTTCAAATCTGATGACTGTTGTGGTGAAGAAGAGGACCTGCACACTGTCAAAGATGGGGTGGTCCATTTTGGGGATTGGAAGGAACTACATTTTGTTAATTGTTACATCCTAAATATGGGGTGGAGTTAGCCTTTTAATGAAACATTCAAATACTGTTTAGCCAAAGGGTTTAATTTACTAACGTTATGTATACTGTATATTAGGAGACATGCCAAAAAAGTCCAAAACACAGCACCAATTTAATTTATCACGAAATCAGCCACATGCTCAGGAAAGTGGTAGTAGCAAGCTTCTTTGGAATGAATTGTTAATTTTGGAGGCAATCAATGACCTCATCACCATTAAAAGGACCCTTGCTGTAAATCAATAGCTGCATCTTATTTGACTGAGCTGGGATTTAATGGAAAGAAGAGTTTTGTCAGCTGTGACACTAGAGAAAATGTGGTTCAAAGGGTCAGCATTTCAAGAAGGTTAACTCAGCCTTTCACCTATACAATTTGCCTGTTCCCACTCAGTAATTATCACAGTGTGCATTTTATTTTGGATTAAGCGAGGGTAATTGAGACATTGCAATTAACTGTAAATGGCAGAATAATAAAATGGTACATATCAGCTCAGCACTAAAACCAAATGGGGGCTCTCTCTCCTGCTGTTGGACAATAACAAGCTTGCAGATTGCTGGTTTTCACCAACAAACTCTGCAGAGCAGAGCTGTATTCGTACAGGTAAACCCTCGATGGCTAGAATATTTTTAGCTGTTCCTGTAGTGTGCTAGAGAATAAGAAATGTCACGTTAATCAACTAACTTTTTCAAATAAGTGACTTTTTACGACTAATTACACCCTTTAATTTTCTTGGATCATTTAGTGTACAAGTAATGGGCATCAGGAAAATAGTGGTAACAGTTATTGCCTGTATACAATTTACATAAAGTAAAGCAATACACCTAAAGAAACAATTTAACACCAACAAATATATATTAATACATTCTCCATAGCATTGTTCAGTGAAACTGTTATTTGGAAACAAGCCAATATCAAGCAAGTTATAAACATTGAAGGATTTCAACAAATGTCATTGTCGTTTCTTACCTGCTTCTGTTCTGTATATAGAGAGAGGACATTATACTTTCTTTCTAAAACAAACTGCTAACAGGAGAGTCTGCATACAGTGATCATAGTGTGATCAGTTTGAATTGTGTTAAAAGAGAAAATCTGAATTGAGGTATCCTTGACATATCTAGGGTATGGTACCTATGGCACGTGTCATGCTGGACACATGAAGGGGGGCACAATACAGGAAAAGTGACAGGGGGGAGTTTGGGTGTATTATAGCACCCTCAAAAATTCTGCTAGCACCCCCAAGACACCACCATCAGTTTAGAAAATCAATGCACCCTTTATTTTTGTGAGATCCTGGGTTTCTGGGAGTCCTCCATTTAATGGTGTCGGACAGCTTCATGAATTTTATTGGTGCAGACAGGCTGGCCTGTCCACACCATGGAAATGCATGATGTTGATTTAGGATGGGCAACATCCAGCATTGCTCACAGATATTTAAACTATGACAGAAGTCTGCCTCCATCCGGACCTGCACTACCTCCTGCCCTCTACCATGCTGTCACTGCTATACTAATTATAAAGTATGTTATAGGACAACTCTATGGAGACTCTTATGTGAAAAGAGAATAGTGATGTTAAGTGGGGCTCTGATGTAAAGGGAGGGATCCTGATGTAAATGGGGGGGGGGGGGGGGGATCCTGATGTGAAAGGAGCTTCGATGTGAAAGGGGCTTCTACTGTGAGGTGGGGCTCTGATGTGGAAGATGCTTCTAATGTGACTGACAGCCGGTTGGCTTAGCGTCATTCACGCTGCATTGTAAACACTATTGCTTGTAATTTTATATACATTTATGTTAAATTTATAGAATCCATGTTCTCCCTGGACAGGTTCCCTTGCAGAGCATCTTTTGGAGTTTACACATGCAATACATTCAGAGGGCCATTACAATTAAGGTAAACATATTCTTATTGGTAGGTGCTAGTTGGGTTATACACCAGTTTAAACTGGCATTTACATTTCAGTGGGCTCCTGCATGGGTTACATAGAATTTATATTTATTTTTAGGGATTAGGGTCTTATATGTTTTCTTATATTTGTAGCTCCACCCCGGAAGGAGTCACTTGGTAAATGTGGGTTCTCTGATCTCCACCTCAATCTCAAGAATGACTTCAGCCCCTCTGGCACAACTGGTTAAATTAAATTACCGCAAACACATTTAAAGACACATGGAAAATACTGTTATCCTGGCTGTGGATTATCACCAAAAACAGACACATACCTGGTAGTGATAAACAAATTGAATATATTATCACGGTATAAAGCATATGGAAGCTTACAACACTGTTCAACCTTTCTGCGAAGAATCAATACATTAGAAAAGACAACCTTCAATACTTAGCAACTGTAAGTTTAGAAAAGGGCAGTAATATATATGCCCTTAACACAGGCGCTGAGAGGTAGGAGAGAAGACTTGACCAGTTCTCAGGTCCTTCTGGGCTGAAAACACCTTTGAGAGGCAAACACAGAACAAAAAGAAAAGAGTTACACGTTAAGCACAGTTCTGTGCTGTTGCAGGTCCTGAGGTGAAGAATACTAGTTTCTTCTGCTAGCAAACAGTGGGACCCTTGTTTTAGGTAGTAGGTTTAAACAAGTTTGCATGGAGCAGTAATCCTCTACAGTGTTTCGTTAAAAAAGAAAAAGGATTTAAAAGGACAAACTACTAGAGATGGCACTCCAAACAAGCATCCTGTGACACTAAAAAGGTAAATTGATGTCTGCATACAGCATCAGTATTGTTTCAAGAAGAATGTTGGGTTTGTACCCTCTCACCAATCCTCTGTGCGATGACACAATGCTAATCCAAGGTGCTGGTTCAGGCTCCTGGTACTCCTAGCGATGTTGTAAGGCACTGGATTACCTTCTAAGGGTCGATTGAGGTGACTGGTAGCAAAACTCAGTGAAGAGGCAGCGGCCGACTCGATACCTGGATGAATATTGCAAACCCTGAAATGGCGTGGGTCTTCTCCGCTGAGCTGGGTGTTGCTTGGGTCACCGATCATGGTTCCAGAGCTTAACGGTGGCAGAACGTGTGGATGACACCGATCCTGGCTCCCCTCTATCTTCTTTTAGCACTCTCCCAGTCGTCTCTGGAAAAACGTCTCTCTCTCTCTCTCTCTCTCTCTCTCTCTCTGGTGGAGTTCCACCACACAGTCTGGTCACCTCACCACACTCAGTTTCTGGAAAGCCTTGGCTTCTCTCTCTATAAACGTTCACACACTCTCTGGTGTCAGTGTGTGTCTCGCTCTCCTTTAGCCTAATGCTAGTACCTCAGCCCGCTCTCCTCAGACAGCTCTCCCTCCTTTATAATAGGTCACACACTCTCTGGTGTCAGTGTGTGTCTCTCTCTCCCCTCAGCTACAAAAATCCCTCTCACATTGTTTTTCTCTCACTCTCCTCACATCTCTCCTTTCCCGGGCTTTTCTCTCCTACTCGTCATTGGTTCTGCCCTTCAACCAATCAAGAACGGGCAGGGAGCCTCATCAGCACAGCTCAGTCTCTGTCTCTCACACAGCTGACAGGAGAAAGGTGGAGGCCAGCGGGGGAAGGAGATACTGACAAATCCTCTGTTACTGTGACACAGCCGCTCCTCAGATTTTCTGTCAGCACTCTCTTTATAGTGCTGTGTGGAAAACCTGTCTCTCTCTCCTTTCTGTCACCTCAGCACCTCCCTCTTCTCATTTACCTCAGCACTTCCTGAAACTCCCCTTTTTCCCAGTGTGCTTTGTGTCTCTAAGATATCTGGAAGGACAAATCAGCATCTCTCTGTCTCCATCTTGTGGCCAAAAGGAGAAATTGCATTACAACAAGCCTGCTGCAAATTGTTTTATTTAATAAATTATATATGTTTTACATGGACAGTGCAACTGATTTCTTCTGTAAGGGCTCATTTACACTAGTGATTGGAGGGCAGTAAAACCACATGGTTGAGTCGTGTTTTTACCTCCCCTCCACCACACCCCTGTAGTTTTGCTTTGCTTCACAGCCACATCAGGAATTATATGCGTTCAATGGGCACTACTGCCCATCATACGACCCATTCAAGTGACTAGCACCGTTCTACAATGCACGTGGTAGCGGCATGGTGGTACAGTATATAGGGGGTTAATACGGGCAGTTTTAACAAGCATTGTATCTGTCAAAATGCACCCTGAAGAATGATCCAAATATGGATCACTCTTCAGAGAGCATTACACGAGTAAACAAAGCCTAAGGGGATTGTGTTGCTTTGGGATATAATATTAATTAAAAGATTAACAAGCTTGATATGCCTTTTTAAAGTAAGGGTAAGGGTAAGTAAGAGTAAGACAAGGAACATTTTGGAGCATTCTAATTGGTCAGCACCATCACATGGGCTGTGATGGCCACATAGCCCGCCCTGTTAGCTATGCAGAAGACGCGTGGATGCACAGAGGATTTCTAAGCCCTGGACTCCTGGCACGGGTATAGGCTTAGAATCGGCAATTGGCACAGTCGAGGTCAGTGGGACCGGGGGGGGGGGGGGTGAGGGGGACCTCTGTAAATTCACCTTACAGAGTTTTCTGTAAAGGTGAACATCCACTTTAAGTTATAAAATTGGACAGGGGTACAATTTAAGTGCTTACCACATTTTCCATAGATATATCCCTGCTAGCACGTGTGCAATACTTTTGGTCATTCTTAGATTGTAAGCTCCTTAAGGATAGGGATGGTGCTATGTAAGTACCTGTAATAAATAAATTAATTATTACACAAAGATAAAAGATGCTATGAGGATTGTTGATGGCCTCTGCAGACAAAAGCAATCAGAAAATCACGATTGGGAATGAGATTTCTGAGTGCATTCTGCACAAAAACAGTTCAGAATGTCCACAGTGTTTCCATGGTAACAAAGAAGCAACATTTGTATTTTTTTTTAAAGTAATACCTGACTGCTGATTGAAATAGAGAGATCTTTTTAACTGTGATATTACATTATGAAATAGCAGTTATTCTGTAGTTGTGCTAAATAGGTAGGCTAGAAGCCTATGGTATGATTACTTGGTAGTAAAGCTGACAATCTATTCCAACTTAAGGGCAAATAACTATATGCACTTTCATTTGAAGACTGTTCCAGGCTCTGTTTTCTATTTTTTTGTACTTGTGAAAGAAACTGACAATCTATTACGTTATGTAGACTAACATTTATACCTTACTATTGTAATTTGTAGTTGAAAACTGTTGTAGGGATTTACTGTCTTCCACTGTCTGTAAGTGGCTGTGCTACTTGCTCTTTACAGACTTGTGTATGTACAGTGCATCACTTCCTGTCTCTGTGCACCTGGCTTGAAAACACCAGATGGAGGAAGTAAATAGTGAGAGCCTAATACCACATGTCCTGCTATGGAGGAGCTGCTCCCAACCCAGGCTAGAATCAGGGCTTATTGGGCAAGTGTTCCTGTGTTTAATATATTGCTATTGTTTCCCATAGCTTCTGAGTGAATATTTGTATATAATTAAAGACTGCTGACAGACGTAAATCTGTCACCTTGTTATCTCACATGCATATTGCCAGATAGCTAGGTCTGTGCTAGTGTATGTGTGTAGCAGTCACCTTCCAGTATATTACTAGGGGAACCTGTTTATTGCAATAGAGTTTATATGAAACTCCTGTTATTTTAGTTAACCTTGTCCCTTCTGGTCTAGGATTCTATAGCCAGTTTTAGCTCAGGGCTCAATGACCAGCATAGGCTAGATCCATGTTAGGCCTCCTCCAACCACTTCTAGTAGTTAGAAGTCTGGTTGTAGGCCAGATTAGAAACTACTAGGGACTAAGATGCAGAGTCGATAGGCTGACTCTGAGTTTGTGTTACACCACAGTTCTTGCCAAGAAGCTGCATTACAGGCTGGTTGGACAACAATTGGGGGATCTCCCTATCACCCCTGATCTTGTCTTCAGGTCTCCAACACAAAGACAGATGCCACATCACAATCATTCTCAGGGGCCCCTGCAACTAAACTTTATTTCACCTTCATCTGGAGGTATCGTTATTATGAACTATATATACCCTTGTGTTACCTGTTTGTAAAGTGTATTTATGTGCTATTATTAATCTTTTACTGTATAAAGTGGGGGTCTGCAACCCATCGATTGCGATCTACCTGTCGACCGTGGGCAGGTGACAAGTACATAATGATCAATCCTGTATGTTCATCCATGGCTGCAGAGCATGCAGGAGCAAACTCAACCACTGCATGGTTAGAGTTCCATCCAGTGGAGCTCCCACTAGCCTCTTCCGTCAGTACTGTAACATAATTTCCATCTCACCGGCCGCATCACTTCCTGCCCTCAGATATTTTCTTTCCTTGGACTCCAGAAGCTGCTGGAACTACTTACAGTGGCATCTCCTCCAGGGGACACCTACCCATAGCCGGGGCGGATCCAGGGGGGGCAATGGGGCAATTGCCCCCCCCCCCCCCGAAAATAGTACTTACTCCAAGGCTTTCTCCCTCACCAGATTTGCCTTAACGAGACATCTAAATGCAGCTGCCGGACTTTATTTCTTCTTCCCTTGGCTCCCATTAGTTCTTTTAGAGTGGGCCAGTGGGTCACTATGGGGGTCTGGAATCGATGTGACACCGGGGCTGCTGCTACATGCTGGCAGAATTGCAGGACAGGAGCTTCCTAGTCCCGGCTGGTGTGACGTCACGATTCAGGATTGAAGACAAGATGAACTTGTTGTAGCCAGCTCAGTGCACTGCAAGTGAGTGATCACTTACTTAGCTAAGGCATTGTTATGTTAATGAGCTACAGTGGGCATCGTTATGTTAACGAGTTAACACCTTGTCTTACATGTGAAGTGGTTAACGCTTTGGGGGTGGGGGGGTGAAATAATTTACAATGGTAATTGTAATATGGCATATTGAGGGGGTTAATGTACTCACTCATGTATTTGTGACAAGTGGCAATTAACCCCTTTGTGCTGCATTAATGACAGTGGCACCATCAATGTTAATTAACCCCTTTTATGCTACAGCATGAAGGGGTTTATAAACATTGCCACTAGTGCCACTAATGCAGCACAAAGGGGTTAATTAATTGCCACTGGTCAGTAATACATCAGTGAGTACATTAACCCCCTCCATGTGACATATTACAATTACCTACCATGCGTTGAGCCACAGCACCTGTATTGTGTGATTGTCATGATAATAATGATCATATAGAATGACAGAAAAATCTATCTTTATGCTTCATTCACACAGGGCATGCTGCAGACATGCGTCTAACCTGCAGGGCTGTCTTTTACTGGCTTGGGGATGCATAAAGTGTTACATGCATCCCAATGCCGGCATCCCATTTATTTCTACTGAGACACACATCCGCTATATCCCAATATGTCATGCGTGCGGATACCAGAATGCATGCAGGGTTTATTCAAGGACCCGCACCAACATGTCATTTTGGCATATAGAGGCTGTGTGTCTCAGTAGAAATAAATGGGATAAAACCGTCCCGCTAGCGGCCTTTACTGCCGACACCCACCCGCCCTAGTGTGAAAGCAGTCTTATTTTCTGGCAGTGCCCCTCCCGAGATTAGATTCTGGATCCGCTCCTGACCCATAGTGTCACTTTTGTCTCTGGAGCTGGGTAGTGAGTCATTTCATCAGTGCCAAAACATGCAGCTCTGTTGTGACAGTTTCCCTGCGCCACTCTACATAAGGAAATAACTTTTATGCCTTCCTGACTCCCCAGTATTGTGCCCTCCTGAGCCCCCAGGACCACACCCTCTTGACCCCCCTTTACTCTGCCCTCTGGAGCCTCCAGTACCATAACCTATTGACCCCCCTATACTCTGTCCTCCTGAACCCCCATATACCATACCATCTTGACCCCCCCTGTACTCTACCCTCCTGACCCCTCAGTACTGTACCCTCCTGACCTCCTTACACCATACCCTTCTGACCCCCCTGCATTGGGCCCTCCTGCCCCTTAGTACCATGCTCTCCTGCCCCCCCCCCCCCCCCCACCATATGTACCATCCTGAAGTCCACCAGTACCATACCTTTTTGACCACACAGCACTATACTCCCCTGACCCCCCTAAACCAGGCCCTCCTGACCCCCCAGTACCATGCACTCCTTACCCCTTGTCCTCTGCCCTGCTAACCTCCAACCTGCAGTGCTCACCCCTGTCCTCTACCCTACTGATCCCTATATACTGCTCTTCATACTGCTGACCTCTGTACACTTCTCTTCATCCTACTGACCTCTGTACACTGCCCTACCTACTACTTTTACTGGCCAAAAATCAGAGCAGATAGACAGGCCTGAAACTAGTTAAAAAAAATCAGCCTGTAGTACCAGATGTTCTGCCTTCGTGATAAACTCTGGCATCGGACTTTTGGGGGAGACCAATTACTTCCCAGACATGAAAGTGAATGTTGAGTTTCTCGTTGAAGCTAAATTTTAAGGTAGGCTAAGTTTATATTTCTACAGTGACATTAGTTTTATAAGATTTTTCTACGTTTTCTTAATGCCGTCTATACTTTTTATTGAGGGCTTGCTAATTAATTTCTTTAAGAAAAAAAACACCCTGGTTATCTTTGATCTCTTCCATGTTGTCCAGGTAGATCTCCACCTTGCCAAGGTTACCTACCCCTAGCATAAAGCTTGTATGATTTCCATACTGGCATGTATCTATATACCTATGGTTAATATTACATGCTGGTTGCAGTAGTTCCCCTACTCCCAATTACTCTGAATAGATTACAGATTGATTTGCCAGGAAGGAAATACAATTTGTTCACAGAGGCCTTGTCATTTGTGGAAGCACTGCCCACTTTAATATAAACCCACTCTTCCACTTAGTGAAGGTTCTGGTTCTTCTATATACCAACAAGTTTAGTGCAATACAGTATCATGTTTGAGGTGGGCCATTTGTTATAACCCCCCTCCCCGCCCTTTTCCCCAAAAGAGGGCTACACACTGTTCTAGGACCTATTTGTAAAATGTTCTTGTATGGCAAAGAAGCTGATAACCTATTGCAAGTTTGATGTTGGTTTAAAACAAAATAAAACTTAGCTTAAATTCCCTTCTGGTTAATAATAACTACATAAAAAACTTACAACATGTTTTAGGCCCAGTTTTAGGCCCAGTTCACACCAGGAATCGCACAGTAATGTGATCGTGTTCCTGTGTGATCCCTGTGTGATTTAAGTGCAGTGCATTTTCAGCCGATTAATTTAAATGTGCTGAAGTTGCACTGCACCACACCAAAAGTAGTGCATGCACTACTTTAAAAAATGCAGTCTAACTGGATTGGATGGTACTTCTGTACTGGATTTGCTACCTGCATTTGGGATGTTGTTAACATTGCATTGACACCTGCTGCAGATAGCAAGGGATGGTGCAGTTTGAGCGCAATGCAGGAAACGCACACAGAACGTGGGTTTCCCACACTGTGCTCTGGTGTGAACAGGCCCTAATCCAGAGTTTCCATCCACAGCCCTTTAATTGCCTTGTGTTTCAAAATACCTAGCTGAACAAGATTGTGACATGTCCTTGCCTTTTGGCAGTATTTGCTTGGAAGTAGTTGCAGGCCACTGGACACTTTTTTTTTCTTAAAGCACTTCATTTTAGAGGCGTCATTGTTACAGTTTTATACATTTAACACTGCTTGCTCCATTGCATGGTGCATCCTCAAAGGTGATATGAAACTACAGTGGTACCTTATTACGAGCATAATTAGTTCCAGAAGAATGCTTGTAATCCAAAGCACTAGTATATCAAAGCGAGTTTCCCCATAGGAAATAATGGAAACTCATATAATCTGTTCCACAATGACTGCTATTGTATGCAGTACCACATGTGGTCAGAAGTGGGGGGCAATTCTTACAGGCAATTCTGGAACTCCTGGACCCACTGCAACCTGCATTTTGGACCTCTGCTATCTCTCTTTTTATAGAACAGGTGTGGCTGGCTAGGACCAAAAGCCTGGGAACTAGGCAAGAAACAATTGGTGCTTTTCCCCAGCCTGGGCCGACTGCTGGCTTGCATACTTCAACCTGCCTACACTAGTGGCATTGTTGAAGTGCGACCCTTTTTGTTTGTGGTGTATGTGGAGCAGGGCCCAGCTCCTGGGATTGTCACTCTACTCTGAGGAGAACCTGGAATTCCATTTGAAAGGCTGTTTTCTACAAGATCTTCCACATGGGAATTATTGCATTACATATATTTGGATGCTGCCTATTTCCTATGTCAGTTGCTGCCAACCATGCTTTAGTGCAAAAAAATGCTATTCTCAACAAATATAACAGCCTCAATAGGAGGAAAGTATTTTCAAGATTAGCTTGTACAGTATGTTCTGCTAAGACTGTAGTAAAAAACTACACTCATAGGTGCTAGATAAAAGATGGAGTCCATCAGTGTGTGTGGCATCCTAGTGAAGCTAGAAAAGAAAACTACCATGGAAAAAATGATTGGCAATGTGACTCAAGGAGTGTTTGGAACTATTGGACAGAAGGATGCTACTTTTAAGCTGGCTTTGATGTACCTTTTAGAAAAGGAGTTTATGTTCTCACTAATGCCGTGTACACCCGACTGGACTTTTCGAAGGACTAGGTCCGACAGTCTTCCCGACAGGCTTTCAGCGGAATTCCGGCTGACTTTCTCAACAAACGGACTTGGACACACACTTGCACCAAAGTCCGATGGATTCGAACGTGATGACGTACGACCGAACTAGAATAAGGAAGTTCATAGCCAGTAGCCAATAGCTGCCCTAGAGTCAGTTTTTGTCGGACTAGCATACACACGAATGGATTTCCCGGTCCGGCGAAGTTCCGTCGGGAAAATTTAAAACATGTTCTATTTCTAAAGTATGCTGGATTTTTGGCAAGCAAAGGTCCGATGGAGCCCACATACGATCGAATTGTCCGATGGACTCGTACCGTCAGACCTTTGCTGTCAAAAAGTCTGGTCGTGTATACACGGCATTAGAAGAATAAATGTGGGTTGGACAACCAACTGACTGGTTTGTGTTGGCTTTACATGTGTGCCTGTTCTCAAGTATGCTGAAAGGTTATGGTTGGACTGCTTTGCTGAGAATCTTTCATCTTTGCCTTACCATATGATACTAGTCTCTTACAGATCTCTGTAAATATATTTGAAACATTTTTCATTTCTTGCTATTTGGGTGTCATGCTGCAGTGTGAAGGCTGGTCAACTCAGGCTGCAACACGTTTCAAAAAATATTTGTGTTGCAAAGGCTTGGCTTCCATAATAATATTTTATAGCATATAACATATGCTATAAGATAACTTATAGCAAATTACACACAACAACAAACATCCAAGTGTTTGTAAAAAAAAATCACAGACGAAGTTTGAATTTGTCTATAACGAAGTTTGAATTTGTCTATAAATGTGTAGACTAATGCTGCTGCTGGCTGTGTGTAGATTCCCCCACTCACCCCCACACCTCTATGAACAATGAAAGAGCGGATGCGTGTGTGTTCATGTGTTGGCTCTCCTCTCAGCAACGGTGGAGGGACCTGTTGCTCAGTGCACCTACAGTTGGGAGAGCCAGTGAGGACCTGATTGTGAAGACCGGATTGAAAGGACTAAGCCTTCTTGGACAGCTGAACAACAAGCATAGTGGACTGGATCGATTGCATATTGGTGACTTGAACTACCATGTTTAACCCCTTACTGCCCACATTTAATTCTAACAGAGATTACGCCTTAGCTGGCTAATACTGAAAATTAGATGCCAGGTACTTTTAGTCACCAGGAACCTATGCACACACCCGCTATTGGGGCTGTATTTGTAGTGTACACATAAGTACCTTTATTTTTGGGTTAGTTGATGTTGATACTTTTAACCTAGCTTGCACCAATTATAATTGGGCTTAACATCACTACAGTTCAACTGATTACCAGCTTATGGGTCAGTGCTCTTTTTATCTAGTACATCATCTTTAAAAATGTTCAATTGCTCATTCATGGTTCATGGTTTCATGCATTGTTTAATTGCATTGCATTGACATAATACATCCTTTCAGTCTACCATCTAGTTGCTTGTTTCCTATTTTCAGTGGGGTCCGGATAGCTTAAAGAATTGTGGCAGAACAGAGAACCCGTAATGTCCAGCGGCTCTGTGTCAGGGCTGGGCTCAGCCCTTCCTTCTCTGAGCTGGCCGTTCAGCTGTCGGCTAATTGCCAGCTCCCATCTCTCTCCACAGATACTCAGCTGTTGATGATCCTGCTCATCAGTCCTACCTACTTAAGCCGTCCAGTCCAGAGAAACTCTGCCCTCGCCTTGGTCACATCACAAGAAACTATCTCCTGCATTCCTGGTTAAAAACTGGCTTTGCTGACATGCCTTCTGGCTCCAAATTCTGCTTGCTGTTCCACTACTTTGATCCCTGACTTCTGGCTTGGCTGACTATCCGTTCCGGTTACTGAACTCTGGCTATGTTTTGACTACATTTGTTCTTTTTACTTTTATTATTAAACAAGTGTGATTTAACTGTACTTCTGTCTTGGTCTGATTTCATGGTTTCTGACAGTAGGCGAACTCCATGAATTCAGAAGATGCAGTCAATCCAGTTGTTAATATTTTTTCCAGAATGGATGAACTGGATCACCACATGGATCAGTTTGCTATGGCGTTACAAAAGCTCCTGGAATCTCCCACTGTGGCTGCCCTGATACAACTTATGTTGCAGGCCGACCCAGCCGCTGCCTAAGTCTCTGTGCAGGCACCTGCCTCGAGTATTACCTCTATAAGAGGTATGTATGGTTCCGCTCCGCTTCCCCAGTGATTTGGGGGGGATCCAGTCCAATGCAGAGGGTTTCTTAACCAGGTTGAGATATACTTTGAGATGCTGTCCCAGGCGTTTCTCATGGACAGAAGCAAAGTAGGTGTCATAATATCTTTGCTTTCTGAGAGAGCCTTGGCCTAGGCAAACCCTCTATGGGAGACGCAAAAACCTGTTGTCTTGAGTTACTCTGAGTTTGTGTCTTTGTTTAAAAGGGTATTTGACATTCCTGCATGCACTGCTTCTGCTGCCAAGTGCCTCATGCCCATCGAACAGAGTACAAGAACTGTTGCCGACTACGTCATTAAATTCCGTTCTCTGGCAGCAGAGGTTGCGTGGAACAATGAGGCCCTCGTGGCTGCTTTTTCTCATTGTCTTTCGGATACCATCAAGGATGAGATAGCAGCCCGAGATATACCCACTGAGCTGGAGAAGTTGAACACGTTTGCCATCCTCATTGACTCCAGACTCAGAGAAAGACTCTCTTTTGAGGAGCACTTGCGGAAGCCTCCTGTACATTTGTCTTCAAGCTTTGCAGTCCCACCCATGCCTCCCTCACCTCCTGGTACCGAGTCGGGTAGTGAAGGTGAACCCATGCACTTGGGTTTCACGCGTCTCTCTGGGGATGAGAAAGCCTTTAGGAGGAGGGAGCGAATGTGCCTTTATTGTGGCAAGGCAGGTCACTTTTTGAAGTCCTGTCCTACCTGTCCAGGGAATGCCCGAACCTTGAGGTCCTGTGACGCACAGACCTTAGGTGCCGTTGTTTCATCCCCAGTTATCCAGAAGGATAAGCCCCTGGTTTCGATTACCCTTTCTTGAGCTGAGTCGTCAGTCAAGATACTGGCTCTTAATGACTCTGGGGCTGCAGGCCTGTTCATTGATGCTGCCTTTGTATTGAAGCACTCGATTCTGCTGCAGCTGCGTGACACTCCACTTGCCATTGAGGCTCTTGATGGGAGACCTCTACAGCCTGCCCATGTGACTCATGAGACGGTTCTGTTGTCCATGGCCATAGGGGCTCTTCACCATGAGATAATTCAATTCCAAGTTATTTCCTCACCTAAGTTTCCACTTGTTATTGGTTATCCTTGGTTACAGAGGCACAACCCCTCTTTTGATTGGCTCCGTGCTGAGGTTCTCTTCTGGACAACACAATGCAGTGAGACATTCTTTCAGAAGGTAGCCAAGGTCCTGTGCACCTCTTCACTCTCCTCCCTTCCGGAGGAGTACCGCGATTTTAGCGATGTCTTTGACAAAGGTCAAGGCGGTAGTTTGCCTCCACACCGGCTGTATGATTGTGCAATTGATCTTCAACCTGATGCCACGTCCTCACCCTGTACAGGTTGAGAACCATGAGGAGTATGAAGTACAGTCCATTGTTGACTCCCATAGGTTCCGTGGGAGCATATACTACCTGGTGCATTGGAAAGGGTATGGTCCGGAGGAACGCTCTTGGGTCTCATCCTCGAACATACATGCCCCTGTCCTCCTCCGTGATTTCCATAGATTTTTCCCCTCAAGCCTGGTGGTCCTCCGAGGGGGAGAGGTCGTTAAGGAGTGCGTACTGTCAGGGCTGGGCTCAGCCCTTCCTTCTCTGAACTGGCCACTCAGCTGTCGGCTAATTGCCAGCTCCCATCTCTCGCCACAGTTACTCAGCTGTTGATAATCCTGCTGGTTAGTCCTGCCTACTTAAGCCATCCAGTCCAGAGGAGTTCTGCCTTCGCCTTGGTCACATCACAAGAAACTCCTGCGTTCCTGATTAAAGACTGGCTTTGCTGACATCCCTTCTGGCTCCAGATCCTGCTTGCTGTTCCAGTACTTTGATCCCTGACTTCTGGCTTGGCTGATTATCCGTTCCGGTTACTGAACTCTGGCTATGTTTTGACTACGTTTGTTCTTTTTACTTTTATTATTAAACAAGTGTGATTTAACTGTACTTTTGTCTCGGTCTGATTTAATGGTTTCTGACACTCCATAAGCACTACAACCGTGTATCAACATTGTTGAAGCTCTGCTGTGGATACAACATTATTGTTGTCACTCCTGCATACTTCAGAAGAGGCACCTGGCAGAAAAATGTATGTAAACACTGCCCGTCCCTACATAGTCTAGCAATTTTCCAGTTGCACAAAAGATGTTGGATTTTCCTGTATTCTTTAAACTGCCTATGCAAGTTACAATCTGATTGTGGAATCTCCTTTTGATTTATCAAAAACTGTGTAGTACTAAAACCATTAAGGCAGGTTGTTACATTACATCATTTTGGTAACTGTAAAGCTTACCACTTAAGGCTGGGTTCACACCTAAGAAGGATGCGGCTGACAGCAGGGGTTCGCTGTATTCCTGTTCTCTGTTTCAGGGCTGAATTTTTGCCTGAATTCGGACCCGAAATGGAGCCAAAGATGCACAGGACCCCTGTACAAGCTCCACTGTAAACGCAGCGGAGATGTGTGAATGGGTCACACTCTCCTGTCATGCAAATTGAATGCAGGGAAACCCAGATCCAATCCACACTAGTGTAAACCCAGCCTAAAGTGGGAGTAAACTCCTTACCTATAGGTACAGTAAAAATCTCCTAAACATGTACCATTGAGATGTTTACTTTACATGCAGCCGGTGACATCACAGAGTCCTGTGCCTTAAACAGCATTTCCCATGCGCATGCATGGGAGTGAAATCATCCCAGCTCCAGCCACTTACACAACCAGACTCTGCAAACCCAGAAGGAAGAACGCGTAAAGATGGAATCGCCTTCAGCGGTGACAGCGCATCGCTGGAAGGCTTTTGTCTAAAGTAAGTTTGACATAATTGTTATGACATTCATTTTCAGGGAGATTTTGTTTCGGGGGGGGGGGGGTTACTACAGCTTTAAAGTAGAACTATAGGCAAAAACTTTATTTTTACTTTTGATAAAGCAGATTTTTTTTTACGCTATCTTATGGCAGAGGTTGCCCTTCACTTCCCATAGCTAAACAGGAAGTGAGAGGAAATCCCTACCAATTAAGGGAATTCCTTAGGGTCTTCTAGGTCACCAGAACTAGCACCCCTTTTGGAAGATTACCCCTCTATTGCTTTTCTGGGGACAACCCAACATTTTTAATTTTCTTTTACTTTCACTTTTAATGATAATGGCAAACAGGACAAACAGAGAGGGTGAATCTCCCTAACGGGGGCACAGCCAGCAATATAAACTGACAGGGGGTTCTAATCCCAGTCTCCACTCCATCCAAAACTAGAAAAAAGTTTTGCTTTTAATTATACTTTAAGTTACAATCTCTTTTAAATCCACAAACTATGTAATGTAAGGGCCTTCCTTACTGGATATAAATTGACTGGATAGATTAGGTAGGTGTTCATAATGCTGTTTCAGTAAAGGTAAAGTTGATTGTACAAAGGACTGTACAGTATGTGTGTGTACTGTACTATAACCAAAAAAGCACAGAGACTATACATGGTAAAGTGCATGTCCAGTTTTCAGCTAGAGTATGTATAGCCACCTTTAGTAATGATTGGTCATAATAAGTAATTGGTCATAATAAGTAATGTGTCCTGTACCAAAGCACAAAATGTCTATCCTCCAATAAATGTTTCAGTTCCCTATATTGTTCAATTAATATTAATTAAACTCAATTTATGAATGAATGTATTGGTAATATATTAAATGCGCATCAGAACAATGACAAACTGAAAATAGAGACTGCCTGAAAATGTTACACTGATACTTTTACCATAACTCAGAAAATCCAATCAACTATGATTTAGCTCAAAGTTCAGTTTTTTTAAATGAGGATTCTGGAAAGTGTTTGATCACAAGGACTACATGTATTTGTCTGGGTAGTTTTCACATTTACAGCACTTTATATATAAAAGAAAAATCGGTATGCAAAAAAATGTTGGGATTGATAGAAAATTTCTGAAAACGACAGCCCTTGCATTTTTGTAAATATTTTATTATATCTTTTCATGTGACAACACTGAAGAAATTACACTTTGCTACAATGTAAAGTAAAGCAGTGCATGTACAACTTGTACAACAGTGTAAATTTGCTGTCCCCTCAAAATAATTCAACACACAGCCACTGATGTCTAAACTGCTGGCAACAAAAGTGAGTATACCCCCTAAAAAAAAAAAAATGTCCAAATTGGGCCCAATGAGCCATTTTCCCTCCCCAGTGTCATGTGACTCATTTGTGTTACAAGGTCTCAGGTGTGAATGGGGAGCAGGTGTATTCAATTTGGTGTTATCGCTCTCACTCTCTTATACTGGTCAATGGAAGTTCAACATGGCACCTCATGGCAAAGAACTCTCTGAGGATCTGAAAAAAAGAATTGTTGCTCTACATAAAGATGGACTATAAGAAGATTGCCAAGACCCTTGAAACTGAGCTGCAGCATGGTGGCCAAGACCATACAGTGGTTTAACAGGACAGGTTCCACTCAGAACAGGCCTCACCATGGTTGACCAAAGACGTTGAGTGCACATGCTCAGCGTCATATCCAGAGATTGTCTTTAGGAGATAGACGTATGAGTGCTGCCAGGATTGCTGCAGAGGTTGAAGGGGTGGGGGGTCAGCCTGTCAGTGCTTAGACCATATACCACACACTGCATCAAATTGGTCTGCATGGCTCTCGTCCAGAAGGAAGCCTCTTCCAAAGATGATACAAAAGAAAGCCCGCAAACAGTTTGCTGAAGACAAGCAGACAAGGACATGGATTACTGGAACCATGTCTTGTGGTCTGATGAGACCAAGATAAACTTATTTGGTTCAGATGGTGTCAAGCGTGTGAGGCGGCAACCAGGTGAGGAGTACAAAGACAATGGTGTCTTGCCTACAGTCAAGCATGGTGGTGGGAGTTTCATTGTCTGGGGCTGCATGAGTGCTGCCGGCACTGGGGAGCTACAGTACATTGAGGGAACCATGAATGCCAACATGTACTATGACATACTGAAGAAGAGCATGATCCCCTCCCTAAGGAGACATTTCTCCAGACCTAAAGATTATTGAGCATCTGTGGGGCATCCTCAAACAGAAGGTGGAGGAGTGCAAGGTCCACCAGCTTAGTGATGTCGTCATGGAGGAGTGGAAGAGGACTCCAATGGCAACCTGGTAAGTTCTGGTGAACTCCATGCCCAAGAGGGTTAAGGCAGGTTTAAGACAGTGCTGGAAATAATGGTGGCCATGTAAAATATTGATACTTTGGGCCCAATTTGGACATTTTCACTTAGGGGGTATACTCACATTTGTTGCCAGTGGTTTAGACATTAATGGCTGTGTGTTGAGTTATTTTGAGGGGACAGCAAATTTACACTGTTGTACAAGCTGTACACTCACTACTTTACATTGTAGAAAAGTGTCATTTCTTCAGTGTTGTCACATGAAAAGATATAATAAAATATTTACAAAAATGTAAGAGGTGTACTCACTTTTGTGAGATACTGTATGTTAAAAAATAATCAGCATTTGCAAAAAGTGGCTTACCACTGTTATTTTCTATTTCATAATTCATATTGCTTTCTGATGTTCCTCATCAAGTTTTCTCCAGTTTCCCTGTTTAGAGGATTCTGTGTGACAGAAGCAATCCTCTCCAGTCTACCCATGATACAGTCATTAGTCTGCTAGAAGATAATCAAATCAGCTGCTCCTACTGTGCAATCTGCATTATTGGAAAGGGTCCCACTGGGAACATTTATTCTTAACCACTATCAATATAATATATTTCCAAAATTTTGTAGGTAGGTAGACTTCACAGTCTGTGCAAGTGTTACCTAAAAAGTATGTTAAACCAGAGGTTTATTTTTGGATTTGTTAAATTTTTACTTTAGCTAATGCTACACAACATTATTAAAAGGGATATACTGTATCAGTAACTATGGAAGTCTCCATGAATCTGTTTGTGACATGTTAAATATAAAGCAAAATTATCATTTAAAAAAAATGATATCCTATAAAAAATAAAAGTAATTGCCTGAGTCAAGTGAGCAAAATGTATAGAGACATGAGATGAGCCTCTTTGGAGAACGTTGATATCAATCTGTTGCATGTAAGAAGTATTTTTTTCAGGCTCTAATCCTCCAGTCATCGCTCACTCAGATCATACATTGTAACTTTCTGACAAGTCACAAGGCGAGACACAAAGCAGGGGGGCTAAGCAGTTCTTGGAGACACACAGTGTGTACACAGTGTGTTAGATATAAAGGGTCCATTGCAGGCAGTAAAATTTACATTACTGTGTCACCTTTGCTTGTATCTAAAGCCAGCCAGAGATTAGAAACATGTATGGGCAGGCTGAGTGTACCGAAGTCGATCCACCAATCGACTTGGGTACAATCAGCATGGTAAATATTTCATGTGATTATTGCCAGTGGCTATAGCTGCTAGCAATCAGGACCATGTGTTCTCCCGGCAGGGACATCACCCCGGAAACCCCCCCCCCCCCCAGGATAATACAATAGCACTGAATGCGTTGATGAGAGACTCAAGCATTTTGCTTTCCTGCAACCAAAATCGCACCATTTTTGGCTGGCTTTAGTCCAGGAAATAAGTGCTGATCTTTGATGATGTCTGAACAATAATGGCTCTGATCTTTTGGGGAGAAAAGAAGATGAAAGCATTAATGAGTGCTACCCATACTTCTTTCAGGAGCCATAAATACCTATAGGTGTTAAGCAGGGTGTACAGGTATGCACGGTTCAGCAGGAAGCAGCCAAATTTTGCTGAATGTGTAACCTTTTCTGTTTAACAGAAGCCGGCCATTAGACAGGCTTCCTGTCGAACATTTCTGCTGGAAAACCAGCATTCAATCAGCACATGCATCCAGTGGCTACAGCACTGATCTGTGTATTTTGTCAGAATGCAATAGCACAGCTGGGAAGATTCCTGCATCCATATCACTTGTGTGGATGCAGGAATCTGTCTGCTTTTTTCTTTTGTTCAACCCGTTGGTTGAACAAAAAAAAAACAACTCTCCATGTATACCCAGCTTTACACTTACAAAATACAGAACCTAGCATGCATGACTTAAGTGGTGGGATGAGGGTGCTTGTGTGTGCTATAGCCCCACCAAAACTTCCTTTAAGAGGTTGTAAAGGTTTGTGTTTTTTCACCTTAGTGCATCCTATGCATTATGGTAACAAAATGCCTGGCAGTCACTGACCCCCTAGCACCCCCTTTTACTTACCTGAGGCCCTTCATCTTCTTCGGTGGGGATGCATCGTCCTTCTCTCCACAGATTCCCGACTTTGATTGGATAGATTGATAGCTGCGCAGTCATTGGCTCCCGCTTCTGTCAATCAAATCCAATGACCCAGGTGCCGGGGACGGGGCCGAGTCATACATTCAGCTTCTATGGACGCTGAATGAATGACTCGGGAGCATGCCCACAAGGTAACCCCCTTGGGAGAGCACTTCTCCTAGGGGGTCATCTAATGAGGGGAGGAGCCACGAGACCCACGAGGGTCCACAGAAGAAGATGTTCGGGGCCACTCTGTGCAAAACGAGCTGCACAGTGGAGGCAAATATGACATGTTTGTTATTTTTTTATTTTATTTTTTTTAACAAAGCTTTAGTATCATTTTAAAGTGGAACTAAAGTCCTACTTTCAAAAACTGAAGGCAGGTAGGCTCTTTATTGCAGAAGAGACATGCAATATAAACAATGTAAAAAATACATTCTTTAAAGTCATGCAATGATACACATACAGCAAAGTGTTGACTAGAAGACAAAGGTAAATATGAGTAAGTGGCACACAAAATAGACACCCAAATTATTCATTTTAGCATGATATGCAAGTTTTTTGGGGATCACAGAGATTTGACCGCAGTCAGGCCATAATACGACTTAATGGTGGCCAAATGGGATCACTGCAGCTTACCCATAGAAAATCCTATCAAACAGTGATGCTGTGCCACCGATATTCATAAAAACCCCCAGCAACCACTGATAAGTAGAATTCCCAATACACCAGCATGTGTGAAGGTTTTCTCTTTAAAGACAGTGTATCAGAAATGTAAACTGGTGCTTTCTAACCTTTTTTGAGACCAGGGACTTATAAATTCTTCCAAAATCTTCCATACCCTAATGGTAAAGAACAAAGGTTTTTCTCACCCAGTAAAAGTATGGGAGTGCAAAACATGCATTGAAATCCCAGAATGCTCATGCTGGGGCTGGATGTCACTGTTTGCGGAAGATTGCATTGTGGGTTAAAGGACTCTGCAGCTGACTTGATGGCCCTGCAGTGGATGAGATTTCTGGAGGGGACTTTAGGCTCTGCAGTAGGCTGGGGAAACTGTGAAAGCCTGTGTGGCACTGAAGAAGTTTGGGGGGACACTGTGAAGGATGAGGATTCTCAGGGGGCTGGGGACACTAGGGGCCACTACAGGTTGGGGATACTATGGGAGCTGAGAGACACTGTGGGAAGTTCAAGGATCTGTGGATGGCAAGAGGCTTGGGAGAGGGGAGGCCTGGCCCAGAGGTTAAGGAGAGGGAAAGCCCTGATTGAGAACCACTGATTTAACAATAGGTTGACACTGCTTTTGAAAATTCTCAGGAGGTTTATTGAAAAAGTCCATAATCATTCCACTTTTCATGCTGATTAATGCACAAAATATGTATCGCAGAATTTCTGTTTATTGTGTTTTAGAAAGATGCTGACGTATTTTTTTGTTGAAGCTGCAGCATTTTACAGATGTACCATTCTCAGATGTTTAAGAAAAACAACAGTTCTGTACTGGCTGTAGTAAACTCCTAAAACTCAAAGCTATAGCAAGTAGGTGAACACTGGGTGCAAAAAGGACATGCGCGCAACACAAAGGGTCAGATTGTGCGTCCCAATGAGTGACTATGCAGCACTATACATCAGTGAAAATTCCAATAGGAAAGACCATTTCTGCCAGCTAGTGGTTAGATTCTTGTACATTTATATAAATGTAAATGCTTTGCCTCTGATGGAACTACAGTGGATGTTGATCCTGATTGACACAGAAGGCCTATTCTGTCAAGCTAGCTGGAAATGGAGCGCATACTGGTTCCTGTCTCTTTACATGATAAAACTGTTATGGGATGTAAAGCTACTGTCACATCCAGAGAACAGCTCTTAAATTCGATATGTGAGGAAGGACTTTACAGTTCATTTCAGAAGCTCATATAAATCAAGGCTGTAAATACGGCACCTGATGTGACTGGGGTATATTATTCATGAGAGCTGCCTATATTCCTAACAGGCCTACAGCACAAAGGCTGATACAGGCTTGTGGTACTTTTCCTTTCTGCTAATTAACATTTTCAGAGAATAACCTTCTTGTGCTCATTTATAATGTCTTATTGACATGAAGCACCGCTTTCACTGGGAATACAAGGTGCTTTCACAACAGTTTCGGAATGACCTGTGAGCTTTTTCAATAAGGCAGTACAAAGAGCACGAAAAGCACTAGTTGTATATTTATTTTTAAAATACAGTACACCATTATGCTGGTGTCACAGAATGTTGACCATAAGTAGATCTAACTAGCAGTGTTAATTTCATCAACGAAAATGTTTTTTATCAAAGATTTAGTCAACAGCATTTTTACAGTGATGAAGATGAGTGATGCCCACTGAGAAAAACTATGACGAAAATGAAATCCGAAAACAGGACAAAAATGTGAGGCAGGAACGTTTACCCTTGTGAACTAACTTTCAATTTTTCATGGAGCTCCACCTACTTCCACAATCCGTTCCAGGCAAGCAAGGCAGCCGTGATGAGACCACTGCCAGTGCCAGAGACCCGAGAGTGAGAGCAGCGCAGCACTGTGCATTACAGGCCACCCAGGCTGAGGCCTCCCGAGTCCCAACTCCTGCTTACTAGATGACCGTGGCGCCAGGTGCCCAGAGCAGAGCAGACTGTGAGTGTACGGTAATTGTGGTTACAATTACAGCAGGCCTGAAGTCTCCCCCTCCACTCAGACCACCGTCCGTCCAGAGAACACTGTGTAACTGTGCATTGTAGGCCTTCTCTGATCACTGGCAGTGGCATCCAGGGCACTGTGGATTACAGGCCATCCCTCAGACCACCATCCAGCGAGAGAGAGAGAGAGAGAGAGAGAGAGAGAGAGAGAGAGAGAGAGAGGCACTGTCAATAATTTCCACAGGGCGCCTAAAGGCTGACCCTGGGAAGGGCCATACATGTAGTATATTATAAAGAGACAACTTAGAGATGACTGCGTGGGGTATGAGAGAAAGTAAAATCAGGATAACTTAATTTTTTTCCACTAATTCAACCCCACAGATACATAAAACCTCTAATGACGGGCCAAGTCATGCCAGTGCACCACCACATTAAAATATTTGCACTGCTCTTTTAAGTATTTCAAAATACAAAATTGACTCTAAGGTACAACAGGCCACTGAGGCCAGGGAGGGGGGGGGGGGGGCAATGTGGATTTTCTCACACCACGGGCATACTCCTCTGCCTTCTTAAGCAGTTTCTGAATAATTAGTAAAATATTTAGAAAACCATTTATCATTTTCCTTCCACTTCATAATTATGTGCCACTTTGTGTTGGCATATCACATAAAATCCCCAAAAAATATATTTACTTTTTTGGTTGTGAAATGACAAAATGTGGAAAATATCATGGAGTATGAATACTTTTTCAAGGCACTGTACACTTATTGGGATTTTTTACCAAAGACATGTAGCGGAATACATTTTGGCCTAAATTTATGATGACATTTTTTATTTTGATATATATAGTAAAACCTTGGATTGAGAGTAACTTGGCCTGAGAGTTTTTTTAAAATAAATTTTGACTTGATAAACAAATGATGTCTTAGCGTCACATCACAACCAGGGCAGTTTTTAAGGCAGGGCAAAAGGGGCAGCTGCCCTGGGCCCTGTCATTGTTGTGGGGCCCAAAGCAGCTGCCTCATACTTGCCAACTATCCTGGTTTAAATTCCCTCATCCCTTGAGGTTTTAGTCCTGTACTGTGTCCCAATATCTCAGTGTGAAGTGCTGCTACTAATGCTGCCCTGCTCTGCCCTATTGTTGTGTATGGATGACTCACCTACAGACCATGTGTTTACATGTACATCACCGGCATTGATATGTAAATAGCGACGACCAGCGGCATTGATATGTATATCATGCCCCACTGAGATCATATCCACAGTAATCTCTGGCAACCAATCAACAAGCAAAAATCATGTGATGTAACCTCTAGCAACTAATCAGTGAGTTGTAATGTTTGTTGTAACCTCTAGTAACCCGTCAGGGAGCGGTAATGATACACTGTAACCTCTGGCAAACAATTGCAATAGCCTCCCGATCTGATTCAGTAAACTGATTTTAAGTCTAGCTGCTATTTATTGTATTTCTCAGAGCAGGTGGAGAGCGAAACTGCATGGAGAGGGCCCCAAGAATAGTTTTGCCCAGGGTCCAATCAATATTAAAGACAGCCCTGATCACAACTGAGTATAAAAGAGTATAAAAGAGAAGAGAGGTGCCTTTTAAGTGTAGCAACATAGTTACATAATAAAGGTACAATATTTAGCAACTCACATGGTTGATGAAACAGGCACATCTAAGTATGCAGGCTTTCAGGGTAAAGCTGTCCACACTGTCCTCCGCACCACCATCGATGTCATCCTTTCCATGCTGCGCTCCACGAGCGCTTCAAGCCTCACTTTCAGTTTGCTCTACTGCAGGGTAGTCTTCCCGATAACGATTACAGACTAACAGCAGTGAGAGCCAGCGGTGCGGAAGATGGTCTACGTGGACAGCTTTACCCCAGATGCCTGCATAAATAGATGTGCCTCTTTTAATAATCAACCATGAGAGTTGCTAAATGTTATACCTTCATTATATGCAGGGGCATAGATAAGGGGGGCTCAGGGGTGTTCAACCCCCCCCCCCCCCGAGCATCCTGGCAAAATGACCAGACAGTGTCCCTGCTGTTTAGCCTCAGCATCAGCACAGTAGAAGCAATCAGAGTTTCGGAGTGCAGCAGCTGGCCCCCCCTTCTATTGTGCCTCATCCCCTCAGTCTGATACCGGCAATTGACAGTGCACAGTTGAGGGAACTCCTAGACTCCTCCTCAAGGTATTATATGACACAGCCGAAGGGAGATTGGGGATGCAGAAGTTTTCATACTTCTGTGCCGTGCTGAATCTGAGGTCTGGTAAGTGGGGAGGCATCAATTTCCTGTTTTAGGAAGGAGGAAGTAAGAATTCCAGTCTGGAGGAGTTTCTTTTGGTGGGGGGTTGGTTTGCTTTTGGAGATGGGGCAAGTTTCTTGTAGTGAAGTTTACAGGGGGTGGTTAATGGCAGGGATTTGCTTCTGGGTGGGAGTTTGAGTGGATGAAGCTTGATTTTCTTCATAATTAGAAATCTTTGCTGGGGGAGAGGGTATTGACTGAGGGAGACCACCATCCTGTGGTACACAATATTTTTTTTTTTTTTTTTCATCTCTTAAAACATTTCATAAAATTTCTTAGGACACATTTTTTTAAGCCCTTGTACACACGGTCGGACATTCTGATGGACAATGTCCGATGGGACCGTGTGTGTGCTCCATTGGACTGTTTCCGTCGGAGTATCCGACGGACCAAGTTTTCCAGCTGGGCTATAAAATTTTCCGACAACATGATCCGATCGGACTTTGTCCGATCATGTGTAGAGAATTCTAATTAGACAAAGTGCCACGCATGTTCAGATCAAATTCCTAGACCAAAGCTATTGGCTACTAGCCTGAACGTAGTCCCGTCCTAACGAAATAACGTCATCACGTTAAGTACGATTGGATTTTCTGACAACTTTGTCCGACTGTGTGTATGCAACAGTTTCAGACAATATCCGTCGGGCAAAATCCGACGGATTTGGTTGTCGGAATGTCCGACCGTGTGTACAAGGGCTTGGGTTTTAATAAGTCACAGCATTTGCTGCCCACCATAATATGTTGCCCCTTGCACCTGCTCAACTTGCACAGTAAGGTTAGCTAAAATAAGTAATGGGCTGAAAAGAGCCAAGGCTGTCTGCTGCTGTAAACATGTATCCACCTGTATCTGCAAACATGTATCCTCCTGTATCTGCACATCCAGGGGTTACCTGCAGGTAGTGATACATTTTTGCCCTTGGATAAAATCTCTCTGCATCCAGGGTCAGAAATGTGTCCCTAACAGCAGGTAATCACAGTGACCAACGATTTGTTAGTGTGTCGCTCAGGCTCAATCGATGTGGGGAGTATTGTAGATGATACCGAATGTGCTGCAGGAGTGCCGGCAAGGGATGGAGCTTATCCCAGCTCCTGTAGTCACTGAAGGGAAGAGAGAAAAAAAATCTCTGGTGCTGCAAATTCACTGAGTCCTATGGTAATGCAGGAGGGATGGGAAAGACCTCAGCCTGGGTTTCCGCCAGGGCACACCCCAATGTGTTTTGCTCTGTCCGCTTGAGCTTAAACATGGGAACCACTGGATATGCAGATACATGTTAACAGCAGTGGCTCTTTTCAGCCCATCACTCACGTAAACAGGCTGAGCAGCTGACAAAAATGTGAACATTTGGGATCCTGGCTGTATGTATTCATGGTATATTTGCCATTCCATGGCCATTTAGAACATATGAATGAGATCTAAAGCCTGGTTCGCACAGTGAGTTTTTTTCTTTTAAATGAACCCAGCGGACTGAAGGAAAAAAAAAACTAGGGAGCTTAGGAGGAGCTTGGTCTACTAATGAGTACGCTACCGCACCACAACTGCATGCATTGCGTTCTATTCAGTTAAATGGGGATCATTTTTGCTGTGCTGCATTGCAAAGTCTCATGGCCCCACTCTGCTGTCACACATTTTTACCGTATCTCCCGCAACATAAAATTGTAAACGATGCCTGAACCCCCCCCCCCCCCCCCCCCAGGAAAAAAAATGATTTACGCCCCTGATTAAATGTATCCATATTGCTACACTCAGAGGCATCTCTCCTCTCTATTATACTCTATCTCCAGCAAGTGCTTTTTTTACCACTACTATTCCTTTATATTGGCTTTTGGAATTTACAAATGCAGAAATTTAGAAATCAGATTAAAGGTTTAGCGCTGGAAAACACTTTTTGATAGCTGAAAAGTGAATTTTATAGACAACTGTATAGATCAGACCAAAATGAGGGACAGAGGGACATTGCTCCAAATCAGGGACAGTCCCTCGAAATCAGGGACAGTTGGCAGCTATGCAACCTGGTCCCATAGCTATAATCTTTTTATATGGACTATAAACTGAAGCACTTCTAAATAAATGATTTTAGAACAAATCATCTGAGTTTCCATTATACAAGTGCTTTGGATTACGAACATGTTTTCGGAACAAATTATGCTCGCAATCCAAGGTTTTACTGTATATTTTTTTATTGGATATGTTTTATAGCTGTAATTAAAAAATATTGTTTTTTGTTTTTTTCAAAACTTTTGGTGTTTATTCTTCTATTATATCATAAAAAAATAAAAAACCAGGTGGTGGTCAAATACCACCAAACGAAAGCTATATTTGTGTGAAAAAAAATTATATAAATTTTGTTTGGGTACAGCGCTGCATAACTGTGTAATTACCAGCTAAATTAGGGCAGTGCTGAATAACAAAACATGGCGTGGACATGAAGGGGTAAAACCTACCAGAGCTGAAGTGGTTAAGAAGGCTGAGAGAAATAGAAGGTACTTTTTGAGTTAAGAATGAAAACTTGAATATAACTTTTCTTTTAAAACCAGAGTTGAATATCATTTAATTCCATGAACCTTTTCCACTGAATCCAAGACACCTTTATAGCAGAGTCTACTATAACAAAGTTGCCATCCATGTTTTGCTTATGTTATTTTTTATTTGTTTTTTGTTATAATCAAAATGTCTGTAATGGAAGATAATAAAGGTTTAAAATATAAAGCTACAGAATCAATACATTTTAACACAGGCTTGCTTGAAATTGGTGTCCTCTAGTGGACATTACCAAAAAACACAAGTGCCTGGTTACAAAAACTGGAGAAAAGAAAGCTCTCTACAAAAGAGAATTTTTCAACAGCGTCCAAATTATGTTTCATCTTTTGTTCTCTGGGTAAATAAAACAAGAACTATGACTGTTAATTTTACGCATGTTCAAAATTGTTATGATAAATGTTCTATTTTCAAATTTCTAGAAAAGTAAATAAAAATGTATATAAGACAGAAACTCGCTGTACCGAGCTCTAATTAACAGAAAGGCATTTTTATTTTATATATATTTCTGAAGGACATCACATGCAATAAGCATTTGCAAAGACAATCCAAAGATTTTAAACCTGCAAGTTAAAATTTGACAGAATTTTACATTGTAAAATAAATTCTGGTTAATTAGATTAATTAATTAATTACATTGTGCTTCTGTCCCTCTGTCCATCTACGGTACATCAGAAGGTGATCCCCCTTCATTGGCTCGATGTAGTGAGTGCTGTGCAGGCATACCATGCACTCAGTGCCTCCATTAGAAAGACATTCTGTCAAGAACCATAAACCAGGCAGAGACAGAAAATGCAGTTAAAAATCACACATCTAATGAAATAGCAAATATAACAGTTCAGGAATGTAGTCAAAAACAGAACCTAGGGTTTGGATGCCAGAACGGATAATAAGACGAGTCGGGATCAGGAAACCAGGAGTTAGCAAAGTGAGGAGCAAAACAAGGAACAGGCAATGGAAGAGAAGTCAGACAGGCCAAATCATACACAGGAACACACATGAGGTTTTTTATTATGCAAGGGCGAAGAGAAAAATGAGCTAAGCTGCTTAAATAACCAAAGGGTCTGTCTGTAGGCTGGACTAATGAGGCAGATTAATGGTAACCAGGTGAGCCACTGTGGAAACGAGTGGCTGGTAATTAACAGACAGTTGAGCAGCTCTGAACACTGCAATAAAAGATCTGCCCCAAGGCCCCTTTCACACTGCAGCGTCGGTAGTAAAGCACCATTTTTGCAAGGGTTAAAATGGCCCACAAAGCTCTGCTGCAGCAGCGTTTGGTCAGCGGTTTGGCAGCGGTGCCTTTTCAGTTCTATAGGCAGGAGCGGTTTATACACCACTCCTTCACTGCTCCAAAGATGCTGCTAGCAGGACATTTTTCGGCTTCCTGCCAGCGCACCGCTCCAGTGTGAAAGCACTCGGACTTTCCCGCCCGCTCACTGTCACAATCTAAAGAAAATTCCCACCTGCACTTCTGCATCATTTAGTCACAGTGCTGTAAAATTAGAAAACTACAAGTACCGACATAATTTGCGGCTGTAGACCAGTAGTTCTCAAAGAACTACCAAGGTGCTGTTTAGTGCTCTAGTAGTTCATTGAGTCTTCCTGTCAGAATGTAACTGCCTGCTTGAATTGGAGGTTATGGGCAGAGAGCCACACAGACAGTCTGCAGGAACATTGCAGGTGCAATGCTTTACAGGTACCTAACAAAAAAATTATAATTTTGTTACCTGCAAAAAAATGTGCATGTATTATTTTTTTGTATAGGTGAACTTATCATTTAAGTCTATGCAACCTAAATTCATGTAAATTGGTTTAAAACATCCTCAAGGGGGCAGCAAACCTTTATTTACTATTCATAAATGTTCTTGTATGTATATATATATATATATATATATATATACTTTTTTTTTACCGTTTATTTAACATGTTCAGCAGCATTAGCAAGTAAAGGTGCACATAACTTGTATATTATGAAAAAAAGCATTTGCTTTCGAGCACTTTTACACTGGGGGCGTAAGCGGTAAAGCGCCACTATTTTTAGCGGTGCTTTAACATCGTTGTAGCGATGCCTTTTGGCCACTATCAGGGGGCTTTTAACCCCACTAGCAGCTGAATAGAGGATTAAAAGCGACCGCAAAGCACTGCTCCCGCGGGGCTTTGCAGGCACTTCGGCTTTGCTGCCCATTGATTTCAATGGGCAGAGGTGCTTTACACCGCTCTTAAAGCACTTCAAAGATGCTGCTTGCAGGATTTTTTTTAACGTCCCGCAAGGGCACCGCTGCAGCGTGAAAGCACTCAGGCTTTCACAGGCGCTTTTCATGCGCTATTTTTAGCACTATAGTGCCTGTAAACCGCCACAGTGTAAAAGTAGCCATAGACCCAATTCACACTATTAGATTTTCTGCTGATTTTTGGCTTCAGATTCACCAAAACCATGTAATATGAGGTAAAATCTTAGAGTTTCAATTTGTATACAATCAGGCAGGCCCTTGCACTACATGGTTTTGGTAAATCTGAAGACAAAAATCAGCAGAAAATCGAATAGTATGTATGGGGTCTTATGCCCTGTACATACAGTCGGACATTCGATGGATTTTGGGCCAAACTTGTCTTGCATACACATGGTCGCAAAGTTGACGGAAAATCCAATCGTTTAGAATGTGGTGACGTACAACACGTACGACGGGACTATAAAGAGGGCAGTAGCCAATAGCTTTTATCTCGTAATTTATTCTGAGCATGCATGGCACTTTGTCAGTCGAAATTGTCTACACACGTTTGGAATTTCAACGATCGGATTTTGTTGTAGGAAAATTTTAGATCCTGCTCTCAAATTTTGAAAGTGTGGAGTGCACAACTAATAGTTGTCCTGTGGACTGTTTCACCCACCTGAGCTGTGGATCTCTGCAGCTCCTCCAGAGTTACCATGGGCCTCTTGGCTGCTACTCTGATTAATTCTCTCCTTGCCCAGGCCTGTCAGTTTAGGGGAACAGCCATGTCTTGGTAGATTTGCAGTTGAGTCATACTCTTTCCATTTTCGAATAATGGATTGAACAGTGCTCCACGAGATGTTCAAAGCTTGGGGTATTTTTTTCTATAACCTAACTCTGCTTTAAACTTCTCCACAACTTTATCCCTGACCTGTCTGGTGTGTTCCCTGGCCTACATGCTGCTCTATCAAACCTCTCTGAGGGCTTCACAGAACAGCTGTATTTATTCTGAGATTAAATTACACACAGGTGGCCTCTATTTACTAATTAAGCGACTTCTGAAGGCAATTGGTTCCACTAGATTTTAGTTAGGGGTATCAGAGCATAGGGGGCTGAATACAAATGCACGCCACACATTTCACATATTTATTTGTAAAACATTTTGAAAACCATTTATCATTTTCCTTCCACTTTACAATTATGCGCCACTTTTTGTTGATCTATAACATAAAAGCCATTTACGTTTTTTGATTGTAACATGACAAAATGTGGAAAATTTTATTAAATAAATAAATACATTTAATAAATAAATTTTATTAAATAAAAAGTATTAATACTTTTTTTAAAGGCACTCTACTTAAAGCCAAAACATTTTTTTAGTTTTGGATGGAGCGTGAAAGGGCTAGAACTACAGTCACAATTTATTGCTGTCTGTACTCACGCTGTGGAGATTCATTCTCCCTGTTTATGACCACAGTCACTGAGACTGAAAATACGGGAAAAGTGAAAATTTTAAACTATCATCAGAACAAGAATGCTGAGGAAATCTTCCAGTGTGAACACTTGGATTTTCTCTTAGTTCCCATTACATTAAAGGACAGAAAACAATGGAGAATCTCTAGAATGAGAAGCTGCCCAGGCCTGCTTTCAGGGCTGTAAAATTTGATTGACAATTGGGCGGTCATGCAACGCTGTAACCATATGACATTTTTTTCTTCTTTTTTCACACAAATAGAGCTCTCTTTTGGTGGTATTTAATAACCATTGTTTTTTTTTTTGCTAACTAAACTAAAAAAAAACTAAAATTTGGGAAAGATTTTTTTCAATAGTTTATTATAAAATTTTGCAAACAGGTCATTTTTCTCCTTTGCTGATGTGCGTGATGAGGCTGCATTGATAGGCTGCACTAATGGGCACTGATAGGCTGCACTGAAGGGACGCTGATGAGGTGGCACTGATAGGTAGCACTGATAGGCGGCACTGATGGGCACTGATTGGCAGCACTAGTGGGCACTGTTTGGACTGCACTCATAATCAGGACACTGATAATTAGTGCCCTGATAATCTTTGTACATGACCCCTTTACACAAGCCGGCTCATTTCGCCTCTCTTCATGCTGTCAGTGTGAGGAAAGAAAAGTCGATAACCGGCTTCTCTTTACATCATGATCAGCTGTAATTGTACATAGCTGATCACGTGGTAAAGAGCCACTCCTTACTTCAATCTGTGAGTAGCAGTGTCTGGAGGACACTGCGATCACAGAGCATGCTGCCCACATGATCATGAGAGCCCATCACACGACACCCTCCCGGAACTGGCCGGCTGCGCTGTAGCCGTCAATTGGCTATAGCGTAGTTAGCAAGTGGTTAAAAGATTGTCTTCTTGTTTAATACCATGTCCCTTTAATAACTAAAGTGGCTGTTGCAGTTATACATTTCCTGCAGGATTTCACTTAAACCTCCAGGACATTTATATTGTTTTCTCTTGATGTGTACTTTAGGCTAACCTGATTTCCTAGGTTTCAGGGACAGTCCCTGATTTTAAGGGACTCTGGGAATAATGTGTCCCTGATTTTGTCCCCAGTCAAAAGACTGTGTCGTTGCTTTCTTTCCAGCTTTAATAATGGTGTCCCAGCCCAGGTGGCTGCAGGGTAGTCCATCTTAGCAACATTTCTGTGATTGGCCTGAAACAAGATGAAGGAGAGGAGGACTGTGTCTGCTCCCGCCTGTGTCCTCTGTTATTGACGATGCCCCATGCTGATATCACATGGTCAACCCCATCCCTCCCATCTTGGCTTGTGTAGATATTTTCACAGGGAGGTAAGAATATAGATTATTTGCTATGTTACTTTCTTTACAATGGTGACCTGCAGTGCACATCTGGGCCTGGGGTCGGTAAGTAAACACTACACCAGGGTATATATGTGGGGGGCATCCAAGAGGAGCAATTGCCCCATGCACATTGTTTTTATGTGGGGTAAGGAAAGGAAGGTGCCATGTAGTTAAGTAAATCAGAAGCAATAAACACCAATGGCACTACTCCGCTGAACTGGATTATGACTGGAGAGTCCTTTGCTGGCAGCAACCTCTAAATTCAGCCTGTCAAATTATTGTCTTGGTGAGTGCCTGGACTGGAGAGATGACATGCTCAATCTGATGCCACAGACTTCTCCCCATCCTGCAAGTATATGGTGCCTTCTGCAGCTGTACAGGTGCTACCACTAGAAAAAATGGACTGTGGGTACTCACCAGCAAAGCCATGCCATTGTCAGGTAAGTACAATTCAGCGAGGAAAGAAACTTGTGCTAAAGGTGGTCATGGGTGGGGGGGGATATATTGGAGAAAAATCAGGAATCTTTGTTTGGAAGGCAGTGTATGCTTTACTTTCCTTTAGCCTCTACACTCTGCATATTATGCATACATGACCCGGAGTAGGCTTAGGTGTTATTAATCGATACCCCTCTAAGCCACTTTCTCCGCACAATTTGGACACACCCAACATTTGGTGTAGCGCGCTTCATGTGTCATTATTATTCCTGCCCCCTGCCCCACACCACATTAAAAGTGGGCATGGTCAGTAGGCTGTCCCCGGATTTTGTTTTGGAAATATGGTCACCTTATTGTTCCACTGTGTGTACCTCTGGTATATACCGCAGTGTGTGCTCATACTTAAATCCTCATTGTAACATACATTTGTAATGATCACTTATTGTAATGTAGGAGCTAGCAACTGCTCAGTATGCATGTCAAGCATCCAAAGTCTGCCCTCACAGCCTATAACACCTTGTTCACACAGGCATTTTTTTTTTTTTTACTTTTTTCTGCTTCCTGACCTACTACCTGATCTTTATCACTCAAAACAATTAAAACAAAAATCTGACCTAAGTGTGTAAACAATAGTGAAAGCATTGCCTTATGTTGATGCAGTGTTTAGTGGGCATTGGCAATTTGCAAGCACCTTCATTTACTTCTATAATATGGCATAAATGTGCTGTAATTTGGTCACTGGGGCTGTGGTCACACAGATTGTGAAACGTAAGTAAGGGAGAATTCTTATTTATCGTGCACTCCCGTGTTGACTGTAGTGTGTGCACTGTTGACTTTTTGTCACTAGATTGAACTCTCATTATGTGTAGCACTGGAGGTATGGTTACACAGTATATGTAGATACAGCAGAGATAATTACCGTATATGGCGAATTTGGACTGTGGGATTGATCTGCACATCTAAGTTTATGATATTGCTATATGACTATTATTTATGTACACATTTTTTGATGAGCACATATATGGTCATTTATATGTTTTTATACTTTTCTGTTCTATTGCACTGTAACTTGTGTTTGGCAGCGAAAGACAGTTTTTGTTTGTAAACATTATATTATGGAGTCCATGAGCTACAGAAATCTTATAGATGAGGATCAAAGCTGTGTGGAACTCCAGCAGATGTAAAAGCACACATCCTGTGTGGTAAAGACCGGAGGACAAAAAAAGTTCAGTGTGCTTCCAAGTTACTGACCTCTGCAATTTTCATTGTTTACTAATGACTTTTGTACTTTTCCTTACATTCTACCCTGTTTCCACCAAAATAAGACCTAGCGTGATTGTCGGTGATGGCTGCAATATAAGCCCTACCCCCCCCCCCCAAATAAGCCCTACCGTTTCCCCCGAAAATAAGCCCTACCCTGAAAATAAGACCTACAAGGACTTTAACTAGTGCTTATTTGGGGGGTAGCGCTTATATTGCAGCCATCACTGACAATCACGCTAGGTCTTATTTTGGGGGAAACAGGGTACTGACCTCTGTGTTAATTACTACTGACCTCTGAATTCAATGTTACCTAGTTTTGATCCCTGCACTCGGCTTATTTACGCCTGACCCCTACATTCTGTGTTACTTCCTACTGACCTTTGAACCTTGTGCTACATGCCCCTGACCCCTGCCTAACTACTGACCTATGCACTCTATGGTATCACTACTGAATTTTGCATTACTTATGGAATGCGTATTGCACACTATTGAATCTGAACTTTGCATTTCTCTTGACCTGTTGGCTACCTACTACAGATCCCTGCACTCTGCATTACTAATCACTGATCTGTGCACTCTGCATTACCTACTACTGACTTCTGCATTCTTCCTTACTTACTATTGCCCTCTGCACTCTGTTACATACTACTGACACCTGAATGCTGCATTACTTATTACTGACCTTTGAACTCTACATTACTTACTCCTGACCTCTGAACTCTGCATTGCATACTTCTGACTCTTGCACGATGCATTACTTACTCCAGATGCTGGCACTCTGTGTTACTACTACCCTATGAACTCTGCATTATTTTCCCCTGATCCCTGCACTCTGTGATACTCACTATTGACCTCTGCACTTTGTTACTTACAACTGACCTTTGCACTCTGCATTACTTACTTCTGACCTCTGAATTCTGCGTTACTTATACCTGACCCCATCTGCTATTCTTTACTTTGTACTGACCTCTGAACTCTGAACATTATTTACATTTGACCTTTACACACTGTGTTACTTACACTTGACCTCTGTACTATGCCTTACTCACTACTGGCCTCAGCACTTTGTGTTACTTACTCCAGACCTCTCCAATTTGCATTACTTACTCATGACCCTTGCACTCTTCATTACATGTCACTGACCTCTGCACTCTGCAGTACTTAATCATGACCCATGTCCTCTGCGTTGCTTACTTCTGGATTCTAAACTCTGCATTACCTACTAATGAATTCTGCATTAAATTCTACTGACCACGTAACTCTGCATTACATACTCCTGACCCTTGCTACTTGCTGCTGCACTCTGGCCCCTGCATTCTGCATTCTTTACATCTTAACTCTGCTTTACTTACTACTGATCTCTGAACTCTGGGTTACAAACTGCTGCACATTGCGTCACTTACTACTGACCTCTGCAGTCTGCATTACTTAATACTGACCTCTGCAGTCTGCATTACTACTGACCTTTACACTCTGCGTTACTTACTACTGACATCTGCAATCTATGTTATTTCCAAGTGACCTTGGCACCCTATGTTAACTTATTCTCGACTTGTAAACTCTGTAATACTTACTCCTGACCTCTGCACTTCATGTTACTTAATACCGATGCCTACACTCTGCATTACTTATTATTGAACCCTGCATTCTTTGTTATACAATACTGACCTCTGCAGTCTATGCCATTTGTAACTGAGCTCTGCACTTTACATTACTTCCTACTGACCCCTTCACTCTGTTACTTACTCTTGAACTCTGCACGCTGCATTACATACTACAGATACCTGCACTCTGCATTACTTAGACCACTTTCACAATGAGGCACTGAGGCACTTCACCTGACGGGAAGGTGAAAAGACTCCTGCAAGCAGCACCTTTGAGCATGTTTGGAGAGCTAAAAAAAAGTGCCTCAAAGACGTCCCTCTCCATTGAAATGAATGGAAAGTGCCTGAAAAGCTCTTCAAAGGTGCCTCAAAAGCTCTTGAAAAGTGCAGCAAAAGTGTCTCAGTGCCTCAGTGTGAAAGTACCTTCACTTACTTTTGTCTAAGAGACACCCTTGGGCAGTAGCACCGCCTGTAGAGGGTAGTTTTAGATGGACTTTATAGAAGTGAGTGACTAATTAAAGCCTAAAGCCAGTCATAGATGGTTCGAATCTTGGCCGTTTCAGCAGGACCAGCTGAGATTTAAACCCTCAATGAGCAGGTTTAACCGCTTGAGATCCGCGCTATAGCCGAATGACGGCTACAGCGCGGACCTGCTTTGCCGGGACGACGTCTATTGACGTCGTCCCTTGCACGAGCGGCCTGCGCGCCCCCTGAGGGGGCACGCGCGGCGCGCTCTGTGATCGGCGAGTCTATGAGACTCGCCTGATCACAGATCGGAGTAAGGGGTCAATCCCGACCCCTTACCACATGATCAGCTGTCAGCCAGTGACAGCTGATCATGTGATCACACCAGAGCCAGCGATCGGCTATTTTTCCTCCTCGCGCTGTCAGAAAAAAAAAAGCAGATCATCGGCGGCTGTGAGAGGGACTTCAGTCCCGATCATGGCGAGATGGGGCCAAGTCATCAGTGACCACCTGCCCCCTGCCAGTGCCACCTAATTATAGTAAAAGTGCCACCCATCAGTACCACCCCTTAGTGCCCATAGTGCCACCCATTAGTGCCCATAGTGCCACCCATCAGTGCCCATAGTGCCACCTATCAGTGCCCACAGTGCCACCTATCAGTGCCCACAATCTGCCTCAACAACAGTGCTGCACCTCATATGCCACATATCCGTGCCCATCAGTGTCATCTACCAGTGCCCTTCAAGTCCGGCCATCAGTACCCAGCAGTTCCACCTATCAGAGCCACCTATCAGTGCCACCTATCAGTGCCCATCAGTCCCATCTATCAGTGGTACCTATCCGTGCCCATCCGTGCCACCCATCTGTGCCACCCATCCGTGCCATCTTATCTGTGCCCATCTTTGCCCATCAGTGCCGCCTTATCTGTGCCCATCAGTGCTGCCTTATCTGTGCCTATCATTACCGCCTTATCTGTGCCTATCGGTGCCACCTTAACTGTGCCTACCAGTGCCCACCAGTGCAGCCTATCAGTGCCCACCAGTACAGCCTATCAGTGCCCACCAGTGCCGCCTCATCAGCGCATTTCAATGAAGAAGAAAAATTACCTGTTTGCAAAATTCTATAACAAACTATTAAACATGATTTTTTTATTTTTTTTTGCATCTTTTTTTGTTTGTTTAGCAAAAAATAAAACTCCCAGTTGTAATTAAATACTACAAAAAGAAAGTTCTATTTGTGGGAAAAAAAATAAACATTTCATTTGAGTACAGTGTTATATGACCGCGCAATTGTCATTCAAAGTGCATCAGCACTGAAAGCTGAAAATTGGTCTGGGCAGGAGGGGGGTTTAAGTGCCAAGTAAGCAAGTGGTTAATGTACCCAAGTTAATTCATCAACTGACTTGGGTACAACCAGCCAGGGCCATCTTTAATATTGATTGGACCCGGGGCAAACTTTTTATTGGGGGCCCCCCTCCCCCCATGCAATTTCACTCTCCACCTTCTCTGAGACATACAATAAATAGCAGCTAGACTTAAAACCAGTTTACTGCATCAGATGAGGCAGTGATTGTGATTAGTTGCAAGAGATTACAGTATATCATTACTGCTTACTGAGTGGTTGCTAGAGGTTACAGCACACATTAAGGCTCACTGATTAGTTACTAAAGGTTACAGCACATGATTTCTGCTTGTTGCTTGGTTGCTAGAGATTACTGTACAGTAATACTGCTCACTGGTTGCTATAGGTTACAGCACATCTTCTCTTTACTGCAGGGGGGCATGATATACATACGAATGCCACCTTTATTTACATATCAATGTCACCGGCCTCAGATATTTACATATGAATGTCACTGATATTTACATATGAATGACGGTTATTTACATGTGAGTCATCTTTACACAACAATAAGGCAGAGCTGGGCAGCATTACTAGCAGCACTTCACACTGAGATATCGGGACACAGCATAGGTCTAAAACTTCAAGGGACAAGGGAATTTAAACTGGGATAGTTGGCAAGTATGAAGCAGCTGCTTTGGGCCCCACAACAATGACAGGGCCCAGGGCAGCTGCCCCTTTTGCCCTGCCTTAAAGACGGCCCCGCAACCAGCATGTCAGATTTTTGTCATGTGAATATTGCCAGTGGCTATAGCTGCTGGCAATAATCATTGTGTTCTCCCTGAAAGGGTGGCTCCCTGAGACCCCACTGGGAGAACACAATAGCTTAGCAGGAGGGATTCCCCTATCTACACTGTCTGTCTGGTTGCAGGAAAGAAAATCTCACCATCTATGGCCTGCCTAACTCCAGCTAACACTTTTTAAGCAGTAACAATAACCTTTTTGGGATAAAGGTTTTAAAGAAATTAATTAAAGCTGACCATTGTGAGCACCCCAGCCAATGTTAAATGTTTTTTTTCTCAATCCTGCCCATTTTCTAAACAGTTTAAAAAAAAGAAAGCCAATTCAGCAACCACTTTTTAACCCCTTCCCACCTATGCTATAGCCGAAAGATGGATACAGTGCAGGCTTAAAATGCCAGGAGGGTGTACATGGACATCCGTCCTTCTGACTCAGCTGATCACAAATGGGGTAAAGGGCCAATAACAGCAGCCCTCTACTGTGTGTTCAGCTGTCAGCCAATGACAGTTGATCACATGATGTAAACAGAAGCCGCTTATAGAAGAAAAGGGGAAGGGCGATAGCCTGCATCTGTCCCAAAATTGCCGACCAGTGCCACCTATCAGTGCCTACCAGTGCCAACTATCAGTGCCCATTAGTGGTTCCAATCAGTGCCCATTACTGTCTTTTCATCAGTGTCACTTTTTAGTGCTGCCCATCAGTGAAACCTCATCAGCGCACATCAGTGAAGGAGAAAATTACCTGTTTGTTAAATTTTATAACAAAAAAATGTTTGTTTTTCAAAATGTTCGGTCTTTTTTTGTTTGTTTAGCAAAAAATAAAAAACCCTGTGGTGATTAAATACCACCAAAAGAAAGCTCTATTTGTATGAAAAAATGATAAAAATTCCATATGGATACAGTGTTGCATGAACACGTAATTGTCATTCAAATTGCGACAGCGCTGAAAGATGAAAATTGGCCTGGGCAGGAAGGGGGTAAAGTTGCCCAGTAGGCAAGTGGTTAAGGACTGGTAAGCAGCAATATATTATTTTTTTTCTTTTGTGTTGAGATAGGCTTTAAAGGTAATGTGAGGAACAATAAATATTACTTACCGGTACTATTGACCTGGTATAAATTCTAAGGACACCTCTTGATTTTTCTGCAAGCAGTTTCTCATCTCCTGAGTACCTGACCACTTTGTATGCCTGTTGCTGGGATACTTTATTATAGGAGAGACTCCCAATCATTTTTAGGATGCATCACACATTGCTACGTATCACTGAGTACTTTGTATGATCTGAAGGAAATACAGTTTTAAAAAATAACGGAAAATTGTTATCAATACTTGCCATAATTTTCCTTTTCTGGCCTGTCCTCATGTCAGCATACAATGGGTTAACCCCTCCCTCCAGTCTCTCAGGACCACCTTCCCCTAGCTAATAAAAAAGAGACTGTCCTCCCCGGCCCTTGTTCCATTCAGGCTTGTAGGAAGGGAAAAAGATTGTGCTGACACGAGGACAGGCCAGGAAAGGAAAATTACGGTAAGTATTGGTAACAATTTTCAGTTTTCCTGGCCAGCCTCATGTCAGCACACAATGGGATTTCATTTAGCTGATATAGGGTGAGGTAACAAAACTCAAAAAACAACTGGTAATGCTGCTTTAGTGAATATTTTATTTTGCTTGGAAGGGTGCTGACACCACTGCCTTTCCAAAATTTGATGCAATAGCCGCCATGACATCCAAACTGTAATGTTTAGAGAAGGGTTCACATGAGCTTCAACTAGCCGTCATGCATATGTCTTCAACCGATATTTTAGCAGAAGCTGCCCATGAGGCTACCGCCCCTCTTGTTGAATGAGCTCTAATAACTTGTGGAGGCGTCAGCCTCATACCCAAGGCTTATCACCTTGGTGATCCAGGTAGCTATGATTCTAGCTGATGCTGTTTCTACTAGGTCCTGATGGTAGGTAAAGTATCAGTTTTGCGCATCTGCAGAGAGCGGTGTAAGTATGTTTCTCAAAGATTCTCAGATAGTCCCTGTTGAGTGACCACTCATTGTTGTTAGGAAAATGTCGACTCAGATGGTCTGCTATGTAATTTTGACTGCCTAGAATGTAGGCTGCTATCAAAGCTTCCACATGTGCTTTGGCCCAGACGACAATCTTGGTTGCCAACTGCAGCAGCGGCAAGCTCTTCGTTCCTCCTTGTTTGGTTATGTAAGTTATCGCTGTCCGGTTGTCCAACATAAGCTTGACTCAAGCTCCCTGGATCAGGTTCTCGAATGCCAGTAGGGCTAGGTATGCTGCCTGTAACTCGAAAAGTTTGGAGTGTTTGGTCTCCATCCTGCCCCATTTGCCTTTTACCTGCCTGCCAAGGCAGTGAGCACCCCAGCCCTGGAGACTGGCATCCGAGGTTATCTGGATCCAATCTCCGGGGCTGAGAGGCATGCCCCGCAACATAGTCCCTGGTACTATACACCACGTCAAGCCCTGGCGGATGCATCTTGGTAGGAAGATTTTCTGGTGGAGTGACATGCCATCCCACTGATTCAGAAAGGATGTTTGGAATGCCCTTGTATGGAATCTTGCACAGGGAGCAGCTGGAGTTGCTGCTGTGAACATTCCCAGGAGTGTCATACAGTCTCTTGCTGAAAGCGACGAGAACTCCATCATGCTGTTCACGCAGGCTACTAACTCAGCCATTTTTCGATATGGTAGTGAGCTCTCCTTGTGTTGAAAATAAGCCCTAGATACTGCATCTCTTGGGACAGAACTAACTGTCTCTTCTGCTTGTTGATAATCCAGCCAAATTCGCATAAAATCTTCAGCACCACCTTGTTAAATCCTCGATTGCACAGGCCACTACCAAGATGTTATCTAGGTAGTGGAAATGTTTTTATCCCTCTCAAACGTATAACTGCGAAGGTAGCTAGCAAGATTTTGGAAAAGATTTTAGGTGCTGTGCTGATTCCGAAGGGTAGACATTTGAACTGGAAATGATTCTCCCCCACCATGAATCTTAGGTATTTTTGGTGATGCCTGTTGATTGGGGCATGAAGGTAGGCATCTGCCAAATCGACTGATATTAGCCAGTCCCCTGGTTGCAGAATCGATATATAAATAAATAAATATAAATATTGATTCAATTTTGAATGTTTTGGGATCGATGTAGTAGTTCAAAATCCTTAGGTCTAAGACTGGTCTGAGATCTCCGGATGCTTTGGGCAACAGAAAAATTGGGGAGTAAACTCCTGTTCTCTGCTGCTTTAGATGAACTGCGAGATTGCTTCCTTTTAAAGTAACTCAGTCACATATTCTTGCAAGCACCTTTGTTTCCTCTGGTCTTGTGGCCATTCTGTCTGGACAAAGATGCCCAGTGTTTTTTCTCGAAACATTATCTTGTAACCTTGTTTTATGGACCCATTGGTCCGTGACTTTCTATGCCCATATGCCAACCTGGCAGCCACCTGGAGGGGATGGACGGCCTAACCGTCAAAAGGACTTCTCTGCTTTCTTAGTGGTATGAGCAGCCTTGAACTATACGTTCCGAAGAAAGGAGCTTTGTGTGCCTCTCCATTGGGATTTTGCATATTCTCAACCTGGTCTATACTACCTGGCCTCACATGCTCTTCTGAATTCTGATTGGCCTGCCCGTATGGCTTGCTGTCTCATTTTAGGTTTCTGTGGTAGCAGACCTGACTTTCCTCCAGTGGCTCGTTTGATAGCCTCTTCCAGGATGTCCCCGAATAGCATCCTGCCATTGTACCGGATGGTACAGAGTGCCTGTTTTGAGGTGCCATCCACCACCCAATGGCACAACCACAGGGCCATTTTCGCCATTACTGAAAAAGTCATGAGCCTTGCCAGCAGTTTCACCAGGTCTATGAAGGGTTCAGCCAAAAAGGCTGCTGACAGATTAAGCTCCTCCATCACTGTAATGATTCTGGCCGTCTCTACACCAGACTTCAGGGCCGTCTCCACATTTGTGACCCAGACCTTTAGAGACTTGGAGATTGAGGTTAGGGCTATGGCCATGCGGGAGGCTGTTCCTGCAGTTGAATAGATCTTCTTTAGATCTGTATCTGTGTGCCTGTCCATTGGGTCTCTGAAGGTTGTAGAATCCTCCAACGGCATGAGCACCTGCCTTTCTAAGCGCTGCAAGGCTGCGTCTACTCCTGGAGCTGATACACAAGAGGGAAAAAATAGGGGACATAGAGGACAAGGGGACTTAATATGAAATACGACACTCAGGGTAGGCTGAGACATTAGTTATAATATAAATAATGTTCTGAGGTGACAATAATGGGCATAGAGCAATAATTGATAAATATTTAATTGAAATCAGTAGGTAAGATATAAAATAAATAAGAGATAATTGATACAGTATATTAATATATAATTAATTAAATCAATAATATAAAGTAAATAAAATATAATTAGTATAATATCTCATAATACAATTTATATCATACAATATCTCATAATAAAATTAAATATAATAACATAATACATAATGTATCACATAGTAGAAATAAATAGCAGCAGTACACCCAAAATGGACACGACCATGATGAACATATTATAATGAAAAGTAAATCAATGTCTCCGCCCTTTGATAAAGCCCATGGTATAAACCATGGATACTGTGATATAGCAGCAAGTATAAAAGCTTGACGCGTTTCGTGGATTTATATCCACTATATTCATGGAAAAACAGCCACTTAGTCCAATGAAAGGGTAAGTATTCAATCCGCCACCAACATATGATAAAAATTTGCCGCTTACCAGAAAAACATGACCCCCCACTACAGAGGGTCACACGAGACTTATAAGAAAGACTTCCGGCCAAAGGGGGATCCTCACTTTCCTCCTGGTTCCACTACTCCAGTGGGGATTGGGAAGAAGGCCTGTTCCCAAGCGTATTCCTCAAAGACCCAAAGAAGGACTCAAAAGAAGGGACATCGGTACCATAAAGGGAAGATAAAGCTCCAAATAGTGTAAAACCCTTTATTTCTCAAAATAAAAAAGTAAAAATGCACTTACAAATGTATAGAAGAAAATAAGCCTTAAGTCCGTTGCGCCGGCCGGACGCACACAGACAGACCCGTTCTCCTGGAAACCGTCACAAACACGAGGTGATGTATAGCGTACCACTCAGCTCAGAGACAATATAAATGGAGGTGACGCAGCGTGCCGCTCATGCCCCTGGATGACGCAATTGTGTTGCGAAACGCGTAGGGCTGAGTGGTACGCTATACATCACCTCGTGTTTGTGACAGTTTCCAGGAGAACGGGTCTGTCTGTGTGCGTCCGGCCGGCGCAACGGACTTAAGGCTTATTTTCTTCTATACATTTGTAAGTGCATTTTTACTTTTTTATTTTGAGAAATAAAGGGTTTTACACTATTTGGAGCTTTATCTTCCCTTTATGGTACCGATGTCCCTTCTTTTGAGTCCTTCTTTGGGTCTTTGAGGAATACGCTTGGGAACAGGCCTTCTTCCCAATCCCCACTGGAGTAGTGGAACCAGGAGGAAAGTGAGGATCCCCCTTTGGCCTGAAGTCTTTCTTATAAGTCTCGTGTGACCCTCTGTAGTGGGGGGTCATGTTTTTCTGGTAAGCGGCAAATTTTTATCATATGTTGGTGGCGGATTGAATACTTACCCTTTCATTGGACTAAGTAGCTGTTTTTCCATGAATATGGTGTTTTAGTTTTGGAAGGACTTCATTTCACATTTTATAATAATCGTGTTTGTGGTTTATATATACGGACTCACTGCTTAAATATTGAGTGTTTTTGTTTTTTTTCTTATATGCCGATAGAGGCCCACCTAATGGAAATGTATGTTGTAAGGGTCAATTTTTATGTTTAAAGTTTTCTATATGTGCTTTACACTATGCACACATGTTCACTAATTTCTATATGGTTATCATACTGTGTTTTCAGTTTATTTTTTTGTGCACAATCAGTTGTTTGCATAAGTTAAGCGCGGCTTAGTAGTATATTCTTTCATTTTTTCTGTATTTATGTGACACAGCAAAGCCGCAGCTAAACGTTCATTCCCACAGGTATTACTTTAGAGTACATATAATTTACACTTTTTCTTTTACCTTAGCGCAGTTTCTCACATTCTTTCTTTTATATCCACTAATCAGGAGCAGCTGGCTGGGAATATCTATTATGAATTATATACAAAAAATTAAGTAATTTAAAATTGGTTAATACAGGAAGAGAGGGAACAACACCTATGATCCTAGCCCTCTTACCTGTAGTTATATAGTATAATTGGTAGAAACAAATAGATAGTGAATACTAATTGGGATCAAATATATCGGGAGATGATGAACCATTGTCCACCCGGGAGCTGAGGTAGTGATGAAAGCGGCAGCAGGGTAAGGCTAGCCAAGGGACAAAAATGAGAGAGGTGTGTAGACAAGATCCCCCTTCCAATGCAGTAACATTCGATATAGACCATGAGGGTGTACTGTAACAAATAATAACATATATATGGTAAGCATATAGGTAGAATAATACAAAAGTAGAGGAGGGGGGAATAAATGAGAAGGGGTGGGAAGGAACTAGATTGTGTGATAAAGTGCACTAGTAGACAACTCCTGGTATAAAAAGACTGAAACTCAAGTGCAAGAGAAGAGGAAAATATATGCCCCAAAAGAACAATAATGGGTTTACCTATACTGAAGGTAGATATAGTGAAAGTGAAAGTGCCACCGTGAAGCAGGTAAAGAGTCCCTGGATGATTGATGGAAAAAGAAGCTAACCTGCCAGCCATCGATAGTCAGCACCAACGCCACGTAGTACCGTGCTCTGAGAGAGGAGGCGACCACAAACAGGCAGGATACCCGCTTATTTGTAGGCACCCGAACCTCCCTCCGTTTGGTACGCAAGAGGTGTAGTTAGCACGCACGTACGGTGACCCACAATCGCATCCGCCATGCGGGCGTGTAGAGCGTGGCACCGACGTGCAGCGGGTACACGCCCCCAGCCCCGCAGTCATAGGAACGAGGAGCTGACTCCTACAAGGCAGCTTCTGAGGCCTTAAATGGGTATAATTTTAAAAAGCAGTTTTCTATGTTTGCCTTCTTTTCTGGCTTTTCCCATTCCTCCTCGAATAACTCACGGATCTCTGTCATGAACAGAAAGGTTGCCCCCTGCTTCTTCAGGTTCAGGAAATATCTCTTAATTTTAGCTCCCACTCTATGGCCTCCTTCACCACCATAATGTAAGGCTCTATGAGGTGAAAGTCGAATAAATATTCTGACAGTTCATCAGACTCTGATGAGTCTCCTGAAGATATTTCAAGCACCGGTGGCAGTGACGCCCCCCTTCTCCCCCCCCCATGCAGTCCAAAAAAAAAAATGTTAAAAACAAAAAAAATGTTTAAGCATGTCCCTTTAAAAAAATTGCTGGTCGGCGGCAGGACACCTTAAGATAAGGCGAGGGGAAAAGTTTAGAGGTAGATAAGGGTTAAGAGAGGAGAGGACGCCCACCTGGCCCTGAGCCTCCGCATCACCCCTGAGTCAGCTGGGCTTGGGAGCCTCCAGCCTATCCCATAACTCCCACACTTGGTTGTGTTTGTCGAGAGTATTATTTAGAGAGGCTGTCAAATATTCCATCCATTTCACATCTCTGATCTTGGTATGTAATTCAATCAGAGAGGGGGCTTCCCTCTTTTTCTATTTCAGGGCTATTAAGCATCGCCCGGCCATTAGCACCTGGGCTAGGCGTTTTTTGGAGGTTTTAGAGAATGAAGAAGGGGGAACATTTTAGGGTCAAGTGGCGCCCATACATCAAAGATGGATTGGAGAAGATATTGAACCATCTGCCAATAAGGGGTGATCTGTGGGCAGGTCCAATAGATATGATAGAGTGTGCCCACCTCTTTGCGCCAGCGCCAGCAGCAGCGATCGGCTGAGGGGTATATAGAATGGAGCAGTTCAGGGGATGGTACCAGTGAAGTAAGACCTTATATTGATTCTCTTTGTATATGGTACAAATAGAGCTCTTTGAAGCCCGTGACCAGATGAGCTGCCATGTCTTCAAGGGTATGGCCTCCCCCAAGTCCTGCTCCCATTTGCACATGTAGGTATGCCGAGGTCCCGTTGGTGACATATCTGTGACCAGAAGTTAGTAGGTGCGCGATATCATACCCTTGGGGGACAAGCCCTCTACGCATATTTTCTCAAACTCGGTTAAGGGGGAGAATTGTAAGTTCGGTGTAAAAGACTGTGCAAAGTGGCGGATTTGTAGGTAGCTAAAGAAAGCTTGTCTGGGCAGATCAAAGGCATCTTTCAAATCTTGGAATGATCTTAGTTTTTTTGGTTCTGGTATCCACCAACTGACCATACCAAAACAAGGCCCTATTGATCCCGTGAAAATACAAATTACTAAAGTGCAAATATGGATAACTAGTGAGATGTACCTCAATGATAAAAGCTGCAACCAATTGGCAATGCTCAGTCAACGAAATTGCAATAATATAAAGTATTAATTATTAGTGCGTTAAAATCAATATCCCACCATATACAAGGAGTGTGTTCGAATAAAGTACTCAAGCAATGTGTCCCTAGTGTGAGGAGCAAACAAAAAATGTGCATAAATAAATCACAATAAATTCACCAATCCAAAAGGAACCCCCGCTTGATTAAATAGCAGAATAAAGTGATATCAGTGTATAACTAATCAGAGGGTCAAAAAATCATCCCTAACAATACAATTAAATGTATAATGAATCATAAGCCAAATTGTCAATGGTCTCAACACAGATAAATAAAACGTGCAAAAATAAAAAAGGAAAAAAAGTAAGGAATCTCCACTGTCAGGTATGAAAAAGTAATCCTGCAAGAAAACAAATGTCCAAAATTAGTGCTCATATGCTTGCTTGCTACTTCACAATCCTGAGAACCCCTGCTGGCATCAATTGCGGAATAAAGTGCTACCAGTGATCTTATACAAAGATATAAATAGCATCAGACAAGTGTAAAGAGATCCCCACTGGTACATGTAAGCGAGCAATTTTGCAAGAAAAATAAATGTCCAAATATACACTTAGCGGTATTGAACTTGCTTGCTGTTCCGCTTGTATTCACCATACAGATGACGGATCACATAGAATCAAAATGAAAAAAAAAAATGCATCATTGAGCAATGTTGTGAAAGATATAAATCACAGTCAATGAATTGTATCCACTCACATATACATGAAGGTTGTTAGCGCTTTGTAAAATGGTCAGTTACGACATTGCTCTCCATACAGCAACTGCGGTGCTGACACTGGCGTTCAATGTCATCACTGGCTGCTCCTCCCGACGCATTGCATCACATGTCACGTGAGTTTCTCAAGGGTACATTGATCCAGTATTGAGACATCTGTGAGGTCAATTCTACATGTAGATTAGGTAGGGAGACATGAGGCTGGGTTAGGGTTAGCAGGACATCATCCGCAAATAGGGAGATCTTAAAGTCCCTTATATGGACTGGGATGCCATGGATATTTGGATTTTGTCTAATATGGGTAGCAAGGGGTTCAGTGCATAGGGCATAGAGGAGAGGGGAGAGCGGGCAGCCCTGCTGGGTACCATTAGTGATAGGTAGTGTGGGGACAGAGGCAAACTGAGTCCTAACTAGGGTCAAAGGAGATGAATATAGATGGGTGATAGTTTGAAGAAAAGGGCCCTCCATACCTGCTCTCCGATGGGTAGCAAAAAAGAAGGGCCAGCCCAGCCTATCGAAGGCCTTTTCCACATCTAGGCTTAGAAGCAATGCCTCCAATCTGTTCCTGTTTGCTACCTCCACAAGGTCGATTACTCTCCTGGTGTTGTCCCCTGCCTGACGAAGGGGGGTGAACCCCACTTGATTCTTGTGAATTAGTAGAGGCATGAAATTATTTAACCTGTTTGCCAGTAATTTAGTAAAACATTTTAGGTCTGTGTTCAGGAGAGCAATAGGCCTGTAGTTAGAGCACACTGTATGGTCCTTTCCTGGTTTAGGGATCATTGTAAGGAAGGAAGTCTGCATATCTCTTGGAATGGGTGTGTTGGCCATGAAGGGGTTAAACAGTGGGGTAATTTGGGGGAGGAGAAGCGGCATAAAAGTTTCGTAGTAGAGGTATGGTAGGCAATCTGGTCCTGGGGCTTTGTTGTTCGGGAGGGATTTAATTGTTTCCGCTACTTCCTCTTCCCGAAATAGGGGAGTTGAAGCTGGCCAGGGCAGAGGGGGAGAGAGCGGGGAGGTCGCAATCTGCTAGATAAGAGTCGATGGCCAGGCTAAAGTGAGAGAGGGAGGATTATGTGGAACACTCGGGTCATTATATAAAGTGGAGTAATAGTCGTGAAAAAGTTGTACAATTTTAGATGGATGAGATTAAAGGGAGCCGTTCGCGTCCTTAATATAGATGGGTGAGGTGGCTAAGAAGTTGTGTGATTTATTGGCTTTGTCATAAAAGGTTTGATACAGGCAGAGAAGGGCTTTCCTTGTCTTCCCAGTTCCAAATCCCGTAAACTGGCCCTAGTGCTCACCAATGCCCTGAGCGTATGGGGGGAGGGGGAGGACAGCAAGCGGGCCTCCAATTGCCAGAGTTGGTCTAGCAGCAACTGTCTCGTATTATTAGCATTACGCTTTAGGGCAGTGGAGCTCGCTATGCACTGGCCTCGAAAAAACGCTTTGTGTCCCTCCCAGAAGGAAGTGGGAGAGACCTCAGGGGAGCTGTTTTCAGCAAAGTAGTGCTTCAAAGTTTGCTCAAGTTCCATTTTTAGAGGGATCATGTTTAAGCAGGAATTTGTTGAGATGCCAGTGAGAAATCCCAGAGAGAGTGCTAGGTAGCGTATGATTGGATCATGATCCGACAAAGAAATTGCTTGGATATCTGATCCTGTACAGGCTCGCAAAGTTGGGGCATTGACCAAAAAAATAGTCTAGATGCGAAAGGGACTTGGGGTGAAAACAGAAAGTAAATTACTGATGGGTACATGGCGCACCAGGCATCAAACAAGGCATGTTTCCTAGTCAGTTGACGAAAAGGGTGGCTTTCTTTTCAGCCACTTGAAACGCTTTTCCAGGACCCATAGGGAGCCTATCCATGCTCGGGGGAATAGGTCAGATTAAAATCTCCTCCTATGACTGGATACTGGTGGGGAGCTGCAAATAAGCATTTATATACTTTGGATAAAAAAAGGAGTTCTGGTTAAAATTTGTGCGTAAATATATATATATATATTTTTTTTTTATTGTGAAGCAAACAAAGAGGACAAAATAACAGAAAAAGTCAATGTGCATAACTATTCACTCCCCTAAAGTCAATACTTTGTAGAGCTACCTTTGGCGGCTATCACAGCTCCAAGTCGCTTTGGATAAGTCTCTGTGAGCTTGCCACATCTTACCACTGGGATTTTTGCCCATTCCTCCTTGCAAAACTGCTCAAACTCATTCAAGTTGAATGGTTTGCACTTGTGAATAGCAATCTTTAAGTCTGAGCACAGATTTTCTATTGGATTGAGGTCTGGGCTTTGACTAGGCCATTCCAACACATTAAAATGTTTCCCCTTAAACCACTCAAGTGTTGCTTTAGCAGTGTGTTTGGGATCATTGTCCTGCTGGAAGGTGAACCTCCGTCCTAGCCTTAAATCACACACAGTGTGGTACAGGTTTTGCTCAAGAATATCCCTGTATTTAGAACTATCCATCTTTTCCTCAACTCTGACCAGTTTCCTAGTCCCGACTGGTGGTGAAAAACATCCCCACAGCATGATGCTACCACCAGAGCACCTTCCTTCATACATCTTGGGAGTCTCCCACATGCCTTTTCGCAAACTCAAAACGTGCCATTTTGGTTTTTGCTGAAAGTAATGGCTTTCTTCTTGCCACTCTGCCATAAAGCCCAACTCTATGGAGCATACAGCTTATTATCGTCCCATGTACAGATACTCCAGTCTCTGCTGCGGAATTCTGCAGCTCCTCAAGGGTTACCTTAGGCCTCTGTGCTTGCTCTTTGAATAATGCCCTCCTTGCCTGGTCCATGAGTTTTGGTGTGCGGCCGTCTCTTGGCAGGTTTGCTGTTGTGCCATGTTCTTTCCATTTGGTTCTGATAGATTTGATGGTGCTCCTAGGGATCATCAAAGATTTGGATATTTTTTTATAACCTAACCCTGACTTGTACTTCTCAACAACATTGTACCTTACTTGTTTGGAGAGTTCCTTGGTCTACTTAGCAGTGTTTGGTTCATGGTGCCTCTTGCTTAGGTGTTGCAGCCTCCGGGAGCTTTCAAAAAGGTGTGTATATATAATGACAGATCATGTGACACTTAGATTGCACACAGGTGGACATCATTTGACTAATTATGTGACTTCTGAAGGTAATTGGTTGCACCAGAGATTTTTATGGGCTTCATAACAAAGGGGTGAATGCATATGCATGTGCAGTTTTTATCAGTTTTTTATTTTTGAAAAATAGTTTTATGTATTCAATTTTCTAATTTTACTTAACCAACTTATGCCGCGTACACACGACTGGTTCTCCCGTTGGAATAAACTACTTAAAATAAATGTTATACTGATGTTGTGCAAGAAAGTTTTTGTGTAATCTGCTTGCAATATTATGTGCAAAAGTACTCATATTTTTTTTCTTGTTTGACTCCAGTTTTCTTTAACCTCACAGGAATGGCAGACTGTGGCCTCCCATTTTGCTGACCGTTGGGACTTTCCCAACTGTGGAGGGGCTATAGATAGGAAGCATGTCCACATTGTGCCACCACCCCATTCGGGGTCTTACCATTATAACTATAAGGGGTTTAATAGTGTAGTGTTAATGGCGGTGGTGTCGGCACACTATGAGTTCCTCTATGTGGACATGGGGAAGAATGGTCGGATGGAGGAGTCTTTGCCCAGACTGAGTTTTACCAGCGTCTCCAGACGGGTGGCCTGGCATTGCCACCTGATGCAGATAATGTGGAAGGACTCCCCTTTGTCTTTATTGTAGATGAAGCCTTCGGTCTGGGCAAGCATCTGATGAGGCCAATCCCCCAAAGGACCCTCACCCCAGAGAGGAGGGTTTTTAACTACCGGCTGGCCAGAGCGAGACGAGCCATTGAGAATAGCTTTGGGATAATGTCAGCTGGTTTCGCCTGTTTCTGACAGCAATCCATATGGCGAACTACAAAATCAACCATATAGTTACATAGTTACGTAGTAGGTGAGGTTGAAAAAGACACAAGTCCATCAAGTCCAACCTATGTGTGTGATTATATTTCAGTATTACATTGTATATCCCTGTATGTTACGGTCGTTCAGGTGCTTATCTAATAATTCCTTTAAACTATAAATTGCCTCTCGCTGAGACCACTGCCTGTGGAAGGAAATTCCACATCCTTGCCACTCTTACAGTAAAGAACCCTCTACGTAGTTTAAGGTTAAACCTCTTTTCTTCTAATTTTAATGCGTGGCCATGAGTCTTGTTAAACTCCCTTTGTGAAAAAGTTTTATCCCTATTGTGGGGTCACCAATATGGTATTTGTATATTGAAATCATATCCCCTCTCAAGCGTCTCTTCTCCAGAGAGAATAAGTTCAGTGCTCGCAACCTTTCCTCATAACTAATATCCTCCAGACCCCTTATCAGCTTTGTTGCCCTTCTTTGTACTTATTCCATTTCCAGTACAGCCTTCCTGAGGACTGGTGCCCAGAACTGGACAGCATACTCTAGGTGAGGCCAGACCAGTGTCTTTTATCTCTGGAGTTGATTCCCTTTTTATTGCATGCCAATATTCTGTTTGCTTTGTTAGCATCAGCTTGGCATTGCATGCCATTGCTGAGCCTATCATCTACTAGGACCCCCAGGTCCTTTTCCATCCTAGATTTCCCCAGAGGTTCTCCCCCAAGTGTATAGATTGCATTCCTATTTTTGCCACCCAAATGTATTATTTTAAATTTTTCTACATTGAACCTCATTTGCCATGTAGTTGCCCACCCCATTAATTTGTGCAGATCTTTTTGCAAGGTTTCCACATCCTGCGGAGAAGTTATTGCCCTGCTTAGCTTAGTATCGTCCGCAAATACAGAGGTTGAACTGTTTACCCATCCTCCAGGTCGTTTCTGAACAAATTAAATAGGATTGGTCCCAGCACAGAACCCTGGGGAATATATAAAGGGAAGGTAGTGCTGCGCTATGAACCTAAATACTGTGCGTAATAAAGTGCAAAGGTGCTCAATGAAAGACTTGGTTGAAAGAGGCAATGTTCAAAGGTCAATCCAGTCCTAGGCAGTATAAAAGCGTGTCGCATGCCCTGCGATTTCTTCAGATAAAACAATAATGGTGTATCAATAAGACAATAAGAGTATATCAAACACTCAAATGATTCTTCGAAGAACAGTGATAGGAAATATATCCATAGGAAATCGCATGGACTGTGACTTCTTCGGATAAAACAGTAAAAGTGTATCAATTAGCCCTTGTACACACGGTCGGAGATTCCGACGGAATGTGTCCGATCGGACCGTTTTGTCGGATATTCCGACTGTGTGTGGTCTACATCGGACTGTTTCCGTCGGAGTATCCAACGGACCAAGTTTTCCAACTTGTTGGTAAAATTTTCGGACAAAATGCTCCGATCGCACATACTCCGATCATGTGTAGAGAATTCCGATCAGACAAAGTGCCACGCATGCTCAGATCAAATTCCTACACCAAAGCTATTTTCTACTAGCGTGAACGTAGTCCCGTCGTAACGAAATAACGAAATAACGCAATCACGTCGGATTTTCCGACAACTTTGTCCGACCGTGTGTATGCAACAGTTTCGGACAAAATCCGACGGATTTGGTTGTCGGAATCTCCGACCGTGTGTACAAGGGCTAAGACAATAAACGTTTATCAAATACTCAAAATATTCTTCGTAGAACAGAGATAGGGAATATATCCATATGGTGTGTACATTAAGTGAAAAAACGGTGCTCAAAAAGAAGGTGCACTGCTATTGCAATAAATCCTGTAGGAATAGGTAAAATCCTAAAAGGCATATAAAAGCATACAAAAAAAAGTTTCCTCCATATACAGTGGTGTGAAAAAGTGTTTGCCCCCTTCCTCATTTCCTGTTCCTTTGCATGTTTGTCACACTTAAGTGTTTCGGAACATCAAACCAATTTAAACAATAGTCAAGGACCACACAAGTAAACACAAAATGCAATTTGTAAATGAAGGTGTTTATTATTAAAGGTGAAAAAAAATCCAAAACATCATGGCCCTGTGTGAAAAAGTGATTGCCCCCTAAACCTAATAACTGGTTGGGCCACCCTTAGCAGCAACAACTGCAACCAAGCGTTTGCGATAACGTGCAATGAGGCTTTTACAGCGTCCTGGAGGAATTTTGGCCCACTCATCTTTGCAGAATTGTCCTAATTCAGTTACATTAGAGGGTTTTCGAGCATGAACGGCCTTTTTAAGGTCATACCACAACATCTCAATAGGATTCAGGTCAGGACTTTGGCTAGGCCACTCCAAAGTCTTCATTTTGTTTTTCTTCAGCCATTCGGTGGTGGACTTGCTGGTGTGTTTAGGATCATTGTCCTGCTGCAGAACCCAAGTTCGTTTCAGCTTGAGTACACGAACAGATGGTCGGACATTCTCCTTCAGGATCTCTTGGTAGACAGCAGAATTCATAGTTCCTTTTTATCACGGCAAGTCTTCCAGGTCCTGAAGCAGCAAAACAGCCCCAGACCATCACACTACCACCACCATATTTTACTGTTGGTATAATGTTCTTTTTCTGAAATGCAGTGTTCCTTCTACGCCAGATATACTTGGACACACACCTTCCAAAGAGTTCCACTTTTGTCTCATCGGTCCACAGAATGTTGTCCCAAAAGTCTTGGGGATCATCAAGATGTGTTGTGGAGAAATTGAGACGAGCTTTGATGTTCTTTTTGCTCAGCAGTGGTTTTCTCCTTGGAACTCTGCCATGCAGGCCATTTTTGCCCAGTCTTTTCCTGATGGTGGAGGCATGAACGCTGACCTTAACTGAGGCAAGTGAGGCCTGCAGTTCCTTGGACGTTGTTGTGGGGTCTTTTGTGACCTCTTGGATGAGTCGTCGCTGCGCTCTTGGGGTAATTTTGGGCGGCCGGCCACTCCTGGGAAGGTTCACCACTGTTCCATGTCTTCACCATTTGTGGATAATGGCTCTCACTGTGGTTCGCTGGATTCCCAAAGCTTTGGAAATGGCTTTATAACCCTTTCCAGACTGATAGATCTCAATTACTTTCTTTCTCAATTGTTCCTGAATTTCTTTGGGTCTCGGCATGTGTAGCTTTTAAGGATCTTCTGGTGGACCTTACTGTCTCAAGCAGCTCCTATTTAAGCGATGCCTTGATTGTGAACAGGTGTGGCAATAATCAGGCCTGGGTGTGGCTAGAGAAATTGAACTCAGGTGTGGACAACCACAGTTATAGTATGTTTTAACAAGGGGGGCAATAACTTTTTCACACAGGGCCATGATGGTTTGGATTTTTTTTCACCTTTAATAATAAACACCTTCATTTACAAATTGCATTTTGTGTTTACTTGTGTTGTCCTTGACTATTGTTTAAATTGGTTTGATGTTCCGAAACACTTAAGTGTGACAAACATGCAAAGGAACAGGAAATGAGGAAGGGGGCAAACACTTTTTCACACCACTGTAGGTATATGCAAATGTCTTTTAGGTCAAAGCAAAAAAGATAAGTCGTGTTCATATAAGGTGCAAGGTAGATAAGTGGCTGTATATTAGTAGTGTGTGCCATGGGGGCCAAAAGGCTTCGCAAATTACAAACATTTGTCCAGTGTTGACTTCCTCTTTATTTTGTTACCCAGAATAAATGGATATTTTATTTTCACAAAATACTTTCCTATGTGTTTTTATTTAAAAATGACAGTTTGTGAGTAGGCAGGTACATTTAAAAAAGACAATGTCAAATTAACAAGGGACACTAACCTCCTTGAGGTTAATAAAAAATATAAGATTATAATGTTATTGTGGTAACACAACACTCCAAAAAAAATTATTATATGCAGATCATTAGAAAATAATTTTTCAGTAATCGTAAAATAAATCTTAATGCAATAAAAAATTATAAAAGAGGAGTATACAAAATTGTAAACATTATTATGTAGATCAGGCTTTTAAAAATTAGATGAGGATAAATAATGAAGAAAGAAGTTTGTGAGAACTGTGAATATGAGCAGCAAAGAACTTCATTCTTCCAGCATTCTAAAGAAGAAAAGAATGCACTGCATTAAAAGATCACAGCGTGAGGGATGTGTTAGCTCCAAAACGAATGCTGGTTTTACCACACCGAGTGCTTCCCTCTCATACTTGCTTCAGAGCATGCGTTGTTTTTGGTCCGACGGAACAGCATACAGACGAACGGTTTTCCTGATAGGAATTGATTCCATCGGAAAGATTTAAAACATGTTCTATTTCTAGGTCCATCAGAATTTTTTTTTAAAAAGTCAGAAAAGGCCCACACACAATTGGAATATCCGATGAAAAGATTCTGTCTGACTTTTTCTGCCAGAAAGTCTGACCATGTGTACACGGCATTAGACTATTGTGTTCTGATCCATCACATATAATTCAGATTAAAAAAAACATTGAACTAAAGGCTGTAATGTAACAAAATAGGTAAAAAGCCAAGGGCGTGAATACTTTTGCAAGACACTGTATACAGAGAGAGTTATTTTTTATTGCTTCCTATCTTCAACGTTAAGAACAAGTCATTTTGAAAATGATGGTTTGGCTCCCGCAGAGCTCTGATTTCATCATCGAGTCTGTCTGGGGTTTCACGAAGAAGCAGAAGGATTTGAGGCAGCCAGGGCCGCTGATAGGGCAGTACAACCAGCCCTGTTGTACCGGGCCTGGCCAGCAGGGGGGGCCCGAGCAGCTTTTAACTTCTAGCTAAAAAAAAAACGAAATAACTATATTAACCTGCACCCACTTGATTACTAACATATATAAGGAATATATATTCATTTCCTGGGCCCCATCAGGTTACCAGAGGGGCCCAGGAGGTGAAAGCAGAAGAGGGACTTTTTTTCTATTTTCGGGTGCAGGGATACAATGCTGTGCCGCATGCTGTTCTCAGTATACCTGCACAAACTAAAGTTCTTCCTGCTCACTGTATGCCTCTCCGGCGGATGGATATTACTGTTATACGGCTCCCTTCATCCAGTAAGTGCTGCAGCTTGAGGGACTTATCACTGGGACGGCTGAGACAGACAGAGCAGCAGGAGTAATCTGGACAATGGCAGTGGTGCACAGGCAAGCAGTCCCCTGCACACACACACACACACTGACAGGTCACACTATTGTAGCATGTGCAGTCCCTAGACTCTGTGTGCTCATGGTTATTATCATTATGATGATCAGGGCACAGTAGGTGCTGTATGGCTCTGTCAGTGTAACATGACTGTGTGGTGCTGACTTTCCTGATATATGACTGTACTGTGTGTTACAGACTATAACTCAGCACAGCCATAACAAAGTCAGCATCACACAGTCATGTTACACTGACAGAGCCACACAGCACCTGCTGTGCTCTGATCATCATAATGATAATGACCATGTGCACATAGTGAGATGCTACTTTTACACATGTGATGGGGGAAGGGACAGTAAAAATACATAGCCAAGCTGCATTTTTACCACCCCCAAACCACTCTCCTTTCATAACCTTTCACCCAAGCTTTGCAATTAGGTCCTTTTTCATGCAGACCTGATTGAAAGCTCCGTATGAAGACACAAACTGAATGGGCACAGATGTCAAAACACTGACATCTCTCCCATTCAGATGCAGTTATGATTGGTGGGGTGCTGTAAATGTTAAATGTTCCTGCTCCTGCCTCCTGCCCTGACAGCGTGGAGGCAGGGGTGGGGTTATGGGCGGAGCCAGGATGGGTTGTGGGCGGGGTCAATGGGGCCCCGTCAGGTAGGCTGTATGGGGCCCCATGATTTCTAACAGCGGCCCTGGAGGCAGCCTACAGCCACAGAAGATCTGTGGTTAGTTCTCCAAGATGTTTGGAACAACCTGCCTGCCAAGTTCCTTCAAAAACTGTGTGCAAGTGTACCTAGAAGAATTGATACTGTTAGAAGGCAAAGGGTGGTCACACCAAGATTTGATTTGGATTTCTCTTCTGTTCATTTACTTTCCATTTTGGTAAATGATAAAAAATAAACTATTAACACTTCTATTTCTGATAGCATTCTTAATTCACAGCATTTTTATATATATATATATATATATATATATATATATATATATATATATATATATATATACACACACACACACACACAATATGTGCAAACAGTGTAAGTACCTGAACAATCCACTGTACAGTCTGGGCAGAAGAGCTTAATAAGGGGAAGGGAAAAGCAGCATAAGGAGCCAGTTTGTTTAGCTGCAATGCAAGGAGCAGGCTAATAGGAGGGGAGTACATAGAGTGACTGAGAGAGACTAGTTCTGCTTCCTGCTTCTCCTTTCAATGTCCAGTCACAGAGTTGGGGTGGGGAGAAGACCTGTAAATGAAACAAACTACAGCAGAGTAAGTTCTTGGTTATCAGGCTGAGTCATTTAAATCCCAGGACTGAATGAAGAGAAATACAAATCCTTTGACATGTACAAAAACGCTAATATGTATTTGATTTGTGTTTTTAGCCGTCTGCCTAAAGCTCAGCTTTAAAGTTTAAAATATTTAAACAGTTGGAAGGCAAAGAGGGGACATGATATTTGCCCGGAGATGGGCTTTAACAGGCAGTCTTTGTGTGCATTTTTTTTGTAGACGTAACACTTTAAAAGTCATTGTAATGCAGAGAAAGTAAAGCTTTATAAGGCTAAATGTTTGCTGCTACAGAGAACAATTTATGTGTGTCAAAAAGGTTTTGATTTTAAAAACCACGGAAGCAAACCACTCTTCCTTCCTGTAGTTTCCATTGTCCCACTGACGAGCACTGCAGATGCTGAAAAAAGTCACATCATTCATTTGTACCCGATATAATTTGATGGGCCGTACAAATTCACTCTTCCATCTCTATACTTTTTCTGCTAGGTCTGTTTTCTGCAATACAGTAAAAGTGGCCCTCACAGGTGCAGGAACCCAATGCTCCCATATAACAAACAACACAGAACAGGGGCATGACCATAGAGTCCATGGTGGAGCACAGAAGCTAGTTCTAACAGCCGTGCCAGGCACCTGAAGCAGGAGCCACATCTGCAGCATGTCAGTTCAGAGGAAGGGAGTGGGGGAGCTATACTGGAGGGTGAGGGCAGAACTGTGAAGAGGGTGAGGGGTAATTTTGCTGTAGGAGGGAATAAGTACTGGAGTGATTTTGGCTTGGAAAGAGAGGTAATTTTGTTGTTGTACTATGTCTGCTGACCTGTGCTTTACGCTCTCCTGACTCCTGCACTAGGGTTGCCACATCATTCCATTCAAACCAGAACACAAATTAATTACACGGGTTCTGAGGCTAATTTAATGCAGATTAAGTTTAATTGCCACCTTAATCAGCCACAGAAGCTGTGTAATTAATATGTGTTTGGTTTTAAAGGGAAGAGGTGGCAACCTGACCCTGCAGTCAGCGCTATGCAGGCCATATATGGGTCCAATTCCAAACAATTTAGAGAAAATCCAAAATTGAGTGCATTTTGTAATCCAATGGTGCCACAATTGATTTCAAAATTTGACCAACCAAGCCTTCAATTTCACCTCATGTGCTGCAGAAAAGAAATTATCTGGCCGGAAATCTTCTTTTCTTTAAAAGTCACAGCTCATGCGCATTTCTTATTCGATTATATTTCTCTTATGATTTTTTCATCATTGATTAGAATTTCATTTGTTTTTAAAAAAAATTCCAACATGCCTGGTTACTCAAATTCGATGGCTGCAGGAAAATCAACCATTCCTGCAGCCCACTAATGGTGAAATTCTAACAAAAACTCATAATTACAATTTTTGAAAGAAAATTTGTTGGGAATTCAACCCATGTATGGCTGGCTTTACACACTTCTAACCTCTGTGCTCTGTTTCCTTGGGGTCCCTAAAGATGACCACCAAATAAAATGTATTAGCTACAGCCTCGAGTCAAAGTGCTGCTGCAGGTTGACAGCCCTTGACAGTCCTCACAATTCTGGATGCTGCATTGATACCATATGAACATGATAACAGTTCTTATGGAAATGTGCAGGCCTCATAGCAGCCCTTGTAGTAACATGGAGCACTAAACTCTCATGGCATTCTGTCTAGTAATATGCAACTTTTATAGCTCTCTCTTTTTCACAGTGTGAGCCCATTTTGTAATACAGTGTATAGCTTTCTTGCCACTCATAGTAATCTTTTTGGAGATGTGCTGTTCTCATGGCACTTGGTTTCCACAAGTTGACCACTTACGGTAGGTTCACATGTGTGTAAATAGCTGCCCATGCAACTGCACACAAAACGTGGTGCTTTAAAGACAATGGGCTACGGGTGCCATTAACGCTTAACATGGTCTGGTTTCCTGCACAATGAAAGCACCATATGATTTCTGCGCAGCCGAGATTGCGGTGGACAAATCGGACACCTAGCTGACATTTTTTTTTATCAGTAGAAATGTTTATTGAAGTAATTTTGTAATAAACATAGAAAATATTACAAATAACACTTTATGCACACAGGTGGACATCATTTTCACTAATTATGTGACTTCTGAAGGTAATTGGTTGCACCAGAGCTTTGCATGGGCTTCATAACAAAGGGGGTGAAGACATATGCACATGCCAATTATCATCTTCATTTTTTTTATTTCTGAAAAATAGTTTTATGTATTTTTCTAATTTTACTTCACCAACTTAGACTATTGTGTTCTGATCCATCACATCTAATTCAGATTTAAAAAACGTTGAAATAAAGGCTGTAATGTAACAAAATATGTAAAAGGCCAAGGGGGGTGAATACTTTTGCAAGGCACTGTATTTAACTAAAACCTGTCTAGTTTCACTTTATTCAAATGAGAATCCTTTTAATATGTAGAGTATAGGAAAGTAAGAAAGACAGGAATGTTAAAAAGGATGACAGTAAGGTGTTGGAATGGCCATAGCAACACATGGGATTGCCCCACTATCACCTAAAGGTCAGTATGGTCAGCATGTATCCAAATATCATGATTTGGTGCAGACTTACTGTGTCCTCTCCTGGTAGTCCGGTCAATAAGACCGCCCCGAGGAGAATGACATCACTTCCTCCCTGCCTGTGTATACAATACACAGTGGGAGGAAGCTTCTCATTCACCAGGAGCGATCGAGAGGGGATGGCCAGAAACCAACGGCCATCCCCTCCTCTCGGATTGCTCCTGAAGCGAACCGAACCGCCGCATCCAGCGGGAGGGGGTCCGATTGGACCCCCCACCCGCTGGAAGGCAAGCACGTACATGTACGTGCTTGTGCCTGTACATGCCATTGTGATGACGTACAATGGCATGCGGCGGTCGTTAAGTGGTTAATATAGGGTTCCCTGATAGGGCCTAGGGTGGAGCCATGCTTAGAGGAGAGGATATAAAAACCACCAGGTGGAAGTGGCTGGCATCTTAGTCAGAACACATGAGGAGAGGTATGCAAACAGAGGAAGATTACTGCATAACCATGACACCTATCATTGGTTTTCGTCTGTTGGACTAGCATACAGACGAGCGGATTTCTCCATAGGAACTGGGTCCGGCGGAAAAATTTGAAACATGTTCTATTTCTAAAGTCCATCAGATTTTTGGACAGCAAAGGTCCGATGGAGCCCACACATGATCGAATTGTCCGACGGATTCGTTTCGTCAGACCTTTGCTGTCGAAAAGTCCAGTTGTGTGTACGCGGCATTAGAAAATCATGAAAATCAGTGTCAGTCGTCAATGCTGAGTCACTGAAGGGGGAGTATGATAACAGAACTTCCCAAAGAATGTGTACCCATGACTGGCAGATTTATTTGCTGTGTGCATTTAACAATGTATAAAACATATAAAATATACTTTATATTAATTCAAAGCAAAGGATTAAATAAAATCAATAAATATGAAAGGGAAGGATTAAAGCTATGATTTAAAGTCTCTCTTCTGCATGTGGAGCTTTAAAGAATAATTATCTCAGGCAGACCATCTGTAAACGTACATCATGCAGCAACAAACAAATGACAAAACAATTGTCAGCCAAAATGAGGAAGAAGAAAATGTTCATCATAGCGTGTCAAAAGATAAGTGCTTAGAAGGAGAATTTCACTTGTGGCTTTGGGCGGTGGTTGCAAGCCTCTGTTATCGTTAAATAATTAGGGAACCATCATATAGGAGATAACTTATAAAGAACAGTATTATGTTTATTTTATTTATTTTTTGATTGCTAGGCACTGCCGCTGCTAAAAATATACAGCAAAGCCTATTGCCCCATATGCACGGTCGGATTTTCCAACGGAAAATGTTCGATGGGAGCTTTTTGTCAGAAATTCTGACCGTGTGTAGGCTCCATCGGACATTTTCCATCGGAATTTCCATCATACAAAATTTGAGATCCGACACACAAAGTCCCACGCATGCTCGGAATCAAGCAGAAGAGCCGCACTGGCTATTAACCGCTTTTTAACTCTGGGAGGCCGTCATATGACATCCTCCCAGAATTCCGCTCTCGCGCGCCCCCTGGGGCGCCCACTCGAGAGCATCCGTGACCGCCGGGTCCACAGGACCCGGCGCATCACGGATCATGGTAAACGGCCACTCATCGCGGCCGTTTACCACATGATCGCTCCGTCAAATGACGGAGGGATCACTTGTAAACAAACCAGCGTCATGTTAGGACGCCGATTCCTCCCTCCCCCTCTCTGTACCGATCGGTACAGCGGAGGGGGAAGAGATCGGTGTCAGCAGCAATGTGGGCTGCATCTGCAGTGCCCACATCGCTGCTCACCGAAAATTAACCCCTCAATTCCCTGCCAATACTCTGAAATACCCTGCCAATACTCTGCAATGCCAGCTAATACTCTGCAATACCCTGCCATTACTCTGCAATACCCTGCAATACCCTGCCATTACTCTGCAATACTCTGCAATACTCTGCAACACCCTGCAGCACTCTGCAATACCCTGCAGCACTCTGCAATGCTTTGCAACACCCTGCAATACCTTGCAACACCCTGCAATACCCTGTAACACTCTGCAATGCTCTGCAACACCCGCCAATGCCCTGCAACACTCTGCAATGCCCTGCAACACCCGCCAATACCCTACAACACTCTGCAATGCTCTGCAACACCCGCCAATACCCTGCAACACTCTGCAATGCTCTGCAACACCCGCCAATACCCTGCAACACTCTGTAATGCTCTGCAACACCCACCAATACCCTGCAATGCTCTGCAACGCAATACTCTGCAACACCATACTCTGAGATACCCAGCCATACTCTGAGATACCCAGCCATAGTCGGTGATACCCTGCAATACCCAGCCATAGACACCCCCCCCCCCGCCGGTGCTTCTACCGACTCGCCAATACGATCAAAGCCAGAATCTTTTTTTTTTCTTTTTTTTTTCAGGCTTCCCAGCTTAGAGGTGAGATGTGGGGTCTTATTGACCCCATATCTCACTGTAAAGAGGACCTGTCATGCCATATTCCTATTACAAGGGATGTTTACATTCCTTGTAATAGGAATAAAAGTGATCAAAAAATGTATTTTTGGGTAAAAAAAATGTCAAACTAAAATAAAGTAAAATGAACAATAAAAAAAAAAAAAAAAGCGCCCCTGTCCCCATGTGCTCGCATGCAGAAGCGAACGCATACGTAAGTCCCGCCCACATATGAAAACGGTGTTCAAACCACACATGTGAGGTATCGCTGCGAACGTTAGAGCGAGAGCAATAATTCTAGCCCTAGACCTCCTCTGTAACTCAAAACATATAACCAGTAAAAAAAAATGAAATTGTCGCCTTTGGGGATTTTTAAGTAGCGACGTTTGGCGCCATTCCACGAGCGTGTGAAATTTTGAAGAGTGACATGTTAGGTATCTATTTACTCAGCGTAACTTCATCTTTCACATTATGCAAAAATTGGGCTAACTTTACTGTGTTTTTTTTTTTTAAGCACAAAAAAAAGTTGCAACGACCTCGGTTGTATTCTCCAGGGTGTTTGCTAAAAAAACATATATAATGTTTTGGGATTCTATGTAATTTTCTAGCAAATAAATGATGATTTTTACATGTACGAGAGAAATGTCAGAAGTGTCCTGGGTGCTCCTGCATGTTGGGCCTCTGTATGTGGCTACGCTGTGTAAAAGTCTCACACATGTGGTATCGCCGTACTCGGGAGTAATAGCAGAATGTGTTTTGGGGCATAATTTGTGGTATGCATATGCTGTGTGTGAGAAATAAACTTATAATTTGACAATTTTGTGAAAAAAAAAAAAGTAAAAAAAAATCTTGATTTTGCAAAGAATTGTGGGAAAAAATGACAACTTCAAAAAACTCATCATGCCTCTTACTAAATACCTTGGAATGTCTTCTTTCCAAAAAGGGGTCATTTGGGGGGTATTTGTACTTTTCTGGCATGTTAGGGTCTCTAGAATTGAAATAGGCCGTCAGTACTTCAGGTGTGATCAATTTTCAGATATTGGCACCATAGCTTGTGGACTCTATAACTTTCACAAAGACCAAATAATATCCACCAATTTGTACTTATTTTTACCAAAGATATGTAGTAGTATACATTTTGGCCAAAATTTAGGAAGAAAAAATTACTAATCTGCTAAATTTTATAACAGAAACAAAGAAAAAATCCTTTTTTTACAGAATTTTCTGTATTTTTTCTTTTATAGCACAAAAAATAAAAAACCCAGCGGTGATTAAATACCACCAAAAGAAAGCTCCATTTGTGTGGAAAAAAAGGACAAAAATTTCATATAGGTCCAGTGTTGCATGACTGAGTAATTGTCATTCAAAATGTGAGAGCACCGAAAGCTGAAAATTGGTCTGGTTAGTAAGGGTGTTTAAGTGCCCAGTGGTCAAGTGGTTAAACTTAATTTTTCTTGGCTTGTCGTATGTGTTGTACATCAGCGCGTTCTTCATGTTCGCAATTTCCGATTAAATTTTGAGTGACCATGTGTATGCAAGACAAGTTTGAGCCAACATCCATCTGAAAAAATCCATGGATTTTATTGTCGGAATGTCTGATCAATGTCCAATCGTGTGTACGGGGCATCAGAGGTAAAGAGGGAAGCTTGGGTCAAGATGGACAAAAAAATAAAAAATTTCCTTTGCCAATACATGTGGCTGCTGTCAGTGCTGTATAATCAGGGCTGTCTTTAGCGCTGGGCAAACAGGGCACCTGCCCTGGGCCCAATGTTTGTAGGGGGGCCCGCACTGCTACCGGAAGCTCCACTGACACTCCCACTCCGATCACTGGCTTTAACTACAGCCGCTCTGTTCCAAGCATACAGGCTGCAGGGGGCAGGGTCAGAGCGTCAGTGGAGCTCCCGGCCTCGCCCCCTCTCAGCTGGCTAGCACGGGAATACAGCCTCCCGTGTCCTCTGTGCACTCTGTAAAACCTTCATCGGGCCCCAATTCACGGGTAACGGGGCCCCCCTACAAAGCATCAGTGGAGCTCCCGGCTGTTGTAGTGAGATCAGAGAATGGAAGCCCCGCCCACATACCTCTAAATGTATGTAGTAAGTTTGGCTTCCCAGGTATGTCCTTGCACCCATAAAATGCCTGACTGCTTAAACCCTGAGCTGTGTTATTCAACTGCCAAGCTGTGCGTTGCTGAAAGTTCTCTGACCATCACCTGCAGTATGTCCGCAGTCTGTCTCCTGCAGTATGTCCGCAGTCTCCGATTGTCTCCTGCAGTATATCCGCAGTCTCCGATTGTCTCCTGCAGTATGTCCGCAGTCTCTGATTGTCTCCTGCAGTATGTCCACAGTCTCCGATTGTATCCTGCAGTATGTCCGCAGTCTCCGATTGTATCCTGCAGTATGTCCGCAGTCTCCGATTGTCTCCTGCAGTATGTCCGCAGTCTCCGATTGTCTCCTGCAGTATATCCGCAGTCTCCGATTGTCTCCTGCAGTATGTCCGCAGTCTCTGATTGTCTCCTGCAGTATGTCCACAGTCTCCGATTGTATCCTGCAGTATGTCCGCAGTCTCCGATTGTATCCTGCAGTATGTCCGCAGTCTCCGATTGTCTCCTGCAGTATGTTCGCAGTCTCTGATTGTCTCCTGCAATATGTCCCCTGTTTCTGATTGTCTCCTGCAGAATGTCCGCAGTCTCTGATTGTCTCCTGTAGTATGACTGCAGTCTCTGAACCTCTCCTGTAGTATGTCTGCACTCTCTGACACTCTCCTGTAGTATGTGTATTAATGTGACCCTTTACTTGCTCAATTATTTAGGATTGCTCCACTGCTCAGTGAGAGGTAATGATGTGCATTAACCTGTAGCAACCAATCAGCGAACAGTAGTGATCTGCTTTAATCTCTAGCAGCCAATCAGTAAGTGGTAATGATGTGCATTAACCTCTAACAACCAATCGGCAAGCAGAAATTATGTGTTGTAACCTCTAGCAACCAGCCAGCGAGCAGTAAGGATAGGCTGTAACCTCTGGCAAACAATTGCAATCACTGCGTGATCTGCTGCAGTAAACTGATTTTGAGTCTACCTGCTATTTTTTGTATGTCTCAGAATGGGGGGGGGGGGCAAGAAAATGTTTGCCCAGGGCCCAATCAAAATTAAAGACGGCCCTGTGTATAATGTAAATGTAGTTGATGCTATACGACACTGTGTTCCAGCAGCAGTATGTGGACTTCCAGTCCAGTTCCTGGAACAACATCAAGTCAGGCTGAGAGCTGCTCAGCACTTCACGGGAAGACTTGTATTTTATCAAAAATGGCTGAGGCGGAGCTTGTAACATCTGCCTGTCTCTCCACCTCAGCCAATCTTAGGAAGCCTTGTATTCATCCATAAAAATACAAGGGCTTCTGTGAATGGCTGAGTAGCTCTCAGCCCGACTCAGTTTTGGGGCAGCTTGGCCCAAAGTGACTAATTAAAAACCCTGACAGAACTGGTAGTTCCATTGTGTGAAGAGGTGTACACCTTACCATTTCTTCACATGTGCTTGGTCCTTCCTAAAGGAGACTATAGGATGCAACCAAGCACAGCAACAGGGATGTAAAGGGCATTTTCACTTTCAATAAGTTTATATTGAAAGATTATAAAGAAAATTTACAGTTACACGTTTGATAGTTATCAATAAATGAAAAACATACAATAAATGATGCACTCAGAATGGAATGAACAAGTATGTTCAGGGTCGATGCAAAGATTTTTGATACCCTAGGCAAAAACCTAATTTTGCCGCCCCCCTTGGCTCCATCCCCTTTGCCCTGCCCATGTATTCCCCACCTTTTTAATGAAGCGCCCATTAAATGCAGCCTCACCAGCGCCCAACAATGTAGCCTACCGGTGCCCATCAATGCAGCCTACCAGTGGCCATCAATGCAGCGTACCAGTGGCCATCAACGCAGCCTCACCAGGGCCCATTAGTGCAGCCTCACCAGCACCCATCAAATGCAGCCACACTAGCCGCCCATCAAATGCAGCCTACCAGCTCCCATCAATGCAGCTTATCAGCACCCATTAATGCAACCTCACCAATGCCCATCAAATGTAGCCTACCAGCACCCATCAAATGCAACCTACCAGCGCCCATCAAATGTAGCCTACCAGCACCCAACAAATGCAGCCTACCAGCACTCATCAAATGCAGCCTACCAGTGCCCACCAGTGAGTTTTTGGTTGCTTCCATTCATCAGTCGGGACACAGACACGGTCCTCCGCCAGCACTGCGCCTCTGACACTATGTGCGAACAGAGGGGTGGCTGCCTGCTGATGCTGAGACATAGTTGCTTGCTGCAGAGAGAAGAGAGTAGTAACACCAGTGGCCAGGTGCCCTAGGCAGCTGCCTAGTTTGCCTAGTGGTAGCTAGTTGTCTGGGGCTGGATGCTGGGAGGTAGTTATCTTTTGGCAAGATATTGGCAGCAGCATAAATAGCCTTAGGGACAGGAAGAGGACTGAGAAAGTAAGGAATAGTTTACACTAGCGTTGCTCTCTTACAAATAATCGCCATTCAGGTTGCTCTTCAGGGATATTTGACAGGCAGTGAGGCATTGTATTCATCAGTCTCACTGTCCAATCACAGCCTGAAAGGACAAATCCTGTAAGTGTTAGTTATTAGCAGTACAGAACAATCTCTTTCCCTGCCAAACAGAGCTGTCTGTGACAGAACTGTGTGAATGGCAGAACTAGATGGACACACAAAAAAAGAAAAAAACTATTGCAGTTAAAACAGCTCTCATATGCATTCCCTGTATTTTTTTGTCTTCAGATTTAAGACACGCCAGAGCTGCTTTTGTTTATAAAGCTGGACATTTAGTGATTATATCTACGCATTTTGCTCAGCCAAGCACTGTACGTTTTTTCAAAACTGCACTGTAACTGAATTTCATTTAATTATGTTTTTTGAATAGATGAAAAAAAAAAAAAAACATTTGCCAATTTATAGTGCATTTGTGTTATATTGTTTATTCAAACAACTATATAATGTTGAGACTGGAAATGCTCCAACCTGGATAATTATTAACTCTAACATTTTGCAAGAGGAGATTAAAGTTTACCCTTAGAACATGTAGCATGTTACACCTGTATTTAGGCTGTAACATGTAACTGTCATTGCTGGGCTCAGCCCATCCTTCTCTGAGCTGGCCGAAGGAAAAGGCTCCTATCTTCTCTGAGCTGGCTAATTGACAGCTCCTATCTCTCCAAAGTTACTCAGCTGTTGATGTTATCCTGCTCATCAGTCCTGCTTACTTAAGCCATCCAATGCAGAGGAGCTCAACCTTTGCCTTGGTCACATCACAGAAACTATCTCCTGCGATCCTGTTCAAGACTTGCTTTGCTGACATCCCTTCTGGCTTCAGATCCTGCTTGCTGTTCCACTACATAGATCCCTGACTTCTGGCTTGGCTGACTATCCATTCCGGTAAGGGCCCTTTCACACGGACGTGTCCATGTACGGGCTCTGCTTTGTTCAGCAGGGGATTGCTCCGTCGAACCCTGCTGAGCAGGCAGATGACAGGTCGGTCTCTGCACACTGTGCAGGGACCAACCTGTCAGAGCACCAACGAATAGAGTAGTGCTGCGGTATATGGGAAAATAGGGTGTGGGAGTGGGTAAGGGAGGTAAGGGAGGTATTGGACTATTTAGCAAGAGGCAATAGTGCACATAAATTACATAAATAGAATTGACTGCAATGTTTCATGAAATAAATATGAATAAAAGAGGTCACGGTCTGTGTGAAAGAACCTCTTCTAGTGCAAAAAAATTAAACAAAGTAATTATCAAGTATTGCTCCAAAATATACGTTTGATCTACATATAATAAATCATGAAACAAAAGTCCATAGGATAATCAACATAATTTCTGTGCAAAACGTTGCAAAAAATGATAAAGTGCAAACTTATAGTGACCCAATATAAAGCATATAAGGTGCTGGTGCAAATAGTTGCAATAATAATGTCCATGCAAACAGTTACAAAAAAATGTGCAAACTTAAGGTGGCCAAGGATATCACAAAATAAAAATGCTGGTGCTGGTAAGTATTTCTGCAATGCAGTGCTGGTGATGGGTGATTTTCTCCCCTTCTCTGTGATTAAATGGATGGGTCTCCCCTTACCTTACCTTACTGCTGTAAGGTTACAGCATAAAAAGAGGCTTTGCAATGGGACCCTTGTGTGTCCCCAGTGTGGTCTCACAGGTATCTGGTCATATGGTATCCCTTTAAATTCACTTGGAGCGAGTATGTAACGTTCCCTTTACAATCGCTGGAGTAGGTGAACCTCATAGACAGGGCAAGAGGGATGCTCGATAGTGTAATAGTTTTTAAATTATTTATTGGTACAACACAGTAAAAAATAGGTACTCACATTAATCAATAGTACACAGGCAAAACAAGCAGCGAGCTCATGCACATCACTTCCGGTATCTCATTTCCCGACGCGTGTTCGTCACGGTCACATGACTTCATCAGGGCCGTGACGAACGCGCGTCGAGAAACTTTTATATTTGGGTCTGGATACCCCTTTCAGTGCATGCAGCAATATACATCCTCTCCTATCTAATTGGCTGGCGCAGGGATATTTTATTCTATTATTTATGTCACAGAACTGCTCTCCTCTATGGGGGATCGGGTGAAGATGGATCGTAGAGTCCGTTTTCATCTGATCCGATGACGGATGGAAAAATAGGGTTTCCTCCGTCACACTTTTTTTGAATCGGAGCGGGTCGGATGTCAGCGGACAAAAAAACGGTCCATCCGTGTGAAAGAGGCCTAACTGAATTTTGGCTATGTTTTGACTATGTTTGTTCTTTTTACTTTTATTATTGAACAAATGTGATTTAGCTGTACTTCTGCCTTGGCCTGATTTCATGGTTTCTGACAGTAGGCAAAGGCCATGAATTCAGAAGATGCAGTAAATCCACTTGTTGGTAATATTTTTTCCAGATTGGATGAACTGGATCACGGTATGGATCAGTTTGCTATGGCGTTACAAACACTCCAGTCATACGGCTGGAATCTCCCACTGTGGCCACCCTGGTACAACCTATGTTCCACGCCGACCCTGCTGCTGCGCCAGCCTCTGTGCAGGCACCCGCTTTGAGTATTACCTCGATTTGGGGGTGATCCCGTCCAATGCAGAGGATTTCTCAACCAGGTTGAAATATACTTTGAGATGCTGCCCCAGGCTTTTCCACGGACAGAAGCAAAGTAAGTTTTGTGATATCTTTGCTTTTCGAGAGAGCCTTGCCTTTGGCAAACTCTCTATGGGAGACAAAAAAACCTGTTGTCTTGTGCTCCCCCGAGCTTGTGGCTTTGTTTAAAAGGGTATTTGACGTTCCCGTATGTTCCGCTTCTGCAGCCAAGTGTCTCATGTCCATCAAACAAGTACAAGTACAATAACTGTTTGCCGACTACGCCATTGAATTCCACACTCTGGCAGCAGAGGTTGCATGGAACAATGAGGCCCTTGTGGCTGCTTTTTCTCATGGTCTCTCGGATACCATCAAGGATGAGATAGCAGCCCGAGATATACCCACTGAGCTGGAGAAGTTGATCATTTTTGCAATCCTCATTGACTCCAGACTCAGAGAGACTCTCTTTCAAGGAGCGCTTGCGGAAGCCTCCTGTACGTTTATCTCCAAGCTTTGCAGTCCCTCCCGTGCCTCCCTCACCTCCCATGCCTCCTGGTACCAAGTCAGTCAGTGAAAGTGAACCCCTGCACTTGGGTTTCACGCATCTCTCCGAGGATGAGAGAGCCTTTAGGAGGAGGGAGAGATTGTGCCTTTATTGTGGCCAGGCAGGTCACTTTTTAAAGTCTTGTTGTACTCGTCTAGGGAACGCCTGAACCTTTAGGTCCTGACAGACCTTAGGTGGTGTTGTTTCATCCCCTTTTATCCAGAAGGATAAGCCCCTGGTTTTAGTCACCCTTTATTGGGCTGAGTCGTCCGTCGAGATAAAGGCTCTAATCGACTCTGGGGCTGCAGGCCTGTTCATTGATGCTGCCTTTGTATCAAAGCACTCGATTCTGCTGCAGCTGCGTGACACTCCACTTGCCATTGAGGCTGTTGACGGGAGACTTCTACAGCCTGCCCAATGTGACTCATGAGACAGGTCCCTTTTCCTTGGCCGTAGGGACTCTTCACCATGAGATAATCCAATCCAATTCTGTAATCAATAAAATCAGATAGGCATTCTTAATCGTGAATGATTGAGACCCCTATAATCAATATAAGGTCTCAGTTCACCACTTCTTCTTCACAAAGAAGAAACCAGCACCAGCAGGAGACAAGGATTTGCGAATGAAACCCCAAGAAAGTACATCTACAACATACTCCTCCATGACCTTATCCTCTAGACCAACAAAGGGTAAACACGGCCATGAGGGGGTATGGCACCAGGTTGAAGGTCAATTGCGCAATCATACGGCTGGTGTGGAGGTAAACTACCAGCTTAACCTTTGTCAAAGACATTGCTAAAATCACGGTATTCCTCCGGCATGGAGGAGAGTGAAGAGGTGCACAGGACCTTGGCTACCTTCTGGAAGCATGTCACACTGCATTGTGGTGAGCAGGAGAGAACCTCAGCACGGAAGCCAATCAAAAGAGGGGTGGTGCCTTTGTAACCAAGGGTAACCAAAATATGTTTTAGTTATACTTTAATGGAAATCTACCCAGTAGGATATGGAAAGCAAAAAAAAAATCTTTAAAAAAAAGTCTTCAACTTAGACCATGACCTAAGTGACATTCCCACAGATCCAGGGCTGTATTTATTTCATGCAGCATGGGGTAAGCTTAAAAATTCCAGTTTTGCTGAAACAAATAGTTTTTTTTTTGTTCTATTAGGGCTTGTTCACACTGTGTGTGGTGACCTGCATTTTTTTTCCTGCACTGGATAAAAGCAGGTCACTTCTAACACACAGGAAACAATTGTTTTCTATGTGCCCTACTTACAGCACAACCCTAGTGTGATGTGCTGTGCACTATAATTCTAAAACAATTCTGTATTTTTCTGTGCTGCTCCACATGTCACCACGAAACAGGAGCTACAGTGTATAAAAGAGAAGAGAGGCGCCTCTAAGTGTAGCAATATGGTTACATTTAACTGCTTCAGCCTCTGAAGATTTTACCCCCGTCCCGACCAGAGCACTTTGTGTTTCTGCGTCGCTTTAACTGACAATTGCGCAGTCACACCCAAACAAAAATCCCCACAAAGAGAGCTTTCTTTTGGTGGAATTTGATCACCTCTGCATTTTTTTTTTTGCGCTATAAACAAAAAAAAGAGCGTCAATTTTGAAAAAAAAGCTATATTTTTAACTTTTTGCTATAATAAATATCCCCCAAAAATATATATATAAAAAAAATATAGTTTCCTCAGTTTAGGCCGATATGTATTCTTCTACATATTTTTGGTAAAAAGAATATGCAATAAGCGTATATTGATTGGTTTGCACAAAAGTTATAGCCTCTACAAAATAGGGCATAGTTTTATGGCACTTTTATTATTATTATTTTTTTTTTTACTGGTAATGGTGGTGATTTGCAATTTTTATCGAGACTGCGACATTATGGCGAACACGTCAGAATTTTGACATTTCTGGGACCATTGGCATTTTTACAGCGATCAGTGCTATGAAAATGGATTGATTACCGTAAAAATGTCACTGGCAGTGAAGGGGTTAACCACTAGGGGGCAATCAAGGGGTTAATGTGTTCCCTATTGTATGTTCTAACTAAAGGGGGGATGGGACTGTGCAGGGGAGATGACAGATCGCTGTTCATACTCTGTACGAACAGACAATCTGTCTGTTCTCCCCTCAGAGAACCGGAAACTGTGTGTTCACACACGAGCGATCACAAGAGCCCAGCGGTGATTGCGACCACTAGGCACTCGTATCGGCTCCGTGGGAAAGCAGGGGGCCCCCAAGTGGCCACAGGGCAAAGCGACATTACATAACGTTGTTTTGCCCAGCTGTGCCATTCTGCCACAGTACAACTGTGGCAGATGGTCAGCAAGTGGTTAATAAAGGTACATTTAGCAACTTGCATGGTTGATGATTAAAACAGGCACATCTGTATGCAGATGTATCAGTATGCAGTCATCTGGGGTAAAGCCATCCACATAGACCATCCTCCTCACCACTGTCAGTCTTAAATCGTGACTGGGAAGACTAGCCTGCAGTAGAGCGATTTGAAAGCGAAGCTTAAAGGGCTCATGGAGCGCAGCATGGAAGGTATGATATTGATGGCGGTGAGGATGATGGTCTATGTGGACAGGTTTACCCCAGATGTGCCTGTTTTTAATCATCAGCCATGCGAGTTGCTAAATGTTGTACCTTCATTCAATGTGACCATATTGCTACACTAATGCCACGTACACACGTCTGGACTTTGACGGTCCGGTGGACTGGAATCCGTCGGACATTTCGATTGTGTGTGGGCTCCAGCAGACTTTTTCTTCTCAAAAGTACGGCGGACCTAGAAATAAAACTTCTGACAGACTCAAGTCCAGTCGAAAAATCCGGTCGACTGTGTGCTAGTCCGACAAAATAAAACCGACGATAGGGCAGCTATTGACTACTGGCTATGAACTTCCTTATTCTACGTCATCACGTTCAAATCCATTGGACTTTTGGAGTGATCGTGTGTGGCCAAGTCCGTTTGTTTGAAAGTCCGGCGGACCTCAGCCGAAAAGTCCGATCGTGTGTACACACCATGAGTGGCGCCTCTGTTCTGTCTTATACTCAGTTCTGACATGACGCTACTTTTATATCAAGTCAAATTTTATTAAAAAATTTTGGTCGTCTTGCAAACCGTTCTCAAATCAATTATATCAAAGAGGCTCCTGCGCTACTATGGAAAAGTTTAGGATACCTGGATGGGTGCTGCACACACTGCACACACCGTGTGAATCAAACAACACTCTTAAATCGAAATGAAAACTATAAGGTGAGGGTAAGAATCAAGGAACATGTACAAAATATTGTGAAAGGGTACGATAAACAGTGTTTTTAGGCATTTTGCTATACATCTTAAAAAAGACACTACACATTTGAAGTTTTGGGGTATTGTACCTTATACTAAACACTGGAGAGGGGGGTCATAAGGTCAGGACCCTCAGCCAAATCAAAGTGGATTTTTATGCGTGATACTTTTGCCCCTCGGGGTCTAAACATCGAGTTAGATTTAAATTGTTTTATTCGCGATTTTTAAAATTTTTCTCTCTCTTTTCCCTTTTGCTGACACCATGCCTGGATAATAACATGAGAATTGATCTTCAAGAAAATGGCCGCATCTGAAATGCATATAGGTAATATGAAGGGATTTTATTTATCCCATTCATAATAAATTATATATTTTTTCGGGTTACATATGTACCTATGGCCATTCGTTTAATTTTGATGAGAAAAGTGGAATTACACATAGGGAATGGATACAGTAATGAGTGATAACTTATTCAATTATTGGTCTTTTTTCCTATATATATATATATATATATATATATATATATATATATATATATTTATTATTACTCCGGTCCCTAGCCTGATGCTTGGGACGGACTTTTTAACATTGTTAACTATAAGCCTATTCCAACGGATATAATTGGTCTTCAAGAAAATGGCTGCAGTCAGTAATTAGACGAGACATGCCCCTTCGTTTTGGTTTGTATTTCCGGTTTGGAATAAATATCGGATCTCTGCTCTGAATATATATATTTTTCATTTCAGAACTCTGATATTTTTACCATTTATGCACCTTACGCCGATATATATACGATGCTGACTATTATCGGTTTTGTATTGATCTATAATAATATGGCCGGATGATAACGTCAGCCTAGCCTATATAATGATACTTCCGACACCCATAGCTTATCCCAGTCGAAGTCACGTGACAGTGACGTAACGCGTAGGAAAGCAGACGGACACCGGAAGTAACGTTCTCACATGAGCGCGCTGCTCGTATTTACTTATTGTGCAATTCGATCTTATGGAATGTGAGTAGTATTTTAAACTTTTTTTAATAAACCTTGGATTTTATAAAATACTACACCATAGCAGGCCTTATATCTTTATTTATGAGCTTTCTCAAGTTACCCTCGATACCTATGGTGGGTCTAAAGAAGGTGGTTTGAACAGGAGAAGCAAAAGACAGGAGCCAACCCTGTGTGGATGATTTTATGGTTCATACTGTTCACCTTACAACAGTAAGGTAATTATATAGCACTCCCACAGGCTTTGTGGATACCAGAGAATCACCAGCGCTTTTGAACACTGCTTGCCACCTGTGTGTGATTTCCACTGGCTTCACTGTCGTTTGGAAGATTTTTTCATCGCATGAGAATTTTTTCACATTAGAGACACTTTGCACTTTATACTCTGCTACATGTAAATATTGTGGGACACAGATGTAATTTACACTAGTGTGCCACACACGCTGATATCTTTATGTGTTTTTATTAATTATGCTGACACCCGCATGTCTCTTTTTTAAAGTATTTATATATTTTTTATTTATTTGTTTGTATAGAGATTATGGTGAATACTGTGGATATTTAGGAGCACATTTGCACTTTATATATTAGAACCACTCACTTTATATTGCAACACTTTCTCACTTTGTGATTGATATGGATTTATAGGCTATTTTTATATTTATTGATATTGTTACGTTGGGAGTGCAACACCACCTTATAGTTTTTGTTCTCAAATCAAGTTACTCTCAAACCAAGGTTTTACTGTACTAATATATGTTTAATTCTTTCAACTATTTATACTTTAATTCCTAGGTGTAGGTGTGTAAATTGGTGCAGGCTTGTAGGGGCCAATGTGCATTACTTTGCCCAGGGGCCCATGATGCTATTAAAATGGCCCTGTGTACGGTGGCACAAATGTAGTGTCTGCTACAAGGGTTTAAGTCAGACTCTTATGTCTTTCCATCCAGTCAGTTGAAGACATGCAAGATATGAGGTGAACAATCAAGTCTTCTGCACCTACAGTTCTGGCCCCCATATCATTTACTGAAAGTGTTAGCATTAAAAATTGATATAAACCTGATTGCTTTGTGTTTAGAAAAATACAGGATCTCTATTCTTTAGTAAAAATACAGATAGCTGATGGAATCTAGAACATGTTCACCTTTCTGGTTTGCTGATAGGAAACAGGAAGGCAGTTGAGACAGATGGAAGGATAACATTTGAAAAACAATACTGACATATACAATGTGTGTGTATCTATATTTTATATATATATTATATATACACACACACACACACACATATATACACAAAATATCTCACAAAAGTAAGCACACCCCTCACATTTTTTAAATATTTTATTATATCTTTTTCATGTGAGAACACTGAAGAAATGATTCTTTGCTACAATGTAAAGTAGCGAGTGTACAGCTTGTATAACAGTGTAAATTTGCTGTCCCCTCAAAATAACACACAGCTATTAATGTCTAAACTGCTGGCAACAAAAGTGAGTATACCCCCTAAGTGAAAATGTCCAAATTGAGCCCAAAGTGTCAATATTTTGTGTGGCCACCATTATTTTCCAGCACTGCCTTAACCCTCTTGGGCATGGAGTTCACCAGAGCTTCACAGGTCGCCACTGGAGTCCTCTTCCATTCCTCCATGACAATATCACGGAGCTGGTGGATGTTATGCCGCGTACACACGAGCGGACTGTGTTTAGCGTACTTAGTCCGTCTAAACACATTTCAGCGGACAGTCCGCTCGTGTGTGGGTTTCAGCGGACTTTTTCAGCGTGCAGTCCGGCGTACTAAGAATTTCGGATTTTTCGAAATTCTGTCCGTCGTACTTTGGTTTCAGCGGACAATCCGCTCGTCAGTATGCTAGTTCGACGGACTAAGAATGGCGCATGCCCAGAAAGGATTTACATGGCGGAAGGGTGCTTTGCTGTGTATTGGACTTCCTATTTCTAGTCCCGTCGTACGTGCTGTACACGTCATCGAGCAAGCTTTCGACGGACTGTTTGGGTATCCGTGTGTGGTCAAGTCCGTTCAGTGGAAAGTACGACGGACTGTCCGTCGGATTGTATGACGAACTAAGTACGCCATACAGTCCGCTCGTGTGTACGCGGCATTAGAGACCTTGCGCTCCTCCACTTTTTGTTTGAGGATGCCCCACAGATGCTCAATAGGGTTTAGGTCTGGAGACATGCTTGGTCAGTCCATCACCTTTACCCTCTGCTTCTTTAGCAAGGCAGTGGTCATCTTGGAGGTGTGTTTGGGGTCGTTATGTTGGAATACTGCCCTGCGGCCCAGTGTCATGCTCTGCTTAAGTATGTCACAGTACATTCATGGTTCCCTCAATGAACTGTAGCTCCCCAGTGCCGGCAGCACTCATGCAGCCCCAGACCATGACACTCCCACCACCATACTTGACTGTAGGCAAGACACACCTGTCTTTGTACTACTCACCTGGTTTCCGCCACACATGCTTGACACCATCTGAACCAAATAAGTTTATCTTGGTCTCATCAGAGAGCGATAACACCAAATTTAACACACCTGCTCCCCATTCACACCTGAGACCTTGTAACTCTAATGAGTCACATGACACGAGGGAGGGAAAATGGGGAATTGGGCCCAATTTGGACATTTTTACTTAGAAGTGTACTCACTTTTGTTGCCAGTGGTTTAGAAATGAATGGCTGTGTGTTGTTATTTTGTGGAGAAGTAAATTTACACTGTTATACAAGCTGTACACTCACTACTTCACATTGTAGCAAAGTTCTATTCCTTCAGTGTTACATTAAAAGATATAATAAAATATTGACAAAAATGTGAGGAGTATATTCACTTTTGTGAGATACTGTATGTTTAGCACTGTATGGTAGAGAATAAGAAGAGGATTGCTAAGGACTTCACATTATTTTGAACTTTATAACACTATTTTTATTTTTTATTTTTCTTCTGTGTTATAACACACAGTGACCAGGGCCGGACTTACCATTGGGTTTGACTGGGCTCAAGCCCATGAGCCACGCTCAAAAGTGCCCTGGCTCCCCACCCGTAAGCACACCAGAAGCAGTCACTGGGTCAGTGGGTAGTGGTGGTACGGCTCACTTCCTGTTTCCCTTGCCAGCGTCACAGTTGGTCACTGGTGGGTGCGACCATCAGCCTGTCCCCACGGCATGGAGTGTATGTGGAGCAAGTCCGCCTTCCTGCTGGGGGCTGGGCACCATCCAACCCAGAGTGACTCCGGTGGAGTCAACCATAAGCCGACGGGACTTCGAGACCCACATCGACTGTATTAACGTCAGTTAAGTCCCCCTAAATACATATCACCAGCACCAGGCGTTGGCCTCACTTACAGCAGTAATGACAGGTGAGACCATTATGTTATGTATACAACAGCTGGACACCTGGTATATAATGGTCATAATATATTATATTATATATATATATATATATATATATATATAGCAAAGCTGGGCACCTTTTATATACTGGCTATAATATATTCTATATATAGCAAAGCTGGGCACAATAGATTATCCCTTTCATGACTAAGCCTACTTTTGGCATTTGGTGTAATTTGGTGTAAATTACTTGGAACCCCCAAACATTATATATATTTTTTTAGCAGAGACTCTAGAGAATAAAACGGCGATTGTTGCAATATTTTATGTCACACGGTATTTGCGCAGCGGTGTTTTAAACACAACTTTTTGGGAAAAGGGACACTTTCATGAATTTTAAAAAAACGAAACAGTAAAATTAGCCCAATTTTTTTGCATAATGTGAAAGATAATGTTACGCCGAGTAAATAGATACCAAACATGTCACACTTTATAATCGCACGCACTCGTGGAATGACGACAAAGTTTGGTACCCAAAAAAATCTCAATAGGCGACGCTTTAAAAAGTTTTTACAGTTACCAGGTTAGCGTTACAGAGGAGGTCTAGTGCTAAAATTATTGCTCTCGCTCTGACGATGGCGGCAATACCTCACATATGTGATTTGAACATCGTTTACCTATGTGGACGCGACTTCCGTATGCGTTTTCTTTGCTTCGCGAGCTCGCGGGGACGGCGGGCGCTTTAAAAATTATTTTATTTTTTATTTATTTTAAACTTAATAAATTGTTTTAAAAAAAAATAATAATAATTTTGATCACTTTTATTGCTGTCACAAGGAATGTAAACATTCCTTGTGACAGTAATAGGTGGTGACAGGTACTCAAAAAGACCCCCCATCCCTCCTTTACACTTCAACGTATTCAGATCGCCGAAAATGGCAATTCTGAATACTGTATATTTTTTTTTAAAACCGGAGCCATTGGCAGGCGAGTAAATAGGAAGTGACGTCATGACGTCGCTTCCATGTTTACTATTAGGAGACTGGAATGACCCGATTACGGGTGGGGGGGGCGGCTTTTAGCCGCTTCGGTTGTTATGGCTGGATAGCCAATCACCCGCCAATCGCCCGCTGTAAAAAACGGTACAAGAATGATGCCTGCAGGTGCAGGCATCATCTCGGTATAACCCCTGGAAGCCGAGTACGCACATCTGCATACGCTCGGCGGGAAGGGGTTAAAAATATCACAGCTAGGCACATTATATGTCTTACTACCCGGACATCAGTCAGCTTGGTGGCTGTCTTTCTCACCACACCCACTATTTTGCGTGAACCACACCCATTTTTCGTAATGTATAGAAGGTAGGGCCCGAAAGTGACTCAAACCCAGGGGCCCCCACCATCATGAGTCCTGCCCTGACAGTGACACAAAGAACTTTTCACACTGTTATTGGGTGTCACCATTTTTATGTTTTTTGAATACTGATGTATATCTATGAATTTTTGCTTAAGTGGTGGCGTCACTATTATTTACAGGTATTTCATGTTAAAGTAGTTGGTTCACATTTTATAATTTGAAAATATCATAGTGTGGAGGGCGGCACTAATTGGTTTACAGGTAAACACATAAACATGAGAGTGTGGTAGGTGTGGGTGATCCTCTTATTATTTATATTTTTCTGGCATAGCAGCTTGCAAGAATGTTATTATCGTTTTAAGATTTTGAGTGACTTTGACAAGATCCAAATTGTAATGGCTAGAAGATTGGGTCAGTGGAACTCCAAAACTGCAGGTCTTGTGGAATAGGTTGTAAATAGAGCTGCATTCAAACACAAACATAATTGTGATATACAGTGGATATAACAAGTCTACACACCCCTGTTAAAATGTCAGGTTTCTGTGATGTAAAAAAAATGAGACAAAGATAAATCATTTCAGAACTTTTTCCACCTTTTAATGTGACCTATAAACTGTATAAACTGAAATATTTTAGGTAGAGGGAATAAAAATAAAAAACAAAAATAATATAGTTGCATAAGTGTGCACACCCTTAAAGCGGAGGTCCACCCTAAAATGGACCTTCCGCTCATCGGATTCCTCCCCCCCTCCGGCGCCACAATTGGCACCTTTCAGGGGGGAGGGGGGTGCAGTTACCTGGATAATCCAGGTAACTGCACCCACTTCCGGGCTAGCTCTCTGCGGAAAGGGCCGTACATTACGCCCCTTTCCGCAAGTGCCCGCCCCCTTCCGCAAGTGCCCCGCTGCCTGCTGGGAAACACACAGATCCCAGAGGCAGCAGAGACCATCCTCATTGTGCAGCGCGGCTCGTGCATGCGCAGTAGGGAACCGGGAAATGAAGCCGAAAGGCTCCATTTCCTGATTCCTATACCCAAGATGGCGGCGGCAGCATTCGAGTGTCGATCTAGAGATCGGCTTCGGGTGCCGACATCGCGGGCGCGCTGGACAGGTAAGTGTCACTATTTTAAAAGTCAGCAGCTGCAGTATTTGTAGCTGCTGACTAAAATAAAAAAAAAAAAAAACCGCGGAGTCCCGGCGGACTCCCGCTTTAAACTAATATTTTGTTGAAGCACCTTTTGATTTTATTACAACACTCAGTCTTGGGTATGACTGCCAGCATGGCACATTTTGTTCTTTGCAAAAACACTCCATATCTGTCAGATTGCAAGGGCATCTCTTATGCATAGCCCTCTTTAGATCACCCAACAGATTTTCAATGGGATTAAGGTCTGGGCTCTGGCTGGGCCATTCCAAAACTTTAATCTTTTTCTGGCGAGCCATTCCTTTGTCGATTTGGATGTATGCTTTGGGTCATTGTCATGCTGAAAGATGAAGTTCCTCTTCGTGTTCAGCTTTCTAGCAGAAGCCTGAAGGTTTTGTGTCAATATTGACTGGTATTTGGAACTTTGACTAAGGCCCCTGTTCCAGCTGAAGAAAAACTGCCCCAAAGCACGATGCTGCCATCACCATGCTTAACTGTGGGTAGGGTGTTCTTTTGGTGATGTGCAGTGTTTTTGCACCAAACATATCTTTTGGAATTATGGCCAAAAAGTTCAACCATGATTTCATCAGACCGGAACACATTTCCCACATGTATTTGGGTGTTTTTGCAATATTTAGCAGCTTGGATGTTTTTCTTCATAAGAAAAGGCTTCCATCTTGCCACTCTATCCCATAGCCCAGATATATGAAGAATAAGAGATTGTTGTCACATGTACCACACAGCCAGTACTTGCCAGATATTCCTGCAGCACCTTTAATGTTGCTGTAGGCCTCTTGGCAGTCTCCCTGACCAGTTTTCTTCTCGTCATTTTATCAGTTTTGGAGGGACATCCAATTCTTGTCCAGTCACTGTTGTGCCATAATTTCTCCACTTGATAATAACTGACTTCACAGTGTTCCATGGTATATTTAATGCTTTGGAAATTCTTTTGTACCCTTCTCCTGACTTATACCTTTAACAATGAGATCCCCTTGATACTTTGGAAGCTCTCTGCGGACCATGGATTTTGCTGTAGTATGCGACTAAGAAAATGTTAGGAAAGACCTACTAGAACAGCTGAACTTTATTTGGGGTTAATCAGAGGCACTTTAAATGATGTCAGGCGTGTACTGACTTCTATTCAGTGTTGCCAACGGCCCCGTAGATTTATGGGGAGCCTGTAAATTTAGACCCTTTTTCGGGCTGCCTGTTAACGTCCGTTACAGGCACCAGTGCCCGTAAAAATGATGGCCGCAAGCCCACCGCACATGCGCCTCTCCGAAGCTGACCAGGCTCCGGAAAGATTGTACGCAATCGGCCGGGCAGCGCATGAGCAGCAACGTAATTGCGCCGCTCTGCGACATTTTGGAATCAATAGCAGGAGACCACGGCGATCAGGCGACTCTGTCCTGTCATGCAGTGCATGAGTGCACACTCTTCATAGGTGGAGGTACCGAAGGAGAGTGAAGCTGTGGGGTGGTGGGGGATATCCGTAATAAAAGGAGGACATTACTGTGAGCTGGGAGAAGTAATATGATGGTGGACAGAGCACATCAGTCTCTGTCGCCTGCATGGCAGATGCAGGGGACAGAGACTGATGTGCTCTGTCCACTATCATATTACTTCTCCAGTCCACATCATCAGTGTGCTGTGTCCTCCTCCTGTGCCCCTTTCAACTTTCTACAGGTGAGGGCAGCACTGTGCTGGCCTGACCTGTAGAGAGGAGAAAGGGGCACAGGAGGACGACACAGCACACTGAAAATGTGTAGAAATAATATGATGGTGAGCAGAGGAGGAGGCTACTGTGAGGACACTATCATGTCCGCAGCCTCTGCCCACCTCCTGTATCATGTCTGCAGCCTCTGTCCACCTCCTGTATCATGTCTGCAGCCTCTGTCCACCTCCTGTAGTATGTCCGCAGCCGTTGTCCACCTCCTGTAGTATGTCCGCAGCCGTTGTCCACCTCCTGTAGTATGGCCGCAGCCTCTGTCCACCATCCTGCAGACTCTGATGTAAGGGAGAACTCTGTGCTGGCTGGGTTATAGTATCCTGACCTTGTAAATTGAGAAATATGTTTTTTGACTTTTGTTCAACTTACACACATTGCTAATATCACATGCGTTTATAGTTCAAATATTGATATTTGCACTGTTTAGCACTAAAAACTGTAATTGTAGGTACTTTTTTTGCAGTGCCAGTAAAGAATGTGGATTCACCAGTAAATTTCATGATTTTTTGCCAGTAAAAAATTGTCGCAGTTTGTAAATATTGGCGTTCTGCCAGTAAATTTCACTTCGGAGGGTTGGCAACACTGCTAATATTTACCATGAGTTTAAATGTGATTGGTTAATTCTGAACACGGCTACATCCCCAGTTATAAGAGGGTGTGCACACTTATGCAACCACATTATTTTATTTTTACTTTCCCCCCAAAAAGATTTCAGTTTGTTTTTCAACTGAGTTGTACAGTTTATAGGTCACATTCAAGGTGGAAAAAGTTTTGATTTATCTTTGCCTAATTTTTTTTAGATCACAGAAACCTGACATTTTAACAGGAGTGTGTAGACCATATATCCACTTAAATACAATATATATATATATATATATATATATATATATATATATATATATTGTATTTATCGGCATCTAACACGCACAGGCGTATAACATGCAGATTCATTTTAAGAGGGAAGTTTCAGAAAAAAAAAAAAACTTACATTGTAAATAAGGAACTTTGAAGCAAAATATAGGTCAGTGCCCATCTGCAGCCCAACAAGTGCCATCAATGCAGCCTCACCATTGCCTCAATGCAGTCTGATCGATGTCCATCTGCAGCCTAGAGGGGACAGGGGGGGTCAGGACGAGCGCCAACAGAGTGCATACAATGAGAATCTCCTATGATAGACAAAACAGTGGCCCAATGGCGGCCTAGGAGACGGGACTTCCTATTACAGAGGTCGCTAAGTAAACAGGAGATTCTCGCTGTATGTAATCTGAAGGCGCTCATCCCGCCCCCAACCCTGTCCCCTCTGAGGTAGCTAAAATTATAGTATTAGCATATAAAACACACACACGCTATATGCCAGTAAATACAAATGGATCACAAAAATAACATCCTTAAAGGCTATTAGTGAATCAGTATGGTACCACCAATACAATTAGTGAAAATAGTCCAATATAAAGATTTCTAAAAAAAGTGTCCTTCCAGGGAAATAAACATCCAACACCACGATTAAAGTGCAAACTCCACCGCAAAAAAATGCACACTTAACAGCTTGAGTGGACCTCCTATAACGGGAGGTTTCAATCACTTGTAGCTATTGTCCAGCCAAGACCTTTATCCGATAAGAGGGAAATCCAAAAGGTAACTCCCAACTAACATAGATTTCATATAGCGAAGGTGCAGACAGAACTCATAATAGTAACTCATCCTGGGCGCTCCATGGGCTCATAAACACGCAATCCACCTTCAAAGCAATAGGCTCAAGGAGATTCCCCATAAAGAGATAAGGTTTGCCATAGTGTAAAACCAACAACTTTATTAAAATTCATAAAAAGGTTGCACTTTCATCAAGATTGCTTGTAAAAGTAGCCTGTATGTGATCCCGGGAGGACAGGCGTTTTTGTTATAGCCAGCCGGCTTGTTCTATTTCATGCTTTTTACAAGCAATCTTGATGTAAGTGCGACCTTTTTATGAAGGTTGGCCGGTGTAGGCGGATCCAATAGAAAAGCTACTGTAGCTAAAATTGCTGAAAAGGCTAAGCTGGTTCCAATAGAAAGGTGTTAGAATACACAGTGGGTTGGGGCCCTATGCTGACCCCTGTTCACACCCAAAAGTGCCTACAATGGGTACATGAGCATCAGAATTGGATCACAGAGCAATGGAAGAAAGTTGCCTGGTCTGATGAATTCAAGAATGATTTGAGCTGTTGAATTGGCCTTCAAATTCTCTAGATCTCAATCCAAACAATCATCTGTAGGATGTGCTGGAAAAACAGGATCAATCCATGGAGACCCCACCTTGCAATATACAGGACTTAAAATCGGCTACAGACAGTTTGGTGCCAGATACCACAGCATACCTTCAGAGGTCTAGTGGCATCCATGCCTTGATGGGTTATGGTGGATATTCATAATGTTATGTCCGATTCATGTATTTTTCAAGTTAAAGGCTTAGTTCGGCTTTTAACAAAAAATTTTTTAATGGAAAGTAACTCACTACACCCTCTACACCTCCTCCCTCCTAGTCCCCACTGCACTGGTCTTCTTTCTTGATTATATTCAGCTGCCTATGCCAGCCGCTGTAGCAGTCTGGACATTTTTGAAAAGCAGTACACAGCATTGAGGATTACAGCAGGCATTGGTCAGCACTGACATGTGACTTCACTGACCAGTGAGAATCTCTTTGAGCCATCCTAGAAGAAAGAAGAGCGCAGACAAGCACAGGCCAGAAGTGTTGTGGAGACCGGTGTTTTGGGGAGGGCAGGTATGTACTGGCCATCGGGACTACTGGGAGTTTCCCAGTCGGCCAATGGCTCAGTGGGCCGGTTTCAGCGACAGCCTGTTGCCTAGGGCGCACTGCTGCCTAGCCTATCCGGGAGGGGGCAGGTCAGCCCGGATGGATCAGTTTGCCAGGCTGGGCATTTGTCCTTCCAGTGAAACCATCAATGCAGGGACTTTTTTCTTTCAGTTACACCACAGATACCCAAGTCCCTGCTCACCCATAGTGCAGTGAGCTGTGTTTTTTTTACTTACAGTGGAATGTTTTTACTATTCGCAATTGCGTATAGCTTATGTACTGTTTTTGTTCGTGTTTGCGAAATTAAAGTGGACCAGTCTGAAAGAAGTCCAGGGCCATTGTTTTGTCCCGGTTCAGCCATGGGGGGGGGTGATGTGAGCTAGTTCTTTTTTTTTTTTTTTTTTTTTCTTCATGTTTTGGGAAAAGGTGAACTAACCCTTTAGAGGTGTATTCCATGACCTGAGAATGCCTTCATCTGCTTTTTCCCCAGAAGGACAGTGTAATCTTTGTTTAGGCATCTTTGTAAGGACAGCATCTACTTGTTCCACTGATATGATGGCTCAGGGATAAAACAGTCATGTAAGTCCTAGTGCCTTTGGCATTTTTTGCTCTGTTCTCAGATGTCTGACTTGGATCGTGTCACTGATGTAGCCTATAACATTAAATGTCATTGTTTTTAATCCAACTTGATTTTTACATGTTTGCAAATAAAGAACAAAATATTTAGAACAATGCCACCAATATTACAGGTATACAAGATTAAAAAACAGACTTTGAAATAGTAGATCTATAAAAAAAATCACAAGTATATAAGAGGGGCGTGGCCAGCTGCGGAGCAAGATGGACGTGTAGTGTCTCAGCTCCGCTCCAGAGCAGGGGGATACGAGCGGCGGATTAGCAACAGACAGCTCCCCTCTCTTCGGAAAGGGAGAGGAGAGCTGCGGGACACCCTCGGGCATGTCAGGCAGGCGGAATCCACCAACACATCTGCGCCGCCTGACTGAATACTTCGGCCGCATGGAGCAGAGGAATCTCCAAGATGGCGCTGGCCGAACTCCACCGGCGGGAGCGTAACACGGCGGGACACAGCCTCACTACCCGCAGCAGCACAGCGCTGAGGAGATCCAGGATGGCAGAGAGCCTGAAGCTATGGACAATCTTCCACCCCCTGACAGGGAGGCCGCAGCGTTCCAGCAGGACAGAGGTAAGAGACTTGCCTCATCCCCCTGCAACTCTCCCACTAAAGCTCACCAGGCCAAAAAACACCAGGGCACAGCGCCAGCTTTAGTTTCTCACAACATAGCTCATATGTCTTCCCTAGCTACTGTACCTGTCACAGACAACCCTGTCTCAGAAAGTACATTGAAATCAATGCTGCTTACTTTACAAAAAGACCTGCATAGAGAACTGCAGATGTCTCTCTCACAAGTTCATGACAGACTTGATTGCCTGGAGGACAGAGTGGACATAACAGAGGAACATATGTCAGAAGTGAGCAAAGCACATAATGAGCTACTAGATGCTCATGAGCATCATGCAGCTGAAATACATAAAATAAAACTTAAAATGGCTGACCTCGAAGACAGGGGCCTAAGGAACAACATTAAATTCAGGGGGATCCCAGAGGCAGTCCCACCCACTGAGCTCAAACAATACATACAACAACTCATAACGTCTCTGATCCCCAACTTATCTTCTCACGACTTAACTATAGATCGTGCGCACAGAATCGCCAAACCGGACCACCTTCCAGCAGATACACCCAAAGACGTCCTGGCCAGGATTAATTTTTTTCACATAAAGGAACAAATCCTATACACGGCCAGAAATCTAAAACCCCTTCCTTCACCTTACTCTAAAATCACTCTGTATGCTGACCTATCACCAGCCACAATGGAGCTACGCAGGGCATTTGCGCCGGTCACTTCAGTTCTCCAAGAGAACAAAATCACCTACCGCTGGGGTTATCCTACAAAGCTCCTGGTGACCTATCAGCAAAAAATTGTCCCAATAATGTCTCCTAAAGATAGATACAAGAAACTGACTAACTGGGGCCTGCTACCTGTTACATCGACCCATCGCGGACATAATGGCCAGAATGCCTCCTCAGACTCACACCCTCGCCACCGCAAGGACAAAGTGGATAAAGCCTGATAATTGATAGTTACAATTGGCTTACATGTCCCCAGCACAGAATTCCCCTGCTCGGGCGACATGTCAGATTCTCACTCCCCAGGTTTAAAGTGTGCCAGGCACATTTGGTTTAAAGTTTTCTTACTGTGTTTCTTTTGCTACTGTATTCATTGTAGGAAAAATAAGCTGTTCTTGCCTCTAACTTCACAGGTACCTATTATTGACCTGTATCGTCTTGTGTTTTCTTTAAGGGTTTTTTTTTTTTTTTTGTCTCTTCCCTCTCCCTTCCTGGCAATTGGTGTCATCCTGACCGGCTGTATAAAACAATTCTAAAAGCTTTAGTCCCGTTCAACTTCTATATTTCACCCGTGACTACTGTAAACATCAGGATATAACGTGTACTCAACTAATAACAAATGGCTATTAACATTACCTCAATTAATGCAAAGGGGCTTAATTCCCCTTTCAAGAGGAATCTCTTATGGAAGGAAGCACTCGCGTCTAAAGCGGATATCCTGTGTGTCCAAGAGACACACTTTAACAAAACCAACCCACCAAATTGTAAGCATAAGAAATTTGCACACTACTTTTTCTCGAACCACAGTAAAAAAAAAAAATGTGGAGTCCTGATAGCAGTAAATGCTACCACTCCCCTTTACCCTTCATCACATTGAAACAGATGATGAGGGACGATTTATCATCCTCTCCGCCACTATTAATAATCACCCATGACACTTGTTAATGTTAATGTTAATACCTGCCAAAAATCGTTTTTCAAAAAACTAAAATCCAAAATTAGATCCATATAGGGATAAAGCCCTAATTATCTGTGGTGACTTCAATGACACACCAGACCCCTCCCTAGACTCTACTAACCCACGCAGAAGGACAACTTCTGCTCTCTCATCCTTTATGGTCAATGAAGATCTCTATGATCCATGGATGTGTATGCATGACGTTGAACTCGACTATACCTTTTACTCTCATACTGGAGGCTCTTACTCTCGGATCGATCTTTTCCTCACCAACAAAAAAGCTTTATTGTCGATTTCGGAAACGCAAATTGGTCTTATTACTTGGTAAGACCATGCCCCGATTACCTTGAAAATGTTCCCACAACACAACTTAAACATGCGACCCCCTTAGAGAATGAACACTTCTCTTTTAAATAATCCAAAATAAGAGGAGAAGATCAGATCCGAGCTTGAGGGCTTCTTTTAAACTAACTGTGAATCTACTGATGACTACTCCATGGTCTGGTTGACCAACAAAGCCTTTCCACAGAGTCTTCTCATCAAACTTGGAGCGCAAGAAAGAAAAAAAGAGATTGGAAGTGACAGAATCCCTGCTTAAACAACTCAAACATTTAGAAAATATCAACAAAACCTCACCTAATCAGGCGACACTCACAGCAATAACTGACCTCAGACGTAAACTGAGCGAGCACCTACATAACAACTTTGAATTTTATATTCAAAGATTGAAATTGCGTTCTTACTCCTTTAACAACAAATCTAGTGCCTTTCTTGCTCGACAAGTCAAAAGACAACAAGTCAGAACCAAAATCCCTTTCCTGTTAAATTCACAGGGAGCTAGGATGACCAGCCCATTAGACATAGCCAACACATTTGCGACCTTTTATAACAAATTATATAATCTACATGCCTCAGAGAGCTCTGCCCCCCCCCCCCCCACACTCCAATGACATAAATGCCTCTCTTGAATCCATCCAAATCCCTAGCCTGACCCATTTACCACCGAGGAAATTAACAGAGTCATCCATTCCCTCCCATTACATAAAGCACCAGGCCCGGTTGGATTCGCTAATGAATATTTTAAACAATTCCACCACATACTTGCACCTCATTTATGTAAGACACTCAATCAATTTGCCTCCACTGGGGCAATACCTAAAGAATGTTTAGAAGCCCTTATAGTGACCCTCCCCAAACCCGGCAAACCCTGTGATGTCCCAGAAAATTACAGGCCCATTTCCCTTCTGAATACGGACATTAAATTATACGCCAAACTACTTGCCCTTAGACTTTCTTCAGTTGTACATCACTTAATACATATCGACCAAGTGGGTTTCATACCCCGAAGGCAAACGTCCGACGGAACCCGTCGGTTCATAGACCTCATTCAGTGGGCAGAAAATCGTTGAAAGCCTTCTCTGCTCCTTTCTCTGGATGCAGAGAAGGCATTCGACCGGGTGCAATGGACATACCTTGAAGCAGTATTGCGCAAATTTGGCCTATCGGGCACAATATTAACTGCCATACTCGGCTTATACACAAATCCCAGCTCGAGAGTGTGGACCTCGGGAGTAACATCTGATCCATTTAGTATCTCAAATGGTACTCGACAAGGGTGCCCACTATCGCTCCTAATCTTTGCCATGGTCATGGAGCCCCTAGCTTAGAAAATTCGAACAGAAAATCAAATTAAAAGAATAATAGTAGGGCAGACGGAACATAAAATTGGACTCTATGCAGATGATGTAATCATCTCCATTACCGATCCAACTCAATCACTATTGGCGCTGCAAAATATTCTCGACCAATTCAGTACAATTTCCCTATATAAAGTAAACCATAGTAAATCAGTTATGCTAGCGATTGGATTAGACCAAGCCACCAAACAACAGATTTCTGAACAATCCCTGTTCGCATGGTCAATAGACTCTTCCTTTACATACTTAGGGATTCGCCTGCTCTCACCCAGTAAAAATATCCTTCGCATCAACCTAGCAGACCTCGTAGAAAGGCTCAAAAAACTGTCCGCTGATTTAAATCTTCCCTTTGTATCATGGGCTGGAAGAATAGCACTTGCAAAAATGTACCTCCTCCCACATATTTTGTATTTATTTAGTACAATGCCAATACCATCTCAACGCAACTACGATCTCTTCAAGCTATAATCAACTCCTTCATATGGCAACACAAAAGGTCCAGACTACACAAAAAAACCTAATGGCCCCCAAGAAATTGGGTGGCATGGGGTCTCCCAACATTGGCCTATATTATAAAGCTGTCATACTGGACCAACTTAATCACTGGTGGAACACTGACAATCTACAACTGGTCACAGATAGAAGCATCTGTTTTGGCCAAGGACCTCCAGCTATACCTCTCTGCAGCTCTCCTAGCTCCTATGCCCACGCACTCCCAGTTGGACTCGATAACAGCATCTCTCAGGGTGTGGACATCCCTTCCTCAACTATCAAAAGGCATACCACATGCCATATTACAATATATACCGCTGCCGGCCGTCTTACTGCTACTCCCGGACCTTCAACTGACATCTTGGCTTGAGGCAGGCATTCATACTATCGGTCATCTCTTCCATTCCTACAACTTAATCTCATTTGCTCAACTAAGCTCCAAGTTCGGGCTTTCATCGAGAACTTTTTACATATACCTCAGGATCAGATCTTTACTCGCTAAGATAACTTGGTCCAATCAGGATAATGTGCTGTTACCGGTCCTACAACATTTTCGGTTAAGAAAACCCTCTTCCAAAGGTATTTCATACCTATATGGTCTACTCTCCCATGATGCAGAAAAGCACATCCATGCTCAAACAGAAAAATGGAACGTATATATATCCCACATGCCCCGCCACAATCGCAATGGCATACAACGTTATCATTACCCTCAAAACTTTCCCATTGCACCACGCACTGGCAAAAACTTTTTCATCGGTGGTACTACACCCCCAGTAGACTTGCCAAAATCTATCCTGCCTCTTCTAATCTCTGCTGGAGAAATTTCGGCCTCCCAGGATCTCTCATCCATATCTGGTGGGAATGCCCCATGCTTAAAGTCTTCTGGGATCAAATGACCGATCTTCTCAAAGTGAGCTTCCCCTCAACAACTAATCTGTCTGCGGCGGATCTCTTCCTGGGCCTGATGGTCCCTACATGGCCCAAAAAAATCCCAAACCGTGGCCACCCACATTCTCATCGCGGCAAGATTAGCAATAGCCAGAAATTGGAAAATGACTCCTCCTCCTAACGTCCAAGACATCATTACAATACTTAACGATAACTTCAAAATGGAATATAGTTTTGCCAAGGTTCATCTCAATACAGGCAAATTCTTCCGGAACTGGGACCCATGGATTAAAGACCCCAAAAGTGTTCAGCTCGTCTGTTCCCCCACTCCAGTAACATTTACATCCTCTTGTATCCCATTGTGACTTTTCACGTCTCGTCACCATAGTTTGATACTCATCCTTCTTACACTGAGGAACTGGAGTGGAGAAGTAGGAAAGCAACAGGAAAAACTGACTACGATGCAAAGAATTATAGAATAGTAGCTTTATTGCAGTGTATGATAACTTTAACCCCCTCCCCTTTTTTTTTTTTTTGTTTTGTTTTGTCTCTACCCCTACCTTCGCAACTTGGTATACTCACTAAAGCCCAGGGATGGGCAGCGCCGTCTCTCTCCCCCAAACACAGCTAGTACCCAGTAGGGGTGTTCGGGGCTGACTGATGGCGCTCTCAACCTCTCAGGAATTGTTGTTGAATGTTAAACATGTTCATTTATGTTATTATGTTTTTACTATGCTTACTCTTGCTGGACTAAGCTTCCCGACTGGAAGCAACGGCTACAGCTACATGACAATGTAAGTCTTATATTGCTGTTATCTCTTGTGCAAAATTTCAATAAAAAATAAGTTAAAAATAAAAATAAAAAATCACAAGTATATAGTGTGGCCAGTTCATCTACTCACAAAAAAAGCTGTGACATCCAGCACTAAAATTACCACTGAAAAACCAAACAGTACATTATATTACCAGTAAGGACTATTTCAGGACTAGAGAGAATCACATGGTGAGAGCATCACAAGCCATTTGTTAATAGTTTACAACGCACTTATGCGTACCACCCATGTTTGCAACTTAAAGTGCAACTTCACTCTCCCAATCAACATTGATTGTTTTTATTTTTCTCATGCTGCTAGCATTAATATAAGAAAGTATTCTATATTTACTTGTTTTATTTATATATTTATTGTTTTCACATTTCTTCAGTTACTTCCTGGTTTCCTGCCTAGGCAAATAATACCATACATCCCAGGAGTCTTCAGGAGGGTCAATATTTGGGTTAATATTTAAAGCGGAGATCCACCCTAAAGTGGACCTTCCGCTCACTGGAACCCCCCCCTACGGCGCCACAATTGGCACCTTTCAGGGGGGAGGGGGGTGCAGGTACCTGTACAGTACAGGTATCTGCACCCACTTCCGGCGTAGATTCTGCAGAAGGTACGCCCCTTTCCACAGAATCTACTCCCCTTTCTGAAGGTCCCCCACTGCCTGCTGGGAAACGCACGGATCCCAGAGACAGCGGGGACCATCCTTATTGCGCAGCGCGACTCGCGCATGTGCAGTAGGGAACCGGGAAATTAAGCCACAAGGCTCCACTTCCCGATTCCCATACCCAAGATGGCGGCTGCAGCACCCGAGAGACAATCGAGAGATCGGCTTCGGGTGTCGACATCGCAGGCGCGCTGGGCGGGTAAGTGTCGTTATTTTAAAAGTCAGCAGTTGCAGTATTTGTAGCTGCTGGCTTTAAAAAAAAAAAAAAAACAGCGGAATCCCGCTTTAAGTAACCCAGGAGTCTTCAGTAGGGGAGCTGGTGTTTTCTCAGCTAAGTACACTCTTCTGCATGCATGCCTCAGCTAAGGACAGGTGGCTTCCAGGGAGTAAAAGCTACATAAATAATTTGCTCTTACTCAAGATGGCCACAGCCAGAAATGCTTGGGGTCGTTTAACAAAGTAATTTCCCAAAAAAATAAAACATATGGATGGGTGTGGGTCAGGAGCTTGCTTCGAATATTAAAATGAATTAAATGGTGTTGGTTGTATGCGGCATAAACTGCGCATGATTCTCAGGAGATACATATTTTGCATACAGCGACATTTGAAAGAGAATAATATATACATCATGAAGCTAAAGAGTGAATGGACAGTAAACCGGATCACTCGTAAATACTTTCTGCTAATAGCAAAATAGTTGTCTTGTGTAAAGTGTTGTCTGCTAACTCCAGCAACATATTTGAATAATGGCTTATAATTGGTCCTTTTACATGATAATTGTAATAATACATATGTAATTATAAGCAAGATGAGGTAAGTGAAAGGACAAGCTAGGTGCATGTACTCTCATTTGAAGATGCTAAACCCGGAAAAAAAAAACAGCAAAGATGTCATTTGTGTGACAAGGGAGATTGAGGACTGCAGACAGCTGAAAGGGAGGAATGTGCATTGAACTTTAGTTCAGCTTTAGGCTGAGTTCACAATAATGGGAATTGGATGTGGGTTTCCCAGCATTCAATTTGCACGTCAGGAGATTGTGACCTGCTCCCTATGGAGCCAGTTCACACATTTCCGGAGCGTCTCCGGTGCGAAATGCACAGAAGTCCTGTGTGTCTTTTGGTCCATTTCAGCCAAAAATTCCAGCTGAAATCAGACTCTGAAATGGTATGCACCGGACTCCTGCTGTGAGCCACTGCGTTCCCCAGTGTGAACCCAGCCTTAATTCAAATTATAAATGAACCCTTTTGTGCCAGGGTAAATAAAGACATAGCACATTTATTTTTCTGGGATTTGTTCTGACATGCTCTTAACCAATTGTGAACACTGGAATTACTAGACACATCCAAAAAACATTAAAGTGTAAATTCACCTTTACAGAAAAACCTGTAAGGTGAACTTACACAGGACCCCCACCTCACCCCCCCATCCCGCTGACCTGCAGCGTGGAGATCGGCCATTCTGTGCCCCGGTATAGATGCCTCACGGCTCTGGCCCTTAGAAATCCCACTTAGCTTTCTCTCTTCTTCTCTCAGACTGAGAAGACAGGCTCCGTGGGTTCTGATTGGTCGGCACCACCCATGTAAAAGTGTTTACCAATTAGAATGATTCTAAACGTACCCCCCTAATGGGGGGGAACGGGGACGGAGGGGGTCCTGTGTATGTTTACCTTACAGATTTTTCTGTAAAGATGAACTTACCCTTCAAAGTGCACAGGAGATGTTTAGTACAACCTTTCCTATTGCCCCGTCTCGCACTTGCTTGCAATCCCTGTCTGCAGGGGTAGGCAAACGTTCACCGGGCTCACCCCCCCCCCCTTTTTTTTTTAAGAAAGTAACTAGCAAGGCCTAACTAAATAGTAATGAAAAATATAGTAATAGAAATATCACTGTAAAAATATATACTTACACTACCTTAAAAGGGGACAGTGTCAGAAGGGCAGACGTTGGTGGTAGGGCAGTGGACGGTGTGTGGATGGTGTCAGTAGGCCAGAGGACAGAGTCAGTAAAGCATTAGGCAGTGTCAATAGTTTTTATTTTTTGATTATGTTTTACTATTTTATTTTTTATTGCTTTTTACAATTTTTTATAGCAGCCCTGTTGGGTGACTTTGGTGAAATATCAGGGGTCTAAATAAACCTCTGATGTCTAACTTTTGAGATAGAGAATCAAGATTGAGGACACAGTCCTCAACCTCCATCTCTGCAGCCTCAGCTGCACAGAATGAAAGAATGGGAAGTGCTCTGAGGCTTCCTGTTCATTCACAAACTGAAGCATAGTAAAGTGTTAACTATGCTTCAGTTATGAATAGACACAGGAGTGATTGGTAGCAATCACTCACTGTGTTGATTCAGGAAAGGAAGGGGCTGGAAAATATGATATTCTTACCTGCCCCTTCCTCTGATTTCCATCCTGAAAGCAGCAGCTGGTGGGAGAGAAAAAGAGGGAAGCTGACAATGCTGTGGGGGGGGGGGGGATGCTGGGCAGCACAAATAAGAGAAGCCTGGACAGGAAGAACAGTGGGGGCAGTGTGTACAGTTACGATTTCCTGTATTTTCCTCATGCAGCTGCTGAATGCTGGCGAGAGGGAAAGGAGGAGAAGCCAGTATTCAGCAGCTGCAGGAGGAAAACACAGGAAATTGGTTCCTGTATATGCCACCTCTGCTGTCCTTCCTGTCCAGGTGTAAAACCAAATGTGATAGGGAGGCTGCAAGGGTCCCTGGAGCATGCATAGGGCCACTATTGCCACCCCTGACACTACACCAGTGTTAAGGGCCATTCATGTCACACAGGGGTTCGTCTGCTGCCTGCACACTAGGAGTCCCAGCATGTCCAGAACTCACCCTCTTCCCCATGCTTGCTTCTGCCACTCTCCCACATATGAGATGTCCCCCTCAATGTGTAGAAGGGGGAGGGGAGGTCTTAGTCTTCCTCAATGTGCAGAAGTCCCCCAGCCTTGTGTCCCAGACTGTAGAATGTTCTCAGTATCTTTCATATCCCCTTCCCCATGTTCTGCTCACCTCCTTTCTCTTGATGAGCTGTTCCATTGTATCATCTCGGGGCTGGCTCCAGCTGGACAGCATTACCCCCAGCTCGGACCCTCCCCTTGACTGACAGCAGATAGGGGGCGAGGCAATAAGAGAAGAGGGAAGTGATCTGCGGGGACTGACATGGAGGTAGAGGTGTGGGAAGGCAGCAAGAGAGGAGGAGTGCAGGACCAGCTCACAGAGGAACATGGACAGGGAGGGCACGGGGTTGGGAGGCAATGGGGAGAAGACTATCCCTGCTCACTACTGTGCATCATTGCTCCTCCACTCAGCAGCCTCGTCCCACCTGGCACCTATGTGGAGGGGCATGGTCTATCCTGTCACATTCCTCTCATACCTCTGTGCCATCCCTAATGGCAATGGCACTATATGCCTGCCAGCGCCTCTGATCAGTGCTGCCTATCAGTGAGGCCCATCAGTGCTGCCCATATGTGCCCTTCAGTGACACCTATGAGTGCCCATCACTTACCAATTTACAAAGTTTTGTAACAGAAAAAAACGTTTTTTTTTTTTTTTTAAACGTGTTTTTTTATCTGTAGCGCAAAAAATAAAAACCCCAGGGGTGATCAAATACCACCAAAAGAAAGCTCTATTTGTAGGGAGAAAATGATAAAAATGTTGTTTGGATAACAGCGTTGCACGACTGCACAATTATTATTCAAAATGCGAGAGAGACGAAAGCTTAAAATTGGTCTGGGCAGAAAGGTGTACAAGTGCCTGATATTGAAGTGCTTAAAGTAATCCAACAATTAAATAATTCTTAAATGCAATTAGTTCCTATTTAACCCCGTATTAACTTCCAGTTTACCCTAATCCACCCCAATTATCTCTGGCTTCCCTTTCTCCAATCGACAGTTTTTCTTTATTTGGTTTGTAAATAACTTTGCAATGCCTTGTATCAGAATCATAAGTTTGTCATTTTAAATAGGGAAAATGATAGAAAAAAATGTATACTTTTATCTACTAACAGTTTGGCCAATTCACACCACATGCAGTCCAGCGCATTTTATTCTGCATTAAAAAGTCACAGAAAGTAGGTTATATGGTTTCCAATGGCATAGTTCATACCAGTGCAGTCAGTTCCAGGGCTTTACAGTTACAGGAAAAAAAAAGGAGAATGTGCTGCATTTTTCCTGCACTGGACTGTTCTGTACTGGAACACAGTAAAACACATCAAAGATGCACCAGAATGCACTGGAACACATCAAACCCCAGTACAGTGGGAGAAAAAAGCATCTAGAATGCGCTAAAATTGTGTTAAAAAACACGCATGCAAAAACGCATCCAGAGATGATCTGAAGTCCGTTTTTTGGTGTAAACCAGCCCTAACGCTGATCAACGCTGAAAAAAAGGAAATTGTTACTTTTTTTTTTTGTCTATGGATTGCATGAAAAATTAAGATACGTTTTGCAAGATTATAACCAAAAGAAAGCATCACCTTTCCTAAAAAAAAGGATATTTGTAATTTTTTTGGTATTAAGTAATGACAGTTAGGCTACATTCGCACAGGTGACTAGCGCTGGTGCTAATGACAGGATCAGGAGTCCTGCAGCTGTTTCCGCCCCCTGTGAGCGGTTAGCTGCGGCCACCAAGTCCTGTACATATCAATGACAGGTCAGCGCTGGCCGCACCGCAGCTGTCCGTAGCTGCCTACAGAGCCAGCGATTTACTGCCAGTGATCACTGCTAGCCGCACTTTGAGGACATCTGAGAATATTGGAAACGCAATAATTCATTCTATATGAGCTAGTTAGCTGCATGGTTTCGGGACATATTTGTATGTACTGTAGTTCCAGTGTTGATTGTTTCGATTGCATTAACACACAAGTATTATCCTTTAGGTGTTTGGTAAAGCAGAACCAATATTCTCATGTTTTCATAGCTAAACTTTAGCAGGTGTTTCCCTTTTTCTTAAGAAGTAACATTTTCCTCCCTGTAACAAACATTTTTCTGATAAACAACAGCTCAAAAGGATATAAAAAGTTACTGCTATGGCAGATGGACTGTAGTTAGGGCAATATTTGTAGAAATTTTAGAGAAGCAGTGTCAAGGAACCAAGGTTAATTAGTCCTCAGAGTATGAAATTGTGCTATTTAAAGTGTCTTCTCTTTTTAGCATGCAGTGCACCTTTCACTAATGTTTAGTTCAAACAAGCATTGGAAAATTAATATCTATATATATATTTTTTTTTTTTACAGCAAGTTTGACAGTTTTAAAGCTGAATTCATGCTTTAGCCTTTTTTTTTTTTTTAATCCTTTCCTGTCCTTCCTACATTACCGTATGCTCTGACATTAGCCATGCTAGTTTGAATCAATCCTTGTTTTTTTAAAGATATCTAGTGATATATTAATGCTGTGGCTTTCTATGAACAATTCTGATTATTGGCTAATATCAATTTTGCTGTTCCATTATTAGTTGTTGTTAAAATGCAATATTTTTAATTAAAGGAGCCATTTGAGAAAAAAAAGTAGGGCAAGGTACAGGGGTCAGTAGGGTGGAAGGCAGTGGTCAGCGGAGTTAAGGTCACTGCTGGAAGGGCACTTAAGAAAGCCTCCTCATCACACAGCACATAATGGAGATGGTTAACCTTCCACACAATGTGAAGCTGTCTACTGCAGCTGCCAAGCTGATCTGGGTATTCACGGGTCAGAACTGCAACATAGCAGCCAGTTACACATTGTGCAGATCGAGGGTGTGTCTGTAAGGCCGCGTACACACGCGGGGACTGTTCGCTCAACTTTGTCCGTCAAACAGTTTCAGCGGACAGTCCGCTCAAAATTAGCATGGACGGACTTGCCCACACACGACGAACGAACGAACAGTCCGCTGAAACCGTGCGCGATGACGTGAACGGCACGTACGATGGGACGAAAAATACGACGTCCTATACACTGCAATACAACTTTCGGCATGTAAATCCTTTCTGAGCATGCGCGGAACTTAGTTTGACGAACAAGCCTACACACGAGGGGACTGTTCGCTGAAACAAAGTTTCAGCGGACAGTTTTTCGGAAATTCCGAAAAACTTTGTTCAGCAGACTGTTCGCTGAAACTGTCCGCTGAAAGCCCACACACGAGCGGACTGTCCGCCGAAACACTGTTCAGCGGACAAAGTTGAGCGAACAGTCCCCGCGTGTGTACGCGGCCTAAGGGAATATGACCTCAGTTATGTAGGGAGGAGGATGAGATCTGTTGAGGGCTTTGTGTGCAGTGAGGGCAGTGTTGGGCCAGGGTCATCTAACACTAACACCCAAGGCGAAGATGACAAACTGCACCCCCATTGCCCCCCCTCGAAAAAAAAAAAACAGCACTAATCAACATGTTTACACCCTAAGAATACTGTAAATTCCCTCTGCAAGCCCAAATTCTTCCCAAACAAAAATGCAAAAATTCCCCATCCTCACAGTCCAAATCCCCCTGCACAAATATTTTACCCCTAATCTCACCTTGCAGCTCAAATACCCCCAAATTCCCTACAATTCTCCCCTGTCCAAAAAATGACTGCTCCTAGCACAAATCCTCTCCCCCAAATCCCCACGCTTAGTACAAATCCTCCCCAAAATCTCCTAGTACAAATACCCCCCTAAATCCCTCCTCCTAGCACAAATTACTCCCAACCCCAAGTACAATAACCTTTCTTTGCTATTGCTCATTCCCAGTACAAACCCCCCCAATCCTCCCTCCTAATACAAACCCCCCCCTAACTCCCCACTCCTAGCCCAAATCCCCCCCCCCCCCACCCCATTCCCACTCCTAGCACAAATCCATCAAATACTGACTCCTTGCACATCTGAACACAAATCACAAACCCCACCCCAAATTCCTCTTCTAGCACAAATCCCCCCTCCCCCAATACCACCCCCTTATAGAACAAATCCCCTCCCAATTCTTCCTCCTAGTGGAAATCTTCCCCAATCCTGCCTCCTAACACATCCCCCCCCCCCCCAATTCCGGCTCCTAGCACAAATCTTCCCCAATGCTGTCTCTAATCAAATCCCCCCCCCCCCAGCACAAATCTTCCACAATCCTTCCGCCTAGCTCATACCTCCCTCCTTCTAGCACAAACCCCTCCCCCCAATTACCCTTCCTAGCAGAAACAGCCCCCCCCAAATCTTACAGGTGGAATGGTCTACAGGAGTATTGAGCAGGTGCGGGCTCTCTATGCTCTACCTCCTCCTGTCATAACAGTTATCCTCCATAGAGCAGGTTACACAGGATCGCTCGTACATCTGAGGGTACATGGCTTGATTACCCGCCCCAATGTTCTCCAAGGACTGTCAACTCCTGGAAATGTGGGTAGGGAAGGGTAATCAAGCCGTGTACCATTGGATGTAAGAGTGATCCTGTGTAACCTGCTCTATGGTGGATTGCTATGACAGTTTTCTGTATATGTGGATGCATATCTGCAGACCTCTCAGGGTGCCCATGCTGACCTATGTCCACAGCCAAAAGCATCTACAATGGGCATGTGAGCATCTGAACTGGACCAGAAGGTGGCCTTGTCTGATGAATCATGTATTCCTTTACATCACATGGATGAGCAGGAGGGTGTACATCGCTTAGCTGGGGAAAAGATGGCACCAAGATGCAGTATAGGACGAAGATAAGCAGGGGAAGGCAGTGTGATACTTTGGGCAATATTCTGCTCAGAAACCCTGGGTTCTGCCATTCAGTTTTACTTATGTGTACAGTACCACCTACCTAAACATTGTTTGTGACCAAGTACTCCTTCATGGAAACGGTATTCAGAGATGAGAATGGCCTCTTTCAGCAAGATAATGCGCCCTGCCACACTGCAAAAATGGTTCACAAATGGTTTAAGGAACATAATGAGTAGAAGGTATTGACTTGGACTCCATATTTTCCAGATCTCAATCCAATTGAGAATCAGCAGGATGTGCTGGAAGAACAAATCCAATACATGGAGGCCCCACCTCAAAACTTACAAGACTTAAAGGATCTGCTACTGCCAGCCTGATTCCAGATACCACAGCATTCTTTTAGCAGTCGAGTGGCGGCCATGCCCGCATGGGTAAAGGCAGTTTTGGTGGCAAAAGGGGTACCTACTCAACATTAGATGGGTGGTCATATAGTTATGGTTGATTGGTGTATATCTTTTTGTGGAATATAAGTAAATTAAGTTGTTATGCCTGAAGTTCAGCTTTAAAGCTTTTAGTATAATTATGTTGTCAATATGACTTGTACATTGCTGAATTAAAACACGAGGTCATAACGGCAACATATGCATTGGCGTGATTTGGGATGGTGTATGCCCTGCACTAATGACTTTCATGACAACCCTGTGAGTTAAAGGTTTGCGGACCCAGCAAACTTATGCCTGGTACACATTAAGTTTTTTTCGTTCAACCCAACGGAAGGAGGTTTAAGTAATAACTATGCAATGTTAGTACAGTGATCTCCCCCTGTACTATTGTGTTCTGATAGGGGAACCACCCCCACCATACCAGAACACACAGGTCAGCACTCGCATTAGTTGCAAGCACCGATCGTATGACAAATGGCTACTGCTTTCCCAGTATGCTTGTTAAACAGAAGGCGGTCTGTTAAGCTAATGAGATTAGCTTCTGTCAGACAAGCAGCTGTACACATGTCCAAATGAAAAGAACTCACCACTCGAAGTGTAACTAATAGCTGTACACATGGCCTGAATTTCAGAAGGTCTCTACTGTACCGGCCGATTTTGGCCCTTATGTTTGGGCTTAAAGAGGATATTCCTCAGACCAAATCCTTTTAACCATAATGTACTGCCGGCCTATAGGTCAGCTGGCTTAGAAGGAACAGAAGGAGTGTTTTTGGATACGACAGCCCTGTCACTTAAAAAGGGTGAGGTTACAGCAGCCATTAGATAGAGGAAGAAAAAAAGCTCTGGACAGCCACACTCCGGATCGAATCTGGAATAATTGATGCCTTTATTTTTCAAATAAAAAACACTACAGCACACGAACCACAGCAGAAAACTAGGGTATAGAACAAAAAAAAATTTAGCGCTTACTCATAGCTATAAGCAGTATGCCACTTGCCTCCCATAGCTAAATTTAGCGCTTACTCATAGCTATGAGCAGTATGCCACTTCCCTTCCATAGCTGTGTCACTTACCACCCATGTTTTCCTGTGTCACCTTCATTACTGTCCAGTGTCCACTTGTGTGACTGTCACCACCTTCTTCATGACTTTTTCCCTGACCTTTAAATTTCCAATATTCCCTCTGGTGACTCAGAGTGGTCCCTCAGACAGTGAGTTGGGCTGTGGGCGAAAGGAGGAGAAGGCAGGCACTCAGGCAGCCATTGATCTGATCCAGCAGCAGCATACAGAACAGACACCAGATGACCAGTCCCTGCTGCTGTCACTCCCTCTGCATGCTGCTGGGCACCAGGCCGTGCAAGGAAAGGAGGTGGGTGAAGAAAAGACACTGACTGGAGAGTGAAGCTAACGCCAGTCCCCGCTACTTGCTGGAGAAGGAGGTGGTGAGGAGGAGGGTGGAGACAGCAGTGCAGCACTAAGTGCAGGCCTTGCCCCCTGCCTCACTGTCTGAGAAATTGAGAGTCTGTGATGTCACTGGCTGCTGGATGCCAGGTGGGCCGGCCCTAGCAATTAGTTCCAGAAGTGTAGAGAAATGTAATTGCTAGTTAGTAGGTACTGGCTGTGACCTCAATTTCATTTAGGGACACTGTATTGTCCCGGAATGAAGGTGGCTGGGACCAGGGACAGAGATGGCAATTGCAGGACAATCCTGGGCAATCTGGGACATGTGGGCACCCTACCCCTAAGCTATGTGGATGCAGGGATCTTCCCCACTGTATTATATTCTAACAGAAAGCCCCCCCCCCCTCCTTCCCCAATAGACCGATCAGCACTGCAGTCAATACTGGTTTTCCAGCAGGACCGTTGGTCTAATGGGCTGCCCCTGCTGAAACAGCCACATTTGAAACATTCATACCCAGCTCTAATATATACAGCACACACTGCAGCCAGAGTCTTCTGTAACCATAAATATTCATTTAAACCAAGCTGGCTAAAACTAACTGACAGAAAACATGGAGTCAAGCTAAATGCAAAAGTTAAAAAATCAATTGTACATCCAAAATATGTGATGCCAGATTACAGTGTTGCCGATGCTGTCTGTAAAAACTGTGCTGTTCCATAACACCACACACAGCTTAAAGGCATCTTGCCAAGCATGTCATTTAGGATATTGACTTTTTTTTATTATGTTGCCCCCAAATTTGCAGTATAAAGACCCTCTCCCTGATGTTAGGCATTTTTTTAAATACTTTTTTTGCCTTAAAATGTCCCCAGGCCACTAGTTACCAGTTCCTCATGGGAGGAGTTCAGAATCAAGATTCACCACCCATAGATTTCAATGGGGCTCGAAGCCAAGTTCTGGTGTCAGAGATTTCAAGCAGGATTCAACTAACCCATGAATCAAGCCAGGGCATATTAACTCATCCCGACACTGCACTACATACATGTTAAAGTGGTTGTAAAGCCTTTACAGACACTTTTTGCTAGAGGTAAGCCTATAATAAGGCTTACCTGTAGCTACCCTGGATATCTCCTAAACCTTGACGATTTAGGAGATATCCCCTGTATCAGCATGTGCTGATGTCATCGGCACATGTGCACTGAAGCAACAGCACGTATGTGCCATTGCTTCAGTTAGACTGTGTCATTAGCGAGATATCCCCTGTATCGGCATGTGCTGATGTCATCGGCACATGTGCACTGAAGCAACGGCACGTATGTGCCATTGCTTCAGTTAGACTGTGTCATTAGCGGTGGCTCCCGGTTACTTCTGGGTATCGCGGGCTCCGGGGCTGTGGTTGGCCAGAGCCATGATACCTCGAAGTAACTCCAGGAGTGATGTCGCCTACTGGATCGGTGAACGAGGACTACTACAGGGGCTTCGATCTAAGGTAAGTAATACATAATGAGCTAGTATGCATAATGCCTTTGTCTTGCAGGTTTTTTTTTTTTTCGTGGGTTTACAACCACTTTAAGGTCTTTCGTTATACAGGAAACAAAATGTCCCCTTATTGCACCCTTAATGGATCGGGAGATGGAAAATGAAAATCTGAATGCCAGCCATTTAAGAACATTTTCACTCTCAAAAAACAATTTCTTATATTGTTTTCACTCACTAACCGTTACAAAAATGCACCAGCCAGCCATTTTTAATGTGACGCATTAATCAACTCTCTAAAAAGCCAGTGGTGTGCATAGTTATAGGAATAGCTTTTATTGGACCTCATATACCTGAAACAATTTCAAAGAATTGTCAGCATTATCATGAAACCCCTAGCAACCTCTGGAAGAAATGTGGCTTAAAATAAATGATCTAAATAAATAAAAGCAGAGATAACAATCATTTCATCAAAATGTCATCTATTAGAACATAGACTTGTCAATGTATTGTTCATGTTCAGGGGGAAGAAGCAAGAGCTGATTTTGGAGGAGGGTGCCATCTGGTGGTGAATGGAAGAAATATAAGTTTATGGTGAGCTTGGGATAATGATAGCAAATTGGAGGAAATTAAGCTGATGCAGGAGCAGAGATGTCAACCCAAAAAAAGTAAATGAGGGGCGAATTATACTAGGGGCACACTACTAATTTGAATAAGGAATGTGGTTAATATTTATAAAAAAGTATGTTTTTATTTTCATATAAATAGCTTAAAAATGATTTTAAAAGTAATAGCTTCCACTTTATTTAGCCTCATTAACATAGCCAATTTGGGCCATACTATGACAAAAGTCTATGTAAGTCTGCAGCAGGTATGCACATGTGTTTGAGATCAGCCACAGCCAAAAAACTGTACAAATTAATGACTGACTTTAGGAGCCACTCATTTCTTTCTAAAAGCGTGTAAATGCTTGGATGTGTGGTTTCAGACATGTAGCTTTTCCGCCTGTCATTCTAGGTGGTGTCAGCCCTGTAAAATATGAAAAATTGAGTAAACTGCGCTAAATCATAAACCCACATAAAATTCAATGAAGTAAAAAACATTAGACAAAATTTCAATAATAATGTGCAAAATTAGGCCTATTACCCCCAGTCCTAAAGAATAAGGGTTATAGAGTAATTGATCACAGTGAGCAACGGAAAAAGAAAAACAAAAAAGTATAAAACAAAATAGTGAACACCCAATGTGTAATTATATAGACATTTAAATTCCAACAGAGTCCAATATAGATTAAATCGTCAAATCCTCTACTGTGTAGCAAGTGCTTGATACACCACCATACAGCCAAAATGACTCCTTACCAGAATTTCATGACCCCCCACTACAGAGGGTCACCAACAGCATGTAACAATAGATATCTCCCACTTCAGAAGGGTCTCAGCTGTTCTCCTCCCTCCACCGATATCATGACCAGGTTGTCAAACAAGTATCTTTAGTTATCTCCCATACATTAGGTCATATGTGCTAATTCCATGCAAAAACAAAATTGAAGCTCCAATAGTGTAAAACCTTTTAATATAACTCAAATATAAAAAGAAAAATGCACTTACAAAGCACAAAGGAAAGATCAGCCTTAAGCCCGATGCGCCGGCCGGACGCAAACGGACAAACTCGTCGTTCCTGGGTACAATTCCTTCCTAAGGGCTGATGTCAGCGCATCGCTCAGCCCTACGCGTTTTCGCAAAAAATTGCATCATCCAGGGGCACGAGCAGCATGCTGTGTCACCTCTATTTATACTGCCACATCCTCACCAAGCCTCGCTCTGGGCCCTCGGCCTTTCCCGCTTAAACCAAGCCTCACTTTCAATAGCCAATCGGTTGATCAGATTCCCAAAGAGGCCACCCCTCCCATAGTACTCAATTTGGCCAATCACTATATTAGATCACCCATAGCTTCCCCTTTAACCAAGCCTCATTCGTGTCAATAGGTGGAATACCCAATCCCATGGCTTGATGGCCATCCTAGCGGTTTCACCTTCCCATATACGACATCCAATCAGAAGCTAGATTTTTTCCCCCACCCCTTACCAGTGTGATGATGACTTCTGCTTAACCAAGCCTCATTTTGACTTGTAAACAAAGCTACCATGACATTCATTCAAATAATCCTGATATATGCCCATCTTACCGTGCCTCGTCCTATATGGGCAGACATGATGAGTGCTGGTAACCACAATGGTGTAGTGGTTAGCACTCTCACCCAGCAGCAAGAAGGGTCGTTAAAATCCCAACCACAACACCATCACTGGTCTCGATGTCTCGATCCTAAACGGTCATCAGAAAAAAGAGATTAAGGGGGGATCTTAACCATTGGCCCCAAAGATTAATATAATTAATAAAAATTTCTAAAAATTAAACTAATAAAAAAAAGATAAAAATGTATAAAAATAACAACGCATAAGTAATGTGGGAACAAACACATGAATAGTGTTAAAACAATATAACAAACCCTTCGGGAAGGAAAGCCAAAACCCTCTCTCTCGTGGGTTACATTACATAACCTTACTTATCCCTAAATCCATATAGAACATGGCTCCCCCATGGATTAGGGACCTCATTCTATTTCATCGCCGCCTGGAGGACTAGGGGTACCCATCTATCACAACTGACCTAGGCCACCAACCTCAAAATATATGTAAACAGGTCATACGGGGGCATACCATTAAACTTTCTTACTCATAATGAATCCCCACGAGTCAAATGACTCATCACATATCCCCCGATGCCTAAGAGCATAAGCTAACGGGGGGCTCACAATCTACCATAACCAGCATGAGTAATGATTAGAAAACAGTTAACAAATGGTTGTTAGTATCTAATGTCCCAAAAGGGACATACTCATAAATGACTATAAATATACATTCAAATACCATCTGATGTGACACGCGCTATACCCACATTCAGGCACTGTTGATAGACACTTTCTACATACCCACATATTCAGGCATTGTTGATAAATGCGTTCTCATCCGTATCAACATTGAGGCCAAAAGGGGTATACGTTTTCAATCTATGTATCCATGCCATTTCCTGTTTCGAAATCTCCCTCACCAGAGACCCACCCCTCCAATGGGGTCGGTATTTATCAATCCCCATATATAGAGTGTCGGAGGGGTCTCTGTTATGCACCTGATCGAAATGGCGGGAGACTGGATGTTTGTCAAAGCCTCTCCTAATGTTCCCTATATGTTCGTTAAGTCTTGTTTTCAGTGCCCTTTTGGTCCTCCCAACATACTGGAGGCCGCAAGGGCACTGTATGAGGTATACCACCCCCTCCGATGAACATGTGATTAAGGGTTCTACATCGAAGGACTTCAATGTACTTGTAGAAGTGAACCTATAGATTTTTCTATCTCTACATCTATTCAAAGTACAAACCTGACAATTCTTACATCTATAATATCCCTTGAGGTTCTGAAAGAAGCAACGATTGGTACTCTGAGGATCGTGTACACTCGGTGTGATTCGACTCGCCAGGGAAGATGCTCCTTTAAAAACTACTGGTGGTCTCTCTGGTAAAATGGCACCAAGAACTGAGTCACTCGTTAGTAAATGCCAATGTTTATGTATTAACCGCTTAATGCTACGGTGTTGTACCGAAAAGGTGGTAATAAACGGTATCCTATCCTGCAATTTTGCATTCTCCAGTTGTTTATTAGCTAACAATGTTGTTCTATCTTTCTCGCGGGCTGTTTGGAGTGCTCTTGACAGGGCTGCTCCATCATAACCCTTCTCCAAAAACCTATTTGTGAGAAGGGCCGCCTGCTCTTGACAGGGCTGCTCCATCATAACCCTTCTCCAAAAACCTATTTGTGAGAAGGGCCGCCTGCTGTAAAATATGGCCTTAAATTCAGAACTGCTTTAAAAACAAATTTGTAAAGATTTTAAACATATTAAATCAGCTCAGATATATTAGGCTGGAAGTTTCTGAAACATGTAAATCAAATATTCCCTGTTATTTTAGAAAGCCCCCTCCTAAGTCCTCAAAGTCCATACATCACATGGCGAGCAGTACAGTATATCAAGATCCCCTTCACACAATGCTGTTCTGATGTGGTGCAATAATGCATACAAGTTAAAGTGTGGTATTTTTCACATTAATATGTGCTGTGTTAAAGCAGCCCTTTTATTTGGAATGGTCTGGCACTACAAAGTGGGGGGGGGGGGGGGACCTGCTACTTTGTGCAATGTGCTGTGTTGCGGCATTGGTGCATTTGCACCTACTGTACTTGTGCATTGGGGTCAGGGCCAGACTTACCATTGGGCTTGACTGGGCTGGGCTGTATCTCGGCGGCGCCATTTTTAAACTTCAAGACTGCAATGACAAGGCTGCAATGGACAAGGCTGCAGATGGACACTGATAAGGCTGCATTGATGGGCATTTAAATGTAAGTTTTTTCCTTAAACTTCCCTCCTAAAAGTTTTTTTCCTTAAAACCCCCTCCTAAACTTGGGGTGCGTGTTATATGCCGATAAATATGGTAATGTATAGAAGGTAGGGCCCGAAAGTGACTCAAGCCCAGGGGCCCCCACCACCCTAAGTCCTGCCCTGATTGGGGTGATATTCTAAATGCATTGCAATAGTGCGTTAAAAGACAACGCAAGGGGCGTGGTCTGGATGGCAACGGGGAGAGACGCACGGCACTGAAGCTCCTCTCCTGGCCTGCCTGCATAGCTGATCGCCGGCACCTTCCACGACATAATATGGGCAAACCGAAACGCCATAGGGAGCCCAGCTCCCAGGGACTGAATACGAGGTCCTCCGCGGCGCCTCCGCCGCTTATTACAGGATATTTTAGCCCGGAGGCGGCCGGACACCATGAGGCCAAGATGGCGCCGGCGGACGTGCCGACAGCAAGCTTCCCTGCATCGCGCACATCGGAGGGGCCTGGCGCTGCGGGCAATGATTCGGGGGGGGCTCCCGGTGTCCCCGGGAGGCTTGGATGGCATTCCGCAACCCCGCACTGCTCGTTCCCCCGCCGGAGATTACCGAGCAGATGACCGGCCGGCGCTGCAGCTCCTATCCCAAGTGACACAGCCAGTGCTTTCTACAGGCTCCTCTGCGGGACCTGACGCCCCGAATGTTGACTGCAGTTCCGTGGATAGAGGTGAGACCACCAGCTATGCAATTGACTTTCCTCCTATTACCCGCGGGAGTGAGGGGACATCATTTGGAGCCCATCCACCTGATAGCCTGTCCCAGTCGTTCCCCCCCTGCTTGCTAGCTCCTATGTCACCCACGCAGGGGCGGCCGGATCTCACCTCACATTCTGCCTCCTCCTGGGACTCCCCCACTCCAGCATGGGATCCGTCCCCCCTTCCCCAGCGGTCCCAAGGGACCAGGGCACCTTCTGTGCCCCCGGAGCCCCCCCACGGACCGCAGTCTCGGCCTCGGGCCCACTCCGGGGCATCGCGGCCTGTGGGCTACACTGACCCCCCCCACTTGCTAGATCAGACCCATGGTCCGTCTGCCCGGTTGACCCGTCGCCCTCCCCCTAGCCCATCGGCCCCGGGGGTTGGTGCAGTTCGGGCGGCTCCCACGGGCCTGCCGGGGGATGCTGGAGACCCTCAGGAAGATGACTCTGATCCTGAACCGTGCGCCTCATGGAGAGACTATGTTCGTTGTATGCCCACGAAGCGGGATTTTCGTATGCTTATCCAAGAGGTCCGGGAAACTTGTAGGTCTGAGATTAGTATGCTACGTACGGACTTGCACCAGCTTTCCACCAGGGTGTCCTCCTTGGAAGATGAGAACGAGGGCACTAAACTTGAGATCTCCCACATTCACTCCCAGCTGGCTTCGCAGGCGAGTACCCTCCGCGACTTTCAGCGCCATCTTGAGGACCTGGATAATAGAGGCCGACGGAATAACATCAGAGTCCGCGGCCTCCCGGAAGCGACCCAAGACGAGGACCTATCCATCACGCTTCAAGCCATCTTTAACAATATCCTAGGCCGCCCGGAACGCCAAAAGATCAAGCTTGATCGGGCCCATAGAGCACTCCGGCCGCGGGGGCCGGGTTCTAAACCACGCGATGTGATCTGTAGAGTTCATAATTACTCTCTTAAAGAAGAGATTATGAGTAAGGCCCGCAACATGCACGCTATTGATTTTGATGGAGCCTCCATTCAACTTTTCCCAGACCTGTCATGGTTAACTCTCCAGCAACGACGTTCCCTGCAGCCTCTTTTGTCCCTATTACGTGAAAATGACTTCCGCTATCATTGGGGCTTTCCTTTTAGTCTCACGGCTAAGAAAGATGGGAGGTCAACAACTCTCCGATTCCCGGAAGAACTTCAGTCTTTTTGCAGAGACCTGGACATTCCCGTCCCACCCACTCCCGGCTGGGAGCCTCTTCCGGTCCCGCCGCCACGTCCAGTTCCTTGGACCCAGGTGGTGGGCCGAAAACGTGTGGGTCCTGGTCCGGCTGGAACCCCCCCATCGTCTCGGGGAAGACGGGCTTAGGCCCTTAACGTGGTCATTATCATATCCTGGAACTGGTACTATGGACTGTCTGCTGTCTTCTTAAAGCTGGGTCTTTTTGCAGGTTTAAGCTGGGTTTGACGCTGTAAGCTCTCCCCTCCTGGGGTGGTCCCCCCCCTTGAGGGGTGCTGTCCTGGGGGGGGGGGGCTGTTGGCGTTTTTAATTACCACTTGTTTTGTCCCTTTTATTTTTTAGCGTGGGATACCCTTACCACAACCACTACCCCGCGGGTGGGAGTCACTTTATTTGGGGTTATTTTGTGGGGGATCCTCCTCTGCCGGCGCTCCTCTTGGGGGGCGCGGGCTCGGGGGACTCCTTTATGTTCTGTGGTGAGGTCCCGGGCCCCTCTGGGTTTTTTCCCCAACTTTCGTAGTTCTCCCCCCGGGGGGGGACTACCATCCTGTTGTACTGTTCCCTGGTTCTACTGTTTGTTAGTTTGGCGGTGTGGGACGGTGGTTATAGGCTTACCCAAGGGTGGTAAGTGCGGTGCTGCCCATCGTATACTACTTGGGCCAGGTGCCGGCCCCTATTCTCCCTTTTGTTTTGTTTTATAGCTTTATCTGTAGGCAGGCCGGGAAGTTGCATATCTCTTCCTTGGTCATCTATTTCACCCCCCTGGGGGTTTCCCGACTGGCCTCCTATCTGGCGATTTTGCTAGTTGGGCCACCTTTCGGCGGGCGTGTAGAATACGCGCGCGTGCGGGAGGGCCCCTCGGGAAGCCCCTCAATGCCACCGGTTTTGGGTGGATTACATGCTGGCGTATTTATGTCGGCTGAGATGCTATTGCTTGCTAGTACGCTATGTGTTTGGTTTATTGTTATGTTTTCTCTCCCTTTTCTGGTGCTCAACCTCCCTTTTTCTTTGCTTTCATTTTCTCTCCTTTCTTTGGACGCCTTCTTACCTAGAGACTTGGACTCTTTCCGGTTTGCTCCGACCCTACGTCCCGGGCTCTCTTGGATGGATTTCTGGCAGGAACCTCCGCCGCTCTGGTTCGGGAGAGGTAGGAGGGGTAAGCGATGCTTTTTGTTCTTTTTTTGGTCTACACCATGATTGAGCTTCTGTCGTTAAACGTAAAGGGCCTGAACTCCAATATTAAACGTAGTCTGGCCCTCCGTGAGTTTAAGCGCTCAAAGGCAGACATTATCTTCGTCCAGGAGACTCACCTCCTGAAGTCAGGCTCCTTGTCGTTTGCCCACAGACACTTTCCACAAACGTACCTTGCTTCCAACATACGCAAACGGGCTGGCGTAGCGATCCTTTTTAAACAAGGCTCCCCCTTCCAACTACACTCACAATATGTAGATCCATTGGGTCACTATCTTATTTTGCGGGGCACGTGGAAGGGGTCTAATTTAACTTTATGTAATATTTATGCGCCCAATACCAACCAGGTTCCCTTCCTCTCCAAAGTGTTCAAACGGTTGTACTCCTCGCCACACCAATTTTTGGTGGTTGGAGGGGACTTCAACGTGGCCTTCTCCCCGACCTTAGATAGGCTTTCAGTTGGCACGGGGAGGGCCGGTGTTAGGGATGATAGGAAATCTACCTCGTTCCGCCAGCTGACTAGAAAGTATGCCCTGTTTGACGCATGGCGTACGATGTACCCTTCCGCTAAACAGTTCACGTTTTATTCTCACCCTCACAAGTCCCACTCCCGCATTGATCATTTCTTTGTTAACGCCCCCACGCTCCGCACATGTACGAGTTCGGACATCCAGGCGATTTCGTGGTCGGATCATGCACCAATTACTCTGTCACTGGCCCTTGCCTCAGGCTCCTCCCGGGCTTGCCACTGGCGGCTTAATGAATTTTTACTTAAACATGATCCTTCCAGGTCTGAACTGGAGAGTACTCTGAGGCTTTACTTTGCCGAAAATGCCTCTCCTGAGGTATCGTTGACCTCGGTGTGGGAGGGCCACAAGGCAGTGTTTAGAGGTCAGTGTATTGCACTATCTACGGCCCTGAAGCGGAACGCAAACAAGGCGAGACAGCTTCTGCTCAGCAGGCTGCATGATCTGGAGGCCAGCCTCCTGCGATCTCCTGCGGTTCATACGCTTAGGGCCTTAGTGAGCACTAGGGCGAGCTTACGAGACTTAGAGGTTGGGAAGACGGAGAAAGCTCTTCTCCGTCTGAGACAAACTTTCTATGATAAAGCGAACAAATCCCATACACTTTTAGCAAGGCAACTCCGTGAGAGGACTGCGGTCACCACACCCGTTTCCATCAAAGATGCATCTGGCACTTTGCATTCACACCCTTCTAAAATCACCCAACTTTTCCATGACTATTATTCCACCCTTTACAATGACCCGAGCGTTCCCCATAACCCCCCGACTCCCGCTTTGACCCAAGCAATTGACGAATATCTGTCGGACTGTGACCTCCCAAGGTTGTCTCCCACGGCCCTGCTTAGCCTTAACTCTCCAGTTGTAGATGAGGAAGTAGAGGACATAATTAAAGCCCTCCCTAACAACAAGGCCCCTGGGCCTAACGGCCTGCCCTACCTTTACTATAAATCTTTTTTGCCGATCCTACTTCCCCGACTTACTTCATTATTTAATGCTTTCATGGGCGCGACAGCCATCCCGAGGGATATGCAAACGTCCTTCCTGACCGTGCTTCCCAAACCCGGGAAAGATCACACTCTATGCTCTAGTTATAGGCCAATAGCTCTCCTAAATTCGGATTTAAAAATTTTTACTAAGTTATTGGCTAACAGACTGAATGTTTTTATGCCCTCATTGATACATAGAGACCAAGTGGGGTTCATCCCCGGCCGTCAGGCAGGGGATAATACCAGGAGAGTGATTGATCTTGTGGAGGTGGCGAACAGGAACAATACGGAAGCACTACTCCTTAGTTTAGATGCAGAAAAGGCCTTCGATAGGCTAGGCTGGCCCTTCCTGTTCGCCACTCTCCGGAGGGCGGGGGTGGAGGGCCCTTTCCTACAGGCTATCTCTCACCTCTACTCGTCCCCGCGGACACAGGTTAGGACCCAGTTTGCCCTCTCTCCTGCGCTGCCTATTACTAATGGAACTCGGCAGGGATGCCCTCTATCCCCTCTTTTGTATGCCCTGTGCATCGAACCCCTTGCTGCCCGTATAAGGCTAAACCCGAGCATTCATGGCATCCCGGTCCGGACAAGGGACTTTAAAGTGTCCCTGTTTGCGGATGATGTCCTCCTATCCTTGACTCAGCCACATGTTTCCCTGCCGAATCTCCATAAAGAATTGGACGCCTACAGCCTTCTCTCGGGCTACAAAATTAATAATTCAAAGACGGAAGCCCTTCCCCTTAATATGGCCCCGAGGACTTTGTCCACCCTATCCCACTCCTTTCGCTACGCTTGGAAGACATCCTCTCTGAAATATCTGGGGGTACATCTTACTCCGTCCTATGAGACTCTATATAAAGCTAATTTCCCCCAACTTTTTAGGGACATTAGGACATCCCTGGCCAAATGGAAATTACTAAAACTGTCCCTCTTTGGCAGGTTAGCGACCATTAAGATGAACATCCTCCCTAGACTTCTCTACCTCTACGAGACTCTACCCATCCCTATCCCTCCGGCGCACCTTAGGTCGCTCCAGGGTGACCTTCTACGGTTCTTTTGGAACTATGGAAGACACCGGCTGGCACGGTCTGTACTATTTGCCCCGCGCTATCAGGGGGGTTTAGCCTTCCCCAATATAACCAAATATTATTTAGCGGCCCAACTTAGACCAATAGCTTCGTGGAGTACTCTACACGCCTATAACCGCTGGTCCCAAATTGAGAAGTTGTGGTTGGCCCCTACACATCCTAACTCCATGTTGTGGAGCACGGACATTAGCCTTAGTAAATATCAATTACTGGGACCAATAGCGCTGGTTCGCACTTTATGGCTCCGCTCCAAAAAAGTGTATCCACTGTCCTCCCCAGCCTCCCTGGCCACCTCTTTTTTGTTTACTCCCGCTGTTCCGGATAGTCTGACATCTCGAATGTCCCAACCCTGGTTTAGTAGAGGTCTCTTTCGTTTTGGTCAGCTGGTGGACACTAGGACTAAGTTACTTAGATCTTTCCAGGAATTACAGGATTTATATGATTTACCTAAACAAGCATTCTATAGCTACCTGCAGATCCGCCATTTTGCACAATCTTTTACAACAACCCTACAATTCTCCCCTTTAACTGAGTTTGAGAAGGTATGCTTGGAGGGCTCGTCTCCGAAGGGTATGATCTCACGTACCTACCAAATTCTAATAGCGGATTCCTCTATGACGGGACCGCGGCACGCGTATATGGATAAATGGGACAGGGACTTGGGGGAGGCCGTGCCTTTGGAGACCTGGCAGCGGGTCTGGTCACGTGCAGCCAAAAGCTCTGTTTGCACTTTATATAAGGAAAATCAATACAAGGTTATGCTGCATTGGTATCAAACTCCGTCCCTGCTCCATTCTATTTACCCCTCCGCGGACTCCCGCTGTTGGCGCTGCCGTAGTGCAGTTGGGACACTGTTCCATATTTATTGGACATGTCCACGAGTTGTCCCCTATTGGGAAATGGTTAGGGCCTTATTATGTACAATTTTTGAGGCACAAGTGCCGTTAGACCCCAAGCTGTTTCTCCTGGGCCTCCCTCCTGCCACATTCTCCCGATCCTCCCAGTCCCTATTAGCCCATGTGTTGACGGCTGGGCGCTGCCTAATTGCCCTAAAATGGAAGAAACGGGAGATCCCTTCACTAGTTGAGTTACACACTAGAATTAGGGACGTCAGGCGTATGGAATATCTTACAGCTTCTTTAAATAATACGCTTGACAAACATAACAAGGTATGGGGACTTTGGGATAGGATGGAGGCACCCGCCTTTTGTGTGTAGAGGGGGGGGGGGCGTGGGGTCGGAGGGGGCGTCCTTTATTTTATTTTACTTTAGTCTCCTTTCTTTTGTTTTCCTTTTCTTTTCTTTCTTGTTCTTTTTCTAATCTGCACCATTTCTCTCCCATTCTAGGGCTGTTCGCACGACTCTTCGTGTTTTTGTTCACCTTTCCTATTTTTCTTCTTTCTCCTTCAGTTCCCTTCTTTTTCCCCTCTTTTTTTTAGTCTTTGAAAGGTTTGTTTAATTGACCAGTAGCAGGCTGCAGGAATCTAACTCTCCAGGTAACGGAGTGTCATTGTAATGTACTGCTTGAGTTGATGCAATGCTGTACTCTATGCCTTTGCTTGCTGTGGTCTGTGACCGTTTGCTTTTATTACTTGTGCCTTATTGTTCCTTCTTTGATTTTTTTGTTTCCCTTGAAATTTCAATAAAATGTCAGTTTTCAAAAAAAAAAAGACAACGCAATGTATAGGTCTGAGGGGGGCCCTAAATCCTCACTCTCCTCTTAAATAACCTAATCTTAATGACCCTATAACCCCAGGTTAAATAAGCCCTCTAGAATTTAACAAACGTGATGCAATCCGGGAGTCTACCTCAGGTGGTGCTTTTCTTGGTTAGAGAAGTCTTCCTGTAAGCTTACAAATGTATTGTTTTCATATAAAGGACTATACCAACCTGTAACTGCCCCTGCCTGTATCCATGTTACTGCACCCAGACACTCCCTGCACTCCTGGTACATTTAAGGACAGTAGAGACAGTGAGATGGAGAAAGAAGGAATACTGAAGGGGTAGATCAAAAATTAGGAACAAAGGTGGATAGTCTATAGCAAGGATCTCCAAACTACGGCCCTCCAGCTGTTGTAGAACTACACATCCCACGAGGCATTGTAAAACTCTGACATTCACAGACATGACTAAGCACATTGGAATTGTAGTTCCTTAACAACTGGAGGGCCGCAGCTTGGAGACCCCTGGTCTAGAGAATGTGTCAGGTACTCACCAAAGGCGAATTGCTGAGAGCGGCTTCCCTTGCAGCTGGGTGCACAGTACCCCTGAGGGTGGAACAGTGGGTACAGGGCACGGAGAGGCACAGGTTGCCAGCAGGTGACTAGTATGCAGCAGGTCTAGACGTAAACGCCTGCCAGGGGTTCTAACACCTGGAGTGAAGGCCGAGGGTCAAACACAGGTATCAGTCAATGAGACAGAGGATATTCCAGAGGCAGGCTGATGGTCAAACACAGGTATCAGTCCGTGAGACAAAGGATATTCCAGAGGCAGGCCGAGGGTCAAACACAGGTAACAGTCCGTGAGCCAGCAAGGCTAAGTGCAGAAAGTCCGTTTAAACAAGCCAGGGGTCAGAACTAGGTAGCGCCAGTTCAAAAGCTACTGGGTTTACCACCCTTTTGATTTCAAAGGGGCCAATGAACTTGGGACCGAGCTTCCATGACGGGGATGGCAATCTCAGGTTGGCAGAAGATAACCAAACCTTATTCCCGATCTTGAAACTTGGGCAACTCCTTCTTCCTCTATTGTAGTACACCTCATAGTCTCTTTGAGCCTTCTTCATGGCCTCCTGAACCTGTAGGAAATTGTCCTGAATTGACTTTACCCGTTCTTGGACTGCAGGAGCAGAGACTTCAGGGACGGAATCTGGCAAGAAAGAAGGGTGGTAGCCATAGTTCACCCAAAATGGAGTTTGGTTGGTAGCGGAATGTACAGAGTTATTATAGGCAAATTCCGCGCAGGGCAGGAGAGAAGACCAATCGTCTTGGGAGCAGGAGCAAAAGCAACGGAGGTATTGCTCTAACGTTTGATTCGTCCTGTTTGCCCGTTGCTTTGCGGATGGTATGCGGAAGATAGAGAGGTCTTGATCTCCAGTGCCTTGCAGAGATTCTTCCAAAATTTGGAGGTGAACTGAATTCCCCTATCAGACACGATATTGGAGGGGACAGCATGTAGCCTCTAGACTTCCTTGATGAAAATATTTGCTGTAGCCGCAGCAGAGGGAGTGCCACACATGGGTAGGAAGTGTGCCATCTTCGAGAGACGATCTACTACTACTAGGATCGTAGTAAACTTGTCTGAAGATGGCAGATCCACAATAAAATCCATAGAGATCTCTCTCCAGGGACGTTCGGGAACAGGTAAGGATCTCAAAAGTCCCCATGCTTTGGTGTTAGCCCCCTTATTTAGTTGGCAGATAATACAAGACTGGACATAGTTCCTGTAATCCTTCCTCCAACCCGGCCACCAGAAGGAACGATAGATCAAATCAGCAGTCTTCTGGACCCCAAAATGTCCTGCCATCTTATGATCGTGAAAGGTCTGCAAAATCCGGAGCCTTACAGAGAGAGGAATAATTATCTTGTTGTGTGCCCATAGTAAACCATGTTTCTTTTCTAGGGAGGATGCTGTAGTTTCGGAAATTTGACCGGTGGCTTGTTTAATGGCTGTTTCTAGGTCTGGCTGGATGATTTGGAGGAAGTTGTGTGGAACCGGGGCGGTAGGTGATGTGAAAATTAAACCTGGAGAAAAAGAGGGCCCATCGTGCTTGTCGGGGTCTGAGGCGTTTGGCAGCTCTAAGGTACTCCAGGTTCCTGTGGTCTGTGAAGATCATGATGGGTTGAGACGCACCCTCCAATAGATACCTCCACTCTTCCAGGGCGAATTTTATAGCGAGAAGTTCTCGGTCCCCGACATCGTAATTCCTCTCTGGAGGACTGAGTTTCCGGGAGGCGAAGGCGACTGGGTGAAGGAGAGCCTTCGGGCCACTCCTTTGGGAAAGAATCGCCCCTGCTGCGGATTCTGAGGCGTCTACCTCCAATACATAAGAAAGACTTGGGTCGGGATGCCGGAGGATAGGTGCTGATGTGAAAAGTCTCTTTAGTTCATCAAAAGCTTCCTGGGCTTGCTGAGACCACTGGAATTCAACTTGCTGACGGGTTTGTTGAGTAATAGGGGAAATGATCGTGGAGAATCCCTGAATAAACCTGCGATAAAAGTTGGCGAAGCCAACAAATCGCTGAACAGATCTCTTGTCTGTGGGTGCTGGCCATTCTTGGATAGCTTTGACCTTTTGTGGGTCCATTGAGATTCCCCCTGTGGTGGTGATGAACCCGAGGAATTGGATAGTGTCTCTTTCAAACTCACATTTCTCTCCTTTTAGGTAGAGCCCGTGCTCTCTGAGGATTAAGAGGACCTTCCTGACGTGTGTTCGGTGTGTTTCTAGTGAGCTGGAGAAAATCAAAATATCATCAAGATACACAATTACAAAGTTGTCTAGATACTCACGGAATATATCGTTGACGAGGTGTTGGAATGTGGCCGGGGCATTGCAGAGCCCGAAGGGCATCACTAGGTATTCAAAGTGTCCGAATCTAGACCTGAAAGCCGTTTTCCACTCATCTCCATCGCGGATTCGGACTAAATTATATGCTCCCCGCAGGTCTAGTTTAGTGAATACCTTAGCAGTTCTTAGGCGTTGGAAGAGTTTAGGGATGAGGGGAAGCGGATACCGGTTCTTAATAGTAATTTTATTAAGTTCCCTGTAGTCCACACAGGGCCTGAGTGAACCATCCTTTTTCTCAACGAAAAAGATGCCTGCACCAGCTGGAGAAGAGGATGGTCAGATAAATCCTTTTTCTAGGTTTTCATCAATGTAAGAGCGCAGAGCTTCCAATTCGGTTTCCGATAATGGGAAGATCCGCCCGAATGGTATTTCGGAACCGGGTAGCAGATCAATCGGGCAGTCATAGGGCCGATGGGGCGGCAGAGTATCAGCTTTCTTTTTGTCAAAAATGTCCAAAAAGTCATGATAAGCTGAAGGGACACGCGGGAGATTATCAGGACTAGTCTGTATTGTCAAGCAAGAGGTGGACTTCCTTCTTATTCCATTTAATCAGTGGGTCGTGGGCTTGTAACCAAGGAAACCCGAGGATGATCGGAAACATCGGAGAATGGATAATGTCGAAGCGAAGAAATTTGCGATGGCCAGAATCAGTGGATGTCAAGATTGGTTCCGTTTCTTGGGTCAAGGGACCAGAGCAGGGTAGGGAGCCGTCAGCCAGGTGGATTTGAAGATGTTGTTTCTTAGTGCAGAGAGGGATGTGCAGTTTCCGAGCTAAAGTTAAGTCCATGAAACAACTGCAGGCTCCTGAGTCAATGATGGCTCCCAGCCGAACCTCCTCTTCTGCCACCTGTAATGAAATCGGGAGGACAAGATGAGATTGGGTGAAACCTGAAATTTGAGAATTCACCGCAGCATGAGGTCGGCACTTACTGGGCCTTACAGGACAGCTGCGCAGGAAATAACCCGATTCACCACAGTACAGACAAAGATTGGCTTGACGCCGACGGAGTCTCTCATCAGGGGTGAGCGGAGCCCGGACTAGGCCCAGCTGCATGGGTTCACTGTCAGCAGAGGAGGAAGGGACTGGAGCAGGTATAGGCAAGGGGGGTACCCGGGGTAGCATCCACGTGGGTTTAGAGGATTGAAAGCGCTCAGAGCGACGCTCCCGTAGACGTCGGTCAAGCTTGGTAGCCAACTGGACCAGGTCTTCTAAAGATGCAGGGGTATCTACCCGGGCCAGTTCATCTTTTAGGGTCTCAGAGAGGCCCAGGCGAAATTGATATTTAAGGGCAGCCTCGTTCCAGTCAGTGTCCCCAGACCATTTGCGAAACTCTACAATATAGTCCTCTACTGGTCTTTTTCCCTGGGTTAGGGAGTGCAGGATGGCTTCGGCCGTAGCGGTGCGTTGAGGGTCATCATACAGTTGTGACATGGCTACAAAAAAGGTCTCTACGGAATCGAGAAGGGAGCTCTTCTGCTCCAGGAGGTTATGGGTCCAGGACTGTGGTTCATCAGAAAGCAGGGAGATGATGAACCCCACCTTCACTGATTCAGAGTGGAAAGTCTGGGGCTGCAGGGCCAGGTACAGGAGGCATGCGTTTTTGAACGCCCTAAACTTCTTTCGGTTGCCCGAAAAACGCTCAGGAGTAGGGACCCTGGGTTCCGGAAGGGTCATGACTACTGCAGGTGTAGCACTGCCTTGAATCTGCGAAGTGGAAGAGCTGCTGGCTGTAGAAGGTGAAGGATCCGATGGATTGGGAGAGATCGCCAGGTGCTGTAGCCGGCCTTCAATCTGAAAGTAGCCATCCTGGAGTCGCTGCACTGCCTGAGTGAGGGCTGCAACCTGCTGGCAGAGAGCCTCAAGAGGTGAGCCAGCTCTGTCGGCTTCTGACATGGCTGGTTTGTACTGTCAGGTACTCACAAAAGCCGAAGTGCTGAGAGCGGCTTCCCTTGCAGCTGGGTGCACAGTACCCCTGAGGGTGGAACAGTGGGTACAGGGCACGGAGAGGCACGGGTTGCCAGCAGGTGACTAGTATGCAGCAGGTCTTCTGAAGGAAGAGATGCCCGTGCAGAAGATCTTGGAACTGGTAGAAGTAAACGCCTGCCAGGGATTCTAACACCTGGAGTGAAGGCCGAGGGTCAAACACAGGTATCAGTCCATGAGACAGAGGATATTCCAGAGGCAGGCTGATGGTCAAACACAGGTATCAGTCCGTGAGACAAAGGATATTCCAGAGGCAGGCCGAGGGTCAAACACAGGTATCAGTCCGTTAGACAAAGGATATTCCAGAGGCAGGCCGAGGGTCAAACACAGGTAACAGTCCGTGAGCCAGCAAGGCTAAGTGCAGAAAGTCCGTTTAAACAAGCCAGGGGTCAGATCAGGAGAGAATCAGAGTGGTCTTCAAGCAAGCCGGGTCACAACAGGAAGTGGTCAACAGGAACAGGAAACAGGAACACAGGTGAGCTGAGGAGACAAACCAGCAAAGACACAGAGCACATTGATGCCTTTTATAGGACTGTCAGGCCAATCAGGTAAGGCCCATAGCCGTGTGTATAGGTTTGCACATGCGTGTACGACATTGTATCGTATCACGCATATGCATGCGTCGTTGTGCCGCTCTTCCCCGCAGGCGCACGGGGAAGTGCCGACATTAAAGTCTGGTGATTCTCTGACAGAATGCAGTAATTAAAAAATAAAATAAAAAATCAACTCCAAAGAAGGATGATCACAGAGCACAGCACTTTTCTAAACAGAGGACACAGCAGAGGATTTTCCCTTTCAGACACACACCAAAAAAAAATAAAAAATCTGACTAAGTTTACAACTAAGGGTGCATTCACACCTGCAAAAGCAATGGGAGGCTGCTGGCTCTCGCAGCTAATCTCTTATGTGGCAATAACATTTAAGTGATCGCCACGTGAGAGATTACTCACATTGCTTTCAATAGGGCTGCCTCTCTCTGCTAATCACGGGACACCAGCATTGCACTGACTTTAAGGCCCCTTTCACACCAGTGCAACTTGTCATGCGATTTGACAGATCAAAGTTGCATGACAAGTCACACCCTATTCCTGGCTATGGATCAGTTTAAATCGGTGTACTGACTTTAAAAAAAAAAATGTTTTGACAATGTCATATGCAATTTGCATTGACATCTGTGCATGAAGTCACACAGATGTTGGCAAGCTGCACATGAAATCACACTGGTCGGCGGGTTTGTAAAATACCACTGAAGTAGCGCAATTTCAAAGCCACGTTCGGTTGGAAACAGGGCTTGAGGTGTGTGTTTATGTGTATAAATTTTACTGGAAACAGGAATCTGAAGGATGACTCATTGTACTAACTCTTTGAGGTGTATGCATGAAGTTATATTACTAAGCTCAGTAAACAGGCTTTTTATTAGCAGGAGGCAAGGACAAACTTCAAAATGTGACAAGTAGAATAATGATCTATTTGCTGGCTAGAAAGACAGTACATCATATTTATATGCAATGTTTCATATTTGACTTCAAAATGTTTTAATCCTTTTTCCTGAAAATAATAAAGAAAATATGTATAACCAAATCTACTGTACATTCCCTTTATAGAATGAAAATTTCTATGGCCCACCTGAAGTGTCTATGCAAATGGCAAGTTTCTTGTTTGGTTGCATAGGTATAGGCATTCCCCTCACCCCTTATCCCACTGCCTTGTTGGGTAGATACAGGGATTACCACCTATATATCACACTGAGGAGGGCGGGCGGACTCATAGAAGATGTTCACAAGTCTGTTTTTGGATTGTTTAAATTGAAAGCAAATTTAAAAAAAAGTAGACTGTGGGTTTATATTTATTGATTTCAACTGTATGGTCAGGGTGAAAAAGTTCTGATTGTTTACAATTATGAAGGAAAGGCTTAACAAAAAAAATGGATCCTAACACACTTACAAATCCGTTCAGATTGTGTCTAAAGTGATTTAAATGTCAAAATGAATAAGGACTGAAAACCCTTGTAAAACAAATGTGTGGCTGGCAAATACAAGAAATTCAAATTTCTAACGAACATTTAGAATGGACATGATTAAAACTACTGCCTTACTAACACAGAGTACAGAAGTAAACCACACCTCAACTTAAAGGGTAAGTTCACCTTTAAAGAAAAAGGTGAACTTACACAGGACCAGCTCCTCACTCCCCTCCACCCCCCCCCCCCCCGGCCCCACTGACCTGGACCGTGGCAATCTCCCATTCTGAGCCCCGGTATATCCGTGTCAGGAGTCCGGGGATTAGAAATCCCCTTGGCATCCACAATTCTTCTTCCCAGCTGACAGGACGGGCTATGCGGATTCTGATTGGAATTAGAATGCTCTGAAACGTCCCCCTGATGGTGGATATACCAAGGCTCAAAACGGGAGATTGCCACAGTCCAGGTCAGTGGGACCCGGTCCTTTGTAATTTTACCTTACAGGTTTTTCTGGAAAGGTAAACTTACACTTTAACTACTTCAGCCCTGGAAGAATTTACCCCCTTCCTGACCAGAGCAGTTTTTGCGTTTCGGCACTACGTCGCTTTAACTGACAATTGCGCAGGCGTGCGACATTGCTCCCAAACAAAATTGACGTCCTTTTATTCCCACAAATAGAACTTTCTTTTGGTGGTATTTGATCACCCCTGTGGTTTTTATTTTTTGCGCTATAAACAAAAAAGAGCCTACATTTAAAAAAAAAAAAAAACAATATTTCTTATTTTTGCTATAATAAATATCCCCCAAAAATATATATAAAAAATGTTTCCCCCTCAGTTTAGGCCGATATGTGTTCTACATATTTTTGGTAAAAAAAAAAAAATCACAATAAGTGATTATTGATTGGTTTGTGCAAAAGTTATAGCGTTTACAAAATAGGGGATAGTTTTATCGCATTTTTATTAATAATTTATTTATTTTTAAATGGCGGCGATCAGTGATTTTTATCATGACTGCGACATTATCGGACATTTTTGGGACCATTGTCATTTATATAGCAATCAATGCTATACAAATGCACTGATTCCTGTGTAAATGTCACTGGCTGTGAAGGGGTTAACCACTAGGTGGCAGTGTAGAGGTTAAGTGTGTCATAGGTGCATGTTTCTAACTGTGGGGGGGGGCGTGGCTGTGTATGACACGTCACTGATCTCTGCTCCGATCACAGGGAGTAGAGATCAGTGACACTGTCACTAGGCAGAATGGGGAGATGATACATTAGCATCTCTCCATTCTTCCTCCCCGTGAGGCGATTGCGGGTATCCCCACGGCAATCGAATCCGTGGGACCCGCGACCCAACTCATGGAGCTTGCTGCGGGCGTGCGTTATTCTGCTTGTACAAGCCCTTCTGCCGACGTATATCAGCGCGAGGTGGTCGGCAAGCGGTTAAAGTGCATCTAACTATATACATTACTATTACTATAAAGCAGTGGTGCTCAACCTGTGGCCCTCCATCTACATAACGGAAACCATATTCACACAGTTACCATATATACGTCTCTAGATTTCCCAATACTCACGCAGATACTTTGCCCACTAATGGGTCACATGAACTAAAAAAAAAAAAAAAAAACGAACAATGAGGATGAAAGGTTAAATCTTTCAAGCACCTCCCACTAACATTTTTTGCACCAGATGGTTTCGTAATTCCAGGAAACAAGGTAGAATTATACATGGATGATAATGAAGTAACCACGAAGGCCAACTACAATAATATCAATGTCTTACAGAGCTCCTGTTAAAAAAAAAAAAAAAAAAAAATGTTCAAACTACCCAAAGAATGCAGTTTTGTTGCTTGATGTCAGTTAGCAGTTTTGTTGCTGACTACCTAAATCAGTTTTTAAGAGAAAAACTTCCAGTGAATAAGAAGACCAATACTAAAGATATTTATTAGGAAAAACTTGGTGGCCTTGTTTTACCAGTTGTTTTCCAAGTGGTAGCAAACATATTATACACCAAAAGGAACAGATATTGCTTATCACATTAATACATAGTAATTGGTGCGTTAATATGCACATACATTCATCTCTTCTCTGTTCCCTTTTTTTGTGTTTGTGGCAAAACAATAGGTATAGAATGACTTGAGATCACTGATCTCTAATATACAACTATATTTTTTAAAACACATTAGCTCTTTTATTAAATCCAAGAAAATCAAGCATTTTTGCATATAGAACCCTTACTTTTACCTTTTGTTTCCCTGTGCTTTGAGAGCCATCACCTCATTTGCAATCTGCACTATTGTTTTTATAGTCTTTTGTCTATTATGTCTCTTCTACAGGAAGTTCTGTTTCAATTATATTTTGTTATCAGCATTTTATTTTTTATTTTTATTTATCTAAAAAGAACATTAAAAGATATTAAAAGGACAGACACTAACATTCTGTGATTTAGTACCTGAGGATTTGACAGATTCAAGGAGGGCCGGGGCTAGCAATGGCAATATAATCTCTGGGAATCACTACTGTAGCTGGGCATTGTCAAATGCAACTGACCTCAGTGTTGCCCAAATACAGCTATTGAAAGTGGTTGTAAACCCTTACAAACCACTTTGACCTACAGGTAAGCCTAGATTAAGGCTTACCTGTAGGTCCAAGAAATATCTCCTAAACCTACACGGTTTAGGAGATATTTGCCAAAACACAGGCACCGCTGTCTACGGTACATGCGCTGTAGACATCGGCGCACTGAGCGCACCGCTGTCAACAGCGATATGCCGCGAGTGGCGGCTCCTGCGCGGGAGTGACGTCATTGCGGCTTCGTCGAATGACAGCGCCGGAGCAGCGAGACCCACCAAGAAGATGGAGGCTCCGTACACAAGGGGACAGTGGTGACTTCTCTGGCTCCTGTGTCAGGTAAGTGACACATAATGGACTACTCTATGCGGTGCATAGTAGTCCATTATGCTTTACCTTTTGCAGGGAATCAAAAGAGGAAGTAAACCCATCAGGGTTTACTCCCTCTTGAATGCAAAATGCAGCAAAAGGCTGCGGTGGATTTGTTCGGCCTGCAATGCAATGTATCCCATTAGGGCCTGGTATGTTAAAAGAAATGGAATGCAAAGCAGGTCAAACACAACTTCAGAACTGTCATCCACACTGCACCATCAACGTAAATGTGAATTTGTTCACTTGTATTAGATGTGAATTTTAAACACAGGAGAATGATGCCCATCTGTCTACATGGGCCATAAGAAAGGTCTGTTGTCTAGGCTGATCATTTTCAGGTGAAGTCACGTTGTTCTCCAGTGAAAGTGAAAAAATAAGCAGGCACCTAAATTCACAGCTCACACACAATGGTGGGATAGAACAATGGTTGTTTAAAGCGACCTTGTAAGGTTAAAAATTATTCAGCTGAAAATTCAATGCAAGAAAAACATTTTTACTCGCTCTCTGGTGGCCTGTGTCTCCTACCTTCTCTCCATTGCAGTGCTGCAGCCTTTGTTAAAGTGGACCTTTACTTTCTTCTGCTACATCCGTCCACTCCACCCCTTCTTCCGCCTCTCAATGACATCAGAAAGAGCATGGCAGCATGGGAGAGAGCTGTGGCCGGGTATAACGGGATATCAGCGTGAAATTGCTGGATCCGCTGGATGGGTCAGTATCTAAAATCTGCTAATACAACCTTAAGGTAAGGGGGAGTGATATAAAAAAAAAAAAAAATGGGGGTGGGGCGCAAATTCGCTTTAAAACTTTTCATATTTCAGGGAGCAGGTTGCCTATGTCCTCCACTGTACACTATGGTTTACATCCTCTGACCTTCCCAACCTAATCACTAGAGAACCATCCAGAGACATAGAATTAGGAGGATGGAACTCTATTACACAGAGGAGAACTCCCCATAACTAATGAATGCCAAGGAGTGTTATATAGGTTGCAGCACTTGAATTGTGGAAGGGCAGGAGACACAGGAAGGCAGGGAAGACTTTTTTCTTGGATTATTTGGTTAGCATGGCGAGGGGTTAAAACACCCATTAGGTTTTTATTGCCGTCTGTGTAACCACTGGGGAAAACTGCCCCCTCTATTTGTTTTGCTCACTAATTATATATTTTAAATTGTCAGCACCGCAGGAGGATATATCAGTCAAAGAAGAAATTAGGGTTAGAGTAAGTTTCTTTGGGACAGGAAGTGAAGGACAATTTCTATAATGGAACACAGAATGCAAAAGAAATGAAAACTTGACAAGGGTTTTAACCATTCACTATTATCTCCAAACTAAAAGATATACAGTGCCTTGAAAAAGTATTCATACCCCTTGAAATTTTCCCAATTTTTTGTCATGTTACAACCAAATGTAAATGTATTTTATTGGGATTTTATGTGATAGACCAACACAAAGTGGCACAGAATTGTGAAGTGGAAGGAAAATGATAAATAGTTTACAAATACATAGTTAAAAAGTGTGGCGTGCATTTGTATTCAGCCCCCTTTACTCCGATACCCCTAACTAAAATCTTGTGGAACCAATTGCCTTTGGAAGTCACCTAATTAGTAAATAGAGTCCAATCTGTGTGTAATTTAATCTCGGTATAAGTACATCTGTTTTGTGAAGCCCTCTGAGGTTTGTTAGAAAACCTTAGTGAACAAAAAGCATCCCGAAGGCTAAGGAACACACCAGACAGGTCAGGGATAAAGTTGTAGAGAAGTTTAAAGCAAAAAATACCAAGCTTTGGACATCTCACAGAGCACTGTTCAATCCATCATCTGAACATGGAAAGGGCATAGCACAACTGAAAACCTACCAAGACATGGGCGTCCACAAAAACAGACAAGCCAGACAAGGAGAGCATTAATCAGAGAAGCAGCCAAGAGGCCTATGGTAACTCTGGAGGAGCTGCAGAGATCCACAGCTCAGGTGGGAAAATCTGGACAATTATTAGTCATGCACTCCCCAAATCTGGCCTTTATGGAAGAGTGGCAAGAAAGCCATTGTTGAAAGAAAGCCATAAGAAGTCCTGTTTAAAGTTTGCAAGAAGCCATGTGGGGGACACAGCAAACATGTGGAAGAAGATACTCTGGTCATATAAGACCAACATTTAACTTTTTGGCCTAAAAGCAAAACACAAAATGTATGGTGGAAAACTTAACACTGCACATCACCCTGAACAAACCTTCAGATGCAAATATGGTGGTGGCAGCATCATGTGGTGGGGATGAGTTTCTTCAGCAGGGACAGGGAAGCTGATCAGAGTTGATGGGAAGATGGATGGAGGCAAGTACAGGGCAATCTTAGAAGAAAACCTGTTGGAGTCTGCAAAAGACTTGAAACTGGGGCACAGGTCCACCTTCCAGCAGGACAATGACCCTAAACATACAGCCAGAGCTACAATTGAATGGTTTTGATCAAAGCATATTCATGTTAGAATTGCCCAGTCAAAGTCCAGACCTAAATCCAATTGAGAATCTGTGGCAAGACTTGAAAATTGCTGTTCACAGACACTCTCCATCCAATCTGACAGAGCTTGAGCTATTTTGCAAAGAAGAATGGGCAACATCTGTAGATGTGCAAAGCTGGTAGAGACATCCCCAAAAGGACTTGCAACTGTAATTGCAGTGAAAGGTGGCTCTACAAAGTATTGACTCGGGGGGCGGGGGGCTGCATACAAATGCATGCCACACATTTCACATATTTATTTGTACAGCATTTTGAAAAGCATTTATCATTTTGCTTCCACTTCACAATTATGTGCCACTTTGTGTTGGTCTATCACATAAAATCCCAATAAAATACATTTAAGTTTTTGGTTGTAACATGACAAAATGTGGACAATTTCCAGGGGTGTGAATACTTTTTCAAGGCACTGTACTTCAAGAGAGCACTGGGTGACAAAATGTCCTTTGGCAGCGATACTGATTTATATAGGCTGCTGTACAAGATCTAATCATTCCTGAAGATAAACAAAAAACTAAATTACATAATCACATTGGAAGCTTCTCCTAGTATAATCATATTTACATTTTTAGAAAATAGAGGTCCATACAGTATTTATTATAACATTTGACCATACCTACTCAGCTTTTTCATGCACTTCAGCATCATCATAGCCTAATCTTACATGGCAGTCATTTTTCTTAGCTTTTCAATCATTTTCCAGTAATACAAAGACAATACATTTCCTACGTCCTGAAAATGTACATTGAATAGATCATCTAGAAAAAAAAACATTCTTTATGCAAACAACACATTGTAGCTACTTTACTGTGGGAGAAAAGCATGTTCAGTGAGCTTAGTGAATACTGGGAAGCTGTGCTCACTTCTATCATCCAATTTTGTGCCTAACTGGGTATTTTTTGCATAGAGAATTTTCACCACATTCACTAAGGTGAGTGAAAAATTCACTTTGCAAATTGAACAGGCTTTAATCAATTAGCCATAATACGTACATAAAAATCTTGTTAAAACATTACTATTTCAGTATAATTAAATAACTGTCCTGCTTTGCACAATGTCATGTGGTAGGTTTTCAGAGCGTTTAAAAATACATCAACCACTTTTTCCAAGTGAAATACATATAAAAAGAATCTTTGGATAGAACACGAGCAGAAAATAATATTGCAAATTTCCCTGAACATCATCGCTGTAATAAAAAATTGGTAGCCAAGTTGACATCATTGTTTGAAGCCCTTAGCGCAGTTAAGACATCAGCTCTGGAGAATCCCATCTCCATCAGTTGAGCAACCTGCAATGGTATAAAAAAAAGACATCTGATCAGCCTATGTATTTTTACATGTTTATTTATTCTGAACTCATCCTAAACACTGTGAAATAAATCTCAATCTGCGCAATCTAAATAAAAGTATTTTATAGAATAATTAATTTAAATAAAAAATAGCTGCTATCACTAACCTCTCCCTCCCACAGGCTTTCAGATATTGGAGAGAAAGGGACAGACCAGTGTACCAGGCAGCCAATAGCGCTGCTCTTCTTAGTGGGAGGGCGTGACTGCTAAGTTGCTCTGCCTTCCATCACCTCCTTAGCCAATTAAATTACCCAGTCCACCACATTTGACCAGAAGATGCTAGTGGTCAGAGCAGGGTGGGATGGAGAGGATCTGACATACCCGAGTATGAATGAGGCTCAGGCTCACTGGTAATGCCGACTGCAGAAGTCTAATCATCAGTGTGTTCTCCCATTCTGTGTGTAGAGTAGGCAATGTCACACTGATTGAGGGATAACTTCCTCTCCATCTTCTCACACTGCTTCTTATTTCTGTTTTTATTTACACTGCACACAGTATGAGTGGATGATGATTAGATGTTTGGAAGACGCTGCAACTTCAGCTGTTTCTATAGAGCCATTTGTGCCAGAGTCCCTTGTCAGCCATCCACAATTTGTTTGACTTCTTCCTTGTTATCTTTGAAGGAATTAACTGGTCAGGCTGGGAGCTTCACAGACCTGTTAACCATTTACTTTCCTCCTGTGCTTGAGAATTGACTGTTAGTAAAGGTTTTTTTTTTGGCACTTTGTTATATCTTGTTAACTCCCGTTTACACCTAGTGCAGTGATCAATTTTCATTTTTTTTCAGTTTTTCTACACTGGTCACTGCTAGGAAACACTTCTACAATGTCTGCAGTCTCTGACCATCTCCTGTATCATGTCTGCAGTCTCTGACCATCTCCTGTACTATGTCTGCAGTCTCTGATCGTCTCCTATAGTACGTTATGCAGTCTCTGATCCTCTCCTGTAATAAGTTTTGCAGTCTGTAACCCTCTCATGTATTACATTTTGCAGACACTGACCCTCTCCTGTTGTACCATGTGCAGTCTCTGACCCTCTCCTGTAGTACATTTTGCAGTCTCTGCAAAGGTTGCACTTGCAATCGGGCCCTAGTGTTCCGCCACTGTGGCCACTGCCGCCACCATTATATTTTTTTGTAAAAATTACAGGGATTAGATGGTCTTGCAGAAGCGATTAGATGGCCTTGCAGTCACCAAGACCACGTCTACAGTCAGCAAAGAGGTCATAAATTTAAACAACAGCATTTGTGACACTATAAGGTATGCTGAAGAGAAATTGCAGCTTAAAGGCTCCAGACCTGTTTAAAACACCTGCCTTATACGATCTTGCAGGTGCTGGCTCTGCTCAAATTAGGAAGGAAGGAAGGAAGGAAAAATCCTGGATGGCCGCACTTCGCTGGAGGCATCTTTATTGAAAGATTAAAATCCAAAAACAGTTATATCTGAAGCATAGAAAACAGGGAAAAATAGCTGCGTTAGCTGTTTTTCCTTGTTTTCTATGTTTCAGATATGACTGTTCTTAGATTTTAATCTTTCAATAAAGATGCTTTTAGTGGTGTGCAGCCGTCCAGGATTTTTCCTTCCTTCCACTATAACAGAGGTCATCAACCCTGTCCTCAGGGCCCACTAACAGGCCAGGTTTGCAAGATAACTGAAATACATCACAGGTGATATCATTTGCTGCTCAGTGATTGCCGTATTCTAGTCTGCATCTCCCCCAGGTAATACATAAAACCTGGCTTGTTAGTGGGCCCTGAGGACAGGGTTGATGACCACTGCACTATAACATATGTCACTGGTTCCCTGAAAGTGGGTAAGAAGTATGTACTGAAGTCAGAGGGTTAAACATATTATCACATGAAAGGCCCCTCTGTCCTTTAAAAAGCAAACATAATTTTGATAGGCTACAAAACCATTTCATCTTGAAATTAAAAAGTTTTTTTGTTATTAAGAGGGCAAAACTAGCAGAAAAGCTTCTACTTTAATTATTGTTAATGTTAGGCCCTTGTCACCATAGAAATTCTGTCAACATAACAAACTGGCTGCGACAGACGTTAAGGAAACACTTATATTCATCGATGTAGTATAAGTGCTTTCTATGTGGTAGTTGGCCAGGAGTGGGGGCTACCTGTGTGCCATTGTTCTACAGCTAATTATTCACACCTGACTTGACATGGCATGATTTTATTTATTTTTTCTTTATTTAATAGGTGTGCTACAGCCACAAGACTGCATATTCTGTGAATTTACTAACAAAAAAATTGCTTTAGGGACAATCAAAAGGTGGTTATACACCCCCTGGGGAATTAAATGAACTGAATAACGTAACCTGTTACATAAGTTGAAAGAACTATCCGGTCAAGTCATTCTGAAACTAACCACGCATACACAGAGAATCTCTGTCCTCTGAGAGTAACTAGAGTCATGGGGGGATATCTAATGCTAACAGGGGTGCGTGCACACCTATTATCAAGTATGAGAGGAAGAGAAACCCAAGAAAGGGAGAAAAAAAGATGCAAGGAAGGGGGAACAGGGTGGGAGGGAGTTGGAGAGAAACCTCCCAAAGAGCAAGAAACCTCCATACCAATCAGGCAGTAGAAATTGCAGGTAAGGGCTAAAAGTTATGCATATTGGAGAAATTCAGAGAATGGCAAAAGATCCCAATAAAACCATCAGTCCTTATGTTCCTCTGACTTATTGGGGAGAGAAGGTGTAAGATCCTCTATCCGTTCAATGTTGCCCACTCTCTACTGTTGGTGCCGCCTGTTGCCTCCACTGGCACGGAATGCAAAACTGCAGCTGGATCATCATCCAAAGAAATATCCATAAATTTGTGTACAAGTTGAAGGACCGGCTTCCAAAAAAGTTTGGAGCTTGGGGAATTCCCAAAAGATATGTAGGATGGTGCCCCTATGCAGGCCACAGAGCCAGCAGTGATCCGATTGATTAGGGAATAGCTTGGTAAAAACAGACGGAGTCTTGGTGTGATTATTTTGTAGGTAGTTTCCCGATACTTACTGCAGAGAGGACTTTTTCAGAAAACAAAGTATGTGCTCCTTTTGGGGGTTGGGGAAGGTAATGCACAGATCTCTCTACCACTCCACCAAAAAGAGTGGGTCCGAGGTGGCATAGGGATCCAAGAGAGTTTTGTAAGTTGAGGAAAGGAAACTCTGAATTGGGCCTTCTCCCAAACAGAGCTCTTCAATGGAATGAACCTTCCTGGGGAAGAGCGCCACTTTGTGCAGCAAACCGAGAAAGTGCAAAAGCTGTATAACCTTCTAATGATCTAATGCAAGGGGGTATGTCCAGTAAGAAGGGTCAAGGTGCTAATCTATCCAGAAGGCTGTAAGGAAATAGATTCCCGTAACAACCCCTATGGAGTCTGAGTAGAAAGTCGGATCGGTTAGGCTGGGTGTGAACCCCAGATGTCCAACAATTGGTGTTATAGGGGAAGGGAAATAATTCAAAGAGGATAAGCAAAAGAACCAGGGGATTTCTACAAGAGTGAGACCAATCAACGAGTGAGTATCCAAAAAGGCACCCTGCATTTTCCCTGCCCAGGGAAGGCCAGTGAGTGATGCCCCAGTAGCATCTTGCTTCTGCACTGCCCAGAGTATCAGGTCACCATGGCGACACCAGTCAACTACCCGGGTCAGATGTACCACTGTAGTACCAGCCTGGATCTGGGAAACCTATTCCACCCCTAAGGAACTGTATATAGCCCTTAAAGACAAAGGAGACAGATTCGGGGAAGGGTAAAGGAACATTTCTGCAGAATTGAAGGATACACTGAGCACAGTGGGCTCCATCAGCGGAAAATGGAATAAGTTTCCAACCACCAGCCAAACTGGGCGATTGGGGGAGAAGGGCCTTAGCCAGGGAGGAGACCAAAAACACAATGGCCACTCTGACAGAGTTCCAGCATTTCTCTGTGGAGAGAGGAGAACCTTCTAGAAGAACAACCATCTCTGCAGCACTCCACCAATCAGGCTTGTTTGGTAGAGTGGCCAGATGGAAGGCATATGACAGCCTGCCTGGAGTGTGCAAAAGGCACCTGAAGTTCTCTCAGACCATGAAAAAATGAAATTCTGATGAAACAAAGATTGAACTCTTTGGCCTGCATGACAAGTGTTATGTATGAAGGAAACTAGGCACCTCTCATCTCCTAGCCAATACCATCCCTACAGTGAAGCATGGTGGAGGCAGCATCATGTTGTGGGGATGTTTTTCAATGGCAGGAACTGGGAGACTCGTTGGGATAGAGGGAAAGATGAATGCAGCAAAGTACAGAGACATCCTTGATGAAAACCTGCTCCAGAGCAATCTGGACCTCAGACTGGGGTGAAGATTCATCTTCCAACAGGACAATGACCCTAAGCACACGGCCAAGATAACAAAGGAGTGGCTTTGGGACAACTATGTGAACGTCTGAGTGGCCCAGCCAGAGTCCAGCCTTAAATCCGATTGAACATCACCGGTGAGATCTGAAAATGGCTGTGCACTGATGCTCCCCATCCAACCTGATAGAGCTTGAGAGGTCAAGCAAAGAAGAATGGGAGAAACTGCCCAAAAATCGGTATGCCACAAGCTTGTAGAATCATACTCAAAAAGACTTGAGGCTGTAGTTGGTGCTTCAACAAAGTATTGAGCCAAGGCTGTGAATACTTATGTACATGTGATTTTTTTCATTTTTAATACATTTGCAAAGATTTTAAACTTTTTAATAATGCATAAAATTATAAAGATGCTTCAACAGTATGATAGTGGATAGGTCATATAAATATTAAAAAATGGACGTACTCCCGAAAATACTTTACATTTTTCAGACAGTTCCGATATTTCCCTTAAAATATGTCCTTAGTTCTTTACATAAAGCTACTGGGAGTTTTATATGGACAGGTAAAACTGCCAGGATTAGCAGGGAAGTCCTAACTAGGTTAAAAGGAGAGGGGGGTATGGCCCTTTCAGACCTTCCAGTTTACCTTAAAGCAGTGTTATTGGCCAGGATTGTGGACTGGTTTCACAATAAGGAAAGTAAACAATGGGTGAAACTAGAGGAGGAGATTGTGGACATCAAACTGAAAGCATTGCTATGGATAAAAAAAGAAAACAGGCCCCTCAGGGAAGAGATGCCGTTTCTGGTTATGTCAACATTGAAGGTATTGGATGGTTTGATGAAGAGGGGAATAGGATCCACTTATGTGGGCCCAATGACACCCCTCTTCTGTAATCCTGAATTTCTAAAGGCAAAAGAAGCTATGACCTTCCTGAAATGGCATAGAAGGGAAGACACAAGGATTATACAGACAATGGAGGGCAGTAGACTTCCACTAATAGAAACCCTGGGAAGAGAGCATGAAAAGAAGTGGATACAATACAGGCAACTCCAAAAATCTATAACTACCCTTAAGAAAATGGGGACACTGGATAGAGCACCAACTCTATTAGAACTATTATTTTTGCAAGAGCAGAAACCAGTGCATAATCTATCTAATGTATATAAATAACTAATTTCTAATAGTAAAGAAACAGAGCTGAGCTATATAAAAAAATGGGAAAAAGAATTAGGGATAGTTATACCCATAATCAAGTGGGATAAAGCAATTACATTAACACATAAGATGTAATTCTCTAGTAGGCAACAAGAAAGAAATGACAAATTATTAGTGAGGTGGTATAGATGTCCAAAGGATATGCAAAGAATTAATACAGAGAATGAAGACACCTGTTGGAGGTGTCATAGGGAGGTAGGTACAATGTCACACATATGGTATTTTTGCCCAGAGATTCTGAAGTTTTGGAAGAAAATATATAAAATATACTGAGACATGACACAAATTAATTTACAACCAGATAAATTGATTTCTATATTGTCTATGATCCCGGGATCAATTAAAAAAATAAAGAAAAGTATATTAAAATACTTTTTAACAGCGGTGCGAATGATCATAGCAAGAAAATGGAAAAAGAAAGTAGCACCCTCAATAGAGGAATGGATAGTAGAGATGGACGAGATGTATTTCCTGAAGGAGAGAATTTTGAATGAAAAAGGACTAAGAAGGCAGATAGTGGCAACATGGCAGAAGTGGGAAGAATACAAAGTAGCATCATCGTTACTATTAGTAATTTAGGATGATAACCCAACATAGATGGAGGAGAGAGATATGGAGGAGAAGAGGTTTGGATTAAAGTCAGGGGGAGGGGGGTGGTTCTTTTTTTTTTTTTAGTTGTTGTTGAGTGGCTGTTTGTAGTGGGATAGGGTGAATGAATGTGATAGGTAAAGTCAATTAGAAGGGTTACAAATCTAATAAATGGAATTGAGATAATACTGGGTATGGAAATGTAACGAATACTGTATGTTTAACAAAACTATATGCAATCCTGCAATTTAAATAAGCTTTTACCTGTTCCTCAGGAGCCGGAGGAGGAGGTGCCTGTGGTTCTGCTTGATTTACTACCTGTCGTTGCCGTAATGGTGGAAATAAGCGATTCCAAGCAAACATTCCTCCCTGTGTTAACAAAAACACCATTATTTATCTCCGTTCATGCTTTTAACAGAGGCCAACGAATTATGTGCCAAACCCAAAGGGTCAATCAATGTGGATAATTACTTTATAATACACCAAAAAGAGGAAATCGTGGACATACATAAAAAGGGAATTGTCAGCTTATCTCTCTGGTATTTCGCATAGCAGTAATGAATCTAGAGCAGGGGTCTCCAAACTTTCTAAACAAAGGGCCAGTTTACTATCCTTCAGACTTTAGGGGGGCCGGACTGTGAGAGTAGAAATTGTCCTGGGGGCAGTGGGAGTAAACAATTCATCTTTGGTGTTGGGGGGAGGAATAGCAGCCTGTTAGTATCAGTCGGAGGAACAGTATCCCATCAGTGGTATCTTTGTGAGGAACAGTGTCCCATTATTGGGAGAAATATCTCATCATTGGTGTCAGCAGAAGAAATAGTTTCCTATCATTGATATTAGTGGGAGGAACATTTCCCCATTGTTGGTATCAGTGGAAAGAATAGTGCCCCGTCATTGACATCAGTGGGAGGAATAGTGCTCCATCATTGGTGTCAATTGGGGAAATAGTGTCCTGTTGTTAATGTCAGTAGCAGGAATTATGCCCCACTGTCGTATCAGTGGGAGGAAAAGTTTTCCAAGGGCCAGGAAAAAAATGAGCAAAGGGCCGCATTTGGAGATCACTGATCTAGAGTGTTTGACCCCTGGGTCTGCCACATTACTAAGTGGTTAAAAGTAAAAAAGGTATTTTTTTCAGCATTTTACATTTATGTGAATTAACCCAAGTGACTTCAGATTTGTAAAAGGTATACTTGGGTGAAGGCAGTTTTTGTTCATTCATATAGGTATTGTAAGCAAATACTAAACGTAAGTGGGATTTGCACTTCAATAAAGTGGTTCTAAAGGCTGGACATTTTTTAACATAACCACTTGATCTCCTAAAGTTTTTATCCCCTTCATGACCAGGCCATTTTCGAGATACGGCACTATTTTACTTTGCGACGCTGTACCCAAATACATTTTTGTCCCCTTTTTCCCACAAATAGAGCTGCTTTCTTTTTTTCTTTTTTAAAAGACAATTTTGAAAAATAAAATATTTTTTACTTTCTGATATAAAACATACCCAAAAAAAAAATCCCAATAAGCGTATATTGATTGGTTTGCATAAAAGTTATAGTTTATACTTGCTTGAGTCCTCTCTTGACCCAACACTGAGCCCAAGTGCAGCAGCGCTGCTCTCACTTCCTAGGGTTTTGTGAGAGCAAAGAGAGCCATTGGCTCCTGCTGCCAACAATCAAATTCTGTGCACTGGCAGTGGGTGTGTTTTCCTGCCTCTAAATACTGTTAAAAGTCTATATGTACATGGATACATAGGCTACAAACACAAGAGGGCGCCTCCATCTAGGTGTAGCAATTGAATTAAAAAGGCATAAAAAACTAATTAAAATGCACTCACTAGATAAAAGTAGAAAAAATACCGGCAGATGCCCCTCGGTGCAGTTGTAAAAACACCCAGTGTGGATGAGGCCTTAGTAATATTTTTATTTTATTTTTATTATTATTTTACAGTATTTACGTAGCGCCAAAAGCTTGTGCAGTGCTTTACAACATGAGGGCAGACAGTACAGTTACAATACTATTCAATACGGGAGGAATCAGAGGGCCCTGCTCGTTAGAGCTTACAATCTAAAAAGGGAAGATCAGGCGATAAAATTACCGTTGTTAGTAGAGGCAGAATAGGCTTCTCTGAAGAAAAAAGTTTTCAGAGATCACCTAAAAGTGGACAGAGCAGTGGCGGCCCATCCATTAGAGGTGCCGCGCCCTCCTAATCTACATGCAGGGCATCGGACGCATGGACTTCAAAGGTTTTTTTTTTTGGAAGCACATGATTAGAGCCTGAGGCTCCAATTGGCATCAAAAAAGGGTGGGCTCAAGGCGCAAGTTTGTTTGCGCGTCACAGCCAAGAGAATGGACCAGCCGCCACTGGGACAGAGTAGGAGACAGTTGGAAAGATCGGGTAGGGAACATTAAATAAAGATCATGATGGAAAGTATCCATCATGATTCATGTTAGTAGACATAGGTACTCAGATCAGGAGGATCTATGTTGTACATTTTAGATTTGCCTGTCATCTTACAAAAATACTAATCAAGCAACACTAAAAAAACACACTGCAATGGATCGCATGGTACTGTGGTACAGGTGGATCCAGTGCAAGCAAATGCACAGCGTTTGTGATATGTGTTTGGGGTGTTGTTAGGATTATAATGCCATCCGCAGCAGATCACACACCCAGTGCATTTTGAACAGTTTGGGGAAAGTACATGGAATGCAGGTTTCCCATACCGCATTCCGATATGAACAAGCCTATTGTATGACCTGCATTAAAAGAAAGTATTACAAGGAGCAGTTATATATAGTTATGTTCTATGAGCACAGTGCAAAAACTTCTGCAGCATTTCCTTTAACTTGCTGCTAACTGCTAAGAAATAAACAGGGCATTTGTTTACATGTTATTTTAACCATTTGCCTACTGGGCACTTACACCCCCCTCGTGACCAGACCAATTTTCAGCTTTCGGTGCTCTCACAATTTGAATGACAATTACTCAGTCATGTAACACTGTACACAAATGAATAATTTTTTTGTCCTTTTTCATAAAATAGAGTTTTCTTTTAGTGGTATTTGATCACCTCTGTGTTTTTTATTTTTTGCTCTATAAATGAAAAAAAAAGACAGAAAATTATGAAAAAAAAGAATTTTTCTCAGTTTCTGTGATAAAAGTTTGAGAATTATTAATTTATTTTCTTCATAAATTTTGGCCACAATTTATACTGCTAGACATCTTTGGTAAAAAATAACCCAATTAGTGGATATTATTTGGTCTTTGTGAAAGTTAGAGAGTCTACAAGCTGTTGTGCAAATCATAAAAAAAAGATCACATCTGATGTACTGGTGGCCTATTTCATTTCTTGCGACCTGAGCAAGCCAGGAAAGTACAAATACCCCCCAAATGACCCATTTTTTGAATGTAGACATTCCAGGGTATTTGGTAAGATGCATGGTGAGGTTTTTGATGTTGTAATTTTTTTCCCACATTTCTTTGCAAAATTAAGATTTTTTTTCCCCACAAAATTGTCATTGTAATAGGTTATAACCTATTACTACCTATTACACTTATGAAGGCCCTGGAGCAACAGGACAATGACAAGTGATACTGATGACAGATGGCACCTGACATTGATGCGGCACTGATGACAGATGGCACGTGACACTGACAGATGGCACTAATAAGTGGCACTGATGACATGTGACACTGATGACAGATGGCACTAATAAGTGGCACTGATGACAGGTGACACTGATGTGGCACTGATATGTGGCACTGATGACAGATGGCACTAATACGTGGCACTGACACATGGCACAGATGGCATGTGACACTGACAGGTGGCACTGGTGACAGCTGGCACTCACAGGTGGCACTGGGGACAGGTGGCACTGACAAGTACTGTGGACACTGTATTTTCTATATTTTTGGGTACACTCACGTTGTAGCAGGAAGCTCTCCCTCCTCACATGCGGTCTCTGTGTGAGGAGAGAGAGCTGGCAATGAGAGATGACCTCATATGTTTACATATTAGATCATCTCTCATTGGAAACTCAGATCAAGTGCTAAATGGCCATTGTGATAGGCCATTTAGCACAATCTGTGATTGGCTATGTCCAAGGGAAATGGCCAACACAAAATTTCCCTGATGTGTGCCCGCGGCGGCACGCAGAAGGGAAGTAAACAGGCAATTGGGCGCCACGCTGTAGCCATCTTTCGGCTATAACGCGGAGGACTAGTGGTTAAGAAGTTCCATTTCAGCAATACGGTAAGAAGAAGTAGTGTCAACAAGTCCTTGCTTAAAACTGCCAGTCATGGAAAATATCACCACCTCAGAACTTTGCTTTTTTTTTTCAAGGGCCAGTTCACACCAGATGCAGTTGCATGCAGTTCTGTTTTTTTCTGCACCAATGCCGTCAGTTCCAGTCAGTTTCTGCACTGGTGTAAATTAGAGCCATTGGAATATATGGAAAACACTGTGCATGCATTTTTTGTGCAGACAAAAACGCATGGAACTGCATCTTGTGTGAACTGCCCCTTAAAGCTTGGGTGTGCTGCGACACAAGCACTGTGAGCATATGAAGCATGGGGACCGACTTTCATATATGTCAGGGTATTACCCAAATCTAACCCCAATCTAACCCCAAACCACCCTTGCCCCCTCTAGAACATACCTCAGCCTTCAATGTTCTCTTTTTTTTTTCTGTAAAAATAAACAACTTTGATTTCTACCTGTGACACTTTGGCAATTCTTAGATGGGGAGCTGCTTGGAGGTTAGTTAAGGACACAGACACCCCCCCCCCCCCCAGAACTACATCTCCCAAAAGCCCTTTCCCTACACACTGTGTAACATAGTAGCACGTTAAGCTTGTAAAGAAACAATTGTATTTATGCACAGTGGGACAGAGGATGGGGATAAGCGGAGTCCTGTAAGTTCAGCAGCTAGTGCTGATAACCCTAGTTGGGATTTCAGTGCAGCAAAGGAATTGTATTGTCTGTCCTAACATTCAGAAGCAGACTGGATTTCTGGAAGATTAAGAGGTATTTTTCTGTACTTGCAGCAGCATTTACAAGGATAAACACTGCAAAATATTGATGTGCTGGAGAGATGACCATTTATACTTAATATTTTATTTTTGCCCTGACACTTTAGGATGCTTTCGCCATTGTGGGTATAGCACAAAAGTATGCCTATTATGAGCAACATTTGATAAAAAAAAATTCTCATTGCATTTTTTTTTTACTTACAAACTGTAGCAACTCTGTAAGATGTACAAACACAGATAAATACATAGAGAACTGCTCTTTAACCTAAGTTCATGAACTCCATCTTTTACCTAACAAAAATTGAGCAAACCTGTGGCTTTTTGCATCAATATGTTGCAGTACAAAATAATATCAAATTTTAGTGTAAAACTCCACTTCAAAGGGTTTCATTTGCCATATAAAAGAATTACATTTTTTTTTTTTTTTTTTAAACAACAGGAGTGCTTTATTATCCAACATACATACACAGTACAAAATGACCAAGAGTACAATGGGTCAAACTACCGGCGCAGCCGGAGCACAGTAGGATACGAAACGTGTTACATACATCAGCATATGTCATTCGGTGATACAAAAAAAAATACAGACTAAAATACAAACTAAGAGGACGAGGGCTTCTACAAAGACCCAGAGACCACCTCAGCCTCCCGATGTCCACGGGAGCCAGATTCTGTCAAACTTCCACGGACAACCGCGATTTAGGTAGGTTATTTTATACAAAGGCAAAACACTATTCACACTTTTCTCCCACTGAATCACACTAGGAGGAGTGGACGAGAACCATTTACAGATGATTTCTTTCTTAGCGTAAAAGAGTAAATAGGAAATCAACAACTTAGAGTAATAGGGTCTACTTTCATCCGCGTGAATGCCCAGTAGGGCCATCTCAGGAGTCCTAGGGACCTCCAGCCCCAACCGAGTGTTGAGGTGATCAAACACCTCGGACCAATACGTATGCAGTCTGCAGCAGTCCCAGAACATATGAAGGTAGGTACCAAGTTCCACCCTGCACCTAGGGCAGTGTGGATCCCTATTAGGGTATATTCTCGCCAGGCGCGTAGGAGTGTGATATACCCTATACACAAACTTCGTTTGAATAAGTTTATCACCCGCAGAAATGACCAGTTGGGGACCTTTTTCCAAACATTCCTCCCAATCCTCCCGCTCCAGAGATGGGATATCCTCCTTCCATTTGTCCCAAAGAGAGTCCAGCTTATGAGAGTCAATCGGGAGTACAATCCGGTACACATCTGATAGGGGTTTTTGGGGGCCCTCACCCTCAAACAGCTCCTCCAGCGGAGTAGTCCGCAGGGTTGGGGGTTCAGGAAACTGTGCCCTAGCCGCGTGACGCAGCTGAGCATAACGAAAGAACATCCAGCCAGGCAGGCCATGGGAGCGAGTCAGCTGGCCAAACGTCAGCAGGGTACCTGCCGGCATAACATCCCGCAGAGTTGTAATCCCAAATCGCACCCAGATCTGCGGGTCTGGAATTGTCCTAAAGTGGGGAAGGTTAGGGTTATTCCAGAGGGGCTGGGCCGGGGACCAGTCACCCGGCCGAACAAATCTGCGCCCCGCCATCTTCCATACCCGAAGAGAAGCCTTCGTCGGCCCAGGAAGAGCCGCGTACGCCCCAGCCCCCCTGTATACCAGGCCCTGCAGGTCAGACACGGAGCCCACCAGCGCTGCTTCCAAGCGCACCGCCACGTTCGAATCCCGCGCCGCGAACCACCATGAAACAGTGACCAGCATAGCGGCCCAGTAGTAAAATCGCAAGTTGGGAAGGGCTAGACCTCCCACCCTTATCGGGGACTGAAGCGTAGACTTAGCCAACCTAGGGGCAGCACCATTCCACAAGAAGGAGCTAATACATTTATCCGCCTCCCGGAAAAAGGAGCCCGGAACCCACCCCGGACAGTTCCGAAATATGTAATTGAACTTAGGGAGAAGCACCATTTTTAGAATATTTATACGTCCCACCAAGTTCAACGGAAGTCCAGACCAGGCCCGGCACCTCTCTCGCAGTAGTCGGAGAAGGGGGAGTACATTTAACATGTAATACTTATTGGGATCTCTGGCCACCCGTACCCCGAGATAGGTAAATTCAGAGGACCACTGTAGTAACGACCCACCAGGGGACGAAGGCACACCCGCATCCAAGGGAAAGAGGAGAGATTTTGACCAGTTAATGCGAACGCCAGAAAAGGACCCAAATTTGTCAAAAATCGCAAGAGCTTCCGAAAGGGAAGGACCGGTATCGTTTAAATACAACAGGGCGTCGTCCGCGTATAGTGAGATCTTCTCCTCCGTACATCCCTTTCGCAGTCCCCGTATAGACGACGCTCTAATTAATATGGCAAGAGGCTCCAGGGCCAAGGCGAACAACCCAGGCGAGAGAGGACACCCCTGTCGCGTGCCCCGTTGCAATGAGAAGGGTTCCGACATCCAACCATTGGTGCGCACCCTGGCCCTAGGAGCCGCGTAAAGCAATCGCACCCACCGTAAAAATTTAGGACCAAACCCAAAACACCGAAGCACCCCCCAAAGGAACTCCCACTCCACAGAATCAAATGCCTTCTCGGCATCTAAGGAGGCAATTGCTCTGCTGCCCACCTCATCATGGTCAGAGGAGAGATTTAGAAAGAGGCGTCTGATGTTAATGTCCGTGCCCTTCCCAGGCATGAAGCCCGTTTGGTCAGCATGCACCAGGGAGGATATTACGGAGTTCAAGCGGGTGGCTAGGATCTTAGCCAACAGCTTGGCATCCACGTTCAGTAGGGAGATAGGGCGGTAAGACCCACACTCCCCAGGATCCTTACCCGGTTTGGGAATCAGGACAATAGTCGCCTCTCCCATGGACTCAGGAAGACTATCAGTCTCCCCGATTCCATCAAGAAGGGCCCGAAACCTAGGGGCTAACAGGTCAGCGTGCTGTGAGTAAAACTCAGAGGGTAGTCCGTCAGCCCCCGGAGTCTTACCACCTTGAAGACTACCGATGGCCAGCTGGACCTCCTCCAGCGACACGTCCCTGTTCAGTAATTCCCTGTCATCCCCTGAAAGTTGGGGAAAGGGAATCCCTCCCAGATAGTCCTGCAGTTCCGCAGCCGTACATTGGGACCTGGAGGTATATATACCTTGGAAGAAGTCATAGAATCTACGGTTGATCTCCGCCGGAGAGGTAAGCTCCCGGCCCTGCACATCCCGGATACTAGCAATATGGGTAGAGGGCCTCTGGGTGCGTGCCAGCCACGCCAGCAACCTACCATTCTTATTGCCATATTCAAATAGTCTTTGTTTGGAATACAACATAGATTGCTGCGTCTGCGTTACATTAAGCAGGGATACTTCCCGAAGGACCTCCTGCCACCTCCTGTACACATCCCCATCCCCCGTCCGAACATACTCCGCCTCCCTCCTCCCACTTTCCTCCTCCAAGGCTTCAAGGGACCTAGACGTCTCTTTACGTAGGGACGCGATGTGAGAGATAAAATGACCCCGGATGGCAGCCTTAAAAGCGTCCCAAGCCACCCCACCCTCAGTCGAGCCTTCGTTAAGTTGCCAGAAATTGCAAATAGCCTCCGATGTCCCCTCCTGTAGCCTGTCATCCACAGCCCAGTATCTGGATAGGCGCCACAGCCTCACCCCGGGGGGGGGCGCCAAAGAGATAGTGAGCATAAGGGGTGCATGGTCCGAAATCCCACGGGGCAAATGCCGCGCCGTCCTCGACCACCCCAGAGCCCCGGGGGAGGCAAACGCCAGGTCAATGCGCGACAGTGCCCGGTGGGAGGCGGAGTGACAGGTATACCCCCTCTCCTGCGGGTGATAGTGGCGCCACACATCCGCCAGGGCAAAAGTGTCCGCCCAGCGCTGCAGCTCACCACTTGGACGGGACGTGGGGCGGAGCCTATCCACATCGTGCTGAGGAACTAAATTAAAATCCCCAAAGACAAAAACCTCAGGTATCTGAAAACCGAGAACAGTGTGCATAATATCGTACAGAAGTTGCCCATTAGCTGGCGGGGGAAGATACAACCCCACCAGTACCATATCCCTATCATGTAAGGTAACACACAGTATTACAAATCTACCCCCAGGATCCGTGCGCACCTCGTGAACTCGCAGCGGAAGGGACCTGTGGATCAAAACACTAACTCCCCGAGCATATGAAGAGTAAGTAGCGTGATAGTGGGTGCCTACCCACGCCCTCCTAACCCCCAAAACCCGGGAGCCGATCAGGTGCGTTTCTTGTAATATACATATATGGGGGTTATACTTTTGCAGGTATTTAAACACCAGAGATCTCTTGATAGCGGAATTAAGGCCCCTGACATTCCAAGAGATAATGGATATATCAGCCATAACGCACTTCACACACACCACCTAACCAAATCCACAGGTCCCTCCCAGCTGTCGTTTCCCAGCACAGACACCCCAGACCTAGAATCAAGAAAAGACCAGTTGAATGACACCATATATGTAGTGGACCGTACCCCGTGTAAGTAGCAAGCAACTCCATTAAACAGTCAAAAACAAAAAAACAAAAAAACAACATGAAACTAAACTTTTTCCCCATCCGCAACTGCGGATACAACCCCCCGCCCCCCCACCCCACACCCCCCCCCAAACCTGAGGGTGCATAGATCCCCCAAGTAACCAAAAAGTACATTGTTTAACTAGAGCGTGTAAACATAGCAAGAGGTGATGCCTAACGGCATTAGAGAGCCTCAGAGATGCTGACATCCAGTGCAGATGAGGATAAGACGTCATCTTGTCTCCCAGCTCCTGCCAGGGCCGCAGTCAGTGAGTACACACAGGTGCAAGTAACAGACAGCCCACCCGGGTCCAGTTAGAACAGCCAAGTAACATAACATCCCCCCCGACCCCCCCCCCCCCCCCCCTTGAGAGTGAATAACAGAAAGGAGTCCATGGCAAAAACAGAGAAACGGTACCAAGTCTAGAAAGTACCCCCAACCGCTGCCCCCTGGAACACAGTACCCCAAAAATTCGTCCGTGTTTAGAGGGGTATCATACCCAAACATGGGTTTGTCCGGGCTGGATGAGTACACAAGTCTAATACACCAGAAAAACCCCCCCCCCCGGTCCACCATCACACAACATCCAGGGGGACAGCAGCATAAAAGAAAACAGGGGAAAAAATATGAGCCAGAACCGAAGGCATCCATAGCAGCCAGCTAGAAGGCAAGTCATTCCAACAGTTCTAGTGACGGGCCGGTAGCGACTCCAGCCAGGCGGCAGCCTCCCGCGGGTTGGTAAAAAATTTAGTGGTCTCACCATCCTGTACCCGTAGCTTAGCAGGGAAAAGGACACTATATTTGATGTTTCGAGCCCTCAGGCCTACCTTCACCTGGTCGAAGGATCTGCGGAGCTTCTGTGTTTCCATGGAATAGTCCGGGAACATCATCACCGTGGCATTCTGGAAACGCAATTCACCCACCCTTCGGGCAGCTCGCAACGCTTCATCCCTGTCCCGAAAATGCAGGAGCCGGAATATCAGGGTGCGCGGCCTCGCTCCAGGAGGCCCCGGGGTAGGAGGGACACGATGCGCCCGTTCCACAGAGTAGTATGGGGAAAACTGCGCATCAGGCAGCAGAGTCCGTAGCAGCTCCTCCACAAAGACCGCCGGGTTCTTCCCCTCCGCTCCTTCGGGGAGGCCAACCACGCGGAGGTTATTCCTCCGGTTCCTATTCTCCGCGTCGTCAGCCTTGTATTCTAGGGCACGAACCCGAGTGTGCAGGGTGCGGATGGACTCCGCATGGTCAGCCGCGAGGTCCTCCACCCTCCCGACCCGCTGTTCAGCCTCTGTAACTCTGGACCGGAGCTTGTCAAGATCCTGACGGACCAGGCCGACATCTAGCTGCACAGCTTCGATTTTGTTAGTCAGGGTAGCTTGACACGTGGCTATAGCCGCCATCACGTCCCCGAGTCCGATCTCCTCAGCACCTTCCTGGTCATCCATCTCCGTCTGGGACGCCATATTGCGCGCCCTTGCAGGGGGGGTCGTCGCCTGCAGGGCCGGTACCGAGGGGGAGTCCGGGAAACGAAGCTTCTTACCCCTGTGCCGAGTTTTGCAGGACATCCGGAGCACCTGTGGGTAGGTTGTGCAGTAAAAGGAACAGCAGGTAGCTAGGTTCAGGATAAAAAGGCAGCAGAGCTCTGGCTTCCACAACCTCTCAGGTCGCCATCTTGGACACGCCCCAAGAATTACATTTTTAAGGATGTATCAGTGGTTTAAAATGATCTTCACCCTTAACACCCTTTATCTACAAAGCAACACCACTACCATATAGCAGAAGATAGACAAAGATAAATTACAGATTCATGTCAGGTTCCAGACACTTCCTGTGTGAAAAGTTATCATAAAAGATAAAAACAAAGCAGATACCGAAATCAACACCAATCTAAACAGTCATGATAAATACCCAATGCTTTCGATTTCACAGAAGTACTCAAAAATAGAAGCAACATTGTTAGCTGCAATAACTTGTAATTATTGCTACATCAAAATTTGTGATTCTATATGGGAAAACTGCCACCTTCCCTTTGTTAAATTAGGTGCAGACCATGTGCCAGTTTCTATTTCACTCTGAAAAAAGAAAGTGGCGCAGATGGCACAGATCTGCTTAGCTAACATGGCACACAAACACTCGTTTCTTACACCCTTATAATGGCGCAGGAAGTTTAGTTAATAAACCCCTATTCTGTCTGAAGATATCATGAATATTACTTTTCATTTTTTTACAGCAATAATATATCAGTCAGTCTTACAGGGTGAAAATACCGTCTCTTCTGCATGCGGTTTCCACACCCAAAGTCCACTTCAGGAGGATAAAAACATGAAGATCTAATCTACAATGAGCATAATATATATAGGGCCCCAGGCACACTGAATGTCATCTTTCTTAGATGCCTTACCTTATGGCAGCAGCTTCCTGTCAGAAAAAGCAATTGTAAACCGCATGTAACTTATTCTGGCCATTGGAATTAATGCTCAAGCACTAAACGCACCTAGTGTTAATCGGCATTTAGATGCATTTTCTACCAAAACAGCGCTGCTACAGGACAAGTTGGCAGTGAGGTCTTTCTGCCTTTAAATGCCTATGTATGCATGAACACACAGGTTAACATGCCCTAACAGTAGCATTAAAAATGCCCAGTGTGCACGAGGCCTTAGGCTTCATGCACACGAGACGCAGATGCAAACTCTGCTGGACACATGTTTTTAAAAGCTGAAACTGGCGTTTAGAAACGCGCGTTTTGCCGCGATTTTTACCGCGATTTAGCGGCGTTTTACCGCGTTTGCGTCTAGAAGCGTTTAGTTAAGCTATCATAGACCCTCCCCAGCTCAAAAACAGTATTATTAACTATTTCAGCAATTTTGTGAGACCAGAGTGAGTAGCAGCAGCTGTGAGAGCTGTAGTGTACTTGTATTTAGCGTGTCATTTGCCACGGCACCTGCCACAAGTTGTGGATTGTCCACTTGCCACGTGACTTGCCACATCACCTGCCACGTCACTTGCCACGTCATCTGGCACAAGTTGTGGATTGTCCAACTGCCACGTCACCTGCCACAAGTTGTGGATTGTCCACTTGCCACGTGACTTGCCACATCACCTGCCACGTCACTTGCCACGTCACCTGCCACAAGTTTTGGATTGTCCACTTGCCACAAGTTGGGGATTGTCCACTTGGCACATCACCTGCCACAAGTTGTGGATTGTCCACTTGCCACGTCACTTGCCACATCACCTGCCACGTCACTTGCCACGAGATGTGGATTGTCCACTTTCCACGTCACCTGCCATGCCACCTGCCACAAGTTGTGGATTGTCCACTTGCTACGTTACCAGCCAGATCATCTGCCACAAGTTGTGGATTGTCCACTTGCCACGTGACTTGCCACATCACCTGCCACGTCACTTGCCACATCACCTGCCACAAGTTGTGGATTGTCTACTTGCCACGTCACTTGCCACATCACCTGCCACAAGTTTTGGATTGTCCACTTGCCACGTCACTTGCCACAAGTTGTGGATTGTCCACTTGCCACTTCACCTGCCACGTCACTTGCCACATCACCTGCCACAAGTTGTGGATTGTCCACTTGCCACATCACCTGCCACGTCACTTGCCACAAGATGTGGATTGTCCACTTTCCATGTCACCTGCCATGCCACCTGCCACAAGTTGTGGATTGTCCACTTGCCACGTCACCAGCCACATCACCTGCCACAAGTTGTGGATTTCCACTTGCCACGTGACTTGCCACATCACCTGCCACGTCACTTGCCACGTCACCTGTCACAAGTTGTGGATTGTCCACTTGCCACATCACTTGCCACCTGCCATGTCACTTGCCACAAGTTGTGGATTGTCCACTTGCCACGTCACTTGCCACGTCACCTGCCACAAGTTGTGGATTGTCCACTTGCCACGTCACCTGCCACGTCACCTGCCACAAGTTTTGGATTGTCCACTTGCCACGTCACTTGCCACGTCAGCTGACACGTCACTTGCCACAAGATGTGGATTGTCCACTTGGCACATCACCTGCCATGTCACTTGCCACATCACCTGCCACGTCACCTGCCACAAGTTGTGGATTGTCCACTTGCTACGTCACTTGCCACATCACCTGCCACGTCACTTGCCACAAGATGTGGATTGTCCACTTTCCACGTCACCTGCCATGCCACCTGCCACAAGTTGTGGATTGTCCACTTGCCACGTCACCAGTCACATCACCTGCCACAAGTTGTAGATTGTCCACTTGCCACATCACTTTCCACGTCACCTGCCACAAGTTGTGGATTGTCCACTTGCCACGTCACCAGCCACATCACCTGCCACAAGTTGTGGATTGTCCACTTTCCACGTCACCTGCCATAAGTTGTGGATTGTCCACTTGCCACGTCACTTGCCACGTCCCCTGCCACGTCACCTGCCACAAGTGGATTGTCCACTTGCCACATCACTTGCCACATCACCTGCCACAAGTTGTGGATTGTCCACTTGCCACGTCACCTGACACAAGTTGTGGATTGTCCACTTGCCACGTCCCCTGTCACAAGTGGTTTGTCCACTTGCCACGTCCCCTGCCACAAGTGGTTTGTCCACTTGCCACGTCCCCTGCCACAAGTGGATTGTCCACTTGCCACGCCACTTGCCACGTCACCTGCCACAAGTTGTGGATTTTCCATTTGCCACGTCACCTGCCAGGTCACTTGCCGCGTCACCTGCCAGGTCACTTGCCACGTCACCTGCCACAAGTTGTGGATTGTCCACTTTCCACGTCACTTGCCACTTCACCTGCCACGTCACTTGCCACAAGTTGTGGATTGTCCACTTGCCACATCACTTGCCACCTGCCATGTCACTTGCCACAAGTTGTGGATTGTCCACTTGCCACGTCACTTGCCACCTGCCATGTCACTTGCCACAAGTTGTGGATTGTCCACTTGCAATTGCAATTGTTTAAAATATTTTTCTAATGGTTTTTCATCATTTGCAATCATTTTTGAGATTTTTAATGTAAAAAAAAAAGGTCACCTTTAAAAACGCTTATAAACGAAAACGCGGCAAAACGCGGTAGCCGCGTTTTGCGTCTGAACCGTGGAAACTTTTGCGTCTGAACCCATTTTTTTGCTTCTGGAAAAACGAGGTTAAACGCAACTGCATAAAAACGGCAAAAAACTAGACTGTGTGCATGGGCACATAGGATAGCATTGAATGAGTTCAGGAGCAGTTGAAAAAAGTGTCCAACTGCCTCTGAACACGCGTTTAACTGCGTCTCGTGTGCATGAGGCCTAAGGCCGCGTACACACGCGCGGACTGTTGGCCCAACTTTGTCCGTCCAACAGTTTGAGCGAACAGTCCGCTCAAACTTAGCATGGACGGACATGGCCACACACGACGGACGAACAGTTTGCTGAAACCGTGCGCGATGACGTGAACGGCACGTACGACGGGACGAAAAATACGACGTCCTATACACTGCAATGCAACCTTCCGACGTGGAAATCCTTTCTGAGCATGCGCGAGACTTAGTTGGCCGAACAAGCCTACACACGAGCGAACAGTCCGCTGAAACCTTGTTTCAGCGGACAGTTTTTCGGAATTTCCGTAAGACCTTGTTCGGCCAACTGTCCGCTGAAACTGTCCGCTGAAAGCCCACACACGAGCGGACTGTCCGCCCAAACACTGTTCAGCGGACAAGGTTGGGCGAACAGTCCGCGCGTGTGTACGCGGCCTAAGTGTTGTTCAAATACTCAAATTTGTTAACATGATATCTGTATATTCATATAGCCATTTACATATGCAGTCTCAAATAATTCACAAACCCAGTATCAGTGTCCCTACGTATCACTCTCAACCTTAAATACTAAAGGTTATATCTGGCAAAGTAGATCAGCCAGACTCCTTGTTCTGTATCCAGAGTTAGAGCTGCACGATTCTGGACAAAATGAGAATCACAATTTTGTGGCTTAGAATAAAAATCATGATTCTCGTGGCGTAACATTCTCTTGATCTAAAAGATACTTTGTTAATGGTTATCTCCCAGCACTGACAATGTTGATAAAAATTTGTCTGCTTTGTTTTTTTGACAACTGAGTAGAGAATGGATCTGCACTTACATGAATGAATCGTGGTTGCAATTTTTTTAATGATTAATCATGAAGCTCTATTCCAGGTATAAAGTTATAAATGCATATCTGTATAAAGTCGCACAGAGTTCCCATTTATCATTAAAGGTGGAGGGCAAACAGATTTTAACCCCTAGAGATCTGCGCTATAGCCGAATGACGGCTACAACACGGACCTGCGCGCCCCCTGAAGAGCACGCGCGCTTCGTGATCAGCGAGTCTATAAGACGCAGTGGATCACAGATCGGAGTAAGGGGTCGATCCCAACCCCTTACCACGTGATCAGCTGCCAGCCAATGACAGCTGATCATGTGATGTCAACACAGCCGGTAATTGGCTATTTTCCTCCTCGCGCTGACAGTGCGAGGAGGAAAAAAAAAAAGGCGATCACTGGTGGCAGTGACAGGGACATCAGTCCCGATCACTGTGATGTGCTGCCAGCTCCTCAGTGCCCACCTGTGCCCCCTAAAAGTGGCACTTAGAAGTAGGCAACAGTCCCGCCTACCAGTGCCCACAGTGCCATCTATCATTACCCATCAGTGTCACCTACCATTGCCCATCAGTGCCAACTATCAGTGCCACCTATCAGTGCCCATCCGTGCCACCCATCAGTGCCATCTTATCAGTGGCCATCAGTGCCATCTTATCAGTGCCCATCAGTACCGACTTATCAGTGCCCATCAGTACCGACTTATCTGTGCCCATCAGTACCGACTTATCTGTGCCCATCAGTACCGACTTATCTGTGCCCATCAGTACCGACTTATCTGTGCCCATCAGTACCGACTTATCTGTGCCCATCAGTACCGACTTATCTGTGCCCATCAGTACCGACTTATCTGTGCCCATCAGTACCGACTTATCTGTGCCCATCAGTGCCACCTTAACAGTGCCTAGTAGTGCCCATCAGTGCAGCCTATCAGTACCCATCAGTGCCACCTCATCAGCACATATCAATGAAGCAGAAAAATTACCTGTTTGCAAAATGTTATAACAAACTATTAAACATGATTTATTATTTTTTCAAAATTTTCCATTTTGTTTGTTTAGCAAAAATTAAAAACCCCAGCTGTGCTTAAATACCACCAAAAGAAAGCTCTATTTGTGGGAAAAAAATTATAAAAATTAAATTTGGGTACAGTGTTGTATGGCCGCGCAATTGTCATTCAAAATGTGTCAGGGCTGAAAGCTGAAAACTTGTCTAAGCAGGAGGGGGGTTTAAGTACCCAGTAAGCAAGTGGTTAAAGATTTATTTTTTTTACAGATTTTTCTTCATTCACACTTCTAAATCTCCTGGCGATTGCTGCACAGTGTGTGTTTGGGTTCCATTATTCGTAAGGCACCCCAAACATAAAAAACGATTCTGCCAAGATTGTCCTGCGGCAATCATGGCAAATTGCACTCTTCAAAAATTGCATGACGCTTGTATTTCGAAAAGGTGTAGGAGTTTTTTTGGGTGATAAACGTGCATCAGGCAGCCCATTCAAGTGAATGGGCTGATCCTATGCACAGACAAAATCGCATGCAAACATGGACACGAAACTCATTGTAGCCTAAAAAAAAAAACATAGTTAAGAAGGCCTGCTAGAAATCTACAAACTTGGCCTACAAAAAAAGAAACTTACCCTCTTAAATCACACTGGCCATCAAATATGTTCCCTCATCTGTGATTAGCACCACAGAAGTAAAATCCATGAGCACTGTCCTTCATCTGTCGCCCACCGTGTCCTATCCACAGTGCATTGGCACAGATATGTAATTTAGTCATTGTGCATGCACATCAACATTAGCGCACACAATTACATAAGATACATATGGGGGCTTCCATTTATCCCCTCCCTACTGTACCTATGCCCCACCCAGGTATACCTATGCTCCTCCTCACCAATTTGGATAGGGAGCAGGCACTACAATTTACCAAGATAGACATAATCTATCCATCAGTACCCTGTTGTGGAAACAAGATACCTCCAGGCATGTAGAAATGGGGTCCTGCAGCCATTGGACAGCATATGGCAGATAAATGAGAGGCAGCATTGTCGGTAGCACTTATGCGATATGGTCAACAGATGTAGTGACATATTTGATGACCAATCTGATTTAAGAAGTGGAGTTTTCTTTTTTATAGGACAATATGTAGTTGGGGTAGATTTGTAGCAGTCCTTTTTAATGAATACTTAAAAAAAAAAAAAAAAAAAAAAAAAAAAAACCTTTAGGGACTAATAGAATCCCTGTGGGATTTTATACACAGTAAAACCTGGCATGCATAAAAATGAAAAATCAAGTTTGGTGGGATTTGATTTTTAGACACAATAGAAAACTTGGACCATGCATTTGATATAGTTCTAACTTATTTATTATAGCACAGTCTGACTGATCTACATCTTTCAATTTGATGCAGTGTGCAGTGTAAGGTCTGAGCACTGAGAGGCTGACCCCCCCCCCAACCCCCTCAACCTCTGCAGCAATGCTAGCAGCACTCATACTTCTATTTCTCAAAGACAACCTCTTAATATGAAGCTGAGCACGTGCATTCAATTTCTTTGGTTGACCATGGCAAGGCCTGTTCTGTGTGGAACCTGTCCTGTTAAACTGCTGTATGGTCTTGGCCACTGTGCTGCAGCTCAGTTTCAGGGTCTTGGCAATCTTCTTATAGCCTAAGCCCTCTTTATGCAGAGCAACAACTCTTTTTTTTTTCAGATCCTTAGAGAGTTCTTTGCCATGGGGTGTTAAACTTCCAGTGACCAGTATGAGATAGTGAGCGATAACACCAAATTTAACACACCTGCTCCCCATTCACACCTGAGACGCTGTAACATTAATGAGTCACATGACACCAGGGAGGTAAAATGGCTAATTGGGTTGAATTTGGACATTTTCACTCAGGGGTGTACTGACTTTTGTTGCCAGTGGTTTAGACATTAATGGCTGTGTGTTGAGTTATTTTGAGGGGGCATCAAATGTACACTGTTATACAAGCTGTACACTCACTACTTTTCATTGTGACAAAGTGTAATTTCTTCAGTGTTGCCACATGAAAATATATAATAAAATATTTACAAAAATGTGAGGGGTGTACTCACTTTTGTGAGATACTGTAAATATACAAGGATATCAAATGTTAACAAGTTTCTTAAGCCGTTGAGCATCTTACAGCTGTAGTGCCTTTGCCACAGGTCTGCTAACCTTGTTTGGGGTCCCATTAACGATTAATGGCACCTCAAGAGCGATGTGCATGGATTACCTTTCTGCGAGCTCTCCCCTTGAAGATGAACCCCACAACATATACGGTATTTGTGCATTTGTCTGCATCTTTTTAAACCTCTGCACTAAAGCATTTTAACATTGAAATTTTTCTGTTTCAATCATTTTTATTATTGTTTTAAAAAGAGCAGAAGTAACAAGAGCACTGTGCAGAGCAGCGAACAATCCTCGCAAGCTCTGTATAGACAATAGCACAGAGGTGGGAGAAACAAAACATTGGAAAATCTTGGCAATTAGGTGGACATTCATTAAGGCCATGAGTGAGCATTTGACCACCATCAGAAGAGAACCGGAATAACATATTTTGTGTTAGACCATGGGTATAAAACATCAAAACGATTGTTGACACTAGGAAGACCCATCTTAAATCGTAATCCCTGGAAGTAGGCCCAACACGAAGTAAAGACCACATCCAGCGACCATGGTTCGCAAAGTATTCCCCATTTCCACGGTTCCACAAAGGGACTCCGGACCCCAAATATGAACATCAAGAACTTAAATAAAAAAGAAAAAGAAGAAAAAGCTAAGAGGACATGATGCCAAGGCTGGCCAAAGTTAAGGGAACAAAAAAAGAAAAAAAAGGAGAAGCAGTAGCGAAAAAGAAAATAAATGGATCCGTCCAGGTATCCTGCAACAACTTACCGTATTTATCGGCGTATAACACGCATCCCAAGTTTAGGAGGGAATTTTAAAGAAAAAAACCTTTAGGAGGGAAGTTTAACCAGTTGCCGTCCGCCGCACGCCGATGTACGTCGGTACAATGGCACGGGCAGGCATAAGGACATACATGTACGTCCCTTGCCTCCCGCGGGTCGGGGGCCCGATCGGGCCCCCGCCCGGTGCCTGCGGCGGTCGGTATTCGTACGGGAGCGATCCCGGACGAGGGGACGGCCATTCATTCATGGCCACCCCCTCGCGATCGCTCCCGACGAATAGAAATCCCCGGTGACATCACTTCCTCTCCTGTAATGTAAACACAGGAGAGGAAGTGATGTATTCTCTCCTCCGTGTCGGTATTTTTCGTTCCGACACGGAGGAGAGCGGATCAGTAAGTTGCACCAACACTCACACACACAGTAGAACATGCCAGGCACACTCACACCCCCCCTTTACCCCCCGATCACCCCCCCAATTACCCCTGCCCCCCAGTCACAGTGACACCAATGTCATTTTTTTTTTTTTTTTTTTTTTTTTTGCATTGGTGTCATTTGTGACTGTAATAACTGTTAGGGCAGTTAGAGTTAGCCCCCTTTAGTTCTAATGTACCCCCCTAACCCCCCCAATAAAGGTTTAACCCCGTGATCACCCCCCGTCGCCAGTGTCACTAAGGCTGGGTTCACATTGCAGCGGTTTATGAGAACGAATGTGATTCGCACCGCACTGCAGTGCAAATCACATCCGATCTCTGTGCGATTCGAGTTCAGCCATTCGCCGCACCCGCCGCACCCGCCGCAAATTCGCACGGGACCCTTTTTTTGGCCCGCAGCAGAATCGGATCGCATGGGTGTTCACACCATGCGATCCGAGTTTGCAGATCGCACTGCGATATGCGAACTGATCTGGGGGTGTCAGTAACATTTCACTGACACTCCCAGCAGTTCGCATAGGGCAGTGTGAACTGCCGCCGGGAGGCATGCGATGCGGGAACCCGCCGCGGATTCGCGGCGTTTCCGCATCGCTCCAGTGTGAACCCAGCCTAATAAGCGATCATTTTTCTGATCGCCGTATTAGTGTCACAGGTGACGCTAGTTAGGCAGGTAGGTATTTAGGTTCGCCGCAGCTTTTTATAGCGCCAGGGACCCCCATATACTACCGCATAAAGCCCCCTGATTGCCCCCTAGTTAACCCTTTCACCAGTGATCACCATATAACTGTTACAGGTGACGCTGGTTGGTTAGTTATTTTTTTATAGTTTCAGGGCACCCGCCATTTATTACCTAATAAAGGTTTAACCCCCTGATCACCCGGCGGGTGTCATTTGTGACTAATAACTGTTAGGGCAGTTAGGGTTAGCCCCCTTTAGTTCTAAGGTACCCCCCTAACCCCCCCAATAAAGGTTTAACCCCGTGATCACCCCCCGTCGCCAGTGTCACTAAGGCTGGGTTCACATTGCAGCGGTTTATGAGAACGGATGTGATTCGCACCGCACTGCAGTGCAAATCACATCCGATCTCTGTGCGATTCGAGTTCAGCCATTCGCCGCACCCGCCGCACCCGCCGCAAATTCGCACGGGACCCTTTTTTTGGCCCGCAGCAGAATCGGATCGCATGGGTGTTCACACCATGCGATCCGAGTTTGCAGATCGCACTGCGATATGCGAACTGATCTGGGGGTGTCAGTAACATTTCACTGACACTCCCAGCAGTTCGCATAGGGCAGTGTGAACTGCCGCCGGGAGGCATGCGATGCGGGAACCCGCCACGCATTCGTGGCGTTCCCGCATCGCTCCAGTGTGAACCCAGCCTAATAAGCGATCGTTTTTCTGATCGCCGTATTAGTGTCACAGGTGACGCTAGTTAGGCAGGTAGGTATTTAGGTTCGCTGCAGCTTTTTATAGCGCCAGGGACCCCCATATACTACCGCATAAAGCCCCCTAATTGCCCCCTAGTTAACCCTTTCACCAGTGATCACCATATAACTGTTACAGGTGACGCTGGTTGGTTAGTTATTTTTTTATAGTTTCAGGGCACCCGCCATTTATTACCTAGTCTCACTAGTGTACCCCTAAATTTAGGGGTGTCTACTTTCCAAAATGGGGTCATTTGGGGGGGGTTTGTGCCATCTTGGCATTTTATGGCCTTCAAAACTGTAACGCCCTTAGAAAGCCTGAAGGCGGTGCTTGGTTTTCGGGGCCCCGTACGCGGCTAGGCTCCCAAAAAGTCCCACATATGTGGTATCCCCATACTCAGGAGAAGCAGCAGAATTTATTTTGGGGTGTCATTTCACATATGCCCATGGCATGCGTGAGCAATATATCATTTAGTGACAACTTTGTGAAAAAAAAAAAAAAAAAAAAAAAGTTTGTAATTTTCCCGCAACTTGTGGCAAAATATAAAATATTCCATGGACTCAACATGCCTCTCAGCAAATAGCTTGGGGTGTCTACTTTCTAAAATGGGGTCATTTGTGGGGGTTTTGTGCCATCTTGGCATTTTATGGCCTTCAAAACTGTAATAGGTAGTGAGGAGTGAAATCAAAAAATTACGCCCTTAGAAAGCCTGAAGGCGGTGCTTCGTTTTCGGGGCCCCGTACGCGGCTAGGCTCCCAAAAAGTCCCACATATGTGGTATCCCCGTACTCAGGAGAAGCAGCAGAATTTATTTTGGGGTGTCATTTCACATATGCCCATGGCATGCATGAGCAATATATCATTTAGTGACAACTTTGTTAAAAAAAAAAAAAAAAAAAAAAAAGTTTGTAATTTTCCCGCAACTTGTGGCAAAATATAAAATATTCCATGAACTCAACATGCCTCTCAGCAAATAGCTTGGGGTGTCTACTTTCTAAAATGGGGTCATTTGTGGGGGTTTTGTGCCATCTTGGCATTTTATGGCCTTCAAAACTGTAATAGGTAGTGAGAAGTGAACTCAAAAATTTACGCCCTTAGAAAGCCTGAAGGCGGTGCTTGGTTTTCGGGGCCCCGTACGCGGCTAGGCTCCCAAAAAGTCCCACATATGTGGTATCCCCATACTCAGGAGAAGCAGCAGAATTTATTTTGGGGTGTCATTTCACATACGCCCATAGCATGTGTGAGCAATATATCATTTAGTGACAACTTTGTGTAAAAAAAAAAAAAAATTTTTTTTTTTGTCATTATTCAATCGCTTGAGGCAAAAAAATAAAATATTCAATGGGCTCAACATGCCTCTTATCAATTTCCTTAGGGGGTCTACTTTCCAAAATGGGGTCATTTGGGGGGGTTTTGTACTGCCCTGCCATTTTAGCACCTCAAGAAATGAGATAGGCAGTCGTAAACTAAAAGCTGCGTAAATTCCAGAAAACGTACCTTAGTTTGTAGATGTGACAACTTTTGCGCAAACCAATAAATATACAATTATTGACTTTTTTTTTACCAAAGACATGTGGCTGAATACATTTTGGCCTAAATGTATGACTAAAATTGAGTTTATTGGATTTTTCTAATAACAAAAAGTAGAAAATATCATTTTTTTTCAAAATTTGCGGTCTTTTTACGTTTATATCGCAAAAAATAAAAATCGCAGAGGCAATCAAATACCATCAAAAGAAAGCTCTATTTGTGGGAAGAAAAGGACGCAAATTTTGTTTGGGTACAACATTGCATGACCGCGCAATTACCAGTTAAAGCAGCGCAGTGCCAAAGTGTAAAAAGACCTCTGGTCATTTACCAGCAAAATGGTCCGGTCTGAAAGTGGTTAAGGAAAAAAAACGTACATTTAAATGCCCATCAATGCAGCCTTGTCAGTGTCATTTGCAGCCTTGCCAGTCATTTGCAACCTTGTCAGTCATTTGCAGCCTTCCATTGCAGCCTTGTCAGTCATTTGCAGCCTTCCATTGCAGCCTTGTCAGTATCTTTGCCGGCTTGCTGTTTAAAAATGGTGCCGCCAAGATACAGAGCGGATGTCCTGTGTATCTTAGCGACGCTCGGTAGCTCTCAGCCGTTCCCGGCAGCTTTCCGAGAGCGGCTGAAAGCTGCTGAAAACGCCCAAAAATTGCCAAAAGCCACCGAAAACGGCAGAGAAGCTGACAATAGGCGGGGAATCGGCGTATAACACGCACCAGCAATTTTCCCTGGATTTTAAGTGCGTGTTATATGCTGATAAATACGGTATACGTACTGTAAAATTCAGTCATTCAGAGCCTGTAAGTAAGTCAAGGGGACCATATTTTGTCAAAAATGTATTGTTTATCTCGTAAGACACGCACTATTCTTTCACTCAACATGATCCATGGGAGTTTTCATTTTACTATTGCAATGTCTATGATGCGGCTTTTGGCGTGATTTTGGCTGCTAGAAATAGAAAGTAGATCAAGGTCTGAGTATGTTGTGGAGCATTTTCAACAGGCGTATTTAGTAGGGCAATACATGCATCTTTAGTGATGTTGACCATTGTGACTTAAAAAATAAATGAATGAACCCTCATTCAAAAACAACGGACCTTGGGACATGACCACCACGCATGCACAAGATATTTTAAAATAAAAAAAGCTTTAGCTATAATATTAACAGTTAAATACTCTATATGTCGTTGTTGATGACTCAGAGCATTAACCAAAGCAAAAATTCTAACACCATAGGCAAAGAGAAGCAAACATTTCTGCAAATCCCAGAAAAATAAAAAAACGGTAAGAAAAGAGGGGATAAAAAAAAGAAAGATAGATCCTCTCCTTGGTCAGTGTCCCTAACCCCACACCCCATTCTGTGACTCAGAACTACAGTTGACATTTTTTTCATGAAGCATTATACAGGACACAATTTTTTTGTGGAACTGACATTAACCATAAATGATTTCCTGGATTTCAAAATAGATATTTTGCCATATATTTTTCAGACCTAACAATAGTCAGGGTTCTAGAAATATAGATGTTTCAGCAACAGGGTAATTTCTATCTGCCCACCCACGAAACATAATAAGTGGATAATAATTTTATCTCTTGTATTAATTTTGTGAAAAGAGGGATGTTATTTAATGTATAAAGCATGGGAATGTTGGAGTAAAGCATAATTCCTAAATATGGCAAGGCTCTAAAAGGTAAATATTCTGTAAGATTTATGACTGTCGAATTAGAGAGTGACATTATAGCATCCCACTTGGTTGCTTTAACTTTAAGACTAGGTTCGCTGCTGAAAACCGGCCGTCGCATCCTTAACAATGGATGATAGCTGTCAGCGGTGTAAAAAAAACCCCAAAAAATGCAACAAATTGTGAAAAGAACAGCATGCCCCCCCCCCCCAATTCTATACTAGCCCCTTTTATGTCTAGTACGGATTTTAAGGGGAACCCCACACCAAAATGTAAAAAAATTGAAAAAATGGTGTATGGTCCCCCCGCCCCCCCAAAAATACCAGCCCATTATATGAGCATGGAGCCTGGCGGGCCAGGAAAGGGGGGGATGAGCCCACCTCATGTGACATCCACCCAGTATGACACACCCCCTCTTTCCTGGACTGCAAGGCTGCATGCTCATGTAAAGGTCTGGTATTCATTTGGGGGGGGGCATTTTAAAGATGAACTGCTCCAATTTGCTCATATTTGGTCTTTGAAAGAATTTTGTTATATCTTAACTTTGTCAGAGATTCAGAGCTGCCCTATGATATAACACATAGTAGTGTGCAGAAGACAAACACAGTAGAGTGTGCATTCCAGCGCTGGCATTGAAAGAGTGAGACTGTACTGTGAGCGAAATGATCTCCTTCATCGAAACAAGAGAAGTCCCTTCCTGGAGAGAAAGTGGCAGGGGAGTGTGTGATCAGGTAAGTTTTTAATGGGAGAGTTAACATTTTTATTGCCATGACCACTAACACAGGGAGGGATGGAGGAGGATAAAACTCTTTCACTGCCAGGACCATGACCACCAATAGGGGGGTGTAACGGAAGGTTAATAGTTTCACTGCTATACCAATGGGGAAGGGGGGGGGGTGAATAACACTTACTGCCATGACCACAATGCAGAGGATAGAGGGTTGACTTTCACTGCCATGACTCCCAAAGTAGGAATGGAGGATGGGGAGGGTGTTAACTTTCTCTACCCGGACCACCAATGCAGGGTGATGGTTAAATATTACTGAACTAATAATGTCGGGGGGAATGGTTTATAGTACCAACACCAGGGCAGAGGGCGATATTTTTGCAGTCATAGACATTAATGCTGAGGACAATTATTGTGTCCACTGACACCAATGTTGAGTGTTATTACTGCAGCCACCAACTCCAAAGCTGAGGTTACTATTGTGTCCACTGACACCAATGTTGGGGTTTATTATGGCGTTCACTGATATGAATATAGTGCAGTTAGGCTATCGGGACCTGGGGCCTGTCAAAATGTTTGATAGTAAATCCCCTCCCCTCTCTCCCCCTCATTGTGCACTTCCCCCAACCCCCACACACACACACACACAAGGTCGCCACTTATGACTTGATTTTTACTCTGATTTTATCCTCAACCTCTTGAGCTTTGAATTATCGAGTCTTTTGATGGGTTCTGAAATGTATATTTGTACCAACTTTAATTCCAGGACACTTGCCGGGACAGGACTGACCCCAGGGCAGAGTCGCAGAGGATTGGTTTAAAATTGATCTCTGGTTCCCCCTTCCTGTGCTTTTTTTTCCTAGGGAGAGAAAATCTCTATTTTCCCCTTCTCTTTCCTCTCAAAGTTTCTTCCACTCTTTCACTTCCTTTTCTTTTTTTCTCCTCTCTACATCCACGTCTATACATTTTCCTTGTACAGCTACAAATAATCTATATAAAAGTACCAAGCAGATCTAGAACTGTCCCAGTGTGCAAACATTTTCTTAAATGATATTTTAGCACACTGAAGCTCTCTCTCAGATAGACAATTTATTTATTTTCAGGCAATGTACTGTATAGCATATGAAAAGACAAATATGTACACTCATCTGTTATTTTATTGACACATTATAGTGCCTGGTACATGCCTACCTGCTATTATTTCAAGATACCTCTGTGTACATCCAAAATATTGCTGCGGTTTATTTCTTCTAAAAAAAACTCTTTTGTTTTTAAATAAAATAAAATTAAGTTAAAAAAAAATTCTGGGGTATGAACATGGGAGTAGTGGGAAGTAGTCCTGCTTGGTTGGATTTTTTTCCTTACAGACATCAACTAAATAATGATGAAAGAGCATTCTTGACAATTTTCTGCCTAGCTCAGGGGGAATTATATCTAATGCCACGTTGGAGTCACCAGTAATCAGAACTATCCCTTCTATGAGTTAAAATAGGAAGTGGAACATTTTAGGAAAACAAAAATCAACTGTCCTGAGTAGGGAGTATAATAGCACATAAATGCAACTATAGTGTCCTCCAAGGTTTCCCTCACAAAGATGTAGCTACCTTTTGGATCGCAGACAATTTGTTTGGTGCAAAATAATGTTGTTTAAAAAAAAAAAAATAGCCAATCCACTTGTCTTGCCAAATGCCTTTGGTAAATTAAACTGTGGATAATATAGGCAGAAAAAAAAGAGTATGTCCATATTCACAGAATGTTATTGATGAAGGGCTTTGCATCTCTTAACTGGTGAGAGCTTGAATGTTGTGAGTTAGAACTTTAAGAGATTTTGTCATGTTTAGTGTAGCCATGATTGGGCATTAAAATGCAAGGGCAACCATCCGGGCATCTGGAAGCAAGTGTACAAATAGGCAGATGGGGGACAAGGATGCAGAGGAAGAGCAGAGTACTAGGAAAATAAAAGAGAAAAAAGCATCTCAATCATTGAGTCTTGTGTAGAATCAACATTAGTCAGAAGCAGGTAAAAATGTAGTGTCTATTCACACCAACCACTGGTGTGTGGTGCGATGAGGCTAGATAACTTCAATGCCAAATATGGTTAATCACAACGTATATTTAAAAAATATATATATATATATATATAGTTTTCCATGCCTTAGCAATGGTCTGTTATGCAGTGGTTAGGAGCTGTTAAAGAAGGCAAAATTGATTCTGTGTGATCCCATCGGGTTTTAGATTTGATAGGGCTGTAGCAGGATTGAGCTGTACAAGTGTATCAAAGATTTGGGAGGCCAAGTCAAAAACTGCCTTCCCGAATTTTTGGCCATTTCCACCAAATATGAAATTGAGTTCCAGACTCTGAACAGCCGTGAAAAACAAGCTCCAGGGTAATCAGAATCATATTTCGATATTCTAGCGGTGATCACCTATCAACAGGTTAGCACCTTAAAGTTAGTTTTCACAACAACAACATTAGAAGAAGACAACTTAGTGGTGGACCATATGCTAGACAATACAATAGCATTAAATGAGCAATTAAGATCTAGTTCCCACGATGACGTAGGGACGCTCTAGTTGGAGGGAGGGGTTACGAGGACGCTCAGAAGGAGAAGGCGCGCGGAAGAGAAATTGAAAGCGGAGACATGCCGGAGGGTGAGTGGCTCAGGCAGATTATACATAGCGCCGCATGACGCGTGGGAATGACATAAAAAGTGCGGACATGCCCCCAGTTGCCTATATGTAAATTACTAATGCGGACGCCCAAACAAGGGGACCTGAGGACAACATTAGGAATCTTGAAGGAATATCGCCTGGAAAGACATGCAGAGTAGCTCTCTTTATTCCCCATCTGTCAATATATGACCAATATATAACCCTTTTTTTGTTTTTTTTTGTTTGGACTATTGGTTAAACACAGTAGCAGCTGGCAGGAAACTGCATGAATGACACCATATATTTAGAAAATCACCCAGTCGCTTCCTAGCAGTTCGCTAGGAGTCTACCATATCGGACATGACCTCAGACGCTGTATATGTCTCTACAGGAAGTATACTGAACTGTCGGCTTGTTAAAATAACGGTAATAGGTCGGAAGACAGGATAGAAAAAACAATAGGGGAATCCTATTATATTTCCTAGTACGGGACTCACATATGAGTATTAATCGGACAACGACTGAGGAATAATGTCCTGGAATAGACAGTCTAATTGCTGCACTATATTGCCTCTTTCTTGACTTTTCCTATTCGTCTGTTTATAAAATATTTCTCACTGATTGGTCATTAATAAGGAGGAGTTATAGGTAGAGAATAATAAAAACGATATACTTACTGAAAAAACCCCTTAGTCGCGTACAAGCTGACCACTTTGGCAGATGCACATAAGAGGATATTTGGCTGGTCAGCTGTCTGGAATGCGTGGAACAACGGCCTAACCAGATAAGTAAGGGTGATGTCTGAAATTTTTTCTCTGTTAGACAACTATACGCTCCTAATTTAACAACTGAACGGAAAATTTTGGAACGTGCTGCAACGAGGCTCACCATAGAAGCCTCATAAAACAAGCCGTGAGGAGATAAAACAGCTACCCCCCCCCCCCCCCCCCCCGGGAATATCAATAGGGATATTTAGGAAAGTGAAGAAGGAGTCTTCTTCTTTTTCAAAACCTCCTGCTGGGAAGAGAAGACACGAGGAGACCAGCAAACTGGGGAGACGACCACGTGAGACAAAAAAAAAAAGCAACATGAGCAGAGCCTCAAAACAAACCGTCAAGGGAGGAGGCCCCAAGACCCCAAAAAATATAACTACCGAAAGTACTATAAAACAATACATGACCCAAGGAGCCAGCCCGAGAGGTGGTGGGAAGGAAAAGCTACCCCCTAATCATGAGAAAAGCAGGGGGTCGGAAAAAAAAAAACAGGGGAAACCTCAGATCAATCTAGAGATGAACTGACAACTGAGAGTGAACTGGAACTAAGTAAAAGTGAAGAGCAAAAGACAGATGAACAGGGAATAACAAAAGGGACAATGAGGGAGTTGCTCCTAAAATTGGAGAATTCTATAAAATCTGATATCAACACCCTGAGAAGTGAGTTAGGATATTTACTAACGAAAGTCGAGGCAGCGGAAGAAAGAATCAATACACAAGTGCAGAAGCTAAATAAAGTACAGGCACAAGTCAAGATAGTATATCAGAATCAGAGGAGAATACTCTATCGACTCGAAGATCAAGAAAATAGAAATAGAAGACAAAATCTGAGAATACGATCTGTTCCAGAGAACAAAAAAGAGGAGTTAAAGGACACTATGAAAGACATATTCTGTCCTATATTAGACATAGAAGAGGAGGCGTTTCCCGAGATTGAGAGGGTGCACCAGGTCGGGAAGATAAAATCTGAAGGCAAAGGAATGGGAAGACAACGGGATATTATCGTAAGATTCAAACATTACGAAGACAAAGCGGAGATTTGGAGAAAATTAAGGGGAAAACCCCCATTCAAATACGCAGAAACAGAGATACAAATTTTCCCCGACCTAGCACCTGAGACTTTGGCTAGAAAACGCCTCTTAAAACCTCTGCTGGAACAGATGAGAGCACAGAATATTAGATATAGATGGGGATTCCCGGATTGCCTGTTAGCATTTAAAGATGGAAGAACAGCTAAATTACGTTTCCCTGAAGAGTTGGGAGAATTCTGTGAGAAACTGGAGATTCAAACTCCAATTTTACCCGTTTGGACAGATGGGTTTGAGGAAATGTCCTAGGAACTATGTTGTCAATATAAAATAGGGAGAGACAAAAATCTCTAGGGGGACGGAGGGGAGGGATGGAGGAGGGATGGGATGGCATGATAAGTTGGCCGGCTGGGGGGCAGCCCCATTCCCCCCCCCCCTCTTTGTGGATAAACATCAGAGGAGGGGGGGGGGAGATAAAAGGCGGAACCCCACCTTGGAGCATTAAGATTTAGAAATGGCCAAAGTTTCGAGGCCAATTGATAAGTAGAGGGCCATATGTAGGCCGAAACAGCGGGGGAGAGAGGATATGGGAGCGGGGGGAAGGAGGGGGGTGGGTTGGAGGGGGAGGGAAGGATATGTCAGTAGTGAACCCCTGAAGCTGGAAAAAAAAAAAAAGAAAGAGAGAAAACAAGGCTACTATGGAGAACAGGGATAAAAAAAAAAAATGGAATTAAATTTCTTGTCCTATAACGTCAGGGGGGCTCAATACATTAAGAAAGAGGCATAAAATTTTGGGGGAATTAAAACAGTTTGGGGCAGATGTGATCTTTCTCCAAGAGACGCATATATCACACACATCAAGGATTAGGCTCTACTCTAAAGACCATCCGATATGGTATTATGGGGATACGATTTCAAAGAGGGCAAGAGGAGTCACGATAGGATTTGGGAAAGATATTCGCTTTATTGTGGAAGGAAGAGAAACAGATCCAGAAGGAAGATATTTATTTTTGAAAGGAAAATTAGGAAATATTAGATATACACTGGTTAATATCTACTCCCCGAATAATAACCCTATAAAATGTTTTAAGGGAATACTGGCTAAAATAGAAGAATTTAAAAGTGGTTATGTAATTATAATGGGAGATCTGAACCTGTGTTTAGACCCCGGATTAGATAGTACGTCCCGTGTACTGGGAAGGAATAGCGCCCAATTAAAAAAGCGAATTCAAAACTTAAGGAAAAATCAATTGGTGGACGTTTGGAGGGCGCAACACCCCAAAATATTGGACTATACATTTTTCTCCCTGGTACACGGGACGTACTCTAGGATTGATTATATTTTCGTGGAGCACAGAGCCCTAGAGACGGTATTAGAAACAAACATAAAAATAACACCACAGTCAGATCATGCCCCTATAAAAATGAAAATACAGATTCCCGGACAAGGTAAACATGTCTGTAGGTGGCGGTTAAATGACACACTGATCTATGATAAGGAGGGGGGGGAAGTAGTGAGTAAAGAATTAGAAAGGTATTTTCTGACTAATGAGACCGTGGGAATCTCCGGGCAGGTTCTATGGGACCCCCACAAGGCGTATATCCGAGGGATCCTGATCGCACGGGGCTCGCAGAAAAAAAAAAGAACAGGAAGAAAGGAGCAATAAACTAAGAGAAGAAATTTGTAGAATAGAACAACAACACAAACTGGGGATCGTAGATAAAAAGTTATATCAGAAATTATTATCCAAGAGAGAAGAACTGCGGGGGATAATGGAACAAGAAACTAAAAAATATTATAACCAACTTAATAAAGTAAGATATCAAGAAGAAAATAAACCCACTAAATATCTAGCCAGGATGCTTCAAAAGAAAAAAGCTATGAACTACATAGAGAAAATACAAATAGAATCTGGGGACATGGTCTATTCCTCAAAAGAAATAGCCGAATCATTTAAAACATATTATGGGAAACTATATGCGGTAAAAAATAAGTTGATAAGTCTGGAAGAGAAATCAAAAGAAATAGACAAGTATCTAAATAAGGCGAGACTTCCCAGGATTAGTGAAATTGATAAAGAATATTTAGAAAACCCCATAACGGAAGTAGAAATAAATGAGGCGTTGGCGGAATCAGCTCTGGGGAAAAGCCCCGGACCTGACGGGCTGACAATTAGCTACTACAAAAGGTTTAAGAATATTCTGATACCGAAACTCTGTAAGTATATGAACGGGATTGGGACAGGGTACGCCATGAGTAAAGAGGCGTTGTCTGCCTCAATTACGGTCATACGAAAGGAAGGAAAAGATGAGACCAAATGTGCCAGTTATAGACCAATATCACTTCTGAATGTGGACACTAAATTATTTGCTAAAGTTCTAGCAAATAGAATAAAGAGAGTAATGAATATACTGGTACACCCGGATCAAGCAGGGTTTGTCCCCGGAAGGGAAGGAAAGGATAATGGGGTGAGAACCTTATTGATTCTATCTCGAAGGAAGAGGACGGAACCCCCGGCTTTATTGTTATCAACGGATGCCCAAAAGGCCTTTGATAGGGTCGATTGGGGTTTCATGTTTCAAACATTGGACAAAATGGGCATTGGCCCAAGGATGGTCAAATGGATTGAAACGATGTATCATCATCCAACAGCGACTGTAAATATCAATGGGATGCCTTCCTCTTCCTTCGAGATGGAAAATGGGACTAGACAGGGATGCCCTCTGTCTCCCCTTCTTTTTGTGCTCTCGCTGGAACCCCTACTCGCGACGATTAGAAATAATCCGGAAATAATAGGAATTAGGGTGGGGCAGGAGCAACATAAACTGGCAGCATATGCGGACGATGTACTGTTTGATATAAGTAACCCTAAAGACTCACTGCCTAGGATAATTAAGGCCTTAGACGAATATGGGAAATTATCAAATTTTAAAATTAATCAGATAAAATCTGAAATCCTTAATATAAATGTAAGTACGCAAGAAGTATTACTAATCCAAGAACAATGTAAATTTAAGTGGTCTAAAGACCTGAAATATCTAGGAATAAAACTGGCAAGCACTTTAGATAGGATATACCGCTTAAATTTTATCCCTCTATTAAATGAAATAAAAACTGAACTGAGAAGAGCAAGTAACAGACCGATCTCTTGGATAGGTCGAATAAATGTGTTTAAGATGTTTATTCTACTAAAAATTTTATATAAATTCCAGATGTTACCGATTGAAATACCCCCCAGTTATTTTATAAAACTAAAATCATTAATGAGTAAATATATATGGAATAACAAAAAACCTAGGATCTCACAAGAAGTATTAAAACAGGAAAAAGGAAGGGGAGGACTGGCGGTTCCTGATTTACAATACTATTATCAGGCGGTAGTATTGTCAAGAATTGTCGAATGGGTGAAGGGAAAAAAAAAAAAGAAGAAAAAAAGATGGGTCAACTTAGAATATATATATATATATATATATAGTAAAGCACAACTTAGTAAGATAATATGGAACCCCCCAAAAAATAGGGTATTAGACATAGACACAAATGAATTGACACAGATTGCACTAAAGATATGGGATAAGGTATACAAAAAATTAAACGGACACTATAATTCACCGTTGATAACTTTGAAAGATAATGAATATTTTCCCCCGGGCAGAAGGGAGATAGGAGGGAATTGGATAAGACACGAAGGTTCACAAATAAAAGATATAATTAAAAAAGGGAAACTTCTTTCACATGAAGAATTAGTACACATGGGATTTATGAGAAGTGATAGGTGGCGCTATCTCCAGCTGACTTGTTTCATAGGAAAACTACCTCAGCCAATTAGATCGGAAGATGAATTGACAGGACTGGAACAATTATGTATAGCCGACAGAGTCAAAGGTACAATTTCAAAGTTGTATGGGTTACTGATGTCGGCTAGCTGGAGAGAGGCGCCGCCATATATAAATAAGTGGGAAAGGGAACTGGGGTCACAAAAGGATAGAGAAACAATAAAAAAAATATTGAAAATGACACCCTGTTCGGCAATAGACAACAGAACAGCTGAGATGAATTACAAACTTATCTCCCGATGGTATAACACCCCGGATAAGACATCCAAATATCAACAAGGTGGGTCCGCCGAGTGTTGGCGTGGCTGTGGAAAAACAGGAACTATGACACATATTTGGTGGGAGTGCGCCAAAATTAAGACATATTGGGAAAATATCCTTCAAATGATAAAGGAAATAACTCAAATAACATTGAAATCTGATCCCTGGATAATACTTTTTCATGGTACAGAGGGCGGGGTCAAACAATACCAGGACACAACTATCCCGCATCTTTTAAACGCAGCGAAAAAACTGATTACCAAAAAATGGCAAGAGGCAGACTGCCCAACAACATGGGAGCTTGAGTTTGACAGAAGAAGAGGAAAGAGATGTACTAGAAAAAAAATGGAGAGGTTGGAAACAATTTAAGCAGGACTGGAGTTATTCCGCACAATTAAGACCATAAAGATCAGGGTAAGAGGGTATTATTAAGTGCAGGGACACTACTGACATGGGGACAGGGGAGGAGGAGGGAGGGTGGGGTTAAAATTTAGTGAAATAAGGGGAATAGGATGGAAGAATAGTTTTAAGAATATGAAATAAAAGTTATATAAATATTTTTTGTAAAGGTAAAAGTAATAAATAAGAAAACAGCCACAATGATGTGAAGATTGATATTAAGAGACAGTGATGAACGTTAAGTTGATTTATAGTCTCTGGTGAGGATTTAAATGTGGCTTTAAAAAAAAAAAAAGAAGAAAAAAAAAAAAAAAAGATCTAGTTCCCATTTTGAGACATATGAGGGGGCACCAGTGTTAGTACTAGCTAAAATTTGCTTACAAAGAAATGAAACCAGTACTCTAGCATGAGGGTCAGAACTACATATGCGTTCAAAAACACGACATCTGGGATAGTTGGGAAATAAGAAATGGCTGCACCTCACGTGAAACCTGCCAATAACATTTTACAAGGAAACTGACAGTTCTGTACAGACGAGAGAGCCAAACTAGAAACCTGCTGTATGGAATCCTTTAAGGCATCAACAGAATAACACAGCGATCGAGAAAGGAAGATCATCCTCCTGGTTAGGCCTAACAGGACCTTTGACGTGATCCTTTACGGACTGGCAGATACCAATTGCTGCAACAGCTGGCTGAATAGCTGAACTGGCCAAAGAAAAGGAAGCCTTTAACCACTTGCTTACTGGGCACTTAAACCCCCCTCAGTCCCAGACCAATTTTCAGCTTTCAGCGCTGATGCACTTTGAATGACAATTGCGCGGTCATACAACACTGTACCCAAATGAAATTTTTATCATTTTTTTCCCACAAATAGAGCTTTCTTTTGGTGGTATTTAGTTACAGCTCGGAGTTTTATTTTTTGCTAAACAAACAAAAAAAGATGCAAAAAAAAAAAAAAAAATCATGTTTTAATAGTTTGTTATAAAATTTTGCAAACGGGTCATTTTTCTCCTTCATTGAAGTGCGCTGATTAGGCGGCACTGATAGGCTGCATTGGTGGGCACTGATGGGCTGCATTGGTGGGCACTGATAGGCTGCACTGGTGGGCACTGATAGGCATAGTTAAGGCGGCACTAATAGGCACAGATAAGGCGGCACCGATGGGCACAGATAAGGCGGCACTGATGGGCAAAGATGGGCACAGATAAGATGGCACGGATGGGTGGCACGGATGGGCACTGATAGGTACCACAGATAGATGGGACTGATGGGCACTGATAGGTGGCACTGATAGGTGGCTCTGATAGGTGGCACTGCTGGGCACTGATGGGCGGCACTGCTGGGCACTGATGGGCGGCACTGGGGTGCAGCACCTTTGAGGCAGATTTTGGGTGGCACTGTGGGTGGCACTGCTGGGTGGCACTGCGGGCACTGCTGGGTGGCACTGTGGGCACTGCTGGGTGGCACTGTGGGCACTATGGGCACTGCTGGGTGGCACTGACAGGGGGGCACTTACTTTATTTCAGGATGGCACTGCGGGTGGCAGGTGGGCACTGGCAGGGGGCAGGTGTCCGTTTAAATTGCTGGCCGTGATCGGGACTGATGTCCCGAACACGGCCGCCGGCGATCGGCTTTTTTTTTTCTCCTCGCGCTGTCAGCGCGAGGAGGAATACTAGCCGATTACCGGCTCCGTTTTATCACATGATCAGCTGTCATTGGCTGACAGCTGATCACGTGATAAGGGGTCGGGATCGACCCCTTACACGGATCGGTGATCAGGCGAGTCTCACGGACTCGCCGATCACAGAGCGCGCCGCGCGCGCCCCTCAGGGGGCGCGCAGGCCGCTCGTAACCGGGACTACGTCAATAGACGTAGTCCCGAAAATGTGGGTCCGCGCTATTGCCGTCATTTTGCAATAGCGCGGTACCCAAGTGGTTAATAATGACTCCAATTTCTTATCAACAGGGTCTTTCAAACCCTGTGTGTTAAATACCGGACAAGTTAAGGTCTTGTTTAAGGAAGAGACTGCTGCTCTTCCCCAACCTCCACCCATTCCTGCTCAAGACTAGGAGACTCCGGGGAGGAGGATCTGTCACGCTTCCTGCCACCCTGCAGGATGGAGGCATTCATGCCAGCAATCCTGTGATTTAAACTGACTAGGGCCAATGACAGTTCATCCTTGGTGATAAAGAATGAAACAGTAGTGTTGACTATAGGCATGATAACAGATAGGCGCAGCAGCTCAGATTGCCTGGAAGCCTCTGGTCTTTCAGGGGATACAACAGTAGAGATGCAACTAGGAGAGGGGTGTGGCCGGATGGAGGTGGGAGTGAGTGAGTGAGCGAGCTTGAGTGATGCCCGGGCTCCCTGCCTACACCTTGAGATACGAGGAATGTAAGCTTCCGCTTCCCGATAAGGCTGCGCTCTGAGACCGGAGTTTCCCTGAACATCCTCGCTTACCCCTCGCTCGCCGGAGACCGTCGGAAAGTGCCGAGAGCCGCCGAAGACATCCCACACAGAGACCTTGTGGAGACTCGTGCTCCCACGTGACTCCGAGAGCCGAGCCCTTCCTACTCAGCGCTGCGGGGAGGCGTACGGAAGAAGCTCCGGGACCAGCCTGCATCGAGACAGCATCACCGATGAGACCCGGCTGAGCGTACCATCAGGGCTCATCCAGCGGAAACCCTTCCCCCAGAGGTTCAAGGTACTGGTTTTGGTATATAGCCCAGCAAGGCTGGCTGTTGGCCAGCAAGTGAACTGGACGGGACTTGCAAACTTGCTAATATTTACTAGCATAGCTGTATATGGGCGACTCCCGTACTGATGGATGGTCTGCGCTTACCTTCTGCTTTCTGCCCTCTTCCCTTTTTTTTTGAATAGCCAGCTGGCAAGTGCTTATAAGATAACTGATGTAGGCTTTTGGTAACGTGAGACTTTTGACGCAGATTCTCTTTTGCCTAGGCGCTTACTAGCTGAAAGTGCCTCCCCCCCGCTGAAAACCAGCCTCTATTTAGCCTTTATCTAGGCTATAATAATATTGGTCTTTATTGGCTTACTGCCCTTTCCCACTTCTCCTTCTTTTTGAATTTTATTATGCTCAGTAAAAGAGCTGTGGAGGACATGCCGCAGGGGGAGGGGAACCAAAAAACACGCGCAGCCAAGGAAAAATTAAGCCAGGCTTCGGCGGCTTCAAAACTTGAGCGTTTTGCACATGCGACTTCTCCAGGCAGGAAGACACAGCACCATTCATCTGGCCAGCTAAAAACCCAGGGGACGCTGGGAGACAGGAGAAGTGTGGGTTACCTGGCAGCCGACTCCGGTATTATACCTCCCGGGGGGGGGGGGGTGGGCGAGCCACCCCAAGATGAAAATAAGACGTCCCAAAAATCGGTAGGGGGTGGCGAACCTACCCTACGAGAGATTCTGCTGGCGATTAATGAGTGTAAAACCTCTATCTCTGGCTTTGATAGCCAACTAAGGAACATTCAAAATGAATTGCATACCATGAGCCAACTACTAAGTAATACCATTGACAGAACAAAGGCATTAGAAGAAAGATTAAGCATGGTGGTGGACGACCTATCCCCCTTACAGGGAAAAATTGCCACGCTTCAGAAACAAGTTGTCGCACAAGCTTCTAAAATCGACGACATGGACAATAAGAGTCGCATGAACAATGTGCGATTAGTTGGCCTTCCGGAGGGAAGTGAGGGCCCTAACCCTGTAGTTTTTTTGGAAACCTGGTTCAAGGAATTACTGGGGGATGTCTCCTTCTCCTCGCTGTCTTGCATCGAAAAAGCCTACAGAGTCCCTGCACGGTCACACCTGGCAGAAGGACGCTGCAGGCCGATGATATTGAAATTTATTAACTATAATGATCGCATAACTTTGATGCGGAGAGTAAGGGGATTGGGAGACATCTTCCATAGAGGGATTAGAGTGTCATTTTATCCAGACTTTTCGGCTGATTTGCAGAAACGGAGAGCGGAGTTTGTACCTGTTAAACGTATTCTGCAAAAGCATAAGATAGCTTACGCTCTATTGTACCCGGCCCGACTTCGCGTAACTGCTCTGGGTTCAACATTTTTTTTCAGCTCTCCTTTGGAGGCCGCGAACTGGCTTGAGGAACATAGGGAGTCTATTTAGTGGCTGTTAGTGTTGTAGTGTACTATCTCCAGCACTAATTTTTGGGAAGGGGATGGGGGTGGGGGCGTCCCTCCTTTTTTTTTTTTTTTTGGGGGGGGGGGGGGGGGGGAGGGGGTAGGGAGGGGGTTGAGTAAGTGGAGATAACATATTAACCACTTAGGGAGGGGGGATAATGTATTACGGATTATTGTGTATTACACAGTGAATTATATTCTGTATAAAGCTTACATAAGGTATTATCACAGATATGGGGGGGCGGGGGGGGGGGTGAGGGAGCAGTACTAAGGGAGGGGAATGGTATGGGGCAAGGATTAAAGGGAAAGCTGGGGGGAAGGAAGATAGGGAAAAGTGTATAGATATCATTAGTATTATCTCACTTATGAATTTACGTCAATGACTATATGGTGCACTGTGTATGAAGTTTTTACAAGGGGTGGGGCATAGATACAGTGGTACTGCGAGGGGGGGGGTGGGGGAGACGAGGATAAACACTGCATACAAATATTATTAGGAACACTTTGTTTATAAAATTGTTAATGAATGGACGGGAAGGCGAAATGTCACTGTTTGTCACTTGTGAGAGGGGTAAAAGGGAAGAAGGTATGGGTAAACATTAATGTAAGGGAAATTAAATAACGATTTAAATAATATATTAGTTAACCTTAGTCGATGCAAAGAGGTTTTATAGCCGAGTTGGGAGGGGGAGTTTTTTTTTTTTTGTATTTTTTTTTTTGGGGGGTGGGGGGATATTTAGAACTTAACACTAGAATTATTGAGCTTTTTGAAGTTATAGTGTCACTTTTTTTTTTTGTTTTTTTTTTTTGGAGGGACTACGTGTTAAATAAATATGGTAGGATTACGGGGGGGGTGGGGAGCAAGGGCATGTTTGAATGGGGTATGGTTATACCGGCTGCAATTGAGACCCCTAGGGGTTGCTCTAATGGGCAGGGTTGGGGGGGAGGAGGGAGGGGGGTGAGTCTTCGAACACATGCTGTTGGCACCGGGATCGTGACGGGGATTAGGCTGGGATGGGGGGGCGCTCGGGGGAGGAAGCGGCTCCCTCCCTTGTTGCCCTCACCCCCCATCCTAGAGTATATTAGCCGCCAGAGGTGATGGGTAGGTGGAATATAATTTCATGGAATGTGAGGGGCCTGGGAGACCCTAGGAAGAGGGGGTCCGTGATGTTGGAGATGGAGAAAAGGGGGCCTGGCCTCCTTTTTCTACAAGAGACCCACTTAACTCCGGCCACGGCCCCCCATCTTCATAGTCGGAGCTTCCAGGCACACTATCACTCCTTCTACTCATCGTACTCCCGTGGTGTGAGCGTACTGGTTTGGAGGGGTACAGATTTTCTATGCAAAGAGTCTCAGATTGATGGGGAGGGGAGATTTATTTTTTTGCATTGTCTGATCGGTGGGCAGGAATATGTCTTGGCCAATATCTATATACCCCCCCCCTTCAAATTGGAGGTTATACATAAATTTTTAAGGTTCAGCCTGGGTAAACCAGGGGCTCCATGGTTAATAGCTGGAGACTTCAATGAAACTATGGATAAGAGCCTGGACAGATTTCCCTGCCCAGTGGGGAATAGAATTGGCCGACTATATGAATTCTTGCTGGAGGTGGGACTGAAGGATATTTGGCGTATGCGGCACCCTCAGGACAGGCAGTACTCTTGTTTCTCTAGCACACATCACTCGTTATCGAGAATAGATATGGGCCTGGGGAATAAGGAGGCGTCAGAGTTGGTGGTAGATATGGTATACGAGGCACGGGGGATTTCAGATCATTCCCCCTTAGTGATAACCTTGAGTACGGGAGAGAGCCCCCCACGGGGAGAGTGGAGAATAAACCCTGCTTGGCTAGAACTAATTGACAATTCTAATCCTCTAGGAGCACAGATAGGGGAATTCCTTCAAATTAATAGAGGGACAGCGCCACCCGGAATTGTTTGGGATTCCTTAAAAGCCTTCGTTAGAGGTTTACTAATACAGAAAATTGCAATAACTAAAAAAGATACTCGAGAGCAAGAGAAAGAAATTAGGAATGATGTTATTCAAGCTGAAAGAGCGTTTGTGGAGGACCCATCGCCAGTCAAACAACAGGCTTGGGTGAACTGCCAACAGATATATAAAATGGCCCTCTTAAAGAAAGCAGAAAATCAGCGTATCTTTCAACGCCAATATTATTTTGGTGAAGGAGAAAGGGTGGGTCGAGTTCTTTCCCTACTGGCCCAATCGAACGGTCCTTCTACCGTAGTACAAGTAATTAAAACACAAAATGGAGACCTTGTCTCCAGACCCTCTGAGATCATGAAGGTACTTAAGGATTATTATAGTAAATTATATAAATCGACTATACAGGATCATAGACGTTTGGCCGCCAACTTTTTACACCAAGCAGATATCCCTACACTCTCAGACCAGGATAGACTGAATCTGGATCTGCCATTAACGATGGAAGAATTAAAAAGCGCAATGTCTAGTATGCCCAATTATAAATCTCCTGGCCCTGATGGGCTCCCAGTGGAAGTTTACAAGCGTTATAGTGAACAGTTGATGCCGGCACTACTGGAAACATTAAACGATGCATTAGAAAGGGGAGAACTCCCCTCCTCAATGTTAGAGGCTAATATCACCTTAATCCTAAAGGAGGGGAAGGACCAACAGGAGATTTCATCGTATCGACCGATATCCCTGTTATGCTCAGACGTAAAAATCTTGGCTAAGGCCTTAGCAACTCGTTTAAACAACTACATCCATAAATTAATACACCCAGATCAATCCGGGTTTATCCCGGCTAGAACAATTAGCACCAATATTAGGAGGGTTTTTTTAAATCTGCAAATACCTAGAGATAACGAAGGTCCGGGTGCTATACTGGCTTTGGATGCTACTAAGGCCTTTGATAGCCTGGAATGGGGTTACCTCTGGGGGGTTTTGGAACGCTTTGGCTTCGGGCCCGTATTTATTCAATGGGTAAAGTTACTATATGGGGGACCAAGGGCAAAGATTAAAATGGGGACCTTACTCTCCGACACATTTTATCTAGAAAGAGGAACGAGACAGGGGTGTCCGTTGTCCCCCCTCCTGTTCGTATTGGCTATGGAGCCCCTGGCTGTGCGGGCGAGATCGCGCCCGGACATCCAGGGATTCCGGCGCGGACCGGAGGAAGAAAAGATGGCCTTATTTGCAGATGATGTCCTGTTTTTTATTGGGGACACGGGTTCTACCCTGAATAATGTGGTGCAGTTGATGGAGGAATTTGGACAGCAATCAGGCCTGGTTATCAACTGGAGCAAATCAGCCCTTATGCCACTGTTGGGGTCTGGAGTTCTAACACAATCCCCGGTTCCGGGATTGGAAGTGGTGTCCAAGTTAAAATATCTGGGTATCTGGATCCCCAGAGACATTAATCAGTATGTTGAGGAGAACCTAGTACCATTATTGGCAAAGCTGAAGCGAAAGATTGATAACTGGTGTCGCCTCCCCCTGTCTGTAGCTGGCCGCTGTAATCTGGTAAAAATGATTTGGCAGCCCCAGATTCTATATATCCTCCACAATTCCCCAATCTGGATTAACCAGAAGTGGTTTACCAGACTGGAGGCGCTGATTCGTGAGTTAATATGGAAGAGGAGACAGCCTCGTATTAGACTACAGACGTTACAGCTTTCTGCAGAAAAGGGAGGAGTAGCGATACCGCACTTAAGGACATACTTTTTGTCAGCCCAGCTCCAGCATTTTACTGGGGCTGGGCTTGAGGGAGGTGGTTGTCCAAATCATAAATTGATGATCGCCAAAGCACATCACAAAACATTAGCTGAAGTTTTGGAGGCCAACTCATTTGCTTGTAGGTGTCCTACCAATGTACTGGCGAGGAAAGTATGGCAGACAACTAAGCAACTCTTGGACTATGAAGGAGTGACTGAGTATACACCCTTATGGGATAACGGAGACCTGGCTGAATTAAATAATATAGGTAGGCCCCTGGAGTGGGAGAGAAGGGGGATTACTAGATTAGTGCATCTTTACCAGGGAAGCCTTATGAAATCTTTCCAAGGACTTCGTCAGGAATTTGGTATCTCTAATAGAACGTTCTATACATACCTACAAGTGAGACATGGGATACAAGCACAGTATCGTACACTTACCATTGAAAGGACAAAGACCACCCTACTTCAAGAACTTCTTGATCGAAGGCAAACAAAGGGACAGATCTCTAGGTTATATGCAAATCTTAAGGATAAAGCGCTGAAAGGAGAGGGCCCAGATAAGAGTAGAAGGGGATGGGAGGCTGATTTGGGACCACTTAAGGGTGACCAATGGGATGAGATCCTAGCACAGGGGAATTTGGTATCTATTTCCCCATCACAGCGTATGTCCCATAAGCTTTTTTTATATAGGGCATACTATACCCCTAAAAGAATGTTGAAAATAAGTATCAACTCTAATGGTAACTGCCCCAGATGTGGGGCATCAGGGGATTTTCTTCATATGGTATGGAAGTGCCCAAAACTGTATCAGTATTGGCTAGAAATTGTACACAGCATCAATAGGATCTTCAATACCACCTTGAAACCGGAAGCTAGGACTTGCCTATTAGGCATTACGGAAAGGGGTAAAATACCCGCTGCAATAGAGACAGCTATTCTGAGGTGCCTATATCAGGCCAGACGCTTAATTGCGCTGAACTGGCAGGCAGCAAGTCCCCCAGTATTACAAGCTTGGGTAAATGCCATAAACTCCACAATCTGGTGTGAACGAGCAATGTTTATTAGACAAAATAATATTAAAAAATTTGGGGCGCTATGGAATCCGTGGCTGAGAGACATGGGTTACCCCCTGGATGTGGTAGTGGAGGATAGGATCTAGCGAGTAGTTATCCGGTCTGGACCTGGCGTGGTTGGAAACCTGTTGCTGCTCCCCGTCTCGGTCCCCGTAGGGATTTGTCATCTTCCTAGCCGGACTGAACTGGTCCGGCCGGAGCCAGCAGCATGTGTTCGAAGAAGAGGGGTTTGGGGGGAGGGAAGCCTGGTAGGCAGGTTAGGGGAATCAATATGGGTTATAGGACTACGTTTGTGTTTGATGATAAAATTCTATGACATAAGAATTTGTATCTCTTGTTGTTTTATATGATGATTCTTTTTTATAACCATGTTGTATGTAAAAGGAAAATCTTTTTTCAATAAAGAGTATTTAAATTAAAAAAAGAGATGCAACTAGGTTCATCAGGAACTACTGACGACATAGGTGTGCCATTCCATGTAGTGTTGGTTCTGCTCCCCTTTTTTTAAAACATTTACCAGCCACAAAAAGAGTACTTGGGTGTACTATTAAAAACACCTCAGAAGGGAGACCCCTTAATATGGCTTGCCAAGCCCCTATGTAACAATCCTGCTAAGCACCTTTAGCCTGCCAAGCAACACTTGGTGACTCACGTGACCCTGGGTAAGGAAAAATGAACCACGTCTGTTCAGAGCCTGCTCTGTGTTCCACAGCTGCCTTCTGGAAGCACAGCATGTTTGGCCTACACAGCTTAAATAAGCTAGGTGTGCGCCAGAACACTCTGTGCATGCGTGGTCTGGGCAAACGGTTGTGGCTGTCTTCGCATATGAAGCGAATCCTCGTGCACCCAGCCGTGCACCATGGCCACCAAACAACTGCTGAGCACATCGGCAGTTTTGCGAACACGTGTGCCATGGTGAACCAAGGCCATCATACAGGTAAGAAACAGCCCGACACAAGCAAAAAAGGTACACTTTGCAAACACCCACACCTAGCCCAAAACTCCACCGTATGGTCACCACACACAGGTGTCCAGCCTCTAGCCAGCTTGACTGATTGTTACAATCACTGGGAGACCCAACAATAATAAGTAAAGGGGTTTCACACTAACCCATCCAGACGCAGGCAGCTTAGAAACGAAGAGCCCAAACTTCACCCATCACGGCGGGTTCCTGTCACTTGAGGACCTTCAAGGACTGGGTACCCTTTTCATGCTTAGGGTCCACTCCATTGGACCTGTACAGCACCCTGCAGGAATGCCTTAGCGCTGTGGTGTCCAGGATTACACTTCACAGGGTATAGCGCCCTAAGACCACATTACACGCAAAACCTTGCAGGATCTTGAGTCTTCTTTGTGAGGCTCAGGTACCATTTATCTAAGCATATAAAGCCTGTGTGTCAAATGGATCCGATAGGTCAATTCCTTGATTCATTCAAGAACCGTTTGTCGGACTAGAGACCTGGAGCTCAGAGAGCTCAAACAAACCGTGCCATCCAGCTTGCAGACACTAGTAAAAAAAAAACTGAAGTGCTTCCTGTGTGGGAGGGGTTATATAGGGGATCTCTTCCTGTCTGAAGACCCTTGGCCTACCAGCGTCCATTTACCTGGAGTATAACCCGGTAGGTAATTAATATTAGCCTGACTGTATGTCCCATGATGTATGAAAAAGAAAACAGCGTGGGGTCCCCACCCCAGGTCCATACCAAGTGCTTGGGTTTAGTATGGATTCGGGGGTGACCCCCCATGCCAAATAAAAAATGGCATGGGGGCCCCAAAATCCATACCAGACCCTTATCCAAGCATGCAGTGCCCCCCCCCGAACCATGCCAGGCCGCATGCCCTCATGCGCCCCCACCCCAAAGCTTCTTTGTTGATGGGGACAAAGGCCTCTTCCCGACAACCCTCTTGCCCAGTGATTGTCAGGGTCTGCGGGCGGGGGGCTTATCGCAATCTGGAGGCCCCCTTTAACAAGAGGGCCCCCAGATCCCAGCCTCCCCCCTATATAAAAAAAGTATCCCAAACAGATGGGGACAAGGAAAGATGGGGCTTACTGAAAAGCAATACACATAGTAAATCTCTAATGAAAAAATGAATGTTTTATTGGTATATACAACACGTGGATATGATAAAAACCTAGTACTAGACCAATCCTGGTTCAAATTGTCAACGAATCCAGGTGGGCTAGTCAATGACAACCACAGAAAAGGGGGGACAAGACAACATGTAACAAGTAACAATAACAGCGTCCGGACGCAAAGACAATTGGTGTCAGCCTTGCCATTCACCAGTGTGAAGTATCCAGCAATTGTTGAGTATGGCAAAAAGGCCTAGCACCAATCCCCCCGGGGGGGGGGGGGGGGGCTCTAGCCAGTGAAAGGTAAGGAGGGACAGGGCAGGGATGGATTGAATAAACGTATAACCTACAGACTAGCTTTGTAGGGAAATGCACATGTAATGTCCAACTGACACATGGAGCAGATTTTGACCGGATGGCAATTGCAATATGAATGGTAATACAGTTCATAGGTGTGTGTATATATAGTTATGAATCAATAAAGCTGTAGGCTGCCAATTGTTTGTCGATTAGCAATGAGCAAAGTTTGCCAGCATTCTAATGTGGTTCAGTCAGAAAAACACTGCCATACATTACTACTCCCATTTACGAGTGAATACCATCTTGAACTGTGAATGTGATCTGTTCCTTCTCATATACTTAGCTTCCATAGGGTCCTCATACCATCCGGGAGGTCACTTGGGGAAGTTCTATTTTTGCAAGGCAAGCAGGGCTGCTCCGTGTGGGGACTTATCACCTATTAGTCAGGTAGAGTCCATGGACGTGCACATCAGATTACTTACTCTCTGTTACCGTGATCATATGATCATAATTCTCCCTTTAGTTAGCGGGCTCACCAGCACCAATGGGAGATGACGTTGTAGCGTCCGGACGGAACTGACGTCAACGCGTTTCACATAAGGGGGTGTGTAGCTTAATCTGGTCCATACAAGGATATCAAAGTTACAACTGTCTACCATTGCACTTTAAAAATATAGTGGAAGGTAAAATTGGTAAATGTAGCCGCCTAAAAGATTTGAAACTTGACAACATTGATATTCCCACAGAAATATGGCAATACCTCACACACCATAATTTCCAAAAGAAGAAAGGAATATCTTTATTCTACAACTTTCTTTCCTCTTCAAATAAAAAAAATCCCAACATGAATAAATGGGAAAAATATCTTTCACAAAATTTTACGTGGGAACAATGTCAGAAAGGATTAACAATTACTAGTAACATTTTATCCTGTATAGAATATTGTGACAATTCACAAACATTTATAAACAGATGACAGACTTGACCCCTTATAGGTTATCAAAAAGGTTTCATTCCACCTCCCCTATATGTTGGAGATGTAATGAGCTAACAGGCAATCTAAAACACACTCTTTGGGCATGCAAAAACGTATTTAGTTTCTGGAACTCTATATCCTCCTTCCTAGCAAACCTTACAGGTTTTCTAACAGAACACCAGCAAAGGCATTACTAGGAATACATCTTGACACATATCCATTATGTTTTAGAACAATAGTAGCACATACAAAGAGAAGGGGCTAAGCAAAATAGTAGCACATAGTCTAACAGCTGCAAGACTTACTACTACTAGCATGTGGAAATCTACCAAATTGATCAACCTGTCGAATGTTATTACTACACTGAACACACAATTCCAGTGCAAACTATTACTAACACACAAAAACTTGTCTATTAAGAAATTTAAAAAGAAATGGCAGCAATGGTTAAGCAACCCGAGAGCTTCTATACAACATTGAATGTCATGGTTTTCCTCCCTTATCTTTATCCTATTTTCATAACTCTTGACAACCAAGCTCCGCTTACAGTTAGTTCCCAACCGGGGTAAGCGGAATTTTTTTTCAAGTATATGACCAATATCTGGCATCCTTGTAATCTTTCATGTTCTTTAATTCTTTGTTCTTTAACTGTTATATTATGACCTAGGCAATGTGATAAGTAACACCAAAATAACTGTAATTAATATTGTTGGATCAGTTTACTAGTTTAAACCTAAGAAAAATTGTAAAGTGGAAAAAAAAACATGCATACACACACTGAATGTATTACTATATAATGTACAATGCTGCATAATTTTTAAGTTCATATATTGATCCTTGGTGGGACTCTAGTATTTTTTCATGCGTTTCTATGCTCTAAAACTACCTTTTTCTCTAAAACACGTGGCAGCTATGTCAGAGGGCAAGCCAGCCAAATGAAAAATATAAGTGTCCAGATAAAAATGTGCAGGTGAGCTGTGCCCTTCAGTTTGAATGCAATATTAATTAATTAATTTTATTTAGACTAAAGTACGTGGTGTTGTGTTGCAGTAGTGGATGAAAACTAGCATTATGCATGTTGTGCTGCAGTGCTCTTCATGTTAAAAGGCTGCAAATCCATTTGTTTAAGTACATCGTAACATGTGGCAACTCAGTACAATATATTGTGGTGTGCTGCCTTCCAAAACTACATGTGCCTTTTTGGTGCGTAACCTTGGTCAGTGGCTCTCCTCAAGCTACAGCCACATGGAATGGTCATCACCACTGGCCACACACTACAACTGTCATGCCCCACTCCCTGACCACAAGGAAGTGTGTAAAGTGGCTACAAAGCCCTAAAGGGTGAGAAAAAGCACACAAGCACTGTAACAGGGCTGCATTTGCAGCTAGATTTGCTGGAGGAGAGCCTGTCCACTGCCAAGGAAACAGAGGACACTGATTGGCTGCAGTGTAGCCTGGGTAGGAATGGCTAAACCCCCCTTTACTGGAGACTACTGGGAGGAGCAAAGATTTGTGGGGAAGGTAGGCCCCAGAGACTGAACTTCATGATGTGGATCTGTGTGGCACTACAAAGCTTAGAAGTGTACTAGTGGAGAAAAAGGAAGCAGAAGCAAGGGCTCAGGGGCAGTCTCAAAGTAAAAGTGATTGGCGAGCATCAGAGTGGGCTGCTGTATTGAAGGGCTGCCTGCTAAAGCAGTCAAAACAGAAATCAAGAGTCTCTCTGATGCAACATCTACACAGGGGTCATAGCTGTAAGAGATCGCCACCGTCAGGTCCTGAGCCACTGCTGACATTTCTGTGAGAGATCATAATTTACAAGTCCTGAGTCTTCGCCAGCATTGTTGATCCCAGATGCTAGAGAGAGAGAGGGAGGATACTTAATCAGAGACTGCTTGGTGATGAGAGGACATTGGCGAAAACTGTTCTTACCCGTTTCTCAACCTGAGCATTCCAACGCAGGAACATTGGGCTCCAACAATTAAATTACATTGGCCAGTGGGAGGGGTTTGGAGAGACTGAAAGACCTTCAGCTTCTGATACAGCCCCTTTAGTTAGAATCCACTTTGTTTCAGGGTTCAGGTGCATTGACACTTGGCCCTCTCGTTATTTGTGGCATTGTATAAACTTACTATTTTTTTTCAATTTATATTACTATTCTATTGTCTTGCTGGGAATATTTCCCAAACAAATCCACCTTATTTAGCCTTGGTGTGTCGGAGGTATGGCATTCCCAGGGGACCCAAGCATTAATGGCTCCTACAGGGAGTAAGCGATATACATGCATTAGACAGTCCATTTAAATGAATAGGCTGCCTTAAAGGGTTAGTTCAGCTTTTCTTCTTTTCCCCAAAACACCCCTATTCATTACAGTGTCCTTAAAGTGGATGTAAACCCTGTTACACCACATGTACTTACAGGTAAGCCTACAAAAAAGGCTTACCTGTAGGTACTGTAAATATCTCCCAAACCTGCACGGTTTAGGTGATATTTACCATATACTCTTGCACCGACGTCATTCGCATGCGCACTGAAGACATGGCTTGATTGTGCCGTTTATAAAAGGCCTGTGCTGTGACTGGTGGCTCCCGCATGCATGTGCAGGGATGACGTAATTGCGGCTCCGGCCAATCACAGCGCCAGAGGCCGCAAACCTGGAAATAACTCCGGGAGACTTTTCGGTCACATCTGTGTACAGTTTTTTTTTTTTATATGGGTTTACAACCCCTTTAATACATTAACATGCTATCTTCCATTTTGCAAATAAATGCTTTGTTTGTAGATGCTTATACAATTCTCCTCCCCTCTCCATCCTACAGCTGGCAGTACATGCTCAACATTAAATGTGGGGCCCCAAAAACTCACGAATGAGCACTCCCGGCTTTGTTCCCTACCCACACATATGTTGTCCACTTTCTCTTGCAACACAGCATTCTGTGAGAATGAAAGAGTGGACTGCGCATGCATGGGCAGATAAAAGTGGGAGTGCTTCAACGCTGGGTACATCCTGCCATCTGCAGGATGGAGAGGGAGGGACAATTATATGAACTTTCGAAAAAGAATACATTAATTTATAAAATAGAGCATAGCATGTTAATGCATTAAGAATACTGCACTGTATAGGGATATTTTTATAAAAGTGAAGTGAAGAAAGGTGAAGTAACCCTTTAATGGAATGTGTTGGCACAGCAACAGCGTAAATCCAGCCTCTTATTTGTATATTATTTACAATTCCACATAAACTATTAACATTAATCCCTGCCTTGTATGAGATTACAAATAAGTCGATAGTTGATACTTCGTTTTTTTTGGTTTAGAAGGAAACGCTTGCAAATATCCCATGCAAACATTGACTCTGGTGAAAATTAAACCAAGGACCTACTCGAGGAAAGAGTAATAAGCACTAAACTACCGTCTACACGGGATGGGCGAAAGGTTTGGCCCGAGCATAAGTTTGGGCCGAACTTTGGTTGTTCAGATGTTCTGCGAACACTGAACAATATGCGTGTTCGAGGAAAATTCAGAACACCGTTAAAGTCTATGGGACATTAACATGAAAAAGCAAAAGTGTTAATTTTAAAGGCTTATATGCAAGTTATTTTGCATAAAAAGTGTTTGGTGACATGTATCAATGAATTATTATTATTTTTTTAAATGGCTGTTTTTTCAGGAGCAGTGATTTTAATAATGCTTAAAGTGAAACAACAAAAAGTCAAATATTCCTTTAAATTTCGTACCTGGGGGTGTCTATAGTATGCCTGTAAAGTGGCGCATTTTTCCAGGTTTGGAACAGTCCCTTCACAAAATGACATTTCTAAAAGGAAAAAAAGTAATTTAAAAGTACTAGTGGCTATAATGAATTGTCGGTCCCGGCAATACAGATAAAAGTCATTGAAAAAAAATGGCATGGGATCCCCCACAGTCCATTACCAGGCCCTTCAGCCCCTAGATCCCAGCCCCCCCTGTTTGAAATGGTAACGGGTACATTGTACCCATACCATTTCACAAAAAAGTGTCAACATTTTAAAAAAAGCACAAGACACACTTTGGGGAAAGTCCTTTATTAAAAAAAAAAAAAATGTCCGTCTGCAGAGCGAGAGAAGATGATGAATGGACATCGTGAGACATTTTTATTTTTTTAATAAAGGACTTGTCCCAAAGTGTGTCTTGTGTTTTTTTTTTTTTTTTTTTGACACTTTTTGTGAAATGGTACTGATACAATACAACCTGCTACCATTTCAAATGGGGGGGCTGGGATCTGGGGGTCCGCTTGTTAAAGGGGCTTCCAGATTCCGATAAGCCCCTCACCCGCAGACCCCCACAACCACCAGGCATGGGTTGTGGGAATGAGGCCCTTGTCCCCATCAACGTGGGGTCAAGGTGCTTTGGGGGGCTACCCCAAAGCACCCTCACCATGTTGAGGGCATGTGGCCTGGTACAGTTACGAATTGGGGGGACCCCCACGCAATTTTTTTACTTTTAAATTTTTTTTTTCCCTTCAGAAATGTTATTTTGTGCAGGGACTGTTCTAGACACGGGAAAAATGCACCAATTTACAGGAATACTATAGACACCCCCCAGGTATAATATTTAATGTAAGATTTCACTTTTATTGTTTCACTTTAAGCATTATTAAAATTACTGCTCCTGAAAAAAACGTCTGTTTTTAAAACTTTTTTTGCATTGATACGTATCCCATGGGTCCCCAAACACTTTTTATGACAATAACTTGCATATTAGCAATTTTGATTATTCATGTTCGTGTCCCATAGACTTTAACGGTGTTCGTGTGTTCTGCTGAATTTTTTGCCTGTTCAGTATGTTCTAGTGCGAACCGAACCGAACCGGGGGGCGTTGCTAGATTACATACAGCGAGAATAACTTATTTACTCAGTGGCCTCTTTAATACAAAGTCCCGCCTCCTTCCTGGACCGGCTTCTATGATAGAACTCTGGTCCAATGCCGGCCCAGGAGAAGGGACTTCATATTACAGAGGTTGCTGAGTAAACAGGAGATTCTCCCTGTATGTAATCTGATGGCACTCTTCCCACCCCCTCCACATCCCCTCTGAGGCAGCCCAAATGGAAGTATCAGCGTATAACACGCACACACTATTTGCACCCAATTTTCAGGGTGAAGGATATTGTGGGAAGGGTTAGAAGCCCTGTTGGGTTTACCACTGACACTGTGTCCAGTGAAAAAAAGCACTGTGGGCCAGCCTCATCCCCATGGGGTCCCTGTGCACACATACATGCAATTTAGACTTTTTTACTTAAGTATAGAAAGGTGTACAGATTTCCCTTTCTGTCTGGTACAACCAGTGTCATCACGACATAAACCAAACTCCAAATAATGGAAAACCCAATAGTCTCACTCTGTCCAAAACTGAAAAAAACAAAAACACAACAACTTTAGGCAGGACTTACATTTCAAGCTATACTATACGCTGCCTTCATGAACTGACTTCTGTATAGAGACAGGGAGGCGCTTGCCACTCTTTGTAAATTAGTCAAAGGTTGGGGAAATATGTAAAGTTCACAGTTTTTTTTTTAACTTTAAATCAGTGGAAGGTACAAAACTTAAAATGAAAATTGTCTGTGTTTAAAATATCTTTAATAAGATGTCTGTGGTTTTAAACTTAGCAAGGGAAGCTGTAGACCATTTCCTGCCAAATCCTGCTTTGTGATTTGTCATAATAACAATATAGCATAAAGCATACAACACCTGCTGCTGTATGCAAATATCTAGATTGGCTATTATGCTGCTTTGCTACAATTTTACAATTAAGCTGTACCATTTAGCTGCTTACTTTTGTTATGAACAGACAACAAAGCTATCCCATTAATCAATGTTTTTTTTTTCACTTTATGTGTGTAAGACACTTGGAAAAATCTAAGATTTTTGTCTGCTTGTAAAAAGGGAACTTTGAGTGACATGTAAATTGCTTATAAGTGACCAAACTTTGAGAATAGAAGCAGTGGCTATCAAGTGGACTCTGACAGCCCCGATGACATCTAAGAAGTGTAGGGACAATATCGGGACTCTGTAAACAGGTATTATAGCTGCATTTTTTTTTTTATATAAAACACTGGAGCACTTTACATTTATAAACAGAGGATGGTGTAAAAAATCAACAGTAATTTAAGCAGCAGGAGGAGAGGAGGCAGGCATGGACACTGAGCTGACAGGCATGGAGAGAGGACAGGAGAGACAGCGGCTAATGGAGGCATGTAAACTGAATATGGTGTCAGGGCTCAGCAGCCTTGATAACCCATGGCCAGTTTACAGGGGGGGGCACAGCCAGGCAGGATCAGCCATGATTTTTAGCCAAAACAATGGTCAAATTACACAGCACAAGCACTGTGCTGTATAACATGCTTTAAAGGAACAGAATCCATAACAAATACTTTAAAGCTTTGTGATGCAAAGCAATTGCAACATGTACCTAGGAAGCTATGAAGAGGTATAAAAACGCTGCCCAAGCACATAAGTAAAGCACATGTAAACGGGTTTAGTGTTGAAACTTTATTGGTTACAGCATTACAAAAGTGCTGTAATGCAAGCACAACAGATTACATAAATGTTCCAAACCTCTGCAGCAGACTGTCACATCTACTACAAAGGAAGTCACGTAGGGGTCCAACATTGTGGTCTAGATGGAAAACATCAAAAGTGCATAAAAAACACAAATTATGTAAAGGTCCTAGTGTTGAAAACATTAACTCTCTCCACAACTGCCCAAAACAAATGCTGCTATGTAGTACAAGACCTTACCTAAAATAGTCCTGGGACCCGATACCAATATAAGGTATGAAAATAAATCCAGAAAACATACACTGAATGATGCATATGGCCAGAGAAGTGGTGTAGACAATCAATACAACCACCAACCTGTAATAATACTTATAGTAAGGTCATTGAACTTAGACCCCAACTACATGTGGACAATAAAAAAAAAAAATCTATGCAAAGCCTAAGCTGTAACATATATACAACCAAGTCACCGGTTATTGAGCTGTGAAAAGCCAATTTCTGGAGTACCCCCAGAGGTTACATTTGGCAGTAAACAGAGGTTAAATATAGCAGCAGCCTGCTCAGTAAACACTGATCCTAAATCACCAAAACTCCTGGTAACAGTGTAAGCATGCAGACAAATGTGACTCTGCGTGCAAAACCATCTGAGTAGCACAAAATTATACTCTGCATTAGGCCCTAGATGAGAAGTACAACCTAATTAATACCTTAGGACATCTGCAAAGGCTAAAGATTTACCCCAAGAAACAGGTATCTGTTCAAGAGAATGCGTTTGGAAAGGATTTGTGAATGTAACCCCTCTCATATTCACTGAGAAAATGCAGCTAACTGCAATTACAGACAAAAAATAGGACTTTTGTACTCGCTGTAAAATCCTTTTCTCTGAAGTTAATTGACGGACACAGCACCTTTAATCTTGACCTTAGGGTTATATCGCCACCTTCAGGAGAGGACGAGGCAGAACATGTAAAAACAGTAAAACTGCACAGTAATGCCCAGGGGGCGGTCCTACTGGCTATAACCCCTCACTCTGCTTCCAGCAGCTCGGTTCGTCAAAAAGCAGTACAAACATAGATAGGAGGGGTGGGTGCTGTGTCCGTCAATGAACTAAAGAGAAAAGGATTTTACAGTACAAAAATCCTATTTTCTCTTTCATTCAATGACAGACACAGCACCTTTAATTTTGACCTTAGGGACCTCCCCAAGCAGTGTCAGAAAACAAGGGGTGGGAACAGCAAGAAAATAAACTCCACCCATAACAACCAGAACTCCTCAACGGAGCAGTTGCAACCTTAAACAGCTGCCTGCAAAACCTTGCGGCCGAAGCAAGCATCCAAAGATGCGCTCACATCAACCATGTAAAATTTTGTGTAAGTGTGAACAGACGACCAGGTCGCCACCTTACACAACTGGGAAACGGACGCTTGATGTCGGAATGCCTAGGACGCACCAATTTCCATGGGCGAATGTGCTGTGACAGGAAGGAGGGGCGCCCACCCCCTTAAGGCATATGCCTGAACCACGATCTGTCTGATCCACCTAGAAATGGTGGCCAAAGAGACCGCCAGGCCCTTCTTTGGACCAGCCACCAATACAAACAGCGAGTTCGACCTCCGGAAAGGAGCCGTAGCAGACAGATACACCCGCTCCACGTCCAAGGAATGCAAACCAACCTCTTTGGGATGTGGTGGCCGAGGACATAGGGATGGGAGCACACTGTCATCATTTAGATAAAAGGCTGAAACAACCTTTGGAAAAAATGAAGGCTGTGGACACAGCACCGCCTTATCCTTGTGGAGGATCAAGTAGGGAGACTTGCATGACAAGGCTGTCAACTCAGAAACCCTCCTTGCAGATGTAATAGCCACTAGAAAGACTACTTTCTGAGAGAGTGTCAATAAGGGGATCTCCCTAATGTTTTCAAACGGCGGTTTCTGAAGTGCCAAGAACACCAGGTTCAAATCCCATGGAGGCAGCGATGGTCGAACCGGATCGACCACATGTCAAACCCCCTGAACAAACATACTTACCAATGAATGAGTCGCCAAAGGTCACTGAAAAAAAAGACAGCCAAAGCCGATACCTGCTCCTTAATGGTGCTTAATGCAAGTTTCTGATCCACTCCTTGCTGAAAAAGCAGCAGGATCCTGGAAACTGCGTATGTGCGAGGACGCCACCCCATCTCCTCACACATAGGCCTTCCACGTATGATGATAAATCTTCTGAGAAGATGAACTCCATGCCCTCAGCATAGTGGAGGTTACCGAAACCGACAGGGGTCGGTCCCTTAGCACCTGGCTTTCACAGCCATGCCGTTAAAACCAGCGACGGTAAAGCAGGATGAAGTATGGGGACCTTGCGACAGAAGGTCCTCTGGCATCGACAGCTGCCAAGGAGCATCAGCCACCATTCGTACTATGTCAGCGTACCATGAACATTGAGGCCAATCTGGGGCAATCAGAATCACCGGAATCCCCTCTGCCTCCACTCTGCATAGCAGACATGGTAGAAGTTTGAGTGGGGGGGGCATAAATCAGCCGATAATGCCCCCATGGAGCCACCAACGCCTCTGCCACGTCCGCCCAGGGATCTTTTGACCTGACCACAAACCTCTGTAACTTCCGATTCGAGAAGCCAAGAGATCCACGTCTGGTGCGCCCCACCTTAGGCAAAGGAGCCAAAATACATCTGAATGCAGCGACCATTTCCCCTGGTCCAGCAGCTGATGACTTAGGTAGTCCGCCTAACAGTTTTCTACACCCGGAATGTATACGGCCGACAGAAGTGGCATGCACCTCTCTGCCCACTGCAGGATGTGAGTGACCTCCAGTGCTGTAGCCAAACTCCTTGTCCCTCCTTGATGATTGACATACGCCACTGCCATGGCGTTGTCCGACTGGATCCTGACCGGCGACCCTGCAGCCTCTGTGACCATGTGAAGAGGCACCGCTTGATTGCCTGAAGCTCCAGCACATTGATCAGCAGGTGGGAGTCTTCTTGCGTCCAGTGACCCTGGGCTGACTGTATGCCCCAAACTCACCCCCAGCCAGTTAGGCTAGCGTCCGTTTTGATCACCATTTAATGAAGAGGAAGGAACGATTTCCTGGACCGAAGGGCTGGAGACAGCCACCAGAGAAGAGACTCCCTAACTAGCTGGTTCACCCGAATTTGACAATCCAGGGATGATGGAGATTTGTCCCATTTGGACAGGGTCTCTTTCTGCAAGACTCGAGTGTGGAATTGAGCATACGGTACCACCCCGAAAGTAGCTACCATGAGGCACAGAACTCGCATGAAAAAATGCAGCGTCAACCACCTGTCAGACATAAACGACTTCACCGCTGTTTGGAGAGTCTGCAGCTTGTCTGAAGGGAGAAAAACTCTTGCCTCTGAGGAGTCCAGAATCCAGCCCAGGTACTCCAGGTGTCGAGTCGGCAACAACACCGACTTCTGTAGATTCAGTATCCAACCAAACTCCCGAAGAGTCTGTATGGTGATCGCCACATCCTCCCTTAATTCTGAGGTGGAAGCTGCTCTCAGAAGGAGGTCCTCCAGGTAAACCACGATTGCAATCCTTCGTTGCCTTAGCAATGCCAGAATTAGGGCTAACACCTAGGTGAAGACCCTTGGTGCCGACACTAAGCCAAAAGAGAGATCTACAAATTAGTAGTGCTCGTGCCCGACCGCAAATCACAGAAACCTCTAATGCCTGACGCATATGGGGACATGCAGGTATGCGTACTTGATGTCCAAGGACGACCAGGAAATCCCTCTGATGGAGTGCAGCGACCACGGAGCAAACTGATTCCACCCTGAACCTTTGTACTTTCACAAAGCCGTCGAGGGCTTTGAGATCCAGGACCAGATGGACCCCTTGCTTCTTTGGGACTACAAACAGATTGGACTAGAATCCCTGAATCCTTTCCGGCATCGGCACAGGTACTATCACCCCGCGCAACAGCAGGTCCTGTACTGCCCCGAACAGGGCTTCCCGATGAGCCGGAAGAAGATGAAAGTTGGATGGAAAAAATCTGGTGGACAAGACAACTCTATCTTGTAGCCTAATGAAACCAGTTCGCAGACCCACTGGTCGGAAAGTAGGGAGGTCCATCGGGCCTGCAAACTCCCGTAGGCGACCCCCCACCCGAGAGTCAGGCGGGGGCAAAGCTTCATGCAGCAGCAGATTTGCTCGTAGGTTTGTTTGGCTTGCGAAACCAGGAACGCTTTTGTCCCTCAGTGGGCACCTTGTCGAACTGGGAGCACTTACCTGCCAACCCGGGCAGACAAAAAATTTGTTTCAGAGCGGAAAAGGAAGGCCCTTGCCTACTGCGTGGCTTCTTACCCTTCCTGGACTGTGGGATCAGAGTACTCTTTCCCCCAGTAACATTCTTAATAATGTCATCCAGCAAGGCTCCAAATAGCCTCTCCCCCTGGAATGGAAAATCCGGCAGTGTTTTCTTAGATACCTGGTCTGCAGACCAGCATTTAAGCCAAATCAAGAGACATAGCACCACAGCTGATACTGAGGCTGTAGAAACGGGGCCGTATCTAAGGCCCCATAACAGACATACTTCAGGCCATGCACCAACTGGTCTGGCAGTCCCACCAGACCAGGGAGACCTGTTGCTTTTCCAACTCACGGTGCAACTATTTAGCCCGTTCATTAAGCATCTGACACCAGGAATCAAAAAGCAGAAAAAATAAAAAAATTCCCAGGACTAATGGTCCCCACAGGAAGCCAGGTCCTTCTCCTACACTAGGCAGAAAAAACTGAGCTGCTGGAAGCAGAGTGGGGGATTATAGACAGTAGGACCGCCCCCTGGGCAGTACTGTGCAGTTTTGCTCTTTTTCATGTTCTACCTAGTCCTCTCCTGAAGGTGGTGATATAATCCTAAGGTCAAGATTAAAGGTGCTGTGTCCATCAATGAAAGAAAGAGAAACAATAGTTTTTGGTGAGTCATGTTCAGACGAGAACGCAGTGCTTCACTGCGTTCCAGAGTTGTGCAATTTTTATACAATAGGTTTGCATAATGTTACACCACTCTGGATGGAACTGTATGTCACCACACAGCAAGCGCAGCATACCGCACTACTGTGTAGTGACATGAATGAAATGCCACTTTGTACACTTCAAATAAAGCTTGTTTAACAAAGGGGAGCTGTGTGATGCAGTAACATGTTTATAACATCGACCACTGCCGCATAGCTCTGCAGCCAAAACTGTGTGGGCAACATCGTTTTGGGCCGTGGGATTGTGTGAACCAGCGCGAAGTAAATAATGGGTTTTCCAAACCTACAGTAGAGAGGCCAGGAAAATGATTCTTGACCTTTTCTTATCTGAAGCTTTAGTGCATGCTAATATGTAAAAACACATGCACCTTCCCCTAAATGTCAAGTGCCTACTAGACAGCCCTCAAAAGGACATCTATATCTTCTAAGGACATTTAACCCTTTAAGATGTAGTCTACTGTGTTCCCCTACTGCCTGGGAATAAAGCATTACTATTCTCACAAAGAATCATCCTCCTCCTCCTATTCTTCTAACAAAACACAGACACTGCCTCCCCTTAAATTAGAGGACTTTTCTTCTGCTGAACTTACTAACTAGATCATGGGTGCTCAACATGTGGCCGGCAGGCAGGGTTGAATGGGAGCTTTTCTCCCACTGATTGCGCAGAGGAATAGACAAGAGAGAGCCTGCCGGATTATCAGAGCACGGAACATTGCTGTAACAGCTCTCATTTCAATTGCTGTGTGTTCTTGCCGTCACATACAGCCCCGCCTCCTGGACTGGGTACTTGATAGAACACCAGTCCAATCCCGGGACATGTGACATTTATCAAAGTCCCTGGGCCAGGAGGTGGGGCTGTATGTGACCGCATGCTGTGGGAACGCTCAGCAATTGAAATGTTAGCTGTTACAGCAATGTTTCTCACTCTGATGACCTGGTCAGCAATTATTTTCCTCTCCTCCCTTCCCCTGCACAGGTGATGCTTTATTGATGGGCACGCGTAGGCTGCATTGTTGGGCACAGGTGAGGCTGCACTGATAGACACGGGTGAGGCTGCACTGATAGACAAGGGTGAGGCTGCACTGATAGACACGGGTGAGGCTGCACTGATAGACACGGGTGAGGCTGCACTGATAGACACGGGTGAGGCTGCACTGATAGACACGGGTGAGGCTGCACTGATGGACACAGGCGAGGCTGCACTGATGGACACAGGCGAGGCTGCACTGATGGACACAGGCGAGGCTGCACTGATGGACACAGGCGAGGCTGCACTGATGGGCACAGGCGAGACAGCATTGTTGCGCACAGGCGAGACAGCATTGTTGCGCACAGGCGAGACAGCATTGTTGCGCACAAGCGAGATAGCATTGTTGCACACAGGCGAGACAGCATTGTTGCACAAAGGCGAGACAGCATTGTTGGGCACAAGTGAAGGGGCATTGATGGACACAGGCAGGCTATATTGTTGCACACAGGTGAAGCAGCATTGATGGACACAGATGAAGCAGCATTGTTGGGCAAAGGTGAGGCTGCATTGATGGCCACAGGTAGTCGGCATTGGTGGACACAGGTGAGGCGGCATTGGTGGACACAGGTGAGGCGGCATTGGTGGACACAGGTGAGGCGGCATTGGTGGACACAGGTGAGGTGGCATCGGTGGACACAGGTGAGGCGGCATCGGTGGACACAGGTGAGGCGGCATCGGTGGGCACAGGTGAGGAGGCATTGATGGACACAGGTAGACTGCATCATTGGGCACGGGTGAAACGGCATTGATGGACACAGGTGAAGCGGCATGGTTGGACACAGGTGAAGCGGCATGGTTGGACACAGGTGAAGCGGCATGGTTGGACACAGGTGAAGCGGCATGGTTGGACACAGGTGAAGCGGCATGGTTGGACACAGGTGAAGCGGCATGGTTGGACACAGGTGAAGCGGCATGGTTGGATACAGGTGAAGTGGCATGGTTGGACACAGGTGAAGCGGCATGGTTGGACACAGGTGAAGCGGCATTGATGGACACAGGTGAAGCGGCATTGATGGACACAGGTGAAGCGGCATTGATGGACACAGGTGAAGCGGCATTGATGGACACAGGTAGGCTGCATCATTGGGCACAGGTGAAGTGGCATTGATGAGCACAGGTAGGCTGCATTGTTGAGCACAGGTGAAGCGGCCTTGATGGACACAGGTAGGCTGCATTGATGGACATAGGTAGGCTGCATTGATGGACATAGGTAGGCTGCATTGTTGGGCACAGGTGAAGCAGCATTGATGGGCACAGGTAGGCTGTGCTGTTTATTTTTATTACTTAATTGTACATAAAACATTCAAGTGCAATTTCATGAGATAATTTATGAGGGCGTGTTTAGGGGCAGAATTAGGGGCAGGGCAAGGTAGGGGTTGGGTGGGGCAACTGGTGGCGAGTAACCCTTGAGGCCTGGCTAGTAGCTCCGGACTTGAAATTTTGAGCGATTTTAATAGTGTACACTCCCATGAGACTATAGTGGTACCTAAGAAACATTCATAAAATTATAAAAACATATAGCAGTTATTACATTGTCCTAAAACGTATTTGTGTTACAATACATTAAGAAGTAAACATTTACAGGCTTTTGCACATGAATAACATATCATCAAATAGGTCTTTCCATCTAGCCACACTGAAAATATAGGTTACTTTGAATATTGTATATTTAAAGATCTATATATAATTCTATGCATTTCGTGACTTCAATCACATCTTTGGGAGGATATGGAAAACATTTTCTGCCTAAGGAAATCACAAGAAATTATATATCAATATAAAATAAGATGATTAAATTTGTGTTGTTAAACTCCAATAGTCAACACTGAATTTTTTCTTGTATACAAGGCAATTGGATATAAGAGATCTACAGCATTCCCAGGTACAGATCCTGTTCCAACAGTATTTGTAAATGCTGAAAAATCAAATATACCCTTGACCTAATTATACCTGTGTTTCTGTGAAATTTGAAAATATTCCTTTGTGAGGCGATAAGAAGGAACACAGGTAAGGGGTCCAGGGTACTTTGATCATCGACCAGTTCCAAATACATATCAGTACTTGTGGCAGTATATTTATGGTGACCTTTAGATAAGAGGGATGCTCTGATTTTTACAGGCTATTGGCACTGCCATGACTGAACAATCATTCCTCCTTGTACTCTTGTGGCTCCCTTGCCCAGGATCGGTACCTGGGAATTCTGTAAATCTCATGTTTAACATTTTCACATAAAAAAACAAAACAAAAACAAATTTAGAATTAAAAATTGTGGACTGAGCAAGTTATAACAAGTCTAAGCATGTTATAACATATCTATTAGAGTTTACCAATATAAATATAGCCATCTTATTGGGTATTGATATAACATTTATGATGATTTCCTTATGCAGAAAATGTCTGCAAAGTCTCCTAAAGTAGTGACTGATGTCACAAACCACAGAGAAATTGCAACCCCTACCTGTAGAATATATGGATCTTATAAAGGATTGAGTTACCTATATTTTAGGGGCAAATAGGTGGAAGGAATTGTTAGATGCCATGTTATTCATGTGCAAAGGCCTGTGAATGTTTACTTTTTAAAGTATTGTAACATTAATATGTTTTAGCATACTGTAAATTACAATTTTTTTTAGGTACCCCTATAGCATGGGATTGTACAATCTGGATGTGCTTCAAAAATAAGACTGGCAGATGTCTCCTCCTCTCTCAAGAGCTACGTTCTAAAGTTAACCAAAGTGAATCAACCGAGAGAGGAAAACAAGAAGCCCTAAATCAGGAGAGCCAAACTGTTGCACATTTGTCAAAGAGTGTTTTAACAGCTGATCGCAAAGTTTCCAAAGCAAAAGAGAAAACAGTTAAACCACAAGCAATCACACAATCAGGATCTCAACAAAAGCACATCTCCTGTTTCCTAAAACTCATTTTTTCAAATTCTGCTTTTTGTTCACAATCCCAAATTTTGAGCTGCTTCGGTCTGGAGTGAAACTGGGCACATGATACAGCCTTGAAGCAAGATCCTCATGCAAAAGCAAATAGTGCTTTGTCTTCTGGACCATAGCCTCTGAACATGGGAGTGGAGGGCCAGGGGTTTGTCAGGAAGGAAGAAGTCTCTGGATAGGGCCACATCCAGAATAAGGCCCAGACACTCCAAGTGATGGGTCTAGTCCAGTGCCGACTTCTGAAGATTATGTATGCAACCAAGCCACTTTAGGGTCTACATTGTCCGATGGACTCTGGATGACAAGGTCTGGACTAACTGTTCCTTCAGCAAGATGTCTTTAGGGGAGTTCAACAAACTGTTGTGTGCCCACAGCAAAAGACAAACAAAATCAATATGGAGAGAGGACAGGATGTGCAAGTAGCCATCCTTGAAGTCCAGAGGCTAGAAGGTCCCTCTAGTAGCATTAAATAACTGACCTGGCAGATTCCATGCAGAATTTTTGATCCCAAATAAAAGCGGTTAAGAATCACCAGATCCAGAATGGGGTGAATGCCTCATTTTGCTTTGAACACAGTGAACAAATTTGAGTAGAACACATGAAACCCCTGCTTTTCTGGGACAGAGGCAATGGCATCCTGTTCGAGAAGCTACTGGAGAACAGTGAACAGATTTGTGCAGTTTTGTGGGGAGGATGGCAAGTTTGACAGCATGAAGATACGTGGAGGCAGAAACTAAAAAACTCTAGTTTGTAGCCCCTGGATACAACTTACTGGACCCAGACATCTGAAATGTTCTGAGACCAGATGGCTGCCAAAACTAACAAGCATCCTCCCTCATGCTGACAAATGAGGGAACCCACTAATTGTGAGGAGAGCTTGTTCCCGGACTTGGCAGGCTTGGGGGTCCAAGTGGATCAACAGTGAAAAAGTGAGCCTGACTTAGACTTGTACCCAGAGGCCTGAGAGAAACGAAAGGAACCCTTCCTCTCAGGAATCCAATGCTTGCCTACAGGGGCTTGTGCCTTTTTCTTCTGGGGTAATACAGGGTGCTCATACCTCCCATCACTTCTATGACAGATGTCAGAAGAATCACCAAAAATATGCTCTCCTTAAAAAATGCATCCTTGCAGGGCACTTTATGTACAGACGTTCCACAGACCAAGGGATCCTTCACATATAAATCAAAAAGAGGTTGATTCCGACTATTTGGTGGAGCATATCCACTAACCCATCAACACAGTAACGCAAGGCTATGGGTAAGAGTTGCAGCTAACAGAGGACAGATATGTTAAAATTAACCTAGGATCCTGAGGCATATTTTGGGACCAGAAAGCTAAAGTCAGCCAGACAGACAGCCAGACATGGTTGTGACCACAAGATGCATAGCAGAAGCAGCAAGAGAGAACAATGCCTTGAAGAGGGTTTGTCATTACATACCCACAGGGTCCTTGAAAACAGGGACATCCTCAATAGGGATTATTACGTTTTTGTGAAGGTCATGACAGGGCCTGCCCATTTCTTAAAAAACCCATCCTTTAGGAATCAGAGATGGACTCTGAAGTAGAGGCTGCGGGAGCCCACTTCCATTCCCTATGACCCAAGACCTTTAACAGGTCTGAGGGATTACACATACATGCAAACAGTGTTAACTCATTGTGCTGCACTACTTGGCTAGGTTAGTGCCAAACCCTGGACCCACTGCATCAAGCAACATTACAGACAAACCCTGTGAGTCAACTGATCCAGAAAACTACAAGGTGGAAGCTGCAGTGGCTATGTAGCAGCTAAAAGACTTGCTTGAAGAGTTTTGATGATAAAATAGTCAAGAAAAAATAAAACCGATAGTTGGGTAACTTTGTTACTGTATACATTCAACAAACCATCACAAAGTACTATTTATAACAACAGTAAAAACATAAATAACATTCTATTTCATCACTAACTACTCTTACATCTCATCTTATCTAAAAAACTAAAATCCATACCCACACATCAACACCAAAGCAAACCCCCTTAAGTATACAGTAAATCTGTATAATAAGGTATGAAGAAATGGGTTGCTTCTCTCAGAGCAGAAAGGAGAAATATTTTCACCTTAGGACACTAGAAAAAAATGGTAGCCGAGTGGGGGGGGTGAGGGGGGTTATGTTAGAACTGTCTTTGTAGCATTGTTTGCCACTATCCAATAACCTGAAGGTAGCTGCATAACCAAATGGTCTAAGACTAAGATCATGTGACCTGTACTATACGAAATAAGAAATGCCCATATTATACGATTCCAATATAATTTTACAAGTTAAGACATTAGGTTTAAGCAAATTATTTAAAAATAATCAATGCTCTTAGCCCAGCTAAAGTGTAAACCTGGAAAAATCATATCTTGAATAATGCAATGAGAGCAGCCTTTCCTACACGGTTTAGCATGAAGTCAGTAAATCTGCATAAAGTCAAGGAGTGAGCACAGAAACAAAACAAGTTAAGTTATGAAAATCAGGTCTCCCTTCACATAGGAATCAGGTAAAAAATTCCGTGATATTAATTATAGCTACATGATTTAAACAGTCCCTACTAAAAAATTTTTTAAAAAGACACAAAATTGGAGTTTCATTTTAAGGGAGACCTTTAGTGGTATAAAACATGCACAGGTTGATCTTGCAACACTTGTGCTCCTTTTAGAATTTCATTATTTAGTATATTCAATTTGCCAAAGTTAATACATTTAACAAACATCTCACTATGAAAAGCATTGTACCTGCTCTTGTCGTCGTCTTCCCAGCTGGGAAATTTGTGAAAGCATCATTTGCTGGTCCAGCAGCTCTATCCTCTGCTGCCTCTGTATATCAACAGTTGCTCCCATCCCAACACTGGCCTCGCTGACAGGCTCGGCAGTTGAGAATATTGGCTCTACAGTATGAGAGAAGATTTCTGCCAAGTTGTTAGGGATGTAAAGAACCTTCTGAACACTCAAAACATTCTTCTTATACAAAATGCCTGAAATCTGAAAGAAAAAAAAACAAAAACATATGCAATAAAGAAAAAAGGCAAGTCTGTCTAGTTTTAACATTTAATGAAATGTAAAACGTTTTTTGTTCTTTTTCAGTTTTGGACATAAAGATGCATTAGAATACCTGTCAGGTTTACATGGCTACCTCTGCTATTCCAGTTATGCTACTGTCAGTTTGCTGATTTATGAGTGCTGTTTATTTTCCATCACAATGTGAGGGTTTTTAATTCTTCGGAAATAAATCTTTACTTTTGATGGTTTTACATGATCATGGTATTTTTTGTATTTACTCCTGGGCACTGTTCAGTGTGAGCCGTTTACCTACTGAAGAAGCAGATGAGAGCAGATCCCAGATGGGTTACCCATACACTATATTGTCAAAAGTATTGGGGCACCTGCCTTTACACGCACATGAACTTTAATGGCATTCCAGGCTTAGTCTGTAGAGTTCAATATTGAATTGGCCCACCCCTTGCAGCTATAACAGCTGCAACTCTTCTGGGAAGGCTGTCCACAAGGTTTAGGAGTGCGTTTATGGGAATGATTGACCATTCTTCTAGAAAAACATGGTTGAGCGAGTTTGGAGTGGAGGGACTTGACTGGCCTGACCTCCACCCGACAAAATACCTTTGGGGTGAATTTGGAGCAGAGACTGCGAGCCAGGCATTCTCGTCTACATCAATGCCTGACCTCACAAATGCGCTTATGGAAGAATGGTAAAACATTCTCATAGACACACTTCTAAACCTTGTGGACAGCCGTCCCAGAAGAGTTGAAGCTGTTATAGCTGCAGAGGGTGGGCCAACTCATTATTGAACCCTGCAGACTAAGACAGGGATGCCATTAAAGTTCATGTGCGTGTAATGGCATCCCAACACTTTTGGTAATGTAGTGTGTATATGCTTTTCATGACCACTCTCTGTAGCCAAGGCTCTCAGTTTTCCAGTAAGAGTTCTTCCTTAAGGGCACGGGGAATCCACATGTGGTGGAAGTAGTGTTTTGTGTCATCACACATTTGTTCATATATCATCACCTGATACTTCAATATGTGAGATTGGACTTCACTCTTGATGATCTCATTTAGACTTTAGTCTTTTATGAGCACATTATCACTTTATTGATTTAATTAATTTTATAATGATCTCACCTTCTGTTAACTAATTTTTATAAGCTGGTGATTTAGCGTTACCTTGATTATAACAATTTCTGTTTATGCCTATTTACTAGGACATATAGCTAGCTGCTTTATCCCTATTTGAGTCACAGGCTTGGTCTTTCTAGTGGGTATTTTATCACACATGGATGTTTTTACAGCATGTCTATAATATTGTAATAAATGAAAAGCTTGTTTTAAATATTTAATTGTCAGAACATTTGGGGTTACAAGAGATTATATATATATATATATATATATATATATATTATATATATATATATATATATATAAATATATATGCCTTTCTATTATGTATATTTTCATGGAGGCCTTGAGCAAACCCAACGCCATCTTGTATCTCTTTTTAGAGGTGAAATCAGAGTTCATAGACCATGAATAGGCATTGTTGTAAAAGTTGTTTTAGGTCTTACAAAGAGTCTGTAAGTCTGATTGTGCCATCTCCCAAACAAGATAAGAAAATGGTTAGAGGCTCTTGTGTTCACATGAGCACTGGAATCATCTTTGCATGAACGAAGCCAGAGGGATTATTCACAATTCCTACTGTATGTACGCATTTTAAATATGTTTCTTTCATAATAAGGTTATAATATGTATATTGGTTATTCATATATAAAATTCATTTAATACACATACATTATTATAAGGTTGCAAATATGGTATCCTATTTAATGGGAATGTTCATGAATAACTTAAGCTATCGTTAGAATAATGACTTCACTTTCATGGCATTTACAAACCAACTAATGATGTGGGGGTAAACTTTCTCAACCCATATATTTTAAGAAGCGCCAAGGTGTCTGGGGATATTGATACTTCATTGTCAACCATTAGACAATTAATGGTGTTTTGCTAAGCCAAGGTCAGAAGGTCATCAAAATAACATTGGAAGTCATTTCTGATACAACACTGCCCCCTAGAGGGGAAAATAGTAAGAATCTAAGATGGCCGCACATACATGGTTGTCTTGGTAACGTGGAAACTCCATCGTCATATTACATCATCCATTACATAGTAATGACACACATAACCCCTTTTGGGGTGGGATAGAAAGGCGTTAGTCATAGCAGAGAGAAATCGGAGGGCTATGGCAAGATCTGAAGAAGCTCTGAGGATGACTGGATGGGGCTATCTCTAAGGTGGAAAGAATTCCTTTAGAGACTTAGCTTCTCAAACTGACAGACTTCGTAAAGTTCTGGTAAAGTATTAGCCTTTCCATATTATACCTATTTTTGCAATTGAATTGTCTTTGCATATACATTACTAAGACCAATTAAATATATGGCAAAGCAAACTGGAGTTTGTTATTTCTCTGTGTGCATTGTAACCAACTGTTGTAAAAACAGGTTAGACAAGCTTCAGTGTGGGTAGGCTAATTAGCATATCAATTGAAGTCATTGAAAATTTCATTAACAAACATGGCTGTGCTAGATATGACTCTATACAAGAGAATGATTTAACACAACAATTTAGTGAGCTTTTGAGACAATGTAGTACACATAATGATCTCATAAATAAAAAGTCGAAAAAAAGGCAGGATATCCAAGATGGCCAATATTATATGCATGTTGTTGTAGATGAAAGATGTCTCTGAAAAAAAAAAAGTCCAATGGTGTGCGGAAAAAAAACAATTCTTGGAACTGGTAGAAAGTGTAACTGAGAATATATTAGCAGTAGTTGCAAAAGCAGATGCAAATGTTGCTGATCACATTCAACAATTAGTGACTGAGAAACGTGTATTGGAACAGAGATTAGATGAATTAGAACAAACAAGTAAATTAAGAGAAAGTTGCATTGCCTCTTTGAATCAAAGCGAGGCTGAGAATGTGCATGTTAACATGCTTAGGAAGGAATTACAGGCTACAAATGAAGCCATAATGGAGTTATCCTCTCAACGTGCAAAAGCCGAATGTGCAATGGTGGAGGTACCCTCTCGGTGCACAACAAAGATAGAAGTGAAACAACATGCAGAAAAAACAGACAATATTGTTGCTGCAAATGATATTACTATGATGGGAATCAATGTTGCAGATTTAAATAAAGTTGCGATAGAGTGCACTTGAAATTGATTCAGGAGTTGAAACAATGGAAACTTCTGATGACTCCTCAGACCATGAAAGTGTAAAGTCTGTTCATTCCAGTCATAGTAATATTATCCAGCAATGTGAGTTTCCAGTGCCATATGCTCAAAAAAGGGCCTATGTAGGGAAACCAGAGCTAAATTTTTTTTTTTTTGTGTAGCATAGCCAAGTATTGTTTGATGGCGAATAATGATATCAAAAGAATATCGCACCACCCTAAAACGACTCCAAGGCATTATGTATGTTATTCTGCCAGATGGGGTAGCAATCCAAAGAATGGAGGCCATAGTAATCAAACCCATTTCCCTTTTAAGACTCAAATGCAGAGACTACAAACTGAAAATCATCATTATGTAGAACAGTTGCGCAAAGTCAAAATGGAGGTAGCAGCATGGTTATTCAAATATAGTACTGGGGGAAACAATGTTAGTAGCACTTAGTGAGCTGCAGGTATGGTCAATGTTTCCTTGCTATGAATAAGGTTTAGATGTGAGTTTCATGTTTGGAATAAGATAGAGGACCTTTCTTTTGTTGTTAAAACATTTTTCTGTTACGATTGTTTTTTTTATTTTCTCCTATTTTTAATTTATTTTTTTAATTATTAACCACTTCAGCCCCGGACCAATTGGCAGCCTAAGGGCCAGAGGTCTTTTTACAATTTCGCACTGCACTGCTTTAACTGGTAATTGCGCGGTCATGCAATGTTGTATCCAAATGAAATTTGCGTCCTTTTCTTCCCACAAATAGAGCTTTCTTTTGATGGTATTTGATTGCCTCTGCGATTTTTACTTTTTGCGATATAAATGGAAAAAGACCGAAAATTTTGAGAAAAAAAAAGATATTTTCTACTTTTTGTTATAAAAAAAAAAATCTAATAAACTCAATTTTAGTCACACATTTAGGGCAAAATTTATTCTGCCACATGTCTTTATTAAAAAAAAAAGCGTATATTTACTGGTTTGCGCAAACGGGGATACCACATATGTGGGACTTTTTGGGAGTCTAACAGCGTACGGCACCCTGAAAATCAATCACTGCCTTCAGGATTTCTAAGGGTGCAAATTTTTGATTTCACTCCTCACTACCTATCACAGTTTCGAAGGCCATAAAATGCCAAAAAAGCACAAAACCCCCCCAAATGACCCCATTTTGGAAAGTAGACACCCCAAGCTATTTACTGAGAGGCATGTTGAGTCCATGAAATATTTTATATTTTGCCACAAGTTGCAGGAATATTAAAATTTTTTTTTTTTGCACAAAGTTGTCACCAAATGATATATTGCTCACACATGGCATAAGTGAAATTACACCCCAAAATAAATTCTGCTGCTTCTCCCGAGTACGGGGATACCACATATGGGGGACTTTTTGGGAGTCTAGCCACGTACGGGACCCCGAAAACCAAGCACCGCCTTCAGGATTTAAATATAAAACGCTACAAAAAAACCTGTTAGCGATCGCAGGGATCAGGCCTGACTCTGCGAACAGTTATGTGTTTAGTGTTTTGTAAGTGACAGTGATCGATCGATACTGCACTTGGGTGGGCTGGGCGGAGGGGTAAAACGCAGGTGCCAGCAGGTATCTGGGCTGATCCCGCTAACACTGCGTTTTTTTGGAACCCTAAACTGCTGGGGACGCTAGTATAGATCTGATCAGATCAGATATTGATCTGTTCAGATTCTATACCACTACGGGAGGTGTATGCTTTGCGTGTGGGTGTTAGCGGTACTGGCACTAACCTAGCGCTGCCTGGGGCGACGCAGACCCTGACCCTAAAACCTAATTGATATCACCCGCCGGGTGATCAGGGGGTTAAACCTTTATTGGGTAATAAATGGTGGGTGCCCTGATGCTATAAAAAGCAAACTAACCAGAGTCACCCGTAACACTTATACGGTGATCACTGGTGAAAGGGTTAACTAGGGGCAATCAGGGGGTTAAAATCTTTATTAGGTAGTGAATGGGGGTCCCTGGCGCTATATAAAAACCTGACGGGGAACCTAAATAACTAACTGGCTAACCAGTGTCACCAGTGGCACTTATACGGTGATCGCTGGTGAAAGGGTTAACTAGGGGCAATCGGGGAGTTAAAACCATTATTGGGTAGTATATGGGGGTACCTAGCGCTATAAAAACCTGGCGGTGAACCTAAAAAAATAACTAGCTACCTAGCGACACCAGTGACACTAATGCAGCGATCAGAAAAATGATTGCTTAGTGACACTGGCAAAAAGGGGGTGAAAGGGTTAACTCTAGGGGCAATCAGGGGGTTAAACCTTTATTGGGGGTGGTAGGGGGCTATCCTGGACCTAACACTAACTGCCCTAACAGTTTTTACTTTTACAACTGACACTGAATGCAATGATCAGAAAATAAATGATCACTGCAATCAGCGACACTGTGACTGGGAGGGGGGCGATCGGGGGGGGTGATCAGGGGTGGGGGGGGGTTTGTGTGCCTATGTGTGCCTACATGTCAGTGTAGTGTTGGTGCACACATACTTTCTCTCTTCTCCTCGCAGTCCAGCCAAAAAGACCGCCCCGAGGAGAACGACATCACTTCCTCCCTGCCTGTGTTTACTATACACAGCGGGGGAAGCTTCTCATTCGCCAGGAGCCTGGAGGGGATGGCCAGAAACCAACGGCAATCCCCTCATCCTGGATCGCTCCTGAAGCGAAACGGACCGCCGCATCCAGCGGGAGGGGGTCCGATCGGACCCCCCACCCTCTGGAAGGCAAGCACGTACATGTACGTGCTTGTGCCTGTACATGCCATTCTGATGACGTACATTGGCATGCGGCGGTCCTTAAGTGGTTAATTTTTTATTATTTTTTTCCTGAGTAATATGGCAAAGTTTATCAACACTGCTTGCTTAGTATAGGAAAATATGGCAATTGTTCCCCTAGCATCACAATTAATGGGAAAAGGCTAGGGCGACTTGAAAAGTCAATTGTTATAATTGTGTGTAATCACTGTCTGTGTTCCTTTTCCAGAGAACATGGAAGAAGTTAAACTGGTTTGGATACTAATATTTGCATTTTGTTTGCAGGTCCTTCAAAGTGAGAACAACAGTGGGCAAATTTAGCAGAACAGGGGTTAGGTTATTGTAAATGCATAATCGATTATCACATGGTACCATGAGCTCATTAATTAGTATTTGTTTGCAAACAATTAAAAAAATAAGCAATAGTATTAAAGAGTTACAAATGAAGTTACAAATGTTGTGATTAGGTACAGATGTTTTGTTTTTCCCATTAACTAATTGTCTTTCAGATTAAAATGAGCACTTACTCTTCTCAGGAGAAAAGTCCATGGATGTCATTAATTAAAAGTTCAGTGTTAGTCATTGTTTTATGGTGGTTGTCTTGTCATGCTGTTTTTGTGTGCTAATGGCCAGATTTTTTATTTTTTTGCTATCAATTTTTTCGTTCTCAATTTTTATTTTTATTTTTATATTTGTTTAGTCATCTATTTTATTTTGGTTTTGTTCAGGTGTAAAAATTGTTATGTTTAGTCCACCTGAAAGGGGGGTAATTGGCTAATTCCCTCAATTAGCAGCTGAATAGATGGTCATGGGATATGTCCTCCAGCTGGATACATTTTGTTTAAGACAAGAGTTGTTGGTAGGAAGCCATTGTAGCCTCTGGAGTTCGTTTTTTTCTTTGTTTTTATGGTCATTCAGGTGGAAGAGAGTTCCAAAAGGTTTAGCCTTTCTCCACCTGAAAGGGGAGTTAGTGCATAGAGCTTAAAGATATAGACACATGCATTGTTTTTTTTTAGTGTTTAAATTCATAATTTTTGGAAAGTAACATTCATGTTTGTTTTTTTTTTATTTTTTGATCATACCATGAGGATCCATTTTAGAGTGGGTTCAACCTAAAGAAGTCATGGTTGTATTGATAATTTGTTTTGAGTTGCAGAAGCCAGAAATATTAGGTTTGTGGGTTCCAAGGAGGGAACTATGAGTAAATATATTAAGTGAGCAGATATTATGGATAAGAATTTGATTCTGCTCTTGTTTTTCACTTCCAGAATCCTGGTGGAGAGAGATTGGAGAGGTTTCTGGAACATGGATGAGAGATGATCATCTGGTTGGCAGTTTGTCTGTGCCATACCACACTGCAAATTTGTTCTGATAAACATCAGGAGAGACAGGACGAACAAATTAACCACTTGCCGACCGCCGCACGACGATGTACGTCGACAGAATGGCACGGGCAGGCATAAGGGCTTACATGTACGTCCTTGCCTGCCCGCCGGTCGGGGGCCCGATCGGGCCCCCGCCCGGTGCCTGCGGCGGTCGGTATTCGTTCGGGAGCAATCCCGGACGAGGGGACGGCCATTCATTCATGGCCACCCCCTCGCGATCGCTCCCGACGAATGAAAATGTCCCGTGACATCATTTCCTCTCCTGTAATGTAAACACAGGAGAGGAAGTGATGTATTCTCTCCTCCGTGTCGGTATTTTTCATTCCGGCACCGAGGAGAGAGGTTCGGTGAGTTGCACCAACACACCACACATACAGTAGAACATGCCAGGCACACTCACACCCCCCCTTTACCCCCCGATCACCCCCCAATTACCCCTGCCCCCCCAGTCACAGTGACACCAATTGCTTTTTTTTTTTTTTTTTTTTTTTTTTTGCATTGGTGTCATTTGTGACTGTAGTAACTGTTAGGGCAGTTAGGGTTAGCCCCCTTTAGTTCTAATGTGCCCCCCTAACCCCCCCAATAAAGGTTTAACCCCGTGATCACCCCCCGTCGCCAGTGTCACTAAGGCTGGGTTCACATTGCAGCGGTTTATGAGAACGAATGTGATTCGCACCGCACTGCAAATCACATCCGATCTCTGTGCGATTCGAGTTCAGCCATACAGATAGTATGGCTGAATTCGTGTCGCACCCGCCGCACCCGCCGCAAATTCGCACGGGACCCTTTTTTTGGCCCACAGCAGAATCGGATCGCATGGGTGTTCACACCATGCGATCCGAGTTTGCAGATCGCAGTGCGATATGTGAACTGATCTGGGGGTGTCATTAACATTTCACTGACACTCCCAGCAGTTCGCATAGGGCAGTGTGAACTGCCGCCGGGAGGCATGCAATGCGGGAACCCGCCGCGGATTCATGGCGTTCCCGCATCGCTCCAGTGTGAACCCAGCCTGATAAGCGATAGTTTTTCTGATCGCTGTATTAGTGTCACAGGTGACGCTAGTTAGGCAGGTAGGTATTTAGGTTCGCTGCAGCTTTTTATAGCGCCAGGGACCCCCATATACTACCGCATGAAGCCCCCTAGTTAACCCTTTCACCAGTGATCACCATATAACTGTTACAGGTGACGCTGGTTGGTTAGTTATTTTTTATAGTTTCAGGGCACCCGCCATTTATTACCTAATAAAGGTTTAACCCCCTGATCACCCGGCGGGTGTCATTTGTGACTATAATAACTGTTAGGGCAGTTAGGATTAGCCCCCCCAATAAAGGTTTAACCCTGTGATCACCCCCCGTCGCCAGTGTCACTAAGGCCGGGTTCACATTGCAGCGGTTTATGAGAACGGATGTGATTCGCACCGCACTGCAGTGCAAATCACATCCGATCTCTGTGCGATTCGAGTTCAGCCATACAGATAGTATGGCTGAATTCGTGTCGCACCCGCCGCAAACTCGCACGGGACCCTTTTATTGGTCCGCAGCAGAATCGGATCGCATGGGTGTTCACACCATGCGATCCGAGTTTGCAGATCGCACTGCGATATGCGAACTGATCTGGGGGTGTCATTAACATTTCACTGACACTCCCAGCAGTTCGCATAGGGCAGTGTGAACTGCCGCCGGGAGGCATGTGATGCGGGAACCCGCCGCGGATTCGTGGCGTTCCTGCATCGCTCCAGTGTGAACCCAGCCTAATAAGCGATCGTTTTTCTGATCACTGTATTAGTGTCACAGGTGACGCTAGTTAGGCAGGTAGGTATTTAGGTTCGCCGCAGCTTTTTATAGCGCCAGGGACCCCCATATACTACCGCATAAAGCCCCCTGATTGCCCCCTAGTTAACCCTTTCACCAGTGATCACCATATAACTGTTACAGGTGACGCTGGTTGGTTAGTTATTTTTTTTATAGTTTCAGGGCACCCGCCATTTATTACCTAGTCTCACTAGTGTACCCCTAAATTTAGGGGTGTCTACTTTCCAAAATGGGGTAATTTGGGGGGGGGTTTGTGCCATCTTGGCATTTTATGGCCTTCAAAACTGTAACGCCCTTAGAAAGCCTGAAGGCGGTGCTTGGTTTTCGGGGCCCCGTACGCGGCTAGGCTCCCAAAAAGTCCCACATATTTGGTATCCCCGTACTCAGGAGAAGCAGCAGAATTTATTTTGGGGTGTCATTTCACATATGGCCATAGCATGTGTGAGCAATATATCATTTAGTGACAACTTTGTGAAAAAAAAATAAAAAAAAATTAAAGTTCGTAATTTTCCCGCAACTTGTGGCAAAATATAAAATATTCCATGGACTCAAAATGCCTCTCAGCAAATAGCTTGGGGTGTCTACTTTCTAAAATGGGGTCATTTGTGGGGGTTTTGTTCCATCTTGGCATTTTATGGCCTTCAAAACTGTAATAGGTAGTGAGAAGTGAAATCAAAAATTTACGCCCTTAGAAAGCCTGAAGGCGGTGCTTGGTTTCCGGGGCCCCGTACGCGGCTAGGCTCCCAAAAAGTCCCACATATGTGGTATCCCCGTACTCAGGAGAAGCAGCAGAATTTATTTTGGGGTGTCACTTCACATATGCCCATAGCATGTGTGAGCAATATATCATTTAGTGACAACTTTGTGTAAAAAAAAAAAAAATAATTTTTTTTTTGTCATTATTCAATCGCTTGAGGCAAAAAAATAAAATATTCAATGGGCTCAACATGCCACTTATCAATTTCCTTAGGGTGTCTACTTTCCAAAATGGGGTCATTTGGGGGGGTTTTGTACTGCCCTGCCATTTTAGCACCTCAAGAAATGAGATAGGCAGTCGTAAACTAAAAGCTGCGTAAATTCCAGAAAACGTACCTTAGTTTGTAGATGTGACAACTTTTGCGCAAACCAATAAATATACAATTATTGACTTTTTTTTTTACCAAAGACATGTGGCTGAATACATTTTGGCCTAAATGTATGACTAAAATTGAGTTTATTGGATTTTTCTAATAACAAAAAGTAGAAAATATCATTTTTCTTTCAAAATTTGCGGCCTTTTTACGTTTATATCGCAAAAAATAAAAATCGCAGAGGCAATCAAATACCATCAAAAGAAAGCTCTATTTGTGGGAAGAAAAGGACGCAAATTTTGTTTGGGTACAACATTGCATGACCGCGCAATTACCAGTTAAAGCAGCGCAGTGCCAAATTGTAAAAAGACCTCTGGTCATTTACCAGCAAAATGGTCCGGTCTGAAGGTGGTTAATACACAGATATAATGGTAATTATTGTATTGATTACATCAGAGTTGTATACTTTTTAACTGCAGTATGAAATAATTATATTTCAAATATTAAAAGACACACACACAGTTTTGTCTGTCTTTATAAATCGAAAGCCAATATAGGTACAATGGTTTTATTATGATATATGTGTAAAATAGGATTCACTCTAAATTTAATATAAGCTTTGATCAAATTATCAAGCTGTGCACAATATAACAAATTTTTGTTTGTGCATTTAAAAGTGTAAGTGAGAAGGTCTGTTGGTTTTGAGAAGGAAACACTGTAGCTAAGGTAAACAAGATTGTTTACACTAGCCCGTGAAGACACAGAAGCTAATCACAAGTTACCAAGTCTAAATTGCACCCAGTTATTCAAGAATTTAAATGTGGCATTTTATTATAAGAACTTAACTGTGAATATTATCTGAATCATCATTTATCTGATATGTATAAGTATATCTATTTATTTGTTTTATCACTAAATATACCTGATATTGGGGGCGTGTCCGGATGTGAAAGGCGACGGACGTCTACCGTATATACTCGAGTATAGGCCGACCCGAATATAAGCCGAGGCCCCCAATTTACCCCCAAAAAAACTGGCAAACTTATTGACTCGTGTATAAGCCGAGGGTGAGACATGCCTGTCCATCCCTGTGTGTGTGTCCGTCCATCCCTGTGTGTCCGTCCATCCCTGTGTGTCCGTCCATCCCTGTGTGTCCGTCCATCCATCCCTGTGTGTGTGTGTGTCCATCCATCCATCCATCCCTGTGTGTGTGTGTCTCCATCCATCCATCCATCCATCCCTGTGTGTGTGTGTCTCCATCCATCCATCCATCCATCCCTGTGTGTGTCTCCATCCGTGTGTGTGTGTGTGTGTGTGTGTGTGTGTGTGTGTGTGTGTGTGTGTGTGTGTGTGTGTGTGTGTGTGTGTGTGTGTGTGTGTGTCCAGCCTACCTTTGTCCCGAGCCTCCGTCCCGTGCCTTGCCTCCTTGCCTCCGTCCCGTGCCGTGCCTTGCCTCCTTGCATCCGTCCCGTGTCGTGCCTTGCCTTGCCCCCGTCCCGTCCCGTCCCGTGCCGTGCCGTCCCGTGCCCTCTTCGTCGGCGGCCATTGTAAAGTTCAAAAGCTGCGCCGCCGCCTTCGCCTGTGATAGGCGGAACACTGAATTTCCCAGCAGCCTGTGTTCCGCCTATCACAGACGTCGTATCATCCTCGTCCGTAGTACGAGGATGATACGATGTCCGTGATAGGCGGAACACAGGCTGCTGGGAAATTCAGTGTTCCGCCTATCACAGGCGGAGGCGGAGAAGGAGGCGCGGCTTTCAAATTGTAGTATGTCCGCCGTCTGTCTGCTCGATACGCTGATCGAGCAGTCAGACGGCGATGACTCGAGTATAAGCCGAGGGGGGCACTTTCAGCCTCAAAAAAGAGGCTGAAAATCTCGGCTTATACTCGAGTATATACGGTAAGTGGAGAGCTCCTGCCATCCTGAGCTCAATCCTTCATCATCCTCCTTATTTCAGACCCTAAAACGGCCGGAGACCCTACCTCCTTGCTCTCCTCTATTGCCTGCTGCAGTCCCTGGCTCCATTGGGCGGATTCTGACCCGCGATCGGCTGGGAGCCTGCGTGCGGGTGACGGCCGCCATCTTTCAGGCCTGTGCTTTCCAAGAAGCTCCTTTCCTGGACCAGCGGTGCGGTAAGGGACCCCCCCCTTGTCCTCCAGCCAGCTTCCCTACACCTCCGGTGGGGCCTGGTGGCCCGAGGGACCCCCGGTGCCGCTCGTCGAGGCCGCGGCCTGGTGCGGCCTAGTAGAGCCTCCAGCCTACCGGACTTTCCTACACCGTCGGCCACCGGACGGCCGCCGCGGCCGGCGCCAATTGCTGGGACATGGTCGCTGCCACTCTGCCAACCCTTCTGCCGCCCTGCCATCCCTCCATCCTCCTGTTCCAGCCACTGTTTTGCTGGGCCTAGGCTTGGGCCCTGCACCCGGTCCAGCGGCCATCTTGGTACACCCGGCTGCGGCCTGGAATCCACCCCCAGCCTCCTGGACACCCTGGGCCTGTTCTCAGCTTCTTAGCCTCCCTCAGTGCCATAACCCCTCTGCAGCCCGTACTTTGGCCCTCCTGCACAGCGCTTTGTGGCTCCGGCCGGACATTTGGCGGCCATCTTGCTATACCCGGGGGATCTCCTGCCTCCTCTGCACTTGCTCCGGACTCCTTCTAAGGACACCCTGGCCTGCCAGCAGTGCTGGACATCAGACTCTACTTCCAGACCTTTTGTGGTTTGCCTTTCTGACTCCGGTGCCACGTGTAGTGTCCTTCTTGCTCCACCCAGCTGTACTGTGCACAATCCTGGTCCCCCTGACTCCTCCCCTTGTAGCTCACTGCCACCAGAGCTGCCCCCCCGGCCAGACTGCCGCCCGCAACATCTACAACTGAGGCTCTGCCCCCCTTTTTTTTGGATTCCCCGGGACATTGTCCGCACCGCCAGCCTTGCACGTAGCAGCCGTACTACTATGCCATAATACCAACTGCTGGCCCTCCTATCTCCGCAGTCCCCGGCCCTTGCTTTGCTCCGGCTACAGAGATCCGCTGCCGGAGAGCCCTCTGATGCCTTCAAAGAAGACTCCAAAGACTGTGCAACAGCCCAGGACACCGGCTGCAGCCCCATCCCCCCGCGGGGACCCTTACTCCAGAAACTGCAGGCCTTGTTGGTTGACATGGAGGACGGTCCCCCGACTGACATTCCCACGCCCTCCTCACCCCAGCCTCCCACGGGTGACACCAACATGATCTTAGCAGCGATTGAAAGCAGCAGGACATCTCTATTGGTACGAATCGATCACCTGGCAGAGGAGTGCAACCTTATCCGCAACGATCTGGATAAAATTCGGGGGCGTCTCTCAGAATCTGAACACCGGATCTCGGAGGTGGAGGATCGAACGGGACAACATGCCGACCAACTCACCGACCTACGCAACACGGTTAAAGCTTTAGTGGCGAAGTCAGATGACGCCGAAAACCGGATGCGTCGTAACAATGTTCGGGTCCTGGGCCTTCCTGAAGGACCGGAGGGAGACCACCCGGCAGCCTTTGCGGAAACCTTCTTCAAAGATCTACTTGGTCTGACCAATCTCCTCCCTACGTATGTGGCAGAACGTGCTCATCGGGTTCCGATGGGTCGACCTATCTCGGGTGCACCCCCATGTGCCTTCCTGGTGCGTTTCCTCCATACTCGCAGAGGCCAGGAAGCACCCGAATCTGCAATATGGTAATGCACACATCATGCTGTTCCCCGATTTCTCCCCGGATCTACAGAGAAAACGACAGACCTTCACTGCAGACTACGAGACCGCAACATTAAATATGGAATGCTCTATCCTAGTCGCCTGCGGGTCCAGCACGAGGGCACTGTCAAATTTTTCGACACGCCGGCCGAGGCGGATGCCTGGCTTACTGGGCTGCGCTGAGGTGGCGTGCATTGCTCCGTCATGGGGGCCCGGGGGTCGTCTGGGGCTCACTGGGGGAAGGCAATGAACATGAACGGACACACTGAACTCTTATGTTATTTCAGGCCCAAGTATCGGCCCAACATCCTTACATGTCTGTGACCTCCTATGATTGAGCGAGCTATCCACACGGAACTTTACAAGCCAAGTTGTTGCTCCCCCCCCCCTTCTGGCTTGTCTCGGTGACGATTGTAGCTGAGCCTGGGATATACCTCTCCATCCCGGCTGAAATACACAGTGGAAGCTATATTTCCCCCTTGTTTTGGGGGGTGTTGTTTTTTGTTTTCTGTTCCCCTTCTTCTCCCCCCCCCCCCCTTTTTTTTTAATTAATTTATTTTTTTTTAAGTCGCGCTCGAGGTACTCGGGTTAGCACGGAGTTGTTGACTAGTATTTATGATTATGTGCATACCCCTCAATCATTGTAGTAGTATGGACATATACATATCTAGATCTGAGAGATCTTGTACAAAAGAGATAGTTCAATCAGCAATACACATTTATTTATAGGGTTACATAATATATACAAATTACACACCAGACAGTATGTACATCACAATATACAGTGTAGGTCCCCTGGCTTACATGATATTTACAAATTACTCACAGAATCGTATTTACAATACAATATAAGGTGCAAGTTCAGAGTTAGATTACCTGTTAACTTCAGGTCAGCCCATGGTGACTGCCGTGTGCTCCCACACCAGAGTGACTTGGCTTGCTCACAAAGCATTATATCCCCCCCCCTACTTTCTGTAGTGTGGCTAATATATTCTCCCTAATTGGTCACTGTACCTAGTCAATGTATATTGGGAACAGCCTGATTGGATGAGTCAACGAAAGCTGTTGTTTACTTCCCAGGTGAGATGTTATCAGGGAAAACAAAAGGCCAAGCTTTGAAGTTGAACCAATTACAGTAACACCAACACAAACACTCAATACTTTAAATATATATTTAAATCTAATGGAAATATATTTCTAATTACAATATTGTACAGGTATTAATGGAGATTTCACATAAACTCATAAGGCTACAGAGTGTTGCTGCTAACCTGCAGCGGACTTCCCCCTAGAGGACTTTTACACGTTCTTACACGCGGCATTGCACTGTTGCCGTGCACGGTTTAGGGGGTTAAATTGTTATTTTTTGGGTATAGGCCCGATCTGGTCGCTCCCCAGTTTCCAGGGATGCCACCAGATACGGGCAGGGTTGACCCCTGGAGGTCACCAAGGGTATTTTTGTTTTTTGTCTATGTATTTACTTTTTTGTTTGTATGGTTAATGTTTGGTCATGACTCTTTCTACAGTGGGCTCTCTGGGTCTAGGCGGCTCTTGGTACATGATATTGGCACCCATGGGCGTCTCCTTGCAATATTAACGGAACCATCTGATGGCCACACGTGACATGTCCTCTTAATATCCTATCCTGGAATGTCCGGGGGCTCAATTCTAAATTTAAAAGAGCAGTTCTGTTTAAATATCTTAAATTGCACTCCCCCCATATGATACTGCTCCAGGAGACACACCTCATGGGCAGCAAACTGTTGGCACTGACGAAGCCGTGGATCCAGAGAGCCTTTCATGCCTCCTATTCTACCTATGCCAGGGGGGTCTCGGTGCTGATCAGCAAATCATTTCCCTGTGCAGTGGAGCAGATTCACACCGACCCTCAGGGCAAATACGTGATAGTAGTTTTCACAGTTTGGGGTACGAGATATATTGTGGTTAATGTATACCTGCCTCCTCCCTTTTCAGCATCCACCTTATACACTATCCTGGAAAAGGTTACCCCATACTGCCCCGCTAGGCTGCTGCTTATGGGCGATTTTAACGCTATTCTAGCTCCAGACTTAGACAGGCCGGTCCCCCCCAAACAATGCTCCTCAGACCTACCCAATTGGGCGCAGGCCATGGGAGTGACGGAGGTCTGGAGGTGGAAACACCCCTCGACTAGGGCCTACTCCTGCTTTTCCACCACCTATAAAATGTCCTCACGCATCGACTTAGCTTTTGCCAATCCAGCCATGCTATCAGACGTGCTAGACGCCACGTATTTGCCCAGCGGGCTGTCAGACCACTGCCCCCTCCTCCTTAATGTCCGCTCCCCCTCTTCCCGGACCTCGGCCCTTTGGCGCCTGGGAACCCACTGGCTCTCCCACGCCGACTTGACCAACACTATCCCGCCCCGCCTTGCCGAATACTGGCAAATTAATGCAGGGTCCTCCTCCCCAGGGGTTGCTTGGGACGCATTCAAGGCCTTCAGTAGAGGTCAGTATATTTCCTCCATAGCTGGGATCCGTAGAGAGCAAGCCGCCACCACGACTGAGCTACAGAGCAAGGTAGATACCCAGACTGAGGCCTACACAGCTGACCCCACCGACTCTAGTTTTAAAGCCCTTAATGCGGCGAAACCTGAATTACACCTCCACCTCACAGAGCTTACCAGACTGGATCTTTACCGCAACAAGCAAAGATTTTTCGAGCAGGGGGACCGGAACGGTCGCCTCCTGGCAATGTTAGCTCAACACGACCTGCCCCTGACGGTGATACCTAGTGTGGTGTCCCCTTCGGGTGAATCGGTCTCCTCTCTCCCAGACATATTGGACGCATTTCGGCAATACTATGGTTCCCTTTATACCTCTGTGCTTCCCTCGGATCTCATGCCACAGGACCTGGCGCCTTGGCTGGACCCCCTGGCACTCGGCTGGCTCTCGGACGCCGAGAGAAAATTTGGTGAAGCCCATTACCCCAGAGGAGGTACAGAGGGCAATTTGCTCCTTTCCTGCAGGAAAATCCCCGGGTCCAGATGGTCTCCCTATGGAGTTCTACAAAACCCACGGGGCCCTTCTTGCCCCCCAGCTGGCACAGCTCTATACTCACTGTCTGGCAGAGGGCACCCTTCCCACCTCCATGAGTCATGCACACATAATACTAATCCACAAAGCCCCTAAGGACCCCACATCCTGCGCCTCCTATAGGCCTATCGCCCTCCTAAATGCAGACTTCAAAATCCTTACCAAATTGCTCACTACGAGACTACAGCCCCTTCTGCCATCTGTGATAGAGACGGACCAGACCGGTTTTATGCCCAATAGAGCCACTGACATCAACTTAAGACGCCTGTTTACCAACATCCATGCACAACACCTCACTGAGGGTTCCCGGGTGGTGGCCTCCCTGGACATAGAGAAGGCCTTCGACACTGTGGAGTGGCCTTTTCTGTGGGAAGTCCTCCGCAGGATGGGGTTCCCCTTGGTATTTATTACATGGTTACAGACGCTCTACCAGCACCCCACGTCAGCCATTAAGCTGGGGGGGGTCTCTCCCGGTCCTTCCCTCTGTCCAGGGGCACGAGACAGGGCTGCCCTGTTTCTCCGGCCCTGTTCGCCATCGTAATGGAACCCCTGGCGGAGGCCTTATGTACCTCCCTGCACATTAGGGGCCTGCGTGTTGGCTGGCTGGAGGAGAGGGTCGCCCTGTATGCGGACGACCTCCTTTTCCTTAACGACACGGACTCCTCTCTCAGAGGGGCATTACAAATTCTGAACTCCTTCTCCACAATCACGGGCCTTAAGGTTAATTGGTCAAAGTCACTTCTGTTCCCTATAGACCCAGCGGCCCGCGACACCGCCCCCCCCCCCGATATACCTCTACAGTGGGTGGAGAGCTTCAGGTACCTTGGGGTGGTGGTCTCGAGGCAGGCTTCGGACTTCTTACCCCTGAATGTATCCCCAGTGGTTCAGGAGACGCGGCTGCGACTGAAGGCATGGGAATCTCTACCCCTATCATTGCTAGGGCGGATAAACCTGATCAAAATGAAAATCCTGCCCAAATTTCTCTACCTACTTCGCCAATCCCCACAATGGATCCCTAAATCATTTTTCTCCCGACTGCATAGCCTTTTTACCTCCTTTATCTGGGGGGGCCAGTCCCCCAGGTATGGATGGTCAACGCTTACACGTCCATCCTCCCAGGGAGGACTGGCGTGCCCCGACCTGTACAAATATTTTTTAGCCACCCAGCTGGTTACTGTGGCTTGGTGGCTCACTGCTGATAGGACGAACCCTGCCACCTTGGTTGAGGCGGCGGTGGTGAAGTCACTGGAAGCGCTGAAATTTTTACTGTATCGTGGCCCAAAAGCCCCATACCCGTTGACCCCCTCCATGCGAACCACGTTGCGGGCATGGGGGGCAGGACTTAAACTTGAAAAATACCCTGCCAATGCCCTTTTTCCAGCTGCCCCCTTGTGGTTGAACCCCTCCCTGGAGCAGTTTTACAAACTACCTGAACCCCATGCTTGGACTAAGTTTAACGTTAAAACAGCGGACCAAATAATCTCCGACCAATCGCTGGCCCCATTCCCCAAGTTGATTTCTGACTTCAACATCCCACAGAGCTATTTTTTTTAGATATCTACAACTCTCCCATGCCTTCAGATGCCAGTTCTCCGGGTCTCCCCCCAAGGTCGTCCAGTCCGCACTGGAGGACCTCCTCACGTCCAGATGTGAAAATAAGCCCACCTCGAAACTTTACTCCCATTTGATAATGACCTCCCTCCCTACCTTGGGAAAGATCAGGGACAAATGGGTGCGCGACATTCCCACCTTCGATAATGATGATTGGGATGACATGTGGGACTTCCCTTTCAGATCCCTGGTCTCCCTGAGAGACCGGCTAATACAGTTTAAAATGGTCCACCGAGCATATTTCACCCCATATAGATTGCACAAAATGAACCCCGCCTCCCCCCGGGGTGTTGGCGTTGTGGGACAATACCGGGGGACTTCACTCATATTGTTTGGACCTGCCCGGCCATTGTCGACTATTGGAAGGAGATACTGAGGGTCATTACACAGGTCACCTCCATATCGCTCCAGCCCTCCATAGAAATTTGCATACTGGGCCTGATAGATCATATTATTCCCACTGTGGCGTGACGCACCCTGGTTGGGCTTCTCCTTTTCTACACCCGCAAGGCCATAGCCCTCAGCTGGCGTAAGCCAACTCCCCCTCCTCTCTCCCTGTGGAAAAAATTGGTCAACGGCAGCCTGACTCTTTACAAAGACTGCTATGCTAATAGGGGTTGCCCTCAAAAATATGACAAGGTCTGGTCCAGCTGGCTGGCTGACGCCTCCACAGCCTCTGACCCGCAGCCTACTTAACAAGTTACCCTTTGCTAGTACACAGGTAACTGCACCAGTGGAAATGTCATATGTCTGAGTAGCATGTTGTAACTCCAAGTTGTCCTGCTGCACATGAAGTCAGCTATCTGTGGCCATTGAGGTGCCTTAGACTCTCCGTCATATTCTGTATGTACCCAACTGTCTTGTATTACAAATCTGTATACATCACGCCGGTAACTGTAGTCGTGACCAATGTATGTGTTCTTTTTTGTTTGTTAGTTTGCTTGCTGTTGTTTACTGCATAAACTTTAATAAAAAGATTTGCAAACAAAAAAAAAATATATATATACCTGATATTAATTTGCACTGTATTTTTAGTTAATATATATTTTTAAGCAATATCATTTGTACCACTTGTCTTCAAAATAGCACGGATAAGCTAACTTGAATTTCCTGTTGGTATTGGTAGAAAATTGTAAATCTCCCAAATCAAAGATTTTCATATTTTCATAATTACAATACTATTTTATTATTTCAGTATAAACATTCTGACATAATACAAATATATTAATTGAATTTCATTATTGCATTCTTAAGCAAATTTTTGGTTTCACTAAATTCCCAAACGAGATTCATAATTGCCTCCAATTGCATCATACAGGCAGTCCCCAAGTTACAAACATCCATCTTACATAGGACTCATACTTACAAAACAGAGGGAGACAACAGCAAGAGAGAGAAAATATACTCCTAGGAAGGGAAATGAACGAGTAAGAGAGGTCATGGGAAAAAGGTGTCTCCACTGAAGCTTTATGACCAATCCTCGTTTCCAAAACAATCTAAGATTTTTAAAATCCAGAAAGTGAGGTGAAATTCTCTGAACAGGGGCACAGACAGCAAAACAAATGTCACAGGGGTTTCAACCCTTCCCTATGCTATCCAAAAAATGTAAAAACATATACATTTTTTTTGGCTGAAGTCACACTTAAAAAATATACTTGTTCCAACCTGCATGCAAACTCAACTTAAAGTGATTGTAAACCCACATGCGCACTGGAGCAAACTGAAGCAATGGCGCGTATGTGCTGTTGCATCAGTCTGTGTGCTGTTACCGGCGGCTCCCGCTCTGGAGCAGCGATACCCGGAAATAACCCCAGGGAGAGATGTTGCCAGCCAGAGGGGGTGAATGCTATGCATACTAGCTCATTATGTCTTTGTTTTTGTTTTTTTAACCAGGGTTTACAACTACTTTAAGAACAAACTTACAGAAAGTTGTTTGTAGACCGGGGACTGCCTGTATTGTATTGTATTGTATCAAACAGCAAAACAGGAAATTCTGTTCCAAGAAACATCCAAGGGACTTTAAAAGCTAAGTACTATGACCAATAACACAATCTAGATAAAATACAAGTTTTTTGCATTACATTAAAACGTAGCAGCGTAAAGCAGAATTGCTGCATAAAGATACAAGTAAAAGTAAAAATGCATTGATAAAGTGGATGCAAACAAATTCCTTTTGTCTGTCCCGACATGTTTCACAGTAAAAACTGCTTCATGAGTGACACCGTGGCAGCATCTAAAGGATTAATAAAAAAATTTGACAGTAGAAAAAGACTCACATTTTCTCCCACCAAATTTAGTATTGTTATCATATACAGTATCTCACAAGCGAGTACACCCCTCACATTTTTGTAGATATTTTATTATATCTTTTCATGTGACAACACTGAAGAAATTACACTTTGCTAAAATGTAAACTAGCGAGTGTACAGCTTGTATAACAGTGTAAATTTGCTGTCCCCTCAAAATAACTCAACACACAGCCATTAATGTCCAAACCGCTAGTAACCAAAGGGAGCACACCCCTGTCAGAAACCATGAATCAGACCGAGACAGAAGTGCAGTTAAAAATTACACTAGTTTAATAATCATAGTAAAAGGTAAACAGAGCAACGTAGTCAAATCATGGCCATAGTTCCTTAACTGGAACAGATAGTCAGACAATGCCAGGACGTCAAGGAGCCCGAGATCAGTGTACTTCAGGGCAGGCCAGGAAATCATGAATCAGCATAGTGGAACAGCAAGCAGGATCAGGAACCAGAAGGGACGTCAGCCAAGCAAGTCTTCAACAGGTACACAGGAGAGAGTCTCTGGATTTGTTGACCAAGGCGAAGGCAGAGAGGGACTGAAATAAACAGCTTAAGTAACCAGCAGGACTGACAAAAAGGATATCATCAGGTGAGTCACTGCGGAAAAGATTGGAGCTGGCAATTAACCATCAGCTGAGACGGAAGGGCTGAGCCCAGCCCTGACAACCCCCAAGTGAAAATGTCCAGATTGGGCCCAAAGTGTCAATATTTTGTGTGGCCACCTATATTTTCCAGCACTACCTTAACCCTCTTGGGCATGGAGTTCATCAAAGCTTCACAGGTTGCCACTGGAGTCCTATTCCACTCCTCCATGATGACATCACATTGCTGGTGGATGTTAGAGACCTTGCACACACCTTCCATTTGAGTATGCCCCAAAGATGTTCAATAGAGTTTAGGTCTGGAGACATGCTTGGCAAGTCCATCACCTTTACCCTCAGCTCTCTTAGCAAGGCAGTTGTCGCATTGGAGGTGTAATTGGGGTTTTTATGTTGGAATACTGCCCTGTGGACCAGTCTCCGAAAGGAGGGGATCATGCTCTGCTTCAGTATGTCACAGTACATGTTGGCATTCATGGTTACCTCAATAAACTGTAGCTGCCACCACCAGAGCCGATCCGCCCTATACACTCACTATGCAAGCTGCGTAGGGCCCCGCCACTGTGGCCCCCCCCCCCGAAGACTCAGCATCCCCCCCTGCAGGGGCAGGCTGGGCCGGGGGAATTTCCCCCCAGGCCGCCTACATTGTCTTAAAAACGGCCACGGCGCTGGCGGTCTGTTATATATTTTTTGCTAGATGTTGGGCGCCGATTGGCTAGCTGGCTGCTGCTATGCTGCATTGTGTGAGGTGTAGTCCGGCCGTGCTAAAGGTAAGGACCTTATTAGCGCAGTAAACTACAACTCCCATCTCCCAGGAGTCTCAGAGGTTGGTCACGTGGCACATCAAGAGAGGGTGCAAGCGGTGTAAAGAATGTTCCGTCCCATGTGACTTGCTGAGCTTGTGGGCTGGGCGCTGGCTGCAGAGAAGAGAAGATACTTGATATGACAGGACAGAATCATCACCCCCCCAAAGAGGTGCAAGGACCTGGCTCTCCACTGAAACACACAGCCCACCCCAGCCTGACGTAAGGTGTGATGACCTCTGTTGTGATAAAACGTATTTACTGTATCCCCTTCAGTAGTAAATTTAAGAAATGATGCATAGCAACAATTTTAAAGGTTGGCAGTGGCAGCTCAAGGGCAATCAATCAACCCCCCCCCCCACCGATGAGCACTGATCAGGCTGCATTGATGGGCACTGTCTGCACTGGTGAGGCTGCATTAAGGGCACTAATCAGGCTGCATTGATAGGAACTGATGAGGTTGCATTGATGAGCACTGATGGGTACTGTCTGAACTGATCAGGCTGCACTGATGCCTGGGCACTCTCTGCACTGATGGATACTCTCTGCACTGGTGAGGCTGTACTGATGGGCACTGTCTGCACTGGTGAGGCTGCATGGATGGGCACTGATCAGGCTGCACAGATAGGCACTGATCAGGCTGCACTGGTGAAGCTGTACTGATGGGCAAGTGTAAGTGGAGGCTCTCTGGGGACCCTTACGTAAGGGGAAGCTCTCTGAGGACAACGATGTAATATATATATATTGTTGTATTTATTCTTTGACTGTTTTGTTTAACCACTTAACAACCGGCCCATAACCAAATGGCGGCTACAGGGCGGTTGTTTAACTCTGAGAGGCCGTCATATGACATCCTCCCAGAATTCCGCTCTCGTGCGCCCCCTGGGGCGCGCACTCGAGAGCATCCATGACCGCCGGGTCCTGCATCACGGATCACGGTAAACGGCTGCTCATCGCGGCCGTTTACCACGTGATCGCTCCGTCAAATGACAGAGTGATCACTTGTAAACAAACTGGCGTCATGTTATGAGAAGAGATCGGTGTCAGCAGTGCTGTGGGCTGCATCTGCAGTGCTCACATCGCTGCTCACCGAAATTTAACCCCTCAATTCCCTGCCATTACCCTGCAAATACCCTGCAATTACCCTGCAAATACCCTGCAAATACCCCGCCAATACCCTGCAAATACCCCGCCAATACCCTGCAAATACCCCGCCAATACCCTGCAAATACCCCGCCAATACCCTGCAAATACCCCGCCAATACCCTGCAAATACCCCGCCAATACTCTGCAGTACCCGCCAATACTCTGCAGTACCCGCCAATACTCTGCAGTACCCGCCAATACTCTGCAGTACCCGCCAATACTCTGCAGTACCCGCCAATACTCTGCAGTACCCGCCAATACTCTGCAGTACCCGCCAATACTCTGCAGTACCCGCCAATACTCTGCAGTAAAATTCCAGCCAATACTCGACAATACCCTCCCATAAATTGCCATACTCGGAGATACCCAGCCATACTCGGAGATACCCTGCAATACCCAGCCATAGTCGGTGATACCCTGCAATACCCAGCCATAGACATCCCCCCGCTCCCGCTGCCCTCCGGTGCTTCTACCGACTCGCCAATACGATCAAAGCCAGAATCTTTTTTATTTTTTTATTTCAGGCTTTCCAGCCTAGAGGAGAGATGTAGGGTCTTACTGACCCCATATCTCACTGTAAAGAGGACCTGTCATGCCATATTCCTATTACAAGGGATGTTTACATTCCTTGTAATAGGAATAAAAGTGATTAAAAAATTTATTTTTGGGGAAAAAAATGTCAAACTAAAATAAAGTAAAGTAAAATGAACAATAAAAAAAATAAATAAATTTAAAGCGCCCCTGTCCCCATGTGCTCGGAAGCAGAAGCGAACGCATACGTAAGTCCCGCCCACATATGAAAACTGTGTTCAAACCACACATGTGAGGTATCGCTGCGAACGTTAGAGCGAGAGCAATAATTCTAGCCCTAGACCTCCTCTGTAACTCAAAACATATAACCAGTAAAAAAAAAATTTAAAGCGTTGCCTATGGGGATTTTTAAGTAGCGATGTTTGGCGCCATTCCACGAGTGTGTGCAATTTTGAAGAGTGACATGCTAGGTATCTATTTACTCAGCGTAACTTCATCTTTCACATTATGCAAAAATTTGCCTAACTTTACTGTGTTTTTTTTTTTTTTTAAGCACAAAACTGTTTTTTTTCCCCAAAAAAGCATTCGAAAAATTCCTGCGCAAATACCGTGCGAGATAAAAGTTGCAACGACCACCATTGTATTCTCCAGGGTGTTTGCTAAAAAAAACTAAAATATATGATGTTTTGGGATTCTATGTAATTTTCTAGCAAATAAATGATGATTTTTACATGTAGGAGAGGAAAGTCAGAATTGTCCTGGGTGCTCCGGAACGCCTGATGGCGCTCCCTGCATGTTGGGCCTCTGTATGTGGCCACGCTGTGTAAAAGTCTCACACATGTGGTATCGCCGTACTCGGAAGTAATAGCAGAATGTGTTTTGGGGTGTAATTTGTGGTATGCATATGCTGTGTGTGAGAAATAAACTGATAATATAACAATTTTGTGAAAAAAAAGTAAAAAAAATATTGATTTTGCAAAGAATTGTGGGGAAAAAATGACAACTTCAAAAAACTCATCATGCTTCTTACTAAATACATTGAAATGTCTTTCCAAAAGGAGTCATTTGGGGGGTATTTGTACTTTTCTGGCATGTTAGGGTCTCAAGAATTGAAACAGGCGGTCAGTACTAAAGGTGTGATCAATTTTCAGATATTGGCACCATAGCTTGTGGACTCTATAACTTTCACAAAGACCAAATAATATCTACTAATTTGTACTTATTTTTACCAAAGATATTTAGTAGTATAAATTTTGGCCAAAATGTATGAAGAAAAAAATTACTAATCTGCTAAATTTTATAACAGAAACAAAGAAAACTAAAAATTTTTTACAAAATTTTCGGTATTTTTTCTTTTATAGCACAAAAAATAAAAAACCGAGCGGTGATTAAATACCACCAAAAGAAAGCTCTATTTGTGTGAAAAAAAAGGACAAAAATTTCATCTAGGTCCAGTGTTGCATGACTGAGTAATTGTCATTCAAAATGTGAGAGCACAGAAAGCTGAAAATTGGTCTGGTTATTAAGGGTGTTTAAGTGCCCAGTGGTCAAGTGGTTAAAGGAGGAAAGACAGTATTGGGAGAACTTTAGTGTCAGGTGTGACTGTGTGGCAATGGCAAATGGTTTACATAGCTCACGGCATCATGGGTCAGGTAGAGTGCCCCTTAGCAGAATTTTGCTGAGGGCTCCAGGGAGGTCAGGATCAGCACTGCCCACCACCATGCTTGACTGTAAGCAAGACACACTTGTCTTTGTACTCCTCCCCTGGTTGCCACCACACATGCTTGACACCATTTGAACCAAGTAAGTTTATCTTGGTCTCATCAGACCACAGGACATGGTTCCAGTAATCCATGTCCTTAGCCTGCTTATCTTCAGCAAATTGTTTGTGGGCTTTCTTGTGCATCATCTTTAGAAGAGGCTTCCTTCTGGGATGACAGCCATGCAGACCAATTTTATGCAGTGTGCGGCGTATGGTCTAAGCACTGACGGGCTGACTCCCCACCCCTTCAACCTCTACAGCAAAGCTGTCAGCATTCGTACATCTATTTCCCAAAGACAACCTCTGGATATGAGGCCGAGCATGTGCACTAAACTTTTTTTGGTTGACCATGGAGAGGCTTGTTCTGAGTGGAACCTGTCCTGTTAAACCGCTGTATGGTCTTGGCCACTGTGCTGCAGCTCAGTTTCAGGGTCCTGGGAATCTTCTTATAGCCTAGGCCAGTCATGGCGAACCTTGGCACCCCAGATGTTTTGGAACTACATTTCCCATGATGCTCATGCCCTCTGCAGTGTAGTTGAGCATCATGGGAAATGTAATTCCAAAACATCTGGGGTGCCAAGGTTCACCATCAAGCCTAAGCCATCTTTATGTAGAGCAACAATTATTTTTTTTCAGATCATCAGAGTTCTTTTCCATGAGGTGTCATGTTGAACTTCCAGTGACCAAGTAAGAGTGAGAGAGATAACACAAAATTTTAAAACACCTACGCCCTTGTATCATACCTGAGACCTTGTAACACTAATAAATCTCATGACACCAGGGAGGGGAAAATGGCTAATTGGGCCCAATTTAAACAATTTTCACTTAGGGGCGTACTCACTTTCGTTGCCAGCGGTTTAGATATTAACGGCTGTGTGTTGGGTTATTTTGAGGGGACGGCAAATTGTGAGATACTGTATGCACTAACAAATGCTTACTGCCACATTTGTCATTTATGACATTTATGACATATGATCATCCGCTGAATCTCCAAGGGGAGCCCCCAGCCAGGGTATAAACAACAAACACAGAGATAATCCCCAAGAAGGGGGACAAGAATGGAGAGGCGAGTGAGGGCCAAACACTGGACCACTCAGAGGGAAAGCACAGGCCATCACTGGTTGACCATCTACAGCTGCAAAATAATAACGAAAAAATAGAATTTTTAAAACGGCTTACATGTAAAATACTTTTCTTGGAGTACACCATAGGACACAGAGCCTCAACTAATTACTTGGTGGGTTACGGGCCTACCTTCAGGTGTTGACACTGGTATAACCAATACAGGAAGTTGACTGCCCTATATAACCCCTCCTCCTTCCACGAGTACCTCAGTTTTTGTAGCCAAGCAATATAAGGAATATACTCTCACCCCATAAAACAGAGAGGCGAGAGCTCTGTTTCCTATGATGTACTCCAAGAAAAGGATTTTACAGGTAAGCTGTTTTAAAAATCCTATTTTCTTTATCGTACATCATAGGACACAGAGCCTCAAGAAATTACTTGGTGGGATGTCTCATAGCAATGCTACTTGAGGGGAGGGAGACACAACCCATAGGGTAACCCCCAGACCTGAGGACCTATACTGCTGCCTGCAGCACACTGCTCCCAAAGGCGATATCCTCATTCCATCTTACATTCACTTGATAAAATTTTGCAAACGTATGTACTGAAGACCAAGTCGTGGCCTTGCAAATTTGAAACATGGAGGCCTGGTGACGCACTGCCCAAGAAGCACCAACCGCTCTGGTAGAGTGCGCCTTAACTTGAAAAGGGGGAATCTGTCCCTTTAAATCATAAGTTTGAAATATAACTTGCCAAATCCACTTAGCGACAGTGGATTTCAACGCTGCTTGTCCTTTTTTAGGACCCTCTGGCAGAATAAATAAGACGTCAGTCTTACGAATCTGAGCAGTTTTCTTCAAATAGATCTTCACTGCTCTCAACACATCAAGACAATGTAGTGACTTTTCTTTCCTGGAACATGGTCTTGGGAAAAACAAAGGCAGGACAATATCTTCATTCAGATGAATGCCTGAAACTACTTTTGGCAAAAAGCCTGGACGAGGGCATAACACCACTCTGTCCTCATGAATAATCAAATATGGCTCTTTACAAGTAAGAGCAGCCAATTCTGTTTTTGTAACACAGACAAAACTAAATTTAAGTCCCAAGGGCTTAAGGGTGATATAACTAGCGGATTAATCCGCAGCCCTCCTTGCATGAAACCCCAGACTAAAGAATGCATAGCAAGCAGTCATTGAAATAAAATTGATAAGGCTGAGACTTGGCCCTTAATAGTACTCGGGCCAACTTCATCTCTACGCCTAACTGTAGAACGGCAAGAATTCTGCATATGATATATCTCAGAGGGTGCCAACCCTTGGATTCCCACCAAGAAACATACGTTTTCCAGACTATAATATATAGCTCTAGAAGCTGGCTTCCAAGCATTAATCAAAGTAGAGATAACTGACCTGAAAAGCCCACGTTTCTTCAGAATGTGGGTCTCAATAGCCAAGCCGTTAAATTTAGCATTCGTAAAATAGGATGGAATATCGGCCCCTGAGATAGCAGGTCTGGCCTTAGTGGGAGGGACCATGGACCCTTCACTGCCATCTTTATGATCTCTGCGTACCATGCCGGTGCTACCAGTATTACTGACTTTCTTTCCAGCTTGATCCTGCAAAGAAGTCGTGGCAGCAACTGAATCGGGGGAAATGCATAGATCAGTGAGAACTGATCCCACGGGGTCAACACCACATCTGTTCCGTATGCGAGTGGGTCCCTTGTCCTGGACACAAAGTTGACTATCTTTGTGTTGAATCTGGACGCTAGAAGGTCTACGTCCAGAGTCCCCCATCTTTGGCAAACAGCCCGAAACACTTCGGTGTGAAGAGACCATTCCCCCGGTAATAACTGCTGGCGACTTAGATAGTCCGCCTGCCAATTCTCTACTCCCGGAATGAAAACTGCCGATAGGCATGGGACATTCTCCTCTGCCCAAGTTAGAATCTGGTTCAACTCTCTCTGAGCTGAGAAACTTTTGGTGACCCCTTGGTGATTGATATATGCCACAGCCGTGGCATTGTCGGACTGGATCCTGACAGGACAATTCTTTAACCCAGAGGTCCAGGTATTTAGAGTCAGATACACTGCCCGAATCTCTAGGATGTTGATGGGAAATGCTCTCTCTGTTATTGACTATTGTCCCTGGACAGTACTGCTCCCCCCCCTGAAAGGCTGGCATCTGTTACTACTTTCCAGATAATTGGTCTGAAGGATTTTCCCTTCAGCAGGTTCCGAGATAGTAACCACCAACTGAGGCTTTGGGACACTCTTGGGGACAGCTGCATTGGCAAATCTAAAGCTTGAATCGTTTTGTTCTAAGCAGATAGGATACTGTTTTGAAACAGTCTAGAATGGAATTGGGCACAGGGAACCGCTTCGAACGAAGCTATCATCTTCCCTAACCTCCTCATGCAAAGGCAAATTGAAGGATTTCTCCTAGACCTGATCATCCTCACTAGCTCCTGTATGGAGCTGATCTTTGCGGGAGGCAAGAAAACATTTTTCTAGGCTGTGTCTATGATCATACCCAGATACTCCAGCCTCTTTAGTGGCTTTAGGGAGGACTTCTTTAGGTTGAGAATCCAACAGAGATCTTCCAGGTAACTGCTTGTAATGGCTACGGCTTGCTTCAAGCGTGCCACTGACTGGTCTATCAACAGATCGTCCAAATAAGCCAAGACAGTTATGCTGGCTAGAGGTGGGGCTAGTACTTTTGTGAATACCCAGGGAGTTGTACCAAGCCCGAAGGGCAAGGCTACAAAGTGCTTCTTTTCTATTTTGAAACCCAGAAACCTCTGGTGAGGAGGGAATATAGGGACATGCATCTCTGATGTCAAAGAATGCCAGAAGTTCTCCTCCTTGTAGAATAAAAATGACTGACTTGATTGACTTCATGCGAAAGGAGCGAATACTCAGGAACTGATTTAGATTCCATAGATCTAGAATTGGTCCAATATCCCCATTTGGCTTTGGCACCGTAAATAGGTTTGAGTAGAACCCCAAACCTTGCTCTTGTTTGGGAATCTGCATGATCACCCCTTGAGCTAATAATCGGTCTAATGCTTGTAACAGGGATTGCCTTTTGCCTGGATCCCTGGGAATGTTTGATCTCAGAAAACAGGAGGGTGGAAACTCTTAAAATTCTAGCTTGTATCCTAGGGATACTGTGGAGGGTCCATCTGTCCTGAATTTCCTCTTGCCAGGCTTCTGAGTAGCTCAGAAGTCTTCCCTCCACCTTGGTGAGGGGAGATGCCTCTTCATGACGAGGCCTTGCTATTCTTCTTTGCAGGCTTGCGGTCCTAGGTCTTCCTTTGTGCCTGGGTTTGACCCTGGGATTTTCCCGTAGAGTCTGGCGGTGGAGGCCGTCGCCCCTGCCTAGAGGTGGATGCCCTTGGCGCGGGGGGAAAAGTCGGTTTAAACGAAGGACGTTTATATTTTCTTTTGACTGGCAAGAGAGTACTCTTTCCACTGGAAATTGTTTGAATGTATTTATCCAAACTATTGCCAAATAGTCATTCTCCCTTAAAGGGGAAACTGGTTAGAAGTTTCTTACAAGGTGTTTCAGCTGACCAACCCTTTAAACAAAGGGTCCTTCGCATGTGTATACGTACAAGCGTCAGGCGTAATGCCTGGTGAATAGAGTGCTTTATAGCATCTATGGCAAAGCATAATGCCCTAGGTAGCTGGGGCAACTCCTGAGTAGGGATGAGCCGAACACCCCCCCCCCCCCCCCCCGGTTCGATCTTTAGAACCCCATTGAAGTCGATGGGACTCGAACGTTCGAAATAAAAAGTGCTAATTTTAATGGCTAATATGCAAGATACTGTCCTAAAAAGGGTTTGGGGACCTGGCTCCTGCCCCAGGGGACATGGGTCAATGCATAAAATGTTTTTAAAAATGGCCGTTTTTGCGGGAGCACTGATTTTAATGAGGATTAATGTGAAAAAAAAGTGAAATAATCCTTTAAATATCGTGCTTGGGGGGTGTCTATAGTATGCCTGTGAAGTGCCACATGTTTCCCGTGTTTAGAACAGTCCCTGCACAAAATGACATTTAACGTAAAAAAAAAAAAAGTAATTTAAAACTGCTTGCAGTTTTAATATCTGGTTCCGGCAATATGGATGAAAATCATTGAGAAAAATGGCATAGATAGCCCCCCTGCCCATTACCAGCCCCTTTGGGTCTTGTATGGATATTAAGGGGAACCCCGTACCCATATAAAAAAAAAGGAAAGACGTGGGGCCCCCAGGCCCTATATACTCAGAACAGCAGTATACAGGCGGTGCAAACAAGACAAGGACTGTGTAGGTTTGTTGTATTAAGTAGAATCTGTTTGTAATTTTCAACTGGTACATTTTTAAAGTGTAGCTCCAGTCAAAAAATCTATTTTTAAGCTTTTTGGAAAACATAGGGAAGGGTTATCACCCCTGTATAATTTGTTTTGCCGTCCGTATTTTTTCATCTCACTTCCTGTTATCTCCTTCCGTTTGCAAGTAGCAGACGTTTGTAAGTTGGATGTTTGAAAGTAGGGGCCTGCCCTATATGCTCTGCAGAAATGGCGGAATAAGGTGTTGGTGTTGCTACAACATTGTAAGCCCGCAAAATGACTCTTGGTGGGCGCTGGAGTGCCCTGCTGTCAACGATTATATCAAGAATTGCAATTACATGCCATTGTAGAACAGTAGTAGAAAAATTGGGCCTTTGGTGGTTGTGGTGCTGGTGCCACAACACTAAGTCCTCACAGTTACTCTCGGTGGGCACAGGAACAGGCCCTGCTGTGAAATATTATATCAAGAATTGTAATTACATGCCCCTGTTAAACAGGGGCTGAAAAATTGGGCCTTAGGCACTGGTGCCACTACACTGCAACCTCTCCCATATACTCTAGTTGTGGTGCAGTTAAACAGTTAAACAGGGGCTTAAAAACTGGGCTGGTGGCATCACCCAGAACCAAAAATGTTCTTCCAACATATCAGCAGAGGAGGAAGAGGATAGACAATCGACATAACAGGACAGTCACTCAGCATCAGCATAGGCAGTCTTGAAGAGATGTGATATTTCCAAAAAAATTATTCGGTTACATCAGCTTCAGGTGCTTGGTAGCTGTGGGTGATGGAAGACTGATTAATCTTGATGAAGGTCAGTCGATCAACTGAGTCGGTGGACAGGCGCACCCTGTGATTGGTAACAAAGCCACCAGAAGCACTGAAGGTGCATTCCGAAAGAACGCTGGATGCAGGACAGGCCAGTAGCTCAATTGCATACTGTGCAAGCTCTGGCCAGTGATCCATCCTCAAGACCCAGTAAGCCAGAGGATTTTCGGTGGGAAAGGTGTCCAAGTCTGACCTTGCCCCTAGGTATTCCTGCACCATGTAAATCAGACGCTGGCGATGGTTGCTGGAACCGATCATACCTTGGGGCTGCGGACTAAAAAATTATCGGAACGCATCGGTCAGACGGCCACCTTCTCCACCACTCCTTCTGACCGATGCCTCAGCAACACGTTGTCCAGGACCAGGAGTTTGTAACCTCCCAGTCTCTGGGAACACGTTGCACAGACCTTTCTGCAAGGCCTCCCGGAGATGTCTCATCATCTGCTCCCTCTGCGACGGCAAGATAAGGTCAGCAACCTTACCCTTGTACCGTGGATCAAAGAGAGTGGCCAGCCAGTAATGGTCCATCTCCTTGATCCAAAGAATACAAGGATCCTTCCGCAGGCTTTGCAGGATCAGGGAGGCCATGCAGCGAAGGTTAGCTGAGGCATTCGGTCCGGAGTCCTCTGGGTCACTAAGGACAACATGATCCGTAGCCATCTCCTCCCAGTCACATACAGCTCCACCGATTTCTTGGGACTGTAAATCATCCCTACAAGACTGCTGCTGCTGCTGAGTGCCAGCCTCCACCTTCATGCTGACACAATCATCCTCCTCCTCCTCGTCCACTTCCTGTGTGATGGGTGGGACAGCAGGAACATTGTCTGGATAAAGGGGGCCTTGAGAGACAAGGAAGTCCTCCTCTTCCTGCCTCAACTGCCCTGTCCATTATTCCACACAGCGTATGCTCCAACAGGTGGACAAGAGGTAGTGTCACTGATGCATGCGCTGTCACTGCTCACCCTCCTTGTGGCCTCCTCAAACGGTGACAGGACAGTGCATGCATCCCCGATCATGCTCCACTGGAGTGGTGAGAAAAAACAGAGCTCCCCTGACCCTGTCCTGGTGCCGTAGTCGCACAGGTACTTATTGATGGCCCTCTGCTGCGTGTGCAGCCACTGCAGCATGGCCAACGTTGAGTTCCACCTGGTGGGCATGTCACATATAAGGCGGTTCTTGGGCAGGTTCAACTCCTTTTGGAGCTCAGCCGAGCACAGGCATTAAATGATCGGAGGAAATGCACACAGACTTTCCTGGCTGCGTGTAGGGCAGCCCATTCATTTCAACGGGCTTCCCTACCCACAAAAATGCAGGGACAGGAGTCCCTGAGCTTTTTTTATTTTTTTTTTTTTTTTATTTTATTGCACTGCACCAAAAACACCTCATGTTTTCCAATGTGCGGGGTACCATTAAGAATTAAGGGTACCCCCAAAGATCAGAGCATTCGTCTGTGTGTCGGGAACGAGCACGACAAAGGCAAGAGAATTCTTGTTGGGCAGTGTATTAGTGCTCGAACGACAGAATTTTAATGGTTCAAAGAATGTCAGGCAAAATGGTCGGCCCTCACATATGTTCACTTCATCAAATCTGGCACTCTTTGAAAAAGGTTTGGACACACCTGAGCTCCTCAGAGCACATCTTCACTCGTGACCAACACCTTAGACACTGGTGAAAAAACGGAGGTACTCCTGGAAGGAGGAAGGGTTATATAGGGGAGTCAACTTTCTGCATTGGTTATACCAGTGTCAACACCTGAAGGTAGGCCCATAACCCACCAAGTAATTACTTGAGGCTCTGTGTCCTATGATATACGATAAAGAAAATATATTTTTCTGTTAGTGTATTCACAAAGCCTCAGGTATCCGTAAAAGAAATTAAAAAAAGGACACATGCATCCACAAAAAAACCCACTCCAAACCAGCCACCTCACTCACTCTACATGCCCAATCCAACACCAACATTCCTAACCCAAACAGACCATCCTTAAAACTACCATATATATATATATATATATATATATATATATATATATATATATATATATATATATATATATATCACACATACACACGCAACCAACCCTACTGTGACCAAACACGCTCCAATATCATTCATATCAATCTAACCAGCCATCAATCTCCATAAACCTCCCCAACATCATTCATTTAAAACCACATCTATATCTAACACACCACTTGTAACTAGACCTAAAAAGTCCATACAAACATAACTGACCCATAGGAACCCCAGGGACAAGAGGGACTCTCCCAATAAGAAATTATAGACTCATTAGGCATGGAGGACTTCAGGCTGACCATCCCTGGCCATTTCTGACTACACAGAGCCATCTAAAAAGTATCCCACACAACAAAACACATAATCATATTCCAACTAACCTCCCGGCCAAACAAAAGCCGACCATTATAGTGTTTCAACGTGGGACCAAGAAACATAGGGTTACCTCGTCAAAATAATAGATTCTTTCAGGTGCAGTACATCTCCAAAAGCGGGATAAAGGCACGCATTGGTATTGATTACCTATGGGTTTGGTGTTTAGACACTGGTTGGCAGCTCCCCTTGGAGAGACAGTGGTTAACATATGGGTGATAAATGCAGTGGTAAGCGTGTGTGGGTGTGTATGTGTATATATATATAAAACCACACTAGTGGGAGAAAATTCCGAAAACATTTTCGATTGTCAAATGGTTTAACCTATCAGATGCTTTCACGGTGGCCGCTGATGAAACACTTTTCACTGCAAAACGAGTGTGGGATTTGTTAGCATCCAGCTTATCAATGCATTTCCACTTTTACTTATTTGTATTTTTATGCAGCGATTTTACTTTACTCTGCTGTGTTTTATTGTAACGCAATAAACTTGTATTTTATCTACATTGTGTCACTGGTCATAGTACCATGCCTTGTTTCTTAGAAAGGAATTTTCTATTTTGCTGTTCTTGTAGTATTTGGGATGTGGCATCATACGCCCTTCCTCTGAGATATAATAATATTTAGTCTATTATCATCTGTACTACATCTCCTTTATTGCATTGTATTAGGACTTTAAGGCCTAATGCACACTGGACGTTTTTGGACATTTTTACAACAGCTATTTTTGGCTTCAGACGTTTTCTTCTACAGTCAATAAACTCCCCATCACGTTATACTATGTGTCTATGCACACATAGGATGTCAGCAGTTTTTGGCTGGGGTGTTTCTTGGCTTAAAAAAAACCCCCCAAAACTAGTGGGTTCTGAGAGGAGTTTTTCAGCTGTATAAACGCTCTAATGTCAAAAAAAGCAGAGAAACGCTGATAAACACTCAAAAACGAAGCTCACCATCAGTTGTTGACTTTAACCATTGGAAAAAATTTAGAAAATAAAATAAAAATGCAAAAATAAAGCTATTGCAAAAATGTTAAAAAAAAAAAAACTCACTGCAAAGCTACTGCCGTTTTTATAACGTTACTTTAACGTCCAGTGTGCATGAGGCCTAAGGCTCCATGCACACTAAAGCTCCAAAAAAAACGAATTTTTGGGAGTTTGGGCATTTTTTTTTTTTTTTTTTTTTAACAGCCCATAAACTCCCCTCTTTGTTATCCTATGTGTCCATACACACATGGATGTTTTTCGACATTTATCAGCAGTGGAGTTTATGGGCTGTTGTCTGAATGCCCTAAAATTGCGTTTAGGAGCTGTTTTTCTGACCACAAAAAATGCTTAATTTTAAATGCACATAAACACTGATGAACGTAGATAAACGCTCAAAAACATTGCTCACCGGGGTTTTTGATCCATTGAAAAAATACCCTAAAAAACGCTAACGCAGAAAAACGCTAATAAATGCTATTGCAAAAACATAAAAAAATTATGAAAGACTCACTGCAAAGCTAATGCCATTTTTATAATGTTATTTTAACGTCCAGTGTGCATGGAACCTAAAGATGAAGACATTGGACAATTTGAATAATTAGAATAGAGATAAAAGTTGTGTTAGTGTCACCAATCTTATATCCTGAGTGGTTATATATACAAGATTACAAATACATATACAATAAAGAAATCATTATGTTTGGGGAGACTTACATTTTGGAAAGAAACTGAGAAGATGCTGATTAATATGATTGAAGTCACATTATTATTAACGACTCATCTGCATTAGCTTGGGAGCGATTGCTAGAATATCACTGAAGCTTAAAGTGGTTGAAAACTCTACCCCACAACTTTGTCTCATGTAAATCAGCATAAAAAACCCTAATGAACACTGCTTGTAGATATCTCCTTACTTGCATAGTATTGTTGTAATCCTTTTTGTTCTTTAGAATGAGTGAGTTTACTTCCTCTTTAAGTTGGTTTTTGAAAAGCAGGACACATTACAGCATGTATTTTCTGTATCCCCAAGGAGTTTCTTTGTCTCAGTGTTGTTGCTTAAAGCAGCATTAAGCTCAAAGGCAAAACATTTATTGTATTGCAGCTAATTACTTTTTAGATGTGATGGCTGCATTAATTTTCTTTTTTTAGGCTTGCTTTCTTTTATTTCTATCTTAGGATCTGACCAGTTCGTCTGTTTTGCAGAACAAGCCCTCCAAAATAATGTATCAGTTACAGAAGTGAGACAAAACCATTTAACAGTGATGGTGTGCTTACATTGATCAGCTTTTATTCATGTAAAACCTTTACACCAAAAGGAAAAAAAAATGCTTGCTGTAACTGCTTATAAACTGAACTGGAGTTTGGTTTCAACTTGTGTATTTAAATCTGCTAGTACAACTAAAGCTGGGTACACACAATCCAAATATTGTCCAGTTCAGCAGGAACTGGCTGACATTCGGTACATGTGCACAGCTACCTTTCTGACAGAAGCTGGTTTCACGAAAAATAAGATAAAAGAAAACCAAGGCCGCCACCACATCTAGGTGGGGTTCCCCTGTCAGCACTGCCTGTGTTCATGGGTAAATTGTGCAAATTTCTTTCCTGCAATCCCGTATACGGCCTAACTCCCCCAGTTGGGGATGGGTAAGCTGCAACATATTACATTTTTGGTTTTGGCTTTAATACCACTTTAACTAGAAACCAACATAGCAAGACCATGCTTGCTTATATACATCAGGGAGTCTGTAGCAATGGCTCTAGTTTCTTCTACTTTTACTGTCCGGTCAACTGATTTTATCCATTCTATTATGGAGGTGGGAGCTTGCTTTTCAATGTTTTGAGATTAGGATTTTTGCTGCATTGATTAAAGAAACAGTCACATTCTTGACAATAAGCAAAGAACATATCTAAGCAATATTTAAAAATAAAAAATATTTTCACCACACAGCAAAAATAAGTAATTATTAACCACTTCACGCCCACGCTATAGCCAAAAGACAGCTAAAGCACGGACGCTAACTGCCGGGAGGGCGTCCCTGGACTTCCTCCTGTTTACTTTCGCAATGCGCGCTCCCTCGAGCGCGCATCAGGGAAGTTCTGTGATGGGCGTGTCCCTTAGACACAGCCAGTCACAGATCGCTGTAAATGGCCAATCACAGTGGCCGTTTACAGCACGATCGGCGTGTCCAATGAGAGATGATTTCATATGTTTCTCATCGCCGGCTCTCCCTCCTCACACAGACACAGTGTGTGAGGAGGGAAAGATGAACCGCTTAGTCAGAGATGCAGCGGTTAGTGGTAAAATAATAAAAAATGAAAATAAAGTGCCCATCTGTCCCCACTGCCACCTGTCAGTGTCATCTGCCCCCAGTGCCACCTGTCAGTGCCATGTGTCATCAGTGCCACCTGTCAGTGCCGTGTGTCATCAGTGCCACGTCAGTGCCATGTGTCATCAGTGCCACGTCAGTGCCATGTGTCATCAGTGCCACGTCAGTGCCATCTGTCATCAGTGCCACATCAGTGCCATCTGTCATCAGTGCCACATCAGTTTTGCGTGTCATCAGTGCCACATATTAGTGCCACCTGTCCTCAGTGCCACCTGTCCTAGGTGCCACGTGCCATCTGTTATACGTGTCACGTGTCATCAGTGCCACGTATTAGTGCCATGTGTCATCAGTGCCACATATTAGTGCCATTTGTCAGTGTCTCGTGTCACGTATTAGTGGCATCTGTCATCAGTGCCACATCAGTGTCACGTGTCATCAGTGCCACGCATCAGTGCTATCTGTCATCAGTGCCACGTCCGTGTCACATTTCATTGTCCTGGTTCTCCAGGGCCTTTAACCACTTAATAACCGCCCTATAGCCGAATGACGGCTACAGGGCGGTTTCTTAACTCTGGGAGGCCGTCATATGAGGTCCTCCCAGAATTCCGCTCTCGCGTGCCCCCTGGGGCGCGCACTCGAGAGCATCCGTGACCGCTCATAGCGGCCGTTTACCACGTGATCGCTCCGTCAAATGACGGAGTGATCACTTGTAAACAAACCGGCGTCATGTTATGACGCTGGTTCCTCCCTCCCCCTCTCTGTACCGTTCGGAACAGCGGAGGGGGAAGAGATCGGTGTCAGCAGCGATGTGGGCTGCATCTGCAGTGCCCACATCGCTGCACACCGAAAATTAACCCCTCAATTCCCTGCCACACCCTGCAACACCCTGCAACACCCAACAATACCCTGCAACACCCACCAATACCCTGCAACACCCTCCAATATCCTGCAATGCTCTGCAACGCAATACTCTGCAACGCCATACTCTGAGATACCCAGCCATACTCTGAGATACCCAGCCATACCCAGCCATAGTCGGTGATACCCTGCAATACCCAGCCATAGACACCCCCCCCCCTCCCGCCGCCCTCCGGTGCTTCTACCGACTCGCCAATACGATCAAATCCAGAATCTTTTTTTTTTTTTCAGGCTTCCCAGCTTAGAGGTGAGATGCGGGGTCTTATTGACCCCATATCTCACTGTAAAGAGGACCCGTCATGCCATATTCCTATTACAAGGGATGTTTACATTCCTTGTAATAGGAATAAAAGTGATCAAAAAAATTTTTTAGGGGGAAAAAAATGTCAAACTAAAATAAATAAAGTAAAATGAACAATAAAATGTTTTATTTTTTTTAAAGCGCCCCTGTCCCCATGTGCTCGCATGCAGAAGCGAACGCATACGTAAGTCCTGCCCACATATGAAAACGGTGTTCAAACCACACATGTGAGGTATCGCTGCGAACGTTAGAGCGAGAGCAATAATTCTAGCCCTAGACCTCCTCTGTAACTCAAAACATATAACCAGTAAAAAAAAAAAATTTAATCGTCGCCTATGGGGATTTTTAAGTAGCAACGTTTGGCGCCATTCCACGAGCCTGTGCAATTTTGAAGAGTGACATGTTAGGTATCGATTTACTCGGTGTAACTTCATCTTTCACATTATGCAAAAATTGGGCTAACTTTACTGTGTTTTTTTTAAGTAGCGACGTTTGGCGCCATTCCACGAGCCTGTGAAATTTTGAAGAGTGACATGTTAGGTATCGATTTACTCGGTGTAACTTCATCTTTCACATTATGCAAAAATTGGGCTAACTTTACTGTGTTTTTTTTTTTAAGAACAAAACTTTTTTTTCCAAAAAAAAAAAAAAGCATTCGAAAAATTGCTGCGCAAATACCGTGCGAGATAAAAAGTTGCAACGACCACCATTGTATTCTCCAGGGTGTTTGCTAAAAAAACATATATAATGTTTTGGGATTCGATGTAATTTTCTAGCAAATAAATTATGATTTTTACATGTAGGAGAGAAATGTCAGAATTGTCCTGGGTGCTCCAGAACGCCTGATGACGCTCCATGCATGTTGGGCCTCTGTATGTGGCCACACTGTGTAAAAGTCTCAGACATGTGGTATCACCGTACTCGGGAGTAATAGCAGAATGTGTTTTTGGGTGTAATTTGTGGTATGCATATGCTGTGTGTGAGAAATAAACTGATAATATGACAATTTTGTGAAAAAAAAAACAATAGTAAAAAAAATCTTGATTTTGCAAAGAATTGTGGGAAAAAATTACAACTTCAAAAAACTCATCATGCCTCTTACTAAATACCTTGGAATGTCTTCTTTCCAAAAAGGGGTCATTTGGGGGGTATTTGTACTTTTCTGGCATGTTAGGGTCTCAAGAATTGAAATAGGCCGTCAGTACTTCAGGTGTGATCAATTTTCAGATATTGGCCCCATAGCTTGTGGACTCTATAACTTTTACAAAGACCAAATAATATCCACCAATTCGTACTTATTTTTACCAAAGATATGTAGTGGTATAAATTTTGGTTAAAATTTATGAAGAAAAAATTACTAATCTGCTAAATTTTATAACAGAAACGAAGAAAAATTCATTTTTATACAGAATTTTCGGTATTTTTTCTTTTATAGCACAAAAAATAAAAAACCCAGCGGTGATTAAATACCACCAAAAGAAAGCTCCATTTGTGTGAAAAAAGGACAAAAATTTCATATAGGTCCAGTGTTGCATGACTGAGTAATTGTCATTCAAAATGTGAGAGCACCGAAAGCAGAAAATTGGTCTGGTTATTAAGGGTGTTTAAGTGCCCAGTGGTCAAGTGGTTAAAGGTGTAATAGGTAGTCAACAAGTTAGATGTGTAATTTATGCTCCTAGAACACCCAATGGTGCTCCCTGCATGTTGGGCCTCTCTAAGTGGCTAGGCTGTAGAAAAGTCCCACACATGTGGTATCGCAATACTCAGGAGGAGTAGCAAAATTTATTTTGGGGCATCATTTGTGGTATACACATGCCAAGTGAGAGAAATAACCTATTACAATGACAATTTTGTGGAAAAAAAATAAAAATCTTCATTTTGCAAACAATTGTGGGAAAAAAATGACAACATCAAAAAGATAACGATGCCTCTTACTAAATACCTTGGAATGTCTACTTTCAAAAAAGGGGTAATTTGGGGGGTATTTGTACTTTCCTGGCTTGTTCGGGTCTCAAGAAATGAGATAGGCCATCAGTACATCAGATGTGATCAATTTTCTATGATTGGCACCACAGCTTGTAGACTCACAAACTTTCACAGAGACCAAATAATATCCACTAATTTGGGTTATTTTTACCAAAGATATGTAGCAGTATAATTTATGGCCAAAATTTATTAAGAAAAATTAATAATTTGCAAAATGTTATCACAGAAAAAGAAAAATGCGTTTTTTTTTTCAAAATTTTCGGTCTTTTTTTCATTTATAGCGCAAAATATAAAAACCTCAGAGGTGATCAAATACGACCAAAAGAAAGCTCTATTTGTGGGAAAAAGGGACAAAAAATTCATTTGGGTACAGTGTTACATTACTGAGTAATTGTCATTCAAAGTGTGAGAGCACCGAAAGCTGAAAATTGGTCTGGGCAGGAAGGGGGTTTAAGTGCCTAGTTGTCATGTGGTTAAATTCTTAAATTGGGAGCTTGTTCACACCAACTTAAAAATTATTAAAAACAAAACATTATTTTCCCTCTCTCTACTTCTTTTAATCACTCTCCCCCTTTAGGTTTCAAATACAAAAAAGCACTCTCCTCAACGCCAGTAATAGAAATTCGCACTTTGGCAATTGAAAAATATTACATAATTTGCATAACTTATGGAAGCTCCTAACTGACATATCCTTTATCGTGTTATCTACTGTACCTCAAACAAAACGTATCTATAAATGAAAACCATACTCCCTGTCTACAATAGCCTTAAGCTCTCTCTCTTTCAAATTACATTGTTATGGCTAACTTCAATTACTAATATCAAAGATATACAAGTACCTTAAAGTGGAGTTCCACCCTAAAAAATTGTTTGCATTAAAAGACTCCTTTAACCCTATAAACAAACATTTGGAGGAAAAACAGGATTTTTATAACAGCTTACCTGTAAAATCCTTTTCTCTGATGTACTTCAGGGGACACAGAGCCATAGTAGAGGGCCGCTAATAGTTGATGGACACTGACACGCCCTAAGGCAAGAAGTGTACTCCCTATATAACCCCTCCCACTACTGGGAGTCCTCAGTTTTGTAGCCAAGCAATACATGTGTATACCAAGAAGGAATGTACATCAAAGAAAAGGATTTTACAGGTAAGCTATTATAAAAATCATGTTTTCTTTTCTTACATTAGGGGACACAGAGACATAGTACTTACTATGTGGGATGTCCCATAGCAATGGCAACTGAAGGGAGGGAGACACAACAAAAGAAAGAGGAGGCCAGAGGACTCATACTGCAGCCTGCAGTACACTGCGCCCAAAGGCAATATCCTCATGACCTTTAACATCGATTTCATAAAATCTGGTAAATATATGAACTGAAGACCAAGTTGCAGCCTTGCAGATATGAGCCATAGAGGCCTGATGATGCACCGTCCAAGAGGCACTAATCGCCCTGGTCGAGTGTGCTTTAACATGAAAAAGATGAATTTTCTTCTTTAAGCCATAAGCCTGAATAATGACTTGACAAATCCATTTGGAAATAGATTTTGATGCTGCCTGTCCCCTTTTTGTACCTTCTGGCAGCACAAACAAAACATCTGTTTTGCAAACCTAAGCAGTTGCCTTTAAATGGACTCTGATCGCTCTAACTACATCAAGGGAACGTAGTGCCTTTTCTTCCCTAGATAGAGGCTTTTGGAAGAAAGGAGGAAGAATAATATCCTGGTTTAAATGAAAACCTGTCATCACCTTTGGTAGGAAATCAGGATGAGGATGTAAAACCACCTTATCCTCATGCATGATCAAATATGGCTCTTTACAAGAAAGAGCCGCTAGTTCCGATACTCTTCTAGCAGAAGAAATAGCAACCAGAAAGATTAACTTTCTAGTCAAAAGAACCAGGAGAATTTCCCGTAAAGGTTCAAACGGCTAATTCTGCAAAGCCAATAAGACCAAATTTAAATACCAAGGATTTAGAGGTGCCTTGATAGGGGAATTAATCTGTGTTACCCCCTGAAGAAAGCTACGCCCCAGAGAGTGGGAAGCAAGAGGCCGTTGAAAAAAAATACTGACAAGGCTGAGATCTGGCCCTTGATAGTACTCAAGGCCAGCTTAATTTCTAATCCCATTTGCAGGAAATAAATAATCCTACCTATGACATATTTCCTAGGGTGCCAACCCCTGGATCAACACCAAGAAACATATGGCTTTCAGACTCTATAGTAAATGATTCTGGAAGTCGGATTCCTGAAAATAATCTAGGTAGACAACCCACTATCCTTTATAATGTGGATCTCAATAGCCAAACCGTTAAATTTAGCGCCTGTAAGGTTGGATGGAATACCGGACCTTATGCAAGAAGGTCTGGCCATAATGGCAGAGTCTAAGGGACGACTCCTACCGCCATCTTTATGATCTCTGCAAACCAAGATCTTCTGGGCCACGCTGGGGCCAACCAGAATTACCCCCTTTCGTTCCTGCTTGATCCTTCGAAAAAGACGCAGAAGTAGCAGAACTGGAGGAAATGCATTGATCAGTGAAAACTGATCCCATGGGAAGACTAATGCATCTGTTCCGCATGCTAGAGGATCCCTCGTTCTCGACACAAAGTTGTCAACTTTATTGTTGAATCTGGACACGAACAGGTCCACTTCCGGAATACCCCATTTCTGACATATCACTACGAAGATGTCAGGGGTGAAGAGACGATGCCCCTGGAAATAATTGTTGGCGTCTCAAGTAGTCCGCCTGCCAATTCTTTATTCCTGGAATTAATATTGCCGACAGGCAAGGAATGTTATGTTCTGCCCAAGCTAGAACGTGATTCACCTCTTTTTGGACTGCACGACTTCTCGTGCCCCCCTGGTGATTGATATAAGCCACAGCCGTGGCATTGCAGGACTCAATCACAGGACAATCCCTTAGTCTGACCGGCCAAGACTTTAGGGCCAGACGTACTGCCCGAATCTCCAAAATGTTGATAGGAAAGGTCCTCTCTAACTTGGACCACCTGCCCTGGACAGAATCTTCTTCCAGGACTGCTTCCCAGCCTAGAAGGCTGGCATCTGTTGTCACCACTTTCCAGGAAACTGGTAGAAACGATTTTCCCTTTTGGAGGTTGCTGGATACCAACCACCAATTTAGGCTCTGACGTACATTGGGAACCAAGTGTACTGGAAAATCCAAGGCCTGAACCCTTTTGTTCTAGGCCGACAGGATGGTGCTTTGAAGCATTCTTGAGTGAAACTGCACGTAAGGGACGGCCTCGAAAGAGGCCACCATTTTTCCCAACAATCTCATGCACAACCGAATGGAAGGACTTTTCCTTGCTTTGATAAGTCGAATTAGTCCTATAATGGAACGGATTCTTGTCTGGGGCAAGAATACCTTCTTCTGTATGGTATCTATGACCAGCCCCAAGTACTGTAATCTCCTTGAAGGTTTTAAGGAGGATTTGAGTATACAACCTAGAGATTCCAGGTAGTTTACAGCTGTGATCAGACTCTGGTTTAGACCTGAGACTGAATGATCTACTAAAAGTAGATTGTCTAAATAGGCTAGGATGTTATGCCTTGAGCCCTTAATCTGGCTAAAGGAAGTGCCAGAATTTTTGAGAACACCCATGGTGCTGTGGCTAGACCAAATGGCAGGGCCACAAACTGAAAAATAGGACTTTTGTACTCACCGTAAAATCCTTTTTTTTCTGAAGTTCACTGACTGACACACCTCCATTAATCTTGACCGTAGGGTTGTTACGTCACCTACAGGAGAGGACTAGGCAGAACATGTTATACATGTGAAAAAACAGAACTTTACAGTTCCGCATAGGGGGCAGTCCCTCTAGTAATAACCCATCAGCCTGCTTCCTGCAGCTCAGCAAGTCAACAAGCAGTAGTCTGCCTTCCAGTTTTCTATTCCCGGGATAAAAATGGCCAACAAAGCTGGTACATGTCGCTCTGCCCACTGAAGGATGTGTCCTTGATGTTTGACATATGCCCCCGCCGTGGCATTGTCTGACCGAATCCTGATTGGACGCCCTCGTAGTCTCATCGACCATTTGGAGAGGCATAGCCTGATTGCTCAAAGTTCAAGCACATTGATCAGCAACTTGGATTTCTCCCCCGACCAGAGGCCCTGGGTCGACTGTACTCCCAGTAACACACCCCAGCTGGTCAGGCTGGCGTCTGTTGTGATCACTGTCCAATGTAGAGGTAGAAATGACTTCCCTGAGTGGCTTCCCATTTTGTCAATAGCTCCTTCTGCAAGACCCTGGTGTGAAACTGGGCGTACGGTACCACCTCGAAGGAGGCCACCATGTACTTTTACAAAGCAATTGAGGGCTTTCAGGTCCAAGATTTGACGTACCCCTTCCTTTTTGGGGACTACAGATTGGAATAGAACCCCTGGAACCTTTCCGACTCCAGAATAGGCACTATCACCCAGCTGCTTAGCAGGTCCCTTACCGCCCTCAATCGAGCCTCCCGGTGAGTCAGGAGTAAGGGTATGCTGGAGCGGAAGAATCTGTTTGGTGGCCAAGAGAGGAACTCCATCTTGTAGCCAGAGAAAATCAGTTCGCAGACCCGTGTGATGGGCGGAGGCAAACCTTCATGCGGTAGCATTTTTGCTCACAGGCTTGTTAGGCTTGTGGTACAAGGGACGCTTTTGTCCCTCAGAGGTCGTCCTGTCGACTGGGAGCGTTTAGCCAAAGTCCCGGACGGATAAAAACACCTCTTCTGAGTGGAAAATGAGGGCCCTTGCCTGTGGCGTGGCTCCTTAGTCTACCTGGCCTGTGGGAGCAAGGTACTCTTTCCACCTGATTCATTCTTAATAATGTCATCCAACAAGGCTCCAAAGAGCCGCTCACCAAGGAAGGGTAGATCCGTCAGGGCTTTTTTAGATGCCTGGTCCGCAGACCATTTTTTTAGCCAAATCAGGCCCCTCAGCACCACTGCTGACACTGAAGCCCTGGCTAGCAGGGGAGGCGTATCAAGGGCCGCGTCATAAACGTACTTAAGGCCGTGCACTAATGTGCTACAGTTGGTGCCCGCGATATTGTGTCAATCTCGACACTTTTATCCCCAAAGCACCCACACCCCCATGTTGAGGGCATGTGGCCTGGTACGGCTCAGGAGGGGGGCACTCGCTCGTCCCCATCCCCTTTCCTGACCAGCCTACGTGCTCGGATAGGGCTCTGGTATGGATTTTGGGGGGACCCCCACACCGTTGTTTCGACATAGGGGCGTTCCCCTTAAAATCCCCAACAGACCTAAGGGCCTGGTATGCCCCTGAAGGCATGCAGGTCTTATTAGAGAGGCAACATTGTCGCTTATTTGTCGCGCTCGCTGCTATTTTCCTATTGTAGCCAGTGCGAGAACCACCGCATCGGGATCACGCTGGCTCGAGAAGCCTGATGCCGAGAACCAGCGTGACGGGATGGCGCTGGAAACACAATATCGGCGGCACCTACTGTAGTTCCACGCAGATGGGAGTAGCCTGCTGCTTCTCCAATTCACGGTGCAAAAGTTTAGCCTATTCTGCGACACAAGTGCGGAGGCCAGTACTGGTCGTATTGCTGACCCCACAACTGTAAACAAGGAACGGGCCACTGCCTCGGCTTTCCCGTCAGTGGGGTCCTTAAATGCAGGAGTCCCCTCTACCAGGATTGTGCTTACTTTGTAAAAACCATGCTAGACTACAACAAAATGGCCACTGGCTGCCCTATATAAAGGACATAATCACAGAGAAAATGGCCGCCGAGCTACAGAAAAATGGCCCCTGACCATGCTTTGCACTGAGACACACCAAAAATGGCTGATAAACAACTGTACACAGTGAAAGGACAGAGAAAATGGCAGCAGAACAGTGCTATGGCGATCAGCACATGCAGAACTCCAGACACCCAGCAGGGAGACCACAGACCCAGAGACACAGAAACCCAGCACAGCCTCCTATCTAAGGTGAGAGCCCCCCCAGGGGACCCCTGGCTACAGGTACACACACCGCTCAGCAGCCATTCATGCAGTATCCCCCATGGGGGGAGGGAAAATATGGACAGGGAAAGAGAAGAGAGGGGAGGAGAGGGATCCCCTAATCGACCTCCCAGGGAATTCCCACCTGCTCAATCCAGCCGAAGCAGGGAGAGTTGTAATTACCATCCGGACGAGCTGGGGAAATCCCATCACAGCCCCACTCTCCGAAGCAGTACGGGGTGGCTGCTGGCCACGGCACACTGACAAAGACATCGGAAGTCCGGTCATGTGTGCCCCGAAGCATTGCGTTCACCGCCAGAGCCTCAGGGGCATGTCGTGGCTGACCAATCGCGGCTAGGGTCTGCACATGCTCGATGGCCAGGCTGGGCAGACTACAAGGATCTAGAATATCCAGCCTGTCACCCAGCCGGCTGTTGATAGCAGATCACAGGATCTTAACATCTTGCGCAAAAGGCAAACATTCAGCAAAAAATCCCAGGTCCCACAGGGAGCCTAGGTCCATCTCCTTCACTAGGCAGAAAAAAAAACTGAGCTGCAGGAAGCAGGCTGAGGGGTTATTACTAGAGGGACCGCTCCCTGGGCGGAACTGTAAAGTGCTGTTTTTTCCTGAAGGTAGCGTAATAACTCTACGGTCAAGATTAATGGAGCTGTGTCAGTCAGTGAATGAAAGAGAAATAATGATTTTCTATTTTGAAGAGCAGAAATTTCTGGTGAGCGGAAAAATATTGGCACGTGGAGATATGCATCTTTGATATCGATAGAAGCCAAAAACTCCCCTCATTGCAGGATGGAAACAACCAATCGGATTGACTCCATGCGAAAGGATTGGATATTTAAGTGCCGATTCAGATCATTGAGATCTAGAATGGGTCTTACCTCTCAGTTTGGTTTTGGAAAGGTTTCAATAAAAAACCTGTGCCCTGTTCCATTAAGGGAACCTCTGATATCACCGACTGGGATAATAGATGATCCAGAGCTAGAAAGAGAGACTTCTTTTTCTCTGGATCCTTGGGAACATTTGATCTTAGAAAACTAGGAGATAGAAATTCTCTGAACTCTAGTTTGTAACCTAGAGAAACGGCAGAAGCCACCCATCTGTCTTGACATTGTTCCTGCCAGATCTCTGAGAATTGCAGGAGCCTTCCCCCCACCCGAACAAGTGGGGGCGCCCTTTCATAAGGATGCTTTAGATTTCTGCTTTGTGGGCTTTCTGCCCCAAGATCTTTTGACCATGGTGCTGCCCTTGGGGTCTTCCCCTTGAACCTGATGGTTGAGGCAGTCGAGACTGCCTAGAGGCTGATACCCCTGGCACAGTTGAGGCAGCAAGTTTAAAGGAGAAATGTTTGAACCTCTTCTTTACTGGTAAAAGAGGGCTTTTCCCATTAGCGATCCTTTGGATGTATTTATCCAGATCGTATCCAAATAGCCGTTCAGCATGAAAAGGGAAACTGGCTAAGAGCTTTTTACACGGTGCTTCGGCTGACCAGTTTTTTGGCCATAAAACTCTACGAAAACGCACTAGTCCAAGCATAAGCCATGAGGCTTGAATGATAGAATCTTTCTTAGCATCTACTGTGAAACATAGCGCATTGATACACCAGCCCATTGTTGGGCCTGCTGATCAGGCAGAATTTTAAGTATCTCCATAAGTATCTCCATAAACTGTTCCTTAATGGACTGGGATACACCAATTGCAGCAAGAACCGGCTGTGCTACTGAAATTACTAAAGACATATTGCTTTTAGAAATAAGTTCCAACTGTTTATCTGTTGGATCCTTTAACATCAGCGCATTATCCACCAGACATGTGAGATTCTTGTTCACTGAGGCGATTGCAGCCGATTGCTGGAACCCCTCATTTTTTATAGAAATTCTCTTCCATAGGATAAAGCGTGGAGAATCTGTTAGAAGAATATTGTTTATCCGGACATTCCCATTCAGAATACATAAGCTTCTTTAGCCATTCATGAATAGGAAAAGCATCCCCAGGTGGGGGAGGTTTTAATGATCCCAAATTTAGTAAGAGAGTGCACAAACAACCTGTCTTGTGATGATACTCCTATATTAGGATCCTCGGAAGAGGATAAATAAGTATCTTCCAAATCTTTGAGAAGATCTACCTTATCCCCAGCCTCCTGCACCTCAATAAGAGGGTCCTGAGCCCTAGATGGGGATCTTCTACATTTGACCCCACTATGGAGAGATATCATAGCATCAATCTTCTTTTCCAAATTACAAATGATAGAAGAAAAAACCTTGTGTGATAGATACAGGGACTGAAGTGTCTAGCGCAGCTGCATCAACAGTTTCCCCTGACGGCTCAATCTGACCAGCCACATCACTCTCAGAGGAGGATGACATTCTTTTGGAAATGGATTTAGTTTGTTGTGAAGCCAATGACACTTTAGAACCCTTAGAGGAGTTCCTGGTCCCTTTACCACTCATAGCCTGAAGCACAAATCAGAGGCATTACCAGGAAAAGAATGTACACTGCTAGGTTATAGTCCAGCGCTGTTAGCTGCTATTAATACCTAGCCTGGTAAAGTATGTGTCAAAGGGAATGCCTGTGTCACCAATCCTGAATACAGCCAACCTCCTGCTGATTACACTCACATTCAATTCAATCGTAAAGGACGTAATCAGAAAGTAGCGATGTCTGTAAGGGGGTCCACCCGACGCGTTTCAACGAAACAGTCGTCATCTGGCGACTGTTTAGTTAAAAAGCGTCGGGTGGACCCCCTTACAGACATCGCTACTTTCCGATTACGTCATTTACGATTGAATTGAATGTGAGTGTAATTTTAATTATTTTTTAATAAATTGGATGTTAAAACGGTATCACGCTAGGTTAGTCTCTTACTTTCATGGTTCATGATACCTGAGCTCCCCATCTCCGTCGGATGAGTACTACAGGAGGAATGTTATGGATGACCATATGATCTGAGGATTTGCGGGAGACGATATACTAGATGTACGATTAACCTATAGGCCTGTATGACTTGAGAGGCGTAAGCCTTCCCTTGAGTCCACGTCATTTGGTAAGCCTCCTCCCTTCTTTCTCACTACGGTGGTGGTGTTATTACTCTACATATCAGAGGGCGAATTTCACCTTCCTTTACGTCACTTCACATCTGGAATTGTGATTTACATTGCACATTTCGAGGACTATGTTAGATGTTCACTTGATGGACATTATATGTAAAATTAACAAATTTTATTGTGCATGAAGTTTATGTATTTTACCACTTGGGAATGAGATTTTCTGGTATATAACAGTATTCACACATATTTTTCATATTTATGAAGTGTATGTATTTTTTGCCACACTTTTTTGTTTTAACTGTTATATAGGGAGTACACTTCTTGCTTTAGGACGTGCCAGTGTCTATCACCTATAGTGGCCCTATAACCCACATAGTAAGTACTATGGCTCTGTGTCCCCTGATGTAAGAAAATCATTTTTCTTTTTATACTTATGTCCTAAATGTCCTGTTACGATGTAGTCCTCGTAATCTGCCACTTCCTGGTCTGCAGAGCTCTATGTGACTTCCTCCCTCGCCTATGCTCCTGGGGTCTGTGGGCAGTACTCAGATTAAAAATCACTACAGCCACCAGTGAATTGCACATGTGCGAGATCGAGGGGGGCATGCTGGGTACCCAGCATGCACCCCTCCAAAGCTAATCCAGGAAGCAATCTGGATTGGGCTTCACATGCACACAATCATGATGGCAACGGCCACAAAGGAGAGAATATTACAGTAAGAAATGTAGATTTTACCAGAATCGATCACGAGCATTGTATACTCCCTTTTTAAAAAAAATTAAATTAGAAATAATAATGGGATCAATAAAAATATTTTCTTTGTTCACCTGTAATTGTCGTTTTAACTTATGGCTTATGGTTTTAGTTATACTCTCTATATCACATTTAACATGTCACATTTTATTGATCTTAGAACCGTAAAACAGTCATATGTTGTTAACTTGTATTTGTCTGAATAAAACTTGTTTGGAATAAAAATAAATAAATAAATAAATAAAAAAGAGCAGCACTTATAAATTATATTATAATTATAAAAAGGTATATACTCTTACCATTCTCCTAAATGATAGTTTTAAAACCAATATACAATACATCATAGATAAGCCTTATTACATAACATCAAAATACAGTTCGTCTTGTGTGCAATATGTAGCAAAATTGTGACAACAACCAATATTGTGATAATCCCAATAAGCATAGGTAATGTGTCCAATAGGCAACAGAAATAATTGTGACAACAATACTGTAATAACATCCCAATAAAAGCATAAACAATGTGTGCACACGTTTTCTATTTCTGAAAGACTTGTGTCCTTATAAAACAATATCTCAAAAACATCTCAAATAAAGTGGCCAAATTCCTCTTCCTTAACCACGACAATACTGGGCCCTTTCGCCCCCCTTCCTTCCCAGACCAATTTTCAGCTTTCAGCGCTCTCGCATTTTCAACGACAATTGCACGGTCATGCTACGCTGTGCCCAAATGAAATTTTTATAATTTTGTTCGCACAAATAGAGCTTTCTTTTGGTGGTATTTATTCACTACTCCGTGTTTTATTTTTTTTGCGATATAATAAAAAAAACTATTTTCTTTCTATTTTAAAATAAATCCAATAAAATCAAATTTTATCATAAATTTAAGACAAAATGTATTCTGCTACATGTTTTTGGTAAAAAAAAAATCCATAAAGTGTACAATAATTGGTTTGTGTGATCACGGACATACGTACGCAAATGATCATGTACAGATGTGTGCAGGTGATCAGGGGCATGTGTGCAGATAATCATTGGGACATGTGATTTTAGTGGGACATATGTGGGGGACATGTGATTTTATTATTTGGGGACATGTGTGTTTTGGGGACATTGTGTGGGGACATGTGTGTTTACACTAGACTTGTGATCAGTGAGTAAAAAGCTGTAAAAAAAACGCTCATACTCACTGATCACCAGTCGGCTGCAGCGATCTTCTCTCCTCAGCTACAACTTCCTTGTGAGGGGAGCCGAGCTGATTGCCTAGCAACCGGCTTTTTGTTTACATCACATAATGGCTGTGATTGGACACAGCTGTCATGTGATCAGGAGGGCCAATCACAGAGCCCTCCTGGGTGACACAAGCGCACACAAATGATTCCCCTCCTTCTGAAGGACGTTCCTGAACATCCATTCAGAAGAAGAGATCTCCCACTCGGCCCTATATGTACATTGGCCAGGTGGGAAGTAGTTAAGGACCATCGCCAGTAGAAATCCAACACTACCGCACGCGATATACATTTGAGGACTGTGGATATAGCTGATCAAAGAAGACTAAAGCCCCATACACACTATTAGATTTTCTGCAGATTTTTGTCTTCAGATTTACCAATACCCCATGTAGTGCAAGGGCCTGCCTGATTGCATACCAATTGAAACTCTTAAGGCTTGACCTCACATTATATGGTTTTGTTAAATCTGAAGACAAAAATATGCAGAAAATCTAGTGTGTATGGGGTCTAAGAAACAGGTCAAGCTTTTTCCCTGATCTGGAGAGAGTGTATTGGGAGTAAGTATTGTGCTGGTGATTCAACAGAGAGAAAATATTACCCATGATGGTGGTTAAATTACATTCTGGAGATTCTGCAGCAGACGGTTACTGACCTCCTATGATTTACATGGTGCATAAGAGAGGAAGAGCGCATAATTGTACCTTAAGTGTGCAGGTGTTACTAACATGTAAAGCATGTAATCAAACCGATATCTGTCCTGCTGTAAAATCAGCCAATGACTACATTGGATGCAGTGGGATATAATGGATGCATAAAACAGTGAAGCGGGGGAGATTGACAAAACTCGCACAGGACCCTTTTTTGGTCCGCAGCAGAATCGGATCGCATGGGTGTTCACACCCACGTGATCCGATTCCTGTCTGAGTTTGCAGATCACACTGCGATATGCGGCCTGTTTTGGGGCGTCATTAACTTTTAATTGAAACTCCCAGTAGTTTGCATAGGGCAGTGTGAACTGATGCTGGGAGACATGTGATGCGGGAACCCGCAGTGGATTTGCAGGGTTCCTGCATCGCAGTAGTGTGAACTGGCCCTAAAACGAGCCATCCCTGAACACTCTTGCTTAAATATCAAACATAACAACAAAGACTTAGGGTTAAGTGATTATTTTAACAGCTTGCTTTCTTAAATTAGAAGGGTAGCAGGGTTGTCAGGTTTTAGTTTTACATAGAAAATAAATGGTAAAGGAATTGTGAATTTAGTGCCTTTGTTGTAAAATCTGAAGATGAATTTCTTTACAATGCCCATAGCTACAGAGCTAAATAAAGGCTTGTGCTACGTTTATATATTGTGCATAGTTTGGGCAAAGGTTCACTTAAAACGTGGGTAGCTTACTCAGCAGTTGTTAATCAAATGACTGGTTAAAGTGTCACTAAAGCAAAACTTTTTTTTTCCATTTTGGATATAGTAAGGAAGGCTTATAGCCACTGTCAGTTTTTTTTTGCCTCTGTGCCCTAAATTTCCCTTCACTTCCAATTGCACAGCCAAAACAGAAAGTGAGATGAAATCCCTCCAAAGTGAGACAATCCTGGGGTGTCACCACAACTAGTGTTCCAATTGGAAGATGGAAGATTCCCCTTTTATTCCTGTTCTGGTGTCATCACTGAAAGTAAAAGAAAATCTTAAAATATGGGTTAACAGTATAACATTAAGCAGGACGCGGGGGCACGGACAGGAGTTCAAATCTCTCTTCACTGTATCTAAAAACTAAAAAGCGTTTAGCCATTTTTTAATTGCGCTGTTAAAAAGTTTTGGAAAGGTAAGCAGATCACATCAAAAATTACTTTAAAACGAATGAGGTGTCCCCCTCAATACTGTGGGCTGCACATAAGGTGGTGGTTAGGGGACACCTGATTCAATTAGCGGCAGAAAGAAATAGGCAGAGATTGGCAGACACATGCAGACTCACGATCGAACTTGATAGACTTTATCATTTACACTCTCAAAATCACGACCCTGACCTTCTACAACAAATCACCTCGCACAGACTAGAACTTGACAGAATCTTGTCTGACAGAACGGAGAAATCTTTACACTGGTCTAAGGCCAAGTTTCTGTTACACAGCAACTCGGCCTCGGCCATGTTTGCTAAGAAGCTAAACCAATCTATTCAATCCCCTCACACATATAGGTTAAGAAACGCTCATGGCACAGTGGTTTCCCACCCTGCTGAGATTCTTAAAAAAAATTCCGGGTTTTACGCGGACCTCCTTTCCCCCCCGGCCTCCCCTCCGGACCGGGCCCTCGAGACTTGGCTGGAGGGGATACCACTCCCCAGTTTAACACCGGAACAAATTCGGAATTTAAATGCCCCGTGCTCTGATCAGGAAATTTATAAAGTTATTAAATCCCTTAAACCCTCAAACTCCCGGGCCGGATGGATTCTCGGCCCAATGCTATAAAAAATTTCAGGACTCTTTAGCACCGTACCTCAGGGCCATGTTCGACCATGTCCTTGGGGGTAATACCTTCCCGGAGGACATGCTGTTAGCGAATATGTCTCTGATCCCCAAGCCTAATGAGGATCACACCCTCCCACAGAATTATAGACCAATTTCGGTTATAAACACTGACCTTAAGATTTTTGGGCGCATTTTAGCCGACAGGCTCTCTAAAATAATCACCTCTCTAATCTCCCCAGACCAAACGGGTTTTATACCGACCAGACAGATCACGGATAATTGATCTATTTTCCCGTAGAGTTTTGCTGTTGGGCCTTGATATCCATAAGGCGTTCGATAGTGTGTTATGGTCCTATCTAGAACTGGCTTTGGAGAAATGTGGCTTTTCAGGGGCCTTCGTTCACGGTTTCAGGGCACTTTACCACCACCTTCGCACTCGAATCAAGCTGCCAGGCTGTAACTCAGACTATTTTACTCTGGGTCGTGGAACCAGGCAGGGGTGCCCATTGTCACCCTTACTATTTGCCCTGGCCATAGAACCTCTGGCCCGGGCGATTAACCTCAACCCTAACATTAGGGGCTATGTTAAGGGGGATCAGGAGTTTAAGCTGAGCATGTATGCGGACGATGTGCTCCTGTTTCTGACGGACCCCATTGTCTCCATACCTAACCTAGTTTCCATCCTGATCATGATTTCCGCGGTCTGTCTGGTCTGGGTGTCAACCTCGCGAAATGTTCGGCCCTACCGATTAATTTTCCCCAACAGACTGCAGCACAGATTCAAGCGAATTTCGGCTTTCCTATGGATGGTCAGACCTTCTCCTATTTGGGGATTAAACTAGCCACTTCTAGCCATAAAATATACCTTGCCAATTACCCTGCTATGTTTTCCCGCGTTAGACAACTGTTTCACACCTGGGACTCTTACCATATTTCATTTTTGGGCAGGGTTCAGGCTGTCAAGATGTCGATCCTCCCTAAACCTTTATTTCTATTCAGATCCCTACCCAACTATATTTCCCGCCTGACCCTGGAATCCCTGCAAAGTGATATTAATAAGTTCGTCTGGCAAAACAAAAAGTCCCGTTTAGGCAAGCATATGGTATACAGGGGTAGAGACCGGGGGGGTCTGGGTCTGCCGAACATCTGGTTATATTACCTTTCAGCCAGATTCCTCCAACTAGCCCAATGGCACTATTCCCCGAGGACAGTACCCTGGCTGCGCTTCGAGCGCTCCTCGGTGGCCCCCTATTACCTCCCCGGCCTTCTATGGAATAAATTCTTACATATAAAAGAGATCTCGGCCCTGAACTCAGTTGTGAGTCAGTCACTTCACCTGTGGTCTCTGTACGGTGGGAAATTCTCACTTCGCCCCCCCAACCCGAGGATGGCCTAATTTATCGGGAATCCTGAGTTCCCGGCTGCCCTTCATGATCACAATGGTTTTGTATTATGGACTCGGGGGGATCTGATCACCTATGGTTCCCTGCATGTCAGGGGGACTTTTCGGTCTTTCGGATCTCTCCGGACCTCCCACGCCCTTACCAATTCAGAATTTTTTCGCTAACTGCATATTAGACATTTTTATAATACCTACTTCCCAAAGGCCACCTGGGGGGCAGACACCTTTTTTGAGAGACTCTGTGGCCCGGAATCTAGGGATAGGGGCGGTATCTCCATTATATACTCATCCCTTGCAGGCGTGGGCCTCTCAGAGAAATCTGCGGCCATAATTAAGTGGGAGCTGGAGACGGGAGAGGAGGTCTCCCCGGAGGAGTGGACTCGCAGGATTTCTAATATGCATACGTGCACCAGGTCCGAGGCGGTGAAGGAGACGGTGATGAAGCTACATACCAGGTGGTATTACACCCCTGCGAAAATACATACCTTCTTCCCCACCGTTTCTGGATCTTGTTTTCGGGGTTGCCCTGACTCGGGTACTCGCCTCCATATATTTTGGAGCTGCCCGGCTCTCAGTACCCTCTGGCAAAAAGTACAGGATAGGGTATCGGGGATCATCGGCACCCCTATCACGCTTACCTTTCAAATGTGCCTTTTCTTTGCTGATATCCCAGGTTCTACCCCCCCTGAACAAAAACTTTAACATATCCTCTTTAGTGCAGTACACTGGTCGATTGCCTTATTCTGGCGATCGCCTACGGTTGCATGGGATCAGGTGCTTAAGAGGATGGCTGCAATACAGTTAATGGAGAGGATTTCCCATACAATCTTGGACACCATGCAGATATACGATCTTAAGTGGAAGTCTTGGACCCCCTGAGGCCATGGGCCTGTGGGCTGGGACAGTCTGGGAGTCTGCTCGCCCCTAAACGGGGTACCGACTTGGTTCGAGGATCTTTTAGTCCCGTACCTTCTGGAGCACTTATTTAGATATTACAGTTTAGTTTATGTTTTGTGCTATTTTTCTTGTCTTTCTTAGGTTTTCAATGGCATATCCATACTCGGATACTTATTTGGCGTTACAGTTGCTACTCCAGTACTTGGTATAGTGGGGGATGCTCTGACCCTGATTGTTTCCTTGCTTTCCATACCCCCACGAACGATGACTAATAGGTTGGGTTGCAGGTACTTTTCAGACAGACAATCTTCTGTTATGCACTAGAAAGCCTGTAACTCCATTAATGCAATCAATGTACTGTTGTCGCTCTGTTTTTTGTGATATGATGCTCATGTTCAGGAGCAATCAGTCGCTTAATGTATGTGCCTATTCTTTCTTTTTGTCTCAATAAAAGTTCGTATTAAAAAAAAAAAAAAAATTACTTTAAAAGATATAGCATAGTATTCAATGGTTTGGTTCCAGATAAACATTTACAGAATATCAGATTGTGTAAAAATTTTATCAAAATTATATTAAAGTGTATGATTATTAAAAATGGACATGGAGACATTTAAAATGGCTCCATTTTACTGCTCCTTCGCACAATGAAAATCTGTGTAAGCCCAAAAAAAGAACATAGCACACCTGGATTAAAACTTATCTCAAAAGTTAAAATGTATGTCAATCCAGTTCTAGATAGAATAGGGAGGGGTTAAAAACCCTAAAGGTTCTTCTTTGCTTACTGTGTTCCGCTGGGAAGACTTCCCTTTGCTTCCCGTCTTACAGATGCAACAGAAAAATGAGGAAACTGAACAGAATTTCCATCTTAGAGAAATGTCACAGTAACAGGTGTTTCCACCATTAAAAAGGAGAATTATGGCCAAATCTTTTTTGGCTGCTCTACTTCTCCTGTGGATCACAGGAGTGCAGTTGGCTCTGCACCCCTGTGACCCGTTTTCAGCCAACAGCGCTGTTGGCTGACATTATTCAGCTGGTCCAGGTTCTAGGTTGACTGGATTGGCAGTAGACTCTGGGAGAGGCTGCTGGGAGACTGAGCCAACCACTTCCACCCCCTCCAAAGTCCAACGTTGCAGTTAGTGCTGGAGGGGTGCAGAAGAGAGACGGTGATTTACAGTCCCTGCCCTCTGCTGGGAGTGGAGGGGAGAACTGAGCAATTAGCAGGGTTCGATCACTCAGTTTTCAGTGTAGAGGCGGTAGGGGACAGATGTAGCATTGGCGGTTTTAATCCCCATACTTATCTGTTAAAGGATTTCCTTTACCTCTTGCTCTACTAAAAACTCAAAACCTTTGGATGTGCCCTTTACTTTCTCTGACTCAAATGCATACTTTATTGTCCCCCAATTTCACCTGTGAACAAGTCCTTAGACTGGGGTGCTTCGAGACTGAAAATAATTTTTAAAGGTCACCACTACTAAAAAAAATAAAATAAAAAAAAACTTGAGAAAGACTGATTTAGACATAATTATAATATATATTATAATAAATTGCATTATGCCACACGCTACACTAAACTGTTTTCAAACACTGATAAAAAGGTAATTATTAGGCAACATATTAGTATTACAAATAAAGATTGTTGCGCTAACGCAAAAAAAATAAAAAAATAAAATAAATAAAATGGCAGCTCGCACTATATTGCAGGGAACAATATGCACAATATAAACAAAGAAAATGCGGCGCACAAAACAAAAAATATAAACGCATTTAAAGTAACGCATTCATGTGTAAAAGTCCAAAACAGGTACTGAAATTTTAGTGAATCCACAACAGATCTCCCTCCACCTCATTCAGCAGAGATAAGGATAGTAGGGGTCCCATCACCATCACCCAACACGACAGACCCTTACCATCAGTGCAACAATAATGCACAAAATAGAAAAGCCACTTTGCTCCACTACTCCTCACAAGCAGTACACCGGAACCAGAAATCTCTCCAATCATGAACAGGTATTAAGATTCCCATGCAGTTCAGCAGTCATGTGGATATAGAAAAATAACAACGCTCATTGCGCATATATCTTAAAAAACGATGCCCAATTTATTAAGAAAAAACAATTCCACTCACATTTCAGTTGATTAAAATAGGCAAAACAACTGAAGCCTCCAGCGTTTCAGTGGTAGTCGCTGTAGTGCAGTCTGTCCACGTCCCACGTTAAGGCAGATGACCTGCCCCCGATGATGCACTTTGAAGTGACGAAACATTGGGCAGAGCCTGGCTTAACGTGGGACTTGGACAGACTGCACTACAGCGACTACCACTGAAGCGCTGGACGCTTCAGTTGCTTTGCTTATTTTAATCAACTTAAAATGTGAGTGGAATTGTTTTTTCTTAATAAATTGGGCATAGTTTTTTTAAGGTATCTGCACAATGAGCGTTGTTATTTTTCTATATCCACATGACTGCTGAACTGCATGGGAATCTTAATACCTGTTCGCGATTGGAGAGATTTCTGGTTCCGGTGTACTGCTTGTGAGGAGTAGTGGAGCAAAGTGGCTTTTCTATTTTGTGCATTATCGTTGCACTGATGGTAAGGGTCTGTCGTGTTGGGTGATGGTGATGAGACCGCTACTATCCTTATCTCTGCTGAATGAGGTGGAGGAAACATATTAGTAATGTCTTAGACGTTTAATACTGCTATAAGGTTGTATTCATCTCCAATAAAAAGTGGATAGGAAAACAGAGCAAAAAACACTAGAACGACATATTTCACAACAATGTCACAGTTTCCGCTTTCTGCACTACAGTACTATGAAACATGGTATTCAGTGAATTCATGCTAAGAAATTTAAATACTGAATCTTAATAAATTTGAAGACATAAAAATGCAGGTAACATAGCAAGAAAAAAAAGGTGTGTAATTTCAAACTTACAGCTTATAAGTTATTAGCTCCATTTGTAATAGTAGCTTGTTAATAAGTTTCCTAGCTGCTGGACATGTGTTTTTTTTGAAGTACTATTCTGTAGAAACATGCTGCTTCCTGTTTTGATGCAGTAATATCTTTCTTTTACTAACTGCACCCAAACTATGTCTTAATAGTGTCTTAATCATATATGTGAGAAAGTCTGAGGCAGTAAAAAGAGCAATGTCTTTTTTAAAGATATGCGTTGTTCTTGTTCTTTACACAAAGATCAATATCAGCTTGGGTGTGACAGAAAGCTGTGTAGCTACTAACATTTCTCACCACACTCCTATATAGCATAAACTTGAAATTTTTTCATATATATATATATATATATATATATATATATATATATATATATATATATATATATATATATATATACATACATATATATATATATATATATATATATATATATATACATACATATACATACATATATATATATATATATATATATATATATATATATATATATATATATATATATACACATACACACACACACACACACACACACACAGTACATCCATAGTTACATAGTTAGTAAGGTTGAATAAAGATACCAGTCCATCCAGAGTAAGTGTCTACAATTGTCCCTATCCCTATACATTGCACACTCACATTGGTCCCTACCCTCAAGGAGCCCACAATCCAAGGTCCCCATTCATATACTAGGACCAATTTTGGAGAGAAGCCAATTAACATACCAGCATGTCTGGAGTGTGGGAGGAAACCCACAGAGGCACAGGGAGAACATGCAAACTCCAGGCAGGTGGTGTCGTGGTTGGGATTCAAACCATACATACATACACACACGTCAGTAACAACCAATGCAATCCATACATATAAAAAAAACTAAAACAAATACATTCAGAAATTAAGTTATTTTTAATAGAATGGAATGACACAGGAAAAAAGTATTGAACACGCTAACTGAAATTTAAAGCAATTGTGAAGGTTTTTTTTTTTTAAAATAACAAACATGTCATACTTACCTGTTCTGTGCAAGGGTTTTTCTCCTCTTCGTCGAGTGCCCCCATGGAATGCCGATTTCCATGGGGGCACCTGTGTGGGCTCCCTCCCGAGTCCTGTTGCTGAGTCCATTGACACAGACTGCAGGACACAGCTCGGCTCCCGTGTCGCTGGATTTGATTGACAGCAGTGGGAGCCAAGGTGAAAAACCCTGAATCTTTACAACTCCTTTAACCACTTGCAGACCGGACCATTTTGCTGGTCAAAGACCAGACCACTTTTTGCGATTCGGCACTGCGTCGCTTTAACTGACAATTGCGCGGTCGTGCGACGTGGCTCCCAAACAAAATTGACGTCCTTTTTTTTCCCACAAATAGAGCTTTCTTTTGGTGGTATTTGATCACCCCTGCGGATTTTATTTTTTGCGCTATAACCAAAAATAGAGCGACAATTTTGAAAAAAAGGCATTATTTTTTACTTTTTGTTATAATAAATATCTCCCACAAATATATAAAAAAAACATTTTTTTCCCTCAGTTTAGGCCGATACGTATTCTTCTACATATTTTTGGTAAAAAAAAAAAAAAAATCGCAATAAGCGATTATTGATTGGTTTGCGCAAAAGTTATAGCGTTTACAAAATAGGGATAGTTTTATAGCATTTTTATTAATAATTTATTATTATTTTTTTTTTACTAGTAATGGCGGCGATCAGCGATTTTTATTGTGACTGACATTGTGGGGGACCCATCGGACATTTTTGACACATTTTTGGGACCATTGTCATTTATACAGTAATCACCGCTATATAAATGCAGTGATTCCTGTGTAAATGACACTGGCAGTGAAGGGGTTAACCGGTGGGTGGCAGTGTAGGGGTTAAGTGTTCCTAGGGGTGTGTTACTAACTGTGGGGGGGTTGGGCTTTCATTTAGTGTACACTGATCTCTGCTCCAATCACATGGAGCAGAGATCAGCGTCACTAGTTGCTAGGCAGAATGGAGAATTGCTGTTTACACGGCATTTCCTCCATTCGGCCGCTCCGTGAGACGATCGCGGGGATGCCCACGGCGATCGAGTCCACAGGTCCTGCGACCGGACTCACGGGGGTCCCGACCAGCGCGGGCGCGCGCCGCCGCCGGCGTGCTTCCGATGGCAGGGCGGCATTGAATATTGGACGTACCTGTACGCCAATATGCCTGCCCGTGTCATTCTGACGATGTACATCGTCGTGCGCTGGTCGGGAAGTGGTTAATACTTCTTACAAAATCCTTTGTTGGCAATGACAGCTTCAAGACACCTCCTGTATGTCACATGCATTGAATTCTTCCACACAGTCCTCAAATCTTGAAGGTTCTGTGGGCCTCTTCTAAGAACTCTGATCGTTAGTTCTACCTATAGATTTTCTATTGGATTCAAATCAGGTGACTGGCTGAGCCATTCTAGCAGCTCTATTTTCTTCTTTCCTTGAAACCAATTAAGAGTTTTCTTGGCTTTGTGTTTGGCATCATTGTCTTGCTGAAATGTCTACCCTCATTTAATTTTCATCATCCTGGTAGATGGTAGATTTTTATCTAGAATGTCTTGATAAATTTTTCCATTCATTGTTCCTTCAACGATTTAAAATTTACCAGTACCGTAGGCTGAAAAACAGCCCCACACAATGATGTTCCCAACTACAAACTTCACTGTTATGGTGTTTTTGGGGGTGATATGCAGTGCCGTTTGACTTCCAAAGACGTTGTGTATGTTGGCAACCAAAGAGTTCAATTTTGGTCTCATCTGACCAGACAATATTTTCCCAGTATTCCCAGTATTTCATAGACTTGTCTAAATGTCGTGCAGCAAACTTTAACCACTTCAATACCAGGCACTTTCCACCCTTCCTGCCCAGGCCAAATTTCAGTGCCGTCACTTTTTAAATGACAATTGCACGATCCTGCTACACTGTAACTAAAACAAAATGTTTATCAAATAGACCTTTATTTTGGTGGTATTTGATCATCTCTGCTGTATTTTTTATTTATTTTTGCTAAACAAAACAAAAAAAGAAAAAAGTTTTTGTTTCCTTTATAAAATGTTGTAAATAGGTTTTCGCCTTCACCAACGGGCACTGAGGAAGCACTGGATGAGTTGGCACCAATGAGATGCCACTGATGGGCACTCATAGGTGGCACTGAGAGGCTGCACCGATGGGTACTTATAGGCAGCACTGATGGACACTGATCAAAGGCACTGATTAGCATGTCTAGGCACTGACTGGCATCCCTGGTGGTCCAGGGTGGCATACCTGGTGGCCATCCATCATCAGCATCCTTGGTGGTCCTGGCGGCATCCCTGGTGGTCCTAGGCAGGCATCAAGTAGGCATCCGATCGGCTCTCCTCTACTTGCATCTGTCAGATGCGAGTGAGGCAAAGCCAATAAAGGCCTTTCCTGTTTACGCTGTGATCAGCCATGATTGGACATGGCTGATCACATGTAAAGAGCCTCTGTCAGAGGCTCTTTACAGAGTTTGGTGTTGCGGTGTGTCAGACTGACACGCTGCACCACTGATCTCTGAGCTGAGTGCCTCCACCGGCGCTGTTATCCTGAAAGATGTCATCTAGTCAGGATTACTGAACCAGAAGTGGTTAAACAAGCTTAAACATGCTTTTTCTTGAGCAATGGAGTCTTGTGTGGTGAGCATGCATACAGGCCATGCCAGTTGAGTGCATTACTTATTGTTTTCTTTGAAACAATTGTACCTGCTAATTCCAGGTCTTTTGGATGCTCTCCACAAGTGGTCCTTGGCTCGTGAACAACTCTTCTGATAATTAACTCCTCTGTCAGAAATCTTGAGAGGAGCACCTGGTCCTGGCCGGTTTATGGTGAAATTAGGTTCTTTCCACTTTTGGATTATGATCCCAACAGTACTCACTGAAACATTCAGAAGTTTAGAAATGCTTCTTTAAACAATGACATTGGTATGTTTTGCAACAAGAGCTTTTTGCTTTTACCCATCATGAGAGGTTTCTTGTGCGACACCTTGGTAATGAGACACCTTTTTATAGACCATCAGTTTTCGTACCTCCATTTGTTCATGTGTTCAATACTTTTTCCTTGTGTCATTCCATTTTATTACACATACATTTCTGAACTTGTTTTGGTTTCTTTGTATGTGTGGATTGCATGGGCTATTACTGACATGTGGTAAACAATTTTGTGTCACTAGCACCTTTAGAGGTACATTTACCTAGAAAAATGGTGATCAATAATTATCTTACCCACTGTCTGTGTAAAATATATATATATACACACACACACACACCTATATATATATACATATATACACACAGTGCCTTTAAAAAGTATTCATACTCCTTGATATTTTCAGGATTTTGTAATTTTACAACCAAAAACGTAATTGTATTTTATTGGGCTTTTATGTGATAGACCAACACAAAGTGGCACATAATTGTGAAGTGGAAGGAAAATGATAAATGGTTTTTTAACATTTTTTACAAATAAATATCTGAAAAGTGTGGTGTGCATTTGTATTCAGCCCCTTCACTCCGATACCCCTAATTAAAATCTAGTGGAACCAATTGCCTTCAGAGGTCACCTAATTATTAAATAGAGTCCACCCGTGTGTAATTTAATCTCAGTATAAATACAGCTATTCTGTGAAGTCCTCGGAGGTTTGTTAGAGAACCTTAGTGAACAAACAGCATCATGAAAGCCAAGGAACACACCAGACAGGTCAGGAATAAAGTTGTGGAGAAGTTTAAAGCAAGGTTAGGTAATAAAAAAAAATATCCCAAGCTTTGAACATCTCAAGGAGCAGTGTTCAATCCATCATCCGAAAATGGAAAGAGTATGGCACAACTGCAAACCTACAAAGACATGGCCGTCCACCAAAGCTGGCAGACGGGCAAGGAGAGCATTAATCAGAGAAGCAGCCAAGAGGCCTATTGTAACTCTGGAGGAGCTGGAGAGATCCACAGCTCAGGTGGGAAAATCTGTCCACAGGACAACTATTCGTTGTGTACTCCACAAATCTGGCCTTTATAGAAAAGTGGCAAGAAGAAAGCCATTGTTGAAACAAAGCCATAAGAAATCCTGTTTTCAGTTTGCGAGAAGCCATGTGTAGGAGACAGCAAACGTGGAAGAAGGTGCTTTGGTCAGATGAAACCAAAATTGTACTTTTTGGCCTAAAAGAAAAGCAAAACACAATGTGTGATGGGAAGCTAACACACCATCCCCACCGTGAAACATAGTGGTGGCAGCATCATGTTTTGGGGATGCTTTTCTTCAGCAGGGACAAGGAATATGGTCAGAGCTGATGGGAAGATGGATGGAGCCAAATACAGGGCAATCTTAGAAGAAAACCTGTTAGAGTCTGTAAAAGTCTTGATACTGGGGCATAGGTTCACCTTCCAACAGAATAATGACCCTAAACAAAGCCAGAGCTACAATTGAATGGTTTAGATCAAAAGCATATTCATGTGTTAGAATGGCCCAGTCAAAGTCCAGACCTAAATCCAATTGAGAATCTGTGGCGCGACTTAAAAATTGCTGTTCACAGATGCTCTCCATCCAATCTGACAATGCTTTTGCCATTTTGCAAAGAATGGGCAAAAGATTCACTCTCTAGATGCCCAAAAAGACTTACAGCTGTAATTGTGGTTCTACAAAGTATTGACTCCAAGGAGCTGAATACAAATGCACGCCATACTTTTCACATATTTGTAAAATATTTTTAAAACAATTTATCATTTTCCTTCCATTTCACAATTATGTGCCACTTTGTGCTGGTCTATCACATAAAATACATTTATGTTTTTGGTTGTAACATGACAAAATGTGGAAAATTCCAAGGGGTATGAATACTTTCAAGGCACTTTGTGTATGTAATTTATATATATATATATATATATATATAATTTTTTTTTTTTTTACTTTTAATACAGAAATATCATGGATGAGCTGCCAACAATATTCTCACAGAAATTCTTACTATTATACCTTGAGAAAACAAAATAACTTAAAAAAAGAAATAAAAAAGAAAGATCAATATACAGTAATGTAACATGCAATAGTCTGTACTTTATACTAATCCCTGTACCAGCCTAGCTTTGGCACATTCTACCTCTAACATATATTTGTTTTATACAGGGCAAATATATCAAGTGACTGAAACTTTGTGGTTTTCAGAAGACAACCACAGTGATTAGGAAACACATTAGGGTAGCAGCAAGGACAGAGAAATATATATATATAAAAAAGATTTTTCTACCCAGAACTGTAACACAGAAATGTGAAAATAGTGGTGTATGCTGTAGTCATTTAAATATTGTGATACGAGATTAATTTATTCTGTTTGTTTATAATGAGAAAAGCAAGCTGTGTAGATCTAACACTTGTGATATTCTTCACGTCCTCAAATGACAAAACTAGTAGGGCGAGGCTAGGACGTTGTCGTCACCACTCATACCTGCATGGCACACGCGGCTTGTTACCCTAGTGAGTGTTTGTAATTATTTTAAATAAACTGTGGATGTTTTAAGTGGTTTCATGCTATGAAGATTTTTCTTCTCCCAACTCCGTGCATTGTCCTATCTCACCTGGGAGGGTGATTATGTGAGATGTTGCAGCAGGGACAGCAGCGTGAGGAATTGCTCTTTTGAGTTGGTTGTGGAGCGCAATTGCTGGTTTATTGTTTGACCAGCCAATATTTCTGGCAAGTTATTTTGGGGTGAATGGTCAAGGATCACACTACTGGGTGTCGCTTATAAATCAGAAGGATATTCTTTAAGACTTTATTCCCCACTTTCTTGGGAACTTATTTTTGGGATCTTACATGAACTTTACAATAATTTTTTTGGATCATATATGAACTAAGTTTTTTGCATATTTTTTTAACATTATCATTTTTTTTTTTTGCATGATTTTTGGATCACTTATGAAAGTGTTTTTGTATTTTGTTAATATTTATTTTTTGCACTATGCACTTTAGTTAGCATCTAAGCTCTCATTACATTTTTATGCATTTTGTTAAATTTTCTTTACTAATTTAAGAGAAATGTTTATTCATAGAATGTCATTAGATTGTAAAAGTATGATATGCACTAGGGCAGAGATATGCAATTAGCGGACCTCCAGCTGTTGCAGAACTACAAGTTCCATGAGGCATAGCAAGACTCTTGACAGTCAAAAGCATGACACCCAGAGGCAGAGGCATGATGGGATGTGTAGTTTTGCAACTGCTGGAGGTCCGCTAAGTGCATATCCCTGCACTAGGGGATATGTTTTTGATGGATTCACCATTTTGCACATATTGAGATTCTTATTTATTATTTGGAATATCACGAGTGTTGGTTAGAACTGGTGAGATCATAGATCTGTGCCGCTTGCTTCTCTCATTATAACTTTGTTGGGAGTTTCATAAATATTCAGGTGGCAGCGGTCAATTCGTTGATCCTTAGGCATCCCGTCAATATCCGAGGCGCTATAAATAATTGAATTCTCATTCTGTTTGCTTAAACATTTAACTTGCATACAAAATCAAAAAAAAATAAAAAATTGGCATCGATATTGAAAACTTTACTAATCATGTCAAAAAAGTGTCATTTATTTAAGGATAGTGATCATATGAAGTAATTTATTATCACATAGAAGTTTAGCTCTTATTTAAATCATAATGAGAACATAACACAATAATGAGCACAATACGACAACACTTGAACAAAAATGAGCTGCATGTTTGAGTTGCCAGAAAAGAAGCCTTTACTGTGCCAATGCCACACAAAAAAAAAAAAACAGTTAACAATATGCCTGACAAAACCTTGACAAACATCACTTTTTTGTGGCATTGGAGCAGTAAAGGCTTCTTTCTGGAAACTCGACCATGCAGCTCATTTTTGTTTAAGTATCGTCATATTCTGTTCCTTGAATCAACCACACAGTCTTTTTCTAGAGCAGCCTGTATTTCTGCTGAGGTTACCAGTGGGTTTTATTTTGGATCCTGAAAAATTCCTGTGGTAGCTGTGGCTGCAACCTTTCTTGGTCTACCTGACCATGGCTTGGTATCAAGAGATCCCTGAATTTTTTCCTTCTTAATAGGTGACTGAACAGTACTGACTGACATATTCAAGGCTTTGGATATCTTTTTATATAATTTTCCATCTTTATAAAGTTCCATTATCTTGTTACATGGGTCTTTTGACAGTTCTTTTCTGCTCCACATGGCTCAGTATCTAGTCTGCTAAGTGCATTCACGTGAGAGCTAACAAACTCATTGATTATTTATACATAGACATTAATTGCAATTCAAAAAGCCATAGATGTGGGAAATTACCATTAACCGGTTTCCAGCTGGCCTATGGCAAGATGTCGTCAGCGGGAACCTCTCGTCGAGCCGGGTGGATGTCATATGATATCTTCTGGGATCGGGCCACACAACAGAGCCAACTATCACCAGCTGCGTTCACTGGACGCGGACAATGACTGATGACTATACCGGCCTGCTGCTGGTACCATGTGACCACTGTTATCAATCACAATAGGTCACACGACATTTGTAAACAATGGATGGCTTTCTCTCAAGCCATCCATTATATACAATTGTGTTGCTAGCTGCGATTGGTCAGTGTGATCACATGGTACAGGCTGGGCAAAACATAGCCTATCTGCACCATGTAATTAGCTCTGGCCAATCACAGCTAATCACAACAAAACAAACTGAATTAATCTTTTTTTTTCAGGAAAATGCTTGCATATAGCAATGAAATTCAAAGCAATTCAAGCAATAAAAAAATTAAACAAATAAAAATACTGATGCACTTCCCCAGAGTATTACAATGTTACTAAGGTAACATTATATTGCTCTGGTCAGTGTGTTAAAAAAAAAAAAGTGATTTTTTTTCCTGTCCTGTTACCAGTCAGTGTCCCTAATCACCACTACACCAGTTATATGATGACGCTGCACTACACTGGCGACAGTATGTAAAACAAAACAAAAAAAATATGTTTTAATTTCTTAATTTTTCCAAAAACTTATGACTAAAAATAACAACTTCAAAAAACTTGCCATGCCTCTTACTAAATACCCTGCACTGTCTACTTTCCAAAAAGGGGTCATTTGGAGGATATCTGTACTGTCCTGACATTTTTGGGCCTCAAGAAATGAGATAGGCTGTTAGTACATCAGGCTTGATCAATTTTCAGATATATACCATAGTTTGTGGACTCTAACTTTCCTACAGACTAAATAATATACACAGATTTGGATTATTTGCATTTAAGAAATGTAGCAGAATACATTTTGGCCTAAATTGAAGAAGAAAGATCATTTATTTGCAACATTTTATAACAGAAACAAAGAAAAATTTGTTTTTGTTTTTTCAAAATGTTCAGTCTTTTTTTTATTTATTTAGCAAAAAAAAACTGCAGTGGTGATTAAATACCACCAAAAGAAATATCTATTTGCGTGAACAAAATGATACAATTTTGTTTGGGTAGTGTTGCATGACCGTGCAAATGTCATTCAAAGCGCTGGAAGCTGAAAATTGGCCTGGGCAGGAAGTGGGAAAAAGTGCCTGTTATTGAAGTGGTTAATTGCTATTTTAACCTGTGCATCACCTTGTGTGTCTGTACCAAGGCCAAACATTCCAGGGCATGTAAACTTTTGATCAGGGCTATTTGGGTGATTTCTGTTATAAGGAGCCAAAACAACTACGTGATAATAATTGGCTTCATATGATAACTATCCTTAAATAAAAAGGTAGTTTGGCACGATTAGTCATATTTTCAAGATCAATGCCAAAATTTCACCATTGCTGCTAGGGTATGCAAACTTTTGAGCACAACTGTACTAAGTAAGTTATATCACCTCCTCGCCATCTGATTTAAAACTGTAATGCATTACTGTGCTACAATCGTGAGCAGTGCATTCGGTTGAGGCGTGGCTCCACTGAACTCAAAAAGCGAGTTTAATGGCAGTTACCACCTGTCAAAGTTTGCACCCAGAGTTAAAAGTGCTGTAGTGCAAAGTATTTCAGCTGCAGCATGTGTACAGCCCTACTGGGCTGTATTGTAATGACTGGAGTGGGCAGCCAAGGAGGAGGTAAAACTGTTTCTGCCATCTGGTTTTACCAACAACCCCATGCCCATCTAAAAGTGCCCAACAAATCTTTGAGAGAGGGACAGCTGCAGTGCTTAGCATAAGTACACCCCAACAGATTTATCAGAAAAACTTTACTTTTCTTTCAGAATCAACATTTTCTATGGGACAATATACTACAAAATACTCTCACAAATGTGGGCCATTAATTGCAACCAAGATGTGTTAATTTTCACACACAAAAGAGTATTTTTCCTTATTCACAACCATCTTGCAAAAATGAAGACACCCCAACGAAAGTCTCTATAAAACTCAGTTTTGTCAAAACATTGAAAATTGTTCTTTTGTTCATTGAGATAATTGTACTTTTCTAAAGGGGTGTACTCATTTATGCTGAGCACTTTCCTAAATGTATTTATTTTTTAATACAAAGTCTGAATTTTATTAGCATTTCTAAAGGGCAGAAATGTATTCTTACTATAAGAAATAGAACTACTAAAAAACTTTGGCTGCTTCATAGATTTTTCCATCCGTGCTTATCCAAATGTTTGATAATATAAAAGAGAGATAGAAAACCAAACATGTCTGATAGAAAACTATATTAAAGGCCTGCATCGGCAAGACCATGGTGGTCGACAAGGCTACTGTGTTGCTATATTCAGTGATAGTAAAGTTCTCTAAACACATTTTGCTGGATGTATAAAATTGGATCCTTCGTAATACTGGATCAACAGTTGCTTCTAGTTTGAAATAGTCACCAATATAAACTATACTAAATATAAGCATGATTTGTTTAAAAATATTTCCTAACATACGACCATATCATTTGTTTAAAAATATTTCCTAACATATGACCATGTATGTACCATGTAAAGTATTTCAAATTTTGGTGTTTCAATGAAGTACATACACCCAGATTATTTTACACTTAAATCAGCAATAATGAAATATTTGATGTTTGGAAGGCATGTAAATGGCCAGTGAAAAAAAAGAGTTTTCTAGCACAGTGTAAAAAATGTTGTATACTCACCAGCCCACTTACTGCAACCACCAGCATGTACGGGTTTGAGGTCAAAAGCTGAACAAAAATGAAACAAGTGTAAAAAAAAAAAAAAAAAAGGTTTTAGATTTCTAGAAAATATAAGCAATTTTAGTTCTTTTTAGAAAGAGGATGTCACTAAAATGTCAACATTTTTCAGATACAGAAGGTCATCAGCATAGACTTATTTAAATTAAGTTCTTACAAAGATTTAAAATTCTGTGTTTATGTTTATACAACATAAGTATTTCATAAAAGTTAAAAAAGCAGAACCGGAATTTCCGCTCCTAAAATGTAACAATTATATCAGTATCAATGCCTTCTTCATACAGAAAGAGTTTACACATTGTTGCTGCCTTAACAATCCCAAACCCCTCAACAAAAGAACAATGCACTTGTTTTTTGCGCTTATAGCCAATAAAGCACCCAGATTTTTGTAGTAGTGAGAGTATAGCTTGTATAACAGTTGCAATTTGCTATCCCCTCAAAATAACTCAACACACAGCCATTACTGTCTAAACCACAAGCACCGAGTACACCCCTAAGTGAAAATGTCCAAATTGGGTCCAGTTAGCTATTTTCCTCCCCAGTGTCATGTGACTCGTTATTGTTACAAGGTGTCAGGTGTGAATGGGGAGCAGGTGTGTTACAATTGGTGTTATCGCTCTCACTCTATCATACTGGTCACTGAAAGTTCAACATGGCACCTCATGGCAAAGTACTATCCGAGATCTGAAAAAAAGAAAAAAAAAATGGCTATAAGAATATTGCCAAGATTCTGAAACTGAGCTGCAGCATGGTGGCCAAGACCATACAGCGGTTCAACAGGACAGGTTTCACTCAGAACAGGCCTCGCCATGGTCGACCAAGTTGAGTGCACGTGATCAGCATCATATCCAGAGGCTGTCTTTGGGAAATAGAAGTATGAGTGCTGCCAGCATTGCTGCAGAGGTTGAAGGGGTGGTGGGGTCAGCCTGTCAGTGCTCAGACCATACGCCGCACACTGCATCAAATTGGATTGCATGGCTGTCGTTGCAGGAGGAAGCCTCTTCTAAAGGTGATGCACAAGAAAGTTTCTGAAGAAAAGCAAACTAAGGACAGGGCTTACTGGAACCATATCCTGTGGTCTGATGAGACCAAGATAAACTTATTTGGTTCAGATGGTGTGAAGCCTGTGTCTGTGGTCTGTACCGCCCATTGGAGGTGATGTCCTCCTCCACCTCCTCCTCTCCTCCTTGCCCCCACTAAGTCCCCTCCTGAAGCTGTTCATCCCTTCCCACCTCTCATCCTACATGCATCTGTGGCTCGGCTCCTGTCTTCCACCTCTGCTATACATAGTTTGCTAGAATACAGGCTGCATTTTTTGAATCGCAGAGCTGACTTCCTGAAAATCACATCAGACATATCTCAAACAGTAAGAAATTTCATAAACGTGGTAACTGTTCAGTGTTTTGTGTGTGGGGTGTACTAATGGGGGATTTTTTGAAAGTAGGTGCAGAAATGGTCTGGAGGGCGAGATTTGGCCTGCTGGCCTTGTGTTTGACACAAATAGTATAAGTGAATCCCAAATTTATATAGCTCCAGATTCTCTCCAAGAGACAGTAGTAAGGGGTCAAACACCTCCTCCCATCAGTCGTTTGCTTTCCTCTAACCAGTCCGGTTTTTCTCTTTCCCCTACCTATGAGCAGTTCACAAAGAATGTTAGATAGTTTAGCCATAAGTTGCTCATCCAAACAGCCTAGCCCAACATACCTAAAATTAGACTAAGGTGATCCACAGTACACCAAGTCAGGACCCCCTTATGGCCCACAAAGACAACACTGCACTTAAAATGCATGTGTTTTTGAGAATTTTTCATACTATGGGTGCTTTTCTTTATCGGTTTACAAATATTCACTAAGCTACCTCTAAAACACACCCATAAAAGATGTTCTGTATAGCTAGAAAAATACATAAAATGTACCTGTAATCCCACGATGTACACTAATGTTTTGTTCGTGATTGGAAACCACCCAAATATGTGGGCCAAGGATACTCGTGGCATGGAACAATAAAATGGAACAAAAAGAGCAAACACGGGAGCTAAACTGTGGAAAAGAAAAGAACATAAATATTACTCTACATTTGAATTTCTATAAAAACAGGGAAAAAAAAAATCTAAGCATATACAGAATAGACAAACTTGGAAACATATGGGACCAAACAAATCTTCCAACTTGTCATAAAATAACACCTGTTGAACATATCAGGTTGTATCACACATTGAATATATGCTATTTTAGTATTAAATCATACTTTCTTTTTATTAATATTTTGAGTGCAAGGGTGTAACTACAGCCACAGCGGACCATGCTACTTCTATGGGGCCCGGAAGAACAGGAGGCCCAGAGCCTATCTGCAACAGCCATGAAAACAAATAGTATTTTCTAACTATAGGAAGTGCCTTCAAGACTAAAGTCGGAGCGTACAAAATAACTCACTTCTGCATAGAAACCCATCAACTTATAACCTCAGCTTAAGCTTTGGCAATAAAACCTGGAAGCCGATTGGTTTCTTTGAAGTAAGCCTGATTTTCCGCTCTCCAGCTTTAGTAAATAAACCACAAAATGGCCCCTTAAGGGCCAGTTCACACCAGAATCGCACCAGAACTGGGACCCCATTTCTGTGCATTCCCCTGCTGTGCAATTTGGCAGCCCATTCATCTGAAAGGGCTGTATATTGCACCAGAACACACAAAGCAGTGCAGGCACTCCTTTTGAGAAACACACTGCAGCAATCGCATGGTACTGTGGTACTATTCGGTCTGGTGACTGCAAACAACCATACATATGGTTCTATAAATGACTGGACTGTTGTATGTACTTGCATTGTGTTACATGTATATATAATTATTATATTTTGTATCAACTTTATAGACGTTCGTATTTTATGGAAGCTTTTCAGCCCTCTCCCTTTTTCCCGAAAGAAGACCCTTTCTTCACATGTCGAAACGCGTTGGATTTTATCTGTCTAGTTGGCAGTTGGTTTGGGCCTCTTCCATCCTCTTTTATATGCTGTAACTCTATGAGGGTTATTTACTAAAAGAAAATCCACTATGCAAAGTGCACGTGGAAGTAAAGTCACTGTAGATCCGGGGGGACATGCAAGGAAAATAAAAAACTGTATTTTAGCTAGCACATGATTTAATGATAAAATCAGCATAAAATTAATTTCAGATCTACCCCTTAGATTTAGAGTAAGTGCACTTGCAGTGCAAGTTAGATTTGCCTTTTGTAAATAACTCTCTATGTGTATTTCAATGTCATGATGTGTTTTATGATATGATGTTAAATTAATAAAAATTGGATAGTGTTTATGGTCCTTCAAAGTCCCGTCTTTTGAGGAACTTTTCTTTTACCTGTAAATGGACTGTGTGGCTACCATTAAAAATGTATTGGCACCCACAGAAGATCGCAAAGGTAGTGCAAGAAACATGCCTTTCTCACACCGCACTCTGGTGTGAACCAACCATAACCATTTTGTCTCAGGGCCAAATACTCATAGATTTAGTACGATCAACTGTTAGCTCTTGTTTTTGTTTTGTTTTTTCATTTTAGGATTATTGAATCAGATTTGTTTTGCTTCATATATTCATGTAACATACTGTCACATTGTTTCATGATTTTTAATCACATTTTGTTCTCGTTTTAAACAGACCTTTTATCACAATGCAAGGTAGATCAAACAGCAAACATCAGCTGGAAATAGAACACACATCTTGCATCCCAATGAACCTGCGACACCATATATAAGCTAGTTCAACTAGGTTAGGCTCTGCTTTAGAGCTGCATGATTAATCGTTATCGCAATTTTTCCCCTTTGCAATATAGACAAAGCATTTTCCCAATTCTTTCTATGCAGAGAATTCTCTGCTAAAGCTCACAGCTGTCAAAAAACCCCCCAAAAGGACAGGCAGTCTGCCAAGTATCACAACATTCCTCAGTCGCGGAACTATAAACATTGTAACGTTTTGTCCTTCAGAGCAAAGGGATGAACTTTAGTGTGTACATGAGGGATGTTGGTTTCAAGTTAAAACCATTATTTTTTTATAGAAAATTACTTGGAACACCCAAACATTATATATAGATTTTTTTTTAGCAGGGATCCTAGAGAATAAAATGGTGGTTGTTCCAATATTTTATATCAAACTGTATTTGCACAGTGGTCTTTTAAATGCAGTTTTTTGGGGGAAAATAATATCAAACAGTTGACTCCCTAGTGATAAGGACTTGCAATGACATTTCTCAAGAAAACTTGAGGTTTACAAATTATCTAATTATACAATCTTCTTCTAAAGTTTCACAGTAGTTCAAAGTTTAATTCTTCTAGATACCATCATTTCTATTTCCGCTGGCAAGTATACAATGTCAAGCAATTGTATGGGACCTATGAAGAAGTTATGCATTAAGTTAAAAGGTAAAATACAAAAAAATGGAATATACGTTTGTGAAAGTTTGAGCCAATTATCAGGACTCCGTAACATCCCCTTTGACAAAAATCTAAATATTTCCTGTAGCTAGCCCACATTTGACATTTTCTTGTTGTAGCATGTTTTCCCACTCTGCTTTGGTAAAGACTTGTTTTTAGAAAATAGAGGTAGGTGGTCTTCTAAGCATTCAAGCTACAAGATATACTCACGTATATGCCACAAAAAGTTATATATGCATGTGTAAACATTTCAGCCACCAGTCAGTATTCAGCAACACCCCTTTAGCAAAAATCAAGTCAAAAAAAAAAAAAAATTGTAGGTAGCCTACAGCCGTTAGGACTTGTAGCTTCACTTTTAATTAACCACTGGCTTACTGAGAACTTTTTAGCCCTTCCTGCCTAGACCAATATTCAGCTTTAAGTGCTGTGGCACTCTGAATGACAATTGCGCAGTCATGCAATGCTGTACTCAAATGTTTATCATGTTTTTTGATAGAGCTTTTTTGGGGTGGAATTTATTTACCACTGGGTTTTTTATTTTTTGCTAAATGAAAAAAAAAAAAAGAAAAAAGAAAGACAGAAAATTTTGAAAAAAAGAAACAAAAAATAAAAAACCTTGGTTTCTGCTATGAAATTCTGTAAGTAATTTTTCTCCTTCACTGATGAGGTGGCACTGATGGGGATTGATGAAGAGGCACTGGTGAGGCTGCACCGATAAGATGGCACCGATAGGCAGCACTGATGAGCATTAATATGCTGCGCTGATGGAAACCAATTAGCACTGATGGGGCTGCACTGATGATCAGTGCCCTGATTATTAGTGTAAATGTCTGCTGATACAGGAAAGCCAGTTATTAGCTTTCCTTTCCTCACACAGTGACAGTGCCGAGTAAAGGAAATGCCAATAACCGGCATTTGTTTACATGGGATCAGCTGTCATTGGACACAGCTGATCACATGGTAAAGAGCCAATGTCATTAGTTACCTACAAGTGGCTGCTTCTAGTAAAAAGCTTCCCTACAATTCCTCCTTCTGCCCTCTCTGATATTCATATAACCCATATTACTACTCTTGCAAAATGCATCATATTACGTGATTGAGCGGTGGTGAGCCTATCATTCACTCTGGAGTATCTCTGGCAAAGCACCACCTTGTCCTTCTGTAAAATGTGTAAACAACAATTCCATACAAGAAAAGAACCCTTCAGGACATTAGCGAGGGCAGCCAAAGGAAAGGTTTCTTAAAGCTTAACAGAGACATGGATGCCTGTCCACCCATAGTGGGGGTACATTTAACACAGAGGGTGAGAGGACACCATAGCCCCCCCACAGGCAGAACATAGCCCGTAAGGAATCAGATCCCAAGGGTTCGAAAGTGGTGGAACTAGCCACCTACAGGTTCTAGTCATGCCCACAATGAGAGAACCTAGCTAGTTTCAGAGAAGTCCTGCCCTTCTAACAGAAGCAAATGAAAGGATTGCCTCCCAGCAGGCTCACCACACACCCTGAACAGAGCCACATGCATCCAGAAATGCAAGAAGATGCTGCATCCCCTCCATTTGCTGAGAAAGGCCTCCAACAGTGCTAGGATTTCTTTGGGAGTGACGTCACACCAAGGTAAAATGCCATCAGGTTTTCAGCCCCAAAACGCATGGCTGCAGAGTCCTTGCTGTGTGCAGGAGACTGCTTGACGCAGCACAAACCATGTAGATGCCAACAAGAATAAAGCATCTACAGCACTTAGGCTGCGTTTCCACTATTGTGACTTTGATGCAACTGAGTGCAGCTTTGACCGAACTTTACAGTCTCTGGATCAAAGTTGCATCAAAAGTCGCATCAAAGTAACAAGGCAGGGGTGTCCACTGTCTCTCCTGCTCTTTGCCATCGAGCCCCTGGCAGCCCTGCTCAGGGCCAACTCACAGATTAATGGATTAAGTACGATGATTTACACAAAAAGACCATGTTGTATGCAGACGAAATGATGCTTTTTCTGGGGGACACCAATGCCTCTTTAAAGGCTGTGATGGACATAATTACCGGTTTTGGACATTACTCTGGCCTGACCATAAACTGGTCTAAATCAGCTTTAATGCTGCTGGATGAAGATCGGGAGGTGGACCTGCCAGGCACCTCCCCTATCCCAATAGCAACCTCATTTAAGTACTTAGAGATACAGATATTGCCTAGGCTTGCGGATTACTGCTCAATCAATGTATATCCTCTATTATCATGTTTCCGGGACAAAATTAACACTTGGAATAACCTTAAAATTTTTAATCGGCGGGCAAGGCAAACCTTGAAACAAATTATATTAATGCCCAGCTGCTATACTTTCTGCACAACTCTCCTATAGTGATCCATCTAAAAGTATTCAGAGTGGTTAATACCCTTTTTAGACGCTTAATGTGGGGAACCCGTTCCCCCAGGATTAAGATGGAACAGCTACAATACCCAAAGAACAGCGGAAGGCTGGCACTGCCCAACCCTTGGCTGCACTACCTGGCAGCCCAGTTGCAGCATCTGTCTGGCTTCATGGTCCATGATCTGGGGGCTCGTCAGCACGGTTGCTACTGGGCACCGGATCGGAATCTGTTCCGATGGGCCTGGAGGTGCAGGTGTTCCACAAATCCAACAGACACCTACTCTTTCCCCAATTTAAAAAATATGGAACAAGGGCAAACAGATGCAGGGAGTGCAGGGATTCACTGAATACAGCCCAATCTGGAATAACCTCTCCTATGTTGAACTGGCTAAGCTGCGTCTGAGACCTAGGTGGAGAGCCTTTGGGGTGTCTCTTATCTCACAAATTCAGTAATGGTAAGCTAAAGTCCTTCCCTGAACTACAAAGTCAATTTAATCTACCTCCTTCCATGTTTTACTCATACCTTCAGCTCAGGCATGCAGTGGGCACACAGGGAGATACATCTACCCCTATATTCCACCTATTGCAGTCTAGTCCTGAAACTAAGGGTATTATATCACAATATTACCAGATGTTGCACACCCCATTAAGGCAGTATCCATGTGGGAAAGGGACCTAGGACCACTTTAGGGAGACCAGTGGGAAAAAGCATTGCAAACAATAACTATCTGCTCTTTAAATGTATCACAAAAAGTATTGCAATTGTACATTGTACTCACAATACATTACACCCTGCAAAAGCTCCACAAGATGGGCAGGCTGGCGGACCGCTTGTGTGGCAGGTGAAGGCAGCACAGTAGGGACCTTATCCATCTCCTCTGGCGAAGCCCAAAGCTGCATTGTTACTGTAGTCAGGTACTTGGGACACTCAATCGGTTGTTCCAATTTGCTGTACCTCTAAGCCCCATTCACTGAATACTATGAGTTCTAAAAAAGGTGGTTCCAGAGGAGATGGTGCGGACCTCATTCTCCAGGGTGCCGTTCCAGGCCTGAAAGCTTATTTTGATGGGCTGGAAATTGACCTCACCACCCACTGTCACCTCAAGGATAGTACAGATGGGAAACACCTTGGCAGGGAAAAATATATCTATCAACACAGAGGGAGCCCGGGTAGATTTGAATGTATTTGGTCGCCATGGTTGTATACACCAGGATTGAGCCCCAGGGGATTAATGTCCAGGCTTCTCCAATGTCCTACAGGATAAATATGCCACGTATGTGACACAATGCAACGGTTGTATTCATTTTATGAACAAGATGCGATGGTATGAGACCTTGGTTAGTGTGTATAATACTTTTGCTGGAAATTTGACAACAATGGTATGTAAATGTAGAATTTTACAATTGCAATGTATGTACATTGGAAGCTGTTTACATTTGTTTAATAAAAACGTTTCTGATAAAAAAAAAAAAAAAAAAAGTTGCATCAAAAGTAGTGCAGGAACCTTTTCAAAGTGGCTGCATTTTTAACCACTTTCAGACCGGACCAATTTGCTGGTCAAAGACCAGACCACTTTTTGCGATTCGGCACTGCGTCGCTTTAACTGACAATTGCGCGGTCGTGCGACGTGGCTCCCAAACAAAATTAACGTCCTTTTTTTCCCACAAATAGAGCTTTCTTTTGGTGGTATTTGATCACCCCTGCGGTTTTTATTTTTTGTGCTATAAACAAAAATAGAGCGATAATTTTGAAAAAAACGCATTATTTTTTACTTTTTGTAATAATAAATATCCCCAAAAATATATAAAAAAACATTTTTTTCCCTCAGTTTAGGCCGATACGTATTCTTCTACATATTTTTGGTAAAAAAAAATCGCAATAAGCGATTATTGATTGGTTTGCGCAAAAGTTATAGCGTTTACAAAATAGGGATAGTTTTATAGCATTTTTATTAATAATTTTTTATTATTTTTTTTTTTACTAGTAATGGCGGCGATCTGCGATTTTTATTGTGACTGCGACATTGTGGGGTACCCATCGGACATTTTTGACACATTTTTGGGACCATTGTCATTTATACAGTAATCACTGCTATATAAATGCAGTGATTCCTGTGTAAATGACACTGGCAGTGAAAGGGTTAACCAGTGGGTGGCAGTGTAGGGGTTAAGTGTTCCTAGGGGTGTGTTACTAACTGTGGGGGGGTTGGGCTTTCATTTAGTGTACACTGATCTCTGCTCCAATCACATGGAGCAGAGATCAGCGTCACTAGTTGCTAGGCAGAATGGAAAAATGTTGTTTATACAGCATTTCCTCCATTCGGCCGCTCCGTGAGACGATCGCGGGGATGCCCGCGGCGATCGAGTCCACGGCTCCCGCGACCGGACTCACGGGGGTCCCGACCAGCGCGGGAGCGCGCCGATGGCACGGCGGCAACGAATATTGGACGTACATGTACGCCAATATGCCTGCCCGTGCCATTCTGTCGACGTACATCGTCGTGCGCTGGTCGGGAAGTGGTTAAGTTGCATAGATGGAAATGGGTGCCATTGAAATAAATGGGCAGTAACTTACCATGCGACTTTATGTGTTTAAAGTCACATGACACATCGCACTAGTGGAAACAGAGCTTAATACTGTAGAGAGGGAGAGGAAGGTAAAGGGAAAAACTGGGTACCCACTGAGCACCAGCTCTTATTCATCTCTTTATCTTTAACCACTTGCCGACCGATTCACGCCGATATACATTGGCAGAATGGCTCTCCTGTGCAAACTGATGTACCTATACATCAGGGCGTAAAAGCACGTTAACGGGCACGCTTGCCGCGTGAGAGTGCCTGCAGGTCCCGCGGACTCTATGTTCATCAGCGACCTACGATCACGGCCAGGAGAGGCAGAGCGGGCAACTGCATATGTAAACAAGGGATTTCCCGTTCTGCCTAGTGACACGACAGGGATCTACTGCTCCCAGTGATCGGAAGCAGTGATCTCTGTCATGTTTCCGTAAGCCCATCCCCCTACAGTTAGAACACATTGAGGGAACACACTTAACCCCTTGATCGCCCCCTGGTGTTAACCCCTTCCTTGCCAGTGTCAATAATGTCACTGGTCCCCAAAATGTGTAATTTGGGGACAGATTTGTTGACCGCATTGTCGCAGTCCCGCTAAAAATTACAGATCACCACCATTACCAATAATAAAAAAAATAAAAGTCCCTAAATCTATCCCCAAAATAGAAGTGATAACTTTTGCGCAAACCCATCAATATATGCCTATTGCGATTTTTTTTTTTTAACAAAAATATGTAGACGAATACATATTGGCCTAAACTGATGAATGATTTTTTTTTTTTGGATATGTATTACAGCAGAAAGTAAAAAAAAAGCTTGCTTTTTTTCAAAATTGTTGCTCGTTTTTTGTGTATAGCCCAAAAAATTAAAACCGCAGAGGTGATCAAATACCACCAAAAGAAAGCTATTTGTGGGAAACAAATGTAGCACTGGCTCCTGACGAGCAGGCACTATGTTTTTTTCTAAAGTTAATTTTCCTGAAACCACAGTTGGGTTTTGGGGCTAATTGTCTAAATTTCTGGTTTCAGTGCCAGTCCAGCTGGGTTGCATTGGGTTCTCCTTGACCACAGGTGTCGCTGTCACCACCGGCAAGAGTGAGAACACAGTTTAGCTGGGTGTATTGAATGCCACTGTTCTCTCTGAACCAGCCCAGTGGTGTTCTCCTGCTGTGCATTCTGGGAGGTGGTATTTAACCACTTTCAGACCGGACCAATTTGCTGGTCAAAGACCAGACCACTTTTTGCGATTCGGCACTGCGTCGCTTTAACTGACAATTGCGCGGTCGTGCGACGTGGCTCCCAAACAAAATTGACGTCCTTTTTTTCCCACAAATAGAGCTTTCTTTTGGTGGTATTTGATCACCCCTGCGGTTTTTATTTGCGCTATAAACAAAAATAGAGCGACAATTTTGAAAAAAACGCATTATTTTTTACTTTTTGTTATAATAAATATCCCCCAAAAATATATAAAAAAACATTTTTTTCCCTCAATTTAGGCCGATACGTATTCTTCTACATATTTTTGGTAAAAAAAAATCGCAATAAGCGATTATTGATTGGTTTGCGCAAAAGTTATAGCGTTTACAAAATAGGGATAGTTTTATAGCATTTTTATTAATAATTTTTTATTATTTTTTTTTTTACTAGTAATGGCGGCGATCTGCGATTTTTATTGTGACTGCGACATTGTCGGGGACCCATCGGACATTTTTGGGACCATTGTCATTTATACAGTAATCACTGCTATATAAATGCAGTGATTCCTGTGTAAATGACACTGGCAGTGAAAGGGTTAACCTGTGGGTGGCAGTGTAGGGGTTAAGTGTTCCTAGGGGTGTGTTACTAACTGTGGGGGGGTTGGGCTTTCATTTAGTGTACACTGATCTCTGCTCCAATCACATGGAGCAGAGATCAGCGTCACTAGTTGCTAGGCAGAATGGGAAAATGTTGTTTATACAGCATTTCCTCCATTCGGCCGCTCCGTGAGACGATCGAGTCCGCGGGTCCCGCGACCGGACTCACGGGGGCCCCGACCAGCGCGGGAGCGCGCCGCCGGCGGCGCGCTCCCGATGGCACGGCGGCAACGAATATTGGACGTACATGTACGCCAATATGCCTGCCCGTGCCATTCTGTCGACGTACATCGTCGTGCGCTGGTCGGGAAGTGGTTAAGGTACCGACATTAGGTGCTTCGGAGTTCTAGAGATAATTTTCTGTCTGTTCGGTTCTGGTGGTCCTCCTGACCCAGCCCCATGGCCCTCCTGGCCTGGGGTGCGGAACCATGCATTTCGAGTCTCATGGCCCGAAGCAACGCAACTGCAGGAACAGGCCGAGTGGATTTTGGGGCCTATTGATCCAAGGGTGGTCTGGTGCCCTCTCATCTGAAGGGAAAGGCCCAGCAACTGAGGAACCCCAGGGGAGGACTCTTCAGGAGAAGGCCATGCGCAAAGCTGGCTTCTCTGAAGGAGCCTGGAGGCTTAGTTGAAGGACGCAACCTGGATCTACACTCATACAGTATCGCCGAATCAGCTGAGACACACTAGTACCGTATGATAGCTTTTTACATTTGTCTACACCCTCAGTAACGCACATGTCTGTGGCAGAGACTTTGTCAAACATCCTACGCTCAAGTGTACATCACAGGTCTGTGGCAGAGACTTTACGGAACACCCTACCAGCTGCTAGGCCTAGTGAGAGGAGGTCTATCCGGGTGAAACGGTTGCTAATCTCTGGATTTATTATAAGGATTTCCTTTATTTTTTGCAGTCTAAAGTACCTGAACTTACTCCTAACCCTCTACCCCTCTATTTGAAAGACTCCGTTTCAAATAAATAACCCAAAAGAAGATTCAGTGTCAGTTTCCACATTTCTTTGGGCCTCGTACCACAGGAATCCCTATACGGAGAAGCAGATAAGAAGGTAATGGTAAGTCCAATAAAACCAGCGGCTCCTTTGGGGGTTAGTGCTACACAAAGGATGTGAAATTTGTTTGGGTACAGCATCACACAACCATGTAATTGTCAGTTAAAGCGACGCAGTGCGGTATTGCAAAAAATGCTCTGGTCATTAAGGGGGTAAAACAACAAAAAAATTACATATGCCACCTCCTGGATCGCTGCCTGTTATTTACCCTTTCATTGCACACCAATGGTATATCTTTCGCTATACTTCCAGCTCTCCCACAGGAGACCCACAACTCTTCTGCACAGCAACCTTCCACTGTTTCTTCACTGTTATGTAGTAGCTAGACCAGCCCTTGTTCGTATCCTTGTACCCCCTGCTCTCTTTACTATACTTTTTACCCACATAGTGTAAACTGAGCCCCCATCACAGATTTAGAAGCTATAGTATATTGTTCTGTGATGCTCTTTCATCTTCACCAAAAAATGCTCAGAAAATAACCTTCCAAACCTAAATAAATGACATTGGATTTCATTTCGCCCCTTCTTGACAAGTAGAAGCTTTTTCAGGAAAAAGAAATGGAATACTACATATTCACAAATGTGATTACATAGTATTTTTATATTTACCACTTTGGGCCCAATTTGGACATTTACACTTAGGGGTGGGGGTTTTGTTTCCAGCAGTTTAGACATTAATGGCCGTGTTGAGTTATTTTGAGGGGACAGCAAATTTGCACTGTTATCCATGCTGTACACTCACTACTTTACATTGTAACAAAGTGTAATTTCTTCAGTGTTGTCACATGAAAACATATAAAATAATATTTACAAAAATGTGAGGGGTGTACTCACTTTTACGAGATACTGTACATTTAGGGCTTTCATTTTTGTTTTTGAGGCCAAAAAACACTGGGACAGTACAAATACCCCCCAAAATTATCCCTTTTTAGAAAGTAGAGAGATATATACAGGTCATCTGGCCCCGTATAGGAGGACCAGTGGTACCCCCTTATCGGCAGACCTGCACATGTGCATTACCTATACCAGTAGGCTCCTCTCTGAATGCAGGTTTGGGGCTTTTTTTATGCTGCTTTAAAATACTACTAAATACTTCTAAACACTGGCTGAAATAGTCCTGCATTCAGAGGCATAAAAAAAAAAAAATTGGAAAATGTCTCCAAAAGCAGTTTTTTTTCTGCCCATGGGCACGAGGCCTTAGACTACATTCATACATGCATGGATTTATGGTACCCTGCAAATTTCCATGATAAGAATCTGTGGATGCCTGTGGCTGGAATAACAGGTGTGTCCAAAAAGATGTGCAATGACAGGCTGACAGTGACCGCAACTATCTGTGAATGTTGGCAAAGCCAGTGATTATTTTCAGTGATCATGGCTGGATGCACACACTGTGCATCCAACCAGAACCCGCTGTCCCCAACTACAGGTAATCGATGGCTGTGCGAACCTCTGTACCTTCCGATTGAGTCAAGAAGCCAGGAGATCCACATCTGGCGTGCCCCACCTTAGGCAAAAGGAGCCAAAATACATCCGAATGTAGCGACCATTCCCCTTGGTCTAGCATCTGATGACTTAGGTAGTCCGCTTGCCAGTTTTCTATGGCCGACAGAGCCAGCACCCACTGCTCTGCCCACCGCAGGATGTAAATGACCTCCAATGCTGCAGCTGAGCTCCTTGTTCCTCCTTGATGGTTGACATATGCCACCGCCATGGCGTTGTCCGACTAGATCCTGACTGGACGCCCCTGGAGCCTCTGTGACCATGTCAAGAGGCACCGCCTGATTGCCCCGAAGTTCCAGCATGTTGATTGGCTGGCAGGATTCTTCCTGGGTCCAGCACCCCTGGGCTGACTGTACGCCCCAAACTCCCCCCCAACTGGGCAGGCTGGCTCACCATCCAATAAAGAGGAAGGAATGACTTCCCAGACCGAAGGGCCGGTGACCTCAGCCACCAGAGCAGGGAATCCCTGACTAGCTGGCTCACCTGAATTTGACAATCCAGGGACAACAGAGATTTGTCCCATTTGGAAAGGTTCTCCTTTTGCAAGACTCGAATGTGGAATTGAGAATATGGTACCGCCTGGAAAGTGGCTACCATGAGCCCCAGTACTCGCATGCAAAAACGCAGCGACTATCGCCTGCGGGACACAAACAGCTTCCATTTTTAGGGTATCCAGCACCGCTGTAATAATTGCTCCTACAAGCACCTTTTCCTCTGCTGAACCGGACACACATTCTCACTGTCTGAACAGTGCTGGTCCGCATCCTCTGATACGTCAGAACAGGGGCCGCCTGTCACAGCATGGGCCTGAGTCTGGGGCCTAAGGCAAGTCGCACAAAATTTCCACCCTCCTAGCTGCCACAGACTGAGGGGCCCCCGCAGGACTCAACACCCTGACCCAGGTTCTGCGCTGAGCTGCTGCTGTCCTGTCTTGTGTCATCCACGAGGTGTCTGTGTGAAAAGCACGCTGTTCTAGAAGGAAACAAGCAACCACTGTTAGAGGCAAAACTACCCGAGGTTACAAAAAATGGCTGCGACCCCAGGAAATGGCAGCGGAGTGTGCGGTGGCCTCCCCACATCAAACACAGCACAAACACCCCACCGTGGCCCAAAAACAGGGAAGAGGATGAGCGGACCCCCATCACCCAGTGTAGCCCCCTGCCAGGACCCAGAGCCCCCCCAGCCAGGTATGTGCACCGCACCCCCCTGTGCCCAGTCACACAGTGGCCCATAGCATGGGGAGGAGGGAAGGGACAGGGAGAGAAGAAAGGGAGAGAGAGAGTCCACGTCCCAGGGAATGCCCAGCTGCTCCATCCTGCCGAGACAGGTGGGACCATACTTAACCCTCCTGCAGGGACTGCTGGATGCATTCAACAGACAGACCCATCACCCGAGCAGTATGAGGTGGCTGCCGGCCATGGCACACTGTGACACAGACAGCAGTAGCCCGGTAATATGTGTGCCCTGGAGCATATAGCTCACCAGCCACCCCAGGATCAGACGGGGCATGTCGTGGCCGACCCAGCGTGTAGCTAAGGCCTGCTCATGCTCGATGGCCAGGCTGAGGAGACTACAAGGATCTATATTATCCAGCCTGTCTCCCAGCCTGGCTGTTGATTGTAGATCACAGGAATCAAAAATGCAGAAAAAATAAGAAAATTCCCGAGGACCAATGGTCCCACCGGGAGCCAGGTCCTTCTACACTAGGCAGAAAAAAACGGAGCTGCTGGATGCAGCGTGAGGTGTTTTAGCCAGTAGGACAGCCCCCTGGGCAGTACTGTGCAAGTAGCAACAAATCAAATAAATGGTGTTGCGCTCCCTTAAACTAAATAATATTAATCCATGAAATGCTAACCAATAAAAACATAAATTATCTGTGCATAAATTCTGATTCCCGTGATAAATCGTGATCAGTGATCAAAGTGACTAGTGCAACAAAGCATTCCAAACGAATATATATATATATATATGTAAAGAAATAGAAACCACATATATAAAATCGCATAGACCAAAGTAAAAATCGCATAAAATCACCCAGTGATAGTGATGAATACCAATAAATAGATTTTCTTACTCGGTGTAAATAGAAACACATAAAATCGCATAAATAGAAAAGAAATCGCATATACCCATAAAGTGATAAATGCAAATAAATAAAGTATCACACAAAGTGTGTATAAAGCAAAATTGAATAGTGAAACATTCAGTGCAAACAAATATAGAAGTCTCTCAAACTGCAAACAAAAATAAAAAAGTGGCAAAAAAATCCGTAAAGTGCTTCTCGTAGTAGCAGGTGCAATACAACGTAAACTGTGCACACTCTGGTGTCTCTTCAGTGTCCCGCAGTTAACATATAGGGTGGCCCCTTACCTTACTGCTGTAAGGCAAACAGCATAAAGAGACCAAGGTCTCAGATGGTGACAGCGGTGTACCCTTAGTTCCAAGCTAGGAGGACTTCTCCCCACATTAAGGCAGGATCTCACAGAGAAGGAAACAGGAGGGCTCCAAATGGTGAAGTATGTATACACTTTTATTACAAAACTCAAACAAATGGAAAGGTACTCACAAACAAATCAGTTTAAAAACGCCAGATAGCAGTTTAAAATGTTCCTTTTCGTCTTTCAGACGTGGCTTCCTGTATCCACAAGCACTTCCTTCCCACGCGTATCGTCATGTGACTTCATCAGGGATGCATTATGGGTATAAGGAAGTGTCTTTTATATTGTTTATCTACGGTGGCCATTTTCCCGAAGTCCCCTATTCGTTAGCATTAGGTCGGCCATTTTCCCGAAGTTTTTTTTTTTTTTTTTTACTTGATTAAGATAGTAACTATATATTGCCCCTAATGGCTAAAACCACTAAATATATTACTGAAAGTTATAAAAGCTATTAAAATATAAAAAATATTAGTTAAAATTTATTTTCCTGAGGTAATAGCATGCACTGCACCAATGCACACCACTACCACAGTACTATAGAAACAAGGCGTTAAAATGGGTGGCCACATTTACTTCAGATAGTGTAACTCCTAAGACAGTAAATGAGAGCCGAGGCGTGGATACAGGAAATAACGTTTAAGATACTACTAATCAATCATTAAAAATACACGCAAATCAATACTATATAGTCAGTACTCATCTTCTAAATCCCTTAGTTATCCTCAACGTTATATCATTAGAAATCACTAATAAAACAGTTCACGTCAAACTCTATATTCAGGCCTTGAGATGAAAAAGTATCTAAAATAAAAATCCACTTGGATTCAAGCTGGCTCAGTGTCCTGACTTTATGGCTACCTCTCCAATGTTTTTTATAGGGTTCAATCCCCCAAAACGTCAGGTGGGTGGGGTCCCTATTGTGGTGAGTGCTAAAATGTCTGGACACACTATGTTTGTCAAAGCCGCTCATGATGTTTTTTACGTGTTCCTTAATCCGTACTTTTAGTGGGCTTTTTGTTCGTCCTACATACTGTAGGCCACAGCTACATTGGAGAACATATACCGCTCCTTCCGTATTACAGCTTATGAAATTTCTTATTTCATATGAATTACCGGTACTGGTTGACATAAATCTACATTTCTTTTCGACTGGTCTTTTAATCCTTGTACAGGCATAGCAGCGTTTACATGGATAGAATCCTTTTCCAGTGAAAAATGTAACCCCATTAAACGGTGGATCGGGCACGTTCTTCACAATTTTATCCCTTAGCGTCGGGGCCTTCTTATAAATACATTTCGGATGCTGAGGTAGAATTCCTTGTAAATGTGCATCTGACCGTAATATATGCCAGTGCTTTTTAATCATTTTTTCTATACTTTTGTATTGCATGTTATAGTTAAGTATTATTGGTACTTAATTCGGTTTATCTTTAGTCGGTTCTTTGTCTTTAATCAATGTTACTCTATCCATCTCTTTTACTTCCATAATTTTCTTCTCAATTTCTACATTTCTGTATCCTTTGTCCATGAACCTTTGTCCAATTTTCCTTGCTTGCATCAAGAAATCTCCAGGGAGGGAGCAGTTCCTTCGCAGCCTAATCAATTGGCCCTTCGGAATATTGCATAGCCATGTACGATGATGACAACTATCTACTAGCAAATAACTATTTCTGTCAACATTTTTAAAATGAGTTTTAGTATAAAGTATGTTATCTTCCTGCCAAATTTCTAAGTCCAAGAAGGAAATTGATTTCTCACTTATCTCCCATGATAGACTGATACTTCTATCATTGTTGTTCAATTCTTCGAAGAAAGTGGTCAGACTCTCTTTCTCTCCCTTCCACAGTATCAGAATATCATCAATATATCTTTTAAAGATTATTAGTTCTTTTGGGGGGTTCTTGAATACCGACTCTTCTTCTTTCCATTGGGACATAAAAAGGCATGCCACACTAGGTGCAAATTTTGCCCCCATTGCAACTCCTATTTTCTGATGGTAGTAACTCCTATCGTACCAAAAATAACTATTTTTCAAACAAAAGTCTAAACACTTGATCAAATATTTCCTCTGAAAGCATGACAAAGTTGAGTATTTCCTCAGTCCCCATTTTGTAGCTTCACACGCCTGATAGTGCTGAATTATTGTGTATAGCGACGCAACGTCTGCAGTCACTAATATCCATGGTGTATCTCCTTTCGGTAACTCTTCAATCAACTGTAATACTTGTTTTGTGTCTCTCAAATACGCTGTGGTCTGTTTTACTACAAGTTGTAAGTAGTTGTCCAGATATTGTCTGATTCTTGCAGTGAGGGAATCTATCCCATTAACTATAGGTCTCGGTGGTGGATTCATGTTGTCTTTATTTTAGGCATCGAGTATAAGACAGGTGTTCTACATGACTCCGGAATTAGGTATTTCGCCTCCTTCTTATTTAAAATATTTTTCTTTAATCCCAAATGGATGACTTGTTCCAGTGCCTTCCTGCATTTGAATATAGGGTAGCTGGGCAATAATGCATATGTATCTCTGTCTTCCAATAACTTATTCATTGTCTCTTTATATTGTACTTTAGACAAAACTACAATCCCACCCCCTTTATCTGCTGGACGGATTACAATATCTTTTCTCTTTATTAGTTTGTTTATACCACATTTAATATACTTTGGTCCTACCGATTTCTTAATTTTCAAATCCTTTAGTTCTTCGAACACTGCTTTTTTAAAAACATCTACATGTTTATTATTATTTACAGGTGGATTAAAAATAGACTTATTCCTTAGAGAACTATGAACCACATCTGAGTTCTCGACGGGTGCACGTTTTTTAAAGGGGTTACTAGCTATATATTTTTTTATATTCAATGTTCTAACATATTTTTGAATTTGTATATAAGTCTCAAACTTATCCAAATTTTTGACTGGTGCATATTTCAAACCTTTGTCTAATACCCCAATTTCTTCCTGTGTCAGCGGTTTACCACTCAGATTGAAGATACCTTCACCTTTCAATTTCTTCTTGGCCTGTGTTCTCCTCCCGGCTCTCTTCCCTCTCTTCTTCCTGGACTGTTTCTTTGGCCTCTTGATTCCACTTGATATTTTGGGGGATGATTCTCCATCCCTCTCTCTAAAAAAGCTCCATTCTGGTATGTATCTGGATGGTCATTTTGTACTCTTCCATCATCATTGTAGTCTCTCAATGGAGCATAATAATTGTACAGTGGCACTGGATTTTGATCATATGACCGATACTCTCTTTGTGGGGGTCTCCAATTTTCTCTCTGTCCATTTCCATAGTTTCCGTAGTTATATGGTGGACTCCTTCCTCTTGTCTCATAGGTCCTTTGTGGGCTCCTTCCTTGTGGTCCATATGATCCTTGTGGACTTCTTCCTCTTGGTGCACGTGTTGCCTGAGGAGGGCCCCTATTATCTCTCTGGTCATACATTGGTCGATTTCCATTATTATTCCCATTATAGGGTCTCTTATTATTATTCTTCCAGAAAGGCTTTTTCCCTTTGTTCTGTGGGGTGTTATAGGTATAGTGTGGTCTTTGCTCGTAATTTTGTGGGGTGGAGTAATTATGGTCATTTTGGCCTCCATTTAGTTTTGGATATCTCGAAGGATATCTTGATTGTACATTCGGATCAGATCTTGGTTGAGAATTGTCTTCATGTACAATTTTTTCTGGTGTAGAGAATGTAGAAATCGGGTCGGGATGGCCAGGCTGATTTTGCCATTTGAATACCTCATCCTTCTTAAAGTCATTAATATCCCTAGTGTATTTCTTGCTTTTCCTATTTTGAACCTCCTTATCCTTCTTATTCAGATCTTTATTGAGTTGTGTAGTTAGAGAAACAAATTCCGGTTTCTCTTTATGTATCTCCAACTCATTTTTAATATCTCCTATTGATTGCTCAATTTTTTTCAGTTTCCTTTGTTTTCTTTTTAATAAAAATTCCAAAAGTTCTAGGCCTTTTTCATTAAAAAACTTAAACCATTCATCCGTAGATTCTTGGTCCAAGAGGCCATCATTAGGAGGGACATCCCATCTCAAGCGTCTGGGTACTATCTTATCTTTAAGATATTGTTCGAAGGTGGTCATATCCCACCACAGACTCACCTTCTCCATATTATGACCCAGTTTGCGCATTAAACTTTCTAGTTCACTATTTTTATGAGGATTAGAATCAGAACTATTAAATACTTCCTCTAGATTAATCTTTCTTTTCTCCATAAAAGAGAATACCTCCATGATTGCAGCGGGGATTAGTGGGTTATTTAATAAGCTAAAGTAATAGACAAAAGTATCCCTGCGCTATCAAAAATCTATTAAGCCTCAATTAGGGTTGCAGCCAAACACCGACAGAGGTATAAGCCCTACCACTGAAACATATAGCAACAAATCAAATAAATGGTGTTGCGCTCCCTTAAACTAAATAATATTAATCCATGAAATGCTAACCAATAAAAATATAAATTATCTGTGCATAAATTCTGATTCCCGTGATAAATCGTGATCAGTGATCAAAGTGACTAGTGCAACAAAGCATTCCAAACGAATATATATATATGTAAAGAAATAGAAACCACATATATAAAATCGCATAGACCAAAGTAAAAATCGCATAAAATCACCCAGTGATAGTGATGAATACCAATAAATAGATTTTCTTACTCGGTGTAAATAGAAACACATAAAATCGCATAAATAGAAAAGAAATCGCATATACCCATAAAGTGATAAATGCAAATAAATAAAGTATAAAATCACACAGTGATAGTGATGAATACCAATAAATAGATTTTCTTACTCGGTGTAAATAGAAACACATAAAATCGCATAAATAGAAAAGAAATCGCATATACCCATAAAGTGATAAATGCAAATAAATAAAGTATCACACAAAGTGTGATACAAAGCCACCCATTTTAACGCCTTGTTTCTATAGTACTGTGGTAGTGGTGTGCATTGGTGCAGTGCATGCTATTACCTCAGGAAAATAAATTTTAACTAATATTTTTTATATTTTAATAGCTTTTATAACTTTCAGTAATATATTTAGTGGTTTTAGCCATTAGGGGCAATATATAGTTACTATCTTAATCAAGTAAAAAAAAAAAACAAAAAAAAACAAAAAAAAAAAACTTCGGGAAAATGGCCGACCTAATGCTAACGAATAGGGGACTTCGGGAAAATGGCCACCGTAGATAAACAATATAAAAGACACTTCCTTATACCCATAATGCATCCCTGATGAAGTCACATGACGATACGCATGGGAAGGAAGTGCTTGTGGATACAGGAAGCCACGTCTGAAAGATGAAAAGGAACATTTTAAACTGCTATCTGGCGTTTTTAAACTGATTTGTTTGTGAGTACCTTTCCATTTGTTTGAGTTTTGTAATAAAAGTGTATACATACTTCACCATTTGGAGCCCTCCTGTTTCCTTCTCTGTGAGATCCTGCCTTAATGTGGGGAGAAGTCCTCCTAGCTTGGAACTAAGGGTACACCGCTGTCACCATCTGAGACCTTGGTCTCTTTATGCTGTTTGCCTTACAGCAGTAAGGTAAGGGGCCACCCTATATGTTAACTGCGGGACACTGAAGAGACACCAGAGTGTGCACAGTTTACGTTGTATTGCACCTGCTACTACGAGAAGCACTTTACGGATTTTTTTGCCACTTTTTTATTTTTGTTTGCAGTTTGAGAGACTTCTAAATTTGTTTGCACTGAATGTTTCACTATTCAATTTTGCTTTATACACACTTTGTGTGATACTTTATTTATTTGCATTTATCACTTTATGGGTATATGCGATTTCTTTTCTATTTATGCGATTTTATGTGTTTCTATTTACACAGAGTAAGAAAATCTATTGGTATTCATCACTATCACTGGGTGATTTTATGCGATTTTTACTTTGGTCTATGCGATTTTATATATGTGGTTTCTATTTCTTTACATATATATATATATATATATATATATATATATATATATATATATATATATATATATATATTGTTTGGAATGCTTTGTTGCACTAGTCACTTTGATCACTGATCACGATTTATCACGGGAATCAGAATTTATGCACAGATAATTTATGTTTTTATTGGTTAGCATTTCATGGATTAATATTATTTAGTTTAAGGGAGCGCAACACCATTTATTTGATTTGTTGCTATATGTTTCAGTGGTAGGGCTTATACCTCTGTCGGTGTTTGGCTGCAACCCTAATTGAGGCTTAATAGATTTTTGATAGCGCAGGGATACTTTTGTCTAGTACTGTGCAAGTGTTGGTATTTTTAATACTTTCTGCCTAGTCCTCTCCTAAAGGGGCGATATAACCCTAAGGTCAAGATAAAGATGTTGTGTCCGCCAATGAACAAAAGAGAAATTAAATCATGTGAACCTAAATGAAAATAAAGTCAGAAGGTGCTCCCAAAACCAAATCCATCAAACCTGTTTCACTCTTCAAATATAGCTTCGCCGAAAGTAGAAAAGATTAAAAAAGTGAAGAAAATAAGCAACCAAGGGTAGTTGTCCCATCGTGAAAAGAAAATGGTGATCCTTTATTTCAGCAGTAATTTCAAAAACTGATCACAGGTCTTTCTACAAGGTGCTTTGCACTCTGCCAGGGCTTTCCTAAAGGAGAAGTATGGTCAAAGCTTTTTTTGGCCATACTTCTCATGTTGGTCACAGGAGTGCACATATTTCTGCTTTAGCTGACAGCCTGCTGTTGGTGATGTCACAGGGCCAGTGCGGGGTCTGCAGGGATCCCGATAATTTTGGGATCCACCCAGATGCCTGACTGGCAGTTGGCTCAGCTCCAGTGAGCACTGGAAGGGCAGAGCAGAGAGTATTGACAGACAGTCATCGCTATCTGCTCAATAGTTATGTGATCATGGACGTCTTTAATATTGTTTGGACCCTGGGCAAAACTTTTCTGGGGGCCCCCCCATGCAGCTTCACTCTCCACCTCTGAGACATACAATAAATAGCAGCTAGTCTCAAAATGAGTTTGCTGAATCAGATCAGGCAGCTATTGCGATTGGTTACCAGAGGTTACAGTGTATCATTACCGCTCACTAACTGGTTGTTAGAGGTTACAGCACACATTACGGCTCACTGATTAGTTGCTAGAGGTTACAGCACATGATTTCTACTTGTTGACTGGTTGCTAGAGATTACTGTGGATATGACCTCAGGGGGCATGATATACATATCAATGCCGCTGGCCGCCGCTATTTATGTACAAATGCCACCTTTATTTACATATGAATGCCAGTAATTGACATGTAAAAACAGGGTCTGCAGGTGAGTCATCTGTACACAACAATAGGGCAGAGCTGGGCAGCATTAGTAGCAGCACTTCACACTGAGATATTGGGACTAAAACCTCAAGGGACGAGGGAATTTAAACCAGTATAGTTGACAAGTATGAGGCAGCTGCTTTGGGCCCCACAACAATGACAGGGCCCAGGGCAGCTTCCCCTTTTGCCCTGCCTTACAAACGGCCCTGTATGTGATCAATCGGTTCTCGGTCTTAGCGCCAAAAGGGACAGCTGCAGCATCAGATTAATGATACAGCCACATAGGCTGATGATTGATTTTTTTTTTTTTTAAACCTGCAATTCTCTTTTACACTGTGTGGCTTCTGTTAAAAATAAAATCAGGTGTATGTTTTTCCTCACTTTGGGGGGCTGGGGCACACTGATGAATCTTGGAACCCGTGGCCATGACAAGGAAAAAAGTTTGTAGACAGGGTGATTATAAAAACATTGGGACTTTTTTTATCTCAATGCTGTGAAAGCATTAGGGTAAAAACAAGTATAGCCTTTTTAACTATTTTAAATGTATTTATTAAAAAAAAGAAAAAAAAAAAAACATCCTAAAATATTCTTACCAATATTTAATACAAATGCCTAAGTATAAAAATATCTTGGGTAAAGAGAATTAATTGTGACTTTGGTTAATCTCTAGTAAGAGCTACTACTATATTAAGCATGTACTTTAGCTATTTTTAAAAGCTAAAATACTAAACAATATGAACATTATAATGTAAAGCGTAAAGTCTGGTACCTCCCACAGACAAGATTTTGTTTCGCATAGTACAAGGAATGATGTTTAAACCACAAGCTACAAAAAAAAGTGCTGATTATGACACCAGAAACACAGACAGGAACTTTTCTTGAAATCACAGGAGGGAACTTGTAGCTCTCTCACTTTTAACAGAGAGGCACAGAAAGAACCTACTGCTCAGTAAGTAAGAAAACGTTTTTTTATAGGTTATATTGATTAGGGCTTTATTATTCAATGGCAAGATTCTATTATTTGCTTGAAATAAGTGTGTATATGTCATTGTATGCGATATATATATATATATCAGCTTAAACTAACTGATTGTTATATGGGTACAAATGTATATGTTATATGGGTACAAATTTGTGCTTACCTGCACAAAAAAATATTTAAAGCTTAAATTTGTAGATTGATTATTAGGTTTTGCATAGAGTATTATGTTGTAAGATATAAATGCTTTTCTTCCTACAAGAAAATGTTTAGAAATAGGTCTTAACCAGGTACAGCAACCTTCTCTAGACGGTCACGCAACACCAGAAAAAGAAAGCACCAATGTCATGTGTCTACAACAGTTAGACTGACAAGAGGACATAGCTAATATAAAACGGCACAGTATTAAAAATTTTTTTTTAAAAAGCAGAGAAAAGTAGAAAAGGCTTTACGAATAAAATAGAGAGAGGCAGTTAGCTTACTTACGATGATTTTATATTTAAAGAGAACCATACTGGTGAGAAGAGGCTGCAATGCCAACAACTTAGAAGAGCATGAGACAGAGACAGTCATCAGACACTATTGAAGTGTGCTTGCTAAACAGAATCTGCAAGGTAGGCTCTCTTTTTAAATTGTCATGGCAAGTGAAACTGGACACACATTCCTATATATCAAAAGTCAGTACTTGACTGGATCTAATAACACAAGAACATTTACCAATTACTATGGTCTGTGAGAGTCTCTGTCCATTCATTTAACCACTTCAGCTCTGGAAGGTTTACCCCCACCCCCACACCCCTCAGGACCAGTCTATTTTTTGCAATACGGCACTGCATTACTTTAACTGACAACTGCGCAGTCATGTTGTACCCAAAAAAGATTGATGTCCTTTTATTTCCCCACAAATAGAGCTTTCTTTTGGTGGTATTTGATCACCTCTATAGTTTTTATTTTTGGCGCTATAAAACAGAAAAGGACCAACGATTTTTTTTTAAAAAAACAATATTTTTCACTTTATGCTATAAAAAATATCCAATTAGAAAAGAAAAATGTAAAAAAAATAAAAAAAAATTATATATATATATATATATATATATATATATATATATATATATATATATATATATATATATATATATATATATATATATATATATATATATATATATATATATATCCATAAATTTAGCCCAAAATGTATTCTGCTACATATTTTTGGTAAACAAAATCCCAATCGGCATTTATTGATTGGTTTGCGCAAAAGTTATAGTGTTTACAAACTATGGGATATACTTACGTAATTTTTATTTATTTATTTATTTTTACTAGTAATGGCGGCGATCAGTGATTTATAGTGGGACAGTGACATTGCGGCAAACAAATTGGACACTGCTGTGCTGTCCGACATTGGATGTGATCCGCATCGCACATCACCTGCGATATCTATGCGATGCAAACTCAGCCATACAATTCGCTTTGCATTCAGACCAAACTCGCACAGGACCCTTCTTTGGCCTGCAGCAGAATCCGATCGTATGGGTGATTCCTGTCTGAATTTGCAGCTCACTCTGTGGTATGGGAACTGATTTGGGGGTGTCCTTACCTTTCTATTGACACTCCCAGCAATTTACATAGTTCAGTGTGAACTGCCTGTAAATTGTATGCAATGCAGGAACCCTGCACTGGTTTTGCAGGGATTCCCGTATCACTGCAGTGTGAACCGGCCGTTAGTGACACTTTTTTTGGGGACCAGTGACACCAATACAGTGATCAGTACTAAAAATATACACTGTCACTCTACTAATGACACTGGCACGGAAGGGTTTAACATCAGGGGCGCTCAAAGGGTTAAATATGTTCCTAGGGAGTGCTTGCTAAGTATAGGGGAGCAGAGATCCATGCTCCTGCTTAGCAGAAACACAGCATCACCACCTTCCGTACTGACAGACGGCTGTTTTGCCTCTCTCGGGAATGATTGGCATGTCCCGGCAGACCTGCTGATTGGCTCCTGCTGTGTCCAATCAAAGCAGGAGCGGGGTCGCCGGTGGCGCGCGCCCCAGAACTGGAAGTACAAAATCACGTACTTGTATGCGTTTTTGCACAGGATAGCCGTCTTGCCGCTGTAAATTTACTGTATACGGTCAACAAGTGGTTAATATCCATGCAGGTAGTCCCTCTTACTACACAGTTACAAATACATTTTTCTGATCCAACAGAGATAAAAAAGAAAACTCTGATGTTTGTATGGCATATGAACTAGTTTTACCCACAGAATCAAACTCAAGATTGCCCTGTGAAGTGACAGTTGGAATCAGACTAGTTGCTGCAGGGAAAAAAATGGCTGTGCCAAGTACCGACACTCCAAGGCAGATTCTAAATATTGCCAGTGTCACTGTCTAGAATGCTTACATTTTCACTTCCCCTTTTTTCCTTTGAACAAGTTTTCTGTGATAAAATAAATATGAACACATTAAAACTTTCACCAAAATAACTACTTCCCTTTCTTCTACCACCTCTGCTGAATTTAGCAGTTTGCTTTTAAACAACATTTGGAAGTTTTCATTCAGGCATTAAATTAAAGTGCAGATAGAGATTTTCCATTAGGAGTTTTTTTTTTTTGGGTGAGTGAACCATGTGAATTAAATTCCCCTCCCCTTTCTTTTATTAGGCACAGTCAGTCTCTTAAAAGAAAGGTATGGCCAAAGCTTTTTTGGCCATACTTTTCTTTTGGGTCACAAAAGCGTACTTACTTTTGCTCTCCTGTGACCCAGAATCAGCAGGTTATTCTAAAAGGTATTCATAAAAAAAAATAAAAAAAATAAAAGACATGTTATTCTTACCTGCTCCGTGCAATGGTTTGGCACAGACCAGCCCCGCTACTTTTCTTTTTGGGTCCTCCACTGGCAGTCCATGCTCCTCCACCCTGCCGAATGCCCCCAATAGCAAGCCTCTTGCTATGGAGGCACTGGAGCCAGCTTGCTCCTGTGAATGGACATTGTCTATACACACACAGCATAACTTGGCCCCGCCCATGCTCTCTCCTCAATGGCTCACTGGCTGTGATTGACAGCAACAGAACCCAATGGCTCCTGCTGCTGTGTGAGTCAATGAGAAGAGAGAGACAGACTCGGCTTTTAGCAGACAATCAGTTTGTGTGCTAGTCCGATGGAATAAAACAGATGCTAGGGCAGCTATTGGCTACTGGCTATGAACTTCCTTATTCTACATCAAGTTCGAATCCGTCTGACTTTTGGAGTGATCATGTGTGTGGCCAAGTCCGTCCGTGTGAAAGTCTGGCGGACCTGAGCTGCAAAGTCCGTCGGATTGTCGGCCGGACCAAGTCCCTTGAAAAGTCTGGTCGTGTGTACGCGGCATTAGAGTCAGTGGTGGACAGCTGCAGTATAGAAGTAGAAGTGTATGAGTATACAAGTTGTTTTTTTACATCTCGTTTAAGTCTCAGGGATACTTTGACATAATAATGGCATTCACAGTGACTCAATTTACCAAGTGAACAACCCTTGTTTGTCAGAATAAGTAAACATACTGCCAAGAATTGTTGCTCATTATGGCAAATGCCGATACAAGTTATTAGGCCAAGTCAGTTTTTTACATTTCTGACAATAAAGAGACAGCAGCGCAGAGCAAGGTTTAAGTCTAGAGGAACAAGAAAAGCAGTTTTACTTGGTCCACTGTTCCTGCAGGTTCCTTCAGCACTGTAAGACTAATCCCTGTAACCTCTTCTCATTTATGCACCAGGAGTCGAATGTTCTCTAATGTCAACAAGATCAATGCAGGGTCCATAAGCGGAGCATAGGGGAATTCCGACTTCCAGGGGTGCAGAGGATTGACTAGTAATACTGCTTTTTCCATCCCCTAGATCTTGAAAAGTATTTAACCCTTACAATGCATCCCCAGTGCAAGGGTCAATATTTAATTTTCCCTGGAGCCTTTAAAGTAGTTCTAAAGGCTAAAGGTTTTTTTTTTTTTTTTTAGTGTGCAGCTCCCCCAGCACCCCCTAATACTCAACTCAGCCTAATCCAGCAAACCCAGCTGTGCATGAAAGCAGAAGCTCTCCTGGGTCTCGCCTTTCTCATTGGCTGAGACACAGCAGCAGAAGTCATTGGCAGCTAGTAAGGAGGGGGCTGGGGACAGGGCCAAGCTATGCTCTGACAGCTATGCATAGAGGCTGCTGGGGAACAAGCATGGCCGAGTGCCCCAAAAGCAAGTATGAGCAGCCCCCAGAGCAGAGCAGGTAAGTATGATGTAGTTGTTATTAAAAATAAATATATTGAACCTTTACAAACACTTTAATTTAGTAAAAATAAATGGGTCAAAGCTGTCATTTTGTGGTGTAGCAAAAGAAAATGACAAACTGACTACTTACAAGTGGGATCACCTCTGTACTGACATTTATAAATGAGGCTGAAGCAATTCAATGCAATATGGCATCTATAATATCAAAAATTAAATCTATTAAATGAATTCAATTATAACCCAAACCACCAGATATACAATATACAAGAAAAGAAGAAATACTGGTATTCAACCTTTTATTCTGAGTAGCCTGGAACTATGCGTTCTCTGAACTGTTGTCTCCCCCCACCCCAACATAAAGGGGTCAATGTAGAAGCAGTGGCACAGATAGAGCTAGTCTAAGCACACAAGCTAAGAACACAGAAATGCTTCTACTACATATGCCATTATGAATGATCTTCCTAATGCTACTGCTGAACTGGGGGTCCTCTAATGCCTGAGGTTTTGTAACAGGTAAGCATTTTATTATCCCCTTTTATTCTGGGCTTTGTACAGGGAAGAAGAGAATGTGCGGACAGCACTGTGCTGCATGTTGGTCATCATTAGTAATGACTAGCAATCCCATCATAAAAGTACTTCTGTAGATTTACTGTACATAATAAGGTATTTACTGTTAGCGAAGTATCTGGAATAAATTTACTTTTTTTGTAGAGCTATATAAAGGAAACTTTGAAAAAAAAAACTCCCATACACAGCTTAAAACATCACAGCGGAAAACTTTCCATTTTAAACGTACTTCCTGGAAACATTCTTCAGAAAGCACCAAAATGTTTGATAACCATAGTATTTGAAATTACCACCCACTGTTTTATAACAATGAATTGCGCATACAGGAACCTATAGACTTACCCATGGCATCTTGTTTGAGGTATAAGTCATACCACGATCTAGTAAGTTAAGGAAAATGTGATGGGTTCAAGTGACAACCAAGACCAATGATATTTGAAAACAGCAGTTACATGACTAAAATAAAGATTCTTATCCTTGTGTTTAAAGCTTTGTAAATGGAGCATTTTGTCTTTTAACAGTATACTCACCCAACTCTACTAGGCAAACCCAATCTAGAACCCTTTTGCCTTTAGAAAACTAAGTTCCTGCAAATATATTAACCACACATCCATTAGATGCTTCTTGCATAGTACCAAGTATTCATACTAGAGATGGCAAATTCCGACTGTACCATCTGCATGTGGCAACAAAAGGTTTGTTGGAATAGGCAAAGTTTTTCCAGGCCTTGAAGTCTATATAAAGCTAAAACTTTACCCCCCCCCCCCCCTCATTTTGGAGTAGGGAGGGATGAAACCGCTGTCGGTTTTTTTTTTTTTGGTTAGTTTTGCCATCTGTCTCATATATTGCATTTCCCTTCATTACTAGAGCACTGAGCCAGAAACTTTGTAATTCAATGAGCCAAACTAAAAAACAAAGTGTTACTAAACCCGGGACCCTGCATTCCCTATATCTGGTATCACACAGTACACAGAATATGGAAATGCAATTATTTTAGTAAATAGATACTGCTAAATACCTTTTCTTATCAGCAGTATATAGCAGTCTTGTGACATCTATTAGTGTCCGGTTAAAGCTTGTAAGAGGTAATTTCAATTTTACTCTGACTGTCTTATCAGGTGGCAGGAGCTGACAGTGACAGTGACAGTGTTGACTGGCCCTGTGCTGATCACATGCACCCTCCCAAGAATAAAAAAACTCTTTAGTAATATACACCAAACTGAGCATGTGCAGAGTGACTCCAAAGGCTCTGTACTATCAGTAGATGGATAGGGGATAGTAGTATGAGGGTCAGAGAAGTCAGGATCAAACAGTCTTTTTAACCGCTTGCGGACCACCCACCGTAGATATTCTGCGGCAGGGCAGCCACTCTGCCTCGGATCATGTACCTAGTACATGATCTGCACGTCAGAGTAAAGAGCGCACCCACGCACCCTGGCTGTGCTGTGATTGAGTGCAGCCCCAAACAATCAGCAAGATTGGCTCTGCACATTACTAAAAAGAGCCCTGTGTAGGTAAACAAACACAAGACTCTCGTCTGACAGCTAAATGTGCTGTTTTTTTCTTCCTGCGAAGCAGGAATTAAATAACGCACATTGCTTAGTAAAAACAGCGCATACAGTATCATATGTGGGCAAACACATTTAACCCCTTGATTGCTCTAGATGTTAACCCCTTCCCTGCCAGTGTTATTAGTACAGTGACAGTGCATATCTTTAGCACTGATTACTGGAATGGTGTCACTGGTTCCCAAAAAAGTGTCAAAAGTGTCAGTGTCCAATTTGTCCACCACAATATCAGTCATGCTATAAGTCGCTGATCGTCATCATTGCTAGTAAAAAGAAATAAATAAAAATTCCACAAATATATCCTATAGTTTGTAGACACTAACTTTTCACAAATAAATCAATATACACGTATTGTGATTATTTTTACCAAAAATATGTAGCAGAATACATTTTGGCTTAAATTGATGAAGAAATTCGATTTTTTTTATTGGATGTGTTTTAAAGCAGGAAGAAAAAAAAGTTTTTTTTCAAATTGTTTTTTTTTTTTTTTGTTTATAGCGGAGAAAAAAAACGCAGAGATCAAATACCACCAAAAGAAAGCTCTATTTGAGGGGGAAAAAAAATAGGACATTCATTTTGTTTAAGTACAGAGTCACACGACCACTCAATTGTCAGTTAATGTAACGCAGTGCCATATTGCAAACAAATGGCCTGGTCCTGAAGGGAGGGTAACTCTTCCAGAGCTGAAATGGTTAAACAATGCAGAGGCATAACTCCTTAGGTTACACAATAAGTATAACAAGCATGAGTTGACACATATACAGACTCATTTTACTGTTGTGGGTTTAGGAACACTAACTTCAAAAAGCTTTAATAATTTGTAGCAGGACTGCTGTCTGGTGGACGCATTCAACACCAGTGTACAAAGATACACAAGGTGCAGAGAGCACACAATCTGGACTCCAATCAATGCACATAAATATGTTTTGATAGGTCTTCTTCAACCCCATTTCATAAATCTGAATAGGTTAACAATTGAAGAAAGCCGAGGTTGCATTCAACTAACAAAGTCCTAGATCAACTGTTACCAACAGGGTTCAATCCATAGCAAATTAGATTAGCCATCTTATAGGAGTGATCAGGTGCTTTGACCGCACTGTGTGGTCATGTAAGACTGCATGCAGTTCCCTTATCAAATTCAAATTTCATGTTTAAATACTGTTCCCATACACACTGAAAATATTAAGTAAAATTTCACCTATAGTCTGTATAAAAAATACGACATGATTCCTCCAGCATCACTGCAGGATGACCACATTTTATGAGAGGGACTAAAAATGTTAGCCAAATAATGGACGAATGACCTGCCTATTCTCAGCTTGACAACTATGAACTGTTAGTACTAATGTGCTAAGGACTGAAGTGACTCATTGCTTTACAGATGAGTCATCCACATTTGCAGTCATTGTCATGTATTTCATCCAATTCCGATTCTTGTGTTGGTTGAATCTAGTTCCTAAAACAGGACATAGCATGGTTTGTAAAATACAAGTGTAGGTTAACCCACAAAACAAAGTGTACTTATCTTTACATACTCTAATATTTTGCTGCTTTTCTTAATTATTCATAAATTTGACTGCAGGTTAAACATCTGGTCATCCTGCCAGTATTCTCTATGTTTTTGGATTTCCTGTTAAGATCTGCCATGCTTACCACGGACATATATCTGGTATGGTCAGTTTGCATCCTTGCTGCTTTCATTGCCCGCTGTCAATACACTCTTCATAACCAGTTTAACACCTCCTTCCACTGTCCAAAGAAGTAGAAAGTGTTACTTAAGGATCCTGTATTCAGTATAGCTGGTCTCCCACAGTACACAACATGGAAATGCAAATATTTCAGTAAATATAAACTGCTAAATACCTTTTCTCATCAGTATATAGCAGTCATGTGACTATCAATGTCTGGTTAAAGCTTTTTGGAGGAGTTTTCATTCCACTCCGTCTGTCCTATAAGGCTGCAGGACTCCTGATCCTCTGTCTGGACAGTGCTGATTGGCCCTGTGCTGATCCCATGCACCCCCTCCAAAAAACAAAAACAAAAAAAGCAACTCTAGCAATACACACCAAACGGAGCATGTGCAGTGTGCCTCCTAGGGCTCTGTGCTATTAGCAGATGGATTGGGGACTGTAAAATAAGTGGAGAATCTGTGCATATAGGAACAAACAGCCTTTTTACACAATACAGAGAATTAACCCCTTAGGTTCCACAGGGAGCATAACAAGAAAGCTTTACTGCATATACTGATTTTACTGTGGCGGGTTTAGTAACAATTTAAGTGTACTGGCTCTTTGAAAAAAAACATATCTTGTAAAAACAAAAAACAAACAAAAAACACAAATACCAGCATATGAAATAAAAAAAAAGATAGTGATGGTGTTTCTTTGTCCTGGGGTATCTCCCAGGGACAGCTTAGATTCTCCAGAGAGGAACAGGAAGGCAAAGACCGATCCTTATAGATAACATGGCCCTCTCCCCCCCCCCCTCCTTATTTTCACTTCTTGATTTGGCCAGTAACATACTTCCTGTCTTCAGGTGTCTCCACTCTAAACAGACACATTCTTGGATAGCGGCATTGACATTCTGAGGAGAGGGTAGTGTAATGCCGTATACACACAACTGGACTTTCCAGCAGAAAAGGTCTGACGGTCTTCCTGACAGACTTTCGGCAGAGTTCCGACAGACTTTTTGAACGTGATGATGTAAGACGGGACTAAAAAAGGAAGTTTAATAGCCACTATCTTCCCTTGTGTTATTTGGTCCTTCGGACCAGCATACCGACGAACAGTTTCCCTGATACGAATTCTGTCTGTTGGACAGATTTGAAACATGTTCTATTTATAGGTCCATCAGATTTTTTTTAATGAAAAACTATCAGATTAGCCCACACACGATCGGATTGTCCGACGGACTGATTCCGTCGGACCTAGTCTGCCGGAAAGTTCAGTCGTGTGTACGCGGCATTAGATGCACTAGCAGAGATGGATGTGACTTACACATTGAAGCCAAACTCCATTTAACAATTTTCAACCAATTACAGCAACAGTTCTTTCCCCTTTCGGGATAAATGTTTTACATAAATGAATGGTCACTGTAAGCACCCGTCAGTGTTAAATGGTTTGGCTCAACCCTCTGACACACATTCGTTAACTGCTTCAATATCATGCACTTTCACCCCCTTCCTGCCAAGGCCAATTTCCAGCTTTCAGCGCTGTCGCATTTTGAATGGCAATTGTGAGGTTCTTGCAGACACTTTACTCAAATTAAACTTTTAGCTTTTTTTTTTGTGTTTTTTTTTTTGTGTTTTTTTTTTGTTGCTAAATAAAACGAAAAAAGACTAAAAACTTTTTAAACAAAAAAAAAAAAAAAAAGTTTTTCTTTGTTTCTGTTATACAATTTTGCAAATGATCTTTCATAAATTAAGGCCAAAATGTATTTTGCTACATTTCTTTTGTGAAAATAACACAAATCAGTGTTTATGAACTTTCCTACAGACTAAAGTAGAAAAGATGTAGCTGGATAGTCGCACTCCAAATTATTCAACTTTATTTAAAAAATGTAATTAAAATCATGGCAACTAGGCTTGAATACAGACTAACTGCACAGCCGCTGACATGTTTCACACCGAAAATGGTGCTTAGTCATAGCTAATGAGTAGAATATACATACAGAGCTATATACACACACACACAAGCAAATAGACAAATTAATAAAATACGTGTATAACAAGATAGCAATTAGGGAGACACCTGTGAACATCCAAAATCTGAAGATTAACATATAAATAGATGGAAGGAAAAACTCTTTTCACCTAAAACACCTAAATCAAGCTGACATGTTGAAAGCATACATAAAATGGCAATAAATGAATAACATGATAAATGTTATTCTTAGGTGAAAAGGTACAGGTGTAACCTGAAAAAAATAAAAAAAATGACATAAGTAAAAACATTTTTCATTTTGCATGTACAAAAAAAAAAAAAAAAAAAAAAAAAATCACACGCATCGGCAGACACACAGAAAAAAGAAAAACAAACTCTCAATGTGTGTACATGCCGATGCATGGGGCTCATTGAATATCAAAACCGCCAGAGAAAAACACAAAAATATTCCTTAAAAATGACACATCCAAAAAAAAGTTGCATAATAGAAACATTGCAAATCTCTCATTATAGGATGTGTCTATTTAGGTCATCTCCTATGATACAATGCATAGATAGAAAAGATAAAAAATAAAAATAAATACAGGAATAGACCAAATGAGCAATCGATACCAAATGTTCTAAGACCAAAGGAAAATTAAATGTGAATATCCTTATAGACAGATATGGGGAGCTGATGCAAAAACCCAGCTAGTTGATCACACACCTAATATAATATATCAGGTGTGTGATCTAACGAATAACAAACATTTTTAATAGGATATTAATTAACACAAAAAAAAAAACTGATATTCAAAATCACTGCAGCAAAAAATGCTGCAATATGTGCATACAGCCCTATTCAAAAAACAGTCTCAATCCAATAATTGGCCTGTTTTCAATGTAAAGCAATTATAATAAATGGAAAATGGTGAATAAATTCTGGCAGAAACATAGTAAAATGAGCCCAGCAGAACCAGATGAAAAAAACTGTCAGCACCGGACCAATAACCAGTGAAATGGGAGCCATACATATTAGCTTAGTAAATACTGGGCAGTCAATATGTGGAAAAAGAATGAAATGTCCCACTCAAAAAATTAAGGCCCATAACCTCCCTCTTGCACAACAGACTAAACCTATCACCCCCTCTTTTAGATAAAGTGACTTTTTCCACCCCCTGAATGCGTAAGCCACTGACATACTTATGGCAAAGATTCAAGTGCTTCGCCACATTAGTGGGGTGGTTTTTGGAAATGTCATAGAGGTGGTCATATAATCTGTCTCTCAGTCTTCGTGTTGTGTGACCAATGTATTGTATGCAACATTGTTCACACGTAACCAACAAATTTAGTAGTACAGTTAACCAGTTCCCGACCAGCGCATGCCGATGTACGTCGGCAGAATGGCACGGGCAGGCATATTGGTGTACAGGTACGTCCAATCTTTAATGCCGCCCTGCCATCGTGAGCGAGCCGCTGCCGGCGCGTTCGCATGCTGGTCGGGACCCCCGTGAGTCTAGTCGCGGGTCCTGTGGACTCGATCGCCGCGGGCATACCCGCGATCATCTCACGGGGTGGCTGAATGGAGAGATGCCATTGTAAACAGCATCTCACCATTCTGCCTAGCAACAAGTGACGCTGATCTCTGCTCCATGTGATTGGAGCAGAGATCAGTGTTCACTAAATGAAAGCCCAGCCCCCAACAGTTAGGAACACTTAACCCCTACAGTGCCACCCACTGGTTAACCCCTCCACTGCCAGTGTCATTTACACGGGAATCACTGCATTTGTATAGCAGTGATTGCTGTATAAATGACAATGGTCCCAAAAATGTGTCAAAAATGTCCAATGTGTCTATCATAATGTCACAGTCACAATAAAAATTGCTGATCACCGCCATTACTAGTAAAAAAAAAAAAAAAATTATTAATAAAAATGCCATAAAACTATCCCCTATTTTGTAAACGCTATAACTTTTGCGCAAACCAATCAATCGCTTATTGAGATTTTTTTTTACCAAAAATATGTATTAGAATACGTATCGGCCTAGATTAAGGGAAAAAAGTTTTTTTTTTATTAATTTTTGGGGGAGATTTATTGTAACAAAAAGTAAAAAATAATGCTTTTTTAAAAAAAATGTTGTCGCTCTATTTTTGTTTATACCGCAAAAAATAAAAACCGCAGGGGTGATCAAATACCACCAAAAGAAAGTTCTATTTGTGGGGAAAAAAGGACGTCAATTTTGTTTGGGAGCCATGTCGCACAACCGCGCAATTGTCAGTTAAAGCGACGCAGTGCCGAATCGCAGAAAGTGGTCTGGTCTGTGGCCAGCAGAATGGTCCGGGCTGAAGTGGTTAATGAAGGCCATAGCTTTAAAAATGACCAGTTACACTTACCGGTAACTGTTTCTGGGAAGTCTTCCAGGACGGCACCCTGAGAGATGACTGGTCCACCTGACAGGAAACACAATCAAAGAGGTTAAAAGCCCCCGCCCCTCCCTGTGCTCCTCAGTTGTGACAAAGTATTGACCCACACCAGTGCACGAGAGTGAAGAAACCAACACCACCACACTCTATACCTTAAATTATACCTAAAGAGAACGGGTGGGAAGTAGGCCTGCCGTCCTGGAAGACTTCCCAGAAACACAGTTACCGGCAAGTGTAACTGGTCATTTTCTCAGGTCATCTTCCAGGACGGCACCCTGAGAGAGGAGCAAGTACCTTAGGGCGGGATAACCGCTTGCAGGACCTTCCTGCCAAACGCCAGATCCTGAGGGGACAGTAACTCCACCCTGTAATGCCTCAGGAAGGTGTTCTGGCTTGTCCATGTAGCGGCTCTACATATCTGCTCCACCGAAGCTCCGGCCCTTTCTGCCCAAGAGGTTGCCAGAGATCGCGTGGAATGAGCTTTCAGGTCCCTAGGAACTGCATTACCTGACTGCTCATAGGCTAAAGAAATGGCATTCTTAATCCATCTAGCTATGGATGCTTTGGAGGCTTGTTGGCTCTTCTTTTGGCCAGAAAAATTAACTAAAGGATGGCTGGACCTTCGAAACTCTAACTTTTTCTAAGTAGGATAATAAACAACGTCTGACGTCCAGACAGTGAAAAGAATCTTCCCTCTCATTTTGGGGATTATTACAAAAGGAAGGTAGAACTACTTCTCAAGTCCTATGGAACCTGCTACCTTAGGGAGGTACAGGGGGTCCTGCCTAAGTATAACCCTGTCCTCCAATAAACGGAAGTATGGTTCCTTGACTGAAAAAGCCTGAATATCGCCTACTCTCCTGGCTGATGTAATAGCAAGCAAAAAGGCCAACTTAAAGGTAAGGATCCTGAGGGGGATCTGGTCTATTGATTCAAAGGGGGACCTTGTTAACCCCTCTAACACCAAGGTAAGATCCCATGGTGGGAACCTAGACACCTGGACAGGGGACAACCTCTCTCTGACCAAAAGGAACCTCTTGATTAGAGGGTCTAGTGCCAAGCGCCTCTCCAAAAAACAGGATAAGGCTGCGACCTGTGCCTGAGTCTTGGTTGCCAACCGCTGCTCTGCTCCATCCTGCAGAAACTCCAGAATGGCCGGGATCTCTTGTTGTGAAGTCCCTCTCGCCTGACACCAGCAAGAAAAAATCCCCCAAGTCTTAGCGTAAATACGCCTTGTGACCAGCTTTCTACAAAGGAGGAGAGTATCCACTACTCTGTCCGACAGGCCCTTCTCCCGTAGGTTCTGCCTTTCAAGAGCCAGGCCATCAGCCTGAAGAAGCTGGGATATGGATGGCAAACTGGACCCTGAAGGAGAAGGTCACGCCAAACAGGAAGGCGTAGAGGCGGGGCTATGAACCAACCCTGCAGGGTTGGAAACGAAGCTCTCTTGGGCCACCAAGGGGCTATCAGAATCAGGGCGCCTTCCGAGAGAAACAGCTTTTGAAGAACCCTTGGAATTAACACCGGGGGGGAAGGCATAGGCCAAACGCAAGTCCCAAACCTGGGCCAAGGCGTCTATCCCCTCTGAGCCCCCCTCTCGGGCAAAGGAAAATAATCTCTTTACCCTTCTGTTCTTTCTGTGGGCGAACAGATCTATCTCTGGATCGCAGAACTGCCGACATACCAGGGAGAATACCTCTGGATTCAACTCCCATTCTCCCTGAAGAATCGGCTGACGACTGAGATAGTCTGCCTCTACATTCAGGGATCCCTTTATGTGAACTGTGGAAATGGAGATAATCCGATGCTCCGCCCAGCCCATGATCTCTAAAGATAGGGTCAGTAGAGTTGGAGATCTGGTGCCCCCCTGATGATTGACAAATGCCACTGCCGTGGCGTTGTCTGATAGGACCTGAACCTCCTGGTCCTTGATCCTCCTTTTGAAAGCTTTTAATGCCTCCCCGATGGCCAAAAGTTCTCGAAAATTGGAGGAGGCCTTTCTCTGACTCAGGTCCCAGGATCCCCCCACTCCCAGGAACTTGCGTCTGTTGTTATCCTGAGCGGCTGAAGCTGACTCCAAAGGAGACCCCCCTGAAGCCTCTGAGGGAGAAGCCACCAGCGAAGAGATTCTTTTACCTCGATCGGAATAGCTACTTCTACATCTAGAGAAACTCTTTTCCTGTCCCAAGAGGAAAGGAGGAAGTGCTGGAGGGTCCTGGACTGCAGCTGTGCCCAAGGAACTGCTGGGATAGCTGCCGTCATCAGGCCCAGCACCCTCATAATCCCTCTGTATGGAGATGTCTTTGCCTCTAACAGAGAAAGGACCGCTGAACTTATACCCTCTACCTTGCTCTGGGGTAGAACTTCTGTTGCGCGGAATCCACCAGGAATCACAGATACATTTTCGTCTGGGCCGGAATTAGTAAGGATTTTTAGCAAGGGCCTGGTCTAGGCCAGTACCAAAAAGGAGGGAACCCTCAAAAGGGAGGCCACATAGACGGGTCTTAGATGAGCCATCCCCGTCCCAAGTTTTAACCCATAGGGCTCGCCGAGCCGAGTTTAGTAAGGCACCGGACTTGGCGGTTGTGCGCACCTCCACAGTCGCATCCGCTAGGTATACAACAGCGCTGCATATGACCTCCAATGAATCCAAGACCTCCTTAGACTTGGAAGTCTGGGAGATGTGGTCTATCAGCTTAGAGATCCACATGTCCACATTTCTAGCGATGCAGGCTGAGGCCAACGCGGGGATCATAGCCACGGCGTTAGCCTCCCAGGCCCTGCGTAAAATAGTTTCTACCCTCAGATCCATTTGATCCTTGATGTTCCCAGTGTCTTCAAAGGAAAGATCAGATTGTTTAGAAACTTGTGCCAGGGAGGCGTCTAGCCTAGGAGTCTTGAAAAACTTCTCCTCATCCTCCTCAGTAAAAGGGCATCTATGCTTCCATGTTTTGTACTTTAGGAGCCTCTTCTCCAGATGCTTCCACTCCCTTAAGATAATATCTTTGAGTGCAGGATGTACCGGAAGAACCCTGGTCTGCGGTTTAATTAAGCCCCTATACATTTTGTCTTGGGCAGAGACCTGTGCCGTGGGCTCCTGAATCTCTTCAGAAGCGTAAACCGCCCTCAGCAGTCCCCTCCATGTCGTCGGCTGAAAAGATATGCCTGCTAGACCTGGAGTCCTCCCCCTCATCCTCCTCCTGGCTGTCCAACACACCCTCGTCCGAGAATTCCTGCCCAAGGGATTCGGACTCATCCTCCTCCTCTTCTGAATCCTGAGACCGGAGATACTTTGGGTTGTCTGCCCGCCTTCTAGACCCCTTAGAGGAAGCAGAGCCCTCCTGGGATGAGGTGACCTTGCTGGCGTGAGCCTCTGAATCTCTAGACTTAAGAGAGGACTGAATAGCTTTCAGAGTAGACAGCATCTCAGTTTGTACTGTGAGAAACTTCTCCATTATCTGAGATGTTTCCTTCCCTGTCAGCTTCTGCATACATTTAAAGCAGAAGGGTTTAGGATGATCTGGGGGTAATCTAGCATTAGTTTCCACAACACTTAGAGCGGGTAGAAGATTTCACGGGACGGCTGGCAACCCCAAGGGCAGTGGCATCGTCCCCTGAAACAAAAACATACAGGCATTACAATACAGCACTGTACCATCCAAAGGAGAAGAGCTGGGGTACCCTCCCCCATCTAAACCTCCGGCGGCCGGTCATACTCACCCCCTGTGGTCTCCTCCATGGCCATGGACCTTGCGGGTCCCTCCTCACGTTCCATGCCGCTGGCGCCAGTGAGCTTCTTCGGACAGCTAACACAAGCTAACGGCAGCTGGTCTGTGGGAGAAGTGGGCGCCTGCTCCTCCTGGATTTACGTCCCCGATTAGGCAAATCAGCTGTGAGGCTGAGGCTGTGGTTACCTCCATGCTGATACTGCCACCATTTTGCTGTAGAGAGGAAATGACCCGAACTCTGAGCTCACTTCCTGTTCTGTGGAGCAAGTGATGCCATTCCTCCACCAAGCTCCAGGAAGATGGTGCCGAGCCTCCCCAGAAAGCTGAGCACCTCTGCTGCAAAGGGGAAATACTGCCTCCAGCTGCACCAAGGACCCTCTGGATTGCTAGACCTGGAGTCTTCAGAGAGATACCCTGAGCCAAAAGGGACACCAGGCTCCTTTTCTGCACGGCCACCGCACAGGTAAGGAGAAGAGAGGAAAATTGGCCCCTGAAGTTCTGGGTACACCAGTACACCACTGTACCCAGGGTCCTTCAGCGCTTAGGGGGGCTCTTCCAGTTTCTGCTGCCACCCCTGAGGAAAACAGGGGAACCCCCCCAGGAAGGATGAGAACATCCTGCCGGACCCAGAGGCTTCCCAGGCATTTGCTCTGGCTCCCAGGGGGAGACCACCAGCCCCAGGCTTCGGATCTAGGAAAAAATAAACGGTTTTGCTGTGGGGAAACACAATCAAAACTGAGGAGCACGGGGAGGGGCAGGGGCTTTTAACCTCTTTGATTGATTGTGTTTCCTGTCAGGTGGACCAGTCATCTCTCAGGGTGCCGCCCTGGAAGACGACTTGAGAAATCCTTATTCAAAGACCTAGAAATGATAGTATCGCCTCGTAAAATGTGGGGGCAACATGGACAATTATTGCCCCCACATCAAAACGATACCTTAAACTGTAACCAATTGGGACGTTTAACGCTACTCGAATAGAGGCTGGGGGACAACATGCCACCAATGGTTGGAGTCCTGCGGGAGACTGATCTAATATCCTTAGATAGAATTTGGGCATAAACAGGATCATTGTAGAGAATAGGTAAATATTTCTCCACGATCCCTTTAATTTTACTAAACTCTAAACTATAAGGAGTGGAGAACACCGGAGTTTTAATGGATTTGTCAGATACCCACCTTCTCCAATCTCCATTCTTGACCTTATCACAAAGGAGATGACATCAGTATTAAGGGCTATATTGAACGCAATATCAAGTACAGGGGCTGTATAACCTCTTTCTATGAAACGCGTTTTCATAGCATAGGCTTCTTTCAAAAAAGATGGCTCATCACTACATACCTGTTTTAACCTCAAAAACAGTCCCACAGGAATGCCCTTAATGGTATGCCTTGGATGACCTGAATCAGCCCTCAACAAGGAATTACCAGCAGAAGGCTTCCTGAAAAGCTTGGAGGAAATACAGTCCCCTTCACCCATCAGAACATCCAGAAATTCGATTTGTTTAGGGTCCATAACACCTGTAAATTTAAGATTGAGGGTGTTGTGATTAAGATACAGAAGCCATTCATCTAATTCGCCAACACTCCTGGTGCACACAACAATTAAATAGACTATATAGCAACAGTGCCAACAGACTAAATAATAAACTATGTTATATATCTAAAAATCGATCAATCCTACTGATCTCACATCTTGAGGGCTGAAAATGGCAGGACAGTACAACTATTCCCCAAAATTACCCCTTTTTGCAAAGTAGACAGTCCATTACTGATTACTGTGACCGATCACAACTAGCAACACAATTGTACACAATGGATGGCATGAAAAAAGCCATCAATTTTTTGCAACTATTGTGTGATCTGCTGCCATTGGTCAGAGCATTCATCTGGTCCAGGTAGAGGGCTGGTACAGCGTTGGGTCAGCGGCGAGGTGCGTTCCTGAGAGGACATCATTTTGCTATAGGCTGGGCATGAAGTGGTTAAAGTAGATTGAATAATAAGAGACTTACTAGCCAGATCACTAGGTGAAACAAGCAAGAAGTCTTTCAACCCCTGGGTCTGGCACATGGTTTTAGCAGTCTGAAGGGACTGGACTCTTGTGAGAGGATGCAAGAGACTGAAGATCAAATGCTGGATATCATCAAGACTGAATGGGGTTGTTTTACTTAAACTAGAGAGTGCAAACTTTGGTGCAGCTGGGCATGGTAACCCATCAGCTTCTAACTTCAGCTTGTTCAACAAAGCTTTGACAAAATCTCTGGAAGCAGATTGGTTTCTATGCAGAGCTGCACCAGATTTTGCACTCTTCAGTTTTAGTATATCAACCCCAATGTGTCTTCCTGAGACTTTCCAGCCCCTGAGGACTGCATATAAGCTTGGTAATACTGTGGCGTGTAGCCCTGGAAGCTCCCAGTTAAGTGTCTCGGCTGTGAAATTAAAGCAATGTTTGCTGAAGTGCTCTGTGGCCCATTACAAATGCATAGTTACTACCGTTGATATGCTAATGAGTGAATATTGTTAAAATGTGATGAGCGAGTATTCCCTCTCTGTTACTTGTGGATGCCCTCCGACCCTCCGTTGATCTAATTTTCTTATTTGGACCAAGAAAGATAAGCTAATATTGTGTCAAACCTTGCAGAATGGTAAGCTACACCCCTTGTTGCGGGCTATTAGTGGCTAGTCATAGCTCAGTCGATGCTTGGTTGGATTAATCTCAATTCAGAGATTACCTCACTACTAATTTCCCCACTGCTTGTTTAACTAGGCCACTCTCCGACTTGGAGTGTATGCTCTCCCAACAGAGAAGACCATCCACTGTCACAATAATATAAAATCTTGTGGAGGGCCTCCCTACTACATGCACCCCACTTCATGGTAAAATAGGAACAAGAACTTAGTATTGCTTCTGAGGACATTGACTGGGACAAAATACTGGCGTTTACTTATAAAACATCTGTATCTTCAAGAGCTCAGGAGCGCAACTATAAAATACTTGACGGTATCAGTGTCCAAATTCCTTAAATGGCATGGACCCGTCCATCCCCAACACTTGCTGAAGATGTTTGCAGGCCTTGGGCATTATGACGCACATAAGGAGTACCTGTCCTCATATTATTCCTTTCTGGAACAAAATACTCCACCTCTACTATGACTTTGTCATGGGGAAAAAATGGCCAACTCCCCTCTCATTACTTTGCTCCCGATGATGCCCTGGTCTAATAAACAAAATAAGAAGAGTCTCCTCTGCCACTTTTTGACAGCTGGATGTGATGCTATAGCCAGGGCTTGACCGCAAACAGCTGATCCGTCTTTTGCTGTTTGGGCCTGTGAAATGGATTCCATCTGCCACATGCAAAATTTGGGAAAACAGGTAAAATTAACAATTATACCCTCACATGGTCGGTTTTGAATCACCTTTGACATTCTCCAAAGTTTGCCTCATGCATAATTTGGTGTATTTGGCGTATGCCAGTCTTGACTAGACACCCTGACTTCATTCCGCTGTAGCGCTCAAGTCTCAATCCCCCCTTTCCCCATCTCTGCCTTACCTCATACTGTACACATATTCTCTCCCCTAAATTGGTTACTTGCATATTGGATTTCCAGATGTCTATACACTGATTATGTCGATTTCATCTACCACTTTATTACTTGCCACACAGATGGAGGAATTGAAACTCGTGCCATTCAAGACATTGACAGAGGCGTTTCTTCATTGTATATTTTTACAGCTATTAAGATATCACGTTTATGCCTATGTGCCCCCGCTCTTAAGAGTGAAAAATGTATGACACAAAAATACATAAAAAATGCAACAAAAAAAAGGCATGAAAAGCACATGTAAAGATGTGAACCTAGCCTCAAGCTGAGTGAAGTGGAAAACTGCTGTTTATAACAGCACTGTGCAAAAAGTCATATCTGAACACATAACTTTCCACAACCAAAATATGTTCCATTCCAATAAGAAAATGACAGACTACAGATAGTATGAAATCCCCAAAACTGGACAACATAAGATTAGGAAAACAATGCTTGGCCAGATAAATCTTAGTATGTTTTGTAATATAAATAAGATGCATTCAGAATATAGCATACACCACATTTACGTCTACTGTACTGCTTCAGTGATTCAGCCTAGTGTTGTAACAGAGCTGCTACCTAAAGATGAACTTTACATTTATAATAACATTTACAACAAATGTACCTTTAGAAATCTTTAGTAACAGAAATCTACAGATACTTACAGATACTAAAAAACATAATGATATAGGTTTTCTTTTCCTCCCCTATATTCTCATGATGGCCATTTTAACTAAAGGCAGATCCATTTCCTTTTACTTCCTGAAACACTGAATCTGCCTTCTAAAACATGTGCACTTCACTTGAGGGAGAAAGCACTAGTGATGTAGCCTTTTCATGAGATGTCTGTAAGGCCAATGGTACATCACCAGTGCCACACTCAACCAGGAATTGTAAAAACAGTGATTGTAAGTAAAACAAAAAATGTTTAACTAATGAACGTAAGAGGATTTCATATCAGCATGCTGATATGATTTTTAGTGAAAGGGAGGAAAGGTCCACTTTAATACAGATCAAACTCCCTAAATAATTTGTTTAAACAGCCGGGATTATTTTTTTTTTTTTTTTTTTAACAATCAGGAGTGCTTTATTGAACATCATCAAAATACAAAATCCACATACACAAGGTATACAATGAGTACCGTACATAAATCGACTTATCAATCACAAGACCAATAAAACAGTGTGAACCAGAAAATGCCTGACACAGTGCCACAACCCAGCAGGGAGAGAAGAGGATACAGGAGGACAAAGGAGGACAGGGGAACAAAGAGGGCACCGGAAACAGGGAAAAGAAAAAACAGGAGGGGAGAGAAAAAGGAAAAAAGGGACCGGGGGGGGGGAACGGACAAGGAGGAAAAATAGAGGAGAAACAGCAGAAGGGGCAGGAAGTGCAGAGGGATAAGTGCACAAAGCTAGCCGTCACCTATCCAGGGGCGGACCCAAGCCATGAGGACCAGACCTTGTCGAACTTCCAAGGACAGCCCCTGCTCATATATGTCAGCTTGTACATGGGCAACATAGCGTTTATTTTACTCTCCCATGCAGACACCCCAGGTGGAGTCGGGGATGTCCATCTCACCAGAATCTCCTTTCTAGCGTAAAAACAAAGCATATAGATAAGTATCCTACTGTGATGCGGCCTCTGGGCCTCCTCCTGCACCCCCAAGAGAGCTAGCTCTGGCGACCTGACGACTGATAATTCCATACGAACATTCATATGTTCAAATACCCCATCCCAAAAAGTCGCCAGAGACGGGCACTCCCAGAACATATGAATAAAAGTGCCACGATGTACTCTACAACGGGGGCACTGCGGGTCCCTATCAGCATACATTCTCGCCAATCGGACTGGGGTAAAGTAAACTCTGTGGAGAAATTTAAGCTGAATCAATTTGTCCCCCGCTGCTATCAGTACCCTGGGCCCGTAGGCTAGGCAGTCTTCCCAATCCTCTCTAGTGAGCGTCGGGATGTCGGTTCGCCATTCCTCCCACACCCGAGCCATCCTGGGAGTGTCTTTTGGTAGTAAAGTGGTATACAATGCAGAGAGGGGCTTCCTCAGGTCACTATCAGACAATAAGTCTTCCACTGGATCAGTCTGAATCGAGGGGGGAGTTGGAAATTGGGCCCTGGCAGCATGGCGCAATTGAATGTACCGAAAGTACATCCATCCCGGGAGTCCATACTTCCCAGACAAGTGTGAGAATGTCAGTAGAACACCGGCGGGCATAACATCCCGGAGAGTCGCTATCCCGTACCTAGCCCACACCCGAGGGTCCGGAACCGTACGAAAATGATGCAAGGCAGGATTGCCCCAAAGTGGCTGCGCAGGAGACCACCGATCGGAACTCGAAAAACAACGTCTAGCCACCACCCACACCTTCAACGTAGCCTTCGTCGGAATAGGAAGATCAGAATAGGCTCTGACCAAACAGCCGGGATTATTTAACACGGACTGCTTTATTTTATATTTCCAGCTCCCCTTTGGCCTATCTGACGCCGTGTACACACGGCCGGAATTTTCGACAGCAACGTTCAGACGGAACGAATCCGTCGGACAATTCGATCGTGTGTGGGCTTCAACTGACCTTTTCTGTTGAAAAATCTAATGGACTTTAGAAATAGAACAGGTTTCAAATCTTTCCGCCGGAACTCCGCCGTAGCCAGTTCCTATAGAGAAAACCGCTCGTCTTTATGCAGGTCCGATGGACCAACAACGACCCAAGGGCAGCTAATGGCTACTGGCTATTGAACTTCCTTTTTCTAGTCCTGTCGTACGTCATCGCATTAAACGATCAGACTTTGGTGTGATCATGTGTAGGCAAGTCCATTTCAGTGGAACTCCGTTTAAAAGTCCGTCAGAGTTCATTAAAAAGGAAACCCAATCCCAGGCCAACTTTCCCATCCTCCTTGTCCAATGTATTAAAGTGATAGCCTCCTACTCTTCCCCTACATCATTCTTCATCACTACAGGGAAGGATAACCCCTTGTTCTAAATCCTATGTTTAGTTCTTTCCTTTGGTTACTTATTTTATTTTTTCTAAACTTAAAAGAAATTTCAAATCAGCAAGACTGTCACTAACAAAGAACTGATCATTTCTTTCTTAATTCCTTATAAAAAAAAAAGGTATAAGCAACTTGTTGATATCCATAAATAAATCATTTGAAAATTAAGGGCAACAAAAAGGGGGAGGAGTCTAATCAGTCCTGGGTATGTGTATAAAATAAAGCAGCCACCGTGTGTGTGTGTGTGTGTGTGTGTGTGTGTGTGTGTGTGTGTGTGTGTGTGTGTGTGTGTGTGTGTGTGTATATATATATATATATATATATATATATATATCTTTTAAATGCTTTCCACTAACGGCATTGTAAAATGGCGGTCATTTGGAATCCTATTGTTCTGGAAGGACAGGTGGTGCTAAAGTGCAATCTGTCACCTGCTGTGTCCACTGGACACAGCAGATGACTGATCAGTGTACTGGCCCGCTGCTTGTACCATATGAGTGCTGTGACTAATCGCAGCAGATCACATGACAGTTGTAAACAATAAATGGCGTACTTTCATGCCAATCACTGTATACAATTGTGTTGCTAGCTGCGATTGGTCACAGTGATCACATGGTACAGAGAGGGCCAATCACAGCTTATTTGTACCATGTGAATAGCTGTGGACAATCCCAAAGTATTAAAAAAAAAAAATACTGATCAACTCCCCAGAGTGTAACAGTGTTACTATGGTAACACTGTATTGCTCTGGTCACAGTATGTAAAAAAAAAAAAAGTAAAATAAAAGAAAAATATTTTTAACTATTGAAAAAAAATTAAGAATATATATAAAAAAATATATATATATATTTTTTTTTTACATACGGTCAGTCAGTTCGTGTTCCTAGTCACCGCCACACCAGTGATGACACTACACTGCACTCATAACAATATGTTAAAAAATAAAAACAATGTGAACAAAAAATTCTTACATTTTCCCCAAAAAAATTATGTCAAAAAATGTGCAATCCCTCCTACTAAATACCTCAGATTGTCTACTTTCCAAAAAGCTAATTTGACGGGAATTTGTACTGTCCTGGCATTTTCGGGTCTCAAGAAACGAGATCATAGTTTGTGGACTAACTTTTTCCACAGACTTAATAATATACACCGATTTGGGTTATTTTCCACCAAAGAAATGTAGCAGAATACATGCTGGGCTAAAATTTCTGAAGAAAGATTATTTGCAAAATGTTATAACATAAATGAAGAAAATGCATGTTTTTGTTTATTTAGCAAAAAAATACAAAAAACGGTGGTGATTAAATACCAACAAAGAAAGCTTCATTTGTGTGAAATAAAAAAAAAAAAAATCCATATAGCTACAGTGTTGCATGAAAGCGCAATGGTCATTGCGACAGTGCTTAATGTTGAAAATAGACCTGGGCAGGAAAGGGGTAAAAGTGGTTGGTATTAAAGTAATTAAAAAGTCAACTGAATACACAATGCACACATAAACCAAATGTGCAATAATTTATCCATTTAATTATTTGATCTCCCCAGTTGCTAAAGCAATTGGACAGGATCTATGAAGAATTCTGTTCATCCTCCCATAACATCCAATGTATCCATCATTGCTATCCATTTACATATACTGCCAGCATTTCTATCAATCTTAAACAGCTAAGGGGTAAAAACTGATGTCAACTCCCTGCCAGTGACACTTGGAAACAAATTACACTTTACCCATCAATACTAGCTCATCCAGGCTGCTTTTAAAGATGCCCAAGTAAGTAAAATGTACTTCTGAGGGGGCATTCTGCTCTGTGATTTTTTTTTCAATGCAATTCTGAGACTGTCTGCAGAGTATACCAAAACTATGTAATTTTTATTTTTTTAAGGGTAATAATATTTTCAAAGAAAAACTAAAAGACAAAAACGTTTTTTCCCTATTTTGTAAAGATTTATGGAGAAATATAACCCTCATCAGTGTTTATTTTTTATTTTTTTTTGCCCTCTGTGCCTTCACTTCTTGCACCACAGCTAGTCGAGGAAGACAAGAGGAAATTCCTCCAAGTGAGGAACGCCTTGCTGTCACCAGGATTAACTGAACTTGTATTCCCATTGGAAGATTTACCTCTATTCCTTTTCTGGTGACCAACTTAATTTCACTTTTTCGTTGATTATGGGAAACAGGACAAATTTAGAGGGCAAATCTCCCTAAAAGCATCACAGACAGCAATAAAACCTGACAAACCTTTGCCTTTGGTTAAACTTTAAAATAGAGGTTGGCAAGCCATCAATCACGATCGACCCGCCAACCACGGGCAGCCAGCTTGTCGATCAGGAACACAACCCCAAACAGTCCTTCCCCCAGCCGCTGCCGCCGCTCTCCTCTTCACTGCAAACGTGGAGAATGGGACAAGTCACAGTACTGGATAGAGGGCGGGAGCTGCTGGACTTAACTTTTAACATTAACCAGCAGGTGATTGGTTGCCGGGCAGTCCTCGCGAACAATCACCAGCTTGTTAAAGTAAAAAGTTAACTCTGTCAGATCCAAAGTGTGTTTGTGTGTATGTGTGTGTGTGTGTGTGTGTGTGTGTGTGTGTGTGTGTGTGTGTGTGTGTGTGTGTGTGTGTGTGTGTGTGTGTGTGTGTGTGTGTGTGTGTATATAGAGGAAAGAGGACATAGCATGGGGGGGGGGGCAGGGGACACTGCAGTGGAGTGGGGGTAAAGGGGACAGAGGAAACAGCATTGGGGGGCACAGAGGACACTACAGTGGGGGGACAATACAATGTGGGGGGATGCGAAGGGTAGAGAGGACATTGCTTTGAGGGACAGAGGACATCGCATGGGGGGAGTAAAGGGGACAGAGGACACTCCATGGGGGGCACAGAGGACACAACAGTGGGCAGGGGTGAAGAGGACACTACAGTGGGGGGTGTGAAGGGGACAGAGGGCATTGCTTTGGGGGGCAGAGGATATTGCATTGGGGCAGAAGACACTACAGTGGAGGGGGAAGGGGACAGCGCACACTGCATGTGGGGGGGGGGGGTGCAGAGGACACTGCACTAGGTGGTGTGAAGTGGGCAGAGGACATTGCTTTGGGGGGGGTGAAGGGGACAAAGGACACTGTATTAGTGGGGGTGCTTTGGGGGGGCAGATAACACTACAGTGGGTGTGTTCGAAGGGGACAGATGACACTGCTTTGACAGAGCACAGGACACTGCTATGGGGTGCAGATAACACTACAGTGTGGGACATGATGTGCAGGAGGACAGAAGACATTGCTTTGGGGGGGGCACAGGACCCTTCTGTGGGGTGGAGGGGGTTCAGAGGACACTGCTATGGGGAGGCAGAGGACACTACTGTATGGGCCAGAGATCCCTGCTGTAAGGGGGGAGGGGGGGGGGAAGACAGAGGACACTATTGTGAGGAGAATGATGTAAAGTGGAGTGGAGGACACTAGTGGGAGTGGGGGGGCCCTGGACATTATGCTGTATATTTATTGGGCGCTTGATAGGTTTTAATTTTTTAAAGGGTGACCCTCCCCCGGATCTTTGATTTCCTTCATGTTGTCCAGGTAGATCTCAACCTCTGAAAGCTTGCCTACACCTGCTTTAAAGTGTAATCAAAGCCAAAGCTTTCCTATTGTTTGGAACTGGATGTTGGGTTTGCAGGAAAGAAAGTTAAGGAAAATTTTCCCAATGGGACACAGATGGCAGAACTATTCTCTCATCAATAATATTTTCTTTATTTTGTTGTGAACGTAAAGGTTTTCACACATTACTGTTGTATAATCTTTTTTTTCTAATCTGCTTCAGAGCATTGCAAAACAGCTATGTGGTTAGTTAATATTTCACCATGATTAAAATGCAAGATAGTGAAGAAACATGGTAGTGATGTATATCTCAAAAGTATTTATTTAAAAAAAAAGAAAAACTTCAGCTGTATATGTGACAGGAAAGCCAAGATAAAATAACCCTATGTGGATGTACCATTAACCGAAGTTCTTCGTTAATTGCCAGCAGGTGCCACAGTGGCCATCTCCAAAATAATGACAAAAAAAAAAGATGATAAAATGTGCCCTCCCCCAGCCACCTCATCCTTAATTGATCATTAAATACTGTTTCATGTTATCAGTGTTTTTCATTCTTTCACAAGTTCATACTGGCACTCATAAGGATGTTGCCATCCCAGACTCTGAACCCTTGCAAACATTTCCTGTACCAGCTCAGTGAAGATACTGTTGTTCCTGTTCTCAGAAACCACAAAGACAAGGACTAAATCCATTGCACATTTTACCAGTGGCAGATAATAGGTCTTTGTAATGCGTGGACAAATGTGGACAAGAAGTCAGCACAATTGGGAGTAAAGCAGCTGATGGTGATCCTTTAAGACTAGTCTCCTCCCCATTGCCAACTTATTCTTAAAAATGTTGGGTCCAAGGTTGTCATTATTCTGTTATCTACCTTGTAAGTCACTGATCTGGGACAAGCATGCAAGGTAGTGTTCAGACTTTTTAGTGTCCACATGCTTATCCCAGGTCAGTATGGAAAAAAAGGTAGAAAAGCATAAATAGACTGAAGTATACACATAATGGTGGTGTCAACACTCATTATTATTTTCTCACACAAAAAAAAAAAAAAAAAAAGCAACTCTAGGTCACACCCTTCTTCCGGATGACACCACTACATCAAGGTGTAGGTTTTGCCCACACTACAGTAAGACCACCCGTGTCACTCTGATACCAGAATGTAAAAAAAAAAAGCTCTAAAATCCCCATAAACAGATTTTAATTTTGAGATGTTAGCATATTAAATTTCATGGTTATATGCGATTTACACAACCAAAGCAAGACAAATCGCTATGTTACAATACAGCAGGCATGTGTTACCGACAGGTTCTTGTAATGCAAGGCACAACAGAAATAACATACATTTACAAAAACCTTTTAACGCTTCCAAGTCAATTTTCTCTCTTGCGACATGGAAATCAGAGCTACATTATTTGTTTTATGTTATCACTTTCCATTCAGGCATTAGAATGCTAGCATTTCACTGTCAGAAGTTTTGGAATTGTAACAGAAAGTTATCAAGGGCAAAAAATAGGATTTTTATAACACCTTACCTGTAAAATCATTTTCTTTGAAGTACATCAAGGGACACAGAGCCATAGTAGTTACTATGTGGGTTATATAGGCCACCTTTAAATGATGTACACTGGCACACCTTAAACAGGAAGTTCAAACTCCTTATACAACCCCCCCCCCCTATAGGGAGTACCTCAGTTTTGTAGCAAAGCAATAAACGTGTATACCCAAAAAGAGGGGAGGGATGTACTTCAAAGAAAAGGATTTTACAGGTAAAAATCCTACTTACTTAATCGTACATCACGGGACACAGAGCCATAGTAGTTACTATGTGGGATGTCCCAGAGCAATGCCAACTGAGGGGAGGGAGACACAAACAAAAGTAGGGTGCCAACAGACCTGAGGACCTATACTGCTGCCTGCAGTACACTGCGCCTGAAGGCGATAGCCTCATGCCTTATTACATCTACCTGATAGAATCTGGTGAATGTATGAACTGAAGACCAAGTTGCGGCCTTGCAGATTTGAGCCATGGTGGCTTGGTGATGCACTGCCCACGAATCACTAACAGCCCTGGTGGAGTGCGCTTTGATTTGAAAAGGTGGAACCTTCCCTTCAAACCATAAGCTTGAATTATTACTTGCTGGCTCCACTTAGAAATAGTAGATATCAACTCTGCCTGTCCTTTTCTAGGACCTTCAGGCAACACAAACAAAAACATCCGATATTTTTTTGAATCTGAGTAGTCTTTAGACTGACTGCTCTCCCTACATCAAGAGAACGTAGCGACTTTATTCCATTAGAACAGGGTTCTGGAACAATAGCCTGGTTTAGATGGAAACCACCTTCGGCAGAAAGCTAGGATAAGGACGCAATTCCACCTCATCCTTGTGAATAATTAAATATGGGCATTTACAAGAAAGAGCAGCCAATTGTGATACTCTTCTTTCAGAAGATATGGCACCAGAAAAATCAACTTGTTATACTGTATGAAATGTGTGTCTTTTAATTTTTAAATTTGGCGCCATTCTCCGTCCTCATGCGCTGCAAAGCTCGCAGGGAACGTAGCTTGGCTCCGTGATACATCAAGCAGAGAACGAGCCACTCGCACAATGGGGGGACGTTGCTGGATCCAAGGGATAAGGTAAGTAAACTCATCCTGGATCCAGCGATGTGATCCAGAGTCTGGCTCGGCGTTACTGCTAATGGTACTGAATTTTCACCCCGAGCCAGACTCGGGAATAACGCCAAGGGGCTTAAAGAAGATCTCTCTAGGTTGAGGACCCAACCTAGGTATTCCAGGTAGCTGATTGTGGAGACCATGCTTTGGTCTAACTAAGCAGGTTACCAACCTGTCTATTCAGAGCAGGTCTTCTAGGTATGCTACAATTGTTGTACCTTGAGTCCTTAATCTGGCCAAGGGAAGGGCCAGAAATTTTGTAAACACCCGAGGTGCAGTAGCTAGACCGAAAAGATAATGCTACAACTGAAAGTAAAGTTTTTCTACTTCATAAAACGCACATATTTTTGATGAGCAGGGAAAAATAGGCACATGCAGGTATGCATCCCTAATGTCGACTTATGTCAGAAGTTTGCCTCTTTATAGGACAGAGACAGCAGATTAGATTGATTCCACGTGGAAAAAGTAGATATTTCAGGAATCGGTTTAGATCCTTGAGATCTAGCATGGGCCTGACAACCACATTTGGTCTTTGGCACAGAGAAAAGGTTTGAAAAAACTCCCTGCTCCATTGCAGGGACCGCCATGACCCGTTTTAAGACAAAAGTCGGACTAATGCTTGAAAAAAGGAGACTTCTCTTTCTCTGGATCTATGGACCTTTGCCCTGAGGAAAACGAGGAGATGGGAAATCTCAGAACTCTAGTTTGTAGCCTAGAGCTATTATGGAGACAATCCATCTGTCTCGAAACTCCTCCTGCAAGACCTTTGAGAACTGCAGAGGTCTTCCCCTCCACTCGAGCGAGTGGGGGCACCCCTTCATAAGAGGCTTTAGCAGGGCATACCACTATGCTATGAAGCTGAGCACTATTTTTTCCCCCAGGGCTTCTTTTGTCCCTGGAGTTGACCCCGAGGTCCTCTTGAACCTGACGGTGGAGGCCGTCGTGACTGCCTGAAGGCAGACGCCCCGCACCCTGGAGAAAAGAGCTAGTTTAAATGAGGGACATTTTACTCCCTTTCTTAACTGTAAAAAGGGTACCTTTTCCCATCCCCAACAGCCATTCACCACGGAAAGGAAAAAACAGCCGCAGCTTTTGCATGGCGCTTCAGCTGACCATTTTTTAACCATAAGCGTCTTAGCCTGTGAAGCTGAAGAGGGTTCTTTCCCACTTGATTGCTCATAAGAGGAGTCATCAGTCTCTACCTAGTCCCGAGGGGGATCATCTTGCTTCTCCCAGAGTTTCTATGTTTCAGGATCTTGGGTGATAGAAGGGGCCTGAACGCATTTTCTTCTACTTGTGAAGATGCGACTAAGGTCATTAATTTTTCCGCTAATCCACTCATGGCTGAGGAAAAAACCTCCTGAGTAAAATATACAGGGGCTGAAATGCCAGAAGCAGTTGCAACCCCAAACCCAAACGGCTCACGCTGACCAGCCTCCCCAGGTTTTTCAGGGGGAGATGGCGTTACAGAGGGAGGGCCCTCAGAGCCCGAGGGAGATCCCTTTGAGCCCCTATTTCCTGGGGTATTTGTACCTCCCCTTCTTCCCATAGTGCTGAGCACAAATGCAGAGGTACTACCAGAAATGCATCCACTGCTGAGCAATATAGTTCAGCAGCTGCTGCTGCTATCAAGACTCAGTCTGATGCTAATGTAAATGTGCCTGGGAATGCCTGTGTCAACCACTCTCACATGCAATCCATCTGCTCTGTGTACCTCCTTTAGCTGTGTCCAACTGCAAAAAGCGCACCTTTATAGCCAAGCATGGCCCGCGCTTGTGGGCGTTTAACCACACCGATGCCGTGCTAATGCGCCGCCCCCCATCTTTTTTCAAAAAGACAGCTTTCCCTGCAAGCGGGGGCTCTGATCCGACTAGATTGCACATGGGGGGTGGGCTGGGGCGGAGGAGAGAGGAGGGCAGGTGGATGGAGAGGCGCCATAATGGCAGCGGCAGCGGTGCGGCATACCGCCAACCGCCCCATGGCCTCTAACTCAGAGGAGAATCTGTGGAGGGACATTGCTAAACAGGAAAAAACCCTTACCCACATCCTATCTGGAGCTTGGGCTCGAAGGAAGCGTGCAGCTTGTGAGACTGAGCAAGACTGACCAGCGTGGAACAGGTATGTGCTATTGACAGCCCCCGTTGGTGACTTTAGGCATAGCAAACGTTTACTTAAAGGAGAAAACCCCCAAGAATTAGAAACATTCCTTAGGATTCTCCCTTACCTTATCCAGCTGCAGGGTTCTGTGGTAAAACAGACCCAATCTTCACCGCTCACAGTGGGCTCCGTTGAAAAAACTTCAGGGATAGGGGCCCCTTTTTCATCAGGGAATCCACAGCCCTGGGCCTGTGAAAAGCACCCTGCCAGGAATATGGCTGAAAAAATAAATAAATACTGGATCCCGGCGTCCAGCTCTCTAAAAAGAGAAGCATTATGCCCCATACACATGGTCCGAAATTCCAATGGAAAAAGTTGATCTTATTATGTTCCGATCGAGCGTGGGCTCTATCTGACTTTTTCTGTCGGAATTTCCGATGGAAAAAGTTTGAAAGCTGGATCTAAAATTTTCCGACAACAAAATCCGATCTGACTTTTTCCGATCGTGTGTAGAGAATTCCGACACACAAAGTGCCACGCATGCTCAGAAATAATAATTTGGAGACAAACACTATTGGCTACTGGCCTCTACGTAGTCCTGTCGTACGTTTTATACGTCATCTCGTTCCGAACGATCGGATTTCCCAACAACTTTGTGTGACCGTGTGTAGACAAGTCAAGTTTCGACCAAAATTTGTGGTCGGAATGTCCAACCGTGTGTATGGGGCATTACAGGTAAAAATTGTTTCTTCGGACACGAGGCCTGGGAACCATTAAATTAGGCCTGGAAAAGACACTTTGAAAAGATCTGGTTGCATTGCTTGTCCCAGCAAGGAATATTCCAGCAGAGCTCAGCACAGCACATCTTTACTCATGACTAACATCTTAACATCAAAAATTAGGTACTCCCTGTAGGGTGGAGGGGTTATATAGGGAGTTTGAACTTCCTGTTTAGTGTGTGCCAGTGTCCATCACCTAAAGGTTGCCTATCCACTTCCCGACCAGCGCACGACGATGTACGTCGACAGAATGGCACGGGCAGGCATATTGGCGTACATGTAGGTCCAATATTCGTTGCCGTCGTGCCATCGGGAGCGCGCCGCCGGCAGCGCGCTCACACGCTGGTCGGGACCCCCGTGAGTCCGGTCGCGGGACCCGCGAACTCGATCGCCGCGGGCATCCCCGCGATCGTCTCACGGAGCGGCCGAATGGAGGAAATGCTGTATAAACAACATTTTTCCATTCTGCCTAGCAACTAGTGACGCTGATCTCTGCTCCATGTGATTGGAGCAGAGATCAGTGTACACTAAATGAAAGCCCAACCCCCCCACAGTTAGTAACACACCCCTAGGAACACTTAACCCCTACACTGCCACCCACTGGTTAACCCTTTCACTGCCAGTGTCATTTACACAGGAATCACTGCATTTATATAGCAGTGATTACTGTATAAATGACAATGGTCCCAAAAATGTGTCAAAAATGTCCGATGGGTCCCCCACAACGTCGCAGTCACAATAAAAATCGCAGATCGCCGCCATTACTAGTAAAAAAAAAAAATAATAAAAAATTATTAATAAAAATGCTATAAAACTATCCCTATTTTGTAAACGCTATAACTTTTGCGCAAACCAATCAATAATCGCTTATTGCGATTTTTTTTACCAAAAATATGTAGAAGAATACGTATCGGCCTAAACTGAGGGAAAAAAATGTTTTTTTATATATTTTTGGGGGATATTTATTATTACAAAAAGTAAAAAATTATGCGTTTTCTTCAAAATTATCGCTCTATTTTTGTTTATAGCGCAAAAAATAAAAACCGCAGGGGTGATCAAATACCACCAAAAGAAAGCTCTATTTGTGGGAAAAAAAGGACGTTAATTTTGTTTGGGAGCCACGTCGCACGACCGCGCAATTGTCAGTTAAAGCGACGCAGTGCCGAATCGCAAAAAGTGGTCTGGTCTTTGACCAGCAAATTGGTCTGGTCTGAAAGTGGCTATATAACGCACATAGTAACTACTATGGCTCTGTGTCCCATGATATAAGATTAGGAAATATATTTTACTCTATCTTCTGCTTCAGAGACAATGGTATATCAGGTCACTGTGTTACCTCTAGTCCAGGGGGATGTCAAACTCAGATTCATTGTAGATTGCATCAGCATTATGATTGCCCTCAAAGGGCTAATTGTATCTGTAAGACAAGAAGTCCAGAGCAAGCCCCCACGGTCAGAAGTCAAGATTGCTCCACCCTCTCTTACATCAGTACAACCCCCCTTTACCATGTGTTGCTGCCAGACAGAAGCTGGGGTGAAGCTGTGAAGTAGAAAGCGCAGGGTTTAGAGGACCAGAGGAGGGCTGGAGTCGGCTGAATGCTGAAACCAGGGGAGGCGGAGACAAGGTGGAGCTGCGGCTGCAGAATCTGTATGAGGAGCTCTGTCCTCTCTGCTGCCGACTGCTGAGATGGGGCAGGGTGGGGGACAGAGATGAGCCTCTCAGCAGCTGCACAGAGAAGCGTGCAGGATCTGGCGGAGGAGTTCCGTCCTATTTCTCTGATTAATGTGGACGCCAAAGTCTTGGCCAAAGTGTTAGCCATGAGACTTAACACGGTTATAACTGCACTAAATACATCCAGACCAAACAGGGTTTATGCCGGGGAGGTGAACAGACATCAATATTACAAGGCTTTTGACACACATGGAAAGGGCACAGCCAGATTCGGCGGAGGTGGTGGCTTCACTTGACGCCAAAAAAGCCTTCGATTCGGTGGAGTCTTCGTTTCTGAGGGGAGTCCTCTTGAAGTTCAGATTCGGGCCGAAGTTCATGACATGGTTAAATATGCTCTATGCTACCCCAAAAGTGAGGGTCCAAACAAACGGCACACTTTGAGACCTTTCCCTTGGTCAGGGGCACCAAGAATATTTGCCCTGGCAATTGAGCCACTTGCCACTTGAGCCACTTGCCATTGCTCTGAGGGCTGAGGAGGGGATGAGGGGCATAGAGGTCAGTGAAATAGAAGAAAAGGTGTCCCTGTACACAGATGACACCTTACTTTATCTCGTAGATGCCTCAAATCACTATGAAAGGCACTAGACCCATTTGAAGACTTTGGTCGATTTTCTGGCATCTGCATAAACTGGGGAAAGTCGACCTTATTTCCGCTGCACCCCTCGCTTCCAAGGGTATATACCGGAACCCCGCTCAGTGGGTGGGAGAGTTCACCTATCTGGGCATCAGGACAGGCAATACCACACAGGAATGTATGTGCAAACCCTTCTCTCCCACCTCACAGTCAAATGCACGGCCTGGCGCTCCCTCTCGCTCACACCGGTGGCCAGAGTTAACCTGGAGGGAGTGCCGACTTCATTCATCTGGATTGGGATGCCACCCAGGGTGGCCAAACTGATACCGATTCCCTTATCGGGGGTGGACTGGCTCTCACAGACCTCCTGTTGTACTACTGGGCAGCGGTCCTAGTCACGGTATGCTGGTGGTTCTCCAAGCCCAGACAGAATCTGGCGTTGAGACCAGAAGCAGCCATCCTGGGTTATATGCGGCCTTGACTATCCTGGTGTATAGGTGACTCAAAGCCCCACATTCCTTGACAGTGCTCATGAAGACAGCCATTAGGGTATGGCGGGAGGCCAGGGCCATTTATGCTACATCGAATCATGTATCCCCACACACCCCGCTGTGGGTTAATCCTACCTTACCCCACCCTCTGCGATACACCAGACGACCCCTCACAGTAGGCCAAACGTGGAATCAACGCAGTCAAACATGTCATAGCAAATGGCAAGATCATGCCTTTCAAAGACATGAAGAGAAAGTACTCCCTGTCCAAATCCTTCTAATTTAAATACTGGCAACTGAGGCATGCAATGAGGGCCCAATTCCCAGACATAACTATGGAACCAGACTCAATTGCCTACTGACTTAGAGTACGATGGGGAAACCCCTTCTCCACTTTATATCTATACCCGACGGTGGCCAATGACGTCAAACCTACCCACACAATAGATAAATGGAGGGAAGACATTCCAGCTTTGGGGGGAGGATGAATGGGAAGACTGCATTTACACTTACATCTCATCTATGATAGCAGCAAAGGACAGGTTTATCCAACTCAAATGTATACATAAGGCCTACCTCACTCCACATAGACTGGCTAGAATATAGCCACAGCTGGACCCGAATTGTCCCAGGTGCCGGACCGAGGAAGGGACATTCTGGCACATGGTCTGGGTCTGCCCCAGGCTCAGAGCATACTGGAAGGGAGTAGCGGAGACACTTAGTGACATGGGGGGGGGGGGACTAGGATCCCACTGGACCCAATGGCTCTCCCGCTGAGCTACTTAGGCGAGGTGGATGGGGCCAAATACACCAATCTCTGCAGTACGTTCTCGCTGTTCTATGCTAGGAGGGAAATAATGTTACATTGGAAGTTGGCTAGAACCCCTACCCTTACATCCTGGAGAAAGGGGGTGGATTCAGTACTACACTTATACAAACTTAAGGGAGTAGGCAGTGCCCCGCCAAGTTTGACAAGGTCGGGTCAGCTTGGGTGGACGCACGTGGATAAGGAGGAGCCAGGGGGGGGGACCAAATGACCGATTCCCCGCTGCTCAGCCTGGGGGTTATGTCCCGCCACGTGGGATACCGCCTGACCGTACCAAATGAAGAGTGAATGTAACTTAGTTTAACCAATACATCTGTTATATACCTGACAGTCTCTCACGGGGGAAGCTATGAAATGCCTTATTGAAATTGAGGGAGGGCATAAGAAGGGAATATACTTGGACTCCACTGGCTGAGAAATGTTGGGAAGAAGATATAATGGACTTGTAAGATATTAAATATGAAAATGGATATTTCAGACTGACAACGCACTACAAATACCTTAATTTTGAATGCTGAACTTATTGTAATGCCGATTTGTTAATAAAAAAACAATTTTTTCTTAAAAAATAAATAAATAAATAGCAGCTGATGAGGGTAGGCTTGTAAATCCTCAGATAGTCATTTAGGGACAATTATTCCTTGTGCATTATGGGAAATTATGTAATATGGGAATTACGCATATCTTGAATAAGATAAAGATGTGTGGTGAACCTATAAATGGAATGTTCAATGCATTATATGTGGGCAGTAATAGACGCAAGAATGGAAGTTCAAAGGTTTTGGCTTTACAATGTTTTACACACATTCTAAAAAAGGAATAATTTCATTTAAAAAGAATTTGTGAGCAGAATCATACGTTCACTTATTTCCTTGAATTAGACAAGATAATCTTGTGAACCCCTTTCCTGTTTATAGTTCTAGGTCTAGATATTACGTTTTTTTTTTTTTTTGTTTATTTTTTTTAACTTTTAGGTTCTCCTTGGTCAATAAAGAATTGCTTTACATTTGATTTTGGCCTTTAAACTTTCTATCCTACAACCAGACATGCAATCAACACAAAATTGTCTGCATCATGGACATCACTAACCGTTGTAGTGTAAAAACACCAATAGAACTAGAACTGCAAACTGAAAACATTATTTATCTAATTTTTACTATCCAAAACAAATTCATCCATCCACTCATATCTCCCCGTTTTATTTTGTTAAGAAATCACTTTGAAAAATTCCCTACCAGCATTGCTAGATGTGGCCATCTTGAGTAAGGGCAGATGATTCATGTAGCATTTACCTCCTGGAACCCATCCACCGTTAGGTCAGGCATACAGATAGGGCATGGTTAGCTGGGAAAGGCCCCTCTCCCCTCTTTCAGATGAAGAAAAAAAAATTACCATAAAGACTGATGTACAGTTAGGTACATAAATATTACACTTTTTTTAATCCGTTAGTTGCAAGCATTGGGAAACAGGAAGGTATATAATATTTACTTGTTTTAAACTATTTTTACATTTCTTCATTTGCTTTCTGTTTTTTGGCCTAGGCCAGAATGATGTCATGCAGTCAGGCCCATAAATATTGGGACATCGACACAATTCTAATCTTTTTGGCTCTATATACCACTACAATGGATTTGAACTAAAACAAACAAGATTTTTAACTGCAGACTTTCATTTGAGGGTATTTACATCCAAATCAGGTGAACGGTGTAGGAATTACAATCAAACCAAACCAACCAAACGAGAGCAACTAGGGAATCCTGCCTCTAGTCCATAAAGTAGTACTCACCGACTTAATAGTGGGGGGTGTGGTCAAAACGATGTATAATCCAAAAAAAAGTCTATGACAATAACACGCACCCTAAAGAGTTCAACTACAAACATTTATTAGCTATAAATAGCAAAAAATACAAACAAGCATATAAAATCCCTTAATTCCCAATCCTAAACTCATAAGAAATCCCCATATAAAAATCCCTATACAAAAAATGTATACCTAAACCAGGGCTCGACAAACCCCAAGCGCCAGGTCGCCAATGCGACCAGAAATCGCAGCCTGGCGCCTAAGCTGCCACCAGCCCACTCACTATTGATGCCCCAGACATGCAGCACATTAACACTGACTGCCATCCTCCTCCCTCCTCCACACTCAGCGGCGCCGCGCTAAGTAGGTGAAACTGACAAGCAACGGAGACAGGAGGATCTGTCAGATTTCCGCTTGATGTCGGGGTGGGTGGGACCCAGTCGGGGTGGGCAAGACCCAGCAGCTATCAAACACCAGCCAATGTGATCTGGGCGGGCTGCTACGTTTATGTGGCCCCCCCCTTTTTTTAAGCAGCCCAATAGTTGGCTGGTGTTTGATAGCTGTTTGATAGTCACGCCCACCGGCCGGGCCCCGCCCACCCCGACATTAAGCTCAATTCTGACAGCTCCTCTGTTACATTTCAGTAACAGAGTGCTCCGTATGAAACCTGCCAGCGCCAACCAGTGCCATCTGCCAGTGCCAACCACTGCCACCACCAATCAGTGCCACTGCCAAACAGTGCCATCTGCTAGTGCCAACCAGTGCCACCGCCAATCAATACCACCTGCAACCACCAACCAGTGCCACCGCCAATCAGTGCCACCTACCAGTGACACCTGCCAGTGACAATCAGTGCCACCTGTCACTGCCAACCAGTGCCACCTGTCACTGCCAACCAGTGCCACGTGCCAGTGCAACCGTCAGTCAGTGCCACCTGCCAGTGCCATCTGAAACCGCCAATCAGTTCCACCTGCCAGTGCCAATCAGTGCCACCAATCAGTGCCACCTGCCAGTGCCACCGCCAATAAGTGCCAACTAGTACCACTGCCAATCAGTGCCAGCTCCAAACCAGTGTCACCTGCCAAAGCCATCTGGCAGTTCCACGTGCCTGCCAGTGGCAACCAGTGCCACCGCCAATTAGTGCCACCGCCAACCAGTGCCACCTGCCAACACCAATCAGTGTCATCTGCCAGTGACAACTAGTACCACCACCAACCAGGGCCACCTGCCATCACCAACCAGGGCCACCTGCCACTTCCAAACCAGTGCCACCTGCCAGAGCCAGTAGTGCCACCTGCCAGTTGCAAACCAGTGTCACCTGCCAGTTCCAATCAGTGCCACATGCCAGTAGTGCCACCTGCCAGTTCCAAACCAGTGTCACCTGCCAGTGCCATCTGGCAGTTCCACGTGCCAGCCAGTGCCCCCTGCCAGTGCCACCTGTTGCCAGCCTTACTCTTTCTGGTCAGCCCATAACCCTGATGTAACAGCGTTTCATTGGAGTTATTGACTGGGTGCTCCATTGTGAGTTAGGGATAGGGGATGAAAATGAGTGGCCTTAGCCCGGGAGATGACAATCCATACCACTCTAAAAAAATAAAACTGGCTCCTAACTTTAACTGGCTCCTAAATTCAAAGCAAATTTGTCAACCCCTGACCTAAACCATACCTCTACAAAAGAATGTCAACTATTGGCATATACAAACAGCAGAGATCCCGATGATTCATCTAAACCCCCCAGTGCCTGCTTTTAGTCACTCAGCTTTATGTGACTAACAAGAAACCAACTCTGGATAATTACATTTTTTTATATATATATATGTTTCCGTTTCTTTGGAAGATTTGTGGATCATAAAGGAATATAAAGAAAACATCATATATAGTATAATAATGACTATATCTGGTTTGGTGTAAAAGGTTTTGTTACTCTTTAATTTCCAGCTGGAGATATCATATTTTTTTTTGAATAATCTTTTTTGACGACTGACTGATTGACAGATTTATTGTACATTTATGATTGGTTTCCCTGGGCCATCTCGGAAGAGAACAGCGTATATACATTCCCATAGTGTGGAATCACACTGTTGTCTCTAGAAATTGTCCAAGATAGCTCTCATTATAGGTAGCCTGGGGGTTTGTATGTGTGTAAGATAGGGGGTGTCATTTTAACATTTTGTAGAGGTATGGTTTAGGTATACAATTTTTGTATAGGGATTTCTGTATGGGGATTTTCCTATATGAGGTTAGGATTGGGGATTAAGGGATTTTATATGCTTTTTTTGTATTTTTTGCTATTTATAGCTAATAAACGTTCATAGTTTAACTCTTTAGGGTACTCTTTTTTGGATTATACCAAAAGTAATGGGACAGATTAACAATCATCCATCAAACTTTCGCTTTTTAATACTTGGTTGCAAATCCTTTGCAGTTAATTACAGCCTGAAGTCTGGAACACATAGACATCACCAGACGCTGGGTTTCATCCCTGGTGATGCTCTGCCAGGCCTCTACTGCAACTATCTTCAGTTCCTGCTTGTTCTTGGGGCATTTTCCCTTCAGTTTTGTCTTCAGCAAGTGAAATGCATGCTCAATCGGATTCAGGTCAGGTGATTGACTTGGCCACTGCATAACATTCCACTTCTTTCCCTTAAAAAAACTTTGGTTGCTTTTGCAGTATGCTTCGGGTCATTGTCCATCTGCACTGTGAAGCTCTGTCCAATGAGTTCTGAAGAATTTTGCTGAATATGAGCAGATAATATTGCCCGAAACACTTCAAAATTCAGCCTGCTGCTTTTGTCAGCAGTCACATCATCAATAAATACAAGAGAACCAGTTCCATTGGCAGCCATAAATGCCCACGCCATGGCACTACCACCACCATGCTTCACTGATGAGGTGGTATGCTTTGGATAATGAGCAGTTCCTTTCCTTTCCCATACTCTTCTCTTCCCTTCACTCTGGTACAAGTTGATCTTGGTCTCATCTATCCATAGGATGTTGTTCCAGAACTGTGAAGGCTGTTTTAGATGTTGTTTGGAAAACTCTAATCTGGCCTTCCTGTTTTTGAGGCTCACCAATGGTTTACATTTTGTGGTGAACACTCTGTATTCACTCTAGTGAAGTCTTCTTTTGATTGTTGACTTTGACACATATACATCTACCTCCTGGAGAGTGTTCTTGATCTGGCCAACTGTTGTGAAGGGTGCTTTCTTCACCAGGGAATTATTCGGTCATCCACCACAGTTGTTTGCCATGGTCTTTTGGTGTTGCTGAACTCACCGATGCATTATTTTTTAAGGATGTTCCAAACAGTTGATTTGGCCACACCTAATGTTTTTGCTATCTTTCTGATAGGTTTGTTTTGTTTCTTCAGCCTAATGATGGCTTGCTTCACTCATTGCTTCACTGATAGTGACAGCTCTTTGGATCTCATATTGAGAGTTGACAGCAACAGATTCCAAATGCAAATAGCACACTTTAAATTAACTCTGGACCTTTTATCTGCTCCTTGTAAATGGGATAGTGAGGGAATAACAAACACTTGGCCATGGAACAGCTGAGCAGCCAATTTTCCCATTACTTTTGGTCCCTTAAAAAGTGGGAGGCACAAACGGTTGTAATTCCTACACCGATAACCTGATTTGGATGTAAATACCCTCAAATTAAAGCTTTAAGTCTGCAGTTAAAGCACATCTTGTTTGTTTCATTTCAAATCCATTGTGGTGGTGTACAGAGCCAAAAAGATTAGAATTGTGTTGATGTCCCAATATTTATGGACCTGACTGCATGACATCATTCTGGCCTAGGCCAAAAACAGAAAGCAAATGAAGAAATGTAAAAATAGTTTAAAACAAGTATATATAATATACCTTCCTGTTTCCCAATGCTTGCAACTAACGGAAAAAAAAAGTTTTGCCTTTAGTTACACCTTAATACTGATTGAGAGATTTTAGTTCTGCTTTAAAGTGGTTGCAAAACAAAAAACATTTTTTTAAAAACAAAAACGTCTATACATACCTGCACTGTGCAATAGAATTGCACAGAGCGGCCCGAACCTCCTCTTCTTGGATCCCCTGCTGGTGATCCTGGCCCCTCCTCTTTGGCTAGTGCCCCTAATAGAAAGCTGCTTCCCATGGGAATGCTAATGCGGGCTGACTCCGGAGCCCTGCTGCTGCGTCCATTGACACAGGCTCTGCTTCCTTGTCACTGGCTTTAAATGACAACACTGGGAGCTAATGGCTCCTGGAGCCACAGCAAAGCCTGTGAAATCTGGAAGTGAGGGGTGAGAAAAATTGCAAAAGTCTACAGCACTATATAGAAAAACAGCTAAGGTGAGTAGGGGGGGGGGGGGGCAATACTTATGGCTAGACATTTTTTACCTTAATGCAAAGAGGGCATTAAGACAAAAAAGGTTTAGGGTTTAGATCCACTTTAAAGTGACACTAAATATACTTATTATCCAAATATAATCCATACATATCCACAACTGGATACTGGAACCTTTCCTTCATCACCACACTTTGATCATATGCAAGGCTCTATGCACACTACAAATCCCATAGTCTGTAGTCCTAAATCCATTTTAGACATGAGCAAGAGAGGATAGCCACTTTCCTACAAACAATGAGACCACAGAGAACAAAACGTAGCCACCCTCTACCAGTGTAACAGAATTAGAATACATACTTGAATATTTTTTTTAATCAGAATTTTGTGGCATTTTAAGATCTATACAGACTTCTATGAAAAGCAGTGAGTCACTTATGTAAGCAGAAGGATGGAAATTATGGGTTGTTTTTACACTGTGTTCTGTTGCCCTGGCTGCAATGACAAATGTTTATTAAACAATAAATGTAAAATGACATGTGTGACAATTAAACAAATGCTAAAAACCTCAACCCTAACTTTTTTATTATTATTATTTCAAATTATGTACAGCAGTGGTCATCAACCCTGTCCTCATGGCCCACTAACAGGCCAGGTTTGCAAAATAACTAAAATACATCACAGGTGATATAATTTGCTGCTCAGTGATTGCAGTATTCTAGCCTGCATCTCCCCAAGGTAATACCCAAAACCTGGCCTGTTAATATTCCCCCGAGGACAGGGTTGATGTCCACTGACCTACAGTGTCATTCAGTTAGGAAGTGTGAGCACAGGTAGCATCATGATGACCAGGGGTATGTTTATGACCACCTGTGCTCACACTTCCTAATTGAATCACTGAAATAGAAAGAAGTTAAAGCATGGTGTTCACATATCTGGGTATTCAGAGCCATGAGCGCACAAAAGCCCTGCGTTGGAACAACAAAACAAGAGAGTCGCTGTTTAACCACCTCAATACAGTGCAATTACACCCCCTTTCTGACCAGACCAATTTTCAGCTTTCAGCGCTCTCACAGTTTGAATGACAATTACTCAGTCATCCAACACTGTATCCATATGAAACTTGCGTCTTTTTTCCACACAAATAGAGCTTTCTTTTAGTGGTATTTAATCACTAGTGGGTTTTTTATTTTTTGTGCTATAAATAAAATAAAACGTAAATTTTGTGAAAAAAATGCCTTTTTCTTTGTTTCTGTCATAAATTTTTGCTAATTAGTAATTTTTCTTCATAAATTTTGGCTAAAATTTATACTGCTACATATCTTTGGTAAAAATAACCCACATTAGTATATATTATTTGGTCTTTGTGAAAGTTATAGAGTGTACAAACTATGGTGCCAATCACTGAAAATTGATCACTTCTGATCAGGCCTTCAGTACATCAGGTGTACCTCATTTCTTGAGACACTAACAAGTCAGGAAAGTACAAATACCCCCCAAATGACTCCTTTTTACAAAGTAGACATCCCAAGGTATTAAGTAAGTAGCATGGTGAGTTTTTTTAAGTTGTCATTTTTTCCCACAATTCTTTGCAAAATGAAATTTTTTTTTTTTTTTTTTTTTTTTACTAAATTGTCATATTATCAGGTTATTTCTCACACACAGCATATGCATATAACAAATTACACCCCAAAATACATTCTTCTACTCTTCCCGAGTACGGCGATACCACATGTGTGAGACTTTTACACAGCCTGGCCACATACAGAGCACCAACATTGATGTAGTACCTTCAGACGTTCTACGAGCAAAAATGACGCATCTCATTTCTCAACCACCTATTACACTTTTGAAGGCCCTGGAGTACCAGGACAATGGAATTTCCCATAAAATTACCCCATTTTGGAAAGCAAACACCCCAACGTATAATCTGTGAGGCATAATGAGTCTTTTGAATGGTTAATTTTTTTCCAGAAGTTTTTGGAATATGTGGAAAAAAATTAAAACACATTTTTTTTTTTACACAAAATTGTCAATTTATAAGACATTTCTAACACATAGCATGTATATAGCAAAAATTACACCCCAAAATACATTCTGCTACTCCTCCCGAGTATGGCAATACCACATGTGTAGGACTTTTAAACAGCCTGGCCACATAGAGAGGCCGAACATTGAAGTAGTACGTTCAGGCGTTCTAGGAGCATAAATGACACATCTCATTTCATTCCTACCCATCACACTTTTGAAGGTCCTGGACCACAGGACAGTGAAATTACCCACAAAATGACCCCATTTTGGAAAGCAAACACCCCAACGTATATTCTATGAGACATGGGCTGCAAATAGGTACTCGGGTACTCTGATGGGCTGGAGATAGGTACTCGGGTACTCCGATGGCCTGATGACAGGTACTCGGGTTCTCCGATGGCCTGGTGACAGGTACTCTGATGGTTTGGTGACTGGTATTTGGGTACTCTGAAGGGCGGTGACAGGTACTCGGGTACTCAGATGAACTGTGACAGGTACTCTGGTACACAGATGGACTGGAACAGGTACTCGGGTACTCAGATGGGCTGTGACAGGTACTCGGGTACCCTGATGGACTGTGACAGGTACTCGGTACTCTAATGGACTGTGACAGGTACTCGGTACTCTAATGGACTGTGACAGGTACTCGGGTACCTTGATGGACTGTGACAGGTACTGGGTACCCTGATGGACTGTGACAGGTACTCGGGTACTCTGATGTGCCGTCACAGGTACTCGGGTACTCTGATGGGCCAGGACAGGTACTCGGGTACTCTGATGGGCTGGGACAGGTACTCGGGTACTCTGATGGGCTGGGACAGGTACTCGGGTACTCTGATGGGCTGGGACAGGTACTCGGGTACTCTGATGGGCTGGGACAGGTACTCGGGTACTCTGATGGGCTGGGACAGGTACTCGGGTACTCTGATGGGCTGGGACAGGTACTCGGGTACTCTGATGGGCTGGGACAGGTACTCGGGTACTCTGATGGGCTGGGACAGGTACTCGGGTACTCTGATGGGCTGGGACAGGTAGTCGGGTACTCTGATGGGCTGGGACAGGTAGTCGGGTACTCTGATGGGCTGGGACAGGTACTCGGGTACTCTGATGGGCTGGGACAGGTACTCGGGTACTCTGATGGGCTGGGACAGGTACTCGGGTACTCTGATGGGCTGGGACAGGTACTCGGGTACTCTGATGGGCTGGGACAGGTACTCGGGTACTCTGATGGGCTGGGACAGGTACTCGGGTACTCTGATGGGCTGGGACAGGTACTCGGGTACTCTGATGGGCTGGGACAGGTACTCAAATACTGATGACGACCTCCCGCCACAATAGGTGCGCCGCCTGGCCGTCATTTGACAGCCGGCGGTCGGCATCTAGTTAACAACTTAGTTTTGATTTTTAAAGTGAAGTGTTATATATTGAAAAGGACACGTGGAAGTGCTTTTGAGACTAGTCAACCCATGGGAGTTTCTTGGTAGCTGGAGTTGGGTTTTAACCACTTCCCGACCGGCGCATGCCGATGTATGTCGGCAGAATGGCACGGGCAGGCCAATGGGCGTACCTGTACATCCCTTTAAATTTGCCACCCTGCCATCGCGCCACGCTCGTGTGCCGGTCGGGACCCCCCTGAGTCTGGTCGCGGGTCCAGCGGACTCGATCGCCGCGGGCATACCCGCGATCGTCTCACAGGGCAGCTGAACTAGGAGATGCCGTTGTAAACAGCAACAGCATCTCCCAGTTCTGCCTAGCAACAAGTGACGCTGATCTCTGCTCCATGTGATTGGAGCAGAGATAAGTGTTCACTAAAAAAAAAAAGCCCAGCCCCCAACAGTTAGGAACACTTAACCCCTACACTGCCACCCACTGGTTAACCCCTTCACTGCCAGTGTCATTTACACAGGAATCACTGCATTTGTATAGTAGTGATTGCTGTATAAATGACAATGGTCCCAAAAACGTGTCAAAAATGTCCGATGTCCAATATTAAATATTAGAAGTAGTGAGCACCACTCATCTACACCATGTGTATGAACTAACAATTGCACGTAGCAACACCAAGAGAACCCATGCTATCCAAACATGGCGCCCATGGGCAACCTGGATCGCAAACACCAATAATCTACCATTAGAAGAATAGCCTTCCTCACCTTTGTTTGTTTGTTTAATTGCTGATAGGCAACTTGATAGTTGGTATCCTCTCCAATTACAGTATGTTAAGTTGTTGTACTTATGATACTTCCGTAAAATGGTTTGAAAACATGATGTTTCTCGCACATAGTGGGGTCACAAGCCACTTCAATTGATCCCGTAAGGGGTGTCTGGGTGGAGAGGAGAACCCTGCCCAGCTTAGGTGGCGCTATCAGGCTCCATCTCTAAGGGAGGATCACACAGGGTGGCGCCATAAGGTTGCCTCCACCGACCTACGCATAACGCTTGTACCGCTGCAATACTTCACAGATTTTCTGTATGTCAAGACCGTTGTATAACTATATGTCGTTGCTTTTCATGCGATCTTTGTATTGTACGTAAACTTAATAAAAATGTATCTTTTAAAAAAAGAAGAAAAAAAAATGTCCGATGTGTACGCCATAATGTCGCAGTCACAATAAAAAAAATTGCTGATCGCCGCCATTACTAGTAAAAAAAAATTATTAATAAAAATGCCATAAAACGATCCCCTTTTTTGTAAACGCTATAACTTTTGCGCAAACCAATCAATAATCGCTTATTGCAATTTTTTTTACCAAAAATATATAGAATATGCATCAGCCTAAACTGAGGGAAAAAATGTTTTATATATATATTTTTGGGGGATATTTATTATAACAAAAAGTAAAATATAATGCGTTTTTTTCAAAATTGTCGCTCTATTTTTTTTATAGCGCAAAAAATAAAAACCGCAGGGGTGATGAAATACCACCAAAAGAAAGCTATTTGTGGGGAAAAAGGACGACCATTTTGTTTGGGAGCCACGTCGCACGACCGCGCAATTGTCAGTTAAAGCGACGCAGTGCAGAATCGCAAAAAGTGGTCTGGTCTTAAGCCAGCAAAATGGTCCGGGGCTTAAGTGGTTAACGAAAGTGACAATTTGTTTTTATATTAAAGTGGTTGTAAAGTTAGAAGGTATTTTATCTTAATGCATTCTACACTTTAAGCTAAAAAAAAAACCCTTCTGTGTGCAGCAGCCACCCTAATACTTACCTGAGCCCCATCTCGATCCAGCAATGTTGCATGAGAGTCTTGGCTGCCCGGGACGCTCGCTCCTCACTGACCGAGAAAGCAGAGGGGCGCCATTGGCTCACACTGCTGAAAAAGTTGGTGAGCCAACAAGGAAAGTTGGGGCAGGGCCAGGCCACAGCTGTTTCTCCAATGGCTTGGCTCAGGTGCCCCCACAGTAAGCAGTTTGCTGAGGGAGCACTCAGCAGAAGGGAGGAGCCAGGAGTGTCAGCAAGGGACCTGAGAAGAGAAGGATCAGGGTTGCTCTGTGCAAAACCACTGCACAGAGCAGGTAAGTATAACTTGTTTGTTATTTTCATATAAAACTAGACGTTATCATTATTAATTACATGCAGCTTAGGAATGTATCAAGCAAGCAGTACAATCTGTGTACATGTGTAAACAAAATATTACTCTAGGAAATTAATAGCATTCAGACTTTTGTGGATTTTGTTAAAATAAGACCTGTGTAATTAACTTGTACATACAATACTGTATATAATAACTGCATACTATGTGCCATGTTTTGTTTTCCAGAATACTTAAGTGTTGCCAAGATGAATAACACCAACAGTTCCTTTGAATGTGACTGGTACTTCCATCGCAACACAGCAAGAATTCTGCTGCCAATATTTTATACTATGATTTTCGTGTTTGGACTCTTTGGAAACATACTGGCTTTGTATGTTATTCACAAAAACAGAAGAAAGCTCAATTCTACCACACTCTACTCAAAGAATCTGGTTATCTCGGATATATTTTTTGCCATCGCATCACCTACCAGAATTGTATACTATGCCTTGGGGTTTGATTGGCTATTAGGAGAAGCATTTTGTCGAATCACTGCCCTTTTCATTTACATAAACACTTATGCAGGCGTAAACTTTATGACTTGCTTGAGCATCGACAGATTTCTGGCGGTAGTACATCCACACCGTTTTAACAGGATCCGGAGGGTGAGGTCTGCAAGGATCATCTGCATTGTTGTTTGGCTGCTTGTCTTTTTCCAAACATTCCCTCTACTGCTAATGGATATGTCAAGAGTAGAGGGAGATGAGAAGATTACCTGTATGGAATATCCCAACTTTGAAACTTTAGCCAATTTGCCATATATGCTTCTTGGAGCATGTCTCATTGGATATTTAATTCCTTTAGTAATTATACTGTTCTGCTATTCCCAGATAAGCTTAAAACTATGCCAGACTGCAAAAAAAAATCCACTGACAGAAAAATCTGGCACCAACAAAAAAGCAACCAACACAATCATTTTGGTCATTGTGGTGTTTTTTATCTGTTTTACGCCTTATCACATTGCCATTATACAGTATATGATTAAAAAGTTGCAATATGACCCGGACTGCAGCGAGAAGCAGATCTTCCATGCCATACTTCATACTACTGTGTGCCTCATGAACCTTAACTGCTGCCTGGATCCCCTCATATACTTCTTTGCATGTAAAGGATACAAAAATCAGATCATGAGATTATTAAAGAGGCAAGCCAGCATATCATCCTCCAGTGCAACAAGACCAGCAGCCGACGGAAGCTCACGTGATATAACAGAAGTAGTACAATGCATACCACTAAACCATGAACCAACAAGTAACACAAAAAGGATCATGAAGGGCAATGGAAACAAATAAGACCAATATTAAAATAAAATAAAAAGTAACCACAGTTGGTATTCAAAATTACAGTTAAAGCAAGGCAACATCACAGTTGTTTCTCAAAAGGAAGTGCCTATCTAATGGTTCTACTGGCAAGTTACAAAACGTTCCAAGGGTTACTTAGAAGAACCAAGAGCCCAGTCTTACTGTTATGGACAGGATCATTTTATGGTCTACCCATAGTTCTACTTTAAAAGAAGCGTGACTTTATCCATTTGGTTTCATCGCAATACTTCTACAGCTTTTTAGAGGGTCCCAATGGCAAGCAGTGTCGTTGACAATGCATATGGCTAAACCACAAACAAAGCAAAACAAAAATGAATAACTAAGGGCAATGGAATCAAATAAGACCAATATAAACATACAAACATTTTAATGTAACCTAGACATTAAAAAAAAGAAAACTATGCATCTGGATCTTACCATGTTGATGACATGGTCTGCATGATATTTGATAATTATGACAAGTTATATTGCTTTTGGTGCTACTCAAAGTAGAGGTGAAAGTATGCTCTTGTGTCCCATAGCCAGGGGAGCTGGCTTCTCCTGACACTGATCCAGATAACTAGTGAATATAAAGAGGAAAGGATTGCTGTTACTTTCAACCAGCCCAGTTGAACAATCGATAAGGAGAGGCTTTTCAGCCTTCGTGTCTCCAGCACACATGGCGATCCATTCCACTTCACAATTATGAGAAGTCTTGGGAGTGTGGTCAATACTCATTACAAAGATGGCCATTCCATTTATTTTGAAGGACTATTTTCCAGCGATACATCATCTGCAGGGTGCATACATAGGATGTAGCATAAAAACGGCACAAATGTACAAACTATTGCCATTTATTGCTTCCATATCATACCCTCCAACATATGGAGGAGAAAAATAGGTACACCTTGCCCAGTACAAGTAACTGCTCCTGCACCAAAACCTGTCATTGAACTGTGGACATAGCCAAAAGGTATGGCACATACCCAGTGAAAAGGTCCCTGAGTGTCTGAAACAGTGATTCATAGACCAGAACATTTCTCCTAAAACAAAGCAGTATAAAGCCCAGAAAGAAAAATGTATTAAATTGCAGCTTACCAATTCCTATGTGGTGGCTGCAATGCCAATGTGGTGGATGCAATGCCAATGTGGTGGATGCAATGCCAATGTGGTGGATGCATTCATTTTCTTTATAGCCTTTTGTTCCTTTATTTTCAAATGGTGATCTTGCCAGAAAGTCTTATTTTTTTAACATACTTTAACAGACCAAGCTGTCGAATAGCATAAGAGGGTTAAGACAGACCATTTAACACTGACCGGGGTGCTGACAATGATGACCGGGTTTGCTTACAATGATCAACTTTTATTAACTGATGTAAAATGTTCATCTCAAAAAAAAAAAGAAAAAAAAGGAAAAAATGGTTTGCTATAACGGCTTGTTAATCAAGTACATCTAAATCTGCTAGCCTAGGACTTCCCTCTCCCTCGATTGACAAAGATGTTGTCCAAAAGTGTCTGCTTTAGTACTTTATACACAGACACTCCAAGTGTGTTACTGGCTGGATCACCAGGTGAAAAAAGGGGGGGGGGGGGCTTAAAACCCCTTCCACATGATTGGAGGGGGGGGGCACACATTGACTTCTATGGGCAGGTGGATGTCAGTGGAGATGTGTGCGCTGACACCTGCCTGCTGTCCGATCCGACAAGATCTGCTCAAAATAGATGGATGGCAATACATTCGCCATCTATCCAGAGGATGGGATCGGATGAAAAACAGACAGGCTGTCCATTTTCATCCGATCTTGCCATAGAGAACAGCAGAGCTCTGACAGGTTCCTCCTTGCATAGTGAGCAGAGATGGACCTGTCATCCCCCGGCTCAGCGGGGATCAATTGAGCAATTCCCTGATGAGCTATTGGAGTCTGCTAAACAGATCTGCCCATGTGAAAGGGCCTAAGGCCTCATTTACACTTGCATTGATTAGTAGCACACTTTAAAAAGCATCTACCGCTTTAACATGCATTTTCATGATGTGTTTTTGATGCTTTTTTGAAGCTTTAGTTAAGTTTGTCAAATGCCCTGTGCATGTTGGTTTTCGATTTCATTTAAATGAGGAGAAGTGATCTCATATGGGAAGTGATGATGAGGACGTTGCCAGATATTAGGTGTGGTAAGGTGGTGTTGTGGTATCTGGTGTTTTGGTGGCTCAGTAGTACTCCTGATCATCAGTTTCCTGGCTTATTAGTACCCCTGCTCAGTATATCTCCTGCTTATCTGTTTCCGGGCTCAGGGGATCTCCTGCTCAGTAGTACCCCTGGATTAGTAGATCCTCTGCTCGGCAGTTTCATGGTTTCACAGATCTCCCACTCTAAATTTTCTCGGCTCAGAAGTACATTCCCCCCTCAGTTGTATCAACCTCCCCCCCCCCCCCGCCACCACCACCACTCAGTAGTAGTAGCCATCCCCCCACTAGGTGGCAAGACCCAACCCGGTGTCTTGTCAAATAACGTCCTCCATCCGATAGTGTCCGCTGCGTACTGCGCATGCGCAGTACACAGCAACACAGATTCAGAAAATTGCAGAGGATGAACGGCGCCTGCGCCGTGAGTCCAGGTTCTATCCCCACTATCCAAGTGGACATAGAGTAGGAATAAAAAAAGAGCCGAGCGCAGCGAGGTCGAGGCCAAAGCGTGGCGAGCGAAGCTCGTCCGCGAGGGGCCCTCTACTATTCACAACCCTATGTCCGCTTGGATGGTGGGGCTACCACCTCCACTCACGGCGCAGGCAGCGTTCAGCTGCGGAGATTTTCCGAAGCTTCGTCTGCTCCGTACTGCGCATGCACACTATTTGATGGCCGGACACTATACGGCAGAACACCGGCCCTGCCTTCCTCAGTAGTAATCCTCCCTGCCCACACTGCTTCTCTTTCTGCTAAAAGTATGCTCTGCTGAATGCCTTTTGATCCTCCACCACTTAGTTTCTCGTTTAGTCCTTGCTCTGGTTCCTGCTCACCTTTCTGCTGCATTACATCCATGCTGTACACAGTGTGTGATTTGCATACCATTTGCAGCAGAGCCTACCTTTCTCTAATGTTACAGAAAACCTATTGAAGTAGTGAGGCCTCCACCTATTCAAAGGTCCTACTCAACCGAACACATTCAGTACATGGCCATAACATCAGATAACCCTGGTATATAAAATAAACATCAAACATACAACCAAATGGTAATCACAGATAATATTAATAACTCACGGTTTTACTTCCATTAGTCTTTCCTATAGCTCCACAAAATTACAATTCAAAGCCATCATCCAGTCAATTTTAAGAAGTCTGCACATTTGTTTAGCCAACCGTTAAATCCCCCACAATGAAAAATAGTGAAATAGTAAGAAAAGTGTATATTTTTTTCCTCAATATGGAATATAGAGGACTGCTTTTGAAACCGATACAGAAGAGGAGGCCTTGTGTCTCTAATCTGTTTATGGGTGCCTTCCATAGCTTGCCAAAATTACAGAAATGATGGCAGGCTAGTAAAAAGGTCAGGATATCCATACCTTCCAGCCTGTTACACTTGACACACAAAATGACTTGCGAGTATGCAAAACGAGAAACTTTAGAGCTCTTGACAGCTCAGTAATGTGTACTTGATTAAAACGGCCATGTTCGAGTTTGTGTGTCAGTTTCAGCCACCTGGAAAGATAGAACTATGAATACAGAGCAATAATCTAAAGAGCTGTCACTGCAGTTACTAGCAAATGGAATACAGAATGTTATTGCAGATACAAAAGTGTGGTGCCTTTAATAAATACAATTAAAAAAATAGAAAAAAACTGTGGGACAAGTCCCAAACAATGTAAATACTGTATATAAAAGTAAACTGTGTATCATGTTTTGCTGCAAATACTGTAAATAAAGACTAATAAAATGATCAGTCTGAAATATACTGTATATTTAGATAACTTTGTCCAGTGGGATAGATATACAGTATCTCACAAAAGTGTACAGCCCTTACATTTTTGTAAAGATTTTATTATATTTTTTCATGTCACAACACTGAAGAATTGACACGTTTTACAATGTAAAGGAGTGAGTGTACAGCTTGTATAACAGTGTAAATTTGCCGTCCACTCAAAATAACAACACGCACCCATTAATGTCTAAACCACTTGCAAAAAAAGTGAGTACACCCCTAAGTGAAAATTTCCAAATTGGGCCCAAGGTGACAATATTTTGTGTGGCCAACATTATTGTCCAGCACTGCCTTAACCCTCTTGGGCATGGAGCTCACCAGAGCTTAACAGGTTGCCACTGGAGTCCACTTCCACTCCTCCATGATGACATCACAGAGCTGGTGGATGTTAGAGACCTTGTGCTCCTCTACCTTCCATTTGTGGATGCCCCACAGATGCTTAATAGGGTTTAGGTCCAGAGACATGCCTGGCCAGTCCATCACCTTTACCCTCAGCTTCTTTAGCAAGGCAGTGGTCATCTTGGAGGGGTGTTTGGGGTCGTTATGTTGGAATACTGCCCTGTGGCACAGTCTTCGAAGGGAGGGGAGGGGGATCATACTCTGCTTCAGTATGTGACAGTGCATGTTGGCATTCATGGTTCCCTCAATGAACTGTGGCTCCCCAGTGCCAGCAGCACTCATGCAGCCCCAGACCATGACACTCCCACCGCCATGCTTGACTGTAGGCAAGACACACTTGTATTTGTACTCCTCTCCTGATTGCCGCCACACACATTTGACACCATCTGAACCAATTTGGCCAGTTCAACATGCAGACCAATTTGATGCAGTGTGCAGCGTATGGTCTGAGCACTGATAGGCTAACCCCCCCCCCCCCCCACCACCCCTTCAACCTCCGTAGCAATGCTGGCAGCACTCATGGGTCTATTTCCCAAAGAAAACCTCTGGATATGACACTGAGCATGGGCTAGCATCTTCTTTGGTTGACCATGGAGAGGTCTGTTCTTGGTGAAACCTGTCCTGTTAAACCGTTGTATGGTCTTGGCCATTGTGCTGCAGCTCATTTTTAGGGTCTTGGCAATCTTCTTATAGCCTAGGCCATCTTTATGTAGAGCAACAATTCTTTTTTTCAGATCCTCAGAGAGGAGTTTGCCATGAGGTGCCATGTTGAAATTCCAGTGACCAGTATGAGAGAGCGAGCGCAATAACACCAAATTTAACACACCTGCTCCCCATTCACACCTGAGACCTTGTAACATGACACCGAGGAGGGAAAATGGCTAATTGGTCCCAATTTGGACATTTTCACTTAGGGGTGTACTCACTTTTGTTGCCAGCGGTTTAGACATTAATGTCTGTGTGTTTGATAGAACAGCAAATTTACCCTGCTAAATCAAACTGTACACTCACTACTTTACATTGTAGCAAAGTGTCTTTTTTTTTTTTTATAGTGTGGTCATATGAAAAGATATAATAAAATATTTACAAAAATGTGAGGGGTGTCCTCACTTTTATGAGATACTGGGTGTGTGTATATGGCGTACATGTATAATATCTATATATCAACAGGTGCACTGATTGAGTGTTTTCACATCATTAAACACAAATAGCACATAGTGGTTCAGAGAGTCATTACATTAGATCTCGGTCAAGCCATAGTACATAATAGTATATATCATAAATACACTATATTACCAAAAGTATTGTGATGCCTTCCTTTACACACACATGAACTGTAGTGGTAGTCTTAGTTGGTAGGGTTCAATATGGAGTTGGTCCACCCTTTGCAGCTATAACAGCTTCAACTTTCTGGGAAGGCTGTACACAAGGTTTAGGAGTGTGGGGCCAGGCCTTCTTGTCCATATCAGTGCCTGACCTCACAAATGCGCTTCTGGAAGAATAGTCAAACATTCCCATAGATACACTCCTAAATCTTGTGGACAGCCTTCCCAGAAGAGTTGAAGCTGTTATAGCTGCAAAGGGTGGGATAACTTAATACTAAAACCTACAGTTTAAGACTGGGATGCCAAAATTCTTGTAAGTGTAAAGGTAGGTGTCCCAGTACTTTTGGTAATATAGTGTATGTCGATGATGAGTGGCTTGTACAAAACGGGGGTGAGGGAACAAGACACATTCCTTCATCACAACCCCTGTGGCTTGTATAAAATGGAGGTCAAGGGAATGGGAGCCACACTGATCCAGAAAGGTTTAGAGCCTGAATGTGACAACTACACAGACAATGGACACAACCTTAAAACATATCTTAAAGGCATAGCTCAATTTTTGCATCAACATGTAAGAAATGCCTCCCCTCCACCCTCAAAATGTTTTGCCTTTAATTTCTACTTTAACCACTTAAATACAGGGCACTTTCACCCCCTTTCTGCCCAGGCCATTTTTCAGCTTTCAATGCTGTTGCACTGAACGACAATTGTGCAGTCATGCAACACTGTACCCAAAATAATTTTTAATCCTTTTTTGGTGATATTTAATCACTGCTGTTTTATTTTATTTTTTTACACTGATAGGTGGCACTGATAGCCAGCAGTGGTGGGCAGTACTGATAGGTACTGAAGGCAGCACTGACTGGTATCACTAATGGGCACTGATGTGTACTGATTGCTGGCACTGGTAGGCTTTACTGTAATCAGGGCACGGATGATCAGTGCCCTGTTTACCTCTCAAGTTGTCTCCTGTGAAGAGATGACGATGATCGGCTCTCCTTGTCACACACACTGTCAGTGTGAGGCGATGAGAGACGATTACCGGCACTTACGCATTTACATGCGACCGGCTGTGATTTGACACCACCGATCACATGGTTAAAGAGCCATGTCACCGGCTCTTTACAGAGATCAGGGATTGCAGCGCTGGGCGTGCGAGAGCAGCCGTTCTGGGACTTCACCCAGAATGAGAGCAGCCCCGCTCCTCCATCATTTGATGGTGAGCAGGTGGAAAGCGGTTAAATCTGTTGGGTTGTTTATTTTGCAAGGGAATCGTTTACAATCACTTTAAAAAGGAAAAAAGTGTCATGCATCCCACTGGGCTTAGCGGGAGACACATCCATTAACATTTGAGGGCAAGGTGGTGAAAGCAAGGGACTAACGTTATCAAGGATATATATTTAGAGGTAACACTGTGCTCCTCATTCCTTAAGTATTTAAATTTAGTAACCCAGCATAAAGAAGCGTTGTTCAAGTTAAGGCACAGAAAAGCAACCAAAGAAGTCAATAATGTGCAGGGCCAACTTCAAAGCAGGAGGATGTATCCTTGAGACATAGCAAAAGTATCATCTGCATAAAGGGGTATTTTTTTTGTTTTAACCAGCCTCCAGTTAGTTCCCATACTAGAGTAGGATGACAAGGGATTTCGGGGCTTGGACAAATGGCCCATGGGATACTAGGCACCCCTGCCTCATCCCTTTTTTGCAATGCAAAGTGTTTAGAGAGTATTAGTATTGGTTAGTACCAGGCAGGTGGGTGCAGAAAAAAAACAAAAAAAAAACAAACACGTTGTATTCAGGATCTATATTTAGGGCCACAGTAATATTCCCAAAGCCAAAGCTTTCTCTGCATCAACAGAAGTAACCACCCCGTTCCCTCGCACAACCCAGCTACATTAATGTTCATAAAGAGCTGTCAGAGATTAATGTCAGTCCCCTTGCCTGGCGTGAAACCTGTTTGGTCACCAAGTTCCAGAGTGGTTAAAAACACATTTAGTTGATTTGCTCGAATTGTGGTTAGGATTTACATTTAAAAGGAACACTGGTCAATAGGAAGAACACATAAAAAAATAAAAAAAATTAAAAAAAAAAATCTTTCTATTAAAAATACCAAGCTGTCCTGCAAAAGTAGCATTTAGAAGGTTTAGACAACCCATTAAACACTGAAAGAGGGGCTAACAACGGTCAGCTTTTAAGTAAATCCCCTTCTGTACAACCAGCCTGCCAAACATGGATCGAAATTCATCTGGTCTCTGCTGAACTGGCCAAATTTCAATACATGTATGGCCAGCTATACCTGATGTCTGGCTTCAATTTGTTAGTTCATCTAAATCTGCTAATACATCCATTACTACCTTTTCCCCAGATTAAAAATGCTGCTGTTAAAAGATGTCTCTTTGCTCCTTCATCTAGATTGAAGACCAGATCACAAGCTGAAAATAAAGGAAAAAGCCTAAGAAATAAAATGCATGCAACCACGGCATTTAAAGTGATATTAACCACTAGCGATCTGCGCTATAGCGGAATGACAGCTACAGCGCGGACCTGCATTCCTGGGACGACGTCAACTGACGTTGTCCCGTGCATGAGCGGTCTGAGCAGTGTGCTCTCTGTGATCAGCGAGTCTATGAGACTCGCTGAATCACAGATCGGAGTAAGGGGGCGATCCCGACCCCTTAACACGTGATCAGCTGTCAGCCAATGACAGCTGATCATATGATGTCAACACAGCCGGTAATCGGCTATTTTTTCTCCTCACGCTGACAGCGTAGTGATCATTCGGCTATGGCGTGGTCGTCAACTGGTTAAAAGGGCAATTGTTTTGTTTTTTTAAAAGTAACAAAAACATGTCAATGGTTTTGTACATAGCAGCCCAGATCCTCCTCTTCTCCTCCCCCCGCCAGTGCTCCTGTACCCTCCCTCCTGCAGAGTGCCCCCATAGCAGCACCCAAGCAGGCTCACTCCTGAGCCACTGCTCTGCATGTCCATTCACACACAGAGCTGTGGCTCATCTTAAGGATTGGTAGGCTGCAATATATTACATTTTTGGTTTAACCACTACTTTAAAAGGAGAAGTCCAGCCAAAATTAGTTTGGCTGGGCTTCTCCTCTGGGTCACAGGAGTGCAATTGGTTTTGGACCCATTTGCAGTAGAGACTGAACCGAAGTCCACTCTCTGCTGACGTCACAGAAATCAGTCCAGGCACTGTGTCATCCCAACAATGGAAGTCTGGATCTGCCAGGTTCCTGGACTGATACCCGTCTCAGCCTCTTGGCAAAGTGCCGAGAGCCTGAGACGACGGCTCCCCGCACCTCAACAGTCCAGCGTTCCAGTGAGCGTAGAGGAGCAGAGCGAAGAGCTGCTGATTGACAATCAGGAGTTCTCTGCTCGGGGAGCTGTGAGAACTGAGCCATCGGCGATGTTCGATCGCTCGGTTCTCAGTGCAGAGGGGCTGGGGGACAGATGCAGCATCGGACCGATGCTGCATCCACCGATGTAAGTATGATACTGAAAAAAACAAACATACTTCTCCTTTAACTCAGATGTATACTAGCCACAGACGGTCCATAGGCTGAACAAGAGAAAATCAATTTCCGACTGACACCAAAAGCAGATTCAGCAAGAATTGGCTGAAATTTGAATGGTCTATGGCAGTGATTGCGAACCTTGGCACTCCTGATGTTTTGAAACTACATTTCCCATGATGCTCCACTACACTGCAGAGTGCATGAGCATCATGGGAAATGTAGTTCCAAAACATCTGGGGTGCCAAGGTTCGCCATCACTGGTCTATGGTGTCTTAAAGTGGCAGTAAACTCTCACTTTTACCTATAGCTAAGCCTATAATAAGGCTTACTTATACAGTGGATATAAAAAACCTATACACCCCTGTGAAAATGTCAGGTTTCTGTTATGTAAAAAAAAAAAAAAAAAAAAAAAGAGACAATGAAATAATTTAAAGAAAAGTTTCCACCTTTAACGTGACCTACAAACTGTACAACTCAGTTGAACAAAAAACTGAAATATTTTAGGTGGAAGGAAGTAAAAATGTAAAAAAAAATAAAATAAAATAATAATAATATGGTTGCATACAGTGCCTTGAAATAAGTATTCATACTTTTTTCCACATTTTGTCATGTTACAACCAAAAACTTAAATGTATTATATTGGGATTTTATGTGATAGACCAACACAAAGTGGCACATAATTGTGAAGTGGAAGGAAATGATAAATGGTTTTCAGATATTTATTTGTAAAAAGTTTGAAAAGTGTGGCATGCATTTGTATTCAGCTGAAATCTAGTGGAATCAATTGCCTTCAGAAGTCACCTAATTAGTAAACAGAGTTCACCTGTGTGAATTTAATCTCAGGAGAAATAACAGCTGTTCTGTGAAGCCCTCTGAGGTTTGTTAGAGAACCTTAGTGAATAAACAGCCTCATGAAGGCTATGGAACACACCAGACCGGTCAGAGATAAGGTTGCAGTACTGTTCAATTCATTATCCAAAAATGGAAAGTGTATGGTGCATATGCAAACCTACCAAGACATGGCCATCCACCTAAAACGGATAGGCCGGACAAGGAGATAATTAAATCAGAGAAGCAGCTAAGAGGCCTATGATAACTCTGGAGAAGCTGCAGAGATCCACAGCTCCAATGGGAGAATCTGTCCATAAGACTTAGTCATGCACTATACCAAATGTGGAAAAGTGGCAAAAAGAAAGCCATAAGACGTCCAATTTGCAGTTTGCGAAAAGCCATGTGGGGGACACAGAAAACATGTGGAAGAAGATACTTTTGTCTAAAAGCTAAACGCTATGTGTGGCGGAAAACTAACACTACACATCACCCTGAACACACCATCCCCATCGTGAAAAATGGTGGTGGCAGCATTATGTTCTGGGGGTGCTTTACTCCAGCAGGGACAAGAAAGCTGGTCAGAGTTGATGGGAAGATGGATAGAGCCAAATACAGGACAATCTTAGAAGAAAACCTGTTAGAGTCTGCAAAAGACTTGAGACTGGGGTGAAGGTTCACCTTCCAGCAGGACAACAACCCTAAACATATAGCCAGATCTACAATGGAATGGTTTAGATGAAACCATATTTATGTGTTAATGGCCCAAAGTCCAAACCTAAATCTAATTGAGAATCTGTGGCAAGACTTGAAAACTGCTGTTTAGACGCTCTCCATCCAATCTGACAGAGCTTAAGCTATTTTGCAAAGAAGAATGGGCAAAACTTTCAGTCTCTAATGAAATGTGCAAAGCTGGTAGAGACATACCCAAAAAGATCTGCAGCTGTAATAGCAGCGAAAGGTGGTTTTACAAAGTATTGACTCGGGGGGCTGAATACAAATTCACGCCACACTATTCAAGTATTTGAAAAAAAATTGAAAAACCATGTATTTTCGTAAATTCATAATAGATGCAGCGCTAGTGATATAGCAAGATAAAATTTACAAGTGAAAAATGCTAAAAAGAAAAACGAAGGCGTTATTTTCCTTCCACTTCACAATTATGGCACATCTCGACTTGGCAATATTTGCCCATTCTTCTTTGCAAAAACACTACAAATCTGTCAGATTGTAAGGGAATCTCCTGTGCACAGCCCTCTTCAGATCACCCCACAGATTTTCAATCAGATTCAGGTCTGGGCTCTAGCTGAGCCATTCCAAAACTTTTTATCTTCTTCTGGTGAAGTCATTCCTTTGTTGATTCGGATGTATGCTTTGGGTCGTTGTCATGCTGGAAGATGAAGTTTCTCTTCATGTTCAGCAACAAAAACCTGAAGGTTTTATGCCAATATTGACTGGTGTTTTGAACTAGAACTATACTTATCTCGGGTTTATGTGCTTTAGTCAACCCACCACTAACCCCAATACTACCCTCTGGAATATGCTCATTGCTGACTATCTCTACCACCGGACCCTCCCACTCGTCACCTAGTTTAAAAACCCCTCTAACTTTTTTCGCCCATCTTCACTCCGAGCAGATCTGCAGCCCAGTTCTCCAGGAACCCAAACCCCTCCTTACTACACCAGCTCTTCAACCACTTGTTTACTTCCCTAAACGCCCTCTGCCTTTCTGGTGTCACAGATTGCCCTCTCTGTCCTAAGAATTGAGTCCCCCTACCACCAGAATTTGTCTATTCTTGCCCTTTGCTCCCCCCCTCCACTCTCATTGGAGGGGTTCTTCCCCTGGCAGCTAGGAGTGTCCCTCAGCTCCAGCAGTGCTGGTCCTGACCGGTTTCATCAGGTCATAAGATTTATTTCAACATCCACAAGTATTGTTTTTGCACTTATTTTACAGATATGACAACAAAAATTTGATTATTTTTTTTTTTCCTTTTCTCTGAAGTTCATTGACCGACACCGCTCCTTTAATTCTTGACCTTAGGGTTATCACGCCACCTTCAGGAGAGGACTAGGCAGAACACATAACACATAACACATGTAAAAACAGCAAGATTGCACAGCATCACCCAGGGGGCGGTCCCTCTAGCTAGAACCCCTCATCCTGCTTCCTGCAGCTCAGTTTGTCAAAAAGCAGTACAAACATAAATAGGAGGGGTGGGTGCTGTGTCTGTCAAAGAACTTCAGAGAAAAGGATTTTATGATGAGTACAAAAATCGTTAAAAAAAAAAAAAGCACCTTTAATTCTTGACCAAGTAGTGTAAAAAACGAGGTGTGGAAACAGCAAAACAACTACACCCACAATAAAAGGAACACCTCAACAGAGGAGTTGCCATCTTAAACAGCTGCCATCAAAACCTGTGGCCAACTTATGCATCAAAAGATGCGTTCACAACACAACTTGTAACTTAAAGCATATATGGCAACCTTACACAGCCACCTGCAAAACCTTGCGGCCAAAACAAGCATCTGAAGATGTACTTACGTCAACTTTGTAGAATGTATTGAAAGTGTGAACGGACGACCAAGACGCTGCTTTACACACCAGGTAGACAGACGGAATGCTGAAACCACCTTTGGAAGGAAAGAGGGCTGCGGACAAATCTTGCGAGAAGACGACTTCCGTGCCCTCAGCATAGTGGAAATTACAGAGTCTGACAGACCTCAGTGCCTTACCACCTGGGTTTCAAACGACCATGCCGTTAAAACCAGCGACGGTAAAGCAGGATGAAGTATCGGACCTTGCGATAGAAGGTACTCTCGCATCGGTAGCCGCCAAGGAACATCCGCAGAACATTCAATCAGAATTGCTGGAATCCCCTCGGCCTCCACTCTGCACAGCAGATGTGGTAGAAGTTTGAGTTGGGGGAAGGCATAAATCAGCCGATAATGCCCCCGTGGAGCCACCAACGCGTCTGACGTTCCGCCCAGGGGTCTCTTGTTCTGGACACAAACCTCTGCACATTCTGATTGAGCCGAGAGGCCAGGAGGTCCACATCTGGTGTACCCCACCTTAGGCAAAGGAGCCGGAATACATCCGAATGCAACGACCATTCCCCTGGGTCCAGCATCTGATGACTTAAGGTAGTCCGCCTGCCAGTTTTCTATTGCCGGAATGTATATGGCCGACACGTCGCTCTGCCCTCTGGAGGATGTGAGCGACCTTCAGTGCTGCAGCTGAGCTCCTTGTTCCTCCTTTATGGTTGATGTATGCCACTGCTGTGGCGTTGTCCAACTGGATTCTGATCAGATGCCTCTGTATCCTCCTTGACCATGTGGAGAAGCACAGCCTGATCACGCAAAGCCCTAGCACATTGATCGGCAGTTGGGATTCTTCTCGCCACCAAAGGCCCTGAGCCGACTGTACTCCAGAACTCCGCCCCAACCGGTCAGGCTGGCATCTGTTGTGATCCATTGGAGAGGAAGGCACGATCTCCCAGACCGAAGGATCTGAGACCTCAGCCACAAGAGAAGGGAATCCCGGACTAGCTGGCTCACCCGAATTTGACAATCCAGGGATAACGGAGATTTGTCCCATTTTGACAAAATCTCCTTTTGTAGGACTCGAGTGTGAAATTGAGCTTACGGTACTGCTTCGAAAGTGGCTACCATGAGGCCCAGAACTCGCATGCAGAAGCGCAGTGATGACCATCTGCGGTTCACCACTAAACTCACCGGAGCTTGAAGAGTCTGCAGCTTGTCTGAAGGGAAAAAAATTCTCGCTTCTGAGGAGTCCAACAGTAGGCCAGGTACTCCAGGCATTGAGTCGGCACTAACACAGACTTCTTTAGGTTCAGCACCCAACCAAACTCCCGGAGAGTCTGCAAGGTTATCGCTACATCCTCCCTTAATTCTGAAGCTGCCCTCAGGAGGAGGTTGTCTAGGTAACCCACGATTGCCATCCCACATTGCCTTAACATCAGCAGAATTGGAGCCAACACTTTGGTAAAAACTCTGGGTGCAGACCCCAGGCCAAAAGGGAGAAAATCGCAGAAACCTCTAATGCCAGAGGCATATGGGTACATGTAAGTACGTGTCCAGGATATCCAGGGACGCCAGGAAGTCCCAGATGGAGTGCAGCGATCACGGAGCAAACTGATTTCATCCTGAATCTTTCACAAAGCTGTTGGAGGGCCTTCAAGTCCAGAATCAGACGTACCCCTTCCTTTTTGGGGACTACAGATTGGAGTAGAATCCCTGAAACCTTTCCAGCATCAGTACATCACCCCACGCAGCAGCAGGTCCTGTACTGCCCCGAACAGGGCTTCCAGACGAGCCGGAAGAAGATGAAGGTTGGAGGGAAAACAATCCTTTTGGTGGACAAGAAAGAAACCATCTTGTATCCCGATGAAACCAGTTCGCAGACCCATTGGTCGGACAGTAGAGAGGTCCACTGACCTGCAAACTCCTGAAGGCAACACCTCACCCGAGAGTTGAAGAAATCTTCATGCGGTAACATTTTTGCTCGCAGACTTGTTTGGCTTGCAAAGCCAGGGATGCTTTTGTCCTTCAGCAGGTGCCTTGTCGGACTGGGAACGAATACCTGCCGACCCGGGCAGGTGAAAAAAACTTTTCTGAGTGGAAAAAGAGGGTCCTTGCCTACGGCGTGGCTCCTTACCCTTCCTGGGCTGTGGGAGCAACGTGCTCATCCCACCGGTAACATTTTTAATAATGCCATCCAGCGAAGCTCCAAACAGCCTCTCACCTTGGAAGGGCAAATCACCAGTGCTTTTTTAGATGCCTGGTCCACAGACCAGCATTTCAGCCACATCAGGCACCGTAGCACCACTGCTGATACTAACGCTCTATAGAGCAGGGGGATTTTATCCAGGGCCGCATCACAGACATACTTAAGGCCATGCACCAACTGGTCTGTCAGCTCTACGCAGACCGGGGGAGACTGTTGCTTCTCCAATTCACGGTGCAACAGGTCGTAACACTGACCCCACTACCGTAAACATGGACTGGGCCACTGCCTCGGCCCTCCTATCAGCAGGGTCCTTGAAGGCAGGAGTGCCTTCTACCGGAATGATGGTTACTTTAGACGTCCATGTTTTCAGGAAGCTCTCCTCAAAGGGGTAACGCACCTCCATTCTTCTTGGGACTGAAAAGGCCCGCTGCGGACTCCCCCATTCCTTGTAGATGAACTTATCAAAATAAGTAAAATACGGAAACACCTTAGGCATGCAGAACAGTTTGCGGAGCCCAAAAGGGACTACCATCTCAGCAGATGTTCCTGCTGCATCCTGTATCTTCAGGGTATCCCGCACCGCAGTGATAAGTGCTCCTACTAGTGCTTTTTCCTGCGCTAACCTGAACACAGAGCCATTCTCACTGTCCGAAAGGTCCTGGTTCGCATCCTGACACATCAGAACAGGGGCCGCCAGTCACAGCGGGGCCCGAGTCACAATCAGTGCTCTCCCCAGAAGACCTGGGGGGGCAGGGGACATTTTTTACCCCCCTTGAGCCCAAGCACTGCTTCCACCCAGCCAACAAAGGTCTCCAGGACCGCCGACAGGGCGTCCATGGGCACCGCAGTTTTAGCCGGTGAACCGGGTTGCAATAGCAGGGATGTCTGGGAAAGAAGTGCCAGCTTCTGATGCCATGCTGACCCTTACTCACCTGCCACAACTTAGGGATTTAAGGCAAGGTACACAAATCCCACCCTCCTAGCAGCTAGCAGACTGAGGCCCCCCCCGCCGCAGGACTCACCACCTTGACCGAGTGCTGCTCTGTGCTGACCGCTCTGCCCTGTGTCAGTCATGAAGTGCCCAGAGTAAAAAGGGGGAAGAGGGAATGAGGGAAAGGGAGACTGAGAGACTCCCTAGTCAACCTCCCAGGGAATGCCCAGCTGCTCTATCCTGCCAAGGCAGGTAAAGCCGTCCTTACCCCTCCTGTCATGATTGCTGGAACGCATTCCTCCACAGACACATCACCCAAGCAGTACAGGGTGGCTGCTGGCCACAGCACACTGACATGGCATATAGCTCACTGGCCACCCCTGGAGCAGAAGAGGCATGTCGTGGCCAGCCCAGCGTGTAGCTAGGGCTCACGCTCAATGGCCAGGCTGGGGAGACTACAGGGATCTATCTATATAATCCAGCCTGTCACCCAGCCCGCCTGTTGATTGTAGCTCACAGGATCAAAATTGTAGAAGAAATTAAAAAATTCATAGGACCAATGGTCCCCTAAGGGAGCCAGGTCCTTCTTCTACACTGGGCCGAAAAAACTGAGCTGCAGGAAGCAGGGCGAGGGGTTATAACCAGAGGGACCGCCCCCTGGGTGGTGCTGTGCAGTCTTGCTGTTTTTACATGTGTTACGTGTTCTGCCTAGTGCTCTCCTTAAGTTGGCGTGATAACCCTAAGTTGAAGAATTAAAGGAGCTGTGTCTGTCAATGAACAAAAGAGAAATACATTTTTTTAATTGTATACTTAGCAGTCCAATAGGGAGCAAATAGGAGAGGTTCATTGTTGGAGTTGATATACACTTTAGGTACATCTCTAAGATTAGAATACAATACACTTTGTAGTGTTAACACAGGGTGGCAGCAACAGAATGCATTTTTCTGGTACTCAGAAAATTTTCAGTGTCAATGTCAGCCAGAAGGTGGCAATATAAAACACAAATACAATTTAGTTTTGAGAGACAAATTCATTCTCAATTCTCTACAACATCATACTCTATACTTTGGACAATTATTAATCCAGACGTTTAATACATTAGAAAATCTCACATAACATGTTGGTATACTTAATGGTCCTAAAATCTACTACCTCAACATTAGGTCAGAAATTTCATCTGACAGGTTATCCAATTCAACACTTTCACAAGTAATGATTATAATATATATATATATATATAGATATAGATATAGATATAGATATAGATATAGAGAGAGAGAGAGAGAGAGAGAGATTAGTACATGCAGCACAGTGATAAAAAATAATAATCAGTATTTTGTTTTTTCTGGCATAAAGCCATGGGGCCGATAAAATGCTACCTCTAAATTGTAGGTAAGCTAATGGTACTTTCAGATCTAAGCGTCATAACATTTAGTGTCTAATGATGTACACATAAAACACTAGGGATGCACTAAAATCTCGGCCGCCGAAACATATCATATCACAATTTGGCGAAAGCAAATTCTTGCCCATAATGGCACCGAAAACGGGGCAGGGCCCTGCCCCTGGTGCCACCCATTACAGGGATATCGTTCTGGAGTGCTGCCGTGCTTTGTGGGGGAAACTGTGCACAGCGGCTTTCCCTCTCAGCTCTGCCTCCCAACGTCTCGCTCTGAGCTCCTGCACAGTATGTTAAGTGCGGCCGTGGTACAGATTTATCAGAGGCACAGGCTGTGGAGCTTGCTCCCCTCCTCCCATCATTCAGCACTGTGTGTGGCAATCGGTGATAGAAGTCCCTGCATGTGGGAGGATTCTGACATCTGAACCCATTCCTGCTCCTGTCTTCTGCCACTGTGCAGTGTCATGTGACCCTCTCCTATCTCTGAGTACCACTGCCCAGTGCCTCTGTACAACCGAAATGTGCTTTGTAGAAGGTAAATGAAGTATGGTAATCTTTCCGGCATCACTTGCACACTAATAACTCCTCACACCCGGCACTTTTCTTCTCTCTCATTGCTTGTCCAGCTGTCACTACAATCGCAGCCCCCCCTCCTTCATCCTCAGCATTTCTCAGTCCACAATCTTTTCATCTACCAGTCTTCTTAACCCTCTGTATGCTCTAGTCTAACTGTCCCAACATCAGAATCCTGCCAGTATTCCATTCATTTCTCATTGCTCCTTCATTCTGGCAGAACTTTATTTCTTTAATTCACTGCAGAGACATGAATACAGTGGTCGCCATTGCGACCCAGCCTGGGAGGAGGGGCAGCATAAAGAGGAACCAATGCCTTCCATGTTTTTCTTGCAGCCACTGAATGCCTGCAGGAGCAAGAGGAGGAAAAGTGGGCATTCAGTAGCTGCAGGAAGAACATGGAGGGCATTGGTTTCTCTGTATGCTGCCCCTCCTCTCCAGCTTTTTTCTGCTGCCGTGGGCCCCTCAGCTCTCTCCTGGCCCATATGTGATCTTGCCCAGGAACTTCTCTGTCCCCTACTGTTCTCTGCTCCCCTCCACCCTGTGCTTGTTTTCAGTCACCCCCGTGCCCTTCTCTGATCCCCCTGTACTCTTTTCGGATCCCCCTCGTGCTCTTCTCTGACCACCCCCCCCCCCCAAAATGACAGAGTAAGTTATCTGTACAAATCACTTACTCTGTCCATTCCTAACTGTAGCATAATAAACTGTGTTTACAGACAACACCGTTTACTATGCTACCACATCCACTTTTTGCCGCGGTGCACTACGCTTGCCACAGGTCAATCTCCTCCCTAAATGTCCCTCATTATCACCTTCAAAAGTTGGGAGGTATGCACTGGTAGGCTGCTGGGCACTGGTGAGTCCCAGGCAGGCTGCTTTCGAGGGGCACTGGTAGGCTGCATATGATGAGCACTGGTGAGGCTGCATAGATCTCCTGTACCATGTCTGCAGTCTCTGACCATCTCCTGTACCACGTCCCCAGTCTCTGGCCATCTCCTGTACCACGTCCCCAGTCTCTGGCCATCTCCTGTACCACGTCCCCAGTCTCTGGCCATCTCCTGTACCACGTCCCCAGTCTCTGGTCATCTCCTGTACCACGTCCTCAGTCTCTGACCATCTCCTGTACTATGTCCTCAGTCTCTGACCATCTCCTGTACCAGGTCCCCAATCTCTGACCATCTCCTGTAAAAAAAAAATATATTTTTTAAAAACATTTTCGGTATCGGTCAGTTTCGGTATCAGTTTTCGGCCTAGTGTATTTTTAATTTTCGGTATCGGTTTTGGTACCAAAAAACCCATTCGGTGCACCCCTATGTAATTATGTTACACACCATATGTGAATTTTCATCCCCTGTGCCAGCTGGGTTCTCAATGCTCTTGGCAACATTTAGATAAAACAAGCCTGTTCAGAAACATAAGGAGAGCTTTCAGTGTTAACCACTTGAAGACCAAGCCGTTCCAGGTGGTGATTCACCAAAAAAAATCACTTTTACAGGCACCAACTCTGGCCCCCCGCTGCCTCCAAATAGTCTCCAGTTAGTCCGCACTCTGCTCTATGGCCTTGGAGAAACGTAGTGACATCCAATGTCACTTCCGCATTCTGGTCTCAAAGTGGTTGTAAAGGCAAAAGGTTTTTTATCTTAATGAATTCTAGGCATTAAGATAAAAAGCCTTCTGTGTGCAGCAACCACCCTAATACTTACCTGAGTCCATTTAGATCCAGCGAACAGATTTGGCTGCCCAGGACTCCCTCTCTTATTGGCTGAGACAGCAGCATGGCACCTTTGTTTCCCGCTGCTGTCAAAGTCAGTCAGCGAAGGAGGAGGGAAAGGAGCGAGGCCATTGCAAACCATTGCACAGAGCAGGTAAATATAACATGTTTGTTATTTTTAAATAAAAAAAACTAGACTTTACAATCACTTTAAAGTGGTTGTAAACCCTTTACAACCAATTTTTGCTACAGGTAAGCCTATAATAAGGATTACCTGTAGCTACCCTGGATATCTCTTAAACCTGCATGGTTTCTATGATATCAGGCCAGCATAAAACATTATTATATAACATACATACATATATATATATATATATATATATATATATATATATATATATATAATAATGTTTTATGCTGGCCTGATATCATAGAAACAATTGCTATTGGGATTAAAGTATAGTAAAACCTTGGATTGCGAGCATAATTCATTCCAGAAACATGCTTGTAATTCAAAGCACTTGTATATCAAAGTGAATTTCCCCAAAAGAAATAATGGAAACTCAAATGATTAATTCCATTTATTCATAAGCCCTTCAGTTTATAGTCCATATAAAAAGATTATAGCAATGTGATAGGTTGTAAAACCATAAAATGTCCATCCACAAATGGAAGCTTCCACCAGGAGATTAGAAGTAAAATCCAACAGGAGCTACAGAGTATAAAATAGAAGGGAGGCGCCTCTAAGTGTAGCAATATGGTTACATTTAATGAAGGTACAACATTTACTAACTCACATGGTTGATGCTTGAAAACAGGCACATCTAAGTATGCAGACATCCGGGATAAAGCTGTCCACATAGACCATCCTCCACACGGCCGGCTCCCACCGCTGTCAGTCTGCAATCGTGACTAGGAAGACTGCCCTGCAGTAGAGCGATTTGAAAGTGAGGCTTGAAGCGCTCATGGAAGGGACGACTTTGATGGCAGTGAGGAGGATGGTCTATGTGGACAGAACTACCCCGGATTCCTGCATACTTAGATGTGCCTGTTTTAATCATAAACCATGTGAGTTGCTAAATGTTCTACCTTCATTAAATGTAACCATATTGCTACATTTAGAAGTGTCTCTGTTCTCTTTTATACTCAGTTGTGACATGAAGCTACTCGTATATCAAGTCATCGTTTGTATATCAAATCAAAATGTACTAAAAAATGTTGCTTGTCCTGCAAAACGCTCTCAAACAAGGTTTTACTACAATTGGGAACCTCTGAATTGAAAACCGCACAAATTATCTGCCTCTATAGTGTGTATTTCAATAAAAAGCACCAAGCATTATTTGTTTCCCCTCTATTTCCTTTGCTATTTGCATTAGAGTCCTTTTACACGGCAGTCCGCTCGGCTGACTCCGCTGTGCTCAGCAGGGGATCGCTCTGCTAATCCTTGTTGAGCAGGTGGATGACAGGTCCGTCTCCGCTCACTGTGCAGAGACGTACCTGTCAGAGTCCGCTCTCCTCTATGGGGAGATTTAATAAAAAACAGACAGCCTGTGCTTTTTCATCCAATCCGCCAGATGGATGGAAAATTGGGTCACCATCTGTCTGGATTTGGAGGACAGTATCAGATCGGATAGCGGCGAGCATCAGCAGACATATCACCGCTGACATTCGCCGCTCCATAAGCGTGACTGGAGGGTTCGATCAGGTCCGCCTGAAAAATTGACAGGCGGACCTGATGGGACCACCCATGTGAAAGGACCCTTAGTCGTTTTTGACAGGTTATCAAGACATCTTGGGACATTGCCCTGCACACATGAAAGGCAAATGACAACCTCAGCTGTGCATGTTTTTTCTATGAGACTGTGCAGAAGGAAGATTCCTTTCCCTCAGGTCTCAGATTACACTCAGCGGTCTGCTCAATGCTATGCAGTGTGTAATGTCAGATCCCCCACCCCTAACTGCTGGAGCTGAGAAATGGCTTTTGAGCAGTGCGTTTTAGAAGGCTGTAGAGCAGATAAACAGGTGCAACTTATGTAGGAGAATTTTTTTTAATGTCTGTACACTACCTGAGGCTGTCAGAAGACAATCACATGGAGGGTGCAGAACCTGCACACATACCACTGCCACTTTAGTATACTTGATAGTATTATATAGATTTCACAAATACCAGTACCACGTTACCAAAGCCAGATTAGTACTATGTTGCAAGTTGGAGAAGCGAGTCACTGACAACGGTTTTGGAGGTCATAATGCACTATGACAAACCCATTAGGCCCAATAAGTGTCAGTTCACCCACAACTGGCAGTATTTGGTATATGCAAGAGATTTAAACACCAAAGTCTAATATTTTTTAAGGGGCTGATCTCTGCACTTAAAGAGGAGGGCCGGTTTAAAAAAAAAAAAAAAAAAAATTAAAAGTCAGCAGCTGTAAACACTGCAGCTGCTGACTAAATAAGCAGGCTTACCTGTCCAGGGCACCCGCGATGTCGGCCGCCCGAGGCTGACCCGTCCCTCGGCTCTCGGGTCCTGGCGCCGCCATTTCAACTAAGGGAAACAGGCAGTGGAGCCTTGCGGCTTCACTGCCCGTTTCCTACTGCGCATGCGCGAGTCGCGCAGCGCTTTGTGAATGGGGCGCACTGTGTTCTGGGACACACAGTTCCCAGAACACAGCGTGACCCATTACCCAGAAGACACCGCACGGAGGAGAGAAGAAAGAAGTTCTCCGCGGAGGAGGAAGAGGCAGATTAGGATGATGTGCCTAGCAACAGGCATTTCTGGTAAGTTAAAAAAAAAATTGTTTTCATTTTTTTTTATGATTTTTATTTTTTTATTTTTAATGTATTTTTTTTTTCAGGGTGGCCCTCCACTTCAGATTTTAATGCAACATCCATTAGGAGAGGTCTCAAAATCAAATAAGATTTTTTGGTTCTTTAAGATTATAAAGAATACAATAAGTTGAGAAGAGCAAGGCGTGAGCAGGGACACTGAAAATTCAAAGATGGGTGAGAATAGAGATAAGATTTATAGTAGAGTGATTTTCTTCAGTTCAAAGAAGCCAGCATTGTACCCCTCCTTACCCTACCCAAAGCTGAGATACCCACTTTTGGGTGAAGTCAACATTTGGGTGATAAAATAATACATTTTGCTCCTTAAAAATAGTATATTGCAAACATGAAGGGGTCAATAAAAGTTAAAGTGGAACTTCACTCTCCCAAACAACATTTATTATTTTTAATCCTCATGCTGCTAGCATTAGTAAATGGATATTATTGTTATTATACACGATTTATATAGCGCCAACAGTTTACGCAGCGCTTTATGTATAGGGGGACAACACAATTACAGTACAATGCAAAGGGTATGGGAGGGCCCTGCTCGTAGAGCTTACATTCTAAAGGGAGGGGGTGGTGGTGGATAGAAAAGTATATCATATTTACTTGTTTTAAACTTTTTTTTTTTTTTTGACATTTCTTCAGTTACTTTCTGGTTTCTTGCCTAGGCAAATGATGTCATACATCCCAGGAGTCTTTCAGGAGGGGAGGAGAGAAGGAGGGGGTTTTCTCAGCGAAGTACACTCTTCAGCTTGCATGCCTGTCTAAGAGGAGATGGATTCCAGGAAGTAAATGGTACATGAATGATTTGCCCTTAACAGAAGATGGTCACAGTCAGAAATGCTAGGTGGATGTTTTTCTTATGCCGCGTACACACGATTGGAATTCCGGACAGAAAAAGACAGATGAGAGCTTTTCATCGGAAAATTCGACCGTGTGTATGCTCCATCGAAATATAGCTGTCCGAATTTCCGCCAGCCAAAAATTGATAGCATGTTCTCAATTTTCCCAACGGAAAAACTTTCTGTCGGTAATTCCGATCGTGTGTATGCAATTCCGACACGCCAAAAATCATGCATGCTCAGATTCAACTACGAGACAGAAGCTATTGGCTATTGAATTTCCTTTTTCTAGTCACATCGTACGTGTTGTACGTCACCACGTTATAAACTATCGGAATTTGGTGTGAGCCGAAGACAGCTTGAGCCAAATTCCGTCAGGAAAACCATCAGAGCTTTTTCCGACGAGAATTCCGATCGTGTGTACGCAGCCTTAGGGATTGCTTAACAAAATTAATCACGGAGACATGGATGGATGGGGAAGTTGGCTTTGAATATTAAAAATTAATCAAATAGTGTTTTTGGTTTGTGGTGAAGTGAAGATCCGCTCTAAGTGCTGGAGCATACCATTCAGTAAAACCGACACTTGCTGTTCAGACAATTGATGGTCAAAACCAGGGACTAAAATTTTCAGGGAGAAGTCTCCAAAACCTAGGTGAACTGACTACTATGTCCCAAACAAAGTAAAACATGGCTGATTAAACAAATAAGCACAACTCACGCTACCAAAGTCATCCCCTAGGCTAGGGTTCCAAAAAGTTTTCGATATGAGGGGGCCACATCGTCCAATTTACAAATATTTGCAGGGAAAAAAAATTGGTTTTATTAATGAACAAATCAAATTTTAATTAATATGTTTTTTGTAACCAGTATGATATACCGGTAATTAAGAACAAAAAAAATAAAAATTACAACTAAACCTAGCAGAGTCCCCCTTAAACCAGAATCAACATCAAAGTCCCCCCTTACATTAGAGTCGTCATCAGAGTCTCCATCAGAGTTCCCCCTTACTTCAGGGACCCCATCAGAGGGTCAGAAAAAATCTTGTATTGGGCCAGATTTGGCCCACAGACCATACTTTACAGACCAATGTCCTAAGTAATTCCCAAGGTTGTACTCTACAGTGTGCCTGTGGGCAACATCTGAACCACAGGTAGCTCTGGAGATGACCAGATAGTTTAAAAAAAAAAAAAAAACACTACAACACCCTGCTTCTGTACTTCTCTCAGCCCTGACACAAGCTCTGGTCTGTCTCTTGGGAGGAGTTATGAAAATATCAAAATGCCTTGATGGGTGCATATCAGCCTAGATGAGTGGGCATTACAAGACAGGGAGCATTTGTATGCACCCTGCAGAAACCAATGCCCACATGTGATGTTGGGCTTCCATGGGTAAAAGAAATAAAAGCCAATAAATGAAAACGGGGAAGACCAGGCACAGTAAGGCTTGGCAGGAAAGGGCTAGATGATGATGCACATCCACTTGATCAGAAAATTAGGTCAGCCCTGTCTGGCTAAGAGAAGCTTACTGTGCAGTGCAAAAAAAAAAAAAAAAAGCAATTCCAGTACAGAGCCTGTACAAACTGTGCAAGACTGAAATTAAGGCTGATGCTCAGCTTAAATAAAAATGGAGTTTCACTTTATAAGCCAGCCCTACAAAAGTTCTGTATATATATTTATCTATATCCAGGGCACGGAAAAAACAATGCGCCCACTTCTCTGAAGTCAAATCCCAAATGAATTGTTTTTTCGTGAACAAATAGTTATCTAGCATTTTCACTAAATCTGGGAGGCTTGTATTCCACATATTGTGTTGCAAGAATAGGTGCTTACATGGAAGAAAAAATGGATGTTGGCTGGTGTTTGGCAAGATCATTAAGAATAACCACTTAAGCCCTGGACCATTTGGCTGGCCAAGGCCCAGACCACTTTTTGCGATTCGGCACTGCGTTGCTTTAACTGACAATTGCGCAGTCGTGCAACGTGGCTCACAAACAATATTGACGTCCTTTTTATCCCAAAAGGAGAGCTTTTTTTATTTTCCATCTTTAATTTTTTGGGCTATAAACTAAAAAAGCGTCAATTTTGAAAAAAAAAAATGCATTATTTTTAACTTTTTGCTATAATAAATATCCCCCAAAAATTGAGGAAAAAAATGTTTTTTTTCTATGATTAGGCCGATACGTATTCTTCTATATATTTTAAAAAATAAATAAATATTGCAATAAGCGTATATTGGTATATTGATTGGTTTGCACAAAAGTTATAGCATCTACAAAATAGGGGATAGTTTTATGGCATTTTTATACATTTTTTTACTAATAATGGCGGCGATCAGCGACTTTTATTGTGACTGCGACATTATGGCGGACACATCGGACAATTTTGACAAATTTTTGGGACCATTGGCATTAATACAGCGATCAATGCGATTAAAATTGCATTGATTACTGTTAAAATGTCACTGGTAGTGAAGGGGTTAACACTAGGGGGCAGTTAAGGGGTTAATATGTATCCTAGGGAGTGTTCTAACTGAAGGGGGATGGGACTGTGCAGGGAAACCAACAGATCGCTGTTCATACGCTGTATGAACAGATGATCTGTCAGTTCACTGCTCAGAGAACTCGAAACTGTGTTTACACACACCGCTTCCAGTTCTCCATGTGCCCCGAGCGATTGCGGGAGCCTGACGGCGATCGAGACCGCCGGGCACTCGCATCGGCTCGGAGGGCACGCAATGCCCCCTAGTGCACGTTTATGCTACTGATGTAGCATAAGAGCGATTAGTGCAGCCGAGCCATGCTGCCGCAGTACAACTGCGGCGGCTGGTCGGCTAGCAGATAATAGTCAGGCTGACAAAGACCATGGGGGTTATTTACGAAAGGTAAATCCACTTTGCACTGAAAATGCACTTTCAAGTGCAGTCACTCTAAATCTAAGGGTTAGATCTGAAATCAGTTGAAGCTCTGCTGATTTTATTATCCAATCATGTGCAAACTAAAATGCTGTTTTTTATTTTCCTTGCATTTCCCCCTCAGATTTACAGTGACTTTACATCCAAGTGCACTTTCAAGTGAATTTGTCTTTAGTAAATAAACCTCCATGTCTCTGACATTTTCTCCCTTGTATTTTCTGAATGCTCCAATTCCCTCTCAACAATGCAAAAGTAAAAACTGGTAGGCTCACTGGTGTCTGACCAAAACAAGACCTATAGATCTGCACGTTTGTCTCAGTTTGTAGTATGAGCGTTGGAGTAGAACACTGTGGGGGTTATTTACTAAAAGCAAAAGCACTTTGCACTACTTGAAAGTGCACTTGGAAATGCTGTAGATCAGAGGGGACATGCAAGGAAAATAAAAAAAACAGAATTTTAGCTTGCACATGATTGGATAATAAAATCAGCAGAGCTTCCCCTATTTTCAGATCTTCCCCTCAGATCTACAGCAACTGCACTTCCAAGTGCACTTGCAGTGCAGAGAGGATTTGCCTTTAGTAAATCAACCCCTGTGATTCTCTAAGGAGCAGAGATTAAGGCTACGTTTATATGCGGGCGCAGGACTACATGTAAATTTCAAATGTTGCGCACCCGTAACTACGACAAGATCCTGTTTAGCAGATGCGTACAAGTGCTATTAACTCTTAATGGCATCCCCAAGCACCATGCGTTTTCTGTGCAGCTGCAGTTTTGGAGAAGGTTCAGGAGCCATTTCCTGTGTTTCCCGCAGGTACAGGAGTCCATTCAAATGAATGCCTGCTGTGCAGCAGCAGAGAACTGCATAAGTGTAAAGTTCTGTGTAGTATGCTGGCAGCACATAAATATGGGAAATAAATAAACTTGCCCAAAAGATCCTCACTCCTATGAAAATGATCAGTCAAGCAAGTAAGCCTGCCAATGTTATGTGTCCATAAGCCAGGTTAAGCCTTGTTTTGTGAGCCTGTACAAATAAGGATGTTGCTAAACTTCTTAAAATCTGCTTTATTTTGTAGTGTAGTCAGGTTTATTTTTAAGGACGATTACCTCATATATATTTGCATGTACATTATGCACACAAGGGAATTTTATAACATCAAAATTCCCCAACAAAGTTTCACTTCAACAAGACCTCTAATGTTCTTGCAATGTCTGGATTAGATTGGGTTAGGGTCTGTGTGAACAGGCTTTTGTTTGTGTCAGAACTAATTCTTTCCCCATAAATGTATATGGGATAAGCAGCTTCAAGCAGGTCAAATGCAGGTAAGGTCATCTACAGGTAATATACACCTGTACAAGTATTCTGACAGCAGTTAGTGCTTGCTTTCTAAATACAATGGCCTCCAGAAGAGATTCCACCACTCAACAGCATGTATAGGGGAATCAACAGGATTTCTCTTGTTCATCGTGCAGTGTTAAACGAGAGAAATCTTACAGTGATTGGCTAGCTTTAGCTGCACAGTTCCTAGGTACAAAGTTCTTCTGAACTCACACTGGGGCACTTTTCAGGCATTTTTGCGCTATAAATAGCGCCTGTAAAGCGCCTCTGAAGCCACCCCAGTGTGAAAGTCTAAGTGCTTTCACACTGGGGTGGTGCACTTGCAGGACAGGAAAAAAGTCCTGCAAGCAGCATCTTTGGGGTGCTGTGGGAGCACTGTATACACCTCTCCTCCACCGCCCCCGCTATTAAAATCAATAGGCAACACTGCCGAAGCGCCGGCAAAGTGCTTTGGCAGCAGCGCTTTGAACCCTTTATTCAGATGCTAGCGGGAGTTAAAAGCACCCCACTAGTGGCCAAAAAGCACCACTATAAAAGCGGTAAAGCACCACTAAAACTAGCGTCCTTTACCACCAACACCCACGCCCACCCCCAGTGTGAAAGGAAAGTAGCCTAATAACATGTGTTGATCAAAAGTTAACTATTACCAACACAACCACTAGCACATAATGATAAAAATAGCATCTTTCAAAACTTTGTTTTATCAGATGTCTCTGGGCTAGAGAGGAAGCCACTTAGAAATAGGCAGCAGTTGATTGAAGATTATATCATACATTCTAATAGTTGTCTCTGTACAGCTTCCAAATGCCACAGAATGGCAATGTACCCAAGTATCTCCCAACATCAGTGCAATCCGCGTGCTCTCTCTACCTCAGTGAAACCTCGAGGATTAATAGTTTCAAACCGCAAATTATATGATACCACAGTTGCCCAAATCAAAAATCAAATTATTATTCAAATCAACATGCATATAAAAAATGCTTGTTGATAAAAATGCTGCAGTTGAGTTTCTATAAATAAAAAAATATATTTTATCGTTTATAATTCTAAGACAGGATTAAATTTTCAGAAAAGCCAAGATCACGTGAAATTCTCCTAGTTAAAGTGTTACTAAACCCACAGCAGTAAAATCATTCTTTATATGCAGTAAAGCAGGCTTGCTATACTCACTGTGGTACCTAAGGGGTTAATCCTTCGAATTGATGCTCCCCTACTTCCACTGTCCCCAATCCATCTCCTGACAGTACAGAGCCTTGGAGGCACTCTGTACATGCTCTGTCTGGTGTGAATTGCTAGAGTTTTTTTCTTTTTCTTGGGAGGGTGCGTGTGATCAGGACAGGGCAAATCAGCACTGTCCAGACAAAGAGGGGTTATTGCAATTGGCCTATTAGGAAAACAAGAATCACCAAGGGAATAAGACTCAATAGTTATCCTCCAAGTATACCAGGAAGGCATTGAAATGGCTGTGGACCAGACCCTCAAAAGATGGCTGCCAATCGGTGGGTGGTGTGGTCTTCTCAAAATGGTGTCTGTCTACACGTTATACATTTTATATTACCAACAGTGACCATTGCAAGATTTTCAGGTCCTGCACACATTGACCAGGAATTATGTTTAACTTTCTTTGTGCTTGTAGTAAAGAGAAATTCACGTCCAATTGACTGAAACCCCTTCAATATACCTGGGATTATTCTACTTCCAGGTCTATTTTACTTTCAAATGTCTCCATTGATTTAGGATATTGGATTTCAACAGCGTCTCCTTATTTTGACAAACGACTATCCATTAAAGTTTTACTAAACCCAGGACCCTGCATTCACTATATCTGGTCTCCCACATTACACAAAACATGGAAATGCAATTATTTTAATAAATATACATTTCTAAATACCTTTTCTCATCAGCATTATATAACAATTGTATGGCTTCTATCAGTGTCCGGTTAAAGCTTGCAGGAGTTTTCATTCACCTCTGACTGTCCTATGAGGCTGCATGACCTTGCTGTAATTAGTATTCCTCCCACAATAACATAACCACTAGATTTTTTCAAAATTTTATTTTTCTTTTGGCTGTATTGGTGCATACTTTCACATATTTCAATGCTTATTCTTTCTGCAGGAGAATACCGTTGGAAGCTATACAATGCAGATTATTGTCTGCCAGGTAGTGATAAATTGGTTATGCTGTGTATGAGGGGAAATTAATCCAATAAGTATACTCTGCGGTAATGGCTAATTTTTTTAATTCATTGCAAAGCCTTAGCGTCTATGTCAAATTTCAATAGCACTGTTCTATGCTAATTGTAAGTGACTATTATAAAATTAATATTAATTTATTTTTGATAATCTGCAGTCCATACTTACACCCATGCTTGTGTTATTCAAAGAATTTCTGCATTGGAAAAAATAAAAAATAATCACTCAGGAATAATTAAGTCAGCTTAATACATTTCTATTTTTGTATCGGAAGCACTGTTCATCGGTCAATTAATCAACATAGCTGACTAAATGATTATTCTGACATTCCCTGACAACTTAAAGTACTATTAAGAGACAAATTAGTTTGTTTTTTGTTTTGTTTTTAACAAACATTTTATGCTCACCTATTCTGTGCAGGGGTCTTGCACAAAGCAGGCTCGCCAGTTGGCTCCACCCCCCTGCCCAGTGTCACCACAGCAAACAGCTTGCTGTGGGAGTACCTGAGCAGGCTCGCTCCCAAGCCGCTGCTGTGGGCGTCCATTCAGATATGGAGCCACAGGTCTGCCTACCCCCTCTCTCTTCTCATTGGCTCACTGGCTGTGATTGACAGCAATGGCTGCTGTCTCAGTCAAAAAGAAGAGTGAGTCCAAGACCTTTGTGCACATTACTGGATCATGATGGGGATCAGATAACTATTCGAGGGGCTGCTGCACACAGGTTTTTTTTCCATCATGCATAGAATCCTAACCCTAAGCCTTAAGAACCACTATTAAAACCTGCTAATGTGTGACCTTATATAGTTTAATCAGTTCAGTAATTCTAAAAGTTCTTGTTGGGAGCAACTTTCTGTGAAAACTGATGCAGCCACCAGCACAAGGGACAGCTTGCTGTGATCACTCACACAGTACTGTCTCACATGTGGGCTTCGGCCAATTCGCAGCTGATGTCACAGAGCCACTCTAGACTCTGAAAAGGTCTCAGCCATGCTGTTGGGATTTAACCTCCCTGGCGGTATGATTCGTTCTGGTTTTAGGTGCTGAAAGCAGTACAATTATTTTGCATGGAAATTTGGCGTTTTATATTGTAGTCCTGTAATTCTTAGGAATAACTCTCTTAAATCTGTCCCAACCAGAGTCTAGCAGACATCCCGGGTATGATAAGGTTTATAATATAATAAATAATAATAAAAATTGTTCAATAATGTAATCAAATCCTAAAACACTGAAAAAGGGACACTTTCTGGTTGCTATGGACAATCTCAAAAATTCCAGCCATAAAAAAAAAAACAGTATTTATAATATAAAAGTGCATGCAGGGCACTGCACAGACTACTAGGGACAAAGGGGGTGTGTATTTTTTTTATACAGTACTGTAACCTGTAAGATTACAGTACTGTGTGTGTTTTATGCGTTTTTACTTTTTTGAATTTGGCGCCAATCTCCGCTCCCGTGCGCCGTAACGTCGCAGGGAACGGAGCTCTGCGGCATTTCGGGCACTGTGTGAATCGAGCGGAGGACAGCTCGATCCCACAGCGCTGAGGACATCGCTGGATCCAGGGGACAAGGTAAGTAACTTCTCCCTGTCCTCCCTGTATCCAGCGATGCGATCCCGAGTCTGGCTCGGGGTTAATGCTTGTGGAACTAAAATACCAATCCGAGCCAGACTCTGGATCACCGATAGGGAGGTTAACCAGCTGCCTGATTGATAGCTGGCCCTGGCTCAGAATATTGCTGAGAGCTGTGTCTGCACTCTCACCTACCCAGTGCTCCAGTGAGTGATGAAAGGACAGATCAGAAAGCAGTGACTGTCCCAACAACTCTGAGTAGACAGAGTAACTGAGCAATCAGCAGTCATGTGACCACTCAGTTCTCTCTGTTAAAGCCAATGTGGGACAGTTGTCACATCATAATGATGCTGTAGCACAGAGGCTTAATATTAAGGTTTTCTATGTACCCCATACATTTACTTTTGGCTGTTTCTATTTTGCTTCCAAAAAATAGTAATAAGTTTGACTGTTACAATAAGTGTTATGTTGCCCTGACTGGTAGCCCTTTTAGGGCAAAGTGGCACACCCATGGCATTCTTGTCCATACTGCAGGTTTTTCTCCCTTCCTGGCCTTTCACAGCTTCCAAAAAGTAGACTTGTTGGCCTTGGACAGCTTCCTCTCCCAGAAAGTAGGAGAGTAAGGACAAACAGAAAATGATACAATATACAGACAGTAAGTTCTAGGTTAGAGGAGGAAGTGTCCTCAGTATAGTAGGAGAGGCTGGTGTGCAGAAGCTGGTGGCAGAAAGCACAGGACAGTGAGGAAGAGGGAATTCTCAGGGAGAGTGAAATCATGGGCTGCATGGGAGATAGCCACCTATAGCACAAAGAGGCCATCCCCATTCCCGTCAGGCACCAGGGAGATGCACAGGGCCAGAGGTGCATCTGAACTGTCTACTGTGGTGCTTTTTTGTGAGTAGAAGAACCTGTAAATAAAAGACTATGAGTGAGCCACAAGCTACTGGTCTGGTGAGCAAAAAAATAGTACCTAAAAGAGCTGCTAGGGACTAGACTCCAGCAAGAGAGAAAAAACAAGTTTGCGAGAGGAAGTCAAAAGTGTGGAGTGAGCTATGGCCTGAACTCCAGGGATCGCACTGCCGACCTGAAGACACCCACATCAGTGGTAAAAGACCCTTTTGACAACCCCTTATTTGATTTGAACCTGGTTTACTTGCCATTGTAACTTTGTTACTGCCAAGCACCATTTCCATTATTACAATCTCAATTTGAGAATAAGTGCTCCATCTACTCAGTGGTTTAGAAAGGACAAAAGAATAGTAGCCATACAATTTATTCCAACTTGTGGTGTTCTCATTTAAATGTTCTATTGTGCGTTGTTACATTGTTGTCAGCTAGGTTGTTTTACTCTTATCCACCAAGTGTATTTGGCAAGCTCTTTCACAGATGATAAGAGGGAACAAGAATCATAAACCCCGCTTTAACATTGGTTTATACAGTTACATGATTATTTCCATAAAGCACAGGAAAACCAAACATCTATTTGCAGGTTTTGTCTTGGCCTTAATAAAGCCTTTTTACCACCTACTGGTGTGCTGGTGAGTTGTCCCGTTTAGGGTGTGCCAACACTGGGAATGGCAGAAAGTCCCAACAATCCAGCAGCTCCCAAGGGAGTAATTGCTACAGATACATTTAGGGTAACTCTAAAAGAAGTAAAGAGACATCTATAGGTATAGTTATATGGCAGCAAACATGGTAAGCTTATTTATACACAGGAATGCATTACTTTTGTATCCCCAGTGTGAAGACAAATCATTTATTCCAAGATGCATGAAGCTCACCCACTACTGTTTTCTGCATCTTACAAATATGGGCATTTACTGAGACTGATTCCTGTGAGGTCTAAGGGGAGGACAGAGCAACAGCTTAGTAAGTCATACAGAACTGATGTCTGTTCACACTTTATTTTCACTTCCTGACAGCCAGTGTTGTGAACTATCAAGAGGAGGAAGTTTAAAGAAGCAGTTTGATGAGAGCACAGAGAAGAGTTGAAAATGTCCACCATGCATTAACTGGTAAGTGCAAAGCATTTGCTTTCCTGATAAAATAAAGTAGGTCAGGATTATATATGCAAAACAGCAAGTACGAAATGTTAGATTTCAGGTTTAGCAAGGGAATTTTTGAATTACAGATAGAACTGCATAATTTAGCTACATTCATGATGTTGTGACACTTCCAAAAAAGGCAAGTGGTAAAACTCTAACAAAAATTTATGAAATAGCTTTAAGAGGTCAAGATACTCAAGAAAGTGTACACAGCTTGTTGATCCTGAACAGCCACAAGCAGGCCAAGATCATGGGTTAGCCAGCTTCCTATGTCTGAAATACTCAAACCATACAATTTCCCTGCATATTTTATGAATCTCGGTTCTTATGGCATCTTGGAGTTTTTGAGTGCTCCCACTCAATTTTGCATGTTATTATTATTATTATTATTATTATACAGGTTTTATATAGCGCCAACAATTTGCTCAGCGCTTTACAACCTGACGGCAGACATTACATTTACATTACAATTTGGTACAAGAGGAATCAGAGGGCCCTGCTCGTTAGAGCTTACAATCTAAAAAGGAAGGGGCAATTGATAAAAAAAGGTAAATAGCTGTGGGGGATGAGCTGATGGAGGAAGTAAAACAGTGTTAGTTAGAAGCAGGATAGGCTTCTTTGAAGAGAGGGGTTTTCAGGGATCGTCTAAAGATGGATAGATTAGGGGACAGTCAGACAGATTGGGGTAGGGAGTTCCAAAGGATGGGAGAAGCTCTGGAGAAATCCTGGAGGCGAGCATGGGAGGAGGTGACAAGGGAGCTAGAGGGCAAGAGGTCTTGAGAGGACCAAAGAGGGCGGTTTGGTTGGTATTTTGGGACTAGGTCAGTGATGTAGCTGGGGGCAGAGTTATGGATGGCTTTGTAAATTATTGTTAGTACTTTGAATTTTATTTGTTGGGTGATGTTATGGAACCTCCTGTTGCATTCCCTGTAGGTAAAATTCTGACAAGTAGAATGGGAACCCATTATAATGGCCACAGAATGTGTGTTGTTGAAAATCATGCACATACAGTGCCTTGCGAAAGTATTCGGCCCCCTTGAACTTTTCAACCTTTTGCCACATTTCAGGCTTCAAACATAAAAAAATAAAAATACATTTGTGAAGAATCACCAACAAGTGGGACACAATTGTGAAGTGGAACGAAATCTAATGGATTTCTGAAACTTTTTTAACTACTAAAAAAATTTAAAGTGGGGCGTGCAAAATTATGCGGCCCCCTTGCGTTAATACTTTGTAGAGTCACCTTTTGCTGCGATTACAGCTGCAAGTCGCTTGGGGTATGTCTCTATCAGTTTTGCACATGGAGAGACTGAAATTCTTGCCCATTCTTCCTTGCAAAACAGCTCGAGCTCAGTGAGGTTAATGGAGAGCGTTTGTGAACAGCAGTTTTCAGCTCTTTCCACAGATTCTCGATTGGATTCAGGTCTGGACTTTGACTTTGCCATTCTAACACCTGGATACGTTTATTTGTGAACCATTCCTTTGTAGATTTTGCTGTATGTTTGGGATCATTGTCTTGTTGGAAGATAAATCTCCGTTCCAGTTTCAGGTCTTTTGCAGACTCCAACAGGTTTTCATCCAGAATGGTCCTGTATTTGGCTGCATCCATCTTCCCCTCAATTTTAACCATCTTCCCTGTCCCTGCTGAAGAAAAGCAGGCCCAAACCATGATGCTGCCACCACCATGTTTGACAGTGGGGATGGTGTGTTGAGGGTGATGAGCTGTGTTGCTTTTACGCCAAACATATTGTTTTGCATTGTGGGCAAAAAATTTGATTTTGATTTCATCTGACCAGAGCACCTTCTTCCACATGTTTGCTGTGTCTCCCAGGTGGCTTGTGGCAAACTTTAGACGAGACTTTTTATGGATATCTTTGAGAAATGGCTTTCTTCTTGCCACTCTTCCATAAAGGCCAGATTTGTGCAGTGTACGACTGATTGTTGTCCTATGGACAGACTCTCCTACCTCAGCTGTAGTTCTCTGCAGTTCATCCAGAGTGATCATGGGCCTCTTGGCTGCATCTCTGATCAGTCTTCTCCTTGTGTGAGCCGTTTAGAGGGACGGCCAGGTCTTGGTAGATTTGCAGTGGTCTGATACTCCTTCCATTTCAAAATGATCGCTTGCACAGTGCTCCTTGGGGTGTTTAAAGCTTGGGAAATCTTTTTGTATCCAAATCCGGCTTTAAACTTCTCCACAACAGTATTACGGACCTGCCTGGTGTGTTCCTTGGTTTTCATGATGCTCTCTGCGCTTTCAACAGAACCCTGAGACTATCACAGAGCAGGTGCATTTATACAGAGACTTGATTACACACAGGTGGATTTTATTTATCACCATCAGTCATTTAGGACAACATTGGATCATTCAGAGATCCTCGCTGAACTTCTGGAGTGAGTTTGCTGCACTGAAAGTAAAGGGGCCGAATAATTTTGCACGCACCACTTTTCAGTTTTTTATTTGCTAAAAAAGTTTAAAATATCCAATAGATTTCGTTCCACTTCACAATTGTGTCCCACTTGTTGGTGATTCTTCACAAAAAATTAAAATTTTATATCTTTATGTTTGAAGCCTGAAATGTGGCAAAAGGTTGAAAAGTTCAAGGGGGCCGAATACTTTCGCAAGGCACTGTATATCTTACCTATAGAGTTCCCAAGAGAGAACAAAAATCTCAGGAACTTTAGCTTTCCACTAAATACCAAAAAAAATTTAAACAAATTTGTAGATGGACTGACCCTTTAAAAGGGATGCTGATGCCTTTATAGTAAGCACAAAAGAGTCTCAGTGTAATCCTCTAAAGCTGCCCAGTACCCTCCAACTCAAATTCACTGTCCAGGTGCACTTTCTTCTGCTCAAATTTACTGCTTAACCACACCTCTTCAGCACAATTTCACCGACTGCACGTGCCCACCACTTTCACAATACTTTCAAAATAATCACTTTTTTTTCTTTATTACAAGCATTTATATAGGACCAACAATTTCCGTAGTGCTTCACATACTGTGAATCCACATCAGTCCCTGCCATCAATGAACTTACAATCTAAGGTCCCTAACCTCACTTATATACAAACACTAATACTGGGTCCAGTTTATATAGGAAGCATTTACCCTACCTGCATGTCTTTACAATATGGGGAGGAAACAACAGTACCCAGAGAAAACCCACAAAACCCACACAAGCACAGGGTTGGGGCAGCGTGCCACTGTGTTGCTTCAATAATGCTCACAAATTGATTTGCCTACAAACTTTTTTTTTAGCCACAAATAATATTGCTTCAGTATCAAAAGTAATACAATTTTGTTATCAGATCTATAGGCCCAAGCTGAAATGTAAATGTTCATCTGGTTCAAAAGTAGTCTACAGGTGTGAAGTTCAAGTGGCTCAATATTATAACTGTACAAACTTACTAGGAATTTAAATTTCACCTTATTAAAAACTTTACGCTATCTGGAGTATCATGAATAATTTCTGTATGTCAACTACCTGATCTTATACTGTACACACACAAAATAAAATATATTAATTGTCTATAGAGTATTCCAAAAAAGAGAACACAAATTATATTTATCACAGACAAGAGTCTCCAATAAGTAAACTTCATGTATCCTAGATGGTTTAAAGTGGTGTCCAAAAAAAATAATAATAAATATATGCTAAAGATAGCAGTCAGAATAAAAAAAACAGGAAACCAAAGTTACTGGATTATTCACCTAATTTACCATCAAGCTAATAAAAGGTGCAGGATAGGCTGGTGATTAACAGTTTCTGTAGTATGGTTACCTTCCCCAAAAGCTTTTAAAAATAGATAAAGTCTAATAGATTTGTGACAAAATAGTGAAGGTTTTGTATATGACAAAGTTTTATTTTACAGAGAAAGTATGCCCATATGTAGTGGTGTAGACTGTAACTTGCTATTTACCATGTTGTGATAGGATATATCGTAAGCAAGTGACCAATAGTGAAACCAAGTTTAGAGCTTAGAAAAAGGAACAACAAGTAAAAGGAAAGCTAGCTAAAACAGAAACCCAGACAGGTCTTCACAAAAGTGCAAAACCAAGAAGGTAAAATACCAAACTACCCACACAGTTAAACACGTTATGAGCCCACCTAAATAAAATTGCAACGGGGAAATAAATGACCACCGAGCAGATGACATAATACACCCAATCATGTTGTCGCTCAAATAACACTTCAGCCAACAAACAGTCTGTTTTCTATGCCATCATTCCAGATTATTTGCTTCAAGGGGAAGGAATTGGCACTAATAAAATTAGCTACGATTTTCTACAAAGCAGAGCTTAAATGTAAAAATATCCTCTGCCTCAGGTTTTATACACTATAACCTCTCCTTTGCCTGCGATTTTCCAAACTGTTACCTAGGAAGCCCTCTGGCTTCAACATATGTGCCCCTTACTGATTAAACTAAACTAAAGCTATTTACTTTCTCAGCCCCATTTTAAGGCTATTGCGGTCTCAATATTTAGTATAGTGGGTCTGTAATAAATACAGTTGTGTGAAAAAGAATTTGCCCTCTTTCTGATTTTTGTTTGCATATTTGTCACACTTAAATGACTCAGATCATCAAAAAATTTTATTATTACACAAAGATAACCCAAGTAGATACAAAATGCAGTTTTTAAATGATGGCTTCATTTATTAAAGGCAAAAAAGCTGTCCAAACCTGCCTGGCTTTATGTGAAAAATGAATTGCCCTCCTAAACAGCTCTCATGATTGACTTGCAGTCATTCAAGGGTATGCCCAATATCGCAGGGATAGAGAGGGTAAAAAAAGGGGAGGGGTATGCCTGTATATCAAAAGTGATGTACAAGTGAATGTCAGAGATGACATCACTAAGGGAGCCAGGGAGGAGGTGGGATCCTTATGGATGAAGGTGCTAAGGGATGAAACTAAGGGGAAAGTAATACCGGGAGTATGCTATAGGCCCCCTAACCAGAGGGAGGAGGTGGATCTCCTATCACAATTTGGATTAGAGGCAAGGATGGGAAGTGCCATCATAATGGGGGACTTTAATTATCCATTAAGACTGGGTGGAAGGATCCGTGCATTTATCTAAGGCATGCCACTACCAAAATGTCTAGCACGACAATTTAATGGGTCAGATGGTAAAGGCACCAACTAGAAACAAAGCGTTACTAGATCTACTGATTACCAACAATGCAGACCTGATCACGGATGTGGAAATACAGGTCAATTTTAGGAAACAGCGATCACAGGTCAATTTGTTTCAGTATAAATCACACTTATAGGTAAGAGCATATTAAATAAGGCCATTAGCCAGTGCATTCCAATGGGAAATAATTTGAAAAGAGCTAATAAAAGTCCTGGGTGGCCTAATTCCAACATAAAAATGCATTTAAAAGCAAAATAAAAGGCCTTCAAAAATACAGCATCAGCATTCCAACTTTACAAAGAATACAACAAGAAATGTAAGGGTGCAATCAGGGTGGCTAAGATAGAACACGAAAGTCACATAGCGGAGGAGAGTAAGAAAAATCCCATGAAATTCTTTAAGTACATAAATAGTAACAAAGGGAGGTCAGATCATATTGGTCCCATAAAGAATAATGAAGGGAATTCTGGTTTCCAAGGATGGAGAGATGGTGAAGGTATTGAATTTATTCTTCTCCTCCTCAGTCTTCACAAGGGAATCGGGGGCTTCAGTAATCAAAACTGCAATGTTTATCCTCATGACATGTCACAGGAAGCACCTTCATGGCTAACAGAGGACAGAATTAGAAATAGACTTGAAAAACTCAACATTAATAAGTCACGAAGACCAGATGGCTTGCACCTGGGGGTCCTTAAGGAACTTAGTCAAGTAATTGCCAGACCATTGTGCCTAATTTTTTTGAACAGTCTACTGAGGGGAATGGTGCCAGCCAATTGGAGAAAAGCCAATGTAGCACCAATATTTTAAAAAGGGCAGAGATACACCCCTGGTAATTACAGACCAGTTAGCCTAACATCAACAGTATGCAAGCTCTTAGAGAGGATGATAAACGGACTATATACAAGATTTTAGTCATGACAACAGTATCATTAGCAGTAATCAGCATGGATTCATATAGAATCGTTCTTGCCAAACAAATCTATTAACCTTCTATGAGGAGGTGAGCTGTCATCTAGATAAAGGAAGGCCCGTAGACATGGTGTATCTGGGTTTTGCAAAAGCATTCAATACAGTTCCCCATAAACGTTTACTGTACAAAGTAACGTCAGTTGGCATGGACCATAGGGCGAGTACATGGATTGAAAATTGGCTACAGGGGCAAGTTCAGAGGATAGTGATAAATGGCGAGTACTTGGAATGGGCAGGGGTGGAAAATGGGGTCCCCCAAGGTTCTATCCTGGGACCAACCCTATTTAATTTAATTTATTCATAAACGACCTGGAGGATGGCATAAGTCGTTTAATCTGTGTATTTGTGGACGATACTAAGCCAAGTAGGGCAATAACTTCTCCGCAGGATGTGGAAACCTTGGAAGAAGATCTGAACAAATTAACGGGGTGGGCAACTACATGGCAAATTAGGTTTAATGTGGAAACATTTAAGATAATGCATTTGAGTGGTAAAAACATGAATGCAATCTACTGACTGGGGGGGGGGGGCTATGGGGCAATCTAGGATGGAAAAGGACCTGAGGGTCCTAGATTACAGGCTAAGCAATGGCATACAATGCCAAGCTGCTGCAAGCAAAGCAAACAGAATATTGGCATGCATTAAAAAGGGAACTCCAGGAGGTAAAACGCTAATTCCCCCACTCTAAGACTCTGGTCAGGCCGCACCTGGAGTCCAGTTCTGGGCACCAGTACTCAAGAAGGATGTGTTGGAAACGGAGAAAGTCCAGAGAAGGGTAAAAAACTGATAAAAGGGTCTGGAGGACCCTTTAGTTATGAGGTAAGGTTACAAGCACTGAACTTGTACTCTCCGGAGAAGAGATGCTTGAGAGGGGATACGATTTCAATGTACAAATAACATACTGGTGACCCCACAATAGGGAAAAAATGTTTCCGCATAAGGGAACTTAACCGCTAGCCGACCAGCCACTGTCATTATACTGCAGCAAGTCGGCAAGATGCCGCGAACCGCCATAGCTGTACGCGCAATCGTGGGCACGAGAGGCAGAACAGGTGTGTGTGCGTGCGTGTGTAAACACACAAATCCCTGTTCTGTGGGGCGAGGAGGGGCAGATCTTAAGTGCCTACTAGCTAGGAACCACAATCTGTCATTTCCTCCAGTTACCCCCACCCCTCTACAGTTAGAACGCACACTAGGGAACACAGTTAACCCTTTGATCGCCCCCTAGTGTTAACCTCTTCCCTGCCAGTGACATTTATACAATAAATCAGTGCATTTTTATAGCACTGATGGCTGTAGAATTGTGAATGGTCCCAAAAATTTATGTGTGTATGTATAGGTTACTTTTAAATCGGGACCCCCCCCCCCCCCCCCCCCCCCCACCATTCCTGTACCATTAGAACTGCTTTTGTAGGGCTTGTGTGTGATAGTAGCCAGGACTTCTGCTCCTCTGAAAAGCAATCCATGCACAGATCACTTTTCAGAGGCATTTGAAAGGCGGTAAAGAGGCATTATGTTGCCTCCTCACCACCTGTTTTAAGCCCATAAATGCAGCATCACTATACTGCAACTGTTCAATCCACACAGTTGCGGGGGTAGTTGCAGTGCAGGCCCATTCACCCTGGGTATACCTCCAGCTGCAGCCACAGCATGTGTACACCCCCAACTGCTCCTTCTGCAGCTAAAGGGGAAGAAGTTGGGGGTGGTAAAAACAGCTTAATCATGTGGTTTTATTGCCCCTCCAACCTGACATTTAAACAAGCCCTTGGTTCACATCTGTGTGGCTGCGTGCTGAGTGTAGGGCAGCCCACTCATTTCAATGGGCTTCCCTACCCACAAAAATGCAGGGAAAGAAGTCCCCAAGCTTTTTTTTTTTTTTTTTTTTTTTTTTTTTTTATTGCATTGCACCAAAAGCACCCCACATTTTCCAATTTGTGGGGTAACAATAATTAATAGCCCCCCTAAAGATCAGAGCATTCGTCTGTGTGTCGGGAACGTGCACGACAAAGGCATTAGAATTCTTGTTGGGCAGTGTATTATTGCTCGGACGGACACACTTAGACCGAATTTTAATGGTTCAAAGAATGACAGGTAAAATGGTCGGCCCTCACGCATGTTCACTTAATCAAATCTGGCCCTCTTTGAAAAAAGTTTGGACACCCCTGATTTATAACAAGCCCTCATTTTCTTTTGTAGCTATAGACATTTTGTAAAGTTCACAACAGAGACTTTGAAACCTTAAAGAAAGATTCCACCCAAAAAAAAAAAAAAAATATTAAAAGCCAGCAGCTATAAATACTACAGCTGCTGACTTTTAAGAAATGGACACTCACCTGTCCCGGGTTCCAGCTATGCCAGCAGCCGAGGCCGATCGATCGCTCAGCTCTCGGCTGCTGCCACCACCATTCTAGATAAGGGAATCAGGAAGTGAAGCGAATTGGCTTCACCTCCCGGTTCCCTACTGCGCATGCGCGAGCCGCGCTGCGCAATAGGAAATCTCTACGCTGTCACTGGGACCCGTGTGTGTCCCAGCAGACAGCGCGGCAGGGCAGGAAATGGCGTAGACTCCCACGGGAGTCAATGCCCGGAAGTGGGTGAAAATACCTGTTTTTGACAGGTATCTCCACCCCCCTCCCCCCTGAAAGGTGTCAATTGTGACACCGAAGGGGGGGAGGGATCCGATCAGCGGAGGTTCCACTTTAGGGTGGAATCCCGCTTTAAATTTGTTTCATATTACTTTCTATGGAAAGCAGATCTTAGAAACTTATCAGCTTTCTAATGAATGAATGAATGAATGAAATACTTATATAGCGCACAATGCGAACTGAATAGCCTCTAGGCGCTGTGGCGAGCTTTGATCATCTGCTAAAAGAGGAAGGTCTTGAGTTTTTTCCTAAAAGCCAGGTGATTTTCTTCCAGGCGGATGTTGATTGGTAGAGCATTCCATAGCCGAGGCCCTTGGACAGCGAATCTCCGATCCCCCTTGGATTTATACCGGGCTTTGGGCAGGAGGAGGAGGTTTTTGTTGGCTGATCGAAGACTGCGGTTTGGTGTGTAATGATTTATTTTCTCCATTAGGTATTGCGGAGCTTCTCTATGCACGCATTTGTGGGTGAGGCAAAGGGTCTTGAACGTGATCCGATTTTTTACGGTTAGCCAATGTAAGCTCCTCAGTGAAGGAGAAATGGATTCCCAGGGTTTTTTTCCTGTTATCAGCCTTGCCGCCGTGTTTTGGATCAGTTGTAATCGCGCAAGTTGATATTGTGGTAATCCTATGTAAAGCGAGTTTGCATAGTCCAGTCCTGAATTAATGATTGTTCCAACTACCACTGCTTTGTCATTCTTTGGGATAAAAGGGATGAGTCTGCGAAGCATGCGCAGCAGATGGTGAGATCGACTGACTACAGATCCTATTTGCGCATCCATTGACATTTGTGCGTCTAAAATAACCCCGAGACTCTTCGCTTTGGTCTTTGGGGAGATAGTCTGCCCAAAGACGGTTGGTGGAGACCAGGAGGTTTTGGTTGCGGGCTTATGATTTGGGTGTAAGATAAGAACCTCTGTCTTTGATTCGTTCAGCTGGAGGGAGTTGGTGGTCATCCAGTCCTCTATTGATTTGAGGCAGTTTTCAAGTTGTTGTTGGTGATCTTTTTTTCCATTGATCCGGAAATAAAGTTGCGTGTCGTCAGCGTAAGAGTGGAAGCAGAGATCTGAGCATCTGATGATTTGAAGGAGTGGGCGAATGTAAATGTTGAAGAGAACGGGTGACAACGGAGAGCCTTGAGGGACTCCGCAGGTGACTGCCCGAGTTTCGGAGAGGAATTTTCCTAGTTTCACTGTCTGTGACCGATTTCCTAGGAAGGACGCGAACCAATGGAGATCTACGTCTTGGACTCCGGCTACTTCTGTGAGGCGGACGAGTAGAGTATTGTGATCTACTGTATCAAACGCTGCACTTCGGTCTAGCAGTACGAGGAGACACGGCTCTCCGTCATCTGCCGCTTCGAGGGCGTCATCCCAAATCTTGAGGAGAGCTGTTTCTGTTCCATGACCCGGGCGGAAGCCTGATTGCAGCGGGTCCAGGAGTTTGTGAGTATCCAGGTGAAGTTGTAGCTGATGTACTACAGCTTTCTCCATGATCTTAGAAATGGTGTTGAGGCTTGTAATCGGCCTACGGTTGTTTGGATCCTGAGGGTCCAGGTTTGGTTTCTTGAGTAGAGGTTTGACGATGCCTTGTTTGAGGATGCTGGGAACAATCCCTTCATGGAATGATCGGTTTATGAGGTGGGTTATGGTTGGAGACACGATGTCGGAGCATTCTTTCAGTAGTTTTGTGGGGATGATGTCAATAGGTGAGGTACTGTCACGCAGTTTATTAATTATGTTTTTTGCGGTGTCTACGGTAATTGGGGATAGTGAAAATTTTGGCGGTTGCGGTATGTTGGTGCAGACATCCTCTTTATGTATTTGCTGGCTGAGGTTGGATGTTTTCTTCTGACAAATTGTTTCCCTGATGGTTTTGACTTTATCGATGAAAAAATCCGACAGTTTGTCACAGTAATCCTGGGATTCGCTTTCTGGGGGTTCTAGGCACACCGGATTCATTGATTGATTAACCAGTTTAAACAGTTCCCGTGGTTGGTTTGCGGCCGTTGAGATTGTATATGAGAAGTGGTCCTTTTTGGCTTTGAAGATTGCTTTCCGATAATTCTCTGTCAGACCTTTGTAGTTAAATAGGTTTTCCTCGGTGGGATTTCTTCTCCATGTTCTTTCCGCTCTTCTGCGTTCTTGCTTTAGTACGGAGAGGGAGCTATTAAACCATCCAGCATTTTTCTTCCTGATGAGAGCCCTGCGTTTTGGTGCTACCGAGTCTGCTGATTGCAGTAATGCCTTGTTCAGGGAGTTGAGTGTTTCCTCCGTAGAGTGGTTTAAGGTTATTGTAGATATTTTTTTGGACAGAGTGGTTTTGAAGGCTTCGGAGTACAGTTTTTTATGCGATCTGGTCCAGTGCGTTGTTACAGGTTTCCGTTTTGCGTTGGTGATGTTGGTAGTGATTTTGAATTTGATGGCGTGGTGATCCGTCCATGGCAGAGTTATGTTGTCGAGTATGTTGACGTCGATGTTCTGTTTGAAAATGAGGTCCAGGGTGTGTCCTGACCCATGCGTGGGAGTCTTTATCAGTTGCTGTAGACCCAGTTCTTCTAGTTGATTGATGCAGGCAGTCGCGATGGGGTCTTTAGGCTCGTTTGCCCAAAGGTTGAAATCTCAGAGTGCCAGGAAATTTTGGAATTTTAGGGTGTGCATTGCAAAGGATTCCGTGAGGGGTGAAAGAAGATTGGACTTTGGTCCCGGTGGTCTGTAGCACAGTAGTATATGAGTGGTGTCATGGGGTGTTGGTTGAAAATGTAGCGTCAGGGTTTCCATAAAAGACACTGGGTTCTGAGATGATGGTTTAGTGAGATCCAGGTGACCTTTAAAGATCACTGCTAGGCCTCCTCCTTTTTTCCCTATCCGGTGTTCGGTTAGGATCCTGTAGTTTTCCGGCACCAATTCGGTGAGGATGGTGTTGCAGTCAGAGGTTAACCAGCTTTCGGTGATGAAGAGGCAGTCTACATTGTACTCGATGATGAAGTCGTGTACTTCCAGTCTATGTTTGACTGCAGACCTGGCATTAATCAAGGCGCAATCTAATTGTAGTGGTCGAGTATATGTCTTCCTGTGGTTGGGAGCTGGTTGTCGTCCGGTTTTTAATAGTTGTTCTCTTTGAAGTATTTTTTGTATGGAAGATGGCAATGTGGTGTTGATGTTCCTTAGTCTGTGCAGAACTTCAGCTGAGTATTTGAAGTAGCACATGGTTTGTGGATGCTGTTGATGGTACTATGGGCCTAAGATGATGATCCTGATCAGGGTATTGATCCTGAGGTGGGGCTAGGTATCAGACTTGCCGCCGTGCTTGAGGCTATTAGCGCGCAAGTTGATCAGGGGATGCCTATATGGATGCGGAAGGAGTTGTTGTATTCGGTTGCTGGCTGTTCCAGCTGCCTTTACTTAAGGTGGAGGTCTCCGCTTAGAAAAGAAGTCTGGCTGTGATCTGGAATAGTCGTCCTAGGATAGCGTAAAAAATGGAAAGGAGGCCGGAGGTAGGGGTATGCTAACCTATGGTTGTTCCAGAGGAAGGCGAAAAACCCCCTGACAGTAGCAGCCAAATGCACCAGTGGGGCAAAAATTCCTTCCTGATACCCGTAGGCGGTCGGACGGAGTCCCTGGAACAATCACTGGGGGGGGGGGGGGAGTGGGGGTGCAAGCTTACCTGGCTGCGGTTGTCCCCTTTAAACACTCTGGTTCCGGTGAATCTGGCTTGCTGTCAGCCTGACGTTTCTGGAAAGCTGTCTGGTTGCCCCTTGCAGTGGGATCTTTAAAATGGACACAGAGCAAGTGCTTCTTAGGCCAGGGGTCAGGGCTCTCATCTCGGACTAGTAATTAACCAGCTATTGGGAACTAATTTAGCGGTACATGAATTGGACTAATCTGAGGTGTGAAATTGGGCTGATCTGAGGTGTAAAGATTCAGGATTTTGGGTTGATCTAAGGTGTGAAGGTGCAGGAATTGGGAAAATACGAGGTGTGAAGGCACAGAAATTGAGGCGATTTAAGGTGTGAAGGTGCAATAATTAGGGTCATGTGATATGTGAAGGCACAGGAATTGGGGTGAAGTGAGGTGCGAAGGTGCAGGTATCGGGTGTGTTCTGAGGTCTTTTGAGCATTAACTTCAGCAATTTGAATCCCGGGCAGATTTGCCGCGAATCTGGCCATGATTTGAAAGCACTGATGTGTGAATGGCAAATCACAGGACTCGCATTTGAGATGCCATTCATTTGAATGATGCCTCAAATCACGGCGCGGGTCTGGCGCAATAAATCGCGGTGCAATCACAGCAACACACATCACGGGAAGCATGCTGCCCAAAATAAGTTCAGCAGCTACTTTTGGCCAACATGCTTCCCTCAATGCTTGTTGCTGCGCAATTTATTGTGCAGCAGACCGGCGCCGTGATTTGAGATGTCATTCAAATGAATGGCATCTCAAATGCGACTCCCGCTATTTGCCATTCACACATAAGCGCTTGCAAATCGCGGGCAGATTCGCGGCAAATCTGCCGGCGATTCAAAACGCTGAAGTATGAATGCAGCCTTAGAAACTGATGAAATATGGACTTCAGAGGTCAATGGAAAATGGATTTGTGTTGTGATCTTTGAGGATGTTATAATTTTAAATTACTTTGATTAGTCAAAATTACACACAAATCGATAAAATAATGCATGTGCTATAAATGCATCTGTTCTATGCAATAATACTTTTATTGAACTAAAAATATCCACTTTTCTTTCTGTTAAAAATAAATAAATACTTTTGATTGTTAAAAACTAAAAGATATGGTAATGAAAATATTACCTACCTCCTGTAGCCATTATAACATTATAACTGCAAGTTATCTGCTAAATTATTAACAGTTGTTATTTTACATAGTATTTATTCTATACTTTTGTGTTGTAGAGCACCTGGGATTGCTTAACATACAATTATGGATATTGTAAATCAAAGTCAAACTCGTGCTCCAGATCTCTGGTTGTTTCAAGAATATGGAATTCCTGCACTGGTATATTACAGTATTGTCCTCCCAATTGGACTGTTTGTTAATGTCACAGCACTCTGGGTCTTTAGTTGCACCACTAAAAAAAGAACAACGGTTACTGTGTACATGATGAATGTGGCATTGCTAGATTTAATGTTTTTACTTTTTGTCCCTTTCCGGATATTGTACTATGCCAAACAATCCTGGCCCTTTGGAGACGTATTCTGCCGGATTATGGGTGCACTTACTGTATTTTATCCAAGTGTGACATTATGGCTGCTTGCTTTCATCAGTGCGGATCGGTATATGGCCATCGTACAGCCCAAGCAAATCAAGGAACTGAAGAACATCTCCAAAGCAATGGCAGCATGTTTTGGAATTTGGATAATGACAATAGTGACCACAACCCCTTTGCTCTTTGTATATGAAGACCCAGACAAAGACTTGAATTTTACCACTTGCTTTAAAATGTTTGATCTCATCCACTTTAAACGAAACAGTATTTTGAACTTTGCCCGCTTAATTTTCTTTTTCCTAATCCCTCTGCTCATCATGATAGGCTGCTATGCCATCATTATCTACAGTCTAGTGAGTGGAAGAACTTCTCGGCTAAAGCCCAAAGCAAAAAGAAAATCTATACAGATCATCGTGACATTAGTTGTGCAAGTTCTGGTCTGTTTTGTACCATTTCATGTGTGTTTTTTGCTACTCATGATCCAGCAGGCACATGACCACTACGTGTTATGGGGGCAGGTGTCTACCTTCTTGATGAACCTGAGTACCTGCTTGGATTTAATCTTGTATTACATTGTCTCAAAGCAGTTTCAGGCACGAGTCATCAGTGTCATCTGGTACCGCAACTATCTGCGCAGTGTACGTAGGAAAAGTATGAGAACGGGCAGCATTCGTTCCTTGAGCAATGTTAACAGTGAAATGATTTGATAAATGTACATTTACTAAGTGGATAATTTTAATTAAAAATACATGATAAAAATATGATTAGAAATTTCATTTAAGTGTAGCACTGACCCCCGAAGGAGCTTCTGGTTTTATTGGGCTTACCGTTACCTTCTTGACCTTGTCTCTGTCTAGGGTTTCCCATGGTAGATGGCCCAAAGAAATGTAGAACCTGACACTGAATCTTCTTTTGGGTTATTTATTTGAAATAGAAACAGAATCTCTCAGTTTAGGGTAGAGGGTTAGGAGGAAGTTCAGGTACTTTGGACTGTCAAAAATGGAAAGTTTTTATAGAAGAAATCCAGAGAATAACCTTTTCACAGCTGGATTTTCACAACCCCCAGATAGACCTCCTCGCACTAGGCCTAGCAGCCGGTAAGGTGTTAAGTAAAGTCTCTGCCACAGACTTTGAGCGTAACTGAGGGACATTGACAAATTTATAGAGCTATCATACGGTACCAGTAGCTCTCAGCCGGTCAGGCGATACTGTACGAGTGTGGATTCATGAAGTGTCCTTCAACTGAGCCTCCAGGCTCCTTCGGAGAAGACAGCCTTGTGCACAGCCTTCTCCTGAAGAGTCCTCCCCTGAATGCTTCTCCAGTTGCTGGGCCTCTCCTTAGATGAGACGGCACCGGACCACCCTTGAATCACCCGGCCTCAATATCCATTCAGGCCTGTCCCTGCAGTTGCTTTGCCTTGGACTATCCAGCCCCGAGACTTGGAAATGCATGGCCAGGAGGGCCATGGAGACTGGTCAGGAGGACTAGAACCAAACAGACAGAAAAATCCTCTGGCCGGAACCCCGTAAAACATGATATCAGTACCTTAAATACCACCTCCCAGAATGCACAGCAGGAGAATACATCCACTGGGCTGTTTCGGAGAAAAACGTGGCACTCAATACACCGAGCGAAACTGCGTTCTACCACTTGCCGGCGGTGACAGCGACACCTGCGGCCAAGAAGAACCCAGTGCAACCCAGCTGAACTGGAGCTGAAATCATAATTTAGTAAAATTAGCCCTAAAACCCAACTGTGGTTTCAGGAATATTAACTTTCAAAAACATATAGCGCATGCTTTTGCAGCTCCTCCCCGCATCAGATAACCCCCTAGGAGGGGGTTACCTTGCGGGTGCGCTCCTGAGTCTAGCATTTGCGTCCACGGACACAAATGACGGACTCAGCCAATGGCTGCCCTGCTATCAATGTATCCAATCAACCCTGTGGAGAGAGGGACAGGGCGTCCCTGCTGAAGAAATGAAGGGGCTCATGTAAGTAAAACGGGGGGGGGGGGCATAGGATGCATTAAGGTGAAAAAACAAAAGGGTTTACAACCCCTTTGAAAGGCTGTGTGACAGAGCGAATTTAAAAAAAAAAACAAAAAAAAAAACTGATTTTTGAGTTGCTAATTGCTTATTAAAAGTATTTTATGGAGTACGTGCATATTGCGTAAAATCAAAATGGAAACTTCAAAGAAATTTCCAATTTAAGGTAATAACAGAGCCATCAGTCAGCAAAGTAAAACTACTTATGCCATAAGCCGACAACAAAAGCCACTGCCTCTTGTGAGGTAGTTAATGCTATGCTAGACAGGACAGAAGGGATTGTGCACACATTCTTTTAGCCACTAATGTGGGCAGAAATGAAAGCAACAGTAAAATAACAGGCCAGAGAGTTTGTCTTTAACACCTGATACCACAAACAGCAGCCCCATATGTCTGAAAGTTTAATTATACACTTTTAGTGCAAGTTCATATGCTCAAAGCACAGAAGTAGTGATAAAAGACTCACCATTCTTTTTAGGTCCGGTTCACAGAGGCAGCATGACTTACAGCGCGACTGCCTCAGGTGACCTGGACACGACCACTGCGGCGACTTGCAAAATGACTTCTCTATAGAAGTCAATGCAAGTCACCTCAAGTCGCCCCCAAAGTCATACAAGAACCTTTTTCTAAGTTGGGGCGACTTGTGTCACTTCCAATTAGAACGGTTCCATTGTACAGAACGGGACGCTACCTATCAGGCAGCTAAATCGCCTGACAATTCGTCCCAGTGTGAACCGACCCTTAGACAATATGTTATTGACTCAAGTAAAGTTCATCTTTATAAACAAAATACATGCACATATTTTTTGCAGAAAAAAAAATGTGGATTAAATTTTTTTTTCTGCAGGAGCCTGGAAAGTATTGCACCTACAATCAGTAGATTTGGTGGGATATACAGTGTGGCTAAATGCCTGTGTGAATGGTGCCAAAAGCTGACTTCTTAGGAATAATGGTCAATAGGGCACAAACCTTCTTACACCTACAGTATATTGCCCACTCATGTTAGAGAAGTACTGACACCAAAGAATGGAAACTGTGTGTTCACCAGAATAGGCTGGACAGTGCAAAAGACACTTTGCCAATCCATTCCCTAGTTAATTATCCTTTAATTTATAGCAGCCATTACCATTAAGAGGCTGAATAGGCTGTGGCAGTAAGATGCGGACACCAATCACTAAGAAAACAGCCCTATGGCTGACCTGTTTTTGCTAAAACTAGATAAAGTTGAAAATACACTAAAGCAACATCTACAGTACACACAAGTGGGAGTTGCTGCTTGAGGTTGAGTTCCTGTGCCGAGAGAAAAAAACCACAAGTTTGCAATGCATTGTGGTAAACAGAGACCTCCTATCAGTTTCACAGTATGTGGTTCACACGTAATTGTTCTTTTTTATGAAAACTGGTATTTAAAAAAATAATTACTTACAATCCTGATGGTAAAGTGCTAAGATTTACACCACTCACAACTTGTACCGTTTCAACGAGAAGGAGATCAAAAACTGCTGAGAGTATCCAGGACCCCAATAAATATGACTGCAAAGAAAAGTTAGACATGCATTAAAAAAAGGTGCAAATAATCAAAAGGACAAAAATGTTTAAAATAATTATAAAGGCTTTGCACAGAGCAGCCCTAATCTACCTCTTCTGGGGTCCACCGCCGGCGCTCCTGGCACCCAATTGGATTTCTTTGGACTTTATAATGCACCATTTTCATTTTTTGGACTTTGTTTATTGTGTAGTTATTGTACTAGCACATTTTTCAGAAATTACTCTCATTTTTTTCTGAGTTTGGACTCACAATCATTAGGTGTTAATCCTTGTTTATTTGAGGTGTTTCTGTTCAATATAAACACCCTAATTTCCATCTCTCAACTTATTTATGGTGTAGTCACCATTTTAGCACATTTTTCACCATACCTGCATTTTTTCAGAAATTTCACCTTTTGTTTGTTTGATTCACATTTTCCCATGTATAAATCTCTGTTTTTTTTATATACGTCACATTTATATCATTTATTTATGCAAATTTTCTTTTTGCAACCTTAGCGCTGCACTTATTTATTCACAGTTTTTGCTTTTTGTCTACAAGCTGTGCTGGCTGCTAGGTTGCAGGTTCACAGTGCAGTATTCCTTTAACTTTATTTTTTTGTGGTCAAAACATAGCCAGAGTTCACGAACGGGAACAGATAGACAAGCCAAAATGTCAGGGAGCCAGAGAACAGCGTAGTAGAACAGCAAGCAGGATCTGGAGCCAGAAAAAATGTCAGCCAAGCAAGTCTGACCACTTAAGGACCAGGCCTCTTTTTTAGATGTGTTGTTTACAAGTTAAAAACGATTTGATTTTTTTTGCTAGAAAAATGACTTAGAACCCCCAAACATTATACATTTTTTTCCCTAACACCCTAGAGAATAAAATGGCAGTCATTGGAATACTTTCTGTCACACCGTATTTGTGCAGCGGTCTTACAAGCGCACTTTTTTGGGGGAAAAGGTACACTTTTTCAAATTAAAAAAGAAGACAGAGGTCTAGGGCTAAAATTACTGATCTCGCTCTACTGATTGCAGCGATACCTCACATGTGTGATTTGAACACTGTTTTCATATGCGGGTGCTACTCACGTATGCATTTGCTTCTGCACATAAGCTCAGCGGGATGGGTCACGTTTAAACATTTTTTTTTTCTTATTTATTTTACCTTTTATTTTTACACGGTTTTAAAAAATAGAAAAAAAAATTGTGGCACTTTTATTCCTATTACAAGGAATGTAAATATCCATTGTAGTAGAAATATGGCATTACAGGATCTTAAATAGGAGATCTGGGATCAAAAAGACCATAAATCTCATATTTACACTAAAATGCATAAAAAAAAAAAAAAAAAAAAATGTGTCATTTAAAAAACTATTTAAAAAACAAATGTCCCTTTAAGAGCTATGGGCAGAAGTGACGTTTGGACGTCGCTTCCGCCCTGCAATGACATGGAGACGAGTTGGAGCCATCTTCCCCTCACTCATCTCCATGCACAGCCACAGAGAGGACCGGATCACCCCCGCCAACAGCTCCGGTACGCGGCAGAGGGCACCAGAGCGTGGCGGGAGGGGGGCCCTCTCCTGCTGCCGATAAAAGTGATCTTGTGGTGAATGTGCCGCAGAGACCACTTTTATCTTTTAACGGGCCGCTGGCTGAACACGAGGATACCAGGGTTATGGCAGCTAGATGCTGCCACAACAACAATATCCGTCCTCAAAGTGAGGACGTATATCAGCGTTCGGCGGTCCAGAAGTGGTTAACACAGGAGAGTGTCTCTAGAGATGTGGCAAAGGCAAAGGCAGAGATCATCTGGACTGGATGGCTTGAGTAGGCAGGTCTACTAAGCAGGATGTTATCAACAGGTGAGTCACTGTGGAGATATAGGAGCTGGCAATAAGTAGACAGCTGAGCGGCCAGCTCAGAGAAAGAAGGGCTGGTCTGGCTTTTTTAGATGTTTTTTGGAAAGTCTAATCTGGCCTGTCTATTGTTCAGGCTTATGAATGGTTTGCACCTTGTGGTGAACCATCTGGATTTTCTCTCGTTAAGTCTTTTCTTGACATGTATATGCCCATCGCTTGGAGAGTGTCCTTCACTTGCCTGGATGTTGTGTTATTTACCATAGAGAGGATCCTGCGATCATCCACCAGTGTTGTCGTCCGTGGACATACAGGCCTTTTTAAGTTGCTGAGCTCACCAGTGCATTCTTCTTTCTTCAGAATGTATCAAAATAAAAAATAAAAAAAAACTCCTAATGTTGTTGCTAACTCTCTGATGGATTTGTTTTATTTTTGAAACCTTACAATGGCCTGTTTCACTTGCATGGACAGTTCTTTTGAACGCATGATGTAGGTTCACAGCAATAGATTCCAAAATGCAAATACCACACTTAGAAACAGATCAAGACCTTTTACCTGCTTAAGCACTTGCTGACCGGCTCACGCCGATATACGTTGGCAGAATGGTTCTCCTGAGCAAACTGGCGTACCTGTACGTCAGTACATAAAAGTAGGATAGCGGGCGAGTGCGCCGGCGCATGCCCACCGCGCGAGTTTATGTCCGCCGGTGGACCGCGAACACGGTGATGAGAGGCAGAACGGGGACCCGCCTATGTAAACAAGGCATTTCCCCATTCTGCCTAGTGACATGACAGGGATCTACTGCTTCCAATGATTGGAAGCAGTGATCTCTGTCATGTTGTTTCAGTAAGCCCATCCCCCCTACAGTTAGAACATGCTGAAGAAACACACTTAAGCCCTTCCCTGCCAGTGTCATTTTTACATTGATCAGTGCATTTTTATAGCACCAATGTAATATCACTGGTCCCCAAAAAGTGTAATTTGGGGTCAGATTTGTCGCAGTCCTGCTAAAAATAGCAGATCGCCGCCATTACCAGTAAAAACAATAAAAAAATTTATTAATTAAAAGTCCCTAAATTGATCCTGTAATTTGTAGACACGATAACCTTTGTGAAAACCAATTAATATATATGTCTATTGTGATTTTTTTACCAAAATAATGTAGAAGAATATACAGTATAATCGGTATAAACTGATGAATAAATGTTTTTTTTTGGCTATGCGTTCTAGCAGAAAGAAAGAAAAAAAAAAAAATGCAGAGGTGATCAAAATACCTCCAAAGTAAATCTCTATTTGAGGGAAAAAAGGGACGTCAATTTTGTTTGGGTATAGGGCCACATGACGTGGTCATTAAGGGGGTAAAACCTTTCCGGGGCAAAAGTGGTTAACTGATGAAGAAATAATGAGGGAGTAGTCTACACCTGGCCATAAAACAGCTTTTGATTCAATTGTCCAATTACTTTTGGCCCCTTGTGTATGAGTAAAAGCGGAACGTCTGTAATTTTTTTATCTTTCCATCTATTAAATCTTCTGCCCTTGTTGTTTTAACTTTGGATAGTAAAACTTTGTTTTTTTTTTTGCCAGTAAATACCTTATACAGCCCACTTTCTGTTTCTTGTCTGACAGGGAGAGACAATCATCTCTCTGTCAGTGCAAACCGAGGAATGCCGTTTACCATCACTTCCTGGTTCACGCGATGATCAGCTGTGATTGGTCACAGCTGATCACGTGGTAAGGAGCCTTCGTCACAGGCTCCAATACCACAATCGGAGATGCAGAGTGTCAGACTAACACACTGCACCATCATATGATGCCCAGTCAGGATAACAGAACCACCGCACAGCTGTCATTCTGCTATAGGCTGGCAGGAAGTGCTTAAAGCGGTTCTTCACCCCAAAGGGGAAGTTCCGCTAATCTGATCCCTACCCCCCTCCGGTGCCACAATCGGCACCTTTCAGGGGGGAGGGGGGTGCAGTTACCTGGATAATACAGGTATCTGCACCCACTTCCGGGCAGACCCCCGCAGACACCCCCCCCCCCCCCCGTTGTGTTCTGGGAAACACACAGTTCCCAGGACACAGCGGGGGATCTGAAGAGACGCGCAGCGCGACTCACGCATGCGCAGTAGGGAACCGGGCAGTGAAGCCGTCATGCTTCACTTCCCGATTCCCTGACAGAGAATGGCGGCGGTGGCAGCAGTGAGACGAGCGATCGCTCGTCATCTGCCGCCAACATCGCTGGACCCTGGGACAGGTAAGTGTGATTTTATTAAAAGTCAGCAGCTGCAATATTAGTAGCTGCTGGCTTTTAATATTTGCAGCTCCTCTAATAATTATGCTACCAAAATTAGCGTGTGCTGTAAATTGCCTCCAGCATTACTCCTGTTTCTTCTTACTGGAAGCTGCAATTTTCCAGAGCCCCTGATCAGCAGTACATTTTTGAGCTGGCTGTGCCTAAAAATATGAGCATGTGCAGAGCAGGATGAGATCACGCATTACTGAATTTTAAACAGTATAAGCACTTATTTTTACTGTTTTACATAGCTATACCTGCAAAAGCGTCGAGCCTGAAGGGATCTAGCAGGACTACATTTTCTGACTACAGTTCCACTTTAAATAACAAAACATGGGCACATCTTACCGTAAATTTCCGCGTGCCAAAACGTCTCTCTAATGTTCTAAAATTATATATAAGTAAACTGCTACAAAATGTATCCTTCAGATCCAGACATATAATTCTTCCAAAGAATAGTCTCCATATCTAAAACAAGAAAAGTACACAATGAGTATACAAATGCTGATATTACAGAGGGATGTACAGAAAAAAAAAAAAAAAAAAAAGTCTACAAATATCAAAAGAAGCCAAAAATTATGTGACAGAAAGTGAGCATTTATTGATAAGGAAATAGAAAAACACATGATTTTGTCTTTAAGTATTAAAGTGGTATTAAACCCTCAATTTTTAAAGCACCCAAAAAGGGAAAGATCCCCTTGTCTGCCTCTTCCCCACACCCTCTCCTCTGCTGCTACATTTGGCACCTTTTGGGGGGAGTGGGTACATGGTTTTGACAGGTACCCACTCCCACTTCCAGCTCAGCTTGCTACGACGAGCTGAGCCTGGAAGTTTGGTGACTCCTTCCTTCCCCCCGCGGTCTACTGAGACAGGTCACAGGTCCCAGAAGAATATGGCCCATTCACAAAGCACATTGCACTTAGTGTATGTGCAGTAGGAAATCAGCTGTATAGGTCCAAGACTTTACTGCCAGTTTCCCTTAGTCAGGATGGCGGCGCCAGCACCCAATAGCCGGCTGAAGAATCGGCTCGGGTGATGACAACGCTGGCTGCCTGGACAGGTAAGTGCCCTAATATTGAAAGTCAGCAGCTCCAGTATTTGTAGATACTGACAATTTTTGGGGGGAGCCTGGAGCACCTCTAAGTACTTGTAGAGAATGATGTATATCCCAGTCAAGTTTTCTTACTGTCATCTACAGTATCTCACAAAAGTACTATACAGCCGCCTGCAAAACTTTGCGGCCAAAAAAGGCATTAGCCAATGCACTGACATCTACCTCGTAGAATTTTGTAAAGGTGTGAACAGACGACCAGGTCACCGCTTTGCACACTTGAGAAAAAGACGCTTGATGTCGGAAGGCCCAAGACGTTCCGATTGCCCTCATGTAGAGGGCTGTGACTGGAAAGGGGGGCACTTGCCCCTTCAAGGTGTAGGCTTGTACTACAATCTGTCTGATCCACTTGGAAATGGTGGCCGACGAGACAGCCATGACTTTCTTTGGACCAGCCACTGAAACAAACAAGGAGTCTGACTTACGAAATGGAGCCGTGGCAGACAAATACACCCTCAGAGCCAGAACCATGTCCAGGGAACGGAGGGCCACCTCCTTAGGATGTGTTGGTTTAGGACACAGAGATGGTAACACAATGTCTTCATTGATGTGAAATGCAGAGACCACCCTCGGCAGAAAAGAAGGTTGCGGGCGCAACACCGCTTTATCCTTGTGGATAACCAGATAGGGTGACTTGCACAACAAGGCCGCCAGTTCCGAAACCCTCCTGGCCGACGTGATGGCCACTAGAAAGACCACTTTCTGGGAAAGAGTCAACAGAGGGATCTCTCTGATATTTTCAAATGGCGGTTTTTGCAGCGCCGACAACACCAGATTCAGATCCCACGGGGGTAACAGTGGACGCACCGGAGGAACTACATGGACGTACCCCTTGGATAAAAGTGCTCACTAGAGAGTGAGACGCCAGGGGTCGCTGAAAAAAGGACAGTCAAGGCTGAAATTTGTCCTTTAATGGTGCTCAAAGCAAATTTCTCGTCTACTCCTTGCTGAAGAAACAGCAGGATCCTGGATCTAGAAAAAGAGACCGGATGCCATCCTTTCTCCTCACACATGGAGATGTAGGCCTTCCAGGTACAATGATATATCTTCCGAGAAGATTTCCTGGCTCTCAGCATAGTTGGGATCACTGAGTCCGAAAGACCCCGGTTCCTCAACACCTGGCTCTCAATAGCCATTCCGTTAAAACCAGCGATGGTAAAGCAGGATGGAGAATCGGACATTGAGACAGAAGGTCTTCGCGTAACGGCAGCCACCAGGGGGCGTCTACCACCAGACGCACCAGGTCTGCGTACCAAGGACGCTGGGGCCAATCTGGGGCAATCAGAATTACTGGAATTCCCTCGGCCTCCACTCTGCGGAGCAGACATGGTAACAGCTTCAGTGGAGATAAGGCATAGATCAGCTGGTACAGATCCCACGGAGCCACCAGCGCATCTGACCTGTCTGTCCACGGATCTCTTGTCCTGGACACGAATCTCGGCACCTACCGATTTAGACTGGAGGCCAGAAGATCCACGTCTGGTGTGCCCCACCGCAGACACAGTAGCCTGAACACCTCCGGATGCAACGCCCATTCTCCTGGGTCCAGCATCTGGCGACTTAAATAGTCCACCTGCCAGTTGTCCACTCCCGGGATGTAAATGGCCGACAGGGCCGGTACAGGTCGCTCTGCCCACCTCAGTATGTGAGTGACCCCCCGTGCGGCGGCTGAGGTCTTGTTCCTCCTTGGTGATTGACGTATGCCACAGCCGTGGCGTTGTCTGACTGGATCCTGATCGAACACCCTGAAAGTCTTATTGACAATGTGGAGAGGCATAGCCTGATCGCTCCCAGTTCGAGCAGATTGATCGGCAACTTAGATTCCTCAGCCGACCAGAGGCCCTGGGTTGACTGAACTCCCATTACTCCACCCCAGCCAGATAGGCTGGCGTCCATTTTGATCACTGTTCATTTTAGAGGTAGGAACGACTTCCCAGACTGAAGTACTGGGGACCAGATCAGGGCATCCCTGACTAACTGGCTCACCTGAATCTGCCGATCCAGAGACAACGGAGATTTGTCCCATTTTTTCCAAGATCTCCTTCTGCAGGACTCTGGTGTGGAACTGGGTATATGGTACTGCCTCGAAGGAGGCCACCATGAGCCCCAGGACTCGCATGCAGAAGCATAGCCATGACCACTTGCGGTTCATCAGCAGTTTTAACGCGGCTCTGAGAGTCTGCAGCTTGTCTGAAGGGAGAAACAGTCTCGCCTCCATGGAGTCCAGCAGCAAGCCTAGGTACTACAAATGCTGAAATCGGTACAATCTCCAACTTTTTAGGTTCAACAGCCACCCAAAATTCCTGCAGGGTCTGCATGGGGATCGCCACATCCTCCTCCAACTCTGAGGTGGAAGATGCTCTCAGGAGAAGATCGTCTAGGTATCCCACAATCGTGATCCAGCATTGCCGTAGCAACGCCAAAACAGGAGCCAATATCTTGGTAAAGACTCGAGGGGCTGATGCCAAACTAAAAGGGAGAGCCACAAACTGGTAGTGGGCTTCTCCGACTGCAAAGCGCAGAAACTTCTGATGCCGGAGGCATATGGGTATGTGCAGGTACGCATTCTGGATGTCTAAGGACACCAAGGAGTCCCCTTGATGGAGTGCAGCGACTACTGAGCGAACTCATTCCATTCTGAACCTCTGCACCTTTACAAAGTGATTGAGGGCTTTTAAGTCCAAGACTGTAGTCCCCAAGAAGGAAGGGGTACGTCCAAACAGGTTTGAGTAGAACTCCTGGAAATGTTCAGATTCCGGAACAGGTACTATCACCCAACGACAGCAGGTCCTTTACCGCCCCCAAGAGGGCCTGCCGGCGAGCCGCCAGTACAGGTATGCTGGAGGGGAAGAATCTGTTTTGCGGCCAAGAGAGGAACTCTATCTTGTAGCCAGAGGAAATCAGATCGCAGACCCATTGGTCGGACAGCTGAGAGGTCCACCGGGCTGCAAACTCCCGAAGGTGACCCCCCCACCCACAAACCTTCATGCGGTAGCACTTTTGCTCACAGGCTTGCGGTTCCAGGGACCTTTGGTCCTTCAGTGGTCGTCCTGTTGGGCTGGGGACGTTTGGTCGAAGCTCCGGGCGGACGAAAAAGCCGAGCAGAAAATGAGGGCCCTTGCCTACAGCGTGGCTCCTTACCCTTCCTGGCCTGTGGGAGTAGAGTACTCTTACCACCTGTGGCATTTTTAATAATGTCATCTAATGTGGCTCCAAAGAGCCGTTCACCAAGGAAGGGAAGATCCGTCAGGACTTTCTTGGATGCCTGGTCTGCAGACCAGCATTTTAGCCAAATCAGGCACCTCAGCACCACTGCTGACGCTGAAGCCCTGGATAACAGAGGGAGAGTATCCAGGGCTGCGTCAAAACGTACTTAAGGCCTTGCACTAACTGCTCTGCTAGTTCCACGCAGACAGAAGAAGCCTGCTGCTCTCCCGATTTGCGGTGCAAAAGTTTTGGCCACTCAGTAAGTCTGTGACACAAGTGCGGATGTCAATACTGGTCACATTGCTGACCCCACAACCGTAAATAAGGAACGAGCCACTGCGTCGGCTTTACTGTCCGTGGGATCTATAAATGCAGGAGTCCCCTCTACCGGGATCGTGGTTACTTTGTTTAATCTGGATACGGGGGGGGGTCCACGACCGGAGGAGCCGACCACTTTTTGAGAAGGCTTTCCTAAAAAGGGTAACACACCGCCATGTATTTGAGGACCGAAAAAGTCAGTTGCGGTCGACCCCATTCCTTGTAAATGAACTTGTCAAAATAAGTCAGGATACGGGAACAACTTAGGTGAACGGGCTGGCTTACGGGACCCAAAAGGGGCCGCTAAATCAGCAGAGGGATCTGCTGGCTACTGAATCTTCAGGGTATCGCACACAGCTGTGATAAGTGCTCCAACAAGCGCTTTTGTCGCGCACAGACCCGGACTCATCCTCACTGTCCGAACGGTCCTGGTCAGCGCCATCTGAAACGACTGAACAGGGGTTACCAGCCTCAGCAGGGCCCGAGTCTGTGTCAGAGCTCTCCCCAGAGACAAGGAGGGGGGCAGGGGCCGCTTTTTAGCACCTTTGCGCTCATGCACCGCCTCCATCTTGGCAACGAACAAATTGAGGACCGCCAACAAAGCATCCAGGAGCACTGCACATTCTGCAGGTGAACCGGTTGCAATTGCCTGGATTTTGGGGGAAGAGACACTAGTTTCTGAAGCCATGCTGACCCTACCCTGTCTGCCACCTGATGAGGACTTAGGACAGTGATGGTCCCACCCTCCTAACTGCTGCTGGCTGAGGGGCTCTTTCCCGCAGGACTCACCACCCTTACTGGTTCTGCACTGTCCAGCAAGTAGTGCCTGTATTCCTTGTCAGCTCCCAGGTGTCTAGGAAATCACACTGTCAGCCAGAGCTGCTGCTTATGGTGCTGAAACCAATCTACAATGTGCTCAGGCTCAAGAAAATGGCCGGCGAGCAAGATGCGCTTACGTCAGTGAATTTAGTGAAAGCTTGAATGGACAACCAAGGCGCCGCCTTACACACCTGGGAAACAGACGCTTGATGTCGGAAAGCCAAGGAGGTTCCAATTGCCCTGGTGGAATGAGCCTCGACAGGAAATGGGGGCACCTACCCTTTTAAGGTATAGGCCTGAACCACTATCTGTTTGATCCACCGAGAGATAGGACCACCAGACCTTACTTCGGACCAGTCATGGAGACAGAGTCTGACCTCCGGAAAGGAGCCGTAGTAGACAGATACACCCATAGAGCCCGGACCACATCCAGGGAATGTAGAGTAACTTCTTCCGGATGTGTCGGCTTAGGATATAGGGATGGTAACACAATGTCCTCATTTAGATGAAAGGCCGAAACCACCTTTGGAAGAAAAAAAGGGCTGCGGACATAGTACCGCCTTATTCTTGTGGAGGACCAAGTAGGGAGACTTGCATGACAAGGCCGGCAACTCAGAAACCCTCCTGGCAGATGTAATAGCCACTAGAAAGACTACTTTCTGAGAAAGAGTCAACAAGGGAATCTCCTTAATATTTTCAAACGGCGGTTTCTGAAGAACCGACAGCACCAGATTCAGATCCCACGTAGTGGTGGTCGAACCGGAGGGGCTACGTGTCGAACACCTTGCACAAATGTACTCACCGATCAGCGAGTCGCCAAGGGACGTTGGAAAAAGACAGCCAAGGCTGATATCTGCCCCTTGATGGTGCTTAACCACTTTCAGACCGGACCATTTTGCTGGTAAATGACCAGAGGTCTTTTTACACTTTGGCACTGCGCTGTTTTAACTGGTAATTGCGCGGTCATGCAATGTTGTACCCAAACAAAATTTGCGTCCTTTTCTTCCCACAAATAGAGCTTTCTTTTAAAGGTATTTGACTGACTCTGCGATTTTTATTTTTTGTGATATAAACGTAAAAAGACCGCAAATTTTGAAAAAAAATGATATTTTCTACTTTTTGTTATTAGAAAAATCCAATAAACTAAGTTTTAGTCATACATTTAGGCCAAAATGTATTCAGCCACATGTCTTTGGCAAAAAAAAAGTCAATAACTGTATATTTATTGGTTTGCGCAAAAGTTGTCAAATCTACAAACTAAGGTACGTTTTCTGGAATTTACGCAGCTTTTAGTTTACGACTGCCTATCTCATTTCTTGAGGTGCTAAAATGGCAGGGCAGTACAAAACCCCCCCAAATGACCCCATTTTGGAAAGTAGACCCCCTAAGGAAATTGATAAGTGGCATGTTGAGCCCATTGAATATTTTATTTTTTTGCCTCAAGCGATTGAATAATGACAAAAAAAAAATTTATTAATTTTTTTTTACACAAAGTTGTCACTAAATGATATATTGCTCACACATGCTATGGGCATATGTGAAATGACACCCCAAAATAAATTCTGCTGCTTCTCCTGAGTACGGGGATACCACATATGTGGGACTTTTTGGGAGCCTAGCCGCGTACGGGGCCCCGAAAACCAAGCACCGCCTTCAGGCTTTCTAAGGGCGTAAATTTTTGATTTCACTTCTCACTACCTATTACAGTTTTGAAGGCCATAAAATGCCAAGATGGCACAAAATCCCCACAAATGACCCCATTTTAGAAAGTAGACACCCCAAGCTATTTGCTGAGAGGCATGTTGAGTCCATGGAATATTTCATATTTTGCCACAAGTTGCGGGAAAATTACAAACTTTTTTTTTTTTTTTTCACAAAGTTGTCACTAAATGATATATTGCTCACGCATGCCATGGGCATATGTGAAATGACACCCCAAAATAAATTCTGCTGCTTCTCCTGAGTACGGGGATACCACATATGTGGGACTTTTTGGGAGCCTAGCCACGTACGGGGCCCCGAAAAACAAGCACCGCCTTCAGGCTTTCTAAGGGCGTTACAGTTTTGAAAGCCATAAAATGCCAAGATGGCACAAACCCCCCCAGGGTTAACTAGGGGGCAATCAGGGGGCTTTATGCGGTAGTATATGGGGGTCCCTGGCGCTAGAAAAAGCTGCGGCGAACCTAAATACCTACCTGCCTAACTAGCGTCACCTGTGACACTAATACAGCGATCAGAAAAACGATCGCTTTTTAGGCTGGGTTCACACTGGAGCGATGCGGGAACGCCACGAATCCGCGGCGGGTTCCCGCATCGCATGCCTCCCGGCGGCAGTTCACACTGCCCTATGCGAACTGCTGGGAGTGTCAGTGAAATGTTAATGACACCCCCCGATCAGTTCGCATATCGCAGTGCGATCTGCAAACTCGGATCGCATGGTGTGAACACCCATGCGATCCGATTCTGCTGCGGACCAAAAAAAGGGTCCCGTGCGAATTTGCGGCGGGTGCGGCGAATGGCTGAACTCGAATCGCAGAGATCGGATGTGATTTGCACTGCAGTGCGGTGCGAATCACATCCGTTCTCATAAACCGCTGCAATGTGAACCCAGCCTTAGTGATACTGGCGACGGGGGGTGATCACGGGGTTAAACCTTTATTGGGGGGGGTTAGGGGGGTACATTAGAACTAAAGGGGGCTAACCCTAACTGCCCTAACAGTTATTACAGTCACAAATGACACCAATGCAAAAAAAAATAAAATGCATTGGTGTCACCGTGACTGGGGGGGGGCAGGGGTAATTGGGGGGGGTGATCGGAGGGTAAAGGGGGGGTGTGAGTGTGCCTGGCATGTTCTACTGTGAAGTGTCGTGTTGGTGCAACTCACCGATCCTCTCTCCTCGGTGCCGGAACGAAAAATACCGACACGGAGGAGAGATTACATCACTACCTCTCCTGTGTTTACATTACAGGAGAGGAAGTGATGTCACGAAGGATTTCCATTCGTTGGGAGCGATCGCGAGGGGGTGGCCATGAATGAATGGCCGCCCCCTCATCCCGGATCGCTCCCGAACGAATACCGACCGCCGCAGGCACCGGGGGGGGGCCCGATCGGGCCCCCCACCCGCGGGAAGGCAGGGACGTACAGGTACGCCCATATGCCTGCCCGTGCCATTCTGTCGACGTACATCGTCGTGCGGTGGTCGGCAATTGGTTAAAGCAGTTCCGCACAAATTTTTTTTTATTTTATTTTTTTGGCCGATTGTTTAAAAAAAGATGTGTTTTAATTAATATCCTTACTTGTCCTGACTTCGCCCGCTTTACATGTCCGTATTTCTGTAAAATCATTATTTTTATAAATCTATTTTGGCTGATGTCATCTTGCTTGAGGGCATTTGAAGCCCACAAGCAATCACTTCCTCCTTCCCTCGCTTCGGCGGAACCAGCATTCCTCAGTGGCTACAGCTACGAGCAGCGTATTCGGCTAGGCGCACTGACTCCTGGGATGAATTATACAAGATTCCAGGAGACAGTGCGGAGATCAGCGGAAATGGTGTGGATCCCTGCAGAAACACCGCCCATAGCCGCAGGGATAAAATAAGAAACAGCAGAGAACGAAACGAAGGAGGTAAAAAAAATAAAATACAAGGGGCATTGAGCACTAGTTTTGTAAAACTGAGCTTCGTAAAAAGAAAGGCAGGAAGATAAAAAAAAATTTGTGCAGAACCGCTTTAAGGCAAGCTTCTGATCCACTCCCGGATGCAAAAACAGCAGGAACCCGGAAACTGAGTATGTGTGTGGACCCCACCACCCCATCTCCTCACACATGGAGATGTAGGTCTTACACGTACGATGGTAAATCTTCAGAGAAGAGGACTTACTGGAATCCCCTCGGCCTCCACTTTGCGCAGCAGGAGCTTCGGGGGGAGGCATAAATCAGCCCATAATGTCCCCATGGAGCCACCAACGCGTCCGCCCAGAGGTCTCTTGTCCTGGGCACAAACCTCTGCACCTTCCGATTGAGAGCTCCACATCTGGTGTGTCCCACTTTAGGCAAATGAGCCAGAATACATCCGGATGCAACGACCATTCCCCTTGGTCTAACATCTGACAACTTAGGTAGCCCGCCTGCCAGTTTTTTATAACCAGAATGTATATGGCCGACAGAGCCGGCACGTGCCGCTCTGCCCACTGTAGGATGTGAGCAACCTCCCATGCTGTGGCCAAGCTCCTTGTTTCTCCTTGATGTTTGACGTACACCACCGCAGTGACATTGTCCGACTGGATCCTGACCGGATGCCCCTGCAGCCCCTGTGACCACGTGGAGAGGCACCGGCTGATCACCCAAAGCTTGAGCACATTGATCAGCAGCTGGGATTCTTGCCACGTCCAAAGGCCCTGGGCCGACTGTATGCCCAAAACTCCCCCCGCAACCGGTCAAGCTGGTGTGCGTTGTGATCACCGTCCAATGGAGAGGAAGCAAGATCTCCTGGACCGAACGGCCGAAGACCTCAGCCACCAGAGAAGGGAATCCCTGACTAGCTGGCTCACCCGAATTTGATAATCCAGGGATAAATGGAGATTTGTTACATTTTGACAAAATCTCCTTTTGCAGGACTAAAGTGTGAAATTGAGTGTACGGTAGCGCTTCGAAAGTGGCTACCATGAGGCCCAGAACTCGCATGCAGAAGCGCAGCGACAACCACCTGCGGTTCACTAACAACTTCCCCGCAGCTTGAAGAGTCTGCAGCTTGTCTGAAGGGAGAAAAACTCTCGCTTCTGAGGAGGCCAACAGTAAGCCCAGGTACTCCAGGCGTTGAGTCGGCACTAACACCAACTTTTTTAGGTTCAGTACCCAACTAAACTCCCTGAGAGTCTGTATGGTGATCGCTACATCCTCCCTTAATTCAGAGGCGGAAGCTGCCCTCAGAAGGAGGTTGTCTAGATAACCCACGATTGCGAACTCACGTTGCCTTAACAACGCCAGAATTGGGGTTAACACCTCGGTGAAGACTCGGGGTGCTGACGCCAGGCCAAAAAGGAAGAGCCACAAATTAGTAGTGCTCTTCCGACAGCAACCTCTGATGCCTGAGGCATATGGTTACATGCAAGTATGCGTCCTTAATATCCAAGAACGCCAGGAAGTCAACTTGATGGAGTGCAGAGACCACGGAGCGAACTGATTCCATCCTGAACCTTTGCCCTTTCACAAAACTGTTGAGGGCCTTGAGGTCCAGGATTGGACATACCCATTCCTTCTTTGGGACTACAAACAGATTGGAGTAGAATCCCTGAAACCTTTCCAGCATCTGTACAGGTACTATCACCCCGCGCAGCAGCAGGTCCTGTACTTCCCCGAACAGGGCTTCCAGACGAGCAGGAAGAAGGTGAAGGTTGGAGGGAAAGAATCTGTTTGGTGGACAAGAAACTATCTTGTATACCGATGAAACCAGTTCGCAGATCCATTGGTCGGACAGTAGGGAAGTCAACCAAGCTGCAAACCCGAAAGCGACCCCCCACCCAAGAGTCAGGAGGGGGAAAATCTTCATGCAGTAACATTTTTGCTTGCAGACTTGTTTGGCTTGCGAAACCAGGGACGCTTTTGTCCCTCAGCCGCCGCCTTGTCGGACTGGGAACGCTTACCTGCCAACCCGGGCAGGCGAAAAAGCAGTTTCTGAGTGGAAAAAGAGGGCCCTTGCCTACGGCGTGGCTCCTTACCCTTTCTGGACATTATTTTTAATAATGTCATCCAGTGAGGCTCCAAATAGACTCTCACCTTGGAAGGACAAATCCGCCAGTGCTTTTTTATATGCCTGGTCTGCAGACCAGCATTTCAGCCAAATCAGGCTCCATAGCAAAACTGCCGATACTGACGCTCTAGAGAGCAGGGGGGACAGTATCCAGGGCCGCATCACAGACATACATAAGGCCATGTACCAACTAATCTGCCAGTTCTATGCAGACCGGGGAAGTCGGTTGCTTCTCCAATTCACAGTGTAATAACTTTGCCCATTCAGTAAGTGTCTGCGACACCAAGGCCATGGCCAGCACAGATCATAACGCTGACCCCACTGTCTCGGCCCTCCCGTTTGCAAGGACTTTGATGGCAGGATTCCCTTCTACCAGAATCGTGGTTACTTTATTCAACCTGGATACTGGTGAGTCAACGACCAGAGGAGACTCACATGTTTTCAGGAGACTCTCCTCAAAGGGTTAACGCACCTCCATTCTTCTCGGGACTGAAAAGGCCCATTGTGGGTTTCCCCATTCCTTGTAGATGAACTTGTCAAAATAAGTCAAATACGGAAACATTTTGTGCAGGTGATCCGGTTGCAATAGTCAGGATGTCTGGGGAAGAAGTGCTGGCTTCTGACGCCATGTTGACCCTCACTCGCCTGCCATAACTCAGGGACTTAAGGCAAGGTACACAAAATTCCACCCTCCCAAGCTGCTTGCAGACTTAGGGGCCCCCTGCAGGACTCACCACCCTGACCGAGTACTGTGCTGTGCTGCCGCCGTCCGCCCAGCCCCATGTCAGTCACAAAGTGCTCAGAGTAAAGAGCGCTGTTCTGAAATATACAGACACCAGCACTAGAGGTAAACCGCGCTGTGGCTAAAAGAAAATGGCCGCTGGCCATTCTAGCAAAAAAATCACCAAGAAAAAGAACGCCGAACCGACTAGAAAATGGCTGACAGCATATACCCTGCATAAGGCTACAGGAAAATGGCCGTGGCACGTGCGTCAGCCTCCCCTCATTGCAAACAGCCTGAATACCACACTGACAGAAAAAAAAAAAAAAGCAGGAAAGAGAGCGGACCCTGAAAGCCAGTGCAGCCCCCCACCAAGGCCCGGAGCCCCCCCCCCAGAGGATCCCCGGCCAGGTACATACACCGCACCTCATTCACAGTCACACAGCGGCCCCAGCAGGGGGAGGAGGGAACAAGGGATAGGGAGAGAGAAAAGGGATAGTGAAAGACCCCCTAGTCGACCTCCCAGGGAATGTCCAGCTGCTCCATCCTGCCGAGGCAGGGGGAGCCGTACTTACCCCTCCTGTCAGAACTGCTGGACGCATTCCACCACAGACCCATCACCCGAGAAGTACAGGGTGGCTGTTGGCCACCGCACACTGTGACACGGACAGCTTTAGCCTGGTCATATGTGTGCCCCGAGCATATAGCCCACCGGCTGTCCATGGATCAGAAGTGGCATGTCGTGGCCAACCCAGCGTGTAGCTAGGGTCTGCTCACGCTCGAATGGCCAGGCTGGAGAGACTACAAGGATCTATATTATCCAGCCTGTCACCCAGCCCGGCTGTTGATTGTAGATCACAGAATCAAACTGTGCAGAAAAAAAAAAAATTATTCCCAGGACCAATGTCAGGTCCTCCTCCTACTCTAGGCAGAAAAAACTGAGCTGCAGGAAGCAGAATGAGGGGTTATAGCCACTGCTGTGCAGTCTTGCTGTTTTTACATGTCCTGCCCAGTCCTCTCCTGAAGGTGGCGCGATAACCCTAAGGTCAAGATTTAAAGGAGCTGTGTCCATCAATGAATGAAAGAGAAAGAAAAAAAAGTTCTTGTGTTATTTATATTCTCTGAAAAATAGCCAAGAAATCATTAATTCTGCCAGGGTATGTAAATTTATGAGCACAACTGTACATTTATCCAAAGACAGGGAAGCAAAACAACTCAACTGTTATTCCTAGGACACACAAGCCCACAGATTAATTTTACAAAGCAGCAAAACATACATACAGTGAATATAGGAAAAAATATCCCATTTTGTTACTTTGCAGCCTGAAATGAAGACAGACACAGATTTTGATTTATCCAGCTGTATTTACTCAGATTAACTTATAATTACCAAGTGAAACATAACAGCAACATGGCATGTGCAGCAGGCAAATATTGCAAGGTTAGTAGAGATATATCCCAACAGAATAAAGGCTGTCATTAAAGGGGATGTAAACCCTCGTGTTTTTTTACCTTAAAGCGGAGGTCCACCCTAAAGTGGACCTTCCGCTCATTGGAATCCTCCCCCCCTCCGGCGCCACAATTGGCACCTTTCAGGGGGGAGGGGGGGTGCAGGTACCTGTACAGTACAGGTATCTGCACCCACTTCCGGGATAGCTCTCTGCGGAAAGGGGCGTAGATTACGCCCCTTTCCGAAAGTCCCCCGCTGCCTGCTGGGAAACACACAGATCCCAGAGGCAGCGGGTCCATCCTTATTGCGCAGCGCGACTCGCGCGTGCGCAGTAGGGAACCGGGAAATGAAGCCGAAAAGGCTCCACTTCCTGATTTCCCATACCCAAGATGGCGGCGGCAGCACCCGAGAGACGATCGAGAGATCGGCTTCGGGTGCCGACATCGCGGGCGCGCTGGACAGGTAAGTGTCACTATTTTAAAAGTCAGCAGCTGCAGTATTTGTAGCTGCTGGCTTTAAAAAAATAAAAAAAATAAAAAAACGCGGACTCCCAGCGGACTTCCGCTTTAATGCATATATGTTTGCTAGAACTGATTGTTAGCTGGAGTTCACTTTCAATTTGTTAGTCAAATCCATCTAAATCTGCTAACACTACCCTCTCCCTGGATTGACAATGCTGCTGTCCAATGGTGTCTGGTTTACTTTTTTGTTCAGAATGCAGACATCTTAAGACAGGAACTTTGTTATTGGCTGGTAACACATCTAAGGGTTGGTAAGTTGCAATATATTAAATTTTGGCTGATTGTAAAGGCTTGTTTTTTTTTTTTATAACAAACATGTTATACTTACCACCTCTGTGCAATTGGTTTTGTACAGAGCAGCCCCGATCCTCCTCTTCTTGGGTCCCTCTTCGCTGCTCCTAGCCCCTCCCTCCTTTGAGTGCACCTCAGGCAGCAGCTTGCTACAGAGGGTACCCAAGCTGAGTTAGAGCTCCGTGTATCCAATCAGACACGAAGCCCCGACCTGGCTCTGCCCCCTCTCTCCCCTGATTGGCTGACACACTTTGATTGACAGCAACGGGAACCAATTGATTGCATTATAATAAAAAAACCTTCTGCCTTTACAACACCTTTAGGAATATTTATTTCAGCTGTTAAACATGGCTTAAAGAAAAAAAAAATAGTCAAACTAAATACACATTAATTCTCACGGTAAAAACTATTAGGTTAGAATTACAGCATAAGGCCTTAGAAACAACGAGGAACACATGTCTAAGTCATGTCTAAGTCAGACTTACATGAAAACTTTCTTTTATTGCTTGCACATCATATACAAAGAGTGCTTGCTGCTGCTGAAACAGGAGGGCAATTATAACAGAGAGAGCACCAGGGATGAGTAGAAGGCCTTTAGATAGTGGAGCTTTATCTAGAGAAAAAAATAAAAATAAATGTTAAATACTACCATAAATAACACCAAAGTGCCACTGCCAACTACTTGAATCCAAGTTCCACACAGAACCCATAGATCTCAGCAATATCACAAACAAGGAAGGAATTATTTTATGACTGAGAAATCACTTTTGATTAGACACTGGCACTGCGCATGCACAAGCCAGCGCTTACAGAATCGGTAGCACTGCCCCCAGGCTGCACCATCTGTATTACACAATAAAAAAAAAAATATGTTGTCTGATGGAGCTCAGTCAGGATGTAGATGACATTCTCCAGGAGTTGAGGGAAGCTGACGTCCACCCTACCACTGGAAAAAGTGAACCTGCAGCCTCATACCCAGAACTTTGTACACAAGGTACTTTTCCCAGCACTTTTTGTTGTGTCACTTTCACCCTAGTGTATGCATACAATCCCCTGGTTTTCATGGCATGCCTGTTTACTCTGTTTCCCAGGCGGTGACTGTTTAACCTGCCGGTATTGAATGCCTGTATACGCCTTGTGAATGTTTACACATGATTCTGATTGAATTTCTTTATCCTGGACCAAGCTAATCAAGGTATTTTGAACCCTGTTCTCCATTTCTATGGCTAGGCTTTTACTGCCATTATATGGTTAAAGATCCTGGGAGTACCAACTCTATGTTTTTTTCCCTAGATTGAAAAACATCTGGCTTAAAGTGACACACACAGTGGTAGAGGCAGACTGGCTTATATGCAAGTATGGGATTTAATACTATAGTACACCCCAACTGAAGTAGTCTATATCAAGATTTACTGCTATACCTTTTATACCCAGTTTACGTGTACATCTCAACATCCGTGCCTTTGTTGTGGCTACCCCGTGGCCCTAGGTGTCCCTGGTTGTCATCTCCAATTGGAGGGGGTTGTTCTGCAATCATTATTTCTGGTATATGTGAGCGTTGAGACCATTTGTTTAAGCACCACATTATTGGTGAGTTCATGTACATAGACACACCTGTACCACCATGCCAATATTTTGTACTGTATTCTAATTTGAGTATGTTTTTCCAACTAGAATTATTGAAGCTCATGAAGAAGCAACATTTTAGGTTGTGAAACGTGTGGGCATTTTTTCAATATTGCCACACAGGAAGTATTACCAAGTGTTACCTCTAGGATAAAACCACTGCGTCCCATATTGCTTGATCACATATCTTGTGTTGTATTTGTATGTATTTTATGTAAATTATTAACATTGTTATATATATTTGTATATGCATGCCTACAAAGTAAATAAATTCCGTCATTTAGCATCTACAAAAAAAAAAAACACCAAGATAGTGGCAAAGTTACCCCACACAAGGTGGCATTTTAGGGAGGGTAGAACAAGTGATAAAGCAAGTGATTGTGTGGACAGGGGTGGACATATCCACCTCAATCCAACCACATAGAAGGCCATAGGATATAAGATAAGGTCCTGATAGCGATGAGCAATAGAAGGATAAGAAAAAAGAAGAAGAACGCATCATGGCACCAGAAGCACATGCAGAGATGGTCATAAATAACAAAATAATTCAATTTAAAAAAAATAAAAAAATACATAAAACCATGCAAGAAAATAAAAAAAAGCTTTGTGAACATGGATGTCAAACAAGCAGAAACATTTACAGCTATATCCCAATGTACAGTATATTGGCCCAAACTACTGTGTGTCATTTTAACAGATAAAGGAGACAAGAGGTATAAAAGCCCAGTGGGATAAACTCAACCTGACTTAAATATGATTGGCACAAACTAAACAGTGTGACTGGCTAAGTAGTACACCAAATTTCAAGTAAATAGAACTCCAAAGACCAATAAAAAAAAAAAAATAAGAGAAAATAAAAAATGGAAAGAGCCGAAAGATTATTATTATTTTTTTTTTTAAATCAATCTATTTATTGTACAAAATTAAAATTCACTCTATTGTGCAATATATAGATCCAACCAAACATGCATGAAGAAACTTCCTGCATATAACCTGCCAACACCCAAAACATAGTAACAGCTGGAGGGCCAATGTTTGCCCACCCCTGCTATAAGATATGCTTCAGATGAGTGGCAAGGGGTTAGCACTTTCATTGTAGAGTGCTGTGGTCCCTGCTATGAGTTGCCTGTATAGCATTGGTGCTTAACCTGTAGTTCTGCAACTGCTGGAGGGCCACAAGTTCCATCATGCCTCTGCCTTTGGGAGTCATACTTGTGACTATCAGCCTTGCAATGCCTTCTGCAACAGCTGTAGGGCCACCGGTTGAACACCCTTGCTTGTACAGGGTCCAAGCCAAAAAGCCATCTGAATTTACAATGATTCCCACATCCAGGAATAGGATTCTTGTGCAGCTTGAACATGTAGTAAATTTCAGTTGGAATAGGATATTACTCAGAGCACTCATATAACCCTTGAGATGTCCTCATCCAAATGGCAAGGATGTCATCTATGTACACGGGCCACATTAGAAAGTAAGAAAACGTTAAAAACCAACGCTTGTGGTGAAATAACCATGTAAACATAAATACAAACCAATCAGTGCAGAGCATTTACGGTCATCAAAACCCTATAGGCATTAAACAGATATAATAAACTAATACAGAATACTGAAATTGTGACTACAATCATTAATAACACATAATGATCAACAATGACCAATAAAAACAGTGACATAGTGAGTAAAAATAAAAACGAAAAAGTGTCCTTAACCGCTTCAGCCCCAGAAGATTTTACTCCCTTCCTGAACAGAGCACTTTTTGCGATTCGGCACTGCGTCACTTTAACTGACAATTGCACGGTCGTGTAAAGTTGCACCCGCACAAAATTTACGTCCTTTTTTTTTCCCACAAATAAAGCTGTGTCCTGGTAGTATTTGATCACCTCCGCAGTTTTTATTTTTTGTGCTATAAACAAAAAAGAGCGACAATTGTAAAAAATATAGTTTTTTTTGGGTTTTTTTCTTTTGCTATAATAAATATCCCCCAAAAATATATAAAAATAAATATTTTTTTCCTTCAGTTTAGGCTGATATGTATTCTACATATTTTTGGTAAAAAGAAAAAAAAAAAAAGTTGCAAAAAGTGTAAATTGATTGGTTGCTACAAAAGTTATAGCATCTACAAAATAGGGGATAGTTTTATGGCATTTTTATTATTATTATTTTTTTTTTTACTAGTAAAAGCTGCGATCTGCGATTTTTATCAGGACTGCGACATAATGGCGAACACGTTGGACAATTTTGACACATTTTTGGAACCACTGGCATTTATACAGCGATCAGTGCTATAAAAATGCTTTGATTACTGTAAAAATGTCACTGGTAGGGAAGGCGTTAAAAATAGGGGGCGATCAAGTGATTGTGTTCCCTAGTGTGTGTTCTAACTGAAGGGTGGCGGGGACTGTAGTGGAGATGACAGATCGCTGTTCATACTCTGTATGTATTAGAACCATTAAAATACAACTTCTTTGGTAATTAACAGAGACTTCCAATTTATCTAACTTAGGAAAATTAAGTCAGGGTAAGCAGTAGGATGCATAAAATAAAAAAAATACTCCACATAGCACAACACTGCAAAGCCTTAGTTTTAATAAAAAAGGGTTGCACTTAAGTCACATCAAACAAAAACATGTCTCAGGAACACAGAAAAGAGGTCTTCCTCCAGTAACAAAGATGGCCGACGGCCGGTTGTACATGCATGGTAGCATTTCTGTTCAAATCGTTCTAATACACTTCTGGGCTTTATATGAAGAGATTGTCCTCTTTCATGATGCCAGCGTTTCCAATTTAATGAGTGTTTACTGACCACATTAAAAAAATGGGACGGGTACACAGAGAACAGAGTCCCCACCCCCCTTCAGCACAGATTACAAACAAACATGTCCCCAACGGTTGACGACGTCAAAAGAGGCCAGGACAACCCAGTGATGATACCGGGTGGCCCCAGGGGCGGATCCAGAGTCTAATCTCGGGAGGGGCACTGCTATAAAATATGTTTTTTGGGGGGCAATTTATATGGGAAATGGCTGGTATTGGCGCTTCAATCATTACGGCACCATGGTTGTTATGGTGTCAGGATGATTGAAGCGCATTATTTCTATTAATACATTGTAATATAAAATTAAATGGTTCAACTCACCATAATGCAGAATCAGTGGGAGCCCTGAGGATGTCACTTGCCATGTCGCCTGCCACCAAATGTGGATTGTCACTTGTCACCAAATGCGGATTGTTACTTGCCATGTCACCTGCCACACATTGCGGATTGTCACTTGCCACGTCGCCTGCCACCAGATGCGGATTGCCACGTAGCCTGCCACACATTGCGGATTGCCACTTGCCACGTCACCTGCCACACATTGCGGATTGTCACTTGCCAAGTTGCCTGACCCACATTGCGGATTGCCACTTGCCACGTCACCTGCCACACATTGGGGATTGTCACTTGCCACGTCACCTGCCACACATTGCGGATTGTGACTTGCCACGTCACCTGCCACACATTGCGGATTGTCACTTGCCACGTCGCCTGCCACCAGATGCGGATTGCCACGTAGCCTGCCACACATTGCGGATTGCCACTTGCCACGTCACCTGCCACACATTGCGGATTGTCACTTGCCAAGTTGCCTGACCCACATTGCGGATTGCCACTTGCCACGTCACCTGCCACACATTGGGGATTGTCACTTGCCACGTCACCTGCCACACATTGCGGATTGTCACTTGCCACGTTGCCTGCCACACATTGCGGATTGTCACTTGCCACGTTGCCTGCCACACATTGCGGATTGCCACTTGCCACGTCACCTGCCACACATTGCGGATTGTCACTTGCCACGTTGCCTGCCACACATTGCGGATTGCCACTTGCCACGTCACCTGCCACACATTGCGGATTGTCACTTGCCACGTTGCCTGCAACATATTGCGGATTGCCACGTAGCCTGCCACACATTGCGGATTGTCACTTGCCACGTCAACTGCCACACATTACGGATTGTCACTTGCCACGTCACCTGCCACACATTGCGGATTGCCACTTGCCACGTAGTCTGCCACACATTGCGGATTGCCACTTGCCACGTAGCCTGCCACACATTGCGGATTGTCACCTACTGGTGGTCTTTTGTTGGGTCCCAGAGTGAACATAGGCAGCAGAGAGATGATGCAATCTCTCTGCTGCACACAGCTTCCTACACAGTGAGGGCGGAACTGGAGGGATGCAGGGCAGTGAGAGATGATGTCATCTCCCTGCTCCCCTGCCTGCTGGCTTCCTGATTGGCCAGCAGCCCTCCTAAGCCGCCCAGCTGCCCCCCCCTCACCCGTCCACTCAGCGCGGGTAAAAAATTGCAATGGACGTATATTGATTGGTTTGTGCAAAAGTTATAGCGCTTACAAAATAGGTTATGGATTTATGGCATTTTTATTATTATTTTTTACTAGTAATGGTGGTGATCTGCGATTTTTATCAGGACTGCGACATTGTGGCAGACAGATCAGTCACTTTTTTGGGACCACTAACATTTATACAGCGATCAGTACTATAAATAGCCACTGATCGCTGTATAAATGTCACTGACAGGGAAGGAGTTAATACTATGGGGCGATCAAGGGGTAAAAGTGTTCCCTCACTGTGTGTTCTAACTGTGGGGGGATGGGACTGATTGGGGGAGGAGACCGATCAGTGTTCCTATATATTAGGAACACACGATCTGTCTCCTCTCCCCCGACAAGGATGAGGATTTGTGTGTTTACACACACACACACACACACACACACACACACACACACACACACACACACACACACACAGATCCACATTCCTGCTCTGTCAGGAGCGATCATGGGTGCCCGGCGGACATCGCGGCTGCCAGGCATGAGCATCGGCTCCTCAGTGATGTGGCAGGTGTGTGCATGCACCTCCTATACAGGTGGAAAGCGGAGGATATCATATGACGCCCACCCGGTATGGGAGATCCCATCTGTGGATGTCATTTGACAATACGCCGGGGATGAAGTGGTTAAGAGCTGTCAGATGATGGTGGAAGCCTTCGTATGGACTAGAGGGGTTGTTTTTTTCCGGATCGGCGGGAGGCAGCGGCCATCATGATTGAAGATGGATCTACACCAGAGGACATTTTTTTTTTATAAAGAACTTGTCAAAAACCTGTGTTGTGTTTTTCTTTATTTGTTAGGTGAACGAGTAGGGGTACTATGTACGTCTACACATTCACATGGGGGGGAGGGGGACAAGATCTGGAGGCTCCCTTGTTAAAGGGGTCTTCCAAATTCCGATAAACCCACTCCAGCAGACTTTCACAACCACTGGTCAAGATTGTGAGGAAGAGGCCCTTGGTCCACCTTGACAAGGTGCTTCGGAGGGGGAAATTTGGAAAAATTTTCCCTATTTTGTTTATTGTGTCAGCATCAGAAAGAACAGGAAAAAAAAATGAGGATATCATTAGGGATAAAGGATTATAGATATCCTTGTAAAATTGGGGGAGGATTGAAAACCCTGTAAGGATTTTTTTTTTTTACCATAGCCCCATTGTGGAGATTTCCTCTCACTTCCTGCCTAGATGATTGGTGTTAGAAAAAAATGGAAATTAGGGAAACAGGCAGGATTTAAACTTGACGGGTTACAACCTTTTAACCTTTCTACACAGAAGGATTTGTCTCAGCTATTAAAATAGATAATGAGACAATGTCACATTGTCCATGCATGGAAAAAGATCCCCCAGACCCCCTCATACGTTACCAGTGCTCTTCTGCCACTCCTTTTGTTGCCTCTAATTCTACCCAGCACTCCTGGGTATTGGGGAGCATGTGACCTCCTTCCCTGTGACAGTGCATAGACCTAAGCAACAAACAATAAAGTCAAAGCACTGTCACGTGACCAAGGCATCATCAATGCTCCACCTGGTCACCTAACCAGCTGATTTTAGTGCCAACTGCAAAGGAGGAAGAATTGGTGAGGGAGTGCAGGTAAGGGAACTATAAGAGTGGGGGCAGATTTAAGAGAGACACTGTCCGTTTTCTATGCATACACAAGGTGGCAGCATCTCTAACTGGTTATACGCTTTTAGTAAACTCTAATACTTGTGAATATTCAGCTTATGGGTTTACTAATGGGTAAAAGAAGAAAAAAAGTTATTACATTTGCTCATTTTTTGTCAAATGTTTGTTTGCCAAAATAAAACACACAACAGTATGTGCTTATTTTTATTAAAAAAGGTGTCAACATATTTTACAAATGTGTGCAACATGAGCCAACAAACCTATTTTAGAATGTGGTTCTTCTAGTTTCTAGTTTGCTCTAAGCCTTTTTTGGTAGTTTTCTTCAACCTTAGTTCGCTGTGGTTGTGATGACTGCAATTTACATACACAGGAATAAGCTGCCTGAAATGTTTAATAAACAAGTTAATTCTTTCGAACTTGTTTCAGTTGTGTTGAGTGTCTTGCTGAAGTTGTTTTTTATTCAGTTAAATTTCAGTTCTAATTCGGTTTATTTTGTGGGTTTTTAATAGGGTCATATTTATTCTACAAACCAGGGTGCTTCAATACGCTCTCCCCTATTGCCTTCTGTAGCTCATCACAGGTTGATGAGGCCAATACAAGCTTTAGCCCTGGTTCACACCAGTGCGGCTTTGAAATCATGCTACTTCAGCACAATTTCAAAGCCGTACAATAGTGCAATTTGCATGGCAGAGTTCATTGCGGCTTGTGACTTCATATAACAGACATCTATGCAAGTCACAATGCAATTTTTACAAAAGTAGTACAGGAAACTTTCACATAAATAGTTGCGATATGAATGGCTCCATTGCAGGTAATAGGATGAGACTTGTTATGCGATTTGGAACGGTCACATCGCATGACAAGTTGCACCAGTGTGCACAGGGGCTTAAGGTTAGTGAGCAATGTCTCACTGCACAGTGGTTGAAGAACCTTATCGAAGGGACAGGGAAATTAAGCAGTTGTATACATTTTTTTAGTCCCAAGAATGTCCTAGATATATGAGAACTGGCTTTCCAGTTGGAAACATTAAACTGCTTTATACCCTGTTATACAGCATAGTTGATTCGCTTAGCCTTTTTTCCACATCCTAAAAACACAGGAACTGGGGTGAAGGAAAAAAAAACAAAAAAAAAAACAAACAACAAACAGGATTTTTATAACAGCTTACCTGTAAAATCTTCTTTGAAGAAGTACATCACAGGACACGGAGCCATAGTAGTTACTATGTGGGTTATAAGGCCACCCTCAGGTGATGGACACTGGCATGCCCTAAGACAAAAAGTGCACTCCTTATATAACTCCTCCCACTACTGGGATACTGGGAGTATCGCAGTTTTGTAGAAAAGCAATACACGTGTATACCAAAGAAGGGAGGGACCTCTGTGTCCCATGATGTACTTCAAAGAAAAGTATTTTATAGGTAAGCCGTTATAAAAATCCTGTTTTCTTATCATACATCATGGGTCACAGAGCCATAGTAGTTACTATGTGGGATGCCTCATAACAATGGTTACTGAAGGGAGGGAGACACAACAAAAAGTAGGGCACTGAGAGACAAGAGGAGTCATACTGTAACCTGCAGTACACTGTGCCCAAAGGCAATATCCTCATGACCTTTACATCAATTTAGTAGAATCTGGTAAAAGTATGGACTGAAGACCAAATTGCCGACTTGCAGATGGAGGCCTGGTGATGTACTGCCCAAAAAGCACTAACAGCCCTGGTGAAGGGAGCTTTAACATGAAAAGGAGGAATTTTCCCCTTTCCCACCAGGGCATTTTGCAGGCGCTATAGCATTAGAAATAGCACCTGCACTCCGCCCTAAAAAAGCTACACCATTGTTTGTGGCTTTCACACTACACCAGTGCGCTGGCAGGACGTCAGGGAAAAGTCCTGCCAGCAGTATCTTTGGAGTGGTGAAGGAGCGGTGTGTTTACTGCTCCTCCACCGCTGCTCCCCATTGAAATCAATGGGGCAGCGCTGTAATAGCGCCGGCAAAACGCAGCTATTGCGGCATATTACCGGCAGTTTTAACCCTTTCTCGGCCGCTAGCAGGGGGTAAAAGCGCCCCGCTAGCGGCCGAAATGCGCCGCAAATCCAGCGGTAAAACACCGCTAAAAATAGCGGCGTTTTACCGCCCACGCTATGGGTGGTGTGGTGTGAAAGGGGTCTAAACCATAAGCCTGAACAATCACTTGACGAATCCATTTGGAAATAGTAGATTTTGATGCTGCCTGTTCTCTTTTAGGACCGTCTGGCAATACAAACAAAACATCTGTTTTGCGAAACTGAGCGGTCACCTTTAAATAGACCTTGACCGCTCTCACTACATCAAGAGAATGTAGTGACCACTCTTCCACAGACCGAGGTTCCGGAAAAAAAGAAGGCAGAACAATATCCTGGTTTAAATGAAAACCTGTCACTACCTTTGATAGGAATTTAGGATGAGGCCGCAATACCACCTTATCCTTATGAATAATCAAATATGGCTCTTTACAAGAAAGAGTCCCCAATTCCGATACTCTAGCAGAGGATATGGCAACCCAAAAAATTATTTTCCTTGTCAAGAGGACCAAGGGAATATCCCGTATAGCAGCCGTCATTAAATGGCGGCCTGAGTCCGGACCGAACGGAGCTTCTGCCCGGACCGCCATGCCGCCAGCATACTACTAAATTGAAGCAATCACTGGTTTGCTGGGACCGCGGGTTTCCCCAGCAACCAGTGACGCTGTGCGCATGCGCCCGCCCCCTGCTCCTGGCCGCGTCTCTCGAAGCTGAAGAGAGACACGCTCACGGGCAGTAGGGGTGTGACGTCACATGCGCGCCCCGCCCCCCTGCTGCCCGCGGTTCCCTATTCCCGGGTCCTGGCTCTCCTTGCCAGGCAGTTTCAGTTGTGCCCTCGCTCCTGTAGTAAAGGTATGTGGGCACATTATGGATAATTCATTCGTTTTTATTGTGCACACTGTTGGGCATATTTTAAGGGGCACACTGATAGGTATATTATTAATATGCACAATGCTGGGCTTTTTTTGTAAGGAGCACATGGGTAAATTTTTTATGTGCACATTGATGGGCATGTTTTGTTAAGGTGCCCCTTAACAAAATATGCCCATCAGTGTGCACAATAAAAATATACCTACCAGCGTGCCCCTTAACATAAAATAAGGGTCACGCTGATGGGCACCTTTTATGTTAAGGGGTACTCCGATGGACAAATTTTATTTTGCGGGGCACGCTGATGGGTATATTTTTAATGTGCACATCAATGGGCATATTTTGTTAAGGGGCACCTTAACAAAACATGCCCAGTGTGCACATAAAAAATATACCCATGTGCTCCTTACAAAAAAAAGCCCAGCATTGTGCATATTAATAATATACCTATCAGCATGCCCCTTAAAATAAAATTTATCCATCAGAGAGCCTCCTAACATAATAGGCGGCCATCAGTGTGACCCTTATTTCATGTTAAGGGGCACGCTAATGGGCATATTTTATTTTAAGAGCAACACTGATGGGTACATTTTATATTAAAAGGGGCACTCTGATGGGCAAAGTTAAGGGGCGCGTTTTTGTTGTGTCCATCAGAGTGCCCCTTAATATAAAATGTGCCCATCACCATGACCCTTATTTTATGTTAAGGGGCACTGTGATGGGGACACCTGATGTAAAGGGGCACTGTGATGGGGACACCTGATGTAAAGGGGCACTGTGATGGGGACACCTGATGTAAAGGGGCACTGTGATGGGGACACCTGATGTAAAGGGGCACTGTGATGGGGACACCTGATGTAAAGGGGCACTGTGATGGGGACACCTGATGTAAAGGGGCACTGTGATGGGGACACCTGATGTAAAGGGGCACTGTGATGGGGACACCTGATGTAAAGGGGCACTGTGATGGGGACACCTGATGTAAAGGGGCACTGTGATGGGGACACCTGATGTAAAGGGGCACTGTGATGGGGACACCTGATGTAAAGGGGCACTGTGATGGGGACACCTGATGTAAAGGGGCACTGTGATGGGGACACCTGATGTAAAGGGGCACTGTGATGGGGACACCTGATGTAAAGGGGCACTGTGATGGTAAGGAAATTTTACATTTCTCATGTTTTTGATAGATATACAGTTACTACAATATTTTCTGAGTCATAGCACAGACTTGAGATTCGGACCTCGGCCCAAAGAAAATTTTGGCGATCGGACCTCCTTGAATTTTAATTCATTACCCCTGCCGTATAGGTTCAAAGGGCTGTTTTTGTAATGCTGACAGGAGTAAATTCAAGTCCCATGGGTTCAGGGGTGTCCTGACTGGAGGATTAATCCACGTTACCCCCTGAATAAAGTTACGAACCAGAGAGTGAGAAGCAAGTGGTCAGTGAAAAGGCCGCTATCTGGTCTTTGATAGTACTCAGGGTCAGCTTCATCACTCATCCCATCTGTAGGAATTCAAGGATCCTACCTATGACATATTTCCTGGGGTGCCCACCCCTGGATTCACACCAGGAGACATATGCCTTCCAGACTCTATAGTATATGACCCTGGAGGCCGGTTTCCTAGCATTAACCAAGGTAGAAACGACTGAAGCTGACAGCCCACAATCTTTTAGAATGTGGGACTCAATAGCCAAACCGTTAAAGTTAGCGTTTGTAAGGTAGGATAGAATACCGGTGTCTTGTCATATAACGTCCTCCATCCGATAGTGTCCGCTGCATACTGCGCATGCGCAGTACACAGCAACACAGATTCCGAAAATTGCCGAGGATGAACGGCGCCTGCGCCGTGAGTCCAGGTTCTAGCCCCACTATCCAAGTGGACATAGAGTAGGAATAAAAAAAAGAGCCGAGCGCAGCGAGGCTGAGCCCGAAGCGTGGCGAGCGAAGCTAGGGGCCCTCTAATATTCACAACCCTATGTCCGCTTGGATGGTGGGGCCACCACCTCCACTCACGGCGCAGGCGCCATTCCACTTCGGAGATTTTCCGAAGCTTCGTCTGCTCGCAGTACGGCCCGGACACTATTTGATGCCCGGACACTATACGGCAGAACACCGGACCTTGCGAGAGAAGGTCTAGCCATAGTGGTAGGTTCTAACGGTCCCCTACCGCCATCTTTATAATCTCGGCAAACCAACATCTCCTGGGCCACACAGGGGTCACAAGAACCACCTCCTTTCCTTCCTGTTTGATCCTGCAAAGAATAACGCGGAAGCAGAACAGGAGGGAACGCATCGATCAGTGAAAACTGATCCCCTAGAAAAACCCAGGGTCTGTTCCGTATGCCAGCGCATCCCTTCTCCTCAACACAAAGTTGTCGACCTTGTTGTTGAATCTGGACGCAAACAGATCCTCATCCGGAACACCCCATCTTTGACATAGACAGAAAGATGTCGGGGCGAAGGGACCATTCTCCCGGAAGCAATTGTTGGTGACTCAATTAGTCCGCCTGCCAATTTTCTATCCCTGGAATAAAATCGCCAATAGGCAAGGAATGTTGTTTTCTGCCCAAAATAGAACATGATTCATCTCTGTTTGGGCTGCATGACTTCTCGTTCCCCCTTGGCAATTGATGTAGTCTACAGCCTTGGCATTGTCAGATTGGATCCTGACAGGACAATTCCATAGTCTGAGCATCCAGGCCTCTAGGGCCAGACGTACTGCCCGAATCTCTAGAATATTGATGGGCAAGGTCCTCTCTGATTTGGACCACTTCCCTTGGACAGATGCTTCTTCCAAGACTGCTCCCCAGACCAGAAGGCTGGCATCCGTCGTTACCACTTTCCAGGATACTGGTAGAAAGGATTTCCCTTGTTGAAGATTCCTGGATATCAACCACCAATTGAGGCTCTGACGCACGTCGGATGATAAGTGCATTGGAAAGTCCAAAGTTCGGATCTTCTTGTTCCAAGTTGACAGAATACCGTTTTACAGCAGTCTTGAATGAAACTGTGCATAAGGAACGGCCTCGAAAGAAACCACCATTTTTCCTAACAACTTCATTCAAAGCCGAATAGAAATACTTTTATTTGTTTTGACAAGCTGAATCAGTTCCCTTATGGAACTGATCCTTTCCTGGGGTAAGAACATACTCGTCTGAACTGTATCTACAATCAGTCCCAAGTACTGCAATCTCCTTGGTGGTTTTAAGGAGGATTTCTCTAGGTTGAGAATCCAGCCTAGGAATTCTAGGCAACTCACTGCTGTGACTAAACTTTGGTTTAGGCAGGTTACTGACTGATCTACCAAGAATAGATCATCTAAGTAGGCAAGTATCATTATACCCTGAGCCCTTAAGCTGGCTAAAGGAGGGGCCGGGATCTTTGGAAACCCTTGAGGTGCAGTAGCAATACCGAAAGGCAGAGTTACAAACTGAAAATTAAGATTTTCTACCTCGACGCGCAGAAATTTCTGGTGGAGCCGGGAAAATTGGCACATGGAGACAAGCATCCTTGATGTCGATTGATGCCAGAAATTTTCCTCCTTGTAGGATGGAGACTACTGATCGGATTGACTCCACGTGAAAGGAACGGATATTCAAGTACTGGTTACGATTTTGAGATCTAAAATGGGTCGGACCTCCCCAGTTTGGGTACCTTCAAGAGGTTTGAATAAAACCCAGACCCTTTTGAAACAAGAGATGATCCAAAGCCAGAAAGAGAGACTACCCTTTCCCTGGGTCTCTGGGAACGTTTGATCTGAGAAAAACGAGGAGATGGGAATTCTCGGCACTCTAGTTTATAACAGAGAATTTGAGGAAGCCACCCATCTGTCTTGACATTGTTCCTGCCAGATCTTTGAAAACTGTAGAAGCCTGCCCGCCACTAGCGCGAGCGGGGACGACCCTTCGAAAGGAGGCTTTAGTATTTTGTTTTGTAGGTTTCCTGCCCCAGGTCCTCTTTTGGCCCTGGGACTGACCCTGAGATTTTCTTGAACCTGACAGTGGAGGCCATCGAGATGCCACTGCCACTGGAGAAGACGCACGTTTAAAAAGGAAAAATGCATAAACTACTTCTTAACTGGTAAAAGAGAACTTTTCCCATTACAAATTCTTTGGATATACTTATCCAGATGATTTCCAAGTAACCGTTCACCATGAAATGGGAAACTGGCCAAGAGCTTTTTACATGGCACTTCGGCTGACCAATTTTTCAACCATAGGATTCTATGCACATGCACCAGCCCTAGCATGAGCTGTGAGCCTTGGAGAATAGAATCTTTCATAGCGTCTACTATGAAACACAATGCTTCTGATATACCGGCCAACTCCTGGGCCTGCTTATCAGGAATAATTTTGAGTACCTCTACAAACTGGTCCTTTAACCACTTACAGACCGGACCATTTTGCTGGTCAAAGACCAGACCACTTTTTGCGATTCGGCACTGCGTCGCTTTAACTGACAATTGCGCGGTCGTGCGACGTGGCTCCCAAAAAAAATTGACGTCCTTTTTTCCCCCACAAATAGAGCTTTCTTTTGGTGGTATTTGATCACCCCTGCGGTTTTTATTTTTTGCGCTATAAACAAAAATAGAGCGACAATTTTGAAAAAACGCATTATTTTTTACTTTTTGTTATAATAAATATCCCCCAAAAATATATAAAAAAACATTTTTTTCCCTCAGTTTAGGCCGATACGTATTCTTCTACATATTTTTGGTAAAAAAAAAAAAAAAAAAAAAAATCGCAATAAGCGATTATTGATTGGTTATAACATTTACAAAATAGGGTTAGTTTTATAGCATTTTTATTAATAATTTTTTTTTTTTTTTTTTTTTACTAGTAATGGCGGCGATCAGCGATTTTTATTGTGACTGCGACATTGTGGGGGACCCATCGGACATTTTTGACACATTTTTGGGACCATTGTCATTGATACAGTAATCACTCCTATATAAATGCAGTGATTCCTGTGTAAATGACACTGGCAGTGAAGGGGTTAACCAGTGGGTGGCAGTGTAGGGGTTAAGTGTTCCTAGGGGTGTGTTACTAACTGTGGGGGGGTTGGGCTTTCATTTAGTGAACACTGATCTCTGCTCCAATCACATGGAGCAGAGATCAGCGTCACTGGTTGCTAGGCAGAATGGAGAAATGCTGTTTTACACGGCATTTCCTTCATTCAGCCGTCCCGTGAGACGATCGCGGCGATCGAGTCCGAGGGTCCTGTGACCGGACTCACGGGGGTCCCGACCAGCGCGGGAGCGCGCCGCAGGGCGGCATTGAATATTTGACGTACCTGTACGTCAATATGCCTGCCCGTGCCATTCTGTCGACGTACATCGTCGTGCGCTGGTCGGGAACCGGTTAAGGACTAAGATACTCCCATCGCTGCCAATGCAGGCTGAACGACTGAACCTGTAAGAGAAATTTTATTTTTAAAAAGAAATTCCAACTTCTTAGGCCCCTTTCACACGGACGATCCATTCAGGTCCGCCTGTCAGTTTTTTAGGAGGACCTGAACGGACACTCCATGGAGGAACGGATGTCAGTGGTGACATGTTCGCTGACATCTGACCTGCTCCGATCCGAAAAAGTGTGACGTTAGAAAAACCTATATTTTCATCCGTCTGCGGATCGAATTGGGTGGCGATGGACTCTACGGTCCGTCGTCATCCAATCTCCCATAGGGGAGAGCGGCGCTCTGACAGGTCCATCTCTGCACAGTGTGCAGAGACAGACCTGTCATTTTCCTGCTCAGCAGGGATCAACGGAGCGATCCCCCGCTGAGCAGAGCTGGCTCTGTACACGGATATGTCCGTGCGAAGGAGCCCTTATCTGTTGGATCCTTCAACAGATGAGCATTGTCTACAGGACAAGTCAGGTTTTTGTTTACAGAGGAAATAGCAGCGTCAATTGCTGGAATCCCCCATTTCTTATAGAATTCTTCCTCCATTAGGATAAAGTATCGAAAAAAATTTCAGGAGGAAAAGTGGGTGCTCCCACTCAGAATACATAAGCTTCTTTAGCTATGAATGGATAGGAAATTCATCAACAGACTGGTCTGGGGTCATTAAAGCCTCCCCAGAGGTGGGCTCTGTGTTATAGGCAATAAAAAAGTAAAGTTGAGCGGACCAATTTAGTGGGAGAGTGCACCATCAGTCTCTCCTGTGAAGCCGATCCTTCCATATTAGGATCTTTAGAAGAGGAGTCATCAGCCTCTTCCTGATCTTTTGAGAAAAATTCATTATCTCTCACCCCTTGTTCCTCAGCATGAGGGTCCTGAGCAGTGGACGGGGATCTGCTACGCTTAGGTCCACTCTGAAACGCGATTAAAGCATCAATCTTTTGCTCCAAACTTAAAATGGTAGAAGAAAAAAAAACTCCTTAGGGATATACACAGGGGCTGCAGTGTCAAGAGCAGCTGCAACACAAGCCCCTCCTGATGGCTCACTATGACCGGCCACATCACTCTCAGAGGAGGATATATCTAGGAGATGGATCTATTTTTGAGATGGATCTAGGCTGTCGTGCGACAACAGACCTTCTAGAGCCCTTTGAGGTGTTTTTTACCCCCCTTTCGCTCATAGCCCGATGCACAAAGCAGAGATACTACCAGAAGGATTGCATTCACTGCTTGAGCGATAGTCCAGCTCAGTTGCTGCTATTAATGCCCAGCCTGATGCAAAAGTAAAATGTGTCAAAAGGAAATGCCTGTCACCAAACCACCTAATGCCACCTTTGCTCTCGTGTCCCTCCACAGCATGCAACAACACAAATGGTGCCTTTTAAACCATGCCTCCTCGTATTGGACGTCGGAGGATGCCAACGATGCGCTAAGTCCCGCCACCGCATTGCCTACAGCTCTTCTCCTTACTTTTTTAAATGGAAGGCTTTAGCCACGCGAGCAGCAGGCTACAGGTCCTGCGGGACCCACAGGATGGAGCAGAATGACGTGGGGGGGGGGGGCTCTAAGCCGCCTAGCGGCATGCAGTTTAAAAAAAAAAAAAAACAAACAAAAAAAAAAAAAAAAAAAAAACACTACAGCGCCCCCCCCCCCCAAGAGGGGAAATTAATCAGCACAGGGGGGCATCTGGTGGGGAGAAGACCTGCCCCCCCCCCCCGAAGCTTACCGGAGGTACTGTTGTCTGCTGGAGGAAGAAGGCTCCCAGCTCTCTTGACACAGCATGCACTCTGAGTGTGAGGTGGTGAGTGCTCAATACAGCCCCCAGTGGTGACACAAAGGCATAACATCATTTACAGATCTTAAAAGGAGATGTTCAAAAGAAAAATATTCTTCGAAAAACTCCACTCACCTTTCCCGCCGTAAGGTTTACTGTGGTAAACCAACAGACTCAATCTTCACCCTTCATGGTGGGGTCTGTTAAACCTTCAGGAGTTGGGGATCCTCTGGGAAACCCACAATCCTGGACCTGTAATAGCACCTCCGCCAGTAAAACGTTATGGCCTTAATACCAGAAGTACTGGATCCCAGGGTCCAGCTCTCTAAAAAGAGAAGCATTTACAGGTAAAACCTTGTTTCCTCGGATACGAGACCTGGGTACGATTCAATTCAACCTAAAAAGACACTTTGAATGGATCCAGCAGCATGGCTAGCCCCTGCAAGGATTGCTCAAATGGAGCTTAGCACAGCACATCTTTACTAATGACAAACACCTTAGACACTGGCGAAAAAAACTGAGGTACTCCCAGTAGTGGGAGGGGTTATATAGGGAGTGCACTTTTTGTCTTAGGGCATATCAGTGCCCATCACCTGAAGGTGGCCTATAACCCACATATTAACTTCTATGGCGCTGTGTCCCGTGATGATCGCTAAGAAATGGCAGCAGGTGCTCTGGAATAATGAGTCAAAATTTCAAATATTTGGCTGTAGCAAAAGGCAGTTTGTGCACAAGGGCTGGAGAATAGTACAATAATAAGTGTCTGTAGACAACAGCAAAGTATGGTGGAGGTTCCTTGCAAGGTTGAGGCTAAATTTCTGCATGAATTAGTACAATAGTGTGGAACTACTCTACATTCTTTCTCAGAATAATTTGTGTTTTACCACTCCTGTATTTGTCTATTTGGGGAAGATATTCAAATTTATCATATTTTATTGTGCTGCAGGTAGAGCACAGTATATCCCTTGAGTAGTCATCAAGGAATGTGAGACGATACCTTTACTTTCCAGGAGGCTGAGCTTTCACAGGACAATATACTCTACAGTATATCTAAGTGTTAGATCCAGGTGCTGTAAGGCTCGGCTGTTCCTATTTTCATAAAAGATTTCTTCCTAGTCATTTTTATTTTTTTTTATATATAGCTGGTACATCTAATAATTTTTTTTGTTTCACATATACCAAGCATGCTTTATTAAAGTAATTGTACATACTGTAGCTGCCGACTTTTAACATTAGGACACTTATCTGTCCTAGAGTCGAGTGATGTCGGCACCGCAGCTAGATGTTTCTATTGGCTGCTGCCGCTGCTATTGCAGGTAAGGGATCCCGGCAGTGTATCCTTTCAGCTTCATGACCGAGTCCCTACTGTGCATGCGAGAAGCGTACTGCGCTCTCTCATTGACCTGGCAGAAGGGGAAGGAGGATTAGGGGACCAAGATGCCAACGTAATTCCCCGTGGCCTGGTCTCTTGTCTCCCAGAAGAGGGGACAGGGTACCTGTAAATAACAGGTACTTGCTCCCCCCCCCCCTATTTGTATGCAATCAGGCAGGCCCTTGAACTACATGGCTCAGCTAAATCTAAGGAAACCAGACAACAAAAGTTGTATAGGGTGTATATATAGTGTGTACCGGGTCCTAAAGTCTGAGACAAAAAAAAAAACAGTCAGACTGTCAAGCCCACAGGAGTACACAGCACAGCAAGGGAGCTAGGACATCACATCCAGAGACAGACAGGAGAGTCAGAATCTGATGGAACGTTTGTCCACATTCCATCTGATGTACAGCATTTGGCCCTTGGAAGTGCGCCTTGGATGAGCCTCCCCATAGATGTTGGCCAGTCACCCGTGAGGGAAGTTCGTGCGATCATAACAGCGATCCATCAGTTCTACTAAGCCTTGTCTGACCCCCCTGAATAAGGGCAGTCGCTGGCTTTATGGTAAGCCTCCATTGTTTACTGTAAGGTGACGGGCAGCACAAGTGGTGGAAACGTATACCCTGGGCTTTGGAAATTTCCTTGTTTTGGATGCTTTCGCTCATGAACTGTTCTTGTGTTTAAAAGGCACTTATGGACTATTTTTATTGCATATATATATATATATATATATATATATATATATATATATATATATATATATATATATATATATATATATATATATATATATATATGTTTTTTCACTTATATTTTCTCACTTATACTTATTTTGAATATTAAGGACACTTTATATTGTATAACTTTGTTTATCACATTTATGTTCATTCTACTATATCAGTATTTATTAGCATGTTATCCAGCGCTACACTCCTTTTCTCTTTATTTTTTTTATATAATTTTTTTAACGTAAATATACATAATTACAATTATACTTATCCCTCTCCTCCCCCCTCCCTTCCCTCCCTCTCTCTCTCTCAAACCCCCCCCTCATCCCAATGCCTTACACTTTATCCAAATCTTCCAACATTTTCAAATGATCCACTGTCTTTTTGAACTCTATACATCTCCCCCATATACTATCAAATACTTCCATCAGATCCTCGCTTCTGTGTACAGTTTCTTCTATTGATCTTTGCCAATCTACCCTTACTATCCAATCTCTTATTGATGGGGGGTCAGGGGTCCTCCATATCTTTGGTATTAAGCTCTTGGCTGCATTCAACAGATGGGGTGTCAGAGTATTCTTGTATTGACCTAATGTTTTAGCTGCATCATGGAAGAGACATGTCCATGGCTCCTTCCTAATTTGTTCTCCTGTTATTTGATAAATATTATCTATAATTTTTTCCCAGTATGGCTGGATCTTTACACAGTCCCACCATAGATGCACGAAATTTCCCGGGGGCATTACAGTCTCTCCAACATTTTGCTGATATCTCTTCTCCAAACTTCTGTGCTCTCTGTGGGACAATGTACCATCTCGCCATTAATTTATAAGACATTTCCACTGTCCCAATATCTCAAGAGCAGGGGTGGCCAACCAGACAAAGACCAAGAGCCACATTTTTTACCAAGTTACCGCAAAGAGCCACATCATACGCATGGGCACACATGAACATCACCCCATCCCTTCCTCATACACACATACTTTTGCTCAGCTTATTGTAAATGTCACACACTGTTTTAACACTACAAAGACCACAGGCCAGTCATTTTCATAAAGTCAGTAATCTTCCTTTGAAAGTACATCCATGTGACAGAAGACAGCAGCTCATCTAATTTCCAAAATACAAATTGTCTTACAAACAGTGAACTGGTCAGGATAACAATAAATAGTTAATGGGTCTTCTAGCCTGAACTAGCAGTAAATTCTTCTAAAAAACATCACAGAAAGCATGCAGTACACACAGAGCGTAGAGTTCTTCAAGCAGAAAATCGCGTGATTTTGCGGTGTTTTTTACTGCGATTTTGTGCAGGGCAAAAGGTCACCAATGTTAAAAGAAGAAAAACGCCCAAATCTGCTCAATTCGAGCGACAAAAAAGGGTCCGGAACTTGTTTGAGCGTCAGGCGTTCGGCTTCAGGCGACATGGAGTGGAGATGTGAACCATCTTCATTGAGAATAATAAATTTTTTCCCCTCCAGCGTTTTGTAGCTTCAGGCTTCAAGCTACAAAACGCTCAGATGAATGGGGTCTAAGAGCCGCATGGAACCGGGCAAAGAGCCGCATGAGGCTCGGGAGCCGCGGGTTGGCCACCCCTGCTCTAGAGGTAGTGCATGCTATTCTTAATACCTTACCTCTATGTTCCTCATCCCGTAGATCCCCCAGCTCTTCCTCCCATTTCTTCAAGTAGGGCGGATACCTAGATTCTGTTTCTTCTCCTAGTATCTTATATATTTTAGACACCCCATTGGCCCAGGCACCGCGAGGAGAGCAATCTCTCCATAACCCTCATATTTCCCTCTCCTCGCAGCAGCTGGGGGAGCTTCTGTGAAAAATGTTGTATTTGTGCATACCTCCATTTATCTAATGGCCTATTCCCCCATTTTTGTCTTAACTCACTAAATGTGCATATTCTATTTCCAATCATCACATCTTTCAAAACTATATAGTTTTTCTTTGCCCACCTGATAAAATACATGCATTCATCCTTTCCAGGTTTAAAAGGTGAATTAACCACTTCGCGCCGGTAGGACATCCAGGGATGGCCGCGGCTTTCGGTGGTTATATCTGAATGTTGCCTGAGGCCACAGACATCATTCAGATATCGGCGTTTTCAGCCGGCGATTCCCTGCACCACAAGAATGATCATAGCGGCTGTTCCGCCGCTTGATCGTTCTTACGGGAGGCGGGAGGGGACGTCCCCCCCTCCCGCCGCCCTCCGGTGCTTCTACCGACTCAACGCTTCCATCGGTGAGTCGGTCACAGGATGCGCCGGCCCCTGAATAATAACAGAGATTTCCGGCAGGCCAGATCGTCCCTGGAGTCTCTATGATCGTTCTGAGGCTGGGCGCAATGTTATAACGTCACGCCCGGCCTCTGCATTCAAAATAACGGCGCCGATTTGGCTAGGAAGCCAGGATCGGTTTTGTTTTTATTTTAGGCTTCCCAGCCTAGAGGTGAGATGCGGGGTCTTATTGACCCCACATCTCACTGTAAATAGGTCCAATCGTGCCATATTTCTATTACAAGGGATGTTTACATTCCTTGTAATAGGAATAAAAGTAATTTTTTTTTTTTTTTTTTTTTTTTTTTTTAAAGTGTCAAACTAAAAAAATAAAAGTAAAATTAACAATAAAAAAATAATTAAAGCGTCCCGGTCCCCGTGAGCTCGTACACATTAGCGAACGCATACGTAAGTCCCGCCCACATATGAAAACGGTGTGCAAACCACACATGTGAGGTATCGCCGCGAACGTTCGAGGAAGAGCAATAATTCTAGCACTAGACCTCCTCTGTAACACGAAACATGTAACTAGTAAAACATTTTAAAACGTTGCCTATGGGGATTTTTAAATACCAAAGTTTGGCGCCATTCCATGAGCACATGCAATTTTGAAGCGTGACATGTTGGGTATCTATTTACTCAGCGTAAATCTTCATCTGTCACATTATCAAAATAATTGGGCTAACTTTACTGTTTGTTTGTTTTTTTTAAGCATGAAACTTTTTTTTTTCTGAAAAAAACGCGTTTGAAAAATTGCTGCGCAAATACCGTGCGAGATTAAAAGTTGCAACAACTGCCATTGTATTCTCTAGGGTCTTTGCTAAAAAAAAAAAAAAACATACCTAATGTTTGGGGGTTCTAAGTAATTTTCTAGCAAAAAAATTATGAATTTTACATGTAAGAGAGAAATGTCAGAATTGGCCTGGATGGGAAGTGGTTAAATTGCCAGTGATATAATTTACCTAATCGTCCCATATTTTAAAGACATTTTTTGTTAGTGGGTTTGTGCTGCTTGCTAATTCTCGATACTTCCGTGCACTCCTTTTCTTTATCTATATCTCTTTGTGCCCTATATCGGAGTTATAGTGCTTAGCTGCAGGATATCTTTCACAGTTTTTTGTTTACTCACTTTCTTTATACACCTAGCACAATTCTATTATTTTTTAACTTGTTACACACGTTGGCATTTGGTACCAGCAAGGATTGCGAAATTTATCCCAGCTTACCCAGAAAATTGTTTTCAAGGATGTTCCTCACAGGTACGCATTTCTGTATTTGGTGGCAATGTCCGGTAACCCAAGATTTCTGGGGAAAGATATTTGATATTGTTTCTAAAGCCTTACAAATCTCTATACTCCCAGATCCAGCTGTAGCCCTCCTAAATCTTAAACCAGCTGCACTTACCCATACTCAATGTCAACTTCTCATTAATCTTACAACCGCGGCCAAACAATCTATAACCAAGGCTTTGAAATCTCCCACCTTGATTGTGGCTGAAGCTAAACATAGGATGTTGAAGGCCCTTCTACTTGCCAAAATGACGGCCATAGAAAATGGTAAACGGTAAATTCAACAAAATGTGGAAACCTTGGGTTAAACATTTTTTGCCCCATGACGGATTATTCATCGTTGTTGCCGCAATAATTCCTTTATTTTATTTTTTTAACCACTTGCCGCCCGCCCTATTACAAATTGACGGCGGCAAAAGTGGTTTCATTGTCCTAACCGGACGTCATATGACGTGATTAGGATAATGAGCCGCTGCGCGCCCCCGGGGGCGCGCATCGCGGCGATCGTTGTCACCCAGTCTGACACCCGGCAAATACGATCTCGGTAAAGAGTCTCCGACGGAGACTCTTTACCATGTGATCAGCCGTGTCCAATCACGGCTGATCACAGTGTAAATGGGAAGAGCCGGTGATCGGCTTTCCCTCACTCGCGTCTGTCAGACGCGAGTAGAGGAGAGCCGATCGGCTGCTCCTCTGACAGGGGGGGTCTGTGCTGATCGATTATCAGCACAGCCCCCCCGAGGATGCCCACACTGGACCACCAGGGACACCACTAGACCACCAGGGAAAAGGTAATAAAAATCCATAATCCTCCCTAGACCACCAGGGTGCCAGTCAGCACAATGGGTGCCAATCAGTGCCCATAATGGATGCCAATCAGTGGCCACAATGGGCATCACTGATTGGCATGCATTATTGTTTGGCACTGATTGGCATCCATTACTATAACACCGATGCCGCCTATGAGTGCCCACCTGTGCCGCCTATCCATGCCCACCTGTGCCGCCTATCCATGCCCACCTGTGCCGCCTATCCATGCCCACCTGTGCCGCCTATCCATGCCCACCTGTGCCGCCTATCCATGCCCACCTGTGCCGCCTATCTATGCCCACCTGTGCCGCCTATCCATGCCCACCTGTGCCGCCTATCCATGCCCACCTGTGCCGCCTATCCATGCCCACCTGTGCCGCCTATCCATGCCCACCTGTGCCGCCTATCCATGCCCATCCGTGCCACCCATCCGTGCCAGCTATCAGTGCCAATTTGTGCCACCTATCAGTGTCCGTCCGTGTCGCCCATCCGTGTCGCCCATCCGTGTCGCCCATCCGTGTCGCTCATCAGTGCCCATCAGTGTAGCCCCATCAGTGCCCATCAGTGAAGGAGAAAACATACTTATTTACAAAGTTTTGAAACTGAAACAAAAAAAAACATTTTTTTTTTAAAAAATTCGGTATTTTTTTATTTGTAGCGCAAAAAATAAAAACCGTAGAGGTGATCAAATACCACCAAAAGAAAGCTCTATTTGTGGGAAAAAAATGATAAAAATTTCATTTGGGTACAGTGTAGCATGACCGCGCAATTGTCATTCAAAGTGCGACAGCGCTGAAAGCTCAAAATTGGTCTGGGCAGGAAGGTGTTTAACCACTTGCTTACTGGGCACTTAAACCCCCCTCAGTCCCAGACCAATTTTCAGCTTTCAGCGCTGATGCACTTTGAGTGACAATTACGCGGTCATACAACACTGTACCCAAATGAAATTTTTATCATTTTTTTCCCACAAATAGAGCTTTCTTTTGGTGGTATTTAGTTACAGCTCGGAGTTTTATTTTTTGCTAAACAAACAAAAAAAGATGCAAAAAAAAAAAAAAATCATGTTTTAATAGTTTGTTATAAAATTTTGCAAACGGGTCATTTTTCTCCTTCATTGAAGTGCGCTGATTAGGCGGCACTGATAGGCTGCATTGGTGGGCACTGATGGGCTGCATTGGTGGGCACTGATGGGCTGCACTGGTGGGCACTGATAGGCATAGTTAAGGCGGCACTAATAGGCACAGATAAGGCGGCACCGATGGGCACAGATAAGGCGGCACTGATGGGCAAAGATGGGCACAGATAAGATGGCACGGATGGGTGGCACGGATAAGTGGCACGGATGGGTGGCACGGATGGGCACTGATAGGTACCACAGATAGATGGGACTGATGGGCACTGATAGGTGGCACTGATAGGTGGCTCTGATAGGTGGCACTGCTGGGCACTGATGGGCGGCACTGATGGGCGGCACTGGGGTGCAGCACCTTTGAGGCAGATTTTGGGTGGCACTGTGGGTGGCACTGTGGGCACTGCTGGGTGGCACTGTGGGCACTGCTGGGTGGCACTGTGGGCACTATGGGCACTGCTGGGTGGCACTGACAGGGGGGCACTTTATTTCAGGATGGCACTGCGGGTGGCAGGTGGGCACTGGCAGGGGGCAGGTGTCCGTTTAAATTGCTGGCCGTGATCGGGACTGATGTCCCGAACACGGCCGCCGGCGATCGCCTTTTTTTTTTTCTCCTCGCGCTGTCAGCGCGAGGAGGAATACTAGCCGATTACCGGCTCCGTTTTATCACATGATCAGCTGTCATTGGCTGACAGCTGATCACGTGATAAGGGGTCGGGATCGACCCCTTACACGGATCGGTGATCAGGCGAGTCTCACGGACTCGCCGATCACAGAGCGCGCCGCGCGCGCCCCTCAGGGGGCGCGCAGGCCGCTCGTAACCGGGACTACGTCAATAGACGTAGTCCCGGAAATGTGGGTCCGCGCTGTTGCCGTCATTTTGCAATAGCGCGGTACCCAAGTGGTTAAGTGCCCTGTATTGAAGTGGTTAACTATATGCATTTTTTGGGTGTGGGCCGCACTACCACCATGGAATACCCTTCCTTCTCTTTCTTTCTTCTTCTTCCTATCTCTTCTTACATATATGGTTTCATATTTTGAAATTAGACAAGCACTGTCTTTTATTTTCTCTGATATTTTTCTTAATTCCTTTATTTTTAATCTAATATAAATGGTGTAATTTATGATTGAAATACCTAGACCCCCTTATGTCTTTTGCAATATTTCAAATGATTTTGGTGTAAATATTCCGGATTTATATAGCTGTGCCCTCACCCATCCACAGTTTGTGCCCATCAGGGGTAGATGGGTTGTCTGGAGACACGTTTCATTAAATAGACGTTTTTGGGGTTCTAATGTTGGCCATTTAAGTAAATCTATATTATTAGAAGTCTTATTTTTAGATATAATTCCTGTTGAACATACGGTGACTTAAATAATTATTTTTTATTATTCATGATTTGACTGTTTCCCATGTATAAGCCTACAGATTGTCATGTATTTCTCATGTAAATCTTAATAAAAATATTGAACGGAAAAGTGTAAGTAGTTAAACATTTAAATTTTTTGATAAGTGATCCTTTTTCCAGAAGTTTATGTGCATCTGTGAGACTGTCGCTTGTGGCTCTGTAAATAGGAGAACTTTGTGGGTACAAGGTCTGTGGTATAGGAATGCAATGTATACAGCAACTAGGCTCAGGTTTAGTTTATTAATTCCCCTTTAAGCAACTTTCACAATTAGCAGCAAACTAACAACCAACACCATTTGCCACAGCGCTCTGTGCAATCAACAGAACTTGTTTTTCTGTTCCTTTTCAGGGTTCCCCAGGTCTTGAATAACCCTAGCAATGATCACATTTTGTCCCACTAATTTGACTTTTTCCCTTATAAGGCTAGGTTCACACTGCTGCGATGCGAGAACCCTGCGAATGAACTGCGGGTTCCTGCATCGCACTTGACACGCACGGCAGTTCACACTGAAATATGCGATCTGATGGGGAGTGTCATTATATGTTAACGACACCCCCATTTCAGCTCACATATCGCACTGCGAACTGACAGTTCGGACATGAATCGGATCGCATATGTGTGAACACACATGCGATCCGATTCTGGTCCGAACAGAAAAAAGGGTCCTGTGCGTGTTTGGACCGAATGCGGTGCGATATCAGCCATACTATCTGTATTGCTGACATCGCAACCGCACAGACATCGCATGTAATGTGAACAGCAGTGCGCTGCGAATTACATGCAATGTCAGGCATCGCGCTAGTGTGAATCGGCACTAAAGCAAGACCAATTACGTGGTATGGGTATTGTTAAAGCCTATGTTTATATAAAACATAAAAAACAAACAAAAACAAAAAAAGAAAATCAGCATAAGGGACATTACTTAGTATAAACAAGGTGACTCTTGCTTCAGTTGAAAGCTTCATCTTACGACATCTCCCTACCCAAACCTCCAAAATCTTCTAGAGCATTGAGGGTTAATAGATGCCAAGAGACTTGTCACATGCACTCATAGAGGGTGCTGACAGTGCCCACCCCTCCATTCATGGAAGCTGTACTAAAGCTTCCATGAATAAACAACAATCATTTGAGGTGGTGAAATTCCACCTCTGCCCATCTGCTCCCACCATTTCAAGGTGGCTTCCAGTAATGAATTAGCATTTGTTTGATGTTATGGAGAATGCAGCAAGAGGAGTGACATTTAGTGGCAGGGCACAAAACGCAGGTGGGCAAGTCTACTTGGCATCCCCTCAAACTACAGAAACATTGGTCTGGGGTGGAGTGATTTTAATCATTCTCAAGGAAGAATCTACCAGCAATTTCACCCCACAAAGTAGAGTGAATGCTTGGAATAACAGTCACAATGTAGCTATAATGGTGAAATGTCTTAACCACAGAAAAACCAAGTTAGACTTACCGGTAACTTGTTTTCCAGAAGTCTTTCAGGATAGCACCTGAGAGATAGCGACTCCTCGTTAGGAAACACCTTCTTCCTCCAGACTTTAAAGGGAGGCGCCTCCCTACCACACTTCAGTTGTAGAAGAGAACCTCCGGCCCCGGCTGGAACACAAACATATACGTTAGTCACAGCGTAGCATAATATAATACCATAGGGCGGGATGTTGCTGTCCTGAAAGACTTCTGGAAAACAAGTTACCGGTAAGTCTAACTTGGTTTTTCCCAAGGCGTCTTTCAGGACAGCACCTGAGAGGATAACAGAGACTTACCCCTTAGGGCGGGACAACAGCTTGCAGGACCTTTCTGCCAAACGCCTGATCACTGGCAGAAGTGAGGTCCAGTCTATAATGTTTCACAAATGTGTGAAAACTCGACCATGTCGCCGCCTTGCAGATCTGCTCAGGGGTGGCACCAGCTCTCTCTGCCCACGTAGACGCCAGAGCCCTGGTTGAGTGTGCACAAATTCCTGCTGGAGGGGATAATCCTGCCTGGGAATATGCCTCCGAGATAGCCAATTTCAGCCATCTAGCTAAAGTAACTTTAGAAGCTTGGAAACCCTTTTTTCTTCCTGAGAAAAGTACAAACAGTGAATCTGAACATCTGAAGGACTCCGTCCTTTCTAGATAACTCAGCAGAGTCCTCCTGACGTCCAATGTATGGAAAAGAGTCTCCTTATTTCTTTTGGGGTTAACACAAAAGGTTGGCAGTACTATGTCCTGTATACGGTTCTGAACTGAAGCTACCTTCGGTAAGAATTTTGCATCTGTTCTAAGAATAACTCTGTCAGGAAAAATGGAAAGATATGGTTCTTTAACTGACAGAGCATTTAGCTCACTGATCCTGCGTGCAGAGACAATGGCAATCAGAAAAACGGTCTTTAATGTGAGAAACCTAAGGGAAGCCTCCACCAGAGGCTCGAAAGGACCCTTTGTTAGAGACTGTAGGACTACCGACAAATACTATCTAGGAAAAACCTTAATAGGAGCTGGCCTAGATCTTTTAAGGGCTCTAAAGAATCTGATCACCAGCAGATCTGAGGCCACAGATCTTTCTAAGAACACTGTCAGAGCTGCTACCTGCACCTTCAGGGTACTAACTGCTAGTCCCTTGTCTGCTCCATCCTGTAAAAACTCCAAGATGGAGACAAGGCTCCCTGGCACCTGGGCGGCTGCAAAACACCAAGTTTTATAACGCTTCCAAACATTAGAATAAATGGCCCCTGTAACCCTTTTCCTACTTGCCAAAAGGGTAGAGATCAAACGGCTGGAAAACCCTTTGCTCCTAAGGAGCTGCCTTTCAGAAACCAGGCCGTGAGGGCCAGGCTGGCCACTCCTGGATGGTTTACTGGGCCCTGCAACAACAGATCGTGCCTGAGGGGCAGATGCCAACAAGGCTTGATTGCCAGACCTAGAACTGTCGAAAACCAGGCCCTTTTTGGCCAAAAGGGCGTGATTAGAATAACTGGCACCTTCTCCCTCTGAATTTTTCTTAAAATAAACGTGATTAACTGAAATGGGGGGGAAAGCCTAGCAAAGACGAAATTCCCATGGATAAGCTAGCGCATCTGTGCCCAGCGAGCCATCGCGACTGTCCAGGGAAAAGAACTGGGGAACCTGGGCGTTCACCCTTGAGGCGAACAGGTCCACCTCTGGTAAACCCCATTTCCCGGCAATCATTGCAAATACCTCCGGGTTTAGAGACCATTCCGCTTCCTGAATAGCGTTTCTGCTTAGCAAGTCAGCTAACCTGTTTAGATCCCCTTTTAGGTGGACTGCTGATAGGGATAACAAACGTCTTTCCGCCCACCGAAGAATCTCCATGGCCAGTACCTGAAGCGACCTGCTTCTTGTACCTCCCTGTCTGTTTAAATAAGCCACCGCCGTGGCATTGTCTGTTAGGACCTGGACGTGATGGGACTGAAGCTCCTGAGCAAACAACTCCAGAGCCAAGGCAATCTCCTTGAGCTCCCTCCAGTTCGAGGACCTTATTGCCTCCTCTTTGGCCCAGGACCCCTGAGTGAAACGTGTTCCTAGATGGGCTCCCCACCCCCAGGAACTGGCGTCGGTTGTTAGTCTTTTCTCGACTGGGAAAGCCCAGACTAACCCTTCCGATAAGACATCCTGTCTTTTCCACCACCATAGGGACCTTTTTACCTGGGTTGACACTCTTACCTCTGCCTCTAGGGATGCCACTGTGTGATCCCAAGTTTTTTAGAAGAAGGAAAGCCTGCAGACACCTGAAATGCATTCTTGCCCACTGGACTGCTGGCATTGTTGAAGTTAGAACCCCCAAAGCTGACATAACCTGTCTTACTGTCAGATTTTGACTGGTCTGTAGTAAAGACACTGCAGCGGAAATCCTGTCCTTTTTGTCTAAGGGAAGGAAGATTTTTTGATCCACTGAATTTATTAGAAACCCTAAAAACCGAATCTCCTGAGATGGGTTTAGGGACGACTTTTGGAGGTTCAAAATCCACCCCAGCGCCTCCAGATGGCTGCGAGCCTTGCCTAGATTGATCTGCAATTCCTCGCTGGATGGGGCGAAAAACAGCAGATCGTCTAAATAAGGAATAACTGCGATTCCCTGAAGTCGCAGCGGCGCTAAAGCTTCTGCCATTACTTTGGTAAAAATTTGGGGAGATGATGACAGGCCGAAGGGTAAGGCCCTGAACTGGAGATGATGAACCACACCCCCCAACCTCACCGCCAGCCTGAGGAACTTCTGAGACTGGGGAGAGATCGGAACATGTAGGTATGCATCTTTTAAATCCACTGACGCCATAAAACATCCTAGCGTCAACAGATTTCTGACTGAAAAAATTGAATCCATTTTGAACTTCCTGTACCTTATGGACTCGTTTAACGGTTTCAGGTTGAGAATCAACCAAAATTTTCCTGTCGGTTTCTTCACTAGGAATACATGGGAGTAAAACCCCTCCTGCTGTTCTTGCAGGGGTACCTGTACTACTACACCCTGTTGCATCAGTTCCTCTAGAGAGGACTTCATGGCCAGGGCCCATAGCGGGTCCCGCGGGGTGTTGGTAATCAGGAACCTTCTTGGGGGGTTGTTGGCAAACTCGAGTGAGTAACCCTGCGCGAGAGTGGTCAGGATAAACTGATTTGAAGTTATCCCTGACCACTGCGGAAGAAATTCTTGTAGTCTTCCGCCCACCCGCAGAGACGAGTCATTGCGATTTTTCGGCCTGTGTAGGAGGACGGAAGAGAATTCCGCCTCTAACCTTCGGCTTCGGGGCGGACCAAGTTTTCCTTCTGCCCTGCAACTTGCTATCCTGATCCTGAGTTTTTTGAGGTCGAAAAAGACGTTTTGGTACCTGCTTTTTCTTTTTGACCGGGAAGGATCTCTTTTATCGGCTGTCCTGTCAAGAATATTATCGAGGTCAGGGCCGAAGAGCAGGTCCCCTGAAAAGGGTAACCCACACAGCTTATTCTTTGAAGCCGAGTCACCGGGCCAGGTTTTAAGCCATAAGGCTCTTCTTGCAGCATTAGTTAGAGCTGCTGACCTGGCTGATATCTTAATTGCCTCAGCTGAGGCATCTGCAACATAAGCCACTGCCGTAATCAGGGTAGGAAAAGATTTCCTGTTTGGGGGAATCTGCAGCTATATGTGACTTTAACTGGTTAATCCAGTATTCTAAATTTCTGGCTACACACGTTGTGGCCATTGCTGGTTTTAAATTGCTCATAACTGATTGCCATGATCTCTTGAGCAAAAGATCCATGCGTTTGTCCATCGGATCTTTCAAAACTCCCATGTCCTCAAAGGACAGATCCGTGGACCTTGAAACCTGGGAGAAGGCGGCATCCAGTCTGGGCACCTTGTTCCAAACTGCTGCAGGGTCCTCCTCAAAAGGAAAACGCCTTTTGTGGGCTTTGGAGAAAAAGGGCTTTTTCTCTGGATCCTGCCATTCTTTCCTAATGGCCTCAGAGATGACCGGATGAACTGGGAACGTTCGGCCCTTAGGCTCATCCAACCCAGCATACATGCGGTCATGGAGTGATAATTCCTTTCTCTCCTCACTTAAACCAAGCGTAGCATGAATGGCTTTAAGGAGCTTATCAACCTCTTCAAGGGACAGTTTGAATTTAGAGGGGGCTACCTCAGAATCCTCCAACTCCTCTTCCGAATCTTTAACGGAAAGAGCAGTGGACTGCTTTTCCCTATCTGAAGGGTCTTCAGGCAGAGATTCCAACACCGGGATTGAGAGAGACCCCTGGGAAGACTCTGAAGTGGAAGGCTGACTAGCAGCCGGGTTTGCTAGTGAGTCACGAAAATTCTGAATCGTGGCGTATAGCTCCTTCTTTACAGAGGCCACCAGATCCTCACATACAGAGGCTGATTCCTCCTTAACTAAAGAAGTAATGCAGGGACTGCATAGGGTTTTCTTCCAATTTTCTCCCAGCTTGGCCCTGCAAGAAGGACATCTTTTCTTTGGGTCAGAGCTCTTAGCCTATGAAGAAAAAGACAAAAAAGGGAAAAAAACAGGGAACCCTTAGTGAGACCCAGTCTGAGCCTTGATAGGGATCACCACACAGGTGCACTGAGAAGAAACCAGTCAGCTTCTAGTGCCCAGACAGGCCCCTTGCCACCAGGGGGGAAAGAAAAAAAAAAGAGAGCGCGAAACCAAGCGCCAGGAAAATAGGAGAAAGAAGGCAGACTTTAACCGCTGCCTCTTACCTGGGCTTTGCTGGTGCCTGTGCCTGTCCCCACCACTGCAGAAGCTGAATCTTCCATAACAGGTGTGCAGAAATCCACTTGTGGCTACACGCCACCTCCGGACTCCCATAATGCAGCTGCACCGGACCGGAAGCGGAAATAGGCACCAGCTCCTGTCCTCCCTCCTCCCCCCTGCGTCCACGCTGGAAACGACGTTTCAGCTGACCCGATGACCCGCTCTGTCACTTCCGGCGCGACCGCCGAAAAAAAACATGGCGGCGGCACACGCGCCCCGCCGCGCCTACGAACGTGCGGGTCACCGAATCTTCGGCTCTCTCCGAGCACAAGAGGGGAAGAGGAGCCCGCTTGCTACCGCTGCCGAGGCGTGGGTAGGTCGGGAGGACAGCGGGTCTCTAAAGGAGGAAAAAAAGGGAAAGAAGCCTAGTCCCTCAGGAACACCTAAGAGAAACTGACTCCCTCCCAAAAGGTGTTCCCTCCGGGCCGGAGGAAACACAATAAGTGAAGTGTGGTAGGGAGGCGCCTCCCTTTAAAGTCTGGAGGAAGAAGGTGTTTCCTAACGAGGAGGGAGGAGTCGCTATCTCTCAGGTGCTGTCCTGAAAGACGCCTTGGGAAAATTGAGTTTAGAAAATTCAGTATTAGTAAATGCTATTCATTCATACCAGATGTATTTAGCTGAAATTTGCACAAGTAGCATTCTGTCTGAACCAGCTTCATTTCCTGTTGTATTAAACAGAGTCCTTCACAAAGAGTCTAATAGTGTATTTTTTGTATAAAGCTTGTGCATTTGGTGTGGGTAATTAGTCAAATTACACAGTAAGATAGCAGAAGTGTCCTCATCCACTCCCCATCTTACATGACACATGCAGTGTATACTCACAAAGTCCACTGGAACCAGTAGTAGCAATCATTGTATGTCTGTACTGTGCCAGGTACAGAGACCATGACAGGTTGTAATTTTCAAACCAGTTACGTCATATGGACTTCGCTAGATCATAGCCTTCATTTCCAGCTTGGAAAGTTGAATATAAAGCTGCAAGACAAAACAAATTATTAGGTTCAAAAGGAAATGTACTGCATATGGGTTGCGCCACATACAGTAATTCTTTAATGTAGTATTTTCAGGATAAAAATAAAAAAAAAATACAGGTTTTAAAAATGTAAGTGGAGTAATTGGAGATTGTGTGTTGGATACAAAAGATTGCACGCTTAGGTTGTCATTTTTTTTTGTATTAGGAGAGGGCGCCTTAGAAGTCTATGGGTATTGACTGCACTGACAGTCGAGGCGCAAGTTGCAGATTCAGGAAAATATGCATATGGGTCTTTTAACTCAGGGAGCTATTCTTTTTTGAAAATAACATTATCTTTTATCTTTATACCTGCAACAAGGGAACTGACATGCACCTAACAGTGAATAAAAATAAAAAAATAAAAAATCAAGCCCTGAATCCATAGTACCACAATTATGCACTGCTGAATAAAGGGCACTGGACAATCCCAGCTGCTGTAATAGACACTTGGAGCAATGTCCATACAAGACAAAAGTACCAGAAAGAAAACAGCGCTCAGGAATTCTGATTCATTCAAAAGTAGTTCAAAGTTCCACTGAAGGATATACTGTGAAATAATCATATATTGAGACCAAATAGTAATAAAACCTTAAGAGTCAGATAGTCATAAGAGACAATAAAGTGTGAAATGCTTGTGTCCAAGAAAAAAAAAAAGCCTTCCTCTTCTTCAGGGCTTAATCAGTCAAAGTTAATAAAATCAGCGGGCTGCTTTTAGTGCCATGAATAGACATTATTCTTCATTAAGCCTTAACACAGGTCACAAAGTGCATTCTGTTGTAATTTTATCAACATTGACTTCTCAAGCCTCAAAGAAGGGGGAAGCTTTTCCCCACAAAATGCTTTGGCTGTTTATTAAATAGATACATTTTCTTTTCTCAGTGATTTCCATGCGCGTAGGTGTTGAACAGCCTGCAAGCATTCAAAAGGTAATATCAAAAAACTTAAGGAGTTTTTGGCCACAGCAGGGCCGCCATCAGGGGGGTACAGGCAGTACTCATGTAAGGGGCCTGCTCCCCCCACACTAGCCGCCCCCATCATTCCTTTGCTCGCTCGCTATAGAGAATAGCAAAAAAAGGATCATCATATAATAATGCAAGCCTGCACAGACTTTCTGACTTCGCCCCCAGCAGGTGATCGCGGCCAGCACTCGCTCCTATTCCTTCCCTGGCTGCTGCAAGGCTAGTTTTCAGTATGATTGGCCAAGATACGGACAGGGGGTGTGGTCAACTGTGAGTGTAACCCAGCCCTATCAGGTACATGCATAAAGATACGAGCATCATGGAGGGCAAGTCAAAAAAGTGAAGTTAGTGTGTGCTGCTGTGCCCCCTGTGCTGTAGTCGATCTGGACTTAATTTAATCTCATTCTCCTTGGCTGACAAGCTGACATGATTGAGTTGCAGTGTGAAAATGGATGAGGATGACTCTAGGTGAAGATGAGAGTTACATTGTGGAGAATCATCCTCATCCATTTTCATACTGCAACTCAATTATCTTCATCACCACCCAGCACCATCCATCCCTCTCCATAATAGATCCCCACCTCCGCTCAGCATCATCCATCCCTCTCCACAATATATTCCCGTCCCCGCCCAGAAACCTGGAGAGGGATGGATGATGCTGGGCGGCGGTGGGGATATATTGTGGAGAGGGATGGACGATGCTGGGCAGAGGTGGGCATATATTGTGGAGAGGGATGGACGATGCTGGGCATATATTGTGGAGAGGGATGGACGATGCTGGGCGGAGGTGGGCATATATTGTGGAGAGGGATGGACGATGCTGGGCGGAGGTGGGCATATATTGTGGAGAGGGATGGACGATGCTGGGCGGAGGTGGGGATAGTGTTAAAATATAAATGGGTGCACAGAAGGACTCAGTGGGATGGCCAGTCGGCAAGCCCTGGGCAATGTTGGTGGTCAGGTCCCGGAGGGGCCCAGGCCTGAAGCTGTGTAAGGAACGCCTGAGTGTGGCCGAAAATAGCCAAAAGCCGCCGAGAATGGGCGAGGACTACCGAGCGCCGCCGAGATGCAGAGGACATCCGCTCCGTAACTCGGAGGCGCCATTTTTAAACGCCAAGCCTGCAAAAGACACTGACAAGGCTGCACATGACTGACAAGGCTGCAATGCAAGGCTGCAAATGGCACTGATAAGGCTGCATTGATGGGCATTTCAATGTAAGGTTTTTTCCTTAAACTTCCATCCTAAACTTGGGGTGAGTGTTATACACTGTGTAATATTTGGGGGTTATTTTAGCTTAAAGGTAGAGCTTACCAGTGAGCTGGATCCACACCAGATGTCGTTTAAGGGCTCGTAGGCCCACTTTTATTAAAGAAAGAAAAGTCAGATAACAAAATAGTTGCCCACACAGGGGTTTCAGCTTTCCACAGCAGTAATGTATGTAGAACCAAAAATACCAAGCCACCTGGCTCTCTTTAGCAGCACTGCTGCTCAGACTTCTACTGCAGCCCTCTTGGCTCTTTAACAGAGTTCCTGTACACCCAGTACCTCAGCACTCTTTAACAGCTTCTCTTTCAGCCCACAAGCTTGGACCCTCTGTCTGCTCTGACAGACCGACCTGTGCAGACATGCACACTTCTTCTCCCTTACACGCCTGGACTCCTCGGGAGGGTGGAGCCCAGAACCATGGTGTTGGCTTTGTTTTAAGCCCAAGACCCACCTGTGCAATCATCCAGCCAGACTGCTGGCTGGTCCCAAAACCCGGTCCCAGGATTGGAGATTCCGTACTACCACATATCCCCCCCCTTTGTTTCGACCCAGAGGGCGGAACACCCAAGTTACTTTTGGCACCTCTGTGCCAGATACCATTTACAGAAGTACCCTCCTGTCCAACCTCGCTTCTCCTAACGGGGAACTCCACCCAATGCCTCCTTTGGTGTCTCCCTCTAAGCCTTACTGTCACTCTGCTATGAGCTTTGATGCGACCTTCCCAACTTTTCTTCCGAGTGCATTTCCACAAGCACTTCCTCTCCTGAAATCTTAATGGGTTCCCGTTGGTCTTTCTACCAACCCTTCTGCCTCCAAGCTTCAGGTTCCCAGGTTTCCCCAAAACTCTCTCAGCAGTACTGTTCTGAGACTGTAGGGGGCCTATTTCTATAGTTTTTAGAACGGAAACCCACCTCTTATTTCTGGTACCTGACTCAGCAGTCACTAATTGATTACCAGGTTTACCTGTACCTTTGGACACCACATTATCATGTACCATTAACACATTATTTGGTTCATCATTGACAGACATATTCAAACCAACATTAGACCTCTCAATGTTGCACATGTCACCAACGCCTTTTTTTTCAACATTTGCTAGGGCAGAGTCTGCAGAGGGCACACATACCAGAGGGCCGCCATCACCCACAGGAACCTCACAGGACGCCACCTCCCCTGGGTTCACCCACTCTGCAGGCAGCTGTCCTACCACTTGACTCGTTCTGATGCCATCTGTATTTTTATCCACCGGAACAGGCCAGCTCTCGTCTGATCCACATACAATTTTTACCACGCTCCTTGTCCATTCCCCTGTCCCGGGGACCTTATTAGGTTTGTCACCTAAACCAACCACTGGACTGGGGACCCCAGTCTTTTTAACCACCTTTGTTTGAGCCCTGGTCAGGATCTCTGCTGCTTTCAGGTCCACACATGGCCCTTCCACCTCATGTGGTTTTTCTACTGGTGCAGTATACGCGCCCTTCACCAACTGACTAGCACCACACTGGACCATAGCAGCAGAAATGCTTCCCATCTGGCTGTTAGGAGGTGAAACCACAGACATTTTAGGCTTATTTACCATTTCTCCAAAGTCTGTCTCAAGTATTTCTTCTGGACGTAATCTAGCAGCATACGTAGCGGCAACTTTTAACAAAAGTAGCAGATTTAGGAATAAACCATTCCTGTCCTGTTTTGCTTTGCTCTGTACAGCCTGCCATACAGTGCTCCACCTAGTGGTACTGCGCAGTACCAGCCCATCAGACTGTGGAGGAGACACACTAGTATAGATTGGCTGTACATCCCAAAGTTCAAGCATCTCTTTTAATGCTTCAGTTATAAACCAGGCCCTTGACTCCAGACCCAAGTCCTTCCTGGGTATTTTCATGACACTGGGGATGCAGAGAGACTCACTTGCTGAGACTTGAAAAGTTGCAACGGTTAACGGAACCTCCTCCCGGCTGGAGGTAAACACAGCCTGGTGCTCCACCAGAGCGCTGCCAATTGCTGGACTCATACCCAACTTCTCAGGCTCAGCATCAGTGAACTGCTCCAGAACATTACCAGCGACGTCACATTGACACTCCATGTCAACCTCAGTTTTGTGGGTCACGGACAATGTCTCTGCTATGCCCTTATTTGGTTCATCCTGCTCACCAGGGTTACCCCCGGCAGCAGCCACCGCGCCCTCAGGTACAGGCTGTTCTGCAGCCCCTCCTGCTGGCCCAGCAGAAACCGTGTCCACCTTATCTTTGTGCATAAAAGCCCTATCTATCAGGGAGATAAGATTTTTGCTCCAACTATCCCAATCTGTTGTATGTGCGCTCCCTTCTGCGGTATTCCTCAGCACCGATCCATCTGCCCAAGGAGACACATAAGAACAGACTGGCTCAGCTGCAGACTCATTACACCAGTCATTGTAAATCATGTCAGACTGTGGTAGCACAGGTTGCAATACACCATATACCTGCACATTTTTAGTACTAGCAGCTTGCACTAACACATTACTATTACACAGTACAGTTCCATTCTGTCCCACCAGAGTGACATCGCAGTTGTCCAGGGCAACCTCTGACTCCAACACATGAAGTTCCCTGGAGATTCCTGTGGACAACTGTGCTGTCTTACCGCCAGTTGCTACAGGCAACGGCCCATTTTTGATAACCCCAGGTTCTTTCAGAACAAAAGTTTTCCCAACAGCATTAAACTTTTCATTAACAGTAACACTTATAGCATTTTTAGCATTTGTAGGCTGTCCTAACCCATGGTCAACTTGAGCCTGACAGTCATTAAACACAACACTTTTAGTCATCAACACAGGTTCTATTTGGATTTTAACCCTTGCATTCCCACTATATAGGGAAAAGTCATTCTCAGGTGCACATTCAGTGGCCCCACTAACTGGGGTCACTCTCACATCGTCATGGACAGTCTCGTAACCAGTCCTTTTACACACAAAATCAGCAGTTCCAGCCATCACTTCATTAAAGACAGTCTTACCCACCGCAGTAGTTGGTGTCACCATCTTCATTTGAGTACGTCGTCTTATGCACCAGTCCTCTGCTGCACTTTTACTGGCCAACTCCTCCTGGTGGCCATGGGATGAAACTACAGCAGGCATCTCCCACCGTTTAGCACCCCCTGCAGGCACAACAGGAAACTTCTTGTTGCTAGGGGTGACTGCAAACATATTTTCACCGGAATCTGGGCCTACAGACAAAACCTTCTCAGCAACATTATCTCCAGCCGTATTCCACAACCTAGGGCAAGAAAACATGCCATGCCCCAGCTGGCCACATTCCAGGCATGTTACTGGACGACTTTTTCCCAAAGCGATTCTCTCCTGGTGATTCCCAGCTGGCCGGAATGCACAGGCCTCTTTGTGGGGACGCTGAACCAAACCTCTACTGCAGCTCCTTTCAGGCATAAATTTCACTCCGGTTGCCATGGGAGACCGCACTCTCCCAGCAGAACTTTGCTGGCTCTCTCCAACATAATAAACTGGCTCCTCCTTAAGCCACTTTCCACGATCCTTATTAGACATAGCCCATGGTACAGAGACAGCCCGACTGGCTTCCTTTGCGTTGCTATGGGCAACCACTCTCATCCTCAGCCTTTGATCAGCCTCTCTCCTTGCATATCGCATGGGCTTCTCTCTGCTGGATCCCATCTCATGCTGTGACACATTCACATCTTTCACAATAGCTGTTGTTTTAACTGCAGCAGCTTTGCCAGGGGCAACAACAGCCCTCTTCCAGTTATGGACATCCAGCGGCTTTTCCCTTGCACTGAGGGTTGGCTTCCTTTCCTCTGCAGCTTGGTCCAGTGCTGCTAAATGCCGCTTGCACCAATCCATTGCAGATTCAAATGCTGGTGGACTCTCCATAACAGCAGTCACCTGTGCACTCATTGCACCAGTGTTGCTAGGGACAACCCCAGCCATTTTTCTCCTTGATAAACTCTGATCAGGTATGTATGGGGCTCGTTCAGGCGGTAACAACCCCTCCAACCACAGAGCTCTGTCTCTCATTTCAGCAAACCTGGCTTCTTTTAAGAGCTTTGACCGCCCCATACTTAGAGACTCCAGAACAACTTTAAACAGTCCAGGAAAATGAAAGGGTCTCTTTTAAAGCAAGTTGCTTTTCTCTTAATGCAAGCTTTCCTCACCTGCACATTGCACACACTGATTGTGCTGTCTCATGCACACAAACACAGTTCATAGCAAGAGAAAAAAAAAAAAAAAAAAAAAAAAAATTTTGACTTTTCATTCACAGGTACACCACCTGCAACACACAATGCCTTTTGCCTGGCTGCACTTCCACACACAGCCAATAGTTCCTGACTTGAACTTACTGTAGAGCAAGGACCCGGATTCCACCGTCTTGTGCCCGCATTCGAACACCACTTGTAATATTTGGGGGTTATTTTAGCTTAAAGGTAGAGCTTACCAGTGAGCTGGATCCACACCAGATGTCGTTTAAGGGCTCGTAGGCCCACTTTTATTAAAGAAAGAAAAGTCAGATAACAAAATAGTTGCCCACACAGGGGTTTCAGCTTTCCACAGCAGTAATGTATGTAGAACCAAAAATACCAAGCCACCTGGCTCTCTTTAGCAGCACTGCTGCTCAGACTTCTACTGCAGCCCTCTTGGCTCTCTAACAGAGTTCCTGTACACCCAGTACCTCAGCACTCTTTAACAGCTTCTCTTTCAGCCCACAAGCTTGGACCCTCTGTCTGCTCTGACAGACCGACCTGTGCAGACATGCACACTTCTTCTCCCTTACACGCCTGGACTCCTCGGGAGGGTGGAGCCCAGAACCATGGTGTTGGCTTTGTTTTAAGCCCAAGACCCACCTGTGCAATCATCCAGCCAGACTGCTGGCTGGTCCCAAAACCCGGTCCCAGGATTGGAGATTCCGTACTACCACAACTGATAAATACAGTATATAAAAAATAATGTGGTTGCATACGTGTGCACACCCTATTTATAACTGGGTATGTAGCTGTGTTCAGAATTAAGCAATCACATTCAAAATTCATGTTAAATAGGAGTCACCCGCCATAATTTAAAGTGCCTCTGATTAACCCAAAATAAACTTCAGCTGTTCTAGTAGGTCTTTCCTGACATCTTAGTCACATCCAACAGCAAAAGCCACGGTCCGCAGAGAGCTTCCTAAACAAAGGGATCTCATTGTTAAAATGCATCAGTCAGGAGAAGGGTATAAAAGAAGGCATTAGATATACCAGGGAACATGGTGAAGACAGTCATCATCAAGGGGAGAAAATATGGCCCAATGGTGACATTACCAAGAACTGAACATCCCTCCAAAATTGATGAAAAGACGAGAAGAAAACAGGTCAGGGAGGCTGCTAAGGAGGAGTACAGCAACATTAACCCTTTCACTGCCAGAGCCGTTTTTTGCTTTTTTTTTTTTTTGCACACATTTAAAACCCCAAACATTATATAATTTTCTGAATGCAGACACCTTACAGAAAAAAAAATAGTGGTAGTTCCAATTTTTTAGGTCACATGATATTACTGCAAGGGTCTAGAAATTGCAATATTTCAGTAAAAAACACACTAACGTGAATTTTAGTATTTTCATAAATTACCCACATTTTTGGTAAAATATAAAAAGACAAGGTTGTGCCAAGTAAATATATACCCAACATGCCAAACCTCAAATTTGTTTTGCACCCAAAAAATGGTGTCAAAATTAAGTACCCTATATTTTCTATAGGCGACGCTTCAAAGGCCCCTTATTAGGTATCAGTTTAGTGTTACAGAGGAAGTCTGATGCTGGAATTATTGCTCTCACTTTGGCGTACGCATCGATATGTAACGTGTATTGCAATCGACGTTGTCACGTGTAGGCACCCCTGACACATGCATTTACATTTGTACGCATGTGTATATGTGGGGGGGGGGGGTTATATGCTTTGTTTTTTGTTTTGTTTTTACTTAACAGTCCCCTATGTGATGATTTGATTGGTGACAGGTTCTCTTTGAGATATGCAGGATCTCCCCTGTACTCCACTGAATATTTTGCAATGCAGATCACATTGCAAAACATCCTACAGTGGCAAATGAGCCAGGGACAGCGAGAATGTGACCCGGAAAGGACGTCAGAGATGTCGCTTTACAGGTCACTGAAAGAAGGGGAGGAGAGCAGACGTGTATGCGCTTTTCTCCAACCCCTCTACCTGCCATGGGTGTCCCAGGCCCGCCGATGTGCAAGCAGAGCCTGCTAAGCCTGACGAAAGCATGCGGGGGGGGGGGGGGGGGGGCGGTGGGAGAGTGATCAGGCGTCAATAGCGCTGCCCGAATGCTGTAACCTGACAGGCAGGAGTCTGCCTGTCAGTTTCACACACAATTCCGGTGGCTGCAGCCACGGGAGGGATTGTGTGCAATACTCCCTGCTGTTGGCGGCAAAAGGGTTAAACTAGCTGCAGGAATATCTGGCAAGTACTGGCTGTGAGGTACATGTGAAAACAATCTCCCATATTCTTTATATGTCTGGGCTATGGGTTGGAGTGGCAAGACGGAAGCTTTTTTTTTTTTTTTTTATTTTTTTTACAAAGAAAAAAAAACATCTGAAGTCTCCCAAAAGCATGTGGGTAAATGTATTATGGTCTGATGAAACCAAGGGTGAACTTTTTGCCCATAATTCCAAAGGATACGTTTGGTGCAAAAACAACACTGCACATCACCAAAAGAACACCATACCCACAGTGAAGCATGGTGGTGGCCGCATCATGCTTTGGAGCTGTTTTTCTTCAGCTGGAACAGGGGCCTTAGTCAAGGTAGAGGGAATTATGAACAGTTCCAAATACCAGTCAATATTGGCACAAAACCTTCAGGCTTCTGCTAGATAGCTGAACATGAAGAGGAACTTCATCTTTCAGCCTGATGACCCAAAGCATAAATCCAAATCAACTCCTACTGCAGCTCTGTTTTTTATATGATATAAGCGCTTGATTCATTGGATACATGTAAGTTCATTACTTATTTTATTAAAAACCTTTTTTTTAAACGGATTTACACTATTGTGGCCCTCATTTTCTTTCCGTATGAGTTCTACAATGTGCGTTGGATTTTAAAGCGGAAGATTTTCTCAACATCTGAGTACTTTCCCTGGAGAGTCTTTTATGTCGGATAGCTCTATATAAGAGTGTTCAAAGCCTGAGTGATCCTTCGAATGTATATTCGTTTGGATCCATTCAATCTGGTAAGCTTACATCCTATTTGGTGATGGAAACGTCACAGGGTGTCTGTATGCGGTCTTCATGAGAAGAAGGTTGATGGTTCTTTCCCTCTCACGTGTGGATTGGATTCAAATTAAATAAGAGACCTTTTCTTGTATATCATTTTTTGGACTTTTTTTTGGATTTTTTCACATTATTTGATCTCTTTCATTTTACTTTATTTCACGATTCTATGCAAATGTGGTGTATTTTGAGAAGCATCATTTATGAATGTTATTTAAGTTTGACACTTATATAATATTGTTATATCACTAAGTAGTTATAAATAGGCTACTTTTCTTTTCTTTTTTAGCGCTACACTATAATGTAACATTTGGAATTTTGTTCACTGTTTTATATCCTTGTGATCGTGTTAGCAGCTTCTTTTCGTTTATAGTTTTTGGGGATAGCGCAGTGTTGATTGTCATTGACAGTTTTTGGATATAAATCCAAATCAACAAAGGAATGGCTTCACCAGAAGATTAAAGTTTTGTAATGGCCCAGCCAGAGCCCAGACCTGAATCGCGTTGAAAATCTGTGGGATGATCTGAAGAGGGCTGTGCACAGAAGATGCCCTGGCAATCTGACAGATTTGGAATGTTTTGCAAAGAAGAGTGGGCAAATATTGCCATGTCAAGATATGTCATACTGACTGACTCATACCCAAAAAGACTGAGTGCTGTAATAAAATCAAAAGGGGCTTCAGCAAAGTATTAGTTTAAGGGTGTGCACACTTATGCAACCACATTATTTTATTTTTACTTCCTCCCACCTAAAAAAAGAGCTGCAAAAGTGCCACAAAAAAGCCTGGTTACAATATGCCCAACAACACCTTGACATGCCTCATTGGCTATTTTGTGGCATTGACGCAGTAAAGGCTTCCTTCTGGCAGCTCAACCATACAGCTCTTTTTTGTTCTAGTATCGTTGAATTGTGCTCCTTAAAAAGTGGAGTGCCCATTTGAAAAAAAAAATAATAATAATTTTTTAAAGTTAGCAGCTACAAATACTGCAGCTGCTGACTTTTAATAAATCAGACACTTACCTGTCCCAGGGTCCAGCGATGCGGGGATCGAAGCCCTGCTCGTCCTCCCCAACCCCCCTCCGTTCAGCGGCGCCGACATTGTAACTGTGGGTGCCCGGCTGTGGCTTCACAGCCGGGCACCCACTCTGCATGCGCGAGCGGCGCCGCGCAATCATCTGGGACCTGTTACGTGTCCCAGATGATTGACAAGAGGGAGGGGGCAGAGCTGAGCCCTTCCTGCACTGAGGGGGAAGTGATGTCACCAGCCAAGGCACTGAAGGAGGCAGACTACGAGGGACCCCCTAGCAACAGCCATTTAGAAGTGAGTTTTTTTTTTTAGGAATATTAATGATTTGTTTTTGTGTGTGTGCAACCCCACTTTAAAAGACAACCCCACCATCTTTATGGAGAGCAGCCTGCATTTCTGCTGTGGTTACCTGTGGGCTTTTCCTTTGTATCCTGAGCAATTCTTCTGCCAGTTTTGGCTGCAATCTTTCTGGGTCTACCTGACCTTGGCTTGGCATCAAAAGAGCCCAACATTTTCCACTTCTTAATAAAGCATTAAACAGTACTGACTGGCATATTCAAGGCTTTGGATATCTTTTTATATCCTTTTCCATCTTTATAAAGTTGCATTACTTTGTTACGCAGGTCTTTTGCCTGTTCTTTTCTATGTCACCATGGCTCAGTGACTAGCCTGCTTAGGACATCCACGTGAGAGCTAACAAGCTCATTGACCCTTTATACACAGATACCAACTGTGATTTAAAAGTCACAAATGTGAGAAATTGAACTTTAATTGCCATTTCAAATCTGTATGTGCCACCTGCTGTGTCTGTACCAAAGCCAAACATTCCAGGGTATGCAAACTTTTTATCAGGGCAATTTGGATGATGTCTGTTATCATTATGATTTAAAAAGGATCCAAAAAACTATGCGATAATAAATGGCTTCATGTGATCATTATCCTTAAATAAAATTCAGTTTTTTGGCACAGTCATATTTTCAATATTAATGCCAAAATTTCACAATTTCTGCCAAGGTATGCAAACTTGTGAGCTCAACTGTATATATATATATATATATATATATATTTTCAATGCCTATTGATTCAATAGGAGTATTATCCTGACAAGTCTTATGTTGTGGATATATATATTATTACGTTGTATGTGGACACTACCTGGAGACTCCTGGTAGAGTGGAGATCCGCCCTAGTATTGTAACATGTGATTTGGCTCTCCGATTCCATAGCTACCGGCCTATTAGAGCTGGGGAAAAAATTTATTTGAATCTTGAATCAAGTTGAGAGGTCAAATTGATTCAAATTCTCAGCAAATCGATTTTTGTAGATTTTTTTTTCACCAGGATTGGCGGTGACACCACGCCGGGCCGGAGGAGTTGGGGCCAGGAGTTTTTAGGCAAGGCCACGGCTTCGGCCTCGCCTAAAAACTCCTGCCCGCAGCTCCTCAGGACCGGCGCACTGTCCATCAAAAAAAAAAAAAAAAAAAAAAACTTGATTCGAATTGTGAATAGAGTTTATTTTTTTTGAGAAACTCGCCCAGCTCTACGGCCTATACTATTTAAACTGGGTGCCTGATGTAATTTCCATATCTGCTAACAAAGTCCCTGCCCCTTGGGACCTAACGCATATGGATGGAAGCGAATCATGGAACGTCACCCGTGGCCATTGCTGATCCACTTTACACACGGCTGTATACTTGCCACTGGGTTACATTGCCTTATTTGTACATTGTATTCATTTTTACCAACAAAGCCTGTACTTGCAGAGAGCACAATATATCTTTTAATTTGCATGTACATTGCAGCACCGGAGATATTGTCCATATCAATTGGAGGAGTCTGGAGCGCAGAGAGAGCATAATCCGTTCCTGTCAGTTCAGCCTGGTGTCGTATTCCTTATATACCCTGATAGGGGAACGAGTTTGTGACCCTATTTCTCCAGTGGTCAATGTTGGGAGGTGAACTGCTAGTATCACAACTGGTGGAGGTTTTATAAACGGACTCACCTGTGCGATTGTTCATTACAGCACTATTTTGGACACTATTATTGGTGCTTGTGTTTTTACAAACCAACTTTATTTACATCCATTTCTGTCATATGAGCTCAATTTGCACATATAAAACATATAGAGCAGCTCTAAAATATATATGATTGACTGTTGCATACTGGGCGGCTCAAGAGCGAGCATGCACAGGTACCCCCAGAGAAATTGTCTTTCCATAGGGGCACTCATCGAAAAGGAGGGGCCTGATGTGCCAGCAGGGGACCCCAGAAAAAGAGGATCGGGGCTGCTCTGTGCACAGAGCAGGTAAGTATGACATGTTTGTCTTTTAGTTAAAAAAAAAAAAAATCTGAAGTTTTATCATTGCTTTAAAGGTAAAATAACCTTTTTCAACCAAGAAGACCTTCTAGTGAGATGAACTTTTGTACCTGGCACTCCTCAGTACACATCCTAAAATATTAATTAAGCAATGCCTAAACCCTGATTGCTAGCACATTATATTATAGAGAGCGAGAGAGTGCGACAGAGAGAACTACATGGAGGCACTAATGGTCCAGAGGATGGGGCATTCGCGGGTCTTGTATTGAAGTGGTATTGCAGTGCCTTGTCAAAACGTCTACCAATACATCCGTTTGTGTTGGTTCAGTACAAGACCCGTGAGTGCCTTTTCCACCAGACCATACATATACACACATAAATAAATATAAACAAACCTAGACACACACACACACACACACACACACACACACACACACAATAAAAACTAACTATAACTGATGAGAATTGTTGAAGTTTTCAGCATGTTTGAAGAGATAAATATTAGTTGTTCATTCAAACAGTGCCTACAGATAGAGGTGATATACCTGAAAAAATACATGAAACAGACTTGGTGCATTTGTTCTCATAAGCTACTGAAAATGCAGATGCAAACACCTACTTTTTGTTTCCAATATTTTTATAAATTTTTACCAGGAAACTATAAAGACTAAAGATATTTAAAGCGGGAGTCCACCGGGACTCCGCGTTTTTTTTTGTTTTTTTTTTAAAAGCCAGCAGCTACAAATACTGCAGCTGCTGACTTTTAAATAGTGACACTTACCTGTCCAGCGCGCCCGCGATGTCGGCACCCGAAGCCGATCGCTCGCTCGGCTGCCGGGTCCCGCCGCCATCTTGGGTATGGGAATCAGGAAATGGAGCCTTTCGGCTTCATTTCCCGGTTCCCTACTGCGCATGCGCGAGCCGCGCGGCGCAATCCGGACGGTCCCCGCTGCCTCTGGGAGCTGTGTGTTTCCCAGCAGGCAGCGGGGCACTTGCTGAAGGGGGCGGGCGCTTGCGGAACGGGGGCGTAACGTACACCCCGTTCCGCAGAGAGCTAGCCCGGAAGTGGGTGCAGTTACCTGGATTATCCAGGTAACTGCACCCCCCTCCCCCCTGAAAGGTGCCGATTGTGGCGCCGGAGGGGGGGGGGGGATTCCGATGAGCGGAGGTCCATTTTAGGGTGGACCTCCGCTTTAACAAAGTGTAAGCGCAATTTTTGAGCCAGCTAAAAATGTTAGGAGCCAGGTTTTATTTTTTAACCTTTACCTACTGGTTACTTTCACCCCATTCCTGCCCAGGCCAACTTTCAGCTTTTAGTGCTGTTACACTTTGAATGACAATTGCGCAGACATGCAGCACTGTACCAAAATGAAATTTTTAACTTTTTTTGGGCGACAGATAGAGCTTTCTTCTGATAGTATTAAATCGCTACTGTTTTTTTTTCAATTTTCTTTCTAAATACATGAAAAAGACAAAATTTTGAAGAAAAAAAATGGTTTTCTTAATTTCTGTGGCAGCATTGATGGGGCACCGATAAGTGGCCATACCAACTGGCCAGGGGGTAGCGGTTTTTGGGCTGCCCAGACCTGACTCAAAGCCGCAGTCAGAGTCCATCCAGCGGGGGAGCCCCTGCAAGGTGGTGTGCGCTCTGGGCCACTGCTGAGCCTGTTCAAAGCCAGGAGTCTCCCCGGACAGTTTGATCAAGAACAGATCCGCACACAGCAGGAGGGAGGAGAGAGTTGCACAGAGGACACTTCCTGCCAAAGGCTCCACTCCACCCCTGACCTGCCCCTCCTACTACCCTATAGCCCCACGTCTGCCCTAACCTGGCATTCACAGTCCCGCACCTCTCCAACCCTGGCATCAGAGTACACACATGGCACCTGCCAGCCACCTGGCTGCATGCCCCTCCTCGAGTTGCCACCTCATCCCTTTAAACCTAAACACATATGAATTACACAGTTTCTGAAGGCTAATTGAATTTATTTATTTTTTACTTACCTTATAATGCCTTTTGCTATGTGGTCCCTCGTAGTCTGCCTCCTTGAGCATCTGGGCTCCTGACATCACTTCCCCCGGCGCAGGAAGGGGGAGTGCCTCTCCCCCCCCACCCCGTCAATCATCTGGACACGAGACAGGTCCCAGATGATTGCACGGCCAGTCACAGCGCGGCTCACACATGCGCAGTGGGTGCCTGGTTGTGAAGCCACAGCTGGACACCCACAGTTAAAATGGCGGCGCCACCGAGCGGAGGTAGAGGCAAGCGGCGCTTCGTTCCCCCACCTCGCTGGCCCCTGGGACAGGTAAGTGTCCGATTATTAAAAGTCAGCAGCTGCTATTTGTAGCTGCTGACTTTTAATTTTTAACTTTTTTTTTTTTAAGGGGAACATTGCTTTAAATCACACTTGTTTAACAATAAAAGTAAAAAGAATAAACATAGTCAAAACTAAGGATAAGCTCCGGCGTGTTCGCATACAGCACATGCGGAGCCCGCCAGAAGTCGGCACTGCAGAGCGCTAATCACAGGCAGTGAGACATTGTCCCGTTGTGCTGCTGCAGAGATCGGGAAATGTCTCTCTGTCTGTGATTAGCGCAGTGCCGACATCCTGGTGGGTTCTGCATGTGCTGTATGAATCCTTAGTCAAAACTTAGCCAAAGTTCAGTAACCGAAACGGATAGTCAGCCAAACCATAAGTCAGGGATCAATGTAGTGGGACAGCAAGCAGGATCGGGAGCCAGAAGGGATGTCAGCGGATCAAGTCAAAACTCACAGTCCGTTCTTACCACATGCTGCGCATGTATGGTGGCGTGCCTTAGTGCAATGCAGTGCCACACACATTCACAGCACACTTGCACAGGAGGACATTTATGAATGTGCTTTTTCCAAACCTTCACAAAACATAATTTTCCTGTAGCAGCTGAACGTTTGTGAGTGGCTTACCACTTACAATTCAGCAAAACCACGCTTCAGCTCTGCGACAAATAGGCAAATGTTGGTCTGCTTTTGCAGTTTCATGGCCAATATTGTAAACGAGTTTGCAGAAAAATTAACACCCCAATCTGTTGTTAAAGTAAGAAGTAATGTGGACCATGCTGATTTTAGGAATACTGTAGTGACATCTGAGGCATTTATCTGGCACTTCTGCAACACATTCCCATATTTAGACAAAACAGAGGGTGCAAAAGACTGCCTCATATTTATTATACTGAAGACAACATTATGTCACTTTTTAATGACCTATTACACAGAATGCTGTACATTTTTCAATGTCCCCCACAGTGTAAAAATTATTTCCAAGGCAAGATTTCACAATATATCTTTATCCCCTGCCCACAATAAAAAAAATAATCACAGTACCTTTTCTAGTGACTTGCTATTCCATGTCACTACAAAACACAAGTAATAAAAGCTGCACACAACCTCTTCACCTTCTTTTAGACTTCACACTTGTTCAGCTTCTCTTTCCTGTTTCTCTATAAGAGCCAAACCTCGTTCTGAGAACCAATCTATGGTCACATGATAACTTCTCAGGTCTCACATTGGTCCTGCTCCAGTTCCCTGTTCCTCTATGAGAGCCAAGCCTCGCTCTGAGATCCAATCCAGTGTTGCGCGGTCACTGATCTGACGGATTGTTGTAGATTTAAAAACTGTCAGTAAAGTACATAAAAGAGAACACTTCTTGTAATGTAATAAAGTATTACTATATACAAGCACACAGCGACAAGCATGCCAGGGTGTTATCATACACCTCTTCACCACACAGTGGCTTGAAGTACCAAACACTAAGAACACTAAGTAAACCTTTTGAGGAAAAAAAATGTATGCATAATGATAAAAAAATGTATTGTATTTATTTTTTTGCATTGGAGCCTGCAAAGCATTTCAGCCATAAAATAGACTGTGGGTGCAATGTTCTGGCTCCTGCAGACTATTCTGCAAGCAACAGGTTCACACCAAAGTACAGACATTCAAATGACTGTAAAGTCATTTTAGTTTCTTGTGGCATTTGTTTTGCACAGAGCAGCCCAGAACCTCCTCTTCTGGGGTCCCCGGCGCTGTTCACTCCTCCTCCGTCCTGTGTCTGCCCCCCATAGCAAGCTGCTTAAAATGGAAGTAAACCCTTCCAAACAACTTTGACCTACAGGTAAGCCTAGATTAAGGCTTACCTGTAGGTCCAAGTAATATCTCCTAAACCTATATGGTTTAGGAGATATTTGCCCGAAAATGGGCACCGCTGTCTACGGCGCATGCGCCGTAGACAGCGGCGCGCAGGCGCACTAAATGCGGCAAGTCCAAGAATGGATTTGCCAAATTTGTCTACTCCCGTGCGCATGCGCGGGAGTGACGTCATCGCGGCTCCGGCGAATGGCAGCGTCGGAGCTCCGAGACGCGACTCCCGTGCGCATGCGCGGGAGTGACGTCATCGCGGCTTCTCCGCTGTCATTCGTCGGAGCTGCGAGAGACGCCACAACCAAGATGGATGCGGCGGACTACAGGTGACAGCGGCGACTTCGCTGGCTCCTGTGTCAGGTAAGTGACACATAATGAGCTACTATGCGATGCATAGTAGTCCATTATGCTTTACCTTTGCAGGGAAAAAAAGAGGAAGTAAACCCATCAGGGTTTACTTCCTCTTTAACTAGGGGGTAAACCTGCGGGCTCAATCCTGGGTGTCTATTGACACACACACAGCTCTGCTCAGCCCTACCCCCTACTCCCTTCTCACATGGTTTGATTGACAGCAGTGGGAGTTAAAGCGGAGGTCCACCCTGAAGTGGAGCTTCCGCTCATTGGAACCCTCCCCCCCTCCGGCGTAGGGTGACCACATTTCCAAACTGCCATTCAGGGACAGACCCCCCCCCCCCCCCCACCTGCCCAAAAAAAGTTTTATTTTTATACTTTTGTTTGCCAATTTTTGGAAAAAAAAACGCAAACAGTGGTAACCACTCCTGCAAGCCGCATCTTTGGAGCGGTGAAGGAGCGGGTGTCTACACCGCTCCTATACCGCTCCTGCCCATTGATCTGAATGAGAACCGCCGGCAAAGCTCCACTGCAGCAGCGCTTTGAAGATCATTTTAACCCCTTTTCGGCTGCTAGCGGGGGTTAAACCGCCCCACTAGCGGCCGAATAGTGCCACTAAAACAACGGTAAAGCGGCGCTAAAAATAGTGCTGCTTTACCGCCGCCTGGGCGGCACAGTGTGAAAGGGGTCTAATACCAAGCTGGTCACCCTATTTGGAATAGATAGCCAGACTTTCTGCCACACAGAAATACATATGTAAAAATAAAAAATAAAGGAAAAAAATAAAATAAAAAAAAACAGGAAATGTTATTGTTACGAACATACAGTATCAGATTCTAGAAGGAACATTGTTATAAGCAATATATGATTCATTGCAAGCATGCATATTCACATAGAATAGTTTTAGTGAGTAAGTAGTGTGCAAACCTGGAAGTTTGGCTAGCGGCTCGGGTTGTGGCCCTCGTGGGTGGGAGGAGGCTCAGGAGGAGAGAAGTCAGGCTGCTGGCTGCTGGACTGGCAATAAGCTGCATGCAGCGGGAGTAGTCAGCTCTGGCACTGGCACTAGGCAGTGGCACGGGCTGCCGTGGTGGATCCTGGCTTACCAGCAGCATGGACTAGAGTCAGGAGGAGGAGATACAGAAAACGCTCAGCTGCTCTCTCCCTCTCTCTGCTGCGGCTGGAGGCGGAGAAGGAGAAGAGGAGGTGGGTGGACTCGGAGGCGCGCTGCTCAGCGCAGGGATAGCTCTGGATAGCCTGATCAGCCGACGTCACTGGTTGCTAGATGCGAGGAGGGGCCGCCCTAGCAACCAGTTTGTTTGGCTGCTTCGGCAATGTTTATCAGGGTGGCGGACTGGCGGTATGTTTTTTTTTTCATTCCAGGACACTGTATTGTCCCGGAATGAAGGTGCCCGGGACCAGGGACACAAATAGGCATTAAGGGACAATCCCGGGCAATCCGGGACACGTGGGCACCCTACTCCGGCGCCACAATTGGCACCTTTCAGGGGGGAGGGGGGTGCAGGTACCTGTGCAGTACAGGTATCTGCACCCACTTCCGGCATAGATATCTGCAGAAGGTATGCCCCTTTCCGCAGAATCTACGCCCCTTTCTGAAGGTCCCCCGCTGTCTGCTGGGAAACACACGGATCCCAGAGACAGCGGGGACCATCCTTATTGCGCAGCGTGACTCGCGCATGCGCAGTAGGGAACTGGGAAATGAAGCCGCAAGTCTCTACTTCCTGATTCCCATACCCAAGATGGCGGCGGCAGCACCCGAGAGACGATCGAAAGATCGGCTTCGGGTGCCGACATCGCGGGCGCGCTGGGCGGGTAAGTGTCATTATTTTAAAAGTCAGCAGCTGCAGTATTTGTAGCTGCTGGCTTTTAAAAAAACAAAAACAGCGGACTCCCACTTTAAAGCAGCTGTATACCGCAAAAGGATGTTTTTTTGCCTTTATGTTCCACTGCAAGGAAAATAAATAATACTACCGCTTTATGTGAAACTTGCCTTAAAACAAAGCTGTTCCAGGCAGCACCACAATGTCAGCGCTACAGAGGCTCCCATCTTGCCTCCAGGTTCGTGGGCTCCAGCTCTGTGACTGGCTAGAGCCGCAATAACGTTACTCCCGTGCATGCATGCGGGAGCTGCCGCTCATGACACAGGGCTCTCAAGCGACGGCATGGGTGGTCATTCCTTCAGAGCGCATGCGCCAGTGATGTCAATGGCTGCATGTAATGTAAATATCTACTAAACGGTGTACGTTTAGGAGATATTTACACTACCTATATAGGTAAGCTTTATTATGAGCTTACCTATAGGTAAAAGATAGTTAAGGAAGTTTAATGGCTCCTGTTGCTGCCTCCATGTTTAGTGAGAAGGGAGAGAGAGGAGAGCAGCTGCTCTCAGGCACAGTGCTGGATTGAAATTAGACTCAGGCAAGTATAAAGGGGGGGCTGGGTGGGAGCTGACCATGGAAGGTTAGTGCAGAGAATGCATTAACCACTTAAAATGGAAGTAAACCCTTCCAAACAACTTTGACCTACAGGTAAGCCTAGATTAAGGCTTACCTGTAGGTCCAAGTAATATCTCCTAAACCTATATGGTTTAGGAGATATTTGCCCGAAAATGGGCACCGCTGTCTACGGCGCATGCGCCGTAGACAGCGGCGCGCAGGCGCACTAAATGCGGCAAGTCCAAGAATGGATTTGCCAAATTTGTCTACTCCCGTGCGCATGCGCGGGAGTGACGTCATCGCGGCTCCGGCGAATGGCAGCGTCGGAGCTCCGAGACGCGACTCCCGTGCGCATGCGCGGGAGTGACGTCATCGCGGCTTCTCCGCTGTCATTCGTCGGAGCTGCGAGAGACGCCACAACCAAGATGGATGCGGCGGACTACAGGTGACAGCGGCGACTTCGCTGGCTCCTGTGTCAGGTAAGTGACACATAATGAGCTACTATGCGATGCATAGTAGTCCATTATGCTTTACCTTTGCAGGGAAAAAAAGAGGAAGTAAACCCATCAGGGTTTACTTCCTCTTTAAGGACCGCCGCATGGCAATGTACGTCGGCAGAACGGCACCGACAGGCACAAGCACGTACATGTACGTGCTTGCCTTCCAGCGGGTGGGGGGTCTGATCGGACCCCCTCCCGCTGGATGCGGCGGTCCGCTTCACTTCAGGAGCGATCCGGGATGAGGGGATGGCCGTTGGTTTCTAGCCATCCCCTCTCGATCGCTCCTGGCGAATGAGAAGCTTCCCCCGCCTGTGTAGTGTAAACACAGGCAGGAAGGAAGTGATGTCATTCTCCTCGGGGCGGTCTTTTTGACCGGACTACAAGGAGAACAGAGAAAGTAAGTGCACCAACACTACACTGACATGTAGGTACACATAGGCACACAAATTCCCCCCGATCAACCCCCCTCCCAGTCACAGTGTCACTGATTGCAGTGATCATTTATTTACTGATCACTGCATTTAGTGTCAGTTGTGACAGTAAAAGCTGTAAGGGCAGTTAGTGTTAGGTCCAGAGTAGCCCCCTACCCCCAATAAAGGTTTAACCCCCTGATGGCCCCTAGAGTTAACCCTTTCACCCCCTTTTGCCAGTGTCACTAAGCAATCGTTTTTCTGATCGCTGCATTAGTGTCACTAGTGCCGCTAGGTAGCTAGTTATTTTTTTAGGTTCACCGCCAGGTTTTTATAGCGCTAAGTACCCCGATATACTACCCAATAATGGTTTTAACCCCCTGATTGCCCCTAGTTAACCCTTTCACCCCCTTTTGCCAGTGTCACTAAGCAATCGTTTTTCTGATCGCTGCATTAGTGATACTGGTGCCGCTAGGTAGCTACTTATTTTTTTAGGTTCACCGCCAGGTTTTTATAGCGCTAGGTACCCCCATATACTACCCAATAATGGTTTTAACCCCCTGATTGCCCCTAGTCAACCCTTTCACCCCCTTTTGCCAGTGTCACTAAGCGATCGTTTTTCTGATCGCTGCATTAGTGTCACTGGTGCCGCTAGGTAGCTAGTTATTTTTTTAGGTTCGCCGCCAGGTTTTTATAGCGCTAGGTACCCCCATATACTACCCAATAACAGTTTTAACCCCCTGATTGCCCCTAGTTAACCCTTTCACCCCCTTTTGCCAGTGTCACTAAGCGATCGTTTTTATGATCGCTGCATTAGTGTCACTGGTGCCGCTAGGTAGCTAGTTATTTTTTTAGGTTCATCGCCAGGTTTTTATAGCGCTAGGTACCCCCATATACTACCCAATAATGGTTTTAACCCCCTGATTGCCCCTAGTTAACCCTTTCACCAGCGATCACCGTATAAGTGCCACTGGTGACGCTGGTTAGCCAGTTAGTTATTTAGGTTCCCCGTCAGGTTTTTATATAGCGTCAGGGACCCCCATATACTACCTAATAAAGATTTTAACCCCCTGATTGCTCCTAGTTAACCCTTTCACCAGTGATCACCGTATAAGTGTTACGGGTGACTCTGGTTAGTTAGTATGCTTTTTATAGCATCAGGGCACCCACCATTTATTACCCAATAAAGGTTTAACCCCCTGATCACCCGGCGGGTGATATCAATTAGGTTTTAGGGTCAGGGTCTGCGTCGCCCCAGGCAGCGCTAGGTTAGTGCCAGTACCGCTAACACCCACGCGCAAAGCATAAACCTCCTGTAGTGGTATAGAATCTGATCAGATCTATACTAGCGTCCCCAGCAGTTTAGGGTTCCAAAAAAACCGCATTGTTAGCGGGATCAGCCCAGATACCTGCTAGCACCTGCGTTTTGCCCCTCCGCCGAGCCCACCCAAGTGCAGTATCGATCGATCACTGTCACTTACAAAACACTAAACACATAACTGCAGCGTTCGCAGAGTCAGGCCTGATTCCTGCGATCGCTAACAGGCAGTGCTTGGTTTTCGGGGTCCCGTACGTGGCTAGGCTTCCAAAAAGTCCCCCACATGTGGTATCCCCATACTCGGGAGAAGCAGCAGAATTTATTTTGGGGTGTAATTTCACTTATGCCCATAGCATGTGTGAGCAATATATCATTTAGTGACAACTTTGTGCAAAAAAAAAAGAAAAAAATTGTAATATTCCTGCAACTTGTGGCAAAATATAAAATATTTCATGGACTCAACATGCCTCTCAGTAAATAGCTTGGGGTGTCTACTTTCCAAAATGGGGTCATTTGGGGGGGGGTTCTGTGCTATTTTGGCATTTTATGGTCTTCGAAACTGTGATAGTTAGTGAGGAGTGAAATCAAAAAATTTGCACCCTTAGAAATCCTGAAGGCAGTGATTGGTTTTCGGGGTCCCGTACGCGGCTAGACTCCCAAAAAGTCCCACATATGTGGTATCCCCGTACTCAGGAGAAGCAGCAGAATATATTTTGGGGTGCAATTCCACATATAAATATGGCATGCGTGAGCAATATATCATTTAGTGACAACTTTTTGTAAACTTTTTTTTTTTTTGTGTCATTATTCAATCACTTGGGACAAAAAAAAAAAAAATATTCAATGGGCTCAACATGCCCCTCAGCAATTTCCTTGGGGTGTCTACTTTCCAAAATGGGGTCATTTGGGGGGGTTTTGTGTTATTTTGGCATTTTTTGGGTGCCGTACGCGGCTAGACTCCCAAAAAGTCACACACATGTGGTACTCAGGAGAAGCAGCAGAATATATTTTGGGTCTGAATTCAGGCAAAAATGCAAGCCTGATTCATCCCTAAGACGGAGAACAAGGCCCCTGCTGTCAACCGCATCCGTCTGCAGTGTGAACCCGGCCTAAAGCTTGTAGGAGGAGTTTTCATTCTCCCCTGATTGTCCTCTGAGGCTGCATGACCCCTGACCCTCTGTCTGGACAGTACTGATTGGCCCTGTACTGATCACATACACCAGGGGTCAACAACCTTTTTCCACTTAAGAGCCAGACTCAATGTATGTGAATGCATGGAGGGCCACATTCACCTGCTAATAAAGTAAGATAATAATAATCCTAACATACATAGCAATAATAACAGTACAGGTTTACCTCACTTTAAGGTGCTTCACTAATACAAAGCCAGTTCATCCTGAGGGAGCATGAGGCCAGGGATTCGGATTTTACTGCCCCCACCCCCTGCCAGCCAGCATGGTCTGGAGGATTCCTTTCCCTAGGGGAGATAGGGGTCCCTTCCTTAGGGGAGATGGGGGTCTCTTCCCTAGGGGAGATGGGAACCCGGTCCCCGGGGGAGAAGGGTCCCTGTTCCCGGGGGAGATGGGGTCCCTAATTGCAATGTCCTCTGTCCCCCTCCCCCATAGCAAGTTTCCTGTGCCCCCCAAAGTAGTGTCCTCTGTCTCTGCACCCCCCCCCCCCCACTGTCGTGTCCTCTGCCCCCATAGTGTCCTCTGTCCCCATAGTGTCCTCTGCCCTCACAGTGTCCTCTGCCCCCACAGTGTCCTCTGCCCCATAGTGTCCTCTGCACCCCACCCCATGGACACAAAAACACACACTGTATAGGTAGAACTCTCCTAGCTTACTACACAGGTGTAGAGCACAGTGGCGAGCAGCTGGTATCTCACGGCTGGATAGGGGTGGGAACTGCTGAAGTTAACTTTTTACGTCAACAGGCTGGTGATTGGTTGTTGGAATCACCCGGCAACCAATCAGCTGCTGTTTAATGTAAAAAGTTAACTTCAGCGGTTCCCGTCCCCATCTAGCCCTGTGATACCAGCCGCTCGCTGCTATTCAATAAAGAGGACAGCGGTGAACACGTCCGCAGGCAGGGTGCCCATCAATTAATCATGGGCGCTGACGGGCCAGACAATTAGCGGTGGAGGGGCCGGGTCCGCGGGTTGCCTTCCTCTGACATACACCCTCCCAAAAAAAAAAAAAAACACTCAACTAAACTGAACATGTGCAGAGTGACTCCAAAGGCTCTGTCTTATCAGGAGATGGATTGGATACAGTGGAAGAAGGGGAGGATCAGAGAAGACAGGATCAAGCAGTTATTTAACACAATGTGGAGGATTAACCCCTTAGGTTCCATAGTGAGTATAACAGGCATGCTTTACTGCATATACCGACTGTTTTTACTGTTGTGCTTTAGTGTCACTTTAAGTTATAGAACTGTGAAAAGTATCACTATCCTTGTTATCACGCGGGAACGACAAGTCTTTCTGCTTTGGTAGCAGATTGACATTGTAGCTTTTCATTCACAGATTTTGTAAATGAATGCTGACGGCCGGCCGGAGCCACGCACAACCAGATTCAAATTTGACAGTAGCCTTCTGACTCTGTAAGGAGCGGGGGAGCAGTTTGTCAGCGGGGAGCAGCAGAAACTGACTATATTTCATGTTACACCCTAAATATGAGTGTAACATGAAACATGGACAGAAGGAACAGTGTATAGTGGTAGTAAAACTTAAGGCTGTCCATACATAGATCAGTTTTTTTTTTTCTGAGCCAACGAGGCAATCTGAACAGATTCCCCCATCCGCACAATTGAGGTGGATGAAGGAATCCTCCCTGCTGTGTTATTGTATTCTGACAGCGGGGACGCCTCCCCTGTCAGAATATACTGATCAGTGCTGCAGTAAATACAGTTGCAGTTGTACTGATTGCAGTAAAAATTTCCAATAAACCTTTTAAACAGGAACAGCTATAGATGGATAAAAATTTAAATCTCAATCCGTCTATGGCCAGCATAACTCTATTTATTCTTAAAAAACATTCCCACACCCTCCTACATGTCCTGCATACCCCACATTAACAAGATCTGTGCACTTACTTCTTCAATCCGGTCCGGTCATGTGATCCAGCAACTCTGGTTTCCCTGTGTAAGAGAAAGCTTGACAGCTTGTATAACTTCCAATTCCAGAGCCATGACATCAGCCATGGCTCCCATGGCTCCCATGGCCCAGCCATTGTTGGCACTCCCTACTTGCTGACACAAGGGAGCTGAAGCTGCTGGATTACAAACAGGTAAATGCATAGAGCTTTTTTTTTACTAACATTCTTATTGTTCTTAAGAATAGTTAGCCTAATGCCCCGTACACACGAGCGGACTTTTCGACATCCAAACTCCGACGGACTGAGTCCGGCGGACTATCCGATCGTGTGTGGGCTGCAACGGACTTTAGCGAAGCTAAAGTCTGACGGACTTTAGAAATGAAGCATGCTTTAAATTTTCCCGACGGAACTCCGCCGGACCCGGTCCCCTTTGAAAAATCCGCTCGTGTGTGTGCTACTCCGACGGACTAAAACCGACGCTAGGGCAGCTATTGGCTACTGTCTAGGAACTTCCTACGTCGAATCCAGTCGTACGTCATCACGTTCGACTCCGTCGGAGTTTGGTGTGATGGTGTGTGGTCAAGTCCGTTCGGTCGAAAAGTCCGCCAGAACTCCGTCGGAACTCCGGCGGAACTCCGGCGGAACTCCTTTGGAGGTCTGTCAGACTTAATCCCTCTCGTGTGTACGGGGCATTATGCCGCGTACACACGACCGGACTTTCCGCCAGAAAAGGTCAGACGGAATAATTTCATCGGATATTCCAGTTGTGTGTGGGCTTCATCTGACTTTTTTTTTTCAAAAATTCTGTCAGACCTAGCAATACAACATGTTTTAAATCTTTCTGACGGAATCAATTCCTATTGGGGAAAACTATGCGTCTGTATACTATTCCGACGGACCAAAAATGAAGCAAGGGCAGCTATTGGCTACTGGCTATTGAACTTCCTTTTTCTAGTCCCATCGTATGTCATCGCGTTCTAAACGAACGGACTTTGGTGTGATTGTGTGTAGGAAAGCCGTTTCAGAGGAACTCCATCGGAAAGACCTTCAGAGTTTAAGACTTTTTTTCCTTGTTAACTATTAAATACACTGGTTGTTTATCAGGAGGAGGGAATGAGCCCTAACACTCTGCCTTTAAACACTTGGGCACTTAAAGCAGAACTAAACCAATGGATTAAAGATGAAGTTTACATGTGGCTTTTTTTTTAGCATAGTTACCTTGGTACAGCTTGAACCAATGTAAGTATGTATGTTTTATAGCAAGCAAATTCCTGTGGAAGCTTGGAATCATTGCTTCTAAAATGATCGCCACTAGCTTCCAGGCCCAGTGCTGAGCAGCTTCAATGTCGCTTAGTGAACACAGAAGGTCGCTTACTCGCTCGAGCACCATTCAGAGAACACTTTACATTTTCAAGCATTAATGAGGCTAAGGCTGGGTTCACACTAGTGTGAATTGGATGGGGGTTTCCCCCCCATCCAATTTGCATGTCAGGAGCCCATGACCGGCTCTCAATGGAGCTGGCTCACACATCTCCGAAGCAGCTCCGTTGCAAATTGCACGGGGGTCCGGTGCATCTTCTGGTCCGTTTCAGGTCGAAGTTCAGCCAAAATTGTGGTGGGAAAATTTGACCTGAAACAGTGAACAAGGACACAGCAGACCCCTGCTGTGAGCAGCTCCATGTTTCAGTGTGAACCCAGCCTCAATGTCACGTTTAAACCTTTCCCAATGGCTGTCAGCGGCCCTCTAAATGGGGCAGATGTTAAATACTTGCTGACAGCAATGTCCTGTCCAGTCACAGACAATTGAAACTTAGAGACATTTTTCCTGCGATCCGCTGAGCTACCACATGCCACCTCCTGCAGCATCTAAAGCACTTTTCTTTATTCAGAAAGGTTCTAGTCCCTGGTTTCTTCACCTTATTATAACTTTTCACCAGCATCTCCCTCTATGTAGCGGCTCTCTGGAAAACAAACTTAGCATACTGGCACAGAAATTTCCATCAATCCTGATCCTTCAAAACCGCTGGCCAATATCTTTCTAATTATCTTGGTGATGCTATCTTTATTTTGACAATAAGGTATGATACATACTAAACCCTGATTATCAATCTCCCTTCCAGTGACTACTCTTTAAAGGTTTCCCTGACACATCTTCAGAATTCAATTACCTTAGGCTTGTGTCTTTTTTCTTTAAGCCTAAAGCAACATACACACTATTAGATTTTCTGCAGATGTTTGTCCTCAGATTTACAAAAACCATATAATATGAGGTCAAACCTTAAGAGTTTCAATTTGTATGCAATCAGGCAGTCCCTTGCACTAAATGGTTTTGGTAAATTCGAAGACAAAAATTTGCAGAAAATTGAATAGTGTGTATGTGGCCTTAGGACCATTTTCTGTATTAAAGAAATTTCATCAATATATAATAAATTAAATCTTGAGGATACAGGTGACAGCTGTCCATTAGCACAAAGCCATTCCCACCCTCGCCATCCTGTTAGGCATGTAGAAGAGTGAAGCAGAGATACTGTTGTACTTCCCCAGAGTCACCACAAGATGTCACCACTAAAAGTGCTTGTAGTTTGGGCAGTAATTGCGATACAGTAAAACCTTGGATTGCAAGCATATTTTTTCCTAAAACATGCTTGTAATCCAAAGCACTTATGATATGGTATATTAAAGCCAATTTCCCCATAAGAAATAATGGAAACTCAGATTATTAGTTCCACAACCACAAAAAAATTATAAAAAAAGTGTCAATAGGGAATGCATAAAGCAGAATCCAGCAGGAGCTACAAAGTATAAAATAGAAGAGAGGCGCCTTTAAGTGTAGCAATATGGTTACATTTAATGATGGTACAATAATTATGAACTCACATGGTTGACGTATAAAACAATTACATCTAATTATACAGGCATCCAGAGTAAATCTGTCCACAAAGATCGTAGTCTGCGCCGCCGCCATCTACGTCATCCCTTCCACGCTGTGCTCCACAAGCGCTTCAAGCCTCGCATTCAGATCGCTCTACTACAGGGTAGTCTTCCCAGTCACGATTGCAGACTGACAGTGGTGAGAGCCGGCGGTACGGAGGAAGGTCTATGTGGACCAGCGGCAGATCCAGAATCTAGTCTTGGGAGGGGCACTGACAGAAAATATGTTTTTTGGGGGACAATTTATCGAGGAAATGGCTGGTGTTGGTGCTTCAATCATCACAGCATCATGGTTGGCATGGTGTCAGGATGATTGAAGCGCATTATTTCTATTATTACATTGTTATTTGGAATTAAATTGTTCAACTCACCATAATGCAGAATCAGTGGGAGCCTGAGTGTGTCACTTGCCACTGTCACCTGCCACCAGATGCAGATTGTCACTTGCCACGTAGCCTGCCGCACGTTGCGGATTATCACTTACCACGTCACCTGTGACCAGATGCAGATTGTCACTTGCCACATCAACTGCCTCACATTGCAGATTGTCACTTACCATGTCACCTGCCACACCTTGCGTATTGTCCCTTGCCACGTCTCCTGTCACACATTGCGTATTTTCACTTGCCTGCTACAATTGTCACTTGATGTGTCACTTTCCTGCTAAGGTGGTCTCTTGCTGTGTCTCTCTTATGTGGTCTCTTGCTGTGTATCTCTTATGAGATCTCTTGCTGTGTATCTCTTACGTGATCTCTTGCTGAGGCTTTCTAAGGTGGTCTCTTGCTGTGTCCCTGTCAGAAACCATGAAATCAGACCGAGAAGCTGTGTGAAGTTGGCACCCCATGTTTGTAAAACCTGAATAAAAATATACCATTCGTTTGTGCCGCGTTTGTGCTGGTTTGTGCCGCAAAAATTAGCGTTTGTGCCGGTTCGGTTTCTGAGATATTAAACATTCAATTTAAGGCAAGCCCCGCCCACTTTGCACCCCATGTTGCTGAATTTGAAAAACAAACGCGCCATTTGTTTGTGCCGCGTTTGTGCTGGTTTGTGCTGCAAAAATAAACGTTTGTGCCGCTTTGGTTGCGGAGATATTGTGCGTTATAGTTGTTGAAACCCCGCCCACTCTGCACCCCACGTTACCGAATTTGAAAAACAAACGCGCCATTCGTTTGTGCCGCGTTTGTGCTGGTTTGTGCTGCAAAAATAAATGTTTGTGCCGCTTTGGTTGCGGAGATATTGTGCGTTATAGTTGTTGAAACCCCGCCCACTCTGCACCCCACGTTACCGAATTTGAAAAACAAACGCGCCATTCGTTTGTGCCGCGTTTGTGCTGGTTTGTGCTGCAAAAATAAACGTTTGTGCCGCTTTGGTTGCGGAGATATTGTGCGTTATAGTTGTTGAAACCCCGCCCACTCTGCACCCCACGTTACCGAATTTGAAAAACAAACGCGCCATTCGTTTGTGCCGCGTTTGTGCTGGTTTGTGCTGCAAAAATAAACGTTTGTGCCGCTTTGGTTGCGGAGATATTGTGCGTTATAGTTGTTGAAACCCCGCCCACTCTGCACCCCACGTTACCGAATTTGAAAAACAAACGCGCCATTCGTTTGTGCCGCGTTTGTGCTGGTTTGTGCTGCAAAAATAAACGTTTGTGCCGCTTTGGTTGCGGAGATATTGTGCGTTATAGTTGTTGAAACCCCGCCCACTCTGCACCCCACGTTACCGAATTTGAAAAACAAACGCGCCATTCGTTTGTGCCGCGTTTGTGCTGGTTTGTGCTGCAAAAATAAACGTTTGTGCCGCTTTGGTTGCGGAGATATTGTGCGTTATAGTTGTTGAAACCCCGCCCACTCTGCACCCCACGTTACCGAATTTGAAAAACAAACGCGCCATTCGTTTGTGCCGCGTTTGTGCTGGTTTGTGCTGCAAAAATAAACGTTTGTGCCGCTTTGGTTGCGGAGATATTGTGCGTTATAGTTGTTGAAACCCCGCCCACTCTGCACCCCACGTTACCGAATTTGAAAAACAAACGCGCCATTCGTTTGTGCCGCGTTTGTGCTGGTTTGTGCTGCAAAAATAAACGTTTGTGCCGCTTTGGTTGCGGAGATATTGTGCGTTATAGTTGTTGAAACCCCGCCCACTCTGCACCCCACGTTACCGAATTTGAAAAACAAACGCGCCATTCGTTTGTGCCGCGTTTGTGCTGGTTTGTGCTGCAAAAATAAACGTTTGTGCCGCTTTGGTTGCGGAGATATTGTGCGTTATAGTTGTTGAAACCCCGCCCACTCTGCACCCCACGTTACCGAATTTGAAAAACAAACGCGCCATTCGTTTGTGCCGCGTTTGTGCTGGTTTGTGCTGCAAAAATAAACGTTTGTGCCGCTTTGGTTGCGGAGATATTGTGCGTTATAGTTGTTGAAACCCCGCCCACTCTGCACCCCACGTTACCGAATTTGAAAAACAAACGCGCCATTCGTTTGTGCCGCGTTTGTGCTGGTTTGTGCTGCAAAAATAAACGTTTGTGCCGCTTTGGTTGCGGAGATATTGTGCGTTATAGTTGTTGAAACCCCGCCCACTCTGCACCCCACGTTACCGAATTTGAAAAACAAACGCGCCATTCGTTTGTGCCGCGTTTGTGCTGGTTTGTGCTGCAAAAATAAACGTTTGTGCCGCTTTGGTTGCGGAGATATTGTGCGTTATAGTTGTTGAAACCCCGCCCACTCTGCACCCCACGTTACCGAATTTGAAAAACAAACGCGCCATTCGTTTGTGCCACGTTTGTGCTGGTTTGTGCTGCAAAAATAAACGTTTGTGCCGCTTTGGTTGCGGAGATATTGTGCGTTATAGTTGTTGAAACCCCGCCCACTCTGCACCCCACGTTACCGAATTTGAAAAACAAACGCGCCATTCGTTTGTGCCGCGTTTGTGCTGGTTTGTGCTGCAAAAATAAACGTTTGTGCCGCTTTGGTTGCGGAGATATTGTGCGTTATAGTTGTTGAAACCCCGCCCACTCTGCACCCCACGTTACCGAATTTGAAAAACAAACGCGCCATTCGTTTGTGCCGCGTTTGTGCTGGTTTGTGCTGCAAAAATAAACGTTTGTGCCGCTTTGGTTGCGGAGATATTGTGCGTTATAGTTGTTGAAACCCCGCCCACTCTGCACCCCACGTTACCGAATTTGAAAAACAAACGCGCCATTCGTTTGTGCCACGTTTGTGCTGGTTTGTGCTGCAAAAATAAACGTTTGTGCCGCTTTGGTTGCGGAGATATTGTGCGTTATAGTTGTTGAAACCCCGCCCACTCTGCACCCCACGTTACCGAATTTGAAAAACAAACGCGCCATTCGTTTGTGCCGCGTTTGTGCTGGTTTGTGCTGCAAAAATAAACGTTTGTGCCGCTTTGGTTGCGGAGATATTGTGCGTTATAGTTGTTGAAACCCCGCCCACTCTGCACCCCACGTTACCGAATTTGAAAAACAAACGCGCCATTCGTTTGTGCCGCGTTTGTGCTGGTTTGTGCTGCAAAAATAAACGTTTGTGCCGCTTTGGTTGCGGAGATATTGTGCGTTATAGTTGTTGAAACCCCGCCCACTCTGCACCCCATGTTACCGAATTTGAAAAACAAACGCGCCATTCGTTTGTGCCGCGTTTGTGCTGGTTTGTGCTGCAAAAATAAACGTTTGTGCCGCTTTGGTTGCGGAGATATTGTGCGTTATAGTTGTTGAAACCCCGCCCACTCTGCACCCCACGTTACCGAATTTGAAAAACAAACGCGCCATTCGTTTGTGCCGCGTTTGTGCTGGTTTGTGCTGCAAAAATAAACGTTTGTGCCGCTTTGGTTGCGGAGATATTGTGCGTTATAGTTGTTGAAACCCCGCCCACTCTGCACCCCACGTTACCGAATTTGAAAAACAAACGCGCCATTCGTTTGTGCCGCGTTTGTGCTGGTTTGTGCTGCAAAAATAAACGTTTGTGCCGCTTTGGTTGCGGAGATATTGTGCGTTATAGTTGTTGAAACCCCGCCCACTCTGCACCCCACGTTACCGAATTTGAAAAACAAACGCGCCATTCGTTTGTGCCACGTTTGTGCTGGTTTGTGCTGCAAAAATAAACGTTTGTGCCGCTTTGGTTGCGGAGATATTGTGCGTTATAGTTGTTGAAACCCCGCCCACTCTGCACCCCACGTTACCGAATTTGAAAAACAAACGCGCCATTCGTTTGTGCCGCGTTTGTGCTGGTTTGTGCTGCAAAAATAAACGTTTGTGCCGCTTTGGTTGCGGAGATATTGTGCGTTATAGTTGTTGAAACCCCGCCCACTCTGCACCCCACGTTACCGAATTTGAAAAACAAACGCGCCATTTGTTTGTGCCGCGTTTGTGCTGGTTTGTGCTGCAAAAATAAACGTTTGTGCCGCTTTGGTTGCGGAGATATTGTGCGTTATAGTTGTTGAAACCCCGCCCACTCTGCACCCCACGTTACCGAATTTGAAAAACAAACGCGCCATTCGTTTGTGCCGCGTTTGTGCTGGTTTGTGCTGCAAAAATAAACGTTTGTGCCGCTTTGGTTGCGGAGATATTGTGCGTTATAGTTGTTGAAACCCCGCCCACTCTGCACCCCACGTTACCGAATTTGAAAAACAAACGCGCCATTCGTTTGTGCCGCGTTTGTGCTGGTTTGTGCTGCAAAAATAAACGTTTGTGCCGCTTTGGTTGCGGAGATATTGTGCGTTATAGTTGTTGAAACCCCGCCCACTCTGCACCCCACGTTACCGAATTTGAAAAACAAACGCGCCATTCGTTTGTGCCGCGTTTGTGCTGGTTTGTGCTGCAAAAATAAACGTTTGTGCCGCTTTGGTTGCGGAGATATTGTGCGTTATAGTTGTTGAAACCCCGCCCACTCTGCACCCCACGTTACCGAATTTGAAAAACAAACGCGCCATTCGTTTGTGCCGCGTTTGTGCTGGTTTGTGCTGCAAAAATAAACGTTTGTGCCGCTTTGGTTGCGGAGATATTGTGCGTTATAGTTGTTGAAACCCCGCCCACTCTGCACCCCACGTTACCGAATTTGAAAAACAAACGCGCCATTCGTTTGTGCCGCGTTTGTGCTGGTTTGTGCTGCAAAAATAAACGTTTGTGCCGCTTTGGTTGCGAAGATATTGTGTGTTATATGTTGTGAAACCCCGCCCACTTTACTCCCCACGTTACCGAATTTGAAAAACAAACGCGCCATTCGTTTGTGCCGCGTTTGTGCTGGTTTGTGCTGCAAAAATAAACGTTTGTGCCGCCTTGGTGTCGGAGATATTGTGCGTTATATGTTGTGAAACCCCGCCCACTTTACTCCCCACGTTACCGAATTTGAAAAACAAACGCGCCATTCGTTTGTGCCGCGTTTGTGCTGGTTTGTGCTGCAAAAATAAACGTTTGTGCCGCCTTGGTGTCGGAGATATTGTGCGTTATAGTTGTTGAAACCCCGCCCACTTTACTCCCCACGTTACCGAATTTGAAAAACAAACGCGCCATTCGTTTGTGCCGCGTTTGTGCTGGTTTGTGCTGCAAAAATAAATGTTTGTGCCGCTTTGGTTGCAGAGATATTGTGTGTTATATGTTGCCGAAACCCCGCCCACTCTGCACCCTACGTTGCTGAATCTTAAAAACAAACACACCATTTGCTTCTGCCGGGTTTTTGCTGGTATAGTTGCAGAGATATTGAGCAGTATATATTGTCAAACCACAACAACTTAGCACCTCGTTATTAAATCATACATACAACTAGATTTATTTGTTAATGGTTTGTGCAGATTTGGTGGATATTATACATGTTTTACTTCATATGCATAGTTTTGACACCCCCACAGGGATCCCCCCCTTTCCGATTCTCTAGTGCTGAATGGAAGAACAGACAGGGAGGGGGCGGGCACAGATGGCTCTGGCTCTAGTGAGCCAGAGCAGTTGTCAATCAGGCGGCAGGGTGGATCTCGACAGTATTGTCAGGATCTGTTCCGGCTGCAGCATGGCTCTGCACTGGCAGGATATAGTGGGCAATGGCCCGCCACATGCACATGAGTTTTTTTGTCACAGGAGAACATACTATATGTCATCTTGAACAAAAAGAGAACGAAGGCCAAAAAAGGTTGGGCCATAGTTCTCTTTTAACATAAGTTTAAACCAGACGTTAACCAAGAAAAACAGCACTCCAGCAGGAGAGAGAGGTTCGGAGTGGCCATCTACAACTTTCAAGCCAAAAAAATGAAGAACTAAGCTTGCAGGTGGGAGAGACAGTGCAGATATTTGATTTGTTCCTCCAAGTGAATCCTCTGTACCACCCTTCATATGTCTCAAAGTAGGGGATATTTGCAGCTGCACATACTCATCAGAAAGAAGTGTAGATGATGGAGGGGCGGAGTTACTACATGGCGCCAAGCAGCAGCGTGATGCTGTGAGCTCCTAGGCATTCCCCCCGAGGGAATATGCTAAGTGAGCCTGAATTTCCGTGTTAAAGCTGATCTGTGCCCCCACCGTGGTAGCTGCTTATCGGTCTGTTACGTGCTGCTATCCACCTGCTACCTACCCAGTTTCCAGATCTCAGCTGGTCAGTCGTCTGTCTCCCCACTGTCCCTGGTTGATCGACCCGCAGTGAGCCTTCTACTGGGTGGCAGTGGAGTAGCATGGGTTGTCAGCACCTGGGTCAAGGCAAGTAATTTGCACCCCTTAACCTGCAGACTTTTAGCACTCCCCGAGTCCCTTCAAATACAATAGCATTCCTATACTGACCACTACACTAACCTACTTGATTAATTCCTTTACTGACCATTACACACTACACTGACCATTATACTATACTGTCCACTACACTGAGAACTACACTGACCACTATACTATACTGACCACTATACTATACTGTCCACTACACTGAGAAATACATTGACCCCTATACTATACTGACCACTCTACTATACTGACCACTACACTGTCCACTGCACTACACTGAGCACTATACTATACTGTCCTACACTACACTGACCACTACACTGTCCACTATACTGACTACTATACTGTCCACTACCCTGACCACTATACTGTCCGCTACACTATACTGACCACTACACTGATCACTACACTATACTGTCCACTACACTGTTCACTATACTGACCACTATACTATACTGTCCAATACACTACAGTATACTGTCCACTATACTACACTGTCCACCACACTGGCCACCATACTACACTACACTGACCACCATACTACACTGACCACTACACTACATTGACCACCATACTATACTACACTACACTGACCACTATACTGTCCACCATACTACACTACACTGACATCTACAGTATACTTTCCACTACACTGACCACATACTACACTATACTGACCACTACATTGACCACCATACTACACTATACTGACCACTACATTGACCACCATACTACACTGACCCCCATACTACACTACACTGACCACTACACTATACTGTCCACTACACTGACCACCATACTACACTACACTGACCACCATACTACACTATACTGACCACTACACTATACTGTCTACTAAACTGACGACCATACTACACTATACTGACCACTACACTACACTGACCACTACACAGCCTACACTATACTGTCCTGTCTACAGTCTCTCTCCCCCCCCCTCCCCCCCCCCGAGGCCAGTAACAAGACTCTCACAAGGTAGTCTCACTCCCGTTCTTGTCCTGGCCTGCATCGGTCTGGAGGAGGAGGAGAAGACAGGGGCAGCTCACATTTTTCCTTCTCTCTCCCGTGCTCTAGCTGCCATGTTCAGTGTCTGGCCGGCGCACTGTGATTGGGTGTATGGGGGTCATGTGTGGAGGCGGGACTTTAGGAGCGTTCGCGGACAGGACAGCCCTACGCCTCACATGACCCCCATACGCGCCAATCACAGGGTGCTGGACACTTAGCATGGCGGCCGGAGCGCAGGGGACACAGGAAATTGAAATTAGGAGGAGGCAGCCAGTACTAACACATGCTGGTGCCCTCTAAATGTTGCGCCCGGGGCCACTGCACCCCCCACGCTATGCCACTGCTGCAGTGTGAGAGGCTGGGGGTTGGGAACATCAGTGAGCTTGGAGTCTGGAGGTCGGTCAGAGAGAAAAAAAAAAACAGCACTCCAGCAAATTCTCCTATATAAGTCACTTTTTGAAAAACATCTATGTCAGTAAAAATTATTTTTCTGGTGTGTATGCACTAAGTCACATCTCTTCTTTTGTGTACCACAAAGTTTTCTAATTCCATTGGTACATACAAAAATCTTTATTATCTTTTGAATCAAAAAGTACATGTATACAGAAATATTTTGCTACCGGATATTTTAGGTATGTATAGAAGTACCAACATTTGAAGAACAAAACTAGAGGGGATGCAAATTCTCCCAGAAACATTATCACTTTAGCATGGTGGTCAAATTAAACAGCAAAACTCCAAATTGTGAATCTTTGTTAATAAACACAAATAAATGAAGAAAGACAGGGAGGAATTTCCAAAGTCAACAGAACTGTTCATATAATCATAGAACTGTTTAAACATAATGAAAAAAATAAATAAATGAAAAAGTTCACCTTAACATTTTCATATTCTGTTATATGTTTTACTCCTCCTTTGTGAATAAGACAACATGGGGTTGTATCTTGGTTTTTGCAGACGCTATCATAACAGATTCACACAGGTCATCATATTTTTCCCAATCAGCTGACCTTCTCCTACAATAGGCCACATAATGACCAAGTGAATTTCTGCTGATTCCTGGAGTAAAGGCAACAACCCCTCGTAATGTGAATAAGTGACCATCAAGGTGCATGGTGACCGGTATTTCAGATAATGGATAATGTGTTTCTGCACTTATTTCAACACAAATTAGCTGTCCAGTAGTGCATTTATGTGTGACTGAGCCATTGCAAAGATATTTCAATGATGTTACATCCTTGGTTTTGAAATTCTCTGGGCACTCTTGAGGTGACAACAACGGCTTCAGACATTTGGACAGATTTAGATGTAGCCCATCTTCCAGTGCTATCTGAAGTTTACTCATTCCATCAGTTTTTAAAATATCTTCATTGACTGGCAGGAGAGGGATGACCCTTGAAGAACTTGTATTTCTCTCACAATACTCAGAAGAACACTTGGAGGTAATTGTTGCACTTGGTACCAGCTTCATTGTTGATGTGATTATGTACGCAACATTGCACTCAGCACTCACCTGCCTTACACCTGACTTCAGCTGATCACATTCAAATTTTTCTGACAGTATCTTCGCCCTCATTGTATACGTGTCCTTTCCCACTCCCTTAGTCACAATGGTCATCACCAATTCAAAAATTTCAATATTTTTGTGCTCTTTGTTAACATAATTGCAGAATGAACCACTGTCACAGAATGCAGAGCAAAGACATTGGCAAAGGGAATCAAACGCACAGGTATTAATGACACTTACAAGCATTTTGTTTATTTTTATAGGTACTTTAGCTAAGTGGTTGCCATTTTTCAAAACTTTTACCTTTCTTTTTCTTTTCAGTGTTGTGTCCATATGCAACCACTCAGAGCAAGGAGTGAGGTAGGATAGTCTCTTTTTTGGAGGAACACTAAGGCCTTTCCAGTTCTCAACATGCTCCTCTTGCATTCTGCTTTCTTCTTTTACTTTTACATTAATATGTGGATTCTCCTCACAGTTGTTATTTCTTTTATCGTTCTTTTCTTCACTGCAATCTGTTTTCCTAATTGGTACAGAAGAAAGCCTCATTTTGCCTTCCATGAATTCAAGGTGACGAATCACAAAACGGTCCATTCTGATAGGCAGGCATTCATGTTTAAAGAGGCCATGTTTTATATTTTTAAATTCAGCCTCAACACTTGCAGAGCTTGCTGTTATGTTCACACTTTTGAAGTGTGGGACCATCACAGCTGTCCAAAGCGGAAGGTAACATGCCATTCTTATAACATTAGGGACAAGCTCTGGAAGGAAATGTAAGTTATCTCGGTCACCATGATTTGCAGCAAGCATCTTACTCCTTTCACAAATTTCTGTTACCCATATTTTCAGGTCTGTTTGAATTGTCTCATTTTCCTGTTTGCTCATCTCCACTAAATCATCATCTTCACTGACACCAGGCAAGAGACATCCCTCTGCGATACGTCTCTTCAGTTGAGTTTTGCATGTCTCAGATATAACAGGTATGCCTCTGTCATCAATCCCTTCTGATTCGCTAAATGCAACAATTGAAATTGAATGAATGAGCTCCCTTGCATCATCCAGTGAATTTGATTGGAGAAGTTGTGCCATTGCTCTGAGGTAAAATTCTCTCACTCTGTTTCCTTTTTGTCTTAAGCATTCCCATCGACTAATGAGCTTGATACAGTGTGCGACATCGATTCTAATGAAGCAAGGAGGCAGGTTGGAGGAGTTATTTCTGGTCAGCACTCCAAAACACTCATTTATATATGTCTTCAAGTCTGGGTAAGAGGTGAAGGCCCTAACTAGAGCTCCAAGCAAAGCAAGGGAGAAATCGCAGACTGCTTCCTTTGGAATGGTAGCACCTGCTTGTTTCCATTCTGTCAGCCACTGGGCTATGGAACTGATATTATGGCTCTCAGAAAGCATCTGTACTACTGGGACATGATCTCCAAGTGAACTTAAAACGCCTTGATACAAAAAGATGTGTCCTGAAATGTCAACAGGTCTCTTCAGTTTTCTCACAACTGAACCTGTTGCATCAAAACTCACATATGAGCCTATGTTCTTTGACTTAGTTTGGTACACTTGCATTTGGGATGGGGTCCAGTAATGGCAAAAAAACTTATCCAAGCCTATGTTGTGTATGCTTCCATTATGGGGAACACTGTATTTAAAGAGTTGTAATGAAAGGATTGGGTCCTTATGGCCTAGCTCTTTGTCCCCCATCTCTTGTTTGGCTTTTCGTAATGTTGCCAGATTTGGTAGTTGACTCGGCTCAGGGTCACCAATATCCATAACTTTGTGGGCTTCAGCTGCCCGCCATACATGTGCTTGTTTCCGTCCTTCCCAGAGTTCTTTTGACACTCTTCTTCTCAAATCTCCTGATAATTTGCGTTTAGATTTTCCTGTGTGGAGACTGTCATCTATTTTGGAGATCATGCACTTAAGCAATACTGGTTTGCCAATCTCTGGTACGTTGTCAACTGTTATGGATAACTGTGCATTACACTCAGTGCAGCACCCTATTATATCTATGTAGCAAGATGCAACATTTGGATAAATTTTTGCCCGTTTAAATTTAAGTGTGCATGAAGACTTTATATTTTTCCAGATCTCTTCATTCAAGATGTGAGTCCATGCACCAGGTTTTAAGATGGTATATTCTCTTTTTCCAGCGTATATGGATTTGTCATTGTAAATTATTTTCTCAGGCCAGATTCCTAGCCATCTTTGAAAAGAGAGACTGAATTCAAACTGAATGTCATAACACTGAATTGATGAATGACTATCTGCACCTTCTGAGCTGTCACCATTGGACGTTTGTTCATCAATATCTTTGACATCTTTGCATAGACCAAGGACTTGCCATATATTGTGTCGGTTTGTCTTTACAAATGTATAAAGGCTTTTGATTGACATTTTGTTGTTTAATTGTTGACACAAGTCTACCCATACTTTGTCTGAGGGAACTGCTATTGTTTGTCCTGTAATAATTTTTTCCCTTGCAGCACAGATGACTTTGATAATGTCATCACTTTCACAAGCTGGCTTCCTAGGCATCTGAGCAAAACAAGAATGTTTTTTTTTTTTTTTATAGTCTTTATACCAAAAGAATCAATTTCTAACTTCTAATAGTACATATACTAAGATTGTATACTTTATTTTATTGTTTTAATTTCCCTCAACATGTACAGATGAAAATTTTACACGTAATGATGCACTGATATTGTTTTTTCCCATATTGAGTACAATTACAGATATTTTAATTTCAGTGCTCGCTGATGCAGAGTACCCATATCGGTGCTTCTGCTGGCATGGAGCCAGCTTTCTGGGCAATCAGGAAGCCGGGCATTGGGTAATGACATGCCGCCCGTCTTCTTGATTGCCCAGGAATCCAGCTGCATGTTGTTTGGCCGGCTTGATTGTAACTGGCCTGCAAACCAGCTTCCAAGCCAGTCAGCATGGAGCCGGCTTCCCTGCCAATCAGGAAGCCCCGAGGTGGGTCATTACTCGCCACCCAGATTCCTGATCGCACGGGAAGCTGGCTCCACGTTCCTCTACAGAACTGCTTGTCAGAGGAAATCCTCCTCTGACCGGAAGTTCTGGTATCGGAGCATTTGAGAGAGTACGAGTGCTCACCCAAATACTTTGTATCGGCACCAATACTAGTATCGGTATATCTATATTACAGGTCTAGTCACTAAAATAGCTGATTTGGAAACATTCTCCAATTCAGCTCACTTTCTAGTTTGGCTATGTTGTCCTCGGTTCGGTGATTCGGTTTACTTCCTCCAGAAGGAGTGAAGTAGTCATTAGACATATGCGATTTGATAATGTACTCCCCAATTCATAACACACCCTTTACATCTGGTAGGAATTTTAGGGGTTCGCCAAAGTATGGAGGTCTCACTTAAAATCCTTTATCAGACTCGAGGTCCAAGCAGCAGATGGACAGAGCTGGAAAGGGATGGGGACAAGAATGCCCCACACACACACACCAATGGTAATTGTTCTGCCCATTTGTTGACATTCTATTAGGGGATAGAGAGCCGTCACAGAATGTAATTAAATTGGCGGCCAATATCCCGTGATGTCGCAACTCGCTCTGCCCATTTGTTGTCATTTTGTGGCGAGAGTTCGACAGGATCGATTGTGTCGGCAGACGTTGGGAATTTTTTCTTTTGCCAAGTTGGTGGTTGTCTTCCATCGTGATTGACGTGAATTTTTATCACTGGAGGACGTAATTGACGTGTAGATTACATTGGTGGAAATTTTTTTTTGAAATAAAGGATTTTTCAAAAACCTGTGTTGTGTTGTTTTTGGAGCATGTTCGTTTGCCGCAGCTACATGCGGTCGCTTCTTTGGTTGCCTTTGACTGCTGTAGGTGCTGTTTGGCATAGCAGATACAGAAACCATTCAGGGTGTAATCAAACTCAGCGTTCCGAAAGATTTAGCTGAGCCTTTGGCTCATCCTTTGGCTGCTTAGTGAATAACCCCCTAAGTGTCATTGGTAATGTGGCTGTAAACCCACTTTGGAAACACCTGCAAGACAAAGGCATAATGAGCTAGTATGCATAGCATACTAACACATTATGTAATACTCACCTGGTATCAAAGCTCCCACTGTGGTGCCTGTACACAGCACCGGCCGGCGACATGTCGTCCTGAAGTTACTTCCGGGTATCGCGGCTCCGATGCTGTGATTGGCCGGAGCCACGATGATGTCACTCCCGCGTTCGGGAGCCGCCAGTCACGGCATGGCCTCCTTTTGAAACGGCACGATCGCCGTTTCTAAAGTGTGCTTGCGCCGTTGTCTGCGCCACATGCGCACGTCTCTTTTGTAAATATCTCCTAAACTGTGGAGGTTTAGGAGATATTTCCAGCAGGGTGTACAACCACTTTAAACAACACTGCAGTTTAGATCTAATACTATTTTTTTTTGTAATTGGTTGTTCTTTTTTCTTGAAACTTGGCTTACCACACTCACAAGCATGCACTTATAAATTGCAACATATAGCGTGCCAATAGAGGCTCAGATGTGTCAAGTGCATTAAAATCTACAATGCTGCAGCCTGTCACAGGCATGTTTAAATCTCAAATTTTACACGTCCTACCATAGGAATAATACTGAATTTCAATTCAATCAATGTAGTGTAAACTGTGCAATATTTTATGAAAAGACACTTATATTTATTTATTGTAGACCCTGTTTAAGGCCTCAGGCCGCGTACACACGCGGGGACTGTTCGCCCAACTTTGTCCGCTGAACAGTGTTTCGGCGGACAGTCCGCTCGTGTGTGGGCTTTCAGCGGACAGTTTCAGCGAACAGTCTGCTGAACAAAGTTTTTCGGAAATTCCGAAAAACTGTCCGCTGAAACTTGGTTTGAGCGGACAGTCCGCCCGTGTGTAGGCTTGTTCGTCAAACTAAGTCTCGCGCATGCTCAGAAAGAATTTATACGCCGAAGGTTGCATTGCAGTGTATAGGACGTCGTTTTCTAGTCCCGTCGTACGTGCCGTTCACGTCATCGCGCACGGTTTCAGCGGACTGTTCGTTCGTCGTGTGTGGGCAAGTCCGTCCATGCTAATTTTGAGCAGACTGTCCGCTGAAACTGTTTGACGGACAAAGTTGGGCGAACAGTCCCCGCGTGTGTACGCGGCCTCATTCACACAGGCATAAAAAAAATTCTGTACTAATTTGTGTAGTGTTAATTTCTGTGTGCATCGGTATGCTGCACATGCAAATACATGACCCCATGCACACAGCTGCATATAGGACTGTGTTTTTGCATTGCTAACAAATGTGCACAGAAAAATCTGGGTCTGCAAATCATGCATGTTTTACACATGTATGCATGTGTATTTGCCTAAACATGTGCCTAAACACACATATGCATTTAAAGTTTGCTATTCTGGGTCTGCATAGTGTTAGAATGATTATCTCCTTAGCGCTTACTGTACGCACATATGGCTTTAGGGGGTTATACCGGGATGATGCCCGCAGGCACATGCATCACCCCAGTACCATTTTTTAGAGCGGGCTGTCGGCTCTTCATGGTTAGCAACCAATGTGACTAAAAGCCACTTGGCTGTTATCTGGAGAATCGGGAGGAGACTACCCCCCTCCCGTCGCCTTTCGCTGCTGTTCCCGGGTCTCCTGTCCCACCAGGAGACCCAAGCCACGATTCAGCACTTCCGCCGGCTAGAGTGAGACTGGAAGAAAGCCATAAATAGCTTCATACTAGTCTCCTATGTGTAAACATGGAAGCGACGTCACAACGTCACTTCCGGTTTACTTGGCTGCCAATCGTGCCGTTTTAAAAAAAGTGACAGTATTCAGAATGGCCGTTTTTGAGGATTTGAATACTTTGAAGTGCAAAGGAGAGATTTGGGGTCTTTTAGACCCCTGATCTCTTCATAAAGAGTATCTGTCATCACCTATTACCATCGCAAGGGATGTTTGCATTCCTTGTGACAGCAATAAAAGTGATAAAAACAGATTTTTTTAAAGTGACAATGTAAAAAAATAAATAAAATAAATAATAAAAAACATATTTTTTTGAAGGTGCCTACCCATCCCTGCAAGCTTGCGCAACAAAAACGCACACGTAAGTCGCACCCGCATATGTAAATGGTATTCAAATCACATGTGGAGGTATTACCGCAATCGTCAAGTGAGAGCAATAATTGTAGCAAAAGACCTCCTCTGTAACTCTAACCTGGTAACCATTATTTATTTGGAGATTTTTAGGTACCATAGTTTGTCGCCATTCCACCAGTGAGTGCAATTTTAAAGTGTGACATGTTGGGTATCTATCTACTCAAAGTAACATTATCTTTCACATTCTGCCAAAAAATTAGCTAACTTTACTGTTTATTTTATTTTTTGAATTCATGAAATTGTCTTTTTTCCTAAAACAAATGTGTTTGAAAGACCGCTGTGCAAATGTGACATAAAATATTGCAACGATCACCATTTTATTCTCTAGATTCTCTGCTAAAATATATATATATAGATATATATATATATATATATATATATATATATATATAGATATATATATCCACTTGTAGACCGGACCATTTTGCTGGTCAAAGACCAGACCACTTTTTGCGATTCGGCACTGCGTCGCTTTAACTGACAATTGCGCGGTCGTGCGACGTGGCTCCCAAACAAAATTGACATGCTTTCTTTTGGTGGTATTTGATCACCTCTGCGGTTTTTATTTTTTGCGCTATAAACAAAAATAGAGCGACAATTTTGAAAAAAACGCATTATTTTTTACTTTTTGTTATAATAAATATCCCCCAAAAATATATAAAAAAAACATTTTTTTCCCTCAGTTTAGGCCGATACGTATTCTTCTACATATTTTTGGTAAAAAAAAATTGCAATAAGCGATTATTGATTGGTTTGCGCAAAAGTTATAGCGTTTACAAAATAGGGATAGTTTTATAGCATTTTTATTAATAATTTTTTTTTTTTTTTTTTTTACTAGTAATGGCGGCAATCAGCGATTTTTATTGTGACTGCGACATTATGGCGGACACGTCGGACATTTTTGACACATTTTTGGGACCATTTTCATTTATACAGTAATCACTGCTATACAAATGCACTGATTCCTGTGCAAATGACACTGGCAGTGAAAGGGTTAACCAGTGGGTGGCAGTGTAGGGGTTAAGTGTTCCTAGGGGTGTGTTACTAACTGTGGGGGGGTTGGGCTTTCATTTAGTGAACACTGATCTCTGCTCCAATCACATGGAGCAGAGATCAGCGTCACTAGTTGCTAGGCAGAATGGAGAAATGTTGTTTACACAGCATTTCCTCCATTCGGCCGCACCGTGAGACGATCGCGGGGATGTCCGCGGCGATCGAGTCCGCGGGTCCCACGACCGGACTCACGGGGGTCCCGACCAGTGCCGGCGCGCTCCCGATGGCAGGGCGGCATTGAATATTGTATGTACCTGTACGCCAATATGCCTGCCCGTGCCATTCTGTCGACGTACATCGTTGTGCGCTGGTCGGGAAGTGGATATATAATGTTTGGGGGTTCTACGTAATTGTCTAGCAAAAAATACGGATTTTAACTTGTAAGCAACAAATGTCAGAAATAGGTTTAGGCATGAAACGGATTATGTACAAACAGACAGTAAGTGCATATACACATTTACAAAGATGCATATTTTGTGCACCTTTGTAAATTCGTATATTGCAAATTCTGCTCATGTGTTGTGTGTTGAATTTAGGCCTCATGCTGTTGGTGCATTGAAAAAAAATAAAAAAAATAGTGACTACAGTCACTTGAACATATTGGTTTGAGAAGGCAGAAATTTTCACTGTCATGTGTGACACATTCTGAAAAGACCCCACCCTAGAGCACTGGAGATCACCATTATTTTCTAAAATCATTTTGCTGGGTGCATACCTAGAATAAAAGCTGTTTAATGTACCCTAATGCCTTTGATTACCCTGTGTGTAGACAGTAAAGGTTTAAAGCATTTCTGTATGTTACTACAATGATTTTACATTCTGGCTACCCCTGAACAAAGGATGTATACAGTACATAGGGGCATCAGTTATTAACACAACTAGTGTTGCCACCTGACCACTATATTAGGTTGATGTGCTAGTATTGCAAAAAAAAATAGTTTGTATACGTACAGCAAACACACGATCACCTATTCCAAATGTATTATTTTCACTGCAATTGAATACATTGCATAATTATTAATAATAAGTAAAATTAAAGATGTTAAATTAATTTACCTTGGATTCCCTGAGCTAGAATGAAACCATCAAGCAAAAAAAGTTGTTCGAGCTCCAATGCTGCCTTTTCCAGGGTACAGTATGAAGTGCAGTGCTCGGCACAGTGGGAGGAGCTTTACATTAAGGAAACCCAAGCTGAGTATAGGTTCTGTAAGTTCTGTATGTAAGATGTAGTAACAAGGTGTAAAGTCAGTGTGGTTTCACAACATATAACACACAATATCTTCGCAACCAAAGCGGCACAAACGTTTATTTTTGCAGCACAAACCAGCACAAACGCGGCACAAACGAATGGCGCGTTTGTTTTTCAAATTCGGTAACGTGGGGAGTAAAGTGGGCGGGGTTTCACAACATATAACACACAATATCTTCGCAACCAAAGCGGCACAAACGTTTATTTTTGCAGCACAAACCAGCACAAACGCGGCACAAACGAATGGCGCGTTTGTTTTTCAAATTCGGTAACGTGGGGTGCAGAGTGGGTGGGGTTTCAACAACTATAACGCACAATATCTCCGCAACCAAAGCGGCACAAACGTTTATTTTTGCAGCACAAACCAGCACAAACGCGGCACAAACGAATGGCGCGTTTGTTTTTCAAATTCGGTAACGTGGGGAGTAAAGTGGGCGGGGTTTCACAACATATAACGCACAATATCTCCGACACCAATGCGGCACAAACGTTTATTTTTGCAGCACAAACCAGCACAAACGCGGCACAAACGAATGGCGCGTTTGTTTTTCAAATTCGGTAACGTGGGGAGTAAAGTGGGCGGGGTTTCACAACATATAACACACAATATCTTCGCAACCAAAGCGGCACAAACGTTTATTTTTGCAGCACAAACCAGCACAAACGCGGCACAAACGAATGGCGCGTTTGTTTTTCAAATTCGGTAACGTGGGGTGCAGAGTGGGCGGGGTTTCAACAACTATAACGCACAATATCTCCGCAACCAAAGCGGCACAAACGTTTATTTTTGCAGCACAAACCAGCACAAACGCGGCACAAACGAATGGCGCGTTTGTTTTTCAAATTCGGTAACGTGGGGAGTAAAGTGGGCGGGGTTTCACAACATATAACGCACAATATCTTCGCAACCAAATCGGCACAAACGTTTATTTTTGCAGCACAAACCAGCACAAACGCGGCACAAACGAATGGCGCGTTTGTTTTTCAAATTCGGTAACGTGGGGTGCAGAGTGGGCGGGGTTTCAACAACTATAACGCACAATATCTCCGCAACCAAAGCGGCACAAACGTTTATTTTTGCAGCACAAACCAGCACAAACGCGGCACAAACGAATGGCGCGTTTGTTTTTCAAATTCGGTAAAGTGGGGTGCAGAGTGGGCGGGGTTTCAACAACTATAACGCACAATATCTCCGCAACCAAAGCGGCACAAACGTTTATTTTTGCAGCACAAACCAGCACAAACGCGGCACAAACGAATGGCGCGTTTGTTTTTCAAATTCGGTAACGTGGGGTGCAGAGTGGGCGGGGTTTCAACAACTATAACGCACAATATCTCCGCAACCAAAGCGGCACAAACGTTTATTTTTGCAGCACAAACCAGCACAAACGCGGCACAAACGAATGGCGCGTTTGTTTTTCAAATTCGGTAACGTGGGGTGCAGAGTGGGCGGGGTTTCAACAACTATAACGCACAATATCTCCGCAACCAAAGCGGCACAAATGTTTATTTTTGCGGCACAAACCAGCACAAACGCGGCACAAACGAATGGCGCGTTTGTTTTTCAAATTCGGTAACGTGGGGTGCAGAGTGGGCGGGGTTTCAACAACTATAACGCACAATATCTCCGCAACCAAAGCGGCACAAACGTTTATTTTTGCAGCACAAACCAGCACAAACGCGGCACAAACGAATGGCGCGTTTGTTTTTCAAATTCGGTAACGTGGGGTGCAGAGTGGGCGGGGTTTCAACAACTATAACGCACAATATCTCCGCAACCAAAGCGGCACAAACGTTTATTTTTGCAGCACAAACCAGCACAAACGCGGCACAAACAAATGGCGCGTTTGTTTTTCAAATTCAGCAACATGGGGTGCAAAGTGGGCGGGGCTTGCCTTAAATTGAATGTTTAATATCTCAGAAACCGAACCGGCACAAACGCTAATTTTTGCGGCACAAACCAGCACAAACGCGGCACAAACGAATGGTATATTTTTATTCAGGTTTTACAAACATGGGGTGCCAACTTCACACAGCTAGACCGAGACACAGCAAGAGGTAGAAGTACAGTTAAATCACACTTGTTTAATAATAAAAGTAAATAGAACAAACATCGTCTAAACATAGTCAGAGTTCAGGAACTGGAACGGATAGTCAAACAAGCCAAACATCAGGGAGCTGGAGATGAGCGTAGTAAGCAAGCAGGATCTGAAGCCAGAAGGGATGTCAGCCAAGCAAGTCTTTTAACCGGAATGCAGGAGAACGTCTCTGTGATGTGACCAAGGTGAAGGCAGACATCCTCTCGACTGGACGGCTTAAGTAGGCAGGACTGACAAGCTCCAAATCAGCAACAGCATAACTGTGGAGAGAGATAGGAGGTGGCAATTAGCCGACAGCTGAGCGGCCAGCTCAGAGAAGGAAGGGCTGAACCTAGGGCTGGATTAATATAGGGGCTATTGGAGCTGCAGCTCTGGGCCCCTTACCTTAAGATAGGCCCATTTAAAAAAAAAACGATTCACTTTGAGGGTTGTGGCTCGGCGACCAGTGGTCACATAGAGCCCGAATTTAGAGGGTAGGTAGCTGAAGGTCTACCCCACTACTGGTCAAAATTAGTGGGGGCTCCTATCATCTATGGTTCCTGAAATATGGGGCTCCTTGCGCAGCCTGTCAGAAGCTTCATACGGAGCGGCCAGTTTAAATACAAGCTGGCACACTCTGCAGCAGACTGAGAGGATGAGCTCACAGTGCCTCTCCTCACTTCTTGTCAGAGGCACTGAGCTGAATGGACAGCGTGGAGCCTGCAGAGTTTGACAGGAAGCACCGCTGGCCAAACTCGCTCGCAGTGGCAGCATAGTCCAACAATGTAGAACTGGCATTCAGCAATGTAAAAAAAAAATGAGGTGGCAGTAGCACCTCATGAACGCCTGTCATGAACGCCTCATTAACGGCTGTATGCCTCATAGCACCTCATGAACGCTTCATGAATGCCTGTCAGCTGCTGCTATATCACTTGTTGAAAAGCAATACACCACAGATCACTTTTCAGATTGCAGTAAGCATTACTGCAAATGTTAAAGAAACTTGAAACACATCATCCATTTCACACTCAAACCACCAACCAGGTCACTCCCCAGCCACTTCCCATGTTAGCCACCTCCCTTCAACTTATATCACAGGTGACCATTTCCCAACCTGCAGATGACAGACCCTACTCCAAAAGATATCACTCCCAGTTACTTCCCCCACCTGCTGATTGATATCCCTCCATGACCACCTCACACTCCCCTGCTGACAGACCTCTCTCCCCAGCCTGTCCTCACACACCTTCTCATCTGCTGACCTGTGGATGGGGGAATCACTCCTGCAGTGTTATTGTGTTCTGCCAGTAGGGAGCCTTCCCTACCCACAGAATACAATGATCAGTGTTGCTAACTATAGCTGGCAGCACTGACTCTTTTTTCTCCTTCATCAGATGTGGGTCAAATGGCAGAATTTTAAATGGACTCCCAAATACTCCTAAGCAGAGTGAACTGCAAACAAATGATGTGTTAAACAACAATCAATGCTGATGTTCACAGAAGAAGGGGCAAGCTTGCCCTGCTCATTGTAACCAGTTGAACAATAAAGAGTTTGGACTTTGTGGTGTTTTTCATTTGGCACTCTCTTTGATCCATTATACTTGAATTTGTCAATCTGAGTGAATGCCCTGTCTTTGGGGGGTCCCCATCTTTGTGGTGAGCTGCTGAACACAAGCCAGTTGGGCTAAGTTGGGCTAAGTAATAATTTTGTCCACAATTTGAAAACCTGTGAAATATGTGTCCAGTGCACCACCACAACTACCCCTTAAAAAGGACTCTAACTCTGACCAGGCCATGCTCTCAACACATTTGAAACGCATTGGGGCGTGGCCTGGTCGAAGTCCAGCCTGAGGTTGTCACTCCATTCACCTCTCTGGGACACCTTAGATATGCGACTTACAGGGGCTACCCCTTTTTCCCTTGATCAATTTGCCAGTGGCAGGAGCACTGTCGACAGGGTCGCCTGTCTGACATTAGCCTTACTGGTGCAAGAGAACCAACAAAACATATTCCAGGGACAGTTAATATGTGTGTGACTGTAGTAGAAAAGCACCACTGTTTTCTTAAAGCCTGTGCAAATAGGCCCACGGTCAACAAGCAGGCTACAAAGTGTGTTCTGTTGGCTTTAGGAATATGTGCCAAGTGGCCCTTTTTTAAGGGGTAGTGGTGGTGGTGCACTGGACACATATTGCACAGGTTTTCAAAATGTGGACAAAATTATTACTTGAACCCCTTTTTCCCTTGAACTCTGGCAGGAGCCAGGACAGGCACCATCCTTGTCAGCACTCTAACAGTATCTGCAGATGAACCGTCTACATCCCCCTCCTTATTGAGCCTGAGCAGCACACATACACTTTCTAGGTCACTGGCAAATTGATCATCAGAGATAAGTCCCCCTGGCAGTCTGAGACCAGATTTGGAAGGAAATTTGCTTCTTCGAGCATTTATTATTTACTGCTACTATAGAAAACAGCTCTGTTTCTCTGCTGTTGTAAAGGAAGCAGTGTGTGAGGTGCTGACACACGCCACATCCTTAGCAACCAGTTGTCAGGGCTTTCTTAGACCTTCCTTCTCTGGGCTGGCTGCTCAGCTGTCGGCTAATTGCAAGCTCTCATCTCTCTTCACAGTTACCAGCTGTTCCTGATCATGCTCGTCTGACCAGCCTACTTAAAGCTGACCAGCTCACTTCATCTCTGCCTTCGCCTTGGTCACATCACAAGAAATCATCTCCTGCGTACCTGTTTAAAGACTGGCTTGCTGACATCCTTTCTGGCTCCTTATCCTGCTTGCTGTTCCTCCACTTGGATCCCTGACCTCTGGCCTGGCTGATTACCCGATCTGGTTATTGAACTCTGGACTGGCTGAATACTCGATCCGGTTACTGGACTCTGGCTATGCTTTGACAACGCTTTTTCTATTTACCGCTTTATTTTTATTTAATAAACAAGTGTGTTTTAATTGTACTTCTGTCTCAGTCTGATTCATGGTTTCTGACACCAGTAAAGTCACCCGTCCCTATTAATTTGTTGACAGGCATTCACCAGCCATGTAAACAAAGAGGCAAGGATAGTTGCTGACATAATTGTGGCCATATTTGTGCAAAGACACCAATATGGCCAGGTCTGGTATAGATGAAGGAATTCCCCAACTGCTTTGTTTTCCAGCAGAAATATTTGGAACTGTCATTTACTGGCAATTTAAACAGAATGTGTTTTTTTTCTTGTAAATATCAGTTTTGCTGTAGTAGGCTGTATACATTGTACAGATACACCACAGATAAAGGGCATCCCCAGGTTTGTTATTAAAATGTTTTAATTTATAATTTTGCCATTTAAGCATTATTTAAATCACTGCTCCCAACCAAAAATATTTTTTTAAACATTTATTTTGCTTTGGTACATGTTCCCTAATGCAGTATGATTGGCTTCAACATGTTTTGGATTCAGCACCAGAACTTTAATGATGTTCAGCAAATTCGCAACAAACCAAACCCAGGTATGTCTGTATTATCCCTGTTGGTTGCAATTCCAAAAATAAAAAACATAAATAACTGAAAATTACTACGCTCCTTTAATTCACTATATGTGAATAGATTATTCTTTGAAATGTAATTGCAATGGAAATTATGGCAGGGAAAGTCATCAGTCTATATGAGAGCATATAGCTATAATATATAACGTACACAGGATATTTAATTGAGTCAGCCTGTTTATAGTGAAACTGAATCATAAGCTTTCCAAGTGCCAGGGGTCAAAATGAAGAGCTTAAAATGCATTCCATTTTTATTACAAATACAAAACGAAGGTTGGAATTTAACCTGCCTTGTATAATATATTAGAGAGATTACTGGCTAGTGACTAGAAAAAAAACTGATGTAGAGAAAGTGTTTTAACATATTTCTGCAACTTGGCTCTTAAAGGCAGAGATATCCAGACCACCATCATTTTAAGCAGGAGGAAAGCAAAAGGATCTGTTACAGGTTTTCATGTATGTTGTAAATGTAATTTTTAATAGCTGTTGTGTTCTCATTAGCACAGTTTGTGATAGCTCCTTGTAGCTGTTATAATTAGCACAAATTATTATTATACAGGATTTATATAGCGCCAACAGTTTAAGCAGCGCTTTACAATATAAAAGGGAGACAATACAGTTATAATACAATAAAATACAAGAGGTTTAAGAGGGCCCTGCTCAGAAGAGCTCAGGGGAAGCTTACAATCTAATAGGGTGGGCCAGGTTGTACAAAAGGTTGTAACTGTGGGGAATGAGCTGATGGAAGTGGCAAAACATTAGTTGGAGACATCATAGGCTTTCCTGAAGAGATGAGTTTTCAGGGATAGCCTGAAGGGTAGCAAGAGTAGGGGATAGCTGGTGGAGGTAGTGAGTTCCAGAGGATGGGAGAGGCTCTGGAGAAATCCTGGAGATGAGCATGAGAGGAGGAGACGAGAGAGCTTGAGAGTAGGAGGTCTTGAGAAGAACGGAGGGGATGATTTGAGTGATATTTGGAGACAAGATTGGTGATGTAGCTCGGGGAAGAGTTGTGAATGGCTTTTTATGTTGTGGTTTGTATTTTGAATTTAATTTGCTGGGTGATTGGGAGCCAGTGTAGGGATTGGAGGAGAGGGTTGGCAGACACTGAGCGGTTGGTAAGGTGTATAAGTCTGGCACCAGTATTCATGATAGACTAAAGAGGGGATAGCCTATGCAGGTCAATGAGAAGGGAGTTGCAATAGTCAAGGCAAGACATAACGAGGGATTGAATGAGGAGCTTGGTGGTTTCATTTGTTAAAAAGGGGCAATGTTATGAAGGTGAATTCTACAATCTTTGATTGGATTTGAGGCTAAAATGACAAGTCAGAGTCTAGGATTACACCTAGTACCCTGGCGTGAGGGGAGGGACTGATAGTTGCATTTTTGATTTTGATGGAAGGTCATGGAGGGGGGCAACATGCAGATTCTGGTCCCTCATTACACAGCACGTGCTGCCCCCCTCTAAACTGTAAAAAAAAAACGAAACCTACCACTTCCTGTATGCACTCTCTAAACAGACCACGATAACCAGGGTAGCTCCGCCCTGATCACCGTGGTCAAAGTGCCCCCCTCTGTGATACAGCTTCTGGGGAGGAGCAAAGCGGGCATGTGACCCCCCCCCCCCCCCCCCCCGCCCAAGCTGAGCTCAGTGCTGGTGTTTCAGAGGCGATACCACACATTTGTGGTGGTTTAGGTGCTTGCTATTGTTATACAGGCAGTAATGGCTGGGCATGGTGGGTCTGCAGGTGGCCTGGAAAACATGGTGGGGGCAGGTGTTACCTTTAGTTACCTCAAAAGACTGAAAGCCGATTACCTGCTCTACAAGTTCCAGCTGTGTGTTTAAAATCCCTGTCTACCAGCAGCTGTTTACAAATGGCACTGGTAGACAAGTGGTTAAGTAAGGCTTCCTTTCAATCTTTCAAACTCTCCATTGTTTGGTGGTAAAAGCTCAGGATTTTCTATGCACAATATTTCTCTCTTTCAGGGAGGATTCAAACTCAGATAAAACAAATGGTGGTCCTTTGTCAGACACTAGTTGATCTGGGTTACTTTACCTGCCGAAAACTGTGGAGAAAAAATGAACTACATCAGATGTTATATTTATGACATATGCAATGTATAGCCATTTACTGTTATAATGCAAATGTAATCCAAATTGATAGTCTATAGGTGACTCTGTGAAGGACACACATTATCAATAGCAAGCTTCTTTTACAGAGGAACTGTAGTCTGCTTGCATAATTTGTAATAAAACATCTTTGCCATTCTAAAGCTTCCCTCCAACCACTTTGCATATTATTTTATATATACTGTGATTTTGTATTAGCCAAATATGCTGCATAAATCTCTGGCTGCAACCATTTTAACTGTGGGGTGCTGAAGCAGCTGCCTGTTCACTTCCTGGATTTACACAGACACAAACAGAGGCACACCTCCAGCTCTGCAGCCCTGCAGCTCTCATTGGCCCTCTTATGACTCACCCCTTCCCTTCCTGGCAAACTCTGACCAGAGAGAGAGCTGTGCATGATGTCATAAGCCTAGGCTTTTTTTTTTTTACCAGACAAGAAACGGGAAGTGGACTGCATAAGGTATTTACTGACAGAAAAAAATGTTCTACTATCCAAAGTTAAAAGAACAAGAGCAGAAGATTTAATAGATGGATAGATGAAAAAATTACCGAAGGTCCGCTGCACAAAGTGAGAACAGGAAGTGCAGTGAGAGTTTTATCATAAGTGTCATCTGCTTTAGAAAATACACTGTCCTTTCGCTTCCAGACAGTGAATAAATAAAGTATGCTTTCCAGCTATAGGTAATGTTTCCTGCATAGCAGCAAAAATGTCATCCTTAACCACTTCAGCCCAGAATTTACCCCCTTCCTGACCAGAGCACTTTTTGTGATTCCGCACTGTGTCGCTTTAACTGACACTTGCGCAGTCATGCGACGTGGCTCCCAAACAAAACTGACATCCTTTTTTTCCCCACAAATAGAGCTTTCTTTTGGCGATATTTGATCACCCCTGCAGTTTTTATTTTTTGCGCTATAAACAAAAAAAGAGCGACAATGTTGAAAAAAATACATTATTTTTTACTTTTTGCTATAATACCGTATATATTGGCGTATAACACGCACCCCAAGTTTAGGAGGGAATTTAAAAGAAAAAAACTTTTAGGAGGGAAGTTTAAGGAAAAAAACTTACATTTAAATGCCCATCAATGCAGCCTTGTCAGTGTCAATTGCAGCCTTCCATTGCAGCCTTGCCAGTCATTTGCAGCCTTCCATTGCAGCCTTGCCAGTCATTTGCAGCCTTCTATTGTAGCCTTGCCAGTCATTTGCAGCCTTCTATTGTAGCCTTGCCAGTCATTTGCAGCCTTCTATGTCAGCCTTTTCAGTCATTTGCAGCCTTCTATTGTAGCCTTGCCAGTCATTTGAAAATGATTTGATTTAAAAATAATTTTCAAATGACTGGCAATACAGAGCGGATGTCCTGTGTATCTTGGCGGCACTCGGTAGTTCTCGGCCGTTCTCGGCGGCCTTCGGGTATTTTCGGCCGCAATTGGCCGCTTTTGGCTATTTTCACCCCTTGTCAGCTATTTTCGGCCACACTCGGCCATTCTCGGCGGCTTTCGGCTTTCTGGGCCAAAAATAGCAGAGAATGGCCAAAAATAGCCGACAAAGGCAGAAGATAGCCGAAAATACCCGGAAGCCACAGAGAGCGCAGAAGGGTATATAAACAGCGGGGGATCGGCGTATAACATGCACCCCCGATTTTCCCCTGATTTTTAGGGGGAAAAAAGTTATATGCCGATAAATACGGTAAATATCCCCCAAAAATCTATAAAAAAAAATTTCCTCAGTTTAGGCCGATATGTATTCTTCTACATATTTTTGGTAAAAAAAATAAGTGAATATTGATTTTTTTTGTGCAAACGTTATAGCATTTACAAAATAAGGGATAGTTTTATGGCATTTTTATTAAGATTTTTATTTTTTTTTAAATGGCAGCGATCAGTGATTTTTATCGTGACTGCGACATTATGGTGGACACATTGGACATTTTTATGACCCTTGTCATTTATACAGCAATCAGTGCTATACAAATGCACTGATTCCTGTGTAAATGGCACTGGCAGGGAAGGGGTTAACCACTGGTGGCAGTGTAAGGGTTAAGTGTGTCCTAGGGGCGTGTTTCTAACTGTGGGGGGGCATGGCTGTTTGTGACACGTTACTGATTTCTGCATGGATCACAGGGTGCAGAGATCAGCGACACTGTCACTAGGCAGAATGGGGAGATGCTTGTTTACATTAGCATCTCCCCGTGAGGCGATCGCGGGTATCCCAACTCACGAAGCTTGCTGCGCACCCGCTGGCCACCTCTTAAAGGGCAACATACAGGTACGTGATTCTGCCTGTACAAGCCCTTCTGCCGACGTACATCGGCGTGAGGTGGTCGGCAAGCGGTTAAAGGGGTTGTAAACCCTTGTTATTTTTTTTTTTTTAAATAACAAACATATCATACTTACCTGCACTGTGCAGTTAGTTTTGCACAGTGTGGCCTCGAACCTCGTCTTCTGGGGCCCCCCAGCAGCGCTCACAGCTTCTCCTTGCATCGGTAAACCCCCTGGGAGAAGCGCTCTCCCTGGAGGGTACATTGCGGGTGGTACACTCCTGAGTCCAGCATTTGCGTACATAGACACAGAATGCCTGCGTCATTGGATTTGATTGACAGCAGCGGGAGCCAATGGCTGCGCTACTATCAATCTATCCAATCAAGACCCGAGAACCCCTGGGCAGAAAGGAAGAGTGCATCTCCGCAGAGGGAACGAATGGGCTCAGAGTAAAACTGTAAACTGTAATCTGGGTGATAGAGTATGTATAAAGTGCTTTGCTAATAAGTTCAGGCATCCATAAAATATGTGCTGCCTTCTGAGTATAGCCTAATAAGAGTGTGAGCTGGAAATAACTTGTACAGAGTATAGAAAATATTACACATGTATAGATTGTAAATAGTGACATCTACAGGCCAGAGGTTTGAACACTACATTGAAGTCTTTAGATTGTTTTTGATTTTTATATATTTGATGTATGCAATTAAACACAGTTATAAATATTTGTTTTAGTGTTTCATTTGTTTTTTATTTGCCTAGGCAAAAACTATGTCATACATCACAGGTGTCTTCCTTTCATCTGAAGGAGGAGAGGAGGGATTTTTTCAGTTATGCACACCCATGCTTGAGCTAAGGGCATTTGGATTCCAGGAAGTTAATGCTATATGAGTCATTTGCCCTTACTCAATATGGCCAAGGCTAGAAATGCTAGGAAGCATTTGATTGGCTCAGTGGCTGTGATTGACAGCAGTTGCAGCCAATGAGGAGGCACAGTCCTCGGAGAGCCGAGGCACTCGTGCACATTAATGGATCAAGATAGGGCTCAGGTAAGTATTAGGGGGGCTGGGGGGGGGGTGCTGCCCAGAGAAGGTTTTTTACTTGCATGCATTTTATGCATGAAGGTAAAAAACTTGAGCCTTTAGGACCACTTTAAAGCCTAAGTTTAGGTAAAAAAAAAAACAGCACAAGGGACAGTAATTACATTTAATCGGAAGTGGTCCTTGTGCTGGTGCCGCCTGTCCTAGTTGAAATCCAAAGCTATGGAGTTTGGGTTTTTTCACAGCCATAAAAAATGTTATGGTTACAGTTATACAGGTTTATAATACCTACCAAGCAATCCTCATTTAAGGAAAACTGATAGGTTCCCTTGACAAGCCAACACCCCCCTTCCCACCCCCAAACTTCACTGCCTTCCCTTACCAAATAACTTGTCCCTCCTCCCCTCCTCTCCAATACCTGCTGAAGTGTCTGAAATTCAAGCTGGAAAATTCAAAGAGCAGTGACTGCACCCTCCCGATTGCAGTCCCTGTTTGGGTATTCAGCAGCTGTGGGTAGCCAACAGTGCAAATTCCCCTATCCACACTGATCAGCCGCGGGAGTGCATCTGGGAAATTCTGTGTTGGCCATGTCCCTTTGACACAGCCAATCACAGATCGTGCTAAATGGTCAGTCACAGCCATTTAGCACTCAATCGCAGTGTCCAATGAGAGATGATCTCATATGTAAACATATGAGATCATCTCTCATTGCCGGTGTTGTGTCAAATACTGTCCCCTGTCGGATAGTGTCCGCCCTGTACTGCACTTGAGCTTTATGGAGGACAAGGAGGCGCCGAAGGGCACTGAGTCCAGGTTCACCACCATCCAAATGGACATAGAGATAGAATAAAAAATTGGCGAGCGAAGCGAGGCTGTGCCCGAAGCATGGCGAGCGAAGCGTGGCAAGCGAAGCGTGGCGATCGAAGCGAGCCTCCGAGGGGCCCTGTTACTAAGTGCTACCGTATGTCCACTTGCATGGTGGGGCTTGAACCTGGACTCAGGGCAGAAGCTACTAGCAAGTGCGCAGGCACCATTCATCTTCGGAGACTTTGGGAGTCTCCTTGTCCTCCAGACTGCACAAGCGATGCGCCTGCGCAGTACGGGGTGGATACTATCCGATGGGGGGACAGTTTTTGTCAGAACACCGGCTCTCCCCCTCACACAGAGATAGCATGTAAGAAGGGTGAGTCACCTGCAGCTGCAGTGTCAGTAAGTACACAAAAAAAATCAAAAATACAGTGCCCACAGTACCTGTCAGTGCCATCTGTCCCCAGTGCCACCTGTCAGTGCCATCTGTCCCCAGTGCCACCTATCAGTGCCATCTGTCCCCGGTGCCACGTATAAGTGCCATCTGTTATCAGTGCCACATCAATGTCACGTGTCGCCAGTGCCACGTATTAGTGCCATCTATTATCAGTGCCACGTATTAGTGCCATCTGTCATCAGTGTCACATCAGTGTCACGTGTCATCGGTGCCACATATCAGTGCCATCTGTCATCAGTGCCACCTGTCATCAGTGCCATCTGTCAGTGTCACGTGGCATCTCTTATCAGTGTCAAGTGTCATCAGTGCTACATATCAGTGCCATCTGTCATCAGTGTCACGTGTCATCAGTGCCACGTATTAGTACCATCTGTCATCATTGCCGTGTATTAGTGCCATCTGTCATCAGTGCCACGTATTAGTGCCTTCTGTCATCAGCGCCGCGTATTAGTGCCACCTGTCATTAGTGCCACATGTTAGTGCCATCTGTCATCAGTGTCACGTGTCCTCAGTGCCACGTATTAGTGCCATCTGTCATCAGTGCCACATCAGTGTCACGTGCCATCATTGCCACGTATCAGTACCATCTGTCATCAGTGCCACGTGTCACGTGTCATTGTCCTGGTGCTCCAGGACCTTCAAAAGTGTAATAGGTAGTCAAGAAGTTAGATGTGTAATTTATGCTCCTAAAACACGTGACGGCGCTCCCTGCATGTTGGGCCTCTCTATGTGGCCAGGCTGTGAAAAAGTTCCACACATGTGGTATCGTAATACTCAGGAGGAGTAGCAAAATGTATTTTGGGGTGTCATTTGTGGTATATACATGCCATGTGAGAGAAATAACCTATTACAATGACAATTTTGTGGGGACAAAAATCTTAATTTTGCAAAGAATTGTGGGAAAAAAATGACAACATCAAAAACCTCACCATGCCTCTTACTAAATACCTTGGGATGTCTACTTTCAAAAAGGGGTTATTTGGGGGGTATTTGTACTTTCCTGTCTTGTTTGGGTCACAAGAAATGAGATAAGCCACCGGTACTTCAGGTGTGATACATTTTTTATGATTTGCACCACAGCTTGTGGACTCTCTAACTTTCACAAAGACAAAATAATATCCACTAATTTGGTATATTTTTACCAAAGATATGTAGCAGTATAAATTGTAGCCAAAATTTATGAAGAAAAAATAATAATTTGCAAAATTGTATCACAGAAACTAAGAAAAATGTGTTTTTTTTTTAAATTTCCGGTCTTTTTTTATTTATAGCGCAAAAAATAAAAAACCCAGAGGTGATCACATACCACCAAAAGAAAGCTCTATTTGTATGAAAAAAGGACAAAAAAAATATTTGGGTACAGTATTACATGACCCGAAGGGGGACCCCATGAGAAAAGGCGAACCAAGCCAAAAGGCCATGTCCACCCCCTCCCAAGACTTTCAGAGTAGGCCTGGGAAAATTCAAAAAGGTGACAAATACAGGTTCAAATAAATAGAAAGTGGGGGAGAAGGAAGTGGGAGAAGTGAATAGTGACCATTGTGTAATACAATGGCTGGCCCTTCGGCCAAGAATAAAAAATTCCTCTGGTCCTAGCCAAAAGGCTCGGCCCTAGAGGCAGGTGTGAATGGTGTATGGTGAAGTGACTATGGTGCCATGAATCAAAGTGACCCTTACTCACAGTGATTGTACGGCACCCCTGAAATGCCACTTCAGGGGCACACTCATCACAGGCTTTTCGTCAAAACCCTGACCAACAGCCCAGGCCAGAGCAGCCCCCACCCCAGCCAGGAAGGCCTGAAGTTCTGGCAGCTTGGGGAGAACCTTTACCATCAGGCTCAAAGGTTGCCCCCATCACTCCTACCTAATTAGATTCGAGAAATACTGACCACTCCCCCAGTGGGAAAGGGGAGCCAGTGTTCTCTCCCAAAAACCTGACTGGAGCTAGAACTACTCCAATCGAAGCCAGAAGGCCAGGGACCTGACCCTCTGGCCAGACCTGATGCAGCACCCATCCTCACCAGGAGCACCCTTCCGGACGACTCAGACTCGACACCCCTGACGTCTCTAAGGGCGCCCAGACACTGGCCACTACCGAAACCGCCCTTCCAGATGCAATGACACCATTGGATTTGCATATGCCCTCCCCACACTTGGGAGTAGCATAGCGCCTCCTCTGGCAACTGATGAGAACAGATACTACACTTGATCTTAGCCAAAAAGCCGAGAATATAGCATAATAATATATGTAACGTGACACCTATGGAAACATCCGTGGCGTCTATGAGAACAGCCATGGTACTGGCCCTGCATTCTGGAGTGGAAACTTGGATACCCCATTTAAACCCTGTAAAGGGGATAAGCACATCCAGCCAAACACGAAAGTGTGAGGCATATACAGCGGGTGAGTGTAATCACATAAGGGGAGAGGAGTCACATCTAAAGCGGTGTGGTGGAGGAGTGTAGATGTAATCTGCTGTTTATTCAAGAGACACTGGTTAAACGTTTTTTTCACTATTCCATTATTTGGATTATGATCTGAAGATTCAACGTATGGACTATGATTTTACTGGGATACATTATATTATGTTCTCAGGAGCTTTCACAGTGGTGTTGGTAACAATATTTGTAGGAAGTGGACATTGTTTGATAGAACTTGAAACAATTCATTTGATTCTCGTTATTTGTTTATTTATTTTTAGGCTTCATGCACACGAGACGCAGATGCAAACGCTGCTGGACACATGTTGAAACCGGCGTTTAGAAACGCGAGTTTTGCCGCGATTTTTTCCGCGATTTAGCAGCGTTTTACCGCGTTTTACCGCGTTTGCGTCTAGAAGCATTTAGTTAAGCTAACATCATAGACCCTCCCCAGCTCAAAAAAACAGTATTATTAACTATTTCAGCAATTTTGTGAGACCAGAGTGAGTAGCAGCAGCTGTGAGAGCTGCAGTGTACTTGTATTTAGCGTGTCACTTGCCACGGGACCTGCCACAAGTTGTGGATTGTCCACTTGCCACGTCACTTGCCACGTCACTTGCCACATCATCTGCCACAAGTTGTGGATTGCCCAACTGCCACGTCACCTGCCACAAGTTGTGGATTGTCCACTTGCCACGTGACTTGCCACATCACCTGCCACGTCACTTGCCACGTCACCTGCCACAAGTTTTGGATTGTCCACTTGCCACGTCACTTGCCACGTCACTTGCCACAAGTTGGGGATTGTCCACTTGCCACATCACCTGCCACGTCACCTGCCACAAGTTGTGGATTGTCCACTTGCCACGTCACTTGCCACATCACCTGCCACGTCACTTGCCACATCACCTGCCACAAGTTGTGGATTGTCTACTTGCCACGTCATTTGCCACATCACCTGCCACATCACTTGCCACGTCACCTGCCACAAGTTGTGGATTGTCCACTTGCCACGTCACCTGCCACGTCACCTGCCACAAGTTGTGGATTGTCCACTTGCCACGTCACTTGCCACGTCACCTGCCACAAGTTGGGGATTGTCCACATCACCTGCCACGTCACTTGCCACATCACCTGCCAGAAGTTGTGGATTGTCCACTTGCCACGTCACTTGCCACATCACCTGCCACGTCACTTGCCACAAGATGTGGATTGTCCACTTTCCATGTCACCTGCCATGCCACCTGCCACAAGTTGTGGATTGCCCACTTGCCACGTCACCAGCCACATCACCTGCCACAAGTTGTGGATTTCCACTTGCCACGTGACTTGCCACATCACCTGCCACATCACTTGCCACGTCACCTGTCACAAGTTGGGGATTGTCCACTTGCCACATCACTTGCCACCTGCCATGTCACTTGCCACAAGCTGTGGATTGTCCACTTGCCACGTCACTTGCCACGTCACCTGCCACGTCACCTGCCACAAGTTTTGGATTGTCCACTTGCCACGTCACTTGCCACAAGATGTGGATTGTCCACTTGTCACATCACCTGCCACATCACTTGCCACATCACCTGCCACGTCACCTGCCACAAGTTGTGGATTGTCCACCTGCCACGTCATTTGCCATGCCACCTGCCACAAGCTGTGGATTGTCCACTTGCCACGTCACCAGCCACATCACCTGCCACAAGTTGTGGATTGTCCACTTGCCACCTGACTTGCCACATCACCTGCCACGTCACTTGCCACATCACCTGCCACAAGTTGTGGATTGTCTACTTGCCACATCACTTGCCACATCACCTGCCACGTCACTTGCCACAAGATGTGGATTGTCCACTTTCCATGTCACCTGCCATGCCACCTGCCACAAGTTGTGGATTGTCCACTTGCCACATCACCAGCCACATCACTTGCCACAAGTTGTGGATTGTCCACTTGCCACACCACTTTCCACGTCACCTGCCACGTCACCTGCCACAAGATGTGGATTGTCCACTTGCCACGTCACCAGCCACATCACCTGCCACAAGTTGTGGATTGTCCACTTGCCACATCACTTTCCACGTCACCTGCCACGTCACCTGCCACAAGTTGTGGATTGTCCACTTGCCACGTCACCAGCCACATCACCTGCCACAAGTTGTGGATTGTCCACTTGCCACATCACTTTCCACGTCACCTGCCACAAGTTGTGGATTGTCCACTTGCCACGTCCCTTGCCACGTCCCCTGCCACGTCCCCTGCCACGTCACCTGCCACAAGTGGATTGTCCACTTGCCACATCACTTGCCACATCACCTGCCACAAGCTGTGGATTGTCCACTTGCCACGTCACCAGCCACATCACCTGCCACAAGTTGTGGATTGTCCACTTGCCACGTGACTTGCCACATCACCTGCCACGTCACTTGCCACATCACCTGCCACAAGTTGTGGATTGTCTACTTGCCACGTCACTTGCCACATCACCTGCCACGTCACTTGCCACAAGATGTGGATTGTCCACTTTCCACGTCACCTGCCATGCCACCTGCCACAAGTTGTGGATTGTCCACTTGCCACGTCACCAGCCACATCACCTGCCACAAGTTGTGGATTGTCCACTTGCCACACCACTTTCCACATCACCTGCCACGTCACCTGCCACAAGATGTGGATTGTCCACTTGCCACGTCACCAGCCACATCACCTGCCACAAGTTGTGGATTGTCCACTTGCCACATCACTTTCCACGTCACCTGCCACGTCACCTGCCACAAGTTGTGGATTGTCCACTTGCCACGTCCCTTGCCACGTCCCCTGCCACAAGTGGATTGTCCACTTGCCACATCACTTGCCACATCACCTGCCACAAGTTGTGGATTGTCCACTTGCCACGTCACCTGACACAAGTTGTGGATTGTCCACTCGCCACGTCACTTGCCACATCCCCTGCCACAAGTGGATTGTCCACTTGCCACGTCACTTGCCACGTCCCCTGCCACAAGTGGATTGTCCACTTGCCACGTCACTTGCCACGTCACCTGCCACAATTTATGGATTGTCCACTTGCCACGTCACATGCCAGTCACCTGCCACAAGTTGTTGATTTTCCACTTGCCACGTCACCTGCCAGGTCACTTGCCGCGTCACCTGCCAGGTCACTTGCCACGTCACCTGCCACAAGTTGTGGATTATCCACTTTCCACGTCACTTGCCACTTCACCTGCCACGTCACTTGCCACAAGTTGTGGATTGTCCACTTGCCACGTCACTTGCCACCTGCCATGTCACTTGCCACAAGTTGTGGATTGTCCACTTGCAATTGCAATTGTTTAAAATATTTTTCTAATGGTTTTTCATCATTTGCAATCATTTTTGAGATTTTTAATGTAAAAAAAAAGGTCACCTTTAAAAACGCATATAAACGCAAACGCAGCTAAACGCGGTAGCGGCGTTTTGCCGCATTTTACCGCATTTTGCGTCTGAAACGTGGAAATTTTTGCTTCTGAACGCTTTTTTTTGCTTCTGGAAAAACGAGATTAAACGCAACTGCATAAAAATGGAAAAAAACGAGACTGTGTGCATGGACACATAGGATAACATTGAATGAGTTCAGGGGCAGTTGAAAAAACTGTCCAACTGCATCTGAACGCGCGTTTAACTGCGTCTCGTGTGCATGAGGCCTTAGTGTTGAATAATATTTAGTCACAGGGTATTTTTTTCAGCAGATCGTATATATTTGTTATCACTATTCATCTGGTGACATGCACTATATAATAATTTGTGTTAATTAATATCGATACAAACTATTTATTAATTTTCTCTATTTCTGTATGCTCGGGGCAGGGTTTGCACAGTGTAGTAACATTTAGTAATTCATGTTCACTGGACTGGGTCTATAGTTTTTAATACTTTTGAATTCAATGGTGTGGATTTATATTTAGCGCTGCTTATTCTATTGTTTAGATAAGGAATACTGTACACATAATAATATATGATTTAGCTTAATTATAAGCTTTTTCAACAGCAGCAGATTCTCATTCTCCCTCTTAACTATATGAGAAAAACATGGGATTGTGGGTAAACCTTATAGATAAGAGGGCTGGGCTGAAAGGGAGCATTTGTCTTTTAGACACATGCCTTTTCTATGACACTGCAGTAAGAGGCATGCCTCCACTGCAGCATTTTTATTGGCCAGCTGGGGCCAATGGTGCTTTACCATTGGTCCAACCTGTCCATTGAGTTCAGGGCCTCTGACAAGAAGTGAGGAGAGGCACTGTGAGCTCATCCTCTCAGTCTGCTGCAAACAGAGTGTGCCAGCTTGTATTTAAACTGGCAGCTCTGTATGTAGCTTCTGACAGGCTCCACAAGGAGCCCAGTATCTCCAGAACCATAGTTAGTAGGAGCCCCATCTTTACCAGTGGTGGGGTATGATTTAGGCTACATACCCCCCCCCCAATTTGTCAAGTTACGACCCTTGAAGCTTGATTTTTTTTTTTTATGTTCATGGCAGGTGAGGCTCTGCCTCACCTATCTCCCCTGACTGCACATCCCTGGTACAAGGGAAATCAAGCTGTGTATGGGTAGCCTTGGGGGAGAAAATGTCATTCTCATATACCTGGAAGTGCCATAAAGGCATCAGTGGGTGGTGGATGGGTGACATGTCAAGAGAACCTGTCAAGAATGAGCAAAGTGACAGATTCTCTGTAAGCTCTGGTTGTGTTAAAAAAAAAAAACATATTTAGTGGAAAATATACCAGTGTTCTGTTACAGGCACACATGAACTGCATTCCATTCATTTATCTTTAAGGGTGTAACAATGAAAGCAATCATGCAAATACAAATGAACACAATGTTATTAAGTTATTTATCTTTATTGTTTACTTTGGATGCAAGAAGTACAAAGATTATGCTAGAATCTGAATACTGAGATTAGAATCTTACGTTCATCAGAGGACAGTTCCTGGTTCATTTAAGAAAACATCTTCCTGACATTTCTGGGTAAGGTTCTTTGTTTCGGAAACACTAAACCTTAAATTGTTACTAAACCCTGGACAATGCAGTCACTATATCTGGTCTCCCACTGTACATAGAACATGGAAATGCAATTATTTTAGTAAAAATAAACTGCAAAATACCTTTTCTCATCAGCCGTTTTATGACTTCTATAAGTGTCAGAGCAAGCACTGGTTATAGTGGTTATAAGGGCACAAGGTTTTTTTACCTTCACGCATATTTATTAAAGCGGCATATATGTTCCTTGCTAAAGAACATTATCTTTTTTATTCAGTTGTTATGGGTAAAGTTCTGCTTTCATTTAGGCCCATTCCCATAAGAAAGTTGAGATGTGGGTGTCTCTGCTAGAGCCATCCAACTCAAAAAAACAAACAAAAAAAAAATCAGTAGTTGGTAGAAAATTCCCAGCCAAACAGTGACTACATCTTATTAGACATAGTCACAGTTCAGGTATTCAAGCAGCCCCATCACCTACAGTATCTCACAAAAGTGAGTACACCCCTCACATTTTTGTAAATATTCTTCTCTTTCTTTCTATATTTTCATGTGACAACACTGAAGAAATGACACTTTGCTACAAAGTAAAGTAGTGGGTGTACAGCTTGTATAACAGTGTAAATTTGCTGCCCCCTCAAAATTGCGCAACACATAACCATTAATGTCTAAATCGCTGGCAACAAAAGTGAGTACACCCCTAAGGGAAAATGTTCAAATTGGGACCAAAGTGTCAATATTTTGTGTGGCCTCCATTATTTTCCAGCACCGCCTTAACCCTCTTGGGCATGGAGTTCACCAGAGCGTCACAGGTTAGAACTGGAGTCCTCTTCCACTCCTCCATGACACTGGGAGGGAAATGTCAAATTGGGCCAGTTTGGACATTTTCACTTAGGGGTGTACTCACTTTTGTTGCCAGCAATTTAGACATTAATGGCTGTGTGTTGAGTTATTTTGAGGGGGACAGCAAATTTACACTGTTATACAAGCTGTACACTCAATACTTTACATTGTAGAAAAGTGTCATTTCTTCAGTGTTGTCACATGAAAAGATATAATAAAATATTTACAAAAATGTGAGGGGTGTACCCACTTTTGTGAGATACTGTACATACAGTATAATACAATAGCCAGCAGTACAGATTCCTCCATCTGTGCTATTTTGTGAAGGTGGAGGAATCTGCTGAATTTCTCTTGTTCAGTCTACGGACTGAATGAGAGAAATCTAGCCATGTATGCCTAGCTGAAGACTAACTAGACTGGTACATAATCTTCTAATATCTATAGTGTCATAAAGGAGAAGTACAGCTCATGAGCAGCAGTAAATATTTAGGCTGTCAGTACATCGCCCTCTTTTGTGGCTCCGATTCTTTCCACATTGCCGAGAATAAAGACCAACTGAAGCTGTCCAGAGTAGGATGAGACCCAGTGGTGGCTGGTGTTTTTTTCTTTTGGGGGGCGGCAAACAGCCACCCCCCCCCCCTCGGTTGGTCAGTGGCAACCCTCCCACCTCGGAAGTACGGTCGGGACATCAAAGGCTTGCACTTACCCCATCTAGGAATCGGGCGGGCAACATGTAAGGCGAGCAGCAGTTTTCTTTCTTCCTCCTCCTGTGGATCACGGCGGCTTCCACCCTGCATCTCCCTCCCCCTCCTCCTCCTAGGCGTCCAGTAGGATCGCCTGTCCTTTCAGCCAATCGGTAAATGGGTATCAGACCCATGCTTCCTGATTGGCGGAGAGGAGGTTCAGTGTGAGAAAAGCGAATATTCATCTGCTTTTCTAACACACCTAGGTGGGCTCCTCTGTGCCACGAGCCCACCCTATTTTGAAGCCTATTAGAGCCTCTGGTTCTAATCAGGTGCTTCATAAAAACACCCCCGCCGCTGTAATTCATGCGTCCTGAGAGGAGCTGGACGCATGAAAAGGGGGTGGCAGCGGTGATGGATAGGTAGGCAGCGCCCGTGTGTCCTTAATGGATGGGCTGCCCCTGGTGAGACAGTGTATTAGACCCTGGAGGGCTTCACACTGTAGCGGTGCGCTGGCAGGACGCTAAAAAAAGTCCTGCTAGCAGCATCTTTGGGGCGGGGAAGGAGCCGTGTATACACTGCTGCTAAACTGCTCCTGCCCATTGAACTGAATGGGCACAGCTGCCAAACCGCTGGCAAAGCTCTGCTGCAGCGGCTCTTTGCGGGTCGTTTTAACCCTTTTTCGGCCACTAGCATGGGTTAAAACCGTCCTGCTAGTGCCGAAAACCCCGGCAAAAATTACGGTAAAGCGCCGCTAAAAATAGTGGCGTTTTACTGCCGATGGTGCCAATGCCGCCTATGCCCCAGTGTGAAAGGGGTCTTACTGGATTTTAAACTGTATAGGCACTTATTTTTAATGTTTTACCTAGCTATACCTGCAATAGCGGCCAGCCTGAAGTCATCTATAATGACTTCATATTCTGACTAATGTTGCACTTTAAACCATTGTTTGGCCACCTTCGGCCAGATTGGGAACACATTGTCTGCGGGACAGCCCAACCATTCTTTGGGGTTAACATGGACGGGATTGAAAACCTTTCCTGCTGACTATTGTTTCCCCTGGCTGAAACCAATGCACGCCCTTCTTCCTGTTGTCTAAAGAAAAATACTCCACTGTATTCCTTCTCAAGGCAAAACAGCTCAAAAGACATTCTGAGATTTCTATGATCAGTTTTAGACTTATTTGCATATCAGTAACAACTGTATTCATCTTTAGCCTGTTTAAAACAGTTAACTTATTTCAAATATATTTTAAAGCTTCGCCTATTTAAGTCCAGCGGTTATAAGGCTTTAGGGCCTGTTCACACCAGAGCACTCTGGGAAACCCTCCTTCCGTGTGCGTTTCCAGCACTATGCTCATAACCCACTACACTTGCAATCTGCAGTGGGTGTCAATGCAATGTTAAGGACACCCCAAACGCAGGTCACAAACACAGTGCGTTTGCCCCCACTGCATTACATGGTACAGAAGTAACATGCAATACAGTTACAGTGCATTTTTTAACCCTTTCGTTGCCAGCTCCACCCGATTGCTCCCCCCCCGATAACAGTGCCCACTCCCCCTGTTATGTATCCCAGGCTCTGTTTGCCTCAGCAGGAACCGAAAAAGCGGGTGCTACCGGGTAGAGGGGACACATCTGCTCTTCTCCCCTCCCTGTTGCTGACTGAGAAAGTGAGGTGTTTGATGTCACTTCCAGGTCTGCCTCACGGTGTCCCCAGCCAGCATACCTAGGAACGAATGTAATGTAATGCAATCTGCATTGGATGACATTCAGTGGAGCACTTTGGAGACATCTAGGGTGTTTAACACCCTGGATGTCTCATTAAAGAGAACTTGTCACCAGAAAATCATCACAGAGGACTTTTTGTCCCCTATGTAATGGAAAAAAAAGTTAAAGAGGTTGTATACCCCGCTTTTACATTTTTACCTTCAGGTAAGCCTATAATAAGACTTACCTGTAGGTAAAATGAATATCTCCTAAACCTGTACAGTTTAGGAGATAGTCACCTTGCATGCAGCCGCTGGTGTCAAGTCAGCGGTGCATGCGCTCTGAAGGTCTGGGGAATGCTGCCGGAAAATCAGAGCACCTTGCCAGAAAGACGTCATCGCGGCTCTGGCCACTCACATCGCTGGAGCCGCGAACCTGGAAGAAATACAGAGGGAACATGTCAGTTCCCTCAGCGGCGACCAGGAGGCGGTGCTGGTACTTCATTCTAAGGTTTTATGTAATGTGCATACTAGCGCATTATGCCTTATTACTTACCTGAGCCCCATCTTGATCCAGCGATGTTGCACAAGAGTTTTGGCTGCCCGACACTCTCCCTCCTCCTTGGCTGAGACAGTATTGGGTGTCATTGGCTCCCGCTGCTGTAAAGGTCAGTGAGTCAATGAGGAGAGAGAGGGGATGGAGCTGAGCCACGACTCCTTGTCTGAATGGATACACAGAGCAACGGCTCAGCTCGGGTGCCCCCACAGCAAGCTGCTTGCTGTAGGGGCACTCAACAGAAGGGAGGGGCCAGGAGCATCGGCGAGGGACCCGAGAAGAGGAAGATCTGGGCTGCTCTGGACAAAACCAACTGCACAGAGCAATTAAGTATAACATGTTTGTTATTTTTAAACAAACAAAAACAAAAAAGTAAGACTTTAAAATCACTTTAAAGTTTGACATGCTGTGTATCTTATTACTTAATGCAACCTCATCTTTTATGGGTAATTTATTGGGTTTGTGCACCCTAAAGGTAACTTTAGTGTATTTTTCACAGAATTTTTGCATTTCCTAGACCTTTGCGTTATTATTGTAATTGGAAAATTACAAAATTGGAACTACTACTATTTTATTCTCTGGGGCAGGGGTGTTCAAACTTTTTTTTAACCACTTCAGCCCCAGAAGATTTGGCTGCTCAATGACCAGGCTGTTTTTGCGATACGGCACTATGTCGCTTTAACTGACGTGCGACGCTGTACCAAAACAAACGTCATTTTTTTCCCCACAAATAGAGCTTTCTTTTGGTGGTATTTGATCACCTCAGCAGTTTTTATTTTTTGCACTATAAATAAAAGAAGAGCGACAATTGTTAAAAAAAACACAATATCTTTTACTTTTTACTATAATAAATATCCAAAATAAAAAAAAATAAAAAAAAGTTTCCCTCAGTTTAGGCTAATATGTATTCTTCTACATACTTGTGGTAAAAAAAATCGCAATAAGCATATATTGATTGGTTTGCGCAAAAGTTATAGCGTCTATAAAATAGGGGATAGATTTATGGCATTTTTTAAAATTTGTTACTAGTAATGGTGATGATGATCAGTGATTTTTATCAGGACTGCGATATTGCGGTGGACAGATGACAATTATGCAGCGATCAATGCTATAAAAATGCACTGATTACTGTATAAATGTCCCTGGCAGGGAAGGGGTTAACACTAGGGGGCGATCAAGGGGTTAACTGTTTTCCCTAGTGTGTGTTCTAACTGTGGGGGGGGGGGGGGTGAGACTGACTAGGGGGAGAGAGAGATCGGTGTTCATACTCCGGCGGTGCGCGCACGCCCCCTAGTGATTATAAGAGGAACCAACAAGGTAATGTTGTTTCGCCTAGGGGAGCCAACCTGCCACAGTACAACTGTGGCGGCTGGTTGGGAAGGGGTTAAAGAGGGACAGATTTGATGAAGTGAACATGCATGAGGGCCGACCATTTTGCCTGACATTCTTTGAACCATTAAAATTCGGTCTAAAGCCCCATACACACAATCGGACTTTCCGACAACAAAACGGTGGAATTTTGTTTGAAGGGTGTTTGCTCAAACTTGTCTTGCATACACATGGTCACACAAATGTTGGCCAACAATTACAACCCTTTGGGCTCCTTCTGCTAATTTCGTGTTAGTAGAAGTTTGGTGTTGATTTGCGCTTTTCTTTTCGCGTTTTTGATTTTGTTTTTTTCAGTTCGCGCTTTTTAGTTCTTTTCTGAACGGCCGTTCGTCAACCAGACATGTTGCAGAATCTGAGGAGATAACGTGTTATTTATTATTGGCCTTGGAGTTATTGCTTTTACATAATTTTTTTGGCTGAATAATGATTTGATTTGGTATATTTTCTATATTTTTGGATGCATAGAATGCACTATTTGCTTAAGTTATATTGGCAGATAGGACGTCTAATTTTTTTTTTTTTTAAATGCGCAATAAAGAGACTGTGGAGAATAATACTTGGCTATGTGTTTTACTTCAAATGAAAGTTTGGGAGTAGGCAGTTACATTTTAAATAATACAATGTAAAATTGACAAGGGACAAACTATGGGATAAGGGTATTGGGGTAACTTGCACAAATAAAAATAAAAACATAATAATATTATTCTTGATATCACTAGAAAAATAAGCCTTTGAAAATTTGTTTGCAATAACTCCATCAGTATCACCAGCAAAGCAGCTTCATTATTATCCCATTGAAGAAGAATAGAATGTGCGCTGCATTTTGAGATTTCATAATTTGCCACGTCACAAATATTCATTCTCCATTACAAACGCTAGTTTACAAGACCGACTGCTTCTGCTTATGAGCATGCGTGTTTGTATTTGGACTTTTGTCTGACGGACTTGTGTACACACGCTGGAAAATTTGAGAACCTGCTAGCCAACATTTGTTGGAGGAAAGTCCAACACCAATTGTCCGATGGAGCATACACACGGTTGGACTTTCCCCCAATAAGCTCACATCCAAGATTTCTTGTTGGAAAGTCCGATTGCATGATAAGTGTTTATCCGAGCGCTAATACACTGCCCAACAAGAATTCTCTTGCCTTTGTGGCTGTGTGTGGTGAAGAGATAAACTCAGGCGTGTTATTTGGATATACCGTATTTATCTATGTATAACACGCACCTTTACTTTAAGAGGGAAGTTTCAGGAAAAAAAAATAATTTTAAATAAAGAACTATGAAGCAAAAGATGGATCAGTGCCCATCTGCAACCCCACCATTGCTATGAATGCAGCACCCCCACCATTTCCATAAATGCAGCAGCACCACCATTGCCATGAATGCAGCAGCCCCGTCATTGCCATGAATTTAACAGCCCCACCATTACATTGAATGCAGCAGCCCCACCATTGCATGAATGCAGCAGCCCCACCATTGCATGAATGCAGCAGCCCCACCATTGCATGAATGCAGCAGCCCCACCATTGCATGAATGCAGCAGCCCCACCATTGCATGAATGCAGCAGCCCCACCATTGTCATGAATGCAGCAGCTCCACTATTGCCATGAATGCAGCAGCCCCACCATTGCCATGAATGCAGCAGCCCCACCATTGTCATGAATGCAGCAGCCCCACCATTGCCATGAATGCAGCAGCCCCACCATTGCCATGAATGCAACAGCCCCACCATTTCCATGAATGAAGCAGACCCACCATTGCCATGAATGCAGCAGCCCCGCCATTGCCATGAATGCAGCAGCCCCACCATTGCCATGAATGCAGCAGACCCGCCATTGTCATGAATGCAGCAGCCCCGCCATTGCCATGAATGCAGAAGCCCCACCATTGCCATGAATGCAGCAGCCCCGCAATTGCCATGAATGCAGCAGCCCCTCCATTGCCATGAATGCAGACTCACCATTGCCATGAATGCAGCAGACCCACCGTTGCCATGAATGCAGCAGCCCCGCCATTGCCATGAATGCAGCAGACCCGCCATTGCCATGAATGCAGCAGCCCCACCATTGCCATGAATGCAGCAGCCCCGCAATTGCCATGAATGCAGCAGCCCCTCCATTGCCATGAATGCAGACTCACCATTGCCATGAATGCAGCAGACCCACCATTGCCATGAATGCAGCAGCCCCGCCATTGCCATGAATGCAACAGCCCCACCATTTCCATGAATGCAGCAACCCCACCATTGCCATGAATGCAACAGCCCCGCCATTGACATGAATGCAGCAGACCCACCATTGCCATGAATGCAGCAGCCCCGCCATTGCCATGAATGCAGCAGCCCCACCATTGCCATGAATGCAGCAGACCCGCCATTGTCATGAATGCAGCAGCCCCGCCATTGCCATGAATGCAGCAGCCCCGCAATTGCCATGAATGCAGCAGCCCCACTATTGCCATGAATGCAGCAGCCCCGCCATTGCCATGAATGCAACAGCCCCACCATTTCCATGAATGCAGCAACCCCACCATTGCCATGAATGCAACAGCCCCGCCATTGACATGAATGCAGCAGACCCACCATTGCCATGAATGCAGCAGCCCCGCCATTGCCATGAATGCAACAGCCCCACCATTTCCATGAATGCAGCAACCCCACCATTTCCATGAATGCAGCAACCCCACCATTGCCATGAATGCAACAGCCCCGCCATTGACATGAATGCAGCAGACCCACCATTGCCATGAATGCAGCAGCCCCGCCATTGCCATGAATGCAGCAGACCCGCCATTGCCATGAATGCAGCAGCCCCACCATTGCCATGAATGCAGCAGCCCCGCAATTGCCATGAATGCAGCAGCCCCTCCATTGCCATGAATGCAGACTCACCATTGCCATGAATGCAGCAGACCACCGTTGCCATCAGTGTACAAATCTCTGAGCGCTGGGGCCACAAAAGATATATATGCTGGCTGCTTCAGAGGGGACATGGAAGTGGGAAGGACGAGTGGCAACAGATTACACACAGGAGAAACTCCTGTTTTCTTGGCTGCCTCTTTTATAGAAAGTCCCACCTCCTTTAACCACTTAATAACCGCCCTATAGCCGAATGACGGCTACAGGGCAGTTTCTTAACTCTGGGAGGCCGTCATATGACGTCCTCCCAGAATTCCGCTCTCGCGCGCCCCCTGGGGCGCGCACTCGAGAGCATCTGTGACCGCCGGGTCCACAGGACCCGGCGCATCACGGATCGCGGTAAACGGACGCTCATAGCGCCGTTTACTACGTGATCGCTCCGTCAAATGACGGAGTGATCACTTGTAAACAAACCGGCGTCATGTTATGATGCCGGTTCCTCCCTCCCCCTCTCTGTACCGATCGGAACAGCGGAGGGGGAAGAGATCGGTGTCAGCAGCGATGTGGGCTGCATCTGCAGTGCCCACATCGCTGCTCACCGAAAATTAACCCCTCAATTCCCTGCAAATACTCTGCAATACCCTGCCATTACTCTGCATTACTCTGCAATACCCTGCAATACTCTGCAATACCCTGCATTACTCTGCAATGCCCTGCAATACTCTGCATTACTCTGCAATACTCTGCATTACTCTGCAATACCCTGCAATACTCTGCATTACTCTGCATTACTCTGCAATACTCTGCATTACTCTGCAATACTCTGCATTACTCTGCATTACTCTGCATTACTCTGCAATACCCTGCAATACTCTGCATTACTCTGCATTACTCTGCAATACTCTGCAATACCCTGCAATACTCTGCATTACTCTGCATTACTCTGCAATACCCTGCAATACTCTGCAACACTCTGCAATACCCTGCAACGCTCTGCAACACCCGCCAATACCCTGCAACACTCTGAAATGCTCTGCAACACCCACCAATACCCTGCAACACCCACCAATACCCTGCAACACTCTGTAATGCTCTGCAACACCCGCCAATACCGTGCAACACTCTGCAATGCTCTGCAACACCCTCCAATATCCTGCAATGCTCTGCAACGCAATACTCTGCAACGCCATACTCTGAGATACCCAGCCATACTCTGAGATACCCAGCCATACCCAGCCATAGTCGGTGATACCCTGCAATACCCAGCCATAGACACCCCCCCCCCCTCCCGCCGCCCTCCGGTGCTTCTACCGACTCGTCAATACAATCAAATCCAGAATCTTTTTTTTTTTTCAGGCTTCCCAGCTTAGAGATGAGATGCGGGGTCTTATTGACCCCATATCTCACTGTAAAGAGGACCTGTCATGCCATATTCCTATTACAAGGGATGTTTACATTCCTTGTAATAGGAATAAAAGTGATCAAAAAATTTATTTTTGGGGAAAAAAATGTCAAACTAAAATAAATAAAGTAAAATGAACAATAAATTTTTTTTTTTTTTTTAAAGCGCCCCTGTCCCCATGTGCTCGCATGCAGAAGCGAACGCATACGTAAGTCCCGCCCACATATGAAAACGGTGTTCAAACCACACATGTGAGGTATCGCTGCGAACGTTAGAGCGAGAGCAATAATTCTAGCCCTAGACCTCCTCTGTAACACAAAACATATAACCAGTAAAAAAATAATTTAATCGTCGCCTATGGGGATTTTTAAGTAGCGACGTTTGGCGCCATTCCACGAGCCTGTGCAATTTTGAAGAGTGACATGTTAGGTATCAATTTACTCGGTGTAACTTCATCTTTCACATTATGCAAAAATTGGGCTAACTTTACTGTGTTTTTATTTTTTTTTAAGCACAAAACATTTTTTTTTCCCAAAAAAAGCATTTGAAAAATTGTTGCGCAAATACCGTGCGAGATAAAAAGTTGCAACGACCACCATTGTATTCTCCAGGGTGTTTGCTAAAAAAACATATATAATGTTTTGGGATTCGATGTAATTTTCTAGCAAATAAATGATGATTTTTACATGTAGGAGAGAAATGTCAGAATTGTCCTGGGTGCTCCAGAATGCCTGATGGCGCTCCCTGCATGTTGGGCCTCTGTATGTGGCCACACTGTGTAAAAGTCTCACACATGTGGTATCACCGTACTCCGGAGTAATAGCAGAATGTGTTTTGGGGTGTAATTTGTGGTATGCATATGCTGTGTGAGAAATAAACTGATAATATGACAATTTTGTGAAAAAAAAAAAAAAAGTTAAAAAAATCTTAATTTTGCAAAGAATTGTGGGAAAAAATGACAACTTCAAAAAACTCATCATGCCTCTTACTAAATACCTTGGAATGTCTTCTTTCCAAAAAGGGGTCATTTGGGGGGTATTTGTACTTTTCTGGCATGTTAGGGTCTCAAGAATTGAAATAGGCCGTCAGTACTTCAGGTGTGATCAATTTTCAGATATTGGCACCATAGCTTGTGGACTCTATAACTTTCACAAAGACCAAATAATATCCACCAATTTGTACTTATTTTTTACCAAAGATATGTAGTGGTATAAATTTTGGCCAAAATTTATGAAGAAAAAATTACTAATCTACTAAATTTTATAACAGAAACGAAGAAAAATTCATTTTTTTACAGAATTTTCTGTATTTTTTCTTTTATAGCACAAAAAATAAAAAACCCAGCGGTGATTAAATACCACCAAAAGAAAGCTCCATTTGTGTGAAAAAAAGGACAAAAATTTCATATAGGTCCAGTGTTGCATGACTAATTGTCATTCAAAATGTGAGAGCACCGAAAGCTGAAAATTGGTCTGGTTATTAAGGGTGTTTAAGTGCCCAGTGGTCAAGTGGTTAATGGACAGAACAGTTGTCCAATGGCAGTGCAGGAGATGGCACTTCCTATTACAGAGGCCGCCGCATATACAGGAAATATTCCTGTATGTACGGCACTTGTTCCACCCCCTCCCTGTCCCCTCCAAGGCAGCCAGCATATATATCTTCTGCGGCCCCGGCGCTCAGAGATTTGTTGGGGGCCACAAAAGAGATGTCCAATGGGTGTGAACCAGCCCTTAATAGGATTGCAGAAGTTCAGCCTACTGACTGAGTAGCGTTACAGTATCTATAAATCATAGGATGTCATTCATAACATAAAGAATACAGTGTAATTAAATGGGATATTGAAGGTTGATTCCCAACCATAATGTCTAGGAATTTGTAGCAGACATTCTAGGCTAAGGCTTACTCCTTTGGTTAGCAATCCCAAAAGATTGTACATTATAAATCTGAAACTGTGCACACTCCTATCTATATATTTTTTGTTAGTGAGTTCATTTGCACAACTCATCTGTGTTCTCAGAACTTGCTGTGTCATTACAAAACAGAATATTGCATCGGTTCATATACTGCGTTAGTCCTTATATTCTACATCTTTGCAAAATTTTTATGTGCCAAAACCTTTTTTTTTCTTCAAACCAAGTGATTTTTATTGAAAATTTGTAAGTTGCACATACACAAAATAGGGAACAATTACAGTCTGTTCAACATACACACAAACACAAAAGCAAGCCTAGGGTGCGCACGCATATGTAAACTACGGTCGTCGCTTCACATGTGTGACATATTGCCACGAACATCAGAGTGAGAACAATAATTCTAGCACAAGAGCTCCTAGCTAACACAAAACTGATGAGCTGTAAAAGCTTTTAAATCATCACCCATGGTGATTTTTGGCCGACGTCGTTTTTTGTAATATCACTGGTGCATGCAATTTTAGGATGTGACACGTTTGGTATCTAGTTATTTGACGCAACCTCATCTTTTAGATTTTATCAAAAACATGGGTATTATATTGTGTGTGTTTGCACTAAAATAAATTTTATTATATTTTTTCCTGAAAATTTGTGTTTAACCACTTAATGTTTTAAGTGGTTAAAGGGCACTTTTTACAATTTGGCACTGCGCTGCTTTAATTGGTAATTAAGCGGTCATGCAATGCTGCACCCAAACAAAATTTGTATCCTTTTTTATCCCACAAATAGAGCTTTCTTTTGGTGGTATTTGATCACCTCTGTGGTTTATATTTTTTGTGCTATAAACTAAAAAATACCGAACATTTTGAAAAAAAATTATATTTTCTACTTTTGCTATAAAAAATACAATAAACTCAATTTTAGTCAAACATTTAGGCCAAAAAGCCTTCAGCCATGTCTTTGGTAAAAAAAATGTCAATAAGCGTATATTTATTGGTTTGCGCAAAAGTTATAGTGTCTACAAACTAGGGTACATTTTCTGTAATTTACACAGCATTTAGTTTATGACTGTCTCTCATTTCTTGAGGTGCTAAAATGGCAGGACAGTACAAACACCCCCCCTCCCAAATAACCCCATTTTGGAAAGTAGACACCTCAAGGAATTTGCTGAGAGGTTTGTTGAGCACATTGAATATTTTTTTTTTTTTTGTCACAAGTGATTGAAAAATGTAAAAAAAAAAAAAATTAAACAAAGCTGTCACTAAATGATATATTGTTCAAACATGCCGTGGGCATATGTGTTTACACACCAAAAAACATTCTGCTGCTTCTCCTGAGTACAGGGATATCACATGTGTGGGACTTTTTGGGAGCATAGCCGCGTACAGGACCCTGAAAACCAATCACCGCCTTCAGGCTTTCTAAGGACATAAAATGGTGATTTCATTTCCTCACTACCTATCACAGTTTCGGAGGCCCTGAAATGCCAAAATAGCACAACCCCCCTCCCCCAAATTACCCCATTTTGGAAAGTAGACACCCCAAGCTATTTGGTGAGAGGCATGTTGAGTCCATGAAAAATGTTATATTTTGTCACAAGTTTGGAAAATTGACAAAAATGTTTAATTTTTTCACAAAGTTGTCACTAAATGATCTATTGCTCAAACATGCCGTGGACATATGTGAAATTACACCCCAAAATACATTTTGCTGCTTTTCCTGAGTACGAGGATACCACATGTGTGAGACTTTTTGGAGGTTTAGCCATGTACAGGACCCCAAAAAGCAATCACCACCTTCGGGATTTCTAAGGGCGTAAAATGGTGATTTCACTCCTCACTACCTATTAGCCCACGTACACACGGTCAGAGATTTTGCCAACCAAATCCGTCGGATTTTGCCCGTCGGATTTAGTCCGACGTATTGTGTCCGAAACTGTTGCATACACACGGTCGGGCCAAGTTGGCGAAAAATCCGATCTTTCAGAACGTGATGACGTAATTTCGTTACGATGGGACTACATTCAGGCTAGTAGCCAATAGCTTTGATGTAGGAATTTGATCTGAGCATGCGTGGCACTTGGTCCGATGAAAATGCTCTACACATGATCGGATTAGGTCCGTCCGGCCCAGTTGGTCGGGAAATATTTCCAACATGTTGGAAAATTGGGTCGGACGGAGATTCGGACGGAATACCATCCACAGTCGGATTATCTGACAACACGGTCTGATAAGACTCATTCCGACAGATTCTCCGACCGTGTGTACAAGGGCTCACAGTTACAGAGGCCCTGAAATGTCCAGATAGCACAACCCCCCCCCCCCCATGACCCCATTTTGGTAAGTAGGCACCCCAAGGTATTTTCTAAGGATTTGCAAATATCATGTGACATAAAATAAATTGCATCATCTTTTTATTCTACAGGGCCTCTGTTTTCAGAAAATATATAATGTTCTGGGTGTTTAAGTAATTTTCTTGGCAAAAATTAAGATTTTTACGTGTGTGCAAAAAGGAAAAGACAGGTCACGATACTCAGATAAGCCTTGGCTATTAGCAGGGTATGGAGTAGGCAAACAGAAGAGGCGCTGGAAGAGTTAAAGCCTGGCCATTGGCAAGCAAGAAATGGGCAGATAGCCCAGCTATTAGCGGGTGGCCTCATCTGCCCCAAGTAAGACATGCTCACCCTACCTGGCACAGTTCAATCGTAGAAGCAGGAATGAATTGCAGATCTGTGTTTTTGGCGTGTGTGGTGATGTATACTTTTATGTTACATATTCCATGGTAGAAGTTTTTGTGTGTTTTCTGTTTGTCTAGGCATCTTTTCCTGTCTAAAAATTCTTCAAGGGAGCAGCTAGGCTCAGACCTCAGAGTAAGCAGAGGTTTTTCAAATGGATTCTCCCTCTTGTTCTCAAATCCCTCTCGGAAATTGGAGTGGAGTGTTCTAGGGCTGTCTCCATTAAAGGCCTCTCTGTCAAGGTCACCTTTTTCTGGCTATCACGTCGGAGATTGATTCACTGGTCTTGGAGAACTTTCCTTACGTTCTTTCCAGTCAAGCAGTGCTGTTACTTATGCTTGACTCAATTCCCAAGGGTGCATCAGTCTTTCATGGGAGCCAGGAAATTGTTTTGCCAACCTTTAGAGTTCTAACTTGCATCCTTTAGCTGTGGGAGAGGGTGCGCTGTGGCTTAGTTTGTTAAAGCGCATGTCTAGTTAAAAGGGAATCCTGAGTTGACTTCCAGCAGGTCCTTCCTTCAGTTTTAGGAATCCCTCAGATATTGTGAAATCATATGTACAATCTACAACTTCCTTAAGGCTTCAGAACACCTGTTCATTGTTTTGCCAGAAAGGATGGGAAAAGGTGCCTCATCTAAGATGATTGTGGCATGGATTGTGTAGGCCATCCAACAGGCTCACAGAGCCAAGGGCTTGACTCCATTGGTGGTAGTGACTGCTCACTCGATCAGGAATAGGTCTACATCTGGGGCAGCTTCGCAGCATGTGGTTCCCAACATAATCTAAGCAGGCCTTGTGGTTCCCAATCAATACATTTGTGGCTCATTATTGTGTAGATTCTCCTTCCTTTCCTTCTGTTTATTTTGGCTTGCAGATCCCGTCTGTTGACGGTACAAATTAAAGTCTTTGGGCTAGCATTGCCCGCCCATTGGGTGTATGGCTAGTTAGTTCCCATACGTATGCTGCCATGGAGTCTGTCAGAAAAACTGAAAATTTACTATCAAATACTTACCGTGATTTTCTTTTCCTGATAGACTCCATGGCAGTAGGAGTTCCCCCCCATGTCCGAACTAGGCTAGTTATGGAACGCGGCCTCTGGCTCAGAGCAAAGATTTATGGGAGTGGGATACTATAGGGGAGGAGTGGAGGCGGAGTTAACCCATATGTATGCTACCATGGAGTGTATCAGGAAGGGAAAATTACGGTGTTTGATAGGAAATTTTCTATTTTTTCAATTATTTTGGAACTCAGTGGAGAAAGTTGTTACAAGTTGTAACTAATTTCTGTACACTAGGATTAGATACTTTGTTTCTTCTTCTGACTTCTGGTTCTAATGCTGGCCATGTTTTTGCCCTGTTTAGTTGACCAATCCATATAGGCTTTTTTTATTCTCTTCTCTGTTATTTTGAATTTATATTCAAACAAATCGTTAGTAGAACTTCTGGTGTGTATAAGTCCTTCTCCTGGTTTAGATTTCTAGTGTGAAGAGTGTGACAGCGGGAGGCCAGCAATGTAGAATTACCCGCACACCTGCAAACCAATGTTCACAGTTGCAATACTCTTCATTCTCAAATACATGCGGAGTGTGGGACCTTTAGCGTGCAAAACCACACATCTATCTTGCCATCTTTTGAGTGCCATTAACAATAAATGGCACTTGGATGTCATCTACGATACCTACGAGTAAACAATGGGTTGAGTATATTAATCCCCTTCTACTTAGAGAACAACTAGCTTACCACCACCAAAACGCGATGCAGAAATTTTGCCTTTTATGGCGGAGCTGGCTACACACCCCTGGCCTTGCCCCTCCGCAGTTAGTGATGGATAGACTTCTGCAAATCTAAGGGATGGATAGCTCTCTTCTATAAGAGTTCAAGTTTCCCACCCCACCAGGTGTTTTAGTCGTTTCATTGTTGTTCTTAGCTCATAATCTTGTATTCTCAGAGAATGAAAAGCAGTGGTATTCTGTGTCAGCACATAAAGAACGAGCTCTGGTTGTTTTTTTCATTTTTGTTTATAACTTCTTTTGTGTTTTGTATGCAAATGCTGTATATTCTTAAGGCCCCTTTCATACGGGACATATCCGTTTTGACCTGTCAGAGTTCTGCTCTCCTCTATGGGGAGATTGGATGAAAACGGACTGCCTGTACGTTTTCATCCGATCTGATAGATGGATGGGAAATAGGATCACCATCTGTCTGGATTTGGAGATCGGACATGTCACTGTTGACATCCATTGCTCCATAGAGGTGAATGGAGTGTCCGATCAGGTCCGCCTGAAAAACGGACAGGCAGACCTGATCGGACAGCATGTGTGAAAGGGGTCTTAATCTTGTGTATTTACTGTGGTTTTGCACTGATTTGTATACTTTGTAATTTTCAGATACTCTTTGAACTCAATAAAAAAGTTTGGATTTAAAAAAACAATAAATGGCACTGCAAACGTTACTTGCGTTCTGTACAGGCGCTACACAAGTGTGATGGCAGCTCTAATATTACTTTAAGGCTGGGGTCACATATATGCGAATAGGATGCGTTTTTATCATGTGAACAGGACTGGCTTTTAATGGAGCGGTCCGTTTTTGAAAAGGGTCCTGTGTGATTTCAAGTCATCTTTAGGTGTGAATTCAAGTAAAAATTTGCACCTGAACCATAGAACAAAATTGCACCGGACATTTGTGAACCTAGCCTAAAGTGGAGTTTCACCTAAAAGGGAAAGTTCTGCACTTCTTCCTCCTATGTCACATCTGTTTGTTTTTTTTTTTTTGTGGGGGGGGGGAGGCTCAGGGGGAATAGGTACCTTGTTTTGACATTTCCCCCGCACCCACTACTATGCTTGCGGAAGTTCTCCTCCCTGACCTTCTGGGACATGTCACAAGTTGCAGAAAACTGTGGGACCATAAACAAAGCAGTGCAATGCGGCTTGACCATGCTCAGTGGGCATCCAGCTATGAAGCTACAAGTGACCAAAGACCGGTAAAGAACCGGCTTGGGTGAGGACAGCGCTGGATCCCTGGACAGGCAAGTGTCTGTTTATTAAAAAATTGTAGATGCTAACTTTAACTATATAAGGACCGGAAGAATTGCCCCCTTAGCGACCAGATTTTTTTTTATATAAGGCACTGCGTCGCTTTAACTGACGACTGCGGTCGTCCTACACTGTACCCAAGCAAAATTTACATCCTTTTTTTCCCCACAAATAGAGCTTTCTTTTGGTGGTATTTGATCACCTCTGTTTTTTTTTTTTTATTGTTCTATAAAATATCGACAATTTTGAAAAAAAAAAACAATATTTTCTACTATTTCCTATAATAAATATCCCTCAAAATAAAAAAAAATTCTTCAGTGGCTTAGGCCTATATGTACTGTATTATTCTACATATCTTTGGTAAAAAAAAGAATTGCAATAAGCGAATATTGACTGGTTTGTGCAAAAGATATAGCGTCTATAAAATAGGGGATAGATTTATGGCATTTTTAAAAAAATTTTTTACTAGTGATGATGGCGATTTGTGATTTTTAGTGGGGCTGTGACATTGCAGCAGACAGATCCGACACTTTTGACACATTTTTGGGAACACTGACATTTGTACAGGGATAAGTGCTATAAAAATGCACTGATTACTGTGTAAATGTCACTGGTAGGGAAGGGGTTAACACTAGGGGCAATTAAAGGGTTAAATGTGTTCCCTCATATGTGTTTCTAACTGTATGGGGATATGACTTACTAGAGGAGGAGCCAGATCATTGTTCCTACTTAGTAGGAACAGTTGATCTGTCTCTCCTCTCCTGACAGAATGGGGATTTGTGTGTTTACACACACACACACATCCCCGTTCTGGTTCTCGTGCCTGCGATCACGCTTGGCCAGCAGACATCACGCCTGCCGTCCACTCGCATTGTGTCCCCCACCGTGCAGTGGGCGCACGCCTGCTAGAGCTGTTTAAATGCCCGGCGTAAAGCTACGGCAATTTGTGGGAACTTGCCGACCTGCCGCAGTATAATGACAGCGGCTGGTTGGCAAGTGGCTAAAGCAGAGTTCCAGTCCCCAAATAATTTTTTTTTCTAATTGCTCCCTCATCATTGCTACCACTTCTACTTTAACATTTCGATACTGTCACTAATGTGTTCCTTCTTGTTTGTTTTAAATCATAAAAATGTAACCTGATCTTGGAAGCAGGCAGGGTCCATTGCAGTTGTGGGCATCTGAAGCCCGCTTGTCTGTATTTCCTGGGATTCTGGGCAGTTGGCTACCCAACATGCACCCCCCCCCCCCATCTCCATGCCACTGCGCAGTGCTGTTTCAACATTAGGTGTTTCCCGTGGACTGCTGGGTTAGATGACACCAATATTCCAGGAGTCTGAGGGAATCGCCTTGTGATGAAATTGTCTAGGCGGCCAGACCGGAAATACCCCAGAAACAAACAGCAAAGAAATTATTTCAAATTTTTTAATTTCCCTTTTGAACAGCATTGCAGATGAGCATAAAAATGATTATACATTCCCACATATGACTAAAGACCTTCTTTAACCTCTTTCTGACTGCGTTATAGACAAATGACGGCTATAGCGAGGCCGGCTAGTTCTGGGACACCGTCATATTTGGGCAAGCCATGATCGCGCCACATTCTTTGATTGCAGTGTTTGGAGGACATTGCTGATCACCGATTGAGGTAAAGAGACAGTCAGCGGCTCTTTACCACGTGATCACAGCTGATTACAGATGTAAACAGAAGCCGGTTTTCAGCACTTCTTTCCTCATGCTGACAGCAAGAGGAGAGGAGAAGAGAACCGATAACCAGCTTCTGTAAAAGGGACATGCACATTGATAATCGGGGCACTAATTATCAGTGTCCTTATTATCAGTGCAGTCCCAATCAGTTCCTCCTTTTCAGTGCCACCTATCAGTGCTCATCAGTATTACTCATCAGTGCCCCCTCATCTGGCCACCTATTAGTGCTCATCAGTGCCTCCTCATCAGTATTACTCATTAGTGCCACTTATCCGTGCTCAACAGTGCCTCCTCATCAGTATTACTCATCAGTGCCTCCTCATCAGTGCCACCTAGCAGTGCCTCCTCATCAGTATTACTCATCAGTGCCTCCTCATCAGTATTACTCATCAGTGCCACCTATCAGTGCCTCCTCATCAGTGCACCCTATCAGTGCTCATCAGTGCCTCCTCATCAGTATTACTCATCAGTGCCACCTATCAGTGCTCATCAGTACCTCCTCATCAGTGTTACTCAGCAGTGCCATCTATCAGTTCTCATCGGTGCCTCCTCATCAGTGCCGCCTATCAGTGCAGCCTCATCAGCACATCAATGAAGGAGACATTTTACCTGTTTTCAAAATTGTATGACAAACTATGAAAAAAAATTTTTTTTTTCAAAATCTCCAGTCTTTGTTTATTTAGCAAAAAATAACAGACCCAGCAGTGATTAAATACCACCAAAAGAAAGCTGTATTTGTGTGCAAAAAAATGATAAAAACGTCATCTGAGTACAGTGTTGCATGACTGTGCAATTGTCATTCAAAGTGTGACAGTGCTAAAAGCTGGCCTGGGCAGGAAGGGGTAAAAGTACCCAGTAGTATCAGCAGCTATCCTGCCATTCCAGAGCTGCCTTTGTATTTAGCTTCCAATAGTATGAGGTCAGGTGAGGAGTCCCAGCTGTGCCCTCCCTCCACAGTCATGGTGCCATGGTGTCAGCAGAGCACAGGGCTGGCCGAGGGCGGGCCTCAACCCTCTCAGTCCATTCCCCATACAGCAAACTAATCACCCAGTGAAGAAACAGGGATAACTACGACCATGCACTACAATTATAAGCACCACGCTGGACTTCACTAGTTCTCAACACCTCACGCAGTGTCATTTCAGCCCCAACCCTCAACAAACATGGCTACCGGGGCTTCACCCAGCGGCCTGCGACGTCATCACAACAAGTGAGACGTCAAGTGAGGTGCTCCAGTGTGCGCTTGTCAGCGGCGCGCGTTCCCGAACCACGCCCCTTGGGAAGAGAATTTTGACACAGAGCGATGCGCGCCCCCGCGCGGTGCAAGCCCAACGGGAGCGAGCGTCATCCGAACGTTCCCCGGGAATTCCGTGTGGGCCGGCGGCGCGCACTTGGCTGTGTGTAAGAGGGGAAGAGCCCTGGGCTCCCGGCATGAGTGAGGCAGGTGCCGGCGGATGAACAGTCCGGATAAGGAGGGAGGGAGTCCTCCCCGCCTGTACGCACACTCCTGGCCCCGGTCAATGGTGGTTCCGCCGATATGTCTTCACATCATTCAGCCCACCCGGAGACTCGCAAGTTCACCCGGGCGCTCAGCAAGCCCGGCACCGCGGCGGAGCTCCGGCAGAGCGTGTCTGAGGTGGTCCGGGGATCCGTCCTCCTGGTAAGAGGGGGGGGGTCACGTGGTGTGTGGGGGTGACCACATGGCTGGCTACATTGCACTGTCACTGGGGGGGGGGCATTGATGACATTGACAGCAACACCCCACTAAGTCTGGGGTCTCCCTCCATCTAACTTTCTACATAGAGTGACATCTGACAGCGACAGGACCCCTATAGAATTGCCCCGCTGTAACCGGACACAGTCAAATGTCGCTGGCCGGGGCAGCCATGGGAGCGATTCCATAAGGACAGACACACCCCCCTCTATAATGATCCCACCGCTGGTGATTGCCAGGATAGCCCCTCGGGCATCATCCTTATGGTGATCCTATAAGCTTCCATGAATGATCCGTTTATTTTCCAATCAATCTCCTGATAGGACGCTAATCCATAGTGGTCACCCTTTTCGGTCAATATGCCTCACATAGATTTTTAATTGGTCATTGAAAGATCCGATCATAAATTATCAATGGTATCTTTTTTTTTTTTTTCACCATGCAATCACAATTGGTCGAAATAGAGTTGGCTTCATGACCAAAGGGTCTTTGTGCCAACAATTGGTGGTATTCCCCCTTGGCGTATCTACTCTTTTCTAAATCCATAGGAAGGGAAGTTATGGCTTTTTAATTATTTGCCGATTCCAGCACATTGATCAAGAAATATAATTAAGGTCTTTATGGCCACTAAGGATGAACTGAGGTGTTTTCCTTGTGCTTGCCAGGAAGCTGACACTCCGCAGCGCTAATCACAGGTAGTGAGACATTTCCCGATCTGTACAGCCGCAGATCAGGAAATGTCTTGTTGCCTGTGATTAGCACTGCAGAGTGTCAGCTTCCTGGCAGGTGCGGGTACGTGGACTTGCGAACACGCCCCAGCTCATCCTTATTGGCCACTATTAGGCTACATTCCTGCTGGCCTATCCGGTTTATTAACACCCAACTCTGGGCACAACCCTTGCAGTGCTACCCCCCCCCCAAATGCAGGGGTTACATTTTTGTTAAAGTAGAGCTCCACCCAAAAGGGGGAAGCTCCGCTTGTCTGCCTCCTCCCACCTCTCCATTTAGCACCTTTTTGGGGGGGGGGGGGAGCTGGTACCTGGTTTTGGAAGATCGGCCCCCCCTCCTTCCCCTGCAGTCTTCTGGGACACAGCACAAGTCCCAGAAGACTGCAGCCCATTCTCAGAGCACTGTGTTTTCTGCACTTGCGCAGTAGGAAACCAGCTGTGAAACCGCACAGCTTCACTGCCAGTTTCCCTTATTCAAGATGGCAGCGCCAGCACCTGATAGCCGATAGAATGGTTGGGTGCGGACATTGCTGGATGCCTGGACAGGTAAGTGCCCTAATATTAAAAGTCAGCAGCTACAGTATTTTGTAGCTGCTGACTTAATTTTTTGGAGGGGAGCCTGGAGCTTCCCTTTAAAGCCCAACTCTAGGAGAAGTTAAAAAAACATCCCCTGCATTTCAAGGGTATAAGTAGAACCAAAGGCAAAAATTTTCACTTTGGAAAACCCCTGTCTTTTTTTTTTTTTTGTGCTCCATTGGGGAGATTTTCCCTTCACTTCCTGCCCTATAGCCAAAACAGGAAGTGAGAAATCTCTCCAAAGTGAGGGAATCCCTGGTTGTCACCAGAACTAGTGTCCTTTGGAAGATTTTCCTGATCTGATTCACTGACCATAGTAGACAGGACAAATAGAGTATATCTCCATAACGGGGACACAGACAGCAGTAAAAACCTTACAGGTGTTATAAACACCCCCCCCCCCCAATTCTATCCAAAACCTAAAAGATAAGTATGGTAATAGGAAAAAAACAAATCATCCTCACCTAGATGGCTGCAGCACCGATTACAGCTGCATCTGTCCCCTGCTGTCTTTACCCCAAGAACTGAGTGATCAAACAACGCTGATTGCTTAGTTCTCCCCTCTGCTTTGAGCAGATAGTAGGGACTGTCAGTCACCAGTGCTCACTGGAGCACTGGGCTGTGGGAGTTGCTTTTTTTTTAACTTACCAGAAATGCCTGTTGCTAGGCACATCATCCTAATCTGCCTCTTCCTCCTCCGCGGAGATCTTCTGTCTCTCCTCCGTGCGGCGTCTTCTGGGTAATGGGTCGCGCTGTGTTCTGGGAACTGTGTGTCCCAGAACACAGTTCGCCCCATTCACAAAGCGCTGCGCGACTTGCGCATGCGCAGTAGGAAATGGGCAGTGAAGCCGCAAGGCTCCACTGCCTTTTTCCCTTAGCCAAAATTGCGGCGCTGGGACCCGAGACCGAGGGACGGGTCAGCCTCGGGCGGCTGACATCGCGGGCGCCCTGGACAGGTAAGTCTGCTTATTAAAAGTCAGCAGCTACAGTGTTTGCAGCTGCTGACTTTAAACATTTTTTTTTCAAACCGGCCCTCCTCTTTAAGCCCGCTGTCAGCTGAAAACAGATCACAGGACATATTGCACTCATGAGATCCATATAAGAAGTATAGCTAAAATAGATAAAAAAAAAAAAAAAAAATGTATTTGCTTTAGTTCTACTTCAAATGCTCATTTTAGGTCTAGGGGATGGGAAAAGCAGTTTTAGCCAATCCTCTGTCAGACCATGCTCGCCTTTGTTCCAGTGGTGGACTGTTCTCTGTCCTCACAATCCAGTGCAGGGCTATGGGCTCTGCACCAGGTAAGTACTACAGCCTCTCATTCTACCCTTTAGAACTCACAAGCATTTACCAATACAGTGTGGGGGATCTCCACTGCAAGAGGTGTTTATTTTTTGTACCCAGAGTTGGGCTTTGTTTTCCAGATTCATTTCTCCTGTCCATTCAGAGTATATGTTCCTGCGCAAACAATTCTGAATGGAAGCTGAATGGAATGTACCTAAACAGAGGTGACTGCTTAGTATACGTAGATGTTATTGGCAGGCTGAGGCCTTACCTGTGTGTTGGCTCTGGACGTATTTGAGCTTGCTGCTTGTTGCCATGGGGGTTCTGTGGATACATGGAATGTTTTCTGGCAGTGTGGTGTTATGAGAATGTTCTAAAGACCATCACACATTGTAAAGAAGATCATAGAACATGTCTGGTCACAGTGGATTTCTTCAACATCATGTCATTTACAAAGTTGATTGTCTCTGCTTTTTAATATTGAGAGTCCTAAACAAGTGAAGCTTTAGAGCTCATGCACATGGAATTGAATGCAGGAATATGGATATACATTATAAAATAGTCTTCAATAACCCGCACTCAGGGGCACCAGCTAATGTGTAATTTTGTTAATAGAACTGTATGACAGGATAGTCCGTATGTGGATATATGCCTGTATACATCAGTACTTTTACAGGTACAATTGTATCAGTGTAAAGTTGTGGCTTTGAGTCCTCATGCCTGCAGGACATTTTGCCAACTGTTCTGCACTTCCTTCTTTCTGGCAGCAACATTTTGTTCAAAACAGTACTTGACACTTGTAAATGTGTGTAACGCCTATAGGTGCATTAAGCGCTTGGGGCTTAATTCATTTCATTGGCCAGCATAATTTTGGCCATTAAAATCAACTGACAGTTAGAGAATATGTAACCCCAACCTTTTATATTCCTGTTATGTGCCAGCTGTACCATGTATTTGTATGAGAAAGTATTCTGTTCTTTGTATTGCTTCCTTTGTGTGAAATCCCTGGTGTCCCTGCCAGTCCCTCTGTCTACCTATTAAAAACTAACCACACTAAGTAGAACACACCTCAGTCAGTTCTCTAGCTGTGCTGTAAAATCAGCCTGCTCTCCATTGACCAGATTTGTCCTAACACACACCCCCTGCACAGTTTTTCAGCGGGAAGGTCAGTGTGCTGCTGTTTCTCCTCCCCTAGTTCTTATGCAGATGAGAACAGAGGGAATATGATCACTTATTTTAAAAAAAAAAAAAAAGGCTGGGGGGAGGCTCTTATAATAACTTTTAAGTCTATACACAAATGTTTTGCCTTTTCATTTGTTTTAAACTGAATGTGTTGTTTTACAAGGCGTGCAGAGGCGACACTATATTAGCATTTTCAGCCTGGTGTTTACAAAGACAGCCATGCTGATAGCACACCTGTGGGCTGGGTTTAAATTCTTCCCTGGATTAGACCCCTTTCACACTGAGGTGTTTTTCAGGCGCTTTTGGGCTACAAAAAGCGCCTGTAAAGTGCCTGAAAAATGGCTCCCCTGCAGTCTTGGTGTGAAAACCGAAGGACTTTCACACTGAGGCGATGCGCTGGCAGGATGTTAAAAAAACAAAACCCCAAAAACTCCTGCAAGCAGTGGTGAAGGAGCGGAGTAGAAAAAGCTCCTGCCCATTGAAATGAATGGGCAGCGGTGCTTTGTGGGTAATTTTAACCCTTTTTCAGCTGCTAGTAGGGCTTAAAAGCACTCCGCTAGCGGCCAAAAACAACGGAAAAGCGCCGCTAAAAATAGTGGTGATTTACTGCCGACAGTGCCAACGTAAAAGGGGCTTTAGAGCTCCCACTTAGAGATAGCTCCACCCAGGCAGATGGGAAGTCTGGCCGAGTAGTTGGGAGGACTTGCTCCTGCAGACACGACATCTGTGTGTGAATGTCAGGAGGACACCCATGTTCCCTAGGAGAGAGAGGTTACAGCTGGTAGCAAAAGCATACTGAGGAGGAACCTAAAGGCCTAGGCGTGAGGCCTGAAGCAGCAGTGCTGCAAGTGACTAAGCCAAAAGGCTGAATACGTGAACAGTACAGTAATGGTGGAACCCCCTGCGAGGGAAATTCCTGTTTTTTTTTTTTTTGTTCTCTTTTAGTAAGAGAGGGCTGTCATGCCTTTTTAAAATGCAGTCTGGACTGATACATGTTCTTGAAATCGCATGAACCACTTGAGTATAATCACTCCCAGATAGCTTACAAAGGTGATCATTTACAATCACTTTAACCACTTGCCGCCTGCCCCAGGGCAGAGGGACGGTGTGGCTCTTGTTCTGAGTGGACCTGATCGGTTGCATCCGCCGGGTTGTGCAGCACGGAAAATGCGGCCACGCTGCTAGGACACGGCGTGACCTGATCTCTGTAAAGAGCTGCGGATGCAGCTCTTTAACCATGTGATAGGCTGTATCCAATCACAGCCGGTCACATTTAAATGCAGAAGTGCCGGTATTGGCTCTCATCGCCTCACAATGATAGTGTATGGCGAGGAGAGCCGATCAGTGGCATCTCCTCACAGGGCACAGCAAGACAGGTCATTGGGGCACTGATCGTCAGTGCCCTGATTACAATAAAGCACAATCGGTGCCCATTAGTGATGCCAGTGAGTGCTGACTTTCAGTGTCACATATCAGTACCACCTATCGGTGCCCATAAGTGTGGCATATTAGTGCCCCTTAAGGGCAACCTCAACAGTGCACATCAGAAAAATTACTTATTTACTGAATTTACTGACAGAAACTTAGATGAAGTTTTTTACAAAGAAATAAAAATAAACCCAGCAATGATTAAATATCACCAAAAGAAAGCACTATTTGTGTGAAGAAAATTATAAAAAAAATCACATGGTTACAGTGTAACTATCACCAACCTAAGTGATCTGATGTGCCCACGACAGTGGTGTATAGTCAGGTCCATAAATATTGGGACATCAACACAATTCTAATCTTTTTGGCTTTATACACCACCACATGGATTTGAAAAAAAACAAACAAGATGTTTAACTGCAGACTTTCAGCTTTAATTTGATGGTATTTACATCCAAATCAGGTGAACGGCGTAGGAATTACAACAGTTTGTATATGTACCTCCCACTTTTTAAGGGACCAAAAGTAATGGGACAGATTAATAATTGTCCATCAAACTTTCGCTTTTTAATACTTGGTTGCAAATCCTTTTCAGTCAATTACAGCCTGAAGTCTGGAACACATAGACATCACCAGACGCTGGGTTTCATCCCTGGTGATGCTCTGCCAGGCCTCTACTGCAGCTGTCTTCAGTTCCTGCTTGTTCTTGGGGCATTTCCCTTCAGTTTTGTCTTCAGCAAGTACTTGATGTGATTGTGAAATGCATGCTCAATCGCACTGAAAGTTACCAGGTAACTTTTCCATTATTTTTTTTTTTTTTAACAGGTTTAAATTGTATTTGTGTATTGCTTTTTATTGCCATACTCCTAATTTTGCATTTACGTACTGTATTTATCGGCGTATAACATGCACTTTTTTCCCCTTGAAATCGGAGGAAACCGCGGGTGTGTGTTATACGCCGATCCTCTGCGATTTCTGTGTGATTTTATTTTTTTGTTCTGGGTGGCTTTTGCCCGCCTTCGGCCTTTCCTCGGCGCCCGAAAACCGCCGAGGGTGGCCGAAGGCCACCCAGTGCGGCTGAGAACTACCAGGCGTCGCCGAGATACACAGGTCATCTCGGTGGTGCCATTTTTAAAAATAAAAGCTGACAACGATGCACAAGGCTGCAATGACAGACAGGCTGCATGACAAGGCTGCATATGACACTGACGAGGCTTCAGATGGACACTGATAAGGCTGCATTGATGGGCATTTAAATGGAAGTTTTTATTTTTATTTTTTTTGTTTTTTTTCTTAAAATTCCCTCCTAAACTTGGGGTGCGTGTTATACGCCGATAAATATAAACTCAATGTAATGTGCTCTGTTGATTGTTGTTTTTCTTCTGCTATTTTGATGGGGATGAAAGAAATGACATGTTAAAGTGGTTGTAAACCCTTACAACACACTTTGACCTACAGGTAAGCCTAGATTAAGGCTTACCTGTAGGTCCAAGAAATATCTCTTAAACCTATACGGTTTAGGAGATATTTGCCCGAAGACAGGCACCGCCGTCTACGGCGCATGCGCTGTAGACAGCGGTGCGCAGGTGCATTGAGCGCGGCATCTTCAACAACAGAGCTGCCACGCGTGTCGACTCCCGTGCGCAGGAGTGACGTCACCGCGGCTTCGCCAATTGACGGCGGCGGAGCTGCGAGACCCCACCGAGAATATAGATGTGCCGGACTACAGAGGACAGCGGTGACTTCGCTGGCTCCTGTGTCAGGTAAGTGACACATAATGCACTACTATGCGATGCATAGTAGTGCATTATGCTTTGCCTTTGCAGGGAATGAAAGAGGAAGTAAACCCATTAGGGTTTACTTCCTCTTTAACATCTAGTACACATTGTTTCTTTTTCCATGATGAATCCTTGAGGGGATATACACACACACAAAAAAAAAAAAAAAAAAAAACATTCTAATGCTTTCCTAAGATGAGTGATAACCTAACCTGTGGCAGTAGAAGATATGTCGGAGTGTATGGGTAACTGTTGTCCAGGAAGTACTAGCGCCCCTAAATAGCTCACTGTTCGCTAGTAACCTTGTACTTTATTAAGACATCAGATCACTAGGTTGACTGGAAGTGTACTATTCATTTTTGTGACTACAAAGGAGCCACACTTGAATTACAGCAGGAGGGATGTGTATGTACTTGTTGCTGTGCACTTTGTTAGGGAGTTTGTCATACGGTGAGTCGAATGATCCCTCATATCCTGTCGCTGCTATGCATTGCGTAGTATGCTGGTGATTTAACTATTACGTGTTAAGCTAGCTATCCAGGTATTAATACCTACATAAGGTAAATGATTTGTCTGCCATTAATTTCTATTCGTTTCTTTCATGATGTTTGACTCTGCAGCCTGTCTTTAGAAGGCACCTTACAGAGTAGTTTGAGCTGGACAGAAGTAAAGTCTTAGGCTGGGTTCACACTGCTGCGGGGGGAGATCCGGATGTGATTCGCACCGCAAATCACATCCGATCTCCGTAGCGCTGCGAGTTCAGCCATACAGATAGTATGGCTGAACTCGCAGCGGTCCCGCAGCAAACTCGCACGGGACCCTTTTTTTCATCCGCAACAGAATCGGATCGCATGGGCGTTCACACCATGCGATCCGATTCTTGTGCGAGTCGGCAGATCGCACTGCGATATGCGATCGGATCTGGGGGTGTCATTAACATATCATTGACACTCCCAGCCGTTCGCATAGGGCAGTGTGAACTGCCGGCGGGAGTCGTGCGATGCGGGAAAACGCCGCGGATTCGCGGCGTTCCCGCATCGCAGCGGTGTGAACCCGGCCTCAAACTCCGTGCACATGATCGGAATTTCAGACAACAAAACTGTGATTTTGGTTCGAAGGATGTTTTCTCCAACTTGTCTTGCATACACACGGTCACACAAATATTGACCAACAATTACGAACGTAGTGACGTACAAGACTTATGTGATATCTCCATTACGAACACTAGTTATATCTCCGGCTCATACTTGAATCCGAGCATGACTTTTGTCCGACGCACTTGTGTACACACGACCAGAAAGTCCGACAACAAACATTTTGTTGGCGGATAATTTGAGAACCTGCTAGCCAACATTCGTTGGTGGAAGACAAATGTCCGATGGAGCATACACACGGTCAGACTTTCCGCCAACAAGCTCGCATCCAACATTTGTTGGAAAATCGGATTGTGTGTATGGGGCATAAGCCTTTCTTGGTTAGCTCTTCAGTCAATTTTCCCATCCACACTAATGCCTAGTACACATGAGCCAAATGTCAGGAGACATCAGCAAGTTCAATAAAAACGAGCATGTTAAATGTGTATTTTTAAGCTGGTCCAACAGAAGCCGGTCATTTTGGCATGTTGAAAAATCAGCAGCTGACTGGCTCCAGAGTGTTCTGGGTGGGTTGGACCAGACTGACCTGGCTGGAGCTGTCAGTTTTTTCGGTGTTGAATGAAAAAAACTATTGGTGTGTACCAGGTTTAAGGCTTGGTACACATGGGAAGGTTTATTCATTTTTATTTTTGCTTCCCAGCAGGCTGAATGGGGGAAAAAAAGCCTTGCAGATAGCCATACTAACACATCCAATGTCATTACAGCGACATGATCATATGACAGACAAATCATTATGTCAGGGGTAAAGTTGGGTGTCCAAACTTTTTCAAAGAGGGCCAGATTTGATGAAGTGAACATGCGTGATGGCCGACCATTTTGCCCGACATTCTTTAAAATTTGGTCTAAGTTTGTTCGTCTGAGCACTAATACACTGCCAAACAAGAATTCTCTTGCCTTTGTGGCTGTGAAGAGATGAGCTTAGGCGTGTTATTTGGATAGAGATATATATATATCTATATCTCCCAACGAATCCCCAAGCGCCTCTCAAGACTGATTAACGCCGGCGTGTTATTTGATATACCATATTTATCAGCATGTAACACACACAGGGAAGTTTCAGGAAAAAAACTTCAAATAAAGAACTTAAAAAAAAAAAAAAAAAAAAAAAAAGTCACAGCCCATAAATGCAGCCTGATCAGTGCCCATCCGCAACCTCTCTATTTCCCATTAATGCAGCCTCTCCATTGCCCATTAATGCAGCCTTGTTAGTGCTGGATTACACAGTGCTGCAGTCTCCTGTGTATCCTGCGATCAGTTGCATACACAGCCCTGCCTGTGATGGACGCAACAGTGGTCGAGTCCTGGGCCAGGAGGCAGGACTGTGTGTGACTGATCGCTGGGTACACAGGAGATTGCTGCTCTGTGTAATATGGTGGCGCCCGCCCCCTCGTTGCACTAAGACACAGCAGGAATCTGCATATATATCTTTTGTGGCCCCTGTGATGCTCGTGGATTCGTTGGGAGCCAATCAGAAGAGAGGGGAGGGGTGGGGCCAGGTTGGGACTCCGTGTCTGAATGGACACAGGGAGCTGTGACTTGGCTCGGGTGCCCCCAAAGCAAGCTGCTTGCTATGGGGGCGCTCAACAGGAGGGAGGGGCCAGGAATGCAGAAGAGGATGATCTGGGCTGCCCTGTGCAAATCCACTGCAACAGAGCAGGCAAGTATGATATGTTTGTTATTTTTATAGGGGAAAAAAAGAGACATTACAATCACTTTAATGTCAACTGTTTTCTCATGCCACAAAAAAGAAATTGTAATGGTTTTGTAAAATGGTTAAAATGGTCAGTTTAGTTCTGCTTTAACATGCTTTAATGTAGGTATTTAAAATTCAAGATATCTGCCAGCTTGAGAGAGTGCAGATCAGGGGAAAATAAACAGTACATACCAGTTATTGCAGCCTGGCATTCCCTGACAAACCAAACACTTTTTTTTTTTTTTTTTTGTTGCTAGGGACCATTTAATCCATACTCTTGTGTAATCTCCCCAAATGACTCCTGTACAAATGCCTGTAAGGGAGTAGGTTAAGACATGCATGCAAAGAATCTTTTGTATTTCCTCATTGCTCTCTGCTTGATGGATTATATACAGTGCCTTGCAAAAGTATTCACCCACTTGTCTTTTTACCTATTTTGTTACATTACAGCCTTTTTTTTTTTTTTTTTTTTTTTTTTTTTTTTAAATCTGAATTATATGTGGTGGATCAGAATACAATAGTCTAAGTTGGTGATGTAAAATTGGAAAAATAGATGCATAAAACTATTTTTCAGAAATAAAAAAACTGATAATTGGCATGTGCGTATGTATTAACCTCCTTTGTTATGAAGTCCATAGAAAGCTCTGGTGCAACCAATTACCTTTAGGTGTCATATAATTTAGTGAAATGATGTCCACCTGTGTGCAATCTAAGTGTCACATGATCTGTCATTGCACATACACACACACACACACACACCTTTTTGAAAGGCCCCAGAGGCTGCAACACCTAAGCAAGAGGCACCACTAACCAAACACTGCCATGAAGACCAGGGAACTCTCCAAACAAGTAAGGGACAATGTTGTTAAAGAGGGATGCCACCAAAAAAAAATATTAAAAGCCAGAAGCTATAAATACTACAGCTGCTGACTTTTAATAAATGGACACTCGCCTGTCCCGAGCGAATCGGCTTCACTTCCCGGTTCCCTACTGCGCATGCGCGAGCCGCGCCGCACAATAGGAAATCTCCGCGCTGTCACTGGGACCCGTGTGTGTCCCAGCAGACAGCGCGGCAGGGCAGGAAATGGTGTAGACTCCCACGGGAGTCTATGCCCGGAAGTGGGTGAAAATACCTTCTTTGACAGGTATCTCCACCCCCCTCCCCCCTGAAAGGTGTCAATTGTGACACCGGAGGGGGGGAGGGATCCGATCAGCGGAGGTTCCACTTTAGGGTGGAATCCCGCTTTAAGTACAAGTCAGGATTAGGTTATAAAAAAAAGAAAAAAAAAAAAAAGAAATCCAAATCTTTGATGATCCCTAAGAGCACCATCAAATCTATCATAACCAAATGGAAAGAACATGGCACAACAGCAAACCTGCCAAGAGACGGCCGCACACCAAAACTCACGGACCGGGTAGGGGAGCATTAATAGGAGAGGCAGCACAGAGACCTAAGGTAACCCTGGAGGACCTGCAAAACACAAATGCCAAGGGGCTGAATACTTTTGCTAGGCACTGTAGAATTAGTTTGCTTTGATAAACCCCTTGCAAACTGGGGTGTTTTTCAGGTGCCTTTGGGCTAAAAATAGCGCCTGAAAAACGCCTGTCCTGCACTTTTTTCCTTTGATTTTATATATGCTTGGAAAGGGCAATTATTTGTCTGTTATTTGTCTCCTTGGGAGAGATTTCACTTCCCATTTTTACCCCTGTGACAACTGGACTAGAAATAAGGATAGCATTTGTCACAGACAGGAAGAAATGGACAGTAATAATAAGCTGAGAGCGCCACTTGCTATTTCACATTTTACAGAAAAGTGTTTTGTTCCAGTATATATCCCCAATGATGAGACCTAAGGGGAAATCTCAACAAAATGTAAAACTGTCCAATTGGCTAATTGCTTGGCATTAAGACCTCTTTCACACTGGGCATTTTTCATGTACTTTTGGGCTAAAAATAGCGCCTCTAAAGCACCTGGAAAAAATGCCTCCCCTGCTGCCCCAGTGTGAAAGCCTTAGTGCTTTCGCACTGGGGTGGTGCGCTTGCAGGACCAAAAAAAGTCAAACGCCCAATAAGAGATACTGTTGTACAAGGAGGATTTGGCTTTTGTGGTAATTTCAGAGACCTGGTTCAACAGCTCTCATGATTAGCTGGCAACCATTCAAGGGTATACCCTTTATCACATATATCAAGAATAATGTACAAGTTAATGTGAGAGATGACATCCCTAAGGGAGCTAGGGAGGCGGTGGAATCTTTATGGGTAGAGCGCCAAAGGGATGAAGCTAAAGCCTCATACACACTGTCAGATTTTCTGCAGATTTTTTTTTTTTTTCCCTTCAGATTTACCAAAACCATATAATATGAGGTCAAACCTTAGGAGTTTCAGTTTGTATGCAATCAGGCAGGCCCTTGCACTACATGATTTTGGTAAATCTGAAGACAAAAATCAGCGGGAGTTTAAAAACAAAAAAAAGTCAGCAGCTACAAATACTGCAGCTGCAGACCTTTAAAATAAGGACACTCAGGGTCCAGTGATGTCTGCATCCGAAGCCGAATGATTCCTTGGTCCTCGGATGCTGCTGCCGCCATCTTCGGTAAGGGAATCAGGAAATGTAGCCTTGTGGCTTCACTTCCTGGTTCCCTACTGCACATGCGCAGGTCATGCAGCGCAATACGCATGGTCCCTGCTGTCTCTGGGACCCGTGTGTGTCACAGTAGACAGCATGGTGGGACAGGAAGAGGTATAGATTCCCGTGGGAGTCTATGCTCAGAAGTGGGTGTAAATACCTGTCTTGGGTATCTGCACCCCCTCCTCCCCCCCAGGGGGAGGGTTCCGAAAAGCGGAGGTTCTGTTTTGTGTGAACCTCCACTTGAAGGTGAAATTATTACTGGGAGTATGCTATAGGCCCCCAACCTGAGGGAGGAGGGGGAGATGGATCTCCTATCACAATTTGGATTAGCAGCAAGGATGGGAAGTGTTATTCTAATGGAGGATTTTAATAATCCAGACATAGACTGGGCAGAGGGAACCACTCCTTCATCTAAGGCTCGTTAGTTCCTAAATGTCTTGCAGGACAATTCCATGGTTCAGATGGTAGATGCACCAACTAGAAATAAAGCGTTACTGGATCTACTGATTACCGACAATACAGACCTGATTACGGATGTGGAAATACGGGGCAATTTAGGAAACAGCGATCATAGGTCAATTGGTTTCAGTATAAATTGCATAAATGGGAAACCTAAGGGGAATACAAAGACCGTTAATTTCAAAAGAGCCAACTTCCCTAAACTACGAACCTTGCTAGAAGGCATAAATGGAATCTTAGGAACAATGAACAGGGAGGAGAGATGAGTTTGCTCTAAGAGCATATTAAATAAGAGCATTAGCCCATGCATCCCATTGGGTTATACATTTTAAAAGAGCGAACAGAAGTCTTAGATGGCTTAACTCCAATGTAAGAAGGCCTTCAAAAAATACAAGGTTGAGGGATCATTATCAGCATTCATACTTCATAAGGAATGCAACAAGAATGTAAGGGTGCAATTAGAGTAGCTAAGATAGAACAGGAAAGACATAGCGGAGGAAAGCAAAAAAATCCTGAGAATTGATTTCTGGTGTTAAGAAAGAAATGAAGGCTATAAAGTCAATGCTGTTGAACCTTGAAACCTGAAAACAACCAGCCGTAGTCCCCCCCCCCCCCCCCCCGAGGAGGGTGATGAATGGGGGGCAGGAGGAATCCGATCCTTTGGATGAGCTAAGTGAGATGGCATCATCCAAAGATATTCTGAGCCAAGGGACAAGTTCACCCAGATACAGGCTCTCACTCGAGGATGTGGATGTCTTATTGGTGGTGATCTACGAGACTCTAGATATCAAACAAGAGCAGGCCGCCTTGTCCCTACATGACCAAATGTATCAGACCCTGACAAGACCAAAACTTGGTATTTCCAGTACACAGCTCACTGGCCGACTCCGAAAACCGGAGAAAAAAAAAAGTTTTTTTTCCTAAAAGCCTGAAGAGATTCCCCTTCAGTAAAGATTCTGCCGGTATATGGAACAAAGTGCCCAAAGTGGACAAAGCTTTCTCTCAGTCCTTAGGGAACCCATGGACGAGAGGATGGAGGTCCTGTTGAAAAGGTCATAGGAAGTAACCATGACAAATTCAAAACTAGCAATGGCTACAACAATAGTAGCTCGTAATTTGAGGTCTGGCTGGACCAGTTACAAGGCTATTTGGAAAGTGGGATCTCCAGGAAAGAAATTCTAGATTCATTACCCATGCTGCACAAGGCAGCAGGTTATATGGCAGACGCATCTGCAGAGTCGATCACGCTATCTGCAAAGACCACTGCCCTATTAAATTCCTCTCACAGGGCTTTATGGTTAAAATCCTTGTCGGGAGGACCCGGCCTCGAAAGTTACAGTGTGGCATCCTATTTGAAGGAGACCTCTTGTTTGGACAAGATCTAGAAAAAGTCCTAGACCGTACTACCAACAAGAAGGCTTTTCCTATTAAAAATATGAGCCCCAAGGAAATGTTTTTTTTTTTTTTTTTTTCTCCCCCAAAGACTAGGGTCGTCACAGGGGCAGACCCCCTAAAGCAGTGATGGCGAACCTTGGCACTCCAGATGTTTTGGAACTACATTTCCCATGATGCTCCACTACAATGCAGAGTGGATGAGCATCATGGGAAATGTAGTTTCAAAACATCTGGGGTGCCAAGGTTCGCCATCACTGCCCTAAAGGGTCTACCTTTAAAACCGTGGGGAAGCAGAAAAGTGTCCTGTTTTCCTCTCCCAAGAAGAAAACCCACCAAATCCCAGTGACTTAGTTCCAGTGAGAGGGAGATTGGGGCAGTTCCTCCCACAGCGTGAAAAGACTACCCCAAATCACTTTATACTGAGGATAATCGGGGAAGGCTATCAAATCCAGTTCAAGAGCAATCCGCCCGCAAGGACGTTCGTGGCCACGCCTCCCAGGGATTTTCAGAAGATGACAAACTTGTCACAAATTGGCGACTTGATAGACCAGCGGGTTCTTATTCCAGTGCCACAGCGAGAAATCACGTTTTTTTTTTACTCGCGTTTTCGTGGTAAGGAAACAGGCAAATTCCACCTGATACTAAACTTGAAGCCACTGAACAAATGGGTGATTTACAAGAAATTTTGGATGGAAAAAATCTTTACGGTGAAGTAAATTCTTCCCCCAGATCACTTCATGGCTTCCCTCGATCTGAGTGACACTTATTTACAGGTTCTAATCCACAAAGAATCTCAAACGTCTTTGGGGGTGGCAATCAAGTGGGTAAAGCAGGTCCGACATTTCCAATTCAGGGCCCTGCCATTCAGCCTGTCTTCACCCCCCAAGATTTTTTACGCAAGTCCTGGTGCAGGCACTGGCCCCCAAGACCGAAAAGGATTCTGTCATCTCTTACTTAGGTGACCTTTTATTTTTTGCATCCTCCACGCTCCAATTACAAGGAGATTCGCGGGTGGCCATTTCCTTTGTGGAAAAGCTGGGGTGGTTGATAAAGAGTGAGAAATCGAACCTAACCCGACACAGGCCTTACAGTACTTAGATCTTCTGTGTCACTAAGTTCACCAAGAACCCTATCTCAGAGGAGAAAGTAGAAAAGGTAAAGGCGACAACAGCCATTTTTCGGAACAATCTGGCAGTTTCCATCTGTTTAGCCACGTCTGGGTCTAGGTCTCCTGTCAGCAACAATCCCAGCAGTACTATGGGCAAGGGCCCATTTCAGGTGTCTCCAGGCCAATATCCTGAGCAGCTGGGACGGGGCGCAGGAATCGCACGACCTTCTGCCTATCTCCAAAGACCCAGAGGTCTCTGTGATGGTGGAGGGACAAAACTACCTTGTACAGGGACTACTATGGTCTCTTCCAGTGTCCGTCCAAATAACCATGGATGCCAGTGCCTGGGGGAGGGGGGGGGGTCCCACTGCGGTTCAAGAATAGCCCAAGTGCACTGGGAGAATACACAGTTCCAAAGATCAGCCAACTGGAGGGAGTTGCAAGCGATCTGGGAAGCGCTTTGGGCATTTGCCGAAGAGCTGAAAAGTCACCATGTACAAGTCCTCTTGGACAGTGTACTAGCAGTCTCTTATTTAAACAAGGGGGTACACAGCATCCGTCCTTAACCAGACTGGCGAGTGCCATCTTGGGCCGAGAGGAACCTGAGGTCAATATCCACAGCCCGTCTAAAGGGAGTGGACAATCATCTGGTGGACTTTCTGAGCTGACACCAAGTATACAAGTCAGAATGGTCACTAAACAGGGAAGTCTTCCAGCTTGTGGCAGAGAAATGGGGCCTTCCAGAGGTGGACTTTTTCACCAACAAATCAAATACCAAGGTTCCAGTGTATTTCATGCTGGAAAAAGTAGGGCCCAAGGGGATAGACACCTTGGACCAGAAGTGGGTGTTTTGCCTATGCTACACCTTCCACCCATTCAAATGTATTCCCTGGTCCTTAGAAAGTTTGTTCAAGAGCGCACCACAGTGATCCTCTTGGCCAAAGAGGCCTTGGTTTTCCACGCTCTTGTGCCTGACAGAAGAGCCTCCCCTCATGCTACCTGAGAGGATAAAAATACAGATCCGGAAACTATCAGCTTGGTGTCTGAGGAAAGCCGTCTGAAGTGTAAGGGGCTCTTGGACAGGGTGATAAATACAATTCTTTCCAATCGCTTTCCAAGCAATTTGTTACATTTTGGAAAGTTTTCTGTTCATGGTTAGACACCAAGAATGTGTCTGCAGATATTCCAGCCATCTAGGAGTTTTTACAAGATGGTGCGGACCAAGGACTGCCCATTAATGCATTGAAAGTTTAGGCCTCGGCCTTGTCCGTTTTTTGGAGCAACCCCTGGCATTAGATCTGCTAGTTAGCAGGTTCTTTAAGGGGTTCGCCAGGATTAGGCCCGTTGGGTTCAAAATTCTGCCAAAATGGGACCTGTTGACAGTATTGCAAGGTTGAATAAAATGTTCGCAAAAGGAAGAGCTGTCCTTAAAATGGGTCACAAGCGGCAGGCACTTTCCAGTAAGGAACCTTTCCTGCAATTTTTTTAAGACAGACTTATATTGTGTACAGACCTAGGGTTTTTGCTTTAAGTGGTGTAAAAATTCCACAAGTCTCAGAAAATAGTTTTGCCTTCTTTTTGTGGGTCCCTAACCAATCCAAAAGAAACAGAATTCCACCAACTGGACGTGAGATCCTGTGTCTTACGGTATCTGGAATTGTCAGCATTAGAAAATCCAATGCTCTGTTTTACATTCGGGAAATACATTGGGGTTCCAAGCTTCGAAAGGCACAATTGCAAGGTGGATTAAACCATTGTAGAAGCTTTCAAGATTTAAATAAAAGGAATGTCCTTTTTTCTCCCATGGCTCACTCCACATGGGCACTATCGACTTCTTGGGCGGAGTGAGCTGGAACTCGTGAAGCATTATAGATTGGACCCTATCTCGGCGCTAGACCAAGCGTTTGGGAGAAAAGTCCTCCAAGCGGTTTCTTAAGCGTAGAGAGTTCAGGAAAGAGTGCTGAGAGTTCAGGAAGGAGGACATTTTTACTGCAGCCCGTATACATGCCCTAATGTGTGATGTCCAATATCATGTGACTTGGCTATCTCTGAAACAAGAAACTGTTTACTCCAGCATAAGACACAACTGAGCATGCGCAAATCGGCCACACTGCTTGTGTTAGTTGGCCTTGCCCAGATAGTGCAGGAGGGATATATGCATACAGGATAAAACAGCCTTTTTACACAATGCTGAGGCTTAACCCCTTAAAGCGGGAGTCCACCGGGACTCCGCGTTTTTTTTTTTTTTTTTTTTTTTTTTTAAAAGCCAGCAGCTACAAATACTGCAGCTGCTGACTTTTAAAATAGTGACACTACCTGTCCAGCGCACCCGCGATGTCGGCACCCGAAGCCGATCGCTAGGTCGTCTGTCGGGTCCTGCCGCCGCCATCTTGGGTATGGGAATCAGGAAATGGAGCCTTTCGGCTTCATTTCCCGGTTCCCTACTGCGCATGCGCGAATCGCGCTGCGCAATAAGGACGCTCCCCGCTGCCTCTGGGAGCTGTGTGTTTCCCAGCAGGCAGCGGGGCACTTGCGGGAAGGGGCGGGCACTTGCGGAAACGGGCGTAAGTTATGCCCCTTTCCGCAGAGAGCTGTCCCGGAAGTGGGTGCAGTTACCTGGATTATCCAGGTAACTGCACCCCCCTCCCCCCTGAAAGGTGCCGATTGTGGCACCGGAAAGGGGGAGGGTTCCGATGAGCGGAAGGTCCACTTTAGGGTGGACCTCCGCTTTAAGTTCCACAGTGAATATAACAAGCATGCTATGCTGCATATACAGACTGATTTTACTGTTCTGGGTTTAGTAACACTTTAAAGACTTCTGAGTACAAGCTTTATTGGGGACAGGTGAACAAAGGACCTTAAGGGGACTGGGAATGGGAATACACTGATTTGTAACTGCGCTTTTGGTGACTCTAGAAACATTTGTCGTCTAACTACTGCTAAACTATACATTGTCAACATATGTTATTACTATATTTCAACATTATCTTAGTACATAGGTTTGTTTAAAGAAAATCTGAACTGTAAAAGCTATGCTGAAAAAAGGTAAGGCAGAGGGCAAAGAACTGCTTGCCAGTATTAGCTTTAGGCTTCTTGCAGCTGATCATTTTCCGTTTTAACTGACTTATTGCACCTTTTTTTTTTCTGAACTGTCTTTTTTTGAAGTCTGCTATCTTTGCTTCCTCATGTCATGGCATTCTCTAGTTGGCTGGTGATCTAATAACTAGTAGGGAATATTTATTTAGCAGCACGCAATAGGCAGAAAGCACAGATCCAGCTGCTTTTGCAAGGTTTAATCTTAGTCTAGGGGAGAGTAAAAGCACTTTAATTTAATTTAACTGATCCTCTGCTCCCCTGGCAAATGGCAGTGGACTATGTTTTGACGTTCTATCCAGTGCAGGGCATGCCCCTACGTTGTTTTTTTTTATGGTGGAGGACCTTAGAATGCTGGACATGGGAGAGTAGCAGTGGTGGCTGGTGGGTGGTCCATGGGTTTTTTTTTTTTTTGAGGGGCGAGGTGCAGCAAACAGACCAGTTTCCTGATTGGCCGGCAGAGAATCGGTGTGAAAATGGCTTGGTTTGCAGTGCTCTGTGCCCCGAGCCCACCCTTTTTTGAAGCCTATTGGTGCCTTTGGCTCTAATCGCGTGCTTCAAAAAATCACCCCCTCCATTGAAATACAATGCTTCCTGCATGGGGCCTGGACGCATCGATAGGGTGTGTGGTGCCTGTGCACCCTTAATGGTTGGGTCTCCCCTGGAGAGCAGATGCTTGGGAGATTGGTCTAGCAACCCCAAGATTCAGGTAAGTGGATCATCTTTTTCTGTTCCCTAGAACTAAACAAATAACCCTTAAGCCTGCCATAGGCTGTTGGAATCTCAGAGAGTTCAGCCGATAAAGGCTGAGATTCAGACCATGTAGGGGAAGACTGAATGTCCCCAAGTTGATGCATTGATCAACTTGGGTACAACCAGCCTATCAGATTTTACATGCGTTAATTTCTTGTGGCAGGGACAGCTTCCTCTGTCTCCCACCCACCCCCACCAGAAGAACTCAATGGCTCTGTGGTAGGGTTTCAAGCTATTTTCTTTCTTGCAACCCATGGTGGAAGTATAGAAAATCACTCTATCAATGGCCGGCTTTACAGTGTGGACACAGCCCTGCTTAAGGGGCTCATTTTTTTTTTTTTTTACGTTTCCCAGAGTTGGGCTTTAAAGCACTCTTCAGGCCACTTTTTTTTAAATCTTAAACCCAGATTGTAATAGAATTGCTGACCGTAACTTCAAACAGGCTGCTAGCAGGCTTTCAATAAGCTCCAAGTAGTGCTGAAGTTGGTTAGCAGCCTATTTAAAATAATAGCTCTTCTATTAGGAGCTGTGGTTAACTTCCTTGCTTGTTCATGCTATAAAACCATACATATGAGCGAGTCTTCCTTCTACTCAAGTCTTTTTAATGTAAGCAAGGAAAGTACAACTGTATGCTCATCGTGTGTATGTGGTGGTGTAGAAATAAAAAAAAAGGTTGCTTTTTCATGGCAAGTGTTCCTTAGTAGTAATCCCCCCCCCCTTCTTTTTTTTTTTTTTTTTTTGGGCACTTTATTTGTACTCAATCTTTGCTTTAGAATGTTATGCCAGTAATGCATGGGTAACGCAGAGGGAGTTGGTAACATGCTGTAGAATGCCAGGAGTGTACTCATAATTACAGTCTACATATACAGTAGATGTCTGTGTATATACATTATCCAGATGATAATTTTACAGCTATAGTTATAAATAACTGTTATGTCTGCCATCATAAAATGTGACCCGATGAAAACGTCCTTTTCTCATGTTTGCAGTGTGACTGATGCAATAAACTTTGTTTCATAGGCTCAATTTAACAGTGGGGGGTTTTGCAGTTTTCTACATTTTGTGTAGTTTATCCATTGTAGTATTTAGTATTTTATATAGCTTAGCTATAGGAAGGAAAAAAAATGAAAGAAAAAAAAAAAAAAACACCCAAAATTGTTGCACAAGCCAATTTGTTTATCATTACTTTATTTCAATCAGCAGCTGCTGCAATTTTCTGAAACAGTTTTAAAATTCAATGCAATATAGCAACCTGGAGGATTGGCTCACTGATTTTCAAATTTTTGGCATTCTCTGCAGTGCGAGTTTTGTTTTTTGTGAGATATATTCTGAGGCTTGTCTAATTAAAATGTTTGTAAACCCTTACAGACCACTTTGTGCTACAGGTAAGCCTATAATAAGGATTACCTGTAGCTACCCAGGATATCTCCTAAGCTTGCATGGTTTAGGAGATATCCCCTGTTTTTGCATGTGCTGGCATCATCGGCACAAGCGCGCTGACACAAGCTGAAGCAATGGCACATGTGTTTTGTCACTTTAATGAGTGTGCCGTTATTGTGTGCATGCGTGAGCGTGACATCATCACGGCTCCAGCCAACCACAGCACCAGAGCCTCGATAGCCAGAAGTAACCTCCAGTAGTGATGTCGGGAGCCGGATCTGTGTATGGACACCGCATCAAGGGCTTGGATCTCAGGTGAGTGTTACATATGCTGTGCATACTAGCTCATTATGCCTTTGTCTTGCAGGTGTTAGGCTTTTATTTTAATTTTTTTAAAGTGGGTTTACACCCACTTTAAGGGATGCAGATGAAACAGCTTTTCTCATTTAAACACTGAGATCTGCTCAGATGGCTATAATGAACACAGGCTCTCTATTCAGGAATCAGTCAGGAACCTCATGGTGAAACAAACAGCCATTTGTTTAGAACAAAAAACATGGATCTACAACATTTTAAATCCATGCAATATACATAGACTACCCAGGGGGGGTTGTTATGTTTCTCAGCAGAAGTGGAGCTACACTTAGTCCCTGTTCACATGTTTTAGTGATGCAGTGTCATTTATTCTGAAGGTCACCCAAATGCATCTTGCTCACTGCCATATGTGGTAGTGGAAAACAGTATATTCATCTTTTTGGTGCATTAGGCAGCCCTTCCAAATGAATGGGCTGCCTAAAAGTAATTTTCTGTAAAGGTGGCCTAACGCTGGATCTCTCCCTGCTGTACTTGCCTCCTGCGATCCTGAGCTGTCAAGGAAGGCTCCCTCAAGACAATGAAGCAGTACAGGGATTTGAACCCCCGCGGCTTTTTCTGTTCCCCATCCTGTGCTGCCATTAAAGACCAGGTGGTTTTTGAGTGCTCAGTGCCAGCCATGTGCAGCTTACCAACTCTTAGATGTGATGGTTGTTATTAGTTGCCTTTTTTTTTCTTCTTATTTTCATCTGGTGATCTGGCCAGTAAAGACAAGCTCTCTTGTATAACTGGCCAAGGAAAAGCTGAGGGAATAATACCTGAAAAAAGAAAACAAATGCAGCCACCACATTTAAAGATTGGTAAGCTGCACTATATAACTTTTTTTGTTTTAACTTTAATACAGAGTTCTGAGTTGAGCTGTGTAACATCCCCATCAACGTGTGGAGTTATGAAAAACGTACCCACCCAGTATATACTATACCAGTGGTGGCCACACTTTCGGACCATACGGGCAACTAAACTCAAAATTTTAACTCCCATAGACCACTAACATGATTTGTGCATGCGTTTTTTATATACACAATCTCCATCTCTCTACCCCCCGCACTCTGCATTACACTGCTGCCTTACACACACATATCGCTGGATCTGCCCTTATCCAGCTCCATGCTCCCTCCCACAGTCTGTGATCAGTGCTGCCATTGTAAGTCCCCTCCTTCACCACTCCCGGCGCCCGCCTCTGAGTTTACTGGAGCCAGAACTACAGCGGCAGCATCCAGTATCGGTGTAGGCTGATCGCATTGACTGTTGGCGTGCATTGAGAACAACACTCAAAACGTTTGGCGGTATACATCCGAAACGATGTTGATTTGCGGCAGAATTCCTGGGGAACGTCAACATTGTCTTGTGACCATCAGTGGTCGGCAAACACTGTGTACTAGACAGACCTTGGCAGAGGGTGTCATCAGTAGCTGCCGGCATGGTCAGATGCTGTAGGGTTTGGTAGCAGTATGCACTATTGTCTGTGTGCACAAGGCGTCCATAATGTACCAATAGCTTGTTTATTTTCTACCCTAACGGCTTCCTTCAGATTACAAAATATTTCTTATTCAGTTCAGTCACTCCTGTGATTCAACTGTTTAGAACCTTCACCCCCTCAGCCTGCTTATTGGCTGTAAATAAGAAACATCAGTTTTTTTTTTTTTTTTTTTTTTTTTTTACCATTTTACATTATCGCTCATCTGAAGGAGGCCTTGAAGGAAAGATCATTTTTAAAATATTCTAGGTTTACCTGTGATGAAACGTAGTGGGGGTTTTTAATTTTTTTTATTTTTTATTTTGTATTGTTATCACATTTTATGATACATAGCATATAATTCCACTAACTGGTGGAACTGCTAAAGATGTAAAACATGAAAATTGCACAGGCAGAAGTAAGGGTATTAAAAGAAGAGCTCCAGTTGTTGGTTTTAAAAAAAAAAAAAATTTGATTTATTAAGTCAGCAGCTACAAAGTATAGCTAAATAAACACACACTCACCTGTCCCATGATCCAGCAATGTGATCACCTTCCCATAGGCTTCTCTCCCTGGTGCTGGCATTTCAACTGTGGGCACCTGGCTGTGACAGCTTGTGGCTTAACAGCCGGTTGCCCACTGCGCATGTGCGATTCATGGTGCGCATTGTCAATGGTCCTGCAGGTTGTGAATGGTCCTAGAAGACTGCAGGGAGGGGAGAGAGGAGGACTAGGTAATTTGAGTGGAAGTGGGAGCAGGTACCTGCCAAAACTAGGTACCCGCATCCCCCTGGCCAAAAAAAGTGCCATTTGGGAAAGGGGGAAGATGGAGGCCTTAAAGCAGAACTTCCCCTTTTTGGGTGGAGCCCCTTTTTGCTGAAACACCACGTGGAACGTGTCTTAAGGCCTCAAGTACGCTACTGCTGGTAAATGTTCAGAGGCAGTTGGATGCTTTTTTCAGCTGTGCCTGAACTCCTCCATTGTTCTCTTCTGTGCACGTGTACACAGGTTTGCTGAATGTCATTTTTAGGCAGTTGTTTAGAGGACTTTTTTGTAAAGGGGAAAAAAAAATGAGTTCAGACGCCAAGTTTAGAGGCATCTCAAGTGCCAAATGTGGCAACTTATGTTTCGTTTACAGGCGTTTTTTCGTTTTTGACTATTTTGAAAAAAAAATATTTTTTTTTCCCAAACGCTTCTAAACATAAATGCGGTATGTAAACGTGGCAAAACTGACGTTAACAGGTTACTATCTGTCAAGTTAGATAGATGGTCAGTAGAGATTGTAAAAACGTCCCATGTACATTAAGCCTAAATGTTAGTGTTACTAAGACCCCTTTCACACTGAGGGTTTTTTCAGGTGCTATAGCGCCTGCAAACCGCCCTCAAACAGCTGCTCCATTCACTCCAGTGTGGAAGCCCGAGAGCTTTCACACTGGAGCGGTGCACTGGCAGGGTGTCAGAAAAAGTCCTGCCAGCAGCTTCTTTGGAGCGGTGAACTCACTGCTCCTCCACCGCTCCTCCCCATTGAAATCAGTGGGCAGCGCTACTATATGGCGGATTTAAACCCTTTTTGTCTGGGAATGGGGGGGGGGTTAAAACTGCCCCACTATGGGGCGAATAGCGCCGCTAAAATGACGGTAGAGCAGCTCTAAAAATAGCACCGCTTTACCACTGATGGTACAGTTTGAAAGGGGTCTAAAGGCAATCCTCTTGTTTTGGATAGGGGGATTAGAACACCTGTCATTTTTTTGTTGCTGTCTGTGCCCCCATTAAGGAGATTCATCCTATTTGTCCTATTTCAGTGCTGCATTAGGGTATCACCATATTATTATTATTATTATTATTATTATTATTATTATTATTATTATTATATATATATATATATATATATATATATATATATATATATATATATATATATATATATATATATATATATATATATATATATATATATAATTTTTTTTTTTTTTTGCCTTTTCTGGCTCTTTCTGCTTGTCCCTGTTTGCCACCATTATATGGAAAGCTTTCTGATGGTGATAAAAATGAGGTTCACTAAAGTGTGGCAGAAGTTTCCTGGAGTGTTGGAAGAATGCAGTAGCAGCCTTTCATGTATGTCGCTCCTGTTTGTTTAAACTCCAATGTTTTCTTGTGCATCTACAGATAGTCATCAGCTCCCTAGCAATGTAGACTAAATATTTGGCTTTACTTTCTGCATGTAAACTATGGGGAGGGGCACTTCTCCATCATAGAGTTCACACTAATCTGTAAGCAGGCATTTCAGTGCCTTATGCTTTTTCTGTATGGGCATTAACCATTGTATGTGTTCTTTCTTTAACAACTAACATACTGTATATAAATTAGTCCTACTCCAGCTGCAGTATACCATTCTGGTCTTTATGGTTTGATGGGGAAGCTTCAGTGAACAGCATTCAAAACACCAAGATCAATTTTTTTTGAATGCTTTAGATTTTTAAAAACTGATGCCAATGGTTTCCAAATAAACTGGAAGTTATGTGATGTCATCTCTTGCAGGTCACTGTTACTAACAGCTGATCAAAAGCGATTCTGTCTGCTTGGCTGTCCAGCCAGCAGATGTGCTGGATGGTCGGTCGGGTCTTCTAATGGGACGGCAGAGCCGCAGAGAGAGGTGGTGCGTGTTGAAGTCCCCCTCCCGCTGCTTGTAATAGCAATAGAAAGGCTAGTAAGCCATTCCAAATGCTATTAAAAGAGCTGACCACCGACTCCAGGGTAATGCCTGCAGCTGCATCGGAACAACCACTGAAAGGATAGGAAGTGGTGGCGGCGTTGCCCCAAGCAGAATGCCTTGCCTAAGACCCCTTTCACACTGAGGCGTTTTACGGGGCGCTTTTGGGCTAAAAATAGCGCATGTGAAGCGCATGAAAAACAAGGCCTTCCCGCAGTCTGTGTGAAAGCCGAGTGCTTTCACACCGAGGTGATGAGCTGGAAGGACGTTTAAAAAAAACTCCTGCAAGCAGCATCTTTGGAGCAGTGAAGGAGTGGTGTATACATTGCTCCTAAAGCTCACCTGCCCATTGAAAGGAATGGACCGCTCCGGCAAAGCACCTCTGCAGCAGTCGTTTTCATCCTTAAAAGCGCCCCGCTAGCTGCCAAAAACCTCCACAAAAACAATGGTAGAACTCCGCTAAAATTAACACTTTACCGCCAATGCCCCAGCGTGAAAGCAGCCTAAGGCAAATGCCTTGTTTACCTCATGGTAGATACGCCCCTGCCAACAAAACATACTCCAATATTTCTTTGTGGCATACAACCAGCGCACACGTGAAGAATTTTACATGTTTGTGTGTTCCCACTTTTCTTGCCATGTCACTACTAAAATAGTCTGCACTGCAAAGACTAAGGTTAACTCTCAGTAATCTTGCTATCAATCTGTGGGACATACAGAAGTGGAATAGGTTCTGTTATCTTTGGTTGAAACTCATGTTCTCTGACTCCTTTACATTTGTCTGCTGGGTCTTAAATTGGAAAAGCTGACACCAGAATTCAAAATTTTATGGAGTTTGCATGTTCTCTCTGTGCCTGCGTGGGTTTCCTCCCACACGCCAAAGACATGTCGGTAGACTAATTGGATCCTGTCTATATTGGCCCTAGTATGTGTGAGGCTCGGTTCACACAGGGGCGACACGACTTCAGGACGACTTTGTGAGGCAACTTGGAGATGACTTGAACACGACTTTTAGACACGACCTGGGGCGACTTACAAGTCGCCCCAGGCCAGGCGACTTTTGCTGTGGCCAATGAGCTCTGAAGGGGGAACTCCACGCCAAATTTCTGAAAAAAAAATTGGCGTGGGTTCCCCCTCCGAGAGCATACCAGGCCCTTAGGTCTGGTATGTATTCCAAGGGGAACCCCCTACGCCGAAAAAAACGGCGTGGGGGTCCCCCCAGATCCACACCAGACCCTTATCCGAGCACGCTACCCGGCCGGCCAGGAAAGGGGGTGGGGGACAAGCGGGCGGCCCCCCCTCCTGAGCCATACCAGGCCCCGTGCCCTCAACATGGGTGGGTGCCTTGGGAGGGGGGCGTGTGGCCCCCCACCCCAAAGCACCTTGTCCCCATGTTGAGGACAAGGGCCTCTTCCCGACAACCCTGGTCTTCTTCCTCTTCTTCTTCTTCCTCTTCTTCTTCTTCCTCTTCTTCCTCTTCTTCTTCCTCTTCTTCCTCTTCTTCCTCTTCTTCCTCTTCTTCCTCTTCTTCCTCTTCTTCCTCCTCTTCCTCTCCGGCCGCAATGCCAGGGGCGCGCTGCGTGGCGACTTATATAGGGACAAGGGGCGGGGTCATCGGTTGATGTCACATGGTAACCCCGCCCCCTTACGATGTCACAGTCCCGGAGGATGCTGGGACTGTCGCCATGTGACATCAACCCATGTGACATCAACCGATGACCCCGCCCCTTGTCCTTATATAAGTCGCCGCGCAGCGCGTCCCTGGCATTGCGGCCGGAGAGAGCGTCGAGTCAACATCTCCAGAGAAGCAGAAGAAGAACAACCGAAGAGGGGGACAAGACCCCCGAAGTCGGAAGAAGAGGGCGGCGGCGAGGAAGAAAGCCGGGCTCCTCCGCTAGTAAAAGAGCTACAAGAAGATAGCGGAAGAGCCCGGCGAGAAGACCCCCAAAGACGGAAGACCCCTGGAGCTGTGCAATAAACTATTTTATCTTGTGTGTTGTGTTTTTTTTTGTACTTTATTTTACAGGTGAATGGGTAGGGGTACATTGTACCCCATACTCATTCACATAGGGTGGGGGGCTGGTATCCGGGGGCCCCCTTATTAAAGGGGGCTCCCGGATTCTGATAAGCCCCCCGCCTGCAGACCCCGACAACCAATGGCCAGGGTTGTCGGGAAGAGGCCCTTGTCGTCATCAACATGGGGACAAGGTGCTTTGGGGTGGGGGGCCGCACGCCCCCCTCCCCAAGGCACCCCCCCATGTTGAGGGCACACGGCCTGGTACGGCTCATGGGGGGGGGGCGCCCGCTCGTCCCCACCCCCTTTCCAGGCCTGGTAGCGTGCTCGGATAAGGGTCTGGTGTGGATCTGGGGGGACCCCCACGCCGTTTTTTCGGCGTAGGGGGTTCCCCTTGGAATCCATACCAGACCTAAGGGCCTGGTATGCTCTCGGAGGGGGAACCCACACCAAATTTTTTTCAGAAATTTGGCGTGGAGTTCCCCCTTCAGAGCTAATAATTCTGTCAGTCGCCTCCGTATAGACAGAGATCTGACTTGGAGGCGACCTCCATTGAAATCAATGGGTACAAGTCGCCTACAAGTCGGATTGAAGTAGTACAGGAACTTCTTTTAAAGTTGGAGCGACTTCAGTAGCGTACATTAAGACAGCTCTCATTCACTTACATTGATTTTTAAATGTTTTCCGACCTGAGGCAACTAGGGGCGACCTGAAGTCGGATCGGAGTCGCCCCTGTGTGAACCGAGCCTGAATGTGAGTTGGAGACCTTGGATTGTAAGCTCCTCAAGGGCGCAGCGTAAATTGTTGGTGCTACTGTAAAAATAAAGCAACATACTGGGGAGACTGAAGCTCTTCTCTACCAGAGCTAAACAAGCCGCTTTGAAATGTGTTTTAGTACAGCTTTGAGCACACGGAGCGCCAGACTGAACTGTGATGGATGAGTCATATGTGCCAACTGTGATGCCTAGTGTTGTGTACGTTTTAAAATATTCTCTGTTAATATGCATAATCATGTTGTTGGGTATATACATTTATAGAAAATTGAAGCTTCAGGCATATATAAACACCTGGAATCTGATCATATATTTATTAAAAATGCATTTTACATTCCTACTATGCCTGGAATCAGTCTTGTATTCTTGTATCAGTTAAATGTGTCCTCAGGTACTGTAACTGAAGGGATTCGGTGTTTAGGCAGTTTACATTGGGAAGAGAGCTCATGGGGGACAGGCATGTGTCACAGCATTATTCTCTCCCCAGAATTTTTTCCCAGCAAGGTAGAATTAAGGTGTATTCCAATAGGTTTAATATCATGAGATTCATGCAGGTTTAGCCAAAATAAAAGAAACTATTTTTTACAGTCTTGCTCCATCTGTGCACCCCAAATAATGCTTCCCTTTTGTGACTATAATGTAGTTCCCATAGTGCATTCATAAATTCCACTCCCTTCAAAGCCACATCGGTGACCCCTCTGCAACATCAAATCACATGGCCTGATGCTCTGCTTAGGGCCATGCATTGTTACTACTAAGTAGGACCACCATAAGGATGTTGCAGAGCTGATAGCTTGGAAGCTGAAAGTACAGATGTGAATATTGAGATCATTCTTTTGGTTTTACAGTTTGTGCATACTCTGTAAATCAAGAGGATGGACAAGTAATGCAACTATCACACGTGTTTTTAAAAACCTACAGCTGAGTGCTAGAGGATTTTTATGTGCCTAATTAACAAAATCAATACCAGATCCAAAGGGTCTATTATAGATTTTGAAGGGAACCCCTATGCCAAATAAAAAATTAAAAATTGTGTGGGAGTCCTCCCAAAATCCATATGACCACCTTAGATGGTGGAGGAAGGCATTGTCATTCACGATGGATATACACTGGGGGACATTTATTTTTCAAATAGAGGATGTGTGTTGAATTTTTATTCAATCATTACACTTTTTTGGTGATTGAGTAGGGGTACTATGTACCCCTACTCAATCACAGACTGTAAATGGGGCTGGGATCTGGTTACCTCCTTGTTAAAGGGGGGGCTTCCCGATTCCGACAAGCCTCCGCCCATAGACCCTCACATCCACACAGACCCTCACATCCACCAACAGGCTAATTTTTCCCCCAAAGTGCCCCCTTATGTTGAGGGCATGTGGCCTGGTATGGTTCAGGAGGGGGACCTGCCAGGCTGCATGCTTGGATAAGGGTCTGGCATAGATGATTTATTTTATTTTTTTCCGGCATTTTTTTCTTTTGCTTTTAGCTGTCAGCAGGGAAGCCTGCTGACTCATTGGTTGTTAAGGAGATGGCTGCCACCCGCTCCTTAACCAGTTAGTGACAACCTGTATTAAGGGTGCAGGCCTTCACTACTAAAATACCACATGACCTCATAAAATAACTCATGCAATATTTTAGTAGCATTTTTAGTACATACTAAACTTTTTGGTATCTTTTTGGTATCTTTTTGGTATCTTTTTGGTATCTTTTTGGTATCTTTTTGGTATCTTTTTGGTATCTTTTTGGTATCTTTTTGGTATCTTGCCGCATACTTGAATGTGGTAAGATACTGCTTTGTGAATGGAACACTGAAGGTTAGGCAAAACTTGCCTTTCCTGTACCAGTCTAGCATTGGCAAACCCCTCTCCTCTTTTTGATTTTAATATTGGCTGAGGGTACTATCACTATAAAACTCATATTCACTTTTAATTTTTTTAATTTGGCCATTCAACTTGGAAGAGTGCCAGACCTGGATTCCAGAGCTGGTTAATCTACAGATACTGGAGAGAAAGGAAGAAATGCAGCCACTGTTGGTAAGCATTCCTAAACAACCTTTGTTGAAGTGGAGTTGGGCTTTAAAGTAGAAGGTCAGCCAAAAGTACTAAGATGAAAATGAATAGTCTATTAAAAGGCAAAATAAAGCCAGCTTTTGCTGAAATATGTAGCAGCAGATCTTCTTCCTTCAGCTGCTCTCACCAATTGACCCACAGCGCCAACTCATTCATTGACGGACATTGGTGAATGAATAAACTAAAAGTACTGACATCCCTTGTGGCTGATGGCTTGTAGTTCTCAAGACGCTAGATGTTCATTGAGTCTACCTGTCGCTTTGTAAATGCCTGCCTATACGAGGTACGATAGATATTCTGACAGTCTGCCGGAGCCTGAGATTGCACCCACGATCTGCTGATTGTGCGTGCAATGCTTTACAACAGGGGTAGGCAACCTCAGCCCTCCAGCTGTGGTGAAACCACAAATCCCAAAAAGGGTCTTGCAATATCTCAGGTGACTTGTAGTTTCAAAACCTGCTTTACACATAGGCTGCAAATGACCACTTTATTTTTTATTTTTTTTAACCTGCAAACAATTTGTGTGCATGTGAAAAAATAAATAAATGTATATCTCTATCATTTCCTGTTCATTTATCCTTTAACTTGTCAATTCAGATCTACTATTAGCTTTGGACTTATTTATTGATTTTAATGGCAGTTTTTGTTGAAGATAAATTCTACTTGTATGCGTACGTATGTTATTTTTTCATTGTTTGATTAATTTGAATCATCAAGGTGGGAATTACCCTGAAAACAAAGCTACTATAGCCAACCATGCATTCCCCTTTTTGGAAATGTTGCTTTACAAAGTTGCTTCAGTTGTCATGCAGCAGTCTAACCTCTTAATAATAGAAAAGGATGGCTTACTAAAACCTGGCACAGGAATAGCCGGGCTAAAGGAGGACAATAGGTTTCACTTTCTTGCCAAAGTTGCTAGGTTACAGTAACAGATACAGGCAGAGAATGTTCGTCGCAGTATACAGTCTAACACACAGCCATTCTATGTCTCATTATTCATTCATACTGCCATGTATAGGCTTATTGGCTTGTGAAAATCTCATTAAGACTTCCTAATCTCTCATGGGTAAAAACATACTAGTAACCATCAGAATGCAAATGTTTTAACAATTAAGTAAAAAAAATTGATGTAGTGTAATATTTTACTGAAACCTTAGAACTGCCTCTTCTATAAACATGTGAGATGCTGCCATCAAATGCTTTACCTACAACATACAGTGCTGCTCCCACTCTGATCATTGGATCAGAGTGGGAGCAAGGAACGCAAGTCGCTTGTCCCAGTAACTTGTAAAGCTTCATTTTCATTTCCTAGGCATGAGAACCAAGGTCTTCAAGGCTATGCCTTGACTTTTCCCTATCGTGGCATCAGTAACAGGGTAAAAGTACATTTTAGCAAACCATGGTTGTAGAACCCCTTTTTGCTACGTTCTGGTGTGTTCACTCCTCTATTCACTTGCAGTCAGTATTTGTCAGCATGGAGATGTTTGTTTATGATGCAGAACTTAACCTAATGCCCCATAATTCTACAAAGCAGCATACATTAGCCAGTGAATCTGGAGCGTGTACAAAGCCTCCACTGACTATTAGGCCTTGTGCACACTGTGTGTTAAAAACGCTGGCTTTATCTATCTATCTATCTGTTTTTTTTTTATTTGTCCGCCTCTAAATGCCCCTCCATGTTAGCCTGTGTGTCCATGCACACGCGGGCGTTTAGAGGCTTTTTTTTAGAGGCAGGGAAAAACCACACTCCATCACGTTAAGGTGCAGCAGCGTTTTGGCAAAGCGTGACTTTGCATGTGAAAAGGAGTGTTGATGCTAGTTGTGTAGTGTTTAACCACTTGCCGCCCGCCATATAGCAAAATGACGGTGGCAAAGTGGTTGTAATATCCTGACCGTACATCATATGACGTGATCAGGATATTAAGCCGCTGCGCGCCCCCGGGGGCGCGCATCGCTCCGATCGTTGTTGCGGGGTGTCAGTCTGACACCCCACAACTACGATCTCGGTAAAGAGTCTCTGACGGAGACTCTTTACCACGTGATCAGCCATGTCCAATCACGGCTGATCAGTGTAAATAGGAAGAGCCGGTGATCGGCTTTTCCTCACTCGCGTCTGTCAGACGCGAGTAGAGGAGAGCCGATTGGCTGCTCCTCTGACTGACAGGGGTGTGCCCACACTGGACCACCAGGGACGCCACCAGACCACCAGGGATGCCCAGCAACAGTTATGCCCCCCTAGACCACCAGGGATGCCAGTCAGTGCCCATAATGGATGCCAATCAGTGCCCACAATGGGCATCACTGGCATGCATTGTTTGGCACTGGCATCCATCCCTGTACTGTACACTACAATGCCCACCCGTGCCGCCCATCTGTGTCTATCTGTGCCGCCTATCAGTGCCACTTCATTGATGTCACATCATTGGTGCCCATCAGTGCTGCCTTATCAATGCCAGTCACTGCGGCCCCGTCAGTGCCCATTAGTGAAGGAGAAAACTTGGTTATTTACAAAGTTTTGTAACTGAAACAAAAAATTTTATTTTTTCAAAATGTTCTGCCTTTTTTTTATTTGTTTAGCAGAAAATAAAAATCCCAGAGGTGATCAAATACCACCAAAAGAAAGCTCTATTTGTGGGAACAAAATGATAAAAATTTAGCTTGGGTACAGTGTAGCATGACCGCGCAATTGTCATTCAAAGTGCGACAGAGCTGAAAGCTCAAAATTGGTCTGGGCAGGAAGGTGTACAAGTCCCCTGTATTGAAGTGGTTAAGCATTCATTTCAATGGCCAGAATAAAATAATAAACTTGCCAATTAAATGAATTAACGCCCAAGCACTTGAAGCGCCTAAATAGGTCTAGAAGCAAAAGCATTGAGAGCTGGCCAGAAGCCCCGTGTGCATGAGGCCTAAGAATACTGCATACAAGGCTGATGTCAGATGGGCGACTCTGCCACTGGCAATTGGTCTGGCTGCCTTACTTGCCTGTCTCTGTCCCTATGAGATTGCTTCCTCACTAGCTGAGACAGTGAAATTACTATAAATATTTAGCAGCGTTCAGCTGGAAAGAGCGCAATCCCAGAGAGTCATCTGCTGCTTGGCTAATGTGACATAGGCAACTCTGCCATTAGGAACAAAATTGCCAATCCGACAACCGAAGTAGGTTGCTGCTAAACAATTATGCAAACCTCTAGATTTAAGAAAATATAACAGAGCAGCTCAGTTTATGGTACAAATGTTACCATCTTTAAACCAAATGCCTTAGGTTCTCTTTGTTTCTTAGGAAAAACTTACAGTAGATTTTAAGATACAGTATCTTGTTGTTTATATAGTACCTATTTGTATTGACACAGTCTTTATTTAACCCAGTATTTTGATGGACAGATGCTTCTGTGGACTTCAGTGATTTTTATGGAATAATCTATTCATACATTGATTTATTTTTAATAAATGCAGTAAATTCTAATTTTATCAATTGAGTGTTTCTATAGCTTGGGAGTGCTTTATATGATTTGGTAAAATAATTAATTTTGTTGCGGTGCTGAATAGGGAAAGCTGCATTTTCCCTTTTTTTTTTTATTTTTTTTTTTTTTTTTTTTTTTTTATATATATATAAAAATAAAAGTAAACCCCCTTTTAACCACTTCAGCTCCTGATGATTTTACCCCCTTCGTGACCAGACCATTTTGTGCTATTTAGCACTGCGATACCCAGACTGGTAATTGTGTGGTCGTTTAACACTGTACCCAAACAAAATGTGTCATTTTGTTTTCACACAAATAGAGCTTTCTTTTGGTGACATATGATTTTTTACTTTCTGCTGTAAAATATAGCCAATAAAATAAAGCTATTACAGGATTTACACTGTCTCCAGGCAGATATCCACTTCAGGGACGACAAACTACCTATTCTCAAGAACAAGTCTTTTCCTATGACCTACCACTCTACTTGCTCGGTGTCAAAGTCACAGGGTGTTTCTATTAGTCTCAGGTGCTGTGGTCATGCCTAGACATTAGACCCAGAAGGTTTACCTGTTCCTAAAAGGCACAATTGGCCTTGTCAAGGTGACATTAGCGAACCTCTATGCCTCCAACAGTCAGCAGGACCTTTTTATTTGTCAGACCCTTGACCGACTTCTCGAGTTCACCGAAAGCCAGTTTATTCTTGGTGAGGACTTTAATATTCCCTTAATTCCTTCTAAAGATCCCTCATCAGGGTCTTCCCCGGTCTCTCCTGGCTCCTGCAAACATATGATGAAATCCCTTCATAAAGCACAATTGGTCTGGTGCCTCCTGCATGCCGGTGAAAGACTACAAATTTTACTCTCCGCAAAAACTATAGTCCCGTATAGACTACTTTTTGATCCCTCACCCTCAACTGCATGCAATCAGTCAATAGGCTCTATTACTTGGTCGGATCATGCTTCGGTGGTCTTGCCTTATGCCCTCACAGATGTCTTTATGTCCCAGAGTAGGAAGTGGAGACTAAACAAGAGACTTTAACAGGATCAAGATGTACTGACAGATATTGCCAAAAAACTGAATTGTTATTTCCAAACTAATTACACCGCTGATTGTGTTCTGAGAATTGTTTGGGAGGCCCAAAAGGCGATCATCTGTAGAGTAGTCATCAAACACTGCTCTCGGCTTAAAAAAGCGACGTACAACACTACTCGCATCTCTCCTACGTGACTTGCAAACCGTAGCATACCGTCACAAACATGCTCCACCCCAACCTACGGTAAAGGAACTCCTTTACATGTGTAAACAAGTTGCTTATTTAATACACTTCAAAGCCAAAGTGGCAATCCAAATTTGCTGAAATTTCCCGTATGAGTCAGGGAAATGAGGTAAATTACTAGCCCAATCCTTACATACACAAAAACTAGCATCTTATGTGCCACATATTACCTCTTCCACTGGTCACAAGGATACTCTAACTAAAAAGACCCTGCCTGTGGGAGCTACTGTTAAATATTCCTGCTGAATATTGACCTCAAATTATTCACCAAAATTATAGTGACTAGATTACAGCAACATCTACCTTAGACCAAGTCGGCTTTGTACCTTCCAGAGAAGCTAGAGACAATATGGTCAAGGTCATCTGCTGCATGTAGCCAATGCCACCATCACCCCATGTGTTTTCCTGGGAACGGATGCTGAAAAAGCATTTAACTGAGTTAATTGGCCCTTCATGTCCTCGGTCTTAAAACACGTGGGTTTGGGACACACTATGATGAACTGGATCTCTTCCATCTATTCTGGACCCACAGCTGGAGTCAGGGCTAATGGTGTCTTATCTGATCCCTTTACGATTACTAACTGGACGAGGCGGGGATGTCCCCTGTCGCCCCTCCTTTTTGCCCTTTCCCTGGAACTGTTCTTATGCAAAATCCGGCGTCTCCCTCTGTCCTCCTCACCCCCTCGCTGCCTGTCGGCTCTCACCAGCGCTGCTCTGCTCTCCTCGCCATTGCTTCAAAATGATATATTTCTACCATTTCTCACAGCGCCTCCTGGATCTCTCCTCCTCGGCTTTGCCCTGTCCGCTAAAGCTGTCAGATGGGGAGAGGATAGAGGTGGGAGGCGCTGTGAAAACAAGTAGAAATTGTTTTCTGAAGGAGGAAAAAAAAAAGATTTCTACCTGTTTTCACAGCACCTCTCAACTCTCTCCTCTCCCCATCTGACAATTTTAGTGGGCGGGGCAAAGCCGAGGAGGAGAGAGCCAGGAGGCACTGTGAGAAATGGTAGAAATCTGCAGTTTTTTTTTTTTTTATGAAGCACAGACACTAGGACACAGGTTGTTATCCACCAGAGGCGATGGTATAAAGATCAGATAGTGGCTTAACCACTTTAAGATAGTGTGTTGCTTTTTTTTACCATGTCCTCTCTCACAAACTGATTTGTATACGTGGAAGGCCAGCTGTCATTATAATTTATCCAGGGCATGGTTTATCCAGTAGTTGGTTACATTCCCCTGGACTTGTTCTGCATTGTAGCTTGCCCCATCCGCTTCTTTAGTTCTAATTTAGTGCAGGAATACCCCAGCATTTATATCCAAGCAGGTAGTACTGACACTTTGATCCAATTACTATGGAAAGGCAGTATCTAGAACAAGGTGTTTGCACAGTATTCATACCTCCCATCCTGTCCTTAAAGTGGACCTCCCAGTCTCTTAAGTGAAAGTTGAAAGGCCATAGAGGGTGTTGCAAGGATTCCTGAAATTTGTCTTTTATCTTGGTGCAGACCTTGAGAAAAGAAACCGAGGGCAATCTGTTTATCATGTATGGAAGGCTTCCAGGTTGCTCTATTGGAATGAAAAAACTTTGGATTTTAGTTTAAGAAAATTGGAGTAATTCCAGATTGAAATGGGAAGGTAATTTTTAATGACAATACACGACAAAATGCTGTGTGCAGCAGTTTTTTGTTTTTTCCCCAGAAAAACAGAACCATGACCACCTCAAATAGTATACGCTGAGAACACAAGGGATTTGCTGTCTACTAGAGAGAAAAGTGAACAGCTGATTGTTCTGGCCAACGCAGCCTCCTCTTCACAGAGATATTATAAATACCCCCATTATTTCTCAGACATCAGGGTTATTGTTTAAAAAAATAATTCTTGAATTTCCAAGTGGGCAAGTATTTTACTGCTTTTGCAGGTAGTTACAAAGTAACATGATCTGGCAGCTGCTAAAGAATGGTACTGTATTGGTGCTCTCATTTAAAGAGACCCTGTTAATGTAAAAAAAAAAAGTTGATGGTATAAGCACAGAAAAAAAGGTAACTTTATTTGCAGCATTTTTTTTTCTATCCATAAATGTTTTGCAGTAAAGAAATTCACATGATTTCCCCATAAACAGTCAGTGCTGACAGGGTAATCCATCCTGCCGAGCAATTGTCTGCTTCCGGTGGGGGAAGCCATTCCCACTGGGAAAAGACAGTGATTTTCGCTGGCGACTATAGCAGCTGATGGCGATAATTGCAAAAGAATCTAGCAGGTTGCTTGTACCCACGTTTATTGATGAACTTGGTACATTCAGCCCGCCCATATATGGTTTGAATCTAGATTTGATTATTGTATATGGGCCGGCATTACAAATAGCATAACGCAGAGAAATGCAAAATACTGATGCGGCATTAGGGGAAGTAGGACAGAAGAAAGTAAAAAAAAAGCTTGGTGGGGGAGAGGGGAGAAAGGCGAATATAGGGGGTGTGGGAATGGGGAAAGAAGTGCAAGTGCGGAAAGAAAGCTCCTTCAACCCATCGGTGTTCCCCCATTGCCGATCATGTTAGAGCCTGTGCTCCACTGTAGGTAGCAGTGAAGGTAGAAATTGGTTAGCAGTAAGAATAAGAGTCTACCCCCATCGGGGCATAATCTGGCTTCAATTTGAACTGAAACCAAAATGCCCAATTCTTTATGAAAGTCAAAGAAAAGAACAAAGTCTGTAAACTTGTCTAGTGTCATGTAGATAAACCCCTCCATTTCCGCAACTCTGTCCAACCTAACGAACTACTGTTTCAAAAAAAGTATTGATGTGTGGGAACACACATTCTGGTTTTACTCATCTATAAATTATAATATAATTTTATTTCACTTGCAGTGTGCCTCTGAACTTTAGCATAAAAATGTGGCTACTTCAAGAAGACTAAATTCCCAAGCACTGCCCCTTCTTTGCCCATGATAGCCCTCTCCTTTCCTGAGAGTGTCTCGTTAAAATCTATGCTGGCCAAGCTCCTCTGCCCCTCCCCTCACCTCCTTTACATAATCTTATGTGTTAAGATGGTGGCACTCCGCATCAGTCTCTGGTTTTAGATGCGTACCCTTGAACATTCTCAACGTTTTTGCAATTCTGTGCAAAACTTGATGTACATTCAGACTTTTGCTTTTCTCGCTAAAGCCATTGCTGCTATTGGAAACACATTTTAAGTGGGGTTTAATAGTCCTGGCTTATTCTTAAGCTGGATTTTATGAGTAATATACTAACAGTGGCTCATTTTTCTATCTATTAAAACTGCAAGCAGAGTAAGTGTAATCCTTTTTTTCTTAGGACTGCGTAACACTTACTGTATATGTGGTGGCACAGGGGGTGAGTCTTAACGCCCAGGTGCTGCAGCGGTTTACGCTTATGTGCTGAGTGTGTGCACTTGCTGTGCCTTCCCAGCACACTGACCAAGCTGTCTCAAACGTCTCTCACTGCTTTTGATTGGATGCCTGCCCTGCTGGTTCCCCAATCAGATGGCCATTATGAGAGCCAATTGCAGCAGTCGCGTGATGCCTCTGCCTCCTGGCGTTTAATTCCCCCCCCCCCCCCCCCTTCAGGAGGTTACATGAAGGTGTTAACCAATTCATCTCTCTTAGCTGTTTACCTTTTATAAACCAGAGCAATTTTTAGAGATAACATTCTCATATTGTTATTTAATTAGATAAGAATGATCTACTGTGTGTATGTATGTATGTGTGTATATATAGTGTTCAGCATAAATGAATACACCCCAACAGATTTGTCAGAAAACCTTTATTTTCATTTCAGAATCATCAGTTTCTATGGGATATTGTACTACAAAATACTCCCACAAATGCGGGCATTGATTACAACCAAGATTTGTTAATTTGCACACATGAGTATTTTTCCTGACAGATTCATTCAAGTCCATGTTGCAAAAATGAATACACCCCAATGAAAGTTAAAGGAGCAAAGCAAAATTTTAGACAAAATTCTAATTAACAAGATTTTAACTACAGGTGAGTCTATTCATTAAACAGATGTCCAGCAGACTCTTGATTATAAAAGGACGTTACTTAACCACTTCCCACCTGGCCAATGCACATATACGGCCGGGTGGGAGCCGTCTACTTCTGATAGGACGTTCAGGAACGTCCTTCAGAAGGAGCGGGATCACGCGCGTGCCCACGCAGCGGCGCGATCCCTATGTGCTCGTGTCACCCGGACACAGCGCATCTCAGATCGGCAGGAGGGCTCTGTGATTGGCCCTCCTGATCACATGACGGCCGTGTCCTATCACGGCCATCATGTGATGTAAACAGATGGTTGCTAGGCAATCGGCTCCTCCTCTCCTCACACAGAAGTCATCGCTGAGGAGAGCAGATCGCTGCAGCCGGTTGATGATTAGTGAGTATGAGCTGTTTTTTACAGCTTTTTACTCACTGATCATCAGTCTAGTGTAAACACACAACACACCACACAGTATAAACACAATGAACATACATGTCCCCAAATAATAAAAACATGTCCCCCACATATGTCCCACTAAAATCACATGTCCCAATGATTATCTGCACACATATGTACATGATCATTTGCGTACATATGTCCGAGATCACACAAACTAATTATTATACACTTACCAGATTTTTTTTTACCAAAAACATGTAGCAGAATACATTTTGGCTTAAATTTATGACAAAATTTGATTTTATTGGATTTCTTTTAAAATGGAAAAAAGAAAATATTGTTTTTTTTTTTTTGCGCTTATATCGCAAAAAATAAAAAACGGAGTCGTGAATAAATAACACCAAAATAAAGCTCTATTTGTGCAAACAAAATGATAAAAATGTAATTTGGGTACAGGTGTAGCATGACCGCGCAATTGTCACTGAAAGCGCTAGAGCGATGAAAGCTGAAAATTGGGCTGGGAAGGAAGGGGGCGAAAGTGCCCTGTATTGAAGTGGTTAAAGAAAACCCCTTACCATTTCATGCTGTCGGCAATGGCACCACATGTAAGAGAAATCTCACAAGGCCTGAGAAAGGAAAAAATGATTTCTTTACACAAGAAAGGTGATGGCTACAAGAACAGCAAAGCTTTACTTATTGGTCAGAATACTGTAGCAAACATGATATAAAAACTTAACAAGGTTGGAACTGCAACCATCTCCTAGAGATGTCCAGGCTGTCCACGGTAGTTAATACCGCAACAGGATTGTCTTCACATGAGAACGGTTGAAGAAAATCGGCATGCAAGTTCACTGCAGTTAGCTGAAGTATATAGCCAAACTGGGGTGATTATTTCCTGTGACTCAATAGGGCGTACGCTGCAGATGAATGGCATGCATGGGTGTTGTCCACAAAGAAAACCTCTCCTAAAGCCCATTCACAAAAAATCCCACCTAGAATTTGCCATGGCCCATGCTGAAAAAGACAACTGGGACTCTGTATTCTAGAGTGATGAGACCAAGGTAAATGTTTTTGGAGCTGGTGGCTTCAAAACTGTATGGCATCGCAAAGGTGAGGATTTGAAAGAATAATGCATGGTACCTACAGTAAAACATGGTGGCTGCTGGTGTCAGGGAGCTGCATTTCATTGATGGTATCAAGAATTCAGATGTACTGCTCTATAGTAATAGAAAAGATGCTACCATCACTCTCTGCCCTTGGTCGTTGTGCACTTTTTCAACACGTCAATGATCAAAAACACACATCTAAGGCCACCGTGGCATTTCTGAAGAACAAGGTGAAAGTGATTCAGTGACCAAGTATGTCTCCTGGAGCTGAACCCAATTGAACATCTATGGGGAATTGTGAAGAGACTAGTTGAGCATCACTCTCCATCCAGCATCCAGGCTCTAAAAAAGGTAGTTCTTGAAGAATTGAAATGGATGGTCATTCCATGCCTAGAAGACTCCTTGCAAATCATGGAGGTCATACAAAATACCTGTTAATAGTAGTATTTGTGGTGGGGTGTATTCATTTTTGCATCAACTAATTTGAGTAAAACTGAAGATTTCGTAATCAGTTAAATTCTCAACTTTATCTCATATAATGAGCTAAACAAATGTTCTATAAAACTCAGTTTTGTAAAAATGTTGTTAATTGTTCTTGTGTTCATTGAGAATTTGATTAAAATCTTAAGTTTCAAAAAGGTTGTACTCATTTATGGTATGTATGTGTGTAATCTATCTATATATCTATATCTATTATTCATATTCATTCTCACAAAAGTGAGTATACCCCTTACATTTTTGTAAATACTTTATTATCTCTTTTCACATGACAACATTGTAGAAATGACTCTTTGCTACAATGTGTAAAGTAGTGAGTGTACACCTTGTATAACAGTGTAAATTTGCTGTCTTCCCAAAATAATCCAACAGAGCCATTAATGTCTAAACCGCTGGCAATAAAATTAAGTACACCCCTAAGTAAAAATTAGCTATTTTCCCTCCCCAGTGTCATGTGACTCGTTAGTGTTACAAGGTCTCAGGTGTGAATAGGGAGTAGGTGTGTTAAATTTTGGTGTTATCACTCTTACTGGTCATTGGAAGTTCAATGGCATGGCAAAGAACTCTGATGATCTGAAAACAAAATTGTTTCTCTACGTAAAGATTGCCTAGGCTATAAGAAGATTACCAAGACCCTGAAATTGAGATGCAGCACAGTGGCTAAGACCATACAGCGGTTTAACAGGACAGGTTCCATTCGGAACAGGCCTCGCCACAGTTGACCAAAGAAGTTGGTGCATGTGCTCAGCATCATAGTTAGAGGTTGTCTTTGGGAAATAGACGTATAAGTGCTGCCAGCATTGCTGCAGAGGTTGAAGGGGTCAGCCTGTCAGTGCTCAGACCATACGCCGCACACTGCATCAAATTGGTCTACATGGCTGTTGTCCCAAAAGGAAGCCTTTCCTAAAGATGATGCACAAAGCCCACAACAGTTTGTTGAACACAAGCAGACTAAGGACATGGATTACAGGAACCATGTCCTGTGGTCTGATGAGACCAAGATAAACGTATTTGGCCCAGATCGTGTCAAGCGTGTGTGGCAGCAACCAGGTGAGAAGTACAAAGACAAGTATGTCTTGTCTACAGTCAAACATGGTGGTGGGAGTGTCATGGTCTGGGTTTGCATGACTGTCCTGCTGACACTGGGAAGCTACAGTTCATTGAGGAAACCATGAATGCCAACATGTACTGTGACATACTGAAGCAGAGCATGACCCCCCTCCCTTTGGAGACTGGGCCGCAGGTCCGTATTCCAACATAATGACCCCAATCACACCACTAGGATGACCACTGCCATGCTAAAGAAGCCGAGGGTAAAGGTGATAGACTGGCCAAGCATGTCAAAGCATAAGGTAAAGCATAATGAGCTACTGTGCATTGCCTAGTAGCCCATTATGTGTCACGTACCTGAAACCGAAGCCTGCTATGTCTCCGTTGTCCCCACGAGCAGGGATCGTCCATCTTCACCCTTCTTCCTTTCCGAGGCCGCTAACTCCGGCTCTGGCTGGTCGGAGTTGCGTGACGTTACTCCCACGCATGCGCGTGGGAGCCACCAGTCACGAGCTGACCCCTATTGGATAAGGCACGATGTGCCCTTTCTAAAGGTCGCATGCGCTGTAGTCATCGGCGCTCGTTCTTTTTAGTAAATAGCTCCTAAACCGTGGATGTTTAGGAAATATTTTAAGCACCTACAGGTAAACCTTAATATACAGGGTATATTAAGGGTATACCTGTAGACAGGTAATATACAGGCTGGAAAATAATGGTGACCACACACAATATTGACACTTTTTGTCTCAGTTTGGACTTTTTCACTTAGGGGGTGTACTCGCCTTTGTTGCCAGCGGTTTAGACATTAATGGCTGTGTTGAGCTATTTTGAGGGGACCGCAAATTTACACAAACGGCAAATTGGAACAAACTTTTAACATTGTTTACTAAGGGTTAATAGGGGTTAAATATGAAAACGATTTAAAAGTCCTTTTTTTTTTTTTTTTTTTTTTTGGACATATGCAGGTCTAAGGTCATCATTTTGATCTGCTATGAATAAGGTCTCATGCACACTTGAGCTCAATAGCGGCTGTTTTACAGGCATTTGAGTTTGGGCTAAAAAAAATTCACAAATGCATTTTAATGCTCGTTACTACATAGAATATTCTGCCCATTAGCATGCTTTAAAGTGGTGTAAAACCACATTCATGAAATCTGACTTTGGACACGCATCTGTAGTGTTTACTTATCTCTCTCCAAAGCCCTAAGTCCCATGTCTTTCTGCTGCTCTGCTCTGACAAGCTCTTTGACGCATCAGATAAAATCATCTGTAAATTTTGTTTCGGAGGATGCTTAGAGATGGATAAACAGAGAGTTCACTATTCAGAGTACATCTTTGCATGTCCCTTCCTTCCTCTGCCTATGTAGAGGGGCCCATATGCCTTTCCTCCAATCGGCTCTTACACAGTATTATGCCCAGAAGCCACACCCACTGCTGAATCTGAAACAACATTTCTAATGGGATGTGCACTTTCTAAAGATAGAAAGGGAAAGACAGCAGATATACCTGTAAAACATATTTAGGGAGATTTGTTAAATCTCTGTGTATCATCTGAGGCTGTTCAGTTCACTGGGTATAGGAGAGGGTTTACATCCACTTTAACAATAGAATGCATTGACACCAGCTTTTAAAGAGGTGTTGCGGCCACGATGTGATTTTATTTAATTTTTTTTACCACTTCAATACCAGGCACTTAAACACCTTCCTGCCCAGACCAATTTTGAGCTTTCAGCTCTGTCGCATTTTGACAATTGCACGGTCATGCCACACTGTACCCAAATTACATTTTTATAATTTTTTTCCCCCCCACAAATAGAGCTTTCTTTCTTCTGGTATTTTATCAGCGCTACGGTTTTTGTTTCATTTGCAAAACTTTAAGTTTTTCTCCACTGATGGGTACTGATGGGGCGGCACTGATATGGGGCACAGATGGGTGGCACGGATGGGCACAGATGGGTGGCACGGATGGGCACTGATGGGTGGCACGGATGGGCACTGATGGGTGGCACGGATGGGCACTGATGGGTGGCACGGATGGGCACTGATGGGTGGCACGGATGGGCACTGATGGGTGGCACGGATGGGCACTGATAGGCGGCACTGTAATGTGTTGTACTTTACTGATGGATGCCAAACAATAATGCATGCCAATCAGTGATGCCCATTGTGGGCACTTATTTGCATCCATTGTGGGCACTGACTGGCATCCCTGGTGGTCTAGGGTGGCATACCTGGTGCTGGGCATCCCTGGTGGTCTGGTGGCATCCCTGGTAGTCCAGTCTGGGCATCCTCAGGGGGGCTGCGCTGATAATCGATCAGCACAGACCCCCCATGTCAGAGGAGCAGTCGATGGGCTCTCCTCTACTCACATCTGACAGACGCGAGTGAGGAAAAGCCAATCTCTGGCTCTTCCTATTTACACTGTCATCAGCCGTGATTGGACACGGCTGATCACATGGTAAAGAGTCTCCGTCGGAGACCCTTTACTGAGATCGTAGTTACGGTGTGTCAGACTGACACCTCGCAACAATGATCGCCGCGATGTGCGCCCCCAGGGGCACGCAGCGGCTCAAAATCCTGAGGACAGCATATGACACCGGTCAGGATTTTGAAACCACTTGGCCGCCGTCATTTTGCTATAGAGCGGGCGGCAAGTGGTTAGTCAGCAGCTACAAACACTGTAGCTGCTGACTTTTAATGAGGATGCTTATCTGTCCAGCGAGCCTGCAATGTCGGGGCCCAAATCCCCCCCCCCCCCCCCCCCCAGGCTGATCTGTCCATTGGATCGGCTTTCGGCGCTGCCATCTTAACGAAGGGAAACGGATAATGCAGCTTCACTGCCCGTTTCCTACTGCGTATGTGCGAGTCACGCAGCACTTTGTGAATGGCCCCGTTGTGTTCTGGGACCCAGAAGGCAACGGGGCTGCTCGCCGAAGAGGAGGAAGCGCTGCGGAATAGGAAGAGGCAGATTAGGAAGACTGCCTAGTAAGGATGAGCTGAACACCCCCCTGTTCGGTTCGCACCGGAACCTGTGAACAGACCTAAACTTCGTGTGAACTTTAGAACCCTATTAAAGTCTATGGGACTCGAACGTTCAAAATCTAAAGTGCTAATTTTAAAGGCTAATATGCAAGTTACTGTCCTAAAAATAAGTGTTTGGGAACGTCTGATGTAACGGAAACCTACGTTACATCAGAGGGGGGCGGGGTCAGGTGACGATTGGCCCCGCCCTCCTAATATAAGAAACATCAGCGCTGGGATCCCTGCAGTGTCTCCTCAGTGGAGACAGAAGACAGATGCATGGATGGACTGCGCTGGACTGAAAATCACCCGTCGCTGGATCAGATCAGCCATCGCTGGACCCCGGAGAAATGATCATCCATCGCTGGATAGCAAGAGCGGATTAACACCGCTGGATTCTATTTAAAAAAAAAAAAAGCATTTTTCAAGTGTGTTTGTCTTAACCATTTTTTACTTTCTTTGTGAAATGGTAGGGGTACTTTTGTACCCCCCTTACCATTTCAAACAGGGGGGGCAGGGATCTGGGGGTCCCCTTGTTAAAGATTCTGATGAGCCCCCTGCCCACAGACCCCCCACAACCACGGGCCAGGGTTGTGGGGATGAGGCCCTTGTCCCCATCAACATGGGGGCATGGTGCTTTGAGGGGTCACAGACCCCCAAAGCATCCTCCCAATGTTGAGGGCATGTGGCCTGGTACGGTTCAGGAGGGGGGGTGCTCTCTCGTCCCCCCTCTTTTCCTGCTGCCTGCCAGGTTGCGTGTTCGGATAAAGGGTCTGGTATGGATTTTTAGGGGGACCCCAACGTCCATTTTTTTTTTCGACGCGGGGTTCCCCTTTAATATCCATACCAGACCTGAAGGGCCTGGTAATTGAATTCAGGGGAACCCCACGCTTTTTTTTTAATTTCTTTTTTTTATCAATGAATGAATTGTCGGCTCCGTAATACAGAGAACACTGAGTATTCTCTGTATTATGGGAGTCGACAATTCAAAGTGATTTTAAAATAGTTTTTTTTTCCTAGCGAAATGACACTTTGTGCAGGGACAGTTCTAAGCATGGGAAACATGTGCCCCTTCACAGGCATACTGAGCCCCCAGGTACAAAATTTAAAGGAATATTACACTTTTATTGTTTCACTTTAATCATTATTAAAATCACTGCTCCTGAAAAAACGTCCATTTTTAAACTTTTTTGGGGAATTGATCCATGTCCCCTGGGGCAGGACCCAGGTCCCCAAACACTTTTTAGGACAGTAACTTGCATATTCGCCTTTAAAATGAGCACTTTAGATTTCTCCCATAGACTTTTGTACAGGGTGTTTCGGCTTTTCGAATTTGCCACGAACAGCCCAACTTGTTCACTGTTTGCTGAACAGACGAACAAGCAATGTTATTTTTTTTAAAGAAATATTACTATATATTTTTTTTTTTTTTGTAGGGTGGTCCTCCGCTTTAAAGTGGTTGTAAACTCAAAAAACCCTGCAAGACAAAGGCATAATGAGCTAGTATGTTTGCCTTTTATATAAATGAATATAGGAGAGCTCCCTTTCCCTGTGACATTACCGGTAGTATCTGTGATAAAAATATTGTGCTAATTCATCCTCATGTGCATACTTTTCTACTATTAACTAAATCTTCTATTTATTTATTTATTTTTTCCTGCAGAAGTTCTGTCTTTCTATAGAAGTCCGTTTTGCTGCGGAAACATTAGACAGGAAATCTCAGGCTCTGTTTGGTTATTCCCATTGTGAGTGTAAGCTTTTGTTAATTCAGACATAGTCTCTTCCTAGAAGGAAGTCAGTTGGTAAAGCTTGACACCTCTCCATATATAGAGTATAACACTTCAGAATAAATGTATTTTGTGCAAGTGTTAATATTACCTACAGCTATAGTACTCACTGTGACTCATTTTGTAAGTATTGTTTAAATGGCCTTTCTGTTCCAGTTATCACATTTCCCCCCATAATGAAAATGTGCGGAAAATGACAAACTGGCTTCAGCTTCCTGATTTTCAGGAATACAGAGCCTGTATTGTATACTGCAGTGAGGATGTCTCATTGGTGCCTGGATTACACTAATAGATGCTGAGGATCTGTTGACTTTCTGGAAAGCCATTTGTATAGTTTGAAGTATGCAAGGTGCATAGCAATAGTATTTCAAGATGCTAGAGCAGGGTTCAACAACCTTTTCCCATATTTTGGGTGCACACACTTGGCACGGTTGAATTGAGCCTTGCCTGAGTTGGATAGTCTTCTTTCCCCTACTCCCCTGCTGGTCTACACGCACATGGAGTTAAAAAAAAAAAAAAAGTTTTCCCAGGGCACACCTAAATCATCACCTCTGCCAACCACACCAGTGATCATCCCCGCTTTTGTGCTCATTCATCTACGGGACATCCCCGTGATTAGTCAGTTTTTGCACTCATACTGAAGAGCTGTACCTGGCTACAAGTAAACTGTGCCCAGTACCGCCTCTTCTAAGTGGCCCCGGGCATGGTGTGGAACATTCACAGCACACAAATTATTATTATTAATGTTATTACAGCCACTTGTCGATGTTTACAGCACTGTACACACATTGTACATTCACATCAGTCCCTGCCCTCGAGGAGCTTACAATCCAAGGTTCCTAACTTAATCATACATAGAATAGACATTCTAAGGCCAATTTAGACAGGAGCCAATTAACCTACCAGCATATCTTTGGAGTGTGAGAGGAACCTGGAGTACCCGAAGGAAACCCACGCAGGCAGAGGGAGAACATGCAAACTCCAGGCAGGTAGTGCCATCAGACCAAGGGGTGAATCATGCCCTGGCATGGTTAAAACAGCTAATAATGCAGTTTGCAATCAGTAACCATATAGTTTATTTTTGAAGTTTGCATTCATAGTTGTACTGCTAATGATATTTTAATATTAGGAAGTGTTAACACAAAACCTCTTTATATGTTGCATTATGCTGCGTACATACGAGCCGACTTTGACAGACTAGGTCCGATGGTCTTCCCGACAGACTTTCGGCCGAGTTCCGACTGACTTTCTGAACGAACGGACTTGGCCAAACACAAGCACACCAAAGTCCGATGGATTCGAATGTGATCGCATACGACCGGATTAGAATACGAAGTTCATAGCCAATAGCTGCCCTGGCATCTGTTTTCACTCGTCAGACTAGCATACAGAGGAATGGATTTTTCGACCGGACTTGAGTCCGTCGGAAAAATTTGAAATATGTTCTAAAACTAAAGTCCATCTGATTTTTCGACAGCAAAGGCCCAATGAAGCCCACACATGATCAAATTGTCTGACAGATTTGTTCCGTCGGACCTTTGCTGTCAAAGTCTGGCCGCGTGTACACGCCATTAGAGTTGCATTAACACCCGCTTGAAGCTCAAAGCTCTCAATAAACAAAATCTTTTGTATTTCAATGGTGGTTGTATGCATATAAGGGCTCAGGCTTCTGTAATTCAATGCCTGACTCTCTGAAAGCTACAAGAGCTACTTTTAAGGCACATTTGGCCTTTTTTGAATGCATGTAAACGCTTGAATTAAAGTAGAACTATAGGGAAAACTTTATTTACTTTTTATAGAGTAAGGGAGGGTTGTAACCCTTGCAGGTTTTGCCACCTGTGTCCCATTAGGGAGATTTCTGTTCATTTCTTGTCCCGTTGCAAAAATAGGAAATGAGAGAAAATTCTTCCAAAGTAAGGGATTTCCAGGATAACACTAGGGTCACCAAAACTAGTGGCTCCATTGGAAGATTTGCCCTCTATTTTACCATTCTGGGGTCAGCCCAAAATGTGGTGTTTTTCTTTTATTCTCAATTTTGATGACGGTGAACAGGATATAGAGGGCGGGGCTCCCTTAACCAGGGCACAGCACAGCAGTTAAAACTGGCGGGGTTCTACCCTTCAATTCTATCCCAAAATTTAAAAAAAATAATTAGTTCTTCCTTTTTAGTTAAACTTGAGACTTGAATACACATGTAAAATACTTTTAAGTACAAAACTGAAATGCTCATATATGCACATAAAAATGCATGAAAAAGATCAGAAAATGATTCTGCTCAGGTGGTAATGAAGCCTGATGTGTACTAAGTGGGTACCCTGATGTACAGTGTTAGGGTCCGTTCACACAGGGGCAACTCAGATCTGACTTCAGGTCGCCCCTAGTCGCCTCAGGTCAGATTTAAAAATCAATGTAAGTGAATGAGAGGCGTTTTAATGCACACTACTGAAGTCGCTCCGACTTCAGGAAAGGTTCCTGTACTACTTCAATCCGACTTCAATCTCAAGAGGGAACTCCACGCCAAATGTAGGAAAAAATTTTTTTGCGTGGGTTCCCCCTCCGAGAGCATACCAGGCCCTTAGCCTTGGTATGGATATTAAGGGGAACCGCCTACACCTAAAACACAGCGTGGGGGTCCCACCCAGATCCATACCAGACCCATACCAGACCCTTATCCGAGCACGCTACCCGGCCGGCCAGGAAAGGGGGTGGGGACGAGTGAGCGCCCCCCCCCCCCCCGAGCCGTACCAGGCCACGCTCCCTCAACATGGGGGGTGCATTGGGGAAGGGGGGGCCACACGGCCCCTCCACCCCAAAGCACCTTGTCCCCATGTTGATGAGGACAAGGGCCTCTTCCCGACAACCCTGGCCGTTGGTTGTCGGGGTCTGCGGGTGGGGGGCTTATCGGAATCCGGGAGCCCCCTTTAATAAGGGGCCCCAGGATCCCGGCCCCCCACCCTATGTGAATGAGTATGGGGTACAACGTACCCCTACCCATTCACCTGTGGGGAAAAAAAGTACAAAAAAAACACAACACAGGGTTAAAATAGTTTATTGCACAGCTTCGGGGGTCTTCTCGCCGGACTCCTCCGCTATCTTTTGCTGGCTCTTTTACTAGCGGAGGAGCCCAGCATTCTTCTTCGCCGCCGTCCTCTTCTTCCAACTTTGGGGGTCTTGTCCCCCTCTTCGGTTCTTCTTGCCGGGCCACCGCGGCTTCTAGCTCTTTTACAAGCGGTGGCCCGGTCTTCTGTCGCCGCTGCCGTCACCGCCGGCGTCTTCTGTTCTTCCGTTCTTCTCTTTTGGAGATGTTGCCTCTCCGCTGTCTCCGCTTACTATGACAGAACACGCGGCATGCGGCGACTTATATAGGGACATCGCTGGATGATGTCCCCGCCAATTATGATGTCAGTCCCAGCATCCTCTGGGACTGTGACATCATAATAGGCGGGGACATCATCGGGCGATGTCCCTATATAAGTCGCTGCACGCCGCGTGTTCTGTCATAGTAAGCAGAGACGGCGGGGACGGCAGCGGTGACAAGACCCCCGAAGTCGGAAGAAGAGGGCGGCGGTGAAGAAGAATGCCGGGCTCCTCTGCTAGTAAAAGCTAGCAGAAGATAGCGGAGGAGTCTGGCGAGAACACCCCCGAAGACGGAAGACCCCCGGAGCTGTGCAATAAACTATTTTAGCCCTGTGTTGTGTTTTTTTTGTACTTTTTTTTTTTTCACAGGTGAATGGGTAGGGGTACTCCATACTCATTCACATAGGGTGGGGGGCCGGGATCCGGGGGCCCCCTTATTCAAGGGGGCTCCCGGATTCCGATAAGCCCCCCACCTGCAGACCTCGACAACCAACGGCCAGGGTTGTCAGCAAGAGGCCCTTGTCCTCAACATGGGGACAAGGTGCTTTGGGGTGGGACGGCTCAGGAGGGGGAGGGGGCGCTCGCTCGTCCCCCACCCCCTTTCCTGGCCGTCCGGGTAGCGTGCTCGGATAAGGGTCTGATATGGATCTGGGGGAGGACCCCCACGCTGTTTTTTCGGCGTAGGGGGTTCCCCTTTATATCCATACCAAGGCTAAGGGCCTGGTATGCTCTCGGAGGGGGAACCCCCTGGCCTGGGACGACTTAAAGTTGTGTTTTAAGTCGCCCCAAGTCGTGTTCAGGTCATGTCCAAGTTGCCTCCAAAAGTCGTGTTGCCCCTGTGTGAACGGACCCTTAATGTGATTCATAACCTGGTCTTTCATGGCATAGTTGTACTGTGTCTGGCCTGTAGGCCAGCTGCCACAAGTGCTTTTAAGACCTGGTTCACAGTACTCAAGTATGATTTCCAGTGCAATTTTGTAGTGCCACTGCAGTGCAAATTGTTGAATTTTTGAGGTGGTTTTCATGCTTGTACTACTGGGACTTATCTCTGTTGCTGACATTTATTGTTAAATAGCCAGAACCTGCTGGCCCCCTCCTGAACCATACCAGGCCACGGGCCCTCAGCAACAGGGATGAGTCACAGGTTGTAAGCAGGGTTGATTTTGATGTAAATCACTAGTAAAAAGGCTTGATTTTAATCAACCCGATTTGAATCAAACATTTTTAAAGATCAGCTGTCATCTCTGTCCCACTGTTGACTCACTGACTGTCCCTTTGATTTTAAGGCCCCTTTCACACTTTTTTCGCTGCTGCGATTTTGATGCACTTTTTGCCACAATTTCATAGAATGCCTTTGTAAACTTGAGGTCTATGGACCTTAACTCGCATTAAAGTTGGAACAAAGTAGTACAGGGACTACTTTGAAGTCGGTGCGACTTGAAGTTGCACAGATAGGAATGGTACTCATTGTAAATCATGGGGTACAACTTGTCATGTGACTTTGCTGTGCTGAGTTGCAGAACAAGTCACAGAAGTGTGAAAGGGACCTTAATGGGGCAGCTGGTGATGCGGCAGTGATGCAAGGGGAGTTTCGTGGCGGCAGCAGGTGAGTGGATGCCCGCTAACAGGTGCTGCCACGATGGATCTGAAATAACAGGTGCTCTTTAAATGTAAGAACTTATTCTTGCTGGTAGTTCATATCTTTAATATTTGCTAACAAAATGAAGGTTTCCTATTTAGAGTAATAAGCTGTCAGGTTAGTGAAACAGCGCTATCGGAACCGATTCAATCATACAGTTTGTAATGTACGTAGATTTTCAAAACAATGAGATAAAGGAGTATTGCTGTACTTTGTTTTATCACATGGTTACTGTGAAATTGTGTGACTGCATCAATGAAGTGCATGTTCTCTCAGCTTGCAGAGCTTGGATTCATTGAATGAGTTAACCAGTAATGTAACTATTATAGAATATACAGCCTCATGCTACATAACGAAGCTCCATTTAATGCTGAATAAACAAAATTATTGATGTATCTTAAATGGAAAACTATCTTTAGATTTTTACTCCAAAAGCATTTTATTAAAATGTGATTAAAAATCTAAAAAATCTATGATTTTTATCCACCCTGATTGTAAATACATTGCTGTGTGTGAGCTCCCAAAATAGCATAAAAAAATGCATGTATATGCATTTATAGTGTTACTCCATTGAAATCTATGGGGCACAAAATCGCACTACATTACACCAAAGTAGCAGCGGCACCCTCTTCAGGTCACATTTCCTAGCGTTGCTCATTGATGTGATTTCCATTGTCATGCCATTCTGTGTGACTGAAGTCACATCGGATATTGGGCTAGTGTGAATGGGGCCTAAATGATCTGTTATTATAAAGCAGGCCATACATTTATGTAAATTTCTTTCCTTCAACCACACATTGAAGCAAAGAAAAATCATTTGATTCCCCCCTTAAAGTTGAATCCCTCCCGTTGCGCTGTTGTGTTCTGACAGAGGAAGGTTTCCCGGCCATCGTAAATGATCAATTCCAGCAGCTATAGCCACTGGCGGTCATTGAGGGAAAAAAGACAAGCCGGTTGTACAGAAGTCGATCAATCAACTTCAGTACACTCAGCCTGCTTATAGATGGATTGAAATTCTTCCAGTTCCTGCTGAACTGGACAGATTTCTATCAGTCAGGCCAGTTTAAGTCTGTTCTGTGATGGGGGGGAAAAACTTGTTCATTCACAGATGTGGATTCAAAGGCATAGATGAATGAAAAGACTGCCTTTTTCACACATAAAATGTGTCTTGTAAACTCGCAGCACTACAGACTAGATAATATTGGATAAACCTTACTACAATTATCTTTTTTACTGAGAAACCTCAAAACCTTTTGTGAACATTTTATTGATTTTTCTTGGTGCCATTGAAAATGGCTTTGTAAGCCCTCCGTGGTACCTGTGCCTTTTGGTTCTAGACCCCTGTGCTAGAGGTATGTACAGGAGCTTGTTGGCTCTCAGACACTATCGGTGTATTTGCCCTTTGATTTAATTTAAAGCAGTATTTTTTGTATTATAAGAATCTGCTCTATACAATGGTATCGTTTAACTGAGCTTCCCCTCCTCCCCCCCGCACATTTTTCATGCAACACATTTTCACTGGGCAAAATTGCATGTTTGCTGGCTGTGTTTGGGGTGCCATTAGTTATTGGCACTGTTTTTTGTATGTTTCAGTTATGCACAGAAGCATGCTTCTGTGTGTGTGTGTTCCCAAAACGTGCAGATGTGAATGCAGCTTTATTGTGCACAATTAGCTTCCATAAAGTTGCTTCTATTTTGACACAATGTTGTGCGTTATTTCTTTGCTATGATGTATACTTTTTTTTTTTTTTCATTTAACTTGTCTTATAGTTTATAATTTGTGTAGTTGTATATTAAATTTTGTGATGCTGTATAATAAGCTGTACATCAAACGTAGTCCAGGGCCAGTTCTTTCAGTTTTCCACTAGATGGCGATAGATCTGCATTTAACACATACACAGAACTTGTATTTTAGGCCAAACGGACCAAATTAGAATGTTTCATTTTTAACAAAAATCAGTTTTAATTTTTTTATATAGATTCTTATACTCAATCTCTACGTAAAATAAATAATTTAATACGTGTAGTTTGGCACGAGTGATTGCCTAGCACTTTTCCCCTATACTTCACTTAGGTCCCAAACACAAATGCATTGTGTGACCTATGCTAGTTAGAGGTCTGATATAAGCATGGGGAGAATAAAACTCGGTACATTTTTTTTTTTTTCACTTAAAGTGAAAGAGCAGTAAAAAGTTTGTTTTTGTTTTTACGTGTGTGCCAAAAGCTTTGTTTTTTGGTGCTCATTGATGCTGGTTAGACAGGCATTTTCAAGCAAAGACATAACAATGCCTGTGTGTTTAGGTTCTTTTAATATTTTTTTTTCTTCTTGTTCCTTGTGCTCTTTCACGTGAAGGTAATGGGCTGTTTCCTTTAAAATTTGTTATTTAAAGCTGAACTCTGTAATGGCAGGGATGACTAAGCAAGCGACCCACAGTGATCTCAATACTCCACTCAGTTTCAGCGCTGGATGGTCAGCACTAACAGCTCTGTATGGGATGCATAAAAATAAAGGTTTTACCTAAGCAGCTCAGACATGGGACAGACTGCAATAGGGGCCCTTTATTTTTATTTTATTTTTTTTAATTGTTTTTATTTGTTTTAAAAGAAAAAAGTACAGAACATAGCCTTGGGGCATTCCCGGGGCCCTTTATTTTTAAAGAGCAAATGCATAAAAAAATAGATTTTAACCAGAGATCAGCTTCAAGCTCCATTCACGCTTGTCATACCTATTTGACATCAAAGTTGCATGACGAATTGCTGCCTGTTCTTTTCTATAGAACCTGTTCAAAATGGTGCAACTTAAAGTCGCAGCGACCTTGAAAAGGTGCCTGCACTACTTTGATGTCACTTTTGATGTGACATTGATCCAAAGAGTGTGAAGTTTAGATCAAAGTCGCATTCAAAGTTGCTCTCCAAAGTAGCAATAGAAGTTGTGCGACTTTGTAGTGGCAGAAGTGTGAATGAAGTCCCCTTCTCCCTCTGCTTAAATCGGTAGAAAACCACAGTTTTTAAGAAGAAGAAAAAAAAAAATTCCCTGAAAGGCAATGTCATAATGTGCTAGTGTGCATCGCATAGTAGCACATTGAGAAACTTAGCTTAAAGTGAAGTCCTCCAGCATCGCACTGTCACCACTGAGAGGGCTTCCATCTTCACCCAGTCTTCCTTCCGGGTTTACGGCCTTTGGCTACATGAGTAGCCAGGAGTACAGTGACATCACTCCCATGCATGCTTGCGGGAGCCACCGTATATGGCACGTTATGCCGAACCTTTAGAGCGCATGTGTTGGCGACATCCCTGGCTACATGCACTCTGAATATATCCTAAACGGTGAAAGTTTAGAAGATATTTACAGTACCTACAGGTAAGCTTTATTATAGGCTTGCCTGTAGGTAAAACATGAAAAAGTGGGTTTACTATCACTTTGTTTCACCACTGGTCCTTTTCTGGGTTGACTGACACTCTGCACCATTCAGGCCCCTTGAGTTCAGGGTAACCCAGCCTGTCCCTTGGAGGCGGCATCCCCACAACAATCTTTGCTCACATAGAATGATGGCAGTTATTGCAAACATTGTTGCTGTCTGAAAAATTGAGGACCTTGAGCTCCAGAGAGGAGGCCCTGGGCATCCCACAACAAGTCTGAAGACCTATCCAAAAAGCAAGTAAAAAATCAATAATTCTTGGACGAGGGATGGGTAGGGGTCTCCGGGAGGAGGATTGCTGGGAGGCAGGGTAGGATTGAACCTCTAGCTAAGCTAAAACTAAAATGTAACTTTTAGATATGACTCAAGTGGACTCAATGCCCTTCGTGTAGTTGTAACGAGAGTCCCCACTTCTCCTCTTGGCTAACAGAGCTTTCTTCTGCTGTAATTGAAAATCCATGCAGAATTCAATTTTAAAAGCAAGACCCCCCATATTTTTAGATCTCACTACAAAAATACTGTATGTATTTCAGTCAAAACTTCAGCTTTCCAAAAAAAAAAAAAAAGTTTTCCCTTAAGAGTCTTCTGGCTAGTCCAGTGACCTCACGAGTCCTTTCTTTCTCTTCTCCACCAGTGGTGGTCCTACATATTAGCATTCAGTGCAGAAGTATTGTGAGCCCACACCAGGTGGGATAATACACCAACCACTAGGAGGTGTTCCCATGTATGTCTTAGCTCATTTCAGGTGGGTTGATTTGAAGCTGGCAGTCATTTCTCCTGGAAGACTGGTACCATCTATTGGTGGAATGAATTACTTCAGGGGACAGGGCCTGCTTTCGAATTTGTGCACACTGGGCTTACGTGCGTTTTTACAGGTTGTTGTTTTGTTTTTTGTTCTTTTATTTCCTTTTTCCACCTATAAATGCACCTCTGTTAGCCTGTGTGTCAATGCACACACAAGTGTTTATATGCTTTTAGCAGAGGAGTGTTTTCAGGCAAAACAAACCCCCATCACAGCGTGTTTTAGGAGAGGAGCTTTAAAGCCCTTTCACACTGAGGCTGCCCATACGTTTGCGGTAAAGCGCTGCTCGTTTTAGTGGCAATTTACTGCCACTAGTGGGGTGCTTTTAACCCCAACAAAGGGGTTAAAAACTCCCAAAGTGCTTTTCAGGCACTTTGGAAGTGCTGCCCATTCATTGCAATGGGCAGGGGCATTTTGGGAGCCCTCCCAAAAAATGCTGCTTGCAGGACTTTGTATTGTCCCTCAAGTGCACTGCCCGAATTTGAAAGCACTCATTGCATTGAACGGGGAGCAGTTTCCAGGCGCTATTTCTAGTGCTAAAATGCCTGAAAACTGCCTCAGTGTGAAAGCTGTCTTTGGGCAGTAAAACTCGGAACCAGTCTTAATTTCTTCGACTAAAACTACAATGCCATTTTGTCAAGACTAAATTGAAATTTGACGTCAGAATCAGCACTGGTCTGTAGTACATGTTCATACTTCAATACCATAAATGATAACATATTCGATTTTTCACTCCAGCAGTATCTAATGAGTTTGGGAATTGTAAAGAAATGTTAATGCATTTCAATTTTAGTTGACTAAAATGTACTAGAGATTTTCATTGACTAAATACAACTAAAGCAATTGCAGAAGACTAAAATGAGACTAAATCTAAAATGCCATTTTAGTCCTAAGACTGAAGCCTCGTACACATGGTTCGATTGTTGACAGTGTTGTCCTAAAATCTAACTGTTGATACGCTCCTTTTGTCAATTGTCCAATTTTTGGCCAACAAATTTTGGATGACAGGCTAGTACATTTTTGACGGACAACGGCTTGATGTCTGATTTTCGTATGGTCAGTACACAAATCCGTCACACAAAAGTACAAACATGCGTGATTCAGAATCAGTGCTCACCAAAGGATGGCGCTCAAGAGCTGAAATTCCTTGTAGTACGTTGCTGCATTCGTGTTTGTGGCATGACAGTTGTGTAACGTTAATATGCAAGATAAGTTCCAGGCACACTCCCTTCTGACAAAAATCAGATGCTTGGTGGGCCAGCAATCGTACTGTGTGTACGAGGCTTAACCACTTCCCGACCAGCGCACGACGATGTACGTCGACAGAATGGCACGGGCAGGCATATTGGCGTACAGGTACGTCCAATATTCAATGCCGCCCTGCCATCGGGAACGCGCAGGCGGCGGCACGCTCCCGCGCTGATCGGGACCCCCGTGAGTCTGGTCCCGGGACCCGCGGACTCGATCGCCGCGGGCATCCCTGCGATCGTCTCACGGAGTGGCTGAATGGAGGAAATGCTGTGTAAACAACATTTCTCCATTCTGCCTAGCAACTAGTGACGCTGATCTCTGCTCCATGTGATTGGAGAAGAGATCAGTGTTCACTAAATGAAAGTCCAACCCCCCCACAGTTAGTAACACACCCCTAGGAACACTTAACCCCTACACTGCCACCCACTGGTTAACCCTTTCACTGCCAGTGTCATTTACACAGGAATCACTGCATTTATATAGCAGTGATTACTGTATAAATGACAATGGTCCCAAAAATGTGTCAATGTCCGATGGGTCCCCCACAATGTCGCAGTCACAATAAAAATCGCTGCTCGCCGCCATTACTAGTAAAAAAAAATAATAAAAAATTATTAATAAAAATGCTATAAAACTATCCCTATTTTGTAAACGCTATAACTTTTGCGCAAACCAATCAATAATCGCTTATTACGATTTTTTTTTTTTTTACGAAAAATATGTAGAAGAATACGTATCGGCCTAAACTGAGGGAAAAAAAAATTTTTAAATATATTTTTGGGGGATATTAATTATAACAAAAGTAAAAAATAATGCGTTTTTTTCAAAATTGTCGCTCTATTTTTGTTTATAGCGCAAAAAATAAAAACTGCAGGGGTGATCAAATACCACCAAAAGAAAGCTCTATTTGTGGGAAAAAAAGGACGTCAATTTTGTTTGGGAGCCACGTCGCACGACCGCGCAATTCAGTTAAAGTGATGCAGTGCCGAATCGCAAAAAGTGGTCTGGTCTTTGACCAGCAAAATGGTCCGGTCTGCAAGTGGTTAAGACTAAAACTAAATTGAAATTTGCTGCCAAAATAAACACTGGCCTAAACGCTAGGTTGCTGCTTTTACCATATATTTACACAGTTTTTCTCCTGCCAGGAGAAAAGGCATTCAGAGGAGCAGAGCACATTTTTAGTGTTCAGGACATCACAACTGATGTGTTTACTTCCTCTTAGTTTCCCTGCAAAGGTAAAGCATAATGGGCTACTGTGCACCGCACACAGGAACCAGCTCTGTCCCCTCTTCCACGGAGCGTCCATCTTAACGGGCATCGTGGCTCTGGCGCTGTGATTGGCGGAAGTCGTGGTGATGTCACTCCTGCGCATGCGCGCGGGAGCTGCCACTAACGGCATATCGCCATTAGCCACCAGGGGCGGATCCAGAGTCTAATCTCGGGAGGGGCACTGCTATAAAATATGTTTTTTTGGGGGCAATTTATATGGGAAATGGCTGGTATTTGCGCTTCAATCATTACGGCACCATGGTGGTTATGGTGTCAGGATGATTGAAGCTCATTATTTCTATTAATACATTGTAATATAAAATTAAATGGTTCAACTCACCATAATGCAGAATCAGTGGGAACCCTGAGGATGTCACTTGCCATGTCGCCTGCCACCAAATGTGGATTGTCACTTGCCACGTCATTTGTCACCAAATGCGGATTACTTGCCACGTCACCTGCCACACATTGCGGATTGTCACTTGCCACGTCGCCTGCCACACATTGCGGATTGTCACTTGCCAAGTCACCTGCCACACATTGCGGATTGCCACTTGCCACGTCACCTGCCACACATTGCGGATTGTCACTTGCCACGTCGTCTGCCACACATTGCGGATTGCCACTTGCCACGTCACCTGCCACACATTGCGGATTGTCACTTGCCACATTGCCTGCCACACATTGCGGATTGCCACGTCGCCTGCCACACATTGCGGATTGCCACTTGCCACGTCACCTGCCACACATTGCGGATTGTCACTTGCCACGTTGCCTGCCACACATTGCGGATTGCCACTTGCCACGTCACCTGCCACACATTGCGGATTGTCACTTGCCACATTGCCTGCCACACATTGCGGATTGCCACGTCACCTGCCACACATTGCGGATTGCCACTTGCCACGTCACCTGCCACACATTGCGGATTGCCACTTCTCGCGTAGCCTGCCACACATTGCGGATTGTCACTTGCCACGTCACCTGCCACACATTGCGGATTGCCACTTGCCACGTAGTCTGCCACACATTGCGGATTGCCACTTGCCACGTAGTCTGCCACACATTGCGGATTGCCACTTGCCACGTAGCCTGCCACACATTGCGGATTGCCACTTGCCACGTCACCTGCCACACATTGCGGATTGTCACTTGCCACGTTGCCTGCCACACATTGCGGATTGCCACTTGCCACGTAGCCTGCCACACATTGCGGATTGCCACTTGCCACGTCACCTGCCACACATTGCGGATTGTCACTTGCCACGTTGCCTGCCACACATTGCGGATTGCCACTTGCCACGTCACCTGCCACACATTGCGGATTGTCACTTGCCACGTTGCCTGCCACACATTGCGGATTGTCACTTGCCACGTCGCCTGCCACCAGATGCGGATTGCCACGTAGCCTGCCACACATTGCGGATTGCCACTTGCCACGTAGCCTGCCACACATTGCGGATTGCCACTTGCCACGTAGCCTGCCACACATTGCGGATTGCCACTTGCCACGTCACCTGCCACACATTGCGGATTGTCACTTCTCACGTAGCCTGCCACACATTGCGGATTGCCACTTCTCACGTAGCCTGCCACACATTGCGGATTGTCACTTCTCACGTAGCCTGCCACACATTGCTGATTGTCACTTGCCACGTAGTCTGCCACACATTGTGGATTGCCACTTGCCACGTAGTCTGCCACACATTGTGGATTGCCACTTGCCACGTAGCCTGCCACACATTGCGGATTGTCACGTACTGTGTCACTTTTCTGCAATCTCTCTGCTGCACACAGCTTCCTACACAGTGAGGGCGGAACTGGAGGGATGCAGGGCAGTGAGAGATGATGTCATCTTCCCTGCTCCCCTGCCTGCTGGCTTCCTAATTGGCCAGCAGCCCTCCTAAGCCGCCCATCTGCCCCCCCCTCACCGTCCACTCAGCGCGGGTACCCGCGGAACCGGCCGCGATTGGACCCGCGGAACCGGCCGCGATTGGACCCGCGGAACCGGCCGCGATTGGACCCGCGGAACCAGCCTGCCGGTATTCTCGGGCGGGGGGCAATTGCCCCCCCTGGATCCGCCCCTGTTAGCCGCACGCATGCTCAATGCGCCTGCCCACGCCGTAAACAGCGGTGCCTGTCTTTTAGCAAATATCTCCTAAACAGTGTAGGTTTAGTAGATATTTCATGGACCTACAGTTAAGCCTTGGGGGTGCTTTAGCACACCCAAGCACCCACCGAGTGCCACCCCTGGATGCGGGACAATGCTTAGCTGATCGGGATTGTGGGACATACCTCTGAATCCGGGGCTGTCCCGCAGAACCCAGCACTGTTGGGAATTATGCCTGTGTCCAAATATATATGGACTGAACTGTACATGCATACATAAAAATCAAAGTATTCAGTATTCACTGTATTCCTCCACGTTTATCTTTTAATGCTAGATTGGGAAGGGTTTATAAAATAAACAAGGCAGGTAAAAAAGAAATGACATTTTAAGTAATTTTTCCTGGCTATAATGGATATAAAAAAAATAATGGTAGACGTTAGTTTGGAATTTTTTGGTTCTGTGAATGTGATGTTTACACTAGAGGAAGACTTTTATGGGAAATCTTTTATGCTAAGATTATTGCAAAGTGCACTGTTGAAGTGCAGCATTGCCAGCCACAGAGTGATACTCCTGTACTCTGTTTTTATTAACTGAACCTAAACATCTGCACTACATATCTCTGCTACCAAAACCAACTGTATGGAATTCATCATTTAAATGATGACGATTCCTAGAGGCTGTTAGAAATAAGCAAAGATCAGTAATGTAATCTTTACAGGAGCTTAAGAATGTTTGAGGACAAAGAAAAAGTGCTTTTGAATTTGTGGTAAACATTCTTTACTGTAGGGCAGGGGTCTCAAACTCAATTTACCTGGGGGCCGCTGGAGGTAGATTCTGGGTAAGGCTGGGCCGCATCAAGTTTTCCACAAAAACCTTTAGGGTGGGCACGCACCTGTCTGGTTTATAAAAATAGCACTCCTCCACTCTGCTGTGCCCCCCTGTATATTTCTTGCCCTGTATGCTAATACTGAGCATCAAGGAGGAAGAGACGCCGGATTTTCTCAATGGGCGTCTCCTTCTCCATGTGCCTCAATCCAATCACAGTGAGAGTCACAGCCAGGAAGAAAAAAACTCCTTGTCTGTGACACTCTTTGATGTGATTGGATCACAACACAGCCAGGGAGAAGGAGACGCCCATTGAGAAACCCCTGCGTCTCCTCCTCCCATGCAGGGCCTCCAATGGCAGAACGTCCTGTCGCCTGAACGGGAAAGAGAAGAAAAAAAGTGAGGCGTGGAGAGCGTGACTGACAGGCTGGTACTTGCCTCTCCGTGTCCCTCCCATCGAAGAAGATGAAGTCGCCGCTCTGAACGCACTTGGTGCAGGTCAGCGTCCGGCGGTGTTACACAGCGGGCAGCGCTCCACCGCCACTTACTCCCCCTGGTGAGACGCCGAGGTACTGTACTTGGCGGTGGAGCGCTGCCCGCTGTGTAACATCGCCGGAGGCTGACCTGCACCAAGTGCGTTCAGAGCGGCGACTTCATCTTCTTCAAGTACCGGAGGGAAGGTGGCTAAGTGCTTTTCCAGGCGGGGGGCCGCAAAATATTGTCCCGCGGGCCGCAGTTGGCCCGCGGGCCGCGAGTTTGAGACCCCTGCTGTAGGGTGTACCAGGTAGGGCTTAGGAGTTTTGCACAAAATTTTGCTCTATTTAGTGTCTACATGGTGCCTCTAATTATAGTTTAGTTTATATTTTATAGGGATTTATTTTTTATTTTTGGTGAAGATACTCCATATACTGGATATACTGTATACCTGTATATCATTAGCAACTTTGGCAAGTCTCAAATGTGACCAACTGTGATGCTTTCCAGACCTCGGTTACTGTGTTGGTTAGCTAGAGCATGCTATTAGGTTCCAGAGCCATAGCACAGCCTCTGGTGTGACCCAGTCTGTGAAGGAGTAGGCTTTAAGTAAGCATCTGGACATGGTGAGGCTAGCCTGGAATATGACATTCGGGCACTGGCTCTGCTGTGCTTTACAGGTGCTATACATTATTGGCCACAGATCATTCTCCAGGTCCAGTCCTTGGCACAGCTTCTGTTGTGACACAGTCTACGAGGACTCCTTGTAGTGGGTAAGGTCAGACAGGCCATTTTTTCCCCCTGACAATTTATTATTTTTTTTCCAAAGACGTCTTTCCCATTTTAACCCCAGAAAAAAAAAGAAAATTGTGTATTTTTTTTTTTTTTTTTTTTTTATAATGATAAATACTACATCTGACATGGAATTAAAACTATATAACGTGTGGACCTTGACCGGTTCCCGACCAGCGCACACCGATGTACGTCGGCAAAATGGCACAGGCAGGCATATTGGCGTACAGGTACGTCTAACCTTAATGCCACCCTGCCATGCTGGTCGGGACCCCCATGAGTCCGGTCTCGGGTCCCACGGACTCGATTGCCGCGGGCTTACCCGCGATCGTCTCACGGGGCGGCTCAACAAGCAAATGCCCTTGTAAACAGCATTTCCCCGTTCTGCCTAGCAACTAGTGACGCTGATCTCTGCTCCATGTGATTGGAGCAGAGATCGGTGTTCACTAAATTAAAGCCCAGCCCCCAACAGTTAGTAACGCACCCCTAGGAACACTTAACCCCTACACTGCCACCCACTGGTTAACCCCTTCACTGCCAGTGTCATTTACACAGGAATCACTGCATTTATATAGCTGTGATTGCTGTATAAATGACAGTGGTCCCAAAAATGTCCGATGTGTCTGCCATAATGTCGCAGTCGCAATAAAAATCGCTGATCGCTGCCATTACTAGTTAAAAAAAAAATATATAAAAATGCCAAAAAACTATCCCCTATTTTGTAAACCCTATAACTTTTGCGCAAACCAATCAATATTCACTTATTGCGATTTTTTTTTTTTTTTTTTTTTTTTTTTTTTTTTTTTTACCAAAAATATGTAGAAGAATACGTATCGGCCTAAACTGAGGGAAAAAAATGTTATTTTATATTTTTTTGGGGGATATTTATTATAACAAAAAGTAAAAAATAATGTTTTTTTTTCAAAATTGTCGCTCTATTTTTGTTAGCACAAAAAATAAAAACCGCAGGGATGATCAAATGCCACCAAAAGAAAGCTCTATTTGTGGGAAAAAAGACGTCAATTTTGTTTGGGAGCCACGTCTCACGACCGCGCAATTGTCAGTTAAAGCGACGCAGTTCCAAATCCCCAAAAGTGGTCTGGTCTTTGACCAGCAAAATGGTCTGGGGCTGAAGTGGTTAAAATGGTTGTAAAGGCAGAAGTGTGTGTTTGTTTTTTGTTTTGTTTTTTTATATCTCAATGCATTAAGATAAAAAGCAGCCCCCACAATACTTACCAGAACCACATCTGTCCAGCGATGTACACGAGTGTCTCGGCCATCGGGATTCCCCCTCCTGATTGTCTAAGACACAGCAACAGTGCCATTGGCTGCTGTCAAAGTCAGTTAGCCAATGAGGGAGGGGGAGAGCCATACTGCAGCTCTGTGTCTGAATGGACACATGGAGCTCCAGCTCTGTTCGTGTGCCCCCATAGCAAGCTGCTTGCTGTGGGGTCAATCAACAGGAGGGAGGGGCCAGGAGCACAGAAGAGGCACCTGAGAAGAGGATCTGGGCTACTCTGTGCAAATCCACTGCAACAGAGAAGGTGTGTATATATAATGTGTTTTTGTTTTTATAGAAAAAAAAATAGATTTTACAATCACTTTTTATGAAAGATCTCTGAAACTGTGTACTAAAATTATTGCAAGTTCTCTCAGCAAATCCCGGAATACAGTTTAACACTGTACTTCTCAATGCAGTTCTCAAACGAGAAACCTGCATTTCTGCCACTAGGGGACACTGCATGGGAAAGGCTCTAGTTGAGTTTGCTGTTGGGTGATTGTTGGAAATGCAGTAGTTGATAGTTTTTGTTCCTTCTTAATTGACATGTAAAAGGGTAGATTTGTTTATTTTTGAGCGTTTAAATGATTTCTCTTGATGTTCTCCACCATCACAGCATAATTTCCTATATTCTGGTCAGTAATTAGTTTTTTCTTTTCCTCCGCTCAGTAAAATAGTGAGACCAACGTCTAGAGTTTTTGGAAACCTTTCCACAGTGCAATTTCTGCTAAGAGTAAAGCTACATTTTGCAGATATTCTTTTCCAGATGCCACAAGGATGACAAAATGCATTTAAAAATACTTTGCGGAATGAGATGAGGACCAAAATTAAAGAGCAAGTAGCTTTTCCATCCAGAATTTTCATTCCAGAAATGCTTTTTCTGCTGCTTCTGGATCATCAGTGTTTCTTCACCAACAGCATCTTTTACAAACCATGGTCTCTCAAATACACAATCCTTTTATAGATAAAATGACACCTGAAAGTCAGGATAACCATCATCAGGCTCTTGCAAGAGCAATATATAATCCCCCCCCCCCCCATGGCTTCAAAATGTGCAGAAATTTTACATCGCTAGCTGCAGCTTTTCAATGCATGAAAGATTATATTGTATTTTTGTTTAGGTGATTTGTACCACAACACACACATCATGATGCAATGTGGAGATTCAAAAATGACTGGCACTGCAATGCGCCTAATATGCATTGCTACCTAATACATGCACGAGTTTTACCCTTTGTTACCACAATGTTTAGGTGTGTTAACCCTAAAGTATAAGCACAATGAATTTTATGTGTTTTATATTCATTGGCAGACAGTTTGTATGTCACAATTATCACCATAGCAGTGTAAAGCTCTCCATACACTATACAATCCCCTTTAGATTTCCCATCTATGTTGTGCAAGGGCTTGCATGATTGGAAAGATTGACGTGGCCTCCTATTATATAGTTTTGGTAAATGTAAAGGAGATCGTATGTAGAGTGTACAATCAAATTGTATAGTGCAGTCAACCAAGGTGCCTTTAGGTCTCTTCAGGAGTGCCTTGGTAAAATGCCTAAAAATTGCCCAAAAATGTTTTACCAGCCAGCAGGTGGATCAAGCCTGCTTTTTTAGTTACAGAGCCACAGATTTTCATTGTGCACCATTATTGCAATCATCTTCCTGCTGCTGGCATCCTAATAACCAATGACATCAATACTTGATAAGCAGGATGTCGAGGGCATGCACAGCATCCTTGTTTTCTCTTTCCCGGTCCCTCTTCATCAGGCCTGGGGTCACATTGGCTGTGTGAGGGAGAGAAACCGAGGCAGAAGAGAAATGTGCAGTACCAGCGTGCAAAGATATAATTGCTTTGGAAGAAGAAGAAAGGATGTTGCTGCGCTACGTAAAATTATTGGTGTCGTTTTACCACTTTAGAATGGAGCGCTTTGACTGAAAAAAGGTTGAGAAACACTGGTATAGTGTATGTCTATTTCAACAAATATCTGACTCTTTTAGGCCCCTTTCACGCGGGTGGCTGTTCTGCCACTGTTAAAAGCATGTTTTGTTATTTTTTGTTCTGAAATTCAGAGAATCTTGGCACAGCGTTCACTTGCAGTTGTACGTTGCGATTAGCTACGTTTAGCTGTGTCTGCATTTAGCTGCGTTTGGAAAGTTCTTGCCATTTCTGATGTGCTTCCTATTGTTTTTCTTTGCTTGTTGCCACTGCTATCTGCAGGAGAAATAGTACACTGCGATTTCCTGCAGTTATGTGAAGATAGCTGCAGTAAATCGTACCTGGACCCAGTCAACTTTTTTTTTTCTATCTGCACAAAACCTCATTAAACAAAACCGTCACTAAACTCAGTGTGTGAATGGGGCCATAGGAAAGCATTGTGTGCATTTAGCTGTGGTAGATAACGTCATCTGTCCGCAGCTAAAAGAACAATTCTATCCGCCCGTGTGAAAGGGGCCTTAGGATTCACACATGGGCACAAAAAACAATGGGCACCAGAAATTGGTGTTCAGCTGCAATGTGCCTGTGCACATTCTGGCATTGAAACCGCTTTGTTCTTGGTGAGGAAATCGGGCAGTTGTATGACATAATAGCCAGGATGCTGGGAAACTGTTGTGGTGGTGGGGCATGAGAACATTCCCTGCATGGAAAGACTATTTGTGATCAGAACAAGACAAGAAGCCTCAACTCTGGCATATAGAATGGCTCATTACAAGCTCTCTGGAGCGGATCCTTAAAGAGGGATTCCACCTACAAAAAAAATAAAAGCCAGCAGCTATAAATACTACAGCTGCTGACTTTTAATAAATAGACACTCACCTGTCCCGGGTTCCAGCGATGCCGAGGCCGATCGATCGCTCGGCCCTCGGCTGCTGCCGTCACCATTCTAGGTGAGGGAATCAGGAAGTGAAGCGAAACGGCTTCACTTCCCGGTTCCCTACTGCGCATGCGCGAGTCGCGCAGCGCAATAGGAATTGTCCGCGCTGTCTCTGGGACCCGTGTGTGTCCCAGCAGACAGCGCGGCAGGACAGGAAGAGGCATAGACTCCCGTGGGAGTCTATGCCCGGAAGTGGGTGTAAATACCTGTCTTTGACAGTTATCTCCCCCCCCCCTCCCCCCTGAAAGGTGCTAATTGTGACACCAGAGGGGGGAGGGTTCCGATCAGCGGAAGTTCCAATTAACAGAACATCATGGAATTTTCTTTTTTTCTTTTCTTTTTTTCTTTCTTGCATCAATCAATATTCTATATATAACTGCATATTTGATGAAAATAAAGTCAGCTGTTTGTAGCCCTGATACAGAGTTTGCTTTCCCCAGAACTGCACAGTCACCAAGCCGTACTACACTTTGCATGACAATACTGACTTAATCAGGAGTGATTTTTGGGCAGATGGAAAGTTCCGGCCTGTCTTGTCATGGGTTGAAAGAAGCAGAACTAAAGCAAGATTGCTTCTGTCAGTCTGATGCTCCCAAGTGACTTGCTGTCAGAAAACCATTTCCAGAGCAGGCACATCATTCCTATGGTCGCCCTTTAAGGCATATTGTGTTGCCATAGTGACAGTGATGGCTGCATTTTTCCCTTCCCCTAGCAAGCTGTTTGTCTCTCCCCTGTTAAAATCCATAATGAAGTATTAAACATCAAATGGTAAATTTGGGTCAGGAGAAGCCTTTGCGTGTGCTCGATCGCAAGGCTTTCTGGGAGAGAAGCATGTCTGTTAGCTGCTTCCCCATCCTCTGTGCCTTGCAGCAGCAGTAAACTGCATCCTTTTTTTTTTCCTGCTTTTTATTTCGGGCATTACCCAAGGCTGTTTTAAGAAGAGCCGAGAGAATTGATCATATGTAATTGGATGCTTTGTCATCTTTTAATTCTAATATTTTTATATTTTTGTGGTGCCTGAGATATTATTTTTTTTTTTCTGCTTCCTCCATCCTCCCTTGGTGCTGCGCTTAGTCAATGCGTGAGAAATCCTCGCTGTGCGTAGAGTAGGCTTCTGGTGAGAAGGGATGCAGATGAAGGCTGTCAGAGTAAGTGAGGGGAAGGCACGCTGCAAATGGAGCCAGGGATGCTAGAGATGTACACTGGAAAAGGCTGGGAATGGGTTGCACTACTAGTGTAATCCTTTTCAAAAGCATTTGCACAGTACTAGAGAGGAACTGTGCTTATATCTGCAAACAGCAAGGAGAAAACAATGCTATCGAATATACAGTACAGAGCTTATCAAGAGAAGATTCTGGCTTCACGCATTCATCACTGGTAAGTTTGGTGCCTTATTGCAGTATATACCTTTTACTAAGATGAGTTTTTCACATGATAGCATATAATAATTCATTAGTCTCTGTTTAAATGCCATTTACTCTGCATGGTAGTGTTCTGCACATCAGTTGATGAAATACTACATATGGTGGAATAAGCTCAATTAGACTTACATATGCACTGAAAAGACTGTGCTATGATTTGTGTGGTTATAAATTTGTGACTGTTACGTCCTGCCAACATCTTTCCTTATTTCTTTTTGAAATATATATATATATTTTTTTATCATGTAAGCTAATTTGTGTGCGCAGTATTCAGCTCTTGGCATTTATAAATGACCATATTTCACCTGGGCCAGTCTAGTAATGTTGGTCATCTATATGTGTTAGATCCAACTGTCACATGTCTGCTAGAGTCCTGTGGTACTCCGGGGCTATATTTTTTGTTGTCATGGACATTTTATATGAATGAGGATTGTATTAATGCTGTGGTGGTGAGCTCTGCTGTTCACCGAGAAGAAATGGGGAGCATGGCTAGGTGTGTCAGAATGTCAGTAAGCCAAAAGGAAGTGACTCTTAATAGGAGGATTGCTAAGAGTCCATTCACTTAAAATTGATTGATCAGGGTTTGGTCAGCTGGTTGAACTACTATTGGATCTCTCCAGGACTCTAAAGGCAAAAACGCCCCAGGCGTACCGCTATCTATGCTGCAAACATTAGGAAAATGTCTCGCTCTCCATGTGGAATTTTTTCCTACATATTAAATTAGAGTAAAAGCAGTGAGAATGAAGACACCGGGTGTTCCCATGGAGAGGTTTTGCAGGGTGAGTTCTGTAGGAAAGGTAAGCCAATGGGAAATCAAGCCACCAGCATCCACCCATAGCTGATGGATTGGTTTTGGTCTTTTTCACTTTTTATCATGCAGTTAAAGAGGACGTAAACCCTGATGGATTTTACTTCCTCTTAGTCTCCCTGCAAAGGTAAAGCATAATGGGCTACTATGCATTGCATAGTAGCCCATTATGTGTCACTTACCTGACACAGGAGCCAGCAATGTCACCCCTTGTAGTCCGGAGCGTCCATCTTCTTTTGGGTATCGCTGCTCCGGCCACTCACAGCACCGGAGCAGCGATGACTTCACTCCAGCGCATGCGCACTGGAGCCGCCACTAACGGCATATTGCCGTTGGCAGCGGCATGCCGCTAATGGCTATGGTGTGCCTGCGCGCCACTGTCTTCGGTGCATGCGCCGTAGACAGCTGTGCCTGTCTTTGTAAATATCTCCTAAATCGTGTAGGTTTAGGAAATATTTCTTGGACCTACAGATAAGCCTTAATCTAGGCTTACCTGTAGGTCAAAGTGGTTTGTAAGGGTTTACAACCACTTTAAAGTAATTGAATATCACCCTGTAAAACCCAGAAATAAAAGGCAAAACCTGTTTTTAAGATATATAAAAAATTTTTTTTTTTATTTTTTTCCCTCTTTTTATAAGAGATTCAATTCCCTCTGTTCTCAGCTGCATAAGAGCTGGGGGAGGAGAAGCTGCAGTACACTGATCTTCCCAGTAAAAGGCTGTGGGGGTGGGGTGCATGTCAGGACAAGTCTGATATTGGAAGCAAGCAGGCTGAGTTCCCAGCATAGCTAAAATAAAACTGACCACGGTGTGTTCTGCTTGGTGTGGTCAGTTTTTCAAGCAGGTTGGATTGGATGTAGGTAGGTGTAAACGAACATGTGTCCATTTACACCTGCCACTCCATAGAGGAGAGTGGAGGTTCCAATTGGTTCCACTTGAAAAACGGACATGTGGACCTGATAAGAGTGTTTGTTTGTGGGAAAGGGGCCTAACTAAAACGGGAGAGTGCAAAATCTGGTGCGGCTGTGCATGGTAGCCAATAGGCTTCTAATAGCTTGTTCGGTTACGCTTTGACAAAAAAAAAAAACTGGAAACTGATTGGTTTCTATGCAAAGCTGCACCAGATTTTTCACTCTCCAGTTTTAGTAAATCAACCCTTATGTCACTTTGCAACTAGGGTTACACTGATATAATTTTTTATTTTTTAAGGGACGAGTATCGATACTTTTGATCAAGTACTTGCCGATATGTGTACTGATACTTTGCGGTGCAGGTTGCGTCAATACAAAATGGACGAAGAGTCAAATGTGGTTTGCACAAGAATGATTCCTGTCCGAATCACATGCGAGTTCCCCCACAGCTCCTGTGTGTGTGTATAGAAAGGGAAAAGGCGCATCTAGTGGGCAGTTTATTAAAAATGTTAGAACTCCCATTAATGCATAGGTGTCCTTGTTCCACCGATGATAGAAAATCACTGTCACGGGGCGAGAAGTTTCGGGACCCCATGGGTATAGGATAGAAGTGATGTCAGCTTGGGGGAGGGGTGCCTATACAGCTGCTTCAGCACCCGTGATTTTCTATCATTGGCATGACCAGGACACCTATGCATATTTTACATTTGACCAGATATGTATTAATGTGAGCTCTAACATTTTTTTATAAACTGCCCACTAGATGGCACGTCTCTTTTTTTTATACACACACACACACACACACACACAGGAGCAGTGGGGGAAATGGCATGCGATTCCGACAGGAACTGTAGCGCATGCCTGTTCAAATTGTGTGTGATTTTATTTTTATTTTTTCAGTTCAATTTGTACCCATTCATTTTGTTTTGACGCAAATCACACTGCAATGTATCCGGGAGCATTTTCATGAGCATGTATGAAAATGCTCGATATTGGTGCATCCCTACCCCATTTTTCCATCCACACAGTCAGTGTTATTGGAGGATCCCTCCTGCGGATCCAGCAGGGAAGGGTGTGGGGAGCTGTCCCTGCAAGGAGAACACCAGGATTATTGATGGCAGCTATATTTGTTTCCAAAGGTCGGACATGCCAATTGTACCCAAGGTTGGTTGTACCCAAGTGGCTACTCTTTAGCTAAAACAAAAAAAAAAAAAGCTGCAAAAGTTAATGGTAGATACATTTCTGGTGCCCGCACCACAGAATGCCCCTCTGCAGCGAAATGAACAATATTTGTCTGAAGATTTCTCTGAAGTTCAGTGGTGAGGGGATAGCTTGCTGGACCCTTTTTGTTTTTAGTGACAGTCACCTTAACTGAACTATAAAGTCATAATAAATTGTTTCTGCTATTGCATTTATATTCCCTTTTATGACATTTTTTTTTTTCACCGCTTTTTATCCTGTTTTCGTTCCACTGCTAGATATGACTTTTCATATTGTTTTCCCATGTTTCTCCTAATCGGACATTATAACATAAGCTGAAAGAAATAACAGATAATTAACCTTGTATTATTTATGCTGTGATAGGCCACGTTTTGTTTTAGCTCGGAGGGTCTTCTGGTTACTGAAGCATTTAGTTGTGTGTGATGCTTTTAGCAGATCTAGTAGGGTGTCCTCATTCACAACAGATTCCTAGGGCTAAATATTGTACATTATGAGCTGTGTGATGTTGGAAAGCAGTAATGAGGGGAAAACAGAAAAAGCAATTAAACCTGAAAACTGTAAGGGATTACCTGATGTATAGCTTATTATGAAAATGATTGGAATTTGTTTGGAAGGTAGAGAAAATATGGTTTGCCTGTGTGCTCCAGTAAACATGTGAGCGGATTGATCTTGATATGATCAGAGCTCCATACATAGCATGTAGGACGGTGTAGTGCTTAGGTTAGTGAAGCTGCTGCCTACAGGCTGTGGTGGGTGTTGGCTGATTTGTGCTTCACACTTTCCTTTTCCATGCAGAATGAGTACACCAAATCCTGTAGCCGTTTACAACCAGAATATAATCCATTTTTCCATTGCCAGCTTTAAAATTGCATCTCCTATCTTTTGTTATTCCTAGATTAGCCCTTAATCTGTAATTTAAGCAAAGGCTTTTCTTTATTTGGTACAGCACACATGCTTTTTAGAGAGGATATCTAGTGTAGATTGCTGTTTATTTAAAACCGCTTTTCTTTATATGCCAACATCGTATACATGGGAAATTAGATTGATTTCTATTCCATGGGCTTTATTTACTAAAGGCAAATCCACTCTGCACTACAAGTGCAGTCGCTGTAAATCTAAGGGGTAGATCTGAAATGAGGGGAAGCTCTGCTGATTTTATCATCCAATCATGTGCTTTTTATTTTTATTTTTATTTTTTTTAATCCCATTATGTCACTAATCGTCTTAGACCTGGTAACACAAATAAGGTATATCACTTACTTTACAGGGAGTGGGAAGTGTAGATTATAAAGACTTTTTTAATTTATTTTTATTTTTGTTCATGTAGGGTTTACTTTAGGCTGTATTCAGTTTTGTAGTATATTGATGCACACATGTTGCATTAAGACAGTCAATTTAAAATGGCCTGCCAATATACCACAACTAATCAAAAACATACCTTTTTTTAGCATTGCATTACACCACAATGCAAAGAGTGCAGAACTATAGGCAAAACGTTTTTTTTTTTTTTTTGGATAGAGCAATGGAGGATTATAACCCCTGTCAGATTTTTTTTTTTTTTTCCATCTGTCCCATTGGAGAGATTTCCCTTCACTTCCTGTCACATAGCCAAAACAGGAAGTGCGAGTAAATCCCTGCAAATAGAATTCCTTGGGAACCCCCGGGTCACCAGAACTAGTGTCCCCATTGGATGATTTCCCCTCTTACTTTTCTGGGGACAACCCAAATGTTGGGATTATCTTATCTTTTCCCTTTCAATGATAATGGGCACAGACAGCAATGACAATGTAATACTTTCATGTAAATTGGTGTGCTTTGGGGCCCAGTCACAGTATTGTAATGCAGCCACAGAAAGAAGTAGCTTCAAGAATGAATTGCTATTGATATAACCGCTTTGGCTTAGATGGCACTTCAGCAGCTAAATCGACATTTGTGCTGGTAGGTATCTGCAATGAAGGTAGATCTTGTCGCTGGAGCCTGCAGAGATATGCTGAATGCCTGCGATTGAATCAGCAGCCAACGTCCGCTGAAAAATATTGTGGCATTAAAGTTGACCTGTGCCTAGACTATGCACCTTAAACAATTTGCATATTTATTGAAACTTGGTAATAAAAATAGTCAACCTAAACAATTTACATATTAATAACCAGCAGTAAAAGAACTTTAAAACAACCTGCCGTGGCCTCGCACATTCTGCTGGTTGGTCACATTAGAAAGATGGAAGGCTTCCAAGATCTAATTCTGTGAGTTTTGTGTGTCTGTTGTAAAGTTTTGAAAATGAATCTCTCCATGATGTTTATAGCTACACATGTGAAAGGAGACTTGTTTTTTAAATTGCTTTTACTGCTTGTTCATAGTGTGTAACTACTTTAGTGTGCATAATCTTGCATTGTGTTCAAAGTTATTTGAGTGATGTTTTTCGCTCTGTATCAGTCTTTTTAAATCTGTTGTTTTGCAGAGAAGCTGGTTTCTGTTATGATAGCGTTTATTTCTCTGGCAACAGGAGGGAAAGGAAATTCTGACAAGTTACAGAGCTATTTGTACTGAGAATTGGGTGGTGTCCAAAAGCTCTAAGACACCAATGATAATCTGAAAACAATACCTACCTTTGTAATGAACCTCTGTGCTGGGATTCAGCAAAGTTAAGGGAAAGGTTCACGACTGGTAACCTAAAACACTCAACACAGTAGCACAGAATAGAAGTTTGCCTCTGTTTTAGATTATTTTATATAGCCATGTAAATAATTTAAACGGGCACACTGAGAAACGTTGGCAATGATCCAATGAATTGAACTATATTTTCCTTTTTACTTTAATGATTTTACATATGTGTCACACACTTTTGTAAGATGCACATCTGCAGTCCTTGGAATGTGCATATGCTTTGTCAAGCAGTTGTTTAGGTTTATTGGGTAGTGCTGCAGTTCTAAAAGCTTAGATCTATCTGTTTTGTATGAGGAAATTGTGTATTTTCACATAGTGTGCGTATACAGAAAGCTAAAGCTTTCAGCTGCTCAGTCTGAACAATCTTTTGTAGACCTTGTGTGTATCAGATTGCATTGCTCGTTCACACAGTGTTCATGTGTGACTTGCTCTGTTATGTGTCATTCTGTCACACCCTCCTTAAGTCATTTTTTTATTGGATCTTTCTTTAAAGCAGAACCACCCATGATTTTGTTTTATGCAAGAGGATAAACGGCTGACAATCCTGGAAATGGTACTTGCCCACGAGTTGAAGGCCCCTTCCTTTGCTCCATTGTTGCAATCCGCTGGCTTAAATTGTATGTGGTTGCTGCAATCTTCTAGGTGGTCTTTTCCTCCATTGCTGCAATACTGGGTTAAAAGCACCCTCTTTTTTTGCTTCATTTTTGCAATCTGCTGGATTGAATGACCCCTTGCTCCATTGCTGAAATCTGCTGGGTTAAATGCCGCCCACCTGTGCTCCATTGCTGCAATCTGCCAGCTTGAAGGCCCTCTAGTTCAATTTCTGTAATCTCCTGGGGTGAATGTTCTCTATGGCTCCACTGCCACAATGTGCAGGGTTAAATGCTGCCTTCCTTTGCTCCATTGCTGCAATCTGCCTTTTTGAATGCCCCCTCTCTGCTTCAATTTATAAGGTGTTTATCCTAAAATGTATTGGGAAATCTTCAGTTGCACATTCTGTTATGCAGAAATCTTACTGTGCCTTAATATGTGAGGTTAAAGAGATCACACAATGTTTGGACTTTTTGCTCGCTTGCATTATGTATAGAAAGCTGACGTTTCTCACATTTGGGGAGTTTTCATCTGCTTTGAGACCAGCTCTAACCCACAGGCTGTTAACAATGGGAAGAATATTTTCTTTGGGAGATTTACACAGCTGCCTCTTGTAGTTCATATCCCTATGGGATGTGCCTGTACAATAGTCCCATTGTTGGGATTTTGTTTCCTCATAAACACTGATTTATGGATTGTTACGGCATTTTAGTGCAGAACAAATGCATTGTAACCATTCTTATGTGATGCAGTCACATCTTATCCTTATCAATGATCAAAACTAGTAAAGTATTGTTGATCCTGCCTATTTTAAAGGCTGTCTCCACCCTCAACTTGCATTTCAGTTAAAATGTAATGATGTGCTCGGGGGGAGGGGTGCGGTAGCAATTAAAGGGCAAGTTACCAAAGGCCTCATTCACACGGGGCATTTGGCAGCTGGGCATTTTTAGCCTCTCATAGACTTTTATAGGTGGCTGGCTATGGGGCTGCACTGTGCACCCGTGCCTTCTACCTGTATAAAACCCTTGAATCTCAGGCACAGTGGCTAAATGTCTAGTGTGAATGAGGCCTTCAAAGTGGACTTGAAGTAACCGAAGACCATATGCACACTAGATTTTTTTTTTTTTTTCAGCTTGTTCTAAGGGAGCCTGGCCTTTATTTTTCCTGCCTCTAAACGCCCCTGTATCTTAGCTCAGGAATCACCAACCCGCAGACCGGTCCCAGTCAGTGGCCTACTGAGGACCAGGCAGAGCTGCGGGGGTGGGTGGCAGGTGAGCAAGCTACCTACCCCAAGCTGCTCTGTTACCCTTCAACCACCATAGGGCTCCCCTTCTCCCAGTGCCACTACTCCCTTCCCTCTCTGTGACCATGAAGAAGGGGAATGGGGAGGGAGGGCAACTGGCCAGGGAGAGGATCTCGTAGATCACTGGTGAGACCCATGCTACACCCCAGCTGCAGACCCTGAGGTGACATGCTGCTGATGAAAACCATCTGATCCTTATGCTTTTGCTCAGATCTTGTATTTCTGGATCAAATACCCCCCCCCCCCCCTTCTTCCTTTTAAATTAAAAATAAGTCTAGGTGTCATGGTGCCTGCAATCGCTGTTACTCTTTAGCTGACACTCAAATTGTTGCATGTAATATGTCCTGTCAAATCACTATGAGCAGCAAACATAATTTTTTTTCCCTCTGATTAATTCCCTGGATGTTATTATACAGGATTTATATAGCGCCAACAGTTTGTGCAGCGCTTTCCTCCTATATTGTATTGTAACTGTACTGTCTGCCATCATGTAGTAATCAGAGGACCCTGCTCTGGTAAGGAATCTAGAAGGGAGGGTCAAGTGAAGCAAAAAGTAATAACTGAGGAATGAACTGATGAAGAAACCAAAATTAGTTTACGTTAGAGCTCTTTCACACTGGGCAATGTTAGCAGTAAAGCACCGCTAGTTTAGCAGCACTTTGCAGCTGTTTTAGCGGCACTATTCAGCCACTAGTGGGCATTTTTAACCCCCACTAGTGGCCGAAGAAAGTGCAGCGCTCCAATGTGAAAGCACTCGGGCCTTCACATTGGGGTGGCAGGGGAGGCATTTTTCAGGCGTTATTTTTAGCCCTTTAGCACCTGAAAAACACCTTAGTGTGAGAGGGGTTTTAGGAGTGGGTTGGATAGGCTTCTCTGAAGAGAAGGGTTTTTAGGGATTGTCTAAAAGCTAATAGAGTAGGAGATGATCAGATTGTGGTAAGGAGTTCAATAGAATTGGAGAGGTTCTGTAAAAGTCCTGGGGGGTGAGAAAAGGAGGAGGTGATGAGGGAGCTAGAGAGCACGAGGTCTTGAGAGGAATGAAGAGAATGATGAGGTTGGTATTTTGAGACTAGGCTAGTGATGTATCTGGGGACTAAATTGTGGATGGCTTTGCAAGTTGTTAGTATATTGAATTAAATTTGTTGGGTGAGCGGAAGCCAGTGGAGGGATTGGAAGAGAGAGGGTTAGTAGACGCAGAGCGGTTGGTAAGGTGGATGAATCTGGCAGCAGCATTCATGATGGATTGAAGAGGTTATAGACTATGTAGAGGTAAGCCAATGAGAAGGGAGTTGTAGTAGTTGAGGCGAGAGATGGCCAGCGAGTGAATTAACCACTTCAGCCCCGGCCTATACGCATGACGCCCACAGATGGGATCTCCCATCCTGGGTGGGCATCATGACGTCGTCTGATTCCTGTCTGTCTAGGGGGGCATCCCGCGGCATCGCTCGGGAACCGGTGCGTGCGTAATGTACATGGGACGTTTTACAATCTCTCCTGAACAATTCTACTTGACAGATGGTAACCTTTTTTTGCCATGTTTGCGTTTTTAGAAGCCCCCCCCCCCCCCCCCCCTGTTTAAAAACGCCTTGTACATGAAACGCGGCTAAACACGAGTTAGCGGGCTTACATGTGTTTCAAAAGCTGTCCTGAAAATATTTTTTTTTTGTTTTCCAAAAAATGCTTCTAAACTCAACTGCCTAGAAAGGACTATAAATGACCCTGTGTACATGTACTGATGAGATAACATAGAGGAGTGTTCGGGGGGAAGCTGAAAAAATGCCCAACTGCTCCTAAACGTCTGTTTACCAGCAGCAGTGTACATGAGGCCTTACTGGCATTCCTTAAAGCCAATTGTTTACCACATTGACACATAAAAATTCCCTTTTAGAAGACGGAGCCACTTAAAAAGCACAAGTGTAGCTATTTGTATATGAAACCTTTTGAGGAGAGAAGAAAACAGCTGATGAAATATTTTCTTTGAGTGGCTCATAACATATGACCACTCATTTTCTTCTTAAGAAGAAAAAAAGAAAGCAGCTGAGAAACTGGCTGTAAATAATATACTTAATGCAAACATCCTCCTTATTTCATACTCCTCATGAATCACGGTAAACCCAAGTCTTACTGAAATATTTGCTGAACAATGTGATTCTTCAATCTCTTCTGACCTTACCTCCATTAACTGCATCACCTGGCTAAACCATCTACATCATTATTTTAACTGTATGGCAAGCCAAAAACATTTCTAGTTTTGAATTGAATGGGTTAGGATCAGAGAGGGTGTTTGCGTCAATCCATAGAGAATTTTACCTAAATTTCCTGTATTGCAGACAGCAAGTTCCACAAGAGAACCTGTATCAGAATGCAGAAATAAATATCTGACAGAGGTTCTAATCTTCCTCTACTATACCAAAGAAAGTGTTGTTGTTTCTGTTGGAGAGTTCCCCTCTGTCTTTGTCTTATAAGGGTAAATCTCTTTGGGTTATTTCATCTTTACTGGCTTTTACTGAAAACATCCCCGTGCATTAGTGTCCTCAGTACAAAACCAAGCACTGCATGAAAACAAAGCTAACTTTTTCAGCTGCTGATCCCATTGCCCTTCCCTCTCTTGCAGATGTAGGATGAGTGTTGGCCTCAGAAACTTGCAAATGAGCATGTGGCTTTATTCCCTACCCACGCATGCACACTCTCTCATTTATTCTCCTCCTGACTGTGGGAGAGAGCACTGCTACTCCTGGAGACACTGCATTAGGAGTGCCTATCCCTTGTCAATTGAGGGCGGAGTGATCGTGTTCTCCAAACCCCCGATACGGACTTTGCCAGTGCCTCCGTCAAAGCTGGCGCTAAAATTCCTTATGTTGTGCAATGGTGTCAGACACTTAACGCAGGACTGCCCTTATAATCTTGGTCATGTGACAGTGTTTGGACCAAGGAATTGACTACGAGATCTGGGGGTGGGTTGAATGTTCTCTGTTCTTGGAAGCATTGCGTGTATTACTAGCAGCAGCAGAGACTGAGGGAGCACTGACAGAATAAGTGAGTGGGTTTGGAGACCTGCCTCTTAGCTGTGTCTTGGTTAAAGACTTGCAACGAGCATGCAATGCAGCAAATTGGTCATGTTATAGTCAAAATTTCTCATCTCTGTAGCATTTTTTCCCCCCCCCTGAAAGTATTGAATTCACTGCATGAGCTTTACAGTATAGTAGTTAACATTCCCATATGGCTTTCTTGTATAACTTAATGCAGGAAATGAGGTAAATGTATGATATCCCATGATTTTCTTTAGGCTAGCCAACAGTGTTGATGGGGGAATCTATTGTGTTCTCCCAGCGGTGAAGATGTCGTGGCCAGGAGAACAAAGTAATTATTGCTAGCTGCTTTAGCATCCTAAAAATCTGACCTGTTGTACCTAAGTTGATCGATGGATCATCTTGGGTACTTTCAGCCTGCTCATACATGGTTTAAATCTAAGCCAGTCCCTGCTGAACTGGCAGAGATTCAGTCTATGGCCAGCTTTATTCTGAAACTGGAATGTCTACGGTAGTCTCCTACATTCAATAAATCTAAGATCATATAAAATAATGACCGGTTTCCAGTGGTAATCCTGATTGGTTGTGAACAATACTTAAACACCAATGCCCCCTATACACGGTTGGAATTTCTGACAATAAATGTTCGATGTGAGCTTGTTGTCGGAAAATCTGACCATGTGTATGCTCCATCAGACATTTACGGATGGAATTTCCGACAACAAATGTTTGAGAGCTGGTTCCGACGACAGAACTTGACGGAAATTTCCGATCGTGTGTACACAATTCAGACACACACAAAATTCCCCCCAGTGCTTGGAATCAAGCAAAGAGCCACACTGGCTATTGAACTTAATTTTTCTTGGCTCGTCCTACATGTTGTTGTACGTCAGCGTATTCTCGACGTTTGGAATTTCTGACATTGGTGTGAATGTAAGACAAGTTTGAGCCAACATTCATCGGAAAAAAATCCAGTGTTTTATTGTCGGACTGTCCAATCATGTGTACACAGCATTAGACTCCAGTCTCCAGACATTATATTGTGGCTGGTCCTGCAGTTGTAAGAAGAGCTTCACACCTGTCATCCCTTTTGAAGGGTCTGCTCCTCAACACCACCTGCTTTGAGATGTCTGGGTCATGCCGGGTCAAGCTCACTGACAAATATCTCATTCTGACAAGATCCTGTACTGACAGTGTGCAAGAAGTAGTAACAGCAGGAGGTCAGACATTTCTTACCCACTGTTTTTGTAAGCCTTAGGAGCATTGGAGGGCTGGTTAACAATAAAGTGACGTAATAATTATCTTCAATAGTCCTTTCTATAGAATTTATCTTAATATGACTCGTCAAATTGCTACTTGTACAAATACAGATACACTAGGTGTGTAACATATTCAAACACTATTTTTCTGGCTGTTCCAAGGACAGTGCCACCTTTGCCTCTATTTAGATTTGTAGTTCCCACGGTTCTGCCCACGTGATCAGTCATGACATCTGCCGTTTGAGGGCTTGGCACATGTCATAGTAGGCAGGATGTCAGTGAAAACCACATTGGTATGTTTAAGGATTTAATAACATTTATTGAAGGTTTCTGACTTGAGCTTTCTTTGAAAAACTGTTATTGATTGGTTTCGTTTCTCTTTAAATTAAATTCAGACTAAACTATGCTATTAATCAGTATACTCTCCTGTAATTTTATATTGGTTGAGAATTTGTTCTTAAGCCCAGTCACACCAGGGCAGTCTGTTGCACTGTGTTGAACATATGTGCATTGTGTGTTAATAAGTGTTGGTTTAAGGCACACTATTTAAATGGGCGGCCTAATGCACCACAAAGGATAAAAAAATCACTGCTGCAGGTTTGTCACGTGCACACTGCGCACTGGAATGCAGGTGCATTGGGGTGCCATTCATTGTACTACAATGCATGGCACCACAGAGCTCTAATACAACTGTATTATTGCAGCACATTGATGTGAATGGGCCCTTGGAAACATCCAGTATGTGCATTTAGAAGATCCAAGCAATAAATAGACAAAGTGATATGTTACAGTTGCAGAATAAAAAAAAAAAATATATATATATATATATATATATATATTTTTTTTTTTTCCCTCAAGGCGTGGTGGATTAAAATTAGCTAATTAAATGACTTGATATGTTACTTACAGTATATTCACCCTTTAACCTTATTCTGTACAGGTAATCCTGTATTGCACACATTTTCTAAATTGTTCCATCAGACAGGATGCTGTTTAAAGGTGGGTACAGGGATCAAAATTCGGCTGTTTCAGCAGTCACAAATCAATTGGTACATTGCCTGTTGTCAAACTTTCATTTAATCAGCCAGCTGCAGTGCTACTATTCTGATGGCAGAGGTTTGCCTGCTGTCGAAAAACCATACCACAGCAGGTAGGATTCCACCTCACTTGTGTGGATGGGGGAATTTGTGAGTTGTATTTTCTTTTGTTTAGCCGGTAGTGTATATCTAGCCTTAGGAATTGAAGTGATATTAAAGTATGTGAACATATCATACTTAACTGATTTGTACAGTGGCTTTGCACAGGGCAGCCTTGATCCTCCTCTTCTCTGATCCCTTCCTGCTGCTCCTGGCTCCTCCTTCTTTCCGAAAGTCCCCACAGCAAGCAGCTTGCTATGATGCCACCCAAGCTGCTGCTCTGTCTGTCAATTTAGACGTGGAGCAGGTCTCTGCCTTGCTCTCTTCTTATTGGCTCACTGGCTATGGTTAACAGTAGCAGGAGCCAATGACTCCTGCCAAAGTCACCCCTCACTTATAGACCCCTCCCTCCAAGTACAGATACCCCACTATGTACAAACCCCCATCATCAGTATAGACCCCCCCTCTATAAGTACAGACTCACCCTCCCTCACCTTGGCACCAACCCACCCTCCCTCCCTCATCAGTATAGTATTTTTTTTTATCTATGTAAAAATGTTTTTCCTTTCATTTCTATTTTAACCTTGAATGGGTTGTTTTACAAGGTAATCACTTTAAACTTCCTTGATCAATTATCATTCTTTTGTCACTTCATTGTCACCAGCCATCTCATTGGTCACCTTCATCATAACCTCTTTTCCAGTGAGAAATGTAGGTATTTTGTTTAAACCAAGTTACTATAGCATATATTTTTACTTTTAGTAGCCAGTAATTGGTGAGCTCTATAAAGGCTCTTTGTTACAGCTGTTTTACAGGCAATTTGAGGAAAATTCAACTCCTCGTCTCCTAGAAGGAAAAGGAATGTCTTAATTTATTTTGCAGATAACAAAAAGCATGCAGGTAGTGAAGGGGTTTCCTATTATATTCAGAAACCTAAAGCTGGCCAGAGACGTCTCCTAGATTCAAACCCTGTATGAGCAGGTTGATTGTAACCAAATCAATCCATCGTTTTTTTACTTCGGTACAACCAGCATGATGGATTTTTCCATGCGATTATTGCCAGTGGCTACAGCAGCTACCAATAATCACTGTGTTATGGCAAGAATGGCTTCCCATGCCCCCCCCCCCCCCCCTCCAAAATCAAGAGAACACTGGCTGCGTGGGAGGGATTCCTTCATCAACACTGTGTTAATGGGGGAATTGAGCCATTTTCATTTGGAAAGAAAATAGTATAATCTATGACTGGCTTAATCCTAATAATCTTGTTAATTTTTAACACTAATAAAATTATTTTAAAAACCATGGTAGTTTCTTATTAGCTGAACTGTGGCATATAAAAGATACAAATGAATGCAGCTGTGTAATCATTAAAGCTGAACTCAATGGATCAGCTCTTTATTGCATACTTGCAATGATCCAGCTTGCATCAATGTAAACATGCATATCTCGTACCTAAGGAGCCGCTTGGGAAGCTGACAATCGCTGTAGTAGTCTGCACTGTTTTAGGGCAGAGGAATTGGGCTGCAGACATCCCTGGTGCCAGCCTATCATTCTAAAGTCCTCGTTCATGCTGAACACGGCTTTGAAATCATGCAACTTCATCTGAAACGATTTCAAAGCCGAGACTTTGGGTGGGACTTGAAAGACATCTGTGCAGCTTCATGCACAGATGTCTATTGAAGTTGTACCCAAAATTGGCATTGCACAAGTAGTGCAGGAACTACTTTTGCAGATCGGTGCGTTGCACCGATTGGAACAGTGCCATTGCCGGCAATAGGCTGCGACTTGTCATGCAAATGACCTGTCAAATCGCTTCAATGTGGACAAGGGCAAATTGCCAGTCAGGCCTGGCTCATAAATATTGCCTTGGCACATGATCCAAGCACAAGCAGCAGCCTTGATTTCTTAGTCTGTCTACCAGCCATTACGGCAGTCTGTTCTTTTCAGTCAGTAGGCAGATATCAGATGAAAGACTTCCATTTACATATATAATTTTTGAACAGCAGTTTTCCCCCCCTTAAAGCTTATCCTGCCCACTCCCACATCGGATGACCTGTTCTCAGCAGATTTGTAGTATCTTTCTAAGTGCACTGTAGGTAGGTTGCTGGACTTGCTGGTGAGGAAGCTGGAGCTGGAGCGCCTTCCTTTTGCCTTCTGTTTTTTTTTTTTTTTTGGAGTCGTCAGTTCATCAAATCGCCAGTCATTAGGGGAGCATGTCTGACACAAGTAAAGTCTGGTTTCTCTACCAAGATTGCTGCCTCCCTCCATACAGAGACGCAGTGCAAGGCACAACAATTTTTTTTTTTTAATTTCAAGATTAGCTGTAGGCAATACTGGTTATTAGTTCTTTGACCTTTGCCAAAACTGTAGCACTTTGCCTCCTCACCAAGATTTCATTATCCCCCAGGCATGAAGGGGTTTGAGGCTGAATTCATACGTAGTGTGGTGACAGATGTTTTACTGCATTGTAACATGACTGTCACTGCAAGGACGCACAGAAAACAATTGTTTCTTATAATGTCACATTCACACTGCAACACAGCTCTGAGCTGTTATAAAATGCAGGCCTACTGTATCTTATTGCAGCACACTGTAGAATTGCATGACACCGTACAGCACTGTGAATGAAGTGTACTTTTGTACAGTTTAAATAAAGTTTGTATAAAAAAAGCTGTGTGAGATGCCCTGAATTGCACACCACACTGCCCCACCACTGTCAGGAATGGGCAGCTGCCGCAGAGGTAATGCGCTCCAGACGCTGTCCCTTCCTGTATGAACTGACCCTAAAGTGAAGACTGGAAGATTGTTGGCTACTGAAGAAAACCGTTCATTGAAAATATTTGTACATTCATCCTTGTGCATTATGAAGATATGATAAAAATAAGACACCCTTCGCTATGTGCTCATTTTCTGGTAATATTACCTGGGTGAGAGATTTTTGTATGCTGCAGCCTTTGATGCCAGTCAGATCTCCTAAAATTGAGGTTATCACACACAAAAGTAAAAGGAACTCTTTACATCAGTGAAATGCAATTTAACCCCTAAACTTCTTAACATGAACTTAGCCCTTCATCTCACTTATAAATGTAACCAACACTTAATCCTTCAACATGATCCTATACTCCTAACCCTTCGTGTCCATACACACTGGGCTTAAAGGTTAAGTTCACATTTTGGAACATTTTTAGGGTGGAACATGTAACCAGTTCCCAATATTCGGGCCACTGCCTCCAGTGACAGCATGCAAGAGATTTTCTCCCCCACTTGCTGTCACTGTTTAAAAAATACGGGCAGGTGGGCAAATGGGAAAACTACAAGTACTTGAAAGCCTTTGTGGTTGTCGGCTTGTAGTTCTCAGTGAACTGCCAGGGCAATGTTGAGTGCTGTAGGTACCGTAGTTAATTTTCTCTTCTTGTCAGTGTTTATCTGCCTGCCCATGCGAAGACCCTCGTGAAAAACCCTTCTGGATTGTGTTTTTGAGATGAGGAAAAATGCTAAAGTCCAGTGTGCATGGACCCCCAATATAAATATAACCTTAACCAATAACCCTTAGCCTAAGTTCACACCTGTGTAGTGGGAACGCACGTTCCTGCTAACGTTTTTTTTGCATATTTTGGAGTTTTCCTTCTGTTGCACATAGGGCAGCCTGTTGACTTGAATGGGCTAATCTATGCACAACAAATGCCCCAAAGAAGCGACAAAACCTTAGGCATGGCACATTTTTTCACTCCGCTATGTGGTGCATTTGTAGTGCATTTTGCCATTAATGGTACCACAAGCAAAGCGTGCCATTGCAGCTTGATTTCCAAATCATGTGGCAAATTGTGCATTTTCTGTGCTCCTTGTCACGTGTTACGGAAATGCCAAGTGTGAATGGAGCTTTATTTCAAAGCTATAGTCAAAACCAAGCTACTTACTCTAAAGCCCCATACACACTATCAGATTTTCTGCTGATTTTTTTTTTTTTCCTTCAGATTTACCAAAACCATATAATATGAGGTCAAACCTTAGGAGTTTCGATTTGTATGCAATCAGACAGGCCCTTGCACTACATGGTTTTGGTAAATTTGAAGACAAAAAAATCTGCAGAAAATCTGATCGTGTGTATCGGGCTTAAGAGCCAAAGGACGAAGCTTCAAGTTCTCCATAGTCAAGTAAACAGCGCTAGCTAAAAAGCATCGCATAGTAGCTCATTATGTGTCACTTACCTGACACAGGAGCCAGCGAAGTCGCCGCTGATCCCTGTAGTCCGCCGCTGTCTACGGCGCATGCGCCGTAGACAGCGGTGCCCATTTTCGGGCAAATATCTCCTAAACCATATAGGTTTAGGAGATATTGCTTGGACCTACAGGTAAGCCTTAATCTAGGCTTACCTGTAGGTCCAAGTTGTTTGGAAGGGTTTACTTCCTCTTTAAATCTCTCATTTCAAGCAGCAGACAAGCATTTATCTGTTTTGCTGTGAGCTGTGGAGTTTTTCTGGTGGTTCTTGTGAGAAGGAGACAAAACAAACCACAGAGTTCATGAGAGCTGATAAAATTCTTAGCACGATCCTTATCAGGCTGTAGCAGGCAATAGTGCCTGTGTATCAAGAAATCATTTCTGTCTACTTAGACAAGTATACTCATAACAACTTTCATTAAGGTGGATGTAAACAGAATCTTCTCTTTTTTATTTATTTTTTTAGATGGGATAGGGAGGAATTAAAACCCAGGTATGTTTTGCACTGTGTCCCTCTAAGGATATTTTCATTAAAGTGTATCTAAACCCGAAAAACAAAATGTAGTAACATTTGCTTGCTGGCCACCTCGCTTAGAAGTATGGTGGCAAAGTGGCCTCTTTGCGCTGGATCACGTATCTAATATGTGATCCAGCTCTTCCGGGTAGAAGGCACGCTGTGATTAGTTAAAACACAAAGCCGATCAGTGGATGCCAGCAATTGATTTATTGAGGGCACCCGCTGATCAGCTTCATCATTCAGACCCCTTTCACACCACACCGCCCATAGCGTGGGCAGTAAAACGCCGCTATTTTTAGCAGCGTTTTACCGCCGGATTTGCGGTGCATTTCGGCCACTAACGGGACGCTTTTACCCCCCACTAGCGCCTGAGAAAGGGTTAAAACCGCCGGCAATATGCCGCAATAGCGGCGTTTTTGCTGGCGGTATTACAGCGCTGCCCCATTGATTTCAATGGGGAGCAGCAATGGAGGAGCGGTAAACACACCGCTCCTTCACCGCTCCAAAGAAGCTGCTGGCAGGACTTTTCCCTGATGTCCTGCCAGCGCACCGCTGTAGTGTGAAAGCCCTCAGGCTTTCACACTACAGACAATGGTGCAGCTTTTTTAGGGCAGATTGTAGGCGCTATTTCTAACACTATAGCGCCTGCAAAACGCCCTGGTGTAAAAGGGGTCTCGGAAGGGATCGTGGAAACAACACATTGGGGTGATTTACTAAAGCCGTGCGCCATGAGTTGAGGCACAACGCACATTTCCATATTTACAACACTGCACTGGTAACAGAGCTCGAATCCCCCATTTATGATGATGTGAGAAAGTTTTGTAACAACTGCCCAAGTTAACAAATATGCCCAAAATAGAATGAGAAAGTAACTTTTTCTCAGAGAGCTTGCTGTGCCTGCAAGTACGTTAAGAACTGTGTGAGATCAGTGCAAGCACTGCACAAGTGACTTTTGTGCTCATTCATGAGTTTATTCACCGCTCGGCCAAAATCTTAGTAAATTTTGAGCAGCGTACATGCTATTGTGTGGGTTGAACGGGCGCACCCCTTATCTTGAATTTTTTTTTTACGCTGATTCACCTTTTATGTATTTTTTTTTTTTTTTAAGGAGATGTGCACACAGGTCATGTTAGCATGTTACTTTCCCAACATGTGACATGCACCTGGTTAAAATGATGTAAAAATACTCTAGCTCCTCCTAAAAGGGCATTTAACCTTCCCCCCTCTAATGCATATGAGAAAAAAAAAAAATATATATATATATATATATATATATATATATATATATATATATAATTTATTATAGAGCGAGAGATCTATATATAAAATATTATATATATATATATATAATTTTTATTAAAAGAGAGATCTATCTATATTTTGGAGAGAGCTATATAGATAGAGAGAGATGGAGATAAATTACGGCCTCCAGTTGTTCAGGAACTACAATTCCCATCATGCCTAATCATGTCTGTGAATGTCAGTTTTACAATGCCTCATGGGATGTGTAGTTCCGCAACAGCTGGAGAGCTGTAGCTTGAAGATTCCTGATCACTCTAGCATGTCTTGAAAAAAGTTTTTTTTATGTGCCTTTTATAATGGCCAAGAAATATCGTTTGGGGAAAAAACAAGTGCGCCATGGCACATCTACATTCCAAATTTGGCACTAAAGGTAGTCATGCACTATGCAATCTGAATGACTAATCTCTGTATAACTCAATATTTAGGCAAAATGGGTAATAGGAAGACGCACTTGAACAATTCAAATTATAGGAAATCAAACAGGCTCTTGCACTAAATCTAATTTAAGATCTGATTGCAGTTTATGGTCACCTTTTTAAAGATCAGAATTTATTGGGTTTAGAAACACTTCTCTGAAATGTGTTAAATTTTTTTTACCCAAATCGTTCAATACATTTCAGAGATATATTGGAAGTGATAGGAATGAGATTAGCATCAAAAGAGTTAATTAACTGAGAACACCTACTAATTGCCCAATAAGATACATCCAATGAGATGAAATTAACCAATTGTATTGGGCATGCGCTATTGTCACCAGTTGCAGTTTACATACGCAGGTATTTACTACCGCTATTTGCGCTTCAATGTGCACCAGTTCATATGTTCGATTAAGGAATTTAATGTATGAACTGGGGCAGTACCTTCTTAGTGAATGACCCTCATTGATAAATGATAAATACTGATAGGCGATCTTGCTATTTCTTCCCTGCAAAGCAGGGAATAATAGCAAGCGGCACATAATACACAAAGTAAACCTTGTTAAGCACACATTTAACCCGTTTGTTTCCCCTAGATGTTAACCCCTTCCCAGCCAGTGTCATTAGTACAGCAGTAGTGTATAGTATTAGCGGTATTAGTGTCACTATTGATGTCAGTGTCAGCCAGTGTAACCCCCCAGCCAGTGTCAGCTAGCCTGCCATAGTATTGCAGTCCCACTTGAAGTTGCTGATAACCGTCATTACTAGTATTAGCCTGCCTAGGTTCACACCTATGCAAATTAAATGCGGGTTTCCCCGCATCCAATTTGCATGGTAGGAGATTGTGACTTGCTCTCTATGGAGCCGATTCACATATCTCCACTGCAAATTTGCACAGGGGTCCTGTGCGTCTTTTGGTCCATTTTTCAAGTCTGAATTTAGCCCAAAAATTCAGGCTGAAATCAGATTGGACACAATGGACCCCTGCTGTGAGCCGTATGCGCCAATAGTGTGACCCCAGCCTGAAAGAAAAAAAAATCCAGTATACATACCGGACACTATAACTTTCACGCAACCAAATATACACTTGTTGAAAAGTAGAAGAATACATTTTGTCCTGAACTCCTAAAGAAATTAAAGAAAAAAAGTAAATTTGTATGTTTTTTAGCAGAAAATAATTTTTTTTTTTCCTTTCTAAATTGTCTTTTTTTTTTTCTCCCCATTTATATCTTTAAAAAAACAAAAAAGAAACAGCAGTGATCATATACCACTGAGAGCAAGCTCTATTTGTATGAAAAAAAAAATATTTGGGTACATTGTTACGTGACCATGCAGTTGCCATTTAAAGTAGTGCAGTGCTTAATAGACAAGGTCATGAAGGGGGTAAACCTTCCAGAGGGCAAGTGGTTAAATATAAGCTGACCATTATAAGCAATCCCTGTCCTTGTTCAATGGTTTGCCTCAACCCTCTAAATGGCACTTTTGATGGACAGTTTGGTCTAATGCAGCCACCACATCTAAGCCCTTGTACACAGGGTCAGAGAATCCGTCGGAATATGTCCTATCGGACCGTGTTGTCGGATAATCCGACTGTGTGTGGTATGCATGGGACTGATTCCGTCTGATATCCGTCGGACCCAATTTTCCAACATGTTGGAAATATTTCCTGACCAACTGGGCCAATTGGACAAACTCCGATCATGTGTAGAGAATTTTGATCAGACCAAGTGCCACGCATGCTCAGATCAAATTCCTACATCAAAGCTATTGGCTACTAGCCTGAATATAGTCCCATCGTAACGAAATTTCGTCATCACGTTCTGAAAGATCAGATTTTTTCGCCAACTTTGTCAGACCGTGTGTATGCAACAGTTTCGGACAAAATCCGACGGGCAAAATCCGAAGGATTTGGTTGTGGAAATCTCCGACCATGTGTACAGGTCTAACTGCATTATCGGTGTTAGAAGTGGCATGCTCAGTGCGCCTGCGCCGATATCTACGGCGCATGCGCTGTAGACATTGATGCGGCTATTTCTGCAAATATCTCCTAAACCTTTTAGGTTTGGGAGATATTTCTTGCACCTACAGGTAAGCCTTAATCTAGGCTTACCTGTAGGTTAAAGTGGTTGTAAAGGTGTTACAACCACTTTAAGTACACAGTTTCATAGGTCTTTGTGCAAGAGCATGCACTGTCATTAAAGGCCTGTTTCACATGGGCTTCAGTTTGTATAAGAGCAGTGTTAATAGCAAGCTTTGTTTGAAGCTTTTAAAGAACCATTTGGCTCCAGTTTGTAAATGTTGAACATAGATCCTAATGGGTGTGTTGATTGTCACCTTAAACAAGCTGCTAGCTTTCAACAAGACATTCTGAAGCTTGCTAGCAGATTGTTTAATGTGGCTATCAGCACTCTCGTTAGGATATGTGTTCAGCATTTAAAGAGGCCATTTAAAAAAAAAAATGCAACCTGCAAGGCAAAGGCATAATGAGCTAGTATGCATAGCATACTAGCTTATTATGAATACCTTACCTGAGAACGAAGCCCCCAAAGCAGTCCTCCATCTTCATGTTCGCCGCTGCCATGTATCCTGGAGTGAATTCCGGGTCTCGATGCTCCGGCGCTGTTATTCGACAGAGCCGCGATGACATCACTCCCATGCATGTGCATGGGAGCAGACACGAGCGGCATATCGCCGTGATCTGCGGCCTGCCCAGTGCGACTGCGTGTCACTGTCTACGGCTGTCTTTTTGTAAATATCTCCTAAACTGTATAGGTTTAGGAGATATTTCTTGGACCTACAGGTAAGGCCCCTTTCACACGGGACAGATCAGTAATGATCCGCCCCATGATGCAGGGGACCGTCCTGTCCGCTCTCCATTCTCCTCTATGGGGGATTGGACGAACATGAACAGTCTGTCCGTGTTCATCTGATCCGCTCTGTAGACGGATAGAAAAATAGGATTTTCCTCCATCTGCGGAATTGGACGATAGCTGCAGACACCCGCTATCCCATAGGAATGCATGTATGTCCGTATTTCATCCGCAAACGGATGGATGAAATAAGGACATAATGTCCGCATGTGTGAAAGGGGCCGAAGCCTTAATCTAGGCTTACCTGTAGGTCAAAGTGGTTTGTAAGGGTTTACAACCACTTTAATAACCATTCAAACTGAAGCTTAATGGTTCTTTAATAGCTTCAACAAAGCTTGCTGAAAGCTCTTGGGATGCTTTGTCACAGCTTGCTGTTCACACTATTCTTATGCAAGCTGAAGCCTGTGTGAACCAGGCCTAAGACTGGGTACACACTGTTTTGGCATAGCCGTGCATTGCAGCTCACTGGAGAGCAGATGTTTCTTTCATTCACACAGACGCACATATGTGAATGAAACACAATAAGGTGGCCCTTGCTCCTCATGTAAAATATATTATCATGGCATAATCTCTTTATATACCCAGCAAGGCATTTTATATTGAAAGAGCAGGGCTTTTGTGTTGCTTTGTGTTTAGCACATTCATGAAATCTATTATCCACGTTTTCAAATGTGTCGTATTTATCTGCTAGTGCTGCATATGGCTACCATAGTGGTGCTCAAACATGTATACTAAATATGTGACTGTTGCTTTCACCTTCTACCATCATAATGAAATCCTGTGCACATGCATTCTCTGTTTTGTAGTGAAATTCTGTTTATATTGCCATGTACCCATGATAGGAGCACAGGATTACATAAGCTGCTATGGGAAGGATCAGTCAGGTCCATAAAGCTGACAACAGGGTAGTTGGTGCATGTGTTCAGGAGACAGCACTGGATTCCAATGGTGGGCTTGACCATACATTATACAATTTTCTTGTTCAAGTTCCTTTAGCTTTACCTTAAACCATGTAGTGCCTTTCTGATTGCATACAATTTGAAAGTGTTTAGGTTTGACCTCATGGTTTTGGTAAATCTAAATTAAAATTGCATAATGTATGTCTCACTTGCAGTTTTATGACTGACATACGAGAGGTTTTGAATAGATTAGAATAATGTTTTTAAAGTGTATTAAAGTGGTTCTAAACCTGAGTCATAAACTATGAACAAAATACATATATCTGTAGTGTTTACTTATCTCTCTCCAAAGCTGTAAGTGTGGTTTCTCTCTGGTGCTTCCTTCCACCGTTATCCGCTTGAGCCACTTCTGAAAAGTTTTCCCCACACATGAGATAAACTTGTGACAGGGAGGAGAACTCGGCAACTAGGACTGCAACTAACGATTATTTTCATAATCGATTAGTTGCCCGATTTATTGTTTCAATTAATTGATCGGTTAATAACCTTAAAAAAAAAAGCGCTGTGTATAATTTAGTTAATATGTAAATGTAAAAAAAAAAGCAATCTATTCTTAAATATCTCTATGCAGTGGTAAATATAAATAACCAACTATATGGTTAGAGAGCTAAATCTCTAATCCATTCTGAGAACAGTCAGAAGAGATGTACTGTATATACTATTAGGGGAGATCTTCCCACCAAAATTTTTTATTTTAAGAACGTTTTTTCGATTCTCTAATCGTTAGTGGGGTCAAATCGATGTTCATTTTCGACCACAGTGATGGGAAAATTTGGAAATGGAAAACTGCTTGGTGAAAGGAATTTTCAGACAGTGTATGTGTGTTTTTTGTTCAGAAATTATATTCATTTTAAAAACAATGTTAAAAACAAGTGAAAATTCCAAAACAACATTCTTTCAGCGAATGTACAAGGAATTTTTCCTCTGAAAATTGATCCGTGTGGCCAGCGTAAGGCTTGGTATGCAGTTTGCTTTTGTTCTGTTTCTGCAGTACTTTTTCCTGTTTTGATTTTTGCGCATATGATTTTGCTGTCATTTGAGTTTTTGCATTTTTTTTGGCCAATTTGTTGTTGGACAGATTAAAAAACACAAATTGCTGCAAAACCCATTATATGCATTTCTGCAGCTTCTCCATTGAAGTACATTGAACCAAAAAAAGCATTGTTTTGCATTAAAAAATAGTCTCTGACCGTTTCCAAATACACAGAGGCTGAAAAAAGCATATATGTGAACGTGTCCCATAGGAAACCATGTAAGTGAACTGTAGTGCGTTTTTGCAAAAAGCACCAAAAAATACACATAGATGTGAAGCAGTTCTAAGACGTTTAGAGGGGTTAAAAAAAACTAAAAGTAGCCCTTTATACTACAACAAAAAGCAGATAATCACTACTGTAAGGAGTTCATTTTTTTTTTTTTAACTGTAGAACTGTGAAAATGGGCTCATTTTTGTTTTTTTAACCCCATTATGTTACTCACCGATGAATCAATTATGAAAATAGTAATCAATTAATTTCATAATCGATTAGTTGTCGATTAATCGATTAGTTGTTTCAGCCCTATTCAGCACACATCTTGTCTATTCAGAACACAGTTCTGTATTCTTCTTTAGCTCCTCTTTGCTGTGTGGAATGGCTGTGGGCCTTTCCTCCAGCTCTCACACAACGTAACTGCAGCTCTCTGCCCCCTCCTCTGAGATACTAATAGATGGAGAAGGATTTTATGCCCTTTTTGAAGGGGTGTAGGGAAGTAAAACTTATGTAGGAGGATTTGTTTTATCTCTGTGTATCATCTGAGGCCAGTCATTTCACTGAGAATATGAGAGCGTTTGCAATCATTTTAACTGCTAGTCAACCAGCCACCGCAGTTTTACTGCGGTAGCATAGCTCAGCTGCTTGAATCGCCGTTGTTACGCCTGTAACATAAACGGCCACTAGGGGGCGCTCGCTCCCTGAGCCGATGTGAGTACCCAGCGGTCTCGATCACTGCCAGGCTCCTGCGTTCGATCCTGGTACACTGTTTCCGATTCTCTGAGCAGTGAACTGACAGATTGTCTGTCTGTTCATACACAGTATGAACAGCGATCTGTTAATCTGCACAGTCCCATCCCCCCCTTCAGGTGGCGCACTCCCTAGGACACATATTAACCCCTTCACTGCCAGTGACATTTTTACAGTAATCTATGCAATTTTGTACGCCATTACTAGTAAAAAATTTTTATAAAAATGCCATAACTCTATCCCCTATTTTGTAGACGCTATAACTTTTGCACCAACCAATCAATATACGCTTATTGCGATTTTTATTTTTTACAAAAATATGTAGAAGAATACGTATCGGCCTAAACTGAGGGAGAAAAAAAAAATATTTTTTTTATATATATTTTTTTGGAGATGTTTCTTATAGCAAAAAGTAAAAAAATTTTTTTTTTTCAAAATTGTCGCTCTTTTTTGTTTTATAGCGCAAAAAGTGGTCTGGTCTTTGGCCAGTCAAATGGTCCGGGGCTTAAAGTGGTTGTAAACCCTTACAACACACTTTGACCTACAGGTAAGCCTAGATTAAGACTTACCTGTAGGTCCAAGAAATATCTCCTAAACCTACACGGTTTAAGAGATAATTGCCGAAAGACAGGCACTGCTGTCTACGGCGCATGCGTACTGGTGCACTGAGCGTGGCATCGTCAACTACGAAGATGCCGCGCGTGTTGGCTCCCATGCGCATGTGCGACGTCATCGTGGCTTCGCCGAATGACAGTGGCGGAGCAGCGAGACCCCACTGAGAAGATGGATGCGCCGGACTACAGGGGACATGGGTGACATCGCTGGCTCCTGTGTCAGGTAAGTGACACATAATGGGCTACTATGCGATGCATAGTAGTCCATTATGCTTTGCCTTTGCAGGGAATGAAAGGGGAAGTAAACTCATCAGGGTTTGCTTCCTCTTTAAGTGGTTAAGCTTGCGTGTAAGGTACTACTTTTAAAATGCGTCTAATGTACAGGACCTTGGAGGTGCCTGCTATGTGCTGACATGTGGGGTTGACTTCTGAGCAATTGCTCCTGCTTTTGTGATATAAGAGTGCACTCTACTGGATAGGAAGTTCTGGAAAGCAGAACTTGTACAGCGCAGGATATATACATTTATTTTAATAAAATACTTTTTCAGTAAAAATCAACGTAAAGATTTTTGTTTAACCACTTGCCTACTGGGCACTTAAACCCTCCTTCCTGCCCAGACCATTTTTCCGCTTTCAGCGCTGTCACACTTTGACAATTGCTTGGTCATACAACATTGTACCTAAATTAAGTTTTTATCTTTTTTCACACAAATAGCTTTCTTTTGGTAAAATATTTAATCGCTGCTGTGGTTTTTTTTTTTTTTAAGCAAAGAGACCTATATTCAAAAACAAAAAAACGTTATAACATTTTGAAAACTGGTAATTTTTCTCCTTTGATGGGGGGGCACTGGTAGGTGACACTGGTGGGCATTGATTGGCAGCACTGGTGGGCAAAAATAGGTGGTACTGATTAGGCAGCCGCGGCTCTCTGTGTGAGGGACTGATGTCCCTCTGACAGAAGGCGTGATTTTTTTTTTTCTCCTCACGCTGACTGCGTGAGGGAAATAAAATACTGATTACTGATCTTCTGTATACATCATGTGATCAGCTGTCATTGGTTGGCAGCTGATCATGTGGTAGGGGGCCGGGCTCCAATCTGTGATCAGTTGAGTCTCATAGATTTGGTGATAAGAGCGAGCTGTGTGTGACCCGCAGGCAGCTCATGCTTGGAAGGATGTCCATTAACACCCTCCTGGCAATTAAGGCCCATGCTCTAGCCATCTTTCAGCTATACCTCGGGCAGCAAGTACTTAAGATACATTAATAATTTAGTTTTATTCAGCATGAAGTGGAGCTTGATCATGTAGCATTAGGCTGTATATTCTGCAATCTTTACCAATTTGGTAAACTCATTCAATGAATCCAAGCTCTGCAAGCTGACATAACATGCACTGCATTGATACATTCACACAATTTCACAGATAAAACAAAGTATACTCTACAATCTGACAGAATCTGTTCTGATATCGCTGTTTTACTAACCTGACAGCTTAATATTCTAAGTGGGAAACCTTCATTTTGTTTGCAAATATTAAGGATTCTATCACAAAGAATGAGTCCTTATATTTAAAGAGCACCTGTCATTTCAGATCCATCTTGGCAGCGTCTGTTAGTGGGCATCCACTCACCTGCTGCCGCCATGTCGCTCACCTTGTAGCGTCACTGCCGCATCACCAGCCATCCCATTAATGTGAATGAGACTGTCAGTGAACCAATAGCAGGTCAGAGGAGGAGCCACTGTGGGACAGAGATGACAGTTGCTCTTTGATTTAAATGATCATTTTTAAAGTAAACACGGATTGCCCTTTCCCCAGGTGCTCTGTATCTTTAACAGCTGAGCTAGCTGTGCGGTAAAGCAATTTAATTGTATAAGTTAGTCTTGGCATGTCGGTGTTCCCTCCCTTCTGATTAGTAGCAGATTACTAGGGTGTGCACTTTCCCACACAACAGACTTGTGCTGCTCTGATATTCAGTCTGTGCTGCCTGCCTGGGATAACAATGGAAGCTAATATACCTTCTTTTTAAAGTAGCTTTTAGTCCTAAGAACCTTTAAAGAACAAAAGAGACAGTGCTCATTGTAGATTGTCTGAACACTCCTATTTATCTCATAAAACAAAAGCATGCGTCCAGCTAAGTAAGTAAGGCGGCTGCTGTTAAGAGAACATCTGCTCCTTCCAGGCTGAGCCACATTGCACCATGCACAGCACAGCACTTGTGGCTTGTTTTCCTTGTGTCATGAAAACAGATCCTCCTTTTCCAGCCTGGACAGTATTCCAGCCCCCTTCAGAGGCCGGCTCACAACCTTCCTGCATTTCTCCCTAGAAAAGACTTCAACTCTTGGATTTTCTTCTTTTTTTTTTTTCTGCTTTGAGAATGGGAGAGGCACTTCCCACTCCCTCGGCTTTCTGACATGCTAGTGAATACTGGAAGAGATTGAAGAGTTTTTGGGACCTGTTACCGAGGTGGTGAGCACAAGGCAAAATGCAGAGTAGGACAAACACCGGTAAAAGTGTGAAGAAGGAGCTTGTCATTGAGTCTCCTCGGCAGTATAAGGATGCTGCTGCTGACACAGAGTTGGAGGCAGAGAGTCCAGCACCCGAGCCGGTAAGGACTGGGGGGTTCTTGTTTGTCTTGCCAAACTAGCCCACTTGTGTTTCAGGTTGTCAGATAAGAGCCTCAGCTAAACTTGTTACCCTTTATAGATTTGTAATGTCAGTAACTGTTCTGGCTGTAACTCTAGCCATACACACACAGATTTCTTCGTACATTCCTCTATCGGTGCTCAACAGCGGGGTGAAAGAAACGCCATGCTGACTATTGCATTCTGACAGCCAATAGTTACGGCTGTCAGTATTCCCAAACAGTGGCTGCATCTGATTTAGTCACTGTCCGCAAATTTTTCACCTGCGTCCTTAAACAAGTCAATTGAACAATCCGTTTTTGTCACTCCGAGTGGTGCTGACAGGGACATCCATGGCTTAAATGTCAGCCAGTCCAGCAGGAATCGGATGACATTGTCCTGTGTATGGCAGCCTTTAGGTGTTGAAATGTTTAGAAGACCAAAAACAGTTTTTGTTTTCCCTGATATATCTTTGGAAAAAAAAAAAAAAGTTTCTTTGTGAGTTAACTAAAAAATGAGTGGCGTTATGCCTACAGTGCCTTTTTGATGTGGTGTTGACAACAGCTTCATGCGTATTAGTTTGTTCTGGGAGCTTTCATGTATATGTGTTCATCCAGTGGTCTTAATCTCAGGGCGTTAAGATTAGGGTATCGCTCTAATTTCTGTCTCATGTCTTCTACTTTTAGAGGGGGATACCTTTTGTGATGTATGATTTTTTACTGGATGCAGAGTTTTTCTTAAGAATGTAGAAAATGCTATGTACAGTACCTGAGTGTGTTCTTCCTAATGACCACCGCTCTTCTAATGGGAAAGTCTACTAGTGCAAGGCTCACTAATGACTACTTAGCAGAATGTACAATCCTTGTCAACATTTACCCACGGTCATTTATGGAGTCTTTGCCTGTCTATTCCATTCTCTAAATTTTAGTACACGTATAATCATTTTTTAGAATAAACTTTTTTTCAACTTTTTTTTTTTTTTTAAATGCCGACGGGGAGCTGTTCCTTCCACTGACACCTACAGGGGGGGGGGGGGGGTGCTGTTCCTTCCACTGACACCTATGATGGGGGGCTTTCTATTGCCACTGCCCGGCCCCCATAAAGTCTTAATTACAGTAAACTGGCCCTTTGTTTGCTAAGTTTGGAGACCCCTGGTCTAGAACATTGAAGTATGTTATATAGCACTGATGGTTACCTTAAGTGCCGGTTCACACAGGAGCGACTTGTCCAGGCGCCTGACAAGTCGCGTTCCGTTCTGTACTATGGAACCGTTCTAATAGGAGCGACTCAAGTCACTCCGACTTAGAAAACAGGTTCCTGTACTATTTCAGGGTACTTGCATTGACTTCTATACAGAAGTCATTTTGCAAGTCACCGCTGAAGTCGTGTGCAGGTCGCGTCTTTGAGTCGCGCTGCAAGTCGTGCCGCCCCTGTGTGAACCGAGCCTATTGTGTGATGTTCACATCAGTTCCCGACCAGTTTTCCATAACATTTGGCAAGCTGTGAAATGACAGCATTTGCTGGGAATTGGGGGATGGAATGTAGATGGATAAGGATGTAAAATAGGTGAAACCCTTACTGAGGACTCAACGCTTAGTTTGGATAATTATTGTATTTACTTTATGTTGATCATGAAGTTTTTCTCTTACTACTATGGTATGTCTTTGTTTTGCACTCTTATCCTGCCATAATTATGGTTTGTGCAGTTACACTCTTCACTAGCAATGCATGCTGGAAAGTATGGAATTTTTCACATAAACACACTTGGAAATATTTGAAAGGTGAATAATGTTTCACATTAAAGAATGACTGATGGCCAGGACATTGAACTAAGGATTACATGAATATCATTGTAGAAACCTTTGCGTAAAGAAATAGTGAGGCTGTCATTGCTACAGTAATCTCTCCCACGGTATCTTCAGTATGTTTAGTAACCAATCTGGGCCAACTCTGACTCCTGATTCCTCGTCCTATCATTACTTATATTGGGCAGGTGACCCGGAAAATGTTAAAGACCTATATGAGCAGGTAACTAGTGTTTTCAGGAGCCTCAATGGCAGCCTACTAATTCATACTATTTTTAAGTGTTAACTCCAAAACCTACAAACTTCTGGTCCTGTGAATCAGTTGGATCTGGATGACTATGAAGCATTTTCAGCAAAAGCCAGCAGTGACCACCCATGAAAGTGCGACATCTCACAAAGCATGTGACTAGCTAGTTTTCACAGTCCAGCAGCACTTTGTCACTTTACAATAACACTGCTGGACCCTTTAGTTAAAAATAAATAAATAAATATATATATTGGAGAAAATAACATAATAAAAAATGTCGGTAAGGACGAGCAGAGATTTTGGGGCAATGAAAATGCAACTGGAGCATACATCCGTTTCAGGCTGCCATTTAAATGTTTGTACAAAGGAAGTGTTTGCTTTTTCACAGTATAGTTTTTTTGGTGGTGGTGGAATATATATATATATATATATATATATATATATATATATATATATATATATATATATATATATATATAGTTAGTTAACTTTGTGAACACTAACATTATTGTTATACTGTAAAAATACATCAAATGTTAACGGTATTATCTGTTGGCCAGCATCACACATCAGCACTCTGCTTGTCTTTATCATTCCCACCAATGGGAGCCACAGCACAACAGTCAGGAGCTCCTCATCTGTGTCCAGTTCTCCTACTATATAAACCCTATACAGTGCCTTGGAATAGTGTTTATACCCCTTGAAATTTTCCACATTTTGTCAGGTTACAACCAAAAACATAAATGTATTTTATGTGATAGACCAACACAAAGTGGCACATAATTGTGACGTGGAAGGAAAGTTATAAATGTTTTATTTTTTTTTTTTTTTATTTTACAAATATCTTAAGTGTGGCATGCAGTTCTATTTAGCCCCCCTGACTCAATACTTTGTAGAACCACCTTTTGCTGCAATTACAGCTAAAGTCTTTTTGGGGATGTCTAGAGTGATATTTTTGCCCATTCTAATTTGCAAAATAGCTCAAGCTCTATCTGATTGGATGGAAGCATCTGTGAACAGTAATTTTCAAGTCTTGCCACAGCTTCTCAATTGGATTTAGGTCTGGCCTTTGACTGGGCCATTCTAACACAGGAATTTGCTTTGATATAAACCAGGGATATGCAATTAGCGGACCTCCAGCTGTTGCCAAACTACAAGTCCCATCATGCCTCTGGGTATCATGCTTCTGGCTGTCAGTCTTGCTATGCCTCATGGGAGTTGTAGTTTTGCAACAGCTGGAGGTCCGCTAATTGCATATCCCTGATATAAACCATTCCAATGTAGCTCTGGCTGTATGTTTAAGAGTTGTTTACCTGCTGTAAGGTGAACCTCAGCTCCAAGTCTTTTGGAGACTCTAACCGGTTTTCCTCTAAGATTGACCTGTTTTTGGCTCCATCCATCTTCCCATCAACTCTTAACAGATTCCCTGTCCCTGCTGAAGAAAAGCATCCCCACAACATGATGCTGCCACCACCATGTTTCATGGTGGGGATGATGTGTTCAGAGTGATGTGCAGTGTTAGTTTTCTACCACACATAGGGTTTTGCTTTTAGGCCAAAAAGTTCAATCTTGGTCTCATCTGAGCAGAGCACCTTCTTCCACATGTTTGCTGTGTTCCCCCCACATGGCTTCTCACAAATTACAAATGCAACTTCATATGCCCTTCTTTCAACAATGGCTTTCTTCTTGCCACTCTTCCATAAAGACCAGATTTGTGGCATGCACAACTAATAGTTGTCCTGTAGTCAGGTTCTCCCACCTGAGGTGTGGCTCTATGCAGCTCCTCCAGGGTTACCATGGGCCTCTCGGTTGCTTCTCAGATTAATGCTTTCCTTGCCCGGCCTATGCCATACTCAATCCATCACCCGAAAATGGAAAAGACAGTGCTCTGTGAGATGTTAGAAGCTTGGGATATTTTTTTTATAACCTAGCCCTGCTTTTAACTTCTCCACAACTTTATCCCCGTCCTGTCTGGTGTGCTCCTTGGCTTTCATAATGCTGTTTTTTCACTAAGGGTCTGTAAAAAAAACATGAGGGCTTCACAGAACAGCTGTGTTTACTAATTAGGTGACTTCTGAAGGCAATTGATTGCACTAGATTTTATTGAGGAGTATTGGAGTAAAGGGGGGCTGAATACATATGCACTCCACACTTTAAAGATATTTAGTTGGAAACAAACATTTGGAAAACAATTAATTTTCCTTCCACTTCACAGTTATGCGTGACTTTGTATTGGTCCATCACATAAAATCCCCCAAAAATACATTTGTTTTTGGTTGTACCATGACATGTGGAAAATGTCAAGGGGTATGAATACTTTTTCAAGGCACTGTATGCCAACACTTGATGCTGTTCTCCATTGAGCACTATGCATGCTAATGAGAGTGCCATGTACACTTGCTATTTATACGCCTGCTATACATTAGTTAGCTAGCCTGACGCTCCTTGCCATGATAGGCGACTCGCCTATCTCTCCTGGGTGTATGTCTGTAATTTCTATGGCAGGATTGAGAGCAGCACCACTGTGAAGCTTCAAGAGATCCCTGTGATGGTCATCTTCAAGAGACCCTGAAGCCTCCTTAAGGCTGGATTCACACCTATGCAGTTTTAGTGCTTTTTGCATTTTGCAGATTTGCACTACAGTCCATTTAAAGCGGAGCTCCACCCGAATTCCTAGTCCTATGCCTTTGTGATCATCTGCTTCCCTAATCGCTAGATATCCCCCTTACCTTGCTGATGTCTTCTTCTCTTTTTTTTTTTTTTCTCATTTCAAATCTCCTGCTCCTGGAGATTCCAGAAAGGGGCGGTGCTGCTGCTGATATGAGTGGGGCTTCAGCGGCAGGTCAGCTCTTCCTGTCGGCCGCACGGGCTCCTGGGATCGTTTTTTCAATTTCCCAGTAGTCTGTGCCGCGCCCAGGCTCGAGTTCTCGCCCACGCGCATCTCAGTTGCCATCACAATGGGGCAGGACTTCCTAAGACGCTTTAACATGGTTTCCTATGGAACACTTTTTGTAGTGCAAATCTGCAAAATGCACTAAAACTGCATAGGTGTGAATCCAGCCTTAGAGGACCTGTCACCAACATTATGCAATTACATAGGTTGCTTGTCAGCCTAATTGAGTTAGCAAAAATCTTAGTGCTAGTTCACACCAGACGTAGTTCCGTGAGCTTTTTTTTCTGCACTAAAAATGCTTGCACAGTGTTTTCCATGTATTTCAATTTCTCTAGTTCACACCATGGAGTCGGTTTCCGATGCAGAAACTAACCGGAAACTGACTGCATGGTGTGAACTAGAGCCATTGGAATACATGGAAAAAACTGTGCATGCATTTTGTGAAGGAAAAAAGCGCACAAAACTGTACAGAACTGCATCTGGTGTCAACTGGCCCTAAATGCAGAATTCCAGTTTTAATTTTTATTACAGAATTATTTCCTGTCTGGCAGAATTGAAGACCGTCGGGCTGAGTTCCTCTCCAACATTCAGGAGAAGCGTGTTTTTATTTTTATTTTTTATTTTTTATTTTTATCAATGAATAGAATGCTTCCTCTGATTGGCCAAGGTAGAGAGGCAAGCGGATGTCAGTCCTGCTTACTGTATATAGCTTAATGCTCCTACAGTATATATTACACCACACATAGCGGCTCCATCATTCAATAGTTTGGGCCAGCTTGAAGTATTTAAAGTGAAATTAAACCTTGAATTCTACTTTAAGTTAAACAATGAGAATTTTTAACAAAATAATAATTAAACCTTTTTTAAAAAGCCCTTCACACATGCAAATGAAAACAAATGTGTCATGCGTCCACCTGTACGAAGGCTGCGATAATGCCAGCATGCATGCCAGATTGAGCAATAATTCTAGGGCCATCATTTTCTGTAAACACTTTTAGAGTAGTGTCCTATAGCCAGTTTTGGATACGGTCTTTTTTTTTGCGGTTTCAAGGGTACATCTAATTTTAGGTCATGTATTTGGTATCTAGCCACTGGACACAACCTCATCGTTACCCAAAAAATTGGCAATATAATTGCCCCAATATCTTGTGACCTAAAAAAATATCAACTGCCACCTTTTTTTTCTTCAGGGTTGCTGCTTTATTTACATGTATAATGTTTTGGGGATTAAGGCCTAAAATGTGAGTTACCATAATTCCAAAACAGAGAATAAAATGACCTGGGCAGCAAAAGGGGTAAAAATTATTAGTGCTGGGACTTTTCAGGAGATGTCTCATAATGTTGCAGAGACCTTTACCTAGTTCACATCGGTGTCTTGCTTGGTTTAGTTTTCTCAGTCACACAGGTCCTACACACTGTCCAAAACCAAGCCTTGATTTACCAGGTCTGCACATTGGTGGCCATTTTTTCGTGAACTTCCAGTCTTCCTGTAGACGACAAAGGCTGAGCTCCAGATATATAAAGGGCCCTGTAATTATTATTATATTTAAATACATTTTCTAAAGTATGCCTTGGGTGTACTGGAATTTGACCTGTTATATCAGCTCCTTGTAGTCCTGTGCACTGAAAAATTTAGAGGGAGTGAAAGAAGAGGCACAAGAAAACAGCCATTCATGATGCAGTGCTCATGTGCAAACTACGAATATACCGATTGGAGAGCAGAATGACCATTCACCTCATCAGTTTTCTGCTTCTCCTTTTAGCTGGGAGAGGGACAAGACCTGTTTTACTTCACTGCAGCAGAGAAAAATCAGGTCTCCTGTTGTCCTGGATAAAACAGTCCACGTATATGTATGTCATTTGTGTATGTAGCATTTTTATTGGTGTTAACGTTGGACTGTATTCAAACTGGAGGAGAGTGATTTTTGGGTGTATTTTTTAGGTGCATATATGAGCATTTTATTTATTTCAGTTACTTATATAGCGCCATCAATTTACGCAGCGCTTTACATATACATTGTACATTCACATCAGTCCCTACCCCCAAGGAGCTTACAATCTAAGGTCCCTAATTCACATTCATACACACTAGGGACAATTTAGACAGGATCTAATTACCTACCATTTTAGAAACTTATTGCAAGCCTTTTACACTGTATTCAAGTTTCAGGCATTTATTTGTAGCCAATGGAAAGCTCTAGGGGGAGAGATCACTTTTTGCACGCTGTGTAAATGCTCGATTCATGCTCTTCCCAGACATTCCCATAAAAATGCCTACATTTGCCTCGAAAGTAGCTTGTGTAGCTTTTGGGAGGTTCAGGCTTTGAGCACTTGTATCTGAATGGCCACCATATGGCTTTTGAAACTTGGGGCTTCAAGCTACAAAATGCTTGGATGTAAATGGGGCCTTAAGGCTAGGGCTACAAGAACATTGGCAGCAAATCATTTGTGCATGCTGAAGTCAATGTGGTGTTAATGACATGTCTGTCAACAAGCAGTTACCTTTCTCAGTACTACTGGTTTTATGCATCTGTGTAGCTCTAGGCTGGCTTAACAGAAAGCAACCAGAAGAGTGGGAAAACCCCAAAGTGCCTAGAAAGAGTTCAGGATGAGTATGACCTGCATGCGCATAAAGGGGACTGTAATGCTTAGTTATTCTGGTGCATAATTTAATGGGACAGTACACCCAAGTTATATTTTAATTAATTGATGGAGCCTAATAGGCTAAATCTTCCCTTGGCATGCTCTTACCAGTAAGATCTTTGTCATATTTCAAATTGAAAGTGTATGTTGGGAATAAATGACGGGCCTGGTGACAATATCAAATGGAGTTACAGTATAAAAGCAATTTGTCAAAGCCGTAATAGTTTTTTTGATAAAATATGCACTTGAACATTCTTTTTACCAACTCAACCCACTGGCTACTAAGCTGCAAGTTAAGCATTGCCAGCGGCAGTATACACTCCAGAATGCCTGGCAGCTGCTGCTTTACTGGCCTCTGATAAGTGATTCACCACAGGTCACTTTTCAGAGGGGAATTGGCAAGTGATGCTTAAGTAAACAAAAAACATCCTTGCCTTCCCTGACTGAGCTACGTTGTCCTTTAATTTGTCTCTCACACACTCTCCTGCCAGCCACTGTAGCCCAGTGTTACGGTATCAGAGACAGTGCTGTCAATCCAGAAAGCAGGGGCCAGGACTAGGTGAGGCCAGGTGCTTATTGACAAGCTACAGCCTTGTGAATTGGCAGAAGATTTAACTTGGAGGCCATTTTTTAATAAAGTCTATGGGCAGAAGTCGGTTAGTATAGCCGCGTTTTCTAAGCTGCTCAGCAGACGTTTTTTTCACCTTTATTGCATTAAGGTGTAAAACCTCAAGGGTTTACAACCCCTTTTTAATGCGTAACATTCACCGCGACAGTGTGAATCCAGCCTTAAAGATATTTTTTTTCCCACAATATATTTTCTTTAAGGATGATACAAAGAATATACACTATGTGTACACATTGATAAAAAATCTAAAGTAGTAAAAGTAAATTATAACAATATTTAGATTATGTTAAACCTTTCACCAGACTATGGATATTAAGTATTATTTTAAGGGTTTCAGTACCTGGTGCTGCAGACCCCATAATTTTAAAATAAAAAATGTAATAGAAAAATGACTTGCCCTGGTTCACATTGGTGCGATTTGTCATGTCAAACCGTTAGCAATTGCCGGCAGTGGCACTGTCCTAATCGGTGTGACGCTGCACTGATCTCAGATAGTTGTTTCTGTTCTACTTTTTGCGATTTCAGGGTGCGCTTTCCATTGACATCTATACAGAAAACGTCATTCCCACAGCTCAATGTGAACCTGGGCTCAATGTCCACAGCAAGTGCGCAGACCTAGGAATTCAAGCAGAGAATTGCTCCAATATACCTTGTGAAATATTTTAAATAGTTGGGCATTTTAATTCTCCAGCATCTACTAATATTTTGGTGTTTGTGTAGACACAACCTTTTTTAGGCCTCATGCACATTAGACATTTTTACAGCACTGTTTTTGGTTTCTGGCATTTTTTTTTTGCCTGGAAAAAAAAAACCCCAGAGCCAGTACTTGGTTTGAGCCCCTTTTGTAGGAATTACTACCTCAGTGCGGCATGGCATGGAAGCTATCAGTCTGTGGCACTGCTGAGGTGTTATTGAAGACCAGGATGCTTCAATAGCGGCCTTCAAGAGGAAGTAAAGGGTATTTTATTTTTTTATTTTTTTTTAAATGCACCCTGCAAGGCAAAGGCATAATGAGCTAGTATGCATAGCTGTGATTCGCCAGAGCCACAATGACGTCACTCCCACGCATGCGCACGGGACACAAGCAACATATTGCCGTGATCTGCGGCGTGCTCAGTGCGCCTGTGTAGACAGCGGTTGCCTGTCTTTTTGTAAATATCTCCTGAACCGTATAGGTTTAGGAGATATTTCTTGGACCTACAGGTAAGCCTTGATCTAGGCTTACCTGTAGGTTAAGTGTTTTGTAAGGGTTTACAACCACTTTCAGCTCTTCTGCATTGTTCGGTCTCATGTCTCTCATCTTTCTCTTGGCAATGCTCCATAGACTCTCTCTGGGGTTCAGGTCAGGCAAGTTTGCTGGCCAATCAAGCACAGTAATCCCACGGTCATTGAACCAGGTTTTTGAGTTTTTGGCAGTGTGGACAGGTGCCAAGTCCTGCTGGAAAAGGAAGTCCACTTCCCCCATATAGCTCACCTGTGGAAGGAAGCTTGAAGTGCTCCAAAATCTCCTGGTAGTGGGCTGTTGACCCTGGACTTAATGAAGCACAATGGACCAACACCAGCAGATGACATGGCTCCCCAAATCAACACAGACTGTGGAAACTACACACTGGACTTCAAGCATCTTGCAGTGTGTGCCTCTCCATTCTTCCTCCATACTCGGGGTCCTTGGTTTCCAAATGAGATGCAAAATTCGCTCTTACCAGAAAAGTTGACTTTGGACCGCTGAGCAGCAGACCAGGTCTGTTTTTTTTTTTTCTTTAGCCCAGGTAAGACGCTTCTGATGTTTGTTCAGGAGTGGCATGACAATAGGAATATGACATTTGAAGCCCATGTCCAGGATCTGTCTTTGTGGTGGCTCTTGGTGCACGGACTGCAGCCTCAGTCCACTCCTTGTGAAAGTCCTTAACACTTTTTAATGGCCTTTTCCTGACAATCTTCTCCAGGCTTGTGCACCTTTTTTCTTCAACACTACTTTACATTAATGTGCTTTGATACAGCACTTTGGAAACATCCAGTTACCTTTTTAAAGGCTTTCCCTCCTTATGGAGGGTGTCGTTGGTTTTCTGCACAACTGTCAGGTCAGCAGTCTTGCCCATGATTGTGATTCCTACTGAACCAGATTGAGAGACCATTAAAGTCTCAGGGGAACCCTTTGCAGGTGTTATGGCTTAATTAGCTGATTAGAGTGGAACACTTTGAGACTAGAATATTGTACTTTTTCACAATATTAAAATTTTCTTGGATTGTTCATTTGGGGTTTTCATGAGGTGTAAGCCATTATGACAAATCACGACTTGAACTATCTTGCTTTGCATGTAATGGGTCTCCTATATTAGTTTCACCTTTTAAGTTGCGTTAATGAAATTAACTTTTACACAATATTCAAATTTGAGTGTCACCTGTAGACTAGGTTGTGGATGGCGGTCAAAACGCTCCTATCCTGACTGCATTTCTTTTGTGCTCAGGAGAGGGAAGTTGAACCTCCTCGAACAGCAGTAACTTTTAATATCTTGTAAAAGCCTATGCATACGTGGACATAACAGCTTTTATGGAGTTGAGTTTAGGAGCTTTGGCAAAAAAACACCAAAAGCTCTTAAACTCCAGTTTAGAAGTTGTAGTGTACATGAGCTTTAACTCTGAAAAATGCTGAAAAAATGCAGCTATTAAGCGTTTTTGAGCCATAAGCTTTCTTGGGAATAAAGTTTTGATGAAAAAAGCTGAAAAATGGCCATAGGCGTTTTTATAATGTCCAGTGTGCATGAGGCCTTATAGTTACCAAGGGACTAGGACAGGGTCATTACCTGTGTCACGTTGTCATTGTTGGCTGTGTCCACATCAGGTAGAATCTCCCTCTCTATTTGCCCTGATGACCCTTGTCACTGCTGGTAATGGGTATTCAAAATTGCTACTTTTTATCAAAGCAAGAGATAGAAAGATATCTTACAATCTTTTCTCTGCTTGTAGCTTGTAGACATGTTGGCCTATGCATCCATGCACACTATAGGTATTTTCAGGAGTTTAGAGGTAGAAAAAAATCACTTGTGCGTTCAGAAGAGCTTTTGAGCATAAAAATGCTCAAAAGCTCATTAATGTGCGTTATCACTCATTAACGCATGGCGCTTTCCTGTGTTAAAGCATTCTAATGGCCAAAATCCTGGCCAATAGAACGTATTAATGTCTATGTCAAATGCAGGAATGTGCATGCAAAACCGGACTTTTTACCACATTTTTGCTGCTGCTAAACAGCTGTAAGAAAAAGCGCCAGCAGCATATGTTTATGTATGAGGCCTAAGTGACGACTCTCTAAAAGAGGAATTTCTCTCCTTTTGCATAGATTCCCCATCTCTTCTTGTGGCATCTTCAGGACAGAAAGTGAAGGGCAAGTTCCTCAACTGGACAAATAAAGCAAAAAATAAAGCATATCCAGCCACAATATTTGACATTTTTGTTGTTGGGTCAGTTTAAGGCTTGCCCATATATGTCTTGAAGACGGCTGGATTATGCCATTACAAGGATGTGGAGACCCACAAATTTTAGTTTTTGTGATGTAGATGACTTTCTCCGATCTTTCTTTCTAATTTCCTAAGGAAAAACCAATAGCAAAAACTGTTTTGACTATGCTACCAAATATCAGTTTTGAGCAGACTTAGCCATTTGAATGTTTGTGCTAGGATTGCACCGATACCAGTATTGGTGCCGATACTAGGCATTTTACACGGTTATCGGTACTCATGCAAATGTATTGATACCTGAAAACCGATACCTTCTGGCTTTTTTTTTTTTTCAGCTGTCAGTGAGATTTCCCCTTAAACAGCTGAAAAGTAAATAAAAATGCCGGCAATTAAGGAGCGGAGCCGCCACGTCCTTAACAACCAATGACATTTCAGCCACCAGCCACAAGGGTGGCACCATTAGGTAGCATGTGGTGGGTACTCATAGATTGGCTGTGCACTAACAAGCAGCGGACAACTACAGCTCCCACCATGCAGTGCGGGCCACACGCTGTGAGCGAGCTTCCTAGTTATTGAGCATTTGGGTGGGTGGCCCCTCCTTGGAGCGCTGTCATTGCTGGCTATGATTGCTGTAGCAGGGTTATGAAAGGCAGCCTGGAATGCGGTCTGGAGTGAGGGCAGCGCTGTCAGAGATGGGACAGGACAGCAATATCTTCCCAAACTGGAGCCCCTCCAGCATCAATGAGTGCTGGGGCTGCTGATCTTCAACTTTTCTGCTCATCCTCGCCATCTGGCTCTTCAGGCTCCTGCATGAGAATGGAGGGGCCATGGTGTATGGGGAGTTACTGTGCTATGACTGTAAGGGTTAAACCTGGGGACGGGGGCAGATTACATAGATAGGAAAGAGAAGTCCTCCGTTGCATCCTCATCACCCCTGTGCTGCTTCATCCTCGCTACTCCCCCACCCTGTCCTCACTTACCTCCTACTCCCCCACCCCCCCCACCCCCACATCTCCCAAACCATCCACGTACCTAATCTTTCTAGGTGATTGGTATCGGTGATTACTTAATACTTTGTATTATTGTTGGCATTTTTGGGAGCTCAAAAATAGCCCCTCGTAAAAGTGATAGTCTTATAGCGATATTTTGCTTTTAATTGATTATATCTTCTGTTTTTGTTTGCTACAGTCTGATAGTGCTATTTTTGTCATACGCATTCATAACCTTTCCAATAACGAGTGTCTGTAACTAGAGGTCGGCCGATATTTCGCATTTTTTAATTGGCATCAGCCGATTGTGCTGATAAAAAGGCCGATATATCTTCAGCGCGACTTGCAAATGACTTCTGTAATAGAAGTCAATGCAAGTTGCCGGAGTCTTCAGTGAAGCGACTTGTTAGAGATACAATGTTTACACTTCTGAATGAATTGAGCTCTGTGTAGAGTTCTCAGTTTAACCATTTAAAGACTAAATCTTTTCTGACACTTGTTGCTTACAAGTAAAAATCTTGTATTTTCTGCCAGAAAATCACTTGGAACCCAAAATAATATATATATATTTTTTTTTAGCAGAGACCCATGCAATATTTTATGAAACACGGTATTTGCGCAGAGGTTTTTTTGGGGGAAAAAAGACCCTAATGATTTAAAAGAAAAAAAACTAAAATGGTAAAGTTAGCCAAAAGTTTTGATTACATAACCAAAAAAAAAAAAAAAAAAAAACTATAAAATACACAAACAGGTAAATTATACATACAAGTGAACTGGTTGGAGGTTTGTTTTGTTTAATAAATGTTTAAATGTAAGAAATTTGCTGTATCACTTATTACTTAAGGCTGCTTTCACACTGGAGCGGGCAGGCGTTGATGGTAAAGCGATGCTAGTTTTAGCGACGCTTTACCGTCATTTTAGCGGCGCTTTTCGGCTGCTAGCGGGGCACTTATAACCCAGCTAGTGGCTGAGGAAGAGGTTAAATGCACCCATGAAGCACCGCTGCCAAATTGCATTGCATGCGCTTCGGCAGCAGTGCCCATTCATCTCAATGGGCAGGAGTGGTGGAGGAGCGGTGTACACCACTCCAAACGTGCTGCTTGCAGGACTTTTTTTTTTTTTTTAAACGTCCTGCCAGCGCCTCGCCTCAATGTGAAAGCACTCAGGCTTTCACACAGACTGCAGGGGAATTGTTTTGCAGGCACTTTACAGGTGCTTTTTTTTATCCAAAAAGCATCTGAAAAATGCCCCAGTGTGAAAGGTATCTGTTTGATTTTATGAGTTAAAGGGGGGGGGGAAAGGAAAAATAAATAAATAAATCTGCATTATATATCATGGCCACCAAGATTTCTAAATATCGGCGTTGGGCCAGATAAAAACCGCATATCGGTCGACCCCTATCTGGAACAGTTCTGTCTTTAGGCATCATGTTATTTGGATGCAGTGTACATTATAACTACTGATATGCATTTTAGAAAAGGCAATCTTGCTTTCAGAGGTCATCGTGTTCCTTTTAGTCAGGACCATATGGAAAGGTTTGATATTTATGATGGATGCATCCCCACGCCCTTTATTTCACCTTTTGTGCACTGAAGCATTGTGCAAATCTCTTTCACATCTGTGTGAAAATAGTTTTATGTCACTGTTCCAGTTTCCCCTTAGAATGGGGTTGGGAGAGTGCATGTCCTTGTAGGACTGGAAATAGTTTTCTCTTCCTGAGTGACTTCATCAGTATGGTGCAGCTCAATCTTTAGTATATAAATGTAGATTCTAATTAACTTGCTTATCTTTTAATTGAGGGGCCTTTTATGTTAAAAAGCCACGACCTTGAATAGATAAGGATGTGATCTGTCCTTTCTACTATTTTGCTGTCTAACCGGCCATACATGGATCAACATTTGGCTGCTTCAGCAGGGACTAGCCAGATTTTGACCCATGTATAGGGCAATGAGGTTCTTCAGTTCGACTACTGTAGAACCATCCTGTCAGATTTTCCAGTGCAATCAGTGCTGCAGGCACTATAGCCTTCAACTCTGATCAAGGAATTCTGATGGGGGCAGTCTCCCTGGTGTCGGAAAATGTCACAGTGGGAAGGATTCCCTCATTCATCTGGAATGTGTGGCTGGGGGAATTGGGTCAGTGTTTTTTTTTTTTTTTTTTGAGAACCTGATCAATCTATGGGCTGCCTTAAAGAGAAAGTAAACCCTCCATTTTTTTTTTTCCTTTCCTGCAAAGTAAAGGCATAATATGCTAGTATGCTTCGTGTACTATCACATTATGTGTTGCCTGCAAACGAAGTCCGATTCGTCCCCGTTGGAGGCCGCATATATCTCCACCCGTCTTCCTTCCGGGGGCCACAGTCTCTTGCTGTGTGACAAGCCAGAGCTGCGTAACGTCACTCCCACACATGCGCGCTGGAGACACTGGTCACAGCACAGGTTTCTGAAGAAATGGCACAGGCGTATATGTAGTAAATATCTCCTAGCAAGGTGGAAGGAGGAATCCCCTCCGCTGGGACATTGTATTGTACAGCGCAACTCTGTTGTCCGAATACACTGACCATGGCAGCTGATTGGTTGCAGCTGGCTGATTGAGGACAATTTTCCAACAAGGCAGAAGCCGATCTAACAGTTGACTTCTGTCAAACAGGCATGGACACACATGAATCTAAATTCAGCTGGTACCTTCTGAAATTAGTCCATTTTGTGACCAGCTTTACACTTGACAAATCTTTTTTACAAATTTAGCTGTGTACGCTCTACATAAAAAATAGATAAATTAGTGTAGTGCGTATTATGTGAAAAATACATGAAAGTATGGTTAAACATAACATATGACTAAAATCAAACAATATAGTCCGCAAAAACCGAACAAAGAAATGTGGTTATAAAATTATGGAAGTCCAATGAGTCCTACAACTGTGAAAGTCCACAACCGTGAATAATCCAGCGCGATATTGTCAAAAACAGATTCAATCTGATTGTAGTACAAGAAGCTTGAGACCAGTTGTCTGAAGACACTTCTACACCGATCAACAGATAAGTTCGGTACTCTTACCAGTTAAGTTGGACACAATTCATACGACAGTGGGTCCTAAGGGCTTGGGATCACAGTCTGGTGCTGTGTGTGGACGGTAACTTTAGAAGGATCCTGATGGAAGGTCCTCACCTCTTCGTCTTGAGACTCCAAAGAAGCTGGCACTTGGATCGCAAACGTGTCCAGAACTGGGTCTCTTTTTCTCCAAAGCTCAAAATGCCAAAAGGGAATTTTTTTGTGGTATATGGGGAAAAAAACAGAAAGGGGGCTCCAAATGGTGCAGGTCAAACAAAGACCAATAAATGTATTGCTATATTTGGCAGATGACATGCAAAATATTAAAAAATTATCACATAGAAAAATAAAAGGATATCCGAAAGAATTTGTAAAAAGCAATGTGGGACACAAAGAAGCTGTCCGACACTCTTCAACAACTATAGGTCTTCAACAGGGGCTTGCTGTGCCTCCTCACATTGCTCAAGCTGAGTTCTATAATTTTGTACCACACTTCTTTGTTTTGTTTTTGCACTAATTGGTTTTTGTGCACTATATCATTTGATTTTAGTCATATTGTATGTCTAACCATACTTTCGTGTATTTTTCACATAATACTTAGCGCTACACTAATTAATTTATCTGTTGAGCTTTGTATGCTTGAGTGTCAGCTGCTTACCATATTTTATGTTTTAATTTACCTTTATTAGCGCAGTGTTTTACCCCACGATCTTTCATAAAAAATAGATAATTGACTCTCATGGACCTGAGCACCTCTGCTGGCTGAAGCTGGCATGTTGGCACAGACCCTTATGCTGGCCATACACTATATGAAGTGTCGTTCTAACCTAAACGATAGTACCATTATGTAATGACCGATAAAATGGACATAATTTAATACATGTTTTGTTTTTCACATATAACTAGTGCAAACAGTTTGGATTGGAAACACATTAACCTTTCAATTTATCATTCAGAAAATTTCCAATCTGTCCTTTGTGTTTTTCGGCTCAAAAATTTACCAACCGATTTGTGCCCTGGCTTAAAAATGAACAAACTGTCTAAATGTCCGAATTTCGGCTGATTATTCGTATAGTGTATGGCCAGCATCAGCCCATAAGTGAGGGTATATATTGAGTTGATGTGTCTATAGCCAATACTTTAAACTTTTAGGATAGAGCTGGGGAAGGATGAAAACTGCTGTCAGGCTGTATATAGTAGGGTTCCTGTCTGGTAGAAAAGTTCTCCCCAGGACAGAAGGCAAAAGGAAATCTCTGTAACGGCAACACAAACAGAAGGAAAAATGTTTTTTTGTTTTTTTATAGAGTAGGGGAGTGCTAGAACCCCTTTTTAGCTTTTTATTGCGTTTTTCCCAGTTGTAGATTTTGAGCCCAGGTTCACACTGAACTGCGCGAATGAAGCCGTGCAAGTTCTAGTGAACTCGCATGATTTCAGTCCCAATTTCGGCTGCAATTTCAGACATCTGTGTGGGTTTCTGCACAGATGTCAATGGAAATTGCACCCCAAAATTGCAAAAAGTAGTACAGAAACAACTTTTTGAATTTGGTGCGGCTCCGCAAATACGGCATCCCACTGATTAGGACAGTGCGACATTGCCAGCAATTGCTGCCGATTTGACATGTCAAATCGCACCAATGTGAGCCAGGGCTTATGCACCAAGGGGGAGGTTGGAGGGTTAAAACGCCAAATTTTACTGTGTGTCTATTTTTTGTGGCTGGTAAATTTTACTCACTGACACTGTCCAGTCGGCCAATGCACAATAAACCTGTCATAGACGGTAAATGCATAGTTATTTGACTGCTTGGCCTGTTTATTACCAGTATTTAAACCTAGAAGCACCACTTTATTTGGGTATATGTGTTCTTGTTTTTCTTTCTGAAAATAAAAATGACAGTACATAATATGGTGGTTTGGATATGAAATGCTAGATAGAGGTTGCTTTTAGCCACGCATTCCCCAGATCACTCAATCCACTTGGAAGGCTTGCTTTGCAGTGTGTAGATGAGAAAATGGTTTCATTTTGTTGTGGAGTGCTTTACCACTAGGCTTATATGACTTGTATTCATAACCATATGCTCCTGATCACTTTCTTAAGGCTGGGTTCACACTGCTGCGGGTGGGAGATCCGGATGTGATTCGCACCGCACTGCAGTGCAAATCACATCCGACCTCCGTAGCGATGCGAGTTCAGCCATACAGATAGTATGGCTGAATTCGCATCGCTCCCGCCGCAAACTCGCACGGGACCCTTTTTTTGGTCCGTAGCAGAATCGGATCGCATGGGTGTTCACGAATCCGCGGCGTTTTCCCGCATCGCATGCCTCCCACCGGCAGTTCACACTGCCCTATGCGAACGGCTGGGAGTGTCAATGAAATGTTAATGACACCCCCAGATCCGTCCGCATATCGCAGTGCGATCTGCACACTCGCACAGGACCCTTTTTTTGGTCCGCAGCAGAATCGGATCGCAAGGGTGTTCACACCATGCGATCCGATTCTGCTGCGGACCAAAAAAAGGGTCCCGTGCGAGTTTGCGGCGGGAGCGATGCGAATTCAGCCATACTACTGTATGGCTGAACTCGCATCGCTACGGAGATCGGATGTGATTTGCACTGCAGTGCGGTGCGAATCACATCCGGATCTCCCACCCGCAGCAGTGTGAACCCAGCCTTAAGGCCCTTTCACACAGATGCGCTTTTCATTCGCTTTTCATGCGCCCTCATTGACTTACAATGGAAGGTGCCTTTTTTGGTGCTCTTTTTTAATAAACTTCATGAAAGCTGCAATATGCAGGACTTTTCAAAGTGCAGTATGCGTGTAGAGCTACATAGGAATTGATGGGGAATAATTTACATGCACTTTTGTTGATCTGGAAAAGCGTAGCAAAAGCCCACTGGGTTGAATGAAAATAGTGTGCGTACCCATCCGTAGGCTAGGTTCTCATTAGTGCGGGTATGCAAATGTGTGTGTGTGTGAACTGCAGCTGCACACAAAATGCAATGCTATATGCTACAAAGTACACCAAGCTGTGATCACCGCAGATAATTGCTGGCTATGCAGAGAGCCATAAATAGCTGTGTGGCCCCCTGTGACCTATCATAGTGAACGTGGCCAACAGTTGAAACTAGCCACTGAGAGCTGCATAAGGGATCTCCAATTCCTGCAGCTACCATTCACACTGGTGTGAATGTAGCCTTGAAGAAATGGCAACCCTCACACTGAAAAAATACAGTGAAAATGATTCCTACACTTTTTTTAAATGTGGCCTCACAAAAACAGCATGGCAATTTGGAGCAAATGCGATTCCTCGTGCGCAGAAGCCCATTCAAATGAACGCAAACGCAGCACCGCACTAATATGAACCTAGCCTTAGGTTATATAGACGGTGATGTGGACAGAGATCGGCAAACCTCATATGATTTTTAACTGTCAGGAACCATGAACGAGGCAGAGACAGAAAATGCAGTTGAAATCACACCTTTTAATGTAATGGCAAAAATTCCACAGTTCAGAAACATAGTAAGAAACAGAAGCCAGGGTTTGGAAGCCAGAGCAGGTAACAAGTCAGTGTGGTCAGGAGCAGGAATCAGAAGAGAAGTCAGCCAACCCAAGTCTTACACAAGAACACACTGGAGATGATGACCATGCAAGGGCATGGAGGGAATGAGCAAAGCTGTTTAAAGTGGTTGTAAACCCTTCCAAACCACTTTGACCTACATGTAAGCCTAGATTAAGGCTTACCTGTAGGTCCAAGAAATATCTCCTAAACCTACACGGTTTGGGAGATATTTACTAAGAGAGTCACAGCTGTCTACGGTGCATGCACTGTAGACAGCAGCGCGTAGGCGCACTATCGCCGTTAGCAGCATGCCGCTGCTAACAGTAATATGCCATTAGTGGCGACTCACATGCGCATGCGCGGGAGTGACGTCATCTCTGCTCCGGTGCTGTGAGTGGTTGGAGCAGCGATACCCGGAAGAAGATGGATGCTCCGGACTACAGGGGATAGCGGTGACATCACTGGCTCCTGTGTCAGGAAAGTGACACATAATGGGCTACTATGCGATGACTAGTAGTCCATTATGCTTTACCTTTGCAGAGACAAAGAGGAAGTAAACCCTCTACGGTTTACTTCCTCTTTAAATAGGAAAAGGGGCAGGCTGTGGGCTAGATTAATGAGACCGGTAATGGTAATCAGGCGAGTCACTGTGGAAACAAGTGGCTGGTTATTAACGGACAGCTGAGCAGCCTCTGTGCACTGAAAGAAAAGAGCTGCTTGTAAATGGCAGGAGCCCAGCTCTGACATTAACGCACTGGTGCGGTAGTGATTTTAGTTGCTCCATTACCCTAGTTCAGTGATGGTGAACCTTGGCACCCCAGATGATTTGAAACTACATTTCCCATCATGTTCATGCACTCTGCTGTGTAGCTGAGCATCATGGGAAATGTAGTTAACACCTGGGGTGCCAAGGTTCACCATCACTGCCCTAGTTTCTCGCTTAGCCCGTTGTTTGCTGTAAATGGGTCACAAAAGTGCAGAATGAACTGCGCTCCTGTGATCCACAGGAGAAGGTACAGGCAAACGAACTATGGCTGTACTTCTCCTTTTAATTAAAAATTTAAATCTGTACTTTTTTTCCCTTTTCTGATAAATGGTGTATAATGAACATGGGCACTTTTGTCATGTTGGATACAATATCCAGGAGACATTGGGCATAAAAATGACATGGCAGTTGCACTTCTTCCATCTTAAAACCATTAGTGATCATTACCATTCTGATACTCCGTAGTAGATGCTTTCCATATCACACGTGGACATTTTTGAGTTACAAGATTACATTTGGCAAGTCGGAAAACCAAATTTCCCTTTCCCAGTTTTCTGACTCTTTAACTTTATCACCTGCTTAGAAAAAAAACCTCTTCCGTTTTTTCTTTCCCAAAAATCACTGTAGTTAATAACACATGGAAATTTGTGAGAGGTATTGGGCTCACGGTGTTTAAAGAAAACAGGATCTGTATGTTTCCTTTTTATTGTTCTGTCAGTTGAGTGTTTGTGATGGCAAGAGCCATCTTTTTCCATGGGTGTTTTTTGTTACTCTTTCTGCCAGTTTAGAACCAACGTCACTTCTGTGGAATCACTTGCCAATTCTAGTATACGTTCTGCTGTTTTTGCAGCACTTTTTTTTTTAAACTGATGCAAAAACCTCTTTTGGGGTAAAAATATAAAATCATATATTCATTTCTACATTGTATTTCAATTATTTCTAGTCTATTCCTATTAATCTGAATGATCCTGAAGCTTTTTAAACGTACTTTGTGAAAATCCCCACATCCAGCGATGTCCACAACAGCCTTGCCTCTCGGGGACTCACACTTCTGATTGGCTTTTGGCAGCAGTGGGAGCCAATGGCTCCCGCTGCTGTCACTGACAGCTAGTGAGCCAGTCATGAGACAGAGGGGTGGGACAGACCTGTGGCTCTGTGTGTGAATGCACAAACAGCCACGGCTTGGGAGCGCGCCTGCTTTGGTTGCCTGCACCCCGCAGGATGGAGGAGAGCTGGTGTGGGACCCAAGAAGAGGTTAGCGTTTATTTTTTTTAAACGGGCCATTAATATCGCTTTAAGCTACTTTGCATGGAGGCTAACGGCTTCATGCCTTCGGGCTCAACTGCAATTCAAGACGTTGTTTACACAAAGTATAACTGCATTTTAAAAATTGATTTGCAGAACTAGAAGGTCTATATTTACGAGAGCTATGGCCTGCTACTTCTCTCATCTACCTTTAGGACCCTAATTGTGATGAGTAGTCTCACTGGCCAATTAGAAGGCAGGAAGGAGTAAGTTTAGGTGACAAGATTTAAAAAAATATATAAATCTGGGGGCATATGTATGTATGTATGTATATATATATATATATGTGTGTGTGTATATGTATGTATATATGTATGTGTATATATATATATATATGTATATGTATATATATATATATATATATATATATAATGTATTATAAAAATTCTTTCTTGGCAAGTATCACAGGACTGCATAATACACAGGTTCAGAGGTTTGCTTTGCACAGAGGACACTTGCCCCCACATCCATAGCTCACCTCTGCACCCTTCTCTGATTGTTTCTCAGCCAGCATGGGATGCCCTGTCAACATTAATCCAGCCAGAGCCAGTGCAAGCATTTCTTTAATCGTACATCACGGAAGACACAGAGCCATAGTAATTACTATGTAGGTTCTAGTCCACCTTCAGGTGCTGGACACTGGTATACACTAAACAGGAAGTTGCCTCCGTATATAACCCCTCCCACTACGGGGAGTATCTGTTTTTTTGCCAGTGTCTAAGGTGTTGGTCACGAGTGAATATGTGCTGTGCTGAGCTCCACTGGAGCAATCCTTGCTGGGGCTAGATATGCAGCTGGATCTATTCAAAGTGTCTTTTAGGCCGAATTGAATGGTACCTGGGCCTCGTGTCAAAAAAAACCAAGGTTTTGACTGTAAACACTTCTCTTTTAGATCCAGTACTTTTGGTATTAAGGCCATGAAGTTTTTCTGGCAGAAGTGCTATTACATGTTCAGGATTGTGGGTTTCCCAGAGTGTCCCCAGCTCCTGAAGGTTTGTTAATGGAACCCACAGTGAAGGGTGAAGATTGGGTATGTTGGTTTTTACCACAGAAAACCCTAGGGCGGGTAAAGTAAGTGGCGGAGAAATTTTTGAATTTTCTTATGAAATGTCTCCTTTAATTAGTGAATGTTGTTATGCCTAAGTGTCACCACTGGGGGCTGTATGGAGCACATACCTTCTCATGCGCTGCACTGACAGTAATTTAACGTTGAGAGACCAGTTTAAACAGGTGTTCAAGGTTATCCTGCTCATCAGGCCCAGGAGGTAGCTTTGTTTGCAATAGTTGCTATGACAGATTCTATCCTTTAGGCCTTGTGCCCTTCGCTAAGCATCATGCAAGAAGCTCCTAGCTAGTCTTCCTTTTTGCGGTGAAACGGCTATCTGGGGATATTTTGGATAATATATCCAAAGAATTTCTAGTGAAAAGGTACACCTTTTGCCATTTATGTGAAGGAGTAAATTTATTTTGGTTTCAAAGCTCCTTCTTCTGTGCCAGGAGCATTAGCCTCCAGGCATTCACGACAGGTTCAAAAGTTGATCCTCTGGGTTAACCACAGGGACAAAAGATCTTGGGGGAGGAAGCCTACAAGATACTGAAGCCTCTTTATGAGGAAGTGTCCCAGCTTGCTCGATAGGGAGAATACTTCTGCAGTTCTCAGGGATCTGGCAGAAGGAGTGTCAAGACGAATGGGGGCCTTCCTCAATAGCTCCAAGGTACAATTTGAAGTTACAAGAGTTTTGTCTCCTCATTTTCTCAGATCAAACGTTTCTAAGGATCCAGAGGAAAAAAGTCTCTCAAGCATTGGACCAGCTTTTGGCAAAAAGTGTTCATTGTAGCCCCCATGTAAGAGCAGAGGTTGGGGTTTGGTTAAATCCAAATAGACCTTCTGGATCTCCAAAATCTAAATTCAATTCCTGAATCTAACCACTCTGGCGTCAAACTATGTCAAAGATGCATATCTCCATATGCCTATTTCCTCGCTCACTAGCAATATCTGCTTTTCAAAGTGGAATCTTAATTTTCAGTGTGTAGCTCTGCTTTCGATCTAGCCAGGGCCGCCGTAACCATTAGGCGGAACAGGCAGCCACCTAGGGAGGCAGGATAGGAGGGGCGGTAAACCCTTGGTGACAAAGTGACTCCGCACCGCTCCCTGCTATTACACACCCGCAGAACCAAGCAGATTGGCGCTCTGTTGCGGTATGCGGTGGACAAGCCACAAGATGAGCCGGACAGTGATGAGGATGAACAAGCAAGCAGAGCAGGGGGCGGAGTCTATGTGGGCATCTGTGGGAGGAGCGTTTTCTCCCTCAGGCACCATGACTTGTACTGTGGAGACTGAGAGCAGCTATATCTCTATCTCCGGCGCTTCCCAGCCTCTGGCATCCTGTCATTGTCACACAGTGAGAACGGGAAAGCCAGCTTACACAGGAATCAGGCTGTGTTCTGCCTCCACTGTTGTCCTAACCCTGCCCTCACTCTGCTGCTTCTCCAGTCTGAAACACCACCTCCCATTTGTGCCCGCCCACACTCCATCCACATGCATGCCATGCACTTGCTCTGTGCTTGGAGAGGAGTTCTGTGAACAGCCGAGTGGTACTTTTCAAACAAAAGATTCCACAGCCTTGAGGGACACCATACTGGATGGGGGAGACATAATTGGGGAGTGTGATTCCCATCCCCAGAATACCCCCCACGCCCCCCCCCCCTGTTCCCACCACTTTGTGCTCTGCACCTTCTTTCCCCCCTCCCGTCTTTCTTTTTCTCTCTACCCCTCCCCTCCCTCTTTTCCTTACACCTCTCTTCCTCACCCTCACCCGCCCCTCTCCCTTATGATCTTCCCCTCTCCCCCACTAGGCTAGGGCCTAGCCTGTCCATATACCACCCTGGCCTAGTCCGTATACTGCCCCCTGGCCTAGTCCGTATACCGCCCTGTCCTGTCCATACACCTGTGGACCAAGGCTGGTTTGAGGAAGCGAGCTGGTGTCACCACTATCTCCACCCCACCACCTCCACTGTATACAGGGCCAGGGGAAAGTGGGTGGAGCCAGGGGTGGAGCCAAAGGGAGGGGGCGGCAAAACAAGGTTTCGCCTAGGGGGGCAACAGCCCTAGATATAGCTACTGCACCTCGTGTACAAAGGTTCTGGCTCCTCTTCTAGCCAGATTGCGGGCCCAAGGTATAATGATTATGGTTTACCTAAGTAGATCTGTTCTACTGTTCTACTACTAGACCAGTAGGTAGCCCGCTGAGACCGAAGTATGGTCAGCGCATTCGACTACCTGGAATATCTAGGTTGGCTTCTCAACCTAGGAGAAATCTTTAAAACCATGAAGAAGGCTAAAATACTTCGGTCTGATCATAGGTACACCCAGAAAAATGTATTCTTAGCCCAGGCAAAGATCCGTGCCATAAAGGAACTGATTGATTTATGTGGTCGAAGCAAGATGAATTTCTCCTATTCAACTTTGCGGGAGGTTGTTGGGAAAGATGGTGGCTTCATTGGAGGCCGTTCATTATGCATCAAGACTACTGCAAAACAGTATTCAATCGGCTTGAAACAAAAGGGTTCAAGCTCTACATTCCCAATGTGTCTGACTCCAAAGCCTGCGGCCACATCACCTGATAGTGCCCGATCTCGTCTAATCTTGGAGGCTAAGCAGGCCTGGTTAGTACCCGGATGAAAGACCACCTGGAAATTCCAGGTGCTGTAGGTTGGGTGTGCCGGAGCCTCAGTTTATGGTTTAATATCCAAAAATCTGCAATGGGGATAATCATTCAGTTACTTGGCAAATAGTAACAACATATGTCAACCTTTTTTGTTTAGGTTGGGCAACAGTCCTGAAAGAGGCAACCGTCCAAGAGACGTGGCCCAGATCAGAAATGGCCTTGCCCATTAACATTTTTGAAATTCAGGCAGAGTACTTGGTCCCAAGGGCCTGAACATTCAGTTTATGGTATTGTCCTGCCAGGATTCTATCCGTCAATACTAGCATTGGCCTGTATTACCAAGGGGGCACAAGAAGTTGTGCGGCCCAGAGAAAGATGAATCATATCCTATCTTGGGCAGAAAACCATGTACTTTGCCTATCGGCAGCCTTCCTTCTAGGAATAGAAAATTGTCAGGCGGACTACTTGAGTCACTAGCAGTTGTTCCCAGGAAAACTGGTTCCTTCACCCCGATATCTTCCTGTCAATATGTAAAAGATGGGGGATCCCAGACAGAGCTGATTGCATTTAGGGTTCAACAAAGAAATCGGCAACTTTGTGTCAAGTACAAAGGATCCACTAGCATGCGGAACAGGTGCCTTGCTATTCCTGTGGAATCTGTTCTCACTGATTTATGCATTCCCCTTTATTCTGCCTGTGTCCATGACTTCTTCGCAGGATCAAGCAGGAAGGGAAGCCATTGATTCTTGTGACCCCCAGAGGGCCCCAGGAAATCTTGATATGCAGAGAACCTAAAGATAGCAGTCGGGGACCCATAGGCCCTACCATCACAGCCTGACCTTCTCTCGCAAGGGCTTTTCTACTTTACAAATTAAGTTTAATGTTTGGCTATTGAGTCCCACACGCTGAAGATACGTGTGCTGTCAGGTTCAGTAGTTTTCTACTTTGGTTAATGCAAGGGAGCCGGCCTCCATAATTATATTATGAAGTCTGGGAAACACATGTCACCTGGTGTGAATCCAGGAGCTGCACCTCAGGAAATCGGTCAAAGGTAGAGTCCTTGATTTTCTGCAGATGGGGTGGGAAATAAAGCTGGCCTTGAGTGCTTTCTAAGGACAGGTGTCGGCTTTATTTGTATTATTTCAACGACCACTTGCTTGCATTCTTTGGTTCGTAACTTATTCAGGGGTTACCACGGCTTAATCTCCGGTTAGGTAACCCCTGAACCTTTGGGTCTTGAATTTCGTTTTGTCTGCATTCCTAAACAGACTTTTTTTTTTTGGCCCGATACGACATATTCCCTTGTTCGTTTTTTTTTTTCCGTCAAGGAAGCTATTTTTTTCTAGTAACCATATCTGGTGCAAGAAGGGTATCAGAATTGGCTGCTCTTTTTTGTAAAGGGTCATATTTTTATTATTCACAAGGATAAGGTAGTATTGCGTCCTCATCTTAACTTTTTACCAAAGGTAGTATCTGTTTTTTTATCTAAACCAGGATATTGCTCTACCTTAATTTTTCCAGAACCCTGTTCTTTGGAAGAAAAATCTCTACATTCTCTTGATGTGTTGAGAGCAGTCAGTCTACTTAAAGGCGATCGCTCAGATTTGGAAGACGTATGTTTTGTTTGTGTTTCCTGAAGGTCCTAAAAGAGGACAGGCAACATCAAAATCTAATATTCTAAATAGATTTGACAAGTTATCATTCAAGCTTATGGTTTAAAGAGGTAGATTCCACCATCTCAAATCAAAACACACTCCTCTAGGGCTGTTAATGCTTCATGGGCAGTGCATCACAAAGCCTCCATGGCTCAATTTTACAAGGCCGCAACTTGGTCTTCAATCCATACATTTACCAGATTCTATTTGGTGGATGTAAAAAGACATGAGGATATTGCCTTTGGGCGCAGTGTACTGCAGGCAGCAGTATAAATCCTCTGTTCTCATGGTGCCCTACTTTGGTTGTGTCACCCTCCCTTCAGTTGGCATTGCTCTGGGACATCCCACATAGTAATTACTATGACTCTGTGTCCCGTGATGTACGATTAAAGAAAATAGGATTTTTATAACAGCTTACCTGTAAAATCCCTTTCTTTTTGAAGTACATCATGGGACATAGAGGTCCCGCCCCTCTTTCTAGTATATGTGAATTGCTTTGCTACAAAACAGATACTCCAAGTGGTGGGAGGGGTTACATAGGGAGGCAACTGCCTGTTTAGGCTGTGCCAGTGACCAGCACCTGAAGGTGGACTGTAACCCACATATTAATTACTATTGCTCTGTGTCCCGTGACATACTTCAAAAGAAAAAGGATTTTACAGGTAAGCTGTTATAAAAATCCTATTTTCTTCTCTACATAGGCAAAGGTACATTTTACTGCCCTCCCCCAATCCTACTGTGGCTGCCTAAGCATCCTTATACGGACACCGGCCCTGTATGCACTAAAATTGATTAAAATGTCAAGAGGGCTAGGAAGCTGGCCACATATATGTCTGCGCAAAAGCTATCTATTAAGTCCCTGTTCACACCTGTGTGATTTTACAATTGTTGGCTGATACACATTAACAGGATTACTGTTCATTGTATGGGGCCCTTTCACACTGTATGATTCCTTTCTCTGCAACTTGAAAATAGTCCAGATGATTTTTTTGATGCACCATGCATTTCTGGTCCTATAGATTTCAGTGGGAACTGATCAAAATTATTAAAATATGTACAAATAGTACATAAACGTGCAGACTCACAATGTAAACCTAGCCTATGTGTTCACAGAGGGGCCCAGCATGGGACAAAAGCATATCCAAAGTATTTCCCTTTTAAATCTTACCGTATGTGACTTTTCACATCGCTGCATTGTATTTGTGTTGCGGTCTGAAAAGTCCTGCTGCTCCTTTTTTGGTGTGCTTTTGAAAAAAGGGCACTAAAGATGCCCCTTCTATTGAAATCAATGGAAAATGCACCAAAAACACCCAGGGTGCATGTTGAGGTGTTTTTTTTTTTGGGGGGGCCACGTGGCACAAATTTGCTAGTTGTTGAGGAGCAGGCATCCGCTGGTGTCCAGTGTAAACAGTGCCCGACGGCCCTTCCCTTCATAGTAGTCACCATTACCCTTCAGTGCTTCAATCGGCCCAACCACCCCCTCTCATTCTGGGGGCTAATGTTTCCTACTGTTCTGCCTGCTGTCCTGGAAAGCTCAGGTGCTGCATACAGCCCCCCATTTTTCTGGGTTTCTTCATTCCACACATCATGATTTCTTAATCCATTGCCTTTTTTGTTGTCATACTTCATATTTTATCTGTATTCTTGTTCTATTTAGAATGATATACTAGAAGCCAGCATTCGTTCTCTGCACTTTAAATATGCTGCAGGGTGATAGCACTCCTTTATTTCACACTGACATGAGCGATGGTGCTACACTGTCTGCTGTGAATAGTGACTCAGATATTACTTTGTACTCTCATTTCTTGGCTGGCTTTCCATGTGAAAGCTAAAGGAAATACCTGGAAAATGATGATTAGTTGTTCAAAAGAAAAGACCAGTGATTGTAAAAGCTTGCTTTATTTTTTATTTTTTTAATAACAAACATATTATACTTACTCTGTGCAGTTTTTGCACAGAGCAGCCCCAATCCTCCTCTTCTCGAGTCCTTCTTTGCTGCTCCTCGCCCCTCCCTCCTTTTGAGTGCCCCTCAGCCAGCAGATTGTTGTAGTCACCCAAGCCGAGGCAGGTATCCATTCAGACACGGAGCCCGACCTGGCTCCCTCTCTCCCGATTGGCTAACTCACTTTGACAGTTGCGGGAGCCAATAGCGCCATTGCTGTGTCTCAGCCAATAAGGAAGAGTGTACTGGATGGCTGAGGGGATTCTGAACGTTGCTGAAGAGAGGTGGTCAGGTAGGTCATTTGGCGGGTGCTGGGGAGGCTGCTACACACAGAAGGTTTTTATCTTAATGCATTGAGATAAAAAAAACCTCTGCCTTTACAACTACTTTAACCACTTCCCGACCGGCGCACGCCGATGTATGTCGGCAGAGTGTTACGGGCAGGCATATTGGCATACATGTACTTCAAATTTTAAATGCCGCCCTGCCATCGCGAGCGCGCCGCCGGCGACGCGCCCGCGTGCCAGTCGGAACCCCGTGAGTCCGGTCGCGGGTCCCGCGGACTCTATCGCCGCGGGCATACCTGCGATCGTCTAACGGGGCGGCCGAACTGGGAGATGCCGTTGTAAACGGCATCTCCACGTTCTGTCTAGCAACAAGTGACGCTGATCTCTGCTCCATGTGATTGGAGCAAAGATCAGTGTTCAGTAAAAGAAAGCCCAGCTCCCAACAGTTAGTAACACACCCCTAGGAACACTTAACCCCTACACTGCCACCCGCTAGTTAACCCCTTCACTGCCATTTACACAGGAATCACTGTATTTGTATAGCAGTGATTGCTGTATAAATGACAATGGTCCCAAAAATGTGTCAAAAATTTCTGATGTGTCTGCCATAATGTGGCAGTCACAATAAAGATCGCTACCATTACCGCTATAACTTTTGCGCCAACCAATCGCTTATTGCGATTTTTTTTTATTTTTTATTTTATTTATTTTTTTACCAAAAATACATGGAAGAATATGTATTGGCCTAAACTGAGGGAAAATGTTTTTATTTATTTGCCGGCGTATAAGACGACTGGGCGTATAAGACGACCCCCTATTTTTCAAGTGAAAACATAGGTTTTGGGCAATACTCGCGGTATAAGACTACCCCCCTTCTGAGGCAACACCATTTAAAAAAAACATTAGAACGATTAAAAAATACAAAGCAAGAATGCCAACTACTCATCCGCCATGCTGTGTTATGTCATAAAGTAAATCAAACAATAATAACACAAACAGAGATCTATTGAATGCCACAACTCTGGAAAGTAGAATTTTTCACTAACCAAACCTATACCACTTTTGGGCTACATTCTATGGGAAGATTTACCTGTCCCTCTTGGGTGCCTCAAAGGCAAATAGCAGGATGTATAGTACTAGGAGATCAGTGAATGGATTTACCCAGGGAAGTATGGTGAGCGGTGTATTATTTTAATGAATACAACGCCTGCTTGGCAGAGGCTGTAGCATCATCAGCCCTTGCCTCTCGCGCTCTCTCGCTCTCTCGCGCTCTCTCTCTCTCTCTCTCTCGCGCTCTCTCTCTCTCTCTCTCTCTCTCTCTCTCTCTCTCTCTCTCTTACAGTATTAGCTGACATCCATCGGGCAGCATTGTATACCTGTATACCCAGCGTATAAGACGACCCCCAATTTTTGGGCATTTTTTTTAAGTGTAAAAGGTAGTCTTATACGCCAGAAAATACAGTATTTTTGGGGATATTTATTATAACAAAAAGTAAAAAATGTTTTTTTTTCAAAATTGTCGCTCTATTTTTGTTTATAGTGCAAAAAATTAAAACCGCAGGGGTGATCAAATACCACCAAAAGAAAGCTCTATTTGTGGGAAAAAAGGACGCCAATTTTGTTTGGGAGCCATGTCGCACGGCCGCGCAATTGTCAGTTAAAGCGACGCAGTGCCGAATCGCAAAAAGTGGTCTGGTCTTTGGCCAGCAAAATGGTCCGGGCTGAAGTGGTTAAGCACATTTGCTTTGTGTATTCTTAAACACAGTAAGGCAGTTTGTGGTGCCTTGGCAGCCCAATCAAAATTAACAAAGTGAGTTTTCATGAACAGGCAGCATTTTTTAAGTAAGTAGTACTGTGCGTTTTTAAGTGTAATGAACAGATCTGAATGCAGCCTTAGAACAAATTTTACAAATTTTTTATCTATTTGCTTGGGAGTATGAATGCACTATTTCAATATTTATATTTAAAAAAGTTTTCATTCACGGTATACACAAACTTTTTTCCATCTTGCTAGTGTTGTAAATTGTGTGTAGATGAGTCTTAAAAAATATGTGCATGATTGTGTCTTCCTACAGCATACAAAATCATTTGTTTTTCTTGCAGGGGTGCTGCATTGCCACCCATTCTAAATGGCACCCAGTGTGTATGTACATACAGGCAGGGTGTCTATAAATCAATTAAATCAATTTTTTTTATTTTTATCAAATTTTATTTAAAAAAAAAATGCTTTTGGAGTAAATCTTTTTAAAGATAATTTTCTATTTAAGATACATTAATAAGTTTGTTTATTCAGCATGAAATGGAGCTTAGTTGCGTAGAATATGAGGCCGTATATTCTGCAATATTTACATTATTGGTAGTCATTCAATGAATCCAAGCTGAGATAACATGCACTGCATTGATGCATTCACACAATTTTACAGTAACCATGAAATAAAACAAACTTCCAGAATATTCCTTTATCCCATTGTTTGGAAAATCTATGTACACTCCAAACTGACTTAATCTGTTCTGATATCGCTGTTTTTACTAACCTGACAGCTTATTATTCTAAGTGGGAAACCTTCATTTTGTTTGCAAATATTAAAGATTCTAACTACCAGCAAGCATAAGTCCTTACATTTAAAGAGCACCTGTCATTTCACATCCATCATGGCAGCGCCTGTTAGTGGGCATCCACTCACCTGCTGCCGCCACATCCCTCACCTTGTTGTGTCACTACCGCATCACCAGCCATCCCAATAAAGTGAATGGGACTGTCGGTGAGTCAACAGCGGGTCAGGAGCTGTTGCGGGACGGTGATGACAGTTGCTCTTTAAAAATTATGATTTAAATTGGATCCACCCTGCATGCAGTTGCTGTTTCTGTTCATTAGGCAGCCCTCACGCATCACACTTTCACATGCATCAAAGCATGTGTGTTACCACAAAGACTAGATGCCCAGCCTAGCCTAAAACCATTACTTGGTCCATGAAAAGATTTTTGTATTTTCTCATTAGAGCTTTCTTTTAGGGCCAGTTCACACCACATGCAGTCCAGTGCGATTTTTGTCTGCATCAAAAATGCATGGAAAGTAGGTTATATGGTTTCAAATGGAATAGTTCACACCAGTGCGATCAGTTCCAGAAAAAAGTGAAACGTGCTGCATTTTTTTTTTTTTGCTGTACTGGAACCTCAGTTAAAGGAAAAAACACCTGGAATGCATCCGGAAACGCATTAAAAACACACATGCAGAAATGCATCTGGAACGTATTTGGATCCACTTTTGTAAAAAAAATAAAAAAATAAATGCATTTGTTTTTGCAGTGATAAAATGTGCATTTCATTTCTTTTTTTCTCCATAGGAGTCTGCAGAGTATTGCATCATTGTTCAGTGAATTGTGGGTACAATGTCCTGCTCATTCAGACAGGTCCTACAGCTCTCTTCCTGTACCTCTGTTCAGGTTGTCGGTTTCAAAGCTGTGGAAAGTGTAAATGGACTAGGAGTGCAGATGGGACTTTTCATTCACATAGTTATACCGTTTTTTTTATATGTAACAGCGGCTTTGGGGGGGGGGGGGGGGTGGGCGAGAAACCCCCACCTGTAATGGTGGTCAACAGCTTTATTTCACCGTTTTGGGCTAGTCAGTGCAAACATACACACACTCCTAGTGTGTCCATGCAGCAGGACAGGCTTCTTGGGAGGGTGAAGCATTGAGTTATACAGTAGTCGGTTTCCTTACTAGGACTGTGGCATGGAACAGTGGATCCAGGGCTGGAGGCTTCAACCCGCTCAATGCTCTTCAAAGCCCCCTAGGCTCCAGAAATCAGAGAATTCATTTAATAATCCCAGGAAAAGCATCAAAGCCAGCTTTCTCCACTTAAAAATAACCAAACATCTTAGTTCCCCTCAACCTGCATTACGAGAACCCTGAGAGACCTCCAACTATTCAGACACTGACTTGGCTCAGTCTTTTCACAACATATGTATGTGAGTATATGAATGTGTGTGGAGATAGAGATATATATATATATATATATATATATATATATATATATATATATATATATATATATATATATATATATATATATATATATATATATACCGGTAATCTCCCGATCTATAACTCTGTATTTTTTTTTTTTTAGTGCACATTTTAAACCTTTTTACTGGAGCATTGTGAAAACATTCAGCAAAATGTCAGATAATACCTCTGATTTTCGATTTTCCCACTAACGTTATCATGCACTAGTATTGTTATCTTTGGTCCCATAACATATTTTACTTATTAATTCTATTTCAGCTTGTTTAAAATATTCATGTGCTATGTGGTTTAGGGCTATTTTTTTAGTTAGTTTTTTTTTTTCCCTTTGTGAAGTGCACATTTTTTTTCCTTGTAAATGGTATTTGGATACACCCACCTACTGCAGATTTTCCGCAGCTTCTTGATGTTGTCAGTGCCAATTTTCCTTCAGGCACAGTGATAAAATCTCCTGTGACAAACATATCTCTGAGCTGTCAGCCTATTGCGATCTGCAGAAGTGATATTGTTCAAATATAAGAAGCGAATTCTGAAGTAGCGAGTAGAGTTTTTGTGTGTGTGTGTATTCATTGATAGCCTTGTATCTTAGTGTTACTAAACCCACAACAGTAAAATCATTCGGTATGTGCAGTAAAGCATGCTTGTCACTGTGGAACCTAAAGGATTAATCCTGTGCATTGTGTAAAAAGGCTGTTTGATCCTGTCTTCTCAGATGATATTTATTAAATAATTGCATTTCCATGTACTGTGGGACACCAAATATAGTGAATGCAGGGTCCTGGATTTAGTAACCTTTTAATCTTCATCTAAAGCCAAGAATAAAAATGTGATATAGTACATCCTACCAGTCCTTTGATGTGGTGTGGTGGCAATTCGTTTTTCTTAAAAAAAAAATGTCTTCTCTATTTTGACCTGATGACCCATCCAGCAACACTTCTATCCTAGGGTAAGGCTGCTATCACACTGGGGCGTCGATGGTAAAGCAACACTATTTTTAGCAGCATTTTTGCGGAGGTTTTCGGGTGCTAGCGGGACACTTTTTTAACCCCTGCTAGTGGCAGAAAAGAGGGTTAAAACTACCCGCAAAGTACCACTACAGCAGCTCTTTGCCGGCGGTTCGGCCCTCATTTCCATTGTGTATACACCGCTCCTTCATCGCTCCAAAGATGCCGCTTGCAGGAGGTTTAACGTCCTGTCAGCTGATCACCACAGTGTGAGAACACTCAGGCTTTCAAACTGAGACGACAAGGGAGCCATTTTTCAGGCGCTTTACAGGAGCTTTTTTAAGCCCGAAAGCACCTGAAAAACGCCTCTGAGAAAGGGGTCTAAAAATGTGCATGCACTGAAATGTTACCTTAAAGTGATACTAAACACACTGTTTAATTTTCGTTTGTGAATAATGGTACTATAATAAAATACAAATCTAAGTACTTTTTTCCTAATCAATATACAGCTGTCACATGACCCAGCTCTTTCCCAGCCTTTCTGTAGGGAAACTTAATAAGCAGGAGGAGCTTCTAGTCCACTGCTGCTGGTCACATGTTCATTTTTTTTAATTTTTTAATTTATTTTTTTAAAGCTGCCTTTTGGAATACAGTAAAAAATATAAAAAACGGTTTTAAATTTGCATACAAATATTTGAAATTCTTTATTTTTTTGGGCAAGAACATGGTGTGGGCGGATGTGTTCCAGTCGCAGGCTTAATCTACATGTACTATCTCACCTCCATTGTGTTTAGCTGGTTGGTGTGCATGAAGGAGGGAAGGGGTGGGCTGTCATTTACCACTGTGTATACACCCACATGTGTGACTCTATAGTCACATGGGCTGCTCAGATGTGATGGGGAGGAAATGCACAGCATAGAAACTCACTGAAAACTGAGCACGTGCAGAGTTGCAACCAAAGCTGCAAAATCCTTAGCTGAATTGAAGACATGGACAGAAGGAGAGAGAGCAGCAGGATCAACCAGGTTTTTTTGCAGTATGCAGAAAACTAATCTTGGGAGTTTATTAACACTTTAAATTGTAATGGACTGTTTTACAAGGTGATCGTTTACAATTAAACATTTGTGTATAGATATAAAAATCACCAAACATGGAAATGTGTTGGATAAAGGTTCTGTCAGCATCTTTGCTCTGCAAGAAAGTGATGTTTTGAGAATCATGTGGTGGTTCTAGTTAGCATAAACAGTCGTCGTCTTATTTATTTATTTATTTTTAAATCCATGACCGTCTCCTTAGGCCTCATGCACACTGGATGTTTTTGGATGTTTTTACAGCAGCTGTTTTTGGCTTCAGACGTTTTTTTCTTCAGTCAATAAACTCCCCATCATGTTATCCTATAAAGTGATGGTAAAGTCTTGTGTGTGTTTTTTTTTTTTTTTTTTAAATAACACATTATACTTGCCTCCTCTGCGCATGTTGTTTTTGTACAAAGCAGCCCAGATCCTCCTCTTGAGTCCATCTTATGTTCTCCTGCCCCATCAGCCAGCAGCTTGCTACAGGGTCACCCATGCTGAGTCAGAGCTGTGTATTCATTCAGGCACGGAGCCCTGACTAGGCCCCACCCCCTTTCTCCCCTGATTGGCTGACTGATTGACAGCCACAGGAGCCAATAGTGCTGCTGCTGTGTCTCTGCCAATCAGGAGTAGTGTCTGGGACAGCTAAGACACTCGAGGACTTTGCTACAGAGAGCAGGGGCTCAGGTAAGTGAATAGGGGGGTGCTGGGGTGGCTGCCACACAGGATTTTTTTTTATCTTAATGAATAGAATGCATTACGATAAAAAACCCTTCTGCTTTTACAACTCCTTTAAGGCTCTTACTAGTGCTCTCCACGACTTAAAGTGGTTGTAAACCCTTACAACCAACTTTGACCTACAGGTAAGCCTAGATTAAAGCTTACCTGTAGGTCCAAGAAATATCTCCAAACCTATACGGTTTAGGAGATATTTACCCGAAGACAGCCACCACTGTCTACGGCGCATGCAGGCACACTGGGCAGGCCACAGATCCCGGCGATATGCCGCGAGTGTCGGCTCCCGTGTGCACGCTGTGATTCGCCGGAGCCACGAGACCCGGAAGCCGCTCCGGGATACATGGCAGCGGCGAAGAGGAAGACGGAGGACCGCTTCGGGGGCTTCGTTCTCAGGTAAGTTATTCATAATGAGCTAGTATGCTATGCATACTAGCTCATTATGCCTTTACCTTACAGTTTTACCATTATTTGAGCCGCCATGTTTCCATTAAAACATTTATGGGATGATGGTACCCTGTATAATAACTTCCCTATAAGGCGATACCAAACTTAACCTTACAGGGTGCGTTTAAAAAAATAAATAAAATGCAAGGTCTGCTTGCACTGTCCAGGCCTCTTTTTCCCTTCACAAATGACCTATTAGTGGGTGTAAAATGTACCTGTAAAGAAAAGAAATTGGGTTTTTACACTTGCCTCAGGCCTGTCTTCCCCCAGCAGTTCCTAGGTTAAGATGATGTTACATCACAGCTAGATCCTGGGGAATACATACCAGCTGAAATCTTTCAATGGACTGGAGTATCTTTTCTTGAGATGTTATTACCTACTCTGTATTTCCCTGGAATCTTCCCAGAAGGACAGTGACATCACACTAATTTACCGTATATACTCGAGTATAAGCCGAGATTTTCAGCCTCTTTTTTGAGGCTGAAAGTGCCCCCCTCGGCTTATACTCGAGTCATCGCCGTCTGACTGCTCAATCAGCGTATCGAGCAGACAGACGGCGGACATACTACAATTTGAAAGCCGCGCCTCCGCCTCCGCCTCCGCCTGTGATAGGCGGAACACTGAATTTCCCAGCAGCCTGTGTTCCGCCTATCACGGACATCGTCTCATCCTCGTCCGTAGTACGAGGATGAGACGATGTCCGTGATAGGCGGAACACAGGCTGCTGGGAAATTCAGTGTTCCGCCTATCACAGGCGGAGGCGCGGCTTTCGAATTGTAGTATGTCCGCCGAGGCGCCGACGAAGAGCGGCGATCCTGGCAAGGCACGGGACGGAGGCAAGGCAAGGCACGGGACGGGACGGAGGCAAGGCACGACACGGGACGGAGGCAAGGAGGCAAGGCACGGGACGGAGGCAAGGAGGCAAGGCACGGCACGGGACGGAGGCAAGGAGGCAAGGCACGGGACGGAGGCTCGGGACGGAGGCTCGGGACACAGGTAGGCTGGACACACACACACACACACACACACACACACACACACACACACACACACACACACACACACACACACACACACACACACACACACGGATGGATGGAGACACACACACACAGGGATGGATGGATGGATGGAGACACACACACAGGTATGGATGGATGGATGGAGACACACACACACAGGGATGGATGGATGGAGACACACACACACAGGGATGGATGGATGGATGGATGGACACACACACACACAGGGATGGATGGATGGATGGACACACACACACACAGGGATGGATGGATGGATGGACACACACACAGGGATGGACGGACACACAGGGATGGACGGACACACAGGGACGGACACACACACAGGGATGGACAGGCATGTCTCACCCTCGGCTTATACACGAGTCAATAAGTTTGCCAGTTTTTTTGGGGGTAAATTGGGGGCCTCGGCTTATATTCGGGTCGGCCTATACTCGAGTATATACGGTAATTCAGTTTTTGCTAAACTTAGGAAAACTCTTCTACAGAATACAACTTCAGAAGTGATGTATTATTTTATTTCCTAGCATGAGTGGTCTTGCTCTTCCAATGTTTTTGAACATATACTGTACGGATTATATGAAAATTGTACATTCTTGTATCATACAAGAAGGTTTTTTGTGTTTGTCCCTTCGGATAGTTTTAGATGAATTGGCTCTCGAAAGCTGTGTACTAACAAGCTGATTGTCATATGATCTCTTTGAAAGTGTTATTTTTCATTCAAATTTCTGATTGTGTGTATTAGGCATTAAACTGGCCATATGCATGGTAAGTTTATTTTTGTAGAAGCTTTTTCTGAGCTTTTCATTGGAATTACCCACTACAATACAGGGCACTTTCTCCCCCCTCCCAGCCCAATTTTCAGCTTTCCTCGCTCTCGCAATTTCAATGACAAGTGCGCGGTCATGCTACACTGTACCCAAATGAAATTTTTATCATTTTGTTAGCACAAATAGAGCTTTATTTTGATGGTATTTATTTACGACTCCGTTTTTTATTTTTTGCGATATAAGCGAAAAAAGGCGGAAATCTGGAAAAAAAAACAATATTTTCTTTTTTCTATTTTAAAATAAATCCAATAAAATCTAATTTTAATGTATTCTGCTACATGTTTTTGTTAAAAAAAAAAAATCCGTTAAGTGTATAATAATTGGTTTGTGTGATCACGGACATATGTACGCAAATGATCATGTACATATGTGTGCAGGTGATCACGTACATATGTGTGCAGGTGATCACGTACATATGTGTGCAGATAATCATTGGGACGTGATTTTAGTGGGGCATATGTTTTGTTATTTGGGGACATGTGTGTTTACACTGTGTGGTGATGTGTGTTTACACTAGATTAGTGATCAGTGAGTAAAAAGCTGTAAAAATAGCTCATACTCACTGATCACCAGCCGGCTGCAGCGATCTGCTCTCCTCTCCTCAGTGACGACTTCCGTGTGAGGAGAGGAGAGCCGATTGCCTAGCAACTGGCTGTTATGATCACATGACGGCTGTGATTGGACACGGCCGTGATGTGATCAGGAGGGCCAATCGCAGAGCCCTCCTGTCGATCCGAGATGCGCCGTGTCCGGGTGACACGAGCACATTGGGATTGCGCCGCTGCGCGGGGTTTCCCCCCTTCTTCTGAAGGACGTTCCTGAACGGAACGGAAGTGGTTAAACAGTCATGTCCCTGAAACCATCCACAGTTTTAGGTTGAATATATTTTTTGTTAACAAGTTTTCAGAAATTACAAAGATATTTATTGAAAGAGAAAAAAAAAATCAAATTCATATGAAAATTGTGAATACAACTTGACATTTATCACACAGGAACAGTTGTCAGACAACTTCCACATAAGGGCCCATTAAGCAATAGCAATTACTGATATGGGAATAGGGATGTCTTCTAATAACTGTCCAGATCTAGGATCAAAGGTGTGGGCAATGTCTATACCGTAGTAGTTTTGTGTGTATAAATGTGATGACAAGTAATGCAGAATAAATAGGGTTGTCCCGATACCACTTTAAGACCGAGTACAAGCACTGATACTTAAGTACTCATCGATACCAATTACCGATATTTTTTTTTCTTTTTTTTTGTTTAATGTCATGGGACAGTTTTTTTTTTTTTTTTTCTTTTTTAAGGGTGGAGGGGGTGCACAGTGTCTGTGTGTTTTTTGTTTTTTTTTGTGTTTTTGTTTTATTTACATTTTTATTTTTTAACAATAATTTTTTTTTTAATTATTGCGATACTTTGTGTTTGTTTTTTGTATTTTTTAATCAGCCCCTTAACAGACCACTGATATCTCCTCCTTGAGATGGGAAAGAGACCGAGGATAGAGATTTCCCAGTCCCTTTCTCTGCAGCCTAAGCTGCACTGAAAATGCATTGAGAGAAGACAGCGGCTCCTCTCCATTCATAAACAGACATCGTAATCATAGGAGGTTACAATGTTTTAGATTCTTACAGAAAAGGAAGGAGGAGGACATGGTGGAAAACTGGAGGAGGACAGCAGCAGAATGAAGGGGGACACGCAGGAAGAACTGAGCGGGGCTAGCAGAACAGAGGAGGACATGGAGGAAGAACGGAGGGGGACAGCAGAATGGAGGGGGCATGGAGGCTGCGGTGACATGCTTGTAACTCCCCTGCGCAACCGATCACTGCTGACTGTCCAGGTATCGGGTGAAGCATCGGGAGCATTTGCCAGAGTACAATTACTTTTCAAATGCTCGGTATCGTTGGCGATACCGATACTAGTATCAGGACATCGGGACAACCCTAATACACAATAAATACTTATTAAAAATAATGAGAGAGGGGGAAAACAGAAGAGGAAAAGAGAAGAGGCAGAGGAGGAAGAAATTTTGTATATAGCGGATACGAGTCTTCCTGTTTAATATCACAAAATGACCAGTGCTTATTGTTTAAGTTTATTTCTTAAGTTGAGAAGTGAATCCAAATGTACCATGGGGGGGGGGGGGGGTGGGGTGGGGTAACTATTCAGTTTTTGATCATTTTCCAACTTGGTGGCAATCAAACCTTGAGTACAGGTCAATTAAAGATGCCTTTCAACTGGCATTGTGATACTTCCATAAAATTTCTTTCATTTCGTTTTTGTTTGGACCCAGAAGACCGTGCCAGTTCACTGTGGAACTTTGCTAGATTTGGCCATTTTCTTAAATGTAAAAACTACATGAAACCTTCCAAAATAGCCTAACAACAATGCAGATCTTATGCGGGTTATAGAACTGGCAAGCAGTTTTGCCATTCACCATAAGTAGACCAATTATAAATCCCTGGCACAGTCAGTCTATTACAAGGTTTGGTAAGAGACCATGACACCAGTGGGTCCCTGTTGCTTTACAGATGTCAAAGGGTTAGCATGGAAAATATGGCCCTCTGAGTCCTCTTATTGGCACATGTTCACAGATCCTTCAGGGAGTCACCATGGGCAGTCATTTTGAGGGTCAGATTGGCATATTACAAATCTTTTTGAATATAGTGCAGTTTTTGGCCTAAATTACACTTTTTCCGGAAGCTTGCTATCCCTTGCAAGTGTCACGACCCTTTTAGTTTGCACACACTTCTCAAAGTTGATCTATAGTGCACAGCAGGATATGAAAACCACAGCTTAATTATTATAATGTGTTGCTGCTCTTGGAATCATAGCTTGGGTTTCTTTTTTGTAGAGTATTTCTGTGGTTTTTGCCTATTGGCGATAAAGAAACCATCCCTTTCCTCTTTTCATTGTTTTAACGTATATTTTTACAGTGCCTACTGTTATTGCATGTTAGTGATTTTTTACAATGAGCTTTTTACTTTATTGATCAAAAAGGTTTTGATCTGAACTAGCATTTCCTTTATTTTTTTTCCTTTTTAAAGGCTATTGCTTTTATAAATGTGGATACGGGTGGTATTTTCCATCAACATCTGCTCCCTATTTGTGAAGTCCCTTATGTAAAGACAAGAATGGATAAAAGAATTCAAACGGAAGTTTGTTTCTAATTTTATTCACATATTCCGTTTTATGGCCTGATCCAAACCATAATGTTTCAAGTGAACCTGTCATGATATGAAAAGATTAAACTATAATTTAACCCTAGGAGCCACCAAAATTCTCTTTTGCTTACACATATTCCATTCTGATTCTTTAACTGCTTCAGCCCCAGAAGATTTTACCCCCTTCCTGACCAGAGCACTTTTTGAGATTTAGCACTGTCGCTTTAACTGACAATTGCGCGGTCGTGCGACATTGCACCCAAACAAAATTGACATCCTTTTTTCCCACAAATAGAGCTTTCTTTTTGTGTTATTTGATCACCTCTGCGATTTTTTCTTTTTTGCGCTATAAACAGTATAAGAGTTAATTTTGAAAAAAAACGCAATATTTTCCTTTATTCTTGACCATAGGTTGTTATGCCACCTTCAGGAGAAGACTAGCCATAACATGTTATACATGTGAAACAAAAAACAGAACTTTACAGTTCTGCCCAGGGGAGCGGTCCCTCCAGTAACAACCCCTCAGCCTGCTTCCGGCAGCTTCAGTTTTTTTCTGTCTAGTGAAGGAGATGGACCTAGGAACCCTGCGGGACAGTCGGTCCTGGGATTTGTTTGCTGAAGTTTGCCTTTGGCACAAGATTTTTGGATCCTGTGATCTACTATGAACAGCCGGCTGGGTGACAGGCTGGATATCCTTATCCTTGTAGTCTCCCCAGCCTGGCCATTGAGTGTGTGCAGACCATAGCTATGTGCTGGGTCAGCCACGACATGCCCCTCAGGCTCCAGGGGCGGCCGGTGAGCGCAATTCTCTGAGGCACACATATGACCAGGCTACTGATGTCTGTGTCAGTGTGCCATGGCCAGCAGCCACCCCGTACTCTTCGGGAGTGGGTTTGTGATGGAATGTCTCCCAGCTCATCCGGATGGTAAGTACAGCTCTCCCTGCCTTGGCGTGTTTGAGCAGCTGGGCATTCCTTGGGAGGTCGATTCGGGGGTCCCTCTCCTCCCTCTCTTCTCTCCCTGTCCCTATATTCCCTCCCTCTCCCCATGGGGGATGCTGCATGATGGGCTGCTGAGCGGTGTGTGTGCCTGTAGCCAGGGTCCTTTCCCTGTGTACAGTTGTTTGTCAGCCATGTTTGGTGTGCCTTAGTGGAAAGCATGGTCAAGAGCCATTTTGCTGTAGTTCGGTGGCCATTTTCCCTGTGATTATGTCCCTTATACTGGGAGGACCGGCAGCCATTTTGTTGTAGTACAGCGTGGTTTTTATGCTCAGCGCCGGTCCCTGCTGCTCAGAACAGCGTGGTTTCTCACTCAGGTCACCTGGGAGCTGACACAGGCACTTGTAGCTGAACGGTGCAGAACTCGGTCAGGCTGGTGACTCCTGTGGTGGGGACCCTCAGTCTGCAGCAGCTAGGAGGTTGGGACTGTGCATCTGTCCTAAGTCCCCAAAGGTGGCAGACAGGGTGGGTCAGCATGGCTTCAGAATCTGGTGTTTCTTCCCCTGAACTCCCGGCAATTGCAACCAGCTCCCCTGCAAACAATGCAGTGCCTTTTGCACGCTTTGTCGGCGGTCCTTGATACATTTGTTGTCAAGATGGAGGCAGTGTGCGGGGGCACAAGTGGTAAAAAGTGGCCCCTGCCCCCCCCCCTCCCCCATCCTCCAGGGAGAGCTCTGACGCAGACTCGGGCCCCACTGAGACCGTTGGTCCCTGCTCTGTCGTTTCAGATGACGCTGACCAGGACTGATCGGACAGTGAGGATGAGTCCCCGTCCGGGTCCGCACAAGACAAAGCGCTAGTTGGAGCACTTATCAAAGCTGTGCGTGAGACCCTGAAAATTCAGGATACAGCAGACCCCTCTGCTGAAGTAGCGCTTCTTTTTGGGTCCCGTAAGCCAGCCCATGCACCTAAGGTGTTTCTGTATCTGACTTATTTCAATAAGTTCATATACAAGGAATGGGGAAGACCGCAATGGACCTTTTCGGTCTCAAAAAGCATGGCGGTCTTATAGACCCCACATCTCTCCAGAAAGGGGACTGATCACGCACCATTCCTAATACAAGGGATGTTTACATTCCTTGTAATAGCAATAAAAGTGATCAAAAAAAAATATTTTTTTAAAATGAAAAGCGCTCCTGTCCCCACGAGATCGCACGCAGAAGCGAACGCATGCCACAAGTGTGCACAATTTTAAAGCGTGACGTATGAGGCATCTATTTACTTCGCGTAACATCTTTCACATTATACAAAAGAAAATTGGGCTAACTTTGCTGGATTTTTTTTTTTGTAGTGTTTTTAGTGTTGCCATATTAGAAATATAAAAACAAACTAGTAAAACAGAGCAGTGGAAATGATAGAGATTACATTTGATTGAATAATATTGAACAATATAGAAAACAAGAATGGTGAGTGCTACAGGAATATGAAGCGGCATAATTTCGTCTTTAAAGTGGACCCAAACTCCAATAAATGTTTAAGTGCGCCCCGGAGCGACAGGTGCAACATCTAGCCTTGCTGTCTGCAGCTTGTCAAAATCTCTGGCAGGCTGTGGCTGGAAAGGGCTGAAATTAGGGCTCTGTGTGTACAGGGATTAATGAGAACTCGGGTCTTCTATGTAAGAGCCTTAGCATGAATACGGTACAGCATTCAGTTTTGTGCAGCTGCAGCCCGCCACAGACTTGGATGAGCTGCTGACAGCACTGTTAGGACTGTTCTTCCTAATAGATCTTTGCACTGCAGTCCTCTCTATCTTGCTACTACTATATTCTCTTATGGGGATACGTGCTTCCTGCCCCTCTCCTGCTGCTTCCTGAATTCTCCCCCACCAGTCATTAAATCACCAATCAGAGGAGCAGATCTGACAAAGGAAGCATAAGCCTCTCTGCACAGTGCAGAACAAAGCATAGTAAGTCGGTAATGGTAAAAAGATCAGTGGAAGGGAGCCTATGGGCAATAGTGGGCATTAATCATTTTACTTCTGCTTGCCTTTTTCACATACAGATTCCAGAGTACAGAATCTCTTTAAGCTCTTTATTTTTTTTCTGCATAACTTAGTATCTTTTGAATAAATGAACAGAAAGACAGACAAAAGGCAGAGCATGCTGGATTGTGCAGAAGAAAAGCGATTTAATAAATGCATAACAAGTAAGAAACCCAGTACAAAACCCAAATATAAAACAAATCTATCACAAGTCTATAAGTGTTATCGGGTTTGCTATTGCTAAGGGAGGGCCTTGGTTTACATATGTGAATAGATCTAAATTTGATTATAAAATAGAAACTTGATGTACTGAGAATAAATGGCCTACGCAACACTCCATATTTTTTTAAAGCCCATTCCAATCTTGGCGCCTGTGGCAGCAGGCTTTTGTTCAATTCAAGCGAGTTTTGTGTTATCATGCAAGCCTATGGGATTGTAAAACCCACCCCTCAAGTAGAAAATCATCTGCAGCTCAAATGCACCTGTCAATTAGGAATAATCTCTGAAGCAGTTCAAACTTAGACCCCTTTCACACTGAGGCAGTTTTCAGGCTTTTTAGCATTAGAGATAGTTTTCAGGCTCTATCTCCCATTGACTGCAATGGGTGCTTTCACATCCGGGAGGTGCGCTTGTGGGACGTTGGTAAAAGTCCTGCAAGCAGCATCTTTGGGGCGGTTTGGGGCTGAAAAGTGCCACTTAAACAGTGTGAACGCACGGGCAGCCCCAGTGTGTAAGGGCTCTAAGGACAGCAATACAGGACCATGAACCTTGAAATATGGCCCCAGTCAGTGTCTATAGCTCATTGTTACTGTAAAATATACAACAGTATGCTAATGGAGGATTTGACTGCTTTCCTCAAAGACAAGAAGGAAACCTTTAGGATAACTTTGTTATATGGGTAAAAAAAAAAAAATAATAGATTCACTGGATTTCCATGCAGGTTGTTGGCTCCTTTTATATATATTTTTATATATATATATATATATATATATATATATATATATATATATATATATATATATATATATATATATATATATATACACATATACATTTTTTTTTTTTTTATACCAAAACTAGAGTGCAAAATCTGGTGCAGCTGTTCATGGTAGCCAATCTCTTCTAACATCAGCTTGTTCACTTAAAGTGGTTGTAAACCCCATTTATGAAATTTGATCTAAGCAAATATATATCTGTAGTATTTACTTATTTCTCTCCAAAGCTCTAAGTGCCGTGTCTTTTTGCTGCTCCATCAGAGTCACTCCTGACAAGCTCTCCGACACATGAGATAACAGCAGCTAAAATATTGTGTAGGGAAGGGAGCTTAGAGGTAGATAAGCAGAGAGCGTGTCTGTTCAGAGTACAGCTCTGCATGTTCCTTCATTCCTCTGCCGATGTAGAGGGGGGGTGTGTGTGCCTTTCCTCCAATCAGCTCTCACACAGTGTATGCCCAGACTCCACACCCACTGCTGAATGAGGAAATGATATTTCTAACACAATCTGCACTTTCCACAGAGTGTAGAAAGGGGAAGACAGCAGATATATTAATGTAAAATGTATGTAGGGAGATGAATCTGTGTATCATCTGATGCTATTTGCTTCATTGTTTACAGCCACTTTAAGCTTTGACAAAAGTAAAAAACCGCTGGAAGCTGACTGGTTTCTTTGCAGAGAAGCACCAGCTTTTGCACTCTCCATTTTTATTAAATCAAGCCCATTGCCTCTGCATTTAAAAAAGAAGGCATGGGTAACTTTGTGATTTTCCCCATCAACCTTTCTACTGACCATTTTTTTTCATGCCTTTCTATATTCGCATGTCATGCTGCAAATTACCTTGGATGTCTTTACCTCTCTGAAGATCTGAATACTTTAAACCAAAAACACATGACGCATTTCACTGGCTCCACTCTCTTGCTCTGGTACAGCTCATTTTGTTGTACTTTAACAATTCCGGCCAAGAGAAACAAGTCGTCAGTTCACAGTAAAGGCCTAGCAATTAATTTGTTTTTACATCTTGTGAATTCACCACATCTTTTTGCTTGTGTTTATTTTTAAGCGCTGACAACCTTTATCGGGGGTAGTTATGAGAGCCTTGACTCTCTGCGATGGATTAGTGCATTTTGCTGACAGCTGAAGGATTGATTGGAGATAATAGTGGAATGTGTAAGATTCCTGCTTTCAAGCCCACATGTAAGGGCTACTGACATAAAAGGGAGCCACACGAATATGGCGCTTGTAGTAAATCTGACTTTCTAGCAGCACGTGATCCCGCTTCTTTCTGCTTGAACAGTCTCCTAGGAAAGCATTGTGACTGAGCCCACACGCTAGTGTGATTAGTTGGGGTTAAAGTATGCAATTAAGGAAAGGTTTTTAGAAGTCTTCCCATGAGATGCGGAAGTAGAGGTATTTCATTATTAAGATAAGGCTATGCTGAAAACTCTGAGCAGTCTTGGCAATAAAAATGTTTTCCTCCCAATTACATTGTGCAGCTGTCGTTCTGAAAGCAGAGAAAGGATGTTTCTCTGCATATCTTTTCAGCCAGTGTCCACTATTAGTGGAAGAACTATTCTTCTAATATGTCACATACAATCTCAGATAGCACAGTGTTGGTCCATAGACTTCACATGGCTACTTCCAGCTTCAGTAGATTAACACTAGTCCTCCTTGACCCAGAAACGATCTGTATTCATAGTTATTCTTGTGTCTGAGCGCTATGTTTCCATTTCCACAAATGAGCCGATCTGCTTTACTGTCGCTGCTACATTTCTCTCTGAGAGTAAAATGGAAATTATTTATTAGTATATCGAGGGAAGACGTTGCTGTAGGTTTGAAAGTTTTTTGTTATTTTTGTCTCAATAAATCTTTACTTTGGAATGAAATAGCAAAAAGCCAACATGAACATTTATTGTTTCATGATGTCTATCTCTCCTGAAATTGTGTGACATGCTGGAGTAAGCACTGGGAGTGGATGTTGGGAATGAAAAGACATGGAATGTTTATGTAGGGTTTATGAAGGTAAAGCTACAGAGTATCACGAGTTTTGTTCTTTCATGTGCTGTAGAATTATTTTGTAGAGATCAAAGGAGTTGTAGCACAAATACATGGAAGTAATGTGATTAAACCACTGACCTGTAGTGGTCTCTTAAATTATGAAAATGTTTTTGCAGAAAGAGCTTTTCCATCAGTTTAGGATTTTCTGTGAAGAATTATGCTTAGTATACACACTCAGCTCTTTTCTGTCAACCTAGGAGGCTGAACGAAAAAAAAGCTGTACAATGTTAGTGTAGTAATGTCTTCTGCTGTACCTTACCTTTCTTTGTGTTCTGACAGAGACCCCCCTCCCCTACTGCCAGAACACACTAATCGGTGCTCTCAGCCAATGGCCAATCTGATCGGATGCTGGTTTTCCAGCACGTTTCTTCCTTAGACCTGCTTCTGTTGGAAGGACAGCTGTACACATGGTTCAAATTTCGTCCTATTCCTGCTGATATTTGGACCATGTGTACCCGGCTTTAAAATATATATTTAAGTTCATCTTAAAAGATACTAATGGGATCATGATGAATCTAAAAGGATAAACATTGATTTTATATCATGATGGCATGAACTTTATACAAAATATTCCAACTGTACGTGGGACTGGACTTGTGTAGATCATTTAGTCTAGAAATGAACTCTATGTAATGATTATGAACCCTACAAAAATTCCCAGCCGTAACGTACCAGTGGGCAAGTTGAGCAACATTAAGGCTCGGTTCACACAGGAGTGGCACGACTTGCAGCGCGACTCAGACGCGACCTGCAAACTACTTCAGCGGCGACTTGCAAAACGACTTCTGTATAGAAGTCAATGCAAGTCGCCTGAAGTCGCCCCAAAAGTAGTACAGGAACCTTTTTTCTAAGTCGGAGCGGCTTGAGTTGCTCCTATTAGAACGGTTCCATAGTACAGAACGGAGCGCGACTTGTCAGGCGGCTAAGTCGTCTGGACAATTTGCCCCTGTGTGAACCGAGCCTGAAGTGTAGAAATGTCCGTGTTTGTGTGATGTAATGGAATTTTTTTTCTAAAAGTGTTTATTAGCTTTTGAATGTTGAGGTAATTCCTGAGGTTGGAAGAGGATTTGTGCATGTGGATGGATATAGATAAAGATTTAGCCATGAAGGAAGGCAGGATGTGCCTAGCTAGCTGAGGGGCAAGGTGGGTATGGCTAACAAACTGGGGTGTAAGGTATGTCATATGGCCTTCAGACTGGAGAATGTGTGTGTGGGATTTGGCTGTCAGGTGTATAACTATTATTGTATTAAAGGAAGTATTTTTTCTTTCCAGGCAAAGCCAAAGCTCATTGAACCCATTGACTATGAGAATGTTATTGTCCAGAAGAAAACACAAATACTGAATGATGCACTACGGGAGATGCTTCTCTTTCCATATGATGATTTTCAGGTAACAAAGATTTCATTAGCTTTAAAATAAATGGGTATTCTATTGGCAATATCTACAGCAGTGCTCTCCAGTTAGCTAAGTTGTCATATTACAGTTAAAGCAGAACTCTGGGATTGACAACAAAATCCCTCATTAGTACACACGCACAAAACACAAAAAAAAATTAACCATAAATACATTTGTGATATTCCTTACCATTGAAGAGCAAAGTAAATTCGAAATTTTCAGTCATCTCTGTAATCTGTTCTGCCAAGGAGGTGGTGTTACACCAGGGATTGCTTCATATCCTCTCCTCTCTCTACACACTATAATGAAACTACACTTCCCATCATGCTTTGGTAATTGCAGTGATTGTGGGAGGGTACACTAGGCCTGTACATGCTGAATGTGATGATCATGCCAAGTGAATAGCACTACCCTGCCCAGCCCCCCCCCCCCCCCATACCAAAGACTGCCAAACTCTATTACTCCCATGTGTCTCCGGTGATCGGCATAGTTAATACTGATATCTGAAGTCTGGACTGTCACAGTGCCTCCTTAATGTCCCTAGTGAAATCTGTACCCCCTGCCTGCCTGTATGATTGCCTGGAATGTATTGGGCTAAATAGTTTAAGGGAACTTGTCGGCTCCAACTGGGCTTTTTAATGAGAGAAGGGGAACACTGCCCCTGTGGGAGGTTCAGACCTGATATCTCATGCTGGTGTATCCTCTGCAGCAAGCAGGAAGTGCTGGTTGAACTAAACTACAGAAAGGTTGTGACCAGTGGAATGCAAAGCATAGCAGGCTTGTGGTTTTTAAAACAGAAAACCACAGGGAGTCAACCCCATTATTATAAAAAAACGCACAGGCCGTTTCTTTAAAACTATACAGAGGCAATCAGAAGATGGACTACATATTCTAGAAGGGTAAGAATGCAACATGGGACAATAGAAACCTAGATGAGCTATTTAAAGTGGAAAAAAGTAAGGAGTGGGTAAACCAAGGGATAGATAAACTAGCGCAATTGCTCCAGGATTCGGATATTAGATCATTTGCGGACCTAAGGTCTGAATTCTCTTTATCGAATCACTCGCTTTATAAATATTTCCAGGTCAGACACGCAATCCAGGCCCAATTTAGATCACAGGAGATACAGTTGATTGAGATACCGGTGTTATCTCAAATTATGTCCAGGGATACGCTCAAAGGATTGATTTCATCCCTATATAACAGGTTGGGGGATAAATTGCTGGACCGAAGCGGTGTGATTAAAAGTAAAGGGAAATGGGAGAGAGATGTGGGTCCGCTGTCCATACCGGACTGGGACTGGATAATGGAACAGGGAACCAGGGTCTCTATTTCTCCGGCACAGAAAGCTTCTCAACTCTTTTTTTTCCACCAGACATATTATACGCCTAGGAAAATGTTTAAAATGGGATGGAGGGACAACGATCAGTGCCCCAGATGTGGTCGAGTTGGGGATTTCATTCATATGTTTTGGAGGTGTCCGAAACTGTTCAGATACTGGACACAAGTTATAGACCATGTGAATGGAATATTCGGGTTGACACTGGAGGCAACAGTGAGGACCTGTTTGTTGGCTATACCGGAGGGATATAAAATCCCTAAAAATATTTTTGAACCAGTTACTAGATGCCTTTTCCAGGCGAGGAAATTAATCGCCCAGAATTGGCAGGCATACTCTAGTCCACTATCAGATATATGGTTGGATAATATAAAGAAAACTATTGGTAATGAAAGGGTTTTCTTTATTAAGCAGGGTAACGGTAAGAAATTTAAAAAGATATGGGGTTCGGGATTGGGAAGACTGGGGATTCCCCTATAAAGTATTGTGAACAGGCGTCTCTTAGCCTATATAGCTTCTCTATATATCTCTATTAGGCATCCTTTGCTCGATGTGTCTTCTAATAGATTGGGGATAGGAGGGGGGGGGGGGGCGGGTGGAGGGGAGGAGTAGGGAAAAATTTTGTATTAGATATGGAATACCAGGATTACTGGGGGATTTTTTATCACTTTTGTACCTTAAATAAATGTTACAAAGTTCTTAGGTGACTATATTAAGCTTAAAATTTGAACAACCAAATATGCTACGATGATGTGGAATGGAAAATGAGACACGAGTGAGCGATAAGCTGAACCTAGTCTCTGGTAAAGAAACACTGATGTGGCAATAAAAAAAAAAAAAAAAAAAAAAAAAAAAAAAGAATGCAACATTAAATCTATGGAAAAAAAGACATTTTTGCCCGGAGTTTTGCTTTAACATATTCACATGTGATACACAGTGCCAGGACAAGGTCATCTATGGCCCAGGGTAAAAATGCCAAACTGCGCCCAAGGGAACGTTCTTTACCTTTTTTTATTATCCCCTTAACATCTTTCTCCATCAGGACCCCTGTTTTGGGGACCATTGATTCTGTTCCTAATGTTTAGATAAATTTAAAACTGATCTTTAGTGGACTTTGGAAAATACTCCTGAAGGCTGAGATGGTAAGTCCTGTCATCACCCTGCCCTGGATCCCTGTCTAGTGCCTTTAGTGCCACATGGATCTGGAGCCCTACCACAGAACTGTGATCTGTTGAATTTTTTAGTACTTTATGCAACACTGTTTGTGCTCGATCCATTGTTCAACAAGTTTTTTAAATTTTTGATCAAATGTTTGTAAACCTGCTATTATGCAAAATAATCAAAATGATTGCAACCGAAAATATTTTAAATTACGGTATGTTTAATTATTTAAAAAAAAGATTTCCCCCACGCGTTTTCAGGGTATTTTATTTTAGTAGTTTCAGTATATTGCAGTTTTCTTAAGCCTGTTCTACTTGTGTGGGTGTGCAGTGCACTGTAAAATGTCGATCCTGCTGTATTTTTTATTTTTTTTTACTGCAATGTATACTGAAGAAAAAGTAGAATTAAAATAAGCATCTTTGTTGCAGTAATAGTAACTCCCAGCATTGATATCAGTAGATACAGTAATAATCCCCATGCACTGGTGTTAGCAGAAAAAAAATCCCTAGTATTAGTGCCAGTATACACAATAACCCCCCACATTAGTGCCAGTATACACAATAATAACCTCCTGCATTGTTATTATCATAACTACCCCCAGCATTGGTGGCAGCATTCACAGTAATAACCCCTGGTATTGGAGCCAGTTTACATAATCACCTCAAGCTTTGATGCCAGTTTACACATAAGTAATAACCTAGAGGACTTCACAAGCAAAATATATCCCAGCATGTATTCAGCATTAGTGCTGTTTTTAAAACATCCCTTCCCATTAGTTGTCAGTAGTAGAACTAATTAACCTTTTCAGAATGCAGCATAAAGGGCTACTATTTTCAGCCTTCTGCTATTAAGTACTCTGGGGTTGATTTACTAAAGGCAAATACACTTTGCACTGCTAATGCACTTGGAAGTGTATTGGCTGTAGATCTGAGAGGAACAACTGAAATGAGGGGATGCTCTGCTGATTTCTATCACCCAATAATGTACAAGCAAAAATGCTGTTAGTTTTCCTTGCATGTCCCCCTCAGATCTACAGTGACTGCTCTTCCAAGTGCACTTGTAGTGCAAAGTGGATTTGCCTTTAGTAAATAAACGCCTCTGTTTTTTTAATTGCCTGCTTTACATCCATCCTGCTTTCTTCCTGTCTTGAGAATGGATTCAGAGGCGCAAGCTGGGACTCATCTTCACCTGTTGGGTGCAGATCACTCTGCCTGACATCAGTACGGCTTCTTTTAGTGGCAGGCGCAGGAGTGTAGAGAGCACCCCAATATTGGCACCAGTATATAATATAACTCCCCACATTGGTGTCTGCAATAACCTACAGCATTGGTTTCAGTGTACTCAGTCACTGCCCCTGCCTCATTAATCTTCCAGGGCGAGGGGTTTAACCGCTTCCCGACCACCTCATGCAGATATACTGTGGCAGAAAGGCACATACAGGCAGATTAACTTACCTGTACATTGCACTTTAAGAGGAGGCTCACGGGTGCACGCGCCCTGAGCTAAGCAATCACGTGTTCCGTGGACCCGATGTCCATGGGGATACCCGCGATCGTCTAACGGTGAGGAAGAACTAGGAGATGCTTATGTAAACAAGCATCTCCCTGTTCTGCCTAGTGACACTGTCACTGATCAGCTCTACCTGTAATCAGGAGCGCAGATCAGTGATGTGCCACAACCCCCCCCCCCCCCCCAGTTAGAATCACTCCCTAGGACACACTTAACCCCTACAGCAGTGATGGCGAACCGTGGCACCCCAGATGTTTTGGAACTACATTTCCCATGATGCTCTGGCACTCTGCAGTGTAGTGGAGCATCATGGGAAATGTAGTTCCAAAACATCTGGGGTGCCAAGGTTCGCCATCACTGCCCTACAGCATCACCTAGTGGTTAACCCCTTCACTGCCAGTGCCATTTTTACAGTAATAAATGTAATTTTTTAGCATTGATCACTGTATTAATGCCAAATGTCAGTCAAGACAAAAATTGCTGATCGCCGCCATTACTAGTTAAAAAAAAATAAAATAAATTATTAATAAAAATGCTATAAAACTATCCCCTGTTTTCTAGATACTATAACTTTTTCGCAAACCAATCAAACCCTTATTGCAATTTGTGTTTTACCAAAAATATATGTAGAAGAATATGTTTCGGCCTAAACTGAGGGAAAAATAAAATTTTTAATTTTTTGGGGGGGGGGGGGGGGGAGATATTTATTATAGTAAAAAATGTGTTTTTAAAAAAAAGGCGCTTTTTTTAAATATTTATAACGCAAAAATAAAACCCGCAAAGGTGGTCAAATACCACCAAAAGAAAGCTCTATTTGTGGGGGGGAAAAAAAGACGTCAATTTTGTTTGGGAGCCACGTCGCAGTGCTGAGTCTTCTGTTAGGCCGCGTACACACGGGCGGACTGTTCGCCCAACCTTGTCCGCTGAACAGTGTTTGGGCGGACAGTCCGCTCGTGTGTGGGCTTTCAGCGGACAGTTTCAGCGGACAGTTGGACGGACAAAGTCTTTCGGAAATTCCGAAAAACTGTCCGCTGAAACTGTGTTTGAGCGAACAGTCCGCCCGTGTGTAGGCTACTTTCGAAATGAGCAAACTGTTCCCGCTCGGAAAGTCCGCCCATTTCGAGCGCGTGTACAGGTAGGCGGGGCCCGCGAAGGAGACGTCGCGGGCTCCGCTGCCTGGAATGGGCTTAAAGGGGAACCCCAACGCCGAAAAAAATCGGCGTGGGGGTTCCCCCAAAGTCCACACCAGACCCTTGTCCGAGCACGCTACCCGGCCGGCCAGGAAAGGGGGGCGAGCGAGCGCGCCCCCCCTCCTGAGCCGTACCAGGCCGCGTGCCCTCAACATGGGGGGGTGCCTTGGGGAAGGGGGGGCCGCGCGGCCCCCCCACCCCAAAGCACCTTGTCCCCATGTTGATGAGGACAAGGGCCTCTTCCCGACAACCCTGGCCGTTGGTTGTCGGGGTCTGCGGGCGGGGGGCTTATCGGAATCCGGGAGCCCCCTTTAAGAAGGGGGCCCCCGGATACCGGCCCCCCACCCTATGTGAATGAGTATGGGGTACAATGTACCCCTACCCATTCACCTGTGAAATAAAGTACAAAAAAAAACACAACACAGGGAAAAAATATTTTATTGCACAGCTCCGGGGGTCTTCCGTCTTCGGGGGTCTTCTCGCCGGACTCCTCCGCTATCTGTGTGTAGCTCTTTTGCTAGCGGAGGAGTCCGGCTTTCTTCCTCCCCGCCGCCGGCCTCTTCTCCCGTCTTCGGGGGTCTTGTCCCCCTCTTCGGTTCTTCTGCCGGGCCACCGCGCCTTCTTGTAGCTCTTTTACAGGCGGTGGCCCGGTCTTCTGTCGCTTCTGTCGCCGCTGTCGTCGCCGCCGCCGCCGCCTTCCGTTCTTGTTCTTCTTCTTGAACAAGAACGGAAGGCGGTGGCGGCGGCGACGACAGCGGCGACAGAAGACCGGGCCACCGCCTGCAAAAGAGCTACAAGAAGGCGCGGTGGCCCGGCAGAAGAACCGAAGAGGGGGACAAGACCCCCGAAGACGGGAGAAGAGGCCGGCGGCGGGGAGGAAGAAAGCCGGACTCCTCCGCTAGCAAAAGAGCTACACACAGATAGCGGAGGAGTCCGGCGAGAAGACCCCCGAAGACGGAAGACCCCCGGAGCTGTGCAATAAAATATTTTTTCCCTGTGTTGTGTTTTTTTTTGTACTTTATTTCACAGGTGAATGGGTAGGGGTACATTGTACCCCATACTCATTCACATAGGGTGGGGGGCCGGTATCCGGGGGCCCCCTTCTTAAAGGGGGCTCCCGGATTCCGATAAGCCCCCCGCCCGCAGACCCCGACAACCAACGGCCAGGGTTGTCGGGAAGAGGCCCTTGTCCTCATCAACATGGGGACAAGGTGCTTTGGGGTGGGGGGGCCGCGCGGCCCCCCCTTCCCCAAGGCACCCCCCCATGTTGAGGGCACGCGGCCTGGTACGGCTCAGGAGGGGGGGCGCGCTCGCTCGCCCCCCTTTCCTGGCCGGCCGGGTAGCGTGCTCGGACAAGGGTCTGGTGTGGACTTTGGGGGAACCCCCACGCCGATTTTTTTCGGCGTTGGGGTTCCCCTTTAAGCCCATTCCAGGCGGCGGAGCCCGCGACGTCTCCTTCGCGGGCCCCGCCTACCTGTACACGCGCTCGAAATGGGCGGATTTGCCGCCTCCTTACGTGGGCGAGTCCGTTCATTTCAAAAGTTGAGCGAACTGTTTGGCAAACAGTTCGCTGAAACAGTCCGCTCGTGTGTGGGCAAGTCCGCTCATGCAAATTTTGAGCGGACTGTTTGCCGAAACTGTTTGACGAACAAGGTTGGGCAAACAGTCCGCGCGTGTGTACGCGGCCTTAGTTTTAACTAAACTTTCTGAGGTGGGAACAAGGGACACTAATTAGCAAAAGTATGTAGGCATAGGACACACACCCTGCCATGCCCCCTTAAAGGTGAATTATACCAAAAAGAAATGCCAAAAACAACAAAAAAAATGATAGCCAACCCACAAGTGCTTTTATTTATTTTTTTGCTCCACTATTCTTTTATATTGGTTTTTGGAATTTACAAATGTAGCAATTTAGAAATTGAATGAAGGTTAAATCACTGGGAAACACTATTTGAAAGATAAAAGATAGCATTTTATATACAGCTTTATAGATCAGATCAAAACGAGGGACAAATGAGAAGGAAAAAGTGGCCAAACTCTTTTGGGAAAATAGAAATCAAATGTTTACATGAGTCGGTTCTACTATATAGCAAAAAGGAAGCCTTGTCCCCTCTATCATCATGCAGTAAACCTGAACAAAAGCAAGCTATTATAAGGTCTGGTATTTTTAAATGCAGTGTTTGATCCTTATGGACAAATGGTCTTATTTCCTTGTGTTTTTTATATTTTTATTTTTGTTCTACTGCTTTGCTGAAAGTGGGAAAAGGGAACATATGAGCTAAATAATGGATTGGGTGACATTTTTATTTTATAGAATAAAAAAAAAAAAACTCTGCAAAGGGTTATTTATTTTCGTAACCAAAGTTTTGGGGATGCTAACCCCAAACCTAGGTATATATTATGAAGACCTTTCCTAGTGTTTTTCCGTGCTGTAAATATGCAATATATAGCAGTGGACCAAATTTACTTTTGTTTTCTATATAATCAAAGATTGGTCTCTCTGACTATATTGTTTAGCTTATGGATATAATGTCAGAGATATGATCTGCGTTTCCGCTGTTTGTTAGTGATAATAGGTAAGTGTTGTCGCACAGTCCTTTCATCTCTGAACCCATTCCAGGCAGTCTAACCCTGAAACTGAACTTGACCTAAAACCCCCGAACAAATGATAGTGCATTGTTTTTCACAGCAAGGTGCTTTTGGCATAATATCAGTCAGTACAAACATAGATTTTTTTCTTTTTAAGTAAATTGTCTTTTTTTAGATTAATATAAAGCCAAAGCTGATATCTTAATGTCTATTATACTTTTAAAACCATATGAAAGTGTGTTTTATGCACTATTTCCCCAGTCTGCTATAAGGGCTGATTTGCCCTCCCATAACTTGCATAGTAAGTTTGGACCTACAACAGGTTCACCTTTTATCCAAGGTAATTAAAGAACTGCGCCCTGAGGTTCTGTTTTTCTTACAGTTTTGGATAAAGTGGTGAAAGCTTAGAACCAATGGCAGGTCTTTTTTCTGACTGTGTTCTCTGTCTTCCTGGTTTAATTGTCAATGTGACCTTTTGTCCTTGGGACAGAAGGTGATTGAAAATATGAAAATGATATTTTTGCCACAAGAACAGGAGGCGAGTGAACGTGTCCTAAGACATTTCTTTCACTTTGGAGAGATTTCTTACTTCCTGTTGTGTCTCCTGGACAGGAACTGAGATGGGAATTCTCCATAACATGACAAAAAAATAAAAATAAAATCCTGATGTGGGTTTAAACTATTCTTCCCCAAATAAATGCTTATAAATAAACTTTAATGTGCTGCTACACTTGAGAACATATAGTGTAAGTCCGGTCAAAACCTAAGCATAAACCTACTCCCACCCCATTACAAAGCTATCTACTCTGTAAACGAAAAATGTGTATCCTTCCCTAATCTACGGGCGCCATGGCTCTGTCCCGTGATTTTGTTCATGCACCACCCTTACTGTAGAGCAGTGTTTCTCAAATCCAGTCCTCAGGCCCCCCCCCCCAACAGGTCATGTTTTCAGGATTTCCCTCAGATGAAACGGCTGTGGTAATTGCTAAGGCAGTGAAACTGATCAAATCACCTGTGAAAAATAATGGAAAACCTGAAAACATGACCTGTTGGGGGGGCCTGAGGACTGGATTTGAGAAACACTGCTGTAGAGGGACAGCTGACAATGGATGCCCCATAGTAGGTCTGTGGGTGACGCCCTTGCCCAGGCTCTGCAACCATTGTTGCTGTTCTCTCCTCTCCCCTGAAACCGGCTGCAAGAGAAGATCATGTGACCGGACTGGCGCACCCCTACACTAGGCAAGTATACACATTTTTCCTTTACAGGGCATAGGGCTTAGAATGGGGGCTCTAAAAGACAGGAGGCTGAGGCCGGCATTCGGATCAGGTGACTACTGTGATAGGCTGTCACGTGATAGACATGCTCCCAATTGCAAGTAACTAATGCCCCGTACACACTCGTACAACAGATCGTCTGACTTTTTTTGCATACTAGTCGCAAGTAGAGATTGAATAGGTTACAAAAATTCTCCTACAACACAAAAAAAACTGAAAAAAAAATCTGAAGTGATGTCATGTGTATTTGTATTGTATTGTCGGATGACAACTACTGACTAAATGAAAATCGTACGATCTGGTATCATACGAGGAAAATTTTCGCACTTATCTGATCTAATGATATCGAATGAACAGTTGTGATAGTCTTGTGAAAACTCTGTACGAACGATCCAATTACGAGCATATGATCGCACCTAAAGCGGTATTTTTTGTCAGATTTTTTGTATTGTGTGTACAGGCCATTAAAGCAGTCTTTACTGATGTCCTGATTTCAACAAGTTTAGATTAAGGGTACTGCATTTTTTCATTTAATAATTGCTATTTGCAAAGGTACATTAAACGATATGTAAACCCAACACTTCATATTCCTGATATGTGCCTGCTGTACTGTGCTTGTTTGAAAAAGTATACTGTTCTTTGTATTGCTTCCTAAGTGTGAAATCTCTGGTGTTCCTGCCAGACCCTCTGTTTTCCTTTTAAAAACTGACCACTAAACAGGAGAGCACATGGTGGCCAGCTCTCTAGCAGTGCCAGAGAGAGCCTGCTCTCCTCTAATGATCAGACTTGTGCTGATATGTGCCCCCCCCACCCCACTTCACAGCAATTCCTTGGGAGGACCAGTGTTGTGCTGCTTCTCCTTCCCCAGCTCTCAAAGATCCTTATGCAGATGAGAGCAGAGGGTATGTGATCACTTATATAAAAGGGGGGGGGGGATCATTTATAGTGTTTTTTTTTTTTTTTTTTTTTTTGCTTAGCCTTTCTATTTTAAGTTTAATGGGTTGTTTTACAAGATGAGAGTTTACATATACCTTTAAAGAGGAGCTCCAGATCCCCCCCCCCAAATTTTTTTTTTAAATAAAACAAATACTGTAGCTGCTGAATGAATATACTATAATAAAGGACACTTACCTGTCCAGTGATCCAGCGATGTATTCACCTGAGCCGATTCTTCAGTCTGCTTTGGGCACCGAAGCGTGGTTAAGTTTTGCGGTTTCACAGCTTGATTCCCACTGCGCACATGCAAAGCGTGCTGTGCTTTTATGAATGGTTCCACAGTCTTCTGGGACCTGTGATGTGTGTCCCAGAAGGCTGTCGGGGAAAGGATGTGGGGGGGGGGGGGGGGGGGAGGCAACTTCTGGCTCTGCTATGGTCATCTCTGGGTTCATTGAGGGATAGTATCTTGTACTGTGTTTGATGCTCACCTACCATAGTAGGACTATTTGTAAATTTCAGGCTGCATTCACACCTGAGCGTTTCAAAGTCACACATTTTTACAGTGGTTTTACTGCGCTTTTGCTGCGATTTTAAGGCCACCAATGTAAAAAGGAGTTAAAAAGCCTGTAATTTGCCCCAAAGAAGCTCATGTTCTTTTTTTGAGCTTATGATGTTTTTTTAGGTGTTTTGGTTCAGGTGCCAAAATGCTCAGATGTGAACAGGTGCCATTGAAATGAATGGGATTTTGCTTGTTGGGCATTTTTGCAAGCGTTTAATGAACTGAAAACTCTCAGGTGTGAATGCAGCCTCAACATTTGCATTTTAGTCCTGTGCACAACATAAGTAAATGTTAGAAAGCAAATCTAGATTCATCCCAGATGGTTGGGCGTAGACAGCACGCAGATACTTAAATGAAACCCATGCAGCTTATGCCTGGCTGGCCATCACAGCGCAGAAATCATTTCATTTTTTGCAAAATTAGTCTGAAGTTTTTTTTTATTTTATTACTGCCATTAATGAAACGCTCTTCTATGCTCTTTGAAATTTAAATCACACAAACCATAATTCATATTTTACCATGATCATGATTGTTTTTTAAATTGGGTTTCAATACTGTTCTAAGTCCTAGCTTTATTTTACCCCGTAACTTTTTTTTTTCTGATCTGTTCAATCCATTTCCTCAGTGAAGGCTTCCTGCTATTTATTTTTACCCCAAGTATTTGTTTAACATTATAGAGATAACAATCTCTGGTCTTAGAAGCAGGAAGCCAGACCCTTGTGAGTACAAAGGTACTGGAAGCCTCTGCATCCGTCTCTTCTTGAAAATCGTACATGTAAAGAAGCACACATGTCAACTAGGAAGCAGCGGGGCATGCATTTTTAGGGCATCACCATTGGTTTGAATCAGACATTAAATGTCTTTATACACATCCACTACTACTACTTATGAGTTAGATCGTAAACTCCTTGATGGCAGGGACTGATTTGAATGTACAATATACTGTATATGTAAAGCGCTGTGTGAATTGATGGCGCTATAGCAGTGTTTCTCAACTCCAGTCCTCGACGCGCCTCAACAGGTCATGTTTTCAGGCTTTCCATTATTTTGCACATGTGATTGGATCAGTTTCACTGCTTAATTTCCACAGCTGGTTTCATCTGGGGGAAATGCTATAGAAGTACCTGTACAAAATAAATACAATACAAGATTTAAAAAAAATCCTAAAGCCCAACTCTGGGCCACATTGCTAAGGATTTGTCTAAGGAAAAGGAGAAACTGTTTTACTTGCCTAATCCTCTGCTCCTCTGGCAGGCAGCACTACCTCACCATCTGGCAGTGATCTGTCCCCCTGTGTCCTCACGTTTAGCGTGGGTCTGCGGACCCTGCTCTGGTCTTGATGTCAGGACCCTAGACCAGTGGAGCATGTGCAGACAATGCAGGGAGGAGTGGAAAATCAAGTAAATAATTTTTTTTTTTTTTTTAGATTTTCCATAGGCATGAACAAAATAATCAATCCTTGCATGAAGGTACAGCCCCATGGAACATTTGTTTATTTGCCCACAGTTGGTCTTTAATCCAGCGTAACCTAGCTTTATTTGGTTAAATCACAGACAGACTGTTCCTCATTGCTGGAATAGGCCTATACAAGCCCCCTCTACAAATACTGATGCCTAAACCCAAGCTCCAGGCATATAAAAAAAAGAATCCTTTGCATTGGGTCTGTACCCACACTGCAAGTGGTAATAGCATGTTTTGTCTAGGGGGAAAAAGAAACTGGTTTACACATCTGGTCCTCCACTCCCCGAGAGATGGCTCTCACCTTCATCCAGCGGTGGGCTATGGCGACGATGTCAGGACTTCTAGAACATGCCAGCTTAGCTGTGGGGAGGAACAGAGGATTAGATAAGTATGTCAGCATTTATTATTTATTATTGTTACCCTTAGACCAAGGGTCTCCAAACTTTCGAAACAATAGAACATTTTACTGTCCTTCAGACTTTAGGGAAATGTTTTGGCATTCAGTGGGAATAAACAATGCCCTATCTTTTGTCAGTGGGAGGAAAAGTACCCCATTGTTACGGTCAGTTAGAATACTGCCCCTTCATTGGTTATCATGTATGTTGGTGAGAATAGTGCCCCATCATAGTGTCAAAGGAAAGAATTCTGCCCCATCATTGGTGTCCGTGGGAGAAATGGTGCCCCATCGTTTGTGTCAGTGGGAAGAAAAGTGCCCCATGTTGGTGCCAGTGGATGGAATAGTGCTCTAAGGGCCAGATAAAGGCAAGCAAACATCTGGACCTTGGGCTGCAGTTTGGTGACAGCTGCCCTGGACCAAAATAAGCAATTAAACCTTGCAGTGCAGGGACAGTATTATCTGTCTGGAGTTGGGCTTATTTGTTGTAATAAAGATGATCATATTTGGATAGAGCTCTCTGCAATGAAAACCAGAGGTCTTTGTCCTTGTTGCAGTAATTGCACTAATGAACCTTCTTTGCGTTTTTTCTGCCTAACCCAGATGACGGCTACTACATGACTACAATATGGCAAGTGATGTTCAAACCAGCCACATCATGTGTAAATGTGGAGCTATTTACTGCCACGCTGAACATGGTGATCTATTTGTGATTGCATGTCAAGGATAATAAAAGCTTTTTCCCAAAATAGCAAGCATGCTCTCTTCTACTGACAATGCAAGTTAATGGCCCTTACATATACTGTTATTACTGGAAGTTTATGCCTAAACCGCATAGATCCATAACATACTGGAATCACGGCAGTCCATCTTAGTGCCATGTGACACCTGTGTGCGTCATCATTAGGATTTCTTTCACATATTGTAAATCAAACAGTTATCGAGTTTATGATAAGTTGTTGCTAAATTTACAAATAATACATTCTCCTATACCTGCATTGACATTTATTCTTTTTAACATGATTTAATTCCATTTTTCCTTTTGTAGATATCAACCTTAAAGCGTCAGGGTCGATATACATGTTCAACTGTTCCAGACAATGCAGAGAAGGAAGCGCAGAGTCTTTTTGTCACAGAGGTAAATATTTCATGTGTGTATTATAAGATTATCCTGTTGATTTCATGGTTGCATTGTGCATGTTCAACATCAATTTTTTTCTGGCGGGTTAATATGGACATGTAGCTACACGTTCTTTCTCATATATGAAATCAATAGACAAACTTTGTAATACTTGATTGTATGTACCTTTTGTGCTTTGAAATGAGCCTTTCTTTGGGCTAAAATGCTTGCGATGTCTACAACACAGGTCGGTTGTCTGTGGTTTTGATGGTGTGCAAAAAGTGTTTTAGAGCTGCACAATTAATCGTTAAAGAATTGAGATCACGATTACAAAATATTCATGTATACAATTCATAGAAAAATTCATGTAGAAAGCCAATGTACATATCCGAATCTTTTAAAAAAAAAAAAACATTACCGTATATACTCGAGTATAGGCCGACCCGAGTATAAGCCGAGGCCCCCAATTTACCCCCAAAAAACTGGGAAACCTATTGACTCGTGTATAAGCCGAGGGTGAGATATGCCTGTCCATCCCTGTGTGTGTGTCCATCCATCCATCCATCCCTGTGTGTGTGTGTGTCCATCCATCCATCCATCCCTGTGTGTGTGTCCATCCATCCATCCATCCATCCCTGTGTGTGTGTGTGTGTCCATCCATCCATCCATCCATCCCTGTGTGTGTGTGTCCGTCCATCCATCCATCCCTGTGTGTGTGTGTGTGTCCATCCATCCATCCATCCATCCCTGTGTGTGTGTGTGTGTCCATCCATCCATCCATCCATCCCTGTGTGTGTGTGTGTGTCCATCCATCCATCCATCCCTGTGTGTGTGTGTGTGTGTCCATCCATCCATCCATCCATCCCTGTGTGTGTGTCCATCCGTGTGTGTGTGTGTGTGTGTGTGTGTGTGTGAGGCCTTGTGTGTCCAGCCTACCTGTGTCCCCAGCCTCCGTCCGGTCCCGAGCCTCCGTCCGGTCCCGTCCGGTCCGGTCCCGTCCCGTCCCGAGACTCCGTCCGGTCCCGTCCCGTCCCGTCCCGAGACTCCGTCCGGTCCCGTCCCGAGCCGAGCCGAGCCGAGCCTCCGTCCGGTCCCGTCCCAGGATCACCGCTCTTCTATTCTAATTCAAAAGCCGCGCCTCCGGCTCCGCCTTCGCCTGTGATAGGCGGAACACAATTTCCCAGCAGTCTGTGTTCCGCCTATCACGGCCATCCTTTCATCCTCGTCCGTAGTACGAGGATGAGCGGATGTCCGTGATAGGCGGAACACAGGCTGCTGGGAAATTCAGTGTTCCGCCTATCACAGGCGAAGGCGGAGCCGGAGGCGCGGCTTTTGAATTAGAATAGAATGGCCGCTGTCTGTCTGCTCGACACGCTGATCGAGCAGGCAGACAGCGATGACTCGAGTATAAGCCGAGGGGGGCACTTTCAGCCTCAAAAAAGAGGCTGAAAATCTCGGCTTATACTCGAGTATATACGTATGATTTAGAGAGAATGATACTGTCTGTTTGATAATCCGAAAAACCTCCAGGTGACTGGAGGTGGCAGAAAAGGCAGTTCATCGAACGTGTTTCAACATGTAATTATAAATACAATCTTTGTCAGGGATATTATACCAGTCTCTATAACAAATAGACAAAAGCCATTACGCACATATAACATAAAATAAAATCACATGGCAAGTCCTTAATACAACTTCAAAATGTAGTTCTATAATAACTCGCTGTTTAAATAATTTCAAAAGGCATGTGCATTTCCCATGGCATCCAAAGGGGGAGAGAGATCCTTCACTTTCGCAGACAAAGCAACATCAGCCCCTAATGTATCACATACAGGATGGCTGGATTGGAGAATCCAAAAAATGGCACTTAAACAAGCACGTAATTGGCAGGGATACTGTTGGAGAAACCAAAATTTCAGCCCTCTTTCAAAGTCAGGATACATATATACCCCCCACTAGTGGTAGCCACTTACCACAAGTGCATGTTTGGGAGCATCCAATTTCCAAAGTAAGGCAGAAGTTCCCCCGCTGTATTCCCCTGCACTATTCTCCTGCAGCAATCCTGTTGCAGAGAGGGAATGACTTCATTTACCTTCCTTGGCGTCCTTTTTAAAGATGTTCCAGGTGTCAGAAGGACGCTCCACGTCATCATACACAATGACGCGATACATCCCGTCGCATCATCACCTACACAACCTGCATAGTATGGCGATACTTCTGGCCGTAACACCTCCATTCCATTCCAGACATAAAAGAATAACCCCTATATTTGCTAGCATCAGGAAATCCAAAAACACACTCCATTCAAGCCCATCCTACTGGGAATTCACAGTCGGGAAGAATGGGAAGATAAGACAACTTGGCACATGTTGTCAAAGAATCTCCAAAGAGCCGACCCCATGCCTGTTAAAGGCCAGGGTGTAGAAAAAAAGAAGATAAGGATAGAAGAGGATAATTTACATTTTTGATACCTCCTGGTATGTTGGGATTAAAAATTGGTCTGTTTTTCGAGAGCTAAAGCCCTCGAGAAATGTTCTAAAGCTCTCTACCTCATTGAGTCCAGAGGGGGGGGGGGGGGGGGGGTGGCCGTTGGTCGTGTCCCTGAGATGTCTTATACAGCGCATTTTGTGTTGGCGAAGATTTTTGTTCCAGTCGCTTCCCCTCATGGGTATATGTAGCCTGTCTAATACTGTAAAGTTGACCTGTGGAAGTCTATAGTTGTGTCTTCTAGCAACATGTCTGCCCAATGGCACATACAAATTGCATGTACGCATACTATGCATGTGTTTTTCAACACGCTTCCCTAATTCCTGTTTGGTCTTCCCTACGTAGAAGGCCCCACACTGGCACTGCATAAGGTAAACCACGCCCCGAGTTTTACAGGAAGCATAGTACTTCAAGGCAAATAATTCCCCTTTAGGCAGTGCCAGCGTGGCCCTCCTACCTATCACGGTACACTGTGAACATGACCCATATGGATACGTTCCCCCAAGTTTTACAGGGGTCTTTCCTCCTATCTCCTTTTGTATTCACTTTGAGTTAGTATATTGCCAAGAGAACTTGCCTTTTTATAGATAATTTGAGGCCTAGAGGTCACTAAATTATTAAAAACAGGGAATTTCATAAGGATTGGCCATTACTTGGTGATGATCTTTCTAATTTGATGATTTTCATTTGAGCACCTCATGATAATCCTCGTGATGTTGTCCTCTTTCTTTTTCATTTTGGGCTTAAAGACTCTTCTATTCAATCCCTTGACATGATTAAAGGCCTTTTTTAATGTTGACTTTGTGTAGCCTCTAGTTCATAATCTGATAGAACGTTCATCTGATTCCCTTTGAAAGTCCTCATCTGAGGTGCAATTTCTTCTGATGCATAAAAATTTACTAAATGGGATGGATTTTTTCAAAAATTCAGGATGGAAGCTATCTGCATGCAGCAGGGTATTTATTGCCTTGTGTTTCTTTCCTATATAGTTTACTGCTTAATCTTCCATCTGCATTTTTTTGGATGTTGATATCCAAAAAATGTACTTGTTTATAGTTCTGTCATGGTAAAGAAGAGATTGAGGCTGTTTTGATTCCTCAACCCCAAACAATCCCTTAGCATGCTTTCAGAACCATCCCAAAAAATTAGAACATTGCCTATGTATCATTGCCACATTAAAATGTTACATGTTCTCCTGACAAAAAAAATCTTTCTCCCACTCCCCCAGATACAGATTAGCATATGAGGGTACGCAGCACATCCCCATAGCCACTCCCTGTACCTGGAGGTAGTGGGGACACTTCAAAAGAAAAACATATTATGCCTTATTATAAAGTCCAGCATACGCAAAACAAACAAATTGAACTTCCAATCTGTGGTGTCCCGCTGCTTCCATCTATGGTTGCGATACCTAAATCATGAGGAATGTTGTTATACAGCGATTCCACATCAATGGTGACTAAAATGGCTGACTGTGGAATCACCAGCTCCTCTATCGTTTGTAGGAGATCGTATCTTTAACCTTCCTGGCGGTATGATTCAGTCTGGAATTTGGTGCTGAAAGCGGTACAATTATTTTGCATGGAAATCTGGCGTTTTATTTTGTAGTCCTGTAATTCTTAGGAATAACGCTCTTAAATCTCTTCAAACCAGAGTCTAGCAGACATCCTGGGTATGATAAAGTTTATAATATAATAAAGAATAATAAAAATTATTCAATGTAATCAAATCCTAAAATACTGAAAAAGGGACACTTTTTTTTTTTTCTGCCTGGAATTTGGAGATTGTCCATAGCAACCAAAAACTGTATTTATAATATAAAAGTGCATGCAGGGCACTGCACAGACCACTAGGGACAAAGGGGTGTGTCATTTTTTAGTACAGCACTGTAATCTGTAAGATTACAGTGCTGTGTGTGTTTTGTGTCTTTTTACTTTTTTGAATTTGCCGCCGTTCTCCTCTCCCGTGCGCCGTAACGTCGCAGGGAATGGAGCTCGACGGCATTCGGCACTGTGAATCGAGCGGAGGACAGCTCGATCACACAGCGCGGGGGACATCGCTGGATCCAGGGGACAAGGTAAGTAAGTCTTACTGTGTCCTCCCTTGCATCCAGTGAAGCGATCCCGAGTCTGGCTCGGGGTTACCGCTCCTGCTAGTAAATTCCCAACCCGAGCCAGACTGTGGATTACCGCTAGGGAGGTTAATATGACGGCAAATCCATTACATGGGGTCTGAGATGGTGGTCAATCATTTGACTTAAGCCTTCTGAAATGCAGCCATTTCCTGAGATGATAGGCCTTCCAGGGGGATTATGCATGTTTTTATGTACTTTGGGAAGTACTTTTTTAGGTTCCTTGAAACCTTCACTGCCTTTTTCATGCATTTCCTGTACATTTACAGATCCATTCAGAAACTCAACAGATCGATTCTAAATCTAAAAGAATTTAAATCCGTTCCTGAAGATCTGCTCCCTTCTTTGGAGTCGATCAGGCCAGTAGTTTTTATCCTACAAGGAGGAAAACTTCTGGCGCCTATCGGCATCAGGTGTGCATATCTGCATGTCCATATATTTCCTGCTCACCAAAGGTTTCTGCTGTTTGAAGTAGAACAGCAGCTTTTCAATTTATAGCCTTGCCCTTCGGGCTAGCTACAACACCCCAAGTGTTAACAAAAGTGCCAGCCCCACCTCAAGGGCACAGGGCTTAAACAGTCTTGGCATACCTAGACAATCTATTGCTAATAGACCATTCGGTGTTTGGAGTAAGGTGTACACAACCAGTTACCTGGAAAAGGCTGGGTTGCGTTCTCAACCTAGTGAACTTCCCTTAAAACCGCTAAAAAGGCTGGAGTAGTTGGGTCTGATCATAGATACAGCCCAGAAAAAGGGTGTTTTTGCTCAGGCAAAAAAAGGAAAACAAAACTTCATAAGAGAGTTGGTGCGGATGGTCAGGTCAAAAAGAAATCCCTCAATTTGCCTTTGCATGAGGTTGTTAGGAAAGATGGTGGCTTCATTCGAAGCAGTTCCCTATGCCCATTTCCATTCGAGACTATTGCAAAACAGCATTCTATCTGCTAACAAGATGATCCAAGCTTTGGACTTGCCAATATGGCTGTCCCCAAGGGTGTCCCAAAGCCTCAGTTGGTGGTTACTAACCAGAATCTGCTCAAAGGAAAATCCTTCAGACCTGTTATCTGGAAAGTGGTATCGACAAATACCAGCCTTTCAGGCTGGGGAGCAGTACGAAGAGCGACAACTGTCTAAAGACAGTGGTCAGGAACCGGATGAGCCTTGCCCATCAACATCCTAGAGATTTGGGCAGTGCGTCTGGCTCTGAAGACCTGGACTTCCAGGTTAAGGGATTGTCCTGTCAGGATCCAATCCGTCAATACCACGGCTGTGGAGAATTGGCAGGTGAACTACTTAAGTCGCAGTTATTCCCATGGGAATGGTTTCTTCACCCCAACATGTTCTCCAGCTGTTTGTCAAAGATGGGGGACTCCAGATCTTCTAGCATCCAGTTCAACTTAACTTTGTGCCCAAAACAAAGGATCCATTTGCATGCAGAACAGATGCATTGGTGATACCGTGGAATCAGCTTTCACTGATCTATGCACTTCCCCCTATTCAATTGTTGTCTCAACTTCTTTGCAGGATCAAGCTGGAAAGAAAAACGGTAATTCTGGCAGCACCAACATGGCCCAGAAGGTCATGGTATGCAGAAATCTTAAAGATGCCAGTGGAGGATCCATGGTCTCTTCTACGAAGGCCAGACCTGCTATCACAGGGTCCTATATTCCATCCTACTTTACCAACGCTAAATTTAATGGCCTGGCTATTGAAACCCACATTCTGAGGAAACGTGGTCTTTCCGGGTCAGGTTAGCCTTTGGTTAATACAAGGAAACCAACTTCCAGAACTAGACATTATAGAGTCTGGAAGGCTTATGTTTCTCGGTGTGAATCCAAGGGTTCACACCCTTGGAGATATATCAGAGGGCAGAATTCTTGCCTTTCTACATTTTGGCGTAGAGATGACGTTAGCCTTGGGTACTATTAAGGGCCGAGTCTCAGCCTTATCGATTAAACGCATCCTTAGTCCGGGGTTCTATACAAGGGGTGATGCAGATTATTCCACCAGTCCATAAAAAAAGTTTACTTCACCTTTAAGCCCTTGGGACTTGAATTTTAGTTTTGTCAGTGTTAAAAAAACAGCATTTTGAACCGATACAGCATATTTCCTTAGTCATTCTGATAAGGAAGCTGGTATTTTTGGTTGCTATATCCTCAGCAAGGTGGTTTTTGGAATTGGGTCTCTTTCTTGTAAAGTGCCATATTAGGGTTAAGATCCCCTTTTTCAAGTTAAGGTGCACTCTACCATGGCAGCTAGTGCTTAGGGCAGTGTGTCACCAGGCTTCCATGGCTCAGATCTGCAAGGCCACAGCTTGGTCTTGAGTGCATACGTTCACAAAAAATGTTATCGGGTGGATGCAAGATGGAATGAGGATATCGCCTTTGGGCGCAGTATGGTGCAGGCAGCCGTATAAGCCCTCATGTCTAAGGGTACCCTGCGGGTTGTCTCTCCCTCCCCTCAAGTAGCATTGCTATGGGACGCCCTGTTAAGTAATTACTTAAGGCTCTGTGTCCCATGATGTACAATAAAGAATATAGGTTTTTTATTACAGCTTACCTGTAAAATCCTTTTCTTGGAGTACATCGTGGACACAGAGGTCCCTCGCCTCTCTTGGGATTTAAGTATATTGCTTTGCTACAAAAACTGATGTGCTCTTGGAAGGAGGAGGGGTTATATAGGGAGTGAACTTCCTTGATTGGGTATACCAGTGTCAACACCTGAAGGTGGCCCATAACCCTTTAAGTAATTACTTAAGGCTCTGTGTCCCTCCAAGCAAAGGATTTTACAGGTAATCTGTAATAAAAATCCTATTTTTTCACTTTACCTGTTAATAGTCATATTGTTATGGCTGATTGAAATCTTCCTCAGAACAGAACTGCAGTTTTACCTCTTCAGTCTTTCACTGTTGTACAGGCTTTTGTCCTTATTTCCTGGCTTGCTGACATCGAGCATCATTTAGGTCCTTTCCTCCCCATCCATACTTTCCCTGGCCCACTACTTCCATTCTATAATTTCATCTTTTTTGACTCTTGAAAGCTCTGCATTACATGTGAGCATTACCTAGCGAAGCCTGTTGGAGGAATGCTCAGGCTTCCGGACTCCTAATTACCCTTTAATGCATTTGGATATTTGCGTGATTTCTCCAAAAATCCCACCCACTGCTTGCATCAGGAATGGGGGCTTTTGAAAGGAGTACTGAAAAAATAATTGGTGCTTTGTGTTTTTTTTTTTGTTTTTTTTTAGAAAACTATATATAGCACCCAGCTCACCCCTCCCACCAGCCATAATCTCATCTCCTTGCATTGCATAGAGAAGCATATAGATCCAGTGATGATGTTGCTGGGTGTAAAATAAAGTGTGTAAAGATAACAGGTTTTATGTCTAAATTTTATTAGGATTAAAGTTCAGCTTTTGAAGATAAAATTTTAGTGCTGCTCATAAAGTATTTGGTCTTAGCAGGCACATGTGACAGGCAACGTTATGTCCACTTGTGTGCAGAATTAGAAAGTTATCATTTCACACATCCGGTTCAAGAACTGTGGCGCCACTTTTGTTTTGTTTTGCCTTGGAATGGATTATTTCAGTACACACCTAGCACTATACACACGTTTAACCATAATAAGTTGCTAAAATCCCCTTCACGAACATTTGCCAATTCCAGAAAAAACGTAGTTTGATATAATATTATGTATCCGTGTGCAGAACATAAAAGGATACTGTTAAGGATGAAAATAGAGCAGCGCTCAAGCAGAAAGCCTTCTGGTGTTGTGCCAGTTGTTTTCTAAATCCAAAAATTAACATCACACCTCCTTGTTTCCTTTCTATCTTTTTTTAGGCCTGATGCATGCTGGACATTTTCTCAGCTGCTCCTAGGGTCATCTAGGGTTTTTTTTTCTGTCTCTAGACACCCCTGTATGATGTCTATGCTCACATAGGCTTTTAGAGGAAATAAAACACACTGCCTGTGCGTCCAGCAACAGCAGAGTGTTGGGGGGGGGGGGGGGGGGGGAAGCTTGACGTTTCTAAACATGTGTGAACGCTAGGTGCATTTAGCACTTTAGCGTTAGAATTATTATTCTGGCCAATGAAATGTATTCCTGCCAAAGCACTTGATGCCTATAAACCTGCCTTAAACAAGTTACACACTTTTACAAGTGTCAGGTATTTTTTCTGCCAAAATGATGCCGCCAGCAAGAAAAGCTTCGAGGAAAATGCAAAATGTCCAGTGTGCACGAGTCCTTAGAATGAGACAAGGTACCATAGGTGTGTGCAGCCTATTGCAAATGTGTGTGTACAGGTATGTATCTGTATGCACATATAGTTGTGGTCCAAAGTTAGCATACCCTGGCAGAAATGGAGACATTTTGGTATTGATATTGAAAACTTTTATTTAAAGATGGTGATTATATGAAACCATTTATGATGGAATCGTTGTTTGGCTACTTTTTAAATCATAATAACCTTAATCCTCCAAATGGCCCTGATCAAAAGTGTACATACCTTGGAATGTTTGGCCTTGGTGCAGACACAAGGTGAGATACACATGTTAAAATGGCAATTGACGTTTAGTGGTTGTAAAGGAAGAAGTTTTTTTATCTTAATGCATTCTATGCATTAGGATAAAAAGCCTTCTGTGTGCAGCAGCTCCCCTCGGCCCCCACAATATTTACCTGAGCCCCTCTCATTCCAGCGATGTCAATGAGTGCCTCAGCCATCTTGGACTCTCCCCCCTGATTGGCTGAGACACATAATCGGTGCCATTGGCTCCCGCTGATATCAATCGAACTTGGCAAATCAGGAGAGAGAGGTGGGGCCAAAACGCTGCTCCATGTATGAATAGATGCATGGAGCGGCAGTTAAGCTTGGGTGCCCCCATAGCAAGCTGTTTGCTGTGGGGGGCACTCAACAGGAGGGAGGGGCCAGGAGTTCCAGCCAGGGAACCAAGAAGAGGAGGATCCGGGCTGCACTGTGCAAAAGTAGAACATTTTTATTTTAATAGAAAAAAAGAGACTAAACAATCAATTTAATTTCCCACATCTGTGGCTTTTTAAATTGCAGGCACATCGGCAGTGGTGGCCATATATTTCAATAGGCAGGAGGGGAGGGGGAACGTTGAATACACCGCCCCAAAGATGCTGCTTGAGGACTTTTTTTATGTCCTGCCATTGCAGCGCCCCAGTGTGAAAGCACTCTGGCTTTCACACTGGGACTGCAGGGGGAGGCACTTTACAGGCGCTATTTTTAGCACAAAGGCACCTGAAAATGCCTCTGTGAAAGGGGTCAATGGGCACTTTCACACTGGGGTGTTGGGGGCATCGGCAGGCAAAGCGGTGATTTCAATTGGCAGGGCTGCTTTATGTATACACTACTCCTAAAGCGCCTCCAAAGATTCTGCTTGCTTGACTGTTTTTTTATTTTTTTTTTTTTTTTTTTTTACTGTCCCGCAAGTGCATCTCTCCAGTGTGAAAGCACTCAGGCCTTCACACTGGAGTGACAGGAGTGGCGCTTAGCAGGTGCTATTTTTAGGGCTATAGCACCTGTAAAGCGCAAGTAGCTTAAGTGAAAATGTCCAGATTGGGCCTGGAGTGTCTATTTTCTGTGGCCACCATTTTCCAGCACTGCCTTAACCCACTTGGGCATAGAGTTCGCCAAAGCTCCACTCCTCCATGATGACGTCATGGAGCTGGTGGCTGTTAGAGACCTTGCACTCTTCCACCTTCCTTGTGTTTAGGTTTGGAGACCTACTTGGCTAGTCCATCATCTTTACCCTCTGCTTCTTTAGCAAGGCAGTGGGTTTCTTGTAGGTATGTTTGGTTTGTTATTATGTTGGAATACTGCCCTGCAGCCCTGTCTCTGAAGGGAGGGGATCATGCTCTGCTTCAGTATGGCACAGTACATGTTGATATTCATGGTTTCCTCAATGAACTGTAGCTCCCTAGTCCAGGCAGGACTCATGCAGCCTCAGGCCATGACACTCCAATCACCATGCTTGACAGTAGGCAAGACATGATCGTCTTTTTGTACTCCTCACCTGGTTGCTGCCACATACGCTTGACACCATCTGAACCAAATAAGTCCTTCTGGGACAACAGCCATGAAAACCAAGTTGCAGTGTGAGGCATATGGTCTAAGCACTGACCGGCTGACCCCCCCTACTCCTTCAATCTCTACAGCAATGCTGGCAGCACTCAAACATCCATTTCCCAAAGACAACCTCTGAATATGACGCTGAGCAATGTGCACTTAACTTCTTTGGTAGACCATGTCGAGGCCTGTTCTGAGTGGAACCTGTCCTGTTAAACCGCTGTTTGGTCTTGGCCACTGTGCTGCAGCTCAGTTTCAGGGTTCAGTTCAGTTTTAGGCCATCTTTATGTAGAGCAACAATTCTTTTTTTTTTTCCAGATCCTCAGAGACTTCTTTACCATGAGGTGCCATGTTGAACTTTCAGTGACCAGTATGAGAGAGTGAGAGCGAAAACACCAACTTTAACACACCTGCTCCACATTCACACCTGAGACATTGTAACACTAATGAGTCGCTTGACACCGGGGAGGGATAATGGATAATTGGTGCCTAATTTGGACATTTTCACTTAGGGGTGTAATCACTTTTGTTGCCAGCGGTTTAGGCAGTGGCTGTGTGTTGAGATATTTTGAGAGGACAGCAAATTTACACTGTTATACAAGCTGTACACTCACTACTTGATATTATAGCAAAGTGTCATCTCTTCAGTGTTGTCATGTGAAAAGATGTAATAAAATATTTTAAAAATGTGAGGGGCGTACTCACTTTTGTGAAATACTGTGTGTGTATATGTGTTGTGTGTGTATACATGTGTGTGTATACGGTACATGTGTGTGTATACATGTGTGTGTATATATGTGTGTGTATATATATATATATAATATATATATATATATATATATATATATATATATATATATATATATATATATATATATATACTGGAATTGATTGCAGCACTGTACCAGGTGGGGGTTTTGGTATTTCATGATCTTCAGACTGTTTCACAAATTTTAGCGGTGTTTTAAGTACAGCAACTATTATTTGGGGCTATTTGCGTTTTTTATCTTTTCATTTATAATTCTTGTGTTAGTATTAAGTCACCATTGAAAAGCAGAGAATGGTTGAGTATTGATACTAGCATTGTTTATATATTATTCCTGTCATGCATGTTGCCTGTCATTGGTAATAGCAGATTTTCCTTTTCTTTTTTTTAAATACCTTAGTGCATCAAAACGTACAACTCTGACTGGCATGTTGTCACTTACAAGTACGAGGAGTATTCAGGAGATTTCCGGCAACTTCCAAAGTAAGTGCTACCCTATGACAGCTTTTGCCTGTTAAAGCTGTGAGCATGTTGTGGTGTTGTGGAGTATAGGTGTGATCTGCTTGAGCACATTGTGCAACAAAGGTTTATTTTCCTGTGCTGCTTTGCAGCTCCGCTGCTGGCGTCCAAAAGTATTTCCAATGTATGACCCATAATTTATCAATCACTGATGGTTAATCACCATTTAATGGTATAAAAAGAGGACAGTAGCAAACTATTGAAATTAATGTTTATTATTTTGCTATATAGGCCTAGGTCAGTGTTACCCGGTGTATCTGTATACAAGTGGACATTGGGATTCAGATTAGATTGTTGGAACTGCTGCATAAAGAGAAAAATTTACTCCTGATAACTTTAGTCATGTTCCTCCACCAGCTGAGCAGATGAAACCACAGTGCAGTTTGGATCAAGTGTCCGGGTACCAGGTGGAAGGAGACCCGGACACATGATTCAAAACTCATACATTCTGTACAGGTGGCAGCCCCATGTACTTTTATGAAAAATAACCCTGTTCTCTTATTGCTTCCTTTGTGTGAAATCTCTAGTGTTCCTGCCAGTCCCTCTGCTTTCCTATTAAAAATGGACCAAGCAGGAGAGCACAGCGTGGTCAGTTCTCTAGCTGTGCTGGGAACTCGGCCTCCTCTCAAATGGTCAGGCTTGTCCTGACCCCCCCCCAGCTCTTATGCAGGAGATAACAGCGGAAATGTGAACACTTATTAAAAAAATAAAATAAAATGTAATCTATAATAGAATAAAATTAAATTATGCCTTTTTGTTTCAATTTTAAACTGAATGGGTTGATTTGCAAGGTGATCGTTTACAATCGTTTTACGTTAACCTGTTTGATTTACCCTGCATTAACAAAGCACAGGTTTACTTTTCAACGGATCCAATAGGTTCTGTAGGGTTAGACTTAAACCTGCCCGTTTGCATGAATGTTACTTTAGAAATGTTTTAGGACAGATCAGGTTCACATTAACCACTTAAGGACCAAGCCTCTTTTTGATACTTGTTGTTTACAAGTTAAAAAACATTTTTTTTCTAGAAAATCACTTGGAACCCCAAACTAAATATAAAATAAACTTAAATTTTTAGACACCTCAGAGAATAAAATGGTGGTCATTGCAATACTTTGTTACACTATTTGCGCAGCGGTCTTAGAAGCGCAATTTTTTTGGATTACTTTCTTTTTCATACATCATGGAACACAGTCAGGCTAATATTCATTACCTGCTGGGTTATACTTAATCATTAGGTGAATGGCCACTGGTAGACCAAAGGTCTTTAGATAGGAATTGATCTCTTATATATCCCCTCCCATATAGGAAGAACTTTAGTTTTTTACCAGTGTCTGCAAGGTGGATGGCACGCTTTTTTTGAGATCTCTGAGCTCCAGGTCGCTACTCCCACAAATGGTTCCAAAATGAATCGAGATTGACCGATCGGATCCATTTAACACAGGCTTTTATGCTTAGATAAATGGTACCTGAGCCTCGTAAAGAAGACTCAAGTTCCTTCAAGGTTTTGCCTGTAATGTGGCCTCCGGGCACTGGACCCTGTGGAGTGGAAATCCTGGACACTACACCGCTAAGGCATTTCCTGCAGGGTGCTGTACAGGTCCAACGGAGTGGACCCTAAACATGAAAAGGGTACCCAGTCCTTGAAGGTCCAAGTGACTGTAACCCGCCCTGAAGGGTGAAGATTGGGTCCTTAGTTTCTAAGTGACCCAGCGCCTGGACAGCTAAGTGAAACCCCTTTATTTTATTATTGTGGGGTGTCCCAGTGATTGTTACAATTAGTCAAGCTAGCTAAAAACTGGACACCTGTGTGCGGTGACCATACGGGGGAGATTTGGGCTAGGTGTTTGCATAGTGTACCTTTTTTACTTGTGTCTGGCTGTTTACCTGTATGATGGCATGCTGTTTCGTCTTGGTTTGCCAGAGTGCACGTGCGTTCGCAAGAGCGCCACTGAACTCAGCAGTTTGTTTGGGGGCCATGGCGCACTCGGCTTCACAGCACAAGCCTTTATCTGGCCGCTCAAAGAATTGCATTGTATGAGAATACAGTCATGCCCGTTCACGCACATGCGTGTGTGCACACGCACAGAACGTTCCGGCACTTACCTAGCTTTTTTTAAGCTGTACAGGCTCAGAACAAACACTGGTTAATGCTTCCTTACCCAGGTCACTTGAGTCACCGGGTGTTGCTTGGCAGGCTAAAGGTGCTTAACAGGATTGTTGCATCCTTGGTGAGCTCTATTAAAGGGTCTCCCTTCTGATGTTTTAATACCACACCCAAGTACTCTGTTTGCGTCTATTACATGTCTTCCAAAAAGAGGAGTGGGACTAAAATCACAGGGAAGGGCACACCTATGTCATCAGTAGTTCCTGATGAACCTAGTCGTATCCCTAGTGTTGTATTCCCTGAAGAAACAGAGGCTTGTGGGCAATCTGAGCCGCTGCGCCTATCTGGTATTGTGCCTACAATCATCGCTGCTGCTTCATCCTTTATCACTGAGGATGAACTGTCCTCAGCCCTTGCCGGGTTAGAGCACAGAATTGCTGGCATGATTGCCTCCTTCCCGCAGGGTGGTAGAAAGCGCGACAGATCCTCCTCCCCAGAGCCTCTTAGTCTGGAGCAGGAATGGGTTGAGAATGGGGAAGAGCTTAAAGTTCGGGACTCTGGAGTGCCCGGCAGATGAGTCTGCTTCCAAGCAATCTGGACAAGTCAATGTCAGCCTCTCGGTCGCATAGGCTTTTGATCCTGACTCTGAACGAAATGGTTCGTTGTGCCTTTAAGTTGCCTCTTGCAGAGGTGACTGAGCCCCCCTGGTCCTCTTTGGGATCTCTGAAGCCTTTTTAGGTTGCACAGATGTTCCCGCTACACCCCTTGTTGGAACAGACAGTTTATGCAGATTGGGAACATCCTGACAGGACTTTTTTGCCTCCTAAAAGTTTAGTTAAAGTTTGTAAATAATGGAGCATGCCAGCCGTAGATTCAGCAGTCTCTTCCTTAAACTTAACTCGTCCGGTAGATAACACACAGGGCTTAAAAGACCCTGCTGACAAGAAATTGGAGTTATTATTACAGTCTTCCTTTTTTTTGGCCAGTTCAGCTATTCAGCCAGATGTTGCCAGTCCATAAAAGAGCAGGTCAAACGGCCTGATAGGCCTAACCAGGAGGATGATCTGCCTGCATATGAGACGAATATTCCTCGAGCGATGTGTTTTGCTGTTGATTCTTTAACCACTTCTGGATTTTTTCCATGCTGGTTATGGAGTCGAGTAAAAAAAAATTTTTTAAACGTGCCCCGTCCTGCCGAGCTCTCGTGCACAAGTGAACCCATACGTGAGTAGCGCCCGAATATGAAAATGCTACTCCAACCACACGTGTGGTTTCGCCGTGATCGGTAGAGCGAGAGCAGTAATTCTAGCCCTAGTCCTCCTCTGTAACTCAAAACATGCAACCTGTAGAATTTTTTTAAACGTGGCCTATGAAGATTTTTAAGGGTAAAAGTTTGTCGCTATTCCATAAGCGGGCGCAATTTTGAAGCGTGACATGTTGGATATCAGTTTACTCCGCGTAACATTATTTATTTTTGTTCAAAAAAAGTGTATTTTTTCCAAAAAAAAGTGCACTTGTAAGACTGCTTGCGCAAATACGGTGTGACAAAATATTGCAATGACTGCCATTTTATCCTCTAGGGTGTTAGAAAAAAATGCATTAAATTTGGGGATTCTAAGTAAATTTCTAGCAAAAAAAAAAAGTTAACGCCTAAACAACAAATCTCAAATAGCCTCTGTCCTTAAAGAAGAGCGCTACCTGCAAAAAAAATATTAAAAGTCAGCAGCTACAAATAGTGCAGCTGCTGACTTTTAATAAATGGACACTTACCTGTTCCAGGGTACGGTGATGTCGGCAGCAGATGACGAGCAAAATGCTGTAACCATTTTCTCCCTCTTTGCAAAATGATATAAAAGCTATTGCCTGCTAGTGGCTTTCCTAAATATTTACACTTTGCAGTATAGAGATCATTCCATCACAAGGCTTTATGTACACACAGATTAGGTTGACCACTGGCTGTGGGAAAAGGCAAAACGCGTCAAAATCACGCTGAGTTAGCTGCGTTTTTGCAGCCTGCGGTCATTTTTCCTATCCTGAACACAATTCAGGAGAATGAGATTGAGGGGGTGTTGAACCTCCACTAACCACAGCAGCTTCTAAACTCATGTAAAAGCCAATGTGTACATGAGCCCTAACACTTCCACTTCCTAACACTTCAGAACGTGTTAAAAGTATTATAGTCTGAGGTTTCAGTTCTCAACCCTATCTGTCTTCATGCACATGGGTTTGCTCACTCATGCAACATAAACATGTGTCATGTTTTTGATGTGCAGGTGCCGAGTGCAGTCATATATAGCTATGACTGGGTCAAGGCTACTGTACATAGCTATGTGCCGCTAATTGCAGGTAAGGGCTCATGTACATGGGGGCAGTTGAAACGCTGGATACTTGACAGCTGAAAACAGTCAGTTTTACAGCTTTTACATACTGAGTTTATGCGAGTTTAGCAGCAGTTCTGAAAATTTGAGTTTAGAAGCCTTTTTTTTTTTTTTTTTTTTTTTTTTTTAGGCCTCGTGCACACTGGTTTCTTGTAAACGCTGTTAATCCTCACAGGCAAAAATCTGTGTGTTTTTTAAACTCGCCAAGCTGCATTTTTTCAAAAAAGTTTAGTGAATTTAGCGGAGTATTTCAGAGATAAGAGTTTGGGAGTTAATTTATTTCATTGGCCAAAATTATAATTTGTTCTTACTATTGGAATAAAGGCTGAAGTTCTAACTGTGCCTAGAGTTTGTGTTTAACAGCATTCATCATTTTTTTGTGGTTAGAATTGCGTCTCCTGAATACGATTTTAGGGCGTTCAGAAAATGGCCTATAAACTCCTCTGCTTATAAACTGCTAAAAACTTCAATGTGTGCATGTACACAGAGGATAAGATTAGGGGAGTTTAAGGGCAGAAAAAATAAATGCTCAAACACACAAAAAATGTGAGTAACAGCAGTATGCATGAGGCCTAAGTATTAACTTAGAAGTGTTTCTTCTGAAATGTATCCCATTGCTTATTTCCCTTTTAGTCCCTTTTTCATTAAATGTAAGCAATGGGTCTTTAAAATCTTTGAGTTATTATCTCCGCCTGTTGCATGGTGTCATAGAACATCAGCAGGGAAATATTTTAACTTGATTCTAGTTATGGAGACCATTTCCATTTTACAGTGTGCTCTTGAAAAACCTAGAAATATGCAATTAAATGCTAATCAGTGGAAGGTCACCACAATACAACTCTGTCCCATGGGATTCCTCCAGGCTTTAATCTTTTGTCCTTGAAATGATTTTTGTGTAGCTATAAATATAAAGACAGGTTTGTCCATGATATTTTTATATTCTGCTAATTTTACAACACGTTTTATAAAACCCCCTCTCAAAAAACATTAGTGTGGTCCTAACATTTTAGTGTTGGGCAAGATGAGCGGGGGGGGGGTTTAGTGTTGGGCCAGATGAGCGGGGGGGATTTAGTGTTGGGCCAGATGAGCGGGGGGGATTTAGTGTTGGGCCAGATGAGCGGGGGGGATTTAGTGTTGGGCCAGATGAGCGGGGGGGGATTTAGTGTTGGGCCAGATGAGCGGGGGGGGATTTAGTGTTGGGACAGATGAGCGGGGGGGTTTAGTGTTGGGACAGATGAGCGGGGGGGGGTTCAGTGGTGGGACAGAAAATCGGGGGGGGGGGGCTAGAGCAGTGGGGCAGATGTGAAAGGCGGTGTATTGGTGGGGCAGAAGAGCAGGGGGTACAAAGGTGAGAGATATGTGCAGGAGGTACATTGGTGGGGCAGATGAGAAAGCGGTTTACAGTGGTGTGGCAGATGAGCAGGGTAGTACAGTGATGGGGCATACAGTGCCTTGCGAAAGTATTCGGCCGGGGGGGGTTTAGTGTTGGGCCAGAGGAGCGGGGGGGGTTTAGTGTTGGGCCAGAGGAGCGGGGGGGGTTTAGTGTTGGGCCAGAGGAGCGGGGGGGGTTTAGTGTTGGGCCAGAGGAGCTGGGGAGGGTTTAGTGTTGGGCCAGATGAGCGGGGGGTTTAGTGTTGGGCCAGATGAGCGGGGGGGTTTAGTGTTGGGCCAGATGAGCGGGGGGGTTTAGTGTTGGGCCAGATGAGCGGGGGGTTTTAGTGTTGGGCCAGATGAGCGGGGGGGTTTAGTGTTGGGCCAGATGAGCGGGGGGGTTTAGTGTTGGGCCAGATGAGCGGGGGGGTTTAGTGTTGGGCCAGATGAGCGGGGGGGTTTAGTGTTGGGCCAGATGAGCGGGGGGGTTTAGTGTTGGGCCAGATGAGCGGGGGGGTTTAGTGTTGGGCCAGATGAGCGGGGGGGTTTAGTGTTGGGCCAGATGAGCGGGGGGGTTTAGTGTTGGGCCAGATGAGCGGGGGGGGGGTTTAGTGTTGGGCCAGATGAGTGGGGGGGGTTTAGTGTTGGCCCAGATGAGCGGGAGATTTAGTGTTGGGCCAGATGAGCGGGGGGGTTTAGTGTTGGGCCAGATGAGCGGGGGGGGTTTAGTGTTGGGCCAGATGAGCGGGGGGGGTTTAGTGTTGGGCCAGATGAGCGGGGGGGGTTTAGTGTTGGGCCAGATGAGCGGGGGGGGTTTAGTGTTGGGCCAGATGAGCGGGGGGGGTTTAGTGTTGGGCCAGATGAGCGGGGGGGGTTTAGTGTTGGGCCAGATGAGCGGGGGGGGTTTAGTGTTGGGCCAGATGAGCGGGGGGGGTTTAGTGTTGGGCCAGATGAGCGGGGTGGTTTAGTGTTGGGACAGATGAGCGGGGGGGTTTAGTGTTGGGACAGATGAGCGGGGGGGTTTAGTGTTGGGACAGATGAGCGGGGGGGTTTAGTGTTGGGACAGATGAGCGGGGGGGTTTAGTGTTGGGACAGATGAGCGGGGGGGTTTAGTGTTGGGACAGATGAGCGGGGGGGTTTAGTGTTGGGACAGATGAGCGGGGGGGTTTAGTGTTGGGACAGATGAGCGGGGGGGTTTAGTGTTGGGACAGATGAGCGGGGGGGTTTAGTGTTGGGACAGATGAGCGGGGGGGGTTCAGTGGTGGGACAGAAAATCGGGGGGTGGGGGCTAGAGCAGTGGGGCAGATGTGAAAGGTGGTGTATTGGTGGGGCAGAAGAGCAGGGGGTACAAAGGTGAGAGATATGTGCAGGAGGTACATTGGTGGGGCAGATGAGAAAGCGGTTTACAGTGGTGTGGCAGATGAGCAGGGTAGTACAGTGATGGGGCATACAGTGCCTTGCGAAAGTATTCGGCCCCCTTGAACTTTTCAACCTTTTGCCACATTTCAGGCTTCAAACATAAATATATAAAATCTTTATTTTTTGTGAAGAATCACCAACAAGTGGGACACAATTGTGAAGTGGAACGAAATCTATTGGATTTTTTGAAACTTTTTTTAAAGCAGAGGTCCACCCTAAAGTGGACCTTCGGCTCATTGGAATCCTCCCCCCCTCCGGCGCCACAATTGGCACCTTTCATGGGGGAGGGGGGTGCAGGTACCTGTACAGTACAGGTATCTGCACCCACTTCCGGCATAGCTATCTGCGGAAAGGGGCGTAGATTAAGCCCCTTTCCGAAAGTCCCCCGCTGCCTGCTGGGAAACACACGGATCCCAGAGGCAGCGGGACCAGCCTTATTGCGCAGCGCGACTCGCGCATGCGCAGTAGGGAACCGGGAAATGAAGCCGAAAGGCTCCACTTCCTGATTCCCATACCCAAGATGGCCGGCGGCAGCACTCGAGAGACGATCGAGAGATCGGCTTCGGGTGCCGACATCGCGGGCGCGCTGGGCGGGTAAGTGTCCTTATTTTAAAAGTCAGCAGCTGCAGTATTTGTAGCTGCTGGCTTAAAAAAAAAAAGAAACGGCGGAACTCCCGGCGGACTCCCGCTTTAACTAATAAAAAAATGAAAAGTGGGGCGTTCAAAATTATTCGGCCCCCTTGCGTTAATACTTTGTACAGCCACCTTTTTGCTGCGATTACAGCTGTAAGTCGCTTGGGGTATGTCTCTATCAGTTTTGCACATCGAGAGACTGAAATTCTTGCCCATTCTTGCTTGCAAAACAGCTCGAGCTCAGTGAGGTTGGATGGAGAGCGTTTGTGAACAGCAGTTTTCAGCTCTTTCCACAGATTCTTGATTGGATTCAGGTCTGGACTTTGACTTGGCCATTCTAACACCTGGATACGTTTATTTGTGAACCATTCCTTTGTAGATTTTGCTGTATGTTTGGGATCATTGTCTCCAACAGGTTTTCATCCAGAATGGTCCTGTATTTGGCTGCATCCATCTTCCCCTCAATTTTAACCATCTTCCCTGTCCCTGCTGAAGAAAAGCAGGCCCAAACCATGATGCTGCCACCACCATGTTTGACAGTGGGGATTCTGTGTTGAGGGTGATGAGCTGTGTTGCTTTTACGCCAAACATATCGTTTTGCATTGTGGGCAAAAAGTTCGATTTTGGTTTCATCTGACCAGAGCACCTTCTTCCACATGTTTGGTGTGTCTCCCAGGTGGCTTGTGACAAACTTTAGGCGAGACTTTTTATGGATATCTTTGAGAAATGGCTTTCTTCTTGCCACTCTTCCATAAAGGCCAGATTTGTGCAGTGTATGACTGATTGTTGTCTTATGGACAGACTCTCCCACCTCAGCTGTAGTTCTCTGCAGTTCATCCAGAGTGATCATGGGCCTCTTGGCTGCATCTCTGATCAGTCTTCTCCTTGTCTGAGCTGAAAGTTTAGAGGGACGGCCAGGTCTTGGTAGATTTTCAGTGGTCTGATACTCCTTCCATTTCAAAATGATCGCTTGCACAGTGCTCCTTGGGATGTTTAAAGCTTGGGAAATCTTTTTGTATCCAAATCCGGCTTTAAACTTCTCCACAACAGTATTACGGACCTGCCTGGTGTGTTCCTTGGTCTTCATGATGCTCTCTGCGCTTTCAACAGAACCCTGAGACTATCACAGAGCAGGTGCATTTATACAGAGACTTGATTACACACAGGTGGATTCTATTTATCACCATCAGTCATTTAGGACAACATTGGATCATTCAGAGATCCTCGCTGAACTTCTGGAGTGAGTTTGCTGCACTGAAAGTAAAGGGGCAGAATAATTTTGCACGCACCACTTTTCAGTTTATTTGCTAAAAAAGTTGAAAATATCCAATAGATTTCGTTCCACTTCACAATTGTGTCCCACTTGTTGGTGATTCTTCACAAAAAATTAAAATTTTATATCTTTGTTTGAAGCCTGAAATGTGGCAAAAGGTTGAAAAGTTCAAGGGGGCCGAATACTTTTGCAAGGCACTGTTATGTACAGGGTGCTACAGTGGTTGTGGTGGGGCAGATGAGCAGGGGGGTACAGTGGTGGGGCAGACGAGCAGGGGGGGGTACAGTGGTGGGCAGATGTGCAGGGGGGGGGGGGGTGGCAGTGATCTGAGGCGTAAAGTTGCAGGAATTGGGGCTGATCTGAGGCGTGAGAGTGCAGGATGCTATTTCCTCGCTACTAAAGTAGTTTATAGCATTTACTTTATAAAAAATTTTCATGATTGAGAGTGTGAAGTTTTTTTTGTTATAAAATCGGCACACTCAATTTCTTTGAAAATATTCATTGGCACATTGTGCTCAAAAGGTTGCCTACCCCGATCTAGATTACCCATCAGTTTTATATGTATTAAATCAGATTAGCAACGCAGTGCCATGGGATAAAGATGCAAATTCCATAGCCCATGGGAAAGCTGAATTGTTTTGTCTGGTTACACAGTATCCGTTATAAAAGATGCAGTTACCGGTGGCACAGTGAGCATATTCTCCGCCACGAAACCCTAAAATATGCAAAATACTCTCTATGGCTAGAGGAAACCTTTAAAAATGTACAGAAAGTGGGTTAAAGACCGAACTGTGTAACTAATGCTGTCGGCATAACTGGTGCTTAGTTATATCAAGTGAGTTTTTTGTCATAGCTTGTTTTGCTGTCTTGAATACTTTTTTTTTTCTTTTGTATGCTAATTGTAGGAGCAGGAATTCTTTCACTTTATGGGCAAGATGTAGGTCCTAATGGTTGTATTCCAGTAACAATTTCCTGCATTTTTGTTGCAGTAACAATAGCCCCTCCAACAACTGATGTTTCCTGCCATGTGTTGGAGTGCTTTGGCCTAAGTTATGTTTCAGGAATGTTGCTTTCCAAGGCCACATTAGATCTGTGGAAGCAGGCAAATTGGTAATCTTCCCTCTTCCCGATTGACGTTTTTCCAGTATTGATGTACCGAACTGACCAGAATTAAAAACATTATAGTTCTTCTTTGGTTTGCTCAGAGAATGTATGAGCGTTTTATAACTGAATTCTACCAGTAGCTGTTGCATATTGCTGTCTTTGCATGCCGATTTACAGGGTCAGGCCACTGAAAAGTGATATTTATTACTAATAGTTTAATGGCCAGTTATCCTAATGACTTCTCATGCTTTTGAGAACTCTAGTGGTAATGTTATTCACCATGATTCCTAACTTTTTTGCTGCCCCGGCTGCCTTATATTTTCTTTACAGGTGCATAGTCATATCAGGTTCATCGCATACCAAAATCTGATTATCACTTTTTGCATAGATTGACCCTAAACCAGCAGGGTAGAGAGAGTTGGAACTCCCTCATAAATTCCAGGAAGGTGTACCATCCTATAAGGGTTTATCATGTATACCCAAGGCTGGATATCACTTAGGAGGCACTGGATAGGTTGCCAGTACCTCTGAAGAGGTAAAAAAAAAAAATCGTATGTTTGCTTTAAAGAAAAAGTACAGTCAAAGCTCATTTGACTGTATTTCTCCTGTGGATCACAGGAGTGCAGTTCATTCTGCACGCCTAATTATAAACTGGTATCCCTGCGCCAAGATGGGGAAAGAGAAATTATATTAATGGGATGGGGTACTGCTGCACTCACTGGAGGGGTATGTCTGAACCCAGGGAGAAAGATTGGTACAAAGATAGTGGTGCGCTGTACAGAAGGATATATGAATTTACAATAGTTATATACTATCTAGATATGTAAAGGTAAAATCCCAGTAAAGCCAGCGAAGGTGGCCAAAGTAAGTATAGTATAGGGTCCACAGTGTGTATACAGGTAAATAAATAACAGCTAATAGCACATCTGTATATATCAGGTATAGAAAGAAAATATCGTAATTAACATATGATTCTCTTTGGTTAATAAAATTGGCATACACAACAATACATACAAGTGAAATTGATTCATAGAAGTTGGTGGTATTTTATAGTGATAAATTTGTGTGCCAAAAGCTTAATATATAGGGATAAGAAAAAATGGATATAAAATATATAATAATAATTTAAAAAAAGGCAAAAGAGGTGCAATGGTGCTAGAAGCTGAGTCCAAAAAACACATTTAAATAATCGTCTAAGCAGACGGATGAATATCTATATCAAATGTCCATGTAAAAGTGCATGCCTTGAGATAAAGTGCTAACTATACGAAATCGCATAAGGTGCAAAAAAAAAAGAATAGTGATTATAACAGAAGTCGCATAAAACTTAGGTGAACTTGGAACCAAAAATCGCATACAATATGGGTAAGCTACAAGTGTAAATAAAGCGCTAGGTGTTCGTCATTGCAATGAGTGGTAGTTAAAGTGATCCAACGAAGTTCAGTGGGGTGACGTTATTTTCCCGTGCGATCCCAAATGGTCAATTTATGGATGTCCCCTTACCTTACTGCTGTAAGGTTACAGCATATATTGAATGTGTCTTTAGGTGTCCCTGAAGACTTTTTTCCTTTATGGGTCCTAAAATGGCAATTCCTGTTTGGCGTCCCTCTTGTTCTTTATAAGGTGTGTGGCCTCTTTAAGGGTCACTTTGGGGTATTCGCCATAGGTAGTCTCATGCCAGGCAACATATGTTGGATTAAAACATAAAGGAAGGCTGCCCCATAGCGTAGTAATTAAGCGCAATATTTATTATGGAGATAAAATTTTAAAATCAGGTACTCACAAACATATGGTATAAGCATGCAGTGTAAAAACGAGCAGCAAGCTCGACTAACGTCACTTCCGGTAGCGGTATTCATGACGCGTGTTCGTCACGGGTCACGTGATTTCATCATCCCCTGATGAAGTCACGTGACTCGTGACGATCACGCATCGGGAATACCGCTACCTGAAGTGACGTTGGTTGAGCTCGCTGCTCGTTTTTACACTGCATGCTTATACCATATGTTTGTGAGTACCTGATTTTAAAATTTTATCTCCATAATAACTATTGCGCTTAATTACTACGCTATGGGGCAGCCTTCCTTTATGTTTTAATCCAACATATGTTGCCTGGCATGAGACTACCTATGGCGAATACCCCAAAGTGACCCTTAAAGAGGCCACACACCTTATAAAGAACAAGAGGGACGCCAAACAGGAATTGCCATTTTAGGACCCATAAAGGAAAAAAGTCTTCAGGGACACCTAAAGACACATTCAATATATGCTGTAACCTTACAGCAGTAAGGTAAGGGGACATCCATAAATTGACCATTTGGGATCGCACGGGAAAATAACGTCACCCCACTGAACTTCGTTGGATCACTTTAACTACCACTCATTGCAATGACGAACACCTAGCGCTTTATTTACACTTGTAGCTTACCCATATTGTATGCGATTTTTGGTTCCAAATTCACCTAAGTTTTATGCGACTTCTGTTATAATCACTATTCTTTTTTTTTTGCACCTTATGCGATTTCGTATAGTTAGCACTTTATCTCAAGGCATGCACTTTTACATGGACATTTGATATAGATATTCATCCGTCTGCTTAGACGATTATTTAAATGTGTTTTTTGGACTCAGCTTCTAGCACCATTGCACCTCTTTTGCCTTTTTTTAAATTATTATTATATATTTTATATCTATTTTTTCTTATCCCTATATATTAAGCTTTTGGCACACAAATTTATCACTATAAAATACCACCAACTTCTATGAATCAATTTCACTTGTATGTATTGTTGTGTATGCCAATTTTATTAACCAAAGAGAATCATATGTTAATTACGATATTTTCTTTCTATACCTGATATATACAGATGTGCTATTAGCTGTTATTTATTTACCTGTATACACACTGTGGACCCTATACTATACTTACTTTGGCCACCTTCGCTGGCTTTACTGGGATTTTACCTTTACATATCTAGATAGTATATAACTATTGTAAATTCATATATCCTTCTGTACAGCGCACCACAATCTTTGTACCAATCATTCCGCATGCCTGCGACCTGTTTTCAGCTGACAGCAGGCTAAAGCTGTAACAGAGCAGGTCCGGGCTTAGGAAAGATCGCAACCATATAGTCTGGATCCACCCACATGCCTGAGCCGGTACCCAGCTCAGCCTCCCAGCAAGCTGCTCCCACCCTCTCCACAGCCCAACACTCCAGAGAGCGTGGGGGTTGTGCAGAGCAGAGAGCTACATACTGTCACCAGCGCTCTGCTCAGGGAGCTCTAAGAATCAAGCGATCATTGGTTTTTGATCGCTAGCTTCTCAGTGTTGGAGTAAGCTGGAGTAAGCTTATCTATCTGGATGCTGCATCCAGATAGATAAGTATGATTCTGAAAAAAGCCCAATTCCCATACTTTTAAATTAAAACCGGTCATGAGCACAATATGGGCTTTGCCTTTGCAGGTCGTCTGCCGAATATGTTAGATGCCTGGCTGTTACAGAGCCTTCTCTAGTTTTAAAGAGTCTGACTTACTAATGCAAAACAATCATGCAGAGGAGAAATTTATAGTGGAACTTTACCCTGAACAACTTGATTAAAAAAAATAAAAAAATCCATACATTCCACATTAATAATAATGCTGCCAAAATTAGTGTATGTTATAAACTGCCTCCATTATTGCTCCTGAATGTTCTTAGTGGAGGCTGCCATTTTTCTGAAGCCCAGCCCCCATGAATAGCAGTAAGCCTTTGATAATATGATACTAAAATTATTAATAAATCTTTAGACTGTCAGCAGATTGGACTCTACAAATAGAGAGCAACTGAGCGTGTGCAGAGCAGGATGAGAGTGTATTACTGGATTTTAAACGGTATAGGCACTTATTTTTAATGTTTTACAGATGTTCACTTCCTCAATGTTAATGATTAAAGTATTTAAGTCCTTTTGTAAGGTGGATGTGATATGCTGTGGAGACAAGAGAGCAAAAGGATTGTGTGAAAAATAGATAAAGTCGTTGAGCAATGTTGCAATAGAAATGATGTGCCCACTGTATGAGGGAGACGTATGTGTATGCAGTGGCCGACCTCCCCTTACACATCACCGCCTGAAACTGGGGGAGACTCCGTGTGACTCCTTCTCATCTTCACCGAAGAAGGTGGAGGAAACAGCGTGAGGTTGTCACTGTTATTGTAGTATAGAATATATTTGCCTCATTCTCTTTCAACACTTGTCATTAAAGCAGACACGTTCTAAAATTGTAATGTGAAAGTCACAGCAGAATGTGTGATCCAGTCACATTTAATTAAGGAATATATAAGATGCAATTTTCTTAAAGCTGTTAGTTTGGTTTATTTGCTATTTTACCAAGTGTGCACAAGTTCTGTCCTAATTCACATTGATCATGTGCGTAAAGCATCCGCTAATGTTCCAACACTGTCCTGTCCCAATCATAGTTCAAGACTGGTGGGTCAACTGTTTGGAATATGCTTTTTTTTTTTTTCCAGACCCAAAATGTTCTCTACTGATCTACATTAAAACATCTAACAATGTAGGGATCCCAAATACTGTGTGTGCAGACCTGACTGAATTTAAGATGCAATATATGAAAACACACAACTGCTATTCATGTCTTATATAAATTTGGCTACAATTGTATTATAGAGACTAAGCTTGGAGGTAAAGTGGTGTCAACAGGGCATATAGCGATTATTTTCTTTAAAAAAATTTAAATCTACTTTGAATTAGAGCTGCACAATTAAGCGTTAAAAAATCGTGATCTCAATTCAACCCCCCTGACTATCTCTATTGCAGAGATTGACGATTCTTTCATATAACAAGTGGAGAGACTTATCTGCTCACTCAGCTATGAAAAGAAAACATCCGGGCAGTCTGCCAAGTTTTCAACATGATACATTGTAACTAACTCTTCCTTCTATGGGTCCTTTCACACGGGGCGGATCAGTTCTGATCCGCCCCATGGATATCCGTTTGCTCAGCGGGGATCACTCCGCCGATCCCCGCTGAGCAGGGACATGACAGGTCCGTCTCTGCATACTGCGCAGGGATGGACCTGTCACAGCGCCGCTCTCCCCTATGGGAGATCGGATGACGATGGACCGCAGTGCCCGTCGTCACCCGATCCGATCCGCAGACGGATGGAAAAATAGCCTTTTCCTCCGTTACACTTTTTCGGATCGGAGCGGGTCGGATGTCAGCGGACATGTCACCGCTGACATCCGACGCTCCATAGAGCTCTATGGAGCACCCGTTCAGGTCCGCCTGAAAAACTGACAGGCGGGCCTGAACGGGACGTCAGTGTGAAAGGGGCCTTAGATCAAAGGGATAAACTTCTGTGTGGAAAAAATAATTCAGGCAGTCTGCCAAGTTTACAACCACTTAACAACCAGCCCATAGCCGAATGACAGCTACAGGGTGGTTGCTTAACTCTGGGAGGACTTTATAGAACGTCCTCCCAGAATCCCGCTCTCGCACGCCCCCCTGGGGCATGCACTCAAGAGCATCCTCGTGGACCCGGCGCATCAGATCACGGCTCATCGCGGCCGTTTACCACATGATCGATCCGTCAAATTACGGAGCGATCACTTGTAAACAAACCGGCGACATAACATGACGCCGGTTCCTCCCTCCCCTCTCTGTATCAATTGGTACAGTGGAGGGGAGAGATTGGTGTCAGCAGCGCTGTGGGCTGGATCTGCAGTGCCCACAGTGCTGCTCACCGACAATTAACCCTGCCGTGCTCTGCCAATACCCAGCAATGCCCTGCCAATACACTGCGATACCCTGCCAATAATCTGCGATACCCTGCCAATAATCTGCGATACCCTGCCAATAATCTGCGATACCCTGCCAATCTGCGATACCCTGCCAATCTGCGATACCCTGCCAATAATCTGCGATACCCTGCCAATGCTCGGCGATACCCTGCCATGCTCGGTGATTCCCAGCCATGCTCGTCCATGCTTGGATGTACTCAGCCTCTGTATGTTGCCAGTGTGTGGAAGTCTCACATGTGTTATCGCCGTACTCAGTAGGAGAATCTATTTTGGGGTGTCATTTTTGGTATGTGCATGCTATGTGTTAGAAATATTGTATAAATGGACAACTTTCTGTTAGAAATAAAAAATGCCTTTTACCACTTCATATGACGTCCTTGACTTTGTGCAGGAATATCTGAATGATGGGTGTAGCCACAGGCATCATTCAGATATCAGCTTTTTCAGACGGCGATTCCTTACACCATAAGAACAATCATAGCGGCTTTTCCACTGCTTGATCGTTCTTACAGGAGGCGAGAGGGGACGTTCCCCCCCCCTCCCGCCGCCCTCCGATGCTTCTACCGACTCACCAATACGATCAAAGCCAGAATAGTTTTTTTTATTATTTCAGGCTTCCCAGCCTAGCGTTGAGATCTGGGGTCTTATTGACCCCAGATCTCACTGTAAAGCGGACCTGTCATGCCATATTCCTATTACAAGGGATGCTTACAGTCCCGCCCACATATGAAAACTGTGTTCAAATCACATGTGAGGTATCGCTGCAAACACTAGTGTGATAGAAATAATTTTGTCTCTAGACCTCCCCTGTAACTCGAAACATGTAACTATTAAAATTTTTTAAAGCGCTGCCTATGGGGATTTTTAAGTAGCGACGTTTGCCGCTGTAGTGTCAGTTTGCTGCCTATCACAGGATGCTGCGGAAGTGACGTTGTTGCGTACTGCGCATGCGCGATGCGTTCCAAACACTCGCGCCGTGCGTTCCAACATAGTTTCGGCAATACAGTTCAGCGAAACCATCACATAATGTTACGGAAGTGATGTTACACACAACACAAACACTGGGCCGTTCGTTACAACACTAATACTTCCCTTGTTACCTAGTAGGTTTTGCATTGCTGGGACTTGTAGTGCCTATCCTGAGCTACATGCTTCAATGTTCAGTGTCCTCATCCTTATCCCCGAGCTTCAATGTTCAGTGTCCATCCTTATCCCCCAGCTTCAATGTTCAGTGTCCATCCTTATCCCCCAGCTTCAATGTTCAGTGTCCATCCTTATCCCCGTGCTTCAATGTTCAGTGTCCTCATCCCTATCCCCATGCTTCAATGTTCAGTGTCCTCATCCCTATCCGCAAGCTTCAATGTTCAGTGTCCTCATCCTTATCCCTGTGCTTCAATGTTCAGTGTCCTCATCCCTATCCCCATGCTTCAATGTTCAGTGTCCTCATCCCTATCCGCAAGCTTCAATGTTCAGTGTCCTCATCCTTATCCCTGTGCTTCAATGTTCAGTGTCCTCATCCCTATCCCCATGCTTCAATGTTCAGTGTCCTCATCCCTATCCGTAAGCTTCAATGTTCAGTGTCCTCATCCTTATCCCTGTGCTTCAATGTTCAGTGTCCTCATCCTTATCCCTGTGCTTCAATGTTCAGTGTCCTCATCCTTATCCCCGAGCTTCAATGTTCAGTGTCCTCATCCTTATCCCCGAGCTTCAATGTTCAGTGTCCTCATCCTTATCCCCGAGCTTCAATGTTCAGTGTCCTCATCCTTATCCCCGAGCTTCAATGTTCAGTGTCCTCATCCTTATCCCCGAGCTTCAATGTTCAGTGTCCTCATGCTTATTCCCGAGCTTCAATGTTCAGTGTCCTCATCCTTATCCCTGTGCTTCAATGTTCAGTGTCCTCATGCTTATCCCCGAGCTTCAATGTTCAGTGTCCTCATCCCTATCCGCAAGCTTCAATGTTCAGTGTCCTCATCCTTATCCCGAGCTTCAATGTTCAGTGTCCTCATCCCTATCCCCCTGCTTCGATGAGGACACTGAACATCGAAGCATGGGGATAAGGATGAGGACACTGAACATTGAAGATCGGGGATAAGGATGAGGACACTGAACATTGAAGCACAGGGATAAGGATGAGGACACTGAACATTGAAGCTTGCGGATAGGGATGAGGACACTGAACATTGAAGCATGGGGATAGGGATGAGGACACTGAACATTGAAGCACAGGGATAAGGATTAGGACACTGAACATTGAAGCTTGCGGATAGGGATGAGGACACTGAACATTGAAGCATGGGGATAGGGATGAGGACACTGAACATTGAAGCTGGGGGATAAGGATGAGGACACTGAACATTGAAGCATGTAGCTCAGGATAGGCACTACAAGTCCCAGCAATGCAAAACCTACTAGGTAACAAGGGAAGTATTAGTGTTGTAACGAACGGCCCAGTGTTTGTGTTCTGTGTAACATCACTTCCGTAACATTATGTGATGGTTTCGCTGAACTGTATTGCCGAAACTATGTTGTAACGCACGGCGCGAGTGTTTGGAACGCATCGCGCATGCGCAGTACGCAACAACGTCACTTCCGCAGCATCCTGTGATAGGCAGCAAACTGTGACACTACACCGCCATTCCACGAGCGTGTGCAGTTTTGAAGGGTGACATGTTGGGTATCTATTTACTCAGTGTAACTTCATCTTTCACATTTTGCAAAAACATTGGGCTAACTTTACTGTTGTGTGTGTTTTTTCTTTTTTTTTTTTTTCTTTTTTTTTAGCACAAAACTGTTCTTCCCCCCAAAAAAGCGTTTTAAATTTGCTGTGCAAATACCGTGCGAGATAAAAAGTTGCAACGACCACCATTGTATTCTCCAGGGTCTTTGCTAAAAAAAAAACATATATAATGTTTTGGGGTTCTATGTAATTTTCTAGCAATGATGATTTTTACATGTAGGAGAGAAATGTCAGAATTGTCCTGGGTGCTCCAGAATGCCTGATGGCGCTCCCTGCATGTTGGGCCTCTGTATGTGGCCAGGCTGTGTAAAAGTCTCACACATGTGGTATTGCCATACGCTGTAGTAATGGCAGAATGTGTTTTGGGGTGTAATTTGTGGTATGCATATGCTGTGTGTGAGAAACAAACTGATAATATGACAATTTTGTGAATTTGCAAAGAACTGTGGGAAACAATGGCAACTTCAGAAAACTCATCATGCCTCTTACTAAATACCTTGGAATGTCTTCTTTACAAAAATGGGTCATTTGGGGGGTATTTGTACTTTTCTGACATGTTAGGGTCTCAAGAAATGAGGCCATCAGTACTTCAGGTATGATCAATTTTCAGATATTGGCACCATAGCTTGTGGACTCTATAACTTTCACAAAGACCAAATAATATCCACCAATTTGTACTTTTTTTTTTTTTTTACCAAAGATATGTAGTAGTATACATTTTGGCCAAAAATGAAGAAAAAATACTAATCTGCTAAATTTTATAACGGAAACAAAGAAAAAATGTTTTTTTTACAGAATTTTCAGTCTTCTTTTTTTTTTTTTTATAGCACAAAAAATAAAAAGCCCAGTGGTGATTAAATACCACCAAAAGAAAGCTCTATTTGTGTGAAAAAAAGGACAAAAAATGTCATATAGGTCCAGTGTTGTATGACTGAGTAATTGTCATTCAAAATGTGAGAGCACCGAAAGCTGAAAATTGGTCTGGTTATTAAAGGGGTTTAAGTGCCCAGTGGTCAAGTGGTTAAACAATGTGTAAATGCAGGAAGTTTAACCACTTAAAGCCAAAATTATTTCTGACACTTGTTTCTTAAATGAAAATCAATATTTTTTGCTAGAAAATTACACACATATATATATATATATATATTATATATATATATATTATATATATATTATATATATATTATATATATATTATATATATATATTATATATATATTATATATATATTTTAGTAGAGACCTTGGGGAATAAATTGTCAGTTGCTGCAATATTTCACACTTTTTTTGCTCAGCAGTCTTTGATTTCTAATAGGTTAAGATTAAACAGATTTCAAACAAGCGTCCTTAGTCCTGTCATGAAAATTTTTTTTTTATCAGTTTATACATTTGTCATAAGTTCAGCGTACTTCAATATACAGATTGGAAATAAAGGGATGGTATCCATTTATATCCATTTTTGTCTGCAAAAATGAAAGGGCGCAGACTGACCACAATCCTAAATGGCCAACAGAGAGTTGAAGTAGAAGTTGTATGTAAAATAATAAATACGTTAGTGGATTGGGGTGCTTAGGATGGCGCTTAAATTAGGTTTCTACCTTACAGTGCTTTCAAAGAGACAGGTGTGCTTTAGGTTCACTGTAGCACATCATACTGCTGTTTAACTTTTGTGGACTTTAAATAAAGTTTAAAACAAAAACGGAAGGAATCTGTGTGGTGTGCTGATTTGTGCACCACACTGCCCCCTAGCTAAGTCTGAATGGACAGCAGCTGTTGGGTAAAGTGCTACAGTTTGTCTCTAGCAGTTGTCTGTTCAGTGTGAATTCATCCATAAGCCAATTTTTCCTTAAAGTCAAACTTCACTCTCAATAAACATTGACTATTTTTATTCCTTATGCCACTAGCATTAGTAAATAGACAGGAAAGTATATGATAGTTAAATCTTTTTATTTCTTTTTTTTTTAAACATTTTCTTCAGTTACTTCCTGGTTTCCATGCCTAGACAAATGATGCCATACATCCCAGGAGTTTTCAGGTGGAGCAGTTTAATCCGCTAAGCACACCCTCCTTCATGCATGCCTGAGCAAGGACCGATGGATTCCAGGAAGTAAATGCTACATGAATCATCTGCTCTTACTGCCCAGAAATTCGGTGGAGTGATTTCTCAGCAAAATAAAGAATGGACACTTGGATGGATGGGGGATGTCTTTAAATATTAACAATGAATTTAAAGGGGTTGTAAAGGTAAATGTTTTTTCACCTTAATGCATTCTATGCATTAAGGTGAAAAAACATCTGACAGTCCCGACGCCCCCAGTCCCCCCGTTTTACTTGCCTCACTCCTCGAAAGTCCCGCGCTCGTCCCCCGACCTCCTTTCCACCGTTCAGCCTGGCCGCTGATTGGCTGGAGTGGATGGACGGAAAGCAGCGCAACCATTGGCTCGTGCTGCTGTCAATCACATCCACTGACACGGAGCGCTGGGGGGCGGGGCCGTGTGATACAGCAAGTGGCTATAGCCGCCGGCTGTATCACGGGAGCGCACCCACAGATGCTTTTCACCCAGCGAGGGAGCTACCATGAACGTGAGAAGCATCTGCAGGAGGAAGCCGAGACAGCCGCCGAGGGACCCCAGAAGAGCAGGTTTGGGGCCACTCTGTGCAAAACTAGCTGCACAGTGGAGGTAAGTATAACATGTTTGTTATTTAAAAAAAATTCACTTTACAATCCCTTTTAAGCATTTTTGGTATTCAGATACAGTGTAGTTCAACTTTTAAATGTATTTTCCTACCTGGGAAATCTGTTTCACACAGAAGAATTTGTAAAAATAAAAAAGAATAGTTAAAACTTGTTCTTGGATCTGTATTTATTTTTCTACGATCATTCGTGATTATATTGACTTGAAATATATATTTTTTCTCCTTTGGACATGTACTTTTTATGTACTTTTTTATCATTTATAATAGTTCTGTAATACATTCATTCAAATTCCTACCTACAGCAAAGGAACCAAACCAGAAAAGCTCCCAGTGCATGTGTATGAAGTAGATGAAGAAGCAGACAAAGATGAGGTGGGTCCATTCTGCATAATGCAAATGAAAGACAAATGTATCTTTCTGAAACATACCTTGATATTAGCAATTCTGTGGATGGGACTATATTGATATATTATACTGTTCTGTATTTAATAATGAATGTATTCTTAGCCAATTATTTCCAGACTCTTAGTTGCGTTGTGTAGAAATGAGATGTTTCCATTTAGTATTATACAGGATTTCTATAGTGCCAACAGTTTGCTACAATTGTAGATGCTGCTTATAGTTACAGCTTTAAAAGAAAACACATTCCACAAACACAGATCTACTTCAAGTAATGTAAAGAATTTAAGTTAGCTTGAGAGGGTTAGTTCTTTGTTTTCATTCAGCCAGCGGGTGGAATAATTTCCTCCCTCCACACAAACCGGGTGATTGACCAGGAGGACGTATGTGACAGCGGCACCAACCACTCTCAGAATACTCCGATCACCAGCTGCACTAATTGGCTACAGCCGCTGATCAATAGAAAGCTGTTCAACATGTCCCTTTGACAGAAATTGATTGAACAGTTAACTTTTCTGAAGTCAAGCAGTCCACACAGTGGTCTCACAATTCTGAATCAAATTGGATATTGATTAGTTTATGGCCAACTTTAAGCTGCTAGCATTGAAGATGCATTTTGGGCTGCTAAGAAAAAAAAATGCAAGGTAGATGAAGATAATTCTCTAGGTCTTACTTGGAAAAACATATGTTTACAGTGTAGTCAGGGTTGTATCTGTTGCAGGCTGAATAATAATTCTACATGATACATTCTATTTATTTGCACTTTACTGTGTTTTTTTTTTTTTTCTTTTTTTTTTTTAAGAGGGATTTAAATTTGACAATTTAATATTTATTTTCCACCCTCACAAGTTTGAAGTGCAGAGCTTTCTGATTAGAGTAGCAGTCTACCCTTATATTACAAAGGAAGACAGCTGACAAACCTGAGTTTTGTGTGTTTTTTTTTTTTTCCCCTGGAAATTGCATGCAATGACTGTTTCTACTGTAAAAGGGGCTTTTTTTTTTAAATATTTTTTATTTTATTATTGCTGTTCAGCTGATGAAAAAAAATTCACATAAAGCAGCAAAAAAAAAAACAACAACTTTCCCCTCTGGCTGATCTATGCACATTGTAGGGATACTAACTAACTTTGTTGCCGGTTCTTACCTTTTTGTATTTTTGAAGAAACCACTGTCTCTGTCCATGTTCTTAGTGAATCTGTATGGAAGTGGTTTATTATCAATCAGCTGCTGCACCCACAGGGTTCTAATAAGGAAAGTGGCAAGGTCTGCTTCCCTTTAGATGTGATTTCCCTTTGGGAGCGTCTCGCCAAAAATTACTGTTTGGTTTCAGGGTAAGCTCAAAATATAAATTATTATTATTATTCAGGATTTATATAGCACCAACAGTTTGCGCAGCGCTTTACAATATGAGGGCAGACAGTACACTTACAATACAAATCAATACAGGAGGGATCAGAGGGCCCTGCTCGTTAGAGCTTACAATCTAGAAGGGAGGGTCAAGTTGAAACAAAAGGTATTAACTGTGGGGGGATGAGCTGATGGAGAAAATGAAAATACAGTTAGGTGTGGGTGGGGTAGGCTTCTCTGGAGAGAAGTGTTTTCAGGGATCGTCTAAAAGCTAATAAAGTAGGAGATAGGCGGACAGATTGGGGTAGGGCATTCCATAGGATTGGAGAGGCTTTGGAAAAGTCCTGGAGGCGAGTATGGGAGTAGGTGATGAGGGAGCTAGAGAGCAGGAGGTCTTGAGAGGAACGAAGAGGACGAGTAGGTTGGTATTTAGAGACTAAGTGATGTAGCTGGGGGCAGAGTTGTGGATGGCTTTGTACGTAGTTGTTAGTATTTTGAATTTAATTCTTTGGCTGAGCGGAAGCCAGTGGAGGGATTGACAGAGAGGAGTGGCAGACACAGAGCGATTGGTAAGGTGGATGAGTCTGGCAGCGGCATTCATAATAGATTGAAGAGGTGATAGACTATGTAGAGGTAAGCCAATGAGAAGGGAGTTGCAGTAGTCGAGGCGGGAGATGATCAGCGAGTGAATTAAGAGCTTTGTTGTCTCATTGGTTAGAAAGGGGCGTATTTTGGAGATGTTGCGGAGGTTGAGGCGGCAGGATTTGGACAGTGATTGGATGTGTTGCTTGAAGGAGAGTTCAGAGCCCAGGACTACACCTAGAACCTTGGCGTGAGGGGATGGGCTTATGGATGTGCCATCAATTTTGACAGTGAGATCAGGGGAAGGGGCATATGGGGGAGGGAAAATTATAAGTTCGGTTTTGGATAGATTGATTTTGAGGAAGTGATGTGACATCCAGACTGATATATCTGATAGTAAATTAGTGATATGTGAGGAGACAGAGGGAGTGAGCTAAGGGGTAGAGAAATAGATTTGGGTGTCGTCAGCATAGAGGTGGTATTGGAAGCCGTGGGAGGCTATCAGTTGACCCAGGGAGGAGTTATAGATTGAAAATAGGAGTGGTCCAAGAACAGAACCTTGGGGGACCCCAACAGAGAAAGGAAGAGAAGAGGAGGAAGTAGAGTTGTTAGAAACGCTAAAGGTGCGGTTGGATAAGTAGGAAGAGAACCATCGTAGAGTAAGGTCACGGAGACCAAAGGTGGGGAGTTTTTTGAGAAGGAGGGGGTGGTCAACCGTATCAAAGGCAGTAGAGAGGTCCAGGAGGAGGAGTAGAGAATAATGTCGATTGGTTTTGGCCGTTAGTAGATCGTTTGTTAGTTTTAGGAGAGCAGTTTCTGTGGAGTGTTGAGACTGAAGGGGATCAAGAAGGCTATTATCAGCGAGGTGGACACTCAGTCGGTTGTAGACCAGATGTTCGAGTAGTTTGGATAAAAAGGGGACCAAGGAGATGGGGCATAGGTTATTAAGATTGGATGGGTCCAGTGAGGGTTTTTTAAGTATGGGTTTGACAAGTGCATGTTTTAGAGAGTTGGGGAAGATACCAGAAGAGAGGGAGAGATTGAAGATGTGAGTTAGGCTGCTTTCACACTGGGGCGGTATTCAGGTGTTACAGCGCTAAAAATAGCGCCTGTGTAACGCCTGAAAAAAACCGGCCCCTTTCACTCCAGTGTGAAAGCCGGAGGGCTTTCACACTGGAGCGATGCGCTGGCAGGACGGTGAAAAAAGTCCTGCCAGCCGCATCTTTGCAGCGGTGAAGGAGCGGTGTATTCACCGCTCCTAAACCGCTCCTACCCATTGAAATCAATGGGACACCGCGGCAATACCGCCGGCAAAGCGCCGCTGCAGCGGCGCTTTGCGGGCGGGTTTAACCCCTTTTCGGCCGCTAGCGGGGGTTAAAACCACCCCGCTAGCGCCCGCACACCGCCGCTAAAACGACGGTAAAGCGCCGCTAAAAATAGCGGCGCTTTACCGCCGACGCTGCTCCCGCCCCAGTGTGAAAGCAGCCTTAGAGAGTGTAGCATAGAGCCAGAGGGTGAACGCAGCATTTGCGAGGGAACAGAATCCAGAGGGCAGGTGGTAAGGTGGACATTACCAATGGTATCTTAGTGCAGATTTGCGGGAAAATCAGCCAATCACACAAGTAGGGCTGAAACAACGAATCGATTAATCGATTATGAAATTGATTACTATTTTCATAGTCGATTAATCAGCCAGTAACATAATGGGGTTAAAAAAAAACTAAAATGAGCCCTTTATAGTAATAAAAGAGAAAATTATCGCTACAGTACATATTACTTTCACAGTTCTACAGTAAAAAATGAACCTAACAGTAGTGATTATCTGTATATTTTTTTTTGTACTACAAAGGGCTAATTTTAGTGTTTGTTTTTTTTTTTTTGTTTTCCTTGTTTGTTTTTAACCCCATTATGTTACTAAACATCTTAGACCTGGTTCACATTTATGTGTTTTTGGTGCTATTTGCAGAAATGCACTACAGTTCATTTACATGGTTATCTATGGTACCCGTTCATATCTATGCTTTTTTTTTCCCTGCTGAATGGTGCTTTTTTTTTTTTTTTGATTCAATAAACTTCAATGGAGAAGCTGCAGAAACTCATGTAATGCATTTTTGCAGCAATTTGTGTGTTTTAATCTGCCCAACAACAAATTGGCCAAAAAAATGCAAATTGCAGCAAAATCACATGTGCAAAAATCAAAGCGCACAGAAAAAGCACTGCAGAAATGGATAAAAAGCAAACTGCATAGATGTGTACCGAGCCTTACGCTGGCCACAGAGAATAATTTTCAGACAAGAATATTCAGACGAAAAATCTTTGTACATTTGCTGAATGAAAGAATGTTGTTTGAAATGTTCACTTGTTTTTAACATTCTGTTTTTAAAATTAATGTCTTTTCTGAACGAAAACCATATACACCATCTGAAAATTCCTTTGACCAAGAAGTTTTCTATTTCTAAATTTTCCCGTCACTGTGGTTGAAAATTAACATCTAGTTGACCCCACAAACGATTAGAAAATCAAACCAATGTTCTTAAAATTACATTTTTTTTTTTTTCAGGGAAGACTTTGTTTTTTAAATAAAAAAAAAAAAAGATCTCGGAGTCTATTTACCAGATTCACACTTTAATAGTATATACAGTATATCTCTCCTTTAATGGTATATACAGTATCTCTCTCTTTTAATGGTATATACAGTATATATCTCCTCTGATGGTATATACAGTATATATCTCCTCTGATGGTATATGCAGTATATATCTCCTCTGATGGTATATGCAGTATATATCTCCTCTGATGGTATATGCAGTATATATCTCCTCTGATGGTATATGCAGTATATATCTCCTCTGATGGTATATGCAGTATATATCTCCTCTGATGGTATATGCAGTATATATCTCCTCTGATGGTATATGCAGTATATATCTCCTCTGATGGTATATGCAGTATATATCTCCTCTGATGGTATATGCAGTATATATCTCCTCTGATGGTATATGCAGTATATATCTCCTCTGATGGTATATGCAGTATATATCTCCTCTGATGGTATATGCAGTATATATCTCCTCTGATGGTATATGCAGTATATATCTCCTCTGATAGTATATATCTCCTCTGATGGTATATGCAGTATATATCTCCTCTGATGGTATATGCAGTATATATCTCCTCTCGTGGTATATATCTCTTCTAATAGTATATATATCTCTTCTGTTTGTTATTCTCAGAGTGGATTACAGATTTTGCCCTCTAACCATATAGTTGGTTATTTATATTTGCCACTGCATAGAGATATTTAAGAATACATTTACTTTTTTTAAACTTTACATATTAACTAAATTATACACCACACTTAAGGTTATTAACGGATTAATTGATCAAAACAATAATCGGATTATGAAAATAATAGTTGCAGCCCTACACACAAGCAGGGAATTACATTTTTGGGGGTGTTTTGTACACCATAATTGTACAGAACACCTCCCAGGTATACATATTGCATTGCATTTTACAGAAAACGACAGCGATGTAGGTGAAAAAGGAAAGATATATTTGGCGACTTGTGTCACAATTGTACATTTTATCATCTTTTATTTGCATCCCCCCCCCCACCCACAAAAGTGGAGTTCCCCTTTTAAAGTCTGTTTTGATATTTTGCTGGATAGTAAATAGGCTGTTGGGTTTTTAGGGATCCAATTCTTCGTGCACAGTCCGTGTCAGGTTTACAAGAGAAACATATCGGTGACCTTTATGGGATTGACCGCAATAGCATTATTGCTTCCTGTAAGATGGGTCATTAAAAATGAATGTGTCATGCACAAGGCAAGAATACATACTATTGCAATAACCAGCTTGACTTGATTTAAAAATAGATGCTTGCATTTACAGAAGCTTGACTTAATTGGTCTTGCAGCGTATTCAAATTATTTGCATTCGCAGCAGTTCTGACTATAATTATTATAATGAAGGATTTATATAGCTCCAACAGTTTGCTCAGCGCTTTACAACTGTTCTCTTGGTGACTATTGTTGTTTGGCATACTGTTGTGATGTGGTCTACTAAAAACTGTAGTACAATAAACAATGTGAACTATACAAAGACATTTGAGCTCAAAATGAATGTTTTGTATGCAGGATGCGGCATCCCTCGGATCACAGAAAGGGGGAATCACTAAACATGGCTGGCTGTACAAGGGAAACATGAACAGTGCAATAAGCGTCACCATGAGGGTAAGTATCACACTCCAGTAAACGTTGATCATTTGAATGTTACTGTAAAAACAATGCGTCTTTCGGTCTATGCAGGCAATAAGAAGCTGCAATGTTTATCATCCATTGCTTTGTGTAGAGCATTGTTTTTTTCCATATATTGTAGAGATGTGATCTGTAAAGGAAACCTATAGTGGGTTGCCTTTCTTACTCTAATGTTCTGTAAATAGATTTAGTTATATACAGGTCCTAGTATTTTCTGCAAGTTTAGAATGAACCCCACCCCCTCTTGGTGCTAAGCCTCACCTTCTGCCCTTCAGCTGTCAAATACAAGAGCTTCTGCTACTTATCGAGGCTGTGACAATTGACTGTTGAATGGTAAGTAGGGTTAGTGTCAGGGGCTTAATCTCTACTTGGGGGAAAAATTGAAGCCCTATGTATAGCCCGGTCCTAGGGTATAGGGAGCACTAACAGGAACACAGAACTCAATCTTAACTCCTTTATCTCTAAGGGTAAAACAAATGTTAAAGTGACACTAAACCCACAACATTAAAATCTGTATATGCCGTAAAGAATGATTGTTATACTCCCTGTGGAACATAATGGGTTAATTCTTCACATTGTGTAAAAAGGCCGTTTGGTCCTGTCTTCTCTGATCCTCCCCTTCTTACACAGTCCCCAATTCATCTGCTGATGGTAGAGCCTTGTGGGCACTCTGCTCAGTTTATTTTTCTTGGGATGGTACATGTGATCAGCATAGGGGCAGTCAGGGGTCCTGCAGCCTCATAGAACAATGAGGAGAGAATGAAAACTCCCTCCTAGAAGCTTTAACCAGACACTGATAGAAGTCACAAGACTGCTATATACTGCTGAAGAGAAAAGGTATTTGGCAGTTTATCGTTTCTAAAATAATTCCATTTCCATGTTGTGTACTGTGGGACACCCGATATAGTGAATGCAGGGTCCTGGGTTTAGTAACCTTTTAATGCCTAAGCACAATTTTTCAACATTGACATGTGTTAGTAAAACTGCACATATCGTCATAACTACTTTGGGCTTTCATTTGGAGGTATATGATTATGGATATCTCCTGATTTTTTAATCCTTAAAGGAAAATTGGCCCAAAATAGTAAAAACAAATATTTTAAAGTGACTGTAAACCCTCACGAATACCAAGTGAAGTGAACAGCCTCAGATGATACCCAGAGATGAAACAAATCTCCCTATATCATTTTTACATGTATATATGCTGTCTTCACATTTGTATGCTGTTGTTAGAAACCATGAAATCAGACCGAGACAGAAGTACAGTTAAATCACACTTGTTTAATAATAAAAGTAATAAGAACAAACAGTCAAAACATAGGTAAAGTTCAGGAACGGAACGGATAGTCAGCCAAGCCAGAAGTCGGGGAACAATGTAGCAGAACAGCAAGCAGGATCTGGTTTCTGGAGTCAGAAGGGATGTCAGCAAAGCCAGTCTTTAACCAGGAACGCAGTAGATCGTTTCTTGTGATGTGACCAAGGCGAAGGCAGAGCTCCACTGGACTGGGCTGCTTAAGTAGGCAGGACTGACGAGCAGGGTATCATAAAAATCTGAGTAACTGTGGAGAGAGATGGGAGCTGGCAATTAGCCGACAGCTGAACGGCCAGCTCAGAGAAGTAAGGGCTGAGCGCAGCCCTGACAACTGTTTAGAAAGTGCGCATTCTGTTAGAAATTTCACTTCCTTATTCCCCTCTACGAGAGGATTATTTTTGAACTACGAGATGGCTGATTGGAGGGAAGGCACACACCCACTCCCGAACAGAGGTTGCCTGTGAATCATTTCGCAGTCTGCTAATCTATTTATAGCAACCTCCTCCGCACACACTTCTATCTCGGGTCTTGGAGAGCTTGTCAAAAGTTGATGGCTGATAAGAGGAACTGAGCAGTATAGAGCTACAAGACACAATGCTTTGAAGAGAGATAAGAAAACACTACAGATATGCCAGCTCAAATTTCATGAATCTGGTTTACATCCACTTGAAATTTTAGCTGTATATTTTTTGTTACTACCATAACTTACCACTGAAGTACAGCCCCAAATAAATCCTCCCTCTCCCGGAAATTGCGATACCACCTGCCTAAAACACATATACTAATTCTTTAGTCTTTTATTTTAATTTTTTTACACAGTTGATTGATTCTCACTCTCTGCAAGTCGACGGATGCACAGGGGTGGGCTTCACAGTGACTGATCAATGTGATAGCCAATCATTATTCAAGTGAATAGTTAGTATGGCACACGGGGGCTCCCACTGAGACCCCGGTCCCTTTGCTGGGAGCGCGGCATGCAGCGCACTCCCAGCACACAGACAGCTACTCATATATGCATCCCCACAGGAAAAAGCTCAGTGCAGTGTGTCCATGAAAATGCATATTGTCAGCATTGGGGGTTAAGGAAGCCTGTGTAATTACGTAGGGTTAAGTAGGGGGCACATTTCTATACTTGATTTGGGTTACATAGGTGATTTTTATCCTTCCTACTGAGAAACCTTCACATGTGCGGACTGTTTTTCCATTTTTTTTTGTGCATCCGTTGACAGATGAAAAGCAAGACATCAGTGCAACTCTATGGAAAAAAAAAATATGTAAACAGATGATCATCTGGTCACATCCACATCTGTCAACATCATTTTTTTTTTTTAAATGAATCAAAGCCCTATTTTTGTTCTGTTAACAATGGAAAGGGCTAAACATGGATGTAAATGGACAAAAAGTTTGTTTTTGCATGAAAAAAATGTAAAAAAAAAAAAAAAAAAAAAAATCGCTCCGAGACTCAAGTAGTTAAGGAATCTAGCTGTCGGACGTAAAAAAAACGGATGAAAAAGTGATGTAAACTTCATCCATTTCCTTTTTGAAAAATTGGGACTCAACTGATGAGACATGGTCCGCCTGTGTGAAAGGGGCCTTTACCTCTTGGTAACTTTCATTTAATTAGGAGATCACTGATTTCATGGTGCAGCAAATGAAGTTTGTAGCCTAATGGACAATTAACACACAAACATGCATTACAATTCTTAAAAATGGATGTGCATTGCCTTCCCTTAATGTGATTTTTTTTTGCGTGTGGTTGTGCATTTTAACACGTGTTTTTGCGCATTAAATTGCTAAGAATGTTGTTTGTGCTGACATCACATCCTTTTTCCCTGTGTGAGTTGAGAAGAGAAGTGAGAGAGACTTTTCTTTACACACTGCCAATGAGACCTCATTAACCAGCTTTCCACAACACGCCCTATACCTCCCCTCAAAGATAGCTTCCATTTGAGTTCATAGCTCTCAACTGTCCCTGATTTGGAACAATGTCCCTCTTTCCTGCTCATTGTCCCTCATTTTGGTCTGATGTGTATAGTTGTATATAAAATGCACTTTTTACTTTTCAAAAAGTGTTTTCCATTGCTAAACCTTTCATCCAGTTTCTAAATTGCTGCATTTCCAAACTTCAAAAGCCAATATAAAGGAATAGTGGTGGTTAAAAAAGAAAAAGCACTTGTGGGTTTAATCCATTTTTTTTCTCCTTTAATTCTCCTTTAAGGGGGAGTGGAAGGATGTGTCCTATGCCTAAATACTTTTGCTAAGAGGTCCCTCGTTCCCATCTCAAAAAGTTGGAAGTTATGTGAGTTCTTGTATGGAACAAAATAAACAGCATCCCCCTCCCCCCTCCCAATAGGCTTGAGTTGTGTTAAGCTTACATGCATTGCACTAAAATGCATACATGTAGCATTTTTACACAACACACTGCACTTCGTATGGCACCAGCATTGTGATGTGAACAGGACACACTGAAAACAGTAGTTTTCTATGTGTCACAGAGTGATCTGCGTTCTTCCAGTGCGTTAAAACGCAAGCCAATGCAGAATGTTTGAAAGGTACTGTAGAGTGCCTACCATTGTTAACCTTTTTAGTCCAGCTCAGGTTCACTTATCTGAAGGCTAAATTGTTATATATAAACAGATAACCTAGACCAGTGATCTCCAAACTGTGGCCCGAGGGCCAGAAGCAGCCCTTTGCTTGCCCTTGTGTCCCTTGAGACACTATTTCTCCAGCTAACACCAATGATGGGGCACTATTCCTTCCACTAATATCAATGATTGGTCACTATTCCTCTCACTGACACTAATGATGGGGAGCTATTCCTTTTACTGATACCAATGATGGGCCACTATTCCTCCCACTGAAATCATTAATGAGACACTATCCCTCCCACGAAAACCAATGAGGGGGCATTATTTATGCCCACTGATGCTGGGGCATTTTCTACTCCAACTGGCCGCAGTCCAGCCTCCCTGAAGTCTGAAGGACAGTAAACTGGCCCTTTGGTTGGAACGTTTGGAGACCCCTGACCTAGACACACTGCTGCAGAGCATTATAATGTAGCGTGAGTGCCTTCAGCTGCACATCCCACAAGTGAGTCATTGCCTCTCATAGTGAAAAGTTTGGTTCAGTGGCATAAGTGCCAATTCTGTGTCTTCTTAAATGTATAATGTATAGCTAGTTATTATTGCACACCGTTGATCTTCCAGGCCCCAAATCTCTAAAAATGAACATTTATTTGATCGCTGTCTTTTTTTTTTTTGTAGTCTTTCAAAAGAAGATTTTTCCACCTTATTCAACTTGGTGATGGCTCATACAACCTAAACTTCTACAAAGATGAAAAAATTTCCAAAGAACCTAAGGGGTCAATATTCCTTGATTCCTGCATGGGTGTTGTACAGGTAATGCATTTCCCAACCCTTTTGCACTGTATACTTGTTCATAGTTTGTTACTCTGTAGGAATTTTGGAACATAGTAGGAAATCTTTGACTTTCCAGCTGACATTGGTATACAGCTGCTCTATAAATTTTTACATTCTAAAGCTGAATTCCAGCCTACCTTAAAGCTGTTGTAAAGTGATTTTATTTTTATTTATTATGACAAACCTGTTGTACTTCTCTGTGCAATGGTATTGCATGGTGTGGCCCTGAACCATCTCCTTCTGGGGTCCCCTGCCGGAGATGTCGGCTCCTCCTCTTCTGTTTGTGCCCTCATTGGAAGCCTTTTCCTATGTTGGTGCGTCTGCAGGCTCACTTCCCAGCAGGGCTATGTGTGTCTATAGATACAAACAGCATGATGCGTCCCAGCTCCCTGCTCTCTTCTAACAGCTTTTAATTGTCTCTGAGCCTGTGAGAAAGGGGAGGCAGAGAATCGGCACTGCTGCAAATAGGCTCAGCACTGGATCATCAGAGGACTGGCAGGTCAGTATTTAGTGGGGTGAAGGAAACGACTAGTGGAAGGTGTTTTTTTTTTTTTCCTTTCACTTAATGCAGGTAATACATTAAAGGAGGAATATTTATTGGAAAGATATCTCCCATGGGCCTTCATTGCAGCAAGTGAAATCACACAATTTAAGTTGTGTATACTTAAAAAATAAAAAAATCTTAAACAGCAGGTTAAAAATTAGCTGGTCTAGACAATTCACAGTCCTAATCTTGAGGACATTCCTACTCCGCACATGTGAAGGGATACAATAAATTTAAATTGCTATGCACCAAATCAAACCAACACATTTCAACTTATGCAAAGTCTTCATCGGGGGATAAAGTGGAAGCAATCCTACATACATAAAAAAAAGTGCACAGTGAAATTTATAATAACTTATGCGTGATTTTGCTGTTTCATACCACATTCATAGACAATATATTACACTTAAAAGGATATTGATGTGACTGAGTGTCCAGACCAACAAGAAATGACTCAGTGGTGCAGACTGTACGGGTCTTGGCCCAAACCAGGCTCCAAGCCCTACTGAGGATCAGTGGTCACCAAAAAAGAGGCAACAAAGACTGCTTGCTCGCATTCATTAACTTAAACCAAAGCATAGGGACACACTATCGCAAATCAATGACATGTTTAGAAATATGTTTATAGAGATTTATATATTAAATAGTCAATGGTTCTAGAGATCAGCAATAATGTAACATTGTATATGTTTAAGAACAGCTATCCAATTGAGTATATGTTTAGACGTGGAAGTACATGAAAGAAACATGTAAAGGGTATATTCGCGCTAGGAACTAAAAATTAATAAGCAGCTGTGCACTATAAGCCAGACACCAGAGTGCAGTGCTGGGTACCGAAGGTTTTTCTCAGATACTGGAGAGTAACTATATTTACTATATGCTTATTTGTATGTTTGCAATGAATTTGTCATTTGCTCATGCTGTTTTTATAGATCAACACATGTGTGATTGATAATTTTTTATATGCTTCAATAAAAATTGTTTTTTTTTTTTATATATAACCTTGGTAGTGTTGTTGCCGTTAAAATCCCATCTTAGGTGGTATTTCGATTTTTCTAAACATGAAAATGCATTTGTGTGTATACAAAAAAATATTACATATATGATATTTGTATTCGCACTAATGCACTTATATTTTTTAGCGCTGCACTTTTTTTTTTTTTTTTTTACATATGAAAAAACATACCTATTTGAAAAGTGACACCACAAAGTATAAGCTAAATAATATACTACAGCAACAAGGAGGAAACACCCTCTTGAAAAGCCCTGTAATCAGACAATAAAGCCATTTCCTATTGGTCTGGACACCGGTCACGTCCATATCTTTGTAAGTGTAATATATTCTTTATGAAACCGCAAAATCATGCATAACTCTATATTGGTAATATAAATTTCACTATGCACTTTTTCTTGTTCTTTCGATGTATGTAGGATTGCTTCCACTTCTTTAACCCCTGATGAAGACTTTGCGTAAGTTGAAACGCGTTGGGTTGGTTCAGTGCATATGCAATTTATTTAAATTTTATACATTCCTGCTTCACATGTGCTGAGTAGGAATGTCCTCAAGATTAGGATGTAAATTGTCTAGACCGCTACTTTTTAACCTGCTGTTTTAATAAAAAAATTCTATTTTTATATATACAACTGAAATTGTGTGATTTCTATTGCTGCAACAAAGTCTCAAGGGAGATATCTTTCCAATAGTTTATTAGGGATGGAACAGCCTTTTTCCCATGATATAATTGCTACTTTCTGTTTTTAAAGGAGAAGGATAGCTAAAGCTCAATGGCTATACTTCTCTAGATCACAGGAGTGCAGTTAGTTTTGCACTCCTGTGACCTGTTTTCAGCAGAGAACGGGCTGAAATCCACTCTCTTGCGTCACAGAAGTCAGTCCAGGCACCGCAACATCACTACAATGGAAATCTGGATCTGGCAGGTGCCCACTGAGAGTCCGAGCCGGCTCCCCGTCCCCTCCACAGCCCAGTGCTCCAGTGAACGAGAAGGAGCAGAGAGCTGTGACTGACCGTCAGCAGCTCTCTGCTCGGGGAGCTGTCAGAACCAAGCGATCAGCGATGTTGGATTACTATGTTCTCAGTGCAGATGCAGCATTGGGACTGATGCTGCATCCGCCTAGGTAAATATAAATGGGGGAAAAAAAAACGTACTTCTCTTTAAAGGTAAAAAGCCTTTTGGAACCACTTTAAAGCAGAACTATACTAACCTGTTCTCCAATGCAGCGATCCCCCTTAGCAGTCTGCTGCCCCTGGCATCTTCAGTCTGGTGGCTTTTGGTTATTGTCGGCGGTTTGCTTTTAGCCAGGCCAAGATAACGCTAATCTCTTATGTGCAGGAGTTCATTCATTTCAGCATTGCTATAATTATTACATTGAGCTGCTTGTGCTCAGTGTGAGAATTTCCCCTGCGCGGTGCACAGTGCAGACGGGCAGGTAAGTAAGTTTAATGCAAAAGAGGCAAAGTATGTCTGTTCTGCATTAAAAGTCCTGCCTGTTTGCAATTTTTTATTTAGGTAAATTTCAACTTTAATTCCTGCACAGTTGTAGATGATATTTGTGTGCAACGATCAAAACAAAGGATACTTTTGAGGAGATGATTGTATGGTTGAGAAATGAACTGAGATGGAGGAAGGTGCTGATCGTTCCAGTACTGCTGTTTTGAGTCTGGCATCCATTTCAGTATTGGAGAAAGAAAGAAATTCTCATGGGACTGGGAGTGTTGTATTTCCATGACATCGTGTTCAGTGCATGAAGGGTTTTCTGTTTTTCTTAACTCTATTTCTTGCTGTATATAAAAAAAAAAAAAACTACCGTATCAAAATATACCTTACACTACACTCCCAGATTAAAATATTATTTGCCATTGGTTAAGATTGTGCATAGCTGCCTGTGTGGGAGTAAAGAGCTGATAAGTACACGCACAGTGCTGTTAAGTGGTTTCTAAAATCCAAGCCTTTTCAAACCTATACAGAATACTAAAAGGTTTATTCACATGAAAATATGTAGCAGTTTTACATGCACCACTTTAAATGTTTACCACTGTTTTTTTAAATAAATGCATTGGTTCTAACATTAGCATATACCCATTGAATACTGGTGTGAGTCTGCAGGGGAAAGCATTAATTATATGATTATTAAATCATATAGACCATTTGGTCTAGATAGAATATGGAGAAGTAAATAATTTTTTTTTTTTACTATGCAAGAGATCTGTACAGACTTGCACTAATTCGTAATAAAGTTTATGTAAAGCCAGAGCATTTTCTTTGGTTTTGCATAGAATATACAATATTATGACCTCTGTCAGGTTCCTTTTGTGGTCTATCTTCATGCTAGGGTCATTCTTCCTGTTGGTCTTGCTGAAAAAAAGCGATCGGAAATCCAAAATGTTTGTCAGAGCACGAGGTGAAGGAAAATCTTAGACCTTCCAAACCTTTTGTAGTAAAGATAATAGTATAACTTCTCCACTTATTAAAGTAATATTAATTAAGAGAGCTGCTCACACCAAAAGAAAAAAAAGTATACCCCTCCTAACTCTGAGTCAACAGTTTTTCATAACTGAAAGTTAAATAAGTGCTGCAGTAAAATCGACACGTGCAGTCCTGCAAAGAACAACAAGTGTTGTCCTGTGTCAGTTTCCACAAAAATAAATAAGGAAAATGTATAGAAAACATATCAAGCAGTATCCTCGTGTGTAAAGTCTCAAATAATCAATGCTCCTAATAAAGTGCTTTATACATTCAAGGGAAAAAACAAATAAAAGCAAATACATAAAAAATTTAAGTCAAAAAGATATTGCTTTATCTTCAGTGCCCTTTCTTCATCAAACACGCACACTGTGAACTGTAAACCACTATTATTATTGTTGTACAGGATTTATATAGCACCAACAGTTTGCATAGTGCTTTACAGTATAAAGGGAGAGAGTACAGTTACAATACAGTAACATACAAGAGGATTAAGAGGGCTCTGCTCATAGGAGCTTCCAATCTAATAGGGTGAGGCAAGTGATAAAAAAGGTAACACCTGTGGGGATGAACAGATGGACAAGTTAAAAGTTCAGTTGTAGGTGGGATAGGCTTCCCTGAACAGATGAGTTTTCTGGGATTGCCCAAAGGTGTCAGATGTAGGAGATAGACAAATCAAGAGCATTCCAGAGGATGGGAAAGGCTCTGGAGTAAGGATGAGCTCAGGTGTGTTCGCAAGCAGCACGTGCAGAGCCCGCCAGGAAGTCGGAACTGGGGAGCGCTAATCACAAGCATTGAGACATTGTCCCTATGCTTGGCTGCAGAGATTGGGAAATGTCTCACAGCTTGTGATTAACGCTTCACAGTCTGCACGCTTTAGACAGTGAGGGGAGACACAAGGATGGGTCAGAGTCTAGGATTACACCTAGTAACCTGGCGTGAGGGGAGGGACTAATAGTTAAATTAATCTTTATAGTAAGTCGGGGGGGAATATTAGAAGCAGGTGAGGAGTATAGAGCAATAGATTTGGGTGTCATCAGTAGAGAAATGTTATTGAAAGCCGTGGGAGGTTATCAAGGAACCATGAGAGGAGGTATAGCTATAGAAGGGAAGGGGTCCCAGAACAGAGCATTGGGAAACCCCTATAGAAGGAGAAAGTGGAGAGGAGACAGTTATAGGTAACACGGAGCACTATGATGGGAGAAGAACCAGGAACGAGCAGAATCTTGGAGAAAGGTTGGTAGAGTATGGAGTAGTGGCCATTGGTTTTAGTAGTTAGTAAATCGTTAGTGAGTTTTAGTAGAGCAGTTTATGTGGAGTACTGTGAGCAAAAGATGGACTGATAAGTGGTCAAGAAGGTTTTTTTTGGTGAGGTAGGAGCTCAGACGGTTGTAGAGTGAGTGTCCTAAAAATTGAGGTGAATGAGAGCAAAGAGGTCTTAAGTTGTTTAGGTTGGTGGGGTCCAGTGAGGGCTTTTTAAGTATGAGGGTGATCTGTGCATGTTTGAGAGGACTTTTGGTTAGGTTAGGAATCTGAGAAAAGTTTGGTAACCTCTTCAGTAGTAGCCCAGTCAAAAGAGGAAAGTATTGAATGTGCTGTTAACAGGATATGTGAAGTGGGAAAGATCTCTCTACAGTGGATGTGTTCTTACAAATTGCAGCAGTCTGGTTTTTGAAGTAATTAGCAATTTCTTGGCTAGTGAGTGTGTTTATTGGTTGGAGTTGGTGAGGGACAAGGAAGAGAACAGCCAACAAGGACTGGATAATGAGGTATTAATAGAAGTCAGAAAGTAGGTTTGTTTGGCAGCATGGAGGCAGGAACTGTATTTTAGGAAGGGAGATTTGTATAAGTCCTGCAGCAATTTAGTTTAATAGCACAGTTATTCAAGAGCATGGCTGTGTCTCGATTTCTGGTGTCACCAGTTTGCCAAGGTTGTAACAGTCGGGGCCTGGTTCTGCATGTAGTTTTAGAAGGAAGTGCATTCAGTGAGGATGAGAGTGAAGCGAAGGGTTTAAAGTGATTGTAAAGCTTTTATTATCAAAAAAATAAAAATAACAAACATGTCATACTTATCTTCACTATGCAGGTTGTTTTGCACAGAGTGGCCCCGAGCACCGTCTTCTGGGGTCCCTCGGCGGCTCTCGTGGCTCCTCCCCACATCCGATACCTTGCGGGCGCGCTTCCAAGCCCATCATTCATCATTCATAGCCGCCAAATGTATGACTCGGCCTCGCCCCCCGTTGGCCATGTCATTGGATTTGATTGACAGCAGCTGGAGCCAATGGTGGGGGGGCTTGGACCGGTCACTGCCAGGTGTTTTTTCACCTTAATACATAGGATGCATTAAGGTGAAAAAACACAAGGGTTTACAACCCCTTTAAGTGTTAGTTTGTTTAGAATCTTTCTGGAATGCAGCAGAGTTCTTACAGTATCTTCATACAGCTTTAGTTAAACTGCTATGTTTTAAGCTGCTTTAAAAAAAAAATCTGATAAGTGTCTTGACCTCACTTTAGAGAGTCAAGAAATTTCCCAAATTTGGCAAACAGGAAAAGAAATAAAGTTCACATGTGCCTTAACTGGCTCTGCCTGGAATGATCTTGGCTTTACATAAGCTGCTTTTCTGACTAGATTGATATGAATATTATTTGACATAGAGAACATTCTCAGCAATGAGATCGAAGAGGACAATTGGATGCCTGAACATTAGGATTGTTGCATCAAATTACACAGCCATTATAAATTGGTGAACTGATCCTTATACTACAGTATGTCATCACTTCTGTTACATACTAAAACAGTTATTATTTGGAGTAGTGAATGCAGAAAGGAATACATTTTCTTTTCTGATCTTGGCCTAGATCTTCACCGTTATTTTTTTTAATATCTTTTTTCCCCCACCAGACCTTTATAAAGGTTCCTAATGTAACTTTTGCACATTTTAAAATGCTCAGCGATTTATTTCAACTGTTTAACTGCTTTTTAGAACAACAAAGTAAGACGCCTTGCCTTTGAGCTGAAGATGCAAGACAAGAGCAGTTATCTTCTGGCCGCAGACAGTGATGCTGAAATGGAAGACTGGATCAACACTCTTAACAAAATCCTGCAGTTAAACTTTGAAGCTGCCATGCAAGAAAAGAGAAATGGAGAGTCCCATGAAGGTCTGATATCATTAGAAAGCATAATGTCTCCCTTTTACCTTTGATCTTTGACAAACTCAGAAGATCAATTACAGTTAATTGGTTTGTTTCATTGAGTTCTTTTTGTTAATCTATACATAGAGACTCAACAGGTTTGTCTGACGTGTATCTACTTATTTACGAGGTGTGTCAATGTATCTGAATACATTGGTACAGTGGTGGTTTGTCCTGGATTTCAGTTCAGGAATAAATAAAAACTTTATTAATTTACTATCACAAGCACTTGAGGCTCTTGGTGTTTCTCACGTACAGAAAGCTTAATGCAGAGAAAGGAAGAAAATAAAATACACACATTATCAGCAGATCCAGAAATTTAGACCGTCAAACCGCAAATCCTGTCAAGCTTGGTTGAGCCTTTAGTATCCCTATAATTAAGCTGTCCATCACATAACAGAGCTATGGTGAGCTTAGAGAGGCCAAGGCTAAGACGTTTTGTACAAGAAAAGTTTGCACATAACTGCTTATATAGCTGGATCTACTGATAGTTTTCCTGATAAGTTGTGAACTGAAGGTAAACTCTGCTTATGCAAGCTTTTTTGATCATATGCTTAATTTAAATCGCCAGTGTTTGAGACCAGTTTACTTTAAAGTGGTTCTGAAGTCAGAAGTTTTTTTTATTTTAATGCATTCTATGCACTGAGATAAAAAAAAAAAAACTGTGCAGCAGCCCCTCTAATTCTTACCTGAGCTCCATCTCGATCCAGTGATATTGCAAGAAAGTTTTGGCTGCCGGCACTCTCCCTCTTCATTGGCTGAGACAGCAGCAGAGAGCCATTGGCTCCCACTGCTGGCAATAAGGGGAGAGAGGCAGGGCCAAACCACAGCTCCCTGTCTGAATGGACACACAGATCAGCAGCTCGGCTCAGGTGCCACCCATAGCAAGTTGCTGGTTTGGGGGGCACTCGGCAGGAAAGAGGGGCCAGGAGTGTCAGTGAGGGACCTGAGAAGAGGTTCTGGGCTGCTCTGTGCTAAACCACTGCACAGAGCAGGAAAGTGATTGACTTTTAAAGTGATTGTAAACCCTCGCTTTTACCCAATGAAGTAAACTGCTTCAGATGATACACAGGGATGAAAAAAAATATCCCTACATAAGTTTTACATGTATATCTGCTGTCTTCAGCTTCATATACTGTTTAGAAAGTCCAGATTGTGTTAGGAGATTTTCTCTTCCTGTTCAACACTGCAGTGAAGTCTGGGCATACAGCCAAGACCGCTAATTGGAGGAAAGACACACATCCCCTCTCCTCAAAGGTAGAGACTTTCAGAGCTTATCCTGGAATAGTTCAGGGCTCTGCTAATCTATTCTTAGCATCCTCCCCAACACAAAACTCAGGCTGCTTTTATATGTGAGGGAGAACTTGTCAGAAGTTATCAGGCTGATAGCAGAAGAACAGAGATCAGGAGACCTTAAAGCAACCAACATCACAAATAACTTATAAAAGAACAAATATAACTATAAGTGCAGTACTGGCTACAATGAATTTACAATAGCTTTTATTTTTTTAAATCACTGTTACATAAAATACATCACACACAATTTTTTTATGCAGTGTGCCTTGTCCTAAAATATTGTGTAATAATCATAGTATATATTAGGCAAATGCATTTAATCTCCAGCAAAGGCTGCGGATGCCAGAAAGGATCGATTATCGCTGCATGCAAGTTTTTGGGTGCATATTACATGTTAAACGTACAGATATACAAGTGCATTTTACTACTTTTTGTTACGTTTTTATATGGTTTTACAGTATGTGTTACTCTGTACCACTTCATGTGTGTAAAACCATCAGACATCCAAAATCTGGAAACTGATCTGATCATATATGTAATATAACTGTGCATGTGTGAATTGGTTAAAAATGTTCAAGCCTATAATTGTTAGTATTGAATTTCAAATTGAGTCTTGTTCACAGTAAATCACTTTGGGCTTTTTTTTCACTTTTAGATGATGAACAGAACAAATTTGACAATTCCACATCCAGTATTGACAGTTACCTTCCAGAGAAAGTAAGTAATTTTTTTTTGCTTTTATTATCTGTGTTTTTTGTATGTTACCCATAGGCCAGATAAATTATGGAAGAGTGAAATTTGAGAAAACAGTGTGTTTAGGATACGCCACAGTTTTGTAAGATATTACTTAATTTCTCTAATTCGAGCTTGGCTCTACATCATTCTACAACAGAGCTTTGACTAGGATTTTTAGTGCAAAGCTGTGTCATTGCTCAACGTTTCTTCTGTAAATATTTTAGAATAATTTGGTTATGCATGTCCTGCATTCCCGTTACATATTCCCTGGGTGTATTTTATTTTAAATCAAGTCCATTTAAATCACTAGTAAATAGGCTTGATTTAAATCATAATTTTTAAAGAGCAACTGTCATCTCTGTCCCTCAGTGGCTCCTCCTCTGACTCGCTGTTAACTCACCGAGAGTCCCATTCACTTTAATGTGGCGGCTGGTGATGCGGCAGAGAGCCAACAAGGTGAGAGACGTGGTGGCAGTAGGTGAAAGAATGCCTGCTAACAGGCGCTGCCATGATGGCTCTGAAATGACAGGTGCACTTTAAATGTAAATGAAGGTTTCCTATTTAGAATAATAAGCTGTCAGGTTAGTAAAATAGCGATATCAAAACAGATTTATTCATGCTGTTTGTAGTGTACATAGATTTTGAAAAACAATGGGATAAAGCAATATTCCTGAACTTTGTTTTTATCTCATGGTTACTGTGGAATTGTGTGAATGCATCAATGCAATGCGCAGAGCTCAGATTCGTTGAATGAGTTTACCAAAAATGTAAATATTGCAAAATATACAGCCTTATGCTACATAACTAAGCGCCATTTCATGCTGAATAAACAAAATTATTACTGTATTTTAAATAGACAACTATATTTTGTTAAAAATCTAAATCCATTTAAATCAAAAAAACTTTATTTTTTTTTAAATCATTGATTTTTATATTCCTAAGTGCAACAGGAAGGGATTGGGGGCTAAAATATGAGGTGAGTATCAGGTCTTGTAGTGCTATAGAGGTTGTCCCAAGATTTACAACTAGCTTTAAAGTGATACTAAATTCTCTTGATTTTTTATTTTTTTTTCAGTTAAAGAGCGAGTTCCGACGTTTTTTTTTTTTTAAAGCCAGCAGTTACAAATACTGCAGCTGCTTTTAAACTAATGGCACTTACCCGCCCAGCGCGCCCACGATGTCGGCACCCGAAGCCAATCTCTCGATCATCTCTCGGTTGCTGCCGCCGCCATCTTGGGTTTGGGAATCATTTTAATTTTCATGGGAATCGGCTTCATTTCCCGGGTTCCCTACTGCGCATGCACGAGTCACGCTGCGCAGTAAGGATGGTCCCACGCTTTCTCTGGGATCCGTGTGTTTCCCAGCAGGCAGCGGGGGACTTTCGGAAAGGGGCGTAGATTCTGCAGAAAGGGGCGTACCTTCTGCAGAATCTACGCCGGAAGTGGGTGCAGATACCTGTACTGTACAGGTACCTGCACCCCCCCCCCTCCCCGAAAGGTGCCAATTGTGGCGCCGGAGGGGCGGAGGATTCCAATGAGCGGAAGGTCCACTTTAGGGTGGACCTCCGCTTTAAACATAATAAACATGTTATGCTTACCTGCTCTGTGCAGTGGTTTTGCACAGAGCAGCCCACATGTTCCCTTTTCTCGGGTCCCTCTTCTGTGATCCTGGCCCCTCCCTCTTGAGTGCCCCCACAGCAAGCAGCTTGCTCTATTGAGACACAACTGCAGCCCTGCCCCGCCCCCTTTCTCTCCTTATTGGCTGACTGACTTTGACAGCAGCGGGAGCCAATGGTGCCGCGCTGCTGTCTCAGCCATTGGGGAGGAGAGTCCCAGGTACTCAAGACACCTCCTGCAACACTGCTGGCTCTAGATGGGGCTCAGGTAAGTATTAGAGGGGCTGAGGGGAGCTGCTGCACACAAGTTTTTTGGGGGATTTTTTTGTTTGTTTTTATCTTAATACCTAGAATGCAGCAAGATTTAAAAAAAAACAAAAACAAAAAAACCTGCCTTTGCAATCACTTTAAGGTTGAAAGATTTATAGAAAGATTTCAGTCAATATAACCATATTACACTCCTGGCTTCCTATCCTTGTTGCTGGGTTCCAAGTCCCTTGTCTGATTGGCCATGGTGTGTTCCTCTTCTCTTTTGCTGTTTGTGTCCTTGTTTCTATCATCCACAATTCCATCAAGCATCCTGATTTCTGTCTTTTGCATGATATTTGTTTTTCCCCCTTAATTTAATGGGTAAGCAGTCATGCAGCAAGTTACGTTCTAACATAAATTTCTTGAGAAGTCTTCATATTTATCTACTTTGTTACTGTGCTCACCCAAAACAGTATGCCTACACTAAAAATTGAGGATGAAATTCATTTCTTAGTTATTTTATGGAAATATTGCAAAGGCTAGACTATCACAAACTGAAAAAAAAGTATTATACACAATTTATATAGCACAAGCAATTTGCACAGCGCTTGCAACTACTTTTTTGTTTTTTTTTTCTTTCATTTGCAATGACTGTTTTTGACACATTTTCAATTCATAGTTATGTTAATGTAGAAATAAGTTACCCCAGCATTTCATATTCCCAATGTGTCTGTTGTACAATGCACTTGTGTTAAAGGCTAAGTTCACCCCCTTTTTTTTTTTTCTAAATTTCAGGCCCCCATGTACCAATAGACCATTAATGTGCTACTTTTGCATAAATAAATACGCTTTCTTTTTATCTTACACACCTATCAGTGTCACCTTCTCTGTGCCCATCAGTGCAGCCTCATCAGCGAATATCAATGAAGGAGAAAAATTTGCCCATTTACAAAATGTTACAACAAACTATGAAACTTTTTTTTTTTTTTCAACATTTTTTTTTTTGTTTAGCAACAAATAAAAATAAAAAAGTGGTGATTAAATACCACCAAAAGAAATTTCCATTTGTGTGAAAAAAAATAATAAAAATTGAATTTGAGTACAGGGTAGCATGACCGCGCAATTGTGATTTTATCATTTTAATGAAGAATGCACATTTGAAAATGCAGAAAATGATTCTGAAATTACATTACCGTGTTAAAGGTTACATGAGATTTTAGTGATTTGATTTTCCATTTATTTTCACTTGTGTGTATTGCCTGCTACCCTAACCTTGCTTGCCACCATTTTCATTAGCAGACACCAGGCCCTGATTCATTTTGGGTCTTGTTTAAGTAATGGCTCCTTTGCTCAAGCAACTCATTTGGTAATAGCCATAAGGAATCATTCTAAGCAAGGATCTATTGCTGTAGACTACAGTGTGTTTGTAAAACAAGTCCTCTAATGAATTTTAAAAGATATGATATAATGGATTTGAGTAATGTCTTTTTCAATTTGCAATATTTACATTTTTAATCTGAGGCTTGCTTTGAAAGATTGAAACCTTAGATGGAAAATTCAGCATGTGTTATTGAGCTCTGTAAACCTTTAACAGGTGATAAGGGAGATAGAGGAACGTGAGTAGATTGGAGCTTAAAGCACCACCTTCTGCTGGCTAGACTATACTATTCATATGCAATATTTCATGTATACAGTATTATTTATTTCAGTTACTTATATAGCGCCATCAATTTACGCAGCGCTTTACATGGACATTGTACATTCACATCAGTCCCTACCCTCAAGGAGCTTACAATCTAAGGTCCCTAACTCACATTCATACATACTAGGGACAATTTAGACAGGATCCAATTAACCTACCAGCATGTCTTTGGAGTGTGGGAGGAAACCGGAGTACCCGGAGGAAACCCACGCAGGCACAGGGAGAACATGCAAACTCCAAGCAGGTAGTGTCCTGGTTTGGATTCGAACCAGCTACCCTTCTTACTGCTAGGTTAAAGTGCTATCCACTACACCACTGTGCCGCTATACAGTACCTAGAAAATAAGTTCTTAATATATTTTATGCTTATAGAAATTTATAGAAAATGGCTGTGCATTCCTTGTTAAACCAGTCATTCAGTCCGGTAAAAAGTCCTAGTACTGTATAATATTTTATTTCCATAATGGTACATAATATTCTGGTGAGGATGTTGTTTTGGCAGGAAAAGGATAGTAAGTCATAGATTTTCTAGTTAAAGCCTAGGGGAAATTGGGTTTGTTAGTAGATGTTTTCTGTTCAGGAAGGAGACCAGTTTCTGAGGTAATTGTTTCCAATCTCATTTGCTTCAGCAGAGATAGATGTGGCTAATCTTCTGTCCACATTGTTTAATGAAAGTGAGAAACGTTCTGAAAATGTTCCATGTAATTGTGTCAAATAAAGGCCATCTAAACTGCTAGGCAGTTATTCCTCTTCCAATGTTGTGAGCAGATTATGCAATAGCTTTTTATACCACAGCTAAGTCATTATGAGAATTGGTGACAGGTGTATAAAGAAGGCAAATCACATCTAATCAACTAGTCATGTTTCCAGGATGTTCTTTTCCTAGTGATTTTTCTCAGTATGTCTAGTCGATTTTGCCCCCCGTTTGCATCGGTGCGATTTGATAGGTCAAATTGCAGCCTATTGTTGGTAATGGCACTGTCGTAATTGGTGCAACGCCGACTTGGCGCCACAGCATTAATTTTCAAAATTAGTTCCTGCACTACTTTTGGTGATTTCAATAGGCATCTGTGCATGAAGATGTCTTCAAAGTCACCCCCACAGTCGGACTGAAATGCAGCTTTGAAATCGTGCAAATTCAGATGAAATTGCATAATTTCAAAGCCATATTCAGTGTGAACGAGTGCTTTTACCATTTAAAATGTAGTACCAAAGTATGTTATAAAGTATGTTTTGAACTGTGCTCTGACCCACCCTGCACCTATGGATGAGCCATCCCTGGCTGACAGTTGGAACGATCGGTGCAGACATCTTATAGGCACCGATCTCCCTGTATATAACTTTCAATTAAGCAGCTGACAGCCGTGGGCGTGGATAGGAGAAGCTCCTCCTCTCCACTTCTCATCATCTCAGCTGCTTATTTGAAAGGTATACAGGGAGATCCGTGCCTTTAACTGGCCACACTGATCATCTCAACTGTCTCCTTGCTTCCTTCTCCTTCCCCCGCAGCAAACTGTCAGGATGGAGAGCGGAGGAAGGGGCCGGTAAACATGGCATTACCACCCTGTTCCTTTTCTGAATGAACAATGTCAGTGATCACTGACTGTCCATTCATAACGGAAGCATCAGTAACTGTGTTTACGAAGTTTCAGTTTATGAATGAACAGGAGCCTCGGTCTCCTGTTCATTCTCCTGTTCATTCAAAGGGCAGATGTCAGGGGTCTGTTTAGACCCCTGATAACTCATCAAAGCCCCCCAACAGGGCTGATAAAAATATATAAAAAATAAATTGCAAAAAATAAGAATATTAAAAACCAATGTGAATAAATAACTACTGACACCGTCCACTGTGCTGCTGACACCGTCCACACTCCAACCCCCTCCTTTACAATCAGAATTGTGAAAAAAAATGAAATAACGTAAAAAATGTAATTTGTAAAATGAATAAAAGATTATTATACAGGATTTATATAGCACCAAAACTTTTGCATAGTGCTTTATAACATGAGGGTAGACAGTACACTTAAAATACAAATCAATACAGGAGGGGTCAGAGGGCCCAGGCTCATTAGAGCTTACAATCTAGAAGGGGGGGTCAAGTGGAACAAAACATAACACTGGCGGGGGGATGAGCCGATGGAGAAAATGAAAATACATTTGTTAGGTGTTGGTAGGGTAGGCTTCTCTGGTTTTCAGGGATCGTCTAAAAGCTAATAGAGTAGGAGATAATCGGACAGAGGCATTCCATAGAATTGAAGAGGCTCTGGAAAAGTCCTGGAGGCAAGCATGGGAAGAGATGACGAGGGAGCTAGAGAGCAGGAGGTCTTGAAGGGGAATGACGAGAACGAGTAGGTTGGTATTTAGAGACTAGGCTAGTGATGTAGCTGTGGGCTAAATTCTGGATGGCTTTGTAATTGGTTCTTATATTTTGAATATAATTTGTTGGGTGAGCTTAAGTCAGTGGAGGCATTGACGGAGAGGAGTTGCAGACACAGTGATTGATTAGGTGTTTAAGTCTGGGAGCAGCATTCATGATGGATTGAAGGGATGGTAGAGGTAAGCCAATCAGAAGGGAGTTGCAGTAGTCGAGGCAAGAGATGACCAGGGAGTGAATTAAGAGATTTGTTGTGTCATTGGTTAGAAAGGGGTGTATTTTGGATATGTCACAGAGGTTGAGGCGGCAAGATTTGGATGGTGATTGGACACGGGTTTAAAGGTGAGTCCAGGACTACACCTAGAACCTTGGCATGCAGGGATGGGCTTATAGTTGTGCCATCTATTTTTAACAGAGTGATCGGGGGAGGGGGCACATGGGGGAGGAAAAATTTGAAGTTCTGTTTTGGATAGATTGAGTTTGAGGAAGTGGTGTGACATCCAGACTTATATGTCTTAGTAAATTCGTGATATGTGAGGAGACAGAGGTAGTGGGCTGAGGGGTAGAGAAATAGATTTGTGTCGTCAGCATAGAGGTGGTTTTGGAAGCCATGGGAGGCTAGCACCTGACCCAGGAAGGAGGTGTCATTTAAAATGAGAGGTCCAAGAACAGAACCTTGGGGGACCCCAACATAGAAGGGGAGAGGGGGAAGTAGAGTTGTAAGAAACAGTAAAGGTGTGGTTGGATAAGTAGGAAGAGAACTAGTGAAGAGTATAGTCACTGAGACCAAAGGCGTGGAGTTTTTTGAGGAGGCAGTCAACCGTATCAAAAGCAGCAGAGAAGAGGTGCAGGACTAGGAGTACAGACTAGTGTCCATTGGTTTTGGCCATTAGTAGATTGTTCGTTTTAGGAGAGCAGTTTCTGTGGAGTGTTGAGGACGAAATCCAGACTGAAGGGGATTAAGAAGTCAATTATATCGGCAAGGAGTTTGGATAAAAAAGGGAGCAAGGAGATGGGGTATAGGTTATTAAGATTGGATGGGTCCAGTGAGGACTTTTTAAGTATGAGGCTGACAAGTGCATGTTTTAGGGAGTTGGGGAAGATGCCAGAAGAGAGGGAGAGATTGAAGATGTGGGTTAGAGATTATAGAGTAGAGCCAGAGGTTGAATGTAGCATTTGCGAGGGAACAGGATCCAGAGGGCAGGTGGTTAGATGGAAGTTCACAATTAGTTTCCTAACTCGTTTATAGTGGTGGTGTTGAAAGAGGGAAGTAATGATTGTACCTGTGGGCATGAAGTGTAAAGCGTGGAGGGTATCTGAACAGTAGAGATCTCCTCACAAATTGTATCAATCTTGTGATTTAAATGCATTAAAAAAAATGTAAATAAAATTGTAAACCATAATAGAAAATAAAATAATAAAAAGAAAAAACTACTGACACCGTCCACTGCCCTACTAAAGCCTTCCAACTATCCACCCCCTCCCCCAAAGCATTGTAAAAAAAAAAAAAAAAAAAATCAATTACATTTTTTTTAAAATTATTAATAAAATTATAAAAAATAATAAAAATAAAACTATTCTAGCACTGTTCATTGCTCTACTGTCACCGTCCACTGCCCTACTGACACCATCCACTGGCCCCCAAAAAGCATTTTGAAAAAATGAAGAAAATAGATTTAATTGTAACAAATTTGTAAAAATAATGAAACCGTTCACTGCCCTACTGACAATCCTGCACATACTACCCACCGCCATACACTACGCGCTCCTCTCCTGCACATACTACCTGCTGCTATACATACCATACTTCTCTTCTGTATACCACCTACTGCCCCATAAACTCTGCACTCCTCTCCTGCACATGCTATCCACCACTGAAACACTCCTCACACAATAACCACCACGGTACACTCCACACCCCCCTCCTGCACATACTACCCACTAAGGATGAGCTCAGGCGTGTTCACATGGAACACGTGCAGAGCCCGCCAGGAAGTTGGCGCAGTACTGCGCTAATCACAGGCAGCTGATCTCTGCAGCTGCACATCCGGGCCTGCACACGCCTGAGCTCATCCCTACTACCCACCGCTGGACATGTCACACTGTACATTCCATATTTTAAGGCTGCTTTCACACTGAGGCACTTTATAGGCGCCTGTAAAGAGCCTCTCCTCACTTCAGGGAGTGCTTACACACTGGAGAGTGCACAATGCACTGGCAGGACGCCAAAAAAGTCCTGCAAGCTGCATCTGTGCAGTGCTGTAGGATCGGTGTATACACCCCTCCTAAAGCGCCCCTGTCCTTTGAAAATCAATAGGCAGTACCGCCACCATAGCGTCGCTTTTAACCCTTTTTCGGCCGTTAGTGGGGGTCAAATGCAATCTGTCAGTGGCCGAAAACGATTGCAAAAACTACGGTAAAGCTTCGCAAATAGCGGCGATTTACCGCCAATGCCCTAGTGTGAAAGTAGCCTAACCTTACCACATTCTGCACTATGTAAGTCATCTCTGACCACATCCCCTTTAAGCCACACTCAATATTTAGTACACTTTAAGCAACACCCACTCCCCCCCCCCCCCCCCCCCCAAGCCTAGGGCCCACATTTGATCTTGCGCACAGGCCCACTGATTTCATGATACACCCCTAAACTCAAGTACTTAAGTTTATGCACACACGTGAGTTAAATCAGCAGATCTAAGCACATAAAATATGCAGCTATGTCCTACTTTTTTGTGCGCATTTTCATATCGTTATACAGGTTTTTTTAATAGCCCGACAGTTTATGCAGCGTTTTTATATCTATATATTATATACACACACCTGTGTGTATGGGCTCATTGATTTCTATAATGCTGCGTTAAGATGCGTACAAAACTATCTGCTGTATGCATCTAAGCACAGCATTTTTTCTGACCGTGTGAATGAGCCCTTAAAGGATAGGGTTTTAAGGGCGTAACACGTTCCAATGCTGCAGCCACTTCCCACTACCCTCCCTCCCTGTGGCAGCAGTACAGGAAGAAGTTTCCCGTACTAGCTGTCACTTTTTAAAATCGGTTCGGCTGAATGAACTACAAGCCCCCCGACATTCTTTGCAGTTGTCGGCTTGTAATTCTCAATGAGCTACTCCATGGTGCTGTGGCGTGCTGTGGTAGTTCATGTATTTGTTGCTATCAGTGTATCTGCCTGCCCATATGGGATGTATGGCACACAGGTACACTGACAGATCTGAAGGAGTCCTGCATGGCACCAGTAATCTGGTTCACTGGTGCAATGCTTTAAAGGCGCCAAAAGAAAAAATAAATAAATGCACTTTTTTTTTTTACCTGCAAAAAAGTGCATTTTTTTTTTTTTTTTTTTTTTTAAAGGTTAACTTATCCTTTACCACTAAATGCCCAGTTTGACGGCCACTACTTGTCAAAATCTCCTTTTGTAGGTGAATGTGCCGCAACCTCCTAAATGCCTGCAAACCTCATTCACTATAGATTGCTTTTCAGGGGGGCTGCAGACACTACCACTAGTGTGAAAGGAGCTTAATTTATTTCCATCATGGTATATAGGCATTTCTTTCTGAAAAACATTTGCTTATACTAGTACAGGGTTGTATGCTATGAATGTGTTTTAAAAAATAAATAAATAAATTTAAAAAAAAAGCATATTCACAATGTTGATTGATCCTTGTGTAATTTGTCTGCTAAATTCTAGACCAGAAAAACAACCAAGCTATGTTGCTGTGATTTATAGGTGTCATCTAGTTTACTTTGTCTGCTTCTATGGATCTATGCAGACCAGAGCACTGAAGTAGCAATAATAGACTCTATTGACTGTGTTCTTTATGAAGACGGGGATAGCTGCATGTGTCCATTCACAATTCTCTGTTCTGTCTTGTATGACATGACTATTTAAGCACATGTTATTTATTCTGATCTAAACGAGTATGGTATGTGCAGAATTGTGTAATCTGGTTGCCTAATTCCCTTTGAATATAGAGAAAGCAGCTATGGTATATGTTCTGTTAACTTGAAAATGTAGACTGCATGAATTTTCTAGATAAGCTTTTCAGTGACGAGAAACTTAGAAGCTGTGCCAGGCCTTTTTTAATGTAGAGACTGCTTCCAGTGACTTCATCTTAGATAATATTGAGAAATATACTAAAGCCAAGCGAACAGCAGATGTCATTTATCTGTGGCTTGGTTTGATGAAATGGTCACCTTTTTACTCTTTGTTGTCAGTAAAGTCCTAAAAGGACACCTGTGCTCAGAACATGGAGGCTTTCATTACTAGTTGCCCAGCTTTCATTTTAACCCATTGGTTTAGTGTTTTCTCACTCGCAAACATCGAATAAGTACCGGTATGTAGAAGAGGAGTTCTAACTTTGCTTGTTGCACACTTGTTCTGGGCCAGTGATTCAGAAGATAACAACTAGACATGGCCAAGATACTAGTATTTCTTAATCATACGTTACAAGACACAGGATTAAGTATTCTGGAATCAATGGGCCATCCTGCCACCTTGAGAAAAAATTGGGCACTGGCAAGCAAAGCTGAAAGGGCTACCCATAAAAACACAACTCCCAAAATGTTTCCCTTTGTTGGTTTTCTTCAGAGAACCGGCATCTCTCTAATCCAAGAGAACAACTTTTTTCACTCTTTATCAAGACAAGTTTCCTCTGTCAAGTTTCTATGTTGCTGCAGAGTTATTGGGGCTCCTGTTTGCAGCTTCTTAATTGGCTGCTACCTGACTTTGATGGAGAAAGGGGGTGGTGGTGTAGCCGTCAGGAAGCAGATAGAGGACTGGCTTATAATGTCACCATTTGGGCACTGCATTCTGTGTTTAGTGATTACCATGTGGTGTAATGTGCTGCGTTAGCTGCAGGGTGCTTTATAGGTACAGGACCAAGGTTCATTCATCTTGTAGAATCTAGTCACTGAAGACCAGTGTTGGATCTAGCTGGTCTGATGTGGGATTGCAGTCAGGGCATTTTACATTTGGTTAATAAAGCAGTGTCAAATGTGTGGCTGTGGGAGTTTAATAATAATTTGTTGTTCAACCTGCTGGTTGTACAAAAAAGAAGAAAGACCAATGTGTGGGCTGAGCTTACTTTAAAGAAGAACTTCAGCAACAGTTGAAACAATGAACACTTTGGTCAGGTCTATGCATATCTATGGATGATGTACAGGGATTAGGATTAAGCAATAAACAAAGCATATCTCTATGCAGCAGTCTGGATGAGAACCACATTTACATCAGAGTCCTTCCTTACCTCAAAGCTCCTGGAATTCTCCCTATATGTTAGAGTCCCCCCAATCCCCCCCCCCCCCCCCCCTTATATGCACAGTTGCAGAGCCAGGCAAATGGTGAATTGTCGGACTCAACCCAAACTGGTGCAGTGGGGCATGTGAATATAGGCCATGCCTGATAAGCGTCATGATGTCACTGCATAGGTGCAGACCTGGACCTGCCCTGCTGCCCTACCTGAGGCAGCAATTCTCTAATCTGATGGCTCCAGAACTGAGCTTGTGCAGTTCAGAACTGACAGGGGGATTTTCTGCAGGCACTTTTCACTAGTCCACCGACATTTATTGACGGGAGAAAAGTGCTCGTCTTTTTACAAACGGCAACATGGGGCTGGGGGTGTACACTTGCTGCCACTGTGATATTGTGTTTCCTATCTGTGGCAGGAATTATATCCTTAGTTGCTTTCTGCAATAAAAGCTCCTGCTTACTGTGTCCCATTCAAGTGAATGAGGCTGCTCTGGAAGCACACCACAACTGTATGCAATGCACATGGTTGCTGTGCACTAGTGTGAGGTTCTAGGGATTAAAGCAGGTGGTAGGAAGGTGATGCATCACCTCCTCGCTGCCTGCCAAATGCTTTCTGAAGACTGATCCAAATGCAGATTGGTTCTTCACAGACAAAAGCAGATGTAAATAAACCCCTAAAGAGATGCTAGGGCTGTACAGGAAGGGGTTAAAAATTGAAGAATCACAAACTTGTGAGTAAAAAACCCATCAGCTACTACAACTATCAGGTTATCAGTCATTTTCCACCAGTACTAAAGTTGTCCCTGAGTTAACTGCACATGAACAAAGAGGGGAAGGGAGGGAGTTGGGATGAATTCAGTGCAAAGCTCAGCTCGCTCACCTCAGAGGCCTCAATCTTGCAGCCACCATGTAGTCTCTGGCTGTAATGTTTCAAATTTCCTGACAACACATCTCCTTAGGCCCAACACTGGCTGGGGATTGGAGTTTGGGCAGGCACTAGGAGAGGGATCGGGAGGAGGAGGTGCGTATCATTCCTCTCCCCTCCCCTGCCCCTGCAGGGAAGGGGGGGGGGGGATAGTGTGCTGGTAGGGCTCTGTGAGACTGTCACAGGCACTGGGCCTTGAGAGATGCAGAAGCTATGGAAGACTGCTTCTTCTGATGGACAAAATATACAGGTTGCCTAAGGGACCTCAGAACTGAAATCCCCCCCCCCCCGTACCCCCTAGGTTCGGCCATGTTGAAGACCCCTTTATGGGTTTGCTTGTGTGAGAAGACTGAATGAGGCTTGTCCCCAGCACCCAATGTTATCTGCCTAGGGAGTGCCATGCACTTGAAGATGGCTGCAGGGATTAGCGCTCTTGCCCTTTAAATGGAAGCCCAAGGCAATTCTCCAGCCCCTTAAGGGTTTGTCCGCATGTATGACAAATAAAGTCTTGGCTTCTTTTGCCCTCTTTACCACACGCACCTCCACCAGTGATCCCGCAGGACGTATCTGCTGCCTTCAGTAAGAATCACAGGTGGTAACCCTTTTTTCCCTACAGTTTATTGTGAAGACCCCTTGGAGTTCCCACGCCTCTACCATAGCAGATCATAGGTACAGGTGGGACTGCCTTGGAGGATCCTGCTGGTTCATGTTTGATTAACAAGGCAAGGGGTATCTGTAGCATTTCGCCTGAGAACCTCTTGGGCAGCTTTTCTCCCAAAGGGTCATATTCTGTGTGCCAGAAAGAGATAACATTTTTTAATTTTTTATTTTTTTATTCTAGCTTGTTTACTGTCCAAAAAGCGAAGAGAGACACTGGCCTCATACTGAATCTAAAGACTCAACAGATTTCTTGGGGTTCAAAAGTTCTGCATAAATTCTTGCCCGGTCATTCATTTCTTCCCTCCACCCAGGGGATATAATGGCTTTTCTGGTCATCTTGGATGTGTGCTTATAAATTCCCATCCTCCCAGCATTTCAGTGCTACCTGCACTTTACTGAGGATGTACAACATTACCAGTTTGTGGCCCTTCCCTTTTAACCTGTACACTGCACCTCGGGTCTTCTCCAAGGCGGTAGCCCTCTGTTCCTGCTACTCTTGCGGGGCATTACTTATTTTGACAGTCTTTTTCTCCAAGAACAGTCAGCCATCATCCTTTGCATATGTTCAAGGGGATCCCAAATATCCAGAAATAAGGATCTTTGGTCTGATGTTGCCCTCTTTTGAGGCAGTCCCATTTGCACAATATAATTCTAGATTGTTGCAGTTCAACGTTCTGACAGCGGGGGAAAGTTAGGTTCAGTCTCTGGACCAACGCTTTTGCCTGACTCTCGCTAAACCTGGTGCATGACAAGTCCCTTACCTGGCCTGGTGCATAACCGGTCCAGTGCTTTAAACAGGGAAATCTTTCCTCCCAGTGGTCTGCAAGATTCTCAAAATGGATGGGAACCCATTGGGCTGGAGAAGATTCTTCCACAGTTTTTCAGTGTAACCTTGGAAGCTCATCTCCAGATCAATATCTTTAAGCTCAGAGTGATGGACCCAAACAAAGCCACCCTAGTGGTTTACATGAAAAACAGCAGAGGCAGAAATAGTGTGGCTCAAAGAGAAGCAGTAGGTGTACTTTGAACTAGGACGAAAAGCCATGTTCCTTAGTAGATATGAGTTTACACCATCACCAATAAAATTCTCAATACACTGTTTAAAGCATGTCATTAAAAAAAGTACATTGCTGCAATGCATGCTCCATTCCCCTATGTTTTATCCCATTTAAACATGCTGCAAGTACTATAAAAACTCTTGGTGTGCCGGAAATGTAGTGTGCTTTTACTTTTCTTACTGACCTGACAACAGTATATTTTGGCTGTGAATTCCATAGCTTGTGCTGTCAGCCTATCCTCCTTCATATCTGATTATTTTCAAAGAACCCAGATCTCTTCTCATCTCCCTCAACCCTCCTCATCTTCATAACCCTACTTATACGGAGTCAGAGAATCTATCAGCTCAGAAGATTTTTGGCAAATTTTAAAAGGTATTTTGTGCACTTATTAAACCGATAAACCAAAAAACTAAGAGAGCAGATCAGCCTCCCTTCCCAGCCCCTCACTACTTCAATCATTCATAGAAAAATGCAGTGTAAAACAACCTGGTTCAGTGTGCTGACATTTTTCACCCAGCCAGATGTTTTCTAGGCATGGTGATTGAGAAGTTATGAGGACAGATTAGGCAGGGGTAGGCAACCTCTGCACTCCAGCTGTGGTGACACTACAAATGCCATCATGCCTCTGAATCTAGGAGTCATGCCTGTGTTTGTTAGGGTTTTGCAATGTCTCATGGGACTTGTAGTTTGACCACAGCTGGAGGGCTGAGGTTGCCTACCCCTTGATTAGGGGATCATGTCAATGGATGTTTTCTTGCAAATGAGGTTTGTTTGGAACACAATTTAAAGTCCAACCTGTTCTAATACTTTGAGAATGTTAGTAGAAATTTAGACAGAGGGATGTAGCGCACCAGTATTTTACTGATGCATTCAACATGGTTTCTCATAAATTCTGGTGAACTGAGAAAGTTTTATACGCTTATGATGGCATATGCTTTCCAAGAGATGTAAAATAGGCAACTTACAGTTCCAGTATTCTAATGTGATATCAGTTCACTTATGAACTAGTTTAATTTGAGCTATGTATATCACTGCTAATTACCAGACACGATGTATCTTGTCAACATGTTTAATCCTGATGTTAGCCTTTAAATAAAACATAAAAAAAAAAAAAAGGCTTACTTATAAGGGATAAACCTGTAATTCAGTCCAACCCAGTTCAGTTTTGGTCACCAATCCACAGACGTTGTTCTTGATCTAGAAAGACTCTAGAGGACATTCAGTTAGGTGGAAAGATTATTCACTAAGAAGACACACTTCAGGGGGAATATGATCACAATGTAGAAATATCAGTCTAATAATCTGTGAAGATCCTAGAAGAAGACCTGTGGCCTTTATTTAAAATTGGATAAAAGGGCTTTAATCCTAAACTGAGAAAGGGGGTTTCTTACTATTAGAGCAGTAAAAATGTGACTTTTACAAAAGTTATATTCGCTAAAAGTATTGATTAGGAGGTTGATCAGGGATTTATCTGATCCCCAGTATGGGGTCTGGGACAGATCTGTTACATTGGTAGCTATAGGTATTTTCTCTTTTTCTTTAACTGTTTCATGAAAGTGTTAAATCTTTGTCTGAACAGTTTGCAGCTTTGGCATGTGTTGGTAAAACTACACATACTGTATCAAGCTATTTCTTAATACATCCAGGTGAATTATAACACACCTCTTGTTTTGGTGGTAAATAGTAATGAATATCTCCTGACTATGGGCTTTTCCTTTGATTAAAAAAAAAGGCCCAAAATAGTAAAAAAAAAAAATGTTTTTTTAAAAACAAGTTAGCTGTAGAATTGCCAATACCATGAGATACTGCCTAAGACCAACCCAAAACAAATTATTCTCCTCCGGACAATTGCTGCGATACCAAATGTATGTGTATGTTTGGGCCCAGAAACAAAAGTCACATATTGCTTTTTTTTTTTTTTTGTTTATACCCTAAAACACACTGACATGAAAGCATTTGTTGCCCTATCACTTCATATTCCTGATATGTTCCTACGGTACCATGTACTTGTATAAGCAAGTATCCTCTTCTCTTTGTATTGCTTCCTTTATGTGAAATCCCTGGTGTTCCTGCCAGTCCCTTTGCTATCCCATTAAAACTGACCACACTAAGCAAGAGAACACAACGTGGTCAGTTCTCTAGCTATGTTGTGAACTGTGTGCTCTCCTCCAATGATCAGACTTGTCCTGACATGCCCCATTGCACAAGTCATTCACTGGGAAGCTCAGTTTGCTGCTGTTTCTCTTCCCCACAGCTCTTATGTAGCTGAGAGCATAAGGAATATGATCACTTACAAAAAAGTGTTTTTTTTTTTTTAATTTTTTAAAATCTAAACAATAAATGTTTTGCATTTAATTTCTATTTTAATCTGGATGTGTTGTTTTACAAGGTGATCATTTACAATCACTTTAACTGACACTGGTACTAAGTTAAAGTTTTTTTTAATCCTACCTCAAACACATGGTTTCTAAACTTTAACTTTAAGCCTGACCTAGATCAAACCCCTGATCTAATCATTTTATCTTTTATTTTTTATTTTTTCTTACACTTTTGTTTTAGTTTGCCTTTTTCTCCATTCCAGAGGATTACGCAATTATTAAAAGTAAAGCGAGGATACAGGAGATTCCTAGTGAGACCATGAGGGGCAAGAAGGGCCCAACTGGCTAGACCAGAGGCTGCTGGGTCCACCAGAGTCTGCAAACAGCCAGTCTAGAATACCACCACTATATATAAGCTGAAAATATATAAGATATTTTATTTAGAGCTGCATGTCTGTCCATATAGTCATATTTGATAAAACGTAACCAGTTCCCGGCCAGAGCACGCCGATGTTCCTTCGGCAGAATGGCACGGGCAGGCAGATTGGCATTCAGGTATGTCCATTTCTATATGCCGCCCTGCCATCGCGTGTGCGCCGCCAGCGGCATACTCGTGTGGTGGTCGGGACCCCCGTGAGTCCGGTCGCGGGTCCCACGGACTCGATCGCAGCGGGGATACCTGCGATCGTCTCACGGGGAGACTTAACGGGGAGATGCCATTGTAAACAGCATCTCCCCGTTCTGCCTAGCAACAAGTGACGCTGAGCTCTGCTCCATGTGATTGGAGCAGAGATCAGTGTTCACCAACACAAAGCTCAGCCACCACAGTTAGTAACACGTCCCTAGGAACACTTAACCCCTACACTGCCACCCCCTGGTTAACCCCTTCACTGCCAGTGTCATTTACACAGGAATCCGTGCATTTGTATAGTACTGATTGCTGTATAAATGACAATGGTTCCAAAAATGTCCGTTGTGTCTGCCATAATGTCGCAGTCACAATAAAAATCGCTGATCGCCGCCATTACTAGTAAAAATTTTTTTTTATAAAAATGCCATAAAACTATCCTCTATTTTGTAAACGCTATAACTTTTGCGCAAACCAATCAACAATCGCTTATTGTGATTTTTTATTTTTTTTATGCCAAAAATATGTAGAAGAATACGTATCGGCCTAAACTGAGGGAAAAAAATGTTTTTTATATATTTTTGGGGGATATTTATTAAAACAAAAGGTAAAAAATAATGCGTTTTTTCAAAATTGTCGCTCTATTTTTGTTTATAGCACAAAAAATAAAAAACGCAGAGGTGATCAAATAACACCAAAAGAAAGCTCTATTTGTGGGGGGAAAAAAATGTAAATTTTGTTTGGGAGCAACGTCGCACGACCGCGCAATTGTCAGTTAAACAGGAAGTAAACCCTGATGGGTTTACTTCCTCTTTCATTCCCTGCAAAGGTAAAGCATAATGGACTACTATGCATTGCATAGTAGTCCATTATGTGTCACTTACCTGACACAGGAGCCAGTGAAGTCACCGCTGTCCCCTGTAGTCCGGAGCGTCCAACTTCTCGGTGGGTCTCGCTGCTCCGCTGCTGTCATTCGGCGAAGCCGCGGTGACGTCACTCCCGCGCATGCGCACGGGAGCCGCCACTCGCGGCATATTGCCGTTGACAGCGGCGCGCTCAGTGCGCCTGCACGCCGCTGTCTACTGCGCATGCGCCATAGACAGCGCTGCCTGTCTTTTGGCAAATATCTCCTAAATCGTGCAGGTTTAGGAGATATTTCTTGGACCTACAGGTAAGCCTTAATCTAGGCTTACCTGTAGGTCAAAGTTGGTTGTAAGGGTTTACAACCACTTTAAAGCAACGCAGTGCCGTATCACAAAAAGTGGTCTGGTCTTAAGCCAGCAAAATGGTCCGGTCTGAAAGTGGTTAAAATGGCATGATCGAGTGTGGAAAGAAGCTGGAGTAATAGGAATGCAGACTGAAAAAAGTTGAAGGTGTTGGCGGCAGATATGCGTTGCAGCATGTGTGGGTATCAGATTTAAATGTGTTACTATAACCAGGAAAATGCAGAATGAATAAACTGCAAAACTACTGGTGAAAAAAAGGATTAATCGCAAGCTGCCAATAATAAATAGAGGTTTGGTTACAACATACCCGCAGCAGATGGCCGAATGCCGACCAGACACTCTAGGTGAATGGTAGCAGAGAATAGTTGGTGATTTATATAGGATTTGGTAGATTGGAAAAAAAAAATCAGTTGGTGGATTCCAATCATTGGCGGTTCACCACCAGTAGGTCCGCCTTCTGTCCACTGATTTTATTTTTTTAATTCATCGCCTCCTGTATAATCCACAAGCTATTCTGTGCTACCAATCACCTCAAGTGTCCTGTCGGCATTCGCCCATCTGCTGCGGTTATGTAATAACCAAAAGCTCCTTTTGCTATTTATGCTGGACTGCTTATGATTAAATGTCTCATTAGGAAGCACCTGTGCTTCCTCATTTTGTTTTTCATAATTAAGGCTAAAGTTGTTGCTCAGTAAAGACTATATTGGTATACAGGTACCCACATCCCAAATATTGTCAGAAAAAAATGTAAGGAAGTTGGGGCAGTAGGCTTTTCACTGTAACGTCACAGGACATACACAAGATGTTTCTTAACCACTACAATACAGGGCACTTTCACCCCCTTCCTTCCCAGCCCAATTTTCAGCTTTCAGCGCTCTAGCGCTTTCAGTGACAATTGCGCGGTCATGCTACACTGTACCCAAATGAAATTGTTATCATTTTGTTCGCACAAATAGAGCTTTATTTTGGTGTTATTTATTCACGACTCCGTTTTTTTTTTTTTTTGCGATATAAGCGCAAAAATTGCGGAAATTTGGAAAAAAAACAATATTTTCTTTTTTCTATTTGAAAAGAAATCCAATAAAATCTAATTTTGTCATAAATTTAAGCCAAAATGTATTCTGCTACATGTTTTTGGTAAAAAAAATTCCGTTAAGTGTATAATAATTGGTTTGTGTGATCACGGACATATGTACGCAAATGATCATGTACATATGTGTGCAGGTGATCACGTACATATGTGTGCAGATAATCATTGGGACATGTGATTTTAGTGGGACATATGTGGGGGACATGTTTTTATTATTAGAGACATGTGTTTTTATTATTAGGGACATGTGTTTTTATTATTTGGGGACATGTATGTTTTGGGGACATGTGTGTTTTGGGGACATATGTGGGGACTGTGTTTGTACTGTGTGGTGTGTTGTGTGTTTACACTACACTGATGATCAGTGAGTAAAAAGCTGTAAAAAGCAGCCCATACTCACTGATCATCAGCCGGCTGCAGCGTTCTGCTCTCCTCTCCTCAGCGGTGACTTCGGTGTGAGGAGAGGAGAGCCGATTGCCTAGCAACCGGCTGTTTGTTTACATCACATGACGGCCGTGATTGGACACAGCCGTCATGTGATCAGGAGGGCCAATCACAGAGCCCTCCTGCCTATCTGAGATGTGCCGTGTCCGGGTGACATGAGCACATCGGGATCGTGCCGCTGCGCGGGCGCGCGCGCACTCGATCCCGCTACTCCTGAAGGACGTTCCTGAACGTCCTATCAGGAGTAGACGGCTCCCACCCGGCCGTATATATGCATTGGCCGGGTGGGAAGTGGTTAAAGGCACAAATTTTATTATATGCAAAAAAGTTTTTTCCTCATATATTAAATTACACAATACAGGAACAACATTTCAATTCCAACAATACAGAGATATCCCTCTTGATGGTTACTACACTCCCAAAAATTGGGACCACTTTTGCCTGGGAAGCTAGTTCCAGAGTGAATATCTAGGTTATTTTGACCTGTTTCACAGTGTAACCGCTTCTTCAGAAGAGGGATAGAGGGAGTACAATACCCAGAGTCAGGCTGAGCCTAACCAAGGGCCAACATGGCGGCAATCCATTAACTATCGCTGGGAGAGCATTGGAGCAGGTAAATGATTGGCCACCGTTGACACAAGCATCCTTTTTTTTTTTTTTTTTTTTAAATCATTAATCCGTTTCCCAGCGAATAAGCGATGGGTAAAAAGGCTGGACTCTAAGATTGGTTGAAATGGACTACCTTCAAGAGGCTGAAGCCCACTTAGATATGGGATGTAAAAGGTTGTGGGTTCACCAATATAGAAAATACAGCAGGAGCTGTTTACAGCTTATATAGGCTTGCTTTAAGGATGTAAGTGGAATATATTGTATGGAAAAGCAATCCATCAATCAGTCTCTGGTAGCTGAGCCCTTATACAAGAGAGTCCGTCCATGTGCATCACCACCTGCAGGATTTTGGAGTTTATAAAAAAGAAAGTGAACAAAGATCAGTTTAGCCTTTAAACAGGAGCATTCTTGAAGAGGAATGGATGTCTGTTATTCTGTACCTAATATCAACGTTGTGTTCACATTACCATCACTATGTTGAACTTACCCGTGTCAGCCACTCATGTGTTTTTTAATCCATTTACCTATTTAGTTAATTTCTTGTCATTGTAATACAATTTTGTATGATTATTTTTATACATATCCAGGTTTTGGAGTCCATTTGTCTATGCTGCCAATAGTCCCTTATTTTCCTTTTTTGGAGGCCATTTATTCTGGTTCTCTTCTAAAACTGTATAATGGGTTAAAAAAAATGTGTGCAGCGTAAAGATTATCCTATGGTGATGTAACTAAGAAAACTTCTGGCAGTTGGTCATTCCTTGTGTGTGTTTACTGTGAATTGTACAGTAGGTTTTGCTGTTTTCTTAGCACTTCAGCTGACACATGCTTCTCTACCACTTCCTCACCAGCTATTCAGTTCAAGGGTTCACAAATTCCCAGTGTGGTTATGCTGGCTCTCAATCTGCTGTGCTGCCGTCATCATCTTTGGTTTGGATTGTACGTAGACATCTGGAGTTAGGCTAGCATCTTCACTGTGGCACAGTTGTATTTTAATTGTACAAATTATAAAACGGTGTGCTATGAACTTCTGAACACTAATAAAATCTGATCAATTATGGTTTGGCAAATGCTGCTGGTAAGCCTAATGAATAGCAGGTGGGAAGTAGCTGTATATCGTTTTTTAAAATTACAAATAAATTGCCCCCTGCTGCTCTTAATGATGATTTATTTTGTGACATAATCCTGTATGCCAGAGTATATGTGCAAGTAATATACAGTATATGAATGTTATTGAGATGGAAAACAAAGCATAATTTCCTACAGCTGTGTGTCAGCCTCCATTTCTGTATACTGTTCATTAGACGTTTCATAAAAATAAATATTTTTTTGGAATTATTGTGATAGTTATTTTTAGGGTTATTTGAGCTGCAAACTGTATGTGTAGTTACTTATTCCAACCAATGTCTTTCATTATTGGGATAGTCAATATATGGCTAAATGTTTGGAACACCGCACCATCGCAGAGTATGAGCTTGTTGCATTGACATGGTAGTCACCAACCCCCCCCCTCAATTGCACCCAGAAAAACAAACTCCACTGTTTCAAAAAGAGCATCCATTAGTTTTGGGAGTGGTCTGCAATTTGTCAGAAATTTTGTTTACTCATCCAAAAAGACAATTTGCAGGTTAGGTGGTTGTTAGGTGAGAGAACATAGTTCACTGTCTGCATTCCAATTTATTGCAAGGGTTTTTTAATGGGGTTGATGTCAGGGCTTTCTGCTGGAAGGGCCTTATTGAAATTGTTTCAACAAGTTTGAAAGCCAAACAGTATAAAATGGCATTGCATGCAGTAACATTAACAAGAATATCCTTCAGAGCCGGTGGAATGCCCAAAGGCTATGTTCTGTACTTATATAAATCATCAAGAATAAAACAGCTGAACACAATCATTTGAAGCAGTGTACACAGACACTAACTACACCTGACCATGACCCTGCCATCGTTTTTTTGACCATTTTTAGTAGGTCCTGACCACTGCAGACTGGAAACATGCCACAGAAACTGCAGTTCTGGAGCTGCTCTGTCCCAGTCTTCTGGCCGTTACAATTTGGCCCTTGTCAAAGTTGCTCAAATGCTTACGCTTGCCCATTTTCTATTGCTTTCAACAGATCAAATTCAGGTTTCATTTGGTGCCTAATATATCCCGCCTTTTAGGTGCCATGTAACCAGATAAGCAGTGTTCTACTTTATGGGTCAAGGATCATAATGTGATGGCTGATGGCTGATGGGTGTGTGTGTGTGTGTGTATATATATATATATATATAGTTATACCCTAAAAAATAAAATAAAAAAATAATAAAAAAATCGACTTGTTTTCTATATTTTTCTAGAGTACAAGAGAAGCAGAAGCCAAATTGAAAAATGAAAGCAGAGTCAAGCTTTTTGCCTTGGATTCAGACACACAGGTAAGAACTAGCTGCATGCACATATATTGTAAGTTTTTTTTTTTTTTTTTTTGGCTTAAGGTTTTCCTTTCCTTTTGTAAAAAAAAAAAAAAAAAAAGAAGAAATATAAAAAATGCACATCTTTTTGCAGGTAAAAAAAAATGTGCATTTATTATTTTTACTATGACCCTGTGGCTGCTATGCAGGGCTCCTGCAGACTGTCAGTGTAAGTTGTCTGCTCATACAAGCCGGCAGTTACACACTGCCAGGAAGACTGAATGAACTACTTGGAGCACTCAACAGCGCACTGATATGAATGAATGAATGACTTGTATAGCACTACCTATATGAACTGAATCGCCTCAGGGTGCTTTTCTTGCCATCGGTGTCCATCTGCAGCTATTTATGCGGTCCTTTAACCAGTAGAGTCCTGACACACTTGCAACATTGACATACACAATAGTTAATTGAGAAGTTCAGGCCAACAGCCGCATGGGCTTTTGTAATTTTCTCATTTACAGAACACCCTGTGAATGAATGATATGGCCTCATCTTTGTCTTTTTTTTTAAATTGTGACAGTGAGCGTTGGGGAGAAGATCCCTCGCTCGCTGTCAAAAGGGAAGGATTGGCTGGGTGCAGGCACCAGAGCATCTGTAACTTTTTACACATTACACCCTAAATATGGGTGTAGCATGTTACAAAAGTGAACTTGTTCTTTATTTTAAGATCATTGTTTAATAAGCTAATCCGCCACTGAAAGTGCCCAATAAGCAGCACGTTTTGTGACATGGATAGTCTCTGCTAGAGCAGCCTACCACTATTTTATGAGCATCTGCTGCCCTAAATTAGTCTTAAGAAAAATTATCCAGAACATGGGTTTAATTGCTTTATAATTTTGAGTTTAACAAACCCATCTTTGTCCTTTCAGAAACTTGACTTCTCTGGAATTGAACCAGATGTGAAACCCTTTGAAGAGAAGTTTGGGAAAAGGATACTGGTGAAATGTAATGATTTATCTTTCAATCTGCAAAGTTGTGTGGCTGAAAATGAAGAAGGACCTACTACAAATGTAAGCATCAAGGAAATCCAGTGTGAAAACAATATTTCTATATATAACTGCAACTGGCAGTGCTGCTGGTATTTAGTAGAGTACAGGATATTTGTTTGTTTTTATGCACTGTACTTATGCAAATTAAAACTGTTATTGAGTTGGAGTTATGTTTAGACCTTTTTCCAGAGTACAGTAGTTAAGGACCTACTACAAGGGTGGCACAGTGGTGTAGTGGGTAGCACGCTCACCTAGCAGTAAGAAGGGTCGCTGGTTCAAATCCCAACCATGACACTACCTGCCTGGAGTTTGCATGTTCTCCCTGTGCCTGCGTGGGTTTCCTCCGGGTACTCCGGTTTCCTCCCACACTCCAAAGACATGCAGGTAGGTTAATTGGCTTCTGTCCAAAATTGGCCCTAGTATATGAATGGATTGTGGGCGCTTTGCGTGTAGGGACCGATGTGAGTGTGCAATGTACAGGGATAGGGTCTATAGTAGACACTCACTCAGGTTGAACTGGATGGACTGGTGTCTTAATTCAACCTTACTCACTATGAAACTATGAATGGTTAAAATATTGATTTACGTGTGGCTCCTCATTTAATGACCAGTTGGGTAATGAGGAGAGCCTGTACACTATAGTTCATTTCTTATCACGCTCTTTGTTTTAATTTAGATAGTAGTCATTAGGAGCTTTTCTGTGACACCTCCCTAAGGCCCCTTTCACACAGGGCGCGCTTGTTTTGATGGACTCCACTTGCTCAGTGGGGATCGATCCACTGATCCCTGCTGAGCAGGTGGATGACGGGTCTGTCTCTGGTCACTGTGCTGAGATATGGACCTGTCAGAGCCCCGCTCTCCTCTATAGGAGAGTGGATGAAAACTGATACTCCTGCCCGTTTTCATCCGATTTACATCCAATCCGCCAGACTGATGGAAAACACGGTCTCCATCCCTCTGGATTTGGCGGACTGGATCGGATAGCGGCAGATGTCAGCGGACATGTCATAGCTGGCACCCGTCGCTCCATAGAGGTGAATAGAGTGTCCAATCAGGTCCGCCTGAAAAACGGGCAGGCAGACCTAATTGGACAGCATGTGTTAAAGTGTAAACTGTTGTGTATATTAGGTCAACAGAAAAACTTAGAGATGCTTCCCCCCCCCCCCCCAAAAAAAATGAAATCAGCAAATTAAGTACTATAGCTTCTAACTTTTAATATTAGGGCACTTACCTGTCAAGGAATCCAGCATCCGAGCTGATTTTTCAGGGCAAGGGAATTGCTGCACGGAACTGAGCCCAAAGTATGACCGGGTACCTGTCAAAACTGGGTACCCCCTCCCCCCAAAAGGTGACAAATGTGGCAGTGAAGATGGGAGGAGGCGGACAAGAGGAGCTTTCCCTTTTGGGTGGCGCTCCGCTTTAAAGTTGATTAGGGGGTTGTAACCAGTTGACTTAGGATTTTATACTAATCTTGTTCTTTAATGCATACGGGATCTCACAAAATTGAGTACACCCCTCACATTTTTCATAAATGTTTTATTATATCTTTTCATGTGACAACACTGAAGAAATGACACTTTGCTACAATGTAAAGTAGTGAGTGTACAGCTTGTATAACAGTGTAAATTTACTGTCCCCTCAAAACAACTCAACACATGGGTAGCACAGTGGTGTAGTGGGTAGCACTCTCACCTAGCAGTAAAAAGGGTCGCTGGTTTTAATCCCAACCACGACACTACCTGCCTGGTTTTTGCATGTTCTCCCTATGCCTGCATGGGTTTCCTCCAAGTACTCCAGTTTCCTCCCACGCTCCAAAGGCATGCTGGTAAGTTAATTGGCTTCTTTCTAAATTGGCCCTAGGCCACATATGAATGTGAGGGGACCTTAGGTTGTAAGCTCCTTGAGAGTAGGGACCGATGTGAATGTACAATGTATATGTAAAGCACTGTGTAAATTGACCGCACTATAAAAGTACCTTAAATAAAAAATAAAATAAAAACATCCATTAATGTCTAAACTGCTGGCAACAAAAGTGGGTACACCCCTAAGTGAAAATGTCCACATTGGGCTCAAAGTGTCAATATTTTGTGTGGCCACCATCATTTTCTATTTGAGGATGCCCCACAGATGCTCAATAGGTTTTAGGTCTGGAGACATTCTTGGCCAGTCCATCACCTTTACCCTCAGCTTCTTTAGCAAGGCAGTGGTCGCCTTGGAGGTGTGTTTGGGGTCGTTATCATGTTGGAATACCGTCCTGTTGCCCAGTCTCCGAAAGGAGGGGGTGCTTCAGTATGTCACAGTATATGTTGGCATTCATGGTTCTCTCAATGAACTGTAGCTACCCAGTGCTGGCAGCACTCATGCAGCCCTAGACCATGACACTCCCACTACCATGCTCGACTGTGGGCAAGACACACTTGTTTTTGTACTCATCACCTGGTTGCCGACACACGCTTGACACCAAGTCTCATCAGACCACAGGACATGGTTCCAGTAATCTATGTCCTTAGTCTGCTTATCTTCAGCAAACGGTTTGTTGGCTTTTTTGTGTATCATCTTTAGAAGAGGCTTCCTTCTGGGAAGAAAGCCATGCAGACAGATTTGATGCAGTGTGCGGCATATGGTCTGAGCACTGACAGGCTGACCCCCCACCCCTTAAACCTCTGCAGCAATACTCGTACATCTATTTCCTAAAGACAAACTCTGAATAAGACGCTGAGCACATGCACTCAACTTCTTTGGTCGACCACGGCGAGGCCTGTTCTGAGTGGAACTTGTCCTGTTAAACCGCTGTATGGTCTTGGCCACCATGCTGCAGCTCAGTTTCAGGGTCTTGGCAATCTTCTTATAGCCTAGGCCAGTAATGGCGAACCTTGGCACCCCAGATGTTTTGGAACTACATTTCCCATGATATTCATGCACTCTGCAGTGTAGCTAAGCATCATGGGAAACCCAAAACATCTGCGTTGCTAAGTTTCACCATCACTGGCCTAGGCCATCTTTATGTAGAGCAACAGATCATCTTTTTTTTTTTTATATCCTCAGAGTTCTTTGCCATGAGGTGCCATGTTGAACTTCCAGTGACCAGTATATATGAGAGAGAGCGATGACCCCAAATTTAACACACCTGCTCCCCATTCACATCTGAGACCTTGTAACACTAACGAGTCACATGACATCGTGGAGGGTAAATGGTTATTGGACCCAATTTGGACATTTTCACTTAGGGGGGTACTCACTTTTGTTGCCAGCAGTTTAGACATTAATGGCTGTGTGTTGAGGTATTTTGAGGGGACAGCAAATTTACACTGTTATACAAGCTGTACACTCACTACTTTACATTGTAGCAAAGTGTCATTTCTTCAGTTTTGTCACATGAAAAGATAAAATAAAATATTTACAAAAATGTGAGTGTACTCACTTTTGTGGGATACTGTATGTAAGGGCCGGTTCACACTGCGGGCGATGCGAGGCGACACGACTTGCCTCGCCGCAATCTGACAAGTCGCCCCCGTTCTGTACAATGGAACCGTTCTGAGAGGAGCGACTCGAGTCGCTCCGACTCAGAAAAAAGGTTCCTGTACTACTTTTGGGCGACCTCGGGGCGACTTGCATTGACTTCTATACAGAAGTCATTTGCAAATCGCCGCTGAGGTCGCGGCGAGGTAAGTCGGTGTCGCCTCGCATCGCCCGCAGTGTGAACCGGCCCTTAAGGAGAATTTTGTTTTCTAGGGCAGGCAAATATTTTCCAGGATGCAGAACTAAACAGTCATGTAAAGCACAAGCCAAAAAATTACCACTGCAATGATGCTTATACAAATCATCCAATCGCATGCATTTGTTTAACCACTTGCCGACCGCCGCACGACGATGTACGTCCTATTTTTGAAGAGGGATATCTCGGTAACGGCAGCAGCTGCTGCCACAACCGAGATATCCATCTCTTCAGGCGGCGGTCGGCTGTACGATAACGGTGGTCTCCGCGGCGGGTTCGCCGCGAGATCACCGCTATCGGCGGCGGGAAAGGTGCCACCCCCCTCCCGCCGCACCTTCCGCCGCTTACCGGAGCCGTCGGTAGCGGCGGAGGCGATCGGGTCCTTTCATCTGCTGGGCATAGAGACAAGTGAGGCTAAGATGGCCCCCACTCGTCTCTGTACCATAGGAGGGCGGAAGCGACGTCAAAATGTCACTTCCGCCCATACCTCTTAAAGGTATATTTTTTTTAAATGTCAGATTTTCTTTTTTTTCTTTTTTTTTTTTTTTTTTTTGCATTTTAGCCTAAATATGAGATCTGAGGACTTTTTGACCCCAGATCTCATATTTAAGAGAACCTGTCATGCTTTTTTCTATTACAAGGGATATTTACATTCCTTGTAATAGGAATAAAAGTGATCCATTTTTTTTTTTTAAACAGTGTAAAAATAAATAAAATCAATTAAAATAAATAAGGAAAAAAAATTTTTTTTTAAAAACACCCCGTCACGACGAGCTTGCGCACAGAAGCGAGCGCATACGTGAGTAGCGCCCGCATATGAAAACGGTGGTCAAAACCACACATGTGAGGTATCGCCACGATCGGTAGAGAGAGAGCAATAATTATAGCCCTAGACCTCTTCTGTAATGCAAAAAATGCAACCTGTAGAATTTTTTAAATGCCGCTTATGGAGATTTTTGAGGCTAAAAGTTTGACGCCATTCCACGAGCGGGCGCAATTTTGAAGCGTGACATGTTGGGTATCAATTTACTCGGCGTACCATTATCTTTCACAATATAAAAAAAAATTGGGCTAATTTTACTGTTGTCTTATTTTTTTATTCAAAAAAGTGAATTTTTCCCCAAAAAAGTGTGCTTGTAAGACCGCTGCGCGAATACGGTGTGAAAAAAAGTATTTCAATGACCGCAATTTTATTCTCTAGGGTGTTCGAAAAAAAAGAATATAAAATTTTTGGGGGTTCTAAGTAATTTTCTAGCAATAAAAACAGTTTTAAACATGTAAACACCAGGTCTGAAAAAGAGGCCTGGTCCTTAAGTGGTTAAACAATGCCTACAATTTAACAATCATACATAAGCTCCCTTTTCAGACCTTCATGTTCTGGTACATTGCATTAATAAACCCAGGTTGTACAAGGACAGTACATTTAGTTATTACTAAAATATCGGTAAGCTTCTTTTTTTCTGTTTTTGAAACACACCACAACATATGGTAGTGACTTACTGGGTGTTATGGTGTACTAATACATTACCTCTGTGCTTAGGAGTGCCTTTGAAAATAAGGGGCACCACTAATGTTCAGTGCATCTGGAAAGTATTCACAGCATTTTACACTTTTTTCACATTTTATCATGTTAAAGCCTTATTCCAAAGTTCTACACACAATACCCTATAATGACAATGTGAAAGAAGGCACCTAAAGGACTCTGAGAAACAAAATTCTCTGGTCTGATGAAATAAAGAGTGAACTCTTTGGCTTGAATGGCAATCGTCATATCTGGAGGAAACAAGGCACCCTCATCACCTGGCCAATACCATCCCTACAATGAAGCATGGTGGTGGCAGTACCATGCTGTGGGGATGTTTTTCAGCAGCAAAAGCTGGGAGACTAGTCAGGATCGATGGAAAACTAGTCTGGATTGATGAATGCAGCAATGTAAGAGACATGCTTGATGAAAACCTGCTCCATAATGCTCTAGACCTTAGTGTGGGGCGAAGGTTCATCTTCCAACAGGACAACGACCCTAAGCACACAGCCAAGATAACACAGGAGTGGCTACGAAACAATTTTGTGAGAGTCCTTGAGGGACCCAGGCAGAGTCCAAACTTGAACCCAATTGAACATCTCTGGAGATTGCTGTGCACGGACACTCTCCATCCAACTTGATGGAGCTTGAGAGGTCCTGCCAAGAAGAATTGGGGAAACTCCCCAAAAATAGGTGTACCAAGCTTGTAGCATCATACTCAAAAAGGCTGTAATTGGTGCCAAAGGTGCTTCAACAAAGTATTAAGCAAGGGCTGTGAATACTTACTGTATGTACCTGTGGTATTTTTGTTATTTTTATTTTTAATAAATTTGCAAAGATAGCCAACTTCTTTCACATTGTCGTTATGAGGTATTGTTTGTAGACTTTTGAGGAAAATAATCAATTCAATACATTTTGAAATAAGAATAACGTAACAAAATGGATGCACTGCATGTGTTGTGGCAGGCATGTTACTGAAAGGCACCATGTTGGACAGGTGTGGGCCCCAAGTTTGAGTTTTTGAGTAACTTAATATGCTCTGCAGTGTACATGCATCCATCTTTGTAGGCCCTTAGACCCAGGGAATGACTCCCCTATCAATAGACCCTTTGGTTAGACCATACATTCTGTTAAACACTCATTAAAACCCATGTATGAACTTCCAATGTAATAACTCCTGTGAATGTGCTCTTTTTCATGTCCAGGTTGAACCATTTTTTGTCACGCTATCCCTGTTTGATATTAAAGCCAACAAGAAGATGTCCGCTGACTTTCACGTGGATTTGAACCATTCCTCTGTGAGGCAAATGATTCCATCTCCTCAACAGATTTTAAATGGTGGAGGAGATTTTGGACGCAGGATTGCAGGATGTGTACAGGAATCAATGCTACAGTATCCCAAACAGGTATAACTAAGTGTTCTGCTGAGTTGTTCTAAAGTGCTCACTATAATTTCCCTAAAAAGTGTTTCTAAATAATTCAAACTGGAAATGTATTTGTAACATGTAAAGAAATGCAGCAGAGGAAGTGCTTAAATAATTTAATAACCTTAAGCCCTGTGCTGAGCAGACGTCATCAAGCACACTTATTGCTCTTTAAAGTGCTTGATAGACAAATTTTACTGAGGTAGACCAGGTAGGTTAACAGATCTATCTTCAGCTGACAGTGTGCTGTTTTTTGAACAATTTAAAGTGGTAATTCTAAATATATTTTCAAGACATTAATAAAGTGCGCATATAAAAGTCTATTTAAATCGCAACTGTTAGAAGATCTTTCCTTTTTGCATCTCCTTTTTCTTTTAGAATAGTTTCCAGAAACGCAAGCATCAAGCATTTGTTTTCAGACAAAGCTATTCTACAAATGTGTTTAGGGTTAAAAAAAAAAGTGTCTGTGCTGCCCTTGGAAGACTATCATTTTTATTTTTTGTTCTTCACACATTCACACATTTGATCCTATACTGTGGTTTGCTTTTCTTAAATGAAAATACAGTGATGTCAAAGTGCACACCATGGCAATTCTGTCTTTTTCAACATATTTGAAAAAGCAAACTTTAGATCTTGATTTATTTGGTGCCTTTGGATAAAGGGGATATATTTGAGAAAATGACACATAAAGGTGACATGAATTATACATTTTTATGCTCAAAATTATCAAAAATGCAGATTTTTATATTTATTTTTTTATGAAAAAAAATTATTTGCACTTCTACATTTTATGCCACTTCAGCTCCATTAAATAATAGTCTTAGTTCAGATTAGGCATCTATTAGGGTTGCACCGGTAACAAATTTTTTTTTAATTAGTTTTTTTTACCAGAGAGTATGAATACCGATACGTTCGGTCAGGTAATCGCCCGTACCGAGTACCGATACCTTTGCAGTGTGATTTGAGCTACATGGCAAAGAATCGCATATGATATGAACAGGAATGTGGTGTGTTTCTTGCCCAAATTGCATGTGCTTTCCCACACTGCCCCTGTGTGAACACAGGGTGAAGTCACCATGATGAGCCTGGGCTCACACAGGAACGGTAAGGGAAACCACATGCAATTTAGACAAGAATCGCACTGCGTTCCTGTTCAAATCACATGTGATTCTTTGGAGTACAATTTAAGCCTATTCATTTTGTATTGGCTCAAATTGCACCGAAAAAAGGTTTTAGGTATCAGAGCATTTGTACAATACCCGTGCAAATGCTCCGTATCGGCACAGATACCGGTATCTGTGCAACCCTAGTGTCAATGATTGGAAACTTCTTAGGGGAGTATAAATAACTTGCCTCATTTAAACCTCGGATATCTAGGGTCTGGTGCTCTCTTCACTATTGACATGTGTGGTATCGTTAATCCAAGCTCAATAAAGCTCTCCGAAAGATAGTTGTGAATGCTTATGGATTTAAAAGATGACAAACTATTTGAAATTAATAATTTCACTAGGATTATTGCATAATGAAAGTAATCTACAAGTGGCGTAGATATTTAAAAAATTTTTTAATTTGTCTGGGACTGGCCAGGCCAGAAAATCTATCCCAGGACCTGATAGTTTGATGCTCAAAGTGGTCTAAAAGAACCCCAAAATGTCATCATGGGATGTTAAGGGGTTCTTGCAAACATTTTTGTTTTCAAAGTGCGTGCATCTGTAAAAGATTGCATCAATTCAACCTGCATAAGAGGTATGTTAATACAAAGGCCATGCCTTCTTAAACAATGTACTAAAGATTGATCATTCAAAGAGTTGTTTAGTAAAAGGCATGTTTGCTGCAAAAATATGCAGTATTTCATGAGATGAACATAATGATGAAACATGGTGTTTCTAAAGTTATTGTTTGGGCTGATTGGCAGCCTGGGCAGCTCATAGTTATCAAGCCATTTAAATGTTCTGCATCATATAAATTATAGTTGCAGTTGAGTCTTTCATTGTGATAAGGACTCGAAGTATGCTAGCAAATTCACGAAAGGGTGGCTCAAAATGAAAGAATAGAGGGCTATGGACTGCCTTGGTCAGACCTGTTTTAAAGTGGATGTAAGCCCCCTCCTATACCCAGTGAAGTGAACAGCCTCAGATGATACACAGGGATGAAACCAATCTCCCTAAATATGTTTTACATGTATATCTGCTGTCTTCAGCTTGATATTTTCTTTAGAATTCCAATATTGTGTTAAAATTTATACTTCCTCATTCGGCTGTAGGAGTGTATTCTTGACATGCACTGTGTGACGGCTAATTGGAGAAAAGCCCCCCCCCCCCTCCCCCACCCCCACATTGGCACAGCAAGAATGTGCAGAGCTGTGCTGTGACATGACAAGCGCTCTGCTAATCTATTTATAGCATCCACCCGACACAAATTTCAGGCTGGTTTATCTCCTGTGTCAGCAAACTTCTCAGAAGTTATCATGCTGATAACAGAAGAACGGAGCAGTAGAATGACATGGGACTTTAAAGTGCTTTAAAGAGAGATAAGTAAACACAAAGTACTAACAGACACTATGTGCCTAGGTCAAATAGCTTGCATTGGGTGTATGTCCACTGAAATATATTGTAGTGGGAAATGGAAAAGGGCAGTTCATATAAGGAAACCCAACAGTGGCCTCGGGAGTAGGGCTGACCCGGGCTATAGCCCTGAGTGGGCCCCTAAAAAGCCTGGGTCTCGTAGTGTTTGTTGGTTGTTGACAAGTATTAGCCCTGAGTCCCAAAGCCTGGAGTTGGTGGGGAACTCGGGGCTATACAAGGCCAGACTGGCCTACCAGGATATCTCTGGGGCCGCTTTGCAGAGCCAATCCTGAGCGGGTGCACAAGCTTCTTCTGAGGGGGGGGTTGGCACGCAAGCTCCGCCAGATTACACAGAGCAGGGATCTTCTACTTACCTTGTGCAGCCGCAGTGTCATATGAAGTCCCGGCTCCTATGATGGACTTCACACTGGTCCAATGCCAGGACGTGTGACGTCATGATAGAAAGCCAGTCCAGCAGGCAGGCTTAGTGTGACACTGAGTCCCCTTCGGGTAAGCGAGAGATCCCCACTGTGTGTAAACCGGACTCTCTCCTCTCTCCATGCACTGGCGAGGCTGCGCTGCCAGGCTTGACATACTTTAAAATGTGTGTGGGGGGGGGGTGTGTGTGTATCAAATTTACCTTCAGGCTGAAGCCCCTGGTCTTTTTCAATCTAGCAACACACCTAAAACCCACAAACCTCTTGCAACTGAAGGAATTTTGCATGGAGAAGTGGTTACAAGTTCAGTGTCAGGGACTGGTGAGCTGGTATGCCAAATGCCATGTGCACTTGCCTTTTTACACAGTACGCCATTACATCTATAACATTTTTGTTTATTAAATAAAAAAATTTTTTAAAAGCACCTCTCTATTTTTCTTGTTAGTATATCACCTTATCTGTATGCACCGTTTAAATAAAGATCTGTTTGCTTGTTCAAGAGTGTTGAAAAAGTCAACCATTTCCCTGGGGTGTAGGCATCGCCCTGGTACAGCTGACGCTATGTGCGGCGCAGTGAGAAAGGGGTCTAAAGAGTACCTGTCACCACCTATTATTGTCACAAGGGATGTTTACATTTCTTGTGACAGTAGTAAAAGTGATCAGATTTTTTTATTTTTATTTTTTACTTTTTTTAAAGGCAAAATGTAAATAAATAAGAAAATAAGAAATAATTGTAATTTTGAAGCGCCCTCGTCAACACACAACAAAGAAAACGCATGCCTAAGTCACGTTCGCAAATGTAAACTGTGTTCAAATCACACGTGAGGTATCAACGCAATTGTCAGAGTGAGAGAAATAATTCTAGCAAAAAGACTTTCTCATTACCTCTAACCTGGTAACCGTTATTTTTTTTTAAAACTTCGCCTATGGGGATTTTTACCTTAAATTTGTCTCCATTCCATGAGTGTGACATGTTGGGTATCTATTTACTTGGCATAACATTATCTTTCACATTATACAAAGTAAATGGGCTAAATTTACTGTTATTTTTTTTTGTGTCAAAATGTGTTTTAAAGAGCGCTGCGTGAATATCATGTGATATAGAATATTGCATTGATCACCATATTCTCTAGGGTCTCTGCTAAAAAAAAAAAAAAAAGTGTGTGTATATGTATGTATGTATGTATGTATGTATGCATGTATATATATATATATATATATATATATGTGTGTATGTATGTGTGTGTATATGTATATATATATATATATATATATATATATATATATAAAACATTTTATATATAATGTTTGGGGATTCTATGTAATTTTCAAGCTAAAAATACAGATTTTAACTTGTTAGCAACAAGTGTCAGAAATAGGCTTAGGCTTGAAAGGGATAACAGTGTAAATTTGCTGTCCCCTCAAAATAACGCAACACACAACCATTAATGTCTAAACCGCTGGCAACAAAAGTGAGTATACCCCCTAAGTGAAAATGTCCAAATTGAGCCCAAAGTGTCAATATTTTGTGTGGCCACCATTATTTTCCAGCACTGCCTTAACCCTCTTGGGCATGGAGTTCACTAGAGCTTCACAGGTTGCCACTGGAGTGCTCTTCCACTCCATGACGACATCACGGAGCTAATGGATGTTGGAGACCTTGCGCTCCTCTACCTTGCATTTGAGGATTCCCCACACATGCTCAATAAGGTTTAGGTTTGGAGACATGCTTGGTCAGTCAATTACCTTTTACCCTCATCTTCTTTAGCAGGGCAGTGGTGTCTTGGAGGTGTGTTTTGGGTCGTTATCATGTTGGCATACTGCCCTGCTGCCCAGTCTTCTGAAGGGAGGCGATCGTGCTCTGCTTCAGTATGTCACAATACATGTTTGCATTCATGGTTCCCTCAAAGAACTGTACAGTATCTCCCCAGTGCCGACAGCACTCGTGCAGCCCCAGACCATGACACTCCCACCGCTATGCTTGACTGTAGGCAAGACACGCTTGTCTTTGTATTCCTCACCTGGTTGCCGCCACACGTTTGATACAAAAATCTGCGTTAACACATAAATATTAAAAACAAATTGAATAAAGCGGCAGCTCTACTGTGTGATACACACATAAATCCGTAAATAAAGGTAAAGAGAGCTCTCTTTACCTTTATAATCCATGTCCTTAGTCTGCTTGTTTTCAGCAAACTGTTTGCTGGCTTTCTTGTGCATCATCCTTAGCAGAGGCTTACTTCTGGAACGACAGCCATGCAGGCCAATTTGATGCAGTGTGCAGCGTATGGTCTGAGCACCGAGAGGCTGATCCCCCACCCCTTCAACCTCTGCAGCAATGCTGGCAGCACTCATACGTCTATTTCCCAAAGACAACCTCTGGATGAGACGCTGAGTACGTGCACTTACCTTCTTTGGTCGACCATGGCGAGGCCTGTTCTGAGTGGAACATGTCCTGTTAAACCGCTGTATGGTCTTGGCCACCGTGCTGCAGCTCAGTTTCAGGATCTTGGCATTCCTCTTATAGCCTAGGCCAACAATTCTTTTTTTTTCAGATCCTCAGAGAGTTCTTTGCAATGAGATGCCATGTTGAACTTCCAGTGACCAGTATGAGAAAGTGAGAGCGATGACACCAAATTTAACACCGCTGCTCCCCATTCACGCCTGAGACCTTGTAACACTGAGTCACATGATGCCAGGGAAAATTGCTAATTGGGCCCGATTTGGTCATTTTCACTTAGGGGTGTACTCACTTTTGCTAACAGCAGTTTAGACATTAATGACTGTGTGTTGTTGTTTTGAGGGGACAGCAAATTTACACTGTTATACAAGCTGTACACTCACTACTTTACATTGTAGCAAAGTGTCATTTCTTCAGTGTTGTCACATGAAAAGATAGAATAAAATATTTACAAAAATGTGAGGGGTGTACTCTTGTGAGATACTGTATAACTTTATGTTGGTGTGATACTAAAGTTGGTTAATGATGGTGGAATACTGTTCATAATATTTAGAATGGTTTGTTTTTTAGGGAATTTTTTCTGTCACATGTCCTCACCCTGACATCTTCCTTGTGGCCAGAATAGAAAAGGTTCTCCAAGGGAGCATTGCACATTGTGCTGAGCCCTACATGAAGAGCTCGGATTCTGCAAAGGTAATTGCTTGCATATTAAAATGTTTTTAACATATGCCTAGTGGACAAAAGCTTTGGCATTCTAGAACATTGTACAGTTACCAACAAATTTACAGGCTGATCTTCAGTAGACTGAAATTTTTTTTTATTTTGCATACTGTACGCAATTAAAATCTATATTGGTGTATTTGCCCCATAGAGATGGTAAATTTGTTTTGTGAGTCACTCGGGTAATTGTAGATTCTTAACGGTCAGTTGTCTAAAGTGTTACTAAACCCAGTACCCTGCATTCACTATATCTGGTCTCCCACAGTACACAAAACATGGAAATGCAATTATTTCAGTAAATATAAATTGGTAAATACCTTTTCTCATTAGCAGTTAGAGCAGTCTTGTAACCTCTGATTGTCCAGGCAAACGCTAGTTAAAGATTGTAGAAGGAGTTTATTGACTGTCCTATTGGACTGCAAGACCCCTGACCCTCTGTCTGGACATTGCTGATTGGCCTTGTGCTGATCAAATGCACCCTCCCAAGGAAACAAACCTCTCTAGCAATACACACTAAACCGCATGTTTAGCCTGATTCCATAGGGTCTGTTATCAGAAAATCATCAGGGACAGTGAAAGGTGAGGAGGATCAGAAAAGCCAGGATCAAACAGCCTTTTTACACAATGCAAAGGGTTAACCCCTTCAATTCCACAGTGAATCTAACAAGCATGCTTTACTGCATATACAGACTGATTTTACTGTTGTGGGTTTAGTAAGACTTTAAGGATTGATAAAGCAGGGCTTTTTTTCAGCCAGAATGTGGTAAAACAGATTTTCACCATCTCCGGCACTCACCCTGTGCTCCCTGCTCGCCACCGTCACTCACGAGCTCTCTGCGCTCTGTACATGGTGCACTCCTGACCCTGCAAGATAAAGCATTCATATAAACTATTTTAAATTGATGTGTAGAGTCAATTTGAAATGACTTGATAAGGTGCTGTGCCTATGCCAGGACCCATGTGGAGATTTTTTGCTTAGGCCTTATATGTTACCTGTCTGTGTTACCACTAGCACACATAGAAAATAATTGCAAAGCAGCCAAAAGGTGCGGAGAGCTGTGGTAAAATTCATACATTTACCATTTTACCTCAGCACACAGGAAGGCACTGCATGTCAAAGCGCAGGGTGCATGTAGTGTGTCTTCTGCTAATGGGTTATCTAACCACTATCACTGATGTATAGGAAAAGTTTGAGAAGGGTACACATTTCTGTCCTCCTGAGGTTTTTCCTTTGATATTTTTATTTTGTGTAAATTTTTCTGCCAAGTTTTATGATGGTCTCAAAGTAGATTTTTAGGTGCTGCAAGCTAGCTGTTCTCCCATTAAATAGAAAGTAGATGAGAATGTCCACTGGTTATTTTTAGTGATTTAACCACTTCAGGACCGCCGTATTGCCATTGTACGTCAGCACAATGGCACAGGCAGGCAGAATCACGTACATCTACGTGATTGCCTTCCAGCGGGTGGGGGGTCCCATCGGACCCCCTCCCGCTGGATACGGCGGTCCGATTCGGTCCAGCAGCGATCCGTGATGAGGGGATGGCCGTTCGTTTTCGGCCACCCCCTCTGGATCGCTCCTGGCCAATGAGAAGCTTCCTCCCCTGTGTATTGTTTACACAGGAAGGAGGAAGTGATGTCATTCTCCTCGGGGCGGTCTTTTTGACCGGACTACGAGGAGAAGAGTAAAAGTAAGTCTGCACGAACACTACACTGACATGTAGGTACACACAGGCACACAAACCCCCCCCGATCCCCCCCCCGATCGCCCCCCGATCCCCCCCCCGCCCCCCCTCCCCCCCCAGTCACAGTGTCACTGATTGCATTGATCATTTCTTTACTGATCAATGCATTCAGTGTCAGTTGTGACAGTAAAAACTGTCAGGACAGTTAGTGTTAGGTCCAGGGTAGCCCCCTATCACCCCCCAATAAAGATTTAACCCCCTGATTGCCCCTAGAGTTAACCCTTTCACCCCCTTTTGCCAGTGTCACTAAGCGATCATTTTTCTGATCGCTGCATGTGTCGCTAGGTAGCTAGTTATTTTTTTAGGTTCACCGCCAGGTTTTTATATCGCTAGGTACCCCGATATACTACCCAATAATGTTTTTAACCCCCTGATTGCCGCTAGTTAACCCTTTCACCCCCTTTTGCCAGTGTCACTAAGCGATCGTTTTTCTGATCGCTGCATTAGTGTCGCTACAGTCGCTAGGTAGCTAGTTATTTTTTTAGGTTCACCGCCAGGTTTTTATAGCGCTAGGTACCCCGATATACTACCCAATAATGTTTTTAACCCCCTGATTGCCGCTAGTTAACCCTTTCACCCCCTTTTGCCAGTGTCACTAAGCGATCATTTTTCTGATCGCTGCATGTGTCGCTAGGTAGCTAGTTATTTTTTTAGGTTCACCGCCAGGTTTTTATATCGCTAGGTACCCCGATATACTACCCAATAATGTTTTTAACCCCCTGATTGCCGCTAGTTAACCCTTTCACCCCCTTTTGCCAGTGTCACTAAGCGATCGTTTTTCTGATCGCTGCATTAGTGTCGCTACAGTCGCTAGGTAGCTAGTTATTTTTTTAGGTTCACCGCCAGGTTTTTATAGCGCTAGGTACCCCGATATACTACCCAATAATGGTTTTAACCCCCTGATTTCCGCTAGTTAACCCTTTCACCCCCTTTTGCCAGTGTCACTAAGCGATAATTTTTCTGAACGCTGCATCAGTGTCGCTAGTGTCGCTAGGTAGCTAGTTAACTAGGCTCCCAAAAAGTCCCCCACATGTGGTATCCCCGTACTCGGGAGAAGCAGCAGAATTTATTTTGGGGTGTAATTTGACTTCTGCCCATAGCATGTGTGAGCAATATATCATTTAGTGACAACTTTGTGCAAAAAAAAAAAAGTTTGTAATATTCCCGCAACTTTTGGCAAAATATAAAATATTCCATGGACTCAACGTGCCTCTCAGTAAATAGCTTGGGGTGTCTACTTTCCAAAATGGGGTCATTTGGGGGGGTTTTGTGCTATTTTGGCATTTTATGGCCTTCGAAACTGTGATAGGTAGTGAGGAGTTAAATCAAAAATTTGCACCCTTAGAAATCCTGAAGGTGGTGATTGGTTTTCGGGGTGCCGTGCGCGACTAGACTCCCAAAAAGTCCCACACATGTGGTATCCCCGTACTCGGGAGAAGCAGCAGAATGTATTTTGGGGTGTCATTTCACATATAACCATGGCATGTGTGAGCAATATATCATTTAGTGACAACTTTTTGTAAAAAAAATTTTTTTTTTTTTTTTTTGTCATTATTCAATCCCTTAGGACAAAAAAAATAAATATTCAATGGGCTCAACATACCCATCAGCAATTTCCTTGGGGTGTCTACTTTCCAAAATGGGGTCATTTGGGGGGGATTTGTACTGCCCTGCCATTTTAGCACCTCAAGAAATGAGATCGGCAGTCATAAATTAAAAGCTGTGTAAATTCCAGAAAATGTACTCTAGTTTGTAGACGCTATAACTTTTGCGCAAACCAAAAAATATACGCTTATTGACATTTTTTTTACTAAAGACATGTGGCTGAATAAATTTTGCCCTCAATGTATGACTAAAATTTAGTTTATTCGATTTTTCTTATAACAAAAAGAAGAAAATATCTTTTTTTTTCAAAATTTTCGCTCTTTTTTCATTTATATCGCAAAAAAAAAAAATCGCAGAGGCAATCAAATACCATCAAAAGAAAGCTCTATTTGTGGGAAGAAAAGGACGCAAATTTCGTTTGGGTGCAATATTGCATGACCGCGCAATTACCAGTTAAAGCAGCGCAGTGCGAAATTGCAAAAAGACCTCTGGTCCTTAAGGTGTTTATTGGTCCGGAACTGAAGTGGTTAAAAAGGTGTTCTTTAATAAATTTGTAGAAATGCATATTTGGCTAGGATCAAAATACTACTATGTTGTGTTTTTATTTTTAGCTTTGCATAGTTTTTTTTTTGCTCATAAGCTGTGGTACTTTTAAGCTTTATTGCAAATCTGCGTTTACATGCGCCGATGGAGTGTTTGAAAAATTTGACACTGGTCACTGGTGTCTCCTAATTCCTAACTAAACTTTAACAACTTAATTCTTCTCAAATCTAAGTAATCTATCTGTGCAAGGATGTTATTTCTATATGCTTCGGTTTAGAGTGCAGATTTTTTTTCTCTCCAAGGAGACTGCTTGAAGGACAAATTCTGCTTGGTGAAACCAGTCTGTCTATTTTTCTCTACATGTTTTGTTGATGATTTATTTATAGTGATTAAGAATTTATAAGAAATGCTCTGCTGTATCTTTACATATTATAATGCCTGTAGTCTGTTGACTGCTAATAGTTTATTTCTAACCACCTTCAATTGGTCTCTAGGATAAGTTTGAGTAGAGCACATGATCTATTAAAACACCATAAAACCGCTAACCTGGGCTAAACTATCAATCAGGGATTATTGGAGCTGGGAAATGAGAAAGTACCTCTTTAATTTCAGACTTACAGATCCCAAGGAAAAGCTGAGGAAGTTGTCACTTTAACCCACATTTTAAAAGTCAATATGAAATACTTTTTCCATCCGATGAATGTCATCTGATTGTATGTGCATTGGCCAAGTACTCCATAGACAGCCATATTGTCATCTGATTCAGTTGATCTGTCAAAAACCTAAAGTTGTTCCTTTAAATTACAGCAGGAAAGCTGATTCACTGTGCAAAGAAGTGGCATAGTTGGTGGCTCCACTTGTTTTAGCACTGCTTTACCAATGTCTAAGCATCGCTTTTTGGTCGATAGCAGGGCGCTTTTAACCCCCACTAGCGGCCAAAGACCCCTGTGTTGTGGAGCTTCCGAAACACTGGCAATTCATTGCAATGGGCAGGGCTGTTTTGAGAGCTATATACAGGGCTCCCAAACTGCCCCAAAGATGCTGCTTGCAGGGCTTTTAAAAAAAAAAAAATGGGCAGTGCCTGCAAAGTGCCTCAGCAGCCGCGCTTTGCTAGCACTTTTAACCCTTTATTCGCCTGCTAGCGTGGGTTAAAAGCACCCTGTTAACAGGGCCGAAAAGCGCCTCAAAACTACGGTAAAGCACCACTAAGAATAGCGGTGCTTTACTGTTAATGCGGCCACGCTGTCTTAGGGCTTTAAAAAGCCTGATTACTGCTTCAGTGTGAAAGAGGTCTAGCTGTCACAAGTGATTTGTTTATATATTGCATAGTTTTTACAGTATTTGTATTGTTGAAAAAATGTATATATCTGGAAAATACAGTGCACTTTACGTATTTGCAGATATACATTTTTTTTCAACAATACAAATACTGTGCTGCGTGTGTATGTATATGAGTGTATACTGTGTGTGTGTATATGTATGTGTGTGTAATAAATATATATTATACATTCATACAGCAGGTAATATAAGTCATTATTTTACACGTCACCATTTTTCTACCTAAATATATTTTTAACCACTTCAATCCCCGATGGCGCGGGAGAGCCCGAAGAAGCACCGGATGGTGATGAGAGGGGGGGTTGTCTGCCTGTAAGAACGATCAAGCGGTGGAACTGCCGCTATGATCATTCTTATGGTGCACAGAATCGCCGGCTGAATACAAAGATATCTGAATGATGCCTGTGCCTGCTAGCATCATTCAGATATTCCCACTGAAAGGTCAGGACGTCATATGACACCCGTGGGCGGGAAGTGGTTAAAGGTGCCATTTACATATACGGTAATTGTCACCACATGTCGTAACAACCCATGCAATCCATACATATAAAGAAATCAAAACAAATACGTTTAGAAATTAATGTGGTCCGAATGCACATGCACCATAGTTAATCTTCACTATTTTGAAACCGCAGTTATGTAATTATTAAATGCTCTGTTCAGAGGGAGTATATTTTATTTGCCTGCCAAACCCTGTTTCATTAGTGCTTGGCTTCTGTATTCTACAACCTTGCCGTTTCAGCCTCCATATCATCTGTGGATAGTTTTGCTACGTTTTCCTTACAGTATTAAGTCAGTTTTTGCAGTGTCTTCTCTTTAAATTCAATAAGATTTGGTTCCCAGGGAACGGTGTTCTTTCATCTCAGCAGGCAGTATGTCTCTAGAAGATCAAGTTGCTTGACCACCATCGGTTCCTCTTTTCAGATTTTCTTTTTTCTGTTTTTGTGCTTTGTTCTTTTCCCAGGTGGCTCAGAAGGTTTTAAAGAATGCCAAACAAGCATGCAGCAGACTTGGACAGTACAGGATGCCATTTGGCTGGGCAGCAAGGTAAGGCTAGCCAAACGTGTTTAGATTTTACTTTCCCAGCCCTGCGTGCTGAATAAGAGAAATTGGTTGATTCCACCATCCAAGCTACACCGTGAGGATAGAGTAATTTACAATGCCGGCTATTATTTTCAGCCAACTGCAGCATCCATGGACTACCTGAACAGTGACAGCATCCAATTAGATGCAGTCATTGTTGGATGCACAATTTCTCACTTTCCTCCCTCTATTTTAAAATCAACGTTGTCAAGCTGGGTGGTGGTGGTGAATTGGAAATATGTGCAGCCAGTTTAAGTAGTGTGCATTATCGCATCTCCATTGAGTTTAAAGTGGCTTTACCACTACAAAAATCTGCTGACAAATTATAAGGAGTAGCAGACACCTAGAAGTCTACGTACATTTTGTAGATTTCAATCCATCTGAATTTTGGGCTGGTCTGACAGACAAAGCTCAAACACGTCTGGGGGGGTCAGGGACCCCCCCCCCCTCCCCATTTTCCTAACTGCTCATCACATTGACTGCTTCATTGCCCAATTGAAATGTGCAGGAGACAGAAAGGGATACACTGCTTCAGCTTTTTTTTTTTTTTTTTTTTTGATAAACCAATATTATTTTTCCTTATCATGTATGTGTGTGTGTGTGTGTATGTGTATATATATATATCTCAAGAGAGATAAATGAATCGATATATCTATATATAACGATGAGGCTTGCTTGTAATAGTATAGTGGAATGAAGGGAACAGTGTTAAGTTCACATACGTTAGTTTTCGATCTAAAATGCAAGGGAAACCATTTGATTATTTTTGAAAACTGGAATGTTAAAATATGTTTTTGTTTTTGCAGACCTTTGTTCAAAGATACTTTGGGAACACTGGACAAGACTGCAAGATTTTCTGCTATTTTCCGGCAGGATAGTAACAAACTGTCAAATGAAGATATGTTGAAATTGCTTATTGACTTTAGAAAGTGAGTATGCTGACCTTTTTATATATAATTATGTTGTTTTTGGCCCCTTTCACACGATAAGCTTGCTCGTATACACCCCTTCATTTTTTCAGGTAGATCCGAGCGGGCCACTCATTGACTCTTATGGGCAGGCGGATGTCGGCGCAGATGTGTTCGCTGACACCCGTCTGACTTCCGATCCACTAAAAACAGACGTATGGCGATACATTCAGCCATCCTTCTGGCGGATTGGATGTAATCTGATGAAAACGGACAGACTGTCCATTTTCGTCCGATCTTCCCATAGAAATCAGTGAGGCTCTGACAGATTCCTCCCTGCTCAATGAGCAGAGACCGACCTGTCATCCACCGGCTCAGCAGAGATCGGAGCTAGCGGCTCCACTGAGAGTATCCGCCCCATGTGAAAGGGGCCTAAGTGATAATATGGAGGCTACAATAGCTGACTCTTTCATTCTTTTTTTTTTTTTTTTTTTTTTGGTTGTCCTGTTGACGCAATTTTGTGTGTGTGTGTTTTTTTGTTTTGTTTTTTATTACTTTGAGTCACACACAGGCCTGGAATTAAGGTTTTAATTTGGCATAGAACATTTAACGGTGGCCATACACTGTGTGAATTTTGGCCAGTACTTGAGGAACCAAAGATCAGTTAGGGGGTGGTCATTTCATCACCTTCCTGCCTGACATCCTTCAATTCAAAAATGAAAGAAGCCGGGTGGAACATTTTCGGCTGAACTGTGGTTGCATCCATTTAGATGTAGCCGCTGTTCTGTTATTTTGCAGGCTGAACAAAAACAAATCTATAGGTGTTTGGCCAGCTGAAGGCAGATTTTCACCCAAAAGGTTAGGGAGGGGAAGGGCGCTACAGGTTTTGACGGTTAACTGCTCCCACTTTCAGTCAGATCATTGCGGCAGATCCAGAAGGCTTTAGGGGGTTGTTCATGGAGTCAAAGCAAGCTACTCACAGTTAACTTGCCAGAGCAGGGGACCCAAAGACCAGTGAAGAACTGGCTTGTGTGAGAATGGTGCTGGATCCTTGTATAGGTAAGTGTTTCTTTTTAATAAGTCAGCTACAGCATATGTAGCTGCTTTTATTTTTTTGTTTTTAGGGTGAAAAACTGCTTTAAGAGTCTGTGTCGAAGAACTTGTGTTCACTTTAAAAATGCTTCTTTTCCCTTACAAGCCTATGAGCCTGCAAAGGAAGGTCAAATGCAGGCCAAAATGTATCAGAAATAAATTCTGAATGATCTCGGAAGCATTTCAAATGGATGGCAAAAGTACCCTGTGTGTGCATTCTGAAGTTTGTCTTCACAGGCCCCTAAAAATACTATAAAGCTTGGGTACATGGGCATTGCTGTCAGAATCTGACTTTTGCATTCAAACAGTTGTTCTCAGGCACATATGTAAATAACATCAAAAGGCTATGTTTGGTTTACTTTACCTTTAGGCCTCATGCACACTGGATATTTTTACAGCAGCAGCTTTTGGCTTCAGACGTTTTTTTGCTATAGTCAATAAACTCCCCATCATGTTATCCTATGTGTCCATGCACACATAGGCTATTATCAGCAGTTTTTGGCTGTGGCGTTTTTTGGCTTTAAAAAACAAAACTAGCATGTTCTGAGAGGAGTTTTTAACATCAAACGCTCAAAAACACAACTCACCAGTTTTTGATCCAATGAAAAAAAAAACGTTAAAAATGCTAATGCGAGAAACGTTTAAAAACATTAAAACAGATATTGCAAAAACTTTGAAAAACTCACTGCAATGTTACTGATGTTTTTAGAACGTTGTTCTAACATCCAGTGTGCATAAGGCCTTAATTGAAATTCGTCTCAAAGGGACCTTCTGTACCAGAGAAATGTAATGCGCAAAGTAGCTCAAATGCAGTCTCAGAAATGTCATCCGCTCTAATATTGAGGTAAATTGAAATCAGCATTTGAGGTTTGTCTGAAAGTAGCATCAACTGCAAGAAAACAATAAGCAGGTGAAAGCCTCACTAGCTCTACCTTTAGGTTGGCCCTTAAGAATATAGTATCATCATATGTTTTGGGTGTCTGTATGTTTTTTACTTTTCTCTACCATTACGTTCCCTGTGAGAATGTCACCATGAAATTTTGCTATTATGTATGTAACACAAAATTCTGTTTCTCTTTTTCAGACCTGAAAAGATGGCCAAGCTTCCAGTTATTTTAGGAAATTTAGACATTCACATTGACAATGTGTCTCCTGATTTTCCAAGTAGGTGCACTTTGTTAAGAAAAAATAACTCTATTCGTGAAATCCATATGGTATAATATTTGTTATTTCTGCAGATTATGTGAATTCCTCTTACATTCCTATGAAACAATTTGAGAGCAGTGCAGATACTGTAACATTTGAAGTAGAAGAGTTTGTTCCTTGCATTCCCAAGCACACACAACCGTTCACCATCTACAACAACCACCTCTATGTTTACCCAAAGCACTTGAAATATGATGGCCAGAAGGCTTTTGCAAAGGTAAGGGAAATCCTGTTAGATTTTCAAATTACTGGCTGTATTTGCTTTTTTGATTTTTCCCTTAAAAGAAAATGAATTTTCCACATACCCACAGTCTTAAATGAGACTATAGCTGGATTTCTCATATGGACATATTACATTTCTCCAAAGAGGGTACTGCTTATTATGCAGGGTTTATTTGTGTAGATCTTGTTTTTAGAAGTGCTTTTTTTCCTTATGTATGCATGCATGTGGCTGTTTATGGTATGGACTGTTCAAGTATTAAATCCATGGTTGGGCATTGTGCAGCACCTTAACTTTTGAATTGATGGATGTACCCTTCTATGGATTCTGCTATTGAATTCATCCCAGTTGGAATATGCCACCTTCTTGGTCTGCTACTGTAGTTGTGCAGTTAGAACTAGAATTCATCACACCAGGTATTGCCTTTTAGTCATGGGTAGTCTTGGATATAAGTTTTTTTTCTGTGGGTTCTTCTGCTTTCTTCCCCTTATGGACAACATTTTCCTCTCATATGAGTTGTTGTAAGCCAAGGTTTTATTTGGATTATATTTGTATTATGGACTAGCACTTTTCTATTAGAATTTAAGCTTTCTGTTGTCTTCTGTTAATTCAAGGAGGGCTGCCTCCCATACAATTGTCATTTTTATAATTTGCTAGTATTTGTTCTTTGTATACTAGCTTAGAAGTGCATTGCAAATCTGCCTACTCTAACCAACGGTTACTACTTTTTTGCTTGGTTCTCCACAAAACTCACACTTGGTAATCTGTTAACATGTTAAAGGGGTGGTAAACTGCTATTTTTTTTTTTAATGTGCAAGGCACGTCATAATGTGCTAGTATGCATCGCATACTAGCACATTATGTGAAACTAGCCTTAGAATGAAACCCTCGCCGCTGATGGCGTTTCCATTTTCACCCTGTCTTCCTGGGTTCGCTGATTTCGGCTGTGTGAGTGGCCGGAGCTGCAATCATGTAACTCTCCGCATGAGTTTACGGACTCTGAAAGAATGGCACAGCTATGGCGTTGCTTCAGAGTGCATGTGTCGGTGATGTCACCGGCTGCATCTAAAGTAAATAACTCCTAACCGGTGCACGTTTAGGTGATATTTACAGTAGCTATAGGTAAGCTTTATTATGGGTTTACTTGTAGGTACAAATCATGCATGAGAGTTTCTTCCCACTTTAAGCAAATGTAAAATTTTAGTTGGGCTAATTTGAACATTTTAAGGCTTTCTAGTATCAATTTACCTGCGTCATGTCATCTTGTATGTAAAATCACTTGATGCTGCTGTTGCTTCATAAATATATTTCTGTGCATGCTTCTTTTTTTCTTTTCTTTTTTTTTAGGCCAGAAACATAGCCATATCAATTGAATTCAGAGATTTAGATGATGAAGAGGCACAGCCGTTAATGGTGTGTTTTTAATTTCTTTTTTGCGTTTATGCTTAATGTTGAATTGTTTTTATAATGCAAATTAGAAGATAAGCAATACTACGTAATCAAAACTGTTTGCGTACTAATGTTCTACTTTCTTGGTTTAGCCGCTTTTGGGAGACTTCCATTCAAAAATATTAAACTTTAATCCAGTGCGGTGAGGTTTCTCAGTAATTTTCTTCACAATGCTTTAATTTTTAGTCTGCCAAGGGGAAAAATGTCTGCAGTTCTAAAGTACAGCCACCTTGTGCAGCAGTCTCCCAGATTCTACAGTTATGGCCATATTTCCTGACAGATTCTTTATAAAATAATCATCAAAAAAAATAGTTTATCGAAGAAAAGCTGTAAATTTAAACATTAGAGTCAGGTACTAAAGTGCATGCATGGAGCTGACGAATGGACAAGACTGGCTAAAGACAGAAGGCTCCAGAATCAAAAGATCATCTGGAGAAGATGGCATCAACAGAGTAATAAGGGGGAGTGCAGAGCCTAACACCTGCTGCTATACACCCAAATGCCTTCACAATTCCACTGAAGCTGGTTTTGCACCTGTAGAATTTCGTTTGGACAAGAAAGTATAAAAATTGTGTTTCAAAGTTCCTTTCATGGACTAGCCTAATTTTGAATGACTCTTTGAATACAATGTTGGTTTCTCACTTTTCAAAGAACAAATGTTCTATTCCAGATACGGCAAGTGCATGCTCATAAGACTAGTTACAATTTTTTCACAGCTGTGAGTAAATTCAGCAATTACCGTATATACTCGAGTATAAGCCGAGATTTTCAGCCTCTTTTTTGAGGCTGAAAGTGCCCCCTCGGCTTATACTCGAGTCACCGCTGTCTGACTGCTCGATCAGCGTATCGAGCAGACAGACGGCGGACATTAAAATTCAAAAGCCGCGCCTCCTTCTCCGCCTCCGCCTGTGATAGGCGGAACACTGAATTTCCCAGCAGTCAGTGTTCCGCCTATCACGGACATCCGTTCATTCTCATACTACGGACGAGTATGAGAGGATGTCCGTGATAGGCGGAACACAGGCTGCTGGGAAATTGAGTGTTCCGCCTATCACAGGCGGAGGACGGAGGCGCAGCTTTTGAATCGTAGAATGGCCGCCGAGAAGAGCGGCGATCCATCGGCACGACACGGGACGGAGGAGGCACGGGACAGAGGAGGCACGGGACAGAGGAGGCACGGGACACCGGAAGGCACGGGACACCGGAAGGCACGGGACACCGGAAGGCACGGGACACCGGAAGGCTCGGGACGACGGCGGCTCGGGACGACGGCGGCTCGGGACGACGGCGGCTCGGGACACAGGTAGGCTGGACACACACACACACACACACACACACACACACACACACACACACACACACACACACACACACACACACACACACACACACACACACACACACACACACACACACACACGGATGGATGGATACACACACACACACACACACACACACACACACACACACACACAGGGATGGATGGATGAATACACACACACACACACACACACACACACACACACACACAGGGATGGATGGATGGATGAATACACACACAGGGATGGATGGATGGATGAATACACACACACACACACACACACACACACACAGGGATGGATGGATACACACACAGGGATGGATGGACGGACACACAGGGATGGACAGCCATGTCTCACCCTCGGCTTATACACGAGTCAATACGTTTTCCAGTTTTTTGGGGGTAAATTGGGGGCCTCGGCTTATATTCGGGTCAGCCTATACTCGAGTATATACGGTAGTCATTTATTTCCATTAGATTAAAAAAAAATCATCCTTGTCCTTCAATTGTTTTGCTCACCATTTGTCAAAACGACTCTTTTGAGTCTTAATCGAACAAACTTTCTGAAAATTTTTATTTCAACTAAATTCTACAGTTGTAAGCCTGGCCTAAATTATATGAAAATAATCCTCTAATCATTACATTGTGATAATTTTTTATGTGGCAATTACAGTATTAAAAAAAAAGAAGCAATCATTCTTAAAGCTGAACTCCAGGCAAACATCTACAATAACCGTTGTACCTGCCAAAGAGTTTGCCAAAGAGTTTCATGTGCGTCTGAGACGCACATGAAAAACGAGGGAGATAGACATTCTAAAGGGCTCATCCCTTTGCTCTCTCCCACTATTAGCATGCTAAGTGTCAGTATATGTGTAGACAGTAAACTGGCATCAAATACTGCCTCTAGCTTTCTCAGTACTGTTATACAGGGATTAGAGAGGCTAATAACAAGTCACATTCAGGTACTTAACTCTAGTTGCATTTAAAAATGCATTTATGTATTTTTAATAATGGTAGTATGTAGTGTGTTCTTATTCTTCTTCTTCTTCTTCTTATTTTTAGATTTCTTTACACCAGGGCCATAACTGGGCCCCTTATGGCTGTGGTCCCAATTGAGTTTTACCTCTGCTTAACCTACCTCAACAATAATAGGGCTAAAAAAATTGCTATTTTAAGTTAAAGCCCAATTTAACCCTTGGGTTATTTTTCCTGTTATGCAGCGAGACTTTATAACTAAGCATATGTTATATCTTTTTTCAATACTATTTTTATTAATGGTCTTTTGAAAAGCTTCCTATGTTAGCAGTACACTAGTGAGTTGGACAGCCTGACACTCTCCCTGCACAATACTCCAATCAACAACTCCTATGAGCGGTGTTGCTAATTGAAACACTGTAGAGTGAGAGTGTGAGACTGCTGCTCTCTGTGTGAAAGCACCGACCTGTCTCTCCAGTTTTCTGCAGAAACAGACAGCTTTAGTAGTTCAATACATATATATATTAAGTTAAAAAAATATATAAATTTAAATGCATTCTTACATTTATACGTAACATTTGTCGGCTTTAAAGTGATTGTAAAGCTATATTTTTTTCTTAGTTAAAATAATAAATATGGTATAGTTAGCTGCTCTGTTCAATTGCATTGCACAGAGTGGCCCCGAACCTCCTTTTTTGGGGTCCCCTGCTGGCGCTGTCTGTACCTCTTCTTTTATGTCTGTCTCCACTATAAAGTGCTTGAGATGGAGGCAGATGTGTGGGCTTGTTCTGTGTCCATTGACCCACATAGCGCATCTAGGCCCCCACCCCCCTGCTGCTATCTGAGCCAGAGACCGACCAACACTGCTGTTCTTGGGCACAACACTGGATCGAGATTGGGCTCAGGTAAGTATTAAGGGGGGCGGGGGGAGGAAGCTAATCATCAAAGTTTGATGCAATAAATAAAAAATAAAAAAAATAATGCGTTTTAGAACCACTTTAAAAATGAGGGAAGAAAACATATCTTTGAAAAACATAGTACAGTAAACCTGAATTACATGCCTAAATACTCTCCCCCTCCCCTTTCACAGTGTATATATAGCAGGCCTGGTTGTCCCGTGTTTGTGAAAAATGCATTGGCCTGTGTTTTACACCATCAGCAGAATCCTGAGTTCTATGATGAGGTAGGTTATTTTATACTGTGCTTGGCATGCTGGGTGAAGACACCATTTGAATTTGACATTGCAGGTTTAGATTACCTTAAAAAACTATATGCCTAATGCATTTATTGGTTTAGAAAAGGAATTGGCCTGATATTAAGTCATGCTCTGTATTATAACTTAAAGCAGTAATAAACACAAATATATTGCACCTTACCAATTTTTAGATGTGGTGTCTGCATTTTATTTTTTTAGGCTTTTTTTCCTTTTATTTTTACCTGGTAATTGGACCAGTAATTCTTTTGTTTTTCAAAAGAACAAGCTGTCCTGAGGTGCCTCTGTGCTCCTTCATCCAGAGTGGAGGCACTCTACTACAGAGAAGAGTTGTTACTAACCTGACCACCAGGTGAAAACTGAGGGGGTAAAAAGCCTAAGAAAATAAAAATAATGCAGCTACCACATAATAGGTATCGGTAATTGGGATTGGCGAGTACTTGAGAGAAAGTAATGGTACTTTGACTTGGTCATAAAAAGCTGGTATCTGCATCCCTAGTCATTTTTAATAACATTCAATTATAATATGACTTTTGTAGTAACTGTATACGCTATATTATTATGATTTATTTTTTTCCCAAAGAAAGTGGAGTTATTCTTTAAGATTGGATTGGTTTTTAATTATGCATCTTTTGAATAATGTCAGACTAAGGTCTGGCCATACATAATAATTTTTTTTTCTGAATGGAAAAAGAAAACCGATCCACACCATCATTGTAGATGGAGGAACCCCCCTCCCCCTACCAGGACATTGTGTTTTGACAGCAGCAGTGATCAGAATACAATAATCAGTAGCTGCAGCTGCTGATCATCAAACAAATTTCCAGCATATCCCTTCGCCCTGGTTCACACTGGAGCATTTTGACATACGATTTGACATGTCAAATCGACACCAATTGCCGTCAATAGCACCTGTCCTAATCGTTGTGACGGCAAATCTGCGGAGTTGCACTGATTTCAAAAAGTAGTTTCTGTACTGCTTTTTTTCAATTTTGGGCTGCGATTTACATCTGTGTATAAACCAACACATATGGCTCTGAAATCGCTTCTGAAATCGGGACTACCATGCGGAAGTGAAATTGTGCGAGTTCAGCTGAACTTTTACAGCTTGATTCCCACAGCTCAGTCTGAACCTTCAACAGAAATCTATTTAAATAATTGACGTTTGTCATGTGGTGGAGGCCACCCGCTGATAAAAATTCAGCTGGTGTCTGTTGGACCGGTACAGTCTCAAATCAGCCTGGGTTCCCACTGTGTGTGTTTGACACCACGCGTGAGTCGCACAGAATTCCTGTGCACATCACATGCGATATTTGAGCAATACATTTTGTATGGTTCATATCACATCTGCAGCAAAATAATGCGGAAGCCCTTTTTTTCCACTCCTATGCGATTCTGGCAATCGCACTGCATTTTGTGATCTGTTTCGGAGTGTTGGTAATGTAACATTGAGACCCACCGCAGATCACATGGATGCCGTGAAATTGCTAAGCAGTGCAGGAAACGCAGTCAATCTTGTGCGTTTCCCGCATTGCATAAGTGTGAACCAGGGCTTCGTTTATGGCCAATTTAAGTAATATGACTTTTATTCTTTCACACAGTTGTCTTGATTTCCTGACTACATATAGAAAATCATTTACTACTAATAAATGAATGTTTGTAATGGAAGGGTTTTGTAAATGGGCTCATACTTATACATTTTCCTAGAATCCTATGAGTTATGATACTAATGCTGCGCAGAAATAACAATGTTTAAGTTTATACCATGCTCTTGTAGGTTCTCTGTGAAAGCCAGATATATGATAATTGTACCTTTTTCTCTTGAAGGCTTAAGACTATAAAGAGAGGTGTTGTTTTGTCACGTTTATAAAAAGTTCTCTTTATTTAACCTGGCTGGCTTTAAGCAGAAAAGGTTTTTATTGTTTTTTTTTATCTTTCTGCAGATTAAAATAGAGCTGCCCACACAACTTCATGAAAAACACCATTTGTTGTTCACATTCTACCATGTCAGCTGTGACACTTCTAGCAAGGGAGGCACAAAGAAGAAGGATGTTATTGAAAGCCAAGGTTTGTGCTTAATTTTAAAAATTGTTGGGCCCCTTTCACACTGTGCCATCGGCAGTAAAGCGTCGATATTTTTAGCGCCGCTTTACCGTCTTAGCGGAGCTATTCTCCAGTCTGTTCCATTTGATGAAATTTAGTGCTGTTAATGCTGGTGGAAATTCAGAGTTGGAGTATTAGATATAATTTAATTAAAATAAAGACATTAATTTAGACATAACCTCACAATATAAAATTTCCAACCTCCGCTATAAAAATTTTATGTAATGCTTCTGGATTTTAAAACTCCAAGTTATGACGTCTATGCACTGGCTGAGCTGTCTTGCAGCACAGAATATAGGCCACATCTCAGAGGACCAGTGTGCAGGGACCAGAAGTGACGGAAATAGTTCTTGATCTAGATAACAATATTTTACTGAATCAGAGGTTCTTATTCTTAGAGGCACGAGCTGTTAGAATATATAAACAGCGCGTGCTAAAATAATAGCCCTCTTTTATGTTTTACTTAAGCATTCCTTCATACACTGTTAAACAGTACTGCATTAAATGTATAGTTGCATACAGTAACATTTCTGTTGATACTGAAGAAGGGGCTGTGAGAATGGTATTTCCAAGTGTGGTATGTTTAACATGTTTGTTTTTGTACACAGTTGGATATGCTTGGCTGCCTTTGCTAAAGGATGGTCGAGTGGTCACCAACGAGCAAAACATTCCAGTGTCTGCCAACCTTCCCACAGGTTATTTGGGCTATCAGGAATTTGGAGTAGGCAAGGTATAAAAGGTCTACACATTTATGTTACTTTCTTATATTTCATAGATGGAATAGGTAATGATTGCGGGGGTTAGTGATAAAGCCTAAGCACTCATACTTATTGCAGGCATGTCTATTACACTTTCGTTCATCCATACAGTTGTCACATCTTGTTTAGTGTTTGTCACTCAGCAGTGCACATTCTTTTTGGTGACACTAATGTTCAAATGCTTAAAACCAAGTGTACCTGACTATTCAGTAATTGAGCAGAATATACATTAATTTTTCTGTTTGGCTTTTAAATAGCATTCCGGTCCAGAAATTAAATGGGTGGATGGAGGAAAGCCATTGCTGAAAATCACTACTCATCTGGTGTCCACTGTTTATGCACAGGTAATTTTTCCAGATCATTACTTTTTGTACAATCCAGTATGAATTTACGAAAATCAGTAAAGCCCTTATTCCTGGCTATATATTTAGAAGTTCCCTTTTTTACATTGTGCCTGTTCCCTGAACAGTTCAACCTAACAGGTTCAGAAAAAAATTAAACAGGAAATTATATGATATGAGTTGTTACAGGTTGCCTTTGGAGACCTCTGTTAGGGTTCCTTTGCATATCCTATTTGTTAAGTTTTATACTATTTTGCTGAAAGTCAGTTGCAATCATTGGACAATGGAGGAGATAGCAAGAGTAGCAGCATGTATGTGAAGACCAGTGATTGCCAAATTAAGAGAGTGTAGGGGGCCTCAACTGATATAATCCAGGCAAATCAGATTTTTACAAGCTTAGCAGGGCATTCCCTGCTTATGTATGTCAGTTGGTACATGGAGCACACATCCTGAATTATAGTACACCATTTACCATAAGAGGTGGTTTCAGGTTTTAATTTTATATTATGAGGAAATTACAGTATAATTTGGTCAAATTAAACCTGTCATAAGGAAACATGGAGACTGTCATTGCTGACATCTCGTTCTCAAAATGTAAGGTACCTGGCTGTTATGTTAAACCTCTTGCTTAACACTAGATATCACTCAGAGGACATTTGCAGATGAGGCCTGTTGACTTTTCTCTAACTTTGTTGATCTGCCTGCTTGCTCTGGGTTATGGTTATGGACTATTCCAGCTACTTGGTCAATGTAACAGCGAGTCAACTTGATTTTCAAGAGTAGCTATACACCCCCCTGTAAACTGGAAAATCCATAACTTTAGGTCAGCAAATGCCTAGATATGTACACAAATAAGGTAATTGTATTTATGTATAAAAGGAAAAACTGAGTTTCTTTTCTATTTCATATGGTGACCATGCAGCTATTTATTTCGTTTTAGGATCAACATTTGCACAACTTCTTTCAGTATTGCCAGAAAAATGAATCTGGAGCACAGGCCTTAGGAAGTGAACTTGTGAAATATTTGAAGGTATTTATTGGTACATATGACTCAGGAGTTCCTGTATATTTACATTGGTCTCATAGCTACATAAGCACATTGTGAAATCTGAAGAGTGTGTGCAACAATATAAGGTGTTTGTGGGGGTTTATTTTCTTTGTTTTTATGCGGTCACATTTTGCATGAGGACCTTTCAAGGAAATGCAGAGAAAGCAGTTTCATGGCAGGCAGGTCATGTAGTGAAGTTGGGTGTAGACCTACTTTAACGTTTGTGGTGTAAAATTGAGTCAGCTTAGGATGGACATTTAGAAGCAGCTAGACAGACTTGTATAGTAAATGTAGAGAACAGGTATACATCCCGCAGCTATACCGATGTAGACTCCTACGGGATTTTCAATCCCTGAGGGAGGAATATGGTATATCAAACGTTTTTTTTTTTCGATACCTACAACTTCGGTCCAAATGGAATTTAACTACACCCTCGATACTTACACAATTAGTAACCTCATCGTCTAGGAAAGGACAGATATTAACTATATATGACTCGCTAATATCGCAGGTATCCAAGACTATGACATTCAAATGCAGGGCAGGATGGGGAGAAGATATAGGTCACATAACAGACGAGGAATGGTCTAATATAATGGAGAATGTGCCCAAGGTGTCCCTCTCTTCCCCCAAAAAACTCACACAACTATTCATTATACACCGAACTTGCCGTACCCCATATAAACTATACAAATGGCACAGAATAATATCAACTTGCGTGATTACAACTGATCCAAAACACAGCGGCAAGGCTGATAACAGGAAAAAAAACCCTGGGAATCCATCTCTCCTTCGCTGAGGAGCTTACATTGGCTAACCGTAAAAAATCGGATCATGTTCAAGACCCTTTGCCTCACCCACAAATGCGTGCATAGAGAAGCTCCACAATACCTAATGGAGAAAATAAATTATTACACACCAAACTGCAGTCTTCGATCAGCCAACAAAAACCTCCTCCTCGTGCCCAAAGCCCTGTATAAATCCAAGGGGGATCAGAGGTTTGCTGTCCAAGGTCCTCGGCTATGGAATGCTCTACCAATCCACATCCGCCTGGAAGAAAATCACCTGGCTTTTAGGAAAAAACTCAAGACCTTCCTCTCTTAGCAGATGATCAAAGCTCGCCACAGCGCCTAGAGACGATTGAGTTTGCAAGCTATGTCTGCTGGGATGGTTAGATGAGGAACTATATACGCCACACACATACATAGCCATTCTTAGAGTCCTGTTTATTGCTAGAAAACTTATAGCTAGAAAATGGCTTCGGTGTCGCCGCGCAAACACACGCCATGTGTTAATGTCGCCATTAACGACACCCTATTGAGGGAGAAGTTGACATACCAACATAGAGGCAGCCCAACAAAATTTTCAAATATATGGGATCCCTGATTGGGGATACCTGGTTTAGCCCTCTTCCAACTAGTCCAGAACAGAGTACTTGGTGGCAGGACATGGATGCCCCATCTCTTCCCCCTCCCCCCCCCCCATGAGGAGAGATGCTTATACTAGGTGGATAAGGGATGAGATGGCGACATGGAGACTTGGAATGTGGATCAGGCTGAAATAATAATTCTGATTAGATGATGTCTTGCTCTGCGGTAACGAGTTATATGGTTCACGTATTTATAAGATAGTTATGGATTAACACTGGAAATCAAACATGGGGGGAGGATTTAAAAACAAAAAACAAAAAAAAATTGTAATAATACTAAAAAAAAATGTAGAAAATAGAATTGTAAAAAAAAAACATAAAGTTTGCAACTTTAAGGGAAGCCTAATGCCGTGTACACCCGACCGGACTTTTCAACAAGAAAGCTCCGACGGACCTAATCTGGACAATTTGAACGTGTGTGGGCTTCATCGGACCTTTCTGTTTTGAAAAATCTGACAGACTTTAGAAATAGAACATGTTTGAAATCTTTCCGTCGGAACCAGTTGTTATCATGAAAATCGCTCGTCTGTATGTAGGTCCCACGGACCAACAACAACGCAAGGGCAGCTATTGGCTATTGAACTTCCTTTTTTCTAGTCCCGTTGTACGCCATCACGTTAAACGATCAGACTTTGGTGTGATCTTGCGTAGGCAAGTCCATTTCGTCTGAAAGTCCGTCAGAGTTCAGTCAGACGGAAAGTCCGGTCGTGTGTATGCGGCATTAGACCCAATAGCTCCTGCCTCTAATCACTCTGCCATGTGAGGAGTTCCCAGGCACAGTGCTGGATCAAGATTGGGCTCAGGTAAGTATAAGGGGAGTGGCTGGCATGTGGAGCTGCACACAGAATGTGTTTTACCCTAATGCAGAGAATGCATCAAGGTAAAAAAAAAAAAAAAACTTCTGCCTTTACAACCTCTTTAACGTGGTTGTAAAGGTATAAAGATTATTATTTTATTTTTTTTTAATCTTTTGTCTTTTTTTTATCTTGATGCATTCTGCGCATGAGGGTAAAAAAAAAACATCTGTGCACAGGATATAGACTTGCTGTACTATGGGAACGATCTGTGTGTGGGAGGACGCAATCAGTGGACCCTAGAAAAGGAGGACTGGGACTGCTCTTTCCAATACCATTGCACAGTAGGTATGACATGTTAGAATTGGTGAAAAAAATAAATTTTAAACTCACTTTAATGGCTTCGCTGGTGACAACTATAGAATTTTTTATGATTTCCCATCACAAGACAATTTAACACTCTCCGTGGGGTTTTGGATATAATATAAATATAAAACTGTTGGTTTATGGGAATATCATTGCATTGTTCTTTTCTGAAAAATATAATCAGGATCGCTGTACCATGGTAGCAAGCATTTTCATTTTATTTATTGTTTGTTTTATTCAGCAATTTTACATATACACTTTGAAATATCACACTGTTTCCTTTCAGAGTCTCCATGCAATGGAAGGACATGTCATGATTGCCTTTCTACCTACTATCCTTAACCAAATGTTTAGAGTGCTTACAAGAGCTACTCAGGAGGAAGTGGCTGTCAATGTGACACGGTAATACCTAGTAATTTAGTATTAGATCAGCTCTGTTCTATAACAGGGTGCTACTTTGTCAGTCTGCAGATGCCATCCATTTGAATGGTGGTCTGTGTGCTTATTACAGAATAAGGGCAGACATGTATGCAGTTATAATTTATATCATCTGATTGTTGGGTAATTATGAATGTTTGGCTTAGTCTTGAACTTCCAAGCTGTATAAAAGTGCTTTATATCAGACATCGGATTCCCATTATACATATGGGATTGATAATTTGATTAGCACTTGCATTTGTTTCCTGCTAATTTTTAAGGTTGGGTTCACACTAGTGCGAATTGGATGCGGGTTCCCCTGCATCCAATTTGCAAGACAGGAGAGTGTGCCCACCTCTATATGAAGCTGGTTCACATATCTTCGTGCCAGCTGTGGGCCAGATTACACAGGGGTCCTATGTGTCTTTGGCTCCATTTCAGGTACGATTTCAGGCAAACATTCTGGCCTGATTCGTCCCTGAAACGGAGAACAGGGACACATTGCTGTGAGCCACATCTGATTTAAGTGTGAACCTAGCCTAACAAAGATTATATGTACTGTATTTTAGTCTGAAACAATTTATACAGATTTTCAAAAACCCAAATCTTCAAGGTAGCATTTTTTAAAGGAATGTCAATATAACAGTTGCTAGGTCTGTGTTTTTGTTTTGTTTTTTTGTCTGTGGATTTAACTGAATGGCTTCTCTGACATAAAACAAGCAATTTTAAGTCCTAACGTCACTGGCTACACAAATTTTCACCTTTTTAGAATTAGTTACATTTATTAAGTGCAAGTTCATTATACTGTGCATTTCTCAGACAGTTGTCCACTGTCAGTTGACATATTATTGCAATGCTTGTATAAAGGCTTTTTTAACATAATCTGATTATCATCAGATTAGCACGTCATTTATATGAATTCACATACACCATTGTCCAAATCAGTCACTTGGCAAGAATTAACATATGACAGAAATAATTGAATCCTTTAATGCATGCTGTTTCAGAGTCATTATCCATGTGGTTTCTCAGTGCCATGAAGAAGGACTGGAGAGCTACCTGAGGTCATATGTAAAGGTATGTTATCCTTGGTTTGTTTCTAACTTTTCTTAACCACCTTCCCCCCCCCCCCCCCCCCCCCAAATGGTAGTACATCATATATATTTTCAGGTCAGTTTAATTGATTTACCAATTCTCAGATGGAGACTAGCAGCATTTCAAGATTGAGCTTATGATTTGAATACTTTCCGCAGTATCTTTTACACACATCTGCATATTTTTATACCTCCTAAGCCAGATAATGTATGCTAGGTTTCAGTGGAAAGGAGGTTGATGCCAGATAGTTGGACACGTCCTAGTCTCTTTATCTCTTCTTGGCAATGCCCATGAATGCTGCATTTGTGCTTCCCAAGGTGTAAGGTTTATACATGTTGTTTAGTACATAGTCTTTTTTTCTAATAGTTTTCATCCCTGTTTTCATAGTATGTTTACAAGGCAGAGCCATATATTACATCTGAATACAAGACTGCGCATGAAGAGCTGGCCAAATCCATGACAATGATCCTCAAGCCTTCTGCCGACTTTTTAACCTGTAACAAGCTCCTCAAGGTACAAGGACAGCTCCTGAATAAATACAAATGTGTATTTAACTGTTATCTTTATTGGATTGCGATTTTATATCAGGATTCTTGTAGCTATTTTAACTTTATTCCTATGTTTTATGTATGCACGCACTAACTCACTGTTATTTTATTCATAGTACTCATGGTTTTTCTTTGAAGTCCTAATAAAATCTATGGCCCAACACCTTGTTGAGAATACAAAAATAAAAGTATGTATTATCTTTTTGTTTTTATATCTAACACCTGTGTATTCGGTTATGCCATTTTGTCTTCAATAAAATAATGTTCAATGATCTATGAATGCAGCTGGGGAAAGTACCTGACTGTTTCTATTAGCATCCTACAATTGCCTGTATAGCAGCGCTAGGGAGACCAGATAGAGCAGAGTAAAGTTGGGTGTAGATAAGCCAGCTGGCTGATCAATAAAAAATGACCTATCAAAATAACAAATGTGTTCCCTCCACACAATTGAGATAGATCATTAAATTGACTCCTCTTGAAACGGAATGGCCATAGATGGATTGAAATTCAGCCAGGCCCCGCTAAACTGGCTGAATTTTGAGCCATCTATGGCCAGCTTAAAGTGGTTGTAAACCCTTACATATACCCAGTGAAGTGAATAGCCTCAGGTGCTACACATAGATGTAACAAATCCTCTAACATTGAAGTCACTCCTGCTGATAACAGAGGAACTACACTTTAGAGAGCACTACAGATATGTGCTTAGCTCAAATTCCAGGACTGGGGTTTTGAACCACTTTAAGGAATTGGTCAGACTCTACTGCAGTGCACATGCATGTTTACTTAACCACTTGCTTACTGGGCACTTAAACCCCCCTCAGTCCCAGACCAATTTTCAGCTTTCAGCGCTGATGCACTTTGAATGACAATTGCGCGGGCATACAACACTGTACCCAAATGAAATTTTTATCATTTTTTTCCCACAAATAGAGCTTTCTTTTGGTGGTATTTAGTTACAGCTCGGAGTTTTATTTTTTGCTAAATAAACAAAAAAAGATGCAAAAAAATAAAAATAAATAAATCATGTTTTAATAGTTTGTTATAAAATTTTGCAAACGGGTCATTTTTCTCCTTCATTGAAGTGCGCTGATTAGGCGGCACTGATGGGCTGCATTGGTGGGCACTGATGGGCTGCATTGGTGGGCACTGATGGGCTGCATTGGTGGGCACTGATGGGCTGCATTGGTGGGCACTGATGGGCTGCATTGGTGGGCACTGATGGGCTGCATTGGTGGGCACTGATGGGCTGCATTGGTGGGCACTGATAGGCATAGTTAAGGCGGCACTAATAGGCACAGATAAGGCGGCACCGATGGGCAAAGATGGGCACAGATAAGATGGCATGGATGGGTGGCACGGATAAGTGGCACGGATGGGTGGCACGGATGGGCACTGATAGGTACCACTGATAGATGGGACTGATGGGCACTGATAGGTGGCACTGATAGGTGGCACTGATAGGTGGCTCTGATGGGCGGCACTGCTGGGCACTGATGGGCGGCACTGCTGGGCACTGATGGGCGGCACTGCTGGGCACTGATGGGCGGCACTGGGTCGCAGCACCTTTGAGGCAGATTGTGGGCACTGTGGGTGGCACTGTTGGTGGCACTGCTGGATGGCACTGTGGGTGGCACTGTAGGTGGCACTATGGGCACTGATGGGGGGCACTTACTTTTATTCAGGATGGCACGGCGGTGGGCACTGGCAGGGGGCAGGTGGTCGGCTGTATTGCTGGCCGTGATCGGGACTGATGTCCCGATCACGGCCGCCGGTGATCGGCTTTTTTTTTCTCTCCTCGCGCTGTCAGCGCGAGGAGGAATAATAGCCGATTACCGGCTCCGTTCTATCACATGATCAGCTGTCATTGGCTGACAGCTGATCACGTGATAAGGGGTCGGGATCGACCCCTTGCACGGATCGGTGATCAGGCGAGTCTCACGGACTCGCCGATCACAGAGCGCGCCGCGCGCGCCCCTCAGGGGGCGCGCAGGCCGCTCGTATCCGGGACGACGTCAATAGACGTAGTCCCGGAAATGTAGGTCCGCGCTAATGCCGTCATTTGGCAATAGCGCGGATCTGTAGTGGTTAAAAAAAAAAAAAAACATTAGCTTGGGAATTTGTTTTTAACCACTATTCTCGACCAGTCTCAGGCAGAGAATCTGATTGTGCTGTCTGGCAAGGATGCATTGATCAAAAACTGCACACAATTACAAAACTTTTGACAAGAACAATTACCAATTATGCATTTCAGCTGTGTATTTACCTGGCTGCCTAGTTTTTAACCTGAATGACCATTTACTAGTTAAATAGATTCATTTTACTTTCAAGTGCACAACAGAATAATGATGTTTCAAGAGAGGAGGATTGGTGATATAAAGTTAAAGTAACAATATTGCCCAGAAACACTGCTTTTGTCCCCTTCTAGCAGTCCCAGACAGCACTCTTGGCTCATCACTGCTTTGGGTGCCTCATGCAGCAAGCCAAGTGCTAAGGCACTCATTTATGCATGCTCCTGTCAGGTTCTAAACTGAGTTTTCTATGGACACACATAGCACCAGAAAGCCATACCGCCACTCCCCACAGGAATTTGTCTGACAGCAGCAGGAGACAATGTCTCCACTGGCCCTCAGTTGCTCCTGGGAAACCAGGAGGTGAGGGGAGAGATGCTGTAACCTAAAGAGCTGGCATGAAGACAGGTAAGTGTTTAAGAATGAAGGGAGTAAGACAGGTAGTGAGGATTTTTTTTTGTTCATACAGAAAATAAATAAAAAGTTTAGACTCTAGTACTATGTATTTTTTCAGTAGTTGTAGACAAATAATTGTGGCTTTTTAGACTGACATATTCAGGTGGCAATTTAAATAAGTAATTCAGCTAATTCTACAGTTACAATATGTTTTTCTACATTCTGAAATCTGAGAGGGCCGATAGGGTTAAACACAAGTGTGTTCCTCTGGGGTCTGGGTGGTAAACTTATATAAAACCTACAAATCCACAATTAAGATGAAAATTACAAGGTTTGATTGGCCACAAAATACTACCTTGCAAATTTCAGTTTCCATAAATGAATGTTATCCGGTTGTCTACTTCAAATAGCCTGGAAGATTTTCCTAGCGCAAATGTCATTTTTGTCAGTGTTAACGTTAAGTAGGAAAAAGTCTGTAGTCGTTTTGTCATGCTTTATTTGTAGCAAATTGTAATTCCACAGCAATAGCATTATTTTTATTGCTATTATGGGATTCATTTATTCATTTGGGATTTTCTATTTTGTATTTATAGAAAAGGTTAATAGCATGGCTTTATTCAGTAAACACTGATATTTATCTTTGTACGTTTTCCTATAATATAGCATTAGTTGCACTGAAGGAAAAAAAAAAAGTGAATTCTCATTTGTATATTACACCATGATATGATCTGCCCAAAAACTACCACAGAATCAAAGCCCCAAACTAAATGTAGGCTGTCACAGCAAAACTGAGGACAGCTAGAAAAGCATTTAAATTGTAAATTCTCCTTTCTTTTTCATACATCATGGGACACAGTCAGGCTAATATTCATTACCTGCTGGATTATACTGCATCATCAGGTGAATGGACACTGGTAGATCAAAGGTCTTCAGACAGGAAGTGATCCCCTATATAACCCCTCCCACACAGGAAGCACTTCAGTCTTTACCAGTGTCTGCAAGGTGGATGGCACGCTTTGCTTGAGCTCTCTGAGCTCCAGGTCTCTAGTCCCACAAACTGTTCTTAAATGAATCAAAGGATTGACTGATAGGATTCATTTTACACAGGCTTTTATGCTTAAATAAATGGCACCTGAGCCTTGCAAAGAAGACTCAAGATCCTGCAAGGTTTTGCCTGTAATGCAGCCTCTGGGCGCTGGACCCTGCAAAGTGGAATCCTGGACACCACAGCGCTAAGACATTCCTGCAGGGTGCTGTACATGTCCAAGGGACTGGACCCTAAACATGAAAAGGGTACCAAGTCCTTGAAGGTCCTCAAGTGACAGGAACCGGCAGTGATGGGAGAAGTTTGGGCTCTTAGTTTCTAAGTTGCCCTGCGTCTGGACGGCTAAGTGAAAACACTTTACTTATTATTGTGGGGTGTCCCAGTGATTGTAACAATCACTCAAGCTAGCTAGAGCCTGTGTGCTGTGACCATACTGGGGAGTTTTGGCCTAGCTGTGGGTGTTTGCAAAGTGTACCTTTTTTGCTTGTGTCTGGCTGTTTCTCACCTGTATGATGGCGCACAATGGTGCGCCATTTCGACTTGGTTCACCAGGGCGCACATTAGTTTGCAAAAGCGCAGCTGGACTTAGTTGTTAGACTAAATGTGCCAAGCAAGATTGTTACATAGGGGCTTGGGAGCCCTATTAAAGGGTCTTCCTTCTGAGGTGTTTTAATACTACACCCAAGTACTCTTTTTGTGGCTAGTAAATGTCTTCAAAAAAGAGGATCGGGACTAACACTATAGGGAAGGGCACACCGATGTCGTCAGTAGTTCCTCATGAACCTAGTCGTATGCCTAGTGTTGTATCCCCTGACAGACCAGAGGCTTCCGGGCATTCTAAACCGCTGCTCCTATCTGTTTTTGTGCCTAGAGTCAATGCTGCTGTTTCACCCTTTATCACTGAGGATGAACTGTCCTTGGCCCTAGCTGGGTTAGACCGCAGGATTGCTGGCATGTTTGCCTCCATCCCGCAGGGTAGCAGGAAACGTGGCAAATCCCCCTTCCAGAGCCTCTTAGTCTGGAGCAGGAATGAGTTGAGGATGGGGAAGAGCTTAAAGCTCGGTTGTCTGTGGAGGGCCCGGCAGATGAGTATGCTTCCGAGCAATCTGGACAAGAAGATATCCAGTTGATGTCTGATTCTCAGTCGCAGAGGCTTTTGATCCTGACTCTGACTGAAATGACTGGAAAAAAAAAGTCAGCAGCTGCAAACACTGCAGCTGCTGACTTAATCAGCCCACTTACATGTCCAGGGCGCCCGCGATGTCGGCCGCCGAGGCCGACCTGTCCCTCGGCTCTCGGGTCCCGGCGCCGCCATTCCTTGTAAGGGAAACAGGCAGTGGAGCCTTACGGCACCTCAATTATTATATCTCGCTGCTACAAGCTAGAGCTGCGGGGGGTCCTCCCTCAGAGGTTTTTAAGATCCATAGTTCCCTTGGATCCTCCAAAAATAAACTTAGGTCTGATCCTAGATACGGTTCAAGCAAGAATATTCTTGCCACTTATAAGGATCTGTGCCCTGAAGGTTCAGGTGCATCAGATAAGGTATTTGTCTTCTAGGGAGGATGGTATCCTCCTTCAAGGCAGTGCCATATGCCCAGTTCCATTCCAGGCCTTTTCAAAAAGACATTTTGTTGGCCTGGATCAGAAGAAGAAAAGCCCTGGATTAGCCAATGTGCTCATCTCCTTGGGCACACTGAAGCCTAAACTGGTGGTTGCAGAATCAGAACCTGTGAAAGGTTAAATCCTTTCTCCCATTAACTTGGAGAGTACTGACTACAGATGCCAGGCTCTCAGGATGGGGAGTGACCCTAGAAGGGCTCACAGCTCAGGGGAAATGGTCAGGGACAGAACAGATCCTGCCCAACAATGTCCTGGAAATACAGGCAGTACGTCTGGCCCTACGGTCCTGGACGATGGAGCTTCAGGACTGCCCTATCAGGATTCAGTCCAACAATGCCACTGCAGTGGCCTATATAAACCACCAAGCAGTACCAGGAGTTCGTCAGCTCTGAAAGAGGTGAACCACATACTAGCCTGGGCAGGGGGACATGTGCCGATTCTATCTGCCCGGGGCCATGGTCCCTACACCCAGGGGTGTTCCAGGAAATTTGCCAGCGTTGGAGATTGTCAGGTGTTGACCTGTTGGCATCCAGGTTCAACAACAAGCTACAGCAATTTGTGTCCCGAAAAAGGGATCCTCTGGCAATTGGAGCAGATGCTCTGATAGTTCCGTGGAGACAGTACTCCCTGGTTTATGCTTTTTCCTCCGATTCCTCTCCTTCCACATTTGTTGGCAGGATTTGGAAAGGGGGGGTTCCAGTCACCCTAGTGGTGCCAGCCTGGCCCAGAAGGCCCTGGTTCCCACAGATTGTAAGACTGACGGGCAATGTGCACTTCCACATCGCTCTGTTCTACTGTCTCAAGGTCCTATATTCCACCCCAATTTACAGTTTCTAAATTTGACGGCATGGCCGTTGAAGCCAGGGTGTTAAAGGACCGTGGCATCTCGGGATCAGTAGTGTCTACCCTAATGAATGCTAGAAAAGCTTTCACTAGGAATATTTATCATAAGCTCTGGAAGACTTCTTGCTTGGTGTGAAGCCAGAAAATGTCCTCCTTGGAAAAATATGTGATTGGGACAATTCTCTTTTCCACAATCGGCTGTGGAAATCAAATGGGCTTTGAGTACAATCAGAGGTCAAGTTTCGACCCCATCAGTATTCTTCCAAAGGCTTTTAGCCTCCCATTCACTGATACAAACCTTTATGCAGGGGGTAACTTGCTTGCTTCCCCCCATTAGGTCACCTATGTGTCCTTGGGACTTGAACTTGGTGTTGTCTGTGTTACAGAAATGAACATTTGACCCTATCAATGAAATCCTATTAGACTTGCTGTCACGCAAGCTAGCCTTCCTGATGGCCATTGCCTCAGCTAGAAGGGTGTCAGAGTTGGCAGCTCTTTCATGCAGGGAACCATACTTGATGCTTCACCACGACAGGGTCATGTTACAACCTGTTCCATAATTTTTTCCAAAAGTAGTGTTGGCCTTTCATTTAAATCAGGACATTATTTTGCCTTCTTTTATCTCTCAGCCTCGTTTGTTGGAAGAAAGGTGACTGCATTCTTTGGACGTTGTCCGGGCACTCAAGGCTTATTTGTCTATCTGCGGATATCCGTGGATCAGACTCCTTTTTTGTTTTACCAAAAGGACCCAAGAAAGGGCAGGCAGCTTCCAAAGCTTCCATTGCCACTTGGGGCCGTCAATTGGTGATTCAGGCCTACGGTCTGAAACGTAAAGCTCCTCCCTTAAGGGTGAGCGCTCATTCTACCAGGGGTGTAGGAACCTCCTGGGCTTTTCGCCATCAGGTATTTCGATTTGCAAGGCTGCTACCTGGTCTTCAGTGCATACGTTCACAAAATTTTATCAAGTGGATGTTTAAACAGCCAAGGATTTGGCTTTCGGCTGCAGTGTACTGTGGGCTGCCGTATAAGTTCTGATGGCTATTGTTTGATAAAGTGTCTCCCTCCCCTCAAGCCTATTGCCCTGGGATGTCCCAGTAGGTAATGAATATTAGCCTGACTCTGTGTCCCATGATGTATGAAAAAAAAATAGCATTTTTTCATCATACTTAGCTGTAAAATCAAAATTTTTTTTTGAGGATTCAGTGCTTGCTACAAAACTGAAGTGCTTCCTGTGTGGAAGGGGTTATATGGGATCACTTCCTGCCTAAAGACCAGTGTCCATTCACCTTGTTATTGAGTATAACCCAGTAGGTAATGAATATTAGCCTGACTATGTGTCCCATGATGTACTCTAAGAAAAGGATTGTACACACGGTTGGATTCTCTGATGGGAGCTTTTTGTCGGAAATTCTGACCGTGTGTAGGCTCCATCCATCACACAAAATTTGAGATCTGGATCTCAAATTTTCTGACAACAAAATCTGTTGATGGAAATTCCTATTGTGTGAACACAATTCCGACACAAAGTTCCATGCATGCGCGGAATCAAGCAGAAGAGCCGCGCTGGCTATTGAACTTAATTTTTCTCGGCTCGTCATACGTGTTGTACGTCACTGTGTTCTTGACGATCACAGTTTCCGACCAACTTTGTGTGACCTTATATATGCAAGACAAGTTTGAGCCCACATCCATCAGAAAAAATCCATGGATTTTGTTGTTGGAATGTCCGATCGTGTGTACGGGGCATTAGAATTGCTTGTGCTTCATTAACAGTTGTAATATAGGACTACATATATGACCGTGTCTGCAGTTAAAATGGTTTGTGGCATAGTGTCTGTAGTTCAGCAGTATCCTGTCAATCAAGTCTCTCAAGAGGACAGTTATTGAATATATTTAATGTCCACTAAGTATTGTATAAACGTATAATTGTTAAATTTATTTTTATTTTTCTGATTTTGCATGGTAATTCACGCTTTATTTTTCATTTTTTCTAGTTACTACGAAACCAAAGATTCCCAGCCTCTTTTCATCATACGGTGGAAACCTTGGTTAATATGCTTATGCCACACATCACACAGAAATACAAGGACAATCCAGAGGCCTCTAGGAATGCAAACCAGAGCCTTGCATTCTTCATCAAAGTAAATAAATCAGAAAAAAAGTTTAGAAGTGGGGGATGTATAGTATTTGTGTTTATTTTTTATTTATTTTTCTATGCTTAGGACTAACAACATTTTGTAATTTGGTAGGGTAAATATGATTTGTATGCACCTGATACATTTTGATTTAGGAAGTAGGCCTTTAATGGTGTTTACCAAGCTGATTTTGATTTTGTTGAAGAAAAAGCCATTTTTCACAGCTAAGAAGTTAAATTTCATATTACACAAACAACTGAATTGAGTGGCTCCAGCCCCTTTTTCTCACAGCTATGTACATTTCCTTACAGCCTTACAGTCAGAGAAACAAAGTCAGAAAATGAACTGCTTCTGACCTAAAAATAACCTTACGTTTTTTTTCTACATACTTTAACCACTACAATACAGGGCACTTTCGCCCCCTTCCTTCCCAGCCCAATTTTCAGCTTTCATCGCTCTCGCACTTTCAATGACAATTGCGCGGTCATGCTACACTGTACCCAAATGAAATTTTTATAATTTTGTTCACACAAATAGAGCTTTATTTTGGTGTTATTTATTCACGACTCCGTTTTTTAGTTTTTGCGATATAAGGGCAAAAAAAGCGCAAATTTGGGAAAAAAACTATTTTTTCTTTTTTCTATTTTAAAAGAAATCCAATAAAATCAAATTTTGTCATAAATTGAAGCCAAAAGTATTCTGCTACATGTTTTTGGTAAAAAAAATTCCGTTAAGTGTATAATAATTGGTTTGTGTGATCACGGACATATGTACGCAAATAATCATGTACATATGTGTGCAGGTGATCGCGTACATATGTGTGCAGATAATCATTGGAACATGTCATTTTAGTGGGACATATGTGGGGGACATGTAATTTTTTATTTGGGGACATGTGTGGTGGCATGTGTATTGTGGTGACATGTGTGTTTACACTGTAGGTTTATACTAGACTAGTGATCAGTGAGTAAAAGGCTGTAAAAAAAAGCTCATACTCACTGATCACCAGCAGGAGATCTGCTCTCCTCTCCTCAGCGACGACTTCCTTGTGAGGAGAGGAGAGCCGATTGCCTAGCAACTGGCTGTTTGTTTACATCACATGATGGACGTGATTGGACACAGCCATCATGTGATCAGGAGGGCCAATCACAGAGCCCTCCTGCCGATCCGAGATGCGCCGTGTCTGGGTGACACGAGCGCATCGGGGTTGCGCCGCTGCGCTGGCATGCGCGCGCGATCCCCCTCCTTCTGAAGGACGTTCCTGAATGTCCATTCAGAAGTAGGCGGCTCCCACCCGGTCGTATATGTACATTGGCCTGGTGGGAAGTGGTTAAATATCATTTTTGTAAAGAGCATAACCTTAATATTGACTGTATACCATAGCTGTATTGAGAAGGGAATTTCTTATCTCCACATTTTTGTTTAGTTGTACTGTACTTTCCCTGTTTTGTTCATGTCTGTAGTTGTATGCTCAGCTAAAGTCAAACATTTAAAATGTTATCTTGTGGTGTTTTCAGTGTTGGCTCCTTTTATAAACCTTGCTCTTTCATATGTTTTTGCAGCGGTGCTTCACTTTCATGGACAGGGGTTTTGTGTTTAAACAGATTAATAATTACATGAGCTTCTTTGCACCTGGAGATCCAAAGGTGAGATGAGTTTACTTTCATCCTAAACCACTAAATTTTTCAGTGTCAGGCTCAGTTCACACTAGTGACTTGTCATGCGAATTTGGACACACAACATTGCATGATAAGTTGAAGCTTTTGGATTTCAATGACACCCATTCCAATCTATGCGACTTAACCACTTCCGGACCACCGATTGCCAATATACTTCCTAACTTTGAAGTGGAATATCGTTGGTATGGCAGAAGCTAGCTTGTGGCAGGTGACGAGGCAAATGACAATCCGCAACCTGTGGCAAGTGGACAATCCCCAACTTGTGTCAGGTGACGTGGCAAGTGACATGCTAAATATAAGTACACTGCTGCGCTCACTGCTACTCACTCTGGTCTCACAAAATGGCTGAACTAGTTAAAAAATCTTTTTTTTTTTTTTTTTGAGGTTATCTTATAAACGCTTCTAGACGCAAACGTGGCATGCAAACGAGGCAAAACAGGCGTTTCTAAATGCCGGTTTCAGCTTTTAAAAACATGCTTTCAGCAGAGTTTGCACTGGCGTCTCGTGTGCATGGGACCTTAATCTAAATATGAGATCTGAGGTCTTTATGGCCCCAGACCTCATATTTAAGAGGTCCTGTCATGCTTATTTTCTATTACAAGGGATGTTTACATTAGCACAACACAATTTTTGTTTTAAAAGAACAGTGTAAAAATACTAAAAAGGTAAAATGAGAAAAAAAAACACCAATTTTTTTAAACGCGACCTGTCCTGCCGAGCTCGCATGCAGAAGTGAGTAGCGCCCCACTTATGAAAACTGTGTTCAAACCACACGTGAGGTATCGCTGTGATCGGTAGAGTAAGAGCAATAATTCTAGCATTAGATCACCTCTACAACGCAAAACATGCAACCTGTAGAATTTTTTAAACGTTGCCCATGGAGATTTTTAAGGGTAAAAGTTTGTCGTCATTCCACTAGCGGGCACAATTTTGAAATGTGACAAGTTGGGTATCAATTTACTCAGTGTAACTTTATCTTTCACAATATAAAACAATTGGGCTAACTTTACTGTTGTCTTATATTTCTTATATTTTAATTAAAAAAAGTGTATTTTTAAATTATTTTAAAAAAAAGTGCGCTTGTAAGACCGCTGTACAAATACGGTGAGACAAAGTATTGCAGCGACCGTCATTTTATTCTTTAGGGTGTTAGAAAAAAAATTATTTTCTAGAAAAAAAAAAATGTTTTTAACTTGTTAACAACAAATCTCTAAAAGAGGCTTAGTCATTAAGTCGCTAAAAAAGGTTCCTGCACTATTTTGATTAAACTTTCTTAAACTTGAGTCCTGATAGTGTAAAGTTGCCTGAATGTCGCACGACTTTGGAGTTGCACTAGTGTGAGCCGAGCCTTAAAAATTGCTTTTTAAATACCTTAACAATTGCCAACTGCTGCTGTTGATTTTCAGACACTGTTTGAATACAAGTTTGAGTTTTTGAGAGTTGTCTGTAACCACGAGCACTACATTCCCTTAAATTTACCGATGCCGTTTGGAAAAGGCAGGATCCAAAGATATCAAGGTAATGCTGATTCTTACATCATGGATTGAGGAAATAAGGTTGTAAATTATATTTAAAGCCCAAACTGTTTTTAGCATAGTAGGTTTAACACGTCATTTGATTTTTTTTTTTTTTTTGCTATCATTTGGAACATTTTCCTTTTCCTTCTGTCCTAAAGTGTGAGAAATGCTATCTCGAACAGTTTTCACCAGAAGTTTCCCAGTTGCAAGATTTACCCTTCTGCTCTGCTGGCAGTTCAAAATTTTAGATTTTCTCTTACATTTTGTTTCATTTACAATGGCACTAGTACAAAAAGAGGTGCATCTCTCCAGAGGGATCACAGACCCCAATAAAACCTTACATGGGTTCTAACCCTTACCTACTTTATTCAGTTCTAAGCTGTGGCATTCTAAGGAGAACGATATGCAACAGAGTTCTTTTTTTTTTTCTTAACCTCCCTGGCAGTACGATTATATCGGATTTTAGGTGCTAAAAACGGTATAATTATTTTGCATGAAAATTTGGCGTTTTATATTGTAGTCCTGTAATTCTTAGCAATAACTCGCTTAAATCTGTCCAAACCAGAGTCTAGCAGACATACCGGGTATGATAAAGTTTGAAAAATGAAATCATAAATTATAATATAATAAATACCGTATATACTCGAGTATAGGCCGACCCGAATATAAGCCGAGGCCCCCAATTTACCCCCAAAAAAACTGGCAAACTTATTGACTCGTGTATAAGCCGAGGGTGAGACATGCCTGTCCATCCCTGTGTGTGTGTCCGTCCATCCCTGTGTGTCCGTCCATCCCTGTGTGTCCGTCCATCCATCCCTGTGTGTGTGTGTGTCCATCCATCCATCCATCCCTGTGTGTGTGTGTCTCCATCCATCCATCCATCCCTGTGTGTGTGTGTCTTCATCCATCCATCCCTGTGTGTGTGTGTCTCCATCCATCCATCCATCCCTGTGTGTGTGTGTATCCATCCATCCCTGTGTGTGTGTGTGTCTCCATCCGTGTGTGTGTGTGTGTGTGTGTGTGTGTGTGTGTGTGTGTGTGTGTGTGTGTCCAGCCTACCTGTGTCCCGAGCCTTTGTCCCGAGCCTTTGTCCCGAGCCTCTGTCCCGTGCCTTGCCTCCTTGCCTCCGTCCCGTGCCGTGCCTTGCCTCCGTCCCGTGTCGTGCCTTGCCTTGCCTCCGTCCCGTCCCGTCCCGTGCCGTGCCTTGCCTTGCCTCCGTCCCGTGCCCTCTTCGTCGGCGCCTCGGCGGCCATTGTAAAATTCAAAAGCCGCGCCTCCGCCTTCGCCTGTGATAGGCGGAACACTGAATTTCCCAGCAGCCTGTGTTCCGCCTATCACGGACATCGTATCATCCTCGTCCGTAGTACGAGGATGATACGATGTCCGTGATAGGCGGAACACAGGCTGCTGGGAAATTCAGTGTTCCGCCTATCACAGGCGAAGGCGGAGCCGGAGGCGCGGCTTTTGAATTATAGAATGGCCGCTGTCTGTCTGCTCGACACGCTGATCGAGCGGGCAGACAGCGATGACTCGAGTATAAGCCGAGGGGGGCACTTTCAGCCTCAAAAAAGAGGCTGAAAATCTCGGCTTATACTCGAGTATATACGGTAATTATAAATGTACCAAATAATTTAAAGGGATTGTAAAGTCAAATTTTTTATTTTTTTAAAATAACAAACATGTTATACTTACCTCCACTGTGCCACTCATTTTGCACAGAGTGGCCCCGAACCTGCTCTTCTGGGGTCCCTCGGCGGCTGTCTCTGCTTCCTCCCGCAGGTGCTTCTCAAGTTCATGCGAGCTCCCTCGCATTGGTGAGAAGCACCTGCGGGCGCGCTCCTGTGATACAGCCGGCGGCTATAGCCGCTCGCTGTATCACAAGGCCCCGCCCCCAGCGCGCTGCGTCATTGGATGTGATTGACAGCAGCGCGAGCCAATAGCTGCGCTGCTTTCAATCCATCCACTCCAGCCAATCAGCGGCCAGGCTGAGCGGCGAAGAGGACGGCGGGGGCGAGCGCGGGATTTTCGAGGGGTCAGGTAAGTAAAACGGGGGGACTGGGAGCGCCGGCAGTGTCAGATGTTTTTTCACCTAAATGCATAGAATGCATTAAGGTGAAAAAACATTTACCTTTACAACCCCTTTAACAATAATAAAAATTATTCAATCAATATGTAATCAAATCAAAAACACTGAAATTTGCTCAGTTGCAGAATTTTCGCTGTCATTAGATTTATGACAAATGACAGATGACAAATTTCCCCACAAATCGCTATCGCTCAATTCTGCGAGTGATTCCAATTTATTATCACTGTTTTCTAGCTGGTCTAAAACCATTTTTTGATGTAAAGGTACAGTTTTGGTTGCTTTGGACAATCTCCAGTTTCCAGGCATAAAGAACAGTTTTTGTAATATAAAACTGCATGCAGGACACTGGGCAGACCACTAGGGACAAAGGGGATGTGAAACAATTACATACAGCAATGTAATTTGTAAGATTACATTATACCGTATGTATAGTATGTGTTTCACTTTTTGAATTTGGCGCCGATCTCTGTCCCCGTGCATCGCAGCGCTCGCAGGGAACGGAGATCGGCTCCGTGATGAATTGAGCGGAGGACGAGCCGCTCGTACAGTGCAGGGACATCGCTGGATCCAAGGGAGAAGTTAAGTAAGCGTCCTGCATACAGCGATGCGGTCCTGAGTCTGGCTCGGGGTTACCGCTTTTGGTATAAAAATTCCACCCTGAGCCAGACTCTGGAATACTGCCAGGGGGCTTAAGCCAGCCGTAGACAGATGGAAATTCAGCTTGTACAAATGGAACCAGATGAGTTTCAATCAGTCTATGGGGGCAGGCTGGTTATATCGAAGTTGATCCAATAATTTGACTTTATTACAACCAGTCAGTTTTTTTTTTTTTTCCACCCCATCACTAAAAGCGGCTATAGCTGCCAGCAGTTATCATTGTAAATGTATTCTGCCAGTGGGGGAGGCTCTCTGTGCTCTCCAATGGCAAAACACAATCATGCTACAGGAAGGATTGCCCCATCAACACAGTCGGTGTTACATTATGCAATTTTCTTTCCATCAATGAATGTCCTGCCTTATGATTATAATTGTTAGAAAGATGGTGACTTATAAGTTATAAACACTTAAGTGTTTTACCTACAGAATTCATTTGAGTTATGTGATTATGTGTCTTAATGTGATTATAGTTTAGATGCAAGTATGGCAGTTTTTTAAAACTAATCATTAATATCACTCACAATTGGTTACAACTTGAAGCCGCATGGGTTGTAGCAATGTGTTTTTTAAGGAAATATGTTCAAACATATCTTCTTAAACTAAGCTCTCTGATTTATTCCTTATGCTGAACCCTAGAAACACTGGTGCTATAAATGATTAAAACGACAACCTGTATTTTTTTTAATTATCAACCTCTTTAATGATGTACATTGTGCAGCTTCAACAATATGTTAACTTAACAGGTCATATTCCTGATATGTGGCTGTTGTATCAAGTATTTCTTCCTTTGTGTGAAATACCTGGTGATCCTGCCAGTACCTCTGCTTTTTCTATTTCAACTGACCACGCCAAGCTTAGAAGAACATCCTTCCTAGCATGTTCAGCTTTCTGGCTTCGAGAGAGCAGCCTGCCTGTCCTGTATTGGCCAAGACTTGTGCCCATACACCCCCTTGCACAGCCATTCACTGGGAGCAATCTGTGAACAGTTGTTTCTCCACCCCTAGTGCTCTAGGCTCCTGCAGTTGAGAACAAGATTGTGTTCACATAAAAAAAAAAGAGAAAAAAGGCTTTTATTTTATTTATTTATATATATATATATATATATATATATATATATACCGGTATATATAATATATATATATATATAATATATATTTATACACACACACACACTTGCGTTGCCTTTCATTTGTATTTTAAACTAAATGGGTTGTTTTATGGGGTAAGGGTCCATATATACTTCAAAGCTGCGGAAACACCCGCTTGCCCATGGGTTCTGCAAATTACAGTATCTCACAAAAGTGAGTAAACCCTCACATTTTTGTAAATATTTTATTCTATCTTTTCATGTGAAGCACTGAAGAAATTACACTTTTCTACAATGTAAAGTACTGAGTGTACAGCTTGTATAACAGTGTAAATTTGCTGTCCCCTAAAAATAATTCAGCACACAGCCATTAATGTCTAAACCACTGACAACAAAAGTGAGAACACCCCTAAGTGAAAATGTCCAAATTGGGCCCAATTAGCCATTTTCCCTCCCCGGTGACGTGACCCGTTGGTGTTACAAGATCTCAGGTGTGATTGGGGAAGCAGGTGTATTAAATGTATCACTCGCACTCTCATACTGGTCACTGGAAGTTCAACATGGCACCTCATGGCAAAGTACTCTGAGAATCTGAAAAAAATTATTGTTGCTCTATATAAAGATGACCTAGACTATAAGATTGCCAAGACCCTGAAACTGAACTGCAACATGGTGACCAAGACCATACAGTGGTTTAACAGGACAGGTTCCACTCAGAACAGTCCTCACTGTGGTCGACCAAAGAAGTTGAGTGCATGTGCTCAGCATCATGTCCAGAGGTTTTCTTTGGGAAACAGATGTATGAGTGCTGCCAGCATTGTTGCAGAGGTTGGGTGGGGGGTCAGCCTCTCGGTGCTCAGACCATATGCCACACACTGCATCAAATTGTTCTGCATGGCTGTCATCCTAGAAGGAAGCCTCTTCTAAAGATGATGTACAAGAAAGCCCGCAAACAGTTTGCTGAAGACATGCAGACTAAGGACATGGATTATTGGAACCATGTCCTTTGGTCTGATGAGACCAAGATAAACTTATTTGGTTTAGATGGTGTCAAGCGTTTGTGATGGCAACCAGATGAGGAGTACAAAGACAAGTGTGTCTTGCCTACAGTCAAGCATAGTGGTGGGAGTGTCATGGTCTGGGGCTGCATGAGTGCTCCCAACACTGAGGAGCCACAGTTCATTGAGGGAACCATGAATGCCAACATGCACTGTGACATACTAAAGCAGAGCATTATCCCCTCCATTCAGAGACCAGGCTGCAGGGCAATATTCCAACATAACATCCCCAAACACACTTCTAGGACAACTCCACTGTCTTGCTAAAGAAGCTGAGGGTAAAGGTGATGGACTGACCAAGCATGTCTCCAGACCTAAACCCTATTGAGCATCTGTGGGGCATACTCAAATGGAGGAGTGCAAGGTCTCAAACATTCACCAGCTTAATGATGTAGTCGTCTGGGAGTGTAAGAGGACTCCAGTGGCAGCCTGTGAAGCTCTGGTGAACTCCATGCAAAAGAGGGTTAAGGCAGTGCTGGAAAATGATGGCTACAGAAAATGTTGGCACTTTGGGCCCAATTTGGATGTATTCACTTAGGGGTATACTCATTTGTATTTTGCAAGCGGTTTAGACATTAATGGCTTTGTGTTGAGTTATTTTGAGGGGGACAGCAAATCTACTTTACATTGTAGTAAAGTGTCATTTCTTCGGTGTTGTCACATGAAAAGATATAATAAAATATTTACAAAAATGTGAGGGGTGTACTCACTTTTGTGAGTTACTGTAGATGTAAAACACCACAAAAGATTCTACTTGCGCTGTATCCCATCAATGTGTGGTAGCATTCATCTGGCATTATGTATTTTTTGACTTGTGGTATAGATTTAATTAGCAAAATCCATAAACCTGCCACCAGTGAAAATTTTTATCTCGGTTACCTGGTTTTTCATTTGTTCACTTTCTTTCATCAATTAGCATTTCTTTCACCATCACTGGAGTCATTAGAAAATCCTATAGGTATGTGCAGGGCATGCAGTGTTACTATTGCATTTTTATTTCTTATCAGTATTGACTGTGCTTACATACAAGTATTGGAACTAAACCTGTCAAGTAAAATTGACAGTCATAACGACAGTTTTATATATGTTTGCACTTGGGCCATAGAAGTCATAATTTTATTGTGTGAATGGTTTGACTTTGAACTGTTTCCCAGACGTTTGAAATGATGTCATACTAATTCACTAATAGCCCTAACTGGTTCTGTACATTTGTATTGTTTGCAGCTAATTGTTCTGCATCTTTAATTTACCTTTAATTACTCCAATTACTCCTGCAGACCTTCAACTTGACTACACTCTGACAGATGAATTCTGCAAGAACCATTTTCTAGTGGGCCTACTTCTCAGAGAAGTGGGGAATGCACTGCTGGAATTCAGAGAAATTAGGCAGATTGCCATTAGTGTATTAAAGAGCTTGATGATCAAGCATTCATTTGATGACCGATATTCTTCTAGGGTAAGTGATGTTTGCTAAAAATTACAGATTGACATGTATCATCTTGATTTAACCTGCTGTAGTTCCATCACATACACTGTACTGACATTTAACAATACAAATCTGATTAGTTTACTTATAAAGTGTTTATGGGTATGTGTGTAGTATAGACGGCATCTTTCATGACTTAAGAGTAAATGCACATCTTTGGGTTTGTGCATTCTCATTTTCTCGAAATGTGTCTACTGCATTTCAGTTTGGCCTAAATAATTATGATCACAGTGGGTGGAGGAAATGTAGTGTCATATTTCTACTGCAGTGTAAACTGATGTGGTAAATCTGTCCAACATTTACAATAGGCAGATGGCTTAGTAAGCTCTTTTTCCTAGACTGCAGAATTTTAATATGTTCAGGGGTCTTGAGGCATTCCCTCATGATATTTTAACAAAAAATTAAAATGGTCTGATGTAAAAGCAGCTCTGGAATTTTCTTTCATCCATCCAGTACTTGTTGCTTAAAGCAGAACTTTACCAATAACAACCTGATAAAAAAAAAATAATAAAAATAATGTTCTTTAGTAAGTAACATACATTCCACATTAAAGCGGGGGTCTGCCGAAAATTTTTTTTTTTTAAGTCAGCAGCTACAATACTGCAGCTGCGGACTTTTAAAATATGGACACTTATCTTTCCAGGGTGCTCGCGATGTCTGCACCCAAAGCTGATCTGTCACTTGGCTCTCGGGTGCTGCCGCTGCCATCTTCGATAAGGAAATCAGGAAATGAAGCCTTGCGGCTTCACTTGCCCATTCCCTACTGTGCATGTGCGAGTTTTGCTGCGCAGCTCCTGCTGTCTCTGGGATCTGTGTGTTTGTTTCCCAGCAGACAGCGGGGGGGGGGGGGGCGCAGGTAGACGTAGACTCACGCGGGAATCTATGCCCGGAAGTGGGTGCAAATATCTGTATTATACAGGTATCTGCACCCCCCTCCCACCTAAAGGTGCCAAATGTGACACCAGAAAGGGGGAAGGGTTCCCAAAAGGAGCTTCCATTTTTGTTTGAGCCTCCGCTTTAATAATTATGCTACACCTTAGTGTGTGCTGTAAATTGCTTCCAGCATTGTTGCAGGTTCTTTCTGGATGCTGCCATTTGCTGAAGCCTAGAGCCCCAGCAGTAAATCTTAAAGCAGAACTAAACCCATTGATTTTGAAGGGTTTGTTAACCCACATGTCTTTATATAATCTGCTCTGTCTTCTAAGGATATGTCCCCCTGTGTGTGTTGTATAAAAGATAAATAAAAAAAAAAAAGCCTTATATACCTTATTTGTGAGCACTGATCAGTGGTCACGTGACACATCTCTCCTCTCCCTGATTGACAGATGCAGCGGGAGGGCCCGAGATTCCCACACTCAAATAAGGTATATACAGCTTTTCTTTTCTTTTTTCTTTATTTATATCGCATGCACACACAGGGACAAATCCTTGGAAGACTGAGCAGATTATATAAAGTAAGACATGTTATTACAGCAGCAGCAGGGTGGGGGCAGGCCCTGACACAAGGGGACACAAGAGCGGGGGGGGGGGGGGGGGGTGGAGGAGCAAGAGGAGAGACAGCAGGGCTGTGTAAACAGTGTCAGGGCTCAGCAACCATGGTCAGTTTCAGAGGGGAGGGGATAAACTGGCAGGATCAGCCAGGTGTTTCAAAGGTTTATTAGCATACAAACCAACATTTCAGGTTTACAATAAGATGGTTTACAGTATATGGTATACATACCAAAGCAAAACCAAAAACCTATAACAAGATAAAGACAGGAGCAGTAAAATTGTGCAGGATTCAAACGCGAAGGTCCATTGAGCCAGATAGCTAAGTGGAAGTCCAGAAATCGCTTTCCAAAGTGTTCTAGAGGTCATAGAATGTTTGCAATGTCCCTGTAGCACACTTGATGTTTACAGATGAAAGTTTGTGATCAAAAAAATCTCATTGAGGTGGATGCTATATATAAATAAGGCCCTATATTAAGCATAGTATTTGAAGTATAAGAATAACCATTCCAACCAGGGTAGTGCCTGGTGTCCTGCTAAACCTGTGGAATAAGTGCATAATATGTAGTAGTCAAAAGAAAAATAAGCAACCTAGAGAGAAAGGGGGGAAAGCTGAAAGAGGAGAAGAGAATAGAAAGGAGAGGGAAGAAAAAAAAGGGGAGAGAAAAGAGTCCATGGGGTGTACGCCAGGGAAGCCTTACATCGAGAGTAACTCACTGAAACTGAGAAGGCAGAGAGTATGTAATCCATGGTTGCCAACTCTGAGAAATTTGTCATGTGTGTCTGAGAGGACAGCCGTCAACTTCTCGTTAACCATGACATCATTCAGATGGTTTTTGACCTCCTCAAAACGGAGTATGGGAGTTTTCCATGCCCTTGCAATAGTCAATTTAGTTGCAGTAAAGAGATGTTGGGCTAGTTGCCGTTCCGGGCATAGCAATTCAATGATTGGTTTGCCTGGAAGGGCTTCATAGGTGTCCCCTTTTAAGGTTATTATGGAACAGGTTCTGAAGAAGGGTATATACCCTGACCCACAGTCTGCACGCCCGTGGGCATGACCATGTGTTATGGAACCCTCCTGTGAGCATCCCCGGAAGCAAAGAGGAGAGTAAGTTGGGATAAAGCTGGCCAATATAGTACAACCTGTACAATAGCTTATAGGCGTTTTCCAGTATAAGCACCTTCTCGTGAGCACTTGGAAAGGGCTATGATCCTAGTCTGCCAGTCCTCAGGGTCCAAATGTTTCCCCAGTTTTTTCCCACTGGAGACAATAGGGCCTTAATGGGGGTCTTTTTGTGCAAGTCACGGCCAGATATATCAGATAGGCCCAGAGAATGGGGTCTGGATCTACATAGGCTCTCAAAGGGTGTCAGAGTATATGGAATAGGGTGTTATTTAGTAAGTCGTTGAAGAAAATTTCTAAGTTGCAAATAGCTGTAGTGCTCTCGCAAGGGAATATTATGGGAATTGCATAAAGCTTCAAATGTCGGGATTTTAGTAGGGGTGAAAAGAGCATAATCATCAGTGAACCCATTCGTGGTCCACCATGAAAATTGGGTGGGGTTTTCACAACCTGGGGGAAATAATGGGCAATGCAAAAGTGGAAGATGGGGGGAAATCAATCCTGCGGAGTATTTTCCCACAATCGTATAGAGAGTGGGCTAAACAAGGCCCTATTGTAGTCGGGCAATTCACAGGAGGAAGCCAGGGCAAAGAAGAAATGGGGATAGGAGTCAACGAGATCAAACACACACCCACAGCGGGAACCGATATGTTTGACTAGAATTTGGTAAAGAAATTCTAGGGGAGGTTAGAGTTAATAAGATATATCTTCGACAAATAAAGCTATTTTAGGGGATGAGCCCGCAACTTCAATACCCCTTATATCCGGATGGGAGCGAATTTTCTCCACCAATATTTAATTTAGAGCCAGAACAAAAAATTGACTAGAGTGGACATCCCTGGTGGGTGTCTGCTTTTAACGTTGTAGAGGTGATTCAAATCCATAGTATTTCATTTTAGCCCGAGGGGAGTCTTATAGGACTATCATCCATTGCATAAATGAGGTCCCAAATCCATAATGGCAAAGTACTGACATGAGATAAGGCCACGACATTGTCAAAGGCCTTAATCACATCGAGAGACAAAAGCATAGATGCTAATGAGTGGTTGTGGGCTATGTGTTTTAGTTGTAATATTCGCCTAATAGTGTCCCCAGCCTGTCTGGTATAAAGCCTACTTGATCCTTTTTAATTAAACAGGGGAGAAAAGAATTGAGGCAGTTAACCAGGATTTTGGTCAAGATTTTTATCTCTACATTAATTAGGGAGTTGGTTCTAAAATTGGCCCAGGAGGAGTGGCCGCGGCCCGGTTTTGTGAGCATCGCAATATTAGTGGTTATTAGTGGTTATTAGTGGTTAAAAGGTCCGAAGTAAAAGTCTGGTCTTCTGTAACAGAGTTATACGTAGCTGTCAGGTGTGGAACTATAAGGCCGCGTACACACGGGCGGACTGTTCGCCCAACCTTGTCCGCTGAACAGTGTTTGGGCGGACAGTCCGCTCGTGTGTGGGCTTTCAGCGGACAGTTTCAGCGGACAGTTGGACGGACAAAGTCTTTCGGAAATTCCGAAAAACTGTCCGCTGAAACTGTGTTTGAGCGAACAGTCCGCCCGTGTGTGGGCCTGTCCGCTGTACTTTCGAAATGAGCGGACTGTTCCCGCTCGGAAAGTCCGCCCACTTCGAGCGCGTGTACAGGTAGGCGGGGCCCGCGAAGGATACGTTGCGGGCTCCGCCGCCTGGAATGGGCTTAAAGGGGAACCCCAACGCCGAAAAAAATCGGCGTGGGGGTTCCCCCCAAGTCCACACCAGACCCTTGTCCGAGCACGCTACCCGGCCGGCCAGGAAAGGGGGGCGAGCGAGCGCGCCCCCCCTCCTGAGCCGTACCAGGCCGCGTGCCCTCAACATGGGGGGGTGCCTTGGGGAAGGGGGGGCCGCGCGGCCCCCCCACCCCAAAGCACCTTGTCCCCATGTTGATGAGGACAAGGGCCTCTTCCCGACAACCCTGGCCGTTGGTTGTCGGGGTCTGCGGGCGGGGGGCTTATCGGAATCCGGGAGCCCCCTTTAAGAAGGGGGCCCCCGGATACCGGCCCCCCACCCTATGTGAATGAGTATGGGGTACAATGTACCCCTACCCATTCACCTGTGAAATAAAGTACAAATAAAAACACAACACAGGGGAAAAAAATATTTTATTGCACAGCCGGGGGTCTTCCGTCTTCGGGGGTCTTCTCGCCGGACTCCTCCGCTATGTGTGTGTAGCTCTTTTGCTAGCGGAGGAGTCCGGCTTTCTTCCTCCCCGCCGCCGGCCTCTTCTCCCGACTTCGGGGGTCTTGTCCCCCTCTTCGGTTCTTCTGCCGGGCCACCGCGCCTGGTCCGGTGGCCCGGTCTTCTGTCGCCGTCTTCCGTTCTTCTGTCGCCGCCTTCGGTTCTTCTGCCGGGCCACCGCGCCTTCTTGTAGCTCTTTTACAGGCGGTGGCCCGGTCTTCTGTCGCCGTCGCCGCCTTCCGTTCGTGTTCTTCTTCTTGTTCTTCTTGTTCTTCTTCCAGGAGATGTTGACACGTCGCTCCCTCCGGCCGGAATGCCAGAGCCGCCCTGCGTTGCCACTTATATAGTGACAATGGGGCGGGGTCACATGGTATATGTCACATGGGTTGGTCACATGGGTTGATGTCACATTGTGACATCAACCCATGTGACCAACCCATGTGACATATACCATGTGACCCCGCCCCATTGTCACTATATAAGTGGCAACGCAGGGCGGCTCTGGCATTCCGGCCGGAGGGAGCGACGTGTCAACATCTCCTGGAAGAAGAACAAGAAGAACAAGAAGAAGAACACGAACGGAAGGCGGCGACAGAAGACCGGGCCACCGCCTGTAAAAGAGCTACAAGAAGGCGCGGTGGCCCGGCAGAAGAACCGAAGGCGGCGACAGAAGAACGGAAGACGGCGACAGAAGACCGGGCCACCGGACCAGGCGCGGTGGCCCGGCAGAAGAACCGAAGAGGGGGACAAGACCCCCGAAGTCGGGAGAAGAGGCCGGCGGCGGGGAGGAAGAAAGCCGGACTCCTCCGCTAGCAAAAGAGCTACACACACATAGCGGAGGAGTCCGGCGAGAAGACCCCCGAAGACGGAAGACCCCCGGCTGTGCAATAAAATATTTTTTTCCCCTGTGTTGTGTTTTTATTTGTACTTTATTTCACAGGTGAATGGGTAGGGGTACATTGTACCCCATACTCATTCACATAGGGTGGGGGGCCGGTATCCGGGGGCCCCCTTCTTAAAGGGGGCTCCCGGATTCCGATAAGCCCCCCGCCCGCAGACCCCGACAACCAACGGCCAGGGTTGTCGGGAAGAGGCCCTTGTCCTCATCAACATGGGGACAAGGTGCTTTGGGGTGGGGGGGCCGCGCGGCCCCCCCTTCCCCAAGGCACCCCCCCATGTTGAGGGCACGCGGCCTGGTACGGCTCAGGAGGGGAGGCGCGCTCGCTCGCCCCCCTTTCCTGGCCGGCCGGGTAGCGTGCTCGGACAAGGGTCTGGTGTGGACTTGGGGGGAACCCCCACGCCGATTTTTTTCGGCGTTGGGGTTCCCCTTTAAGCCCATTCCAGGCGGCGGAGCCCGCGACGTATCCTTCGCGGGCCCCGCCTACCTGTACACGCGCTCGAAGTGGGCGGATTTGCCTCCTTACGTGGGCGAGTCCGTTCATTTCAAAAGTTGAGCGAACTGTTTGCCCAACCTTGTTCGTCAAACAGTCCGCTCGTGTGTGGGCAAGTCCGCTCATGCAAATTTTGAGCGGACTGTTTGACAAACTGTTTGCCGAACAAGGTTGGGCGAACAGTCCGCGCGTGTGTACGCGGCCTAACATCTGCCAGTTTTCTGTAATAAAGTGCCATATAGCCATCCAGCCCAGGTCGTTTGCCCAGCTTTTAGGTCTTTAATACCTTGGAGGACTTCCAAAACTTGAATGTCCCGGTCCATAAGTCACGTGAGCTTCTGTCAGTACTGGGAGCGAGAGGCAACTGAGGAAAGTCAGTGCCCTGGCCATCCAGCTGATCTGGTGCTGAGTACAGCTTTATTGAGACGGTAACAACACTCTAATACATGCATCGGGCTACCCGTGAGTACGTTATGTCAGTTGCGCAAGGTGAAGTGAGTAAATTTAGGAGTAAATTGCGAAGCCTGTTGGCTAAGATTCAGTTTGGTTTGTTTGCTTTAGCATACCACTTTTAGCGGGACCAGAGCAAAATGCGTTCAGTGAGAATGCCCCCTCAGTGAGACAAAGATCTAATTCTGAGCGGGCCTGATCCAAGAGTTTGCGATTGCTGGGTTCAGCCAGATATTACAGGTGTTACAGGGGTCCAAATTACACAGTACAAGCACTGTGTCATATAACATGCTTTAAAGGAGCAAGACCCTTTTGCTACTGTAAGGGCCAGTTCACACTCTTGCGATGCGAGAACCCTGCAAATCAACTGCGGGTTCCCGCATCACACGGCAGTTCACACTGCCATATGTGAACTGCTGGGGAGTGTCATATGTTAACGAAACCCCCATTTCAGCTCTAATATCGCACTGCGAACTGGCAGAACGTACATGAATCGGATCGCATATGTGTGAACAGACATGCAATCCGATTCTGGTCTGAACTGAAAAAAGGGTCCTGTGCGTGTTTGCACCGAATGCGGTGCGATATCAGCCATACTATCTGTATGGCTGACATCGCACCCGCACAGACATCGCATGTAATGTGAACAGCAGTGCACTGCGCATTACATGCGATGTCTGGCATCGCAATAGTGCAAACCGGGGCTTACTGTCACATTTGCTTGTGTCAAAACTGTCAAATCATCAAATGGCCGGTGTCATAACTGACTGCTGACCACTTTAAGGCCGTCAGAAGATCGGCCTCTACAAACTTATCAATGCCTAAAAATAGAGAGCAACTAGGAATGTGCAGAGCAGGGTGAGACAGTGTATTACTGGATTTTAAATGGTAAAGGCACTTATTTTTTTTTACAAAAGGGGCCAGCCTGAAGGAATCTATCAGGACTTAATTTTCTGACTTAAGTCACTTTAAGTATTGATGGGATGATTAGACCCATCAAGAAAAATGTTGAGAGTGTGAGGAAACCTCTTCCTTTAGTCAAGCTTCCTCCTACCTAGCCAGTATACCCTGTATATAAAAAAAAAAAAAAAAAAAAAAACCTCTATGTACTTGCCTATTTTAATCCACTCTGGTCCGGTCACATAATCCTGCAGCGCTGACTCCCATGTGTCAGTGAACGGTTGCTGCAGGGAAGAAGAGGGAGTGGGCTATTGCAGTCTTTGGGTGATGTTCCACGCTCTAGGAATTCATAGCTGTTGTCAGGTGGTTTCTTACACAGGAGAACTCGAGCTGCGGAATCATGTGACCACAATTAATTAAAATTAAGTACACAGATCCTTTTTTTTTTTTTTTTGCACGATAGGTAGGAGGAAGGGGAAGGAATATTTTAAGGAATAGTTGGTATTCACCCTTACTACCACTTTCTGAAATTCATAGTGGTATACAGCTGACATATCTGTTTTTAAAAGTGAAAATTTAGTCCGGCCAGATAGTACAGCTTCCACTTCTGGCCCACTGCTAACATTGCTGCTGCACATGTATTGGACACCATCTAAGGTCAAAACCTCCTTAAAAATCTTATTCTGATTAAAATATCAATGTATTCAACTTTTTATACTATTGGAAATATGTTGTATGTGGTTTTATGTTGATTACTGTTATTCTAGAGTCAGCAAGCGAGGATAGCTACACTATATCTTCCTTTGTTTGGGCTCTTGATTGAAAATGTCCAGCGGGTTAATGTGAAGGACACATCACCATTCTCTGCAATTCATAGCGTAAGTGTTAAAGTGTGGTCTAATATATTGGTTTAAAACCATTTTAAATCCAATATCGCTTCAAGCAAGTAATTTAATTCTACAGCCATTTTCTTAACTATGTCTAAAGAACTGTTTCTTTTACTGCTTCAAGAATGCAAAAGATGACCAAGTTAATGTAGCTGCTGGAAATCCATTGGTGACTCCTCAGAAGCCAGGCAATACCTTGGATAACAGTCTTCATAAAGATCTCTTTGGCGTTATTTCTGGCACAGGTGGGTTGTGTGCATTGTGAACATTTAATAGTGCTACTTGATCATAAAATTATATATTTTTGGATAATATGGACCTGGAAGCTTTTGAGATCATATGTTTTAAGTGGTCAAAGCATTGTTAGAAGTCATGTGACAGTTCCTTAAAAAGAATGGCTGCTTGGATCAGGTCAGTTGCATTACTAATTTCGAGTCAGCAGTCAATTCCCAGACATGAGTGCATTATTGAAAAATGCTTGTTGTGGGTTTTGTGTTCATCACCTATCATGTCTTCATTTTAAATCAAAATACAAAATGTTCTCTAACTAGCATAAAAATTACATTGCGATTGGGTAGTGAAGTTGTTGATGGAATCCTCCACGAAGAAATTAGTAATGGTTGTTTGTCTCCAATGACCTGTGTTTGCCAGGACAGTTATTAGGCAATGGGCATCCAAAAATCCACTCATACATCAGGGAAAAGGCATAGTTTGAAGCTTGTGTGCCCCAATTCTGCTTCTACCACACGCCAAGATACTTTCACTGCATGCCAAGATACTCTTAAGTGACTATCATTAGCAGTAGTCAGCATGGATTCATGAATAATCCTTTTTGCCAAACCAATCTATTAACCTTCTATTGGGAGGTGAGTTGCCATCTAGATAAAGGAAGGGCCGTAGATGTGGTGTATCTGGATTTTGCAAAAGCATTTGACACATTTCCCCATAAACGTTTTGCTGTACAAAATAAGGTCCATTGGCATGGACCATAGGGTGAGTATATGGATTGAGAACTGGCTACAAGGGCAATTTCAGAGGGTGGTAATAAATGAGGAGTACTCGGAATGGTCAGGGGTGGATAGTGGGATCCCCCAGGGTTCTGTGCTGGGACCAATCCTATTTAATTTGTTCATAAACGACCTGGAAGATGGGGTAAGCAGTTCTATCTGTGTATTTGCAGGTGAAATTCTAAGCTAAGCAAGGCAATAACTTCTCCGCAGGATGTGAAAACCTTGCAAAAAGATCTGAACGAATTATTAAGGTGGGAAACTACATGGCAAATGTGGTTTAATGTAGAAAAATTTAAAATAATGCATTTGGTTGGCAAAAATATGAATGCAATCTACTCACTGGGGGGAGAACCTCTGGGGGAATCTAGGATGGAAAAATACCTGAGAGTCCTAGTAGATGATAGGCACAGCAATGGCGTGCAATGCCAAGCTGCTGCTAACAAGGCAAACGGAATATTGGCATGCATTAAAAAGGGGCTCAACTCCAGAGATAAAATAATTCTCCCACTCTACAAGACTCTGGTCCAGCCACACCTAGAGTATTCTGTCCAGTTCTGGTCACCAAGTCCTCAAGAAGGATGTACTGTAAATGGAGTGAGTACAAAGAAGGGCAACAAAGCTAATACAGGGTCTGGAGGATATTAGTTATGAGGAAAGGTTGCGAGTACTGAACTTATTCTCTCTGGAGGAGAGACACTTGAGGGGATATGATTTCAATATACAAATACCATACCGTTGATCCCACAATAAGGATAAAACTTTTTCGCAGAAGGGAATTTAACAAGACTTGTGTCCACTCATTAAAATTTGGTTATACTGTAAACTACGTAGAGGGTTTTTTACTGTAAGAGTGGCAAGGATGTGGAATTCCCTTCCATAGGCGGTGGTTTCAGCGGGGGACATTGATAGTTTCAAGAAACTATTAGATAAGCACCTGAACGATAACAACATACAGGGAAATACAATGTAATGGTGACATATCACACACACAGGATGGTGCTAATTATAAAAGCTAAAATTGCATTGAGGTAATAAATTAAAACTGCGTGTGTGAATGAGGTCTTTGTGCTCATTCACATGGATGATGTAGCTTCAGTGTGAACCAGATTAGTTTTTTTATGTGGCTGGAGCTGTGTGCAGGCAAACCTGTGTTACAACTTTACAAACACAACCGCAGGTCCTAATTTGGCTGGCGTGTGGATGCATGTGTATGGCCCCAAACATAGACAGCATGTATTTGGTACCACTCACCCACACCTGTCAATTTAGTAAATGCAGCTGTGTTCATACAGTTGCTGTGTCCCTATAGATTAACAGGCAGCTCCAGCCGCAAAAAAAACAACTCTCGCTGTGTGGGCCAGAGAACCCATGTGAATGAGCCCTTGTTTTTATTTTTTTACATTTTTTTTTTTTTTTGTTTTTTTTCCCCTACAGTTTCTTTTTTTATTTATTTTTTATTTATTTTTTTTGGGGTAAGACTTTGGTGAAATATGGAGGGTCTAAATAGACCTCTGAGGTCTTACTTTACACAGCCTTCTTGTCCATTCATAAACAGATGCATAGTAAACTCAGTTTATTATGATTTAGTTATGAATGAACACAGTGATGAACACACTCACTGGCGGTTATTTACTGAAGGAAAATCCACTTTGCACTCAAAGTGCACTTGTAAGTAAAGTCGCTGTAGAGCCAAGCGGGACATGCAAGGAAAATAAAAAACAGCATTTTAGCTTGCACATGGTTGGATGATAAAATCAGCAGAGCTTCCCCTCCTTTCAGTTCTACCCCTTAGATTTAGAGCGACTGCACTTCCAAGTGCACTTGCAGTGCAAAGTGGATTTGCCTTTCGTAAATAACCCCCACTGTGTCGTTCAAAAATGGAAGGGGCTGGTAAATGTGACATTGTGACCCCTAAAGCTCCCCCAGTGCATCAGGCTATAACAGTGATTTGTAGTGATTTTACCAAAACCAAAGAAGCATTATGCATGTTAAATTTTGAGGTAAGATGATGGCAATGTAGTCAATTTTTTTGACTGAACTGACAGACACTTATAATGCGGTGCATGACCTGGCCATACTGTCCAGGTTTCATAATATGACAGATTTTTACATTTTCAAAACATCTGCACTGCACTTGGACAGTTTTCCTGTTTTTCAAGTTACTGTGATATATAAACCATTTTGTGAGTTTAAAGTGATTGCAAGTAGGGATGAGCTCAGGCGCGTTCTCATGGACCATGTGTTGAGTGAGCCAGGAAGTCGGCACATCGCTAATCACAGGCAGTGAGACATTGCCCGATCTCTGCAGTCGCACATCGGAGCAGTGTTTCTCTGCCTGTGATAAGTGCAGCGCTGCGCCTACTTCCTGGCCGGCTCAGTACGTGGTCCATGTGAACATGCCTGAGCTCATCCCTAATTGCAAGTCTCTCTTTGTTATTAAAAAAAAAAACATGTTATGCTTGCCTCCTCTGTGCAGTTAGTTGTGCACAGAGGAGCCCATATCCTCTTCTCGAGTCCCTCATTGCTGCTCCTGGGCCTTCTCTCTGGAGTGCCCCACAGCCAGCAGCTTTCTATGGTGGCACCTGAGCCGAGTCACAGCTCCGTGCATCCATTCAGACATGGAGCCCCGGCCCTGCCTCCTCTCTTCCCTGATTGGCTGACTGACCTTGACAGCCACGAGAGCGAGTGGTGTCTCAGCCAATCAGGAGGAGTGTCCTGGATGGCTTAGAGACTCGTGGACATTGTTGGAGAGAGGAACCTCAGCTAAGTAATTAAGGGAGTGCTGCTACACACAAAAGGTTTTTTGTTTTTTTATCTTAAAGCGGAGGTCCACCCTAAAATGGACCTCCGCTCATCGGAATCCCCCCCCCCTCCGGCGCCACAATCGGCACCTTTCAGGGGGGAGGGGGGTGCAGTTACCTGGATAATCCAGGTAACTGCACCCACTTCCGGGCTAGCTCTCTGCGGAACGAGCGTAGGTTACGCCCCCGTTCCGCAAGCGCCCGCCCCCTTCAGCAAGTGCCCCGCTGCCTGCTGGGAAACACACAGCTCCCAGAGGCAGCGGGGACCGTCCGGATTGCGCCGCGCGGCTCGCGCATGCGCAGTAGGGAACCGGGAAGTGAAGCCGAAAGGCTCCATTTTCTGATTCCCATACCCAAGATGGCGGCGGGACCCGGCAGCCGAGCGAGCGATCGGCTTCGGGTGCCGACATCGCGGGCGCGCTGGACAGGTAAGTGTCACTATTTAAAAGTCAGCAGCTGCAGTATTTGTAGCTGCTGGCTTTTAAAAAAAAAAAAAAAAACGCGGAGTCCCGGTGGACTCCCACTTTAATGCATAGAATGCATTAGAATAAAAAAAAAAAAAAAAAACTTCTGCCTTTACAACTCCTTTAAACCTCTTACTAAGAGACTTTTACTAAGCTCAGTGTAAGCTTTAAATGTACACATTAAAGTTCCTTGCTGCACTTCTTTGTACATTGGGTCCACGCCTTAAAACAGCATGAGCACCATGGGATGATACAGTGGTATTTGGCAGCGGGGCATGTTTGTGTTGATGATGCTGGCTTGCTTACTGCATCATTAAGACATGAAATACTGCTTTCCTTCCACAGCTGTTTTGTCTTTTCTTATTGATTACCTGGAAAATGTCCTGCAGGACCAGTTGAGAAATAAACAGCCACTCTTAATTATGCCTTTTTTAATTAGTGTCCTGTTGAATATGCCAGAGTTGACAATGTGTAAGTCAGTTTAATTGTCTTCTGCAGCTTCCCCGCATACCTCATCTACGCCTAATATAAACAGCGTGAGGAATGCAGACTCCCGAGGGTCTCTCATCAGCACCGATTCAGGGAACAGTCTTCCAGAAAGGAATAGCGACAAGAGCAGTTCTTTAGATAAGGTATATCTTTAATATTGAGTGTTCCTTTCTAGCGATATGCAACAATCTATTTTTGTCACTAGCAACTATACTCATGTCTGTATAATAAGCATCACTCTTGTTACTATTGCATTTCTTTTACTTTTCATTCTATCTTTTTTATTCTTAATTACCTCTGTAGGATTGTTGGCAACATTTCTATAATGTTTATACGACTACCTCACTTGTCGTCACATTCGTATGTGTATTATATACATATATATACAGCAAACTGAAGTAATAAATTTTTTTTAATCCAATTTTATTTTTTTCAAGAAACATGTTATGTCATTTTTCATACACATTTAAACATAACAGAAACATGCACACTGAACCAGAAAAAAAAAGAAAAAGGAAGAGCCCCTAAATTTAATCTATAACCGCTTTAGTGCAACCAACCCAGGTACAAGAGAAAACAAAAAAGGAAATTTAATTACCAATACAGTGACAACCCAACCCAAGCGATTGTAATAAACCGTGCATCCGGAAAGTATTCACACCGCTTCACTTTTTCCACATTTTGTTATTTTACAGCCTTTTTCCAAAATTGATTAAATTTATTATTTTCCTCCAAAATTCGACAAATACCCCATAATGACAGTATGAAAGAAGTTTGTTTGAAATCTTTGCACAAATCACACGTACCGTACATAAGTATTCACAGCCTTTGCTAAATAATTTGTTGAAGCACCTTTGGCGTCAATTACAGCCTTAAGTCTTTTTGAGTATGATGCTACAAGCTTGGCACACCTATTTTTGGGCAGTTTCTCCCATTCTTCTTTGCAGGACCTCTCAAGCTCCATCAGGTTGGATGGGGAGCATCGGTGCACATCTATTTTTCCAGAGATGTTCAATCAGGTTCAAGTCTGGGCTCTGGCTGGGCCACTAAAGGACATTCAGAGTTGTCCCGTAGCCACTCCTTTGTTATCTTGGCTGTGTGCTTAGGGTCGTTGTCCTGCTGGAAGATGAACCTTCGCCCCAGTCTGAGGTCCAGAGCACACTGGAGCAGGTTTTCATCAAGGATGTACATTGCTGCACTCATCTTTCCCTAGATCCTGACTAGTTGACCAATTCCTGTCACTGAAAAACATCCCAGCAGCATGATGCTTCCACCCCCATGTTTCACTGTAGGGATGGTATTGGCCAGGTGATGAACGGTACCTGGTTTTCTCCAGACATGATGCTTGCCAGTCAGGCCAAAGAATTCAACCTTTGTTTCATCACACCAGAGAATTTTGTTTCTTATGGTCTGAGAGTCCTTCAGGTGCCTTTTAGCAAACTGCAGGTGGGCTGTCATGTACTTTTTACTGAGTGGTAGCTTCCATTTGGCCACTCCACCATACAGGCCTGATTGGGTGGAGTGCTTCAGAGATGGTGGTTTTGCTGGAGGTTCTCCTCTCTCCACAGAAATATGCTCTCTGTCAGAGTGACCATCAGCTTCTTGGTCACCTCTCTGACTAAGGCCCTTCTCCTCCGATAGCTCAGTTTGGTCGAGTGGCCCACTCTAGGAAGAGTCCTGGTGGTTCCACACTTGTTCCATTAACGGATGATGCAGGCCACTGTGCTCATTGGGACCTTCAATGCTGCAGACATTTTTCTGTACCCTTCCCCAGATCTGTGCCTCAATACAATCCTGTCTCGGGGGTCTACAGGAGGACACCCTGTCTAGTCCCTCGCTCTAAAGAAAAAGTAGGATAAAGAAGGCCATTTGATTGAACGTAAGCTAAGGGTCTAGCATACAGCAAACGGATCCAGCAACAAAAGATTTTACCAAAACTGATCTTCTAAAGAACTGCCCAGATATTTTCCCATTCTATGCTATCAAATGCTTTTGAAGCATTGAGAGCAAGAAATTCCTTATTTTTGGAAGCTTCTGTCGGAATCTGCATTTTTAAATAAACAATGAAAAAAAGTCATTGGAATGCAGTCTGTGGACTTTAGGCACCCCACCAAGTTATAAAATTGCACAATCTTTATTAATGCACAGATAACATAAATTAAAATCCGTTTGCACTAAAACATAGTAGCATCCTGTGCCCTTATAGCGATTAGGGTTGTGGCTATATACTCTGAAAAAAGTACACAATATCTAATTGATGGTATAGATATGATTGTTCAAACCATCCATTCATCCATGTGAATGTATGGTGGCAATCTTTGAACAATCATATGAAGTGTGCCGTTCTCAGGGGCCGTTAGTGTCTGCCTGAAATGTTCAGAGTGTAATGCATTATACTTAATGTAAATCTGCGCTTTACATTATCACAGGTTTTGTAACCTTTCTATCTCAACCTTTTTTTTACATGCCTTCATTGTGCAGAAGGACAGGCTCATCCGGAGGCACTCTGCACATGTCTTTGTGCGATGTAATGGAGAGCAAGAGGACTGCACACAGGCCACTAAGAGAAACCGTTTTACTGTGGATTTCTCTATGCTGACAGTGCCTGTGCTGTCAGAGAGCTTTGTGCATGTTTCTACCCAAATACAAGAAGTATTATTTCTTTCTCTGTCACTTGAACAGTATTGGGTTATGTTGTGTGTTAAAGGTTAAGTCCAGCTAAAACTTATTTTTCAGTTTTTGAGGGAAGCTGATGAATCAACCAGGTTTTTTTTTTTCTATCTCTTATGGACTTCAAAATGGAGCCCCTCAGACAAGAGTCACCAGCTGTCTCCATAATGCTGACCAAGTAGGGGATCTCATTTTCCTGATCAGTGCAGAGTCTAGAATTATGAATGAGATACTGCTAGAGTGGCTGCTGCTGGTGGGCAAACTCTGGTGCGGGAATGATGATTTTGGATTCCCAGAACTGGTCACAACTACAACTAGTTTTATTATAAAATCTCTGTAGATCAATATCCTCTAGTTTACCCTAAACGGTGTAATGTGAGGGCATACCTAAACAATCCATTTCATTTTTGTCTAGTCAGGTAGGAAGTCGCACAACATAGATGTCAGTGCATCTAAAATCAAATTGTAACCTGGATGGTGCACAATCAAGAAGCCACCTGTCATTAACTCAAAAATTAAATATTTGTTTTTGATGGATGTAGCCTTTTAAGGTGTCCCAGTAATTTGCATCAGATTGGACCTGTTTATAAATAAAAATGGTTTCCAGTTGAGCCATAGCAAGGTGCTATCTGATGCTTAAATAGTTCAATGGGTGACTGATCTTGGTTTGTGGTGTGTGCAGTGCTTCACTAAACTATTCTTTTTGGAACAATTGCTTAGCCTTAGAGCAATATTAGAAGTTTTAGGGTTTTTAAATACCATGTATGGCCATATGTGACTACAAAATGATCTTTCACTGCGTAACTTATACTAGACAAATGGGGAAGATTTTGTGGATAAGTTTTATGCTCAAGTTCAAATTTTGTACCCAAGTGCAGGTAAGTTAATTTCATTCCAGAAGCTAGGTAGCCAGTGCGCCTATAGAAAAACAATTTACAGCATTTTTTTTTTTTTTTTGTAGAAATTAATGCATTGTCTACTTAAGTTTGCCCACCTGGGGGATTTGCACTTTTCCTTTTCAAAGCTTGAAACTGAATTTTCCTATGCATAGCTTTATGGCTCTTGAATGAGCTGTCTCCTTTTGTGTATCTGTTTGCAGTGCTGCCCTCTTGTGTACAATTTTTTTTTATTCACATAAATGCTGGGAAAATGTTTGTAAGTTTGATTTTTTTTTAATTTTAGAACCAGCATGTTGGCTCTATGGGAAACCAGTTAGTGCGCTGTGATAAACTAGAACAAGCTGAAATTAAGAGTTTGCTCTTGTGCTTCCTACATATTCTGAAAAGCATGTCAGATGGTAAGTACCAATATATATCCTCTTCCACTACCTGTGTGAATAAATGATGTAAACAATATAACTAGAGTTGCAGAAGTGTTTTTATTTTCAGTTACAGAAATGAATTTTTGCTATTCAAGCAGTATTAAACCCTAAAGCAAACGGTTATTATATTGCAGCTTACCAATTCTTAGATGTGATGGCTGTATTAGTTGTTATTGTTGTGGTTTTTTTTGAAACTTTCTTTTATTTTCACCTGATTATCCAGCCAGTGAGTCTGTTGTTTAACAGAACACACTCGCGTGCAGTTGTGGTGCCCCATGTGCTCATTCATCCAGAGTGGGGGCATTTTATTACAGGAGGTGTGTTACTGGCCAGATAACCATGTGGAAAAAAAAGGATAATATTACAAAAGGAATGCAGCCACTACATCTAATGACTGGTAAGCTGCAATATATTATATTTTTAGTTTTGAGTTTAATACTCCATTAAGCTTATTTAACCAGTTGCCGACCGCCGCACGACGATGTACGTCGATAGCATGGCACGGGCAGGCATATTGGCGTACATGTACGTCCCTTGCCTCCCGCGGGTCGGGGGCCCGATCGGGCCCCCGCCCGGTGCCTGCGGCGGTCGGTATTCGTGCGGGAGCGATCCCGGACGAGGGGACGGCCATTCGTTCATGGCCACCCCCTCGCGATCGCTCCCGACGAATAGGAATCCCCCGTGACATCACTTCCTCTCCTGTAATGTAAACACAGGAGAGGAAGTGATGTATTCTCTCCTCCGTGTCGGTATTTTTCGTTCCGACACGGAGGAGAGCGGATCGGTGAGTTGCACCAACACTCTACACACACAGTAGAACATGCCAGGCACACTCACACCCCCCCTTTACCCCCCGATCACCCCCCCAATTACCCCTGCCCCCCAGTCACAGTGACACCAATGTCATTTTTTTTTTTTTTTTTTTTTTTTTTTGCATTGGTGTCATTTGTGACTGTAATAACTGTTAGGGCAGTTAGGGTTAGCCCCCTTTAGTTCTAATGTACCCCCCTAACCCCCCCAATAAAGGTTTAACCCCGTGATCACCCCCCGTCGCCAGTGTCACTAAGGCTGGGTTCACATTGCAGCGGTTTATGAGAACGAATGTGATTCGCACCGCACTGCAGTGCAAATCACATCCGATCTCTGTGCGATTCGAGTTCAGCCATTCGCCGCACCCGCCGCACCCGCCACACCCGCCGCACCCACCGCAAATTCGCACGGGACCCTTTTTTTGGTTCGCAGCAGAATCGGATCGCATGGGTGTTCACACCATGCGATCCGAGTTTGCAGATCGCACTGCGATATGCGAACTGATCTGGGGGTGTCAGTAACATTTCACTGACACTCCCAGCAGTTCGCATAGGGCAGTGTGAACTGCCGCCGGGAGGCATGCGATGCGGGAACCCGCCGCGGATTTGCGGCGTTTCCGCATCGCTCCAGTGTGAACCCAGCCTAATAAGCGATCATTTTTCTGATCGCCGTATTAGTGTCACAGGTGACGCTAGTTAGGCAGGTAGGTATTTAGGTTCGCCGCAGCTTTTTATAGCGCCGGGGACCCCCATATACTACCGCATAAAGCCCCCTGATTGCCCCCTAGTTAACCCTTTCACCAGTGATCACCATATAACTGTTACAGGTGACGCTGGTTGGTTAGTTATTTTTTATAGTTTCAGGGCACCCGCCATTTATTACCTAATAAAGGTTTAACCCCCTGATCACCCGGCGGGTGTCATTTGTGACTAATAACTGTTAGGGCAGTTAGGGTTAGCCCCCTTTAGTTCTAAGGTACCCCCCTAACCCCCCCAATAAAGGTTTAACCCCGTGATCACCCCCCGTCGCCAGTGTCACTAAGGCTGGGTTCACATTGCAGCGGTTTATGAGAACGGATGTGATTCGCACCGCACTGCAGTGCAAATCACATCCGATCTCTGTGCGATTCGAGTTCAGCCATTCGCCGCACCCGCCACACCCGCCGCAAATTCGCACGGGACCCTTTTTTTGGCCCGCAGCAGAATCGGATCGCATGGGTGTTCACACCATGCGATCCGAGTTTGCAGATCGCACTGCGATATGCGAACTGATCTGGGGGTGTCAGTAACATTTCACTGACACTCCCAGCAGTTCGCATAGGGCAGTGTGAACTGCCGCCGGGAGGCATGCGATGCGGGAACCCGCCGCGCATTCGTGGCGTTCCCGCATCGCTCCAGTGTGAACCCAGCCTAATAAGCGATCGTTTTTCTGATCGCTGTATTAGTGTCACAGGTGACGCTAGTTAGGCAGGTAGGTATTTAGGTTCGCCGCAGCTTTTTATAGCGCCAGGGACCCCCATATACTACCGCATAAAGCCCCCTGATTGCCCCCTAGTTAACCCTTTCACCAGTGATCACCATATAACTGTTACAGGTGACGCTGGTTGGTTAGTTATTTTTTTATAGTTTCAGGGCACCCGCCATTTATTACCTAGTCTCACTAGTGTACCCCTAAATTTAGGGGTGTCTACTTTCCAAAATGGGGTCATTTGGGGGGGGTTTGTGCCATCTTGGCATTTTATGGCCTTCAAAACTGTAACGCCCTTAGAAAGCCTGAAGGCGGTGCTTGGTTTTCGGGGCCCCGTACGCGGCTAGGCTCCCAAAAAGTCCCACATATGTGGTATCCCCGTACTCAGGAGAAGCAGCAGAATTTATTTTGGGGTGTCATTTCACATATGCCCATGGCATGCGTGAGCAATATATCATTTAGTGACAACTTTGTGAAAAAAAAAAAAAAAAAAAAAAGTTTGTAATTTTCCCGCAACTTGTGGCAAAATATAAAATATTCCATGGACTCAACATGCCTCTCAGCAAATAGCTTGGGGTGTCTACTTTCTAAAATGGGGTCATTTGTGGGGGTTTTGTGCCATCTTGGCATTTTATGGCCTTCAAAACTGTAATAGGTAGTGAGAAGTGAACTCAAAAATGTACGCCCTTAGAAAGCCTGAAGGCGGTGCTTGGTTTTCGGGGCCCCGTACGCGGCTAGGCTCCCAAAAAGTCCCACATATGTGGTATCCCCGTACTCAGGAGAAGCAGCAGAATTTATTTTGGGGTGTCATTTCACATATGCCCATGGCATGTGTGAGCAATATATCATTTAGTGACAACTTTGTGAAAAAAAAAAAAAAAAAAAAAAGTTTGTAATTTTCCCGCAACTTGTGGCAAAATATAAAATATTCCATGAACTCAACATGCCTCTCAGCAAATAGCTTGGGGTGTCTACTTTCTAAAATGGGGTCATTTGTGGGGGTTTTGTGCCATCTTGGCATTTTATGGCCTTCAAAACTGTAATAGGTAGTGAGAAGTGAACTCAAAAATTTACGCCCTTAGAAAGCCTGAAGGCGGTGCTTGGTTTTCGGGGCCCCGTACGCGGCTAGGCTCCCAAAAAGTCCCACATATGTGGTATCCCCGTACTCAGGAGAAGCAGCAGAATTTATTTTGGGGTGTTATTTCACATACGCCCATAGCATGTGTGAGCAATATATCATTTAGTGACAACTTTGTGTAAAAAAAAAAAAAAATTTTTTTTTTTGTCATTATTCAATCGCTTGAGGCAAAAAAATAAAATATTCAATGGGCTCAACATGCCTCTTATCAATTTCCTTAGGGGGTCTACTTTCCAAAATGGGGTCATTTGGGGGGGTTTTGTACTGCCCTGCCATTTTAGCACCTCAAGAAATGAGATAGGCAGTCGTAAACTAAAAGCTGCGTAAATTGCAGAAAACGTACCTTAGTTTGTAGATGTGACAACTTTTGCGCAAACCAATAAATATACAATTATTGACTTTTTTTTTACCAAAGACATGTGGCTGAATACATTTTGGCCTAAATGTATGACTAAAATTGAGTTTATTGGATTTTTCTAATAACAAAAAGTAGAAAATATCATTTTTTTTCAAAATTTGCGGTCTTTTTACGTTTATATCGCAAAAAATAAAAATCGCAGAGGCAATCAAATACCATCAAAAGAAAGCTCTATTTGTGGGAAGAAAAGGACGCAAATTTTGTTTGGGTACAACATTGCATGACCGCGCAATTACCAGTTAAAGCAGCGCAGTGCCAAAGTGTAAAAAGACCTCTGGTCATTTACCAGCAAAATGGTCCGGTCTGAAAGTGGTTAAATGGCTAACATATTCTCTAGGTTCGTTTATAGAGCTTCTCTTGAGGTTCTTGTGCACTGAGCTTGGCATTCAAAAATGGAGTAGTGTTTCGTTGACGTGTATGTAAAGCCAATCCTTTATTAGGTTCTTATGGAATAAATGGAATGGTAAAGACCTCAGTCAGATTTGCATGATCTGTGGTCCATTGGGGAGATTTTCCTTTAAAGGCTAAGTTCATCTTTTTTTTTTTTTTTTTTTTTTCTAAATTCTAGCTCTACTGTGTACCTATAGCTTTAATGTACTTAGTTTTAAAAAAAATAAAACAGCTTTCCATTAATGCTACACAGACTTGCCTCACTCTCTGTGTACCTCGCATAGCTTTTTAACCACTTCAGCCCCGGAATGATTTTGCCCCCTTCCTGACCAGGCCATTTTTTGTGATACGGAACTGAGTTGCTTTAACTCACAATTGCGGGGTCGTGCAATGCTATACCCAAACACAATGTATGTCCCTTTTACCCCACAAATAGATCTTTCTTTTGGTGGTATTTGATCACCTCGGCGGTTTTTATTTTTTGCACTATAAACCCAAAAATGCGACTCTTTTGAAAAAAACACAATATTTTGTACTTTTGCAAACAAATTACTTCATCAGTTTAGCCTGATATATATTCTTCTACATATTTTTGGTAAAAAAAAAATCGTAATATGTGTATATTGATTGGTTTCCGCAAAAGTTATAGCGTCTACAAAATAAGGGATGGCTTTGTCAATTTTATAATTTTTTTTTACTAGTAATGATGGTGATCTGCAATTTTTATCAGGACTGTAACATTGCAGCGAACAGATCGGACACTTTTGTCATTATTTTGGGGCCAGTGACATTTATACAACGATCAGAGCTAAAAATAGCCACTGATTGCTGTATAAATGTGTTCCCTAGGAGTTTTCTAGAGAAGGGTAAAAAGGGAAGCGCTACCTGAGTGCAGTATTAAAATGTATGTTTTTAATGACACAACGTATGATTACACTTACAGGACAACAAACATAAAAAGGCTCATCTGTTATTCAGTGGTCCATGGAGATTTCATCAATTCTCAATCAGGGTGACGCTGCAGAGATGTGGGGCTGCAGATGGATGATTATCCGCAGAGTGTACTTCCTGTGGCCATCAGGAAGACGCTGGGGCTGGCAAGGAATAATTCCAGAGGCAGCTGCTCTGAGCGCGTAGCCTATCCGCCCATCCAGCATCAGCTTGTCTCCTTGTTGGAAGCCCTCCCCTGAAAGTGTTCCACGCCGGCCCCAGCGTCTTCCTGATGGCCACAGGAAGTACTCTCTGCCGATAATCATCCATCTGCAGCCCCACATCTCTGCAGCGTCACCTGGATTGGGAATTGAGCAAATCTCCATGGACCACTGAATAAAAAATTTGCCTTTTTATCTTTGTTGTCCTGTAAGTGTAATTGTACACTCTGTAGTCTCTGAGGACAGCAGCCGTCTTTGTGATCAGCCATTATACTTTGTTTTAAACCCCTGAATTGCCAGATAACATTTTAACCGTTGGACTGCTAGTTTGAGTACCATGGACTTAATAGTCAGCTATAATTGTCCAATTATTGTATGCATCTTTTGTATTGCGCTTACAGTTACCACATTTATTTGCCTAGGTGTGTTCTAACTGTAGAGGGGAAGGGACTAACTAGGGGAAGAGATCGATCAGTGTTCCTACTTAGTAGGAACATGTGATCTGTCTGCTCTCCCCTGAGAGAACTGGGATGTGTGTGTTTACACACACACATCCCCTTTCTTGTTCTGTCATGAGCGATCGTGGGTGACCAGTGGACATTGCACACACTGTGCACACGCATCGGCTCTGGTGACATGCGGCAGGTGCATGCGCCTGCTATTTTGTCTTATAGGAGAGACGTATAGCTATGGCAATTTGCGCAGCCATGCCAACCTGCCGAAGTATAACTGCAGCTGTTAATCGGCTAGTGGTTAAACACACTGTGCTCTATTACTTCTGCCTTACTTCCTGCTCAGACTTTAGGCCATGACACAGGAAGGAGTTAACCAGCTGATCTCATTAGCACACACCCTGCATCATCTAACCTCAGCTGGTCAACTCCTTCCTGTATCATGACCTAAAGTCTGACTAGGAAGTAAGGCAGAAGTAATCGAGCAGTGTGTTTAAACCGCTATGACGATAGAGAGGTAAGTATGTGTATAATTAATGGAAAGCTGTTTTATTTTTGCAAAAGGGGTACGTTAATGCTATATTGGTACATAGGGGAGCAGCATTGGGGGGGGGGGGGGGGGAGAGGTGAACTTGGCCTTTAATTTCAGTACGACAAAAAAGGAGGAAGGAATGGGACTTTGTATGAGGCCATGTCACTGAATTAGTACCTTGTTCATATTGCTCATTGAATTATTTATTGATTACAAATCAATTTAAAACATGTCAGTCTTTAGTAAAGGACACAATATACTATAAATAATAGTTCACTTGTATGAATATACAGTTATTATACAAAATAAAATACATCATGATTAGCAGTACAATTTCATAAAAAGCTCATCCATTTATAATTGAATAAACATAAGCAATTGCTCTTAGTGAGCCAAACTTGTCTGGGCATCAGTTTGATGTATTCTCGAAGCACGTTTCATGGCTCACACCAATCATCAGGAGTAAAATGTTCTGAAATTAAATCAATAAAATATCTATAAATATAGAATACTCTTTAAACTGAGAACCATCTCTCAAAAAAGTCTATAACTTACAATGCAGCCCAATGGTGATGCCCAACCTGTGTCCAAGAGAGGACGGGGGACAGGGATCATCTCCCCTCGGGGCTGAGGTGAGGAATCCCATCCAGACCAGAAATATTTTTTATGTGCAGTACCTTTCACTAGAAACTTAACAGGAGGTAAGAGAAGACCATGTTAAAACAAGGGAATATTTCCTCTTAAACATTTGTCACTAGAACAGGCTTACCCATTGAAAGACTTCCTCTAACCTGCTGTTTTATGACAACCGAAAAATGTGGCATTCCCATCAATTTCTGTAATGGAGACAATGGTTACCACAACCAATTGTGACAGTCAAGCTCATCAGCAGCGACACAGACAGCAAAAATATCCAAACATAGGTTTTAACTCTTCTACTTCCAAAAGATAAAAAAAAGTTTTGTCTTTGTCATTTTGCAATGCTATTGCTGTTAAAAATGTAATCTGCAGTATTTATTGCATATCGTTTAGAAGGATAGACATTAGTTGGCAGGAGCTTATTTATAATGGATAGATATTGCCATCTGCTCTCCGTTGTAGTTTTCTGGGAAACAAGGCTGCAGTTTACAGCTCCTTCCTTAAAATGTGTTTTAGCAGTACATTGTACATTGCTGTGTGATCTGTAGTGGTAGGCTGCAATATGGTGATAGTACTACTTAAAATTACTCTTATGCTGGCCATACACTATATGACAAATCGGCCAAACCCATTTAAAAAAAAAACTAACATTAGGCCGTGATTGCAAACAATAGTGTAAAGACACGTATCGAAGGAGAGCAACAAAAATCCAAAGAAATTCTTTAAGTATGTAAACAGTAAAAAAGGGAGGCCAGACCATATTGGCCCAATAAAGAATGAGGAAGGACATCTGGTTACAAAGGATGGGGAGATGGCAAAGGTACTGAAATTTATTCTTCTCGGTCTTCACAAGGGAATTGGGGGGGGGGGGGCTTCAGTAACCAAAACTGAAGTGTTTATCCTTATGACACATTATAGGAAGCACCTCTATGGTTAACAGAGGACAGAATTAAAATTAGACTTGGAAAACTTAACATTAATCACCTGGACCAGATTGCTTGCATTCAAGGGTACTTGGGGAACTCAGTCAAGTAATTAACAGACCATTGCTCCTAATTTTTACTGACTGGAATGGTACCAGGTGATTGGAGAAAAGCCAATGTAGCACCAATATTTAAAAAGGGCCCAAAAGACATCCCTGGGAATTACAGATCAGTTAGCCTAACGTAAATAGTATGTAAGCTCTTGAAGGGAATAAGGGACTATATACGAGATTGTAGTAACTAGAACAGTATCATGGATTGAAAACTGGCTACAAAGGCGAGTTCAGAGGTTGGTGATAAATGGTCAGAGGTGGGTAGCGGGGTTCCCTAGGGTTCTTTGCTGGGACCAATCCTATTTATTTTGTTCATAAACGACCTGGAGGATGGGGTAAATAATGCAATCTCTCTATTTGCGGATGATATTAAGCTAAGCAAGGCAATAACTTCTCTGCAGGATGTGGAAACCTTGCAAAAAGATCTGAACAATTTAATGGGGTGGGCAACTACATGGCAAATGAGATTTAATGTAGTAAAATAATGCATTTGAGTGGCAAAAATATGAATGCAATCTATACTACATACTATACAATCTAGTATGGAAAAGGACCTGGGGGTCCTAGTAGATAGCCTCGGCAATGGCATGCAAGCTGCTGCTAACAAAGCAAACAGAATATTGGCATGCATTTAAAAAGGGGATCAATTCCAGAGATAAAGCGATAATTCTCCCACTCTACAAGACTCTCGTCCGGCCACACCTGGGGTATGCTGTCCAGTTCTGGGCACCACTCCTCAGGAAGGATGTACTGGAAATGGAGCGCTAATTCAGGTGCTACTTAAGACAGGGCTCGACAAAACCCGGGCGCCAGGTCGCATTGGTGACTAGAAATAGCGACCTCGCGCCTGGGGCAGCACAGCTGGGGGTATCCTGTCTCTGTGGACCCCCCCAGCGTGATCGCGTCGGGCCGTTCCGCCGGCGGCCGAAAATTTAGGCCGCGGCTTTGAGGCCTTCTGCGGTCCTATGATTCCTAATGGAATCTGGCGCCCTCTTGTGGTCGCCGTTGGTATGACAAACCAGCAATGCTAATGACTGTTTTTTATATTACCTGCCTCTTCTTCCCTTTATTTAGAACCCCCTAAACATTATATATATTTTTTATTCTAACACCCTAGAGAATAAAATGGTGGTTGTTGCAATACTGTCTGTCACACCGTATTTGTGCAGCGGACTTACAAGCGCACTTTTGTTGGGAAAAAATAATTTAGTTAATAAAAAAATAAGACAACAGTAAAGTTAGCCCAATTATTTTTTATATTGTGAAAGATAATGTTACGCCGAGTAAATTGATACCCAACATGTCACGCTTCAAAATTGCACCCGCTCATGGAATGGCGACAAACTTTTACCCTTTAAAATCTCCATAGGCGACGTTTAAAAAAATTCTACAGGTTGCACGTTTTGAGTTACAGAGGAGGTCTGGGGCTAGAATTATTGCTCTCGCTCTACCGATCACGGCGCTACCTCCTATGTGTGGTTCGAACACCGATTTTATATGCGGGCAGGACAGGGCGCGTTTAAAAATTATTATTTTTTCTGCTTATTTTAACTTTTTTTTTTTTTTCCACTGTTCTTTTAAAAAAAATGTTGTGTCACTTTTATTCTTATTACAAGGAATGTAAAAATCCCTTGTAATAGAAAAAGCATGACAGGTCCTCTTAAATATAAGATCTGGGGTCAGAGAGACCTCGGATCTCATATTTACACTAAAATGCAATTGAAAAAAAAATTGTCATTTGAAAAAAAAAAAAATGTCCCTCTAAGAGCTATGGGCAATGACTTGGGGGCGGGGGGGGGGGGGGTGGCGACGGCGCTGCTATCTTCCCCTCACTCGTCTCCATGTCAGGCCAGGGACAGGTCCAGATCGCCGTCACGGACCTGGCTCCTAACTTTTTAAGCTGGCTCCTAGATTCCAAGCAAATTTGTCAACCCCTGACTTAAGACATCTGTGACTTCAGGCACAGATGTCTATGCAAGTCGCACCTGAACTTTCAAAAATGAGTGCAGTAGCTACTTAAAATTGGTGCAACTCTGACTCTGTTTTGACTGCTTCCAATGGGGACCTAGGGTGCAACTTGTCATGTGATTTAAAACTTTCAAATCGCATGACAAGTTGCATTGGTGTGACCCGGGGGTTATGTTTGTTGTTTTTGTACAGCTGCTCCTTGCCCCTAAAGTATAACTAAAGGCAATTTTTTTTAATAGTTCTGGATAGAGTGGAGAGGGACTAGAACACTTTTCAGTTTCTATTGCAGTCTGTGCCCCAATTATGGGGATTGACCCTCTCTATTTGTCCTGTTTATCATTATCATTGAAAGTGAAAGGAAAAGAAATCCCATATTTTGATCTGTCCCCAGAAATCTTGCAATGGTGACACTAATTGCACACTATTGAAACAAATTATAATGGAGTTTCTACAGTTTTTTTTAGGTGGTTCATTGGGCATATATGTTTTGTAGATAAACTATACAGTATATGAATGCACATGAATCTTTGAAAAAGAGGACACAGTTTCAGGAATAGCATTAAATATATGATCACATATGCTGGAAAAAAAATATGCTTTAGACCATTTTATATCTCTAAAACTAGTTTTGATTAAAAATAACTTGCATTTTTTAAGGTTATTTTCCAAATATCTATATGCAGTGGTAAATGTAAATAAATATGGGTAGGGAGCAAAATCTTCTAATCCACTGAGAATAACAGACAGAACAGATATACTGCATATACTATTAAAAGTTGAATCTGGTAAATATTGTCAGAATTGGAGTTCAAATTCAGCCCCAGAAAAAAAATTAAAGACTGTTTTGTGGATTTTCAGACAGAACTGTAATATATTATGTATGACAGACTCCCTTGTCACAAGCGGGTGGCTTTGTTAAAAGCTCCCTGCGCCTGCTTTTAAATATGCTGGCCATACAAAAACAATGTCTTGAAAACAAAAATTAATTTTCAGAACTTTTTTTTGCTTTTCTAATCATTAGTGGGGTTAAATCGATGTTCGTTTTCGACCACAATGACAGGAAATTTTGAAGCAAAATAGAAAACTTCTTGCTGAAAGGATTTTTCAGACCATGTATATGGTTTTTGTTTAGAAATTTCATTCATTGAAAACTGAATGTTAAAAGCAAGTGAAATTTTCAAGCCAATTTTTTCGTTCAGGGAATTTACAAACATTATTCGTATGAATATTTTCATCTGAAAATCGATGTGTATGGCCAACATAAGGCTTGGTTCACAGCTATGCAGTTTGCTTTCGATCTGTTTCTATGTTGCTTTCTGATTTGCGTATTTGCACACGCAATTTTGCTGCAATTTGCGTTTTGAAAATTTTGAGAAAAAAACTTTTTTCTCTTGTTTGTTTTAAAATTTTGTAAATAATTACATTTTCTCCTTCACTGATGGGCACTGATAAGGTGGCACTGATGGGCATCGCTGATGGTGCTGGCAGGCATTGCTGATAGGCACTGATTGCCATCTCCCTGGTGGTTCAGGGTGGCATACCTTTTGTGGGCATCCCTGGTGGTCTGGCGGCATCCCTGTTGGTCCTGGACAGGCATCCGTGGGGGGGCCACGCTGCGCTTATAAACATCAGAGGCTCTTTACCAAGATCGGTTTAGCAGTATGTCAGACTGAAACACTGCACCACTGATCGCCGCACTTTGTGCCACCTTGTTATCCTGCTGGACATCATATGACACCCAGTCAGGATAACTGAACCGCTGCCCGGCCGACATTCTGCTATAGGCCGGACTGGAAGTTGTTAAGCCCTGGTTCACACTGGAGCATTTTGCCATGCAATTTGATATGTAAGATCAGTGCCAATTAGGACGGTGCAGCGCTGCACCAATTTCAAAAAGTAGTTTCTGTACTACTTTTTGTGATTTCGGGCTGCAATATACATTGACATCTGTGCAGAAACCTGCACAGATGTCTCTGAAATCGGGACTGGCATGCAGGAGTGAAATCGTGCAAGTTCAGCTGAACTCGCATGGCTTCATTCCCGCAGCTCAGTGTGAACCTGGGCTAAATAAAAGACAGCTTGATGAGTCATTTTTTCAATATTAATGCCAAAGTTTCACAATTTCTGCCAGTGTATGCAAACTTTTGAGCACGACTGTAACAATGTATAAAATATCCATACCTGGAATTCGTCTTTAAATTTAGAGTATAATGTAACGCGTAGATGTTTCCCCCAAGCACTTTATTATTTATTATTATTATACAGGATTTATATAGCGCCAACAGTTTACGCAGTGCTTTACAATATAAAAGGGAGACAATACAGTTATAATACAAGAAGATTTAGAGGGCTCTTCTGAGGTTGTAATTGTGGTGAATGAACTAATGGAAGTGGTAAAATTTTAGTTGGAGACGTTCTAGGCTTCCCCGAAGAGGTGCGTTTTCAGGAATCGCTTGAAGGTAGCAAGAGTAGGGGATAGAGGGACAGGTGGAGGTAGCGAGTTCCAGAGGATGAGAGAGGCTCTGGAGAAATCCTGGAGACGAGCATGAGAGGAGGAGACTAGAGAGCTTGAGAGTAGGAGATCTTGAGAAGCGTGGAGAGGACTGTTTGGGTAATATTTGGGGACAAGATTGGTGGCGTAGCTCGGGGCAGAGTTGTGAATGGCTTTGTATGTTGTGGTTAGTATTTTGATATTAATTCGCTGGGTGATTGGGAGCCAGTGTAGGGATTGGAGGAGAGGGTTGGCAAGGTGGATAAGGCTGGCAGCAGTATTCGGGATAGACTGAAGAGGGGATAGCCTATGAAGAGGCAGGCCAAGGATAAGGGAGTTGCAATAGTCAAGGCGAGAGATGACAAGGGAGTGAATGAGGAGCTTGGTGGTTTAATTTGTTAAAAAGGGGCAAATTTTATTAATGTTACGGAGGTGAATTCTCTCTGTCAAACTTTTGACAACGATTGGACTTGAGGCTAAAATGACAAGTCAGAACCTAGGATTACACCTAGTACCCTGGCATGAGGGGAGGGGCTGATGGTTGCATTGTTGATTTGGATGGAAAAGTCATGGAGGAGGGGCATGGGCAGGGGGAATATGAATAGCTCAATACTTTATAACCTTTCTTAATTGTTGGCACTTTTTTCAATGTACTGTCTCTATTTTTTTTATATACGTGAAACCAAATTTATTTTAACTATAAACTATAAAGTGTGACTTGCTAATTCAGCCCTTTTACCTATCAGATGCACTGTTTACCTATTGGAACAAAGCCACAACATCAGAACTGATGGATTTTTTCATAATCTCAGAGTAAGTACTTTTATAGAATTTTTTTATTTATTTACACATTATATCCTAAACACACCAAGAAGTCCTTAATAATTTTGTGTTTAGGGATTCATGGATTATGTAACATCCATAATGTGTTATATATGTAGGTTTTGTTAAAACTGCCTACCATAAACCAATAATATTTGACCGTTAAGCTTTATTGATCAGTTTTCTTAATGTTTTCCTTGAACATTTTTTCACCTCTCTCTCTCTACTTTTAGAGTGTGTCTGCATCAGTTCCAGTATATGGGCAAGCGATACATTGCCAGGTATAGTATGACTTTAAGCCGACCTTCTGATATTTCAAAACAGGAGTACATTTAAGTTTGAATTAACATAATTATGGGCATTCTTTGCTTGTTTTTGGTCAAGCAAAGCCATTTACATTTAATTCATTGTAGATGATCTCTGGTACTAAGCTAAATGGTTATGTGCTTTCCTCATGCAGGGCAAAGCAATAGGTTCACTTAATGCCTTAATTTCGTTTTTTTTCTGTCACTGGAAGCATAAGAAGAAAGCCCTGTATGTTTTAAGTTCTCCTTCCCACTTTCATGTGACAGTACTTGGTGCCCAAGCAGCCATTTGCCTAGCACTAGAAAGAGGAATTGCTAGCCTGCTCCCTATACCTGGATGCATCTTGTGATTCTTTTCACTAATACTGTGTAGGAAAAGTGAATGTAGACGCACATATAAGTGAACCTGTTGCCTTGCTCTGCTTGGCATTACCAAATTTGATAGAAATCTGATTGTTCATCCAGAGCTAGAGTGGGACAGATTATGGCTCCCGATTCATATATTGTGGTATTGGGTGTATAAAATTCATATATTTATGCCAGCCTGACTATAATTTTATTTTGTGTAGTAGTATTTGTCACATATACAATGATTGCCCATGTTCTCTACATGATATAATTGTATACCGCTCTTACTGTATTCTTTGCCCAAATGAGCACACTTAATAAATTGCATACACTAAATAGCTGTAGGGTGTGGATTTATTAAAGTATAGCTTTACAATCACAGAAAATAGTAATTATGTGTAGTAGTGATAGCTGTCTTCATCTATATAATCATGGCAAATAATAACACAACAGAGGCACTGATATATATTTTTTTTAAGATAAAAAACAAACAAATTTAGCCTGGAATCTGCTTGCCTCCTCAAATATTGATTGTTTATGGATCAGTGCTATAAAAGATAATACTCTTTACCATAATATTATCTATACTGCTATTTCCAGAATAACATGGTATGAACATTACACAATTTATGGTCCAGCAAATGCTTGGGGCAACAGAAAGGAATCTGTATAACAGAGCTAAAGGTTAATTTACTTGTACTATTTGTCCTTCCAAATAGCAATTGTTTATATAGATTAGTACTAATTACATGTACGTTCTCTCCAAACACACAAGGTGCAGCCATTTTGTTTTGTGTTTTGCTAACCTGTTGAAGTACCTACTGACCTAGACCACATCCTCTGGGTGTACAGACCTGCATTAGTTCAAGTACCATCGGCTTGCTAGTGTGGGATTCAGCCGTCTCCCAGGAGTATCTGACAGTGTGGGAAGAATAATACATGTCCTGAATTATTCATTTTTTTAATGGCTCTGATCTGCCTCTAGGCAAACTTGAAAATTTGATATTTTGTAGATACATGACATCTTAAGTTAATGCAGGTCTTTACCTCAGCAAGTTGTGGCTTTTGTCATTCAGTAATTAATTCTGGTCTTTAAAAAAGTTAACAAATTGATTTATTGTACTTTTCATCTTCTCCCAGTATTTGATTTATAAAGTAAAATATATTGTAGAAGATTAGATGTCCACAGTCAACCACCCTACAGTAGCCAGTATCTATAATTTTCATCTACACATAAGGGCATGATGTTAATACCAGTCTACTGTGTACTCTGACAAGCCAAAGTTACTTCAGTATAATATGTTACTGATCTAGACTATAAGCATGTTAAGTGGTGATGGATGCATGTTCAGGTTACCTCACATGATAACATACATAATAAGGTTCACAATTGTGTGTATGTGTGTCCTGCACTGGTCCTCACTCTTCAGCTCTGGTGGTGGTACACTTTAGGAAGCCAGCCTAAACCAATTGCTAACACTGCTCACTCTTTCTGTTTTCCCTCACTTAATTGCTGGCAAGTATAACAAAGTGTATGGCTCTTCTCCCTTCCTGCCTGGGTAAGATTGTAAAGTTGCCTTGATGTCTTTCCTCTATTGCATGTTTTTTTGTGTATGGCATTGCTTATTAATCCTCCTGCTCCGACTACATATCTGACTACATCAAAAACGACACATTTCCCCATCTGCATACTACATGTAGTTGTTATATAAAACTTTCTTAGTTATAGTGTCTTAGATGAACTTAAAAATATGTTTACATTAGCCCAGTCATTGCCTTTCAATGCGTTTTTGTAGCATGTTGCTTTTACAGATTCTATGACATTTTGTGCTGTGGTTAAAGACCCAGTTTTGTATTAGATGATGTGTTTATACTTTCTCTGCTTTACTAACTGCCCCCACCTCTCTGCAGTGGGGACACATCTAATTGGTGCCTCTGTCCCATTTCCACCCATCTTACAGGAACCAGGAGGGGTTGGGACCCATAGTTCATGACCGAAAGTCTCAGACATTACCTGTTTCCCGTAACAGGACAGGGATGATGCATGCCAGATTGCAGCAGCTCAGCAGCCTGGATAATTCTCTCACTTTTAACCACAGTAAGTTCTGTGCAGTCAGCTGCCTCTTCCTGTACCACCTCAGCACTGACAGGTACCACAGTCACTCTTCACAACACCGGGGACACAGAAGAGTGTTTAGTCTGGATTTAAAATCATGTTTTTCCTTTTCTGGATTGGTGCTGCTAAATACCAGATGATGATGTGTGCCACTCATGGATGCTGCCAGCACTTGTGCAGCCACAGCAGTTTAGAAGGAGATCAGCTGCTCTCTACATTCTCAATTGGCCTAAGGTTCTTTTAATCCACTGCAAATATACAGCAGTTGGGATCTCAAATGTCTAATTCTTCTGAGGAGCATATTTTATATATGTGCCTGGCCATTTCCAGGCCAGCGTATGCGGTAATCCTCTGGAGTGGTGGCCGCACAAACTTGACAGTTTATGAGCGTACACATGATCTTTTTGGTATATACATGGAAGTTTACCTGTTGCTAGGAAAGAGTATACTCTCTATCTCCACAGTTCACTGTGTGTGTATGAAAAAGCATTCGATAATGAATTGACTTTTTCTGTGTTTTCAGTGTGAGAAAGATATCAAGTGTACTTGGAATAGCTGTAGACAATGGTAAGATTCAATCAGGTTGACACTGGCCTAGAAATATGCATTAAATTTAGCCATTTTTTTTTTCCCTGCTTTGCTTCTTTCCTTGGATTTACTGACTGTTTTATATAACTCCAAGCGCAGCTTTGTTTCTCTGTATATACACATATTTGCTTTATGACAGACAAATGTCTGTAGTTTTGAGTTTTAGCACTCTCGTGTACCAGCACAAAAGGGCTTATTTTAAAGAACACAAAAAGTGTGGAATTTTTTCTAATAACAATCATCTGAGCATTTTCCTTCTTGTTTTTTTTTTTTTTCCTTTTCTTCTTTTTAACCAGCCTTAAAGGAATGCAAATTGTAATCTTTTTGCTATGGGACAACTTTTCTTGTATGAAAGTGGTTTATTTATGGATACAGATTCTACCATTTTGGGTTAAATTTCTTCTTTTTTTTTTTTGTAATTTTAAAATGCATATTAGGTCATCATTACTTTTCCCTGCATGTTAAAGTCGGGTCATCATGAATGCAAAACTTTTATGCTTTTTATAAACACCAGTGCGGCACTGTTGCATTCATTCTGTCACTTTTTTTATTTGCATAGAAGATACAATATTTCTTTATCGTCCATTGAAGAACACAGAAATATTGTCAATTCTTAGACATTTGGGTTATATTTCCACCTTGGGTTATTCTTTTGGAGCAAGTCTTTACACATAAGCTATTCAGTTCGCTATATCCTTACCAACTGCTTTCAAAGGTGTACCCAGACTCCAGTGATCTGAAAAATTGCAGGTGTTGGCCTGCAATGTGACCTTTGGGCATTGGGCTCTTTAGTTCAACTTTCCCTAACCTAGTACAAAGCCTAAATTTTAACTTAACGCATTCTGTGCATTAGGCCCCTCTTCCTATCATTCTCTGTAGGCTTCTGTTGTCATCAATCAGTCTCCTGTAAGAAGAAAGCTGGTCCTGGCTTACCGGTGTTGGGTGTGACTATGGACCTGGCAGGTTAGCACATACACGTGTGCCTCCTTAAAGTGTTTGTAAAGGCAGAAGGTTTTATTTAACTTAAATCATTCTATTGAGATACAAAACCTTCGGTGTGCAGCAGCTCCCCTAATACTTACCTGAGCCCATCTCTATTCAACGATGTTGCAGGAGAGACTCTGCCTTCCGGGACTCTCCCTCTAATTGGCTGAGACACAGCAGCAGCGCCATTGGCTCTCGCTGCTGTCAATTAGCCAATCAGGAGAAAGAAGGGGTGGGACTGCACTACAGCTCCGTGTCTAAATGGACACATAGAGCTGCGGCTCAGCTTGGGTGCCCCAATAGCAAGGTGCTTGCTGTGGGGGTACTCGACAGGGAGGAGGTGGCCAGGAGCACCAAAGAGGGACCCGAGATGAGGAGGATCCAGGCGGCTCTGCCAAAAATCATTTCACAGAGCAGGTAAGTATAACATGTTTGTTATATTTAAATAAATAAAAACGATACTTTAGTATGACTTTAACACCCAACTTGCCATATTAGGCACCCAAAGAGGGGCCAACACCTATTACTCTGACAAGGGCTTCAAGAAGAGGGGGGAAGTGAATTAATGTGCAATACTGATGCACAAAACTTTTTTATATACACTTTTTATGTTCGTTATTTTAACCTGAAAGTGTTCTCCAGGTCCAAAGCCTTGCCACAGCCTTTGCTCTGACCCAGTTTGTCGACTCATATTGAGCTTGGCCAGCGACACTTCAAAGCTACCTCAGAGTTATTACCATTGGCCGTCATTTTAAAAATTCCTGCCACCGCCATCTTGCACTGATAAAGGTTAAAGGGGGTTGTTATGCTAAAAAAAAAAATTGTTCAATATCAGATCTATATGCTATATAGATTATGAATCTAGCTGTTATTTCTGCCAAACTTTTTTAATTTCCTGTTAGATAAATGGGCTTTATCAGCACTTCCTCCCTTCCTCTCTGTATGTTCTCCTCAACTCCTGGATTTTTGAGTGTGCTCCCCGCAGCAACATCACAGTTTCAAAGGAACTACAATTCCCTTTATGCATAGCGGCATTGCGCATGCGCAGTGCTGCTTTTTCACTGTGTTACGACGAACCTGAGCCACACTTCCACTTCAGCAAAAAAGAGGAAGGAGTAAAGGCGGGGCTGTGCTGAGATGGTCATTCAGATTATAATAGCAAGGCATGGGAGGCGGAGCTACAGCGTCTTAGACACGCCCGCGCTCCCTTGCCTGTGACCACACACAGCGTCTCCCCGCTGGGATGTAGTCCCAAGGGAGGGACGAGCATGCTGACTAAAGCCACGTACACACGGGCGGACTGTATGGCCTACTTAGTCCGTCATACAATCCGACGGACAGTCCGTCATACTTTCGAATGAACGGACTTGACCACACACGGATGCACAAACAGTCCGTCGAAAGCTTGCGCGATGACGTGTACAGCACGTACGACGGGACTAGAAATAGGAAGTCCAATACACAGCAATGCACCCTTCCGCCGTGTAAATCCTTTCTGATCATGCGCCATTCTTAGTCCGTCGAACTAGCCTACTCACGAGCGGATTGTCCGCTGAAACCAAAGTATGACGGACAGAATTTCGAAAAATCTGAAATACTTAGTACGCCAGACTGCACGCTGAAAAAGTCCGCTGAAGCCCACACACGAGCGGACTGTCCGCTGAAATGTGTTTCGACGGACTAAGTAGGCCATACAGTCCGCCCGTGTGTACGCGGCCTAACCCCCAGCCAGAATGACTCGAATGATGGGGGCAAGCTTCTAGAGGAGGAACAGGAAGTTGAAAACTCACACACAGAAAAAAAGCATTTACAAAGAAAAACTAAGGAAAAGGTAAGTGAACCAACAGTACACTACCTTAAAGGAACATATTTAGAAAATAAAAAACAAGCCTTTAGTATCACTTTAAGGCTTAGAAAACGGAGTGCAGATGTCCTCCACTAGGTGACATTTTGTATGCTTTTTATATTCTGCACAGCCTAACGTAAGCAACTTTCTGCTGTTGCTTCCACTTTTCAAGTGCTTTGGGGATCAACTGATCTCTGGTCTCATTCCACTACCCACCTGCAGCCACTGGTGTCAACCCAAAATTTGTGTTTTTCTTTTAACTTTCACTTTTGATTTTAACAGGACAAATCGAGAGGGGGGCACAGATAGAAACAAAAACTGATAAGTGTTCTAATCCCTCTTTAACCACTTGCAGACCGGACCATTTTGCTGGTCAAAGACCAGACCACTTTTTGCGATTCGGCACTGCGTCGCTTTAACTAACAATTGAGCGGTCGTGCGACGTGGCTCCCAAACAAAATTGACGTCCTTTTTTTCCCACAAATAGAGCTTTCTTTTGGTGGTATTTGATCACCCCTGCGGTTTTTATTTTTTGCGCTATAACCAAAAATAGAGCGACAATTTTGAAAAAATGCATTATTTTTTACTTTTTGTTATAATAAATATCCCCCAAAAATGTATAAAAAAAACATTTTTTTCCCTCAGTTTAGGCCGATACGTATTCTTCTACATATTTTTGGTAAAAAAAAATCGCAATAAGCGATTATTGATTGGTTTGCGCAAAAGTTATAGCGTTTACAAAATAGGGATAGTTTTATAGCATTTTTATTAATAATTTTTTTTTTTTTTTTTTTTTTACTAGTAATGGCGGCGATCAGCGATTTTTATTGTGACTGCGACATTGTGGGGGACCCATCGGACATTTTTGACACATTTTTGGGACCATTGTCATTTATACAGTAATCACTGCTATATAAATGCAGTGATTCCTGTGTAAATGACACTGGCAGTGAAAGGGTTAACCAGTGGGTGGCAGTGTAGGGGTTAAGTGTTCTTAGGGGTGTGTTACTAACTGTGGGGGGGTTGGGCTTTGATTTAGTGAACACTGATCTCTGCTCCAATCACATGGAGCAGAGATCAGCATCACTAGTTGCTAGGCAGAATGGAGAAATGTTGTTTACACAGCATTTCCTCCATTCGGCCGCTCCGTGAGACGATCGCGGGGATGCCCACGGCGATCGAGTCCACGGGTCCCGCGACCGGACTCACGGGGGTCCCGACCAGCGCGGGAGCGCGCCGCCGGCGGCGCGCTCCCGATGGCAGGGCGGCATTGAATATTGGACGTACCTGTACGCCAATATGCCTGCCCGTGCCATTCTGTCGACGTACATCGTTGTGCGCTGGTCGGGAAGTGGTTAAGTTAGCCAACCTAAAAAAAAAAAAAAAAAACCTTTAGTTACAATTTAAGCCTTTACCCTTATAGAAATTCATTGTTGTGAACCACCTTAGGTGTTGATCCAAGTTCTCTCCTGTTCAGATAGTTTGTTGTTATAGCCGTTTCTCTTTCTGGTGAATGATTCTTTGTCCTCCACATTACTTTTTGAGGCCCGTCATCCTTCAGATAGCAATCCCTCCTTACGGGCAATTACCTCTCCTGATCTGGGGCTGTAAGTTGTCCTTTTGATGTCATTGACCTCATTTGATAGGCCCTGTTCCACTTAGCCTTCTTTCAAGCTTTCACCCCTTTAAATACTCTTTATAGTATGATTTCCATGTCTCTCATTGACTATTGCACACTTTATCATTTGGACTGCTTTTGGACATTATAAATGGCTTTGAATGTAATTTAGTCCTGTTACCCTCAGTGAACAATAAGGAAAATAAGATTGTTGTACTTACTGTGAAATCCATTGAGAAATTTAGTTCCTGCCCCTCTGTGGTGTTGCCCTTATGTACTACTTACAAAACTGAGGCATGCCATCAGAGGCTGAATTATACAGGGGCTGTTTTTTTGGTTGCCAGTGTCTAAACTTTCTGAAGGTGTCAAAATAACCCGAATGTCAAAAATATTACCATATTCCTGTGTGCTTCATTTTTACGGTAAGTACAAAATTCTTATTTTAGCTAACCTGCCTTGATATCTTTGTGAATTGACTTTTACTGAGTAGTATTAAAAATATAGCGCATCAGCAGTATATGTTGTAGGTATTAAAAAGATACCTACTTACACATACGGTGCTCACAAATAGAATGGCTAACACTTTATGTAGTATTAAATTGAGTGGAATGGGCATGTAAATTGGTAACCAATTTGAACACATTCTTTGCTGGTGACCAAGCAATTAACTGATCTATAGTGAAATATTCCATAGCAATTATATTATAATTGAGTACATTTTATTGCTGTCAGTTATCTGTGGTTGTTCTGTTCTAAATTAAGTATAGTGTGTTTTTTTATTATTGACAAATTTTGTAGAGGGAGAGCAATGTTTATAGTGTGTCAGCTGACTTGTATTGTAAGGAGAAAAACATGGCTGCTTTAACCACCTCAATACAGTGCATTTACACCCCCTTCCTGACCAGACCAATTTTCAGCCCTCTCACAGTTTGAATGACAATTACTCAGTCATGCAACACTGTACCCATATGAAACTTGGGTCCTTTTTTCCACACAAATAGAGCTTTCTTTTAGTGGTATTTCATCACTAGTGATTTTTTTATTTTTTGGGCTATAAATAAAAATATTTTTTTTTCTTTGTTTCTGTCATAAATGTGCTAATTTGCTAATTAGTAATTTTTCGTCATAAATTTTGGCCAAAATTTATACTACTACATATCTTTGGTAAAAATACCGGTACGTCAGTCCGCAAAAGCAGGATGGCAGCACGGGAGTGTGCCTGAGGGTCCTGTGGACTCGATGTCTGCTGGCGGCCCACGATCATGGCAAGGAGAGGCAGAATAGGCATTTACCCTGTTCTGCCTGGTAGTAACATGACATATCTTTTGTTCCCTGTCATCAGGAACATTGATCTGTCATGTCAGTGATAGCCCATTACCCTACAGTTAAAACACGCTGAGGGAACACACTTAACCCCTTGATCGCCTCCTAGTGTTTAACCCTTTCCCCGCCAGTGAAATTTATACAGTAATCATGGCAATTTTTAGCTTTGATCGCTGTATAAATGTCAATGGTCCCAAAATATTGTGAAGTGTGGGATCTGTCCGTTGCAGTCCCGATAAAAATCCCAAATCACAGCCATTACTAATAAAATAATAAAAATGCCATAAATCTTTCCCCTAATTTGTAGGCGCTATAACTTTTTGCGCAAACCAATCAATATACACTTACTGCTTATTTTTGTTTACCATAAATATGTAGAATACATAGCAGCCTAAACGGAGGAAGACATTTGCATTTTTTGGGGGGATATTTATAAAAAAACTAATTTTTTTTTTTTTTTTTCAAAATTGTCTTTTTTTGTTTATAGCGCAAAAAATTAAAACCACAGAGGTGATCAAATACCACCAAAAGAACGCTCTATTTGTGGGGGGAAAAAGGACACAAATTTTGTTTAGGTACAGTGTCGAACGACCGCGCAATTGTTAAAGTGCCGTAGTGCCAAATTGTAGAAAGTGCTCTGGTTAGGAAGGGGGTAAAATCTTCCAGGGCTGAAGTGGTTAATGGAAACCTATACTGGGAGAAACAATGGGGTTGTCATTTCTGGTTTGTAGTTTTTAAAATTATAGTTGCCTTGGTGGTCCCATTTTTGGACTGTAATCCAAAATAAGTTAGCAGAAATGGACTTTCCTTATTTCCGTTGGTAGTGACCGTTTTGTAAATACGTTTTTTAGAAAGTTAGAGCAAATTGTAGTCCCTAGCTGAGAAATGTTCAGCATACTGTTAATTTGTCACCATGTTACTAATAGCAATACTACAATGGAGTATGTTAACATACATTTTCTCATTATATATTATTGTGCATGGGGCAATGTACTTGTAACTACAATAGTATATTATGAGTGCTATACCACATCTGGCATTGAAATGAATCATTTCTCAGCATGTAGCATGGCTTTTGCAAGGTGCTCAAAGCTCATGATGTATTTTCAAATGACTATATCAGACACCTGTGTTTTCCAGGCATCAGGGATAATTTGAGTTTTCCTTATAGCATTATACAATAACTTGCAATTTTTTGTTTAACTCTTACCATGAGACATTTTGCTATATAGGTATGCAGCAATTCCTTTCTACATGGGCAGGTTGGGATTACCATTAAGTTTAATCAATTATATTCACCAGATTTTGTTCTAAAGTGGTCTGGAACAAACTAAGTGTAGGTTTTGTCTTTCAAATTTTTAGGGTCATGGACATGTAAGGCACAACATTTACTATACCCTTCACCTGACATGACTAAACACACCGCTGTAAGCCTGGCTCATTGTACCCCACAGCAAAGGCACACTACTAATTTTTAACTCCAAGCAGATATAAATGACACAAAATAATGTATATAGGTGTTCATTAATAAATCCTTTAATGGTAGGTTCACCTTTTATAAGAAATAAAAAGGTGAACTACCTTCAAATATCCTGGCCACCCTTGCTGCTGGTGTAGCTGTCAGTACAACATATACTGCAATACGCACAGCCCCAGAGTTAGTATCCATCGATAAAGATCACAATGGCAAGTGCTCATTGGTGGATATGACCATGTTGACCAATGAGAAGCCTTTTTTCTTCTGGGCTGCCTTTCCAGAAGACTGCCTCAAATGCACTTCTTACTGGTTAGAACAGTCACGTGGCTGCACTGAACAATGAGCACATGCCATTGCAAGAATTATGCTGGGACTGTGTATTACAGTCTGTTACACCAAGAGCATCACAGCCGCTATGTGGAGTAGGGTCTGTAATGGGCAGGGTTCAGAATATTTTGAGTTGATCAACTTTAGATTTTTCTTGAAAAGGGGAACTTACCATTTAATGTCTATTTTTTTTAATTGCAAGCACTGTACAATAACTCAAATGCACTTGGTATCAGCTCCTGCAGCCCCCTATGAGGTAGCACTCTGGGAGAGGGGAGGGAAAGACTGGGAGCCAATCTATTTTTCATGAAAACATACGGACAATGAACATGGTGAAGAGGGGTAAGCAGACATGACCTGATCAGCCTATCCAATCGTCAGTCTGCAGGTGGAGAGATGACACCACTATATTGTTAAACTATAGCAAACTTAAATATATTTATATATTTATCATCTGGCTGTGCTGTATGACAGACTTGTCTGGAGTTCAGCTTTAAAAATAACCCATCAATATATATTTTTTTAAATATCTCAAAGCCAGTATGAACCAACATTAAAAGTAGATGTATGATTTTATACAGTTCTGTAATTTCTTATCTGCATTGCATCCAAATGAACGCATTTCTAAATGTATGGGCTGAAGGACTGTCAACGTCGCAGACTGGAATTGCAGAGCCTAGACCAGTGATGGCGAACCTTGGCACCCCAGATGTTTTGGAAGTACATTTCCCATGATGCTCTTGAACTCTGCAGTGTAATTGAGCATCATGGGAAATGTAGTTCCAAAACATCTGGGGTGCCAAGGTTCGCCATCACTGGACTAGACTATACAGCTCTTAACCAGTACATTGAAGCAATAACTTGAAATCAAAAGCATAGTAATACGTGTGTGACACTTTTCTGTGAATCCACCAATTATAAACTAAATTAGTCTTACAATAGCAGTTTAGTTGTATATTTTGCATCCTTATTTAAACCTTACTCATCAAAGCTAAAGTTGAAGCAATACAAGTACAAAGCAAAGCTATCATTTATCAGCTTATTTATGGCATCGTTTTCACACGGGTCATTTTGAAAGTACATGCTTTCTTTGTACATCTTTTTCATTATGCTTGCAATATTTCACAGTAATGATTTTGTCATCTATTTTTTGTGAGTCCTGTATGTTTCAAAACTTTAAACCAAAAATAATAATTTGAACACAAGATCATCTTTTGTTAAGATAATGGTCAATCTGACCTTCTATTTTATTTCAAGCAAAGTTTGCAGGATTGACCTTACATTAATATTTGTTTTGCATGGGTGCAATGGCTGCGTCTTTATTTATTTTTATTTTTTTATTTATGTATTTACTTTTTTCCTTGGAGTTCTTTACCGGGGAGGAGGGGGGGGGTTTCATTGTTTATCCCCACCTAAAGTTCTGTTTCTGTTCAATTGCCGTAGCCATTACAAAAATTTTAATCTATTGTCTTGCTACACCAATAGATCCTTTACAGTACAAAATAAATGATTGGGGTAAAATGGCATAGTTAAAAATAACATATCTTGATGTACTTTTCTGTAAAAAGGCAGAGCACGTGATAATGTTGGGCAATCTTGCCACAGAAGCCTCCAAGATGTATAAGAAATTGGTTACTGCTAAAACACTTCTACACATAAATGAAGTATCCATTTTGAGAAGAGTTGACATTAAAGAAGAACAGCCAAAGCTCATTTGGCTGTACTTCCGAGGATCAAAAGAGTGCAGTTTGTTCTTCACTCCTGTGACTTGTTTTCTTCGGACAGTGGGCTGAAGCCCGCAGTCAGCTGAAGTCACAGATCCGATCCAGGTTTGGGAAAGAATATAGTCAGGATTCACCCACAATCCTGGACCGTTACCTGGCTCAACCTCTCAGCAAGTCTAAATATAATACACACACACACTATTTCACAAAAGAGAGTACACCCCTTGCATTTTTGTAAATATTTTATTATAGCTTTTCATATGACAACATTGAAGAAATTACATTTTGTTACAATGTAAAGTAGTGAGTTTACAGCTTGTATAACGGTGTAAATTTGCTGTCCCTCAACACAAAGCCATTAATGTCTAAACCGCTGTCAACAAAGTGAGTACACCCCTAAGTAAAAATGTCCAAATTGGACCCAATTAGCCATTTTCCCTCCACGGTGTCATGTGACTGGGGAGTAGCTGTGGTAAATTTGGTGTTATCGCTCTCTCATACTGGTCACAGGAAGTTACACATGGCACCTCATAGCAAAGAACTCTGAGGATCTGAAAAAACAAATTGTTGCTCTACATAAAGATGGCATAGGTTATAAAAAGATTGCCAAGACCCTGAAATTCAGCTGCAGAATGGTGGACAAGACCACACGGTGGTTTAACAGGACAGTTTCCACTCAGAACAGGTTTTGCCTTTAGAAGTATGAGTGCTGCCTGCATTGCTGCAGAGGTTGAAGGGGTTGGGGGGTCCAGCCTGTCAGTGCTCAGACCATACGCTGCATCAAATTGGTTTGCATGGTTGTTGTCCCAAAAGGAATCCTCTTGATGATGATGCACAAGAAAGCCCGCACAAAGTTTGCCGAAAACAAGCAGACTAAAGACATGGATTACTGGAACAATGCCCTGTGTTCTAAAGAGACCAAGATAAACGTATTCGGTTCAGATGGTGTCAAGCGTGTGTGGCGACAACCAGGTGAGGAGTACAGACAAGTGTGTCTTGCCCACAGTCAAGCATGGCGGTGGAAGTGTCATGGTCTGGGGCTGCATGAGTGCTGTCAACACTGGGGAACTACAGTTCATTGAGGGAACCATGAATGCCAACATGCACTGGGACATACTGAAACAGAGCATGATTCCCTCTATTTGGAGGCTTGGCCGCGGTGCATTATTCCAACATAACTCCAAACACACCTCTAAGACGACCACTAACTTGCTATAGAAGCTGAGGGTAAAGGTGATGGACTGGCCAAGCATCTCTCTAGACCTAAACCCTATTGAGCGTCTGTGGGGCATCCTCAAAAGGAAGGTGAGGGAGTGCAAAGTCTCTAACATCCACCAGCTTTGTGATGTCGTCATGGTGGGGTGAAAGGATTTCAGTGGCAACCTATGAATCTCTGGTGAACTCCATGCCCAAGAGGGTTAAGGCAGTGCTGGAAATAATGGTGGCCACACAAAATATTGACACTTTGGGCCCAATTTGGACATTTTCACTTAGGGGTATTCTCCCTTTTGTTTGCCAGCGGTTTGGACATTAATGGCTGTGTGTTGAGTTATTTTGAGGAGACAGCAAATACACTGTTCTACAAACTGTACACTTACTACTTTACATTATAGCAAAGTGTCATTTCTTCGGTGTTCACATGAAAAGATATAAAATATTTACAAAAATGTGAGGGGTGTACACTTTTGTAAGATACTGTATGTGTGTGCAGTATTTGTTATATAAAAAATTTGTTTTTGGTAAACAATTCTTAAAGCATTATGGGCTTTGTTAAGACGTTATAGCTGTGCTGCTTGTATTTAAGGCACAATTTTTCTCATTAAAATTGCAGATGTTGGATGAGTCATTGCTGCTCAAGTCACTGAGCTTCGTAAATCATAGGCTATTTTCATCAAGAAAGCAAAACGAAGAACTTTTAAAATGCTCCACCTGCTGGCTCAAAAGCCGTAATCAAGATATTAATATATTGTTTACCTGCCTTACTATACTACTTTTCATGACAACCTTTTTTTCAAATATTGTATGCAAACCTTATACTTTATTTTGAAAAAAATATTGGGTAGAGGGTTGTGGTAGAAAATGAAAAAATATATAAACCGCGCTTGCAAAATCATACAATGTGCTAATAAAATAAAATAATTCTAGCATGAGACCTCCTCTGTAACGCTAACCTGGTAACCGTAAAAAAAAAAAAAAATTAAAGCATCACCTATTGAGATTTTTAGGTACCATACTTTGTCGTCATTCCACGAGTGCGTGCGATTATAAAGTGTGACATGTTTGGTATCTATTTACTCGGCCTAACATTATCTTTCACATTATGCTCAAAAATTGGGCTAATTTTACTGTTTCGTTTTTTTTAACGTTATGTACCGTTATTAGCAAGGCAGCTGGGGCAGAGTGGCGTGTTTCTCCTGTGGCATTTATTTAATTTCTCCAGTGTGCGGTATGTACGATGGATAATAAAGAGTTTGGTACGTTTTTGAGAGGAGAATAGCGACACTTTAGGAACATTGTCCAGCATAGTGTTCCATTCCTCATCTGTAATGTGCCCTATATCTTCTCCCCACCCTCTCTGCACTTCAAAGTCATTGCCTTAGATACTTGACCCAGTAGGGAGTTGTATATAGAAGAGATTTGTCCCTTACGGGATGAGGACGTAATCAGTTGGGTAAGTACTCCTGTCCCAGTCAATTTCCAATTAGTGGTTGCAGCCTGTGCCGTTATCGCGTGCCTAAGTTGCAAGTATTGATCAAATGCAGTGTTAGGTTGAATTCCATGCGTAGAGATTGGAAGTCCCGGAGTATACCCTCAAAATATAATTGTGGGATATATCTCACTCCGTTTCTTGATCAATTGGAGAATGCCTGTAATTCAGTTCTGGGAAGTTACGATTATCCCATATACGCGACCAGTTTGTGTGCCCTGAATAATGTAGGTGTTGCTTAGCTTTATTCCGAATTTTATCTATTAGTATTAGTGTAGGGGACTGGTTCCGGGTTCCCAGTTCACCCGCCTCTATGCATTCCACAAGTCCGTCCCCATCCACTGTGTTTGAAAAATGTTCCTAATTGGATCTGAGGACTCAGGGCAGAGCCAGCCCATTAAATGTTGCAGCTGGGCTGCCATAAAATAGAATGGATTTGGTACCGCTAGACCACCCGAGTCCTGGGTTTCCTGTAAAGTTTCAAGTTTAATTCTTGGAACTTGTTTCTTCCAAATCAAAGTGCGATTATATGGTGTTAAACCTTTTAAACACATGAATGGGAATCTAGAGAGGGGCGTTTTGGAGGGCGAGAGCGGCGAGACCGAGAGCGGCAACCTAATCAAGCTGGTCGTTCCTGGTCCTGGAATTTTTTAAAGAGTGGGTCTATATTTAGCTTCATATATTGGTTCAAGTTAGGATGTATAACTATGCCTAAATATTTGAACTTCTCCACTACTTTAACCTGCTCGGTTGTCTGAGGCAAGGGTTCATTTAGTGGGTCCAGGGGTAGTATTGTAGATTTGTCCCAATTCATTGTAAAACCGGAAAATTTTCAGAATGCGTTGATCAACTCCATTCGTTTAACCAATGAGGTGGATGTGTCCCCTAGAAAAAGGAGTGTGTCGTCTGCGTATAATGCCAATTTGTCCTCTGTTTCACCCCTTTTAAATCCAACTATATCTGAGTTACCCCTTATGGCAGCTGCCAGGGGTTCTATGGCCAGGGCAAAGAGTAATGGGGACAGCCCTGTCTAGTGCCTCTATATAGAGCAAAAGAGGGTGACAAGGTGTTTATTCTAATACAAGCTTTGGGTTCCTTATACAGTAGTTTAATCCAAGAGATGATGTTGTCTCCCAGATTGTTTTTCCAGTACTCTCCACAAATATTCCCACTCAAAGCTATCAAACGCCTTAGCGGCATCTAGCGAGAAAATAGCTCTGTGTCCCTGGTTATCAGTGGGTATTTGCATATTAAGATAAAGGCGGCGTAGATTATTTGCCGTAGATCTGTTTGATATGAAGCCAAATTGGTCTGGGGGAACCAGTTTTGACACCGCTTTCGAGAGCCGCAAGGCTATGGTTTTGGTAAGGAGTTTCAGATCTGTATTCAGTAGGGATATGAGTCCGTATGACTCTGGTTTGTCTGATTCTTTTCCTGGTTTTAGTATAACTACAACCACTGCTTCATACATGGATCTTGGCAAGGAATCTGAGCTACAGTGCCTTGCAAAAGTATTCGGCCCCCTTGAACTTTTCAACCTTTTGCCACATTTCAGGCTTCAAACATAAAGATATAACATTTTAATTTTTTGTGAAGAATCACCAACAAGTGGGACACAATTGTGAAGTAGAACGAAATCTATTGGATATTTTAAACTTTTTTAGCAAATAAAAAACTTAAAAGTGGTGCATGCAAAATTATTCGGCCCCTTTACCTTCAGTGCAGCAAACTCACTCCAGAAGTTCAGTGAGAATCTCTGAATGATCCAATGTTGTCCTAAATGACTGATGGTGATAAATAGAATCCACCTGTGTGTAATCAAGTCTCTGTATAAATGCACCTGCTCTGTGATAGTCTCAGGGTTCTGTTGAAAGCGCAGAGAGCATCATGAAGACCAAGGAACACACCAGGCAGGTCTGTAATACTGTTGTGGAGAAGTTTAAAGCCGGATTTGGATACAAAAAGATTTCCCAAGCTTTAAACATCCCAAGGAGCACTGTGCAAGCAATCATTTTGAAATGGAAGGAGTATCAGACCACTGCAAATCTACCAAGACCTGCCCGTCCCTCTAAACTTTCAGCTCAGACAAGGAGAAGACTGATCAGAGATGCAGCCAAGAGGCCCGTGATCACTCTGGATGAACTGCAGAGAACTACAGCTGAGGTGGGAGAGTCTGTCCATAGGACAACAATCAGTCGTACACTGCACAAATCTGGCTTTTATGGAAGAGTGGCAAGAAGAAAGCCATTTCTCAAAGATATCCATAAAAAGTCTTGTCTAAAGTTTGCCACAAGCCACCTGGGAGACGCACCAAACATGTGGAAGAAGGTGCTCTGGTTGGATGAAACCAAAATCAAACTTTTTGCCCACAATGCAAAACGATATGTTTGGCGTAAAAGCAACACAGCTCATCACCCTCAACACACCATCCCCGCCATCAAACATGGTGGTGGCAGCATCATGGTTTGGGCCTGCTTTTCTTCAGCAGGGACAGCGAAGATGGTTAAAATTGAGGGGAAGATGGATGCAGCCAAATACAGGACCATTCTGGATGAAAACCTGTTGGAGTCTGCAAAAGATCTGAAACTGGGACGGAGCTTTATCTTCCAACAAGACAATGATCCCAAACATACAGCAAAATCTACAAAGGAATGGTTCACAAATAAACATATCCAGGTGTTAGAATGGCCAAGTCAAAGTCCAGACCTGAATCCAATCGAGAATCCGTGGAAAGAGCTGAAAACTGCTGTTCACAAACGAATTTCAGTCTCTCGATGTGCAAAACTGATAGAGACATACCCCAAGTGACTTGCAGGTGTAATCGCAGCAAAAGGTGGCTCAACAAAGTATTAACGCCAGGGGGCCGAATAATTTTGCACGCCCCACTTTTCATTTTTTTATTAGTTAAAAAAGTTTCAAAAATCCAATAGATTTCGTTCCACTTCACAATTGTGTCCCACTTGTTGGTGATTCTTCACAAACAATACAAATTTTGTTATCTTTGTTTGAAGCCTGAAATGTGGCAAAAGGTTGAAAAGTTCAAGGGGGCCGAATACTTTTGCAAGGCACTGTAAATGCCTCCGTAAATGTATGGAGCAACTCTGGTAGGAGTATTCCTCCAAATTTTTTATACAGTTCAATCTCTGAGACCATCATTGCCTGGAGCTTTGGAGTTTGGGAAAGTAGCTAATGCAAGTTCTAGTTCCTCTAGAGTAAGAGGAGTATTGAGAAGCTTTTTATCTGCCTCCTGAAGTTTAGGTAAGATAACAGAATCTAGAAATCGTGTCAGTTCATCTATGCGATATGGTACCTTAGAGGAGGATAAGTCCTGGTAAAAGGAGCAGAATTCCTCCAAGATGGAAGGTGTGTCAGTAACCGTTAAGTTTGACGATACTTTTATGCTGAGTATCACCTGAGATTGCTGTTGTGATCTGGCTATCGTGGATAACATGTGGCCTGTTTTCTCCCCTTCCTCAAAATAAGTTTGAGATTTAAATAATCTTTAATCAGCTTGTTGCAGGTGTATCGTGCGATATACTTTTTTTGAATCCCTCCATTGTCTCTCGTTTGCCAGAGTAGGGGCCCCCAGATACAGCTCCTCCGCCTTCACTACTGCCCCTTAGGCATCTTTGGCCCACTGTCTGCTTCTAGTTTTAATTACGTTAACTTATTTTATGCACATCCCCCTGATGAAGGCTTTCAGTGTATCCCACACCACCCCCGGTGCAGCAGAATGTTTATTCGTTTCCAGAAAATATTTAATTTGCGTCTGCATATTATCCGTATCAGTAAAAAATTGAAGCCAAAAAGGGTTTAGCTTCCAGTGTATGGGCAAACAAGTCTTCTGAAGGTTCAAGCTAAGCTGCACCGGCTAATGGTCAGACAACCCCCTGGCCAGGTAGGCTACCCTCGGATCGTAGGAGTGTGTTAAGTAATTTCCCATTGCAAAGTCTATTCGGGATAGACTGGAGTGCATCAGCGAATGACATGCAAAATTGGGTCCGCAGAGGGAACTTGCATCTCCATAAGTCAGCCCAAGCTCAGTCACAAACCTGGCCAAGGGAGTCTGCGTCCTAGGGCCCTGAGGATAGTATTTTTTGTAAACATTTAGAGAAATATCTAATGCACTGTTAGTCACCTAAAACATATACTGGTAGCTGTGGGTGTTTGGCTAAAAATCTAGCTAGACATTGTAACACCTCTAGAGTAAAAAGGGGAGGCACATATACATTGGCTATAATACAAGGTTGTGTTTCCCATGCTCCCATTATAAAAACAAATCTGCCTTCCGAATCTATTTTTACATGCCGTTCAGTAAATGCAGTAGACCTGGAGAAGAGGGTGCTAACTCCCCTAGAATATCTGGTATGTACAGAGTGGTATTGCACAGGGTACTTGGATATATGTAATAAATGAGTAGTGTCACTGGTAAGGTGGGATTCCTGAAGACATATAATACTGGGCATCCGTTGTGAGAGTAAATTAAACAGTGCAGTTTTCTTTGTAGGGTCATGCAGTCCCCTAATATTCCAGGAGAGGGTTGTGTCTCTTTGGTTTCTCATTAGGCTGGTGGGGATACCCTGTCAAGTGCACGTTCCATCGGTTTGTCAATCCCTGAGAAGTGACCCGCCACACCCAGATCCAGATATTACCTGAGCGTTCAGATGATGTAAGCTGCTTTGGGTTCAGAGTCACTTTCACTCCGATGTGGGATAAAGTCAGATGGGGTGAATGCCTGCAGAGATGCAGCCCTTCCAACAAGAGCTGAAAAATAACAAAAACGGAAAAAAAGATAAAAACCAACAGGTTGCCAATAACAGAATTGGGCACAAGAGTCATGAGCACAGGTGTTCTTGTTGACAAACTTCCATGCTTGCCCCGCAGGGCTACATGGGGGTTAATAATGAGGACTGGGGCCCTGTGACTCCAAATTTGAGGCACAAGTGGTATCGGTAGACAGTGAGGTATATTCGGTTAAGTCATATGCGTCTCTCCTTATGCTCCGTTCTGAACAAGGTGAGCAGTGGGATTACAAGGAATGTTTGTTTTGTGGTAAGTTTTATGCTTGAGCAAGCTCTCAGGCGGGGTCCCTTAGTTGTCTCTCGTGCCGGCCAAGCCAGTTTGCAGCCATGTTTGGGCTTTCAAAAAGTGCACTGAACCATCCGCAACTACGCGTAGCTTGGCCGGGTACAGCATAGAGTAGATTAATGCGTGCATTCTCTTCTTCACTTCCGTGAATTTTGCCCTGTTTTTGTACAGCCGCTGAGAAGTCGGGGTATATGGATATTTTAGACCCCAGAATTTCCATGTCAGCTTTCTGCCTGGCCATGTGTAGTATAATGTCTCTGTCTTTATAATGCAGTAGTTTCAGTCGGAATGGTCTATTGTGGCCCCCTGGTGGCAGTGGTCTAGATGGTACCCTATGAGCCCTTTCCACTGAGAAAAATGGAGTGAGGTTATTTTTACCAAAGGTTTCTGCTAGCCATGTTTCTGCATATCCTGTCTGATGTGCAGTAAGCCCTCCTTCATGCTTCTAACCTTAACTGACAACTCAGTGAGAGAGGATCCATAAGAGTGGACCGCTGTGAGTATGTCCTGCAATGAGGGCTCAGCACTGACCACCTCTGAGGGGCTAGAATTGTCCTGGGCAGGGAGAGGGGCAGTGGATGTACTGACTGTGCTCGAGGCCATAGGCGCCATTTTCTCTGGCACATGCTGGGTATCCAGAGGCGTCATCCCAGGGGTTCCCGATCTGGCCGTTTTAGCGGTAGTTGGTGGCTGGCTGTGTTGTGTGCGGTTCTTGGGCTGCCAGAATCATGTGCAAACTGACCAAGCTGATCGGCCGCTGATGCATATGTATCCTTCCCTGCACGCTGCTGCTGGAGCGGTGAGCCGCCATATTGGGCTGCTCCGTCAGCACGGGGGGCTTCCGGTTTTGTTTTGGGCATTCCGTTTTTGTTGAGACGGTGACCGGGTGTTGCAGCGAGGGTGGCTGCACACCAGGAGCGAAGTTTCCTGTCTGTTAGCTGTTTTTAATGCTCACAGCAGGATTGTTCGGCTCAGGATGCATGAGCTGATGTGAGACACGTCTGCTCACATGAACGTCCAAGCCACGCCCTGGGGGTTCAGCTCTCTAAAGAGAAGCGTTACAGGCAAGACCTCGTTTCTGTGGATATGAGGGCCAGGTACCATTCAATTTGTCCAAAAAGACACTTTGGATCCAGCTGCATGGCTATCCCCAGCAAGGATTGCTCCAGTGGAGCTCAGCACAGCGCATCTTCACTTGTGACCAACACCTGGGACGCTGGCTAAAAAAAATTATTAACTCCCAGCAGTGGGAGGGGTTATATAGGGAGTGCACTTTTTGTCTTAGGGTGTGCCGGTGTCCATCACCTGAAGGTGGCCTATAACCCACATATAACTACTATGGATCTGTGTCCTGTGATGTACGATAAGAAAAACACACTCTCTTGCAATCTGCTGGTTGCTCCAAATATATTGCAGGTGTTGTGTGCCATACTCCCCTCTTGTGACCCCACTCACCAAAAATAATGGACCCTCAGCTTTGCAGTCTGTGGATCAGGCACGCTGTTATATAGTGATATAGTATAGATGCGATAAGCTCGGGATTTCTCTGACAATTCTCCGCATGAACGATCTTGGGGATGATCAGCGTGAATTTGCCAGGTTCAAAAGAATTTAAAAAAGAACGAATAGTGATGTACTGCTGCAATTTCTAATTTGTAGCACTTTATTCAGAGTAGCACAACACCAAACTAGGTCTTGTTGGTCAATTGCAGTTATCCTTATCAAATGTAAATACTAAAAGGGGCAGTTCACAGGTAAAGCTTGTTTAATACTATATGATATAACTTATGCTTATGATGTCAACACAGAACTTTTTAGTACATTAGGGTAGAATGAAAAAAATCATATGCTTTGTTACAGGAAAGTATGAATAAATACTATGTCACTTGGGAAAGTAACCATTTTGGGAAGTTCTATGTATAAAATTGTTAAACTCTTGCAGCAACACATTTATTGCTGTTGGGCAACAGCCCCAGGCACCACGATGTACATCGCGGTGTACGTTCTGATTTAGAGGCGCATACCCCCTGCTGACCTGTGCAGCAGGTTAGGCACAGAGTCGAGCCCTTGATTTCCCTCTTGATCACCCCTTTTTTCGACTCAGCCAGTGCCATTGGTACAGTGTCAGTGTACAGTATTATCACTGTATTGGTGTCACTAGCGACATCAGTGTCCCTCCCAGCAATTGTCAGCGCCAGATTGCCCGCCACACTATTACAATCGCACTAGAACTTGCTGATCAACGCCATTACTAATAGAATCTGTATGGGTCAGTATTTTGGTCATGATCAGAACTATACTCTGTAAAGCAATGCGCAAATCTGTAATTCATGTACTGTAAGTCATGCACTAGAAGCCTATGCGTCATCCCAAAATGCAGAGAGGGAGAAAAAAGGGGGTGCCGTAGGGATTTTGTGGGCAAGGAAAAATACCAGATACAGAGTAAGATGTGTGTGTGTATGTATGTATGTATGTATGTGTATGTATATATCGGTGTGTGTGTGTGTGTGTGTATATATTATATATATATATATATATATATATATATATATATATATATATATATATATATATATACACATATACAAACTTGTTGAGTACAAAATTATATATACACAAATGTCGCATATGCACAGGCATAAAATGAAAATAAACTTCATAAGAGGTGTATGAATAGCATGGGAGGCACAGATGAGCAGTACAACAGCAAAATGCATGTATACAATGTAGTGCATGAACTGCCAAAGTTTCAGAGTTAAGGCGCGATTAAAATAAATGGATCATGCCAAGTAAAACCACACATGAAACAAATGAGCAGAAAATCATACAGGTATTAAACAAGTTGTGATGAAAGTGTAAGTGGATAAATCTTGTAAAGCAAAAGCTTCATTACATGATGCTGTGCTATCCAAGAATGTGCACCCTGTGTTTTCAAATGCATGTTAGATAGGAGCAAGTCACTGGAGGTACACGCCCAATGGCGTGAATAACATCCAATGCCTACAGTGAGTGGACACCAGATGACTGGAGGGCCCCATCAAGGGGTAAATCATTTCAGCACCTGTGCTCAAAATGTGCATAGGAAAAACATCAACCAGTTGACCCCCGACACAAACGGCATCCGGTGTCACCTCGCACCTACGGTGCGATGACCTCAGATGTCGCAAGGCCACCGACACGTTAAAGTGGGCAATATGCTCTGACAAGATGGAAAGAGAGCCCATATTGCGCGTGCCCTTAACAGGCAGAATGCCGATCCGAGCACCCGCAGTGGGTTCAAGCCCAAAGTATGTACCAGGATGCAAAAGCATCAAGGGGCCTATGCATGCCGAGATGAACCTGCAAATGCGGCAATCACAATTGTAATACATTTAATAATGATGCAGATGAAGGTGATGCCTGAAACGGAACGAAAGCAACAATTAGTGCACCTACATTAAATCATGACAGTATACTGTAATGTCAATTATACAAAGCGCAACACACCTTTAAAGATGAATTTGCATCAAATATAGAACAGCAGAACACTAGTGCAAAAACCGAGATGTAAAACGCATCAAAATGGAGGACAGGATATAACTGGAAAAATATCAGCAGTTAACGAGGCAAGAGAGCCAAAAGAGGCAGGGGGCCCCAACGTGGACCTGTATAGCATAGGCTAAAGCTAAAGAATAGCCACATGGTGGGTTAGGTATGGAACAAAATATCCAACAAAATACACAGAGCATTGTAAATCATGTCTCTCAAAAGGATCGGATGAGAAGCCCAGTAAAATAAAGGTTCAAGTTAAAGGCTTCATTCAAACCTGGTGACTAGATGGCTTTTAAATTGGATATCTATCGTAGCTCCCGCTGTAGGAGGAGCTTGATAAAATCTCCTCCCCATGGACTTGAATGTACTCTAAACACTACACAGCACTAAAACAGATACTTTGGGGAAAAAGGCCACTGTGGACCTGTGCCACGTCTCCCCAGTGGTAGATTGGGGTTGCTGATCTGCATAGCCGTGATGTGGCGGTAAATTCTTTGCTATAGCTTTTGAATGGTTTTACATATGTAATAACAGCCGCAGCCACATTGCAAGAGATATTGGCAAAAATGTTTGAAATTGAATCGCTAACCATTGGGTAATTGTATAGTCTTGCGTGTGTCCATATAACGACATTATGCACTGGAACCACATGGAAAAGTGCCAGAAAGTTTGCATGGGTCACCCCATGTGTGACCTCTAAATTTGCTTTAAACCAAAATATCTCTCACAGATGTAGCTTGTCTGTAACTAGGGGAGATGCAGGGACATGGGGACCTATATTGGGATCTGAGGTTAGCAGGTGCCAGTATTTACTAAGAATTTGTTTAACCTTGAGATGTTCATTGCAATAGGTAGTAATAATTCTTGTTTCATTAGATCCACATTTGTCCTTTTTTATTTTTAGAAAATACCAGATTGTGTCTTTCTGGTGGCTACACGATTAGATGCCTTTTTAAGGCACCAGTGACTATAACCCCTTTCTAGTAAACTGTTTCTCAGCAATTTGGCCTCCAGTTTATCATTTTCTTCATTAGGGCAGTTGCGTTTGATACGCAAATATTGGCTGTGTGGAATGGAAGTGACAAGAGGCCTGGGATGAAAACTTGACGTGTTTAAGATTGTGTTACCCACAGTAGATTTACAGTAAAGCTTGCAGGATAACATGTCAGAATCTTTGTAAATTTTGATGTGTAGAAATTGAACCCTAGGACTACTTAATCTCATAGTCCGCGGAGAGCTTCCAAAGCATCAGAGGGATCTCCTTCTTAAAAGGTATCAGTCAGGAGAAGGGTACAAATTTCTCACGCATTAGATATACCATGGAACACAGTGAAGACAGTCATCAAGTGGAAAAAATATGGCACAACAGTGACATTACCAAGATCTGGACGTCCCTCCAAAATTGATGAAAGACGAGAAGAAAACTGGTCAGGGAGGCTGCCAAGAGGCCTATAGCAATATTAACCACTTGAGACCCGCAATACGTCTATTGACGTCATGGGGTTTCGCTGGTTATATCTAAATGATGCCTGAGTCCACAGACATCATTCAGATATTGCCGTTTTCAGCCGGCGATTCCCTACGCCATAAGAACGATCATAGCGGCTGTTCCGCCGCTTGATCGTTCTTACGGGCGGCGGGAGGGGATGCCTCCCGCCGCCCTCCGGTGCTTCTACCGACTCACTGTTTCCATCGGTGAGTCGGTCACAGGATCCGCTGGCCCCAGCATGTGATCATAGAGATTTCCGGCAGATTAGATTGTCCCCGGAGTCTCCATGATCGTTCGGAGGCCGGGCGCGATGTTATGACGTCACGCCCGGCCTCAGTATTCAAATTAACGGCGCCGATCTGGCTAGGAAGCCATGATCGTTTTTTTTTTGTTTTTTTTTTTTTATTCTTCCCAGCCTAGAGGTGAGATATGGGGTCTTATTGACCCCATATTTCACTGTAAATAGGTCCGATCGTGCCATATTCCTATTACAACGGATGTTTACATTCCTTGTAATAGGAATAAAAGTCATCAATTTTTTTTTTTTTTTTTTTTTTTAAGTGTAAAATTAAAAAAATAGAAATAAAATTTGACAATAAAAAAAATAAATAATACACAGACACCCTACATTGACTCATTTTTCATGCTACACACCCTCTAGATCAGCCCTGTCCCGCATTGACCTCATACTACTCTCGCCCCATCTCCTTCCCCACCTTCTCGACGTAGGATTTGAGGCTAGGGTACTATCCGACCACTCCCCCTACTGGATCAAGTTGCGGCTACCAACCCCCCCCGGGCCTCGAGACTGGAAACTCAACCCTTTCTGGCTCAATGTCTTGCCAGACTTGGATTCTGTCCAGCGTGAGTGGGAACATTTCTTCCACATAAACGCCGGCTCTACGTCGTTCGGTTCCGTCTGGGAGGCCTTCAAGATGCATGCCCGCATGATCCTTACCATGCGCATATCAAGACATAAGGCTTCCTCTAAGCGCCTGTTGAGGCAGGCGGAGGAGCGATTGCGTGCTCTTGAGGTGGCCTTTCAGGCTGACCCTTCGGTGACTAACGCCTCTTTGTTGAAATTGCAGGTTAGGCTCACAGACCAACTTCATCATGAGAAGGCCAAGCAGGGTATTTTTTTCAACAAACAACGCCTGTTTGAACAAGGCGAACGTGCGGGCAAGTTGTTGGCCTACATGGCCCATCTTGACCATCGGCCTCCAGTGGTGGTGTCCCTGAGAACTGTGTCTGGTGCGGTGGTTGTGGACCCCGACCTGGTGGCGGAGGAGTTTGGGTCCTTCTACTCGGGCCTGTACTCCTCCGCTGCATGTTACACCCAGGACGACCTTACCACTTTTCTTGGTGATGTTCCTTTCCCCTCCCTCACCCCTTCGCAAAAAGCTCAACTTGAAACTCCTATCACTACTGACTGTATTATGGAAGCCCTGTCGCAGCTCCCAACGTCCAAGACCCCCGGCTCTGACTGTTTGCCCCTGGAGTTTTACACTCAATTCAGCGAAATTTTAATCCCCCAATTGGCTAAACTGTACTCGCATATATTCGACACCGGCATTCTCCCCAGATCTATGGGCGAAGCCCGCATAGTCCTCATACCCAAACCCGGCAAAGACCCGCAATTACCCGACTCATACCGACCCATATCCCTACTCCAACTGGACGTTAAAATTTTGGCCAAAGTCCTCGCCCTACGACTAAACAAAGTGATCCACTTTCTGATACATCCGGACCAGACTGGGTTCATGCCCCAAAGAAACACAGCCTTTAACCTGCGGCGGCTCCACATGAACCTCCAGGCCCAGCACACTGATATTGGATCCAGGGTTGTGGTCAGCCTGGACGCCGCCAAGGCGTTTGACTCTGTGGAGTGGCGTTACCTCTGGGAGTGCCTCCGCAGATTCGGAATAGGCCCCAAGTTTATTAAGTGGATCCAGCTCCTGTATTACGCCCCCACGGCACGTATTCAAGTGAATGGTAGGACTTCACCCTCATTTGCCCTCTCCAGGTGGACCCGTCAGGGCTGCCCTATCTCCCCGCTGCTGTACGCCTTGGCTGTAGAGCCCCTGGCCATAGCCCTTAGGTCTCACCCAGACATTAGGGGTCTTCGCTGTGGTGATCTGCATGAGGTGATCAGCCTATATGCAGACGATATGCTGTTGTATCTAGCTGATGCTGGTCCCTCATTGCAGACAGCCCTGCGTCTCATCACAGCCTTTGGAGCCTTCTCTGGGCTCCAGATTAACTGGTCCAAATCCCAAATACTCCCGCTAGATTTGGGGCCCCCCACCGCTGAACAGGCAGCGCTCCCACTTGCTAGAACTGACTCCATTAAATATCTCGGTGTACACATCTCTAGGTCCCTTTCCGACTATCTCGTCCTTAATGTTGAACCCCTATTTGACGTTCTAAAATCCAAAACTCAAGTCTGGTCTCGTCTCCCCCTTGGGGTGATGGGCCGAATAAATTTAGTTAAGATGATTATCCTACCCAAGCTGCTTTATGTATTCTGGCAGGCACCGCTGTACCTCCCTCCCCGCCTATTTAAAGCTATGGAGTCTATCCTCAACACATTTGTTTGGGGCTCGTCTCGACACAAGTTGTCGTGGCGGGTCTTAAAATGTCCGTCAACCCTGGGGGGAGCCGCCCTGCCCGATCTCCAACTCTATTACATAGCCTCTCAACTATCCCACTTTTTTCACTTCAATCAAACGGAAAGAGTCCGCTATACCACCCTAGTGTGTTCACGGGCCTCAGGCCCTTTGTTCCACCCTTTCCAACTGCTGTTTAGTAACTCCCGCCTTCCGCCCCTCCCTAAAGACGGACACCTCCTGCTCTCCCATCATTGTAGAATCTGGCAGCTTACTATGCGCCTTGGGCAGGCCCCCTCTCCTCACTCTCACACACCTCTGTGGAATAATTCCGAGCTACCAGAACTGGCCCTTATCCCGGATCCCGGGTTATGGGTGCATAAGGGTGTTATTTATCTGTCACAGGTGGTCTCTCATGGGGTGGTCAGATCATTTCAGGCCCTCAAGGATACCTACGCCTTGCCCAACCACATGTTGTTTCGCTATCTCCAACTCCGACACGCGCTCCAAGCCCAGTTTACTGAGCGTATCCCGAAGGTTGAGACGCCAGCTGAGGTTGACCTAGTGCTGGGTGACGATAATCGGCAATTGATCTCGCGGCTGTACGCGTATCTACTATCCCCTACTGCCCTGAGCGTGGCCTATCAGGTGCGCTCTCGGTGGGAGGGTGATTTGGGTGCGGTGTCGGACGCGGATTGGGATGAAGCTCTGGCGAATCGCAGGCTTATGTCACCTAGGCTCCCGGACCGCCTTACCCACCTCTACATTCTGCACAGGTCCTATCTTACGCCTCAACGCATAGCTAAATACAGACCTGATTTCGACCCCAATTGTCCCCGTTGTGGTTCCCCGACTGCATCCTTTTACCACCTACTGTGGGCCTGCCCGATCATACAGGGATACTGGGCGCAGGTGGTCCGATTTCTTCACGACCGCATGGGCTCCCCGGTGTCTCTGTCCCCTCGACAGTGTATACTGGGGCTCCTTTCTTTACCCGACAGTGAGAAATACCTCAACATTTTTTTGCAGGAGACCTTGTTTTTGGCTAGGATGCAGATTGCTAGGACGTGGCTGAGAGGGCGCCCCCCCGCGCTACAGCAATGGATTAGGGCGATCAATGACACGCGTCCCCTCAAGAAGCTGTTGTATGCTCATAGGGGTTGTCCCCATAAATACAACAAAATATGGGATAGATGGTTGGAGAATGCTTCTACCTGCAATGCCGTGACTTAGCTGACCTCTGCACTATATGTCTATATGTCTTTTCCAGGGACTATTCCCTACACTGTATACCCTTTAGGTTCCTCTGCTGACCACTGTATCACACATCTCTTGTTGCAAAACATTTTTGTATATTTACTGTACCTGTCTGTAAAATGCACAAGTTTGTTTGCGTAGTGCCTGTTGCATTGCGTTTTCGTGATATCCTGTTCATTATGCTCAATAAAATTGTCTTTTTTGCAAAAAAAAAAAATAATAATTTTAAGCGCCCCTGTCCCGTGAGCTCGCACACAGAAGTGAACGCATACGTAAGTCCCGCCCACATATGAAAACTGTGTTCAAACCACACATGTGAGGTATCGCCGCGAACGTTAGAGCGAGAGCAATAATTCTAGCCCTAGACCTCCTCTGTAACCCAAAACATGTAACCAGTAAAAAAATTTAAAGCGTCGCCTATGGGGATTTTTAAATACCAAAGTTTGGCGCCATTCCACGAGCGTGTGCATTTTTGAAGCGTGACATGTTGGGTATCTATTTACTCGGCGTATCCTCCTCTTTCACATTATGAAGTCAGTCCTCTGCTGGACTGTCCCAGAGGAGGAAGATATCATCTATGTACCTGTGCCACATAATAATGTGAAACAGGTACATAGAGAAGCCCCCATCCTCAAATAGTCCTCTCCCATGCCCCTGGGTACAGGTTGGCATAGCCAGAGGCACATGTGCCCATGGCCACCCCTGGACCTGGAGGAAATGCCTGCCATCAAAGGAGAAAAAAAAATTGTTTCAATATATGTTCCAGCAATGGCAAAATAAATTCATTGAAAGATTCTTTGTGATCACTAGCCTCTGATAGTACTTTTCAAATACAGACAAGCTCCTTTAGTATGTGGTATAGAACTATACAAGGCTTCCAAATGTGTGGTAGCCATTAAAGAGTACCCAGACACGTGTGTGCCCTCTATTATTTGCAGGCGATGAATGGTGTCCTGAACATGAGAGAATAAAGTAACAAAGGGTCTCAGATGTTTGTCCACAACTCTGGCCAGATTTTCGGTAATGGCACCATTACTGGAAATTATAGTTCTGTCCCTGTCATTCTTGTGGATTTTGGGGAGAGCGTAAAAGGTCGCCATTTTGGGAAAAGTAGTTCTAGCAAAATTCCATAACTGTTTTGAGATGATATGGTTATAAAATGCACTGTCAACAAGCAAATAAAATTCCTTGTTGAAAGTGTCGCTGGTCGGTGCTTTTATTGGACGATACCAATTGGCTTTGCTCAAAATTTTAGTACACATCTCTCATTGTCCATAAGTACGTTTCCCTTGTCGGAAGGTTTTATGGTTATTTTATGATTACTGGACAAAGATTTTAAGGCAACCTTTTTGCTCATAGTGAGATTATTAGAGTATTTAGACAAAATTTCCAAAAGTTGATTTGTTTAAAGCAGGTGTAGAGTTGGCAGATGGATCATCCGCCTGCTTCAGTAAGGAGTCTATATCGATGGTATCAATCAAATCTGTTGGATCGCTTTCTTACAATAGGGCAAGTAAATTAGCTAAAGCTTGTCGCTCACTAGCAGTTTGACATTTCTCAGGCCCAGGTTTATTTTTATCATACATGGTTCTAAGCAGAAGCTTGCATGTATAGAGATGCAAATCTTTGATTACCTCAAATTTGTCTAACGCATCAAAGCATAAGGTAAGACCCTTTGATTGAACATTAATTTCATCCAATGTAAGGGGGTGAGAAGATAAATTGACTACATTGACTTGCAGTGGAAACTGATCGTCCACATCTATGTTAGTATTGGAACTATTGGCGCTGAGGAATTTACTGTTTTTGTTGGAATTATGGGTGTGGGAAAAAGATGTGGCACCGAGCCCAGCACCTGTGGGAACCGCAGAGTGCCAGCTTGGCTGATCATCTCGTGCTAAAGGTGGCCTTCCTCCAGAATTAACCAGAGTAGTGCCCATGATGTGCTCAGACGATTAGCTAGTTGAGACATTCTTCAAAGGATTGTCACCGTACCAACGTCTCTTGGGTCATCTGGTACATCTAGATTGTTTGGAAGGGAAGCGAGACGGATTAGAAGACAGACGAGATGTCCGATATCTGATTGCACCAATGGCTGTTTGGAGCCCCATTGGGCACCTCTCCCATGGGATCTCTGTTGCCACTTGTAAGCTCTTTTGTCTTGAAAAAGCCCGCCTTTCTCTTAAAAATTAATTATCCTTTTTGGAAAGAATTGTTTTATTGAAGGCTTCAACATGGGCCTTCAGTTTTTCATTTAGTTCCAAGAAGGATGAATGAGATTTCAGTGGCGTCATTTGTAATTATAATTGATCTATATTTTTATCAGTCTCAAGTAAACACATCTGATATTCCTCTATTAGAAGACTCCTCTTATTAGAGCACAGCTTTAGGTTATTCTCCCAAACTGTTTTAAATGCTGGGTATATATTAAGGTCTTAAGGTCCCCTTTGTATTTATTCCTCAATGTTTTTTGTGCCAATACATAAGCGATTTCTTCTCCAGCAATTTGGTTAGGCCAAAGAACAAAAATGATAATTCAGATTCACGAGGTTCTTTTTGGCCATACTCCTTTTGGAGATTGGTCACAAAATCATCCTATGCCTGTCCCTGATAGCCATGCTGGAAGGCTCTGACTTTGCGTGAAGGCTAGGTGATGGATTAAAGAGAGGGGGCAGGTTGCAAGTATCTTCTACCTGGTTACATGGAGAATATTAATGAAAAAGACCATCTGTAAGTTATGTACTGGAATCCTATGCCTCATCTCAAAATGCAGAGGGAGAAAAGTAGGGATATAAATCTAGTCTACTGAAAAGAAAGATACCACCATAAAGGAGACATTTCCAGCATCTATTTCAGCAGCATATGTTGTCATGGATTTAATGCAAGTGGTAAAATCGCTCTGGGAATTAAGAGAGCCTTAAATGGTTTAAGTGTAGTGAGAGTGTTAAGAACAGTTGTTAATAGACAAAGATTTTTAAAAAGCCAAATATATTGGGTTTGACTTTTCTACAAATATATTGCCCTTTATTGCCCAAACGTTCCAAGTATAAGTACTGCGTCACTACACAAATCTACGCAATTGGGGGAAAAATTCAGGGGGAAAATTTGAGAGAAAATCCTGATTCAGAAACAGCCAGCTGTTCAAAACTGCACACTTGTTTCCGGTGTTGAATATCGGCTTGTGCACTAAAAAATATTTCAAGAGTCATACAGTGCCTTGAAAAAGTATTCCTACCCCTTGAAATTTTCCACATTTTGTCATGTTACAACCAAAAATGTAAATGTATTTTATTGGGGTTTTCTGTGCTAGACCAGGGGTAGTGAATTAAAATTCAAAGAGGTCCGGTAACTAATTTTTCCGACCGAAGTCTCAATCACAAGTCTGTGCCATGAAAGTTTGTCATCTTATCTTTTTTGAGGCAAGCCGCATTCTGGCACTTTTCTTACTGTTTCCTCTACACACGCTGATAATACTCTGTAAATCTAAATGTTCCCAATAGTGTTCCCCCTTACATCAGATGCCCCTAAGAGCATAATTTATTACATTGGGTGCCCCCATCAGACTACCTCCATAAATCAATTGCCACCAGCAGAGTATGACCTTATAACAGGTATTCCCTTCAGAATTCCCCCTTACATCAGGTATCCTCATCAGTGCCACCTTAGATCGGGTGTCCCCATCAGTGCACCTTTACATCAGGTGTCCCCATTACAGTGCAACATTGAGAGTTCCGCCAAAACCTAAAATGCGCACATTACATTTAATGTTAAAGGTGCATTCTGATGGGCACATTTTATGTTAAGGTCCACTGATGGGCACAACAAAATGTGCCAATCAGTGTGCACCTTAAGTTCATAAGTGTGCACCTTAAATTATGCCCCACATACCTTGAGGGCAGGAGTCAGCACATTCAGCAAGCTGCAGGGTGGCAGAAGCTGTGAGATATACCTCGCAAGTGAGAGCTGAGGGCAGCAGGGGCCGGGGCGCACACACACACACACACACACACACGCGCGCGATGTCACTGGTTGCTGGAAAACCCCTGGACCCAGCAAACCAATGACTGCTACTTCACTGGCGGCCTGGGCAGGAGAATCGCACGGGCCTCCATTTATTGATGGCTGTGATAGTCCAACACAACTTATTTGGCCTAAAAGCAAAACGCCATGAGAGGCAGAACTCTAATACCGCACATTACCATGAACACACCATCCCCACCGTAAAACATGATGGTGGCAGCATCATGTTTTGGGGGTGCCTTAATTCAGCAGAGACAGGGAATATGGTCAGAGTAATTTCTTGAGACTGGGATGGAGGTTCACCTTCCAGCAGAACAACCACCCTAAACAAACAGCCAGAGCTACAATGGAATGGTTTAGATCAATGCATATTCATATGTTATAATGGCCCAGTCAAAGTCCAGACCTAAATCCAATTGATAATCTGTGGCAAGACTTGAAAATTGCTGTTCACAGATGCTCTCCATCCAAACTGACAGAGCTTGAGCTATTTTGCAAAGAAGAATGGGCAAACGTGATTCTCTAGATGTGCAAAGCTAGTAGACATACCCAAAAAGACTTTCAGCTCTAATAGCAACAAAAGGTGGTTCTTCAAAGTATTGACTCTGGGCTGAATACAAATGCGTGCCACGCTTTTCAGATTTTTATTTGTAAAAAAAATTTGATACCATTTATCATTTTTCTTCCATTTCACTATTATGTGCCACTTTGTGTTGGTCTATCACATAAAATCCCAATAAAATACATTTAGGTTTTTGGTTGTAACATGATAAAATGTGGCAATTTTCAAGAGGTATGCATACGTTTTCAAAGCACTGTATGTGAATGCATGTCTGTGAATTGAGAGCCTTACAAAACGAAAGGAAAACCCCTTTTAGGAAAAATAATGTCAAACGGTTACAAAGAGGAGCAGGATAAAGCTCCGACCAGTTCCAATAACATTCAGGCTTGTGTTATTTTCCACTCAGTAGACCTGTGTCACTCTGATGCAGAATGCCACCTCTCTATTACAAGATGGTCTGAATGTACTAGGTAGCACATTTTCCATGATGCCATCTACCAACAGATCACAACCAAGGAAGAAAATACTTCAAATAAATGCTGATTTTATGTAAAATTACATACAAATTACCAGTTAAGATACCCGCAAAACTATAAGAAAGCAATAAGGCATCCAGCAATGATGCTGCTATGATCTATCACAGAGACTGAAACACGCTACTTTTTATATTATTGCAATGATATTGAATTTCAGGGGAAAATCTCCACTCTTAGCTTTTTATGCTTCAGATTTTGAAAAAAATGACAAATTTTAGTAACAGAGTCATTAATTGAGAAAGCTTTAAGTACGTTTTTGTGTTTTCACCTACAGTATATATTTTTTTCCTGGCATAAGGGCTTATTTGTGCACTTAGTATGGCTTTATGGGATTCACATTAGAAGCATACTTTTTAACTGTGAGCAGATGGCTATCTTATTTGTTTCAATGTAAAAGAAATTCAGTCCTTTCTTTATCTTGATATTTTGGCACAATCTATTCCAGATGGTTATCAAACATGTAGGAAGCATAAGTAACAGCACATATGTTGCCTTTGATGTGTAAATTTGAGTTTCTCATCTATTTACATCTTAATATAGCGGATAAAAAAAATTAACTTTCCTTGACTAGCTACGCTTTCATTTCCCATCTATGGTAGTGATTTGAATGTACTCTTCAAAATTTTAACCTAACATTTGTTTTTTTACAAGTGCGTTCCACAGAAATCTAACCTAGATAAACATTTGCACTGTTGATATTTTGGAAGATGTGTTGTTTTTTTTGTTTGTTTTTTTATTTTATTTGCTCTTCATAATTTTACCAACTGCTTCTTCATTTCTGTAGGTTATGGTCACTCAGATGCCGATATTCTACACCAGTCATTACTTGAAGCCAACATAGCTACTGAAGTATGCCTTACTATCCTGGACACGTTGTCCCTGTTTACCATGGCGTTTAAGGTTTGTGTTCCTTTTTTAACAGTTCTCTCTGAGTTGTTTTTTATACATCCATGTTAGCACATGCATTAGAGCTGCACAAATAAGTGTTAACAATCGAGATTGCAATTTTTTTCCCCCTCACGATCTTAACAAAGCATTTTCCTGTTTTCCAAAAAAAAAAAAACAGGCAGTCTGCCATTCAACAGCCCTGGGCTAACAATAAACATTGTAACATTTTGTTCTTTAGTTCTAAGGAATGAATTTCGGTCTGTAAATGAGGAATGTTTAACCACTTAAAGATTAAACCTTTTTCTTGCACTTGTTGGTTTCAAGTTAAAATCATTTTTTTTTTTTTTTTGCTAGAAAATTACGTAGAACCCCCAAACATTATATATATATTTTTAGCAGAGACCCTAGATAATATAATGGTTGTTGCAATACTTTGTCGCACTATATTTGCTTAGCGGTCTTTCAAATGCAATTTTTTTAATTAATTTTTTTTTAAAAATAAGCCTTAATGTTAGCCCAATTTTGAAAGATGAGATTACGCCACAATCGTGAAAGAATCGCGGTCTTCTCATTGTGGCCAGAATCATGCAGCTCTAAAATGTATTATTGTGATAATTAAACTAAATTGCTTTGACACTTATTTATTTTTCACCAGAACCAACTATTTGCTGATCATGGGCATAACCCCTTAATGAAGAAAGTCTTTGATGTGTATCTATGCTTTCTTCAGAAGAACCAGTCGGAGACCACGTTAAAAAATGTCTTCACAGCTTTAAGATCTTTAATTTATAAGGTTAGCATCGTCAGCCATATTCTAGTATTCTTGTGTGAATTGTGCAATCCTTTTGCATTGGTAATCTTTGTTTTATATAACACTGCTAACACAGTTGACCCATGAAAGAATTGTGTATGTATTGCATTATGATTTATAAGTGTAATATAAGAAACTCCAAATCACTGCCCTGCTCAGCACGCCATTGTTAGATATTCTACACTAGTAAACACATAACTAAACAGCATGCATTGGTAATTTTATCATGAAGATATCAAATCTTAAAATATGTCATACTTTGCTGGTACCATGCAGCTCTGATTATCGTTGGAAACTGTGTGTGTATACAAAGGCCCATATGTACCTGTACATATATAAAATTAACCCAAGAAACACAGGAAAATACATAGTGTAGATAAAATCAGAGAAATGCAAGGTCATATCAGCAGGTAAAGGAGAACTTTTACTAGGTTGCCGGTAGTAGGGTTGGAAGCAAGCTAGGAAGGATTTTCAGAGGTGGCTAATGGCAGAATCAATAGGAATGAATATACAAAATAATATATAGTTACATAGGTTGAAAAAAAAAAGTCCATCTAGGTTAACCATAAAAAATAAAAATATATCATACAATCCCATATACCCAATCCTATACCCACAGCGAAACAACCCAGAAAAGCAGGATTAAATTTGCTACAGCAGGGGAAAAACAAGAGGCAATTGGATTTTCCCGGGATCAACTTTACCTATAAATGTTCGTACCCGGTTATATTATGTACATTTAGGAAAGAATCCAGGCCTTTCTTAAATTAATCTACTGAGCTTGCCAGAACCACCTCTGGAGGGAGTCTATTACACATTTTCACTGTGAAGAAACATTCCGTATTTGGAGATGAAAGCGCTTTTCCTCTAGACTTAAAGCGTGCCCCCTTGTCCTCAGCGTTGACCGTAAAGTGAATAACTCCTCACCAAGTTCATTATATGGACCCTTTAGTTATGCATGGGGATCATGTCCCCCCTTAATCTCCTCTTATCAAGAGTGAATGAATTCAGTTCCTCTAATCTTTCCTCATAGCTGAGCTCCTCCATGCTTCTTATCAGTTTTGTTGCCCTTCTCTGCACTTTCTCCAGTTCCCCTATATCCTTTGATAACTGGTGCCCAAAACCGAACTGCATATTCCAGATGAGGTCTTACGAATGATTTGTACAGGAGCAAAATTATATCTTTCTCTCTGGAGTCCATACCTCTCTTAATACAAGAAAGGACTTTGCTTGCTTTGGAAACTGCAGTTTGGCATTGCATGCTATTATTGCGCTTATGATCTACCAAAACCCCCAGATACTTTTCCACCATTGTTTCTCCCCAGTTGTACTCCTAGTATGCATGATGCAGGCATGTTCTTAGCCCCCAAGTGCATAACTTTACATTTATCAACATTAAAGCTCATCTGCCACATAGTCACCAAATTAGACAGTGCATTTAGGTTGGCTTGTAAATTGAAGACGTACTGGAAGGACGTTATTCCACTGCAGAGCTTGGTGTCATCTGCAAAGACAGAAATGTTCTTTTTAATCCCAGACCCAATATAATTTGTAACGGTATTAAAAAGTAAGGGTCCCAGCACTGAACCTTGGGATACACCACTGATAACCTTAGACCATTCAGAGTAAAGAATCATTAACCACTACTCTCTGAATTGTCTTTTAGACCGTTTTCTATCCATTTACAAACTATTTCCAAGCCTGTAGACTTTACCTTACACATGAGCCGCGTGTGGGGAACTGTGTCAAACGTTTTGCAAAATCCAAGTATACCATGTCCACAGTCACCCCTCTGTCCAAGGTTCTACTTGCCTCTTCATAAAAAGAAATCAGGTTTGTTTGACAACTTCTGTCTTTCATGAATCCGTGCTATCTGTTGCTTAAAATATTTTTTTCCAGCAAGAACTCGTCTGTGGTCTTTTATTAAACTCTCCAGTATCTTCCCAACTATAGAAGTTGAACTAACAGGTCTATAGTTACTTGGTAAAGCCTTTGTTCCCTTTTTAAATATGGGCATCATATTGGCCCTACGCCAATCCAGTGTTACTATTCCCGTCATTAATGAGTTCCTACAAATTAGATACAGTGGCTTTGAAATTACAGAGCTCAATTCTTTTAGGATCCGTGGGTGGGTGCCATCTGGTCCAGGTACTTTATCCACCTTTTATTCTAAATATATTTCTGAACCATATCCCTTTTTGAGCAAACATCCCAAGCTGGTGCAGGAGGAGGGCCTAAATTGTATCATTGGTAATAAGTGCCTCCACTACTCTGACATGTTTCAGGGCCATGCCCCTTCTTAGGAACTCTAAGGAAGGTACAAGACCTGAAACATGTCAGAGTAGTGAAGGTACTTAATCACCAACAATGTAGTTTCAGTACCCCTTCTGCACCAGCTTGGGACATTTTTCTGTCTTTACCTTCCTTCTCTGTTTGCTTCCTCCCCTACTGCTGTCAACCTTGTGAGAATGCTCCAGCATCTTCTGGTGTGACCTGGTGTTCTTCTGGATGATTTGCCTTGATAATATGTCCTAATAAAGACCATTCACTGTAAGTGCTTTTATCTGCACCACCCAGAGCACTCTGCCTCTGCTTTAATTATTGTAAAAGAAAAACCTAGTGTACATATTCTTGCATCAATAAGAATCTTGTATTACCTTGTCTACATAAAGTAATCTGTGCTTGAAAGCTGGCTATAAGTGTTATCAATCTAGCCCACAAAAGATTTTGGAAACGTATAGCTGGCTAGATGGGTAAATTGTCATAAGATACCAATTAACACTATTCTTTATCTGCTTTGCCTATTAGTTTCCATCAACGTTTTATGAAGGAAGAGCGGATATGTGCGCTGCCTTGTGCTATGAAATCCTCAAGTGTTGTAATTCCAAGCTTAGCTCTATCCGGACAGACTCCTCTCAGCTGCTGTACTTCTTAATGAGGAATAACTTTGACTACACTGGAAAGAAGTCATTTGTCAGAACACATTTACAGGTAATTAGGCTGAGGCCTGCCTGTCTTTCTGTGACCCTGTGATGCAGATGGAGCAGTTGTGTTTATGGATTACATTTTCTTTACTCACTGATATTAAGCCAAAGATCGAAATTGGTAACATAACTATTTATGGGAGGTTGTGTGGAATTCCAGGAGTCTGTTGAGAAGAAAATATGTTTACTCCGGTAGTATTTAAGGGTAAGCTTTGGAAATGTTATCTTCAGGATGCTTCTTGGGTCATTGTATCGGAAACAGGCATTCATGCAATAATTTCAACTCTGAGTCTGCTTACTTGTTTCAGCAACTTCTGTAGTGAAGCAAAAGTGACAATAATAATTGGGAATGCATTACCTTTCCTACAGGTTCACCCTTATTTAACAGACCTGGTGGAATTCGCTTTGTCTGCTGTCGAATTATGAAAAATGAAACCAAGTGGTAGATTGGAGTTGTTTTGATGATGAGCCTATTAACAGTGCAGTTTATAGCTGGCTAAACCCTAGAACCCACACCCTGAACTACAGGCTTAAGGAAGTATTAAGGGGATTTCCAAGAGAGATGTAAATCTTTATTTTTGGAGGACCTTTTTTTCCAGTGTCTTTTGGTTTTCTGATATATTAGTTTGTGAGGCAGACATCGCTTTCTTTATAAAATATAAAGGTAATCCTTCTAGTCCTGATTTCTTTTGAACAAACTATGTAGTGGGCCTTCAGTATCTGTCAAATAGGGCAAAAATAGTCTTAAACCCCATACACACTATTAGATTTTCCTGCATATTTATGTCTTCAGATTTACCAAAAGCCTTACTTCTCTATAGCATGCTGATTGTAGGAAGCTCACACTGCTACTTAAATAAGGTGAGGGCAGCTTAATGTATGGCTAAACCCACAACAGTAAAATCAGTCTGTATCTGTTACATAGTTGGTGAGGTTGAAAACGGACACAAGTGCATCAAGTCCAACCTCTGTGTGTGATTTTATGTTCATAGTGCATTGTATACCCATTTATGTTATGGTCTTTTAGGTGACAATCTAATAGTTTTTTTTTTTTTTTTTAATGATCAATGCTCCCCGCTGAAACCACTGCTTGTGGAAGAGAAGTCCAATCCTTACCGCTCTTACAGTAAAGAACCCTCTACGCAGTTTAAGCTTAAGTTGCTTCTCTTCTCATTTTAGTGAATGGCCGCGTGTCTTAGTAAATTCCCTTGCATGGAAAAGTTTTCTCCCTGTTGTGGGGTCACCAGTACGGTATTTGTACATTGAAATCATATCCCCTCTCAAGCGTCTCTTCTTCAGGGAGAAGATGTTCAATGCTTGCAGTCTTTCCCCATAGCTGAGATCCTCCAATCCTTTAATTAGCTTTGTTGCCCTTCTCTGGATTCTCCAGTTCCAGCACATCCCTCCTGAAGACTGGTGCCTAGAACTGGACGGCATACTCTAGGTGCAGCTGGACCAATGTCTTGTAGAGTGGAAGAAGCATTGTTTTATCTCTGGAGTTAATCCCCCTTTTAATGCATGCCAATATTCTGCTGGCCTTGCTTGCAGCAGCCTGGCATTGCATGCCATTGCTGAGCCTGTTATCTACTAGGACCCCAGGTCCTTTTCCCTCCTAGATTCCCCCAGAGGTTCCCCCCCTAGCGAGTAAATTGCATTCATATTTTTGGCACCCAAATGCATTGTTTTAAATTTTTTAACATTAAACCTAATTTGCCATGTAGTTGGCCACCCCCATTAATTTGTTTAGATCTTCTTGCAAGGTCTCTACGTCCTGCGTAGAAGCTATTGCCCTGCTTAGCTTAGTGTCTGCTGCAAAAACTGAGATTGAGCTGTTTATTCCATCCTCCAGATCATTTATGAAAAAAGGTCCCAGGACAGAACCCTGGGCGACCCCACTTTCTACACCATACCATTCTGAGTACTTCTGATTTATCATCACCCTCTGGACTCGCCCCTGTAGCCCGTTTTCAATCCATGTACTCGCCCTTTGGTCCATGCCAACAGACCTTAATTTGTGTATTAAACGTCTATGGGGAACTTTATCAAATGCCTTTGCAAAATACAGATACACCACATCTACCGGCCTTCCTTTATCTAAATGGCAGCTCGCCTCCTTATAGAAGGGTAATAGATTGGTCTGGCAAGAACGATTCTTCATGAATCCATGCAGATTACTGCTAATAATACGGTTTTTATTACTAAAATCTTGTGTATATACTGTATAGTCCCTTAACATCCTCTCCAAGAGCTTACAAACTATTGATGATAGGCTAACTGGCCTGTAGGTCCCATGGATATAGCTGTGCCCTTTTTTAAATATTGGTGCTACATTGGCTTTTCTCCAACCAGCTGGTACCATTCCAGTCAGTAGACTGTCCATAAAAATTAGTAACAATGGTCTGGCTGTCACATGACTGAGTTCCTTGCGGCAAACAAGATATTTGGGAGGCACACCCTAAAAAAGATGCATTAAAGATGGTGCAGCCATAAGACCATACATCGGAACAAAATATTAGAGCACACATGCAAAAAAATAAAGACATTTACCCCCAGCAAGGCTTATTTAAAACACCTAGACATTTTCAAGAAAACATTATTAAAAAATATGGGGATTAATGTTCCGTTTTTCAAGTCTACTTCGAATTTTATCCCCTGTTAGCCATGAGGGTGCTTCCTGTGATGTGTTTTGAAGATAAACATTGCAGACTTGGTTACGGAATCCCTCGTTTCCCTTGTGAGGACTGAGGAGAAGAATAAATTCAGAATCTTTGCCATCTCGCCATCTTTTGTAACTAGATTCTCTTCATCATCCTTTTTGGGGCCAATATGTTCTGACCTCCCTTTCTTACTAATTATGTACTTAAATCATTTTTTTTTAACTCTCCTCCACTATGTACCTTTCATGATCTATCTTCGCCGCCTTGATTGCACCCTTACATGTCTTGTTGCATTCTTTGTAAAGTAGGAATGCTGCCCATGACCCCTCAGCCTTGTATTTTTTGGCCTTCTCCTTTGCTTTTATATGCATTTTTACAATGGAGAGTTTAGTAATGAGAACGGCATCATTAGCAGTAATCCTCATAGATTCATGAATAATCGTTCTTGCCAAACCAATCTATTAACCTTCTATTAGGAGGTGAGTTGCCATCTAGATAAAGGAAGGCCCTTAGATGTGGTGTATCTGGATTTTGCAAAAGACTTGGACACAGTTCCCCATAAAAGTTTACTGTACAAAATAAGGTCCGTTGGCATGGACCATAGGGGTGAGTACATGGATTGAAAACTGGCTACAAGGGAGAGTTCAGAGGGTGATGATAAATGGGGAGTACTCGGAATGGTCAGGGGGGGTAGTGGGGTCCCCCAGGGTTCTGTGCTGGGACCAATCCTGTTTAATTTGTTAAACAACCTGGAAAATGTAAAATAATGCATTTGGTTGGCAAAAATATGAATCCAATCTATACACTGGGGGGAGAACCTCTGGGGGAATCTAGGTTGGAAAATGGCCTGGGGGTCCCAATAGAGGGGCTCAGCAATGGATGGCATGCAATGCCAAGCTGCTGCTAACAAAGCAAACAGAATATTGGTGTGCATTAAAAAGGGAATTAATTCTAGAGATAAAACAATAATTCTCCCACTCTACAAGGCTCTGCTCCGGCCACACCTGCAGTATACTGTCCAGTTCTGGGCACCAGTCCTCAGGAAGGATGTACTGGAAATGGAGCGAGTACAAAGAAGGGCAACAAAGCTAATAAAGGGTCTGGAGGATACTGGTTATGAGGAAAGGTTGTGAGCCCTGAACTTATTCCCTCTGGAGAAGATACGGCTTGAGAGGGGATGTGATGTTTTAATATGATTTCAATAAACAAATACCATACTGGTAACCCCACAATCGGTTTAAAACTTTTTCGCAGAAGGGAGTTTAACAAGACTCGTGGCTACTCATTAAAATTAGGAGAAAAGAGGTTTAATCTTAAACTACGTAGAGGGTGGAATTCCCTTCCAGAGGCGGCGGTCTCAGTGGGGGGCATTGATAGTTTTGAGAAACTATTAAATAAGCGCCTGATCGACCGCAACATACAGGGATAGACAATTTAATACTGACATATAATCACACACATAGGTTGCACTTGATGGACTTGTGTCTTTTTTCAAACTTACCTACTATGTAACTATATGTAGCTATGAGTTAAGCCACCCAGGACTTTGAATGGCTCTTTTAAATGTACCGTATTTATCGGCGTATAACACGCACTTTTCCCCCCTTAAAATCAGGGGAAAATCGCGGGTGCATGTTATGCACTGATCCCCCACCATTTTGGAGCCTCTGGGCAGCTTTTAGCCGCCTTCGGCCCTTCTCGGCGGTTTTCGGGCCTTCTCAGCGGCTTGCGCCCGCCTTCAGCTCTTCTCGTCGGCTTTCGGCCCTTCCCGGCGGCCGAGAACGGCCGAAAGCCGATGGGAAGGGCTGAAGGCGGCCGAAAGCCGATGGGAAGGGCCTAAGCCGGCCGAAAGCCGATGGGAAGGGCCGAAGGCGGCCGAAAGCCGATGAGAAGGGCCGAAGGCGGCCGAAAGCCCATGGGAAGGCCCGAAGGCGTCCGAAAGCCCATGGGAAGGGCCAAAGGCGGACGAGAAATACCGAGCGCCGCCTAGATACACAGGACATCTCGGCGGCGCCATTTTTAAAAATGAAAGCTAAAAATAAAACAGACAAGGCTGAAAATGACAGACAAGGGGACAAGGCTGCATGACAAAGCTGCATATGACACTGACAAGGGTGCAATGATGGACAAGGCTGCAAATGACACTGACAAGGCTTCAGATAGACACTGATAAGGCTGCATTGATGGGCATTTAAATGTAAGGTTTTTTTTTCCTTAAACTTCCCTCCTAAACTTGGGGTGCGTGTTATATGCCAATAAATACGGTATTTCCCATTGGGTTGCACTGGCCATCTGCAGCAAAGCCTGCTGCCTTCTACTCATTGGAATCCAAGGTGTTAATCCTGCACATTGTGTAAAAAGGCTGCGTTTGATCCTGTCCTCTCTGATCCTCCCCTTTTACTGTCCCCAATCTATCTGTTAATAGTACAGAGCCTTGGGGGCACTCTGCACATGCTCAATTTGGTTTTTATTGCTATTTTTTTTTGGGAGGGTGCATGTGATCGTTGCAGGGTCAATCAGCACTGTCCACACACAGGGTCAGGGGTCATGCAGCCTATTAGGACAGTCGGAAGAGACTTTAACAGACCCAGATAGAAGTCATGAGACGGCTATATTTTGCTGATAAGAAAAGGTATTTAGCAGTTTTTATTTACTAACATAATTTCATTTCCATGTACTGTGGGGGACCAGATCTAGTGAATGCAGGATCCTGGGTTTAGTAACACTTTAAGGTTCATGAGTGTCATTTGTGGTCTAATTAAGACAGAAGTAAAAATCTGTCCCTGTTGGTAAACCAAGTTATAAAATACTATAATGCCCTGTAAAATAAGTGTATTTCCATAGTGATCCTGTGATTGGCCTACAAAGGTGGTAACAGTCACTTTAATTTCCCATTCCCAGCAACAAATACTCACTTTCCCTCATTCCACTGCTGCTCCAGTCAGCTGCCAGGAGCAGCAAAAGCCACATTAGGTAAGCTGCAAGGTACATGTGACAGTGCAATTGCTTTAATATTTCAATTTAAAACCTTTCCAAGTGGGGATCTAATGGAATAGGGTATTCTGCCTCTGTGGTTGGGCAAACCCAGGGAGTTGTGCAGGAAGGTGTGTGCCAAACAAGGAACTTTTCAGGTATGTAGTAGATGTGTGTTTTGTTATAAATTTCAGCTCTCTATGGACCATATTTTCTAGGTGATCATATCCGTAAGCCAGCTTATAGCAGATGTGGTTGGAATTGGAGGCACAAGATTTCAGCAGTCTCTCTCCATCATCAACAACTGTGCAAACAGTGACCGACTCATAAAGGTTGGTATTTTCTAATATGCTGACAAAAATGTAAAGTGTATATCATATAAACATAAAGGTAATTTCCCCAGTAAATAGTGCTATTCAGACAACACAATTTGTCTTGTTTAACTCTATTCTTGCAGAATGTTTTGGTGGAAAAAGGTGTACTTGCTCAATATTAGGTGGTGGTTATAAAGTTATGGCTAATCGGTGTATTTTATAATACAGGGGTCTGCAACCTGTAGATCGTGTTCCACCAGTAGATCGTGGACAGGTGACTTTTAGATCGCAGTCTGGGCTTGCTGACCCACTATTTCAGAGCATCAAACAGAGTGCAACGCAGAGGGACTGCTTGTAATGTTGGAGCTGTAGTAGGGAGCAAGAGCCATATAAGCCAATGACTCCTCTGTAGTCCTGGCTCCTGTCCTATGTGGAAGTGATACAAACTGCACTCCACTCCTTATCCCGGCTAGCGATCTCCAGAGTGGAACCAGCAGCAGGAGAGAGACCTGCAGATCAGTGTGACGCAATACACTGGACATAATAGTACAAGATTACTTTCACACCGATGCACTGTGATTTACCTACACCATGGGTGTGGTGCAGTATACCTGTCTCTTTCCAGTGGGTTTGCTTAGCCGTAGACTTCTATTATACTCTGCGGGTTTGGTGCGCTTTCAGAAAGTGCACCAAAACTCCTGACAGCAGGAGTTTTTGTGCAGTTTCAGAAAGTGCATGATAGAATGGAAGTCTATAGTAAAGCACAGCTAACCCAAGAAAGTTGCAGGTGCAGGTAAACTGCAGCACATCAATGTGAAAGCAGCCTTATAGGGGGCTCAGAACAGAAAGGATTCCTTTACATTTGCAGTTTGAGGGGTGGAAAAACCCCATAGTTAAGACATGCTTTTATCAGCCTGTCATGTTTGGTGGGTGTAGCACCTGCCAAGCATAACCCATTCGAGTGAATGAGGCCACTCTGCAAGTGCCCTGTACCCTTGTGCAGTACAGCAAACAGGAAGTTAAAGCAAGCAGCGTTGTTGCCTTCTAACCACCCACTTTAAAAAGGAGCTGCACCTTAAAAAAAAAAAATTAAGTCAGCAGCTACAAATACTGCAGCTGCTGACTTTTAATAAACGGACAGGGTCCAGCGATGTTGGCAGCAGATGACGAGCAATCGTTCATCTCTCAGCTGCCCCCACCGCCATACTCTGTCAGGGAATCGGGAAGTGAAGCGTTTCGGCTTCACTGCCCGGTTCCCTACTGCGCATGCCCAAGTCGCGCTTCGCGTCTCTACTGGTTCCAGCTGTGTCCCGGGAACTGTGTGTTTCCCAGAACACAACGGGGGGGCGGGGCATCTGCGGCTAGCTTGTCCCGGAAGTGGGTGCAGATACCCGGATTATACAGTTATCTGCGTCCCCCCCCCCCCCCAAAGCTGCCAATTGTGGCACCGGAGGGGGGGTTCCAATGAGGGTGGAGGTCCACTTTAACTCCTTGCAGCATGACCCCTTTACTTCAATGGAACACGACTGGCATGCGGTAGCACCAACCAAAAGCAACAGGGGGCTTAATTCCTGCTGCAGCATTGAGTACACCTTTGGCTGCTTCCTCAGCATCTGAAGGAGGTAGGGATCAGGGGTGGTAAAATCATGACTCAACTGCAGGGTTTTACCACCCCCCAACTTTAGGTACTGTATGAATGAGCCCCTAGAGTACAGCTGCCAAATGCAACTAAGGGCACATTCACAAGTGCAGCAGGCACTACCTCCTCTAAAAAGAAGGTACTTTGCCTCCTCACCACCCGATTGAAACCTATGAGTGCAGTGCACGCAATTGGGACACTAGTAAAGCAGTAAGGGTTTTGAATTGAGTGTGAAGAGGCTACACTGTCCGGTAACCTTTGACTTCTCCCATGTTCATGTAGATCTCCACCTCTGTAAGGTTGCCTACCCCTGTATAATATATGAACCAATTAGCCACCCTGACCAATCTGTGGCTACGCAGCTCCGTACACAACAGACTGAGATGCCAATCTTTTCTGCTTTCAACCCATCACCTTCAGGGGCAAAATGTTTACTATCTGCCTAATATAATCCACTGACTTTCAGATGCCACTATAATGAGATAATTGATGTTATTCACTTAATCTGTCAGTGGTCATAAACTTATGGCGTATCAGTCTGTATATGTGTGTGTGTATGTTTTAGACAGGTGTGTTAAAGAACAGAAGAGAAATCCAAGTCAAATAATTTGGCCTTCTCAAAACAGCATCAATTCTTCTAGGTACACTTGCACGCAATTTTTGAAGGAACTTGGCGGGTAGATTGTTCCAAACAACTTGGATAACTAACCACAGATCTTCTGTGGATGTAGGCTGCCTCAAATCCTTCTATCCCTAACACTCAGTGATATTGAGATCAGGGCTATGTGGGGGCCAAACCATCACTTCCAGGACTCCTTGTTCTTCCTTATGCTGAAGATGCTTCCTAATGACATTGGCTCTATGTTTGGGGTCATTGTCCTGCTGCAGAATACATTTGGGGCCAATCACACGCCTCCCAGATGGTATGACATGACTGGTAAGTATCTGCCTGTATTTGTCAGCTTTAGAGACACCATTGATTCTGATCAACTCCATTTGCAGAAATGCAGCCCCAAACTTGCAAGTAACCTCCACTACGCCTCATTGAACTGCTCTCCAGCCCTTTAGCGAATAATCTGCCTCCTGCTGCTAAATATCTAGAATTTTGACTCGTCCATCCAGAGCACCTGGTGCCATTTTGTTTTTCCCACATTTGCTTTGTTTTCGTGCATAGTTGAGTCACTTTCCCAATTTATTAGGTAAGGTATGGCTTTTTGGTCACAATTCTACCCTGAAGACCACTTCTGGCCAGACTTCCGCGGACAGTAGATGGGTATACCTGGGTCCCACTGGTTTCTGCTGACCGCTGCGTGGACAGTCCATAAAGCTGCCTATTCAATGGTGTCTTCAATGCTGAGAAACACAGGCAGATACTTATCCATCATCCCATAACATCAGGGAAGTGTGTGACTGGCCCCAAATGTATTCTGCAGCAGGACAATGACTACAAACCTACTGGCAATATCTTTAAGATCTGTCTGGAAGTTATGTTTTGGCCCCCATAGAGCCCTGATTTCTAAATCCTCAGATCTGTGGGGAATTACACGAAGAGACAAGCATTTGAGGCAGCCTGCATCCACAGAAGATTTGTGGTTAGTTATCCAAGATGAGTGCAATTAAACAATATATTTTTTTAAATGAACATTCTTACTTTACAGCTTTTCTTCACATGTGCCTAAAACTTTTGCGCAGTAATACATTAAACAAACAAAAAAAATGTGTGTATGTGTGTGTGTATATATATATATATATATATATATATATATACGTGTGTGTATATATACACAGTTGTGCTCATAAGTTTACTTACCCTGGTGGTAGAATTTATGATTTCTTGGCTGTTTTTCAGATATGAAAACTTTTCTTTCACTCATGGTTATTGTTTAGCTAAAGCCATTTATTGGCAGTCAACTGTTTACTCTTTTTAAGGCTGGGTTCACACCGCTGCGATGCGGGAACGCCGCGAATCTGCGGCGTTTTCCCGCATCGCATTACTCCCGCTGGCAGTTCACACTGCCCTATGCGGACGGCTGGGAGTGTCAATGATATGTTAATGACACCCCCAGATCCATCCGCATATCGCAGTGCGATCTGCCGACTCGCACAGGAATCGGATCGCATGGTGTGAACCCCCATGCGATCCGATTGTGTTGCGGACCAAACAAGGGTCCCGTGCGAGTTTGCTGCGGGAGCGATGCGAATTCAGCCATACTATCTGTATGGCTGAACTCGCATCGCTACGGAGATCGGATGTGATTTGCGGTGCGAATCACATCCGGATCTCCCCCCGCAGCAGTGTGAACCCAGCCTAAATCATAATCAGATCAAGCAACAGAAACTACACAAATGACCCTGATGAAAAGTGTACATGCCACAGTTGTTAACATTGTGTATTGCCCCCTTTAACATCAATGACGGCTTTAAGTCTTTTGTGGTATTTGTGGATGAGGCTCTTTATCTTCTTAGATGGTAAAGCTGTCAATTCCGGGGGCGTGGCCAGGATGGCACTGTGAGCGGCTGCTTTTCTAGTGAGCTCCGCTTCTGTGGGGAAAAAATAGCCCGGATCCAGGACTTTCCTCCCCCACAATCAGCCCCTCTGGAGCCTGGGGCTGGTGTTAGTTGGCCCCGAGGCCCAGCGGGAGAAGACTGAGGGCGCGGCGCTCTCCCGGCCGCTCCGCGGCCTTGCCGGTGATTTAGGCCGCAGCCGCGGACTTTCCTGGCGGCCCTCGCCCGGGCTGCGGAGCGCGGTGTTCGCGGAGGATCGCGGCGGGACCCCCGAGACCGGCGGCTGCACGGAGGGTGGACCCCTGCCTGGCGGATGGTGGCGGCCCGGCGGCGGAATTCGGACCTCCGGCGGTGAGTAGGCCGCAACCGCGGCCTTTCCTGACGGCCCCTGCCCGAGCACCTGCAGTACTCCCGGAGCGGCACCCCCCGCGGCCTGTGGCGGACCCCATACGTGGTGGGGCAGTGCCTGGACGTCTGGAGGCAGTTGGGCCGCGACCGGGGCCTTTCCTGACGGCCTGCGGACGGCCCGGGGGCTCCATTCTGCAAACCCCCCCCTGCACTGAGGTGGGATCCCCTGCCGGGCCTGCACATTGCTGACTCCCTGTCCCCCCCGGTATACTGCGCTCTCTGGGACATTGATTGGAGGGAGTTTGGGGGGCGGCCCCCCTGACGGCCCCTGAGGGGTGAAACCGGGCGGGGGACCCCCCCTTTTTTTAGCGCCCCAGCTGTCCTGGGGGACCCTAGCTGACGGATCAGGGGCAGCCTTGGCACGGGAACGGGCCCTTTTGCCCACACAAACCACAGCCCTCCCTTTACGGCCCGACGACGCCCGGACTCTACAGCCGGGGCGCCAGGGATTTGCCGGCGGACACTCTCTGAACCCACCTGGACTTGTCCTGCGCCACTCCATCTGAATGAGGCGCCGGAACTCTGGCAAGAGTTTTAGTAAAGGGGGTAAGCGTCTGTCTTTTCCATCCCAGCCGGACCCCCCCCAGGAAGACTTGGTCCCCCAGGAGGAGACCCGTACCACACGAAGTGCCCATAGAGCTTCCCAGACGGCCCCCATGGATCCAGCCGAGTCCCGGCCTCCCTGGCTGGCGGAGGTCATGGCGGCCATTGCCACTTGTCAAACCACCCTAACAGCCAAAATGGAAGCCGTGCAGCTGGATATGGGTCTTATCAGACAGGACATAGACAAACTCCGATCCAGGGTTACTGAGACCGAGCAAAGGGTGAGCAATACTGAAGACACAGTGTCCGAGCATGGAGCTGCACTTCGCACCCTTCAAACTAAAGTTAAAGCCTTGGAATACAGAGCCGAAGATGCAGAGAATAGGAACCGGCGCAATAATCTCCGCATTGTCGGCCTCCCGGAGGGGGTTGAGGGGAACAACCCCACTTGCTTTGTGGAGGGCATGCTGCGGGACCTCCTCCCTGCTGCTCGTTTCTCGCCTCACTTTGCAGTGGAAAGGGCGCACCGTGTACCACCTAAACCAGGGCCTCCTGGAGCCCCCCCGCGAACCTTCATCCTCCGCCTCCTTAATTTCAGAGACCGTGATGCAGTTCTCCACGCTTCTAGGACGGTCGGCGACCTTCAGTATCAGAATGCCAGACTGATGATCTTCCCTGACTACTCGGTGGAGACTCAGAAGCTCAGGAAATCCTTTGATTACGTGAAAGCGACTTTGAGAGCACGTAACATCCGCTATAGTGTTCTTTTTCCGGCCCGTCTACGAGTCCAGGATGGAGAGACGACCCGCTTCTTTAACACCCCCGGAGAGGCATCCGCCTGGATTGATTCGCTGGCGCCCGCCCGCTGATCACCTAACTGCCTCTTTGGAATTGTTTACAATCCGTTCTACTGTTGGGATGCCCACGACCTTTGTTGCACCTGTTGTGCCCAGTTTGCACCGCTGGTGGGCTCACCTTTAATGCTGGCAGAAACCTCCCCAGTAGCGGGAGTTTAAGTTGATACCCCTGACCTGAGATACGGTCGGGAGAGGACTGTGACATGCCGCTCCTCTTTGCCCTATCCTGCTCCCTCCTGGAGCATGGGGGCTCATACCATGTGCTCCTTCTTCCCCCCTTTTTGGATCATTTTCACTGATGGGACAATCTGCAACTTTTCTTTATCCTCCCTTATCCCCGTCCCTGTCGGCCTTCTTTATAGAGCAGGCGGTTGCCTCACGCCCAGTGAGCCGCTCACTTGGTTACCTGCACCCCCCCAGGATGTCTGGGAGGGGTGGAACTTGCCTCCTGCACGGACCCCCAGTTGCAGCCGGCGAGCTGATGCACTTTGGGATGGATACCCTCCTCAGTTTAAGGGGGTTGGGTGGGGTGGGGGGTGGGGACTGTTCCCCTAACGGGGCCAGGGACTTTAGTTTCCCTTTTTCTTTTTCCATGTTTGGTTATTGGAGTTTTTTGTTTGTTCTCTGTTTAGTTTTGTTGTACTTGTTTACTAAAAATGTTGATATTTCAGTGTTGCATTGTCCTCAGATATGTATGTCCCGGGTCCAGCGGTCCAATCCGGGAGCCGGGTTCCACAATGATCCTGATCCTTCCACTGCCCCCAGAATCCATGTCCACACTTAACATTGTATCCTGGAACACCAGGGGATTGAACTCCCCGGTTAAGAGATCCCTGGTGTTCCAATTTCTTAAAAGCTATAACCCACATATATGCGTACTCCAGGAGACGCACCTCATTGGAAGTAGGCTTCTTTCCCTCAAAAAACCCTGGGTGGGGTACCATTACCACTCCACCCACTCTAGTTTTGCCAGGGGGGTGAGTGTCCTAGTATTGAAGTCCCTCCCCTTTCGGCTCCTGGATCTGGCCTTGGACCCGGACGGCAGGTATGTCATTGTTCATGCGACAATTTACTCTATGACCTGGACCATTGTGGGATTGTACTTGCCCCCGCCGGCCTCATTGCTGGTGCTGAACCAAATCACTAGTAAGATGGCCGAGTTTGCCTCTGATAATGCTCTTATCCTGGGTGATTTTAATCTAGTTCCTGACCCAGACATGGACAGACTGACTCCAGGGGGACAACAGGGACCTGGGCTTGCTGCCTGGGCAGACACATATGGCCTGACGGATGTCTGGAGGTGGAGACACCCCGGGTCTCGGGCATTTACATGTCACTCTGCCACCCACAAAACATTCTCCCGCATTGACTTGGTCTTTGCGCAGAGCCCAGTCCTCCCAAGGGTCGTAGATATACAAATATTGCCCAGGGGGATATCTGACCATGCACCTCTGTTTCTGACATTGGATCTTTCCCTGGGACCAGCGGTTAGACTATGGAGGCTTTCCAGGTTCTGGATCTCAGATGCCGCTGTGGATACTCATTTTAGGACTGAATTGAACAGCTATTGGGAGGAGAATGCAGGTTCGGCTGGGGTCACGGTAGTGTGGGATGCCTTTAAGGCTACCACGAGGGGACACTATCAGACTATAATTGGCAAAATACGCAGGGAACGTAGCGCAGAACTAAAAAGGGCAGAGGGAGAGGCGGTCTGCGCGGAGGCTCTTTTTGTCCGCACTCGGGATCCCCACCATTATCGGCAACTGCAAATCCTGACCAGGGAGGTTGTTGATCTCCGTACCTCTCTCACCCAGAAGAGAATGCTGGCTCAGTCCCAGCGGATCTTTGAGCAGGGGGAGAGGTCGGGTAGGATGCTGGCTTGGCTCTCCAGGGAACAGGCAGGGGGGTTGAGCATTTCACATATCAGGGACAACTCCGGTCAGTTGCTTCACACTCCAGACGGAATTAACAACTGTTTTGCAGAGTTTTATACATCTCTCTACACCTCTAGGTCGGATTACAGTAAGGAAGAACTAACGACTTACTTGGCCGACATAGATATACCAATCCTCACGGAAACGTACCGAAATAGGCTGGACGCCCCTATCACGGTCCTGGAGATTCTCCAGGCGCTTAAATCTGTGCAGGCGGGTAAGACGCCGGGACCGGACGGAATCCCGGCGGAATTCTATAAGCACTACGCTACGGAGCTTTCTGAAAGACTCCACCATCTTTTCTCTGCGTCGTCACATATTGATAAACTTCCCGACACCATGAGCGAGGCGATCATAGTGGTGATCCCCAAGCCGGGGAAAGACCCCACCTTGTGCTCGTCATACCGCCCTATATCACTGTTAAATGCGGACGCGAAAATCCTGGCCAAAATCCTGGCCAACAGACTAAACTTAGTCATCACGGCCCTTGTCCATAGCGACCAAACAGGTTTTATGCCGGGTAGAGGCACAGACATTAATATCAGACGTCTACTCACGCACATAGATAGAGCGGCCGGGAGGGAGACTGGTGTGGTGGCCTCGCTTGACGCGGAGAAGGCTTTCGACTCTGTCGAGTGGGGTTACCTATGGGAGGTGCTCTCGCGATTCGGATTTGGCCCGGGATTTACGAATTGGATCCGCATGCTGTACCGCAGCCCCTCTGCTAGAATCCGTACCAATGGCTGTCTCTCAGGGCAGTTTCGGCTGGCACGGGGTACGAGACAGGGGTGCCCCCTCTCACCAGCCTTATTCGCCCTCGCGATGGAGCCCTTGGCTATCTTGCTGAGAGCGGATGCTGGGATAAAGGGAATACAGGTAGGGCCCATCGAGGAAAAGCTGTCCTTGTATGCTGATGACGCTCTGCTTTATTTAGCGGACGCGTCGTCTTCTTTGGGCACTGCACTGGAACTGATTAATCAATTCGGTCGGTACTCCGGTATCCGCATCAATTGGAACAAATCGGTTCTTTTCCCACTCCACTCCTCGACCCCTCGCGTGCCTCATCCGCAGCTTAAATGGGTGGACAGCTTCATGTACCTGGGGATAAGGGTCAGTGGTAGAGTTCAGAACTATCTGGAGGACAATATACAGCCACTCATGACACAACTAGGGGCTAGGTGCACGGCATGGCGCTCTCTCCCTTTATCCCCAGTGGGCAGAGTCAATTTGTTAAAAATGATCTATCTCCCCAAGTACCTGTATTTCTTTCGTAATACCCCCATCCACATCCCCAGGACTTTTTTCAAGAGACTGGAGAGTCTGTTGATATCATTTGTCTGGGCTGGGAAGCCCCCCAGGGTAGCTAAGCAGATACTATATCTCCCACTATCGGGGGGGGGCCTGGCGCTCCCGAACTTTCAGATCTACTACTGGGCGGCCGTTTTGGTCACAATTCGGTGGTGGTTCTCCCAGCCCACACAAAACCCGGCAGTCACCCTGGAGGCAGCCATCCTTGGCTCCTATGCAGCTCTGAGCAACCTACCATTTCGGGGGCTTAGAGCGAGCTCCTCCATGACGGGCTTGATGCGTACCACGGTGAGGGTCTGGCGGGAGGCAAGGAGGAGCTATGGAAAGCCCAATCACATCTCCCCACATATGCCCCTATGGGGCAACCCCATGCTCCCTCACCTGAATAGTATCCCAGACCCTTCTCTGTGGGCGAAAAGGGGAATCGTTACTTTAAAGCACATAGTTCATCAGGGTAGGCTAATGACCTTCCAAGAACTGAGACGTACATATGGGCTTCCAATTTCTTTCCAGTTCAGATATTGGCAACTGAAGCACGCCTTTGGGGCTCAGTTTCCTGCCCCTCTGACTCTGGAATCGGATTCCATTGAACGCCTACTGACTTCCAGGGTGATGGGGAGAACCCTGTCGACCTTATATCTTTACCTAACGGTGGAACATGATACTAGTTTGACCAAGACCCGGGAGAAGTGGAGTTCGGACATTCCGTCCCTGGGGGAGGAGGAATGGGAGGAGTGCCTGACTTCTTACATTCCAACAATGATAGCCGCGAAAGACAGGTTTATACAATTTAAATTCCTGCATAGGGCCTACTTCACCCCGCAGAGGCTGGCGCGGATTTACCCCCAAAGAGACCCTAACTGTCAAAGGTGTAAACAGGAGGTGGGCACTTTCTGGCACATGGTCTGGTCATGTCCCAAAATCCAGCCCTACTGGGAGGAAGTGGTTTCTACGCTAAATGCTGTGACCGGGTCGAACCTTCAGGTCGACCCTCAAACCCTACTATTGAGCCATTTGGCAGACGTTGAGGGGGACAGGTACTGTAAACTGTGCCTTACCTTCACATTGTATTATGCCAGACGCGAGATTCTATTGAAATGGAAACTCGAGGACCCCCCTACCCCGGCCTTGTGGAGGAAATCAGTGAACCTGGTGCTCCCCCTGTATAAGTTGACCTATGAAAGTAGACAATGCCCGGGGAAATTTGATAAAATTTGGTCATCCTGGATAGATGCGTCCGCTGATCTTGGTTCCCCCTCCCCCTAACTTTGAGTTGAGCTGAGACGGTGGTGATCCCCCCCCCCCCCCGGTTGACCGCCCTGTCCTCTCTCTCCTGACCATTTCCTCCCTGGCCTCCCCCTTCCGCAGGCTCGCGCAAATGTCAGGTACCTGCATGATGGCTGTGAAGTTCACCTGGGGATGTCCTGCATTTATGATAGAGTAATGGACACTCCTGTTATCTGTACTGCTGGATTATTGATTTCAGAATGGCTACTGGATGAAGGTGTTTGTTTTTCTTTCCTTTTTACAACTGTGTAATATTGGTTCTACTGTACTTTGCAATGTAATGCTGATTTGTCTAATAAAAATTTTCTGTTAAAAAAAGCTGTCAATTCCTCTTAACAATAAGCCTCCAGTTCCTGTAAATTCTTGGGCTGTCTTGCATGAACTGCACGGAGATCTCCCCAGAGTGGCTCAATGGTATTGAGGTCAGTAGACTGAGATGTCTACTCCAGAACCTTCACTTTATTCTGTTGTTGCCAATGACAGGTCAACTTGGCCTTGTGTTTTGGATCATTGTCATGTTGGAATGCCCCTTGCGTAGCTTCCTGGCTGATGAATGCAAATGTTCCTCCAGTATTTTTTGATAATACTTCATTCATCTTGCCATCAATTTTGACCAAATTTCCTGTGCCTTTTGTAGCTCACACATCCCCAAAACATCAGCGATCCACCTCCGTGTTTTACAGTAGGAATGGTGTACCTTTCATCATAGGCCTTGCCGACTCCTCTCCAAATGTGTTTGTTTATAGTTGTGGCCAAAAACCCTCATTTTGGCCTCATCACACCAAATGACTTTGTGCCAAAAGGTTTGAGGCTTGTCTCTGTGCTGTTTGGCATATTGTAAGCAGGATACTTTGTGGCTTTTGCATATTAATGGCTTTCTTCTAGCGACTCGACCATGCAGCCCATCTTTCAAGTGCCTTCTTATTGTGCATCTTGAAAAAGCCACACCACAAGTTTTCAGAGAGTCCTGTATTTCACCTGAAGTTATTTATGGGTTTTTCTTTGCATCCCCAACAATTTTCCTGGCAGTTGTGGCTGACATTTTAGTTTGTCTACCCGACCGTGGTTTGAACACTGCTGATTGGCATTCTCAATTCCTTGGATATCTTTCTATATCCCTTTCCTGTTTTATACATTTCAAATACCTTAATAGCCATTCAAACCCATTTGTGTCATCTTGTGTGCATGTTATCAGGCCAAAATCACCAGGGTATGTAAACTTTTGATCAGTCATTTTGGGTAGTTTCTTTTGGGATTATGATTTAAAAAGAGTAAATGCAATTGATTTGATAAATGGCTTCAGCCAAACACTAACCAAGAGTGAAAGAAACGTTTTTGTTTTATTCATAGTCTCTGAAAAATGCCCAAGAAATCATAAATTCTGCCAGGGTATGTAAACTTATGAGCACAACTGTGTATGTATGTGTATATATTTTTTTTTTCAACAGCTTCTGGCACAGAGCAGGAAAATACACTTTTTGGGGTATTCATAAAATAACATTGCACAAGATAAATAATGATTTATGGGAAAATATGACAGATTATCAATTTCTTGTGAAAGAATAACAGTTCTATACTGTACGTGTACGTTGTAGTTAAATTTATTTTTGTGAACCCTGAAGGGGGTTTCTGCACTACTATGTTTATTGACTGGGTCGGTAAATAAACTTAAGAAAGACATCTAATGCTCTCCGATTGATACATTTATTTTAGCAAAAAAAGTATAAAAATCCGCTTACAAATATAGCTCTTCAAACCAGTGCTGGCCTGATGGCAAAGTGATGTAACCGATATAATCATTGCTATTATATCTGTTTATTAATTTGTTTAGTCCCTATAGATGCGTTTATTAAAACTCTGAGCGCATGTTACTGTTGGTATCAAAATAATACAAGGTTAGCTATGAAACCAAACACACGGTTTAGAAGTAATCAAGTCTTATTTATTTCCCAAGAAAATAGGAATATACTAACACTACACAGCACAGTATATATACAGAGCATATAGCATTGAAATATCAAAGATACTAATCACACATGGTTTAATCTGCTGGTTCTGGATAATAACAAAGGGTCTGGGCTACATGGTTTAGGCCCAAGCCATCAGTCAGAGGAAAGTCCCAAGATGGCAGTGAGACAGCCTCATGGCAAGGAGTTGCAATGAAAGGAGAGAGGGGCTCTCTGCAGCAATCCTTTTTTGTAAAAAAAAAAAAAAAAAAACTCATTCATTCAAACTCCCCCCTTTGCCAGTCCCTTTTGCTTTGGACCAATTAGGCTGCATTCACACCTATGCATTTTTAGTGCTTTTTGCATTTTGCAGATTTGCACTAGAGTCCATTTAACATGGTTTCCTATGGAACACATTCTGTAGTGCAAATCTGCAAAATGCAAAAAGCACAAAAAATGCATAGGTGTGAATCCAGCCTTAGTGTTCACGTGACAGTCCTCCTAATATTACTGACTGTCCTGTCATACTTGGTCTCTGGGGACAGTATTGCAGTCCATGTGCCCTGGACCATCTTCATCATCAATCTGAAGCTTCTAGCACGCCAGGTGGGCTTGAGTCAAGCCATTGTTCTTCTGTTTACAAAGCTTTGATGTGTTTCATTCCAACTGAGGCTACCTGGCTGTGTCAACCAGGAAGTGAAATAGCAGAAGTAAGATATTAAACCATGTTGCTATCCAACACAAGGGTATTGTTTCAAACCAAGGAGATGGCCCATATGTCATACGCAACTCCTCCCCCTATAGGCGTTACGTCTTATGGGTGGGACTTCCTCAGCAAGTTCAGAGTAACGTAGACAACCCGCTCCGTTATATAGTGAATGCCATAGCAACCTGATGTCAATTAAACCAATGTTTCTGGACAGAACGGCGCAACGCCCATGGTGTGGGATACATGCCATGTGACCTGTTCAGGTCAAATCTTTCAATTGCGTGGCTAGGACTATCTGTGGTGGATGGGCTACATTCACCCTTATCACAATTTGGTTTGATATCAAGCACTGTGCACAAGGAGGGTCATCTCTCATATTGGGACTGCATTTGAATCATCATTTATTGTTGCGCTGCACTGATTCTGTTATATATGAAGGTAAAAAAACATTAGCATTTTCAGCAACTTCAAAGTAAAATTGTAATGAGAAAACATGGGAGCCTTGCTGTGTGTGTGTGGCTTCAATGCTTTTTGAGTCACAAATTCAGAACAAGCATGCAAATGAGTGTCAGACATGTCAGTATACTTGTTCTAGGTTAATGACTCAAAAATCACTGAAGCGTGACTATCCACATAACAGCCAGTAAACTAGCATTGTCAATGGGAGCGTTTACTGGCAGCCTACATCATTTTTCCACGATGGGTTTCTTTTAAGGTGCTTTGTTTTAAGTGCAATAACATATAGCAGCCATTCGGACTCCACCTTGTACTGGTCTGTGCCTTCAGATCAAATTTTGATAGGTTAATATGGAAAATAAGCCAGTTATTCACTTTAATAACATTTTACAATGGTTACATCAGTTTGATTGTTTGATGATTTTACCAACTAAATTACTGTATGCTACCAAAGAAGAAAAATAAAACCTGTCAAGTGAAACTGATTGTGTATTTTTTTATTTTTTTGTTCTACAGCATACAACTTTCCCTTCTGATGTAAAAGATCTTACGAAAAGAATCCGCACTGTACTAATGGCCACAGCACAGATGAAGGAGCATGAGAATGATCCAGAAATGCTGGTAGACCTTCAATATAGCCTGGCCAAGTCATATGCCAGCACACCTGAGCTCAGGAAAACCTGGTTAGACAGCATGGCCAGGATTCATGTCAAACATGGGGATTTATCAGAGGTACTATATAGATAATATGTTTACCTTAAAGTGGAAGTCCACCCTAACACTTAAATTCTCCCCTGCAATCATTAATGTGTGCTAAGTTTAGCCTTATGTCTCAAAATGAAACTGTATTATATATATATATTAGAGAGATGGATATATATTATTTTTATTTTTTTAACAGAAGAAATGTTTATTGAAGTAGTAAATGCTACAATGGTTTGAAGTAAAGGAGTAAATAAAGTGCTGTTATAGATCCGGTCTTCATCATCGGAACCAGTCAACATAAATTGGCAAAAAATAATTGTAATAAGCAGTGTCAAATTACAATAACTCATCAGAGAGAAGGTTTACATTCAGAACAACACGACTAGTGGAAAGTGCAATGCACCACTTTGGGGGTTCATTAGGGGGGGGAGGGAGGAGGTTTTGTACTTTCTGTTAAAGTGCTCTCCTTAAAGTGGGGTTCCACCCAAAAATGGAACTTTCGCTTTTCGGATTCCTCCCCTCCTCCGGTGTCGCATTTGGCACCTTTCGGGGGGAGGGGGGGAGCATATACTATATGTATAATACATTAGTATATGCATATATATGTATAATAGAGCTATTTGCTGCCACTTCCGGGCATATCTGGCCCCTCATCTGTCCCCCGCATCCCCCCCCCCCCGCGCTGTCTTCTGGCCGACACACAGGTCCCAGAAGACAGCAGGGACCAGTGACTTGCGCATTGTGCAGTAGGGAGCCAGCCTGTGAAGGCTCAAGGCTTCAGTTCCGGATTCCCTTGCCAAAGATGGAGGCACCTCGAACCGAGAGCCAAGGGTGAGGACATCGCGGGCGCCCTGGACAGGTAAGTGTCCATATTTTAAAGGTCAGCAGCTGCAGTATATGTAGCTGCTGACTTTTAAAAAAAAATTAAAAAATTTGGCGGAACTCCACTTTGTTAACCACTAAAGTCCCGAACCATTTTGCTGGCTAAAGACCAGAGCATTTTTTGCAATTTGCCACTGCGTCTCTTTAACTGACAATTGCGCGGTCGTGCGACGTGGCTCCCAAACAAAATTGACTTTTTTCCGCCACAAATAGAGCTTTCTTTTGGTGGTATTTGATCAACCCTGCAGTTTTTATTTTATAAAAAACACTTTTTTTTATTTTTTTTATTTTGCTATAATAAATATCCCCCAAAAATATATAAAAAAAAATTTTTTTCCCTCAGTTTAGGCCGACACGTATTCTTCTACATATTTTTGGTAAAAAAATCGCAATAAGCATTTGATTGGCTTGCGAAAAAGTTATAGCGTTTACAAAAAAGGGGATAGTTTTATGGCATTTTTATTAATAATTTTTTTTTTTACTGGTGATGGCGGCGATCGTGACTGCAACAATATGGCGGACACATCGGACATTTTTGACACCTTTTTGGGACCATTGTCATTTATACAGCAATCAGTGCTATACAAATGCACTGATTCCTATGTAAATGACACTGGCAGTGAAGGAGTTAACCACTAGGTGGCAGTGTAGGGGTTAAGTTTGTCCTGGGGCATGTTTCTAACTGGGGGGGTGTGGCTGTGTGCGACACGTCACTGATCTCTGCTCCCGATGACAGGGAGCAGAGATCAGTGTCACTAGGCAGAACGGGGAGATGCTTGTTTACATAAGCATCTCCCCGTTCTTCCTCCCGCAAGACTATTGCGGGTATCCCGGCAATCCGACTCACCGAGGTCCCGACTGGCGCGCACGAGATGGCGCGGTGGCAAATTTAAAGGCACGTACAGGTACGCCCATTTGCCTGTCAGTGCTATTCTGCCGACGTACATCGGTGTGTGCCGGTCGGGAAGTGGTTAATATTGTAAACTGGATTTGTTTGTAAAAGAAATTGTTTAACCACTTCAGCCCTGGACGGATTCGTCTGCTTAATGACCAGAGCATTTTTTGCAATACTGCACTGCGTGGCTTTAACTGACAATTACGAGGTCATGCGATGCTGTACCCAAACAAAATTTATGTTGTTTTCTTCTTATCGTACATCACATGATACAGAGCCATAGTAGTTACTATGTGGGTTAACACTCTTAAGACAAAAAGTCCACTCCCTATATAGCTGCTCCCATTACTGGGAGTACCTCCGTTTTTTTGCCAGTGTTTAAGGTGTTGGTCACGAGTAAAGATGTGCTGAGCTCCACTGGAGCAATCCTTGCTGGCGCTAGCCATGCAGCCAGATCCATTCAAAGTGTCTTTTTGGCCAAAAGGAATCTTACCCGTGCCTCCTGTCCACTGAAACATTTTTTGCCTGTAAACGCTTCTCTTTTAGGAAGCTGGACCCCGAGATCCAGTACTTTTGGTATTAAGGCCATAAAGTTCTTACTGGCGGTGGTACTATTACATATCCAAGATTGTGGGTTTCCCCAAGAAACCCCAGCTCCTGAAGGTTTGTAACAAACCCACCGTGAAGGGTGTAGATTGGGTCTGTTGGTTTTATCGCAGAAAACCCTGCAGCGGGAAAGAGAAGTGGAGTTTTTCTAAGAAATTTTAGAATTTTCTTATGAAATGTCTCCTTTAGTGAATGTTGTCATGCATATGTGTCACCACTGGGGGCTGTATTGAGTACATACCTTCTCCCGCTTCCTCAGAGCTCAAGTTGTGTCCGGAACAAGCCGTTTCCTTTCCTCCAGCCAGCAGCAGTCGCACGGGAAAGCTCTTTTTTTAAAATAGAGGAGGGGGGAGGCCATAGGCGACAGAGGGGCCGGGGCTTAGCACAGTGTTGGTGTTTTCCAACATCCAGCGCAGGAAATTCTGTTTAAAAGCACCATTGTTACTGCTGCAAGCTTTGGAGGGACACGAGCAAGGGTGGCATGAAAGAGGTTTGAGAACGCAGGCATTCTTTTTCACACATTTACTATTGCATCAGGCTGAGCATTAATGGCAGCGGCAGGGCTGGACTATTGCTCAAGCAGTGGATGAGTTCATTCTAGTAATACCTCTGCTTTGTACATTGGGCTATAGTCAGAAGGGGGGTAAAAGCCCCTAAAAAAAGGTCTCTAGAAAGACTTCTACAGTCACAAGTAAGCCTAAAACCATCTAAAAAAAGATGGCATCCTCCCCTGAGAGTGATATGGCTGGTCAGAGTGAGCCATCTGGGGGTGTCAGGTGTTGCAGCTGCTCTTAACACTGCAGCCCCTGTTTATATTACTGAAATTTTCTCAAACATTTTTGGCTTGGAGCATAAAATTGATGCTTTAATCGCATACCAGAGTGGGTCTAAGTGTAACGGGCCCCTGTCCATTACTCAGGACCCTCAGACTGAGGAAAAGGGGGCGAGAGGTGACGATCTCAGGGGACCAGGAAGAGGCTGGTGACTCCTCTTCTGAAGAGTTTAATATGGATGGATCAGGTTCACAGGAAATGTTGGTATGATCTCTCACCGAATTGGTCCGCTCCACATTTTTGCTGCCGGTAATGCAGTCAGTCGATGAGCCCACTTCTGGTTTGGGTTTGCTAAAACCTCCCCAGACTATTCATGCTTTTCCTATCCATTCATTGCTAACAAAGCTTATGTGTTCTGAGTGGAAGCACCCAGATAAAGTTTTTACCTACAAAAAAGTTTTCAGCACTTTATCCTATGGAGGTAGGGTTTAATAAAAAGTGGGGGATTCCAGTAATTGATGCTGCTATGTCCTCTGTGAACAAAAACCTGACTTGTCTAGTAGACAATGATCAAATGCTAAAGGATCCAGCAGATAAAAAGTTAGAATTCCTTTTTCAAAACGATATTTCGCTCGCATGTTCAGTGGTTCAGCCTGCGCTGGCAGCGATTGGGCTATCTCAGTCTTTAAAGGACCAGTTTAAAAAGGTGCTCAAGGTTATTCCTGATCAGCAGGCCCAAGATTTGGCCAGGATATCAGAAGCATTGTTTTAAAGTAGATGCTATGAAAGATTATATTCTCCAGGCCTCAGAACTTATGTTAGTGCTGGTACATGTGCGTAGAATTCTATGGTTGAAAAATTGGTCAGCCGAAGCTCTTAGCCATGTTTTCCATTTCATGGCGAACGATTATTTGGGGACTGGATAAGTACATCCAAAGAATTTCTAATGGAAAAAGTTCCCTTTTACCAGTTAAGAAGAAGTTTAAGCGCTTTTCTGTTAAACAAGCTTCTTCTCCAGTGCCAGGAGCATCAGCCTTCAGGCAGTCATGACGGCCTCCACCGTCAGGTTCAAGAGGTAAATCTCAGGGTCAAGAGGACCTGGAGGACCTCCTTATGAAGGGGCGCCCCCACTCACTCGAGTGGGGGGAAGACTTCTGCAGTTTTCAAGGGTCTGGCAGGAACAATGTTGAGACAGATAGGTGGCTTCCTCAATATCTCTAGGTTACAAACTAGAGATCCAAGAGTTCCTTTCTCGTTTTCTCAGATCAAATGTTCCCAGAGATCCAGTAACAAAGAAGTCTCTTTCTAGCTTTGGATCTTCTCTTGTCTCAAAGAGTGATATCGGTGGTCCCCTTGGAAGAGCGAGGATTAGGGTTTTATTCAAACATTTTCACGGTACCAAAACCAAACTGGGATGTCGGACCCACTTTAGATCTCTAAGATCTAAACCGGTTTTTGAATATCCGCTCTTTTTGCATGGAGTCAATCCGATCAGTAGTCTCCATACTACAAGGTGGAGAACTACTGGCGTCAATCGACATTAAGGATGCTTATCTCCATGTGCCTATTTCTCCCGCTCACCAGAAATATCTACACTTCGACATCAGAAAATCTTTATTTTCAGTTCATAGCTCTGCCTTTTGGTCTGCACACCAAGTGTTTACAAAGGTCCTGGCTCCTCCTTTAGCCACATTAAGGGCTCAAGGCATAACGATTTTGCTTGCTTATCAACTCTTGATAGATCAGTCGGTAGCCAGCTTAAATCAAAGTTTGGTCACCGCAGTCAGCTACCTTGAATGCCTAGGTTGGATTCTCAACCTAGAAAAGTCCTCCTTAAAACCATCAAGGCGATTTCAGTACTTGGGTCTGATCATAGATACAGCTCAAAAGAGGGTGTTCTTGCCCCAGGCAAGGATCAGTTCCATAAGGGAGGCCGTTCCTTATGCGCAGTTTCATTCAAGACTGCTGCAAAACTGTATCCTGTCAACTTGGAACAAGAAGGTCCAAGCTCTGGTCTTCCCAATGTGTTTATCCCTCAAAGTGCATCAAAGCCTCAGTTGGTTTTTGATATCCAAGAATCTTCAAATAGGAAAATCCTTTCTACCCGTTACCTGGAAGGTGGTAACAGATGCCAGCCTTCTGGGCTGGGGAGCAGTCCTGCAAGAAGCATCTGCCCAAGCGAAATGGTCCAAATCAGAAATTACCCTGCTCATCAACATTCTAAAGATTCGGGCAGCACTCCTAGCCCTGAAGGCCTGGATGCTCAGATTATGGAATTGTCCTGTCAGAATCCAATCTGACAATGCCACAACAATGGCCTATATCAATCACCAAGGGGGCACGAGAAGTCGTGCGGCCTGGAGAGGTGAATCATATCCTATCTTGGGCAGAAGACAACATTCCTTGTCTATCGGCAATCTTCAATCCAGTAATAGAGAATTGGCAGGTGGACTGCTTGAGTCGCCAACAGTTCTTCCCGGGAGAGTGATCTCTTCCTCCGACATCTTTCTGTCAATATGTCAAAGATGGGGAATTCCGGACGTGGCTCTGTGTCCAGGTTCAACAAAAAGACAACTTGGTGTCAAGGACAAGGGATCCAATGGCATGCAGAACGGATGCCTTGGTTTTTACGTGGGATCAGTTTTCCCTGATCTATACGTTCCCTCCTGTTCTGCTATTTCCGCATCTTCTAAACAGGATCAAGCAGGAAGGGAAGGAAGGAGGTGATTCTTGTGGCCCAGGAGATCTTGGTTTGCAGAGATCGTAAAAATGGCAGTAGGGGACCCATGGACCCTACCACCACTGCCAGACCTTCTCTTGCAAGGTCCGGTATTCCATTCTACCTTTTATAAATGCTAAATTTGATGGTTTGGCTATTGAGACCCACATTCTGAAATACCGTTTGCTGTCAGCTTCAGTCGTTTCTACTTTGGTTAATGCTAGGAATCTGGCCTCCATAGTCATATACTATAGAATCTGGAAGGCATATGTCTCCTGGTGTGAATCCAGGAGTTGGCACCCCAGGAAATATGTCATAGGTAGGATCCTTGAATTTCTACAGATGGAATTAGAAATGAAGCTGACTTTGAGTACTATCAAAGGCCAGGTGTTGGCCTCATCAGTGTTTTTAACGACCACTTGCTTCACACTCTCTGGTTTGTAGCTTTATTCAGGGAGTAACGCGGTTGGGCGCAGTGTACTGCAGGCTGCAGTATAAGTCCTCTCGTCTCTTAGTGTCCTACTTTTGTTGTCTCCCTCCCTGCAGTTGGCATTGCTATGGGACATCCCACATAGTAACTACTGTGGCTCTGTGTCCCGTAATGTACGATAAGAAAATAGGATTTTTAAAATGGCTTACCTTTAAAATCCTTTTGTTTGAAGTACATCACGGGACACAGAGGTCCCTACCTTCTTTGGTATACACATGTATTGCTTTGCTACAAAAACTGAGGTACTCCCAGTAATGGGGAGGGGTTATTCAGGTAGTGGACTTTTTGTATTAGGGCGTGCCAGTGTCCATCACCTGAAGGTGGCCTATAACCCACATAGTAACGACTATGGCTCCGTGTCCTGTGATGTACTTCAAAGAAAAGGATTTTACAGGAAAGCGGTTTTAAAAATCCTATTTTTCCCACAAATAGAGCTTTCTTTTGGTGGTATTTGATCACCTCTGTGGGTTTTTCCGTTATAAACAAACAAAAGACCGAGAATTTTGGAGGAAATTTTTTTTTTTTTTTACTTTCTACTATAATACTTATCCAAAAAAATATATAAAAGAACTAATTTATTCATCAGTTTAGGCCGATATATATTCTTCTACATATTCATATTTTTGGTTTAAAAAAAATCACAGTAGGCATATATTGATTGGTTTGTGCAAAAGTTATCCCATCTGAAAACTATGGGATAGATTTTAGGGACTTTTTTTTTTTTTTTTACTGGTAATTGAGGCCATCTGCGATTTTTAGCGGGACTACGACTTTGCGGTGGACAAATCTGATCCCAAATTGCACTTTTTGGTGACCAGTGACATTGTTACATCAGTGCTATAAAAATGCACTGGTCAATGGGCTTACTGAAAAATGTGTATGTTGACTTGCCAATGAGAATTCATTGAGCTCCATTTTTTGTATACAGCTTCCTTTGATGGCTGCAAAAAGCAAACATGTAATGTTCATTTGCAATATATTATATTTTCCTGATCAAAAGAAATAGATATTTGTAATTTTAATACAAAGGCTTTGTTCACACCTTGTGCAGAGACATGAGTTTATATGCACCTGTTTCTGCAAGGGCACAAAGAAAACAATTGTTCTCTTTGTACCCTGTTCACACAACACTGGTATCGTGCATATTTTTTTTTTCCGCACAGGAATCTACCACATGTATGCAGTTGCTCGGGGGCTGGGGGGACAACATTGTGGTTTGAACAGGGCACATCGAGAACAGTTCTTTTTTGTGCCCTTGTAGAGAATTTGTTGCATATCTCCGCACACGTGATGGCGTTAACAGGACACGTAAAAAACTATTATTTTCTTGGTGTCCTTGCAGAAATGTACGTAATCAATACCCACATCTCTGCACATGATTTGAACACAACTATGGAAGTCCAATTTGCCTGTTTTTTTTTTGTTTTTTTTTCATCCATTTTTATGCACATATGGTGTGAATGAGGCTTTAATCTTTGAAGATGTGTGCAATTGCAGCATGAAAGTCAAACAATATACACTATATTACCAAAAGTATTGGGATGCCTACCTTTACACGCACATGAACTTTAATGGCATCCCAGTCTTAGTCCGTAGGGTTCAAGTTTGAGTTGGCCCACCCTTTGCAATCATAACAGTTTCAACTCTTCTGGGAAGGCTGTCTACAAGGTTCAGGTGTGTCTATGGCAATGTTTGAACATTCTTCCAGAAGCTAATTTGTGAGGCCAGGCACTGAAGTGGATGAAAAGACCTGGCTCCCAGTCTCCACTCAAATTCATCTCAAAGGTATTCTATTGGGTTGAGGTCAGGACTCTGTGTAGACCACCCCAAACTTTCTCATTCATGTCTTTTTTGGACCTTGCTTTGTGCACTGGTCCAAATCATTTGGTGGGGGGGTGGGGAATTATGATCTGGGATTGTTTTTTAGGGGTTGGGCTTGGCCCCTTAGTTCCAGTGAAGGGAACTTTTAGGACATCAGCATTTCTTGCTCCCTACTTTGTGGGAACAGTTTGGTAATGTCCCCTTCCTGTTCCAACATGACTATGCACAAAGCAAGATCCATAAAGACATGGATTGCACTTGCACTTCTGGAACAATGGTCAAACATTCCCATAGACACACTCCTAAACCTTGTGGACAGCCTTCCCAGAAGAGTTGAAGCTGTTATGGCTGAAAAGGGTGGGCCAACTCCATATTGGACCCTACAGACTAAGATGCCATTAAATGTCCATATTCGTACACAACATTGTGTGAAGCAGTTAGCTTTGCTGCATATGATACCAATGTTACAGGAGGAGTGCTACATGAAGGGCAGGTTTCACAAAGTCACCGTATTTGCAAAGCATTTCTTTTGGGGTCTAAACACCTTGACCATGTTTACATTCCTGTTATGTTTACATTCCTTGTAATAGGTATAAAAGTGACACATATTATTTTTTCGCTGTTCTTTTTAAAAAAAAGGTAAAATAAATGAGAACATTTTTTTTTTAAACGCCCCCCTGTCCCACCAAGCTCGCGTGCAGAAGCGAACGCATACGTGAGTAGCGCCCACATATGAAACCAGTGTTAAAACCACACGTGAGGAATCGCCATGATGGGTAGAGCGAGAGCAATAATTCTAGACCTAGACCTCCTCTGTAACTCAAAACATGTAACCTGTAGAATTTTTGAAATGTCTCCTATGGAGATTTTTAAGGGTAAAAGTTTGTCACCATTCCATGAGCGGATGCAATTTTGAAGTGAGACATGTTGGGTATCAATTTACTTGGCGTAACAATATCTTTCACATTACAAACATTGGACTAACTTTACTGTTTTATTTTTCAATTCAAAAAAAGTGCGCTGTAAGATCACTGCGCAAATACGGTGCCATTTTATTCTCTAGGGTGTTAGAAAAAAAATGATTGTGTTTTGGGGTTCTGAGTAATTTTCTAGCAAAAAAAACAGTTTTAAACTTGTAAACAACAGATCTCAGAAAGAGGCTTGGTCCTTAAGTGGTTAATCACATTTGGACTCTAATCAAAGATTTATTTATAACAAACACGTTCAAATGAACTGTGTGCTGTATGTAATAAGAGTATCTTGTGTTTTTTCTTCTATGTAGGCAGCAATGTGCTATGTACACGTGGCCGCTCTGGTAGCAGAATACCTCACAAGGAAAGGTGAGCATATATAGATAACAGGCGCTGTCAAGTCATATCATAATATATTTATTACTTTGAGGGTTTACCTACTTTCAGACCGAACCATTTTGCTGGCTTAAGACCAGACCACTTTTTGCGATTCAGCACTGAGTCACTTTAACTGACAATTACGCGGTCGTGCAAGGTGGCTCCTAAACAAAATTTACATCCTTTTTTTCCCCCACAAATAGAGATTTCTTTTGGTGGTATTTGATCACCCCTGCGTCTTTTTTTTTTTTGCGATATAAACAAAAATAGAGCGACAATTTTGACATAAACTCATTATTTTTTACTTTTTAACTATAATAAATATCCCCCAAAAATATATAAAATAAAAACATTTTCCCTCAGTTTAGGCTGATACATATTCTTCTACATGTTTGGTAAAAAAATCGCAATAAACGATTGATTGGTTTTCGCAAAAGTTATAGCGTTTAAAAAATAGGGGATCGTTTTATGGCATTTTTATTAATAATTTTTTTTTTATTAGTAATGGCGGTGATTAGCGATTTTTATTGTGATTGCGACATTACGGCAGACACATCGGACATTTTTGACACATTTTTGGGACCATTGTCATTTATACAGCAATCAATGCTATACAAATGCATTGATTCCTGTGTAAATGACACTGGCAGTGAAGGGGTTAACCAGGGGGTGGCAGTGTAGGGGTTAAGTGTTCCTAGGGGTGTGTTACTAACTGTGGGGGGGATGGGCTTTGTGTTAGTGAACACTGATCTCTGCTCCAATCACATGGAGCAGAGATCAGCATCACTTGTTGCTAGGCAGAACGAGGAGATGCTGTTTACAACGGCATCTCCTCGTTCAGCCGCCCCATGAGAGGATCGAGGGTATCCCCGCAGCGATCGAGTCCGCGGGACCCGCGACCAGACTCACGGGGGTCCCGACCGGCACGCGAGCGCGCCAGCGGTGGCGCACCCGCGATGGCAGGGTGGCATTTTAAAATGGATTTACCTGTACGCCCATATGCCTGCCTGTGCCATTCTGCCGACGTACATCGGTGTGCGCCAGTCGGGAACTGGTTACATAAGCTTTTCTAAAAACACATTTCAAGTGAATAACGATAAAGGAAACTGTTATAATTTACAGAAGACTACACACTCATTCTGTAACAGAAAGTTTCCCTTTATATGCAAGTTTAAAAATACTATGATATTGAGTCGGGGTACAGTGGAAGGAGGCAGCTGCAGAGGTTTTTATCCTCATGGACCCTCCCTTCCCCGTTTTTCCACTATCGGTATCCATTCATCACCCTGATCTTTTGTATTTGCCCTTGGGGTCTTGTTGTGGCTGTAATGGAACACCGGCATTGTAAATCTAGTTCTCGTCCGGGGTCTATATGGGAATAGTTTAATCTAGGTGGGGAGAAGCTTCATTGGTCTTGCTGCCTACCAAACTACTTTGGCTATTGTACAGTATACCTTTTAATGCCACAAAGGTGCGTTAGCTGAACTGATTTACTCTCTTGAGAAGGGACCATTAAGGAGGGGAGGGGGGTTGGGTATAAATACATGGGGTCCACATGGTGAACTCGGTGGTGTAAAGGTATTCACTTTTAAAGCCATTACCAGCTCAATAGATTTTTATTTATTTTTTTTAAAGCTGGATGCTCTTCTAAATGCACAAAATATAGCTGAATATTAAAAATAACACTAGGGATAGTTTAAAGGAATATCCAGTTGTCTACTCTGGGACCAAGAAACATTCTAAAAATGCTGTTTTTCACATATCTAGGGCCATAGGATGGGTACTTACCAGTCTAACCTGATCGGGTGGGTTAACCATTACCATGTTCTGGCATTCCATTGCCCCCACAGACTGCAGGGGAGCCATTTTGCAGGCACTTTACAGGCGCTATTTTCAGCCCAAAAAGGCCCCAGTGGGAAAGGTATCTGTTAGATTTTATGAGATGAAGGGGGATAAAAGAAACAAAAAAAAGGAAAAGAAAAAAAATCGGCCTAACATATTAGCCCAAAAAAATCGCCATCATATATCGGCCACCATGATTTCTAAATATCGGCATCGGCCAGAGAAAAACCCATATCGGTCAACCTCTAATATATATATTTGTTTATAGCACAAAACCACCAAAAGAAAGTTCCATTTGTGGGAAAAAATCTACTTTATTTAGGTTCAGCATCGCACAACCACGCAATTGTCAGTTAAAGTAACATAGTGCCATATTGCAAAAAATGGCCTGGTCATAAACGGGGTAAATTGTCCAGAGCTGAAGTGGTTAAACTGGCTTTCTATGGAGCCGGTTCACATATGTCCGGTGCAGCGGCAGTATGACTTTAGAGTCCTGTGCATTTTTGAGCACTGCACTGTATCGCACAGCAAGTCAATTTTTAACATTAATTTGACCCCCCAAAAAAAACAGCTTGACACCAGGCCCTTTTGGATCTGGTATGGATTAAAAAAAATGGCGTGGGGTCTTCCATAAAAATACATACCAGACCCTTATCCAAGCGTGCAGGCTGCCACACCCAAGCACATTACCCCCATGTTGGTGGGGACAAGGGCCTCTCCACCGCCTAGGGTTGTGGGGGTCTGCGGACAGGCAACTTATTGGAATCTAAAAGCCCCCCCCATGTCAATGAATATGGAGTACATTGTACCCCTACTCATTCACCCAAAAAAGTATCAAAAATAAAATCCATTGTCCATCACGACACCCTCCAAAACCACCGGGCCCAGAAAAAAAGCTCTGTCCACAATAAAGGCTACCGCCATCAGCCTGCTTGGCCGTGTGACCGTTGTTAAATAGGTAAAAGGTGGTGCCACCTGGCAACATCACCTTGTGGCACTGCGCCCCTGTGACATCACTGACCGGTGCATGCCATGACTTCACGGGTGGCGGTGCCCCCAGGTCATATGGCGGAGCAGGCAGACGGCAATAGCCTTAATCGCAGGTGGATATTTTTTTTTAATTCTCTTCCCGGTCCAGCGATGGGCGTCATGATTGACTATGGATCTACATCGGGAAACATTGTTTTTGTTTTTTTCTTTTTCTTTGTTAATAAAGGAATTGTCAAACATATTTTTGTTTCTCTTTGACACTTTTTTTGGTGAATGGGGAGGATCTCATTCACGTGAGATCTGGGGGACTTGTAGTTTTCCATTGACAGTGGACTCTGAGTGATGTGGGCGGAAAAGATCCCCCACTAGCTGCCACAACAGCTGATGGGGGGGGGGGGGGGGGCGGTGCGTTGGCCTGTCTGTTTGTAACACGTTACATGTTACACTCTTATGGGTGCCAACATGTTACATAAGGTGAATTAATCCTTTTAGTCGTTACTGACTTGTTCCTATCCTATATAAGTATCTTGTGATTTTTTATTTTTTTTTCATCTCTTTAAACTACATTGAAAATAACCAAGAATTTACATGGTCTTAAATTTTTCCATCTGTCTTTGACAACTTAAATGGTGCAGGTATAGCAAATAAGGGAATTTTTTTTTTCTTGGCATAGGAAATTCTTCAAATGATTATCCGATTGTCCATTTTGTCCTTTTGTTCTAGCGCTGCCTGCATCTAATATGTTGTAATTTGTTGCTTATTGTCTATTTGCTGTCTCCTTTGATGGCATTATGTTGTGGCTGCCTTTTGGATTTAAGGTATAACTAAAGGCAAAACCTTTTTTTGTTTTAGATGGAGTGGAGCGGAATTAGACTCCCTGTCAGTTTTTATTGCTCTCTGTGTCCCCACTAGGGAGATTCACCCTCTCTATTTGTCCTGTTTACCATTATCATTAAAAGTAAAAGAAAAATCCCAAAGTTTGGGTTGTCCCCAGAAAAATAGAGGGGAAAGCTTTCAGTGGGGCCCTAATTCTAGTGACCTGGGGGTCCCCAAGAAATTCCCTTAATTTTCGGAGATTTCTTCTCACTTGTTGTTTTGGCTATGGGACAGTAAATGAAGGTACATCTTACCAATAGGACAAAGATGGGTAAAATAAACCTTACAGGGGTTATATAACTTCGCTACTCTATCCAGAATTAACAAAAAAAGTTTTGCCTATAGTTCTACTTTAAATAAAAAATATTGTGTCCACTAAATTGATAATTATCAAACCATTTACGTGGGTGTGTGTGGATATGCTGTGGCTTTGGTTCTATACATATAGATAGCAGGGCATTTGGCGGCTTAGCAAAATTTTTGTCTTTTTAAGAAGTTGGCTAGTTTGGAGTCTTAACTGTGTTTGGCTTCTAGAAACAGGCAAGATTTAAGCATGAATATATTTCTGGCTTTTAATTATTAAAAATAAATTCCACAATAAGACTTTACCTAAAAGGTGCTTTATTAAATATTTGTAAACAAATATATTTAATGGATTGATAAAATAGGCGCACAGTATTTTATTATGTCAATATTTCAAACCCATTGATGCGTTTTGCTTTATGTTGTGATATTGCAGGAATGTTTAGGCAGGGGTGCTCAACCTTCAGAGTGATCACTCCAAATATTGATGAAGAGGCATCCATGATGGAAGATGTTGGGATGCAGGATGTTCATTTTAATGAGGTATTGTTGGATGACTTCCATGAAAAACCATAAGATTTTCAGCCAACTTTTGTTATATACATAGTTTCAGGCCCACATTTGTGATGTCAAATATTGTGTTGAGATCAGATATTTGAGAATATCTTTTCTGTAACTATTTAATCCTAAAAAATAAGTTTGTGTTAGTAATACTATCTTGGTATGAATTGTAACTGACCTTTTCAAAACATGGCTTCCGAACAATGTGGAGACTGTAGTTCCTATAAAAGCAAGATTTTCTTTGACCATTTTGTAAATTTTTTATTACTGACTCACACTGACACATTTTGTAGGAAGATATTTTTAAAACATGTGATTCTGATTCTTCATTCTTTCCAAAGAAACATTGTGTGTTTTTTTGTTTTTTTTTTAATCCACTTCCTAGTGATTAAATCTTGCACAATGTGGGTATTTTATCAGTATCTTCAATAGTTTTTGCATGGTTTGCACATAACCTTTAATCAGACGCATTAAGTAGTCAATATTTAACAGATTTCATGTCATAGTGCAATTAAGTCTTTCACTGGATAAGTGCTGGCATTAAAGAATCATGACAAATTCACTGATAAATGAAAACATTGGATTCAATCCAATATTGTTAGGAAGTATAGCAAAGTCTGATTTTGCAGCCCTTCCCATTGTATGTAAAATCATTGTGTAAAGAAAAATATATTTTTTTTTTTTATTTTTTTTTTTTTTTTAAGAGCTACAGTTCGAGAGAGGGTCCTAATGCATGTACGTTCTACAGTACATATATAATTCATACTTTGAACATGATTCTTGTCAACATGTCTTTTAACAATAGACTATTTTTACAACCTTCAGGCTGTGTAAAATCGACATAAAAACAATGCAATGATTTGCAAATCTCACAAACCCATATTTTATTTGCAATAAAAAATATAAAACACATCAAATGTTTAAACTGAAAAAAATATACAATTTTAAGAAAAAAATGAAGGTCACTTTGAAATTGATAGCAGCAACATGGCTCAAAAGAACTGGAACAGGGACATGTTTTTACCACGTTTTAGCATCCCCTCTTCTTTTAACATTCTGTAAACGTCTGGGAACTTAGACCAGTTGTTGGAGTTTTGGGAGAGGAATGTTATCCCATTCTTGCCTAATATAGGATTCTAATAGCTCAAGAGTCTTGTGTCATCTTTGTTGTTTTTAATTTCAAGATGTGCCAAATATTTTGAATTGGTGGAAGGTCCCTCTCCTCTTTGGTTCAGAGAATGTAGCACCCGTTTTGCCAGAAAGAATATAAAATTTAAAATCATCTGACCACAGTACAGTTTTCCACTTTGCAACAGAGCATTTTAAATGAGCTTTGGCTCATAGAAGATGGTGACATTTCTGTATCATGTTCAGATATAGGTTCATCTTTACTTGATAGAGCTTTAACTTGCTTGTTTGGATGGCACTGCAAACTGTATTCACAGACAGGGATTTTTGGAAGTATTGCTGAAATTTCCACCTTGTCATTGCACACCTAGATTTCTTCAGATTTTCTAAATATTTTAATAATATGTACTGTAGATGATGAAGACTTTGCATTTTTACATTGCGGAATGTTATTCTGAAATTGTTTAACTATTTTTAGATGCAGCTTTTCACAGATTGGTGAATCTCTTCCCATCTTTATTTTTGAGACACTAACTCTCTAAAATTCTCTTTTTATTCCCTATCATGTTATTGACCTGTTGCCTATTAACCTAATTAGTTGCAAAATATTCTTCCAGATCTTCCTTGTTAGTACCACTTACTTTGCCAGCTTGTTGCCCTGTCCCAACGTTTTTGATACATGTTGCTGCCATTAATTTAAAAATGTAATTCTTTTTTCTTAGAATGGTAAATTTTCTCAGTTTAAACTTTTTGATATGTATTATATTTTCTATTGTTAATAAATATTGTTTTTTGAGATTTGCAAATCCTCACATGTGGATTTTACACAGCATTCCAACTTTTTGGGTATTGGAGTAGGACCAATAGAAAACTAAATTTAGCTTTTTCTAACCTTGTTACAACTTCCCAAGCTACAGTGACTTTAATTTGATATCAGTTTAACATCCAACAATGACAAACAGTCAGTATTGATAAACGTTTTAGATCGGGTTGATGTATTGTTTCTGTAAGTAACAGACTGGATTGACAGAATGTTTATATGAGGTGCTGTTGTGATTTTGTATAACTGTCTGTTACTGATGCATGATCTAATCTGTGTTTAGGATGTGCTGATGGAGCTTCTGGAACAGTGTGCAGACGGCCTTTGGAAAGCTGAGCGTTATGAGCTCATTGCAGACATCTATAAACTCATCATTCCCATTTATGAAAAGCGTAGGGATTTTGAGGTATGTTTAATGAAGTTTGTATATTAACATTCATTTATCAGCTTAACTAATATTTTTTTTTTACAATACTTCACTCCACTTGCAAATCATCATTGAATTCCCCTTACTGTGGTTGAATTAGTTTAATTTGTTTTCATGCACCAAAATTGTAATGAAACCAGGGATTGTACACTTTCTGGCCATTACATAAGAACTTGGAGTAGCTCCCTTATAATGCAGGTGTTATGAAAACTGTTATGTTCAGCAATGCCATGGATCTTTACAACTGCCATTTGATTTAAAAAAATTCCCACTGCCCCAAACGGGAACACTTCTGGAAGGAAATGCAGCGCATTGCCCAAAAATTCACAGAGCGGCCAATACCGGACGACCCAGCTTTCTTCCTCCTCCATGCCTCTAACGCCCCTGGGAAACAATACAAGAAATCAATCTTTTGCCATCTCCTTGACGCCGCCAAGGCATGCATTCCTCTCAAATGGAAATCCTCGCATCCCCCCAACTATAGGGATGTGACTTTGAAAAGTAGGGGAAATAAATAAGCTGGAGGACCTCATTCTTTAGCACGCCACCAACAGGAATGTTACTTCAAGACTTGGTCTTTCTGGAATGTTTATTTTTCTCTGATGAAGGTAGAGCCCTCCTTGACTGTGTACCCTACAGTCTAAATACGCGGTATCTGGACATTGACACTGTTGAGTACTTTGGTGCTCTGACTGTCGCTCAGGCGGTCACGTCGATCAACCCTGCGTTCTGGAAGGTTACGCTGAAAACCGATCCATCCCTTCCCCTCCCCCTTTAGGCCGCGTACACACGCGGGGACTGTTCGCTCAACTTTGTCCGCTGAACAGTGTTTCAGCGGACAGTCCGCTCGTGTGTGGGCTTCAGCGGACAGTCTGACGAACAGCGTTTTTCGGAAAGTCCGCCCGTGTGTAGGCTTGTTCGTCAAACTAAGTCTCGCGCATGCTCAGAAAGAATTTACACGCCGAAGGTTGCATTGCAGTGTATAGGACGTCGTTTTCTAGTCCCGTCGTACGTGCCGTTCACGTCATCGCGCACGGTTTCAGCGGACTGTTCGTTCGTCGTGTGTGGGCAAGTCCGTCCATGCTAATTTTGAGCGGACTGTCCGCTGAAACTGTTTGACGAACAAAGTTGAGCGAACAGTCCCCGCGTGTGTACGCGGCCTTACTCTGTTCGGCGCTATATCCCTCTATAACCTAATACTCCTTTTTTCTTCTTCTACGCCATCTACTGTCCTCTCTCTCTTCTGTTTTAATATTATGTTGATTTCATTTCTTAGGACAGGTTGTCCTTCAAACTTCTATTTTCTAATGTGTGCTGTATGTGGGGTTGCACCCTAGCAGAGAGTATTTGGGATTTGGGCAGTGTCTCACATGTATAATCTGAAGTTGATAGGACAGGTAGCCCCTATACGTATTGGCATCTTGGTTGTATGATTACTCTTTCCATGTAATACTTGTTTATGTTGTTGTATGGTGTGCCAATATGGTAAGTTTCCTGCTGTGTGCCTCTGTACCATGCCCTTTGATTAAATAAAACATTTGTAAAAAGAAAAAAAAAAATTTATGGTTAGTAGAGGTAATTTTTGGCTGTACAGTAACATGAGATAGGGAAATCATTGGTATGGCAAGGCCCTTAAAGTAGGCCTATCACAAACCAAGGAAATTAATTCTAAGAGTATTATGATTAAAGTACACAGCATGTAGTCACTGTCATAAGAAAAAAAAAAAAGCATCTCCATACAATCAATATATCAAGTCGTATAAGTAGTTGAAGTTTTATGTAAAAAAAAAAAAACTTTCCAAAAACAGTCAAGCTTGACCCTACGCCTCCCAATTCCTGACCCTTCCTATTAATCCTTGAAAGTGATTGTGTCCCATTGGAAAATAAGGATGTTCTAAATGCAGAAAAGGGTAAAACCCCAAATGTTCAAGGAAAAATCAAAATGTATGATTTATATCAAATGCATTGTTTTGATACTAAACATTTTTTTTATATTTTCTCCTCATATGACTTTCTTTTCAAATTTTGTATTCTGTTTATTTCTCACATTTTCCTGTTTTTTAATAAAATGAAAAAGAAAGATCAGGTTTCTTCTTCAGGCCACTTAAGGAGGACCTGTCATGTGGAAACTCAAAAAGATTCAGGCAAAAGACCAGTCACTAATATTGCTTGAGTTTTCCATACAGCCGATATTTCCCTTTTTACAGACATATCATGCCTTGTCATACACTGTGTAGAAGAAGTGATCTTGGAGGCAGGGTTTTGCTTCCTTATTTAAGAGCCTTCAGCATGGAAAATCTTAAGCAACACCCAGCAGATATCACAAGATCTCATTCAATATCTCCTGAGGTATGTTTTTCAGGGTACAATTTAACATTTCCAGATGTTCCCCATAACATAGACAATCTTCACCCTTTGAGTTCAGGTCCACTTTAAAAGTTTGCATGGTCTCCTTAGCTAAAAAAAATTGATTCAATTTAATTTGTTGTTCAGAAGAGATTTTGTAAGATTTGACCCATGTCCTAAACTTATGCTGACAAACACATTACAGGTGTTCTCACTTTGAACTGAGCTATGTTGATAGACACAGCTTAGTTGAATATCAGTTTAGAAGGAAGTACATTGTACTTGAAATTGTAAGAATCTATGTATGAGCTATTAAACAGGTTTTCTGTTAAAGTATCATATACAAATCCCACCCCCACTAGCTCCAAAGCCCGTAAAATGCTCATCACTTCTCATTTTTCTTCATTTTTCTTCATTTTTAATATATTTTGCTTAAAAAGAAAAGCTTCTTTAATTTTCTCAATCTAATGTTGAGTTTTAGTCCACTGGCACACTTGCCATGTTGTCTTATTAACGCTGCTGGATGTGCTTGGCCCTTTTCATATCAGAAAGAGAGAAAAAAATATGGGAATTGGATAGTGTGCTAGCCTGCCAGCATCCTATATTATATCATAGCAAGAACATGCAACAACATGCATATGGGGATGCCCCCTTGGCTTCAAAGGGCAGAGGAAAGTAATAAAGTGGTAGTGTATGTAAAAAGGCACATAAGTGCCAACTTTATTGCTATACAAAAATGGAAAATATATAATATATAAAAAATATATATATAATATATATATAATGTGTAAACATAATTCACTTAATAAATATAGACAGTACACCAATGAATGATCAATAAGACATATGTATACATAAAATACCCAAAGCTAATAATCCAGAATACTGCTCAAAATAGATTGAGATCAGCTGATTAGATTTGTAGCATACATACCGACATTTTTCGGAAATTCGCATTGGTACATGTTTTTTCCTTCATCAGGGGAAATTTTATCGTTGGGTAAATGATTTTCATTTCTGTAACGTGTATGGTAATATTTACACAATAGTATATGAAAAGCATCAAAAAAACTATATTCTCTCAGACTTTTTATTATAATAAAATAACAAGACCAAAGGTACTTAAATATATTAGATTCACTCAAGACAAAAATAAAAACAGCAGAGGAAAATGCATGCTGGCTGCATGGGTCCACATACACATAAGATGGAATTGTTGGTGCATCCACAGGCCGGTCACGGGAGCACATTCACAAGAGACGCCTGATTTACCAACAGTTGTCACTGTGGGGACGATTGTGACAGGAAGGCGATTAAATCAATCCACCTCTTGTCAAGGTATATATTTTAAAAAAGAATAAAGGAGTATAAAAGTATTCACAGGCAAGGAGGTAAAGAGCTCAATATGCCTGCTATAGCTTTTAAATTTACCTTAAATGAGACTGTGGGTGGTGCTGACATCGGAGCGGCGGCCAGTGAACTGACAGATGCCAAACCTTGTGTCAGCACTTTTATGTCCAGTCTGATGGGTGTGAGACAATCAGATTGCCTGTTCCACCTAATCAGCTCCTCCCAAATAGGGCTGAGGCAGAGACAGAAACTATTACGTCTTTCGCCTACCTTGCACTGGTGGAGCCTATCCGCTGGGTGTCTGCGTGTATGCGAGACGATGTGGAAAAACGAGGCTAGGAGGCGGAATATAAACAGCAGCCAGCATGTTTACAAAGAGAAGAAACAAATGACATCAGTAATAAACAGTACTTAAAAAATAATACAGAGCACTCGGTATCAGATGTTACAAACAGGAAAGACAGTGGTAGCAAATATCAGCACAAATTCTGCATAGACAATATCACGTCTCTGAAAGAGAGCAGATCAAAGGAAGAACAAAATAATGTCTGAATATGGAAATGACAAATGAACCAGACATAAATATGGATAGGCCTACCATACCGGGCTCATCACTATACATCCAGTTACTTTAGTAGTACAATCTATTTTGAGCAGTGTTCTGGATTATTAGCTTTGGGTATTTTATGTATACATATGTCTTATTGGTCATCATTCATTGGTGTACACTCTATATTTCTTAAGTGAATTATCTCTACACATAATATATTTTCTATTTTTGTATATTAATAAAGTTGGCATTTGTGTGCCTTTTTTACATACACTACCTCTTTATTACTTTCCTCTGCACTTTAAAGTCCAAGGGGGTGTCCCCATATGCACGTTGTTGCATGTTCTTTTAATATCAGCCGGTATCAGATGCAGCTGTACTAATATAAAACCATTTTTGATGATCACAATCAGTTCCACAAATTGCTAAATATTAAAAGGAATAATAAAAGATGGTTTGCACGCATCCTTAAATCTGCCTGATATGTGAGCCTTAGGGTCACTATACACTATACAATGTGATTGTACAATCTCTTTTTTGGAATCCATACAAATCCTAAGATCTATAAACAAATATGTAGTACAATGGCCTGCCTGATTGACTACAGTTTGATTGGATAAATTGGGTAGATCCTCATATTACAAACAATTGGTAAGTAATAAAGTTGATGGGGGCGTGGCTTGATGCAGAGCGAGCAGCCACCTAGAAACCCTGCTTCGGTTCTCACATACAATGTACAGCGCCATTACCTTCTCAATGGCTGTGGGCACATCTCAGGCTGGCTTCTATGGTAAAATATGGGCTACCTGCCCCGCAATTTGCAGCAGAGCAACTCACTCATTTCAAGCGGCAAGATGGCACTGGGACACGGACATGGCCGTCTTGCACGCTGCAGCCATCTTCCTCCTCCCTCAGAGATTCTGCTGATTTTGGTGAGTGACTTAATTCCTGCTCTATTTGCCACTCAGCCAGTCTCCCTGCTGCCCCGGGACTACACAGCTGATGTCTCTCAGGGTGAAGACATTTGGAAACTCTGAAAACTTTCCCTAAGCTGAAGGCACTCTCTGGCAAGAGACTTTTCACAAATTTTTAGAAGCATCTGCCTCCTGTATTTTCGCTGATGCATGCAGGCTGCAGCACCCTCACAGTTCTTGGATGCAGGTACTATTGACAGACCCACACAGAAAGAGAAATACACATCTCTGTACACCATGCAGACAAGAGCATTGGGATGTGGGCAGGTCTAGAGCGTAGGAAAACTGATCACTCACCACGTGACATACCTCCCAACTAGCTGGTCCTTTCATGTTGGTCTACTGCACTATACAGGTTGTAATCCTTTTTTGCAAGGCTCTGATGAAGAGGGAAATTCCCCCAATATGTGACAGCCCACTTTGAGTATTTGCTCTTGCATGGACATGTCTAATTTTTAAACCTTTTAATGTGTATATTTTGTAACCCAGCTTTTATGAAAACGTAGGAACTTTTTTATGGTTTTATATATGCATTTGTTTACTTTGCACTTGAATAAATTGTATTGTATTGTCTTGATCCTTGCGGTTGATTACGCGCCTTCCTCTTCTTTTTTTTTTTTTTTTTTTTTCCTACTATCCCCAGAACGGTGCAGGCTACCAGGCCACAGATTCTCCCCCCGATGAGCCTGCCCTGGCTAATATTTTGCTGGCCATACAGGATAGCAGATCTACTCAGCATCTATCCACATGGATTTTTCACTGTTGAAACAATATGTCCATAATCTGCGTGATAGAATCGGGGCCACTGAAGAATGCATACGTTGTTGGAAGATGTTGTGCACCCATTGTCTGCCACTGTGCGGGATAATACAAGTGAAATGGCGTCTATCCATGCCAACCTTGATGACTTAGAGAACTGTTCGCACAGGAATAATCTGTTTCGTGGGGTTTCCTGAGCACGTGGAGGGCTCTCACCCTGAGAAATTTTTGTATTCTTGGCTACGGGGCATTTTTGGTACAGATGCACTTACTTTCTCCTAGGTTATTGAACGTGCACACCATGTCCCCCTCTTGCAGAAGCCCCCCCCCCCCCCCCGCGCAGATCCTTAATTTCCTACATAAAGTTGCCATTCTACGCTTTGCGAGAGAGAAGGGGCCTCTTAAATACAATGGCAATGCCATTTCAGATAATTCTGACTTCTTGGCTGACCACCAATGCATCTCCTTTGTGGCTCTGAATGCCTGACTGCGTACTGAAGGCCTACCATACGCTGTTCTCTGCTAAGCTGTGTATTCTCCATAATGGCAAAGCCCACTTCTACACCAACCCTAAAGAAGCTATGGTGTGGCTAAATGATCGTTATGAAGTTCTGCCCAGACGAGGAGGTGAATGATCCCGGTCGGTGCACCTTGGAACCACCTTCTGTTACCTTCCTGTGCCTTTACGTAGGCAAATGGGCACCATGTTTGCTTACATTCCCTACCTATGCTGCCTAAGTCATTCTGGATGAATGATTGCTGCCTTTTCCTCTGTAGTCTACAGGAATTCTATCCTACTGTACCCGGCCTTCTCTGAATGGATTTTTTCATAATCCTAATTGTTGTGCCTACTGACCTGTAGAAGGCCTGGGGGACTTTGCATATTCTAATACTTGCGGCATACCTTTATCCTGTTACTGGACCCTTTACTGTCATTTTTTGTTTGAGAGCCAAGCCGGATTTCACACTACCCCCATACCAGTTGGTGGCGTGGCCACAGGACAGTTCTAACCACATTTGAGTGTTTTTTTTTTTTTCTGGTTAAGGGATCCAAGGCTCGCTATGTTTGGGATGGTCGAGCGGGGAGCGTGGATTAGGGTTTCTCATGGACTTCCTCCTGTTTTTCTTTTTTTTTTCTTTTTTTTTTTTTTTAATATGACTTCTTCCAGCTGTGTGCCAATATTCCTGCCATTCGGATTCTTTTCTGCCAGTTCTCTGCTGTGTCATACTTACCTAGGGGTGTATCAGAACATGACCCCCCTGTCTGTAGATCTCCTCCTTCTCCCAGGTTCTGGCCCAACTGTGTGGCACCTTGAATTCACACAGACTAGAGGATGGACTGGTACAAGAGGAATGCAGGAAGGGTTTTGTTGCTTATTGGAACAGACGTGGGCACAGCTGACCCACTAAAAATGTATGTCCATTACTGCTATATGTAAAAACACTCAACAAAGAACTGGGGAGTTAGACAGTTATGTTAGCGATGGAATCTGCCTATGCCATTAATCCTAGTCCTGATACACTGGTTACTTGACTACAGCGTCGCAGGGAATATGAACTCCATTTATAAGACCTTACACAAAAACGAATGCGACACATTACCCAAAAATTATTTGAGCATTGTAACAACGGCGCCTCTTAGCTTACTTGACTAGGCCTGAACACACCCCTATCTCTATTCCATGCATCTTGACTACTCGGGGCCAGCTTAGCGATATTATAGAGACTTTCCTAGACTTTTACAAAAACCTATACTCCTCCAGAGTGGACTACACTGACTCCCAATTTAATGATTGCCAAGCTCAGATGCCTTTTCCCTCCCTGACGGCTGTGGGGGTGTGAAGAATTGAAGGAACCTCTCTGTTGAGGAAGTCACAATGGCCACATAAGACACCAGGCCTAGATGAATTCCCGGCTGAATGGTATACCCAGTTTCAGCACCTTATATGGCCATTTCTTTTACATACCTTTCAACAAGGCCCTGGACATTGGAATCCACCCCCCCCCCCCCCCCCCCCCCCAAGTACGCAGGAAGCTTTGATTATCCTATTATTAAAGCCACTTAAGGATTCTCTTAAATATGATTCGTATCAACTTATTTCTCTCATTAATGTGAGCGTTCAAGGAGGCTTAATCCCTGGTAAGTCCACAGGAATGAATATCCACAGACTGTTCCATGATCTACATGACTGTTCCTTTACCTGTGCTTTTGTATCTCTGGATACATGCAAGGCCTTTTGACAGTGTGGAAGGGCCCTATCTTTTTCAAGTCTTGTGACGCTATGGATTTGGCCCCCGTATTATCGCATGGATCAGGCTTCTTTACACCTCCCCACTGGCTCGCGTACGAGTTAACTCTTATATTACTTGTACCTTTCCCATTACTAGGGGTACTAGGCAGGGCTGTCCCTTGTCACCACTCCTATTCGCTCTAGCTATGGAGCCCCTTGCCGTGTGCATTTGTTGCTCCCCGTTAATTTAGGGCCTCCCTATTGCCACCACAGAGGAGCAAGTTTCACTATACACGGATGACACCTTGGTCTACCAGGCTGACGCTCGTGACTCCTTTAAAAGTGCTGCTATCTGAGATTGGCACCTTTGGTGACTTCTCTGGATTCCGGATTAACTGGGACAAATCCAACCTCTTTCCTTTGGACACGATGCGATTCTGTAGGTTCAGTCTGAACTCCAGATTACAAGTTGTACCCTCTTTTAGATACCTGTGAGTTGTAGTCCAGTTACCCTTGTCTTCTTATATTGCCAATAATCTGTGCCCCCTCTTAACCCAGCTTCAAATATAAACTAGAGCAATTTAAGATTCGGAAAAGAACCCAAAATTTTCAAAAAATATGGGACAGATTCATGGCTAGCCCTCTTACTCCAGGGTAGATATATTGTGATATATTACTTTTGGCCATGCCATGCAGTACACATGTTAATATATGAGGTAGCCTTTTCACACTGGTAAATTGTATTATGGTAATTTCTCAGAACCTACACTTAATGATCACATGAGACATGTAAATTGATATTTGTGTATTGAATGTTCAAGTGTGTGACTTGTTTATGCACGGCCGTGAATAACCAAAGGCTTTCTTTTGTATGTTGCTTTATATCAAAATGAATAACAATATCTTCAAATATATTTACCTTGCAAAAATATTCACCCCCTTGGCATTTTTCATGTTTTGTTGCTTCACAACCTGGAATTAACATGGATTGTTTGATGCTTTGCATCATTTAATTAACAAAACATGACCACAACTTTTAAGATTGATTTTTTTTTTTTTTTTATTATTATTGGTGAAGCAAACAACAAATAGGACAAAATAACAGAAAAAGTCAATGTGCATAAATATTTACCCCCCCCCCCCCCCCTAAAGTCAATACTTTGTAGAGTCACCTTTTGCGGCTATCACAGCTCCAAGTCGCTTTGGATTCGTCTCTGAGCTTACCACATCTTAACACTGGGATTTTTTTGCAAAACTGCTCCAGCTCCTTCAATTTGGATGGTTTCCACTTGTGAACAGCAATCTTTAAGCCTGACCACAGATTTTCTATTGGATTGAGGTCTTGGGCTTTGACTAGGCCATTCCAACATATTGTCATGTTTCCCCTTAAATCACTCAACTGTTGCTTTAGCAGTGTGTTTGGGATCATTGTCCTTCTGGAAGGTGAACCTCCGTCCTAGCCTTAAATCGCACACAGAGTGTTACAAGTTTAGCTAAAGAATATCCCTGTATTTAGCACCATCCATCTTTCCCTCAACTCTGACCAGTTTCCCAGTTCTGACTGCTGAAAAATCCCCACAGCATGATGCTGCCACCACCATGTTTCACTGTTGGGTTGGTGTTCTTTGGGTGATGTGTTGGGTTTGCTCCAGACATAGCGTCTTCTTTGACCAAAAAGTTACATTTTAGTCTCGTCAGACCAGAGCACCTTCCTCCATACATTTTGAGAGTCTCTCACGTGCCTTTTCGCAAACTCAAAACATGTTATTTTGTGTTTTGCTGAAAGTAATGACTTTCTTCTGGCCACTCTGCCATAAAGCCCAACTCTATGGAGCATACGGCTTATTGTCGTCCTATGTATAGATACTCCAGTCTCTACTGTGGTACTCTGCAGCTACTCCAGGGTTACCATAGGTCTCTGTGCTGTCTCTCTGATTTAATGCCCTCCTTGTCCGGTCCATGTGTTTTTGGTATGCGGCAGTCTCTTGGCAGGTTTGCTTTTGTGCCAGGTTCTTTCCATTTGGTTATGATAGATTTGATGGTGCGCCTATGGATCATCAAAGATTTGGACATTTTTTTATAACCTAACCCTGACTTGTACTTCTCAACAACATTGTCCCTTACTTGTTTGGAAAGTTCCTTGGTCTTCATGGCAGTGTTTGGTTAGTGGTGCCTCTTGCTTAGGTGCTGCAGCCTCTGGGGCCTTTCAAAAGGATGTGTATATGTAATGACAGATCATGTGACACTTAGATTGCACACAGGAGGACATCATTTCACTAATTATATGACTTCTGAAGGTAATTGGTTGCACCAGAGCTTTTTATGGGCTTCATAATAAAGGGGGTGAATACATATGCATGTGCCAATTATCATTTTTTTATTTCTGAAAAATAGTTTTATTTATATATTTTTCTAATTTTACTTCACCAATTTAGACTATTGTGTTCTGATCCATCACATATATGTATAAAATTGATTGTACAGTATGGCCAGATTCTAACGTGTATGTGACCATTAAAGATTGCTAGATTTTCATTAAAGTATCCCATAATATGTATACAAATTTACAGTTGTAATTTTGTCCATTCAATGTTTTACAGGTAGTATTGTGGTTGGATCATTAGTATGTGTTAGCATAGATTTAAAGTGTTCAGCTTCCATTTGTTAGTTTCTTTAAATCTGCTTTTACATCTACCACTTCCCTCCCCCCAAACTGACATTGCTACTGTCCAAATGTGCCCCTTTGCTCATTCATCCAGAGTGGGGGCACTCTAATATAGTAGGAGTGTTATTGGTCAGATTACCGGGGGCAAGCCTAAGAGTAGAAAACTATTGCAGCCACCACATCTGATTGATGAGCTGCAAATATATAAAATTTTTGGGTTTAATAGTGCTTTAAGTGTGAACCCCTCCCTCACTGTTCACTAGATCTGGGTCATATTACTTACCTGGCTACACTGATTCCAGAACAGCTGTAAATTACCTTAGGATCTTGGGCTGTGAGCAATAAGTGAACGCCTGATCTCTGATTTCCACTGTACACTCAGTCCCAAGTCTGCATTGTCTACACACAGATAAGGTGACAGGGACTTGTTTAGAATCCTGATTTCTCTACAAAGAGAATGTGTGGGATTACCTCCTGTGCGCTACAATCTCTCGTCAATCCTTCGGAAATTTTGTATTTTAACTAAAAGTGATGTTATAACCTATTACTTATCTATCTTCTGTTTTCTAAAAAAAAACTTCTAGCTCTTTTTTTTAGAGTGGAAAAAATGACACTAAGGGCCGGTTCACACAGCGAGGCGATGCGAGGCGACACGGCTCGCCTCGCTCCCGCAAGTCGCCCCCGTTCTGTACAATGGAACCGTTCTGAGAGGAGCGACTCGAGTCGCTCCGACTCAGAAAAAAGGTTCCTGTACTACTTCTGGGCGACTTCGGGGGCGACTTGCATTGACTTCTATACAGAAGTCCTCTGCAAGTCGCCGCTGAGGTCCCCGCAGGTCGCGGCGAGGCAAGTCGGAGACGCCTCGCCGCGCCTCGCTGTGTGAACCGGCCCTAAATGTTCATGAATTAATAAGTTTGATGTTCCAAGTAACTCTTGTCTGATAAAAAATTATGTTTTTGGGAACAACTCAAAATTTGGGATTTTCTTTACTTTCAATGATAATTGGAAACAGGACAAATAGGGGCACAGACAGCAATACAAATTGATAGGGATACTAATCCTTCTCTACTCTATACTAATCCTTTTAGTTATACTTTAAAGACAAAATTTAATAATCAACCATTTAGCTTATGGTTTGACACAGCAGCTTCAGAAGTCAACTTTGGAAGTCAAGCCACTTTTCTGTGAGACCTCATGCTTATATGTTTTGTTTGATATCTAATGTTAGTCATACTAAATGACCCTTATATTTAGAATTTTATTTGGTGACCACTGTTATGCTTTATGTTGTAGAAAATTCATTGCAGATTATTTAACGCTGAAAGAAAATTGTAGGCAAATGTTTGATCAGGCTTAACCACTCTTGCTTTCCAATCAGAATCCTTATCCTACAGTCTAATTTCTTTTATTATTTTAAACAGAGACTCGCTCATTTATATGACACTCTGCACCGGGCTTACAGCAAGGTTACAGAAGTGATGCATACAGGCAAGAGACTTCTGGGGACCTATTTTAGAGTGGCCTTCTTTGGACAGGTAAGGATTATCCACCACCTTTATCTAATGTATGATGCTAACATCCATGATGATTTTTACTCATAAAGTATAACTGTGTTCTGGTTACTCCCCAAGTCATTATTGCTGGTAATATTAAAAATGTGAGTTCCATACACGTTGGATAAATTGTTTTTTTAAGGAGTGAAAACTTTTGCATATCTGCATATAGCAGCTGTTCAGTCCTTCAAGAGGAAGTAAACCCTTCCAAACAACTTGGACCTATAGGTAAGCCTAGATTAAGGCTTACCTGTAGGTCCAAGCAATATCTCCTAAACCTATATGGTTTAGGAGATATTTGCCCGAAAATGGGCACCGCTGTCTACGGCGCATGCGCCGTAGACAGCGGCGCGCAGGCGCACTAAATGCGGCAAATCCAAGAATGGATTTGCCAAATTTGTCGACTCCCGTGCGCATGCGCGGGAGTGACGTCATCGCGGCTTCGCCGTATGACAGCAACGGAGCTGCGAGGCGCGACTCCCGTGCGCATGCGCGGGAGTGACGTCATCGCGGTTGCGCCGTTGTCATTGGTCGGAGCTGCGAGACGCCACCAGCAAGATGGACGCGGCGGACTACAGGGATCAGCGGCGACTTCGCTGGCTCCTGTGTCAGGTAAGTGACACATAATGAGCTACTATGCGATGCATAGTAGTCCATTATGCTTTACCTTTGCAGGGAAAAAAAGAGGAAGTAAACCCATTAGGGTTTACTTCCTCTTTCAGTTTTGCTTTTGGCCAAGCCAGGACAGGTTATATCATTTGGACTAAGCTTTGGAACCTTGCAGCAGACGATATGTAGGAAACATGTAGGGTTACTGTTGCTTACCTCCTAATCTAAAAATGCTAGCTGCCTGGCTTTCATGCCAAGCCTTTTATTATTTCAAAACGTTGAGTCCTTAACCCAAGCAAATATTTTAGAAATTGACATCTTGCTCCTCTGCATACATCTTTTCTAAACTGTATACTTGTTCTAGTTTTCTGACACAGAAAATATTGGAGCCAATGGGTCAATATAACAACTAAGAAGTAAAAAAATTCACAAAAGGTCAGAAATGACCTCCACCACCTATGAAATGTTTCCTTAAATATCTATCTTTACTAAAAGCATGGGTTTAATTAAGCAGAAGACCTTGCAGGCAATTTCCAAAGACGAGAGCAGCTAGAATCTTGAGCAGATGCACATAACAACCATTCAGATTCTATGTTTTTATTTTCAAAGATTAACTGAACAAGCTGATTGGTTACTGTGCACATCTGCTGCAGATTGTCTGCTCCAGTTTTGTTAAATTCTACTCATTTATGATTTTTTCACATCATTCCTGTGCAGTTTAAGAGCTTTTGGTCATCTTTAATGCCTCATTGTCGTTTTCCCAGTTTAAACATATTTTCAGTAAAGATCGACTTTTAAAATGCCAACTGTGTCTTAAGCCTAGTACACGCAATGAGATTATAGGATGAATCATCGTCTGTTTTTTTGTTTTTTTTTATGCATGCTAGTCTCCATATCGAAAATGAATAGGTTACTAAAGTACAAAAAAATCTTAATCGACAGAAAAAAAAATTCTGAAATTATGTAATGTATTTGTATTGTATTTTTGGGCAAAAACTGTACTGATTAAACAAAAATCATACAATCTGGTATCATACAAGAAACGTTCTTGTGTTTGTACCTTTTGGATAATTTCAGAGGAAAGTAACGATCAGATTATGATAGATTGCTTAGAAAGCGGTATTTTTTTGTACAATATTCTGATCGTGTGTACTGGGCATAGGAGGCTGCTTCTGTGCTAAATGAAGCCCCAGCAAGCAATGTGATCGGATTATGTTTCACACCACTATGGCGAAAGGAAAAGTTATAGTTCATCATTGGATTACAGATCACATTTCTTTCAGGCATGAAAAGCTTATTTCTAAATATTCCTTAGTGAAGTGTTTTGACCATTTGCGTTTCTCCTCTCTTTCCTCTACTAACTCAAGGCAGCGGTAAGTCTTGTAGGATTTGGTGGAGACGTTTACATTTGATCTTTCATGCTTTTGTGTGCTTTGCTGTTATAATGTTGGCAGCATTTTGCATACCATGCACAAACAGGTTGATTCCTTTTCACTTCTCATCAGACTAGTAAAGTCTTTCCATCTGCACATTTTCTCTGTGTGTAATGCATGAATTGCAAATTTTAATGGCTGTCATTTGGTGTGCCATTTGTATTATGTGGAACCTTTCGCACCACAGCCATTCTTTAGACTGCACACACTGCTTAAAGTTTATGGAAGCTTCTCATTCGGATGCTGTTTTCAGGAGACTTTGTGCAGTTCTTCCACGAAACGCAATATGACTGTTGTTTTTTTCTGCTTACGCCTCTCTCTTATGCTTTTATAGCAATACCAGTTTACAGACAGTGAAACAGATGTGGAGGTAATTCCCGTAGAGTGCCTTACTCATAAGGCACTACAGTTACAGTATCTTTAATGGGTTTGGCTTGATGTGAATTCTGTTTTTAATTTCAATTTTCTTTGTGGCATCCTCTTGTGTTCATTATTCTCCATTTCACTTAAAGAAAAATAAATCCACTATTTTTGGATTTAGTTAATCCCTTCCACCAGTTTCTAACTGCCCTTTTAAAATTAAAGCAACATCATTGCATTAGAAATTTGCATGTACAATTTTTGGCATTTGTATATATATTTTTTTTTTTTACAGTAAGGTCCATCCATTAGATCTATGTCCGACTTTAATAAGAAAGTAAAAAGGACAGTTGAAAAATATTCTTCCTTCAGAATATTCATTTAGTTTAGCTGAATGAAAATCCATCACTAATCTGTTTGTAAGGAAATGAGGGCATTTATGTAAATGCGTGCTATTGAAGTCTGGCGAATACAATTTTTGCCAAAAAAAAAGAAGAAATCTAACCCTCATAAGTATAATTAATCATAACAAGAAATTGATTCTGGAACCGCTAGAGGTTATACACAAACCGCAAGGTGTAAGGCTTGCTCTGCCAATATGACCCGCTCAAACGAGGACCTCAGAAAATTGAAGGCCAATTAATGATTATTATCTTATACAAGAAAATATTGATGCATGGGATTAACTATACAGTATCACTCTCACTGACCAATAACTGTATCATACCATGTTACATCTTTTTCTCAGTGACAAGTTGTTCATTTTTTTTTTCTTTATTTTTTTTTTTAATTCTCAGTTATGTGAAGGATCACATGATATGTTTTTCATTGTGTGCAAAGAGTTTGCAGTTGTCATTCTTGTTTTCTCCCATTGGTAGCAGAACAAAATCTAATCAAGATAAGTTTTGCAGGGTTTCTTTGAAGAAGAGGATGGGAAGGAATATATTTACAAGGAGCCCAAGCTGACTCCACTGTCTGAGATCTCCCAACGCCTTCTCAAGCTGTACTCAGACAAATTTGGCGCTGAAAATGTGAAAATGATGCAGGATTCTGGCAAGGTATGACCACTGACTCTACTGTCATTGTGCAGCTGATTAAACATTTTTTAAACCCTCACTAGAGTATTACGAATACAGTAAAACTTTGGAATAATTTGTTCCAGAAACATGCTTGTAATCCATAGCACTTGAATATCAAAGTGAATTTCCCCATAAGAAATAATGGAAACTCAAATGATTTGTTCCACAACCATTTATTCAAAACTCCTTCCGTTTATAGCCCATATAAAAAGATTATAGCAATGTGACCAGGTTGTGTAACCATAAAATGTCCATCCAAACATGGCAGCCTCCACAAGGGGATTAGAAGCAAAATCCATCAGGAGCTACAGAGTATAAAAGAGTAGAGAGGCGTCTCTAAGTGGTTACATTTAATGAAGGTACAACATTTAGCAACTCGCATGGTTGATGATTAAAGAGGAAGTAAACCCTTCCAAACAACTTGGACCTATAGGTAAGCCTAGATTAAGGCTTACCTGTAGGTCCAAGCAATATCTCCTAAACCTATATGGTTTAGGAGATATTTGCCCGAAAATGGGCACCGCTGTCTACGGCGCATGCGCCGTAGACAGCGGCGCGCATGCGCACTAAATGCGGCAAATCCAAGAATGGATTTGCCAAATTTGTCGACTCCCGTGCGCATGCGCGGGAGTGACGTCATCGCGGCTTCGCCGTATGACAGCGGCGGAGCTGCGAGGCGCGACTCCCGTGCGCATGCGCGGGAGTGACGTCATCGCGGTTGCGCCGCTGTGATTCGTCGGAGCTGCGAGACGCCACAAGCAACATGGATGCGGCGGACTACAGGGGACAGCGGCGACTTCGCTGGCTCCTGTGTCAGGTAAGTGACACATAATGAGCTACTATGCGATGCATAGTAGTCCATTATGCTTTACCTTTGCAGGGAAAAAAAGAGGAAGTAAACCCATTAGGGTTTACTTCCTCTTTAAAAGAGGCACATCTAAATATGCAGGCATCCGGGATAAAGCTGTCCACATAGACCAGCCAGCTTTCACTGCTGTCAGTCTGAAATCGTAACTGGGAAGACTACCCTGCAGTAGAGAGATCTGAAAGCGTGGCTTGAAGCGCTTGTGGAGCACATAGTGGAAGGGGCGACGCCGATGGCAGTGCGGAGGATGGTCTATGTGGACAGTTTAACCCCCGAATGCCTGCATACTTAGATGTGCTTGTTTTAATCATCAACCATGTAAGTTGCTAAATGTTGTACTTTCATTAAATGTAAAAATATTGCTACACTTGGAGGCACCCCTCTTCTCTTTTATACTCAGTTGTGACATGACATTACTTGTATATCAAGACATTGCTTGTATATCAAGTCAAAATTTAAAAATGTTGCTGGTTTTGCAAAACGCTCTCAAGCCAAGTTACTCTCAATCCAAGGTTTTACTGTACTGAAAATCCCCTTTCTGTGCAATAATGGAGACATGGGTTTTCCTCCTTGCGTTTTTTTTTTTACTGAACAGCCATATGCAAAAGTAGAAGCAGCACTGTATTTAGATGTAAATGGGCATCAGTGAAGAGAGGCAGGGTCAGAGCAACACTTTATAGCCTGGTGCTTTTATCAAGCTGAAAGGCTGTATGAGTAGCTTAACCACTTCAGGACCATCCGCCCGCATTGTACTACAGACGGGTGGTGCATACCCTGCTCCTAGGTTCACGGTGCGCCCACACAAAGCAGGGAGAAGGAATAAAAAGATTTTTCGTAAAAAGCAACAACCCCTGAGATGTTAACCCCTTTCCAGCCAGTGTCATTAGTATAGTGACAGTGCATAGTATTATCACTGATCACTGTGTTAGTGTCACTGGTGATGTCAGTCAGTTCCCACGCAGTGTCAGTTAATGTTAGATTGCTCATTGCACGATCGCAGCTCCACTACAAGTCACTGATCACAGCATTTACTAGTGTAAGCAAAATAAATAAAAACTCCAGCATATATACCATAGTTTGTAGTTACTATAACTTTAACACAAACCAATCAATATACACTTTTTAACCAAGACATGTAGCAGAATACATTTTGGCTTAAATGTATGAAGAAATTTGATTATATTTTTATTTTTTTTATGTTTTTCATTCGATATTTTTTATAGCAGAAAGTAAAAAAAATTGGGTTTTTCTTTTCAAAATGTTCTGTCTTTTTTCATTTAAAAATAAAAACCCCAGTGGTGATCAAATACCACCAAAACTAAGCTTTATTTGTGTGAAAGAAAATGATATACATTTTGTTTGGGTACAGCATTGCATGACTGCACAATTACCAGTTAAAGTAGCAGAGTGCTAAATGGCAAAAAATGGCCTGGTCATGAGAGGGGTAAAACCTTCCGCAGCTCAAGTGGTTAAAACATGAGAGGTCTCAAACAATGCAGATGTCTTGCATGCAGTGGATGATTTTACATTGTTTTGGAAAAATTGTGGTACCCTTTCACAAAAAGTATTTTTCCCATTATCTACCAAACATGTATAGCCCTATTCCTTAAAGTGCAGAAATATATATTTTTTTTATTTTGTATATAATTGCAAAAATTCAATATATAAATTTTATTTACACAACAATCTCTATTATAAAGTGTGAAAAATGTTAAGTTTTTCACACTTTATGATGGAGATTATTGTTGAAAGTGTTAAGAGTTTGATATTGTGCAATTATATAAACTAAAAATGTCTGCACTCTAAGGAATAGCGCTATGCATGTTTGGTATTTGATTTGTGCAAATATCAGTGGGTATTTGTTGACAGCTGTTCTGAAATTGCAACTTGATACACACTTTTTTTATATTTGGATATATTATAGTGATCGGTTATATAGATTTCACACTGCCGCACTTATAGGGGTTGTACTATAAGATTTTTTTTATAAATATGGTAAGTGATTGTTAGCTTTTTTTTTATTATTTTATTATTTATGTGAATTGGCACAGTTTATTTGCATTTAAATTTTTCCCATTGCCCTCTTGTTTGCTTCTGTTTATAAAGGTAAACCCGAAAGACTTGGACTCTAAATATGCCTACATCCAAGTCACGCATGTCACGCCTTACTTTGAAGACAAGGAACTGCAGGAAAGAAAAACAGAGTTTGAAAAAAGTCACAATATTCGCCGCTTTGTGTTTGAGTTGCCATTTACCCTCTCTGGAAAAAGGCAGGGTGGGGTGGAAGAGCAGTGTAAACGCCGAACTATACTCACTGGTAAGTATACATTATTCTATGTATAGCTAGTGAATCGAAATCACAAAAATTGGACTATACTGTTTCTCTTAAAAACATCATAAAGTGTATACAGTGGTGCATCTGGAAAGTATTCACTTTTTCCATTTTATGTTACAGCCTTATTCCAAAATGGATTCAATTCATTATTTTCTTCAAAATTCTACAAACAATACCCCATAATGGTGACATGAATTAAGTTTGAAATCTTTGTAAATTTATTTTAAAAATCCCTTGTACATAAGTATTCACAGCCTTTGCTCAATACTTTGTTGAAGCACCTTTGGCACTAATTACATTTAATTATTACATTATATTATGCTTACATTTCTTAAAAAAATAAAAAATTTGGAAACTTTTTTTTTTTTTACTCACCTCTAAATGCCTGTTGCTAGGGGGTCCCTCGTAGTCTGCCTCCTTCAGTGCCTGGGCTCCTGACGTCACTTCCCCTTGGTGCAGGAAGGGCTCAGCTCCACCCCCTCCCTCCTGTCAGTCATCTGGGACATGTGACAGGTCCCAGATAACTGCGTGGTCAATCACGGTGCACGGCGCAGCTCGCAGATGCGTAGAGGGTGCCCAGCTGTGAAGCCCAGCCGAGTGCCCACAGTTGCAATGGCGGCACGGCCGAGAGGAGGGGTGACGACGAGCGGGGCTTCGTGCTCCCACATCGCTTGACCCTGGGATAGGTAAGTGTCCGATTATTAACAGTCAGCAGCTGCAGTATTTGTAGCTGCTGACTTTTAATTTTTTTTTTTAGGGGAAACTCCTCTTTAAGTCTTTTTGATTATGATGCTACAACCTTGGCACACCTATTTTTGGGCAGTTTCTCCCATTCTTCTTTGCAGGACCTCTCAAGCTCCTTCAGGTTGTATGGGGAGCGTCGGTGCCCAGCCATTTTCAGAACTCTCCAGAGATGTTCAATCGGGTTCAAGTCTGGGCTCTGGCTGGGCCACTCAAGGACATTCACAGAGTTGTCCAGTAGCCACTCCTTTGTTGACTGTGTGCTTAGGGTCATTGTTCTGTTGGAAGAGGAACCTTCGTCCCAGTCTGAGGTCCAGAGTGCTCTGGAGCAGGTTTTCATCAATGACGTCTCTCTAAATTGCTGCATTCATCCTTCCCTTAATCCTGACTAGTCTCTGAGATCCTGACGCTGAAAAACATTCCCACAGCATGATGCTGCCAACACCATGCTTCACTGTAGGGATGGTTTTGGCCAGGTGATGAGTGTTGCCCGATTTCCTCTCAGACATGACGCTTGCCATTCATGCCTATGAGTTCAATCTTTGTTTCATCGGACCAGAGAATTTTGTTTCTCATGGTCTGAGAGTCCTTCAAATGCCTTCTGGCATACTCCAGGCAGGCTGTCATGTGCCTTTTACTGAGGAGTGGCTTCCATCTGGCCACTCTACCATACAGGCCTGAGTACTGCAGAGATGGTTGTTCTTCTGGAAGGTTCTCCTCTCTCCACAGAAAAAAGCTGGCGCTCTGCCAAGAGTGACTATCGGGTTCTTGGTCACTTGCCTGACTAAGTCCCTTCTCCCCCGATCACTCAGTTTGGCCGGGCGGCCCACTCTAGGAAGGGTCTTTGTGGTTTCAAACTTCTTCCATTTACAGATGATGGAGGCCACCGTGCTCATTGGGACATTCAATGCTGCAGAAATGTTTCTGTACCCTTCCCCAGATCTGTGTCTTGAAACAATCCTGTCTCTGAGGTCTATTAACTGTGGGACCTTATATAGACGGGTGTGTGCCTTTCCAAATCATGTCCAATCAACTGAATTTACCACAGGTGGGCTCCAATCGAGTTGCAGAAACATCTCAAGGATGATCAGTGGAAATAGGATGCACCTGAGCTCAATTTTGAGTGTCATGGCAAAGGCTGTGAATACTTATGTACATCGGATTTTTTTATTTTTAATAAATTTGCAAAGATTTAAAATTTCTTTCATGTTGTCATTATGGGGTATTGTTTGTGGAATTTTGAGGAATTTAATCCATTTTGATATAAGGCTGCAACATAAAATATGGAAACGCGAAGCGCTGTGAATACTTTTCTGAATGCACTGCAGATATGAAAAGGTTTTTAGCACATTTGAGCAATTTTACATCTAAAAACAAGGTTTCCTTTTTTGGGCTTTTTTCCTTAATTTTTAACTGGTGATCCATAGAATAAGTGTTACTTTTTCGATTTCCTCTAATGCACCAAGCTGTCCAGACAAAGAGGCAGTTAAAGGGTTGAAATAAACCATTTAGCACTGACAGGGGTGCTTACAATGGTCAGCTTTTATTAGTTTATTTAAAACCTTTATCCCAAAGAGAAGAAGCATTTTGCTGTAAAGTGTTATCTGGTATTCAGATTCAATTCTTTAGTAAGGTCGATGAATATATGCTAGTTGAAGGCTTAGGTCAGACCACAGGGTGCATCCAAGCACAAGCGCATTTCCGCACAGCCCATTAATATTACATGCAAGAATTGCAAATGGTAATGCGGTATCATGCGTTCTGACATGCATAAACATGCAAGGTGTCATTTAGGATTCATAACAGTAGCTTTATTCTGTTAGACATTGCCTTCCTGGACATGTTTCAAAGTCTGAATTTTGTTTCAGGGGACAACCTCTATGTCAGAAACGCCAAAGCTACTTGGCTGATTCTTGCTGTTGGTAACAGATGCAGAATCAAACATGCGGTTTAGTTGCAATGAAATAAAGTTTTTACTCCTTTTTGCATACACAAGCATGTACTACTGGCAGAGTACATAATCCAGCTTGTGATTTAAATTCATGAAGGCATATGTTTGAAGTTGAACTCCAGGCAAACAGCCAAATATACAGATGCAATGCATACTTGTTAAAGCGGAGGTCCACCCTAAAGTGGACCTTCCGCTCATTGGAATCCTCCCCCCCCCCCCCCCCCCCCGGCGCCACAATTGGCACCTTTCAGGGGGGAGGGGGGTGCAGGTACCTGTACAGTACAGGTATCTGCACCCACTTCCGGGATGGCTCTCTGCGGAAAGGGGCGTAGATTACGCCCCATTCCGAAAGTCCCCCGCTGCCTGCTGGGAAACACAAAGATCCAAGAGGCAGCGGGTCCATCCTTATTGCGCAGCGCGACTCGCGCATGCGCAGTAGGGAACCGGGAAATGAAGCCGAAAGGCTCCACTTCCTGATTCCCATACCCAAGATGGCGGCGGCAGCACCCAAGAGACGATCGAGAGATCGGCTTCGGCTGCCGACATCGCGGGCGCGCTGGACAGGTAAGTGTCACTATTTTAAAAGTCAACAGCTGCAGTATTTGTAGCTGCTGGCTTTAAAAAAAAAAAAAAAAACCCCGAACTCCCGGCGGACTCCCTCTTTAACTATCTTACCTGCCAGAGCATTTTTAGTTCTGTGCAAGTTTGTGAGCTAGACAAGACAAGTAGCAGTTGCATCTAAGCATTAACACGTGGTTAACAACTTGCACCTACCTTGTTGCAGCACAGTAATAGGGCCATTTGTTCTTTCCTCTCTTAAAGATAGTAAAGCTTGATAGGCAGAGAGTGCTGACTCTGCCCTTTCCCAGTGTAAGTGCTGCTGCACATGCAATTACTGGAAGCTATTATTAGTTTTATTGTACGTATTCTAACCATATATAAAAAATGTATTTCTATCCTGTTCATGTGGAAAAACAGGATTCAGAAACAATTGGTTTACTACTACCTACAGGAGAATTTGGACATTGGCAAAAAAACAAAAAAAAACAGCCCACTACCAGCATGTCCTATGAGAATGGATGCCTTTTCTCTACTGGCAAAAGTGTACCTGTTTTTTTAGTTGACCTTTTTTTTTTTTTTTTCCCGCTCAAGACTTACCGTATCTACATGTGGATTGAGTTGATGTCCTTATACAGTTATCAAGATTGGTGCTTTCTCAGCAGTAGCTTTGGAGGCTGTACCCTAACCATGCTGGTCTTGCCAATTGTAGGACCTGCCTTAAATGTGACCTTAGGGCACCTTAGATTCTGCATTATAGTGCTTTCCAGACCTTTGTGAACTGTGTTAGCTAGTGACAGAGTGCTTTTCAGATCCAGATCTGTGGCATAGTCTCTGGTGTGTATCTGGTTGTGAGAGCACTGGTCTGGCCTGAGCACTGGGAGCTGCTTCATTTATTAGAACTGCAGGGCACCATTATTACCCCTATTTTCTGTTGTGTTTTTTTACTAAAAGGGTTAAAATATTTGTTACACCATTCGGTCTGAGGCGTCGCTGCTCCTAATTGCAAGAGACACCGCTTCATCTCAGTTGATCCTTGCTGCAGCCTACAGGTACCTGATCACCACTAGCCATTTGAGCTTCTCCTGCTTCCAGCAGCTGCTTCATGAGTACCAAAGGATTTACTTTGTCTTCTGAGTTAACTTGCCCCTCCTTGCTGCTGTGCAACATGTCGGTTCGCAAAAAAACAGGGAGTAGTCCCGCTGTTTCCCTCTGGCTCACAATCCACTAACTGTTCCAGAGAGGGTTTACTGCAGGCCCTCCATTAACAGCCAGGAAATCTGTCCTCTGCTTGAGTTGCATTCCTTGTGAACTTCTTTAGTTTTTCTGGTGCGGCTTGCTCCTCCATTGTAACCTGTTAGGATTTCACAGCAGTCGTGCAGGATTTCATGGGCCAAATTGCAATTCTGATGGCTGATTTTGGCTGCAGAGGCCAATACGTGTTCCCCATGACTTCCCCTGCAGAATCATTATCTGAACTGCCTGAGCCTTCAGCTGTAGTGGCTCTAACAGTTAAAGAATCTTAGAAATCATTGGAGTGTCTGTTTCCCAAAAAGAGTTAATTTTGTGGCTTTTGTTCTGTCCTGGCATTTTTATTTGGTATGATTTATAACAAAATAAGAGAAACCTTTTATTTTCTTTTGTATAAAAAAAACAAAAAAATCTCAGTAGTTATTAAATACCACCAAAAGAAAGCTGTATGTGTTAAAAAAAAAATAAAAGCTAAAGTTAACTTGGGTACTGTTGCATCGTGAAGTAATGTGAAACGATGAAAGTGGTTGGAGTGCGGACGTACAGAGGCAGAGCTCCGAGAAGGCGACTGCTATCCGCCGCCATCCGGAGCCCGTACGACCCGGACGACCGACCATCCCGCACGGGGCAGCTGCGGTAGCCATCGGACGACTCCTCGCGGGGTCATTTGGCAGCCGGGTACGGTTGCGAGGACGCCGCGAGGCGTACGGACTGTCGGGCGCCATCTTGAGGCCTAAGGACAGGCCGCATCGCGCCACACGCCACCAACGCATACCGGGGCCTCCACGGACCAGCGATCCGCCATCCATCCATACGCCAGCCAACGGTGCCCACAGAGTGGCCGTGGATCGTCGCCGGCGGGCCCCTCTTTCCACCCGGGGCGGCGTGTATGAAGTAGGCCGCAGCGCGGCAGCCGACCCCCACGGGCGCCATCTTGGGGCCTAGGTACCGGCCGTTCCGCACTACCCTCCACCACCGGGCACCAGATCCACAGGCATCTCCTCACACCAGCAGAGACGAAGCACCCGACAACCGCTGCTGAGGAGTCCCAGGATACAGCCAGGACCCGCGGAAACGCCACCCACGACTTGGGCCTTCACCCTGGGCACGCAGTGAGTAACAAGGAACCCATCTCGCCCCCCCCCCCACCCCCACAGCCACCGTTGCCCAACACCCGGTTCCACCTGTCACCCCTCCCTGCAAGCCCTAGATCACTCGGGGAACAGGAGCTGCCAGTGGGACAACAAGAGCCAGCAGGCCTATTGGCAGAGTACCAGCGGCCATATTGCTACACCCTGACTGCTGAACCCACTTCTAAACCTACCTGCAATAGACTGACCTGGCTGTTCGGGACACAAGAGTACACCTGTAAGGGTTGTACATAGGATATACCCCCTTCAATCGCTAATCTGCCACATACTTTCAGAGCTAGCAATAGGGGTAGCGGCCTGGTGTATAGCCTATATGCTATTGATGTAAAACCCTGTTGACCTGGGGACCTGAGAAGTGAAAACGGATCATTTTGACTATGTCAACGCACTCACGGAGAAGTACACATACCCATACCCTACGCTCTCTGGGGACCCCGCAGAGCAGTTCATCATCCGCAAACCTAAGCAAATTTAAATACTCGGGCAGCAGCAAACATACCAAAAAGGCGCCCCCGCTGGACAACGGTATCATAGAAGACATGGAAGACAACGAGGTCTCACTGCCTGCTTCTGAAGACTCTGTTGCTGGCGCCAATAAGGCTGACCACCTGCTCACCTATGCGGCCATGACTGACATTGCGGCCGACATTAAAAGCTCCTTCACAGCAGCAATAACGGACATTAAAACTGAAATTCTACGCCTAACAGAACAACTAGCAATAACCGATCGGGCAGGGAAGAGAAGAGACAGAGCCCTGGTTAGACTAGATGACATCGCAGCCTCGCATTCCCAGCACCTGATTGACATGAATCGACAAATTGAAGATTTAGATAATCGAGGACGCAGAAACAACATAAGAATTAGAGGAGTACCCGAGACTGTCCCCCAAGAGCAAATTAAGCCGACTCTCACAGCCATATTCAATACCCTCATGGAAAGGCCGGAACAATCCCCTATTGGTTTTGACAGGGCGCATAGGGCCCTCAGGCCTAGGACACAAGATGGAAACCCCCCGAGGGACATCATCTGCTGTTTACCCAACTATTGCCTGAAGGAAGACATTCTTCAAAAGGCCAGGGCCAGAGACCGGATCGTACATGAAGACGCTGTGATCCAACTCTTCCAGGATCTGTCGCCAATTACGCTCAAAAACAGGAGAGCCCTGAAGCCACTCCTGGAAGTACTACGGCACAAAGGAATTAGTTATAGATGGAAGTTCCCGTTCGCGCTTCAAGCAAACTTCCTGGGGAAACAACACTTACTCAAAGTACCGGGGGATCTCAACAAATTTTGTGATGAACTTCAGATTGACACCGTGGAACTCCCGGAGTGGTATGCCGAATTCCGCCCACCTCCAGAAGTGAACAATCCGCAATTCTCGCCGGGACCGGCACATGCGCAGTCACCCTACCAACCTGGTAGACACCGCAGGAACCCGGATAGGAACAGTTTTGAACCTCCGTACCCTTCCAGAAATGCCAGAAGCCCGAGAGGAAGAGACGCAAGGGACTACTGACCTGATGGGGCTGCTCATAAGTTCTGTATCTACAACATGTGTTCTGCTGTCACCCATTGAACACGGCGACCGCCCGATTGCCTAAAGACGATGTGCACAATAATAACGTGACCGCTGCACTCATGTGTAACCTGCACTCAGTATGCCACTGGGTAGGGTGATTTACGACTGCACCTGGTCTTCAGCTTCCGACTGAACTGTAAGTGCTACACGCCACACCCGCTGATGCCTCTCTGGTGCAGCATGGTAAGGTACACACTCGACCCGGTCAACCGGGTCCCTCTTACAGCTTCTTGAATTTTGTGCAGGTCACCCTGACCCCGCCATAGCGGAGACTTAGGATGCTTACGCATGACTGTAGCTGAATCGTATTAATATATATTTCGGGCCTATACTCCTTATCCATAGGTTTGACGGGCCCGTTGGTTTGTTAAAGAGTTAAACTATTTACTGTTTGTTGTTCCATACCGGGTTGCAGAATGTTATGCTACCAAGGTCCAATATCTTAGACGATTTTATACGTTCTTCATGGTTATGCACTGTTGATACAGGTTTTTTCTTTACATATCTATAAATTAGGCATTGTCCATATGCAGTGTCATTACCCCTAGCGATACCACCTGCGGCTATTACTTCTCACCAACTTAGCCTCCCATCTGATCCCAGACACCTTAATCTCGAGGGGGGAACCCCCCCCAGCCTGAATTCTTAGGTCCTCAGGTCCCATTGGACCTTCCCATAGGGTTAACCACTTCTAGTACCACACTGCGCTGCTACACAGTGCAACTCATACCACTACCTGCTATCGCACCTCCCACTTCCCCCAGCAGGGGAGGTACCACCGTTCTTTGGAACGGGCCAGACACCGATCTGACCAGTTCCACAGGGTGGGCAGATCGATCTGCCCCACCAAACCACCCTACTTGTTCCACCCCCCCCCCCCCCACTTACCCGGACTCCCTATTTACATAGTCTCTCCCTCGTGCCTACACTATCCCTACCCGTTTACACCTCACGATAACAGTGGGCCCGGACCATATTGACTGACTACTTTGTCCCCTTACAACTTATCACTCTAGAAGTCACGCCTTCAACATGGCATACGCTTTCCTGGGGAAAGCTCCTACCATTCTCTCCCACAATGTGAACGGTCTAAACGTGCCCGAAAAGAGGTCTAAACTATTGAGGGAACTTAAAAAAGCCTGACCTTCAGTTGTCTTCCTACAAGAAACTCACTTTAAAAGCAGTACTATTCCTAGGCTCACTGACCGCACCTTCACCACAGTATACCACGCCACCAACTCCCTGGCCAAAACTAAGGGAGTATCCATCCTCTTCCACAAAGACGCTCCTTTTATGCTGCAGCAACAATTGGCAGACCCAGAGGGGCGATTTCTATTCCTCAAAGGCTCATGGGAAGGGTCCCCTATAACCTTTGCGAATGTTTACTTCCCAAATACCTCCCATATATCTTTCTGCAACAAAATCATAGAAGAGCTCAAATGGTTTGCAGAAGGATGTATCCTTCTTGGAGGAGATTTTAATGTCCCCCTAGCACCCCTACAAGATACTTCCACGGGACACACGCAAGTGCCGTACAGAACACTTAAAAGAATAAAAGCCCTCCTGCAATCACTAACACTAGTGGATACATGGAGATCCATGCACCCCACAGGCAGGAACTATTCCTTTTTCTCCGCACCACACAAAAAATACTCGAGAATAGATATGATATTCATTTCGCAAAGGGACCTCGGTAATCTGCTCTCAGCGGAAATAGGCATTATAGCCCTCTCCGACCATGCACCTACGGCGGTTACACTGCAACTAAAAGCGCCACGCAAGTCTGTATTTAACTGGAGACTAAACTCCAACCTTCTCACTGACCCAATCATAAAAGAGGACATCCTACACGCCATTAACACCTATTTCGATCACAACATTGACTCTGACACATCCCCTCTGAATAATTGGGAGGCACACAAATCTGTGATTAGAGGCGAACTTATTAAATGGGGTGCCAGGAAAAAGAGGGAAAGGGAAAATGAAATTAATAATCTCTCCCAACAAATAGCAAACCTTGAATTACAACACAAACAGTCCCATTCACTCAAAGTAGAAAGCCAATTAACTCAACACAGGACCGCCCTAAGACTCCTGTTAGACATGAAACTCAAACGCTCCCTGTTCTTTAAGAAAAGCATTTTCTACGAACATGGTGACAAAAGTGGTAAACAATTGGCCAAAGCTTTAAAAGACGCCACGCTGGCGAACCATATCCACGCGCTAAAAGATAGAAAGGGCACTTTGAAACACAACCCAGAGGAAATAGCACGTATATTCCATACTTATTATTCTGAACTGTATAAACTCCCAATCCAACACAAACCACCTCACCTTACACACACGAAACGGGATAACATGCATGATTTTCTACAGAATAGCGGACTCCCATCACTGTCCGTAGAGGATACAAACGCACTTGAGGCCCCCATAACTGCCACTGAAATCTCAAACGTGATTGCAGACTTAAAAGCAGGGAAGAGCCCCGGACCCGACGGCTTCACATCACAATATTATAAAACTTACACCACTGCCCTAATAAAGCCCCTCCGTTCAGCCTTTAATTTCTTGGCAAAAAACCAACACGACTCCCAATCCTTTCTCATGGCGCATATAGCTGTGATTCCCAAGCCCAACAGAGAACACACTGACTGCGCAAACTTCCGTCCCATCTCACTCCTTAACATAGACCTAAAACTCCTGGCCAAAATCCTAGCCAACAGACTAAAACCCCTTTTAGCGAACATAATCGGCCCTGAACAAGTGGGGTTCATGCCGGGGAGGGAGGCCCGTGACAACATCATTAAGGCCTTAAACTTGATACATTTTGCGCACAAATCCGGCACTAAGGGCATGCTGCTCTCTACCGATGCCGAGAAGGCCTTCGATAGGGTCTCCTGGGAGTACATGATGGCTACATGCTCGCACATTGGCCTTGGAGGAAACATGTTGTCATGGATCTCTGCTCTCTATCGGAACCCCCAAGCCAAAATCAAAATTAACAATATTCTCTCAGAACCTATATCCATCCATAACGGTACACGACAAGGCTGCCCCTTGTCACCCCTTCTCTTTATTCTGACCCTGGAGCCTTTAATCAGAACTATTAACCTAAACCCGGACATAAAGGGATTTACATTAAAGGATAGAGAATATAAAATTGCTGCTTATGCTGATGACCTCCTATTCTTTCTCACTAACCCCCACATCTCGATACCCAACCTACACAAAGTTTTTCAAACATTTGGGTACATTTCCAACTTTAAAATAAACCAGTCTAAATCAGAAGCACTGAATCTCACCCTGCCACAGAACCTCCTCGACAATCTACAAACCAATCACTCCTATAAATGGGAACGGGGCGTCCTTAAGTATTTGGGTATAAAGTTATCCAGCGACATTGGAAATTTATATGATGCAAATTATAAACCCCTCCTTGCCACGATTAAAAGAGACCTCCTTAAGTGGAATGCAAAAATGTTTTCCTGGTTTGGGAGGGCCGCCATTTTAAAGATGGCGGTACTCCCTAAACTTCTGTATGTATTCAACGCCCTACCAATTAACATCCCAGAACTCTTCTTTAAGACATTAAACCAAATTCAGAGGCGATTTCTGTGGGCTGATAAGAAACCTAGAATCCAATTCCGACATTTAACACTGGCTAAAGGAGATGGGGGTATAGGATTGCCCGACTTCAAAAAATACCACCAGGCCACCCATGTCACAAGAGTAATAGACTGGCACTGCCACGGCCCGAATAAGGATTGGGTTCAAATAGAAAACAGTTTGGCAACACGCGGCACCCTCTACCTCCCATGGTCGCTTCATTCCAGACAGCCCAAACTTATAGATCACCCACTAGTTGAAACTACAATAAAGATTTGGCAAACATTGGTAAAGTCACACAAGATCGCAACAAACCCAGGTCCCTTGACGCCAATCGCGAATAACCCCGACTTCATCCCTGGCCTGCACCACAACTTACCACAAGACTTTCTAGTACACACTTGTATATCAGGTACACAAGTTAAGTCATTTGAAACCTTGAACGAGGAGGTGGGGGAGCTGTTTCCTGGAAGCTGGTTCTACATCCAATTAAAGGATTTCCTGGTAAATAACAAATACAAAAATCAATTTTGCCTCCCATTGACTCAGATTGAGAATATATGCCTACAGAGATCACCAATCACGAACACCACATCTCTTGCATACTCACTGCTTAGTCAAGCGTCACAAGCTGACAAAAACAAATTCAAAACAAAGTGGGAACGTGATCTCCAGACAAGCATATCTGAGGAGCAATGGAATAAGGCATGCGTGCTGGCACACAAGTGTTCCTTAAGCTCCAAATACCAGGAAATATCCTACAAAATTTTAGCTCAATGGTATATTACGCCACAGCAAACCAGGAGATGGTCTCCCTCCACCTCAGACATGTGCTGGAGATGTAAAACTCACAAAGGTACCTTCCTGCACATATGGTGGGAGTGCCCGCTAATACAAGCCTATTGGGATGCAATCAAATCCTGGATAAAACACATAACAGAAACTCGCCTAGAATTGAACGCGGCCATGTGCTTGATCAATCTAGTCCCCACCAACTTAAGCCGCTACAAAAAATCATTGTCCAGACACTTACTCACGGCCGCTAAAACACTGATACCAATCCACTGGAAAACAACCAAAACACCAAGCATTACAGACTGGTTAGACAGAGTGCAATATATCTATAAGATGGAGGAGATCGTGGCGACCAAACATGAAAATAGCACGAACTTTATCAAAACATGGCAACCATGGCTGATCTTCACGCTCTCCCCTGAATTCCGCACCCTTAGGGATTAAACTCCTCAACAGCTTTTGACACTCATCACGGAGGGAGCAAAGCTTAAGCCGACATAGAACCTTTCGAATTAACAGAGTTTCATGAATGATAGCAATGGGCTGATCACACCCCATACCACCCCCCTTGCCCCCACCCTCCCCCCCTCACCCTCCACACCGTTCTCAATTGTCCCCAAACATCATGCGCCTCCTTGCATCTTCATTTGTGTTCTTACTCCAACCTTGCCACTAACCGAATCTGAACACAGGGGAGATGTACTTATATGTTATATTGTTTACAGATTGATTGCATTGCTATTTGTATTCAGACTTTGACTGTAAACCTGATCTCATTTTCAATAAAATCTTTGATTGTGAAAAAAAAAAAAAGAAAGTGGTTGTAAACCCACAAATAAAAAACAAAACACAAAAAAAAAGCATGCAATGCAAAGGCATAATGAGCTAGTATGCATAGCATACCAGCTCATTATGAAATACTTACCTTAGATCGAATCCCCCGCAGCTTTCCCCATACAGAGCTCCGGCCGCCTACATCACTCACGGAGCTAATTTCTGGTATCGCGGGATGTGCCATTGTTTCAGTGTACATGTGCCGATGACATTGGCAAATGTTGATACAGGGGATATCTCCTAAACCGTGCAGGTTTAGGAGCTATCCGGGGTAGCTACAGGTAAGCCTTATTATAGGCTTACCCGTAAAAAAAAGTGGTCTGTATGGGTTTACTACTACTCTAAGGACAAAAGCCAAGGTAGGTCCATTGTGATCATGGATGATATTGTTTGTAGAACAATATGTGGTGCAAAGCAAACACATTTCCGGACAACTGCAGAGTCCCCTTCATCAGGGCTATAAATAAGAACCATGTACAATACCTTATAATATATGCTTAGTGTGTGTCCAGCCTTGAACATTTATTTAAGGTAATACATAGACTATTCAGACTTCACTAATCACATACTTGCCTTAGTTTGTGACTTACACATTAGTAATTAGTAATGCTTAAATCGAGAAGACTGCCCCAAACAAATCAGCAATGACCGTTCTCATGTAGCTTTCTTCAAAGGTCCCCTTTAACACAAAATGACTGTTTCTCTCTTACAGCTTTACACAGTTTCCCTTATGTGAAAAAGCGGATTCCTGTCATGTATCAGCACCACACTGACCTAAACCCTATAGAAGTAGCAATTGATGAAATGAGTAAAAAAGTAGCAGAGCTTCGTCAGCTTTGCTCTTCTTCAGAAGTGGATATGATCAAATTACAATTAAAACTGCAAGGCAGTGTCAGTGTACAGGTAAGTTTTCCTGTGATAGTTTATTGCATTTTATTTCAGCTTTATCCCTGGAATTATATATTGGCTTGGCTTTCTTTTAGATCTTCTTGTGGTATTGAACCTTTCCACCCATAAAAATGTCATGATGCCCAAGAATCCTACAGTCATGCTTTGATAACAATAGTCATTTTGCCCTTTGTCTGCAGCCATACATTGGTCACTTTAACAGGCTTTATTTTATCTGACTACTTGAGCTGTACATCAGTTTGTTTTATCTATTCATATAGTTCCCCAAAATTCTGTAGTGCTTTCCAAAATGAATAGAATTATTTTTCTTTGTCCCCTGCACTTGTGTTAAGATGAATATGTAGGACAATTTTCTTTTGAAAACGTTTGCTGCCCAACTGAAAGCTAGCATTTTCAGAGAGGTTCACAATTGCAGCCTTTTTTTTTTCCTAGGTCACCTTTTAAAGTCTGTTTATACAGATGCACAAAAATTTGACAATTAACCTGAACGAATACCTTACACCGTCCCTGCTGTACTTGCCTTCCATAGGTAATGTGCTGTCAGAGCCAGTGCAGCAGTCCTGGGATTTAAAATCCCCACTCCTCTTCATATTCATTCTTCAGGGCTTCCAGGATAATTCAGAGCATACTGATTGGTCACCACCAGCACTAAACTGGCTGTGTGTGCACTGACAGCACATCACCCACAGTGCGGACTGGGGGAGGGTGTAGGTTGTGTGTTCACTGTTTCAGTTTGAAAAGATAAACTAACGCTTTAAGGACCAACACTCCTATTGGATGGCATAAAATTCTAAATCGCTTCAATTATTTCAAAAATGTAGAGGTTTGTTAAATGTACTGTTTTATATTTGAATATGTTGATGATTTTTAATGGTGCGACTTTTTCTTTCCAGGTAAATGCTGGACCTTTAGCATATGCAAGAGCCTTCTTGGATGATACCAACACTAAAAGATATGCAGACAACAAAATAAAGCAACTAAAAGAGGTTTTCAGGTAATGTTGAATAGTACTTACAGATGGTTAGCCTGTTTTTATCTGACACATGTATTTTGCTTAGTGCACATCATTTGTAGTGAAGTTAAGTCAGAGTGTGTTTATCCGCTTAAGGACCGGAAGGTTTTACCCCTTTAATGACCAGGACGTTTTTTGTGATACAGCACTGCGTCGCTTTAACTGACAATTGCGCGGTCGTGCGACATTGTACCCAAACAAAATATGGTGGTATTTTATCACCTCTGCGGTTTTTATTTTTTGCACTATAAACAAACGACAATTTTGTAAAAAAGCTATATTTTTTTACTTTTTGCTATAATAAATATCCCCCAAATAAAATGAATTTCTTCTTCAGTTTAGGCAAATATGTATTCTTCTACATATTTTTGGCAAATAAAAATTGCAATAAGCGTATATTGATTGGTTTGCACAAAAGTTATAGAGTCTACAAAATAGGGGCTAGATTTATGGCATTTTTTTTTTTGTATTTATTTTTTTTTGTATTTTTTTTTTTTTTACTAGTAATGGTGGGGATCGGACTCTTTTGACAGTTTTTATTTTTTGGGAGGACCAGTGACATTTATACAGCGATCTAATATAAAAATGCACTGATTACTGTATAACTGACAGACAGGGAAGGGGTTAACACTAGTGGTGATCAAGGGGTTTAATGTGTGTGTTCCCTGGGAGGTGTTTCTAACTGTGGGGGGGAGTGTACTCACAGGAGGAGAAGAGAGATCACCGTTCTCGATCACTAGGGACAGACTATTGCTCTCTACTCCCCTGTCAGAACAGGAATCTGTTTACATTGACAGATCCCTGTTCTGGCTCTGTGGAGCGATCGCGAGTGGCTGGCAGACATCAAGGCCGCCCATCACGCACATCGCCCACTGTATCTATTACATGAACTGGCAATACCGTACAGCTACGACTATAGAACCAACCTGCCGCAATATAATAACAGCGGCTGGTCGGCAAGTGCTTAATCATTTGTAATCTATGCAAAATCTCAAACATTTCTAAGGAATTTAACATAATTTATGAGAAGGTCACCTAGATACCATTTCACCACAAAGCACTTGAATACACAAGTTTGCTATGTTTTTTGGCTTGTTGATTTACATTATTAGGTGCAATAGTAGTGTGCTTTCTCTAGCATAGATATTCACCTCTCACTTGTTTTTGGCATAATTGTAATGACCTTTTAATCAATTTAGGCAATTTGTTGAAGCATGCGGCCAGGCCTTGTGTGTAAATGAAAGGCTCATAAAGGAGAACCAGTTTGAATATCAAGAAGAGATGAAAGCTAATTACAGAGAAATGGTGAAAGAGCTGTCTGAAATCATGCATGAGCAGGTATGTAGTGAAGCACCTGGAATATTCTGTGTGAGCAATAAGCACAGATATTATGTTATGCAAAGTAGTCACATGTTTTAAACCATTCTCATTTATCGAAAGATCCTTATTAGGAATTGTCTCGTAACCCAACAGTAACCAGTCGGCTTCAGTTTATGGTCTAGCAAGTCAACCATAGAGAAGTATCTAGCTCAGCATGGACAGTTCTTTGTTTAGATACACTTATAAGACTATAGTTGGCTTTTTTCTACTGTATCCACAACAAATAATCAGAAAGAAATAAACCTGAAAAAGTAAAGTTAAACTTGAGATCCAGGCAAACGTCTAGATACAGTTTCAGCCTCAGAAGGTTTTACCCCCTTAATGACCAGGCCCCTTTTTTGCTATACGGCACTGTGCTACTTTAACAACTGCACGGTCATGCAACAATTTTGTAAGAAAAATAAATAAAATGTACTGTCTTTTATAAAACACATCCAATACAAAATATAATTTCTTCATCAATTTAGGCCAATATGTATTCTGCTACATATTTTTGGTAAAAAAAAAATTATAATTGTATATTGATTGGTTTGTGCAAAAGTTATAGCATCCACAAACTAGGGGATAGATTTATGGCATTTTTTTTCTTTTCTTTTTTTTTTTTTTTTTTTAACTAGTAATTGTGGCGTTTATTGATTTTAGCAGGATTTCGGCAGACAGATTGGACACCTAACACTTGTGACACTTTTTTGGGGAACCATCACATTACTGCTGTAATCAGTGCTAAAAATATGCACCGTTGCTGTACTAATGACACTGGCAGAGAAGGGGTTAACACCACGGGCAATCAAAGGGTTAAGTGTGTCCCTAGAGGATGCTTTCTAACTGTGTTGGTGGTGGACTCAGTAGATGAACACAGTGATCTGTGTTCTTGTTTAGCAGGAACACAAGATCACTGTGTTCATCTCTGACAGAACGGCGCTCTGCCTTGTGTCTGTCTCTCTGGGGAGTGACCTCGGGTGGCCGCTGGACATAGTCTGCTGGATCCACTGATTGGTTCCCCCTCTGGCCAATCAGCGTGCACACCCACAGGATCTATTGCTGGAAATGTACAGGTACATCATTTCACACAATAGAGCCACCGTGCCATAGTATATATGCGGTGGGCAGTCTTTAAGTAGTTTTCCAAATGATTGTATGTGTTCATTTTTAGTCCTAAGGTTTACACAGCTTTTCCACACAGGATAGTTGTGATATTTTACTTGTGCTAAGTTTTGTCCACAGGTCTTGTCCCTCCCTTAGCCTGTGGCTGAGTAGTGAAGGGAGAGGCCACAGACTGATGAGCTTGTATCACTGCTCTTTCCTTCTATCAACATGTGCTTTGAGCATTACAGCACAACTAACTGGCTGCTTGTGCTGTTTCTTCCTCTTCCATCCTGAGCTCTGCTGCTAAGTGGATTGCAAGAAGCTCATGCCAAGCACATTTCAGGGGCTTACGCTTTGCAAAAATGCCTTTAATAATGTATTGGTGAAAGAAGAGTTGCAACAACTTGTGACTTTTATATCTGCCTGGATTTCAACTTTAAATAGCATCACTGTGGACTAAAAAACAGCTTTGATGTGCTGATTAATATGCAAAGCAGTCCTTATTCAACAAACTCTTTTAATAAGATTATGTCTTGAAGCGGAAGTAACCCCATCAATTTACCTGTTTCCCAAAACAGTTCAAGACATGCTGTGAATAATAACATTCACAGTTGCTTGTGCTCTCAACCAATTTGTCAAGCCACCAAATAGCTGATGTCATAACTAATCCGATGTGCAGCACCATGGCAACTGCAGATGAAACGGGCTAAGATGGCAGCTTCATTGGCTGTAAAGGATAGAAGGGTTTAGTTCCATTTTAAGTCTCACAACGCCAACCTTTTTTTAAACCCTGCACTGAAAACTTTTTCAGGGGTTGGAATTTAAGTCTTACTGGTTGCTGTGGGGCAGGTCAGGCGATGTTTAGTAACTGTTCTTTAAAGCTGTATTAAACAATCATTAGATCTGGTGGCTGCATTTGTTTGTTTACCCTTTGTTTTCACCTGGTGATCTGACCAGTAACATACCTCCTATGTTAAAGTAACCCCACTCTGGATGAAGAAGAAAATGGGGCTAACTGCTACATTTGCGTGAGACTTTGTTCTGTTGAAAAACAGACTAACTGGCCATAACTGAACCATCTCCACCCAAAAACTGAAACACTGCTATCTGCTTTCATGTTTGTCTTTAAAAATGCTGGTATGTGCTAACTGAACCATCTCCACCCAAAAACTGAAACACTGCTATCTGCTTTCATGTTTGTCTTTAAAAATGCTGGTATGTGCTAACTGAACCATCTCCACCCAAAAACTGAAACACTGCTATCTGCTTTCATGTTTGTCTTTAAAAATGCTGGTATGTGCTAACTGAACCATCTCCACCCAAAAACTGAAACACTGCTATCTGCTTTCATGTTTGTCTTTAAAAATGCTGGTATGTGCTAACTGAACCATCTCCACCCAAAAACTGAAACACTGCTATCTGCTTTCATGTTTGTCTTTAAAAATGCTGGTATGTGCTAACTGAACCATCTCCACCCAAAAACTGAAACACTGCTATCTGCTTTCATGTTTGTCTTTAAAAATGCTGGTATGTGCTAACTGAACCATCTCCACCCAAAAACTGAAACACTGCTATCTGCTTTCATGTTTGTCTTTAAAAATGCTGGTATGTGCTAACTGAACCATCTCCACCCAAAAACTGAAACACTGCTATCTGCTTTCATGTTTGTCTTTAAAAATGCTGGTATGTGCTAACTGAACCATCTCCACCCAAAAACTGAAACACTGCTATCTGCTTTCATGTTTGTCTTTAAAAATGCTGGTATGTGCTAACTGAACCATCTCCACCCAAAAACTGAAACACTGCTATCTGCTTTCATGTTTGTCTTTAAAAATGCTGGTATGTGCTAACTGAACCATCTCCACCCAAAAACTGAAACACTGCTATCTGCTTTCATGTTTGTCTTTAAAAATGCTGGTATGTGCTAACTGAACCATCTCCACCCAAAAACTGAAACACTGCTATCTGCTTTCATGTTTGTCTTTAAAAATGCTGGTATGTGCTAACTGAACCATCTCCACCCAAAAACTGAAACACTGCTATCTGCTTTCATGTTTGTCTTTAAAAATGCTGGTATGTGCTAACTGAACCATCTCCACCCAAAAACTGAAACACTGCTATCTGCTTTCATGTTTGTCTTTAAAAATGCTGGTATGTGCTAACTGAACCATCTCCACCCAAAAACTGAAACACTGCTATCTGCTTTCATGTTTGTCTTTAAAAATGCTGGTATGTGCTAACTGAACCATCTCCACCCAAAAACTGAAACACTGCTATCTGCTTTCATGTTTGTCTTTAAAAATGCTGGTATGTGCTAACTGAACCATCTCCACCCAAAAACTGAAACACTGCTATCTGCTTTCATGTTTGTCTTTAAAAATGCTGGTATGTGCTAACTGAACCATCTCCACCCAAAAACTGAAACACTGCTATCTGCTTTCATGTTTGTCTTTAAAAATGCTGGTATGTGCTAACTGAACCATCTCCACCCAAAAACTGAAACACTGCTATCTGCTTTCATGTTTGTCTTTAAAAATGCTGGTATGTGCTAACTGAACCATCTCCACCCAAAAACTGAAACACTGCTATCTGCTTTCATGTTTGTCTTTAAAAATGCTGGTATGTGCTAACTGAACCATCTCCACCCAAAAACTGAAACACTGCTATCTGCTTTCATGTTTGTCTTTAAAAATGCTGGTATGTGCTAACTGAACCATCTCCACCCAAAAACTGAAACACTGCTATCTGCTTTCATGTTTGTCTTTAAAAATGCTGGTATGTGCTAACTGAACCATCTCCACCCAAAAACTGAAACACTGCTATCTGCTTTCATGTTTGTCTTTAAAAATGCTGGTATGTGCTAACTGAACCATCTCCACCCAAAAACTGAAACACTGCTATCTGCTTTCATGTTTGTCTTTAAAAATGCTGGTATGTGCTAACTGAACCATCTCCACCCAAAAACTGAAACACTGCTATCTGCTTTCATGTTTGTCTTTAAAAATGCTGGTATGTGCTAACTGAACCATCTCCACCCAAAAACTGAAACACTGCTATCTGCTTTCATGTTTGTCTTTAAAAATGCTGGTATGTGCTAACTGAACCATCTCCACCCAAAAACTGAAACACTGCTATCTGCTTTCATGTTTGTCTTTAAAAATGCTGGTATGTGCTAACTGAACCATCTCCACCCAAAAACTGAAACACTGCTATCTGCTTTCATGTTTGTCTTTAAAAATGCTGGTATGTGCTAACTGAACCATCTCCACCCAAAAACTGAAACACTGCTATCTGCTTTCATGTTTGTCTTTAAAAATGCTGGTATGTGCTAACTGAACCATCTCCACCCAAAAACTGAAACACTGCTATCTGCTTTCATGTTTGTCTTTAAAAATGCTGGTATGTGCTAACTGAACCATCTCCACCCAAAAACTGAAACACTGCTATCTGCTTTCATGTTTGTCTTTAAAAATGCTGGTATGTGCTAACTGAACCATCTCCACCCAAAAACTGAAACACTGCTATCTGCTTTCATGTTTGTCTTTAAAAATGCTGGTATGTGCTAACTGAACCATCTCCACCCAAAAACTGAAACACTGCTATCTGCTTTCATGTTTGTCTTTAAAAATGCTGGTATGTGCTAACTGAACCATCTCCACCCAAAAACTGAAACACTGCTATCTGCTTTCATGTTTGTCTTTAAAAATGCTGGTATGTGCTAACTGAACCATCTCCACCCAAAAACTGAAACACTGCTATCTGCTTTCATGTTTGTCTTTAAAAATGCTGGTATGTGCTAACTGAACCATCTCCACCCAAAAACTGAAACACTGCTATCTGCTTTCATGTTTGTCTTTAAAAATGCTGGTATGTGCTAACTGAACCATCTCCACCCAAAAACTGAAACACTGCTATCTGCTTTCATGTTTGTCTTTAAAAATGCTGGTATGTGCTAACTGAACCATCTCCACCCAAAAACTGAAACACTGCTATCTGCTTTCATGTTTGTCTTTAAAAATGCTGGTATGTGCTAACTGAACCATCTCCACCCAAAAACTGAAACACTGCTATCTGCTTTCATGTTTGTCTTTAAAAATGCTGGTATGTGCTAACTGAACCATCTCCACCCAAAAACTGAAACACTGCTATCTGCTTTCATGTTTGTCTTTAAAAATGCTGGTATGTGCTAACTGAACCATCTCCACCCAAAAACTGAAACACTGCTATCTGCTTTCATGTTTGTCTTTAAAAATGCTGGTATGTGCTAACTGAACCATCTCCACCCAAAAACTGAAACACTGCTATCTGCTTTCATGTTTGTCTTTAAAAATGCTGGTATGTGCTAACTGAACCATCTCCACCCAAAAACTGAAACACTGCTATCTGCTTTCATGTTTGTCTTTAAAAATGCTGGTATGTGCTAACTGAACCATCTCCACCCAAAAACTGAAACACTGCTATCTGCTTTCATGTTTGTCTTTAAAAATGCTGGTATGTGCTAACTGAACCATCTCCACCCAAAAACTGAAACACTGCTATCTGCTTTCATGTTTGTCTTTAAAAATGCTGGTATGTGCTAACTGAACCATCTCCACCCAAAAACTGAAACACTGCTATCTGCTTTCATGTTTGTCTTTAAAAATGCTGGTATGTGCTAACTGAACCATCTCCACCCAAAAACTGAAACACTGCTATCTGCTTTCATGTTTGTCTTTAAAAATGCTGGTATGTGCTAACTGAACCATCTCCACCCAAAAACTGAAACACTGCTATCTGCTTTCATGTTTGTCTTTAAAAATGCTGGTATGTGCTAACTGAACCATCTCCACCCAAAAACTGAAACACTGCTATCTGCTTTCATGTTTGTCTTTAAAAATGCTGGTATGTGCTAACTGAACCATCTCCACCCAAAAACTGAAACACTGCTATCTGCTTTCATGTTTGTCTTTAAAAATGCTGGTATGTGCTAACTGAACCATCTCCACCCAAAAACTGAAACACTGCTATCTGCTTTCATGTTTGTCTTTAAAAATGCTGGTATGTGCTAACTGAACCATCTCCACCCAAAAACTGAAACACTGCTATCTGCTTTCATGTTTGTCTTTAAAAATGCTGGTATGTGCTAACTGAACCATCTCCACCCAAAAACTGAAACACTGCTATCTGCTTTCATGTTTGTCTTTAAAAATGCTGGTATGTGCTAACTGAACCATCTCCACCCAAAAACTGAAACACTGCTATCTGCTTTCATGTTTGTCTTTAAAAATGCTGGTATGTGCTAACTGAACCATCTCCACCCAAAAACTGAAACACTGCTATCTGCTTTCATGTTTGTCTTTAAAAATGCTGGTATGTGCTAACTGAACCATCTCCACCCAAAAACTGAAACACTGCTATCTGCTTTCATGTTTGTCTTTAAAAATGCTGGTATGTGCTAACTGAACCATCTCCACCCAAAAACTGAAACACTGCTATCTGCTTTCATGTTTGTCTTTAAAAATGCTGGTATGTGCTAACTGAACCATCTCCACCCAAAAACTGAAACACTGCTATCTGCTTTCATGTTTGTCTTTAAAAATGCTGGTATGTGCTAACTGAACCATCTCCACCCAAAAACTGAAACACTGCTATCTGCTTTCATGTTTGTCTTTAAAAATGCTGGTATGTGCTAACTGAACCATCTCCACCCAAAAACTGAAACACTGCTATCTGCTTTCATGTTTGTCTTTAAAAATGCTGGTATGTGCTAACTGAACCATCTCCACCCAAAAACTGAAACACTGCTATCTGCTTTCATGTTTGTCTTTAAAAATGCTGGTATGTGCTAACTGAACCATCTCCACCCAAAAACTGAAACACTGCTATCTGCTTTCATGTTTGTCTTTAAAAATGCTGGTATGTGCTAACTGAACCATCTCCACCCAAAAACTGAAACACTGCTATCTGCTTTCATGTTTGTCTTTAAAAATGCTGGTATGTGCTAACTGAACCATCTCCACCCAAAAACTGAAACACTGCTATCTGCTTTCATGTTTGTCTTTAAAAATGCTGGTATGTGCTAACTGAACCATCTCCACCCAAAAACTGAAACACTGCTATCTGCTTTCATGTTTGTCTTTAAAAATGCTGGTATGTGCTAACTGAACCATCTCCACCCAAAAACTGAAACACTGCTATCTGCTTTCATGTTTGTCTTTAAAAATGCTGGTATGTGCTAACTGAACCATCTCCACCCAAAAACTGAAACACTGCTATCTGCTTTCATGTTTGTCTTTAAAAATGCTGGTATGTGCTAACTGAACCATCTCCACCCAAAAACTGAAACACTGCTATCTGCTTTCATGTTTGTCTTTAAAAATGCTGGTATGTGCTAACTGAACCATCTCCACCCAAAAACTGAAACACTGCTATCTGCTTTCATGTTTGTCTTTAAAAATGCTGGTATGTGCTAACTGAACCATCTCCACCCAAAAACTGAAACACTGCTATCTGCTTTCATGTTTGTCTTTAAAAATGCTGGTATGTGCTAACTGAACCATCTCCACCCAAAAACTGAAACACTGCTATCTGCTTTCATGTTTGTCTTTAAAAATGCTGGTATGTGCTAACTGAACCATCTCCACCCAAAAACTGAAACACTGCTATCTGCTTTCATGTTTGTCTTTAAAAATGCTGGTATGTGCTAACTGAACCATCTCCACCCAAAAACTGAAACACTGCTATCTGCTTTCATGTTTGTCTTTAAAAATGCTGGTATGTGCTAACTGAACCATCTCCACCCAAAAACTGAAACACTGCTATCTGCTTTCATGTTTGTCTTTAAAAATGCTGGTATGTGCTAACTGAACCATCTCCACCCAAAAACTGAAACACTGCTATCTGCTTTCATGTTTGTCTTTAAAAATGCTGGTATGTGCTAACTGAACCATCTCCACCCAAAAACTGAAACACTGCTATCTGCTTTCATGTTTGTCTTTAAAAATGCTGGTATGTGCTAACTGAACCATCTCCACCCAAAAACTGAAACACTGCTATCTGCTTTCATGTTTGTCTTTAAAAATGCTGGTATGTGCTAACTGAACCATCTCCACCCAAAAACTGAAACACTGCTATCTGCTTTCATGTTTGTCTTTAAAAATGCTGGTATGTGCTAACTGAACCATCTCCACCCAAAAACTGAAACACTGCTATCTGCTTTCATGTTTGTCTTTAAAAATGCTGGTATGTTTTCTTTGCTCAACAGTCTGTATCCCTGTCCAAATCACAATGCTTTATTATCTGCCTTGTCTTACCCAAAATTATGGCCCCTCTAACTTTAGTGCCCTCTTTCTAGCCTGTTTCTGAAGTTAGAATTTAGCCCTGTTAACCATCCAAGCTTTATTGCCTCCTGATTGATAATTGAAATCCACCCACACCCCACCCCTATCAGTATAAAGCTAACCTTCACTTTGGGGGAAGCTAATGCTGGGGGTCTTTCGCCAAGTGGGGGATTTCAATAAGTGGAAGCACTTCTGACTCTGCACTTCAGCGAATGCACAAAGCAAAGGTACACAAGAAAAAACTTTGAACAACGCTGCATAGACACCAGGTGACCTTGTTTAACCCTTTAGCACTTTCTCCTTATAACATGCATTCTCTACCACTCCTTCTGACAGCTCTGTCCTCTCTACTAAAATTATCTCAACTCCACCCCACTTCTCCCCCCCACAGCATATATATATCACCCTCACTCCTGTCCTCTCCTTATTACTGCACCCACCAACTCCTGCTAATTCTAAATCCACACACACTAAAAGTCTCCAAGACCCTGGGGCATGTCCCTTCATATAAATCACACTCCCATATTGCCTCCCTCACCCTCCTGCTTCTCCTGACTTCTGGAGATATATCCCCAAACCCTGGACCTCCATCATTAAACTGTACCCATCACCCTGCACCCTCTGGCAGCAGCCGCAATCAACACAATTTAATTCCGATTTCTATTCTTCCCAAGTCCAGACTCCCTTTCTCTTGTGCTCTTTGGAACTCCCGCTCTGTCTGCAACAAACTCACCTCTCTCCATGACATCTTTATCACCAACTCATTTAACCTACTCGCCGTCACCGAAACCTGGCTCCACGAATCAGACACTGCATCTTCTGCGGCCCTATCCCATGGTGGGCTTCTTTGGACTCACTCCCCCAGATCCAATGGACATAAGGGAGGAGGTGTTGGAATCCTTCTAGCCCCACATAGCACCTTCCAGGTACTTCAGCCACCTCCTTCTCTGTCACTCTCCTCTTTCGAAGCACACTGCATTCGTCTCTTCACGCCAATTTCTTTAAGAATAGCCGTGATCTACAGGCCCCCTGGACCAGTATCAACTTTTCTTGATGACTTCTCTGCCTGGCTACCCTACTTTCTTTCTTCTGAAATCCCCACAATCATTCTCGGGGACTTCAACATCCCTATTAATACTAACACCTCTGCTCCTTCCAAACTTCTCAGCCTAACCTCCTCCTTTGACCTGAAACAGTGGATACATGATCCTACTCACTCCGGGGGCAATATCCTTGACCTCGTTTTCTCTCACCTTTGCACTCCATGCAACCTCTCTAACTATCCATTCCCTCTCTCTGATCACCACCTTATTAGTTTCACTCTCTCCCTCTCCTTCACCTCCTCTCCCTCCAACCGCATTAAAGTTACCCGCAGAAACCTACGTCATCTCAAGCCTTCCCTTCTCTACTCTGCTCTTGACAACCTCCACGACAAAATCTCACCCCTATCCTGCACCAACCTAGCCACTTCTGTCTACAACACTTCACTTCTGGCCTCTCTGGACTCTCTGGCCCCCCTCACCACACACAGGATCAAGCCCCGACCCCTTCAACCTTGGCAAACAGATGTCACTAGAAGTTTGAAAAAACGTAGTCGTGCTCATGAGCGCCTGTGGCGCAAGACCAAGTCTCAGAGAGATTTCAACCAATATAAATCTGCCCTCCAAAACTACAATTCTAGCCTCCTCTCTGCCAAGCAGAACTATTTTATCACTCTCATCAGCAACCTATCATCCCGCCCCCGTCAACTCTTCTCTACTTTCAACTCTCTACTTCGTCCTCCACCACCTCCACCCACCAACTCACTCACTGCCCAGGAGATTGCTAATCACTTCAAACAGAAGATTGATACAATTCGCGCAGAGATCTCTACTGTTCTAATACCCCCCACGCTTTACACTTCATGCCCACAGTCACAATCATTACTTCCCTCTTTCAACCCCACCACTATAGACGAAGTTGCTAAACTACTTGGTAATGTCCACCTTACCACCTGCCCTCTGGATCCTGTTCCCTCGCAAATGCTACATTCACCCTCTGACTCTATGCTACACTCTCTAACTCACATCTTCAATCTCTCACTCTCTTCTGGCATCTTCCCCAACTCTCTAAAACATGCACTTGTCAAACCCATACTTAAAAAACCCTCACTGGACCCATCCAATCTTAACAACCTACGCCCCATCTCCTTGCTCCCCTTTTTATCCAAACTACTCGAACGTCTGGTCTACAACCGACTGAGTGACCACCTCGCTGATAATGGCCTTCTTGATCCCCTTCAGTCTGGATTTCGTCCCCAACACTCCACAGAAACTGCTCTCCTAAAACTAACAAACGATCTACTAACGGCCAAAACCAATCGACATTATTCTGTACTCCTCCTCCTGGACCTCTCTGCTGCCTTTGATACAGTTGACCACCCCCTCCTTCTCAAAAAACTCCACACCTTTGGTCTCTGTGACCGTACTCTACAATGGTTCTCTTCCTACTTATCCAACCGCACCTTTAGCGTTTCTTACAACTCTACTTCCTCCTCTCCTCTTCCTTTCTCTGTTGGGGTCCCCCAAGGTTCTGTCCTTGGACCACTCCTATTTTCAATCTATACCTCCTCTCTGGGTCAACTGATAGCCTCCCATGGCTTCCAATACCACCTCTATGCTGACGACACCCAAATCTATCTCTCTACCCCTCAGCTCACTCCCTCTGTCTCCTCACGTATCACTAATTTACTATCAGAAATATCAGTCTGGATGTCACACCACTTCCTCAAAATCAATCTATCCAAAACCGAACTTATAATTTTTCCTCCCCCATATGCCCCTTCCCCTGATCTCACTGTCAAAATTGATGGCACAACCATAAGCCCATCCCCTCATGCCAAGATTCTAGGTGTAGTCTTGGACTCTGAACTCTCCTTCAAGCAACACATCCAATCACTGTCCAAATCTTGCCGCCTCAACCTCCGCAACATCTCCAAAATACGCCCCTTTCTAACCAATGAGACAACAAAGCTCTTAATTCACTCGCTGGTCATCTCTCGCCTTGACTACTGCAACTCCCTCCTCACTGGCTTACCTCTACATAGTCTAGCACCTCTTCAATCCATTATGAATGCCGCTGCCAGACTCATCCACCTTACCAATCGCTCGGTGTCTGCTACCCCTCTCTGTCAATCCCTCCACTGGCTCCCGCTCAGCCAAAGAATTAAATTCAAAATACTAACAATTACATACAAAGCCATCCACAACTCTGCCCCCAGCTACATCACTGGCTTAGTCTCTAAATACCAACCTACTCGTCCTCTTCGTTCCTCTCAAGACCTCCTGCTCTCTAGCTCCCTCATCACCTCCTCCCATACTCGCCTCCAGGACTTTTCCAAAGCCTCCCCAATCCTATGGAATGCCCTACCCCAATCTGTCCGCTTATCTCCTACTTTATTAGCTTTTAGACGATCCCTGAAAACACTTCTCTTCAGAGAAGCCTACCCTACCCCCACCTAACTGTATCTTCATTTTCTCCATCAGCTCATCCCCCCACAGTTAAAACCTTTTGTTTCAACTTGACCCTCCCTTCTAGATTGTAAGCTCTAACGAGCAGGGCCCTCTGATCCCTCCTGTATCGATTCGTATTGTAAGTGTACTGTCTGCCCTCATATTGTAAAGCGCTGCGCAAACTGTTGGCGCTATATAAATCCTGAATAATAATAATAATAATAATAATATCACCAGGTGAAAATAAAGAAAGCCTAAAAATAAGAAAACCAATTCAGTCATTACAACTAAGAATTGGTAAACTGCAATATACAAAAAAAGTTTTGCTTTTGGATTTAGTACCATTTTAATAAATAAAGCTTTTTGTTTTACCTTCCTGCTTTATATACAAGAATGGCAGCTTAATTCTCATATTTCAACCCAGTCATGTAAACAATGAGCTTCACAGATCTTACATGTCAGTCATGTCTGTGCTTGTTGGCACTAAAAATGTCCCTACCAAGCTTGTACACACTAGGGCCAATAAAACATCAGATTCTGGAAGGAAACCCCCTGCCATATATATTCTACATTGGAATATATGGCGTTTGTGTTTATCCTTTAACATCTATAGCAGTGTTTCTCAACTCCAGTTCTCAAGGCACCCCAACAGGTCATGTTTTCAGCCTCTCCATTGTTTGCACAGCTGATTTGATCAGTTTCACTGCCTTAGTAATTACCACAGCCATTTCATCTGAGGGAAGTCCTGAAAATGTGACCTGTTGGGGCTCCTTGAGGACTGGAGTTGAGAAACACTGCTCTATACAACTGTATGTGCATCAGAGGACCTTGTGTCCCCTAGGTCATTTCCTGTGATACAGAATAGGATGTTGTGTCAGAGTAACCATAACTGGATGTTTCTCTTTTTCTTTCCTTGTGCACACATGGGCAGATGGGATGGTAATAAAGTTTGTTCTGTTTGATCTATGCATGTTTGCTGGTCTGTTTGCTTAAGATGGTTTTGAATGCAGGAGTTGGTTTATGGCTTTGGGCTTATTGCATTTTTATGAAATGCTTAGCACAGTCGCTATAACCACCAAAAATAGACCAAACCTTCAGTGATTACTGTGCTGATAAATACATTGAATGGGATAGGGGAGCAGTATATAGATTTAAAACTGTGGCTTGACTTTAATTAATTTTCCATTTCAAGTAAGGGTCTTAAAGTCCAGGAAGAATAATGTGGTTGATTGGGGTTTTGTTTTTGTTTTTTTTTGTTTTCCGTTGTCCACCGTTGTCCCCCCCCCCCCCCCCCCCCCTTCGTTGCACTCACTTGGAACTAATTTCAACAAAGTTTTTTGATTACTTTTTTTTTTTCTGTTTGTGTTCTGAAGATTTGGTGTGGAGAGGAGAAGATCAGTGTTATGCAGAACTCACTTCACATCTTCAATGCCATAAGTGGAACTCCAACAAGCACAACAGTCCATGGAATGACCAATTCCTCCTCCATTGCATGATTGTCCTTGTTCATTTCACACCGATGCCTCACATGGCTATCTCAGGATGCTTTGCGGAGCCCATGGTCTACTATAAATGGATGACCATTACTACTATTACAGATGTTTAGATAATTTATATGGTTGTTGAGATATGACTGGGTATCTTTATTGCAGGAGCCATAAAGCCACGTGCGTTTGTGTGTTACATTTGGCAATACCTGCTTTTTTGTTAAAAAATGTCAAAAGGGGAAGACTCTAAAAGTAATGTAATAAATATTTTTATGCTGGCTAGAACCCTACTTTAGGGCAGTCACAAGGAATAGCACAGCAGGTCTTAAAGGAGCAGATATCAAAGAATGTATAGTATATTCTATAAAACATGACACAAAAGTTTACATATTAGTTTTAAAACCAAGCACATTTAGTCTTCAGTCAGTTAACTAGTTTTTTTCCCCCATTCCTCTGCTGTTTGTGTTTTAAATACAGAAGATCTTAATTTTTTTTTAATGCTCAACTGGAAGTAAGGTTCATATGTACATTAAATTTAGCTTAGGAACACTGTATGCTTGCTAAGGATTGTATTTCCTTGTTTGTATTATGGATTATCTGTGATCTTCCAAATTCAACTGATACAAAATACACACGAAAAACCTTAATATTTCACCTCTTCACACATTCACATTGCTTTTACTAGACCGTCCTGAAAGATGTTACTGAGTATTGAGAATGTATATATTGTTAATTGACACACATTGTTTTTTCTGTACATAAACGTGTTACATTTCTATGCATTTTTTTAATGTTCATTGCTGAAGACTTTTATTGTGACAAATGTGCTTATTCATTTTACCTGCTATATTTTTGTCTTTACAGCTTATTCTTGTACATAAACGAGTGCAATACAAAGATGTATACAGTCTTTGCTATGTTAGGTTTATACACTGTTCAAAAGAAAACGTTTTTTTGCCAAAGCAAAGGTCATGTATGTAATGGTGGTTATGAATACTGTGGTAAATGGTGGTGTTATTTAAAGCTTTGATCATATTGTTCTTTCAAAATAATAATTTAGTAATTTTATATTTGGGGAGGGGTGAATACAAAGTTTTTAATTTTATTTAACTGGAAACACAGTCCTGCTGTAATTAACATTGTGTACTACATATGTATTAAAGGAAACTGCTAATTTCCCTGTTTTATTTTGCTTTCATCAAGATTGCTGTATCATGTGCAAAAAGACCAAATTAAACTATTCTAACATTTGGGTTGAAAACACAGCTTTCAGTTTCATAGATTTTATAATAAATGTAATGTCACCCTGCCATGTCAAGGCACATTTGCAACGTGGGCTTCCAAACCTGGCCATACATGGATCAATATTTGGCTAGTTCAGCAGGCTCTGGACCAAGTTTTATCCATCCATGGCTGCTCCTGTTCATGAGAAGTCAATCTATTGATTGACTTCTTATTAATGGCCCTGCTGGAAAATTTCAATTCAAGCAGCCCTTGCAGCCATTTGGCTATAACGCTGAACAGTGTATTCTGATGGCGGGGAGGCCCTGCTGTCAGAATTCAATGACATGATGGGGAGCATTCTTGCATACACATTGAATGTATAGGTGGGGGAATTGGATCAGTTTAACTCTAAAGAAAAATCTGCAGTCATGTGAAAAAAATACAACCCATAAAAAATGACTTTTTCAAAATATTTGAACAGGCAAATGATAGATCTACAGACAATGCCTACAGCTACAGATATACTTGAATAAAACACTAATACAATGTGCATTTTTAACCAGTTAATGAAATTATCAATAGATGTAATGATATACTTTGGAAAAACTCAGTACCCTTTAGCAAAAATAACCTTATGTATACATTTTTTTTATAACTACTAGACAACCTCTGTTATTGACTCTGTAACATTTTTGACCACTCCACCTTTCAAAATTCCTTCAGTTGTAAGATGTTCAATCCCAACCCAGCGTTGCAATGGGATTCAAATCAGGGCTTTGACTAGCCACTGTGTCATTTTTGTGTGTTTTGTTATTTTACCTTTATCGTTTTAAATTAAGATTTAATGTTTGCCTGATCAAATATATTGAAGAAAAAAAAATGTAAGCACACATCAAAACCACCCATCATAATATGATTACCCACCTAATATTAAGTAGGTTCCCCTTATGCTGCCAAAACCATCCTGACCCATTGGGGCATGAACGCCACTAGGTCTCTGAAGGCATAGTGTGGTATCTAGCACTATGCAGTCGGTAGCAGATCCTTTAGTCCTGTAAGATGCTTGATGGATTGGGATCTGGAGAATTTGTAGGCCAACTCAACACCTCCAAACTCGTGTTCCTCAAACCATTTTTAAACCATTTTTGCAGTGTGCCAGGGTGCATTATCCTGCTGAAAGAGACCACTGCCATCAGGGAATACCATTTCCATGAAGTGGTGTACTTTGTCACCAACAATGTTTAAGTAGGTGGTATGTGTCATAGTAACATCCCTGGGAATGGCAGGTATTACACTGCCTCCACTGGCTTGCTTTCTTCCCATACTGCACCCTGGTACCATCTCTTCCCCAGGTAAGCATGGCACACACCCTGTCTACAGGATCTGAAAGGAAATGTCATTCATGAGTCCAGGCCACCTTCTTCCATTGTTCTATGGTCCTGTTCTGATGCTCAGATGCCTATTGTACAGCAACAAACAGTAATGCCCTTTTCTTTAATAGTACATCATGGGACACAGAGCCATAGTAGTTACTATGTGGGTTATAGGCCACCTTCAGGTGCTGAACACTGGCACACCCTAAACAGGAAGTTGCCTCCCTATATAACCCATCCCATACCAGGAGTACTTCAGTTTTTTCACCTGTGTCTAAGGCGGGTAGGGAACCTCAGCTCTCCAGCTGTTTTGAAACTACAAGTCCCATGAGACATTGCAAGATCCTAACAATCACAGGCATGGCTCCTAGAGGCAGAGGCATGATGGGATTTGTATTTTCAAAACAGCTGGAGAGCCGAGGTTCCCTACCCCTGTGTTGATCACGAGTGAAGATGTGCTGTGCTAAGCTCCACTGAGCAATCCTTGCTTGGGCTAGCTATGCAGCCGGATCCATTCAAAGTGTCTTTTAGGCCAAATTGAATGGTACCCGGGCCTCATGGTGGAAGAAAAAAGGTTTTGCCTGTAACGCTTTTCTTTTTAGAAAGCTGGACTCAGGACTGGGATCCAGTACTTTGGTATTTTAAGCCATAAAGTTTTACTGGCGGGGTGCTATTATAGGTCCAGGAGTTGGTTGGTTCCCGGTTCCTGAAGGTTTGTTAACGGAACCCACCATGAAGGGTGAAGATTGGGTCTGTTGGTTTTACCACAGAAAACCCTGCAGCGGGAAAGGTAAGTGGAGTTTTTCTAAGAAATGTTTAAATGTTTCTTATGAAATGTCTCCTTTAACCACTTGACCACTGGGCACTTAAACCCCCCTTAATAACCAGACCAATTTTCAGCTTTTGGTGCTCTCACATTTTGAAAGACAATTACTCAGTCATGCAACACTGTACCTATATGAAGATTTTGTCCTTTTTTCACACAAATAGAGCTTTCTTTTGGTGGTATTTAATCACCGCTGGGTTTTTTATTTTTTGTGCTATAAGAAAAAAGACTGAAAATTCTATAAAACAAATGAATTTTTCTTTGTTTCCGTTATAAAATTTAGCAAATTAGTTATTTATTTTCCTACATCAGGGGACACAGAGCCATAGTAATAACTATGTGGGTTATATCGGCATATCAGGTGCTGGACCCTGGCACGCCCATTAAGGCGTGAACTTCCCCTATATATCCCCTCCCATTACTGGGATTCTTCGGTTTTTTCACCAGTGTCTAAGGTGTTGGGCACATGTAAGGATGTGTGTACTGAGCTCCACGGGCAGTTATCCTTTGAGAGCCAGCCATCCTGACTGGATCCATTCTGATGTCTCCGTAATGGACTAAATGAACGGTACCCAGGCCTAGTCATCCGAAAGATGTTAGGTTTTGCTTGCAAATGCTTTTAAAGCTGGACCCTGGGATCCAGTACTTCTTGGTAGTAAGGCTAATAAAAGTTTGCTGGCAGGGTCTTCTTGTGGGTCCAGGATTGCGGGATTACCTGAGTGTACCCCTGTTCCTGAAGGTTTCCTTTCAAGGTCTCGAAGCCTACCGTGAAGGGCAAAGATTGTTTGTTTTGTTTATCTCTGACAAACCCTGCTACGAGGAAAGGTAGGGGAGATAATCTCTCCTTCCATGTATTGTGTTGTCATGTCTATGTGTCACCACTGGAGGCTGTATTGAGCACTCACCATTCTGATGCTGGAAATGGCAGAAGCTCCACTCTCCTCCCCGTTCAAGCCAGCTCAGACCCTCAGGTATGAAGGGGGGTCTGATCACTTCCTGGGCCCCCAGATTTTGATCTATTTGAATGCCAGCCAGCTGTCTTTTTCTTTAAAAAAGGAAAAAAGTTTTTTTGGGCAAGTCGCGGCCACTCGTCGAGCGGAGGATTTACCTGCCCCCCACCACCGCCGCTTGCCATGATGCCGGTGCTCACGTGGGAGATTTGCTTCCCTATTTGAAACAGGAAGGGGGTGTGACACCAGCCACACGTGTAGAAAGTAGTTGGAGCTCTGCAAGAGAAGCTACAGCCTGGTGGTGCAGGGACAGAGCAGAGTGGTTGCTGGTCAGGTTTGATGACAGACATTTTCCTTTTGGCAACATTGTACTGTATAGCTAGGATTAATTGCAGTTATTGTACTGTACTATAGCCTAGCAAGTGAAACATTATTTTGCTGGTACTGCCTCTGCTTTGTACTGTAAGCTATGAGTGACAAAGGGACCAGGAACGCCTCTAAGGCTTCTAAGAGGTTAATGGTATACAACAAACTAAAAACCCTTCCAAAAGAATGTCTTCCTCACCGAGAGGTAGAAAGAAAAATACAGCCAGTCAGATGAAGCAGTCAAGGGTAGAACACTTCTGTCCCTGTGTATTTCATACAAACAGGTTTTTATTCTACCATTTAAAAGATCATTGCTATGATGTCTCTCCATAGTAGGACTAGGACCATCTGATCCTCTGGGCCCTTTTGTTGAGGTGCAGGAGGCTGGGGATCAGGTAGATCTTCCCAAATATTGGAAAATGCTTATTTTTCCTCTTCAGAGGATCCTAACAGGGAGGGAGTGGCCGCACAGGTAAGGTGTTTGTCTACTCCCTTACTTAACCCTTCTGTTGCCTGTCACAGGCTCTTGAGGTATCTACCTCTAATAGGGTTCATTTGAACCTCCACCACCTGGGGATGTTTTTTCCTATTCATGCATAGCTTATGTATTCTGAATAGGAACGTTTCTATGAAAGAAATGGGGGGTTCCAGCTATTAATGCTGCAGTCACCTCAGTGAGCAGTGTCTTGCATGTCCAGTGGATAATGCACTGATGTTAAAGGATCCAGCAAGTGAAGGTTGGATTTTCCTTTTAAAGACTAGATATTTTGCAGTTATGGCTGCAATTGGAGTAGCTCAGTTCATTAACCCTCTAACGTCTGCTCCACTATTGTGGTGGATCACATTTTGAGTCACGTCAATGCATTGTAATGTGGACTCCAAGGGGTTAAGGAACTGGTGTGAGATACCTGAAAGTTCTACCTAATCAGCTGGCCCGGCAAGGGGCTGGTGTATTTGATGCACTGTGTCTCACAGATGCTATGAAGGACTCGATCGTTTAAGCCCTATGGCTTATATTTGGACTAGTGCATTTTTGCAGAGGTCCATGGCTGAGATATTGATCAGCCGAGGCACCAGGTGAAAACCCTTAGCCAGTCTGTGTCCTTTCCTGGGGTACGACTATTTAGAATGGATAAGTACATCCAAAAGGGGTAAAGCTTTACCAATGAAGGAGTTCTCCTTTAATCATGCAGCCTCTCCTAATGCCTGGGGTATCTGCCTTTAGGCGGTCTCAACAGGGGCAGCACCAGGATCTTGGGGCAGAAAGCCCACGAAGCAGAATGCTGAGGCCTTCTTATGAAGGAGCACCCCCACTCGTTTGAGTGAGGGGAAAGGTCCTGCGATTCTCAAAGTCTGGCAGGAACAATGTTAAGAGCAGAGTGATTTCTGCGATTTTAATTTTTTTTTCCTCTAGGTTACATGTAGAGTTTCAAGAGCCCGGAGGGCCCAATTGGCTTTCGATCTGAGGGTTCTGGTCCTGTTTGGGTGCTGCTTGTGGGGTCCTTGGGGCTGCTGATGCAGCAGTCTTTATGCGAAAGTGTCCGTCTCCTCAGAGAATGCTCCTAAGGTTCCATAAAAAAAAGAAAGAAGTGTCCCAGTTGGTGATATCAGAGATTCCCTTAGTGGAACGGGTTTTTGGCTCAAACCTTTTTAAGGTCCCAGAGCCAAGCAGAGAGGTAAGACCCACTGAATCCGGCACTTAAACATCCGAACCCTTCATAATTCGATCGGCTGTGTCCATCCTGCAAGGAGGGGAGTTGCATATCTCCATGTGCCAAAGTTTCCGCTTACCAGAAATCTCTGCATTTTGAAATATAAAATTATTTTATTATTATTAAATATATATTTTTATATTATTTGTATATGCCTGTAGCTGCAGGCATCATTCAGATATCCCTGCACAAAGTCCAGGATGTCATATGATGGCCAGCGGGCGGGAAGTGGTTAAAATGTTTTTTTTTGTTTTTTAATCACAAAGTTGTCCATTTCTAACACATAGCAAAAATTACACCCCAAAATAGATTCTCCTACTCCTGAATACAGTGATATCACATGTGTGAGACTTCCACAGCCTGGCCACATACAGAGGCCGAGTATGGCTGAGTATTGCAGGGTATCTCCAAGTATGGCAGTTTATTGCAGAGTATTGGCTGGGTATTGCAAAGTATTGGCTGTGGGCACTACAGATCTAGCCCACAGCGCTCCTACCACCGATCTCTCCCCCTCCACTGTGCCAATTGGTACATTGAGGGGAGGGAGGAACTGGCGTCATCACATGACGTTGGTTTGTTTACAAGTGATCGCTCCATCATTTGATGGAGCGATCACGTGGTTAACGGCCACGATGAGGTCCGGATGTTCTCGAGTGCGCACAAGAGCGGAATTCTGGGATGTCACTGTACGCCCTCCCACCAGCGCGAATCGGGGAAGTTCTGTGCTGGCCGTGTCCCCTGGACACAGCTAGTCACAGATCGCTGTAAACGGCCAATCACAGCGGCCGTTTACAGTGCGATCGGCGTGCCCAATGAGAGATGATCTCATATGTAAATATATGAGATCATCTCTCATTGCCGGTTCTCCCTCCTCACACAGAAAGTGTGTGAGGAGGGAGAGATTAGCGGCTGCAGAGGCCATAAGTAATCTGTCCCCAGTGTGCCACCTGTCAGTGCCATTTGCCCCAGTGCCATCTGTCCCCAGTGCCATGTATAATGCCATCTGTGATCAGTGCCATATCACTGTCACGTGTCATTAGTGCCACCTGTTATCAGTGTCACATGTCATCAATGCCATGTATCAGTGCCATCTGTGCCACATCAGTGTCACGTGTCATCAGTGCTACGTCAGTATCACTGTCCTGGTGCTCCAGGGCCTTCAAAAGTGTAATAGTCAACAAGTTAGATGTGTAACTTATGCTCCTAGAACACGTGACTGCGCTCCCTGCATGTTGGGCCTCTCTAAGTGACCAGGCTATGGAAAAGTCCCACACATGTGGTATCATAATACTCAGGTGGAGTAGCAGAATTTATTTTGGGGCGTCATCTGTGGTATACACATGCCATGTGAGAGAAATTACTTATTACAATGACAATTTTGTGAAAAATAAAAAATAAATCTTCATTTTGCAAAGAATTGTGGGAAAAAAATGACAACACCAAAAAGCTCACATGCCTCTTACTAAATACCTTGGAATGTCTACTTTCAAAAAATGGGTCATTTGGGGGGTATTTGTACTGTCCTGGCTTGTTCAGGTCGCAAGAAATAGGCCACCAGTACATCAGATGTGATCAATTTTGTATGATTTGCACCATAGCTTGTAGACTCTAACTTTCACAAAGACCAAATAATATCCACTAATTTGGGTTATTTTTACCAAAGATATGTGGCAGTATAAATTGTGGCCAAAATTCGGGAAAAATAAATAATAATTTGCAAAATGTTATCATAGAAACAAAGAAAAATGTGGGGTTCTTTTTTCATTTATAGCGCAAAAAATAAAAAACCCAGAGGTGATCAAATACCACCAAAAGAAAGCTCTATTTGTGTGGAAAAAAGCACAAAAAATTAATTTGGGTAGTGTTACATGACTGAGTAATTGTCATTCAAAGTGTGAGAGAACCGAAAGCTGAAAATTGGTCTGGTCACGAGGGGTGTTTAAGTGCCCAGTGGTTAACTGGTTAAAAAATAAATAAAAAACTTAAATGTTGTCATACCTAAGTGTCACCTCTGCGGGCTGTATGGAGCACACATACCTTCTCATGCTTTCCTCAGATCATGCTGTGTCAGGAAGCAGCAGGCTCTTTTTTCCTCCGGCGAGCAGCTCAGATCTCCGGTTAGTTTGGGAGGGTTTTTGCTCCTGGGTTAAGCTCTTCACAGGGAAAGAAAGATCTAAAACGATTGGTGATGCCGTTTTCTTCCACCGCCCCTGCACGGCAGCGGCTTTCAGGTTTCCCTCTCAGCATCCCTCCCTCATACACAAGCCGATCCCATCAGATCAGAGGCCCGCACTCACGCGGGAAAGCTCTCTTTTGAAAAAAAAGGAGGGGGTACGAAGTGAGGAGGGGATGGGGCTTAGCGCAGCGTTGGCGTCCTCCAACGTCCAGCGTGGGAGTATGTTTTAAAAAAAAAAAAAAAAAAAAACTCCATCTATGCTGGCTGCAATTTGTCGCAGGGACACAAGAGCAAAGACGGGCATGAAAGAGGTTTGATGACACAGGCATTCCTATTTATGGGCTTTCCTATTTTGAGGCTGAGCATTAATAGCAGTGGCAGTGGCTGGACTATTGAAGGACATTAAGTACTCTACAACCTACTATTAACTTGTCTTTTCCCATACTTTTCTAGTTTATAAAACCCTACTAGGCACACTGATATAAAGTTAATTATGAAAACACACACACACAAACTGCTGCTAGTAAAACACTATCATATTTATTTCCCAAGAAATTAGGAAAGCTAACATAAAGTATTAAAAAGACATTACAATATCACAAAGCTTACAATCAGAACATATAATACAAGAATATGAAAGATACTTATCACACGGTCCTCCGTGAAGCTTTGCTGCATCGGCTAGGCTCAGACCAGGAGAGGGCCTTCACCATGAGGTTTAGGCCAGAGCCATCACCCAGAGTAGGCCTCAAGATCGCTGACTCATCAGGTCAGCAGAAACACAGCCTCATGAGGGGCTCTGTGCAGCGAACAGAGACAGAGCTCCCTGTAACAGCCCCCTTTTTTTTTTTTTTTAAACAATCGTACACCATCCAAACCGCATCATACTGCCAGTCCCATTTGCTTCAGACCAATCAGTGTTCACATGACAGCCCTCCTTATATTACTGACTGTCCTGCCATACCTGGCTTCTGGGGACAGTATTGCAGTCTGTGTGCCCTGGGCCGTCTTCATCATCAATCTATTTGAAGCTTTGTGCACACCAGGCGGGCTGAAGATAACTCCTTTTGCTATGCAGATTCTGTTTGGTGCCACATTCCTCTATACCTTTTAAACGTGTGGGACTGCAAGTGTCAATATGGCTGAGCTTGGTTGTACAAACAGATGTGTAGAAACTTTAGATACGTAACATTAATTCATGTTCAATTCCAACATCTATTGCTCAAGCAGTGGATGCAATCCTTCTGGTAGTACCTCTGCTTTTGTGCATCGGGCTGTGGTTGAAAGGGGGGGTATAAACACCCCAAAAGAGGCCATGGAATGTTTACAACACTGCAGCCCCTGCCTGTATTTTGAAAAAAGTTTTTTTTCTCAGCCATGATAGGATGGGAAAAGGGTTTGCGACTTTAATTGCATCCCAGATTGAGAAAAAATGCGGCAGATTCCATTCCATTACTCTAGGACCCTCAAACTGAGGATCTGGGGGTGGGACCGTGAACAGGCTGATGACTCCTTCTGAGGGGTCATATGCGGAAGATCAGCTTCACGTTGTTGGTGCAATTTCTTACTGAATTGGTCCGCTCCACATTTTATACTACCCTTTACTGAGTGTCCTCTTGTTTTGGGTTTGCTAAAGCCTCCTCAAAGCTGTGCATGCCTTTCCTGTCCATTCATTGTTGTGAAAGTTCATATATTCTGAGTAAGATCACCCAGATAAGCATTTTTTCCCTCCTAAAAAGTTTTTCATACTTTATCCAATGGAGGAAAAAACTTTCCTGGTGCATCATGGCAGCATACATATGGGTTGGGACTCCATCCCCACAACCTGATGGACTGGTTAACTATAAATCAAAGACAGACCCAACTCACAGCATTCTCCTTTTTTTCCTCACCTGATCACTGGAATCGCGAAGTATCCCTTACCGTTTATCGCCCCAGCCAGGTTCAGCCTCTCCTGGGTGGAAGTCCTTCCTGTACAGCCTCTAAATGAGCTAGATGATTGGAGCCCCATTCTGGTTGTCCGGGGGGCATATTGCAGCCTCTCCTGGTGGAAATCCTTCCTGTACAGCCTCTAAATGAGCTAGATGGTTGGAGCCCCATTCTGGTGGTGCAGGCTTCTCAAAGAAAGCTTTAAACAATCTTTGACGTAGGTGACAGTGTTTCCTTTTTTCTTTTCAATATGCTTCTTACTTCTCTGTGTGTTATGGGCGTTTGCCATTCCCAAGATGGCTGCAACAGTGCAAGTATACTCTGGGCATGAGAGGCAGGAAGTGATGCAGCCTCGGTGTTTCCTGGCTAGAGCTTTTCCAGGATGGTGATCTGAACAGGCTCAGGCACTGTTATCATCAGTAATGGCAAATGTGAGTTTTAAATGGTTTTATGGCATTTTTGAGCAACAATGGTGCAGCTCTCTACTCATGCATGCTGCATGCTGGATGCTTATGTGGTCTTTGTTTGCACGTATGTTTTCCCTTTTTTTTATGGCTTTCACCTATGTTTTTTCCCCATCTCCTCTCAGTGCTGCTCTAGGTTCATTGTGCTCTTTATGGCATTCATCTGGGATCTGTGTTGGGCTCAGTTTCCACTAGTGCAACTTGTCACTGCAAAGTCGCATGACAAGCCGTACCCCATGATTTCCAATGAGTGCCTTTCATATCTGTGTTCATAGACCTTAAGAATACAACAGGCATTGCTTCAAGTCGCATCAAATTTGTGACAAAATCATGCGACTTTCAGGTCGCAATAGTTTTTCATTTTAGTCTGCTGCTTTGCTCTGTTTCTATGGGAAATGCTGTCCAGTCAGACCACCCATTGTATTTAAGGTATAGGTATTAGGGATTCAAGTAGTGAATATTGAGAAAAAGAGAGCCAATATCTATAGTACTGTAAGGACTACAAGATGGAGGGAGCCTTCTGATGGTCAAGACAAGTCACCATCTAAGAACAGACATTGAGGCAATGTTGATTAAATCTCATCACCTCACCCCTCATTATCATTGCTCCACGTTTACAAACATCACAAGTTAGCAGCCCTAATGGTTGCTGCATTTGTTGTGGAAAGTCATTGCCTGCCAAGCTAGTGTGTCAAATCTGCCTGGAACAAGCACTATACAGCCCTGCAAGGACCTCAAGATGTAGAGAGCCTGCTAAAAGCCAGAACCATCACTGTTCAAAGCGCAGATATACAGGCAACATTGATCAATGTCATCATCTCACCTTTCATTTTGTTTGCTCCCAGTTTACAAACACCACAGATTACCAGCCCTAATGGTTGCTGCATTTGTGGTGGAAAGTCATCGCTTGACAAGCTACAGTGTATAAATTGCCTAGCATTTGCAACCAAAACCAGTAGGTGGTGTCCAAATAGGAAAGCTTGCCATGAGAAGAAAGCGTTAAAGGGGCCACAAGCTTTGTAGATTGCCTTATAGAGGCTTTTTGCAAGGGCAGCTAAGGACACAATTGTCTGGGTTGAAGGTTAGAAAGTACTAATTTTCTTCACTGAACAATTGGAAGAGTCCAGGAAGAATTGAAGGGGTCATAGAAAAATGCCCTTATAAACAGGCTGTCAAAACTGTATACCCTGAAAAAGCTAGAGGTAAACCTGTTGCAGTCTCGTTCGAGGATGGATACATCATGACTGTAGCTGGCAAGACATGTCAAATTCAAGGAGGCTGGAGCCTGAAAATTAGGTCTAGCTCTGAAGTGCTCCTACATACTGTAGCATCTGCAAGTGCTGGCACACCAGCAATAACCAGCCCATATGCTGAATGAGTCTAATGGGAGTGGTTTCATAATTGTCTGCCAGCTGCTGCACCTGTAGGACTCTGAGGAAAGTGGCAGGGTCTGCATCCCTTTAGAAGTGATTCCCTATTGGGAGTATGTTATCAAAAATTTAATTTTCATTGTAGTGGATGCCAAAAAATCTGACTTTTATCTTGGTGCAGACTTCTGGCAAAATCAGTGAACCAGTCCTACAAACAGTAAATTATGTTTCAGGGGCTTGTTCTGTACACATTTTGTGTACAGAGCACCACCAGATAGTCATGTTTCATCGCATTTTATGAAAAATTGCAACCCTACAGATTAAAAAAAGAAAAAGTGGAGTAACCCTTTAAATAAGCCTTCTGGAAGAAGTGAAGAGACAAGGTGGTAACAGCTTTGTAAGAGCTGAAATTGGCGACCTACTCCATGGTGGATGTTTCAGACATCAATTGATGGTTTTTCAAGAGCAGTGTTCCCAGCGGTCACGGCAAGGAGTGCATTATAGCTGAAGCCATGGTTGGTGGATCCTTCCAAAAAATAAAAATAATGGTGCAAGACAGCAGAACACAGATCCAATCTATTTGGGAGCAGACAGGATACAGCCATACAGGTCCAGCATACAGGTGGTGGCTCCCAAGTAGACACCAGGAGGCAAAATCCTACAAACCGGGAAAAAGATTAGTAAACTAACTAGAGAAGTACCCAATCTTCATTACTGAAGCCTTACCATAAATATCTAAGGCTCTTGTCTTAGGAGAACAGCGGAAGTGCTTTCTTAAGGGTGCACCAAACCAGGGGGTGCCTGTGCGAAGCTTTACGCACTCACCTGGAGGAAAAACCTTCAGGATCAGTGGGCCATATCAGCTATATTAGCGTCACATTGGTGGAAGTTTAAGGGAGGTCCGCCTTTCTGGTACAATAATTTTTAGTAAAAAAGTATAACATGACAAACTCATCCATGCAGGAGCATAATTCAATGAGCATACCGATCATATAACATTGACAGGTGGGAAGTCCACCTTTCAATCTCTTCCAGTCAGCCAGGCTACCGGTGTTGATGGAAAAGTAAAAATTCTGTTCCAGTTTATAGCTGCATTAAAAGGGAAAAAAATAAAAATTAAGAGCAACCATGAATGTTCCAGTTACCCACGGGTAATCTGTGCCCAGTGCTAAAGTTAAAAAAATAAATAAAATGTTGTCAATATTTTGACAAACAGCACAGGAAGTTAGAGTCATGCAAGATGGAAAACCTCCAATCAATTATATTATTTATAAATCTGGGAAACTGGATTCTCCCGTAGGTTTATCAGACACCTACTTGTCCCAATTCTTCCTCAATTCCTCTACCAGTTGAGTTCCTCCCCTTTGGTCTGTACATCTCCCCCAGGGCATTCACAAGGTCTTATTGTCTGCAATAGCGATGGGAAAGATTCAGTAGAACTTGCACAAGGGAATTTCCATCCTCTGATAGAGAAAGTCAAAGGTGCTTTGGTAGTGAAGTCTCTTCCAGCAGAACAGTGCTGGAGTATCCTTGGTTCTTCATACCTAACCAATTTGTTTTCAGATGGAACATTATCACATCAGACCCCAGCTAGAAGGGTTGGGTGACTCATTTCAAAGACCAGGCTGCTTAAGGTCATGGGATATTAGACTTATGAGGAATAGTATTGAATTTTCTTGAACTGAGTAGTGTTCAAAGCACTTCTGACATTCACTCCTTTTATCAAGAGGAGCAAGATTTTTACTGTGCCTAGACAGCAGTGGAAGGTTAGAATTCTTAGTCTGTCAGTGGAGCTTCCTGTATCAATAATTGCAAATATACTATTTTGGCTTAGGAGGCTTGTGTGTGTGTCTCTCTCTCTCTCCTACTCTTAAGCATTGAATCACCACCGCCATTTCCAGTGATGACGGATTCTCTCTCTCATGGACAGTTTTGCCATCCAGCTCCTAGAGATTACTTTTGATGGCCTGGAAGTTGAGAGGCAGTGGCTACCAAGTCAAGTATGCTCAGTGCAGGTAGTGCCTACCCTGTGTCAAAGCAGAGAGGTCTTCATGAATAAGATCTACCTAGGAATATGGCAAAACAATGCAGATCTCACAACAAAAGCCTGGAGTCCTTTATCACCTAAACCAGCCAAGGTCCCACAGTTCTTACAACTGGGGCTGAACAGGGGCCTAGGTTGAAATATGTTTAAAGCTCAAAGTTCAGCCTTGTCTGAATTTGCAGGGGGTTAAGGAGTCCTTGACCCTTTAGTGATGCAATTCTTAAAAGGCTTGCATGAAGTTATAGGCCTCCCAGGAAACCATTATTCCCTATGTGGAACTTGCTTATGGTCCCCATTTCTATCAAGGCCTCATTTCTATCCTACAGAATTGACTACACTCTGCAAACCCTAAAGACCATATTTCTTTTTGCTACAACCTCTGTGAAGGGTGGCGGAACTGCAGGCTTTGTACTCAGGGAGCCTCACTTATCATTATACCCGGACAGAATAGTCCTAAAACTCCAGACTGCTTTTATCCATCCTTCCAATTTAACCAGGAAGTCAATTTGCCGTCTTGGTTGAGTGAGAGAACCACATCACCTGGATGTTGAGCTAATGCTGGTGACCTGCTTTGCAGCTACCTTTCCATTCGGGAAAGCTAAAATATGTTCTTGGTTCCAGCGTGGCTTAAGACAGGGTCAGTCAGCATCAATACGTTCAGTCACCTCCTAGATTAAAACAATTAAGAGCCTACTCTCCAGGGCCTTCCTGTTTTGGAGATCTTAGGAGCACATTTTAACTAGGGCAGTGCCAGCTCTGTGGACAGCTCAGCGCTGAGTGTCTCCTAAGGTTATCTGCAAGTCAGCAATATGGTCCTCCCAGGATACCTTCCTTACACTTTCATAGGTGAACCCGGCTCACGACAGTAAAATTTGGAAAAATCATGGTGCATACTTGCGCTACTGATGATTACAAATTTTTCTTGCCCCCTCCCGTATGACGAGATAGTCCCCATATGTATGCTGCCATTATGCACCAGGAAAACGGAAAATTGTATACTCACCTTTCTGTAATTTTTCCTTTCCTGGTGCATCTTCATGGCAGCATACAGATGCCCACCCAAATGGTGAGAGTTACAGAGAATGCTTGAGTTATAGTTAACCAGTCCTATCAGGTTGTGGGGGCGGAGTCACAACCCATCTGTATGCTGCCATGAAGATGCACCAGGAAAGGAAAAATTACAGAAAGGTGAGTATACAATTTTTACGTTTTCTAAATGTGGAAGATACCAGCAATTGACGCTGCTATATTTTCTGATTAAAAGTTTGACTTGTCCGGCAGACAATTCTCAAATACTTAGGGATCCAACGGATAAAGAGTTGGAATAAAAACAAAAATATATATATATATATATATATATATTGTTTTCCTGACAGGTTGAGTGTCTTAGCCTCTGCTGACAGTAATTGGTATATGTCAAATCCTAGAGAGACCAGTTTTAAATGGGTGCTCAAAGTTATCCCTGTTTAGCAGGCCCAGGTTCTGGCAAGCTCCTAGTAGCTTTATGTTGGCAATATACGCTATGAGAGATTTTATCTTCAGGTTTCATGCCATTTGCTGGGCTGGTACATATTAATAGAATACTATGGTTGAAAAATTGGTCAGCCAAAGCGTCATATATAAAAAAACTAAAAAAACTATAAAAAAAAAATCCTGGCTGGTTTTCCTTTTTGCGGTGGACAGCTGTTTGGGATATCTTGGATAATTCAGCCAAAGAATTTTTAGTGGAAAGGTACCACTTTGCCATTTAAGAAAAGGAGTAAATGTATTTAATTTAACCACTTTGCATCCAGGCCAATTCTGACACTTTGCTCCTACATGTAAAAATCATAATTTTTTTGCTAGAAAATTACCGTATTGGCGTATAATACGCAGCCCAACTTTAGGAGGGAAGTTTAAGGGAAAAAAAACTTACATTTAAATGCCCATCAATGCAGCCTTGTCCAGTGTCTTTGCAGCCCTGTGTCTCTGCAGCTTCATTGCAGGAATTAAAAATTGGTGCCGATCGCTGATTGGGAGCGGAGCGAGCGCCGCCGACATAAACAAAGCTGAATGTACTGCCCACATGACCGTGAGCGGAGCCGAGACTAGCCGAATGTACTTGGCACTTGGCTTTGTGTATGTCGGCGATGCTCGCTGTGCCCTGCTCACAGTCATGCCCATGGACATAACACAGGTCCAATGGCGGGACAGGGCGTGACTGTGAGCAGAGCGAGCACCGCCGACATCGGGGATCGGCGTATAACAGGCACCCACGATTTTCCACTGATTTTAAGGGGAAAAAGTGTGTGTTATACGCCGATAAATAAGGTAGATTGAACCTCCAAACATTATATATGGTTTTTTTTTTGGTTTTTTTTAAGCAAAGACCCTAGAGAATACAATGGCGGTCTTTGCAATTTTTATCTCGCACGGTATTTGCACAGCAATTTTGCAAATGTATATTTTTTTTGAAAAATAAAACAGTAAAACCCCACATCTCACCTCTGGGCTGGGAAGCCTAAAATAAAAAAAATAAAACAATCACGGCTTCCCAGCCGAGATGGCACCGTTTTTTTGAATGCAGAGGCCGGGCATGACGTCATAACATCGCGCCTGGCCTCCGAAATCATAGAGACTCCAACATCTGGGGCCGGCTAATCTGTTCTCCGACTCACTGAGCACAGCGATGAGTCGGTGGAAGCACCGGAGGGTGGCAGGAGGGGGTCACCTCCTTCCGCCGCCCGTAAGAACAATCAAGCGGCGCAACAACAATTGTTCTTATGGTGTAGGGAATCGCCGGCTGAAAATGCAGATATCTAAATGATGCCTGTAGCTATAGGCATCATTCAGATATGCCACCACAAAGCCAATGAAAGCCTACTGACGGCAAGTGGTTAAACAAGCTCCTTTTCCAGTGCCAGGGGCATCAGCCTCCAGGCAGTCACGACGGCTTCTGTCAAGTTCAAGAGGCAATCCTCAGGGACAAAAGAAACCTACAAACAAGATACTAAAGCCCCCCGCTCGATCGGGGGGGAAGGACTTCTGCAGTTCTCAAGGGTCTGGCAGAAAGAAGATCGAGACAGATGGGTAGCTTCTTCAATAACTCTAGAGTACAATCTGGGGTTTCAAGAGTTCCTGTCTCCTCGTTTTCTCAGAGCAAACGTTCCTAAGATCCAGAGAAAAAAAAGTCTCTCTTCTAGCATTGGACCCCATGAAAGAGCTGGAGTTTTTTCACGGCAAAATCAAATGGAGATGTCAAACCCATTTTGAATCTCGGGAATCGAAACCGTTTTTTTCATGAAGTCAATCCAATCAGTTGTCTCCGTCTTACAAGGAGGGGAACTTTTTACACCAATCAACGTCAAGGGTGCATACCTCCATGGGCATATTTCCCCGCTCACTAGAATTATTTACTTTTTAAGGTAAAAAATCTTAATTTTCAGTTTGTAGCTCTTCTTTCGGTCTAGCTACTGCACCTTGAGTGTTTACAAAGGTTTTGGCTCCTCCTTTAGCTAGACTAAGGGCCCAAGGTATAATGATAATAGTTTACTTAGACAATTGGCTCTTGATATTCTAGTCGGTTTCCCACTTAGACCAAAGTATGGTCACCACATTTAACTACCTGGAATACCTAGGTTGGATACTCAACCCAGAGAAATCTTCCTTAAAACCATTAAGGAGATTAAAATACTTGGGTCTGTTCATAGATACACCCAGAAAAGGGTATTTTTGCCACAGGAACTGATTAAAGTAGTCAAGGCCAGATGAATCCTTCTATTCAGCTTGCATGAGGGAAAGATGGTGTCTTCATTCAAAGCTGTTCCTTATGCTCAGTTTCATTCGAGACTGCTGCAAAACGGTATCTTATCGGCTTGGAACAAGAGGGTTCAAGCTCTAGATTTTCCAGTGTGTCTGACTCCAAAGGTGCCCCGGAGCCTCAGTTATGGTTAATGGTTAAAAAACTGCAAAGGGGAAAAATCCTTCCTACAGTTACCTGGGAAGTGGTAACAACATATACCAACCTTTTTTTAGGTTGGGGAGCAGTCCTGAAAGAGATAAGTTGTCCAGATCAGAAATGACCTTGCCTATTAACATTATACAGATTCGGGCAGAGGGCTTGGTCCTGAGGGCCTGGACGTTTAATTTGTGGAGCTGTCCTGTCAGGATCCAATCCAACAATGCCACAGCAGTGGCCTATATCAATCACCAAGGGGGCAGCCCAGAGAGAGGTGAATCATATCCTATCTTGGGCAGAAAACAATGTACCTTGCCTATTGGCAGTTTTTCATTCTAGGAATAGAAAATTGGCAAGCAGTCTATTTAAGTCGCCAGCAGTTGTTCCCGGGAGAATGGTTCCTTCACCCCGATATCTTCTGACAATAGGTCAAAGATGAGGGATTCCAGACGTAGATCTGTTTGCGTCCAGGTTCAACAGAGAGATTGCCAACTTTGTGTTAAGAACAAAGGATCCACTAGCATGCAGAACAGGTGCCTTGGTGTTCTCACGGTATCAGTTTTACTGTTTAATGCATTCCCTCCTTTTCTGCCTGCATCCACAACTTCTTTGCAGGATCAAGCAGGAAGGGAAGTCAGTGATTCTTGTGGCTCAGCGTGGCCCAGAAGATCTTGGTATGCAGAGATCATAAGGTTGGCGGTAGTGGCCTCATGGACCCTTCCACCATGTCTAGACCTTCTCTCGCAAGGTCCTGTATTCCATTTTACCCTTCAAATGCTAAATTGCACAGTTTGGCTATTGAGACCCACATTCTGAGGAAACATGGGCTGTCGGGTTCAGTGGTATCTACCTTGGTTGATGCAAGGAAGCCTGCTTCCATAATCCTATATTATGGCGTCTGGAAGGCATATGTCTCCTGGTATGAAACCAGGGGTTGGCACCCCAGGAAATAGGTCATAGGTAGAATCATTGACCTTCTGCAGATGGGGTTAGAAATAAAGCTGGCCTTGAGTACTTTCAAAGGACAGGTCTCAGCTTTATTGGTATTTTTTCAACGACCACTTGCTTTGCATTCTCTGGTTCATGGCTTTATTGAGGGAGTAATGCGGCTTAATCCTCCCATTAGGTCACCCCTGAACCCTTGGGTCTTGAATTTAGTTTTGTCAGCATTACAAAAACAGCTTTTTTTGAGCCGATACAACATTGGTCCTTTTTTTTGATAAGGAAACTAGTTTTTCTGGTAACCCTATCATCTGCAAGAAGGGTATCAGAGTTGGCTGCTCTTTCTTGTAAAGAGACATATTATTATTATTATTAACAAGGATTGCGTCCTCGTCCTAACTTTTTACTGAAGGTAGTGTCAGGTTTTTATCTAAATCGGGATATTGTTCTACCTTCATTTTTTTCCAGAACCCTGTTTAATGGAAGAAAAATCACTACATTCTCTTGATGTGGTTAGAGCAGTCAAAGTCTACTTAAAGGCGACTGATCAGATTCGGAAAACTGATATTTTGTTTGTATTGCCTGAACGTCCTAAAAGAGGACAGGCAATATCGAAATCTATTTCTAAATGGATTCAACAAGTAACCGTTCAAGCTTATGGTTTAAAGAGGTAGATTCCACCCTCTCAAATCAAAATGTATCCTCTAGGGCCGTTGATGTGCCGTGGGCAGTGCATCACTAAGCCTCCATGGCTCAAATCTGCAAGGCCGCAACTTGGTCTTCAATCCATACATTTAACATATTCTATCAGGTGAATGTCAAAAGGCATGAGGATATCGCCTTTGGGGCGTAGTGTGCTGCAGGCAGCAGTATAACTCCTCTAGTCTCATGTTGCCCTAATTCTGTTGTGTCTCCATTCCCTCAGTTGGCATTGCTGTGGGACATTCCACATAGTATGGCTCTGTGTCCCGTAATGAAGGATTAAATAAATAGGGTTTTTATAACCGCTTACCTGTAAAATTGTTTTCTTTTGAAGTACATCACAGGACACAGCGGTCCCACCACTCTTTCTAGTATACACGTGTATTGCTTTGCTGAAAAACTGAGGTACTCCCGGTATGGGAGGGGTTATATAGGGAGGCAACTTCCTGTTTAGAGGGTGCCAGTGACCAACACCTGAAGATGGCATATAACTCATATAGTAACTACTGTGGCTCTGTGTCCGGTGATGAACTTCAAAAGAAAAGGATTTTTTTTAGGACTCCCTTGGAGGGGAGAAGTAGGATGGGGAAGTAGAGTGAATAGAGAGGGGGGTGAAGGTTTATTCGGTTTTGGAGGGTGAAGGGGAGGGGATGGGGGAGGGGAGGGGGAGATTGTGTTTTTTTTTTTTTTTTTTTTGTAGAGTGATCTAATAGGACTTCTTACAAATGGAGAAGTGGGTATGGTAGGTTAAAGGGATTGGGAGGAGGGTGGGATGGTAAAATGGAAGTGTGAGATAATGTGTGCACTCTGATATACACGGTTTTGGATTTAAGATAGGGGATGTGGTAGGGGGAGGAGATGGGAAAGGAAATTATAAGTATCCTTATGGTTTATATATATATATATATATATATATATATATATATATATATATATATATATATATATATATATATTTTATTTTTTTATTTTTTTTTTTTGATTGCATGGATATGACACAAATGACACAAAATGTGGATTGATTTAATAGGACTCCCTTAGGGGGGAGAGGTGGGGTGGGGAAGTAGAGTGAATAGAGAGGGGGGGTGAAGGTTTACTCGGTTTTGGAGGGGGAAGGGGAGGGGAGGGGGAGATTGTTTTTGTTTTTTGTTTTTTTGTGTCCCCCGCACATCTTCCCCTCCTGCCCTCCCTTTCCTGTTGATAGCGGGGGGGGGGGTTGAGGGGAGAGTAATTTACTTAAGGAAAAGAAGAGAGGGGTAGCAGTAGAAATGATGAGGGGGAGGAGGGAGAGAAGGGAGAGAAGATGGGAAAGAGAAAGAGAAAGGGAAAAGAAATAAAGGGGAAGAATAGAGATAATATGTGAAAAGTAAAGGATTAAGTAAAGATAATGATAAAGATCATGTCTATGTTAACAAGAAAAAGATGAATGTGGTAGAAAAATAATTATTGTTAGTGTGGAGAACGCTGGTTGTGGGCGCGGTTCACTTGCTCCTCTTTTGCTCACTAACACCCCCATATTAAACGCCTCTCCTCCAGGTGGAGGAAAAGTCGGAGGCGTTGGGTTTTTTTTTTTTTTTTTTTTTTTTTTTTTTTTTTTTTTTATCTTATTCGTGGGGGACAGCTCCGGATATAGTATCTGTCTCTCATTTATCTGAAAGAAGGGGTTGTTTTGGGGCGTGGATTGGGTTTTATTTTTATATATTTATTTATTTTTCGTCTCCTCTCTTTTTCCCTCCCCCCCCCCCCGAACTGACAATAAAAATGACTAAAATAAGTTTCACATCATACAATGTTAAGGGACTAAACACCCCAGAGAAACGTACACGATTAATAATGGAGTTGAAAAGATTTAAATCTCAAATAGTTTTCTTACAGGAAACTCATTTTAAAAAGGATAGGATCCCTTGGAGTAAAGATCACTATTTCCCCTGGGTATATCATAGCACCTCACAGAACTCGAAATCTTGTGGGGTATCTATTTTAATAGCAAGACAGACACCATGGAAGGAACAAGGGGTATACATGGATGAGGAAGGTCGCCTCCTGATAGTAAAAGGTACATTGGGCTGCCAAAAAGTGACATTGGTAAATATATATCTGCCAAATGAAAACCAAGTAACCTCTCTAGAAATCTATTTACAGATTATTCAACAACATAAAGAGGGAATACTAGTGTTAGGAGGCGACCTAAATATGGCTTTGGATCCAATAATAGACACATCAAAAGGCTCGTCTCATCTATCTTATGTCAAATTAAGGAAAGTAAAGAGAATGATGCAAGAACTGCAGCTGATCGACAGCTGGAGGGCTGTTCACACACAGAGCAGAGATTATACTTTTTTCTCGGCAAAATATAAATCTTACTCTAGAATTGACTATATTTTAATCTCCCAGAATGTGATTACATCCCTAGTGGAAGCCTCAATTGGCCTATTTACACTATCAGACCACGCCCCGACGAGTTGTGTGATTGAATTAGGGGAAGCTGAACCAAGGGAATGGCAATGGAAGTTAAATGAAACATTACTAAAGGATAGTAAATATAAGGTAAAATTAGAACAAGAACTGGATGTTTTTTTTGCAACAAATAAAGTAGGAGAAACAACACCTTTTTGTATATGGGAAGCACATAAATGTGTCATGAGAGGAATATTTATATCCATGGGAGCACATAGAAAACGCAGAATGAATGAAACGATTGATAACTTGCTTAAAGAGATTAGGGAACTAGAAACAGTACATAAAAAATCACAAGCACAATTAGTAGAACAGAAATTAGAGGGTCTGCGTGAAAAATTAAATCTCCAATTAATAGATAAAGCGAAAGCAAAGCTAACTCGAGGGAAACGGAGATTCTATGAATTTGGGAATAAACCAGGGAGACTGTTGGCAAACGCCCTCAGAGAAAGCACAACTAGGAATTCAATTACACAAATTAAGACACAGAGAGATGAAATGGTTAATACATCGGAGAAAATTGCTCAGGTATTCAAAGAATACTATGAGAAGCTATATCAGTTGGAAAAGAAGTCTACGTTGGCAGAGGAGTTAAAAAAAGGAGAGATCGCTAGAGAATATATTGAAAGGACAGAAATGCCAAAAATAACAGAGGAAATGGCCAGAGAAATAGATGTACCAATCACTCTAGAGGAAGTTGCAAAAGCATTAAAAATATTGAAATTAGGTAAATCACCAGGTCCAGATGGATTTACTTTGTCATATTATAGAATGTTCGCGGAGAAATTGGCTCCGAGATTCGTGGAAGCTTATAATTCAATACGGGAAGGGAAGCAAATTCCAACAGAAACGTTACTGGCGCATATAACAGTAATACCGAAAGAAGGAAAGGATCCCTCTCAGTGTCCCAGCTACCGACCTATTTCGTTGTTGAATGTGGACCTTAAATTGTTCACAAAAATATTAGCCATGAGATTGATAAATTTGATACCGGAACTAATACACCCAGATCAAGTGGGATTCGTCCCAGGGAGAGAAGGAAGAGAAAATACGCAACGAGTGGTGAACACAATTTACCTGGTACAAAAATTGCATAAGTCAATGGTGATAGTATCTGCGGATGCAGAAAAAGCGTTTGATCGGGTGGATTGGATATTCTTAAAAGCAGTACTACAACATATAGGCCTGGGGGAGGGGATGCTGAGATGGATCCTAAACTTATATTCAAAACCAAGTGCTAGGGTGAAAGTGAATGACAGATTATCAGAGCCATTCTCCATTTTAAATGGAACACGCCAGGGATGTCCCCTCTCACCCCTGATATTCATTTTGACAATAGAACCTTTTTTAAGGAAAATACGTGCCAATGTGGATATCAGGGGGGTAAAAATAAAAAATGAGGATCAGAAGTTGGCAGCTTATGCAGATGATTTGATCTTTTTTGTAACGTCCCCAATTACATCTCTCCCATCTTTACTAATGGAGCTACGAGAATATGGGAAAATATCCAACTTTAGAATAAACTATGGAAAATCGGAGGCAATGGGAGTAGAGATGGATTCGCCTCAGTTGCAAGCAGTGTCCACGCAATTTGATTTTAGATGGACGAATTCATATATAAGTTACTTAGGAACAAAAATGTCAAAAAATCTAAATGAACTGTATGAACTTAATTATATCCCACTGGTAAGACAGATCAAAAGTGATCTTCAAAAATGGGACAAAGAGATTTTTACATGGTTCGGGAGAACCAATATTATTAAGATGAATGTGATGCCCAGACTGTTATACATAATTCAAACTATACCAATTAAGATCCCTACAAGTTTGTTTAAGGATCTTAGATCAAGATTTATGAAGTTCATCTGGGCTGGGAAACCAGCAAGAGTACGCCGAGATATTTTAGTACTCCTCAAAGGAAAAGGAGGGATAGGACTTCCAGATCCAATAAAATACCAGGAGGCCTCACACTTAACTAGAGTAGTGGAATGGTGTAGGCTTAAAAACGAAAAACCGTGGATACAGACAGAACAAGCAGCGACAGATATCCCATTGGAAGGATTAGTGTGGATTCCAGATACAGAAATACCAATGGGATTGAGAAAACATCCAATACTAGGGGAGACATTACGAATAACTAAAAGAGTATTCAGGAAAACATCTATTTCAAGAACTCCCAGTCCGCTCCTTCCTATCCTTGGTACCCCAGCATTTCTACCGGGAATGACAGATCCAAAGTTTAAAACAATACAAGATAGAGGTATGAGTAGAATTTGTCATTTCTCGGTAGGCAACCGGTTAATGACTAAAAAAGATATTGAAAAAGGAATGACATTAGGATTAGACCCTTTCAGAATGAGGCAATTAGAAGCCTTTATTAGATCTAAATCAAAGGTATACGTAGAAATAAGGGCATTGACTGAGTTTGAAGAGATCTGTTTGAAAGGAGAGGAACTGAGACATCTGATGTCTTATTTTTATAGTATGTTAATAGAACAGGAGACTTCACAAGATTTGCCCTTTTTACAGGCTTGGGAAAGAGATTTAGGGACTACGTTTTCCCCAGAACAAAAGGATAAGATGCTGTTGTTTAATCAAAAGGCCTCGATGGCAAGCAGATATCAAGAAGGGGGATACAAGATCCTTACTAGGTGGTATAGAACACCAAAAGTGTTACATCAAATTTACCCCCAGATATCAGAGACATGTTGGAGATGTCATGGAGCAGAAGGAACATTATTACATATATTTTGGGAATGTCCAAAAATTAGAGTGTTCTGGGAGATGGTAGCCGATACTATTGTAAGGATTACAGGAATTGACCTGGGAGATAAACCGGCAACTTTTCTGCTGCTGGACATCCCAATGGCAATAGAAAGATTCAAAAATTCTTTGCTGAGACATTTATTGATAGCAGCAAGGGCATGTATCCCGGTTCTGTGGAAAAAAAGCAACCCTCCAGCTAGAGCACAGTGGTTTCAGAGAATTGCAGAAATCCAACAAATGGAAAATTTAACAATGACAATGAGAGATCAAGACGAGAAATATCAGAAGATCTGGGCTCCATATCTAAATTATAGAGAAAGTATGATGTGAAACATTTCGAAATATGATAGAGCAGGCGGGTGGTGGTGGGGGGGGGGGGGGGGGAGTGAGGGGGGGGGATTATAGTGAAAATTCAAACTTTTTTTTTTTTTTTTATTTTTTTTTTTTTTCTTGTTTGTATATTTATTTATTTATTTTTCTGGGAGGGAAGGGTGAGGGAGGGGGGAGGATGACATGGAATTGAGGTATGGATTGAAATATTATAAGACTGTTATAGCTGTTAAAGAAGTTGTAGATGTAAAACGAAATGTAATGTGAAATCTATGGAAAGAAAAGATGAAAAAATAAAGAATTTATAAAAAAAAGAAAAGGATTTTTACAGGTAAGCTGTTATAAAAATCCTATTTTTTTTCTGAGCCAGGAAGCTCAAAAGACTTGTGCAGTCTATGAAAATGCATGCACTGATAATGAGATTTGTGTCGTAAGCAAGAAACTTTGGAGTCTATATATAAAATGGGTATAGTAAAGCATCACCCCTTTTAAAATAATCTCATTTGTTGCTTTGCAGCCTAAAATGAAGACAACACCCAAATGAAAGATATAACACTAACATGTCCTAAAATTGACTTGTAAACTCAATCAGCTAATCACTTTCTCAATGGCACACAAAGCCTTTGACTTTCAACTGTCATCAGCTGTGGTTATTTTGACTAGCTCAGCATGAAAAGATCTTTCCTGGAGCATTTCAGTCCCTATTAGTGAAGCCAACAATCAACTATGCGTAGTAGGGCACTGTCAAAAGATCTCTGGGATAAAGTTGTGGACAAGCACAAGTCAGGAGATTAAAAAAAAAATGTCAAAGGCTTTATCAATGCCTAGATGCACAACAAAGTCTGTTAAGAAGTGGAAGGTATTTGGTACACCTCAGACCCTCCCTGGATCAGGAAGTCATTCCAAACTGGATGAAAGAGCCAGGAGGAAACTGGTCAGAGAAGTTACCAAGAGGCCTACAGCAACTCTAAAGCAGTTGCAGGAAGTTATGTCAAAGAACGGTCAGTGTGTGCATGTGACAAGAATATGTATCAAAAATTTTCCACAAAGGTGGTTTGTATGGGAGGGTTGCACGAAAAAAGCCACTCCTAAAGAAGGCCACATACTGTCACCACTGAACTTTGCCAAAATGCACCTTGAAGATTCTAAGGCCACATGAAAAAAGGAGTTATGGTCAGTTGAGACTAAAATTTACTTATTTGGCCTTAACACCAAATGATATGTCTGGTGGAAATCCAATACAGCTCACCGTCCAAATAACACCATTCCTACAGTAAAGCATGGAGGTGGTAATATCCCGTTATGGAGGTGTTTCTCTGAAGCAGGGACTGGAGCACTTGTCAGGATAGAAGGAAAAATGGATGGGGCAAAATACCATCAAATTTTTGAGGAAAACTTGCTGCCCTCTTCCAGAAAGTTGTCAGTGGGAAGAAGGTTTACCTTCCAACATGACAATAACCCAAAGCACACAGCAAAAATTACCACACAGTGGTTGAAGGAGAAAAAGGTTAATGCCCTTGCAAGGCTTAGTCAGAGCCCAGACTTAAACCCCATTGAAAATCTCTGGAATGAGTTGAAGACTGCAATCCACAAATGGTCACTATCAAATTTAACTGAACTTGAGCAGTTCTGCAAAAAACAGTGGGCAAATGTTGCAAAGTCTAGATGTGTAAAGTTAGTAGAAACCTATCCCAACAGTTTCCTCCAGGTACTCCGGTTTCCTCCCACACTCCAAAAACATGCTGGTAAGTTAATCAGATCCTGTCTATAAATTGGCCCTAGTATCTGTGTATGTGTTTGTAAGCGTGTTGGGACCCTACAGGGTAAGATCGTGCTATATTAAGATGCAACTCAACATAAGGACATGGACACAACCCCGCTTGACTCTATGGGGCATTTGGATTGCCTATCCGTTTCCATCAAGTGCTATCTGATCTGCCAGATGGATGGGGGGGAATAGGACTACCATGTGTCTGCTGACATCCGCCGCTCCATAGAAGAGATTGGAGGGTCCGATCAGGTCCTTCTGAAAAACTGACAGGCGGACCTAATCATAAAGCCCGTGTGAAACCAGCCTAAAGGTTGTAATTAAAGCAAGAGATGGTTCTACAAAATACTGATGCAAAAGGGTGATCCTTTTTCCAACTCCGTGATTCTGCTTTTGACTCTTTTTTTTTTTTTTTTCACTGACGTGTTGGTGTTATATCTTTCACTTGGATGTTATAAGTTGCATTTAAATAGTAACTACAGCTGGATAAAACAAAAACTGCCTGTCTTCATTTCAGGCTGCAAAGCAATAAAATATTATTTTAAAGGTGGGTGATTCTTTTCTATACACACTGTGCATGCAATATTGTAGTCCCAAGGGTAGCCACTGCACTATGTTTGAAGTAAAGAGGAATTCACAGATCTTGCTGCAGCCCTAAATCAAATCAGTGTTTTTGACAATGTTTCAGTGAAGTTCAGTCCATCTTTCTCAAGATAATTCAATGTGGAAGTAAATAGGCCATACAAACCCAAAGTCCCAACAACACTACCCCCTTGTGATGACAGCACACAGTGTAAGAGTAAAAAGCCAAAATAAAGCTATACAGAAATGGCTCCTGCATAAATAAACCACTGTTGCACATGAATAGCACCCTACACAGGACAAAGACAGTGGATCCACAGATAGCACTGACTGTGCACAAAGATAGTAACACATATGCGCGTATGTAACCATTCTCCACAACCAGACCGAAGAAACCCAAGGTGTCTTTGGTAGCTGGTTTCATAGAGAAATGATGGGCAGAACAGTTAGTGGTATATATATTCCCTGACTGGATGGGTATCTAGTCGATGGCTCTCTCTTATACTTGTGCGTTCTGACCCTGATCTCCTTAGTGACCTTAGTGACCTATATGTGCTAATTGCTATGTTTTGTCATATTTTGCCATTTACAGTATGTGCTATATGTGATTGATTCTTCTGTGTGGTGTTCTGGGGGTCCAGACCCTTTTTCTTTATTGGAAGCCTTACTGGCTTTCCATACTCGCTCCCTGTGTTAGGGATGACATGTTTTTTTTTCCAGTGGTGGTAGCTTCCATGTTCACCAACATTTCTGCTCTGAAACTATTCATATATCTCAGGTTTCCTCAGGTTTCCTCAGGTTTCTTGTGTCTGGTTGTGGAGTACTGTTTTACATTACGTATCTGTGTGTATTCCTATCATTGTGTACTGTTTGTGTTTTCTAAAGGACCTCTTTCCTTGTCCTTTGTAAGTTGTTACACTGTTACACCTGTACACTTTTGACACCTGGGGTGTTACGCCTTGCATAGTGCTTTTTGTGTGACTATTTTTGTAATTTTTCATTTCTTGCTTTGTTGTCCTAGCATATTGCTTGTTTACCATTTATGGGTGGTACATTCCTGCCTGGTGCAACGGCAGCCATCTTGTTATAATATGCTGTGTTTCCACCTTTTCTGATTTGGCTGTTTTTGTATGCAGGCGCCATTTCCATACAGCCTTATTTAGGCTAGGATGCATATTTAGCTTTTTTGATGGACTATTGTGATCTTTCCTTGACCTCTACCCTGTATGTGTCCTTTCATCCTTGCACTGTGTGATGTCATCACTATTTGGGTTGTTATCGGGTGGGACTTTGGTTTATTAATCTGTTCACTTTCATGTTGTAGTGTCTTGAGAATGGACTGAGCTTTATAGACACGTTGGCAAAAACTATCACTACTGTTTTGATTTACAGTACCTGTGAGTGTCTGTATAGCCGTTTTGGATTTGTATATTCAGTGTATGTGTATATTAGGGATCAACCAATTATCGGGGGCCATTATCAGTGGCCGATATTCACTTTTTTTGAAGTATCGGGCACAAACATATCCAGTATTGCAGATATTGCTTCAAGGGGTTTTACTGGTGTTGTGAATGCAGCTTCAGGCAACACCCCGATACCGTTCTTTATTGTATTAATAACCGATGCTGATCAGCAGCCACTCAGCTGTTATTACAAGCAGCAGGAGGGGATATCCCCTCCCACCACCTTACGCTGCTCGCCTGGGCTTTCCCGTCCCACTGGGAGGCCCAAGCAACCAGTCGGCATGTCCGCCGGCTGGCCGAAGACCCGAACAAAGCTGATGCTTCATTCGGGTCTCGGATCTTGTAACCCGGAAACTGTGTCATGACATCACTTCCCAGATTACTGGCATCTTAAAGGCGCCAGTTTTAAAAAAAAATATAAAGTATTAAAAAACACCAATCTTGACATTTTGAATACTTTCAAGTGCAGAGGAGGGGTTTGGAGTCTTATAGACCTCATATCCCTCCATAGAGAATACCTGTCACTGCCTATTACTGTTACAAGCGATGTTTACATTCTTTGTGACAGCAATAACAGTGATTAAAAAAGTGGAAACTTTTTTTTTAACGTACTGAATATTGGTAGACAATATTGGCTATCGACTTGCGAGGTTGGTTGAAATATCGGTATCGTGTCGGCAACGAAAAAATATCGGTCAACCCCTAATGTATATACAGTATTCATTCATATATAATATATATATATATATATATATTTATATTTAGAAGAGAGATAAAATTAGAGCAGGCTTATCTGGGTTATCCCTATTGTCTTTCAGGCCTGGTTTACATGGACTTCTGTTTGTGAAAGAACACTGTGTGCAGCAAAGCTTTTATAGCATGCTTCAAGAAGTTTTGTTTACAGCCTTTAACTCTTCCATTAGAGTCTGGGGCGTGATCATTTTTTTATGATTTGCACCACAGCTTGTAGACTGTCTAACTTTCACAAAGACCAAATAATATCCACTAATTTGGGTTATTTTAACCAAAGATATGTAGCAGTATAAATTGTGGCCAAAATTTATGAAGAAAAATTAATAGTTTGCAAAATTTTATCACAGAAACAAATTAATTTGGGTACAGTGTTGCATGACTGAGTAATTGTCATTCAAAATGTGAGAGCACTGAAAGCTGAAAATTGGTCTGGTCACAAGGGGGGTTTAAGTGCCCTGTGGTCAAGTGATTAAAATGAACTCCACAGAGGCATGGAAAAATTAAGATTCCCTTTAGGTAGCAAAGGAGCTTCTGTGTGTGCACCAAATTCAAACATAAAAATAAATGGCAGCAACTTGGATTCATTCATAAATAGCAAAAATGAGGTACAATTGGACTGGGCAATGCATAGAACGATAGAAAAATTCCCCCAGCACGAGAGACCATACATGTACAGATGAAGTTAATGCACCATAGATTATATGAACAGATTGCTTATTTATAAATCTAAATAACATTTAGAGTTTATTCAAATTACTTCATAATGCCCCCTCCTCACCAGGGGCGCTTGACTGCTTGTGGTGCTTAGATCTATGATATGAAGTAACTCAAAGTACCACTTTATATCTTAGGCTTCATGTACACTTGACATGTGCTGCAGGAAAACACAAAGCGAGGAAAATCGCTCTGCAGTTTTTCCTCGCTTTGCTGTTTCCCGCGGCCAGCGGTCAAAACGTTCCTATCCTGAACGCGATTCTTCCGCGTTCAGGAGAGGGAGGTTGAAACTCCTCTAACTGCAACAGCCCCTAAACTCTGCTGAAAGCCTTTGTGTACATGTACACACAGGCTTTTATGGAGCTGAGTTTAGGAGCTTTCGCAAAAAAAAAAAAAACTCCAAAAGCTCCTCAACTCAAGTTTAGGAGCTATAGTGTACATTAAGTCTTGGATATGTGAAACAATCAATGGTAAGCCAAATTAGTTTTCTGTTTCCATTTAAATATATTGGTGAGCCCCCATCTTGTCGCATTTCCTAAAGCAGAACTCTGGGCAAATATTTTTTTTCCATGTCAGTGTTGCTGATTTCCTACCTTCATCAAGTATGTCACCCATGTTCTTCTGAGCTCAGCCTTGATCTGTGCTGCCCATGGAGGAGGTGTCCTCCTCCTCTGCTCCTGCCAGCAATCTGCCCCTCCACTTCCCCTCCACTCTGTCCCTGCTGCACCGCCTGCCCGCCTGCTATCTCTGTGCAGAGCAGGGGATAGTATCAGAAATTACTTGTTTGACACAGCGAGGATCTCCCACTATATCAGTTTATGTATATGAGAACACCGATCGCTGATGTCCCACCTCCCTCCGATATAGGAAGAGTGCACTATCAATCATAATACAGGCGGGAGATCAGAGATCAGTATTCTCATATATATATATATATATATATATATATATATATATATATATATACAGTACCTGAGATCCCCTCTGTGACATACAAGTAATTTCTGATGATAATCCTGGCTCTGCACTGGTGGTGACTGATAGTCACACTGATGGTCTCTGGTACGTTGCACTGGTTTGTATTTATAAGGCTGTAATCTTTCATACCGTGTGTTACTGAGTAGCATGGCTTGCTGGCTGCAGAATTAAGGGTGTGATTTGTGTTGAAGTGGGCGAGTTCACATTTACATGTACAAGCCTAGTGTACCTCCCACATTCACTCCAATCCCAAGGATTCATGGGAAATGTAGGCTGATTACAGTTAGAGAGAAGAGGATGTGATGCAATCCCTGTTCTAACACCCCCTCCTTGCCAGAATACAGGCTGCATTTTTTTTAATCACAGAGCTGACTTCCTGAAAATTAAATTAGACATCGCTCTTAAAGGGTAAGAAATTTAGTAAATGTATAAATGTAATAACTGTTTAGTGTTTTGTGTGTGTGTGTGTGTGTGTGTGTGTGGGGGGGGGGGGGGGGGGGGTGTAGGTGTACTAATGAGGGATTCTTTGAAAATCCCAATATATGTTCAATGTCTTACATTTTGGTTTCTACTCCCCACTGAGTTGCCACCTCATCCCTTTAAACCCGAACACCTTTCACACAGGTTCTGAGGCTAATTAAATGCAGCTAAGGTACCAATTGAGTTTATTTACTACCTTAATCAGCCACAGAACCTGTGTAATCAACCACTTCCCGAGCGGCGCACGCCGATGTACGTCGTCAGAATGGCACGGGCAGGCATATTGGTGTACAGGTATGTCCATGTCTATATGCCACCCTGCCATCGCGTGTACGCGCCGTCCGGGACCTCCGTGAGTCCGGTCGCGGGTCCCGTGGACTCTATCGCCGTGGCAATACCCGCGACCGTCTCACGGGGAGGCTGAACGGGGAGATGCCATTGTAAACAGCATCTCCCTGTTCTGCCTAGCAACAAGTGACACTGATCTCTGCTCCATGTGATTGGAGCAGAGATCAGTGTTCACTAACACAAAGCCCAGCCCCCCACAGTTAGGAACATGCCCCTAGGAACAATTAACCCCTACACTGCCACCCACTGGTTAACCCCTTCACTGCCAGTGTCATTTACACAGGAATCACTGCATTTGTATAGCACTGGATTGCTGTATAAATTACAATGGTCCCAAAAATGTGTCGAAAATGTCTGATGTGTCCGCCACAATGTCGCAGTCACAATAAAAATCGCTGATCGCCGCCATTACTAGTAAAAAAAAAAAAAATTAATAAAAATGCAATAAAACTATCCCCTATTTTGTAGAAGCTATAACTTTTGCGCAAACCAATCAATAATCGCTTATTGCGATTTTTTTTTTTTACCAAAAATATGTAGAATACATATCAGCCTAAACTGAGGGAAAACATTTTTTTTTTATATATTTTTGGGGGATATTTATTTACAAAAAGTAAAAAATGCGTTTTTTTTTTAAATTGTCGCTCTATTTTTGTTTATAGCGCAAAAAATAAATACCACAGGGGTGATCAAATACCACCAAAAAAGCTCTATTTGTGGGGAAAAAAAAGGACGTAAATTTTGTTTGGGAGCCACGTCGCAGGACCGCGCAATTGTCAGTTAAAGCGATGCAGTGCCGAATCACAAAAAATGGTCTGGTCTTTAGCCAGCAGAATGGTCCGGTCTGAAAGTGGTTAATATGTGTACCCTTTGGGTTTAAAGTTATGAGGTGGCAACCATACCCTACAGGTCCGTTCACACAGGGGCAACACGACTTTCAACACGACTTTTGGAGGCAACTTGGACACGACCTGAACGCGACTTGGGGCGACTTACAACACGACTTTCAGTCGCCCCAAGCCAGTCGACTTTTTCGGCGGCCAATCAGATAATGAGATCTCAAGGGGAAACTCCACACCAAATGTATTAAAAAAAAAATTGGCGTGGGTTCCCCCTCCGAGAGCATACGAGGCCCTTAGGTCTGGTATGAATTTTAAGGGGTACCCCCCTACGCTGAAAAAATGGCGTGGGGGTCCTCCCAGATCCATACCAGACCCTTATCCGAGCACGCTACCCGGCCGGCCAGGAAAGGGGGTGGGGAAGAGTGAGCGCCCCCCCCCCTCCTGAGCCGTACCAGGCCACGCGCCCTCAACATGGGGGGATGCCTTGCCTTGTCCCCATGTTGATGAGGACAAGAGCCTCTTTCCGACAACCCTGGCCGTTGGTTGTCGGGGTCTGCGGGCGGGGGGCTTATTGGAATCCGGGAGCCCCCTTTAATAAGGGGGCCCCCGGATACCAGCCCCCCACCCTATGTGAATGAGTATGGGGTACAATGTACCCCTACCCATTCACCTGTGAAAAAACAATGTAAAAAAAAAACACAACACACAAGGGTTAAAATAGTTTATTGCACAGCTCCGGGGGTCTTCTGTCTGTCTTCGGGGGTCTTCTCGCCGGACTCCTCCGCTATCTTCTGCTAGCTCTTTTAATAGCGGAGGAGCCCGGCTTTCTTCTTCGCCACTGCCTCCCTCTTCTTCCGACTTCGAGGGTCTTGTCCCCCTCTTCAGTTCTTCTTGCCGGGCCACCGCGCCTTCTTCTAGCTCTTTTACAAGCGGTGGCATATAGGGACATCACCGGATGATGTCCCCGCCCATTATGATGTCACCGTCCCAGAGGATGCTGGGACTGTGACATCATAATGGGCGGGGACATCATCCGGTGATGTCCCTATATAAGTCGCCGCTTGCCGCGTACCTGTCATTGTGAGCAGAGACAGCGACGAGGCAATGTAAGAAGAGAAGAACAGAAGACGGCGACAGAAGACCGGACCACCGCTTGTAAAAGAGCTAGAAGAAGGCGCGGTGGCCGTGCGCGCGTGCGTCGGTGCGCGTTGGCGCCATTCGGCCTACTTAAGTGTTCCCCCGCGGTGTGCTCGGTGCTGTCCGATCTGCAGCTTCCTGTGCCCTGTTACCTGTGACTTTGCTTGTGTTCCTGACTTCCTGTTTACCCGGCTCGTCCCTTGGATTATCCTGTCTGCTGCCTGCCTTTGACCTCGGCCTGTCTCTGACCTTGCATCTGCCTGCTCCTTTGTACCACGCTGCCCGCCTGTTGCCTACCCTGCTTGTGATCCGGACTTGAACTTGCTCATACCTTTTCTGCACCGTCTGCCTGCTGTCATCTGTGCCTGTGGCTGGACCAGCTCACCATCTCCTGTTTGCATCTGCTCCTGCATCCAGCTGTGAGAGTCTGTCTACCTGTCCGAACCCAGCCGTCAGATCTCTTCTCCAGCATCTAACCCACCAGGCTCTCATACCCGTCTGCGCTCCCATGCCACCTGTGCATCCTACCAGGGGCCATGAACCAGACCCATAAGGGAGACCTTCCCCTGCTATTTCGGGCTCACCTGTCAGGTATGTGAGTCTGACAGTATCGGACAGCCATATCTGAGCCTGGGCAGGGAGCCTCCCCCATGGAGGAATTGTGCAGACACCTGGCGGGTCTCACACAAGCCGTGAAGAGTCTGCAAGAAGGCTACATCAGACTGGAAGGCCAAATCCAGGTACTGTCGTCTCCTGCACACCAACCAGGAGTTTCCGCTGCCGGACCAGCATCAGCACCCTCCGTATTAATGCTGCCTCCCGAACCAAGGGTACCAACTCCTGAGAGATTCTCTGGTGACCGCAATAGGTTCCGGTCCTTCCGCAACGCTTGCGAGCTTTACTTTGCTTTACAACCTCGCACCTTCTCCCTGGAAGCGAATAAAGTGGGCTTCGTGATTTCACTTCTGTCTGGTGAACCCCAGTCCTGGGCCCATTGCCTCCTAGAGCAGAAGTCGCCCTCCCTTGACAGTCTGGATACCTTTTTTGCATGTCCCAGCTCTATGAGGATCCCCAGCTGAGAGCAACTGCGGAGGCCGCCTTGCATGCCCTGCAGCAGGGGCGCAGGGCGGTAGAAGACTATGTGGTGGACTTCAGACGTTGGGGTTCTGATACAGAATGGAATGATGCCGCCCTGCGCTACCACTTCCACATGGATTTTTCTGATTCACTCAAAGACGAACTGGCACGGGTCGGTGTCCCTCAGTCTTTGGAAGAGCTCATCAACCTCTCCATCCAAATCGATCAATGCCTTAGGGAACGTCGTTCTGAGAGGTCCTCCAGCCAGTTTCCGCCTACTTGGGTCCTCCCCAGGGTCCCCAGTGCTTCTAGCTCTTTTCGGCCAACCACCCTAGCTCCTCTGGCTCCGGGGAACCCCCTGAACCCATACAGCTGGGTCTCATCCGTCCATCCCTCACTCTGGAGGAATGGCAATGCCGAAGAGTCAGTAACCTGTGTATGTACTGTGGAGAACCAAGTCACTACGTGAGATCTTGTCCTAACAAGTGTCAGGAAGATCCTTCTCACGGGCATCTGAGCGGCGTAAGACGCAGAAGATCATCTGTGCGCAAGAAGAGTGTTATCGCGGTCGACGGTGCGTGCGTGCGCACGCGGGAGCGCGCACGCGGGAGCGCACGGCCGTTTGACGCAATTGGCGCCAATAGCGCTATTTAAAGTGGATCCTTGCTTTGCTGCCTTGCTGCCCGATCAACAGCGTTCCCGTGTACTCTGGTATCCTGTATCTGAACTCACCTGATCCGTATTGAACCCGGCCTGTTCCTGACTTCGCTGTTTGCTGCCTGCCCCCGACTTTTGGCTTCCTACCCGACTACTCTTCTGGATTTCGTTTCTGTACCTGATCTGCTCGCTTGTGCCTGACCTGGACCGTTGTACTACTCTGCTACCTACCAGTTTCCTGTTTATCATTGCTGGACTACAGAACACCTCCCAGTCCGCCACGGTACCCGGCTGTTGTCTTCCACTGTGTCCTGTTGCCTCTTATCTCTTGCTGCGGACTACAGGACTCCTTCCACTTCCCGCTATATCCTGTTTGCACCTGCACTTCGCTGCTGGACTACAGAACTCCTCCCGCTGTCCGCTGTACCCTGCAGCCACTTGCACTCTGCTGTTGGACTACAGGACTCCTCCCGCTGTCCGCTGTACCTTGCCATCACCCGCACTCCGCTGCTGGACTACAGGACATCTCCCATTACCAACGGTCTTCTGCTTCCTACACCGACCATCCAGTCAGGCACTTGTGCTCCTCTGTGCTCCCGAGCCCCTGTCATCTCTACCAGGGCCTCCCGAGTCAGAGGTCTACGAGAGGCCGCTCCCTGCATTCCGGGCTCTGCCTTAAGGTACGTGACAACAAGACACGTAAGTCTCTTCCGATTCCTTCCAAGCATGCTCCTACTCTGCCTAAGTCTACTTCTCACCTTGCTCTCTCTGTCGTTCTACAGCTTCCCGACAAGGATATCCCAGTTCCAGTCATAATTGATTCTGGAGCCTGTAGTTGCTTTATTGACCAGACATTTGCTGCCAATCACCGCATTCCCCTCCGACCGAAGTCCCAAAGCCTGGCGGTGCACCTTGCCGATGGCTCCATCCTAAGTTCTGGTCCTGTCACCCAGGAAACTATCCCCTTGCTGACCACCATGGGTGCTAACCACCGTGAACTCCTATGCTTGGACGCCATCTCTTCCCCTCTTTTCCCCATTATCTTGGGAATGCCTTGGCTACAAGCCCACAACCCCAACATCGACTGGGACACAGGGAGGGTCGAGTTCCTTTCCCCTTTGCCAAAAATAGACAGATGGTGTTCCTATTCCCCATCTGTCTGGCATATGGGATCAAAACGGACAGGTGGCCCCATAGAGGAGAGAGGGACTGTGTTGGTGTCCTTTCGGCATAGCAGAGGAGACACAGCCCTGTCATCTGCCTGCTCAGCGGGGATCATCGGAGAGATCCCCCGTGGAGCAAGCGGATTCTGCTTCACAGAGGTGCCAATGTGAAAGTGGCCTAAGAGGCATGGTGAATTTTATGAAGTTGTATTTTTTTCATACATTTCTGGAAAATAAAGAAATATAAAAAAAATGTTTTTCAAAATGTTTTACATACTGTCACCAGTGCAGTACAGCGTCATCATATAACTGTTGTGGCGGTGATCAGGGACACTAACCTGTGATGGTATGTAAAAAAAAAAAATAATTCTAATTTGTTTTCTTTTTCTAATACAATTTTTTTTCTTTTTTAAATTTGTTTTTAATGTAGGTGACGAGCAATACAGTGTTACCATAGTAACACTGTGCTACTTTGGGGAGGTGACTTTTTTTTTTTTTTTTTACACAATATGATTGCTTACAACTGTGAATTTGACTGTTATAAGCAACCATTTTTTCTGAATAAGAGTTATTCATTCAGTGTTTACTATTGTGATTAGCTGCGATTGGCCACAGCTAATCATATGACACAGATGGGCTGTGATTGCCATGAATCACAGAGCTCATTACAATGAATGGCATGAATCATAGCCTTTCATTGTGTACAATTTCATTGTGAAAACCTTTTTATTAATATCAGTTAAAGTCTAGCTCCATGCAAAACCATGCAAAAATGTCCTGGTGACTGGGTGCCAACAAGACTTGAATAGATGGGATATAAAGGAAACAGAGACACCAACCAAAGCACAGGTATTTAACTGAATGGGACAGGTTTAGAGCATTTTCTCTTCCAGTAACACCTGTTCCCTTTATTTCTTGTCCTTGTGGTTTTAGTACAGAAAGTGAGAGAAATCTCTTTTCTGGAGACATAGATCAACAGAAAAGTGACCTATTTGTGGCTGGAGTTGGGCTTTAACTGTTTTACTACGGCAATGTGGCTCGATCCCGCGAATCGCCGTCATTGTACGTTGGCACTATAACTTTTGCGCAAACCAATCAATATATGCTTATTGCGATTTTTCCTTACCAAAAATATGTAGAAGAATACATATTGCCCTAAACCGATGAAGACATTTTTTTTTTTAATTCTTTTGAATATTTATTAGCGTAAAAAATGTTGTAGTTTTTTTAAAAATTTACACTTTTTTTTGTCTATAGCGCAAAAAATAAAAAAGACAGAGGTATTTAAATACCACCAAAAGAAAGCTTTATTTCTCGTAAAAAAATATGTAAATTTTATTTGGGTACATTGTCGCATGACCGTGCAATTGTCAGTTATAGTGATACAGTGCCGTATCACAAAAAAAAGGGTCTCGTTATTAAGGGGGGAAATCTTCCAGTCTGTAAAGCGGAGGGCCACCCTAAAATAAAAAAATCCATTAATATTCTTAAATTTTTTTATTTATTTTTTATCTGAAAAAATTTTTTTTTTACTTACCAGAAACCCCTGTTGGCAGTCTTCCTAATCTGCCTCTTACTATTGCACGGCACTGTTTCTTCAGTTCTGGGACATGTGTGTGTTCCAGAAAACAACAGAGCCATTCACAAAGCCGCAAGGCTCCACTGATTGTTTCTCTTAGTTAGGATGGCGGCGCCGGCACCCGATCTGATGGGGGAGGGGGGCGACATTGCGGGCTTGCTGGACAGGTAAGTGTCCTTATTAAAAGGTAGCAGCTACAGTGTTTGTAGTTGCTGACTTTAACCACCTTCAGACCGGACCATTTTGCTGGTAAATGACCAGAGGTCTTTTTACAATTTGGCACTGCGCTGCTTTAACTGGTAATTGCGCGGTCATGCAATGTTGTACCCAAACAAAATTTGCGTCCTTTTCTTCCCACAAATAGAGCTTTCTTTTGATGGTATTTGATTGCCTCTGCGATTTTTATTTTTTGCGATATAAACGTAAAAAGACCGCAAATTTTGAAAAAAAATGATATTTTCTACTTTTTGTTATTAGAAAAATCCAATAAACTCAATTTTAGTCATACATTTAGGCCAAAATGTATTCAGCCACATGTCTTTGGTAAAAAAAAAGTCAATAATTGTATATTTATTGGTTTGCGCAAAAGTTGTCACATCTACAAACTAAGGTACGTTTTCTGGAATTTACGCAGCTTTTAGTTTACGACTGCCTATCTCATTTCTTGAGGTGCTAAAATGGCAGGGCAGTACAAAACCCCCCAAATGACCCCATTTTGGAAAGTAGACACCCTAAGGAAATTGATAAGTGGCATGTTGAGCCCATTGAATATTTTATTTTTTTGCCTCAAGCGATTGAATAATGACAAAAAATAATTTTTTTTTTTTTTTTTACACAAAGTTGTCACTAAATGATATATTGCTCACACATGCTATGGGCATATGTGAAATGACACCCCAAAATAAATTCTGCTGCTTCTCCTGAGTACGGGGATACCACATATGTGGGACTTTTTGGGAGCCTAGCCGCGTACGGGGCCCCGAAAACCAAGCACCGCCTTCAGGCTTTCTAAGGGCGTAAATTTTGATTTCACTTCTCACTACCTATTACAGTTTTGAAGGCCATAAAATGCCAAGATGGCACAAAACCCCCACAAATGACCCCATTTTAGAAAGTAGACACCCCAAGCTATTTTGCCACAAGTTGCGGGAAAATTACAAACTTTAATTTTTTTTTTTTTTTTTTTCACAAAGTTGTCACTAAATGATATATTGCTCACACATGCTATGGGCATATGTGAAATGACACCCCAAAATAAATTCTGCTGCTTCTCCTGAGTACGGGGATACCACACATGTGGGACTTTTTGGGAGCCTAGCCACGTACGGGGCCCCGAAAACCAAGAACCGCCTTCAGGTTTTCTAAGGGCGTAAATATTTGACTTCACTCCTCACTACCTATTACAGTTTTGAAGGCCATAAAATGCCAAGATGGCACAAAACCCCCACAAATGACCCCATTTTAGAAAGTAGACACCCCAAGCTATTTGCTGAGAGGCATGTTGAGTCCATGGAATATTTAATATTTTGCCACAAGTTGCGGGAAAATTACAAACTTTTTTTTTTTTTCACAAAGTTGTCACTAAATGATATATTGCTCACGCATGCCATGGGCATATGTGAAATGACACCCCAAAATAAATTCTGCTGCTTCTCCTGAGTACGGGGATACCACATATGTGGGACTTTTTGGGAGCCTAGCCGGGCACACTGCCCTATGCGAACTGCTGGGAGTGTCAGTGAAATGTTAATGACACCCCCAGATCAGTTCGCATATCGCAGTGCGATCTGCAAACTCGGATCGCATGGTGTGAACACCCATGCGATCCGATTCTGCTGCGGGCCAAAAAAAGGGTCCCGTGTGAATTTGCGGCGGGTGCGACACAAATTCAGCCATACTATCTGTATGGCTGAACTCGAATCGCACAGAGATCGGATGTGATTTGCACTGCAGTGCGGTGCGAATCACATTCGTTCTCATAAACCGCTGCAATGTGAACCCAGCCTTAGTGACACTGGCGAGGGGGGGTGATCACGGGGTTAAACCTTTATTGGGGGGGTTAGGGGGGCACATTAGAACTAAAGGGGGCTAACCCTAACTGCCCTAACAGTTATTACAGTCACAAATGACACCAATGCAAAAAAAAATAAAAAATGCAATTGGTGTCACTGTGACTGGGGGGGGGCAGGGGTAATTGGGGGGTGATCGGGGGGTAAAGGGGGGTGTGAGTGTGCCTGGCATGTTCTACTGTGTAGTGTAGTGCTTGTGCAACTCACCGATGCTCTCTCCTCGTTGCCGGAACGAAAAATACCGACACGGAGGAGAGAATACATCACTTCCTCTCCTGTGTTTACATTACAGGAGAGGAAGTGATGTCACGGGACATTTTCATTCGTCGGGAGTCTGTGCTGATCGATTATCAGTACAGCCCCCCCGAGAATGCCCACACTGGACCACCAGGGACGCAACCAGACCACCAGGGATGCCCAGGACAAGGTAATCCTCCCTAGACCACCAGGGATGCCAGTCAGTGCCACAATGGATGCCAATCAGTTCCCATAATGGATGCCAATCAGTGCCCACAGTGGGCATCACTGGCATGCATTATTTGGCACTGATTGGCATCCATTCGTACAGTACAACATAATACAATGCTGCCTATCAGTGCCCACCTGTGCCGCCTATCAGTGCCCACCTGTGCCGCCTATCAGTGCCCATCCGTGCCACCTATCAGTGGCCATCTGTGCCGCCTATCCTTGCCCATCTGTGCCACCCATCCATGCCAATCTGTGCCAGCTATCAGTGCCAATTTGTGCCACCTATCAGTGCCCATCCGTGTCGCCCATCAGTGCCACCCATCAGTGCCCATCAGTGCCGCCTATCAGTGCCACATATCAGTGTCCATCAGTGCCACTTCATTGATGCCACATCATTGGTGCCCATCAGTGCCGCCTTATCAGTGCCCATCAGTGAAGGAGAAAACTTACTTATTTACAAAGTTTTGAAACTGAAACAAACAAAAAAACTTTTTTTTTTCAAAATTTTCGGTATTTTTTTATTTGTTTAGCAAAAAATAAAAACCAAATAAAAAAAATACCACCAAAAGAAAGCTCTATTTGTGGGAAAAAAATGATAAAAATTTCATTTGGGTACAGTGTAGCATGACCACGCAATTGTGCGACAGCGCTGAAAGCTCAAAATTGGTCTGGGCAGGAAGGTGTTTAAGTGCCCGGTATTGAAGTGGTTAAGGTAGGCTCAGTTAGACAAAAAAAAATGTGTGTGCATACAAGCATATATCCTGTACAAAGTACAAGTTTTGGGCACCAATTCACAAAAACAGGAACCAGAGAAAGTGCAGAGAAGGGCAGCAAAACTGATAAGAGGCATGGAGGAGCTCATCTATGAGGAAAGATTAGAGGAATTGAATTTATTCTCTCTTGAGTAGAGGGGATTAGGGGGGATATGATCAACATGTATAAATACATAAGTGGTCCATATAGTGAACTTGCTGTTGAGTTATTCACATTAAGGTAATCACAGAGGACAAGGGGACTACATCTGGAGGAAAATAGATTTTATTCCCAAATATAGAAAAGTTTCTTCACACTAAGAGCTATGAAAATGGTGAATAGACTGCCTCAAGAGCTGGTTCTGGCTAGCTCATTAGATTGCTTTAAATAAGGCCTGGATTATTTGCTAAATGTACATAATATAACTCGGGGGATCAGGAAGTATTTTTTTCCCCCTGCTGGAACAAATTGGATCAAGCTTTGCTCTGTTTTTTTTTTTTTTTGCCTCCCTCTGGATCAATTGTGAATATAGAATTGTATATTTTTTTCTTTCACTTTTATTGGTTGAACTAGATGGACTTTTTCAACTAGGCTAACCATATATGTAATATAAATGTTTAATTTCTAATAAAGGATCCTTTGTCTTGAAGTTTATTTGTGTATGTGAGACTGTCAGTTGTGGTATAGTATTTAGGTTTTTTTGTGGGTCCAATGACTGTGGTATATGTTTTCAGTGTATACATCGACTAGGCACAGATTCAGTTTAATCCCCCCCCCCCCTTAAGCACTTTTACTGTTTGGCAAAATTTGGGCATTAATACAGTTCGCCACGTTGTGCTATGCATTCTGCAGAAATTATTTGTATGCTTTGTATGGTACCCAGGCCTTATAATCCTAGTCATGCTTACGCTATTTCACACTGTTTTGTCTTTTTTAATTGTAAACTTTAGATGTAAAGCCAGGCAGATTATTGTTATGAGTATTGTTAATGTTTACATATTGTTTATACTGTTAAATATCAGTTTATAATAGGTTTCTGTCATATTTAAGTAAAAAATGCTGTCTGCTCTCTGTCAGTAAATTTTCCATGTTTTGTCAGTAAAAAAAAATGCCATGATGGGTATTGAAATACACTAAGTAAAACTGTGGAAGACCAGATTGGTCCTTTTGGGGAAAAGCGCTAGTTAACCCACTTAAAATATAGGGGTCAAATGGTCTGGTGAGATCTCACTGGTGCGGAGGGGGAGATATTTAACTGGTGGAAGCATGCTGTGAAAAGCTTTCTGGACTGGGTAGAAGCATTCAGCATTTCAAAGGCCTATGGCACTGAAAAGTTTGTTTTCAGCACAGGTCATTGTTAATTATTTATGATCTCTTGTTTATTTCTTTTTATCAATAAAAATAAAGTTTTTATTGAGCATGTATTGTACAAAGAGTAATTCATACAGTACATTGCACAAACCAACAAGGTAATACAAGAGGTGTCATCAGTTGATTCAAAAAGAGGTAGCAACATAAAGAGAAATGTTACAGGGGAAAACATTTGACAAATTCCATTCACATAAAAAAATAGAAAAGTAGGCATACGAAAACAAAGAGGGAGAAAAGGAAAAAACATTTACAAAACTGGATGCCCAGTACCTTAGTAATACACTGGCAAATAAAAGAACCCCTGAAAGGCTGGGCATCTTGGCCGCACCTTATATTGAAAACGTCAAGAACACATCTGCAGACTGTAACCAGCAATCCCATATCTCATGATATTTATTAGGACACACCCTATTAGCCTTTATAACTTTCCTAAAGCAGTAGTAGGTCATTTTTTTTAACTTGAACTTTTTTTTACCAGTAATAAGGCTTACTTGTAGATACAGTGAATATCTTCTAAACTTGCAGTCTTTAGGAGATATTCACACTGTATAACAGCCCATGACACCACGGCTTATGCTCTCCAACATAACATGGTGGACATTCAGAGCTCTGTGCCGGAGCCGAAGACTCCCGTGCGCATGCGACATTGTCGCTCCGGCTGTATGAGTGGAAGCTGGAACCACAGCAGAAGGAAGACATTATGCCATTGCCTTGCAGAGGATTTTTTTTTTTAAATGCAGATAAGAGAGATAATCACAACCTGGGCTCCCACCAGGCCACGCCACCAATGTGTCTTGCTCTGCCCCCCCAACCTTAGTCATGGGAATGGAGATCCAATGCATGCGGGGAGTATAAAAGTATTATTTGTAATCGCTCATAAAGGGCTAGCAGGTGTATGTAGTTAATCCATCTGGCTGTCAAAGAGGGATGAAGAAGTAAAATGTGGAAAAGATACAAAATAATGTGAACTGTGAATAAAAGAGAAAGGGACATATGGAGAATTGGAAATGTTGAGTGAAAATCAATATTTACTATGAAAGGCTTCCCCTGGCTCCTCCTGTTGCACAGGCCAACAGAATTTATAGTTCAGTTTAGCTTTTGCCCTATAACAGAGCTGGTGCCTTGAACGACATCTCCCGATACCCCATGCACTTGGGATGAGAGTCTGTAGGCTCAGGGTAGCTTGGCTTTCCCCCTGCTTCTGGGAAGGGGACGTGGCAACAGCATAACAAATTAGGGAGGGATAGCAGCCAGAATTCTAAAGCAAGACACTGGTTTAAAAATAGAGAGTTTGACAGCTATATGGCAGATGAAGTGTAATGTAGAAAAATGTAAAGTAATGAACTGAGGAGCTAAAAATATGTATGCAAGTTACACACTGGGAGAGAACCTCTGAGGGAATCAAGGATTGGAAAAGGATCTTGGGGTCCTAGTATATGACAGACTCAGCAATAGCATGCAATGCCAAGCTGCAGCAAGCAAGGCCAGCAGACTATTAGCATGCTTTAAAAACATGGACTTTGTTCAACAGCACTTTTGGTGGCCATACTTGGCAGCAGATTACAAGAAATATGTCAATGCCTGTGTAACCTGCATTTGAAACAAAGGCAGCAAAAACAATTATTCAGGTCACTTCCCATTCCTGAGAGGCCTTGGGATACAATCATAGTGGACTTTATTGTTGATTTCTTCCTCCTTCCGAGTGTTTCTCAGCTTTTGTTAAAAACCAACAACTAAACCAAGGCACAGAAAATAGGAAGACGTTTTTTGACAGGAAAAAGACGGGAGAACTGGATCTGAAGCCTGGCAATCATGCAAAGCTCTAAATTGTCACCTTATAATTGTCTCCTTCTAAGAAACTGGGACCTAGATATGTTGGGCCATTTTTGGTTAAAAAGAAAATTAATACACTAGCCTATGAACTGAAACTTTCAGATTCATTCAGAATTCATCCTGAATTTTACATTGCTCTACATTAACACAATGAAGTTGATTTACCAAAACTGGAGAGTGCAAAATCTGGTGCAGCTCTTGTTAAATCTTAATTGAACAAGCTGGAGAAGCTGATTAGCTACTAAAGGCAGCTGCACCAGATTTTACACTCTGCAGTTTTAGGCCCCTTTCACACATGCCGACGATATGTCCGTATTTCATCCATCCGCTTGCAGATGAAATACGGGCATACATTCATCCCTATGGGATAGCAGGTGTCTGCGGATGAACATCCGCAGACACCCGATATCGTCCGCCTCCGCTACTGTCCGATTCTGCAGACGGAGGAAAATCCTATTTTTCTATCAGTCTGCAGAGCGGATCGGATGAACACGGACAGATGGTCCGTGTTCATCCGATCCCCATAGAGGAGAGCGGAGAGCTGACAGGGCGGTCCCTGCACAGTGTGCGGAGGCTGCCCTGTCTGCCGCCGGCTCAGCGGGGACAACGGAGCGATGCCCGCTGAGCGAGCGGATCATCACGGGGCGGATCATTACTGATCCGCCCCATGTGAAAGGGGCCTTAGTAAATCAACCCCAATGTGTTGAATCCATTCTGTGATCGTGATTCAGGGCATCCAGATACTGTGATACATTTAATCAACGGTGAAGAAGAATTTGTAGCGGAGGCCATCTAAGATTGTCAAAAATTGAATGATCAAACCCAATATTTGATTAAGTGGAAAGGATCTGGGCCAGAGGAAAATTCTTGGGACCCAAAAACAAACCTTGTTACAATCCTTTTTTTTGTACCCACCCTTATAAAATGACTCAGTTGGGCATCTGGAGGCTGTCCTTAAAGTGGTTGTAAAGGCAGAAGGTTTTTTATCTTAATGCATGTATTAAGATAAAAAGCCTTCTGTGTGCAGCAGCCCCCCTCAGCTCCCCCTAATACTTATCTGAGCCCCATCTCAATCCAGTAATGTTGCATGAGAGACTTGACTGTCCAGGACTCCCCATCTCATTGGCTGAGACAGCAGTGCAAAAGGAGGTGGGGCTCCATGTTTGAATGGACACAGGGAGCTGCGGCTCAGCTCGGATCCCCCATAGCAAGGTGCTTTCTGTGGGGGCACTCAACAGGAGGGAAAGGCCAGGAGCAACGAATAGGGACCTAAGAAGAGGAGGATCTTTACTGCTTTGTGCAAAACCATATTATAGAGCAGGTAAGTATAACATGTTTGTTATTTTTAACAAAAAAATGAGACTCTAGTATCACTTTAAAAAGAGGGTAGTGTTGCGAACCTCATGTCAGTTGTCAGAGAAGTTGTGCTCATTTTCATACCACATTCATACAAACGCACACATGGATGCACATGCACATCCACTACAGATCCTGGCACCTCAATGCCTATCCTCTTGTTATCTGTGTTCCCGAATACTGCTTGACTGTTTTCCTAACCCAGCTATGTAAGGCCCTTCTCTGAAATACCCTTGCCTGCAAATGTTTACTGCTCTTCCATGTTATGGAGCTCGGCCTGGACTCTCAACCAAATTTCTGCCTTCTGATTTTGTACTTCTGCCAGCACACTGCCAACCATTGCCTGTCTCTGACCTGGACTCTGTTCATGATTTGGTAACTCTCTGTCCTGCTGTTAGTGAATTTGGCTCAAGATCTGGCTTTATGCTTCTACTCATCTAACATCAGTACTTTCAAGCTCAAGTTTGCTGCTCCAACTCCCTTGCACCTGCACCCTTCCACTGAGCTAGCAGTCCCTGCCTCCACTTCCAGGCATGCTTGGACGGGAATTGTGCTAGAGGTTACCCTTGTTATCCTAAACCAGCCTTTCTCAACCTTTTCAACACAGAGGAACCCTTAAAATAGTTCTTCAGTCTCGGGGAACCCCTGCTAAATGTTCAAAATCTACAACTCATGATACACTAGTGTGATGGTCAGTGGGAAGAATGGTCCTTACACTTGTGGTCATTGGGAAGAATAACCTCCTTACAGATAGCTAAAAATAGCAATGGTGTCAGTGGGAACTTATCTGAGAGGTAGAAATTGCCCAATGCTGAAGGAACCCCTAGCAACCTTTGGAGGAACCCTGGTTGAGAATCACTGTCCTAAACTCTACAGACAAGTACATGACAACACACTTTTTCCGAAAAAATATTCCTATGCTTTTGAAATTGTCTTCATAGATTTTGATGATGATTAGAAATGGAAATAACTGAACTGAATTATATCTTCCCATGTGTTATGTTGATTGCAACATGTGAAAATGGTGATTTTAGGCCTGATATTGACATTTATAATTATCTGGAAAAAAATTCAAAAACTGACAAGATTATTGTAGTGAAAGATAAAGGCCTCAGTTCTTGGTGTTCAGTGAGCAGAGAGCCAATGGCTGTCAGTCACTGGTTCTCTGCTCTGTCCCTCTGCTCTGCCCCTCCAGTGCTCACTGGATTGCTGGACTGTGGTGGGGCAGGAACAACTGCCTCAGGCACACAGCAGTACACTTAGAGGCTGAACCATTTGCCAGTCAGGGTTCTGGATATATGCCAACATTAAAGTCAGGATCTCTCCATAGCCTGGACTGGCTCACGTCAGCCAACAGTGGGCTTCAGCCCACTATCAGCTGAATATGGGTCACAGGAGTGCAGAATTAAGTGCCCCAGGGGAAGTAGGGCCAAAAAAGCTTTGGCCCTACTTCTCCTTTAAGTATTATCTTCCTCTATCTAATAAAATAATGGAGTAATAATTTATTATTTACCATTTCAAAAGGGAGTCCAAATTCCAAATTAGTAGTATCGATGTTGCCACATTAGTAGTAGGAAAGACTGTTTTATCTTTAGCTAGGAAGATACAAAAAAAACAACTACATAAAAAAACAATTACAAATTAAAAAAATATATATATTTAAATAAAATGTAAACAGTTAAAGGGTCTGATGGACCCATGAAAATAAAGTCATCTAATTAATGAATGATCCATGCTACAAAAAAAAGAAAAATAAATGCTGGATAAAAAACGCTGAGCTTTTTGTAGTAACCTTTTAGCAGCATTTTTGGAGGGTTTAGGAGCGTTAGTATTTTATGAGCGTTTTTGCAGTAAAGGCAAAAAAAAAATGCTATTAAGAACGTTAAGCAGCACTTCTGCTGGAAAAACACTCAAAAACTCTAAAACAATTTTTTTCTGATCCTAGATGCTGAAGCTCAAGAAATTCTAATAGCCTAAAGTAGTGTGCATGGACACATAAGATAAAATTATTTAGCTTCTAGGTGCAGAAAAAAAATGTTGATATCTTCTAGGAGCTTAAAAAAATGCTATTGTGCATGGAGCCTTAAAGATGAACCTGGCTCTACTTATTCAACAAAAGAGGCAAAAACTTCAAAATAAAAAAAACTTTTCATCAAAGTAAAATCTCAAGGGATTAAAGCACTGAGGATTCGTTTGGAGTAACCTAAAGTCTGACTTTAGCTAGTAATGCATCATTCCATAGAAGCCTAATTTTTGCTAAGGTTTCTTCAAAGGGTGTACTTTATGACAGTGGCGTAACTAGAACCTTCAGGGCCCCGATGCAAGAAACCATGAAGGGCCCCCCTGAACCCCAGCCAGGGCCCTTCCCTCCGAGTTCGGCGGTGGAACTCCAGGGCATGGTCACAGGTATGACCTTTGTGAGCCCTGTAGTTCCACCACAGGCATCAGTCGTTTTTTTTTTTTTTAATTTTTAGGTGCCCCATTGGGCGACTGTCCCTAGGCAGTATGGGGTCCCTGTAACCAGAAGGAACGAGGTTCTTTTCTCCAGGGCAGATGAAGTTACTGCCCCCAGGTGAGAAGGGGTCCCTGTCCTCAGGGGAGATGGGGGCCCTGTCCCCAGGGGGAGATGGAGGGGGTAAGTAATGGTATGTGGGGGATGGGGTCCTCTCACTCACCATGACCAAGCTGCAGGCCGCGCACTCATCCATGTTGGCCTGGGCTCCATCCAGTGTGCTGGACGGGTGATCGGCATATCTCCCAGAAAGACCTTTCATCATCTGTGTATGACGGGGGAGGACAAGCCTGCAGTGTCCTCCGGGGAGCTGGCTTTCATAGGGCTGCACTGCATCTGGGTGCTTAAAGTTTGTTTACCCGGGAGAAGTATGCAGTGCAGTGTGGGCCAGACTCGGGGGGGGCGGGACTCTGGCTGGGGAGAACAGACATCGGACTGAGCGGCAATGCATGGAGCAGGAGAGGGGTACTCTGAGGAGCCGGCCGAGGACACAGGTCATGCGGGGAATGCACAACTAAAGAGCAGCCAGTGCGATATTCAAGCATGGAGCTCTGCTAGTCACCCTCCACCTCCAGCCACCCGTGTGCATGGTGCACTGGTACCCCTAGCTGCCTATGCTGCTGCTGGCCATATGTAGAGGGGGCTGCATGGGCCCCCTGCAGCACATGGCCTGGTTGCGGTCGCGACTGCTGCACCCCCTATAGTTACGCCCCTGCTTTATGACATGATAACCAATGATCTATTTATTCATTGGACTTGTGTGCAAAATCTTAAATAGGGTCCCTTTCCCTGAAGACTCTGTTACACCACTCTATGCTTTGGTTGCATACACACTGGGTGCTTAGCAGCGTCCAGCATGTATACAGCCAGAGCTGGGGACCCTGGATGCAAAGCATTTGTGTTCAGGCTCGGGCAGAGGTACTCTTTGTATGTAACCACTTGTATCAGTGATTATATGTGATCAGTGCCAGGACTGGGCATTTATTTGTTCCCAATAAACGTCTGTGCCCTTCATATCTTTAGACTGCATATTATTACTTGCTTTTACTAGGTTTCATAAATGCCTTTTTATGGTTTGTATTTGTGGGGACTGATGAGGGAAAGTCTGGTTATCCTTCACATCCAGTGGTGGCTTTTCCCCACTAATCTCCACAAAAAATTCCAAATATTAAAAGGTATGTATTAACCACTTGCCGACCGCCGCACGACGATGTACGTCGACAGAATGGCACGGGCAGGCATATGGGCGTACATGTACGTCCCTGCCTTCCCGCGGGTGGGGGGCCGATCGGGCCCCCCCCCCGTGCCAGCGGCGGTCGGTATCCGTTCAGGAGCGATCCCGGATGAGGGGGCGGCCATTCGTTCATGGCCACCCCCTCGCGATCGCTCCTGACGAATGGAAGTGAAGCATGACATCACTTCCTCTCCTGTAATGTAAACACAGGCAGAGGAAGTGATGTAATCTCTCCTCCGTGTCGGTATTTTTCGTTCCGGCACCGAGGAGAGAGGATCGGTGAGTTGCACCAACACTACACTACACAGTAGAACATGCCAGGCACACTCTCACCCCCCCTTCACCCCCCAGATCACCCCCCTAATCACCCCTGCCCCCCCAGTCACAGTGACACCAATTGCATTTTTATTTTTTTGCATTGGTGTCATTTGTGACTGTAATAACTGTTAGGGCAGTTAGGGTTAGCCCCCTTTAGTTCTAAGGTACCCCCCTAACCCCCCCAATAAAGGTTTAACCCCTTGATCACCCCCGTCGCCAGTGTCACTAAGGCTGGGTTCACATTGCAGCGGTTTATGAGAACGGATGTGATTCGCACAGCACAGCAGTACAAATCACAACCGATCTCTGTGCGATTCGAGTTCAGCCATACAGATAGTATGGCTGAATTCGCGTCGCACCCGCCGCAAACTCGCACGGGACCCTTTTTTTGGTCCGCAGCAGAATCGGATCGCATGGGTGTTCACACCATGCGATCCGAGTTTGCAGATCGCACTGCGATATGCGAACTGATCTGGGAGTGTCATTAACATTTCACTGACACTCCCAGCAGTTCGCATAGGGCAGTGTGAACTGCCGCCGGGAGGCATGCGATGCGGGAACCCGCAGCGGATTCGTGGCGTTCCCGCATCGCTCCAGTGTGAACCCAGCCTAATAAGCGATCGTTTTTCTGATCGCTGTATTAGTGTCACAGGTGACGCTAGTTAGGCAGGTAGGTATTTAGGTTCGCCGCAGCTTTTTATAGCGCCAGGGACCCCCATATACTACCGCATAAAGCCCCCTGATTGCCCCCTAGTTAACCCTTTCACCAGTGATCACCATATAACTGTTACAGGTGACGCTGGTTGGTTAGTTATTTTTTTATAGTTTCAGGGCACCCGCCATTTATTACCTAATAAAAGTTTAACCCCCTGATCACCCGGCGGGTGATATAAGTTTGAGGGTCAGATAAGGTCTGCGTCGCCCCAGGCAGCGTCAGGTTAGTGCCAGTACCGCTAACACCCACGCGCAAAGCATACACCTCCCTTAGTAATATCGTATCTGATCAGATCTATATTAGCGTCACCAGCAGTTTAGGTTTCCCAAAGCGCATTGTTAGCGGGATCAGCCCAGATACCTGCTAGCACCTGCGTTTAGCCCCTCCGCCAAGCCCAGACCAGCCCACCCAAGTGCAGTATCGATCGATCACTGTCACTTACAAAACACAACACACATAACTGCAGCGTTCGCAGAGTCAGGCCTGATCCCTGCGATCGATAACAGTTTTTTTGTAGCGTTTTGATACAGTCGCTGACAGCCTAGGTGCTTTTTTACCTGTGAGTCTCACTAGTGTACCCCTAAATTTAGGGGTGTCTACTTTCCAAAATGGGGTCATTTGGGGGGGTTTGTGCCATCTTGACATTTTATGGCCTTCAAAACTGCGATAGGTAGTGAGGAGTAAAATCAAAAATTTACACCCTTAGAAATCCTGAAGGCAGTGCTTGGTTTTCGGGGCCCCGTACGCGGCTAGGCTCCCACAAAAATCCCACACATGTGGTATCCCCGTACTCAGGAGAAGCAGCAGAATTTATTTTGGGGTGTCATTTCACATATGCCCATGGCATGTGTGAGCAATATATCATTTAGTGACAACTTTGTGAAAAAAAAAAAAAAAGTTTGTAATATTCCCGCAACTTGTGGCAAAATATAAAATATTCCATGGACTCAACATGCCTCTCAGCAAATAGCTTGGGGTGTCTACTTTCTAAAATGGGGTCATTTGTGGGGGTTTTGTGCCATCTTGGCATTTTATGGCCTTCAAAACTGTAATAGGTAGTGAGGAGTGAAGTCAAAAATGTACGCCCTTAGAAAGCCTGAAGGCGGTTCTTGGCTTTCGGGGCCCCGTACACGGCTAGGCTCCCAAAAAATCCCACACATGTGGTATCCCCGTACTCAGGAGAAGCAGCAGAATTTATTTTGGGGTGTCATTTCACATATGCCCATAGCATGTGTGAGCAATATATCATTTAGTGACAACTTTGTGAAAAAAATAAATAAATAAATAAAAGTTTGTAATTTTCCCGCAACTTGTGCCAAATATAAAATATTCCATGGACTCAACATGCCTCTCAGCAAATAGCTTGGGGTGTCTACTTTCTAAAATGGGGTCATTTGTGGGTGTTTTGTGCCATCTTGGCATTTTATGGCCTTCAAAACTGTGAGGAGTGAAATTACAAATGTATGCCCTTAGAAATCCTGAAGGCGGTGCTTGGCTTTCGGGGCCCCGTACGCAGCTAGGCTTCCAAAAAGTCGACCACGTGTGGTATCCCCGTACTCAGGAGAAGCAGCAGAATGTATTTTGGGGTACAATTTCACATATAACCATGGCATGTGTGAGCAATATATCATTTAGTGACAACTTTGTGTAAAAATAAATAAAAAATATATTTTTTTGTCATTATTCAATCGCTTGAGGCAAAAAAATAAAATATTCAATGGGCTCAACATGCCTCTTATCAATTTCCTTAGGGTATCTACTTTCCAAAATGGGGTCATTTGGGGGGGTTTTGTACTGCCCTGCCATTTTAGCACCTCAAGAAATGAGATAGGCAGTCATAAACTAAAAGCTGCGTAAATTCCAGAAAACGTACCTTAGTTTGTAGATGTGACAACTTTTGCGCAAACCAATAAATATACAGTTGTTGACTTTTTTTTTTACCAAAGACATGTGGCTGAATACATTTTGGCCTAAAGGTATGACTAAAATTGAGTTTATTGGATTTTTCTAATAACAAAAAGTAGAAAATATAATTTTTTTTCAAAATTTGCGGTCTTTTTACGTTTATATCGCAAAAAATAAAAATCGCAGAGTCAGTCAAATACCTTTAAAAGAAAGCTCTATTTGTGGGAAAAAAAGGACGCAAATTTTGTTTGGGTACAACATTGCATGACCGCGCAATTACCAGTTAAAGCAGCGCAGTGCCAAATTGTAAAAAGACCTCTGGTCATTGACCAGCAAAATGGTCCGGTCTGAAAGTGGTTAAACCATATAATACTTGATCAGCTAATTATTGGCGCTGCATCTTCAGAAAGCGGGTTCAGTGCCAGCATATGCAGATCTAATTGGAGCTGCAACCGCAAGTGGCAGGCATGGGTGTCGGTCAAAGGACAGGAGAGCTAATCAAATCAGATCTCCAGTATGTGCACAGTAGGCCCCAGGGGCATAACTAAAAATCACAGTGCCCCATAGTGTTGCAGAATTTGGAATGTAAATCATGGCATACAAAATGACAAGGTGGGAATAGGAACGTACAGCGTGGTATATGGAATAAGGTGTTGTGTAGGAGGAAACATACAGTATGGTGTTCTAATTGAAGAAAAAGAAATGTACATCATAGCATATGTTAGGAGGCAAAGCAGAATAAGCATTTTTTACACTAGCACACATGCTTAAAGTGTAAAGCCCAATAACTGCTTGAAGAGGAGCTCCAATCTGCCTCCCAAAATTAAGTCAGCAGCTACAAATACTGTAGCTGCTGACTTTTAATATAAAGACACTTACCTGCCCCTGGATCCAGTGATGTCCTCATCTGAGCCAATTCCTCAATTAGCTTTGGGTTTAGATGCCAGAATCTTGGCATTCGCGAGCCGCGCTGCTCTTTGTGAATGGTCCTGCAGTCTTCTGAAACCTGTGATGTGGGAAGGGCCAAACTTGTGCTTGGATCATGGCATTAAGGCTTTAAGTGAGGGAGCAGGTATCTGTTAAAATAAGGTGCCCACCAAAAAAAAAAGTGAAAAATGCAAAGGAGGAGGGAGGAGGCGTTGGAGCAGAACTTCCCTTTTTTTGATGAAGTTCTGCTTTAAGCAAATACATTTTCATATAACATTATCATCTATAGACTATACATTACTTTACTATACTATACATTACTATACTATACTATACACTACTTTACTATAGATTATACATTACATGTTTTCTTAATACTAATATCTTCTAACACTAATACATGTTGGTTTAGCATTATGGAAGAATCTTTGTCACCAGGGGCATTGCTAGGTCACTTGCCACCATCGCTTGTCACCAGATGCAGCTTGTTACTTGCCACCGTCACCTGTCACTAGATGTGGATTATCACTTGCCATGTTGCCTGCCACCAGATGTGGATTGTCACTTGCCATGTCACCTGCCTCCATTTGCAGATTGTCACTTTCCATGTCACCTGCCACCATTTGCAGATTGCCATGTCATCTGCCACCTTTGCAGATTGTCACTTGCCCCGTCTCCTGCCACCATTTGCAGATTGCCACGTCACCTGCCACCATTTGCAGATTATCACCTGCCACTATATGTGGGTTGTCACTTGCCACGTCACCTGGCACCAGATGTGGATTGTCACTTGACAACTTATGTGGATTGTAACTTGCCATGCCAGCTAGTGCCACCAAATGTGCATTGTTGCTGCATTGGTGGCAGGCTGGCAGTACTGCATTTAGTGAGGGCAGAAGGGCAAGAGAGCAGTGATGCTTGGCGGACAGTGAGAGATGATATCATCTCTCTGCACCTCGCTCCCACATTGAAGAGGCCTGGCTGTGAAGAGCTCTGATGTGGAGCAGTCAGAGAGAGATAATGTCATCTCTGCTCGTCTGCCCGCTCAATTCTCTCCTCTCCTCCGCCTCTCTCATGCAGCCAGCCTGCCTGCCACAGTCATGGCCGCGGCCGCTGGTTAGACAGGGACCCTGTGGCAAGAGACTCGGGGCTATGGGCCCCAGATTCGGGGCTATAGTCCTAATAGCCACCCCCTAGTGATACCTCTGTTTGTCACTAAGGGGTTAATGCAAATATCTGAACAAGAGACATTAATAATTAAGATTGATCAATAATAGCCCATATATATTTGAACAAAATTAACAGACATTGTGGTCAATTCACCAAAGCAACGCATTGGATAGGATGAAAAGTCAGGAGAAAACAATACAAGGGACAGACGGGCTGACTTAAAAACATAATTTGACAGCTCACCTAAACTACGGTTGAACAGTTACTGAGTCACCATACCCAATCAACACCTAAATCAGCGTAGGCCCCCAGCAGGGTCTGGCAGCTCACCCGATTGCTGATGTAATTTACAAAACATAGAAACTAACAGAAGAAGTCCTCCACTACTCACTTCCTTGCTGCGCGTTGAAATAAATGTCATCTGTCAAATTAAAGGAATGGAAGATTTCCTCTGTTGACTTCTATGTTTACATATGACATTGATGATCAGGTGTGGACCTCGCACTGATGGAAGTCTGAATAGTGTTGGGACACCCAGTGTAACTGTTCAATGCTTCCCAACCCTGGAGCCCTGATCAGGCTTCCTCTGGCTCGGGCCCTGTAGCAGCTGCGTGTGCTGCAATTGGGGTAGTTCTACTAATGTTTTGCCCCACTAGTGGTTTGCACGAGAGCCAGCACATAAATACACAAATCACTGTTCTGTCAGGGGAGAGGGGACATATCATTGTTCCTACTAAGTAGGAACAACAATATGTCCCCCCCCCCCCCAGTCAGTCCTATCCTCATACAGTTAGAACACACTGAGGGAACACACATTTAACCCCTTGATTGCCTCCTAGTGTTAACCACTTCCCTACCGGTGACATTTACACAGTAATCAGTGCATTTTTATCGCTGTATAAATGTCAATGGTCCCAAAAATTTGTCAAAAGTGTCCGACCTGTCCGTTGCAATGTCGCAGTACCGCTAAAAATCGCAGATCGCTGCCATTACTAGTAAAGAATAAAAAAATAATAAAAATAACATATATTTTTCCCATAGCTTGTAGACGCTATACATTTTGTGCAAACCAATCAATATATGCTTATTGCGATTTTTTTAATCAAAAATATGTAGAAGAATATATATTGGCATAAACTGATGAAGAAATCTGTTTAAAAAAAAAAATTGGGGGGATATTTATTATAGCAAAAAGTAAAAAATATTGTATTTTTTTCAAAATTGACGCTTTTTTTTTTTGTCTATAGCGCAAAAAATAAAAACTGCTTCTGAGATGATCAAAAGAAGCTCAGTAGCATAAAACCTTCATAAAACACAATAATTAAAAGCTGCACCATTATTCTGTCTTTGTATTTAAGAATCCAATGTAGAATGTTTTCAAACTTACCCAGAGTTGAAACTTTTTAAAAAAATATCCCTTCCCTGCTGCTGATTTATTACAGCCATGTTTTTAAGGGTATGTTAACACCAGCCGCTGCGTTACAATGCAATGTCTGGTGTGCAGTGCGGCCCAGTTGGATCAGTGCACTGCTTATGCTCTGATCTCAGCACATCACACTTTTATTATTTACATTTGTTAAATTTCAATTGCAATCTGCAAAGTGCAAGCCAATGGATTGCTTCGCACTGCACTGTGTTGAAAAAAATTACTACACGCAGTACTTTTTTCACTGCATGCTGCCCACACACCACCGCAATGCAGTAGTGTGAACCAGGCAGATAGGGAGACAAGTAATTTTACCTTGTCATGTGATGCGGTGGGACTGAGATAGAATGGCTGCCCAACGCTGTCCCAAGGCATGTGGTCTGATCGTACCCTAAAACATTTTGAAACTGGATGAGCTTCCACACAAAAGATACATTCCCGCCCTTTTTTTTTTACTTTTCTTTTTCGCTCTCTTTACTATGCCCTGTTTGCCTCCTGTTACTCCATGTTGAGTTGACACATCTTATTGATAAAATGAGGACTCTTGGTTCACAGGGCTCTCTCGGCCTTCATCCTCCTTAAGTCCATGGACTTTGTGTATTAAGCTCAGACTTCTCTTTGGTTCTGTTAATGAGAGTTTCTATACAATAAAGAGCATAATTTAAAAAAAATAGAATGATTGGCTAATTTCTTCCTGAAAGAACCATACAATACCTTATTTTGTACACCTCTAAGGCAATATTAATATGTTGAAAAAGACTGAAGCTATTTTAGAGGATCTTTTCATACATTGCGCTTGAATAAATGCAAAAGTGCCAAGTTATTGTAAGACCTGAATGCACTAACCACCAGCAGTAGCAATTGCTTGTGCCACAACTTCCAGCTGAGGGGTTGTCTAAGCCCTTGTACACATGGTCGGACATTCCGATGGACAATGTCCGATCGGACCGTGTTGTCGGGTAATCCAACAGTGTGTGGGCTCCATCTGACTGTTTCCATCAGAGTATCCGACAGACCAAGTTTTCCAGCTGGGCTATAAAATTTTCCGACAACATGATCCGATCGGACTTTGTCCGATCACGTGTAGAGAATTCTAATTGGACAAAGTGCCACGCATGCTCAGATCAAATTCCTAGACCAAAACTATTGGCGACTAGCCTGAACGTAGTCCCGTCCTAACAAAATAACGTCATCACGTTAAGTACGATTGGATTTTCTGACAACTCTGTGTGTATGCAACAGTTTCGGACAAAATCTGTCGGACAAAATCCATTGGACAAAATCCGATGGATTTGGTTGTCGGAATGTCCGACCGTGTGCACAAGGGCTAAGAAGTGATTACTTGAATCCTGTTTCCTTTTTTCTACTGGCTTCTTAGGCTCCAGAATCTGGAAAGTCTTTAGTTTAGAAGGGCCCAGATGTGTTTATTTGTGACTGCCTTGGGTGGTGAAGGGGAGAATCTTTGGTGCTGGCATTTCCTCCTCTTCGCTGGTCGTCTGCTGGATGATTCTTATCTCTTGGTAATGTGGAAATGCTGATCTGGAAACAAATCTTCTTTCAGTAAATCTTCTACCACTTCCAGGTGCTGCTGTTCAATGGGGCAGTCTTCTTCCAAGCAACTTTCATGGCGGCAGCAGCAGTGTGTTGACAGGTGTAGTTCTTCTCCATCCAGCAGATAGCACTTTGCTGCCAATGGATGAGGTTGAGACCTAGGGGGATGATGCTCCCCTGTAGTCTCCTTAGGTGTCACAGGAAAGGCACCTGTCCAATTGAATGCTGAACTTCCAGTGACCTTCCGTGGATATCTTGGTTGAGGGCAGTGCAAATAAATAGCAGTGCCCTATTGGATTTGGCATGCATTTTGCAAGTGGTTAGTGTAGGGAGAGGAACCCTGTCTGGTGGGTACATAGTACTAGAGACAGAAAAAGCTTCCACTGCAAGGAAGGCAAGAGTAGGGGAACATCATTGTGGGCTGTAGTCCGCACCAATCTCCAGTACCGCTGCTGCCATTTGTTCCAGACCTGTTTTGAGCCGCCCCCTTGCCAGTTGCCTGTCAGTCTGCCGCCCCTCCACCAAATGCCACCCTGAAAAGTCCAACTCAGTCAGTGTTGAGCTCACTGTGCCTGAGGATACACCGCTGCACTAGATTGCACCCTCCCAGTTATCAGCATGCCCAGCTATACTGCTCGGCTATGCCTGTGCTTTAGTGTGGAGCAGTCACTTTACTGGTCCCTGAGATTTACTGAACCTGTTACTGAGAGTTCCTGAGCCTGTTTCTGAGTGTTACTGAACCTGTCACTGAGAACTACTGAACCTGCCACCACAAGGGATATTGCATTTGTGTAAGTTAAAACTGCTAGTGCTCATTTCTGTGCTCTGCTATTGTGTGTTTTTTAGTGGAATTGTATTCAACTAAATACAATACTGTGAACCTCCCTTGTACTCTAAGTATGCTACTTCTTTATGCAGTGTACCATACCACTGGCCCCATCCACAACCGCAGCATGGGAAATATAACCCAAGGTCTGGAGTACGTCAAGGCACCTTTTTGGCCACTATTCTCACACTGGAGGCGTCTTTGCGCCTCCAGAAAAACAAAAACACACCTGTGATCTCTTACATATTTTAGCCCAGCTATAGCACTGAGTTCACAGGTGGTGCTCTCCTGGCTCCTGCACGTATGGTGACTCCTCCCACCTATATATAGGGTCCCAAGGCCCTTCCAGAACATTCTGTCCTATCACCAGACCTGCCACAAGCCCCCAATGACCCTCAGGGGTTACAGAGGAGAAAAATAACCTGACACTTTCATGATCCCATGGGAGAGGGGGGCATAAAAGTATTCCCTCTCCCTTTAATTATTCCTTGGCTTTTGCAATGATTCCATTCACCTCCTCTAAGGCTCAGATAATGCATGTAGTATGTAAGTAATTGTTCTAAGTTTTGACAATGACCACCAAGATGATTAATGTATGTTGAAACTAAAGACGTTTGAAATGGGACTTTGCATTTTACATGGGTGACTATATTGCCTATATGCTTAGCTACTGCACTCACAGTACATGCATTATATGCCATGTAACAAAAATTGCAAATAAGTATACATTTTATTTAAAAAAAGAAATGTTTTTGTGATTATCTTGTTGCTCCAACAGAACTGCCATATGAAGTTTTGGTTTTAACAAGATAATAAACAACGTAGCTTGCAATTACTTCCCAACATTGTAACTAGCCCATATAGTAGATATGGGTTAACCCCCAAAAAAAACCTGTAAATATGCATGTCAGATGACAAAATTCTAATTGTAAGTGCTTTCTTCAAAATCTTACCAGCAACAAGGCTGTCAGACAAGGCTGTGTCCTGGCCTTTACAGTGTACCGAAAGTCTTATGATCCAGATAACACACACACACCTGATGCTGCACAATATTGCCTGCAGCCACTGTAAAACAACTGACATTAATCCCAGTTTCTGTGCTGTAGCTCACAGATTTAATTTCCTTATCCTCCTTTAAGCAACCCTTGGACTGTGTTGCCCGGACAGTAGAGGAGATCCCTTGATACTCAAAAATTTCAGACAAGTTGGAGGAGGAGAGATGCACTGTGCACATTTAATAAATAGCTAGTGCTGAGCCTTAGCCAAGTTTTTGGACATTAAAAGAAAAGAGAACACTTGCAACTCCATCCCAGTCTCCGAAGGATACAGCTTCCACTCCATCATCGCCCTGTATCCTGAACACCATGGGTATGTAGTCCTGTCCTCCTATTACCAGTGTGATAGCAGCTGTTAGAGAACACACCAGAGAAATAATGAATGCTGATTACTGGGTACATTGTATAGGAACGACAAGTGAAAACTGCTGTAATATACTGAGATCTCATCTAATACTAGCTGCTAAAAATTAGTTTTTTTGTTGTTGCATACAGTCTAATATTAAATCATGTTTATTAGAACCTGCGTTCTTGGACTTGGGTCGATGGCATCAATTTGACATCAGTTTGAGACAATTCAGAATTAATTGACAGATGCAGTTGACCTTCTTGACCAGCACTTGACCTGATTCAAGTGGGCCCATTCAAAGCCCATCAACACGGGCCCTTACAATAATTAACAATAATTATTTTGGTACAGAAAACTATTTATATATATATATATATATATATATATATATATATATATATATATATATATATATATATATATATATCCATTTGATACAAAGCCATTTATTGCTATTCAACACTGTGCCAAGTTAACTGTTAATTGCGCGCCCGTGCAACGTTGTACCAAAACAAAATGTATATAATTTATTTACCACATATAGAGGTTTCTGTTGGTGGTATTTATCACCACTGTTTCTTTTTTTTTTTTTTTGGGGGGGGGGGGTTCGATATAAATAAAAAAAAATGGAAAATTTGGGAAAAAAAAACAATATTATTTACTTTCTGCCATAAAACATATCCAATTAAGAAAAAAAGAAAATTGGCAAAAATGTATTATGCTACGTTTTTGATAAAAAAAAAAAAAAAAAAATCCCAATATGTGTGTATTGATTGGTTTGCATGAAAGTTATAGTGCCTACAAACTATGGTGTATACAGTGCTTTGAAAAAGTATTCATACCCCTTTAAATTTTCCACATTTTGTCATGTTGCAACCAAAAACATAAATGTATTTTATTGGGATTTTATGTGATAGACCAACACAAAGTGGTACATAATTGTGAAGTGGAAGTGAAATGATAAATGATTTTCACAATTTTTTACAAATAAATATGTGAAAAGTACATTTGTATTCAGCACCCCTGAGTCAATACTTTGTAGAACCACCTTTCACTTGCAATTACAGCTGCAAGTCTTTTTGGGGATGTCTCTACCAGCTTTGCACATCTAGAGAGTGACATTTTTGCTCATTCTTCTTTGCAAAATAGCTCAAACCCTGTCAGATTGGATGGAGAGTGTCTGTGAACAGCAATTTTCAAGTCTTGCCACAGATTCTCAATTGGATTTTGGTCTGTATTTTGACTGGGCCATTCTAACACATGAATATGCTTTTATCTAAAACATTCCATTGTACTCTGGCTGTATGTTTAGGGTCCTTGTCCTGCTGGAAGGTGAACCCCATTCTCAAGTCTTTTGTAGTCTCTAACAGGTTTTCTTCTAAGATTGTCCTGTATTTGGCTCCATCCATCTTCCCATCAACTCTGACCAGCTTCCCTGTGCCTGCTGAAGAAAATCCCCACAATATTATGCTGCCACCACCATGTTTCACGGTGGGGGTGGTCTGCTCAGGGTGATGTGCAGTGTTCGTTTTCTGCTGCACGTAGTGTTTTGCTTTTAGGCCAAAAAGTTCAATTTTGGTCTCATCACAAGAGCTCTGGGCTGTGATCACACTCAACCAATCCGCAGGTCCTGGCCATGAATCATTGACCAGGACTTGCTGACAGGCTCCTGCTGTCTACAATCACAGTGGGGGGTACGTAAGCACATGCCCCCTTAGACTCTGAAGAAGGCAGCAACATACGGCTATGTCACTTTGCTACAGCAGCTACTCGCCCACAGTACATCGCAGGCAGATGGAAAGTGTGTATGTGTGTGTATATATCTATGTGTGTATATGTATGTATGTGTGTGTGTGCATATGTATATATATATATATATATATATATATATATATATATATATATATACACACACACACACACACACACACACATACCAGACACTTTATAAGGTACACCTTGCTAGTACCGGGTTGGACCCCTTTTTGCCTTTAGAACTGACTTCATTTTTCGTGTCATAGATTCAACAAGGTGTTGGAAACATTCCTCAGAGATTTTGGTCCATATTGATATGATAGCATCACACAGTTGCTGCAGATTTGTCGGCTGCACGTCCAGGATGTGAATCTCCTGTTCCACCACATCCCAAAGGTGGATTGAGATCTGGTGACTGTGGGGGCCATTAGAGTACAGTTAACTCATTGTCATGTTCAAGAAACCAGTTTGAGATGATCTGAGCTTTGTGACATGGTGCATTATCCTGCTGGAAGTAGCCATCAGAAGATGGGTAGACAGTAGTCATAAAGGGATGGACATGGTCAGCAATACTCAGGTAGGCCGTGGCATTTAAACGATGCTCAATTGGCACTAAGGGGCCCAAAGTATGCCAAGAAAATATCCCCCACACCAATACACCACCACCACCAGCCTGAACCATTCATACAAGGAGGAGGGATCCATGTTTTCATGTTGTTTACGCCAAATTCTGACCCTACCATCTGAATTTCACAGCTGAAAATTGAGCCTCATCAGACTAGGCAATGTTTTTCCAATCTTCTATTGTCTAATTTTGGTGAGCCTGTGAGAATTGTAGTCTCAGTTTCTTGTTCTGACAGGAGGGGCACCCGGAGTGATCTTCCGCTGCTGTAGCCCATCTGTTTAAAGGTTTGATGTGTTGTGCATTCAGAGATGGTATTCTGCATAGCTTGGTTGTAATGAGTGGTTATTTGAGTTACTGTTGTCTTTCTATCATCTCAAACCAGTCTGCCCATTCCCCTCTGACCTCTCAACCAGGCATTTGTGTCCACACAACTGCTGCTCACTGGATATTTTCTCTTTTTCAGACCATTCTTTGTAAACCCTAGAGATGGTTGTGCATGAACATCCCAGTAGATCAGCAGTTTTTGAAATACTCAGACTAGCCCATCTGGCATCAACAACCATGTCACATTCAAAGTCACTTAAAAAATTTTTCCATGTGATTGGCTAATTAGTAATTTGTGTTACCGAGCAATTGAAAAGGTGTACCTAATAAAGTGGCCAGTGAGTGTATTTACAGTATATATAGTATTTAAATTGTTAAGTCTTTTTGTCTAAAACTGTTAAATGAACATGGTACCTTAACTAATAGACAAGCAAACGTTTGTGTGCAACAAAAATGAAGCATGATTATAAGTAACTGTTTTGCTACAAGACTATAAATATAAATTAATAACTCCTTGGAGCAGAAACCTTTCTTCTAACGACCTGGCCTAATGGTGCTTCATTGACAAGCTCCAATTATCCTGGTACAGAAGAGCACAACGAGTTGGCGCCATTGTTAATTTTCATGAATCACTATAAGCTAGACTCACATAAACCCTTCTTCCTTATGAATATATGGTGATTCCATATACAGTATATGGGTAGTGTAGGGCACCACCAGCTGGCAAAAAAAAAAATGTTTGCCCCTTGATAAACCAGAAGCCCAGTATGCATATACTGTATATGGGGTACTCAGCCAATGAACATGGCGCCAGCTCCTGATAGTTGACCGCTCTTAAGTGTCTATGATTGGCCTTCTTCATGTTAATAGTACAACAAAAAGTCATTAACCTCCCATCCCCGTAATCTTGGTGCACTAGGCCCCAGTCTCAAAAGCGTTTCCAAACAAATATGCGGCTGCTTTGCCTCCTAACAACTTTCCCTGATGTTTGTGAGACATAGCTGGAAACTGAATTATATATTTCAGAAATAAATTCAGTATATGGAGCAAGCAAAGAGTAATCTAAAGTCAAGTCTATTAGATTGTAAGCTCTTCTGAGCAGGGCCCTCTTAATCCTCTTGTATTGTATTGTATTGTAACTGTATTGTGTCCTTTTTATATTGTAAAGCGCTGCGTAAATTGCTGGCGCTATATAAATCCTGAATAATAATAATAATAATAAGTCCATAAAGGTTTGTCTCAAACATATAAAGGTGTCGGAACCAAATGGTTATGTAAAATAAATATAAATCAGTGAAAAGAATAAAATGAAAACTATTTCATTTATATAGCCCAGATATACAGTATCTCACAAAAGTGAGTACACCCCTCACATTTTTGGAAATATTTTATTATATCTTTTCATGTGACAACACTGAAGAAATTACATTTTGCTACAATGTAAAGTACAGCCATTAATGTCTAAACCGCTGGAAACAAAAGTGAGTACACCCCTAAGTGAAAATGTCCAAATTGGGCCCAATTAGCCATTTTCCATCCCCGGTGGCATGTGACTTGTTAGTGTTACAAGGTCTCAGGTGCGAATGGGGAGCAGGTGTGTTAAATTTGGTGTTATCACTCTCACTCTCTCCTACTGGTCACTGGAAGTTGAACATGGCACCTCATGGCAAAGAACTCTCTGAGGATCTGAAAAAAGAATTATTGCTACACGTAAAGATGGCCTAAGCTATAAAAAGATGGCCAAGACCCTGAAACTGAGCTGCAGCACGGTGGCCAAGACCATACAGCGGTTTAACAGGACAGGTTCCATTTAGAACAGGCCTCGCCATGGTCAACCAAAGAAGTTGAGTGCACACGCTCAAAGTCATATTCAGAGGTTGTCTTTGTGAAATAGAAATATGTGCGCTGCCAGCATTGCTGCAGAGGTTGAAGGGGTAGGGGGTCAGCATGTCAGTGCTCAGATCGTAGGCTGCACACTGCATCAAATTGGTCTGCATGGCTGCCATCCCAGGAGATGATGCACAAGAAAGCCCACAAACAGTTTGCTAAAAGACAAGCAGACTAAGGACAGGGATTACTGGAACCATCTCCTGTGGTCTGATGAAACCAAGATAAACTTATTTGGTTCAGATGGTGTCAAGCATGTGTGGCGGCAACCAGGTGAGGAGTACAAAGGCAAGTGTGTCTTGCCCACAGTCAAGCATGGTAGTGGGAGTGTCATGGCCTGGGGGCTGCATGAGTGCTGCCAACACTGGGGAGCTACAGTTCATTGAGGGAACCATGAATGCCAACATGTACTGTGACATACTGAAGCAGAGCATGATCCCCTCCCTTCGGAGACTGGGCCGCAGGGCAGTATTCCAACATGATAACGACCCCAAACACACCTCCAAGATGACAAATGCCTTGCTAAAGAAGCTGAGGGTAAAGGTGATGGACTGGCAAAGACTCCAGACCTAAACCCTATTGAGCATCTGTAGGGCATCCTCAAATGGAAGGTGGAGGAGCGCAAGGTCTCTAACATTCACTAGCTCTGTGTCATCATGGAGGAGTGGAAGAGGACTCCAGTGGCAACCTGTGAAGATCTGGTGAACTCCATGCCAAAGGGGGCTAGGGCAGTGCTGGAAAATAATGTTGGCCACACAAAATATTGAAACTTTGAGCCCAGTTTGGACATTTTCACTTAGGGAGTGTACTCACTTTTGTTGCCAGTGGTTTAGACATTAATGGCTGTGTGTTGAGTTATTTTGAGAGGACAGCAAATTTACACTGTTATACAAGCTGTACACTCACTACTTTACATTGTAAAAACGTGTCAATTCTTCAGTGTTGTGACATGAAAAGATATAATAAAATATTTACATAAATGCGAGGAGTGTACACTATATTACCAAAAGTATTGTGACACCTGCTTTTACATGCACATGAACATCCCAGTCTTAGTCTGTAGGGTTCAATATTGAGTTGTCCCACCCTTTTCAGCTATAACAGCTTCAAATGTTCTGGGAAGGCTGGCCACATGGTTTAGGAGTATGTTTATGGGAATGTTTGACCATTCTTACAGAAGCGCATATGTGAGGTCAGGCTCTGATGTTGGACAAGAAGGCCTAGCTCGCAGTCTCCGCTCTAATTCATTCCAAAGGTAGTCTATTGGGTTGAGGTCAGGACTCTGTGCAGGCCAGTCAAGTTCCTCCACCCCAAACTCGCTCATCCATGTTTTCATGGACCTTGCTTTGTGCACTGGTGCGCAGTCATGTTAGAACAGGAAGGGGCCATCCCCAAAATGTTCCCAAAAAGTTGGGAGCATAAAATTGTCTAAAATGTCTTGGTATGCTGATGCCTTAAGAGCTCCCTTCACTGGAACTAAGGGATCAAGCCCAACCCCTGAACAACAACCCCACACCATAATCCCCCCTCCACAAAATGATATGGGCCTGTGCACAATGCAATTTTCAAACATTCCCATTGACACACTCCTAAACCTTGTGGACAGCCTTCCCTGAAGAGTTGAAGCTGTTATAGCTGCAAAGGGTGGGCCAACCCATTATTGAACCCCACGGACTAAGACTGGGATGCCATTAAAGTTCATGTACGTGCAAAGGCAGGCGTCCCTTTATTCCAAACAATTTATCTTGGCTCCTACCTAAGACGGAACTTATAATATGATGTCCCTTCCATACAGAGACACACTAAGACCCATGCTGGGTGAGCGCCAATAAACTGACATTATATTTTTACAGTGCGGTAGGAAACCAGACAAGCACCAGGAGATTATAGAGTCTATATATATATATATATATATATATATATATATATATATATATATATATATATGCAGCTTCCATAGTGGGATTTAGAATTGAGATCTAATGCTGCAAGGCCTGCTAGCTACTCTCAGATCAAAGACACATCTTGCCTATGGTCTGTTACTCTCTACATACACTAACACTGTAAAATTACCACTATTATTGCTTATTTTAGAAATGGGTTTTATTGCCATTAGTGACAGAATGAAGATTAGATAAACAGAGCAACTATGCTCATAAACAATCTGCAATCTGCTTAAAATGTGTTTACTGCACATAATTGAAACTCAAAGTACATTTGATTAGACTTCTAAAAGATAACACAGCTGTGATGGATAGGGAGAGTGCAGGTAAAGTGCTCACTTATGAGTGATGTGATCTCCATCTTGTGAAACTGACCAGAGATAAATGTTTTGAATTTCATTGCAATGTACCCAATCTACAGTGCTCTTTTCATTCATCACTTCTCTAATCACTTCTACATTTCCAATTTACATATCTACCGTCCACATTCCAGTTTTAGGGTTCATGTACATGGATATACGGTATATATATATGCCTAGCATAAATTTCCTAGTGCTTCCCTGTGCCCAGGGAGCCAGAGGTGCCACATACAGCCTGCCATGCATGCGAATAGCTATATGCAGACGTACTCTTGTAAACCCTGATGCTTTTTTGCATCAGTGTTGACCTACATATGAACATCTTATGTATTTCCCAAAACTTCCCTGATCATGAAATGCATTGGATTGCAAATTCATGGGTAAACACTGATGAAAATGTAGGTGTTTACATGAATGTGGCCTTGTAAAGCCATTTACTTGTCTGGCAGCATGTGGCATCTGTAGCTCCCTAGGCACAGGAAATATAAGCTAGGCATATAAATCGCCTATGCACCCCCCTCTTCCCACCCACACCCCCCCTTCTTTTTTTTTGTAGCTGACCTGACTTTCAACCAACTGTGGCCCAAGAAATAAAAGTCACTAACACAGAAAAAGACCATGTTACATAGGGTATGTGCAGAGATAAACCTGTGACCTCAAAATTGTTATCTGTTTTGTATTCCTATAGCTTCTGTAAGCACTGTATTTGAAAATGCAATATTGACCTCCTTATGTATTCCGTATATATGTTAATGGAAAAAAAATGCCTATGCACTGATCAGCATATTGTAATATGACCACCCACCAAAACATTATGACCAACCACCCAATATTGAGTAGGTCCCCCATTTGCTGCCGAAACAGCCCTAACTCATTGATGCATGGTCTTCACTGGATCTCTGAAGGCATGCTGTGGTATCTGGCACCAAGCTATCACTAGCAGATCTGTTAAGCCTCCACCAGCTTACCTTTTTCCTACAGTGCAACTTGGTGCCATTTCTTCTTTCCGCAGGTAAGCAACGCACACTTATCTGGTCATCCACACAATGTAAAAGAAAATGGGATTCGTCAGACCAGGCAACCTTCTTCCATTGCTCTGTGATCCAGTTTTGATGTTCAGGTGCCCATTGTAGACACTTTTGGCTGTGGACACAGGTCAGCATGGGCACCCAGATCTGTCTGCAGCTGTGGACACAGGTCAGCATGGGCACCCAGATCTGTCTGCAGCTGTGGACACAGGTCAGCATGGGCACCCTAATCTGTCTGCAGCTACACAGCCACATACACAGATACACAACAAACTGCAATGCACTGTGTGTTCTGACACCTTTCTATCGGAACCAGCATTAACGTTTTCAGCAATTTGAGTTACAGTAGCTCTTTTACTGGATCAGACTACATGGGCCAGCCTTCTATCCCCATGTGCATCACAGCAGTTGAAACTCCCAATTTTAATGGTGATAACCTGTGCTATAATCTTTGTAAATGGACTTTTACATTAATAAGGGTTGATAAACTAACACTGACAGTGCTATAACAGACTAGTACTGGTAAAATACCAATACTTACAGAGCTGACTAAATAAAGTGTGTTATGCATGTTTCTGATCAGAGAGGTATGAGGTAGATAAGACATGGTATCCAAGAAAAAACACTATACCAGTTTTGTGAATTGAGCACATTGAATTGAAGTAGAGATTTGTAGATTAGCAACTAGAGGGAGCAGTAAAGCAAAGTATACACACTCAGTCTTTTTCGTTAAGCCAATATACAGCTCATTGCATCAACACGAATGATCTGTGTACAGGGATCTTCCCTGCTGCAGTGGCATATGTCCATAAAAGGTGCAGGAGCGCCGCCCCCTCTCTCCTGTCACCTCTCTCTCACAATAGTTAGATTCATGCATTGCAATCTAAGCCATGGGCTCTAATAGGCATCCAAAATGGTAAACAGCGGGCACAATGCTGTGCGTTCGCTGTTTACTCAGTGTTGTGTTAGGAAAGCAAATAAATCGCTTTCCTAACACTGACCTGCCTCTCAGCCAATCGGTTGCTCGGGTCTAGTTACCTGTCACCTGATTGGCTGAAACAACATGCGCTGTGATTGGACGCCTGATAGAGAGGACCGGAGACATCGAGGAGCGTGGACGTGGATGACACCACCGTGACCCGCTCCAAGAGCGGTAAGTCCCAACTCCCGGGTGATGCTCACTGGTAGCATTTGATGGGGCGCAGTAGCGGCAATTGATGGGCACACTGGCAACATTTGATGGGGTACAGTAGCGGCAACTGATGGGCACACTGACAGCAATTGATGGGGCACAGTAGCGGCAATTGATGGGCACAGTGGCAGCAATTGATGGGCACACTGGCAGCAATTAATGGGTACAGTGGCTGCGTTTGGTGGGCACAGTGGCTGCATTTGATGGGCACCGGCAGCCTTGGCTGCAATTGATGGGTTTTTTTTTAGTTTGTTTGCGCCCCCCCCCCCCAAAGATTTTGAGCACCAGCCGCCACTGCCCTGCTGCACTATTGTATTTTGATTCCCTCCTATCACCATACACAGATCAGCACTTGCAGCCATTGTACGACAGAAGGCAGTCATGAACAGACAGCAGTACACACAGACAGAAAGTCGGCTGGTCTTGCTGAACCGGATGGTTTTCCATCCATGTATACCCTGCTTAAGTGGCCCAAAGGAACTACTATATCCGTCAACAACCAATGGCATAAAATATCAAACACATCAAAGTACATTGGTTTCAACAAGTCAGCCAACTCTTGCATTGGGAGAATTGTAAGAAGGTGTAATAAGCACAACTTTGGTAAAGGACTGCAAAGCAGAAGACAGAGCTGGAGCATGTAATGAGAAAATGAGTCTCCCCCATTATATAATTACAAACAATAGTTTTTAAAAAGTTTATCCCATGTCAGTAAGATTATTTACATCTAGATGGATTTAAATGTATATCCAAAAGAAAAGACTAACTATTCCCTTTGCTAACTCATCTCACCCCCCCATTTGGTGATGCTCTTTCACATGTTCTGAGCTTGCAATTTTTTAGAGAAATTTTTTTTCCCATTTTGTCAGCCTCTGATGTAGCTATGGATTTCATAACAGAATTAACTATAACGTACCTTTTTTTAAATACAATTTTGTTTATTGGTATTTTCCAAATTCGAGACAGAAAGACAACATAACAAGACACAGAGAAGGTTAGATACATTCCCATACAGCTATGATCATTCAAAGTCACATAAAGTAATATTACTTGGATATAGTCCATAAAGTACGTTTTTTCAATGAGAGTAGATGAAAAAGGAGTCCATGAAGTTAGAACCATGGAACAGTTATTAATAAACTAATTGCGTGTCTATAGAGATTGAGTAATCAAACCAGCAGACTAGATACAGTCAAATTTTCACATGGTGTTTTGCAGATAGTGTGTTCTTCATATGGTATACACTTTTTTAGTTTTTGTGAATATTCTTCTATAGTGGGGGAGCAAAAGGAGTCAGAGTGTAGCCCAATTCTAGAAAGGAATTCTGGTGAACAGATTGTTCTATGCTAGTTAAAAAGCTGTGTCCGGCTGTGCAAGGGAATTAGAAATATGAATTGGAAGACATGTAGAATATCCTTCCAGGTTAAGAACAATGTACTTAAACCATAAATATCCATTCACCTATATAATGGAGGTATTTTGCATTTGTAAGATATTAGGAAATAAAATCAGGCCAGGGCTCACTAAGAGAGGCTCGAGTGGTTGTCACCACTCATCTCTTCCCTTATTATTTAACAGGGAAGCTTGTGTGTAAGTTATAAGTTAATATTAATGATTACAACCTATTTTTAAAAGAAGAATAAAGGGTTCAGTTTGTGCCAGCTGATATTAAAATCATTGATTTCATAATTAGCCAGATTTGAACCAGAAGTTAACCAGGTAACCAGTGTATGTTTGTGTAGCAAAGTCCTCAGGGTTCCTGAGGCCTAATGATGACCTCCAGAGTTAGGGACAGCTGACATCCTTTTATGTAGAGTGGGTTGCAAGGCATGGTGGGTGTAAGGCAAGATGAAATGGTGGGCGTCAGACAATTTTAGAATGCAAAGAGATTTATTGTCTCTTGAACAGAAATGGTTAAGGCCAGGACACCCTTAAGTAGATGCAGTGATAACCAGCAGACTCTGAGACTTCTATAGAAAAACAACTATACAGATGAAGGTTTCCAGCCAGACACCACTTCTGTATGGGAAGAACTGCTGTCTCCTATGGCAACAATCTTGTAGTAGTTACTAACGGCAGTTATATTCAACTATCTGCAACACGAACAGTTCTCCACTTACTCCATAATCACTCATTGTGGATCTTCACTCAATGAACTCCCAGTCTTTCACTAGACTTCAGATCCAATAGCCACTGGATCCCCTCAGCTCTATTGACTTCTAGCACTCAGTATCTTCCCCAAGCGTATCTTCCTGCTGGATCCCTGGCTTGACACTAACAGATACTCTACAAACGTCACCCCTGCTGATAGGCTAGGTCACTGGCTTGGCACTCACTGATGCTTCACAAGCGTCAACTCTGCTGTCCCTCTGGGTCCCTGACTTGACACTTGCTGAGGTTTTCCCACTTCTTCACCATCCCCGGGTGGTGAGAAGTCTGCTCTGGTACTGACCTAAGCTTACTCACAGTGGTCTCCAGGAACAAGGTGAATGGTCTCTAAGTGGCGACAGCTTCCCCTTCTACTGACCATGGTTCCCCCGTCTGGCTGAACCGCTACTTCTTGTTGGACTACAAACCTGCAGTCCCAACCCTGTGCTGCTCTCCTGCTTCTGGATAGGCCCTCAGACAGCCTAGCAGTAGGGTTGCCACCTTTTCTTTAAGTCAAACCCAAACACTTTAGCAGTGCACAGCAATTAAGTTTTTTTTTTTACAGCATATACTATGCAGTACATATATTTTGTGATTAAATAACATATATAATCATATGAAGTTAATCACAGGAGTCCCCTCTTACATCAGAGTCCACAGAGTTCCCCTTTTAAACCTGAGTCCACAGACTTCCACTTTTAAACCTGAATCCGCAGAGTTCCTCTTTTACATCTGAACTTGCAGAGTTTCCTTACACTGTAAGAAGGGACTCTGCAGACTCTGATGTAAGAGAAAACTATGGGGACTCACGGGATTGACTTAAGGGATGCTCTGGAAACCCTGATTTAAGGGGGAACACTGAGAACACATTACACTCTTGGCTTAGACAACTACAGACAGCAAACCTGCTGAGAAGCCAGAGTCTGGTCTGAATAATGTGTCCAGGTTTCAGGTGGTCTGAAACCCGGACACATGATTCAAAACCTGAACTATCCGGGTGAATCCTGGACAGGTGGCAACCCTACCTAGCAGCCAGATGCCCCCAGGATAGGCCTCAGGCTTCCAGCCCAGCAGCCCAGGGCAGTACAACACACGTCCACCCAGACAGCTGTCCAGGTGGCACAGAACCCCAATCACCTGACTCCACCCAAATAAATAGGCTCTCCGAGCAGGCCAAGGGACCTAAAGAAACCCCTGCCAATTGGCTGAGACACCCCATTCATTCATCCATAACCTGTCCTTGTTATGCCCTTGTCTTATCTAATGTCATCAGCTATCATGCCACCTAGTGACAGAAGAGAGAAGTGCAGCAATTCCAGAATTAGGGGGAAATCAATTGATCTCCTAACAATTGGCCAAGGCAACTGTCGCCTGGCAACTAAATTTGATAGCAACCCTGCCCAAACTTCAGGGAGCTACTTTTGTATATACAGGCATACCCCACTTTTAAGTACACAATGGGGTTTATTTACTAAAGCTGGAAAGTGCAAAATCAGGCTCACTTTTGCATAGAAACCAATGAGCTTCTAATCCCAGCTTGTTCAATTAAGCTTTTGTAATAAAACCTGGAAGCTCATTGGTTTCTATGCAGAACTGAGCCTGAATTTGCACTTTCCAGCTTTAGTAAATAAACCCCATTGTGTACTTAAAAGGGAGGTATGCCTGTAGTCCATTTTTTCAGTCCTATGTGGAATATCCTTGCGTTTTAATGCATTGCCTGCTCTGACACTGTCCCTTAAAAAAATATTGATTGATACACAAGCTCCTTTGAATGTATTTATGTATGTATTTTTGTGTGACAGTTTTTTCAGGTACTTGTCTTCAGCAGTCCTATGCTTTATGTCAACTCTTTAATGGAGAATTATGGCTTTACACAGTAGTAACCATCTAGAATATCAGTATTAGAATGTCTTTACCTGAGGTCAGATTAAATATGAGCAATTCTGTGCTATGGTTGGATGTGGATACATTTTGTCATCAGACCTACTTACAATATGACTTCCTACTCACACCCCAAAAACCAAAATCAGTGGTCAAGAGAAGATTCTACTTGTTCTCTCTGTCAAGCATTTGCATTAATAAGGGTCGTTTTTACAGCATGCCTTGTGGGTCTCACCCAAGGGCATTACACTTGGTGGCATAACCAGCTGTCTAATAATTTTGGAACAGAGGCAAACCACCATGAATGTTAATTACATACAGGACATGCCTGTATCACATGATTTATACCAATAGACCAACCTCCAGAGCATCAAATAAGATCAAAGCATATATGCAGCCAGCATATAACTCTGGATGGGAAAGTAGATGTGTTTATCCTCCAGACATTGTGGCTACAGCTCTCCAGCCAGACATAGTCTCGTGGTCCACAACAACCAAACTGGCATACCTTGTGAAATTTACAGTGCCATGGGAAGATGGTCTTGAAAAAGCATATAAAAGAAAAAGACCTAGAACTCAGAAGTGTCAACTGAAGCTTCCTGTAGAACTGGGATGCAAGGGGTTTGCCAAGCAACTTATTGAGGAAGATGAGATGAAATGGTCACTCCCTTCAACATGCAATGAAGTCCCTATCATATTTAGCAGATTGGATTTTGAATTGAAAAGGGAGACAAAAACCGTGCTGAAAGATGAAACGGGGAATGGAACTGAGGGAAGTGTACCTGAGATGCCTGGTATTACCACTAAGCCCTCTGAACATCATGTAGTGAGCTTGGTTGTCAATAAAAAGCAAAGGAGGAAGGTGCCCACCTTATGAATCTGATAGCGTACCTATCCTCCGCCTTTCCACCACAGCAATCCCAAAGTCAAGAGTACTATAAAGATTGAAACATCAAGTTCTTTTAGCGGTTTAGTTCAGATCGTACTATACCACCTGCTCCTAGAGTTCTTGAAAAATATTAACTGACTCTTTGTCATCATACTGGAACTTAGAAGGTAACAATGAGACTCCTCTATTAATCTGTATGCACTAACTGGATACCATGTAACTGTACTTCATCAATGATTGAGCACTGTTTGCTCCAATAATGCTACATATGCATCTGTGTACCTGTTTGTTTGTTTATTTGTATGTAAACAAAATACAAAATTATACCTTTGAAAAAAAAAAATTTTTTAGCTCTATGGTCCTTTCTATGCAAGTCAGCCGCATCCTTAGAAAAGGTACAGTGCTGTAATGCTGGGCCTTTGTCTTGAACCACAGCATCACTCAAAAAGATAGCAGAGCATTTGATATTCCGCTTCCAAAACTACTGATCCATAAAATTCGTTGCTTTTACCAGGTTTCTAGTGGTTTTTAGATAGCAAAGGGAAAAAGGGGAAAAATGCCTTTAACATATAGATTGAAGAGGATTCTAAGATCCCATTTCAAATTTGATCCAAACTTAAGGTTTTTATTGATGTTTTATCCCATCAATAAAGACATGGAGTTATGTGTGCGCGTGCGTGTGTAAGGGGGGGGGGGGGGGTACCTGTTTCTTAGCATTCTCTAGGAAATCTTTCCTCACTTCCTGAGGTGCCATTGGAGAAAACCCTGTACCATGTATGTAGACAGCAATAAAAAGCTGTCAGAGGTTCTAACCCTTCCTCAATCCCTCTCCCTTACCCCACCTCCCCCCCATAAACAGTCATAACCTCATTCATAATGTACTCTTATTAATGGCAGCTAATAGAGTTCTCTTAGTAATAGTTATATTTATAATCTGAAAATATTTCATATCATGCTCATACACGTTTACAACAAATACGTAAAGGGTAACTCTAATTTTGTGGTGAAAAAAATAGCAAATAAATAAAAAATAATATAGTGTGTACACAATTGCGATACAAATCATATTGTAATTGAATGTTATTAAATATTTCCTTTCCTTTTCAATCTGGCCTTTTCAACATGGCTACCTGGATGTATACTGACCAACCCCCATAAATTTCCTGCTTCTGTGATTGGCTCACCAATTTTCCCAGAAGTCTACCTAAGATATAAGTCAGATTTCAGGCATCCCCTGCAACAAAAATGTCATTTTTGGTGAGCTATTACCAGTCTTAAGGGATGCAGGCCCAGCAGCTTACTCCAATAGTGCTCTGCAGCTGGCACAGCTGACTGATAATTATGAGGCCCAGAGGCACACAGTGATTTCTTCAGAATAATAAAAAGGTAGGAATCGGCAACAAAGGTTGTTATAATCCTTGCATGTACATAGATCACCCAGAGGGGAATGTTTTTTTCTCAACAAAAGTGGAGTTACGCTTTAATGTTAGAAGATATGCACATATGGCTGATTTTACTTTTTTATAACCAATCTTCTTTTTCCTACACAGGGAAGGGTGAAAAATCTGCGGTAAGTACTTTACCAATCATCATCTTTACCAAACACCAAATGTAATTCAGATTGCTTAATTCAGGGCTGAAACACACTTTTGCGATAAGGTGCATTGTAGTCATGGGCACATCAATGCACATGTTACCATATTGTATGGTCATTTTGAATAGCACTCCAATGCACTAAGGCAACACAGCTTGGATGCACATGTATTGTAGTGCACCACAATGCACAGTAATATACTAATGTGTTGCAAAAATGGTTGCATGTCCATTTTTTGATCTGTTTCTGTGCGCTTAATACAAAGTACATTAACAAAGAAGTGTTAATGGGCCCTCAAACAGACATAAATTCAACTTACTGAATTTGTAAACTGTTTTAATAAATATAAGTTACTGTTTAGAGACTGTAAAGGCAAAGTGTGTCGTACATTATAATTATTAATGGGGGTCTGAAATACTGATTATCTGACACTTTATTGTTCATCAACATTCACAACATGATTATGCTATAATATTCTGACAGTTAACATTGAAATCAGGTTTTAAAGATGTTATTAGACAATAGATAAACTTTCTTTCTTTTGCTCCAGCTGAGTTGCTTTGGCTATCCAATAAGTATCTTCTTTATTGTCGTCAATGAATTCTGCGAACGATTCTCCTACTATGGAATGCGAGGTATGTTATTTCATATCATCAGACAAATTCATTCTTTTATTTTGCACTGTATATATGTTGGCTTTAAGCATAGCTAGAGAATTCTGGAAATCAGCAGAGGCTAAGATGTTGAAAGAAAGGATATTTAGCAGTACACGGTTTATCTCAGAATCATTTGTATCTTGTCAGAATGGGCCAATAAAGGAAACCAAGTCATAATGGCAGATGTTGACAGGTGTTCACTCACCTCATATTTACCAGTAAGTTGTACTGAAACCATTCAGGACAAAGTAACAAGTGCACATAATATATAACCTACAACCTTCTGAGATTAGAAAGAGGGTCAGCTTTTAGAACAAAGTATTTAGGCAAAGGTCAGGCATGTGGCTCATAAATAATTAATATGTTTCCTTTATATTGTTTTTGTTTAAAATGCAATTGCACTGTTTGAATGAAAAGTTTAGCATTGAGAGCTATGCCGAATAGCTTTAGTTCGCCCCCAGTTTTTAAAATTGCCTTCTGTTCATGCCCTTACCAGCCTGTTTGCCCGATAGTGGTAAATGGAAATACCTGGTAGTTCTGAGTATGGGGGAGCATTTCCTATCCTCACTTGATATAGCACTGGGTACCTGAGAAGCCATTTGCCAGGTCCTGTTTTATACCAAGCCGTTTTATGGCTGGTAAGGTAAGTTCCGTATATAGAGTGTGAGGAGGGGGCTTTATATGAGCTGACACTTTGACAAAAAGTACAGGTTCCCTTCAAAGATAGTTAGGTAAAATCAATAAAATGCATAGTTCATATTGATGTGATCACTCAACTTTTATATCTTACTTGCAGCGGTGCTTGTGCTTTATTTTAAATACTTTCTACAATGGGACAATAACCTCGCCACTGTGGTTTACCATACCTTTGTTGCTGTGTGCTACCTGACCCCTATTCTTGGTGCTATCGTTGCTGACTCTTGGTTGGGAAAATTCAAGTAAGTGCTTATATATGACATGGATTTTCTCAATTCACTATATTTATTTTACCTAAATGGATTAGTTATATTTTTAAGCTTTATTTTTTCATTAGAAAAATACAAAATGTTAAGCCTTCATTTCATAGTTTATGAATCTATTACTGTATGAATATTAAACAGGTCATAATATATGAATCTTTTCATTTATGGATATGTGTTCTTTACATATAGGACCATCATCTACCTGTCCATTGTTTACGCTATAGGCCAGGTTGTTATGTCTGTAAGTGCCATTCATGATCTAACTGATGGGAACAGAGATGGAACACCAGACAACATAAGTATTCACGTGTAAGTTATTTGACCCTACAGGCATATAAATCTTGTTAATATTGCTAGTCGTGTCTATATTATTTTCAGTGTGCTGAAGAAAAGTGCATAGTTTTTTTTTTCATTTTTGGTTTGGCCTAAGGCCTATATTTTAGGCTGAACAAATGAGCAAGTTATATCATCAAGTGAGACATAGATAACAAAATAATGGGCTTGCATAAGTTTACAACAAAATACAGTAATAAAATACACATATTGCTTCTTTGTACATTGCAGGAAACAGGTTGTTAACCATGTGGATTGCACCATTCATTTATATTAGACTTATTTTGGTCCACTGCACTGTGTACCATAGGTACATGCTCTTAGAGTTAGTTTAGCCTAAAGTAGAAGAAAGTGAACTTTCAAAGCTCCATGTCCATATTTCTCAATCAAAGGCAATGAGTGATAAATTAAAAGAGCACAAAAGAATATTCAGTTAGACATCTAGGAAGCCTTGCTAACCACCGTGCCTTTTATTTGATACAACCAAACATGATTTTATCAGGATGAGGTTCACATTTTTTTATGTATTATTTTAATGCATTGGAGGACAAGTTGGTCTAACCATGTATTGTCCTAAACCTAATAGGCCACAGGGTACTGTGATAAGTTTGCAAAGCGTGAAAGCATTTTCTATTCTATGTACATTACCAGGACAGAAAAATATTACGCAATGCATGTGGTATTTATACAAGAAAAATTTATGAGCGTATTGTTCAACTGGTCTAAAGAATTACATTTTGTATTTCTGTAGTGCATTATCAATGATTGGCCTCATCCTGATTGCTTTTGGCACTGGAGGAATTAAGCCCTGCGTGGCAGCCTTTGGAGGAGACCAGTTTGACGAAAGCCAAGTATGTGAACACTGTTGAAAAATTAATTTGAATTCCTTCTGTATATTCTAAATCAAATAGAACCCTGTATTCATGTTTTCATGGGATTATGCAAATATTGTAAATGGCTGGAAAGGTGAAATTATTGAGGTTAACAAGAGACATGCTGGTGTTCCCTAGAATTAATTAATTTTGATGTGTTGGTATGATGTAAATGTACATGACCATAGGTAATTTTTTTTTCCTAGTGGGAGTTCAGCCTTGGGCTCCCAGAGGAGCACAATTGGGCAGTTTACTTACCAGGCCATGGCAAGCTGCAGCTATGGCAGAAATATGCTAACAGTGTGAGGGGCTTAAAACGCGAGCCTACGCACTGTTTACACAGTAACGTACTGTATGCTATAGTCCTTGTACCCAAATAGTTCAGTAGTTTATATCAGAAATGTATCTCCTCCTAAATAGCCCATCCATGTGGGCTATTTCTTTTCTCTCTGTGGTCTCCCAGCAATGGCTGCTATCTGCCATGGGTCCTGCCAATAAAGAAGCCATCAGCCAGGATGCTTTGAGGGTGGGGGGGGGGGGGTTATATATATTACACATATTCCCTCCCCTCTTCCCTTATCTACTTCCCTGTAAATGGAACAAAGAGCAAATTGTTGGTCATTCTTTCTGCTTAATGCACATGGGGCTGCAAGGCAGGTGGAGATTATATAAACTAGTAAAGAGATCCTTTAGACCCCTTTTTAGTGCAGTTCAGAAGTCTGTGCCATGGGAATAAATTCAATTTCACTTTTAATTTACATTTCTCTCTTTGATATCAGTGAAAGCTTCTTGTTTCACTGCCTACACATGATCAGAGCCTCTCTTGCCACTGAGGCAAGAACGCCATCTCAATGATATGCTAGGTAAAGGTTTACCTCCCTTCCTGAGTGGCTTCACAAGAAGGGAGATATATCCTGTTGTGTGCAGAGAGACTGGTATCAGAATGCACCAGATTTATGAAACTCTCAAAGGTAAAAAAAAAAGTATAGAAATACTATTTACATATAATGCATTTTTCTTCATATCTAACACACTTAACAAGATACGTTTCTTTTGGCAGGATAAGCAGAGAAGTCGCTTCTTCTCCATCTTCTATTTGTCAATTAATGCTGGAAGTCTTTTGTCAACCATTATAACGCCTATTCTCAGAGGTATATTCATGAATCTTTAGCATACAGAGTTTTAATCTCAGCTAGTAATTGCCATAGGCAGAAAACGATGTTAAAAATAGACACAAAATGGATGTACAAATAATATAAACTGTGTAGAAGAAAGGGTTCCTTAGGACAAAATACACAATATGATGATATGGGACAGTACACATCTATACAACCAAATGTTCACTGAGTAATTGCATATAACAAATACTACACATGTAGAAAGACAAAATATTTTATAAATGTTCTATACTTAAAAAAATGTTAGAAATGGGAGATGGACAGAACCCCTGAATCTCTAAACCAAGCTTCCTGAAAGCAAACCTATAGTGACTTAAAGTGGAAGTAAACCCTTCTATCGTTTTCAGTCAAGGAAGCTGCCATCTTGGCCTCTAATGATTCTTCAACTGCAATAATTCTGCACATGTGATCAGTTATGACACCAGCCATTGGATGGTTTGAAAGTTTGGTTGAGAGCACAACCAATGTGAAAGTTAGCATTTTCGGCATGCCAGGAATGTAAGTGTTTTTTGAAACTGGGTTTACTACCACTTTAAATTCTACTAAACTTCTGCATGCATTAGAGGCACATCCTAATGCAACCAAGGCCACTCTGTTATGCATGTTCTGTGCAGAATTTAAGATCTGGCCTATGCATATTGGTTAGTAAAATTTCTGGGTTGCCTCACTGGATAACAAGAGGGTGCAGGTGTCAGGAAGGAGTGGAACACACCTGCACCTTTCCTAGCACTGGAAAGAGACCACCCAGTTGTGTAGGCTTTTGAGTGGGACAGTTAACAACAGTTTGAAATATTTTGAGAAAAATGAAATTAGTATTTCATCTATGTTTTATGCATCATGTTAACTTAACTTTATTTATTTGAAGGGTACGTTCACCTTTGTACACTTTTTTTTTTCTAAATTCCATCTCCCCTATGCACTACATTCATGTACTATATTTGCAAAAATATCAAAGCTTTCCATTAAGTCTACAGTCACTTACTTTTCTTGTCCTAATCCACTTCTCCAGACGATTCCATTAGTAATGTCTTTCTTCCTAATCAGACTTTAGGTCATGACACAGGAAGGAGTTGACCAGCTCTGATATGAATGGAGCCTCATTGTTCTTGTGATACCGCACCAATTTCACTTTCAGGCCCCATTCACATCTAGCATAGTGGTAGCGCACATTTTGTAGCTAGTTTTTTCCTGTGACACGCATAAGGCAGCCTGTTGATTTCAATTGGCTGCACTACATGTGGTTAATGGGACATTTTGGCATTTTGGCGTCTTGTTTGTTGTGTGCTTTTTACTGTGCATTTTGCCCCTCATTTTTTCACATGGCAAAATGTGTGTTTGCTTCTGTGTTTGGTGTACCGTTAACAATTAATGGCACTGAAAGCGCAACTAGTAATTTTAGGTGTATAAACATGGCCATACACTATGCAATATGATTATATATTGTGTAATTAGTGAGAAGGGTGATCACTGATTGATTGCATTTCATTTAAAAAATATGCAGCTGGGAATGGGTGGGTGGATGATGCAGGGTGTGTGCTAACGAGATCAGTTGGTCAACTCCTTCCTGTGTCATGACCTAAAGTCTGATCAGGAAGAAAGACATTACAAATGGAAACGCCTGGAAACATGGATTAGAACAAGAAAAGTAATTGACTGTAGATTTTATGTAACGCTTTGATATTTTTTCAAAAAAAGTACATGAATGCTATATTGGTGGATAGGAGCTGGAAATTGGAACAAAAAAAAAAAAAAAGTGTACAAAGGTGAACTTATCCTTTAAAACTCTATCACTACATTATCTAGTTGTGATTGAACCAGTGACTATATATAAACATTAAAATGTTGTAAGTCATTTCAGAATACAAATAAACCATTGTTATGGGTGCCTCAAGATCTTTCAAAATGTGTGCTCTATACTGTTGTGATACTGTAAAAAATAAACTGAAAAAAAACAATATTTTATACTTTTTGCTATAATAAATATCCAAAAAAATGTAAAAAAGTAATTTCTTCCTCAGTTTAAGCAAATATGTATTCTTCTACATATTTTTGGTAAAAAATCCCAATTAGCATAAATTGTCTACAAAATATGGCATAGATCAAAGGCATTTTTATTTATTTATTTTGTTTTACTAGTAATGGTGGTTATTTTTAGCGGGATTGCTACATTGTGGCGGACAGATCGGACACTTTTTTGGACCAGTGACATTTATACAGTGATCAGTGCTGTAAAAATGCACTGACTACTGTATAAATTACACTGGCAGGGAAGGGGATAACATTCGGGGGCGATAAAAGGGTTTAATGTTCCCTAGGAATGTGCTTTCTAACTGTGGGGAGAGTGGACTGACACAGAGTAGAGAGAGATCTCTGTTCCTAATCACTAGGAATGGACAATCTCATTCTACTCCCCTGACAGAACGGGGATCTGCTTTGTTTACCCTGGAAGATCCCTGTTCTGCCTCTCTGTGGAGCGATCGCGGGTGACCAGCGGACATCGAGTCTGCCAAACCCACTGACTGGCTCCCCCACTAGCGAATGGCATACGCGCGTGCCCACAGATCGCCATAAAAGCGCCCGACATACAATGACGGCGATTCACACAGCAGAGCCAACCTGCTGCAGTATAACCACGGCGGCAGGTCAGTAAGTGGTTAAAATTGAAGTTTGGGAATTTTCTTTATTTTTTTTTCAAATCAGCATCAGGGATGGTACTTACATGAATGACAAGTGTCCCATGTGCTAGTGGCTGCTCTGTTCCTTGAAATCTCCTGTCCTCTCCCCCCTGGATACCTCCACAGCTGTGATCTTTTGGTGCTGAGGGGGCTAATACAATCAACTGCATCTGTCATAGACACTCATCAAAAGTGCCAACTATGCCTTCCCAGCCCCTTTCCTTCACATGCTCCATTCGAAGAAGCTGTATTACAAGTCCCCACAATGAAAAGCGCTCATGGAGCTCAATGGAAGTGCTGGATCTTTCATTCATATGCCCATCCTCCATTCATAAACTGCTTTTCATTGTGGGAACCAATAATACAGCTTCTACATATGGATCGGGGGGTCTGGGGAGGGGGTTGGAAAAGAAGAGCATTGTTGCCAATTATCACTAGTGTCTGTGACAGTTGGAGCTGCTCATACCCCCCGCAGTATCAGAAGATTATAGCCGTGGGTGTACCTGGGGGGCAGAAAATTTCACGAAACAGAGCAGCCAGCAGCCCACAAGACACTTGTCCTTCATGTAAGTACCATCCCTGGTTTTAAAAAATAAAAAAAATGAATAAATCCCTAAACGAAATGTTCCCCGTACAGTTCTGCAATGGACGATGCTCCATGTTCTGGTTTGCTTTAATATTTAGGTATTTATTATTTATATTTATTTATTTTATTTAGCATTTATTTATTGATTTAGGTAGTTCTAAATCAAAGTGGCCTAAAGAATCAAGTCTATTTAGGGCACAGGAACTAACGTTCTATTTAAAACTTTCTAGATACTAGCAGGTTAAAGGATACAGACCTCTCAAGGCTCAGGGTGTAACTTACATTATGTAAAAGTAGTTCCTTGTGGCTTATAAGACCCGTTTCTGCCTCTGCTTTAGCCAACGTGAATCTAGCCTATAACTAGTAGAAGTGTATTATTGGGGAAATGTAACATTTTAAAAATCTCAAATGCTGCAGGTTGCCTAGGAAATATGTCTGGCATAGGGCCCATGCTGGCTCAAGTCTTTAATACAACTTTAAAGTTCCAAAATTACTTTGAAAAGAGATATCTGACAAACCTTGCAACGGTATGAGCTGAATATGACTCCTCACTTAAATATACAATTATTGTTACCCTGTTTTCCCGAAAATAAGACCTAGCGTGATTGTTGGTGATGGCTGCAATATAAGCCCTACCCCCCAAATAAGCCCTCCCTTGTTTCCCTGAAAATAAGCCCTACCCTGAAAAGGGCTTATTTTGGGGGTAGGGCTTATATTGCAGCCATCACCGACAATCACGCTAGGTCTCATATTTCGGGGAAACAGGGTAGAGCTCTATTAAATGATTTAAATATTTATGATGAATGCATGTATGCCACATGACTCAGCAGCTTTATTGAACAGGCAAACTGTTACTACTGGTACAAATGTGTATATGAAAATTGCATTTTAAGTCAAAAGTTTGATGGACTCCACATTGTGCTTACATTTTTAACACGTTTATTATCTGTGTTCTTAGGACAAGAATGTGGAATCCACAGTCAGCAGAAGTGCTATCCTTTAGCATTTGGTGTGCCTGCTGCTCTCATGGCGGTTGCTCTTGGTAAGTTATGGACATTTAAAGGGTTCAAACTGGGGAAAATAAATAAACAAAAAAAATTGTAATTTATTGATCAAATAACCAATTTAGTGCTATAAAGTTCTGGAAGGTATGATAATTGTATAGACGTACTAATATTAAATAATCATATTGTTATTGTGTTACAACATTTGATTATTTAAATGAAGGAATTGTTTCTATCTGGAATTGTTTGCACTAAAAGACAATGGGGTTGATTTACTAAAACTTGAGAGTGCAAAATCTGGTGCTGCTCTGCATAGAAACCAATCAGCTTCCAGCTTTTTGTCAAAGCTTAATTGAACAAACTGAAGTTAAAATCTTTAGTAAATCAACTTTAATGCCACCAATACCAATTAATTATTTTGCTTGAGAAGGCAGCTAGAGTGTAACTAAATTTAATTCAACTAAATTAATCTTTGCTCTAAGCTGAATGATATTTAGACATTTCACTCAATGAAAGATAATTTAAAATAGTTGAATCTATGATAGATCATATATATATATATATATATATATATATATATATATATATATATATATATATATATATATATACAGGCCCAAAATCCCAAAATATAGAAATATAGACAAGACAATTTGCCTATTGGTTATGTGCACTAAAAAAAAAGACATGATGCATTTTTGCACAGCACATTGTGATAAGTTATTTGTTTGTAGCGCTACCCCCGAAGGAGCCGCTTAGTAGATTGCCTGGAGTCCTTTCCCCAGTAGTTGTCCTGCAGCCAGGCACACGGTCACAGCCACTCTTTGGCTCATTGAACAATTCAGGGGTATTCTTTTCAGTTTATTTTAGTTTTGGGGACCTTGGATAGGTTTAGGGAATTGAGTGGGATACTCTAAAACTACCCAGATAGCAAGGATAACTTGCCACAAATTTGCAGCAGTGTTAAATTGTAAGTCTTTTAACTTGCTGCACATTTTCACTGGCAAGTTGTACACTTGCAGAGCACTTGAAGTGCAAGCTCTAGTTTGCACTGTTCCAATTTGTAGAAAGTTTGCATGGCAAGTCTCTAGCACGAGCAAGGTTGCAGTGGTGAGTCTACAGCAAGAGTTCTGCAAGTCTAAGCATGATAATTCAGTCACAGTAACCCCTGCGGTGGGATGACTTTTGCACAACATGACTGAACCAGAACTTGCAGCAGACATGCAGAATGTTTTCAAAGAAAGTTGATCTGGTGTCATGCAATGCTGACTTGTTGCAATTGTGTAACAAAGTTGTGAAGCCTGGCAATCTAGCAATAGCTTAGCAAGTCATGTTCAAACTTGCAGCACAATTGCTTGTATGTACAAATAGGAGGACACTTATCTTTTATAGAACTATGAGCCTGTAGCAACTTGAGGAGATGAATCTTCCTCTGGTGGAAAGTCCAAGCAAATTCCTTTCACTAGGAATGAAATAGACTAAGCTCTTAATGGACACTGGACACTTTGTCTTCTTTACACACACAGCTCACTCAAACACATGAGGGGTGACCTCAGCCCACAGTCTCTAGGATCTCTCTCTCTCTTTGTACTCACAAATGTACTTGGAAAATTAGTTGCCTCCATCCAATATCCTTGAAACACTTCAACCTTATGATCCCAGACTAGAGGACAATCTGTCACGTACCTGGTTGAGGCCAAGCTGGCTTTCCCCTACACTTCCTGTCCTGTTCCTCCTGAATGTGGTAACAGGATATAACAGGGCACTGAGTGGCATGGGTGCCTGGTAGGAGATCCTGAAGAGAAGATACTTGCATCAGGTGGCAAGCAGAGGGCAGGTTGGTGGACTGGCAGATGCAGGTACACGGTGCAAGGTGCAGGACAGTAGACAGCAGCCAAGTTGGAGAGCAGGCGAATGCAGGATCTCCCGTGGTCAGGCAGGCAGACGTCGGTAAGGGCCAAGCAATAGAGGTACAGAATCGGATCCAGAGAGGAGTCAGGGCAGACCAGGGTAGGTATTAAGCGAGCAGAGAAGGTACTGGAACAGTAGGCAGAAGGCAGAGTCGGGTCACAAGCTGGGTCAGCAATCAGGTATCAGGAACCAGGAACGAGCAGAGTCAAACAGGCTGGGTATACACAGGAACTTCTGGTCTATGGAGCCAGTTTAAATAGACAAAAGGGCGGCAAGCACATACGCGGAATACGTTAGCGAGTCAGGAATGTCTAGTTGTGCGTGTTACAGAACCTCTATCTGTCACTCAAGAATTCCTATTAGCAAGTACACATCTTCTTGCATTTCTTTGTGTACGATTATGCACATGATTTCCCTGACACAATCTTTCGGTCAGCTTTCTGCAGCTTTCAGCAAAGCAGGCCTCCAGGCAGCCCACCTGAGTTCTCAACACCCCACAGGCATGTGGCAGATTGGCCTAAGGGGGCAAGCAACCCCCCCCCCCCCTCCTTTAGGCTGGGATCTCCTGCTAAAGAAAAATACCCTTCTGCTTTCTATACAGATAGTATGGCTGAATTCGCATTGCATTCAGACCAAACTTGACAGGACCCTTTTTTTGGTCCGCAGCAGAATCGGGTCACTTGCTTTCCATGGGGGCACTCATGCAGGCATGCTCCTGAGTCCTGCCGCTGCCTCCATTGACACAGACTATAGGACTCGGCCCCACCTCCCGACTCCCTTGTCACTGGATTTGATTGACAGCAGCAGGAGCCAATGGCTCCAGCTGCTGTCAATCTATCCAATCAATCTATCCAATGAGAACCCGATACAGGGGCTGGAGCTGCTGGGCTGGTCCTCAATGCTGGAATGATCGGGTTCAGGTAAGTAAAAGGGGGCCTCTGGTGGGCTGCTGCAGCACAGAAGGTTTTTCATCTTAATGCATAGAATGCATTAAGGTGAAAAACCAAGACTTTCCACTCATAAGTTTTACCTTGGAGGAACCCTTGGCAAAAAGCTTGAGATCTCGGGGAACTCCTGAAATAATATTCACTTCTGTAGCTCACAGAATATTAGTGTTGTCAGTGAGCTGTTGATATAACAACAATTATATTTTAGAAATAGTATTACATAATAAAATCAATATTAAAACATACCTTTTTAATGTGAATCTTGTGCTTGTTTTTTTCTGCACAAATGCTCAGTTCAGGGTCCAACTTGAGATAAGCAGTGTACAGGGGAAGCAGCAAGATAGAGACAGGAGGGCACAGTACTTGGTGGTCAGCAGGGCACATTATAGCACACACAGCAGAACACATTACATGGGAGCAGGGCACATTACGTGGGAGCAGGGCACTTTACTTGGTAGCAGGGCACATTATGTGGGAGCAGGGCACATTACATGAGAGTAGGGTGCATTATGTGGTAGCAGGGTACTTTACATGAAAGCAGGGCACCTTACATGGGTATGGGGCACAGTACATGGGGCACACATGGGGTCCTCTTCTGGTGTGCTGTTTTGCGCTGGCCTCCCCTCTATCCCGGGTGATGTCACATACAGTACAAACACCTGGGATGGACAGGTGGGGAGGAAGTGCCAGTGGTGAACAGCGCACCACAGCCAAGAATATCACAGCCAGCTTCCCTGGCTAGCTCTGCATTTGTCAGCATCATAGATGCGATCTGCTGTCAGTTGCCTGATATTGATGGGTAGATTGTGGCGGAGCCCCTGGGGACCTCTTGGGGGACATTGGGGTTCCACAGAGCCCCGGTTGAGAAAACCTGGCATATTTACATTACAGCCACTTTCACACTGAGGTGCTTTTCAGGTGTTTTAATGCTAAAAATATCACCTGTTAAGCGCCTGAAAAGCGTCTCTCAAGCCACCCCAGTGTGAAAGCCTGAGTGCTTTCACGCTGGAATGGTGCCCTTGCAGGATGGGAAAAACAGTCCTGCAATCAGCATCTTTTGGGGCGGTGCCAGGAACGCTGTATACCCTGCTTCTAAACTGCCCCTGCCATTGAAATCAATGGGCAGCGCTGCCGAAGCACCTGCAAAGTGTTTTGGCAGCAGCGCTTTGATGGTGCTTTTAACCCTTTTTCGGCCACTAGTGAGGGTTAAAAGTGCCTCGCTATCGGCCGAAAAGCGCCACTAAGATGATGGTAAAGCATTGTTAAAACTAGCGGTGCTTTACAGTCAACGTGGCCAGCACCTCAGTGTGAAAGTGGCCTTAGTAAATCAATCCCATTAAGTGTAACTGGATAATCTCAGGTGACAGAGCTTTACCATGTAAAATGATCAATCCTACAAATTGAGCAGCCTGATGCGACATATCTCCTTTCTACATTTCCCCAGTTTTCAAATTAAATATTAAACATAACCCATATGTGCATGATTTGTGTTACCTAAATCAAACTTGTTCTTTGTTTAACCACTTGCTTACTGGGCACTTAAACCCCCCTCATGCCCAGACCAATTTTCAGCTTTCAGCGCTGATGCACTTTGAATGACAATTGCGCGGGCATACAACACTGTACCCAAATGAAATTTTTATCATTTTTTTCCCACAAATAGAGCTTTCTTTTGGTGGTATTTAACCACTTGACCACTGGGCACTTAAACACCCTTAATAACCAGACCAATTTTCACCTTTCAGTGCTCTCACAATTTGAATGACAATTACTCGGTAATGCAACACTGTACCCATCTGAAATTTTCGTCCTTTTTTTCCCACAAATAGAGCTTTCTTTTGGTGGTATTTGATCACCTCTGCGTTTTTTATTTTTTGTGCTATTAATGAAAAAATACCGAAAATTTTGTAAAAAAAAGCATTTTTCTTCATTTCTATTAAAAATTTTTGCAAATAAGTAATTTTTCTTCATAAATGTGGCCAAAAATGTATACTGCTAAATGTCTTTAGTAAAAATAACCCAAATTAGTGGATATTATTTATTCTGCGTGAAAGTTATAGGGTCTACAAGCTATGGTGCCAATCACTGAAAATGTATCAATTTGATCACAGCTGATGTACTGACAGTCTATCTCATTTCTGGAGACCCTAACAAGCCAGTAATGTACAAAAACCCCCCAAATTACCCCTTTTTGGAAAGTAGACATTCCAAGGTATTTAGTACGTGGCACGGTTAGTTTTTTGAAGTTGTAATTTTTTCCCACAATTCTTTGCAAAATAAAGATTTTTTTTATTTTAATTTTTTTTCACACCAAATTGTCATTTTACCAGGCTATTTCTCTCACACGGCATATACATTCCACAAATGAAACCCCAAAATACATTCTGCTGCTCCTCCTGAGTACGGTGATACCACATGTGTTAGACTTTTACACAGCCTGGCCACATACACAAGTCCAACATTGAAGTAGCAACTTCAGGCGTTCTAGGAGCATAAATTACACATCTAATACCTCAACCACCTAGAAGCTTGTAGGCTTCCTCACTAGTAAAATATTTTTTTGCTATTCTTGTGGCTGGTGAGGCTGCACTGCAGAGCACTGTCGTGGCACAGGCGGCACAGGTGGGCACTGATGGACACAGGCGGCACAGGTGGGCACTGATGGGCACAGGTGAGCACTGATGGACACAGGCGCCACTGATGGACACAGGCGGCACTGATGGGGCACTGCAGTGGCACAGGTGGCACTGATGGGCGCAGGTGGCACTGATGGGCGCAGGTGGCACTGATGGGCACAGGTGGCACTGATGGGCACTATAGTGACTTTGGTGGCACTGGTGTGGCTCTGGTGGCACTGATTAGCACACAGGCGGCACTGGTGGGCACAGGCGGCACTGGTGGGCACAGGCGGCACTGGTGGGCACAGGCGGCACTGGTGGGCACAGACGGCACTGATGTGGCACTGCAGTGGCGCAGATGAGCACTGATGGGCACATATGGCACTGATGGGCACAGGTGGCACTGATGGGCACAGGTGGCACTGCTGGGCACAGGTGGCACTGGTGTGGCACTGGTGTGGCACTGGTATGGCACTGGTATGCACTGTAGTGGCACTGGTATGCACTGGTATGCACTGGGGTGGCTCTGCTGGCACAGAGGTGGCACAGAGGTGGCACAGAGGTGGCACAGAGGTGGCACAGGTCGCACAGGTGGCACAGATGTGGCACAGGTGATAGATGGCACTGGTCTGGCACTGGTCTGGCACTGTTCTGGCACTGTTGTGGCACTATTTGGGCACTGCTGGGCACTGCTGGGCACTCACGGTTATGTTTTAGTTTCACTGGAATGTTCTCCTCTCCTCTCACGCTGCATCGGTGTGAGGAGAGGAGACTGATGACCTTAGCTTGACCCGGCAAGCCGAATTGTTTACATTTGTGATCGCTCCGTCATTGGACGGAGCGATCACGTGGTAAAGGACCGCTGCCATTGGTCCTTTACCGCGATCCGTGTTGCGCCGGGTCCCGTGAACTCGGCGAGCACGGATGTTCCGGCGTGCGCGCCCCAGGGGGCGCGCACGAACGATTCTCCGGGAGGCCGTTAATTAACGGCCTCTCAGAGATAGCAAACCGACCTATAGCCGTTAATCGGCTATAGGCCGGTTATTAAGTGGTTAATTACAGCTCGGAGTTTTATTTTTTGCTAAACAGACAAAAAAAGATGCAAAAAAAAAATCATGTTTAATAGTTTGTTATAAAATTTTGCAAACAGGTCATTTTTCTCCTTCATTGAAGTGCGCTGATGAGGCGGCACTAATAGGCTGCACTGGTGGGCACTGATAGGCTGCACTGGTGGGCACTGATAGGCTGCATTGGTGGGCACTGATAGGCTGCACTGGTGGGCACTGATAGGCTGCACTGGTGGGCACTGATAGGCATAGTTAAGGCAGCACTAATAGGCACAGATAAGGCGGCACCAATGTACACAGATAAGGCGGCACTGATGGGCAAAGATGGGCACAGATAAGATGGCACGGATGGGTGCCACAGATGGGTGGCTCTGATAGGTGGCACTGCTGGGCACTGATGGGCGGCACTGATGGGCACTGGTAGATGACACTGATGGGCACGGATATGTGGCACTGGGGTGCAGCACCTTTGTTGAGGCAGATTGTGGGCACTGCTGGGTGGCACTGTGGGCACTGCTGGGTGGCACTGATAGGTACCACTGATAGATGGGACCGATGGGCACTGATAGGTGGCACTGATAGGTGGCTCTGATAGGTGGCACTGCTGGGCACTGATGGGCGGCACTGATGGGCACTGGTAGATGACACTGATGGGCACGGATATGTGGCACTGGGGTGCAGCACCTTTGTTGAGGCAGATTGTGGGCACTGCTGGGTGGCACTGTGGGCACTGCTGGGTGGCACTGCTGGGTTGCACTGTGGGCACTGCTGGGTGGCACTATGGGCACTGCTGGGTGGCACTGACGGGGGGCACTTATTTTTTATTGAGGTGGCACTGGCAGGGGGCAGGTGGGCACTGGCAGGGGGCAGGTAGGCACTGGCAGGGCTTGGCAGTGATCGGGACTGATGTCCCGATCACGGCCGCCGGTGATCGGCTCTTTTTTTTTCTCCTCGCGCTGTCAGCGAGAGGAGGAATAATAGCCGATTACCGGCTCCGTTGTATCACATGATCAGCTGTCATTGGCTGACAGCTGATCACGTGATAAGGGGTCGGGATTGACCCCTTGCTCGGATCGGTGATCAGGCGAGTCTCATAGACTCGCCGATCACAAAACGCGCCACACACACCCCTCAGGGGGCGCGCAGGCCGCTCGTGCACGGGACGACGTCAATAGATGTAGTCCCGGCAAAGGAGGTCCGCGCTGTAGCCGTCATTCGGCTATAGCGCGGGTCTCAAGTGGTTAAAGAATTTAAGGCTTCTAGAACTAAAACATACTTTTTTATTTTGGGTAGAAAAGCCCTGTCATTATTATTTTTTCTTTTTGATCCATTCTGCCCTGCCTCCTGATAAAAAAAATGTAATTGTGATGTATGTTTGCACAGCATTAAGTCTTTTATGGTACTATTATCTATTTTGTGCAATCCTATGACAATACAATCTTATTATCTGGATTTTGTTGATAAAATCTGTTCATTTTCTTCCAGTTGTATTTGTTGTTGGCAGTGGAATGTACAAGAAAGTCTCTCCTCAGGGTAATATCATGGTGCAAGTTTTCAAGTGTATTTCTGTAAGTAAATTAAAGTTAATAATAATAGTGATTTCCAAATATCATAATAACATATTTATTAGTATGCATGATTTCTTTTACACCTAGCTTTTGTTATACATGACAATGATCCAGGGGCGTTGCTAGGTCTACAAAAGTTCTGGGTCTAGAGCCCATAGCAGCGTCGTAAAGATACGCTTGGGCGGGCAAACACATATATATACAGTAAGATACGTGTGTGTGTGTGTATATCCCCAGAAAGCCCCCCACTTACATCAGGGTCCCCAGAGAGCCCCCTTACATTGGGGTCCCCAGAAAGCCTCCCCCTTGCATCAGGGTCCCCAGAGAGCCCCCCAGTTACATCAGCATTTTTAGAGAGCCCCCTTACATTAGGGTCCCCAGAGAGCCTCCTCCTTAAATCAGGGTCCCCAGAGAGCCTCCTCCTTAAAATCAGGGTCCCAGAGACCCTCCCCCTTGCACCAGGGTCCCCAGAAAGCCCCCCACTTACATAAGGGTCCCCAGAGAACCTCCCCTCCCCTTGAGGACCCCTGCAGAGACTCGGGGCTATGGGCCCCAGATTCCGGTCTATAGCCCCAAAAGTCACCCCCTAGCGACACCACTGCACTGATCTATAGAATTGTAACTTGTAGTATATTGTATCATTATTGATCTTTGTGCTTAAAGTCACTACTTTCTCTTGTTCTAGTAATTCCTGCTGTGTATTTTCAAAATTTTTAAAATGTGCTTGATCATCTGTTCTATAGAACACTAATCTGTCAAACCTCTTAACAGTTTGCCATCAGTAATAGATTCAGAAATCGAAGCAAATCAATACCTAAGAGGGAGCACTGGATGGACTGGGCAAAGGAAAAATATGATGTAAGAAAATAACCTTCTAGATTTTCTAGACATTTATTTACTGTATAAACACACTTTCAAAGCTTCATATAAAAGTTAGGCCTCTTGCACGTGGGTGAAAAAAAAGTCACTTTTTTTTTTTACTGATCTGAACACAGGTGCAAGTTGTCTATGGAACAGTGCACATGCTACGTAAGGATCAGTAATGCAGTGATGAGTTCAGAGCGTAAAATAAAACTAGAAAATGATGTCTGTGTGCATTCGTTTATACACACAGACATGTATACATATGTATATGCATGTATACTACAACACTAACAACTAGAAGAGGACAAAGAAGGTTTTTTCGCATTGTATACGCACATTTACGCACCTATTTGCATGTATCTGCAAGGCCTTCACGTAACACTTTACTACGGATCTTTCTACCAGTAAGATCCTATATATAAAATATAAACATTAGTAAAATATTAAATGCGTGTGCAGGAGGCCTTAGGCTACATTACCATAGCGGTAAAAAAAAAAAATTCCGCATGTATATCGGGGCCCCCATGCAGCTGGGTCCCCTGGCCAGTGCCCAGGGGTGCCAGCTCATTAGGACGGCCCTGTTGCATAAACATATTTACATGCCTATATGGGTGGATGTGCACAGACTTTAGGGAATATTTTACTCCAGATCTTTCTGCCAGCAAGATTCTATATATAAACACCAGTAAAATATTACATGTGTGTGCAGGAGGCCTTAGACTACATTACCATGGTCGTAAAAATTCTACTGGTCTTATTACGCATGTTTTTTTGTTTGTTTTTTGCATGTATTCACATACGCATGTTTACACGTCTGTATGTGTATATGTGCAAGGTCTTTATTGAACATTTTTTTCCCCGGATCTTTCTGCCAGCAAGATTCTATATGCAGGAGGCCTTAGGCTACATTACCATGGACATAAAAAATTGACTGATCTTATTACGCATGTTTTTCTTTCTAGTACAATCGTTTCTGCGTAATGATCAGTAAAATTGACCTGTTTCCTTTTTCCAGTATCGGAATCTGACATATGTCCTCAGATGCAGATTTTTGGGTTTTGTGTTATGGATCTGAACAGAGTGCATATTAGGCACCAGTATGAATGTCTCCATTGAAAAGAATGCAGCTATGTTCAGATCTGTATATAAAAAAACACATTTTATTTTTTATTTTTTTTACAGCCATCTGAGTGAAGCCTTATAGTATAAAATTATTGCAGATGACAAATTACTAACCATTAACCATCGGCAGCCAAAGGAAAGCAACTGATGCACTCTTGTAATGATAGGGTCATATGAGAGAAGTACTATAATCAGCAGGTCAGATCACTGGAATAAATCTCCTTTTGGCTGACACGTGATTACTGTACTATATTTTTTGTGGCACTTTTAACTTGTATATATCTTTGGCTAAATCTGGAATCATTCTCTATGAAGGTCTCTGTAGTATGCAGCTCATTATACGATGGGCAAATGGATCATCACCCATTGTTACTGGGGGAACATGGGCCCATATACAGCTAACCTAAAGCATGATAACAGCGTATGCAAAGTGAATCTCTTAAGAGTTCATGCTTTACTGACTTGAGATCAGATTGGTTGTAATGCACACACATCAGGTATCTGCATCCAGTTACATGCCAGAGGACAGTGGGGGCTATTTACTAAAGGCAAATTAACTTTGCACTACAAGTACAAACTACAACTGAAAAGTGCACTTGAAATTGCACTGAATGTGCACTTGGAAGTGCAGTCGCTGTAGATCCGAGGGGGACATGCAAGGAAAATAAGAAACTGCATTTTAGCTTGTACATGATTGCATAATAAAATCAGCAGAGCTTCCCCTCATTTCAGATCTACCCCTTAGATTTATAGCGACTGCACTTCCAAGTGCACTTTCAGTGCAATTTCAAGTGCAATTTGCACTTGTACTTTGCACTACGAAAGGCAAAGTGGATTTGCCTTTTGTAACCCCCACTGTCTTAGCACTGACTTTTACAAGGTAAACACACTAAGGGGTTTATTTACTAAAGGCAAATCCACTTTGCACAACAAGTGCACTGCAAGTGCACTTGGAAGTAAAGTCGCTGTAGATCCGAGGGGGACATGCAAGAGAGATAAAAAACAGCATTTTAGCTTGCACGTGATTGGATGATAAAATCAGCAGAGCTTCCACTCATTTCATAGCTTCCCCTCAGATCTACAGCGATCTGCAGTGACTTGCACTTGTAGTGCAAAGTGGATTTGCCTTTAGTAAATCAACCCCTAAATTATAAAATGCAATTCATAGAGGCTCCTCTGTCAGCACTCCTGATACAGAGTGGGGTTTGTCTTTTAAACTAACAGCAGAGCCCCACAGATTACATCAGGAGAGATGTAATCCTTATAAGCAGCAAGTCCACGGCCCCATATTTTTGGATATGAACATGCATATAAGGTTTACTTTTAAATAACTACATTTTCTATCTGTCTGTTGTTGTCTATCTATCTATCTATTGTACGTTTCACTATTTTGTGTTACTCTTGAACTCCAGACAAATATAAAAGACACAAATTAATGCAACTCTGTATTAACTAATAGATTATTTCATGTATTTTTAAATGCAAGTGATATAAATACTCAAATTGAAATTCCTATCAGTCTTGTGTAATCCCAGAGACAAGCAGAGACAAGACTGGAAAAGGGAGAATCAGCATAAATATACGATCAGTTGCGCTGCACTGAGTATGTACTAACAAGGTAGATGTTGACAGGGGGAGATAGCAGAGTGACAGAAAGCTGAGCTTAAGCAGTCTTTTTCTTCTTCATTAACTCTCCGGTCCTGTCATTTTAACTGTAATTTAAATGCAGCAGAGAGAACCTTTGGCTCTTCTTCCCTGCCAGACAGGACTGTGCTGTGTGGTAATGCTGTGTAAATCTCAGGATTGTATGGACAGAAATACAAATCCAGGTACAACGGCCCACCTATATATTTAGTTGTTTGCCTGGAGTTTAACTTTAAGAACTTATCTTACTTTTTAAAAAGTGGAGATTGTGTTGCCATGTAACAGACCAATACTTTACACTTTGGTATAATATATATATATCGTTATTTTTCTCTTAGGATCGTCTTATTGCTCAGATAAAGATGGTAGTGAAGGTCTTATTCCTGTACATCCCTCTTCCAATGTTCTGGGCTCTTTTTGATCAACAGGTAATTTATCAAAATAAATAGTAATTTGTGTCAGTTAAACTATAATGTTTAGGCAACAAATGAATTGTGATCAGCGGAATGTACTGTACCTGAGTTTGGTTCATGGTACATTCAGTGAACTTTACTGGAGTATGGATGTTGAATCCTAATGCCATTACCATCTATGGGTATCAAAGCTTGGAAATCAGTAATGACCATTTTTATGCTGATTGACAAGGGATTGTATGAAAAAGAGCGTGAGTTTCTGGGTAGTGCCCTGTGATACATGTACCAATAAAAAAAAAAAATATGAAAAAAATAATTCCACATGGTGGGGAGCAGATCATTTATTAATAAAAATGTTTTAAATGGCGTGGGGGTCCCCCTCAAAATCCATACCAGATCCTTCAGGTCTGGTATGGATTTTAAGAGGAAACCTGCACCAAAATGTAAAACAAAATGGCATGGGGGTCCCCCAAAAATCCACACCAGACCCTTATTCGAGCACGCAACCTGGCAGGCTGCAGGAAAAGAGGGGGGGGACAAGAGAGCGCCCCCCCCCGAACCATACCAGGCCACATGCCCTCAACATGGGGAGGGTGCTTTGGGGTAGCCCCTCAAAGCACCTTGTCCCCATGCTGATGAGGACAAGGGCCTCATCCCCACAACCCTTGCCCAGTGGTTGTGGGGGTCTGTGGGCAGGGGGCTTATTGGAATCTGGAAGCCCCCTTTAACAAGGGGACCCCCAGATCCTGGCCTCCCCTCTTTTTTGTAATGGTAATGCAGTACAAATTTACCCCTACCATTTCCCAAAAATTGTCAAAATGGTGCAAAAGACAAGACACGTCTTGGGACAAGTCCTTGTCCTCATCAATATGGGAACAAGATGCTTTGGGGGGCTACCCCAAAGCACCCTCCCCATGTTGAGGGCATGTGGCCTGGTACGACTCAGGAGGGGGGTGCCGCTCTCTCACCCCCCTCTTTTCCTGTGGCCTGCCAGGTTGCATGCTCAGATAAGGGTCTGGTATGGATTTTTGGGGGGACTTCCATGCCAGTTTTGTTTTAATTTTGGCACAGGGGTTCCCCTTAAAATCTGGTATGGATTTTGAGGGGGGCCCCCATGCCATTTTTTTTATTTTGGCGCATGGTTCCCCTTAATATCCATAACAGAACTGATGGGCCTGGTATGGACCCCCCCCCCCCCAACCATACCCCTCCACATTTGCTGGGAAGGATACTTCCCACCTAATGTCCCCATGCTATTGAGGATAAACACCTCTTCCACCCAACCCTCGCTAGGTGGTTGTAGGGATTCTTTAATAATGAACTTATCAAAATATGCGTTGTGTTTATTTATTAAATCAAATTTTCTTTGGGTGAATGAGTAGGGGTTAAAATCTTTACAATAAGCTCCAGTCCTCAGACCTCCACAACCACGAATACAGGTCTAGTATGGACTTTGGGGTGCCCCACACATTTTTTTCGTGGGGTTCCCCTTAAAATCAATAACAGACCTGAAGAGCCTGGCATGAATTTTGCTCAACCTGTGGCCCTCTGGCTGTTGTGGAACTATAAGTTCCATCATGCCTCTGCCTTTGGGAGTCATGCTTGTAACTTTCAGCCTTCCAAGGGCTCATGGAACTTGTAGTTTTGCAACAGCTGTGGGGCCGCAGGTTGAGCACCCATGGTTTACATTAAGCAGTCACCTGAATGGACCAGGTGAGGGTGACTCACTGGTTGTTAGGATGCTGGTGGATCCAGGTTCTCTAACAACCAGCCTGAGTGGGTAGCTGTCACATTTGGCACCCCATTTAGCCTAGCTGTTCCACAAACTACAAACATGTAAAATTCTGGCCAAACGTGTTCCGTCTGAACCCACAGCTCATACCTACAAATGATGAATTCATCAAACTTACAGTGCCGATTACATAAGAAGGGGCTAAATCTAAATATTTGTTATATAGAATGTGTTGCTGACAGTTTTATACATTATGCAATGTGCTCTCCAACATCTCTAATGTGTGCTCTATTAATCTGAATTTTGAAGGGCTCAAGATGGACTCTGCAAGCTACCACTATGGATGGAAACTTTGTAAGTAACTAACATTTTGATTGCTGCCATATTTCAGTCACTGGGGGGACATTTATCAAAGTGTTTGTAATATATTTTATTCAATTCGCAGCTGGAAAAAAATAATGCTAAAGAAACGCAAATGTTTTATACCACTTTTGCACTTTTCCACCACTTCCACAATTGCAGCAGTTTACGCGGTTTCATAGCGTTTGATGAATGTTAAAACTGCTCCACATTGGAAAGTGACAGATTTTAACACGCTGCAACTGCCCCGAAACTGCGCCAGAAATGCCACCAAAGCTAGACTTGAATGGGAGGCATTGACAAGCTTCAATGCCTCCTGACTCCACATGAAGCTTCAATTTTGAAGCAAAGTGATGCTAGCGCTTCATGTTTTTGTAATCTGAAAAGCACAATGTGCTGTCTATTGAATCTTGTGCATAGACGTTTGAGGGTAGTTAACGGCTGTCAAACGCATCTCAAACACCTGCTCTTAAAGTGGAGTTCCAGGCTTTTTATGTTTATTAAAAGGCAGTAGCTATAAAAACTGTAGCTGCTGACTTTTAGTAAACAGACACTTACCTGTTCCATGGTCCAGCGATGCGGCTGAACGGAGTGTTGCTCCTCTCCGCCGGTGCCTCCATTGCTACTCTGGCACCCAGCCATGACAGCTTTTAGCTTCATGGCCAGGCAATGCACGAGTTGCGATGCGCTCCTGGAGTGGACAGGCAATCTCCTGGGACCTGTCACGTGTCCCAGGAGATTGCCTAGAGGGAGGGGCCGCTTAAGGCGAAAGGAGGAGTCGCTTTGGTGTTCCCTGGGTGGAAGGAGGAAGTGGGACAGGAAGTCCCACTCCTAATGAAGCCCGCACTCCCCCCCCAAAAAAAATGACATGCCAAACATGGCATGTAAGGGGACGAGGAGTGCTTAAAGCGGAAGTTACACTTTTGGGTGGAACTCCACTTTAAGCCAGTGACTTATACTAAACCTGGAACTGCCCTTTCTGCCAGACTTTATACACAGACTAGTCGCAATTATACATATATACAATCACCCGACACTAGTTAGTTTCCACAATCCATGACTTAATTTCACAGTTCACACAAATATGTTTTAAATTCAAACTGTAGCACTGACTTAAGTAATTTTTTTTCCACCTGCACCTCCGGTCTAACTAATCACTCTCACCTTATGGCATGGACCCCTGTGCAAACAGGGGGTCATGCAAATGGGCATCAAAAGGGTTAACACGGACCATAAACTTCTCTCACATCTCCTTAGATCTCAGCAAGGACGCCAGGTCATGGGTAGAAAGAAAAGATCTAAGTGCTCACCGCTTAAGTATTCACGTTACGTTCAATCAGAACTTTGAAGTCACCGGACTCCTCCCCCCTTCCCTTCGTTAGCAGAAGGAGGCACTTGGGGAAGGGGGGAGGAGTCCAGTGATGTCAATGTCCGTGATGTCACCGAATATCCCACGGAACTCCCTGAAGATCTGGAAGCCTGCGGAGAAGTGAGTACCGATCAAAAGAATTAATCTTTAATTTCCACAGCCCTAATATATATATATATATATATATATATATATATATATATATATTGTAACCTGGGGGGCAGGTAGTAGGTATAAAGCTCCCTGGGATGAGCAGTCTTTCAGGCACATATACCAAATCCAGTGATGTAGTGACAAACAGTGCAGTGTTTATGTGTGTTATATACAGAATTTCCACTATAATGCCCCATACACACTATCAGATTTTCTGCTGATATTTTCCTTCAGATTTACCAATACCATGTAGTACAAGGGCCTGCCTGATTGCATACAAATTGAATCTCCTAAGGTTTGACCTCATATTATATGGTTTTGGTAAATATGAAGGAAAAACTCAGCAGAAAAACGGATAGAGGGCTTTAGCGTAAATGTGTCACAAATTGCAATTAATGTGTGCATTGTGACAGGTTAATGGATTGGATTGAAAAATGCCCCTTTGTTCAGTTTACTTTTCTTTATGAACAACATTAAATGTTAGAAATGTAACATGAAAAGAGCAATACATTTAATGTGTACCCCTTATCTCTTTTTAGGGGGCTATGCAAATTCAACCAGATCAAATGCAGGTAAGGTAGTATTCCAGTTATTAAAGTAAAACTATAGGCAAAACTTATTTTTTCAATTTGGATAGAGCAGTGGAGGGTTATAACCCCTGTCAGATTATTTTTCCTCATCTGTGTCCCATTGCATAGAATTCCCTTCACTTCCAGTCCCATAGCCAAACAGGTGAAGGGGGAATCCCTGCAAATTAAAGGGATTCCTTGGGGACGCCCAGGTCATCAGAACTAGTGTCCTCATAGGAAGACTCCGCCCCCCCTCCCATATTACATTTCTGGTGACAATCCAAAATTTGGTATTTTATTTTACTTTCACTTTAAATAATAATGGTAAACAGGACAAATAGAGAGGGTGAATCTCCTTAACGTGGTGACAGACAGTAATAAAAACTGACAGGGGTTCTAATCCATCTCCACTATATCCAGTGGAACTAGAAAAAAGTTTTGCCTTTAGATATACTTTAATTTAAATACCTATTTGGAAATCTAATGTTATATGTACTAATACTAATTCATTTTATTCTAGACTATCAATGCAATATTGATCCTTGTTCTCGTCCCCATTGTTGATGTTGTGGTTTATCCTTTAATAAAAAAATGCAAGCTGAACTTCACGTAAGTGAATGGTTAATTATAGGAATAACCTGTAATATTATATAATATTGTGTTAGGAAAAGTAAGTTAAAGTATATGTGACCCCTTACCTTGTAAAACAACCCATTTAGTTTAAAAAATAAATGAAAGGCATAACATTTGTGTGTGTACGTATAACAAATATCTGTTTTCTCTCTTTTTTTTTTTTATACGTTATCATATAATCTCTATTTTCAGCTTCATAAGGGCTTAGAGAGTTAAGGATGGAGAAACTGCACACTGATCTTCCCAGTGAATGGTTGTGCAGGGGTGTGTGTCAGCACAAGTCTGGTCATTGGAGGATATGCAAGCTGTGCTTCTAGCACAGACAGAAAACTGACCATGCTGGGAAGGATGCACATCAGGGCAGGGCCGGTGCAAGGATTTTTTACACCCTAGGCAAAACCTCCTTTTGCTGCCCCCCTGGCTCCACCCCTGACCCCACCCCCTTTCCCCTGCCCATGTAAACCCCACCTTTTTAATGAAGCGCCCATCAAATGCAGCCTCCCCAGAGCCCATCAAATGCAGCCTTACCAGTGCCCATAAATGCTGCATCACCAGCGTCCATCAAATGCAGCCTTACCTGCGCCAATCAATGCAGCCTCACCAGCGCCCATCAAATACAGCCTCACCAGCGCCCATAAATGCTGCCTCATTAGCGCCCATCAATGCAGCCTCATCAGCGCCCATCAATGAATGTTTGCTTGCTTCCATTCATTCGGGAGATGAGATACAGACACAGTCCTGCGCCTCTGACACTATGTGTGAACAGAGCGGCGGCTGCCTGCAGATACTGAGACTTAGTTGCTTGCTGCAGAGTGAAGAGAGTCGGAACACAAGTGACTGGGCACCCTAGGCAGTAGGGCACCCTAGGCGGCTGCCTAGTTTGCCTAGTGGTAGCACCAGCCCTGCTCCAGGGGGAAAGTAAGGGGACTGGCAGGATCACCAGGTATTTCACACATAGGAAGCAATACAAAGAGAACAGGATACTTTTTAACACAAGAACATGATACAACATACACATTCCAGGCACATGATTTCCAGTCACTCTTTAGACAGAAGACAGTCCATGCACATTGTATTATGTATGTATTTATGTATTTTTATTGAGGGGAAATAGCTTGGATGGGATAAGTGGATATGGAATTGCAGAATATTTACAATGGACCAGCTATATAAAAAGGTTGCGCTTAAGATAAAGTAAGATAAAATGAAAAGGTGGCTGCCTCCCCTAATAGGGCTCCCCTAAGGAGGCTCAAGATATATAACAAACAGACAAGAATTGGGGTCAGTGGCGCTACCTATTAGAAAAGGGCACAATGGAAACAAAGGGGGTATGTAAATACAGAAAAAATGTGCAGTAAAATTAGGCACCCATTCCCCTCACCTGGGTGCTAGAGCAGACCCCCGATGGGAGTAACACCTTGAGATATGTGCAAATGTACAGGCGCAGGATGCCCTAAAATTACGTGCATATGTGCTAATACACAGCATAGCCCCCCTAGGCAGATTACACTAAAGCTACTACCCGAGGGTTCCTAGTGAGTGTATGTGTGAAATAATCTGATATACCAGAATATAGTGACTATAAAGAAATGGTCAGAGTATATGTACCATGTATGAGTCAAATCATAACAATTCCCCTTATTGCAAAAAAGAATAAATATACTGTACGAGGTACATATTATAGTGTCCCAATATTTTCATGTGACATATGGAAATCCAAAACATGCGTTAATTCAATCAAAAAAAAAATACAAATAAAATGATAATATTGTGCAATAGTGTTGCATACAAGGCAAAAAACTATTATGAATAAAATTAGGCAAAAGTAAAAATAAAAATAAAATATAATACTGGGGAGATGTGGCAAAGTCCAAAGGTCCAAAATATCGAAGATCAGAGCACCACCATAAAAAAACATATATAAGTCTATATGTGTGAGTATGAGTATACAGCAGTTCCCATATAGATAGTCATAAGGTTGTGCATATAAATGTATCAGAGAACAGTCACAGGTGACTTTTGTGCTCACAGTATCTCCAGGTGACTTGTGTGCTCCCCTTCCTGGTATTCCTGTCAGTCCCTCTGCTTTCCTATTAAAAACTGACCACACTAAGCAGGAGAGCATAGCGCAATCAGTTCTCCAGCTATGTTGGGAACTAAGCCTGACACACCCTTTATAAACACCCTTTCACTGGGAAGACCAGTGTGCCGCTGTTTCTCCGCCCTCAGCTCTGCAGCTGAGAACAGAGGGATGTGATAACTTATATGAAAGGGGTAAAAAAGGGTATTTATAATGTTTTTATATCTATACACATTTTTTTACCTTTCATTTCTATTTTAAACTGAATGTGTTGTTTTACAAGGAGAGGGTGTACAATCACTTTATTTGTGAATGCTTATGTCCTAACATTGTATTGCTATATTTCTGTATCGCTCCTGTAGCCCTCTGAAGAGGATGACCGTGGGAATGTTCTTTGCTGCCATGGCTTTTGTTGCTGCTGCACTTGTGCAAGTATCAATAGATGTAAGTAATGTATGGTGTTAAATAATATGAAATGTATTATATGAATATTATCTGTAGTGCTCTCATATTCAGGCAGAGGTTCTCATTCATGTCCTCAGACCTCGCCAACAGCGCATTTGTCAAATACAAATGACTCAATTTGTGATTATCTGCAAAACAAACTCTTGGTGACAGTTAGAGGAACTCTTTACCTCTTCATCATGCTAAAAGCAAACATGAATTGAGGTTCTGTAGGTGATTACAGTGGAATTTAGTTTCACCACTGCTTTAGCTCCAATTTAGCAGCCACATATCCATTGCTACTCATATGTGTTCTGTTTTAAAGGGATAAAGTGGCAAGCCTGGTTGGAATAGATAAAAGGTTTGTTATAATGCTGTTCACAAAATGCTATAACTATGCTAAATTCGGAGTTCTCTCTGGCCAATTGCACTCTTGCCGTTACCAGATCTTCATTTATGTTTTAGTTGTGTCTTCCACCTTATATTATATTATAACTTATTCTCTTTCCAACAGTTTCTTTAATCACTGGGGTTGATTTACTAAAGGGAAACAGACTGCTTACTTAGCATAGGCAAGTTGCACTTTGCAAGGGCATTTTGGTGAAATTTCACTATACAATGAATACCCAATTATAGTGCCTTGAAAAAGTAATCACACCCCTTGAAATTTTCCACATTTTGTCATGTTACAACCAAAAAAATAAATGTATTTTATTGGGATTTTATGTGATAGACCAACACAAAGTGACACATAATTGTGAAGTGGAAGGAAAATGATAAATGGTTTTATATATTTTTTACAAATAAATATGTAAAAAGTGTGGCGTGAATTTGTATTCAATACTTTGTAGAACCACCTTTCACTGCAATTACAGCTGCAAGTCTTTTTGGGGATGTCTCTCCCACCTTTGCACATCTAGAGAGTGACATTTTTGCCCATTCTTCTTTGCAAAATAGCTCAAGCTCTGACAGATTAGATGGAGATTGTCTGTGAACAGCAATTTGTAAGTCTTGCCACAGATTCTCAATTTAATTTAAATCTGGACTTTGACTGGGCCATTCTAACACATGAATTTGCTTTGATCTAAACCAGGGATATGCAATTAGCGGACCTCCAGCTGTTGCAGAACTACAAGTCCCATGAGGCATAGCAAGACTCTGACAGCCATAAGCATGACTCCCAGAGGCAGAGGCATGATGGGAATTGTAGTTTTGCAACAGCTGGAGGTCCGCTAATTGCATATCCCTGATCTAAACCATTCCATTGTAGCTCTGGCTGTTCCTTTTAAGATTGTCCTGATTTTGGCTCCATACATCTTCCCATGAACTCTGACCAGCTTCCCTGTCCCTGCTGAGGAAAAGCATCCCCACAACATGATGCTGCCACCACCATGTTTCACGGTGGGGATGGTGTGTTCAGGGTGATGCGCAGTGTTCATTTTCCTCCACCCATAGCGTTTTGCTTTTAGGCCAAACGTTCAATTTTTGGTCTCATGTGACCAGAGCACCATCTTCCACATGTTTGCTGTCTCCCCCACATGGCCTCTTGCAAATTACAAACGGGACTTCTTATGGCTTTCTTTCAACAATGACTTTCTTCTTGCCACTCTTCCATAAAGGACAGATTTGTGGAGTGCACAACTTATAGTTGTCCTGTGGACAGATTCTCCGACCTGAGCTGTGGATCTCTGCATATCCTCCAGAGTTACCATAGGCCTCTTGGCTGCTTCTCTGATTAATGAACTCCTTGCTTGGCCTGTCAGTTTAGGTGGACGGCCATGTCTTGGTAGGTTTTAAGTTGTGCCATACTCTCACCATTTCAGAAGATGGATTGAACAGTGCTACGTGAGATGTTCAAAGCTTGGGATATTTTTTTAAAACCTAACCCTGCTTTAAACTTCTCCAAAACGTTATTCCTGACATGTCTGGTGTGTCCCTTGGCCTTCACGATGCTGTTTGTTCACTAAGGTTCTCTAACAAACCTCTGAAGGCTTCACAGAACAGTTGTATTTATACTGTGATTAAATTAAACAAAGGGGGACTCTATTTACTAATTAGTAAACTTTTGAAGGCAATTGGTACCACTAGATTTTAGTTAGGGGTATCAGAATAAAGGGGGCTGAATTCAAATGCACACCACACTTTTCAGATATTTATTTGTAAAAAAAAAATGAAAACCATTTATCATTTTCCTTCCACTTCACAATATATGTGCTATCTTTGGAGGGCGCCCCTTCAAGTTTTTTTGGCTTATTCCCCCCCCCCCCCTCCAGATCATCCAACTGCCTCTGTTGTTTGTGAATGTTACTAGAAAAATCTGCTCTGTTTACAGTGCAGAGATAAGCGATCCTCCCCTGGACCATGCTATTATGGGATTCCTGTACTGCAAACAGAACTCCACCTGGCACAAAATTGAATAGAATAATGCGGTGCCCATGGCATGTCATTGCAAATGGTGGGTATGGATTCACTGCAATGAAAGTGGAGAGGCTTACACCTATAAAATATGCTTAAAGTTTTTTTATGCCACTGTGATTCTTAGAGATACATATAAACCTCAGCACAATCATTTTAAAAAACTGAAATTGTTACAATACATTTGGTTTTCTGCACACAGAATATAAACAAAGAACAAGCACTTTTGTCTGAGCCTACCTTAAAGTGGTTGTAGAGCCTAAACATTTCATACCTTAATGAATTCCTTGCATTAAGTTAAAAAATCTTTAGGTGTCATCACCCCCCCCCCCTCACTCCCCTCTTTTACATACCTGAGCCCTCATTTGATCCAGCGTTGTGCAGATCTGCAGCTCTTCTCTCCCCCTCACTTCCACATCTCACTGGCTTTGCTGGGGCACCAGGAGTCATTGGCTCCCAGTGCTGTTAATCAAAGCCAGTGATGAGGGAGCTGGGGGCGGAGCTGAGTCCCACTGTCTGTGCCAATGGATGCAGCAGCAGGGCTTGGGCATGAGCGACTTCCCATGGGGACACTGGACGGGGGGGGGGGGGGGACCAGGAGCACCAGCAGGGGCCCTGAAAAGAAGAGGTTCATGGCTTCTCTGTGCAATTCTATTGCACAGAGCAGGTAAGTATAGATATGTTTGTTATTTTTTTTACATTATTTTACCTTTACATTCACTTTAAAGAAGAACTTAAAATAGTCAGGCACTCCTTAGCAACCAGAAACTGTTGAGACAAAGTTGAAAAGTTTGGTATGTAATTACAATATAGCATATAGGGGTCAAGGGTATATAATATACAAAGTGCAGTGGTCAGAATTATGTCTACGCCCCTGTCCATGCCTCATCTTATCCCCCTACCACAGCTAAGTTGAGCACCCTCCATCCACAACTGTCCTCTGTGCTCCCGTCTACAGATCTTCTTTGTGTCCCCAGTTCACTGCTCACCTTTGTGTCCCCTATCCACTACTCACATCTGTGTCCATGTCCACAACTCACCTCTTTGTCCCTGCCCCTCGCCTTCATGTCCCCTGTCCACATTTTACTTCTGCACCTGCCATTCACAGCTCAACTCTGCATCCCCTGTCCACAAATCACCTCTGCAGCTATTCCACAAACAATTCTGCCCCCTTCCATATCTCACTTCTGCCCCCTTCCATATCTCACTTCATATCTCACCTTCACAGCTCACCCCTGGACCCCTATCCACAACTCTCCTTTTTTTATCCAACAAACAGCAATTTTACTGCTCTACCTCTTTCATGCATTAGCAGAGTTTAAGGAAGCATGGCCAGTTGGCAGAGTCCCTGGGTCTCAAGGGAGCTTCTGCAATGAGGCGGGCAGCATAATGGGGAGGAGTTGGAACACTTAGTGCTGCACAGCATCCAAACAGCCTGGGGGTTGCCACTGAAATCTAGAGGGGGGGTGAAGCCCACCCCAGCACCCCACCTAGATTCGACCTTGACCCTACATATTACTTTTTCCCTTATGTTCACTCTTGACCTCTCTTCTACAACAGGACATCACACCCTTGTTCCTCTCTAGACTGACATGACAGCTTCTGTTGAACATTACTGCTAAATGAGCTGATTTCGGTGTATGTACTATGTACCACTATCTTTGTTATCAATGTCTGGTCTCTATAACCACATACTATGTACCACTATCTATCGATGTCTGGTCTCTATAACCACATACTATTTACCGCTATCTTCATTTCCTTGGACTGTCTGCCCTGTGACGTGTAAGGTTGAGCTGCAACTATATTTTTTTTTTTTAAATAAAAACTTGAATGTTAAAAGAAACACAAAACATTAGCTAGTGTAATGTTTTAGCTTCTACCAAAAACAAAATAATCAGTGTGATCTGACCCATTAGAATGTTCTTCTTTTTCTTACAGAATACTCTTCCAACATTTCCAACTAGCACTCAGATACAAGTTAAAGTTATAAATTTGGGAACTCAAAATTTGACTGTTAACTTTAGAGAAACGAAGTCTAATTTCTCCATGGTTTTGGACCACCTACAGGTATGATGTTACTTTCATTTTACACTTTCTTATAAGAAATTACAAATACAATTTATGTTCTCAAATTCTGATTTCTGAATACTGAATATCCCTCATATTAGGGTTATAGGTCAGTAGGGCATTTCCTACTATAGAGTTTTGATGGTCTGTATTATTGTCCTGGTTCGATTTAACACAAGGAATATACAGGTCACTTTTGCCTGCTTGTTAAAAGCTAACCAACGCCGGTTCCAGTGATGGCCTCTGGGAACTTATGTTAAACAGATAATTCTTTAGAACAATAAGAAATTTATAATACAATTGATATGATTTGCAGAAAAATACAGCCTACAAATTGTATTTTTTATAGCAAATCCTTCTGTTAGAAATCTCTTTCATGTCTCCTCTTTCCATTTCTTAGGTTTTATAACGTGTCCTAACACAGTAGTTAGGACTATTAAATAACCCTCTGTAGAAATAAACATTTACAAGAACAAAATATTGTATTGAACACAGACAACTTATCTACAGCACATAAAAAAAATGTACATGTCCAATTTTATTCTATGGGTATATATTATAAAATACGATTGATCTTCAAAAAGTTTCTACACTTTTATATTTTCATTGGAAACGGTAAAGGCGGGAGTAATAGCGATTGGACACGGCTGAGAGTGTCATGTGACTAGTCTGCCTGGCAAGCCGGCTCACCTTGCAGTTTAGTAAAAGTGATGTTTTTTGTTTTGGTAATAAAAAGAATAAAAAAAGGTGGCAAAACTTTTTTAAAGAACCCTTGTATATATTTAACAAAACATTTGTGTGATAACTTGCAAATGACAGTAAACAATAGCAATTGTATAAATCAATTTATATTTTAACCAAGCGACATAAACAAATCTAAAGCTCACTTAATTCTTTTTTTTTTTTTTTTTCCACTCAGTGAAATCAATTTAATAACCGTGGGACCACCTCAGCTTACAGCTCAGCGTCCCTTCCATACAGTCACATCATAGTGGCAAGTTTTTTTTTTTTTTTTTTTGAGAGTGTTAATACCAGGCTAACAACCTTCATAATAACCATATCATCCCTCTCGGTATCACACTCCCATCTTATCCCCCTTCTTGTTCTTACCTCGACCCCCCCCCCCCTTCCTATCTGTGGACCACCTTATCTTGTTTTCCCTGTGAGAGTTTTAATTTCTATCTAGTTTGTACCTTATTGTATCTTGTCTACACCTATTTTAGGGCTTTCTCAACCCCTCTGAGATGAGCCATTTCTTCCTAAAATCTGCCCAACACTTCCATTTCTCTATGATTGGTGTATTACTCCGCTCTTCCAAGCTGACTCTCAAACACTCCATCTTATAGGTCTTTTCTACCGCATCCACCCATTCCCACATTGACGGGGCCTCCTTCTCTTGCCATTTTTTCGGTATTAGTTTTTTACCTGCATTCAGCAAATGGGGAATCACCGATTCCTTATATTGTCTGAGCCCAATTTTTGTCCCATGGAATAACACTACCCAGGGATCAGCTTTCACCTCTTTGTTAGTAATCTCTTTAATGAAGGCTAGGATTTGGTTCCAGTACAGTTCTATTTTTGGACAACTCCACCACAGATGTGTCATCGTGCCCAACTCTCTACATCCCCGCCAACATTCCCTAACACCATCCCGCTGAAATTTACTTTTCCTCTCTGGGGTGTAGTACCATCTCGTCATACATTTGAAACTCATTTCCGCAGTTCCAGCATCTACCGCTGAGCCATGCACTAATTTAAATATTTTTCTTAATATTGTGTTATCTGGTTGTGTTCCTAGTTCCCTCCCCCATTTTTTGATGTACGCAGGTACCCCCAGCTCTACTCCCTCCAACAGCGTTCTATACCATCTCGAAACAATTTTCTTTGACGTCTTTAATGAACATAATTGTTCCAAAGGAGTTAAATCTTCCGCTGTTCTAATCTGTGGGGGGAGTTTTTTAATAAAACTTGAAAGCTGTGCGTACCTCCACTCATCAATTATCATCATCTCTTTTTTTTGTGCCAACTCGTGATATGGTGCTATCCCTTCCCCTTTCATTACATCTTTTAATTTTACCTTTTCCTTGACCCAGTTTCCTCCTATCTCCTGACACCCTGGTAAAAAAAAATTATTGTGCTTTAACGCTATAAGTGGTGAATTGTATTTCCCATTAAATTGCCTATATATCTTATCCCAAATCCGCAACGTGTTTCGTGTAATGTTGTTCCCTTCCAAAAATACACTTCTCTCATGTGGTGGGTTCCAGATTTGCTTCTCCAATTTTGTTCTACATAATTCGTGTTCCAATCTCACCCATCTTTTCTCTGTGTTATCCCTTCTACTCCATTCACTCACTCTGGACACTACAACTGCTTCATAATAAGTCTGCACGTCTGGCATTGCCACTCCACCCCTATTTTTTGGTTGTCGAAGTGTCGCGAAGGCCACCCTAGCTTTTTTATTTTTCCAGACAAATTTCATTAGGATGGTTTTTAATTTTCGATAGGTATACATTGGACAAAGGTATTGGGAGCATCTGAAACCTATATAAGATCTTAGGGAATATTATCATCTTTAATGAGTTTATTCTCCCCAACCACGATAGTGGTCTATAACTACACCTTTTACATTCTGCCTGTATCTCATCTAATAACGGAATGTAGTTACAGCGGTACATTTTCCTTTCTGTTTTTGATAGTTTTATCCCTAAATATTTCAGTTCGCTCCTCCACTGGATTTTCCAATTCTGTTGCATACTTTGTGCCTCTCGCTTGCTAATATTAATATTCATTATCTCTGATTTTGACCTATTAATTTTAAAGTTTGACACTTCCCCATATTGGTCTAGTAGATGTAATAATTCTGGCATAGATGTCTTGGGGTTGTTCAAATACAATAATATATCGTCCGCAAAAGCGGAATATTTGTATTCAACTTTTCCCACTTTCACCCCCTCTATTCCAGGGTCTCCCCTTATTGCCGCTAAAAGTGGTTCCAAAGAGAGCACAAATAGGAGGGGCGAAAGCGGGCAACCTTGCCTTGTACCCCTCTCCATCTCAAAGGACTCTGACTCACACCCATTAACTTTTATACATGTCTTTGGGTGTTCGTACAATACCTTCACCCTCTGTATCATCTTTGGTCCTAACCCCATCTTCTCCAGTGTCTTAAACATAAACCCCCAGTCTACTCTGTCGAAGGCTTTCTGTGCGTCCAGCGACAGAAGCAGACTGGGGGTTCCACCCTGTCGCATCTTCTGGAGTAGGAGGAGTGTCTTTATTCCGTTGTCCTTCCCCTCCCGACCACCTATGAATCCTGTCTGATCTGGGTGAACCAGTGTTGTCATTAAATCCTTCATTCGCTCTGCAAGTACTTTAGCATAGAGTTTTGTATCTGCGTTTAACAGCCAGATCGGCCTGTAGCTGGTGCACTGCGTGGGATCCTTGCCTTCTTTCTGGATTAATGTAATTGTTGCCATTAAATCTTCCCTACTCATTCCATATTCTTCTCCCAAACCATTCATGTACCGGCACATTTGGGGGACAAGGGCTTCTCTGAATGTTTTGTAATAAAATGTTGTAAAACCATCTGGTCCCGGGGATTTTCCTGTAGCTGATTTTAATAGAGCTCTCACTATTTCTTCTTCCGAGACTGGCCTTTCGAGCATCTCCCTTTCAGTGGGGGTAATTTTAGTGAGTATAGTTTTTCCCAAGAATTCCCTAATCTTCTTCTCTTTCTCCCCGTTATTTGCACCTACCTTACTATCTGAGAATATCCCCTCGAAGTATGATCTGAAGATTTCTGCTATATCTTTGGTGGTATGGAACATTTTCCCATTTTTATTCTTAATTACCCCAATAAAATTTTTCCCTTTTTTCTTTTTTAACATTCTAGCTAGAAACTTACTTGGTTTATCTCCCCATATATATTGTTCCTTGGCCAACCCTTTAAACACCATCCTAGCTTCTTGGTCTAGGAGGTCCTTCAGCTCCATCCTTGCCGTTAATATCTTTTTAACCACTTGCTTACTGGGCACTTAAACCCCCCTCAGTCCCAGACCAATTTTCAGCTTTCAGCGCTGATGCACTTTGAATGACAATTGCGCGGGCATACAACACTGTATCCAAATGAAATTTTTATCATTTTTTTTCCCACAAATAGAGCTTTCTTTTGGTGGTATTTAGTTACAGCTCGGAGTTTTATTTTTTGCTAAACAAACAAAAAAAGATGCAAAAAAAAAAAAATCATGTTTTAATAGTTTGTTATAAAATTTTGCAAACGGGTCATTTTTCTCCTTCATTGAAGTGCGCTGATAAGGCGGCACTGATAGGCTGCATTGGTGGGCACTGATGGGCTGCATTGGTGGGCACTGATAGGCTGCATTGGTGGGCACTGATAGGCTGCACTGGTGGGCACTGATAGGCATAGTTAAGGCGGCACTAATAGGCACAGATAAGGCGGCACCGATGGGCACAGATAAGGCGGCACTGATGGGCAAAGATGGGCACAGATAAGATGGCACGGATGGGTGGCACGGATAAGTGGCACGGATGGGTGGCACGGATGGGCACTGATAGGTACCACAGATAGATGGGACTGATGGGCACTGATAGGTGGCACTGATAGGTGGCTCTGATAGGTGGCACTGCTGGGCACTGATGGGCGGCACTGCTGGGCACTGATGGGCGGCACTGCTGGGCACTGATGGGCGGCACTGGGGTGCAGCACCTTTGAGGCAGATTGGGTGGCACTGTGGGTGGCACTGTGGGTGGCACTGTGGGTGGCACTGTGGGGTGGCACTGTGGGGTGGCACTGTGGGTGGCACTGTGGGCATTATGGGCACAGACGGGGGGCACTTACTTTTACTTTGTTAAACTTCAGGATGGCACTGCGGGAGGCAGGTGGGCACTGGCAGGTGGCATGTGGTGACTTTCATTGCTGGCCGTGATCGGGACTGATGTCCCGATCACGGCCGCCGGCGATCGGCTTTTTTTTTTTCTCCTCGCGCTGTCAGCGCGAGGAGGAATAATAGCCGATTACCGGCTCCGTTCTATCACATGATCAGCTGCCATTGGCTGACAGCTGATCACGTGATAAGGGGTCGGGATCGACCCCTTACACGGATCGGTGATCAGGCGAGTCTCACGGACTCGCCGATCACAGGGCGCGCAGGCCGCTCGTAACCGGGACGACGTCAATAGACGTAGTCCCGGAAATCTAGGTCCGCGCTAATGCCGTCATTCGGCAATAGCGCGGTACCCAAGTGGTTAAGTACCAGATCTTTTTGTAACCTACTTTTTTTATGAACCTGTTCCAAATGGTGTATCTCTCTCATTAAATTGTTGATTTTTTCGGCTCTCATTTTTTTCTTTTTAGATCCCTTAGATATCAGTATCCCCCTTATGTAGGCCTTATGTGCATCCCACAACGTATGGCTTTTGATTTCCTCTGTGTCGTTATGTATAAAATATTGTTCGATCGCACTCGCAATTTTTATTCTGTCCTCCTCCCCAAGCAGCAACTCTTCATTCAACCGCCATGTAGAGGTTTTCCTTCCTATCCTTGAAATATTCAAGCATAGTTTTACCGGAGCATGGTCCGAGAGGGTCATAACTTCTATCCCCGTGTCCGTCACATATTCCAATAGCCCATGGTCTATGAAAATATAGTCGATACGTGAATACGTCCCATGGACTGTAGAATAAAAGGAATAGTCACGTACCAGAGGATTCTTTACTCTCCATATATCTACTAATTGATTTTTGTACAGCTTTTGTAGTAAATTTTTATGTACAGAGCTTCTCCCCTTCTTTACATCCGATGAACTATCTACTTCCGGATTGAGGCCGAAGTTCATATCCCCCATCATAATTACATAACCTGTTTTAAAATTCATAAGTTTATTTAATGTCTTATTTAAAAAACTGATTGGATTGCTATTGGGTGCATATATATTTACCAAAGTACACTCCAGTTCCTCTAGAGTACCCTTTAGAAACAGATATCTTCCCTCTGCATCGCACATTTTTTCACTTAATTGAAATCTTGTACTTTTAGAGAACCCTATCGCTACCCCTCTACTTCTAGCCGATATAGTATCGCTATAATACCAGACCGGATAGTTGCTAGAGTACAGCCTTATGTTTGATGCAAGGGAGATATGAGTCTCCTGGAGGGATACAACGTCGGCCTCATACCGTTTTAGCTCTGCTAGGATCTTATGGCGTTTTGTTGGGGTATTCATGCCCTTAACATTATAGGACATAAATTTCAAGCCGTCTATTTTACTGTTACCCATCTATTTGTCCTAGTGCTCCCCAGCCCTACAAAGGTACTTTGTCTCATGTTTATTTGGGTGGTCCACATTATTTTTCTTTCTCTTTCCTCCCTAACCCCTCTTTCCACTTTACTTCCCTTCCCCCACCTTACACCCTCCCGCCTCCCTCCTCCCCCCCCCCCCTGACTCCCTGACTCCCCGCGCCAAAAAATGTGAACCGCACAATTATATCTCTCGGTCTATCCAAATCTCCAGTTCTTGCTTTACCGATTCTATGAATTCTATCGATCCTTAGGGGGGCTCCCGTCTCATTTCCCCAGCAGGGGGATAGAATGCTATTTAGTATTGATCTTAAATCTTCACCTTTAGTTTCCGGGATCGAGCGGAGCTTCAAGTTTTGCCTTCTGCTTCTATTCTCCTGGTCTTCCAATTTATAGAGCATATTCCTTTGTGTTAGTTGTAATATTTTTAATTGATCTGAAACTTTGTTTAACTCTAAGGCTTGGAGGTCGATGCGATTTTCTGTAGCTTCTACTCTCTCTAGTAGTCCTCCTAAATCTTCTCGAAGTCCCCTAATATCTGTTTTAATTGCATTCTCTAATTTTAAGAGCATCTCCGCCATTTCTCCTTTTGAGGGGGGGAGATCTTCTGTCCTTGATTCTTCCATTTTACTACTCTCCCATTTGCTATGTGTTATTGTGTCCTCCCTGTCCTGGTGTGCTCCTCCGCCCTTATGTTTTCCTGTTCCCTTCTTGTAATCTGAGATGGTTGGTTGCCTTTTATCCGATCCCGATTCTTTGGGGCTTGCTCCTTGTGTCATATATTGTTGAATAGTCGTATCATGGCTCTTATCTTTAAAATTTCGTGAGGCTCCACTTTTCGCCATCTTGTTCGCTGATTTACTCATATTTCACTATATTTCAAACTTATATGAAACCGAGCACCCCAGTAACTCTTTCCTTTTAGTCCTGAATCCTCATTGAAGTCGCTTCCTCCTGCGATTCGCCTTCTATGTGGCTAATTAATCCTATTTATCTCTTTGCTCCCCAATTTTGCTTAGGGGTTACCAGCCTACCTCCTACTATATGCCTGTGTTCCACTGGCTGACTGCCCGGGGGTCCCTCACAGTTGACTTCCTCTCTCAGTAGATTAATACTGCACCCCGTTATTATTACTTTAACAGCTTCCCCAAGTTATTACCCCCTCTAAATGGTATAAATATATATCCTGGGGGGATGTTTTGCTTAGACGAAGGGCAACCTCGGGTTGTGCCAACCCTCCCCTAGGCAGAGGCCTGTGGAACCTGGGGAGCGCAGAGTCGTCCGAATATGTTATCGAGTGTCTTTAGCAACGTGCCATCTTGATGTACCAGGCCCAGTACAAGGAGAATTGACAGACAGGCTGTAAGAATTGGCCTCCAAGCCTTATTTCAAACGTATACCCCACAAGAAGGAAAGAAGAAAAAAAAAAAAAAATTAGATATATAAGAGGTCCGGGGGAAAATGCGCATTGATCTGAGCACAGGTCCCGGAATCAACTCATGCGACTTTTCACCGTGCTGTTTAAAATGTACAATGTCATGTATAATTGAGGTAGTCTGTCTTGTTTTGTTCAGTTTGTCTGCTGCAGAAACAATACGCATCTATCCCATGGAGCCAACAATATCTTGGGGCTGTACCTTTAAGTTCCCTACCCCAGATATATCAAGCCATGCGTTTGGGCCTAAAAATGTGTGGTAGCGAGTACATCCCGTTACAGTTTATTCATCCTTGCTATATCTTCTTCTAGGATTCTTTAAATCAGATTTATTTCTCTGATCACCTCCAAGCATGCCAGGGAAAAAAAAAGAGCAAAAAAAAAATGCTTTTTCTAACTCATTCCGTTATGTCCGTGCTCTCATATGTATAAACTGATTCTGCAATCAATGTTGCTCACAGGTGGGGATACTTCTCTCAGCAGGTACAATCTCAACAGGATAAAAGTGGACCCTCAGAGGCTTCCTCCACATATCTATATGCGACTCTCCTTGTCAATATGTGTTTATCGCCGTAATTTTTAGAACCATGCGACTTTTCCAGCGTGTTGTTTCACATGTGTAATTGTCATATGCGATTTTTGAGATAGTCTGTGATGTATTAATCAATTTTATCTTGCGGGGATAATAATGTGTCAACCCAGCGGATCTACCACTGTCTTAGGACATTGCCTTCTAGGTTCCTGACTCAAAATAAATCAAGCAGCATTCGATATAGGCATATGTGAAAAAACTGCAGTCCTGTTTATGGTTTATCCGGCCATGCAAAAAAAAAAAAAACTTCCCTTTAGGACACTTGAGGTTCAACTCTACTCAGCGGGAACACCCAGCCACATTAGTGCACACCTTACATCAAACGCTTTAACCATCTATGTATGCAAGACTCCCCTTACCAGCATAAGCTGTCTCCATTTTCACATTGATTGCTTTCCCCTATATACATATATATTACTCTGCCGAGACATTGTGATGTTAATGAAGTTACCGTCCTTTTCTCTGCTGTATCTCCTGCTAGAAACATCCCCGGATACCTCCGAAGTCCTGATGCTTAGACGAGGGAATCAGCTGTGCGGGGGAACGAGGGGGGGGCCAACCGAAGAGCTGTGAGGGTCAAGGAGTGTTCTGTTCCAAGGGCTGTGGAATACTGCTACACCGCTCCGAGCTACTGCCCCGTGGGCTCCCGCATGGCTGGGCTGGGATCTCTCACCTCCCCGCTCCAAGCCATGTCCTGCTTCTTGTTCGTCGGTGCGGTGAGCTGTAGCGCTGGCGGCCCCTCCCCTCGGTCGGACGTTACGCCCTCTCGTCACTCATCCGCCCCAGCTCAGTGTTGTGAACTGAGCTCACTTAATTCTAATAAAGAATTTTCATACCTACTTCTCAACCATGTATTATGAGTGTATTTTTATATGGTATAAAGATAGTGTACATAAATAGGCTTATTCAGAAATCCAGAGCAAGAAGCAATGTCGATGTGAAAAATGCTGCAATCCTTTACAAATAACCGTATTTTGGATTAATAAATGTCAGATGATCACATGAACCTGTGCTAGGCATATGTAGGAATGTGATTTGAAGCTTTTACAGAGATATGGACTCTCCCCACATCACAGCACTGGGTGCCTGAGCAGCCAAGCCGCATTTACCAGTTCTACCTCTTCCTGGTTGTTTGGGAATATTATGCTTTGCACATCGCCATTGCCCTTTGCACCACCTAAATCTGAAAATGCTATTAGTTACCTTTTCAATTTGTACAGCTCTCATACAACAGTTGCATTAAAGTATCTTCCACTGACAAATATTTATATTTCTGTAGTCTAAAAATTACATAAAATCATGAATAATCCTTGAATTTTATCTTTTTAAGTGACAAATGTATGCTTTTTCTTTGCTGTCCACCATTACACATTTACCAAAATGTTTCAAAATCTCCCATTTTTTAGGAAGCTGACTACAGGACTCTTCAGGTGTCTAGTGAAATGGATGTGAACTATGGAAATCGCACTGAGCCTTTAATTATTGCTAACCTTCCATGGGCGCTACGATACACCTATATCATCTCAAATCAAAATGGACTGTCCACAAACTGGGTAAGTAGTAAACAACGTCGTAATTTTGGTCGGAAACGTTTCAGATGGTTTTTCCGATGGAATTCCAACGGGATTCCGCTCAAGCTGTCTTGCATACACACAGTCACACAAAAGTTCTCTGAACTTTCGACCATCAAGAATGCAGTGACGTACAACACTACGACGTGGAGGAACCATGTGTCAGAGGGGGCGGAGTCACCGGGTGGCCCCGTCCTCCGTTATAAAAGAACTGTCAGAAAAAGAGAAGCGTCACACAGCGGGAGCCTCCCATTGCGCGGAGTGGCCCAAGAACCAAGAAGAGACGCCGTGGAGGAAGATGCCAGACGAGAACAGCAGAGCAAGAAGAAGCGGATCGGAGGAAGAAGAAGATCGGAGGAAGAAGAGGATCGGAGGAAGAAGAAGATGGAGGAAGAAACCAAAGGATGAAGAAAGGAAGAAGGAAGAAGACCGGAAGAAAGAAGATGAAAGAAGACTTTAATAAAGGAATTGCCAAAGACTATCTCCTGTCATTTTTAACACTTTTTTGTCACTTTTTTTGTGAAATGGTAGGGGTACATTTGTACACCCTTACCATTTCACACGGGGGAGGCCAGGATCTGGGGGTCCCCTTGTTAAAGGGGGCTTCTGGATTCCGATAAGCCCCCCCGCCCACAGACCCCCACAACCACCGGCCAGGGTTATGGGGATGAGGCCCTTGTCCTCATCAACATGGGGACAAGGTGCTTTGAGGGTCTACCTTAAAGCACCCTCCCAATGTTGAGGGCATGTGGCCTGGTATGGTTCAGGAGGGGGGGCGCTCTCTCACCCCCTCCTCTTTTCCTGCAGCCTGCCAGGTTGCATGCTCAGATAAGGGTCTGGTATGGATTTTGAGGGGGATCCCCACGCCATTTTTTTGTTTTTGGTGCGGGGTTCCCCTTAATATCCATACCAGGCCCTTCGGGTCTGGTATGCTCTTGAAGGGGAACCCATGCCGTTTTTTTTTACATTAAAGTCGTGTTGTAAGTCGCGCTCTGATTCACACTCAAGTCGTGTCCAAGTTGCCTTCCAAAGTTGTGCTGGAAGTCGTGTTGACCCTGTGTGAATGAATGGATTGTTATGATACACGTTCAATAGACACAGATTGTTATTGTTAGAGTCACTTTGAATCTCCTATCTGTATCGAACTGTGTCAAAACTAAAACAAAAATAAAGCATTTATTTATGTCGGATCTTTCCTTTTTCGGATTCTGTGCTTTCGTTATCGTTTGTCAAAACGATAACGAAAATACCTGAACTTCGAACGAAAATGCATTCGGACGAAAACGAATGCACATGTCTAATAACAAAAAACCTGTACTGAAAAGAGGGAAATATGCTGGCTGTGATTTGGTGTGTGTGTGTGTATGTTCAATGCATTGGAGATGACAAGTTGATAATTATTTCTGTATTAACATGTGTCAACGTGTGTTAGCTTTTTAGACATATTTCTTGATAAAACTTTGTGCAAAATACCCTATATGTTAAAATAGTGTCTTTTTGTTCAATGCAGGCTGAAGACATAACCAGCAAACCAGAACAAGGAAGCAATGCTATAAGGTCAGATTTTAAAAAATACTATATACAGTAACTATTGCCAATACCATTAGAATGAAGTTAGAACATGCTATATGCTAAAAATTACTGTGGGTGATTCCTACTTCATGTCATACAGCAGGATTAGGTGGACGATGAGTCCCCCACCAGACCCACTTTCACACAGTGGCAGGGCCAAGGAGTAAGCAAAAGATATTGCTGCCTTGGGTGCCTAAGCAGGAGGAGGAACAAAAAGGGCAAGGTGCTGCACATTGGCCTTTTCACCTGGGGCGATAGTGTCCTGACTTTGCACAATGGTAATGTAGCTCATTTACTATCCCCACTTGTATTATTCAGTTCTAAGGACTACAATAAAGTCCAGTTTTCATGATACGCCATATTCTTTTTAAAATCATTTAATTTTACAGTAAGATGCCTAATAAATCTCAAACCCTTTTTCATATACTGTCTAGTAAGCCAATTCTACCTTTGTTTTACTATAAATATTTTAACCTTCAGTCATATAATGCAGAACTTCACTAGTTGTATTTGTTTCCAACTTTTTCTTAATAGCATAGCTGGCCTGGCGTTAGAGCTGTGTGAGTTGTGGTAGGCACTAGGTACTATTTATCACACTCTTTCCTCCTCTATCTGCTTTGGAAAAGCCACCTTACAACTGCTTGGACCTTAAAAGAAGGGTGCATACCCTGAAAATTGTCCTGAAAATGTATCATGGACTGCATGAATATGGTTATACAATATACAGCTAAAGATGTACTATTAATTATTAAAAAGCAGTGCTAAAGCTCCAGTCAAGTGCTTTACCTAAGCTTAGAAGTGCAATCTGGGTCAATTAAGTCATCAGACTGCTGCAGGATACAGAGAATATCATTTGTCTCCTCTCCACCACTGATCAGGCTTCAACATTGTGACTTTGCAGCAGTCAGAAAGTGAGGAGTTGCAGCAGAGGGTCGCCTATCTAGGTGAGATAATAAGGGTTGATTCACTAAAGGCAAATACACTGTTCACTTTGCAAGTGAAGTTGCACTTTGCAAGGGAATTTTCCCCACAGTTTAGTAAATGAGTTGAAGCTCTGTTAACTTCCACCATCTGATCATGTGCAAGCAAATATGCTGTATTTTTTTCTTTGCACGTTATTGGGTATTTTTTGCAAAGGGAAATTTCACCACATTCATTGAACTTTGGGGGAAATTCCCCTGCAAAGTGCAACTTTCCTTCCAAAGTGAATAGCCTATTTGCCTTTAGTAAATCAACCCTAAAGTATGCATATAGACAAGCACTGCACAAGCCCATTTCTAGATCAGATTGTTAATCCAGAATGCAGATGTTGACCATGGATTATGCCAGAACAATGATAGCACCATAATTCTGCACAGAAAATCAGATGAAGACATTGTTAGAGGGAGGACTGTAATCTTTCTGAGAGGTAATACATGCATGCACTTAACATGAAAAATACATCTAACACTAGGATAGCTTTGTTCTTACATTTGTCACTAAAGTTAAAATTGAAAATGCAGCATTTCTATAACTGTTCCATTCGTGGTGAGATAGCTATAACTTACAATCTCAGTAGCATTGACAGACATTGACACAATCCAAATTACATCTTGTAGATCATAGAAAGCTTTAATCAAAAACTTGTGCAGATCTTGACAAATGAACATCAGATAGGTCAAAAAATCATAATATGTATAGCTTCAGCAATTATAGGTATAGGCAAACAAACAGCAATGTATGTGTAACATGATGACAAAGTTTCAGTTATATGCCATTTATCATAGTGCATAGGATTTCTGCTCAAAAAGTCGAACTACTGCATGGACAACTGAACAACTTCTGGTACCTACTGGATTTGAAGCAGTACCTCTCTAACAGGTTATGTTCACAATTTGTTCTTGCAGGTTTATTAATAATCTTCCAGAAACAATCAACATAACAGTGGATGATACAAGCCTTGGTGAGATTTCACCGTTCAGCTTTTCCAATTACACTATGCAAAATTTGGGCACGTAAGTACATTCATTTTAGATCTGCATAACTGAAAGCTATGTAAAAAATTTTCTTTTGTTAAATGATAATACTTTTTTCTGCACAATAAGGCTAGGTTCACACTGCTGCGATGCGGGAACGCTGCGAATCCACTGTGGGTTCCCGCATCGTATGTCTCCCAGCGGCAGTTCACACTGCCCTATGCGAACTGCTGGGAGTGTCAGTTAAAAGTTAATGACACCTCCAAATCAGTTCGCATATCGCAGTGCGATCTACAAACTCGGACCGGAATCGGATCGCATGGTGAACACCCATGCGATCCGATTCTGCTTCGGACCAAAAAAGGGTCCTGTGCGAATTTGGGCCGGATGCGATGCGAATTCAGCCATACTATCTGTACGGCTGAAATCGCATCGCACAGAGATTGCATGTGATTTGCACTGCAGTGCGGTGCGAATCACATCCGATCATGGACATCGCAGCAGTGTGAACCTAGGCTAAAATAGTAAGATACACATGGCAGTCTCCATGTCAGAAATAGAACAAACTGTAGAAAAAATTAAAAAGAGGGCGTACCAACCTTGCACATTATCCAAGTATTGTTTATTGGTATAAAAAGAAAGGAAATATACTCACAAACCAGTCTTTTTACAGTGTTTCCATTGGGTTTCCCCCGACCCCAGGAGGGCAACATCCACCGCCTTCACATCATTTTTGAGCACAGGAGATTTTGTTTAGTAATAGAACATGTAGAGTTACATTTTTTTTTATCATTCATTTAAAGGGTATATCCGGTGTATTGGAACGTCCCACACACACTTGAGTGCTTTCGTCATACCACTTCCTCCCAGTCTGAATATAGATATCAGATATTCCAACCGCTCACAAGCACACAAGTTGATGCGTGTTTAGCTGCTGAACATTGACTCTTTTTTTTTTGAGATGACACACAAATATATACAGCAGGCTAACAATAAAACTGTAACATGAGCTAATTATCTAATCCTTTAGACAGCTTAGGTGACTAAGAGACATGACCTTTTGGACAGACTTGCCGTCTTTTAGCTCAGAAGACACAATCAACATTATCATAAATCAACACAGAACTCCTTCATACAATAGCAAGGTTAATTAGCACAAACAACAATGGGTGAAATACTCTTATGCCGAGTACACACAACCAGACTTTTCGACGGACTAGGTCCGACGGTCTTCCCAACGGACTTTCGGCAGAGTTCTGAACAAACGGACATGGCCACACACAAGCACACCAAAGTCTGACGGATTTGAACGTGATGACATACGACAGGACTAGAATTAGGAAGTTCATAGCCAGTAGCCAATAGCTGCCCTAGCGTCGGTTTTCATCCGTCGGACTAGCATACAGACGATTTTTCGACTGGACTCAAGTCCATTGGAAAGATTTGAAACATGTTTTATTTCTAGGTCCATCTGACTTTTGGGGAAAGAATGTCAGCTGGAGCCAATACACGATTGTAATATCTGACGGATTCATTCCGTCAGACCCAATGTGTTGAAAAGTCCGGTCGTGTGTACGCGGCGTTAGAAGTAGACAACAGGAGACCCAGGGCTTTCCAGATCACATACATCTGCTATATGAGTCCCAAGCATGAAGAGACCATCGTGGCCTCCATAATAATGTCCTTTTGCATTACATAACAGAATATCATCCTAAATTCTTGTAGCTTTCTCAAATGCCAGTGCCCATACTCGGTAAGCAAGAGGCTAGCATTCAGTCCCTTCTAAAAGCCTCTGTCCTGCGTGAGTTTGTCACATCCAGTCAACACTTTTTTCTAAGTTTTAAATAGAATGACTAAAGGTCAAAAACCCTGTTGGGTTCATACCGCTATCTGGAGCTCAGTTAGAGAGATTTACCCTCACTTCCAAGTGTCTAAGGTGTTGGTCATGAGTAAAGATGTGCTGTGCTGAGCTCCACTGGAGCAATCCTTGTTGGGGTAGCCATGCTGACCGGATCCATTCAAAGTGTCTTTTTGGCTGAATTGAATGGTACCCGGGCCTCGTATCCGAAGAAACAAGGTTTTGCCTGTGAATGGTTCTCTTTTTAGAGAGCTGGACCCTGAGATCCAGTACTTTTGGTAGTAAGACCAAAAAAAAAATGTAATGGGAAAGCCGTGGCTAATGGGGGGGGGGCTAAGTGCGGTGTTGGCATCCTCAGACGTCCAAACACAAGGAGGCATGGTTTAAAGGCACCATATCTATTGTTGCAGCTGTGGGGGGACACAGGAGCAAAGTGGCATTAGAGGTTGGCGACACAGGCATTCCATTGGCACATTTACTATTGCATCAGGCTGGGCATTGATAAACAGCAGCAGAGCTGGACTATTGCTCAAGCAGTGCTTGTGATTTCTTCTGATGGTACCTCTGCTTTGTGCATCGGGCTAAGGCCAGATGGGGGGGTTAAAACACCACCAGAAATAGAGATAATGGAGTCACCCTCTAGTTCTGGTAAGCCCACTCATCTCTACAGATGACATCCTCCCCTGAGAGGGAGTGACTGGTTAGAGTGAGCATCAGGGGCATGAAATGTTTACAACACTGCAGCCCCTGTGTACTTTACCAAAGGTTCTTATTTCCCTCAGCCAGGATGGGTTTAAAAAAAATAATAAAAAAGTTTAGTGACTTTAATCGCACAGATTCTCTTTCATTGCCCAGGACCCAAACGGGGGAACTAGGGGTGGGAGAAGACGAATCCCCTCAGGGGACCGTGGGGAGGCTGTTGACTCCTCTTCTGAGGTGTCAAATGTGGGAGAACCAGCTGGTTTCAATGACTACAGAAAGGACTAGATGGGGGCTTTAGGATTTTAAAGGCACCAGTAGTAATATGAAAGAAATTTCTTTCTAATCAATCGGGATTGGTTTTATATAAATTTATTACAAAAATAGAAAATCATACAAAATAAGAAAGGTTAAAAAAGACTCTTATGCCCCGTACACACGAGAGGGATTAAGTCTGACAGACCTCCAAAGAAGTTCTGCCGGAGTTCCGACGGAGTTCTGGCGGACTTTTCGACCGAACGGACTTGACCACACACCATCACACCAAACTCCGACGGAGTCGAACGTGATGACGTACGACTGGATTCGACGTAGGAAGTTCATAGCCAGTAGCCAATAGCTGCCCTAGCGTCGGTTTTAGTCCGTCGGAGTAGCACACACACGAGCAAATTTTTCGAAGGGGACCGGGTCCGGCGGAGTTCCGTCGGGAAAATTTGAAGCATGCTTCATTTCTAAAGTCCGTCAGACTTTTGCGAAGCTAAAGTCCGTTGCAGCCCACACACGATCGGATAGTCTGACGGACTCGGTCTGACGGACTTTGGATGTTGAAAAGTCCGCTCGTGTGTACGGGGCTTTAGACATAAGAAATAGATCTACACACATAAGGAGGCTGCATCAGTGTACATCTCAAAGTTCAAAACATTACATAAATTCCATATCTATACAGGGGAACTAGTCACCCAAAGTGGGATAAAGATGGATCAGTAAGTATTATGATGGAAAACTGATGCAGGATCCATAGGAGATGCCCTATGGATCCTGCATCAGTTTTCCATCATAATACTTACTGATCCATCTTTATCCCACTTTGGGTGACTAGTTCCCCTGTATAGATATGGAATTTATGTAATGTTATGAACTTTGAGATGTACACTGATGCAGCCTCCTTATGTGTGTAGATCTATTTCTTATGTCTAAGAGTCTTTTTTAACCTTTCTTATTTTGTATGATTTTCTATTTTTGTAATAAATTTATATAAAACCAATACCGATTGATTAGAAAGAAATTTCTTTCATATTACTACTGGTGCCTTTAAAATCCTAAAGCCCCCATCTAGTCCTTTCTGTAGTCGCTATTCACTAAGGATGATGGCACCATTTGATATGATTATATTTGAGATATCCACTAACTAGCCACACTAGTGTTTTTGATATCTCGCATTTCCTTCCTTCTTGTTTTCAGCTGGTTTCAATATCTTGCTGAATGGTCCACTCCACATTTATGCTACCTTAACTAAATGTTTGGGTTCGTTAAAGCCTCCTCAGACTGTACATGCTTTTTCCCTGTCCAATTATTGTTGGAAAAGCCTTTTTTTGTATCTGAAAAGCACATCAGCGGAGGATAAACTTCCTTTCACCATGCATAAACTCCTGGCTAGTCTTCCTTTTGTGGTAGAACAGCCATTTGAGGTTGAGTAAATATATTTTCATTTTTAGAATCTTTTCAGATTTTCGCCAGATCTGCTGGAGTCCCACACCCCTTCTCCACTCCTTTTTACCTGCTCTTGTCTGCTTCTCTCTTTCTTCTCGTTCTACTGTTTTTCTATCGCCCTTCCTGCCCGTCCTACCCCTCCCCTCTTTTGACCCTTTAATACCTTTACTTCCCACATAAGTGAAAAATTCCTGTGATTGCCAGAGATCTCTGGTATTGTCCCCTCAATTCCCTTACCGAAACTTAAAATCCACAAGTGACATGTTGATTGAACCCTACCCTCTGAAGGGAAGAGCCCCCCCCCCCCCTGGATGCTACCACCCAGTTGTAGTCTGGGTTGTGAGCAACCTGGAGATTTCCCTCGCCCTTCTGGAGTAGCCACAAAGGCAGTTTTTAGGGCAGGGCAAAAGGGGCAGCTGCCCTGGGTCCTGTCAATGTTGTGGGGCCCAAAGCAGCTGTTCATACTTGCCAACTATCCTGGTTTAAATTCCCTTGTCCCTTGAGCTTTTAGTCCTGTGCTGTGTCTCGATATCTCAGTGTGAAGTGCTGCTACTAATGCTGCCCAGCTCTGCCCTATTGTTGTGTACAGATGACTCACCGCCAGAGCCTGTGTTTACATGTAAATTACCGGCATTCATATGTAAATTGTGGCGGCATTCATATGTAACTAGCGACAGCCGGAGTCATTGATATGTATATCATGCCCCCCTGAGGTCATATCCACAGTAATCTCTAACAACCAAGCAACAAGCTGAAATCATGTGCTGTAACCTCTAGCAACTAATCAGTGAGCTGTAATGGGTGGTGGAACCTCCAGCAACCAGTCAGTGAGTGTTAATGATACACTGTAACCTCTGGCAACCAATCGCAATCGCTGCCTGATCTGATTCAGTAAACTGATTTTGAGTCTAGCTGCTATTTATTGTATGTCTCAGAGCAGGTGGAGAGCAAAACTGCATGGGGGACAAGAAAAGTTTTGCTCAGGGTCCAATCAATATTAAAGATGGCCCTGGCAGGCAGTGGGGGGGTTCTGGATCTGCAATTTATGGCTCTAACATAATGTAAAAATAGATAACAAAATGCTGTTTAGTTATATACTTAAACTGTATAGCGAGCACTATTTTCTGTTCGGTAATAAGGGAAGCTGGGAAACATGTTTGTCCTCAGCTTCTTTCTGTATATCCTGCAATCCTTAAATAATAAATAAATATATATATATATATATATATATATATATATATTTTTTTTTTTTTTTCATTTTTAAAAGCTCCTTCTTTTGTGCCAGGGGCATCAGCCTCCAGGCAGTCACGATGGCTTCCGCCATCAGGTTCAGTAGGTAATCCTCAGAGTTAACCCCAGGGACAAAAAAAGGTCTTGGGTAGGAAAACCTACAAGATACTGTAGCCTTCCTTATGAAGAGATCATGGATCTGACAGGAAGGCGAATGAAGGACTTCCTCAATAGCTCCAATCTGGAGTTCCAAGAGCTCTCGTCTCCTCATTTTTTCTTAGATTAAATGTTCCTATGGATCCAGAGAAAAATAAGTCTTTCTCTCTGCATGGAATTTATCCGATTAATAGTCTCTTTCCTACAAGGGGGTGAGCTTCTGGCGTCTATTAGCATCAAGGATGCTTATGTCCATGTGCCGATCTTCCCTGCTCACCAGAAATTTCTACGATTCGAGTTAGAAAATCTTAATTTCCAGTTTGTAGCTCTACCTTTTCGGGCTAGCTACTGCACTTCAGGTGTGTATAAAGATCCTGGCTCCTCCCTTTGCCAGGTTAAGGGCTCAAAGTATAACGATACAAGCCTACTGAGACAATCTACTCTTGATAAGTCAATCAGTAGCCCGTTTAAACAAAGGTCTGGTTACCGCAGTCAGATATCTGGAATAGTTGGGTTGGAACCTCAAACTAGTAAGAGCAGTACTTAGGGCTGATCATAGATACAGTCCAGAAAAGGATATTTTTTCCCCAAGAAGGAGTCGGTTCCTTGGGGCTAGGTTTCCACTGGTGCGACTTTTTATGCGATTTGGGACTGAAGGGTTGCATGACGAGTCATGCCCCATGATTTCCAATGAGTGCCGTTCATGTCTGTGCGACTTCAGGTCGCAGCGGCTTCAAAGTAGTCCCTGCACTGCTTTTGTCCCACTTTGTTGCGAATTGAGGTCCATGGACCTCAAGAATACACAGGCATTGCTTCAGTTCATGGCGGAAAATCGCGACAAGATCGCACGACAAAACAAAGAAGAATCCTTCTATTTTTGCATGTGTTTATTGGGAAAGATGGTGGCTTCTTCAAGGCCATTCCTTATGCGTACTTCCATTTAAGACTGCTGCAAAACAGTATCCTGTCAACTTGTAACAAGAAGGTCCAAACTCTGAACTTCCCGTTGCGCTTATTCCGCCAAAGTGCGTTAGAGCCTTAATTGATTGTCGATCCTTTCTACCGGTTACCTGGAAAGTGGTAACAGATACCAGCCCTGTGGGCTGGGGAGCAGTCCTGGAAGAAGTGTCTGTGCGAGGGACATGGCCCAGATCAGAGATGACCTTTGCCCATCAATATTCTAAAAAATCGAGCAGTACACCTGGCCCTGGAGGCCTGGACGCTCAGACTAAAAAATTGTCCTGTCAGGATCCAATCCGACAATGCCACAGCTGTGGCTTATATCAATCACCAAGGGGGTACGAGAAGTCGAGCGGCCCAGAAACAGGTGAATTCTTTTTTTCCATCTTGGGCAGAAAGCAACATTCCTTGTCTATCAGCAATTTTCATTTCAGGAATGGAGAATTGGCAGGCAGACTACTTGAGTCACCAACTATTGTTTCCGGGAGAATAGTTCTTCACCCCGGCATTGTTACCTAGGATGGGGAGTTCCGGACGTTGGTCTATTGGTGTCCTGGTTCAACAACAAGATCGACAACTTCACGTCAAGGACAAGCTATCTGATGGAATATGAAACAGATGCCTTGGTATTTCCATGGGGTCAGTTTTCACTGATCTATGCTTTGCCTCCTGTTCTGCTTCTGCACCTTCTTCGCAGGATAAAGCAAGAAGAGAAAGAGGTGATTCTTGTGGCCCAGCGTGGCCCAGGAGATCTTGGTTTGCCGAGATCATAAAGATGGTGGTAGGGGACCCTTGGTCCCTACCACTGTGGCCAGACCTTCTTTTGAAAGGTCCGGTATTCCATCCTTCCTTACGATTAACGGTTTGGCTATTGAGACCCACATTCTAAAATAAGACCGTGGGCTGTCAGCTTCAGTAGTTCAGTAGTAGCTTCAGTAGTTTCTACTTGCTTCTCACTCTCTGGTTCGTAACTTTATTCAGGGGGTAACGTGGATTAATCCTCCAATTTGGTCACCCCTGAACCATTGGGACTTAATTTTAGTCCTGTCGGTTTACAGAAGCTTACAGAAGCAGCCTTTTGAGTCAATACGGACATATTCCATTGGTTCTCTTGACGGGGAAAAATAATTTTTCTTGATTGCCATATCTTCAGCAAAAAGAGTATCAGAGTTGGCTGCTCTTTTTTGTAAAGAGACATATTAGTTAGTTGTTCATAAGGATGAGGTTGTATTGCGGCCTCATCCTGAATTCCTACCGAAGCTAGTATCAGGTTTTCATTTAAACCAGGATATTGTTCCTTATTTTTTTTCCAGAACCTTGTTTCTGTGGAAGAAAGGTCACTACATTCTCTTGATGTGGTGAGAGCGGTCAAGGTCTATTGAAAGTGACTTCTCAGATACATAACAGATGTTTTTGTTTGTGTTTACAGACAGTCCTAAAAGAGGACAGGCATCGTTGGAATCTACAATTTCTAAATGGGTTACATAGTTACAAGTGATTTTTCAAACTTATGGTTTAAAGAGGAAAGTTCCTCCTTTTCATATTAAAGTGCATTCCACTAGGGCTGTTAGTGCCTCTTGGGCAGTGCATTACCAAGCCATGGCTCTGATCTTCAAGGCTGTAATTTAGTCTTCAATCCATACATTTACCAGATTCTATCAAGTAGATATAAAAGATTATGAGGATATCGCCTTTGGGCACAGTGTACTGCAGGCTGCAGTATGAGTCCTCTAGTCTCTTGGTGCCCTACAATTGTGTATCCCTCCCTTCAGTTAGCATTGCTATGGGACATCCCACATGAAAGTACATCAAGGGACACAGAGGTCCTTCTTGGTGTACACGTATATTGCTTTGCTACAAAACTGAGGTGCTCCCAGTAGTGGGCGGGGTTATATCGGGAGTGCACATTTTAATTTAGGGCATGCCAGTGTCCATCACCTGAAGGTGGCCTATAACCCACATAGTAACTACTATGGCTATGTGTCCCCTGATGTACTTCAAAGAAAAAGATTTTACAGGTAAGCTGTTTTAAAAAATACAATTTTTACCAGATAACCCTGTTGGATTCATACTGCTATCTGGAGTTCAGTTAGAGAGATTTACCCTCACTTCCATCACGCTGACTATGTTTTACCAGATAGGAAGTAAAATAGAAATAAAACATGTTTTTGTTTAGATTAGGAAAATAATAGAATCTTGTCATATATTTATTTCTGTCTGATGTTCCTATGTAATTATTGTCAGCAGGACAGAAAGTGAGCGTAAACCTTTCTGACAAAGCTAGCAGTAGAAACCAGACAGGAGTTCTGATCCTTCCCCACTCTATACAATATTGATTTTACTTAACAGACACTTTTAGAACATATTACTGGTATATTATAAATCTGCCTGGGATAAAACAACATATACACAGAAAAAAATCATAATAAAAAAAATAAAAATAGGCTGCGAGGATGTACTGTATATATGGCACCTGATGTATCGCTTACATGTTGACTACTTTAACCACTTGCCACCCAGGCCAATTCTGACATTTCTCCACATGTAAAAATCATCATTTTTTTGCTAGAAAATTAAATAGAACCCTCAAACATTATATATGTTTTTTTAGCAAAGACCCTAGAGCACTGATGGCGAACCTTGGCACCCCAGATGTTTTGGAACTACATTTCCCATGATGCTCAAATACACTGCAGAGTGCATGAGTATCATGGGAAATGTAGTTCCAAAACATCTGGGGTGCCAAGGTTCGCCATCACTGCCCTAGAGAATACAATGGCAGTTGTTGCAACTTTTTATCTCTCACAGTATTCGTGCAGCAATTTTTCAAATGTGTTTTTTTTGGGGGAAAGAAACAGTTTTGTGCTTTAAAAAAAAAAAACAGTAAAGTTAGCCCAATATTTTTGTATATTGTGAAAGATGAAGTTACGCTGAGTAAATAGATAACTAACATGTCACGCTTCAAAATTGCACGCGCTCGTGGAATAGCTCGGTAGTTCAGTACTTAAAAATCCCCATAGGCGACGCTTGAAATTTTTTTACTGGTTACATGTTTTGAATTACAGATGAGGTCTAGGGACAAAATTATTGCTCTCACTCCAATGTTTGCATGGATACCTCACATGTATGGTTTGAACACCGTTTTCATATGTGGGCGGGACTTACGTATGCATTCGCTTCTGCATGCGAGCACATGGGGACAGGGGCGCTTTCAAAAATGTTTATTTTTTTTATTGTTAATTATACTTTTTTTTTTTTTTTACACTTTTTTCGAATTAAAAAAAAGTATCACTTTTATTCCTATTACAAGGAATGTAAACATCCATTGTAATAGGAATATGACATGACAGGTCCTCTTTATAGTGAAATATGGGGTCAATAAGACCACCACTAGACTGGGAAGCCTGAGATCAAAAATAAACCAATCAGCGCTTGCCAGCCAAAGTGGTGCCGTTTTTTTGAATGCAGAGGCCGGGTGTGACGTCATAACATTGCGCCCAGTCTCTGACGATCATAGGGACATCTGGTCCGCCGTAAATCTCTATGATGAACATCCCGTAAGAACGATCAAGCGGTGGTACAGCCGCTATGATCATTCTTATGGTGTAGGGAATCGCCAGCTGAAAATGGCAATATCTGAATTATGTCTGTAGCTACAGGCATCATTCAGATATCCCTGCTCAAAGTCTATCACGTCATATGTTGGCGGGCGGGCATGAGGCGGTTAACCCCTTCATGCCAACAGTATGCAAATATGCAGCCCCACTGGACTGGGCTTTTTTCCGTCGGGCTGCATATTTGCATACCTCCCTTTGTGCTGGGAGCGCACCGCATGGTCCGCTCCCAGCACAGTGACCAGGGCCTCACCGAGAGCCCCGAACCCTGTTCTAATGATTGAGACCTGGAACAGCTGGTTCCAGGTCACCTGTTCACTGTGTTAGCTTCTGATTGGCTATCACAGTGCTCAATCACTGTGAAACCCGCTCCCCCCATTTTTTCTGTCTCTGAATGCAGAGAGAGATACAGTGGGGGTTATTTACGAAAGGCAAATCCACTTTGCACTACAAGTGCACTTAAAAAAGTGCAGTCGCTGTAAATCTGAGGGGTAGATCTGAAATGAGGGCTGATTTTATCATCCAATCATGTGCAAGCTAAAATGCTGTTTTTTATTTTCCTTGCATGTCCCCCTCTGATCTACAGCGACTACACTTCCAAGTTCACTTGTAGTGCAAAGTGTATTTGCCTTTAGTAAAAAAAAAACAATGTATCACCTGGATGCACAAAGTAGTGCTAACACATGTCAAAATGCCAAATTTGGGCTCAGGCATTTAGATTTGTTTTACCCTTAGGCTTGAAGGGGTTAAATAACTTTTTTTAAATCGTATATAAGTTTGTACTTATTCATTTGTGTAGTTGTTTATACTGACCTTTTTAAGTCTACAGTCTTACCTGCAAGGCTATTATATTCTACATGCTGAGAGCCATGGAATTTTTTTTTCCAGCATATAAAAATATGCTGATAAAATATATTATCAATTTTTTTCTGAATGTATAATAAATAAATTTTTAGAAAAGGTTCATTAAATCAGAATTCCAGCCAGCCCAACAGCACATCAGCACAGCCTGTTTCTGAGCTTCTCTGCAGAAGAGGCAGCTAAGCAATACATCTGGGTCCGGAACTAACTCCAGTCTGTTCCTGAACAATGAAGAGCTGCAGCATTGATAATTCCTGACTTTCCTGTTCCAGGATGAGCACTACTGTGAAAAGAATTACAAAAGGTTGACATAAAGAAACTACTCTTACTATTTCTATGCAGGGTTGCCAACTTTCTGCAGCATTTTTTACTGACAAATATGGAAAATTTACTGGCAGAGCACATTTTTTACTGGCAACCACAGAAATTACAGAACTACTATTGAAAACTAACACAGTGAATATTTGAACAATTTAAACATGATATGTAAACACTGACAATACCTATAACAAAGTAATTTGCTCGATTTACACTTAAAAAGTCAACAAACATTAAATTATCAGCTCCTGATATTTACTGCCATTTGTAAAAAAATCACTGATTTTTACAAACTGTCAGTAAATTTACTTTACTGTTTCTATATACAAATATACTGTATTTAACAATGTTTTAATGTTATGTGACTGGATTTACTTTAATAGAGTGTTTTTAAACTTTTAGAGTTAAGTTAATTCATTAAGAATAATTATACAGTATATGATATAGTATAGCTGAACTGCAGCAACATACAACATACTAATTTGCAGATATTTTTCTGATTAATGAGCAAAGTTTACTTATTAAGATGACACCAGAGGTCAACATTAACCAAGAAGTAAACTACAAATAACCATCCTGTACAGAATATTATACTGTAGCATAAATGTTCATGTTTACATATAAGGAAAAACTGTGCCATTACTTATATATTAATGTTTTATACCATAATTTGTGTGCTTAAATTGACTGTATTTTTGTTGTACAGAAAAAAAATTCAAGGTATTACTGAAACTGGGAAGAACTGCACTGTGGACTCTATGAAGTTTGGTTTTGGAAGCTCTTACACAATTATCATTAATGAAGTAAGTAACTCACACTTCTTGTGTTCAGCCATGATGAATGAGTGTATCTGCTTCTATCTATAGTAATTGTGCACATCTGATTTATTGTTTTTCCTTTAGTCAGAAGATATACCTTTTATCTTGTAGAGCAAAAAAGAAAGATTAGCATTGACATTTCAGCCTCATTCAACCAATCAGCAACTTTTAGGTTTTTACATCATAGTAGTTGTATTAGTTGTAGTAGCAATAGTTGCAGTAGTAGCAGCTTACTAATAGTGTCTGTCACATGACCACATTTCAAGCAATAGGTGACATGATCCCTGGTGATTGAAATTGCTTGAGAGTTACATTTAGGCAAAGCTGGCCAGTTGATCTGATTCTGCTGTAAGCCACCTACGTCCTACATGTAACAGAATGTTAAGGTCCGGTAACCCCTAGTGACTCAGATACATTCGAAGTGTAACTGCCCTCGTGGCAGGTTTGTCTAAGCCTAAGAATCCCATAAGAGCTTTCCAGAAAGTTCAGATATAAAAGGGTCGGTAACCTACAGTAGGTCATATCTGCGGCTTACCATTACATATTTCAACATCAGAAGCAAAACTCCTTGATAAGGCTTTTTATTTTAGAGAGCTCCAGCCACTGTACAAGGGGCCAGTGCGCTACCAGTCCAGTGAGATCCTGCATCTCTCAATGATCCATCCACTTCAACTAATGAAAGACCCAAGAGCTTTACTCCACAGGGCTGCAGTGCCCTCTCTTATATAGATCAATTTCTTCTTGCTATATATATATATATATATATATACACACACACACACACACACACACACACACACACATACTATATATACATAAATATAAAATATTAAAATAAATTAAATAAAATATTAAAATAAATATATATGCATGAATACACTGGCTGAAGTGTATTACATAATGTACACTACACCACCGAATGAACTGTATATACCGTATATACTCGAGTATAGGCCGACCCGAATATAAGCCGAGGCCCCCAATTTACCCCCAAAAAAACTGGCAAACTTATTGACTCGTGTATAAGCCGAGGGTGAGACATGCCTGTCCATCCCTGTGTGTGTGTCCGTCCATCCCTGTGTGTCCGTCCATCCCTGTGTGTCCGTCCATCCCTGTGTGTCCGTCCATCCCTGTGTGTCCGTCCATCCCTGTGTGTCCGTCCATCCATCCCTGTGTGTGTGTGTGTCCATCCATCCATCCATCCCTGTGTGTGTGTGTCTCCATCCATCCATCCATCCATCCCTGTGTGTGTGTGTCTCCATCCATCCATCCATCCATCCCTGTGTGTGTGTGTGTCTCCATCCATCCATCCATCCATCCCTGTGTGTGTCTCCATCCGTGTGTGTGTGTGTGTGTGTGTGTGTGTGTGTGTGTGTGTGTGTCCAGCCTACCTTTGTCCCGAGCCTCCGTCCCGTGCCTTGCCTCCTTGCCTCCGTCCCGTGCCGTGACTTGCCTCCTTGCATCCGTCCCGTGTCGTGCCGTGCCTTGCCGCCGCCGTCCCGTCCCGTCCCGTGCCGTGCCTTCCCTTGCCTCCGTCCCGTGCCCTCTTCGTCGGCGGCCATTGTAAAGTTCAAAAGCTGCGCCGCCGCCTTCGCCTGTGATAGGCGGAACACTGAATTTCCCAGCAGCCTGTGTTCCGCCTATCACAGACGTCGTATCATCCTCGTCCGTAGTACAAGGATGATACGATGTCCGTGATAGGCGGAACACAGGCTGCTGGGAAATTCAGTGTTCCGCCTATCACAGGCGAAGGCGGAGCCGGAGGCGCGGCTTTTGAATAGAATGGCCGCTGTCTGTCTGCTCGACACGCTGATCGAGCGGGCAGACAGCGATGACTCGAGTATAAGCCGAGGGGGGCACTTTCAGCCTCAAAAAAGAGGCTGAAAATCTCGGCTTATACTCGAGTATATACGGTATACACGCCACACGGAATGCAGAATATATATATATATATAGATATATATACTAGTATGAATATAGAGTATAAACTGAATATATAGTCTATGCTAAATGCAGAGTAGTATGTGTGTGTGTATATATATATATATATATATATATATATATATATATATATATATATATATATATATATATATATACACACACTAGACTGACTGTATATATATATCAAATACACTCCAACTAACTAATCTGCCTGCCTATATATATATATATATATATATATACATAAAATAGTGAGTGTACAGCTTATATAACAGTGTAAATTTGCTGTTCCCTCAAAATAACTTAACACACAGCCATTAATGTCTAAACTGCTGGCAACAAAAGTGAGTACACCCCTAAGTGAAAATGTCCAAATTGGGCTCAAAGTGTCAATATTTTGTATGGCCACCATTATTCTCCAGCCTCTTGGGCATTGATTTAACCAGAGCTTTGCAGGTTGCCACTGGAGTTCTCTTCCACTCCTCCATGACGACATCACTGAGCTGGTGGATGTTAGAGACCTTGCGTTCCTCCACCTTCTGTTTGGGGATGCCCCACAGATGCTCAATAAGGTTTAGGTCTGGAGACATGCTTTGCCAGTACATCACCTTTACCCTCAGCTTCTTTAACACGGCAGTGGTCGTCTTGGAGGTGTGTTTGGGGTCGTTATCATATTGGCCCTGTCTCTGAAGGGAGGGGATCATGCTCTGCTTCGCTATATCACAGTACATGTTGGCAATCATGGTTCCCTTAATGAACTATAGCTCCCCAGTGCTGGCAGCACCCATGCAGCCCCAGATCATGACACTCCCACCACCATGCTTGACTGTAGGCAAGACACACTTGTCTTTGTACTCCTCACCTGGTTTCCACCACACACGCTTGACACCATCTGAACCAAATACGTTTATCTTGGTCTCATCAGACCACATGACATGGTTCCAGTAATCCATGTCCTTAGTCAGTTTCTCTTGAGCAAACTTTCTTGTGCATCATCTTTAGAAGAGGCTTCCTTCTGGGATGACAGCTATGCAGACCAATTTGATTTAGTATGCGGTGTATAGTCTGAGCGCTGACAGGTTGACCCCCCACCTCTTTAACCTATGCAGTAATGCTGGCAGCACTCATACGTCTATTTCACAAAGACAACCTCTGGATATGACGCTGAGCACGTGCACTGAACGTCTTTGGTCGACCATGGCGAGGCCTGTTCTGAGTGGAATCTGTCCTGTTAAGCTGCTGTATGGTCTTGGCCACCATGCTGCAGCTCATTTTCAGGGTCTTGCAAATCTTCTTATAATCTAGGCCATCTTTATGTAGAGCGACAATTCTTTTTTTCAGGTCCTCCGAGAGTTCTTTGCCATGAGGTGCTATGTTGAATGTCCAGTGACAAGTATGAGGGAGTAAGAGGGATAACACCAAATTGAACACCTGCTCCCCACTCACACCTGAGACCTTGTAACACTAACAAGTCACATGACACTGGGGAGAGAAAATGGCTAATTGGACCCAATTTGGACATCTTCACTTAGGGGTGTACTCACTTTTGTTGCCAGCGGTTTAGACATTAATGGCTGTGTGTTGAGTTATTTTGAGGGGACAGCAAATGTATGCTGTTATACAAGCTGTACACTCACTACTTTACATTGTAGCAAAGTTTCATTTCTTCAGTGTTGTCACATGAAAAGATATAATAAAATATTTACAAAAATGTGAGGGATGTACTCACTTTTGTGAGATACTGTATATAGAGCACTCAAAAAGTATTCAGACATTTTGTTAGGTTGCAGGCTGATACTACAGTTGTTTAAATATTTTTTTTTCTAATTAATTTACACACAGAATTTAAGTAATGTCTGTGAATTTATTAAAAATAAAAAACTGAAATATCACATGTACTTAAGAATTCAGACCCTTTTCTCAGTACTTAGTTGAAGCACCTTTGGCAGAAATTACAGCCTTGAGACTTTTTCGGTATAACGTGACAAGCTTTGCACACCTGGATTGGGGGATTTTCTGCCATTCTGCCGTTCAGTCAGGTTGGATAGGGACCATCAGTGGACAGCCATTTTCAGGTCTCTCCAGAGATGTTCTATAGGCTTCATGTCAGGGCTCTAGCTTTGTCACTCTATGACATTCACAGGGTTTTCCCTAAGCCACTGTGTTGTCCTGGCTGTGTGCTTAGGATTGTTGACATTTTGGAAGTTGAAACTTCAGGCCAGTCTAAGGTCCTGAGCACTGTGGAACAGGTTCATTGGTTCATTGAGGATATCTCTGTACTTTGCTCCATTCAGCTTTCCCTCAGCCCTGATCAGTTGTCCAGTCCTTGCTGATGAAAAATACCCCCACAGCATGATGCTGCCACCACCATGCTTCCCTGTCGGGATGGTATTGAGTAGGGGATGAGCGGTGATTGGTTTCCTCCAGACATAATATTTAGAAATGAGGCAAAACTGTTTAATCTTGGTTTCAGCAGACCAGAGAATCTTGTTCCTCACAGTCTGAGAATCCTTCAGGTGCTTTTTTTAAATCTACAAGCGGTTTTCATGTGTTTTGCACTGAGGAGATGCTTCCGTCTAGCCACTCTGCCATAAATCCCAGATCAGTGGAGAGCTGCAGCAATGGTTGTCCTTCTGGCACTTTGTCCCATCTCTACACAGGATCTCTGGAGTTCAGTCAGAGTGACCATTAGGTTCTTGGTCACCTCTTTTATTAAGGTCCCTTTCCTCTAATTGCTCAGTTTGGCTGGGCAACCAGCTCTAGAATGAGTCCTGGTTGTACCAAACTTCTTTCATTTGAAAATTACGGAGGCCACTGTGCTATCAGAAATCTTCAATGCAGCAATTTTTTGTAGCCTTCCTTCCTTGTAGATTTGTGCCTTGCAATAATCCTGTGTCTGAGCTCTGCATGCGGTTCCCTTTACCCTAATGGGTTTGATACAGTATGTATTGTCAGCTGTGAGGCCTTTATAGAAAGGTATGTGTCTTTCCAAATCATGTCTAATCAATTTACATAATTTACCACAGGTGGACTCCAATCGATGTTTAGAAACATCTCAGCAATGATCAAGAGAAATGGGAGGCACCTGAGCTCATTTTCAAGTGTTGTTGCAAAGAGTCTGCATACCTATGCCAATGTGATATTTCAGTTTTTCCTTTTTCATATATTTGCAAACATTTCTAAAATTCTGTTTTCACTTTGTCATTATAGTGTACTGAGTGTAGCTTAACCACTTGCCCACCAGACCCAGTACATAAACTGCGGCAGGTCGGCTCTATTGCACAAAACGACGTGCCTGTACAAAGTTTTGTGCAATAGATACAGTGGGAGCACGTGCGACCGATGCGTGCCACAGAAGGGCGCCTGTGGGTCCGGCAGACTCAATGTCCACTGGCAACTAGGGATGAGCTCGAACATCGGGGGTTCATCGAGCTTGAACAAAGGCAGGGTGCCTTTGGAAAATCATGGCTCAGGGGGACTAAGTCCACGCCCTACACTGCTTACATAGCAGCCGTGTATAGTGTGTGACTGTGGACGGAGATAGATTGAGCTAGATTAGGCAGGCAGATTAGTTAGTTGGAGTGTATTTGATATATATACAGTCAGTCTAGTGTATATATATATATATATATACAGTATATATACTCTGCATTTCGTGTAGCGTGTATATATACAGTTCATTCGGTGGTGTAGTGCACATTATGTAATACACTTCAGCCAGTGTATTCATACATATATATTTATTTTATATATATATATATATATATATATATATATATATATATATATATATAAATATTGTGTATATATAGTATGTGTGTATATGTACATATATATATATATATATATTTAAGGTCGTGGCCCTATGACCGAGAGAGGCGTGGATCACATAAACATTGATTACGTGGTCTGGTACTCCATGCTGGGATGCAGCTGAAGCTGCTCCAACCCTGAATGAATGTCCAGAGTACTGACAGGGGTTGAAGCCCAAGTTGCTTAGGAGGATCCTGCTTAATAAACTGGCTACCACTCAGGGGGCTGGTCAGAAAGGATAGCAACGGCTACCTTCAGATTGGCTGGGTGGATGGGACAGTAGTTGGTCGAGCACTGTCACTGATCACCAGGCGCTGTTAGTCTGAAACAGGTTGATGTCAACCCCGGGGCCTGTTTGTTGCATTTTGGAGACTGTAAGATGAAGAGTGCAATGGTTCGAAAGCAAGTCAGGTGGAGTCTGAACAGTGTCTGACTGCTGGAGCTGTTGACGGCAAATTCACTAGGTCATAGGGAACCATAGAAGGCCAAGTAGATGGCCGCCTGGATGACTAGACTGGGCAAAGTCCCAAACGGAGAACGAGTAAGGATTTTAAACATGTCCCTGAAGATGGCACACGTGATAAGTAGGCGTTTGCCACTAGCTATGAGTTGCTGCTTCTGTATGCCCCATGGAGGGACCTGACTGCATGGCCGAAAATACTGACAGTTTACTGGGGTCCTCTAAGGACAAAAAGGCTTGAACACCGGATAGGTATAGCCTGACGGTATTGTGAGAAAGGGCTAGCTGTGCGTACCAATGAAGGCTAGGACTTGTCCAACATCACCTATCATTTCCCCTGGGCCAAAGGCCAAATATTTGTGGTAGGTCTTCCAAGTTGTGCGATAGGCCTTCAGTGTGTGGCGTGCCAATGACTGGTTGATGAGCTGGGTTGTGTTAGCAAGGTGCGCTTTTTGTCCACCATCGGCAATGACCAGGGTGGGACAGCAGTAGTCGTTGGGTCGGCTCCAGGCTCCTGTTGGATAAACTATGTAAGGTTGAAACGGGACAGCACAATAGCTGCGATATTGCATTGCCTGGAATATGTCTACAGAAGATATTTAACTGGTGATGGAATGACAGCTGCATGAGCCTGCGCAGGAAGAGCATGATGGGGAGTCAATTGGATCTACCTTTATTGATGATGTCGGCCGTGGTCTGATTGTGCGTGGTGAAGAGCTGTCCTGTCCTGCCCAAATGTGGCCCCAGACCTGGGCAACTGCCACATTGGGACACAGCTAGAAGAGTGATGAAGACTGGGCGAAACTAGAGAATAAGAGAATTTCTAGGGACCAAGGTTCAGCGAAGTGGTGGCTATAAGTGGCCCGCAAAGCCCATAGAGGCTGTGGCATTGGTGACCACCAGTGGTGGCTCAGCTGACACTGCCAGGATGAACATTTAACACAAAGGAGTCCCCAGAATTATTCAACCAGTGTCGGTTACATGCTGCTGGAGGATGCGCAGCAATTTGAAGGCTCCGATGTTGGTTCCTAGGTGGAGGAAGGGAGTAACGTGAGCCTAGAGAGAGTGGGCTTGTCACAGAAGGACAAGAAACTGGGAGTCATGTTCCCCAAGCTGCAGCATACTGCCAAGTTTGCTCCAGGGATGAGGAGGGAGGAGAGGATGAGGTCACTGGCCGTACTTGGGTGCCTGCGAGAAGAGAGTTAGAATCTGAGGAGGAGGAGGCACAAATCCAACACGGCAGGATGTCCTCCAGGGGTCAGTTTAAGGGAAGCCACTCTATTGCATTACACCGCAGAGCTCCACAGGTGCAGGGAGCTACTGACTCCCCGCTGACTTTTAAAAGTTCTTTGGTGTGGGCCTTTATCGACACATGTGCAGCAGATCGCACCGTTGCTTTTTGCAATCTATGTCTGAAGCGGTTTAAGCGTGGCCAGAACAGCAGTTGCTTGGGCATCACATGCTTGACCAGACATATGATGACCTGCCAGGCAGTTGGCAGCAGCACCTGAAAGACCCACACCATAGAAAAAGGCAGATTTCTCCTTGCTCCTCATCTGGTATCTTTAAACCCTACTATACCTCCAATCCTTTCAAAAACCTGCACTGAGAGGAATGAAGGTATAGCAATAGGTGTCACATGTACTTGCAGCCAATCTGCTAGCAGTACCCCACCAGTTGATTTCAGCAGTCAAATTTCCCTACCCCAGATGCTGAACTGTAAAAATAAATTTGGTCCCAGCCATCCACATGCTCAGTGTCTAAATGATAGCTTGGCAAAATTTCTAGCACTGCAACAGCTGCCTTTTTCAGCTTGTAGACTCAGTCCCCTTCCGTGAATTTGTGGAATGTGCCGTACCACAGTGGCAGGTTCCAAAATGCCATTTGTTTTCAGGTAAGGCCGTTGCCATGTGGAGGGCAATGTTTTGGCCTCATTGGATAGGGCGGTCAGAAGTAAGGTTCATATTACCGCTGACTCATGGTCCAGCAGGCATGAGCAGGGATGGTAGCTTTCCTTCATGGCACACTGGATAACTCTGCTGGCAGCTGGGAAGGATGCCGGACAGGGTTCAGTGTTGGAGCTTGTTCAGCCACCACGCCTCCAAAAAGCTAGTGGTGATTTTGCCACAACATATTTATGCTCCCCTCCCTCCTCTTCCTCCTCTATGGCCTCTTCTGCAGAATTGTCCTCTGAGCCAACAGTTCTCCCGATTGCCACCCACGCAACCAATTGAAGGTTTCCTTTTTATTTGCAATTTTTTGTTTGGGGCAATGTACAGAAGTAATCTCCAAGCACATTTAGGTATTACAGTATAAGGTAATATTTGTTTTATTTTTTCTCATTTTTCTCTACCTAGTGCACGGCATCCATGACCCTAAAGTACATTGAAGATATTCAACCCAACACAATTCACATGGCCCTTCAGATTCCACAGTACTTCCTCATTACTATTGGGGAGGTTGTCTTCTCGGTTACTGGACTGGAGTTTTCATACTCTCAGGTGGGTAATAACCTATAAAAGTCTATACACCCATGTCTTTGATGTAAAAAAAATAGAAAAAGATAAATTATTTCAGAACTTTTTCCATCTTGAATGTGACCTATAAACTGTACAACTCAGTTGAACAACAAACTGAATTTTTTTTTTTTTTTGGGGGGGGGGGGGATAAAAATAAAAAACTAAAATAATTTGGTTGTATAAGTGTTCACACCCTCTTATAACTGGGGGTGTAACCTTGTTCAGAATTAAGCAATCACATTCAAATTCATGGTAAATAGGAGTCAGTACACACCTTCCATTGTTTAAAGTGCCTCTGATTAACCCCAATAAAGTTCAGCTGTTCTAGTAGGTCTTTCCTGACATTATCTGCATCGTACAGCAAAAGCCATGGCCCACAAAGAGCTTTCAAAGCATCAGAGGGATCTCATTGTTAAAAGGTTTCAGTCAGGAGAAGGGTACAAAAGAATTTCCAAGGCATTAGATATACCATGGAACACAGTGAAAACAGTCATCATCAAGTTGAGAAAATATGGCACAACAGTGACATTACCAAAAACTGGACGCCCCTCCAAAATGTATGAAAAAACGAGAAGAAAACTGGTCAGGTAGGCTGCCTAGGGGCTAACAGCAACATAAATGAGCTGGAGGAATATCTGGCCAGTACTGGCTATGTGGTACATGTGACAATAATCTCCCATATTCTTCCTATGTCTGGGCTATGGGAGTAGCAAGACAGAAACCTTTTCTTATGAAGAAAAACATTCAAGGCTGGCTAAATTTTGCAAAAAACACATCGGAAGTCTCCCAAAAGCATGTGGGAAAATGTGTTATGGTTTGATGAAACTAAGGTTGAACTTTTTTGCCATAATTCGAAAAGATATGTTTGGCGCAAAAACAACACTGCGCATCACCAAAAGAACACCATACCCACAGTGAAGCATGGTGGTGGCAGCATCATGCTTTGGGACTGTTTTTCTTCAACTGGAACAGGGGCCTTAGTTAAGGTAGAGGGAATCATGAACAGTTCCAAATACCAGTCAATATTGGCACAAAACCTTCAGGCTTCTGCTAGAAAGCTGAACATGAAGAGGAACTTCATATTTCAATATGACAATGAACCCAAAGCATACATCCTAATCAACAAAGAAATGGCTTCACCAGAAGAAGATTAAAGTTTTTGGAATGGCCCAGCCAGATCCCACACCTGAATCTGATTGAAAATCTGTGGGGTCATCTGAAGAGGGCTGTGAATAGGAGATGCCCTCGTAATCTGACAGATCCTGAGTGTTTTTGCAAAGAAGAGAGGGCAAATATTCCTAAGTTAAGATGTGCCATGCTGATAGACCTATACCCAAAGACTGAGTGCTCTAATAAAATCAAAAGGTGCTTTCAACAAAGTACCGTATTTATCCGTGTAAAACACGCACTTTATACGCTTTATTCACCTATAGTGTACCTCTGAGGGGAAGGAGGGGGACGAGCACCACCGGAATTCTCCGAGCTGTTATCTCCGGTTTACTCGGCTCTCACTCGACTCTAACCTCGCACACACTCCCACCACCGGCATTGGACCAGTGTTCTGTCTATCACAGGAACTGGTCCAATGCTGATGGTGGGACTGTGTATGTGACTGCTGACTGAGAGCCGAGTAAACAGGAGATGATGGCTCAGTGAATTCCTGCACTGCATTGATGAGAAATGGTGAGGTTGTAGATGGGCATTAATCATGCTGCATTGATGGGAGATGGGCTTCAGATGAGCGCAGATCAGGCTGCAGATCATGCTGCAGATGGGCACAGATCAGGTTGCATTGAGGCTGCAGATGGGCACTAATCAGGCTGCATTAAGGCTGCAGATGGGCACTAATCAGGCTGCCTTGATAGACACTGATCATTATTTTTCTTCAATGTGGTTTATTTAAAAAAAAGTTTTATTCCTGAAACTTCCCTCTTAAATTGAAGGTGCATGTTAAACACCTGTGCATGTTATATGGCAATAAATAACACATATTAATTTAAGGGTGTGCATGCAACCATATTATTTTATTATTTTATTTTTACTTCTGCCCACCTAAAAGATGCCAGTTTGTTGTTCAACTGAGTTGTACAGTTTATAGGGCACAATAAAAGTGGAAAAAGTTCTGAAATGATTTATCTTTGTCTCATTATTTTACATCACAGAAACCTGACATTTTAACAGGGGTAGACTTTTTATATCCACTGTGTATGATTACTATTATTATTAAGTGGTGCCCATGAACAAAAGCATAAGGACGGCAATATTTATCTCAAGAAAAATAGCTATAGGAGTGTATTGTTGAAATTAAAGTGCACTTTGAAAGCAACAAATACATCTTTGGGGCGTGGTGTACTTTTTGATATAACAAATACATATGCCTAAAAAAAGTCCCCAAAATTTCTAAACAAAATGTCAATTTACAGACTTTTGAAGGGTCAGACTGTGGCCAGTGGGAGTAGAAACTGTCCCAGCATTAGTAGGAGTAGACAGTGCTTCAGGCTTGGTGGTTAGTGGGAGTAAAAAGAATACATAGCGCCTTTGGTCAGTAGGAGGAGGAATAATGCCCCATCATTGGTATCAGTTGAAGGAATAAAGTCCCGTCACTGGTGTTATTGGAAGGAGAAGTACCCCACTTTTGATATCAGTGGAAGGAATAGTACACCAGTGTTGGTGTCAGTGGGATGAACTGTACCCCAGTGTTGGTGTCAGTGGAAGGAATAGTGCTCCACTGTTGGTGTCAGTGGAAGGAACAGTACCCTAGTGTTGGTGTCAGTGGGAGGAATAGCGAGCCACTGTTGGTGTCAGTGAAAAGAATGGTTCCTTGTATTAATGAGAGGAATAATGCCTCATATTAGTTGGGCCCATGTGGCTACACTGTACACCTTGATTAGAGGGGTGGCATATAGCAACCGATCATCTCCATTTTCCTTCTGCAGCTACTGAGAGCTCACTTCTCCTCCTCTCCGTCCTGCAGACATTCAGTGGCTGCAGGAGGAAAATGGAGGGAAGGGGCCATTAAATATGTCATTTACTGGTCCCTTCCTATTCTGAATGGACAGAGTCAGTGATCAGTAATTGAAATTATTTTTACTATACTTACGTTTGTGAATGAATGTGAAGCTCTGTTTAAAGCTGTTCTTGTCCATTCATTCTATACAGATGAGTTTGCAGAGATGGAGATTGAGAGCGGTGTCCACAATCTTGTTTCTCTTTCCCAAAGATGGAACATCAGAGGTCTGTTTAGACCCCTGATATTTCACCAAAGCTCCTCAATGAGGCTCCTAACATAAATTGTAAAAAATAATAAAAAAAAGCAAAAAATAATGAAAAAATCAAATAACAATATAAAAAACTACTGACACCAGTGGCGTAACTACAAGAGTTCCAAAGGTCACACTTGCGACTGGACCCGGTGTTCCGCCCAAGATGATAGGAAGGGGGCCCACTGCAGAACATGTGAAAGGGTCCCACTGTGAAGTAAAGGGCACCGAGGATAAGTGGGAAGGCCCCCAGGCCCAGGAAGATGGGTCCTGGTTGGAGGTCAAGGGGGTCCTTCATTTTTATTTTTTTTTGCCCCGGGGCCTATAAGATCCAAATTACGCCAACAAAAGTAGTTATTACATACATATAGTATACAGCTCACAGCCAATTCCCTGATCACTGGCACATTGCCTGGGCTTTCAGGGTGCCATGGAAATGTTTCTGATAATTTTCTCTTGTTCGGGCAGGCTCCATCCAACATGAAATCTGTGCTTCAGGCAGGATGGCTATTAACAGTGGCTGTTGGTAATATTGTTGTCCTTATTGTGGCTGGAGCTGCAGGTCTCGGTGAACAAGTAAGAAACCCATTTGCATTTATTATCTTTTCTATTTAACCACAGAATGTACTGGATAATTAATATTCTATCTTTTTTTTTCCCACTGTAGATTTTAGTTCAGATAGGGAATACACTTTAAAAAGCAGGAATTTTTTTTAGATGTACAAACAATAAATCAGAGCTAAATCTGTAGAAAGGTAACTCATAGAAAATCAAAGAGCTTCCTATTTTTCTTTATCTATTCCTCCATGTAGACAGCTATTGATGTTTATGATATAGCTCAGTCACCAGACTCCCATGCAGGGGGGTAATTGTGTTCCAACATCTCTAGTACCATTAGCATGGACACAGTGAGATGATACATTTATGTTAGCCACTCTAAGCCCTTGTACACACGGTCGGAGATTCCGACAACCAAATCCGTCGGATCTTGTCCGACGGATTTTGTGCGAAACTGTTGCATACACGCGGTCGGAAGAAGTTGTCGGAAAATCCGATCGTTCAGAACGTGATGACGTTATTTCGTTACGACAGGACTATGTTCAGGCTAGTAGCCAATAGCTTTGATGTAGGAATTTGATCTGAGCATGCGTGGCACTTTGTCCGATCGGAAATTCTCTACACATGATCGGAGCATTTTGTCGGAAAATATTTCCGGCAAGTTGGAAAATTTGGTCCGATGGATATTCCGACGGAAACAGTCCGATGCAGACCATACACAGTGGGAATATCCGACAAAACACTCCGATCGGACACATTCCGTCGGAATCTCCGATCATGTGTACAAGGGCTAACATCAACGTGAATGTAAATTTGGAGTCTTCACCTGGTGTCCTTTTAACAAGAAATATTTCCAGAAGGCTGCTCAAGCAGGAAAACCATACTTGAAGTCAGGGCTTCAGGCCCTACTATGATAGAAGGTTACTGCTAGGAATCTGTAAAACTTCAGCTGTAAATATATATAATTTTAACTGATTATCTCTTCTCAAGGGAGAGTTAAATGTCAGTTTCATTGAAATGGTAGAGTTTTGCATCAATAAAAGATATTCAAGTCTAAGAACAAAAGATGTAATATGTTGCAGCTTACATTGCAGCAGTCCTTAGATGTGGTGGCTGCATTCATTTTCTTTTATTCATTTTTATTTATTTTTTTAAGAACATTTTCCTTTATTTTCACCTAGTGATCTTGCCAGTAGCACACTGTCTTATGGTGGTCAATATACTCATTCATTGTACTGTGACTATAGAAAAGCACCTTAGGAGAGGAAGTGTGTTATGAACAGAAACACAAAAGTGTGATGGCAGAAAGGGGACCAAGTGGTCCATTGAGTCTGCCCCATTTTTTTTTTTTTATATTTATACATTTGTTTTTACTTTTTGTCTATAGCAGGGATCTCCAAACTACAGCCCTCCAGTTGTTGAGGAACTACAATTCCCATCATGCCTAGTCATGTCTGTGAATGTTAGAGTTTTACAATGCCTCAAGGGACATGTAGTTCCTCAACAGCTGGAGGGCCGTAGTTTGGAGATCCCTGGTCTATAGTATGAGTATAGATCTATGTTTGAGTCAGCTTACTGTTGACTCACTACCTTTGCTGAAAGTCTATTCTAAGCATCAACAGTTCTTTTAGTAAAACAATACTTTCTAAGATTAGTTTTGAGCTTTCTTCCTGCTAGTTTGAGCTCATGTCCCTGTGTTTTTGATCTTGCCTTCATAAGGCACATAAGCTGACCACACTATCAGAGATCAGCAACCATAATAAACGTGATCAGTTTACAGAGGGGTAGACAGGAACAGGCAGGATCAGCCAGGTATTGTACAACATAGAAATGGACAGTTGACATGGCAAAAGCACTGTGGTATATCTATGGAGTATGTATTTTTTGTGTGTTTTTTTTCCAGGGTTACAACCACTTTAACACATCAAAATGGCGCAGATTTGTTACATTTATATTTAAATGAACATGCATAAGTTCATTGTTAGGGTTTACATGCACTATAACTTAAAAAAGCCCTGTAATATGCAGCCTAAAAATGTTCCTCCTGGATTTTTAAAAATAAAAAAAACTCTGGTCACACTGTAGTATAAAACACTGGTATGTATAGTGCCTTGAAAAAGTATTCACACCCCTTGAAATTTTCCACATTTTGTCACGTTACAACCAACGGAATTTTTATTTTTTTTATCAGCCCGCACCCCCGCCCTCCCCCGAGTCAATACTTTGTAGAAGCACTTTTCATTGCAATTACAGCTGCAAGTCCTTTTGGGGATGTCTCTACCAGCTTTGCATATCTAGAGAGTAACATTTATGCCCATTATTCTTTGCAAAATAGCTCAAGCTCTGTCAGATTGGATGGAGAGCGTTTGTCAACAGAAAACTTAAAGTCTTGCCACAGATTCTCAATTGGATTTAGATCTGCACTTCTACTGGGCCATTCTAACACATGAATATGCTTTGATCTAAACCATTCCAGTGTAGCTCTAGTTGTATGTTTAGGGTCGTTGTCCTGCTGAAAGGTGAATCTCCGCCCCAGTCTTCAAGTTTGTTGAAGACTCTAACAGATTTTTTTCTAAGATTTCCCTGTATTTGACTCCATCCATCTTCCCATCAACTCTGATCTGCTTCCCTGTTCCTGCTGAAGAAAATCATCCCACAACATGATGCTGCCACCACCATGTTTCATGGTGGGGATGGTGTGTCCAGGATGATGTGCAGTGTTAGTTTTCTACCACACACATAGTGTTTTGTTTTTAGGCCAAAAAGTAAAATTTTAGTCTCTTCTGACCAGAGCACCTTCTTCCACACGTTTGCTGTGTCCCCCACATGGCTTCTCACAAACTGCAAACTGGACTTCTTATGACTTTCTTTCAACAACGGTTTTATTCTTGTCACTCTTCCATAAAGGCCAGATTTGTGTAGCGCACAATTAATAGTTGTCCTGTGGAGAGATTCTCCCACCTGAGTTGTTTATCTCTGCAGCTCCTCCAGAGTTACCATGGGCCTCATGGCTGCTTCTCTGATTAATGCTCTCCTTGCCCAGCCTGTCAGTTTAGGTGAATAGCCACGTCTTGGTAGGTTTGCAGTTGTGCCATACTCTTTTCATTTTAGAATGATGGATTAAACAGTGCTCCATGAGATGTTCAAAGCTTGGGATATTTTTTTATAAATGAATCCTGCTTTAAACTTCTCCACAACTTTATTCCTGACCTGTCTGGTGTGTTCCTTGGCCTTCATAATCCTGTTTGCTCACTAAGGTTCTCTAACAAACCTCTGAGAGCTTCACAGAACAGCTGTGTTTATACTGATAATAAATTACACACAGATGGACTCTATTTACTAATTAGGTGACTTCTGAAGGCAATTGGTTCCACTAGATTTTAGTTAGGGGTATCAGAGTAAAGGGGGCTGAATACAAATGCATGATACACTTTTCAGATTTTGTTTGTCAAAAAATTTGAAAACCATTTATTTTTTTCCTTTTCACTTCACAATTATGTGCCACTTTGTGTTGGTCTATCACATAAAATCCCAATAAAATACATTTATGTTTTTGGTTGTGGAAAATTTAAAGGGGTATGAAAACTTTTGGAGGGGCAGTACTTGTAATGTATATGATATATTTAACTATTTCTTAACTCATTCTTTCTGGTTGCCTTTACAGTGGGCAGAGTATATACTCTTTGCTGCTCTGTTAGTGGCAGTATGCATCATCTTTGCTGTTATGGCCTATTTCTACACATATGTTGATCCTGCAGAAATCGAAGCCCAGTTTGATGCTGATGGGAACAAAAAGAAGGAGAAAGAAAAAGAAGCTCTAGGTTATGAAATTGGAGATGGACCTCAGTCACAAACCAAAATGTAATTTGACTTTGCCCTTGTCTGGCTATGTAAATGTTGTACTCATTCAGGACATTGGACAGTAGCCTATGACATCCTTGGCAGATGCCGCACAAGCTTTGTTTACAGTAAGGAGAACTGATGGAAGCCCTCAACCCTTTGTTAATTGCTTTATAAGAAACAACCTACTTCTGGAGATTGAAAGGCTGCTGAACGTTAAACTCAAGTCGTGTTACTCAAATCAAGTGTTGATTCGGAAAAAGATTTTTAGTAGGGCAGAACAAAGATGAAATGTACACACCAGCCAATCACATTTCTGTTCACTGCTGTCAGATAAACGAGAGATTATTTCTGAGTGGTTATTTTGGGTTATTGCTATTTACACATTGTGTTTCTTAAAGAAAAAAATATAGTTTTTATATGTCACATATAGGAAAATCAAGACTAGTCTGAAAATGCATTTATTGTTATAATGTAAAAGGAGACTAGAGATAACTTCCACCTCTTTTGGCTGGATAAGGTGACAATCAAGTCTCTATGGGGCAGTTTTGAACTGTTATCAGGGAAAAAAGAATCAGATATAATAAAGATACGATAAAGAACCGTGTACAATTGCTATTGTCTTTCGGCAGCTGATATCTAATTTGACTAGCCTATGTCCTTTAGTATGATTTCTGTTGCGCGTAAGTGAAAAAACTCCCATTATACAGTTTTATGTCAAATATCTTCAATTCAACCAGCTAAAAACAAAACAAAAAAAAAAACATTGATTTGTAAAAGTTATGATAGCTTTCTACACTAAGGGCCGGTTCACACAGCGGGCGATGCGAGGCGACACGACTCGCCTCGCTCCCGCAAGTCGCCCCCGTTCTGTACAATGGAACCGTTCTGAGAGGAGCGACTTGAGTCGCTCCGACTCAGAAAAAAGGTTCCTGTACTACTTTCGGGCGACCTCGGGGCGACTTGCATTGACTTCTATACAGAAGTCATTTGCAAGTCGCCGCCGAGGCCGCTGCAGGTCGCGGCGAGGCAAGTCGGAGTCGCCTCGCCTCGCCTGCAGTGTGAACCGGCCCTAACTTGTGTTTTATGTTTATTGCACCTTTAAAATTCATCAGTTGTACTGAAAGAAAACAAGTATGAATCATTTCAGATAAATCTGTAAAAGAGACAAATAATCTTTCATGTTTCTTGTATTATATATTACTACTTTACCAATTGCATGCAGTTCACAGAACTATAGGCAAAACTTTCTATTGAATTTTGGATAGAGTAAGGGAGGGACATAATCCTTGTCAGTCAGTTTATTTTTTTGCCATCTGTGTCCCATTGGGGGGATTTCCCTTCACTTCCTGTCTCATAGCCAAAAATGGAAGTGAGAGGAAATCCCTGCAAATTTAGGAAATCCCTTGGGGACCACCAGGTCACCAGAACTAGTGTCCTCATTGGAAAATATCCCCTCTATTATCTTTCTGGGGACATCCCAACATTTGGGGTTTTCTTTTACTTTCAATTGATCTCCCTAATGGGGGAACAAACAGCAATAAAAACTGATTGGTGTTCTAATCCCTCTCCACTTTGTCTAAAACAAAAAACAAAAAAGTTTTGCCTTTAGTTATACTTTAAAGAGGAAGTAAACCCTGATGGGTTTACTCCCTCTTTGTTTTCCTGCAAAGGTAAAGCATAATGGGCTACTATGCATCACATAGTAGCCCATTATGTGTCACTTACCTGACACAGGAGCCAGCGAAGTCACCGATTTCCTCGCCGGCTCGAAGCATCCATCTTCTTTCCGGGGTCATGGACTCCGGCTCTGTGACTGGCCGGAGTCACGTGACGTCACTCCTGCACGTGCGCACGGGAGCCGCAAGTCACGGCATGCCGTTTAATGAAAACGGCAGGCCATGAGCCTTCTAAAGTGAGCATGCGCCAAGTACATCGGCGCATGGGCAGAAGAAATCCTTGTACAGGGAATTATAAATATCTCCTAAACCATGTAGGTTTAGGAGATATTTGAAGCACCTACAGGTAAGCCTTAATCTAGGCTTACCTGTAGGTTAAAGTGTGTTGTAAGGGTTTGCAACCACTTTAAAGCTGAACTTTAGGAATCAGACAAACTGTACAATTGCAGTGCTCCCCCCCCCTACACAGCAAGGGTTAAATGCTTGTTTAGTCTAGGGCTGCAGCGATGATATTTAATTCGTACCCTATCCCTCACTCCAGAGCTGCTCTTTTGGGCAGTTCATGGCATTATAACATGTAGTGCAGGGCTTTTAACCCTGCATTATATGTAATGAAGCAAGCACGTGACTGAGGCCCTAAGGAGCCATTAGGCAACAGCACTGGACAGGTCACACAGTTGAAAGGGACCTTGCTGGAGCAAGGAATAAGGTAAGTATGAAACCTTATTTATGCATCCCTAGACTAAACAAGCACTTAACCATTGGGGAGGCACCACAAGGGTAGATTTTGTCTATTTCCTGGGATTCAGCCATGGGCGGACTGACCATTGGGCCACTCGGGCACTGCCCGAGGGCCCTGAGCCACTAGGGGGCCCCATCACGGTTGCCAGCCTCAGTAAAACCAGGGACAGTATGTAAAAATCTGTGTTTTTTTTACATCTGTCTCTGAAATGTCCCTTACCAACATCCTTTTGGTCTAAAAAATCCCGAGATTATAGCTGCCCCACCTCTCCAGTACCTTCTCAGCCAATAGAAACATGTCTGTGTATACTGTGTGTACATGTATGTGTATACTGTGTGATTGTATACTGTGTGGCCCCATAATCTCGTATTGCCTGGGGGCCCCATAATCTCCTATTGCCCAGCGGCCCCATGAGTTGTCAGTCCACCCCTGGATTCAGCTTTAAAGTATGAACAGGAGCCTGCTAACACTTGACATATCCAAAGACAAGAATAAAAAAATCAATGTTTTAAAGTCATCCAAATACATGGGAATTAAATGTTTATTCTAGACATGAAAATTTAGCAATTGTTGCACCCAGGCGTCAATTTGATCTCATATGTCACAGAATTGGTTTGCTAGTTATAGGCTGTATATTTAAATGAAAGCATCCTCTAGTATATAAGACATTAAGCATTATCTAGTATATAAGACATCTCAGTTTGGGGTTTCCTAATACCGTATTTAATTTACCTTGAAGCATATCTAAACCCTAGAACAAAAATAAAAGGTATTGCAGCCTGCCTTTCTTTTGATGTGGTGGCTGCGTTCATTTTCCCTTTTTAAAAAATGTTTTTCTTCATTATTTTATCTGATGATCGTGCCAGAAACACACATCCTATTCTAGGGTGCTGTATGTAGGAGAAGCAGTGTTGACACCCAATAAAGGGAATGTGTTAGAACTATATAGCACTGCCCCCTCTCCATAACATAGTGGGAGGTGTTTTATAGTAGAGATAGTGGAGAACAATGCTACCTGATAACTGTCTGCAGAGGAAGAGAGGAAGAAGATCCTTTTCTTAGGCTTCATGCACACGAGACGCAGATGCAAACGCTGCTGGACACATGTTGAAACCGGCGTTTAGAAACGCGCGTTTTGCCGCGATTTTTACCGCCATTTAGCGGCGTTTTACCGCGTTTTACCGTGTTTGCGTCTAGAAGCATTTAGTTAAGCTAACATCATAGACCCTCCCCAGCTCAAAAAAAAACTGTATTATTAACTATTTCAGCAATTTTGTGAGACCAGAGTGAGTAGCAGCAGCTGTGAGAGCTGCAGTGTACTTGTATTTAGCGTGTCACTTGCCACGGCACCTGCCACAAGTTGTGGATTGTCCACTTGCCACGTCACTTGCCACGTCACTTGCCACGTCATCTGCCACAAGTTGTGGATTGTCCAACTGCCACGTCACCTGCCACAAGTTGTGGATTGTCCACTTGCCACGTGACTTGCCACATCACCTGCCACGTCACCTGCCACAAGTTTTGGATTGTCCACTTGCCACGTCACTTGCCACGTCACTTGCCACAAGTTGGGGATTGTCCACTTGCCACATCACCTGCCATGTCACCTGCCACAAGTTGTGGATTGTCCACTTGCCACGTCACTTGCCACATCACCTGCCACGTCACTTGCCACGAGATGTGGATTGTCCACTTTCCAAGTCATCTGCCATGCCACCTGCCACAAGCTGTGGATTGTCCACTTGCCACGTCACCAGCCACATCACCTGCCACAAGTTGTGGATTGTCCACTTGCCACGTCACTTGCCACATCACCTGCCACGTCACTTGCCACATCACCTGCCACAAGTTGTGGATTGTCTACTTGCCACGTCACTTGCCACATCACCTGCCACGTCACTTGCCACGTCACCTGCCACAAGTTGTGGATTGTCCACTTGCCACGTCACCTGCCACGTCACCTGCCACAAGTTGTGGATTGTCCACTTGCCACGTCACTTGCCACATCACCTGCCACAAGTTGGGGATTGTCCACATCACCTGCCACGTCACTTGCCACATCACCTGCCACAAGTTGTCGATTGTCCACTTGCCACGTCACTTGCCACATCACCTGCCACGTCACTTGCCACAAGATGTGGATTGTCCACTTTCCATGTCACCTGCCATGCCACCTGCCACAAGTTGTGGATTGTCCACTTGCCACGTCACCAGCCACATCACCTGCCACAAGTTGTGGATTTCCACTTGCCACGTGACTTGCCACATCACCTGCCACATCACTTGCCACGTCACCTGTCACAAGTTGTGGATTGTCCACTTGCCACATCACTTGCCATCTGCCATGTCACTTGTCACAAGCTGTGGATTGTCCACTTGCCACGTCACTTGCCACGTCACCTGCCACGTCACTTGCCACGTCACCTGCCACAAGTTTTGGATTGTCCACTTGCCACGTCACTTGCCACGTCAGCTGCCACGTCACTTGCCACAAGATGTGGATTGTCCACTTGTCACATCACCTGCCACATCACTTGCCACATCACCTGCCACGTCACCTGCCACAAGTTGTGGATTGTCCACTTGCCACATCACTTTCCACGTCACCTGCCACGTCACTTGCCACATCACCTGCCACGTCACCTGCCACAAGTTGTGGATTGTCCACTTGCCCCGTCACTTGCCACATCACCTGCCACGTCACTTGCCACGAGATGTGGATTGTCCACTTTCCACGTCATCTGCCATGCCACCTGCCACAAGCTGTGGATTGTCCACTTGCCACGTCACCAGCCACATCACCTGCCACAAGTTGTGGATTGTCCACTTGCCACGTCACTTGCCACATCACCTGCCACGTCACTTGCCACATCACCTGCCACAAGTTGTGGATTGTCTACTTGCCACGTCACTTGCCACATCACCTGCCACGTCACTTGCCACAAGATGTGGATTGTCCACTTTCCACGTCACCTGCCATGCCACCTGCCACAAGTTGTGGATTGTCCACTTGCCACGTCACCAGCCACATCACCTGCCACAAGTTGTGGATTGTCCACTTGCCACACCACTTTCCACGTCACCTGCCACATCACCTGCCACAAGATGTGGATTGTCCACTTGCCACGTCACCAGCCACATCACCTGCCACAAGTTGTGGATTGTCCACTTGCCACATCACTTTCCACGTCACCTGCCACGTCACCTGCCACAAGTTGTGGATTGTCCACTTGCCACGTCCCTTGCCACGTCCCCTGCCACGTCACCTGCCACAAGTGGATTGTCCACTTGCCACATCACTTGCCACAACACCTGCCACAAGCTGTGGATTGTCCACTTGCCACGTCACCAGCCACATCACCTGCCACAAGTTGTGGATTGTCCACTTGCCACATCACTTGCCACCTGCCATTTCACTTGCCACAAGCTGTGGATTGTCCACTTGCCACGTCACTTGCCACGTCACCTGCCACGTCACTTGCCACGTCACCTGCCACAAGTTTTGGATTGTCCACTTGCCACGTCACTTGCCACGTCACCTGCCACGTCACTTGCCACAAGATGTGGATTGTCCACTTGTCACATCACCTGCCACATCACTTGCCACATCACCTGCCACGTCACCTGCCACAAGTTGTGGATTGCCCACTTGCCACGTCCCTTGCCACGTCCCCTGCCACGTCACCTGCCACAAGTGGATTGTCCACTTGCCACATCACTTGCCACAACACCTGCCACAAGCTGTGGATTGTCCACTTGCCACGTCACCAGCCACATCACCTGCCACAAGTTGTGGATTGTCCACTTGCCACATCACTTGCCACCTGCCATTTCACTTGCCACAAGCTGTGGATTGTCCACTTGCCACGTCACTTGCCACGTCACCTGCCACGTCACTTGCCACGTCACCTGCCACAAGTTTTGGATTGTCCACTTGCCACGTCACTTGCCACGTCAGCTGCCACGTCACTTGCCACAAGATGTGGATTGTCCACTTGTCACATCACCTGCCACATCACTTGCCACATCACCTGCCACGTCACCTGCCACAAGTTGTGGATTGCCCACTTGCCACGTCACTTGCCACATCACCTGCCACGTCACTTGCCACGAGATGTGGATTGTCCACTTTCCACGTCATCTGCCATGCCACCTGCCACAAGCTGTGGATTGTCCACTTGCCACGTCACCAGCCACATCACCTGCCACAAGTTGTGGATTGTCCACTTGCCACGTCACTTGCCACATCACCTGCCATGTCAATTGCCACATCACCTGCCACAAGTTGTGGATTGTCTACTTACCACGTCACTTGCCACATCACCTGCCACGTCACTTGCCACAAGATGTGGATTGTCCACTTTCCAGCTTGCCACGTCACCAGCCACATCACCTGCCACAAGTTGTGGATTGTCCACTTGCCACACCACTTTCCACGTCACCTGCCACATCACCTACCACAAGATGTGGATTGTCCACTTGCCACGTCACCAGCCACATCACCTGCCACAAGTTGTGGATTGTCCACTTGCCACATCACTTTCCACGTCACCTGCCACGTCACCTGCCACAAGTTGTGGATTGTCCACTTGCCACGTCCCTTGCCACGTCCCCTGCCACGTCACCTGCCACAAGTGGATTGTCCACTTGCCACATCACTTGCCACAAGCTGTGGATTGTCCACTTGCCACGTCACCAGCCACATCACCTGCCACAAGTTGTGGATTGTCCACTTGCCACGTGACTTGCCACATCACCTGCCACGTCACTTGCCACATTACCTGCCACAAGTTGTGGATTGTCTACTTGCCACGTCACTTGCCACATCACCTGCCACGTCACTTGCCACAAGATGTGGATTGTCCACTTTCCACGTCACCTGCCATGCCACCTGCCACAAGTTGTGGATTGTCCACTTGCCACGTCACCAGCCACATCACCTGCCACAAGTTGTGGATTGTCCACTTGCCACACCACTTTCCACGTCACCTGCCACGTCACCTGCCACAAGATGTGGATTGTGTACTTGCCACGTCACCAACCACATCACCTGCCACAAGTTGTGGATTGTCCACTTGCCACATCACTTTCCACGTCACCTGCCACGTCACCTGCCCCAAGTTGTGGATTGTCCACTTGCCACGTCCCTTGCCACGTCCCCTGCCACGTCACCTGCCACAAGTGGATTGTCCACTTGCCACATCACTTGCCACATCACCTGCCACAAGTTGTGGATTGTCCACTTGCCACGTCACCTGACACAAGTTGTGGATTGTCCACTCGCCACGTCACTTGCCACATCCCCTGCCACAAGTGGATTGTCCACTTGCCACGTCACTTGCCACGTCCCCTGCCACAAGTTGATTGTCCACTTGCCACGTCACTTGCCACGTCACCTGCCACAAGTTATGGATTGTCCACTTGCCACGTCACATGCCAGTCACCTGCCACAAGTTGTTGATTTTCCACTTGCCACGTCACCTGCCAGGTCACTTGCCGCGTCACCTGCCAGGTCACTTGCCACGTCACCTGCCACAAGTTGTGGATTGTCCACTTTCCACGTCACTTGCCACTTCACCTGCCACGTCACTTGCCACAAGTTGTGGATTGTCCACTTGCCACATCACTTGCTACCTGCCATGTCACTTGCCACAAGTTGTGGATTGTCCACTTGCCACGTCACTTGCCACCTGCCATGTCACTTGCCACAAGTTGTGGATTGTCCACTTGCAATTGCAATTGTTTAAAATATTTTTCTAATGGTTTTTCATCATTTGCAATCATTTTTGAGATTTTTAATTTTTAATTTAATCCCAGAGGCATAACTTATGCACAGTTCCGTTGGTCCAAGCTGGATCAATGTAATTTTGTAAAAACCTGTATTTCTTCTTTAGCTGTCAAATTTAAGGGGTTGTGAAGGCAGAATAATGTTTCACCTCAATGCATTCTCTGCATTAAGGTAAAAAAAACTTCTGTGATCACCCCCCCCCCCCAATATTTATCTGAACCCAATCGCAATCCAGCATTGTGCTAGAGCGCAGCATTTCTGCCATTGTCTCTTTAATGGACATTGAGGCAGCAGTGGTAATCATTTGCTTTCTGCTGTTGTCAATCAAATCTACTGGGAAGGGAGTGGTGGGGTGGGGCTAAGCTGTGCTATGTCAATCAATAGGTGCACACATCACAGCTCAGGCTTAAGTTCACACAAAAGGGACAAAGGACTCAGGAGTGCCAATGGGAGATCCTAGAAGAAGAGAATCAGGGCTGCTCTGTGCAAATGCATTTCACAGAGCAAGTATGTATGGCATGTATGGGTAGGGTTATTGGGTGGTCATCATGTCCTTCATATTTCCCTCCTTGTTGGGTGCCGAGCAAGGGTCACATGAGAGGCCTACCCCAGGGTTCTTCTGGGCTATGCTAGGCACTTTGTACAGGGTCACTGCCTTATACAAGGGGTACCTTTACTTGCACAGACAACTGAACTCTAATAAACGATTTCAATGTAATGTACACCACCACGGACTCTGATGCATTTAGGAAGGACATGCAGAGCCCTTGCCCTTTCCAGCTGTCCAGAGTATCACTACAATCTCACTCCCAGTAAAGGTATGGTATGGGATCCCACTGTGCACCAAGCAGTGACTCTATGTGTGCACTTCAATTAACATTTCCATACCTGTATACAGGTTGGGAACCTCTGTGGTGCCGATCTGCTCCCGCTGCTATGGAAGACCTGCTCACAAGGAGAGTGCCGACAAAAACTCCTCCTGCCAGAAGCTGTCACATGTACGCGCTTAGGACAGGCTACTAGGGAGACCTTTGTTACCCTTGGTACCCATTGTAGCTTCACACTGTATTAACTCTTGTACCGTTATCTTCATACCCCAATATGCTTAGTGACCCATGCTATAGACTATACAGTATGTACTGGTTACTTGCATGAAACCCTTTTAGTAACTTCAGACCAAGCAAAGTTTAAGTTTCAAAGGCTTTACTAACGAATAAGTTAACAAAATAAAATGCAGTCTTCCTAACATCCACCGTCCCTAACCTTGCTTGTAGCTGCCTCAGCATACCTGCACAGGAAAGAGTCCATTATTGGCAGAGTCCACAATGGTAGTATCCAGGATTGGCATCTTCATGGCAGACAGCAAGTACCAGCAGCTCTTTCAGTCAGTAGCAGGGTCCTGAGGACAGGTGTGCCTTAATGGTCATTCCAGACTTGGCATATTCAGCTGACCAACAGGATGGAGTCTGGTGATGGTAGCAACGGGTTTTCATGTGAGCCCTGCAGCAGATTGGGTATAGACTGCTGTCCCTTTTATAATAGACAGAACCAGTGGGTCGGATCCAGCAAAGATTGCCAATACAAAAAACACACTTAACGCTAACCTTCCCTTAAACTCTACCTGCCTACAGACACGTTTAATATTTTTCTAAATATGTGTACCTTTACAATCACTTTAATTGCCTGGATCCATCACTCCACTAATAACCTATCTAGCGTTGCCATTTCTAGTAAGAGACACATATAGAACACCTAAAATTGTTTTGGGCATCACAAACTCCCTTGGCAGCGCACTCAAATCACTTGTAGGGAAATCACTTTTAATGCTCTTGCTCAAAAATGCTTGTTCCATACTTTTAAGTGAATGTCCCCTTGTAACTAGCTCAACCCTATGAGAAAAAAAGCTCATTAGGCAATCAGCTAGAACCCCTGTATGGAGCTTGTTTACAAAGCAAAAACTTTTCGTTTTAATAACCTTTCAGCACAGTATAGGTTCTCACTTCTCATAATAGTAACATTGTCTGTTTCTAAACCTCCTTAGGTTCCCCTGATTTCAGCTTGTAGATATTCTCGAATGTTGTCTCACAAGGGACCATTTAATACATCCCAGGAATTGGTTACCCTTTGTAGGTATTGCCCTAAACTGAATGCTGTTATTCAACTTTATCTGCAGGTGTGCCTCAAACTTTTTAAATTAAAAATTTTCCCAGGCAGGTGGGGTAGTGCTGTCAGTGCCACGCTGCCGGGCGGTGGGGGGGTGGTGTTTTTTGTTTGTGGCCCCCCCCCCCCAGAAGAAAAACCCACCAGCTGCCACTGCTCCGGTATACTGTACTACATGTAGAGATGATCCTTTTCTAGAACAATAACTAGTAACTCACCCAAAATAACTGACAACAATAGTACTAATACGCCCAGCATATATTTCTAAGAGTAAAGATAGGCAGACATATCTTTATATAACTTTATATATGATAAAGTGATGGCCTTACATACAATCAAAGCAATAACAGGGAGAATGTACATATGTCTGAGAACAGTGTATATATGTATCCATATTGTATATATCCAGATATATAACTAAAGGCCTTCAACACCAATACCCCCAATTAGGCAGGGGCCCCTGATGAAATGGCTTGCAAGGCGTAACACAATCCGGCTTGAGAGGACGAACGCTGATGCCTCTGTGGAGCGGTCGATTCCTGGGGATGCTTGTACAGATGAACACACCAATGGCAAAGAAGTGTGGAACACGCCACCTGAAAGGCAGATCAGGCCTACCGTCTTTCCCCGAAAGTAAGACATCCTCCAAAAGTAAGACCTACCGCCAGTTTTGCCTCTTGCAGAAATATAAGGCATTCCCCCGATAATAAGGCCTCCCCGATAATAAGCCCTCCACTGAACATAAGGCCTCCCCGATAATAAGTCCTCCACCGAACATAAGGCCTCCCCGATAATAAGGCCACTCAAAGCTATGGTACCGTAAGGAGTCTGACTCCTCTGGACCGTAGCGGTGGCTGTTCAGGCAGTGCGAGCTCTCTGGATGACGAGTGATGTCACCCATCATCAGAGAGCCCGTGCCGCCGCCAGGACAAGCTGGCACCTTCTGCCGCCTTCTGCTCGCTGTGCCCTGATGGAGTCTGGTTGATTCACAATTACACAGTGAGTGAGTCGCGCAGGAGTCGGGCACACTGGAGGGGAGCGACTAAATAATCCAATGGCACAGGTGGATCAGAAGTGGGGGAATCAAAATGGCACAGGTGGATCAGAAGGTGGGGAATCAAAATGGCACAGGTGGATCAGAATGGGGGGGATCAAAATGGCACAGGTGAATCAGAAGGGAGAGAATCAAGATGGCACAGGTGGATTAGAAGGGGTGGAATCAAAATGGCACAGGTGGATTAGAAGGGGTGGAATCAAAATGGCACAGGTGGATCAGAAGGGGGGGAATCAAGATGGCACAGGTGAATTAGAAGGGGGGGATTAAAATGGCACAGGAGGATCAGAAGGGGGGAATCGAAATGGCACAGGAGGATCAGAAGGGGGGAATCAAAATGGCACAGGAGGATCAGAAGGGGTACTAAAATTGTAATCTGGTAACTGGCAAACAGTGCTGGTATATTTTTACCCATAGACATGAGCGCAAAAAGAAAGAGCTACTCCATGGAGTACAAGAAAGGAATCGTCGAAGACTCTTGGGGCCAAAATCTTACTGCTTTCTGCAAAGAGAAGATGTTGAGTATACGATTGGTCCGAAAATGGCGAGCAGAGTATGGTAACCTCATTGAACAAGTGGACAAGGGAAATGCTAAAAAGCGCAAGTGTGGATCAGGTCGGCAACCATTATTTTCCGAGCTGGAAGACCTGATCTGTGAATGGGTTGTTGACAGGAGAGCAAAGGCTTTGGTTGTGAATAGGACTCAGATTCAAGAATTTGCCCTTGCAATGGCACAACAGTTTGACATAGCCCCTGAAGACTTCAAAGCATCACAACACTGGCTGGATAATTTCCTTCAGCGAAGTGAACTTTAAGAAGATCCACAACACTGTTTAGGCCCCTTTCACACATGTGGATGGTATGTCCGTATTTCATCCATCCGTTTGCGGATGAAATACGGGCATACATTCATCCCTATGGGATAGCGGGTGTCTGCGGATGAGCATCCGCAGACACCCGCTATTGTCCGCCTCCGCAACTGTCCGATTCTGCAGACGGAGGAAAATCCTATTTTTCTGTCCGTCTGCAGAGCGGATCGGATGAACACGGGCAGACGGTCCGTGCTCATCCGATCCCCATAGAGGAAAGCGGAGAGCTGACAGGGCGGTCCCTGCACAGTGTGCGGAGACCGCCCTGTCCGCCGCCGGCTCAGCGGGGACAACGGAGCGATCCCCGCTGAGCGAGCGGATCATCACGGGGCGGATCATTACTGATCCGCCCCGTGTGAAAGAGGCCTTAGGCTGGAAGATGCTCAAGTTATTAAGCGAGCACTTGCATTTAAGTCCTTTATTGATGATGCTGACTTCTCTAAATACAACCTTTCCAACATGATTGCTATGGATGAAACTGCAGTGTTTATGGGCCAATCATCTCAAACAACAATTGAACAGCGGGGTGCCTCCTCAGTGTACATTCCCTCCACTGCTTACAAAAGTGCACGTGTTACCTGTATTTTGGCAATTCGTCTGGATGGCACAAAAATACCACCTTTAATCATTTCTAAGGAAAAGATTGAACGTGTTTCGGGCATTTTTATTCTTGAAACTGAAAAGGCCTGGGCCGCACAAGCAGTTATAAGGAAGTGGGTCGATTTAATTCTGCCGCTTGTTATGTGAGGGAGCCAAAGAGGTCTGCTAGTGTGGGATGCAGCAAGCACTCGCTGCACTAAAGACATTAAGAAATTTCTTCACAAAAGAAAAATAGATCAAATAATGATTCCTGCAGGAATGACGGCCTATCTCCAGACTCTTGATATTGCAATAAACAAGCCATTCAAAGACAATTTGAGCATGGAAATTAATGACTACATTGAAAATAGAATGGAGAGAAATCGGCGTGGAAATCTTGTGAAACCTAAACTGCAAGAGGTTGTGACTTGGGTGAAGAATTCATGGGAGAAAATCACTGACAGTTGCATTGCAAATGCACTACGAGCAGGCTACTTTGACAAGAAGTACTCATTTAAGGACCGTGCTATTGCCAAACATGAGAGATTTGGTCCACTGATTCTGAAAGAAATGGAGTCTCAAGAAATTCACCAGGAAATTCAGGGTTTGGATTGTTATGATGATGTTCCTGAAGATGATGACATGGCTGTCATTGAATATATCTTACTTTGTGTTCATACCAGTAAATATCAGTATCAGTAAATGTACCATAGATTGTTGTACATTGAAATAATAGTAGTAACAAGAAATTCTTGATACCATAGGATTCACAGTTTGTCTGCTTATGTTGGTTTGTGATGACAGCTACTGGTACTACCGTACTGTATACAGGTAATAAATTTCCTTTTTTTTTGTTCAACAATAAATGTGTACCATGTTTTTCTTCATGGAAAAGTAAGATATTCCCTGAAAATAAGACCTAGCACATCTTTGGGAGCAAAAATGTATATAAGACGCTGTCTTATTTTTGGGGAAACAGGGTATCTAGCCTATCTCTTGGTCCCTAACCTGACTATAGGCTATCAATGCTACCAGACCGCTACCTATATATCAGAATGTAGTGCCCCTAGCATATCAAGCAAGGTTCTGTTAAATCATTCAGGAAGAGCATCACCTTCAGGGTGGTAAGGTGTAGTCCAACTCTTGCGAATGTTTAGCAGCTGAAGCTATGCTTTGATAAACGTGCTCTCAAAATACCGACCCTGATCAGAGTGTATTCTGTGGGGGAGGCTGTAGTGGATAAAATATTTCTCCCAAAGCACCGAGCGACTGTTACTGCCTTTTGTTCTTTGGTAGGGAAAACTTGGGAATATCGAGTAAAGTGATCGGTCACCACTAATACATTTCTTATCCCCCTGGAATCTTGGTCAATACATAGAAAGTTGATACAGACCAGATCCATGGGACCTGAACTTTGTAAGTGCTTCATGGGGGCAGCATGGACAGGCAGAGCTTTCCTCTAAAGACATAGAAGGCAAGGTCTGCAAAGATTGAACACAGTGTTTCTCATTTTAGGCCAGTAAAATCGGTCTTGGATGAAACCATACGTTTTTTCCGTCCCAGATGGCCATGCAGACTCCTGAACACCATCTTGCGGAAGCATTCTGGAAGCACTGTTTGATGCCTCCCAGGGTGGTCATGATACAATATCACACAATAGAGTAGTTCTTTCTCTATATCAAATGTCTCCCAATCCCTCAGGAAAGGACCATACTAAGTGGGCAGGGACTTCTTCAACATCTCTGGATCTTTAGCACTCACCGCTCTGTAGAAAGGTCCGATAACAGGGTCAGACTTCTGACTTTTAATCATTCGCTGGGGGGCTATGGAGCATCTCTCAAATGACCCCAGTGCAGCAGGGTAAGCAAACATATCAGGGACAGCTTCTGGGCCATTACCCATGCAGTCCACGAGCCGTGACTCAGAAAAGGCCACTTTATCTTCAACTGCAGCTGTAGCACACAGGGCCCCCGACACCAGGGCCAGGGACCACTTCAGATATAGGGGTGTCTTGATAGGGCATCTGCTCCAATGTTATTTGGGCCCGGTTTATACTTCAATGTAAACTGGTAATTGCAAAGAGCGGCTAACCATTGGTGCCTGGTGGCAAAAGGATTGTTATCAGTTCTTGGTTCAAATGAAGCCTAATATACTGTAGATAATCATGTAGCTTGTCAACAATGACCCATTTAAGGACCAAGAACTCCAACTTGTGAACTGGGTAATTACGTTCACTAGGAGAAAGACTTCAGCTGATAAAGGCTATGGGGATACTCTTGATGTAATACTCCACCAAGGACCTCAAAACTTGCATCCACATGAAGTACTTAGGGCTTCTGAGCATCAGCGTAGGCCAAGACCGGCACTCTGTCAATTTCTTCTTCAATTCATCAAAGGCTTCTTCACATGCTGATTCCAGTTGTCCCTAAAGGGACTTTTGGGAGACCTCTTTTGCTTCTCAGAGCTGTTCATATCACTCTTGAACAAGTCATGAAGGGGTTTAGCCACTTTTGAATACCCCTCTACAAATCTGCAGTAAATATCCGCAAGCCAAGGAAGGACCAAAGCTCTGAAATATTCTGAGGCTGGGGCCAGTTCACCACAGCCTTGACTTTTTCGGGGTCTGTGTCCACACCTTCAGCAGAAACTATGTGACCCACATATGTGACAGATAATCTTCAGAACTTGCACTTATCTGCTGACAGCTTCAGTCCCTCATCTCTTAGACACTGTAAAACCCACATGAGCCTCTCTTCATGTTCTTCTAATGTTGCCCCGAACACAATAATGTCCTTGAGATACACAAGACATTCCCAGGGAATAAGTCACCTAGAACATTTTCCATCAGTCTCTGGAAGGTTGCAGGTGCACTTCTTATGCCCTGTGGCATGCGTGTGAACTGGCAGAAGCCCAAGGGACATATGAATGAAGTCTTCTTCTGGTACTCGGATGCCATTGGGACTTGATAGTATCCAGACCACAGGTCTAGTACAGAGAACCACCGATTCCCATTGAGAGCTTACAAATCTTCCTCTATCCTGGGTAGTGTGTACTGATCAGGTATGGTCCTCCGATTGAGGGTTTGGTAATCTACACACAGATGGATAGATACACACTTTTTCCTCACTACTACAATTGGGAAGGCATAAGGGCTTTTACTGTCCACGATAATCCCTGGGCCCTTTATCTATTTTAGGGTCTGTCTCAGCTCATCAACAACATATTTGGGTCCTTTTCTTCGAGGTTTCTCTCTGAAAGGAGTAGCATCTATTAGTCAAGAAGTGTGCTGGGCACTTCTAGCACAGCCCACATCCATGTCATCCATTGAGAACACGTCCCGTAAATCTGAAAATTGCTTTGTCAGCTTCTGGCTCCAAGCCTCTGGTAGGGTTGGATCACCTTAAATCAAATTTGAGGTTAGAAGCTGCATTCCTGAGCTGAACTCTACACACTTCAGCCGAGCACTGGGTAACAGTGGGCAACATCTTGACGAGGATCAATTACAACAGAATGAGGGGAACAGTTTCTCACAGTTACAACCGTGGACAATGCCACTCTAGTTCTCCAATCCTTTCTCTCAGGGATCACCATCCACCCTCCTTGATCAATTATTTCTTCTGGAGTTTCCATCAGGACATAACTCGCATCTCCCAGCAGTTCTGAGGCAACACTAGAGGCCCCCCTGATGAAGTCACGTGACCCGTGACGAACACGCGTCGGGACACAGCGACCGGAAGTGACGTAGACCGAGCCCGCAGCTCGTTTATACATTGTTTGTACAGATTCTATGTTTGTGAGTATCTTTATACTTTTTTTAAATAAATAAACCTGTTGAAACGTTTTACACTATGGAGCATCCTTCCTCTATCTCTGCTTAAACCCATATACACGCCATACTATTGAGGAACCCTGACTGCAATACCCCAGAGAAACTCCCTTAAAGGGACCACAACATTTGTCAGGACCTGGGAACTCCACACTAAAGGGAAATTCCGCCAAAGGATCCTAAAGACCTCTATACACGCTGTTACCTTACAGCGGTAAGGTAAGGGGACATCGATCAGCGGCATACACGGAAACCACGAAGGATATATCCCCTCTCACCAGCACCACTGCCCTCTCCATTGCAATATTTCCACATTGTTCACAAATTATCATGTTGAAGGAGTCACACCTTGTGCGATTATGGGAATAATCGCAGCACCTTGCACTTGAAACTGACTTTTGTCTGATACACTAATATTGTTTTGTCACCTTATTACTGTCTATACTTGAAGGTTTGCCTATGCGCATCACAGTAGAGCACCTGCACTTTATGCGATTTCTGTGATCGCAACACGCTGCACTTTGCAATTTATATTGTTTATTTTGTTTTTTTCACTATTTTATGTATTTATGTTCTAGATTATATATTAGCAGCAATTAGTATTATTGTTTAATATGCCACACAGGCACACATTTCTATTATATCTGTATTAATTTTTTAAACCTTTATTTATACCACCTAACTGTGGATTCACTACATTGCCTTTACCGATAGATATACCCCTCCAACGTACAGCGCACCACTACCTTTCTTATTTACTATGTGGTCACTCTTCTTTGCAAAGACACTCCAAATCTGTCAGATTACGAGGGCATCTCCTGTGCACAGCCCTCTTCAGATCACCCCACAGATTTTCAATCAGATTCAGGTCTGGGCTCTGGCTGGGCCATAACAAAACTTTAATCTTCTTCTGGTGAAGCCATTCCTTTGTTGATTTGGATGTATTCTTTCCCTCTACCCTGACTAAGGCCTTTGTTCCAGGTGAAGAAAAACAGCCCCAAAGCATGATGCAGCCACCACCATGCTCCACTGTTGGTATGGTGCTATTTTGGTGATGTGCAGTGTTGTTTTTGCACCAAACATATCTTTTGGAATTAAGGCCAAAAAGTTCAACCTTGGTTTCATCAGACCATAACACATTTTGCCACATACCTTTGGGAGACTTCAGATGTGTTTTTGCAAAATTTAGTTTGTAAGAAAAGGCTAGTGTCTTGCCACTCTACTTCATAATCCAGACATATGAAGAATACGGAATTTTGTTGTCACATGTACCACACAGCCAGTACTTGCCAGATATTCCTACAGTTCCTTTAATGTTGCTATAGACCTCTTGGCAGCCTCCCTGACCAGTTTTCTTCTTGTCTTTTCATAAATTTTGGAGGGACGTCCCATTCTTGGTAATGTCACTGTTTAATTTGAAATTAATTTGTACCCTACTCCTGACTGATACCTTTTAACAATGAGATCCCTCCAATGCTTTGGAAGCTCTCTGCAGACCATGGATTTTGCTTTAGGATGCGACAAAAAAATGTCAGTAAAGACCTATGAGAACAGCTGAACTGTATTTGGGGTTAATCAGAGGCAGTTTAAATGATGGCAGGTGTGTACTGACTCCTATTTAACATGAGTTTGAATGTGATTGCTTAATTCTAAACACAGCTACATCCCCAGTCATAAGAGGGTGTGCACACTTATGCAATCACATTATTTTATTTTTTTAATTTTACTCCCCCCCTAAAAGATTTCAGTTTGTTTTTCAATTGAGTTGTACAGTTTATAGGTCATATTAAAGGTGGAAAAAGTTCTGAAATTATTTATCTTTGTCTAATTTTTTTAACATCACAGAAACCTGACATTTTAACAGGGGTGTGTAGATTTTTTATATCCACTGCATATTGCAGTGAGCAAATAGAAAGTTTCAGTGAATCAGAGAAGCCTTAACAGATACAGTATTTTTGGAGTCCCACACAGTGCAGTAACACTTGCCTATATTGTATTGTCCCTTTTCAGCCTGGATGGATGGATGGATACAGCACACAATCAGCCTCCAACAACTCCTGGCCTGCAAAGCATGTGTCTGGCCACTCTCTTCTTCACTTCCTGTAAGACAGCCCTATATATATAGCCTTGAAGGGTCTCCTGAACTTTTAAGCAAGGGCAGCAAACAACCTCTTAACAGGAAGAATCTGCTTGTAATAAGAACTCTATGATAGACATGAATGTAAACAACCTCACATGCAGTGTACAAAAGAACACATCCCTACATATACATAATTGCATGAAATCTGTAAAAGAGAGGTAATGGTTTAGTACATTTTCCTTACAATGCATGTCATGGTTTTGAACCCAAACAGGGATAGACTACAGGCCTTTACATTATTTTCAACATTGTTGTGCAGGTTTCCATCATCATACCACTATCACAAACATACTGGTATGTTTTCTGCCTTCTGCCTGCTCCCACATCCTCATTTACTGCCTAGGCAAGAATGATGTCACAGAATGACAGTTACCATTTTTTTTTCCTAAGGACATTCTATACGGGACATCTGACGTTTGATAAAGTTGACTGATAAAGTTCCAGCTTCCACCATTAGGTGGCAGCAAAATCATTCTTTTTAGATACGCTACTTTGTGAACAAAAAGATTCTGTTTATGAGAATAATTTATTTAAACCAAGATCACTACAAGAAAATTATAGACTAGTAAGATTTACAAATATGTGTAGCATTTTCATGAATTCAGTGGATGTGCAGACTTCTATTCTCTAGCCCAATATAGGTGTTTTCTGCACTTTGAACATTTTAACCACTACTCTCCAGAACCATTTTCCCATTTCAGCTATAGGCTTATTAATGCCGCAATGGGGGTTATTTACTAAAGACAAATCCACTTTGCACTACAGTGCACTTGGAAGTGCAGTTGCTGTAGATATGAAAGGAAAATAAAAAACAGCATTTTAGCTTGCACATGATTGGATAATAAAATCAGCAGAGCTTTCCCTCATTTCAGATCTCCCCCTCAGATCTACAGTGCAATTTCAAGTGCACTTTGCACTTGTAGTTTGCACTTGTAGTGCAAAGTGGATTTGCCTTTCGTAAATAACCCCCAATATGTTTTTAAAAACATTTAAAAAAAATGAGTGTTGCTATGAAAAATGAAATGAAAATGTTATTCTGCAATTTGTTCCATTTACATAACATTTAAAAATGTTGGTATAACGCATAATAAAACGTACACATTTAGCATTCAAAAACTGGTCACAACCTTTTTAGAACAGTAGACATCAGCCAGTGTCCATAAAGGAATGTACAGCTTGTTGTGCCTTTCATACGTAAAGTAGTCAGTATACATACAGTTCAATTAAGTGTTTGGATAAATATCTAGAAAATGAAAAGGAACTCCATATAAGCATGAAGAGAAACTATAAGGAGATGATATACAAACTCCATGCAGCATCCTGCTGGCACTTAAACTTTATAGTAAAAATACTCTAGATGACCAAACAGTTTGCCTGCAATTTGAAGAATCAAATCAATCTAAAAAAAATCATTGTAATGAATAGGTGAAGCTCTCTACAGAGAAGTAAAGGATATTTGTTGACAACTTAAATTTTATATTGATGGCACAGCGCATGGTATTTTGGGAGCAATAAATCGTCATGATGTAAAAACCTTTATTTACTTTACTAAAGATGGACAAATGACCCACACTTGTCAGGCTCATTACTAGTAGTCATTTGGTTTTCATGCCTCCCAGGGAATCAACAGAGTGCCATTTTAACAGACCAGATAGACCCGTTTAAGGACTACCTGCGGTAGCTTTCCCTTTACAAGTGAAACAAAAACTAACCACATGGTTATGACTAAGGCCTTATAGGCTGAAACGCGTCAACCTTTCTTATTTGCGTTTGGTCACTATGGATTGTTAATAAATACTAAATTTTTTAAGAGCAATCACCGGAGTGCGGATCATCTTTTCCTCTTTTCCCTACTCAGCCAGTGACTGTGGATCGAGCACCTGGGAGCTCTGCTATCTATGTGATGTATGGGTAGTAGCACTGACTTTTTTGTTTGTATAGAGAACTGATTGCTTCTCATTAACGACATGGATTGTTGTAAGTTTAGAAGAGTCGTGCAAGCATTGTGTTTGCACAACCTTTTGTTAATTCACACCCTTTATGTCATATTACTTTATATAGCAAGAGTGATATGATATTATTATAAAGCAGCATGAATCAGTGCAACTGTAACAGGATAGATACTCTGCCGAATGATCGGACAGGAAATAATGGTAAATAGCAGTTTACTAAACAGTTGCAAATGTAGAATCAATAATGCAAAACAGGTTCAGGATGGCAAAGAGCATGCATACTCTGCAAAACTGTTTATGAAAGCTGCACAAACAGGGACTCCAGAGCAATATGTTGTATAGCTGAGATAACTCTGGTAACACAAGTAAACATCTGAAGGAATCCAAGGCTCCGGGTAACGGGGGGGGGCATCCCACTGGAAATAGAATCCTCTGGTAGCAATTGGAGTTGCGCTTGCCACAGTAGCTGGGTCTTTTGGAGAAGCTATGTGTTATTAGGATACTGTATGACTGCCCTAAACCTATCTTCCCTGTCTGGTACCCCCCCCCCCTTCCTTTGTAACTTGCTGGAAACTTCCAGAAGAATGGGGGGGAGGTTAGGAGGAGCTGCCTGGAGTATTCATGAGAGCCCTGACCAATTCCCAACAGATGGGTTGGCAGGGAGCAGGCCCCCTCAAATAATCAGGGTCAACCCAGCAGGGCAGGAGAGTTCATGTGAAAGTTGGAGATGGAGTGCAAGGAGGCTGCCGGTGGACCCTTGAGGGTAATCCCCTAGTCTGAGGGGGTGACCTCAGGTCTGGTAGCTCGGGTACAGGAAGGATCCTCTGAAAACCCAAGGAGGAATCCTGTCCAGTGATATGGGAGCAGGTGTGAGGACAGCACCAAACAGTGAGATCTCCAAGGAGAAGACAGCCAGATGGGCTGGTGTGTGTTACAGAGAGGACTGAGAGGGAGCCTAAGAGGACTGGGTGAGAGCAGTCTGAGATGGATGCAGAATCAGTCTGGGAGGACTGTGGAAGCTTAGCCAGGAGAGCTATAGAAAGGGGCAGCTGCAGCCAGGTGGGCTGGCAGTGCCTGAAGTGGTGGTGCTGAAATCAGTAGCCACAGGAGGACAGTTGGGCACTAGCACTTTTCTACACTACCAAAGGGGCCCACGGTTCCTGCCTGTAAAGGGCATTTTCTACCAATCTGACTAAACCCTATTGTCAGTGTGCCAGTTGGTCCTGGGAGTTGTTGTGCTTCAAGCAAGTGTTGTGCTGGAGGAGCTGAGCAGTGTGTAATTAGTCTGTAGATAATAGGTTGTCCCTGGGAAGTTCTACTAAAGTCAAGTGAGCATCCTATAATACCCTTAACCCCACCCAAGTTCAATACCCCTAATAAAAATACAAAAACAAAGCTACAATGACTGTTTTCTGACTCAAGAGTGCAGTGGAAAATTATGTGTGCCTGGTTGTGCAGGGTGGGGGATCCCTTATTCACAAGCGGCTCCTGTAGGGGTAGTGCTATATATATATCCTTCATATAGATCAGTAGAAGGGATGAGCCTCAGGCTTAGACAACCCATGTTTGGTCCCAATTTTAACTGTTTGGAGTTCAGCCGAACTAATAGGATGTTCCGCCATTCATCAAGTCACATACCTCATTGGATGAGAAAATCCAATTTAGTAGCAGCAATGCTACTGCTACTAAATATGACTGCTTGCACGGGACACCTGGTTGTTAGGAAGCCACATACATCCACTTTCTAGTAACCATGACTTATCCTCCCCATCCATTCAGCCGACAGCTGAAATGTAAACAAAGAGGCATGGGATGGACAGTTGACATGACCGAATATTGACCCCGCCCCTTTGTTGACATTTGGTGAGTGTAGTAAGGGGCAGTGGATGGGTCGCATGGCATGTTTTGTTTCGGTGGTCATCAGATGTTCCTCCTTGCAATTGACAAGGATCTGCATTGGGGGACTACATTATTGATGATGGTTTTAACATTTTTAACAAAAGACTTGTCAAAAGGTGTGTGTTTATTCACATTTGTTTTGTGAATGGGTAGAGGATTGATGCACTAATTCACATTGGGGGGTGCGTATCTTGGGGCTTGTTTATTTATTAAAGGTTTTTTTCAGAATCTGATAAGCCCCCTGTCCACCATAGTCCCCCACAACAACCAAGCCAGGGTTGTGGGGAAGAGCCCCTTGTCCTCAATAACATGAGGATATGGACATCAACATAAAGACAAAGTTTTTGCCCAGAGGCTCCCCCCTGGCAAAGTACCCTCACCATGTGTATGTGAGAAAGTTAGCTGACACATATATACACAGTCCACAATTCTGCCAGCCAGTGTCATACATATATACACTCACTGGCCACTTTATTAATTAACACCTGTTCAAATGCTTGGTAACACAAATTGCTAATCAGCCAATCACATGGCAGCAACTCAATGCATTTAGGCATCTAGACGTGGTCAAGACGACTTGCTGAAGTTCAAACTGAGTATCAGAATAGGGAAGAAAGGGCATTTAAGTGACTTTAAACGTGACATGGTTGTTGGTGCCAGTCAGGCTGGTCTGAGTGTTTCAAAAACTGCTGATCTACTGGGCTATTCACACACAACCAATCTCTATGGTTTACAGAGAATGATCCGAAAAAGAGAAAATATCCAGTGAACGGCAACTGTGTGGACAAAAAAAATGCCTTGTTGATGTCAGACGTCAGAGTAGAATGGGCAAGTTTTAGATGACAGAAAGGCAACAGTAATTCAAATAAACACTTGTTACAACCAAGGTATGCAGAATACCATCTCTGAATGCACAACACGTCGAACCTTGAAGTAGATGGGCTACCGCAGCAGAAGACCACACCGGGTGCCACTCCTGTCAGCTAAGAACAGAAAAATTAGGCTACAATTTGCACAGGTTCAAAAAAATTGGACAATAGAAGATTATAAAAAACGTTGCCGTGTCTGATTAGTGTTGATTTCAGCTGCAACATTCAAATGGTAGAGTCAGAATTTGGCATAAACAACATGAAAGCATGGATCCATCCTGCCTTGCATCAACAGTTCAGGCTGGTAGTGTAATAGTGTAAGGGGTATTTTCTTGGCATACTTTGGGCCCCTTGTTTAAATGTCACGGCCTACGGGAGTATTGTTGCTGACCATGTCCATCCCTTTCTGACTACAATCTTCTGATGGCTAATTCCAGCAGGATAATGCACCATGTCACAAAGCTCAGATCATCTCAAACTGTTTTTTTGAAGAGCCAGCTACCATCCAAAGGTGGTATCCACAATGTCAAATTTTGTAGACATGCTCTTACTATGACAGATTAGGGCTTTGTTGAAAATAAGCCTACTGGTGCAGAAAACATTCACACATAGTCCACCACATACCTTAGCTAGTCTCCTAAGGAAGGAGTACTTACTGTATAACAGCTTTCAGCCATAGTGAGCCATTGTAACAGGTAGAGGAATCGGCTACTGCTCAAAGGGTGGATTAACCGGAACTTTACTAAACAGGTGCAAAGTAGGATTAACAACGCAAACTGGGAAAATGGAAAAAAATATGTTCATACAGTACAAAATAAAAGTAATCTGGTTATAAAACAATACAAACAGGAGCTCATACGAGTAATGTTTTTGCCAGTCAATTAAGTCACTAGATGGCAGTACAACACAGTCTCTATAAGGCTCTGCAGGCATAGCTACTAGAGAAGGAGTCTTGTTTAAGTAAACAGTGCAGTAGAGCAGTGTTTCTCAACTCCAGTCCTCAAGGCGTCTGAACGGGTCATGTTTTCAGGATTTCCCACAGATGAAACAGCTGTGGTAATTACTAAGGCAGTGACACTGATAAAATCACCTGTACAAAATAATGGAAAGCCTGAAAACGTGACCTGTTGGGGCACCTTGAGCAGGGCCGAATTAAGAGCATCATGTGCTTGGTGCTTAGGATTTTGGTAGGCCTTTTACTGGGCACCCTTCTGCTTTCCAAGAGCCTGTGCTGGCATGCGCCCAAACTCAAAAGTAGTGCAGCTGCTCAGGCATAACACTAGGGAAGCCTGGCATTTGATTTGCCAAGTTTCTGTAAGGGCCGTGCATTGGCGTGCACTCTGAGCTAAAAGAGTGCAGCTGCACAGGCCTAACACTATGGAAGCCCCAGACTTCTGTAAGAGCCCTGCATTGGCGTGCCCCAGGCTTCTGTTAGGACTGCTCATGCAGTGCCCATTATCAATCTCACCACCATGCCCAGGCGGTGCATGTGGAATGCAGGGCCCGTCAGGGGAGATCTCTTCGCGTTGACCCATTGCTTTCCATGTCTTTTTTGGGTGGCTGGGCCTATATTAAGGTAGGGGCCTGGAGCTGCAGCTCCAATAGCCCCTACGTTAATCCAGCCCTGACCTTGAGGACTGGAGCTAGAAACACTGCAGAAGAGTAACAGACACTTTTCCTTAGCCACTGCTACAGTGTCTCTCACAGTGAAGTTTAGAGTAGATTTAGGTATATATGTGAACAGCTTGAGGGATATCTGGTCTAGCATCACAGGTGAGTGACTGAAGCTGTGTCAAGGCTGGTACCGTAGCCAGTGGCTGGAGGCAGAGGATCACCCCACTTGAAGTACAGTATTCTGGTAGCAATTGGAGCAGTGTTCGCTGCAGTGGATGGGTCTTCTGCCAGCCTGGCTACCCACAGGGCAAACAGTGGAGAACTTGGCACCTGGCTGAAGATCACATCATTTGAAGGACCATAGTTGAAAGCTGGGAATATTTTCTTTAGTGTGTGCTGAAGCATTTACAGTTTTCTTTCCTCCCCTAGTAGTTTATTGCTATCAAATAGTTTCCCTTCATTTTGGTTGCTTAAGAAAATTTTATTTGCATACACTTCACATTGTTTTTCTTACATTAATGCTATTTTGGGTATTGTGGTATTTCCTGTTAGTATTTTACGTTTCATATGACTCAGTACTTAGAACTAGAGGATTCATTAGGATTTCTTTACAGGTCTATTATAAACAGGGGAATGATAACACTCAGTTGATAGAATCTGAAGAACTGTATCAGTAGAACAAAACATGTTGCACTATATGACAGGGAAAAGCTGAAGCCCGAGAAAGAGATCCCTTCAGCTTTCAAGTCTTTGGCTTTTCACTGATTTTGCCCCTTTTACAATACAGAAGAAATTTAAATAGTTTATCCAGATTCTGCAGCAGAAATGTATTCAACATAATTGGGGCTTCCCCTTCAAAATGATTTCTACTTATTTCTATCTCCCTTTCTTCTTTTCTAAGGACTAACTCCTTAGAGAGCCCCACCAAGTATTTTCCAGCATATCTCGCCCCTCTGTTCCTTGGTTTATGCTACATACTGTCAGGCACATGGCATGCGCAGACGTGCATTTGCAGGTGCCCATCTTGCCAGGCATAGCTTGCACGTTAGCCATTATTGCTGGCGCCAAATGGCATATATATAGACAGGAGCTGCTAGACCCTGATTATTCCTGCCTGTCTGACTGATTTCCTGTTGCCAAACCCGGCCTGAACTCAGGCCATTCTCTGCCTGCTGTTTATGATAGACTGATCCTCCGTGTATGACCTGGATGTCTGACTCTGCTCCAGTCTGTGTAGCTCCAGCAGCGCTGACCTGTATCTACAGCATTTTTGCATCTGCTGTCCTGCATCCAGAGCATACCTGCATCCACTGTTACTACTACCTTCTGCTGCTCAGCAACTGTTGCAACTCCAGTGGTCCTTCAGCCAGGGTTGTACTAGAGGTCTCCCTGTACTAGTCAGGCTCTCCCAGATGGTATGTAACACGCAGGGCTTTTTTTCAGGGGGAACTTGGTGGAACTCAGTTCCACCACCTGTGGCTCAAACCCTTTGGTGCCTGCTCACCACAATCACTTGTAAGCACAGAAGTCTGGTTTCTGTGTTTACAAGTGATAGCTCTGCACTCTGTGTCTAATGAACCCCCATGAACTCTGCACTCTGTATGTAATGAAATCCGGATATTTAATGCCCCTTTAAGACCCATCTACTGTTTGTGAAATATGACCACATCCTCTATTTGATGTGATTCGGAGGGTGTGTGTGGGGGGAGAGGTTTTGGGGGGTCATGGTTGAGTTCCTGCACCTATTGTTTGATAAAAAAGCCCTGATAACATGTACTCTCCTAAATGTTTGCTCCCACGTGAGTCCCTAGTATTTAAACCTAAAAGGGGGGTGGGGATCCTAACCAGTACTTTCTGCTCACTGATGACAATACATTTGCACTTTCCATGATCCCAAAATATAAGCAGCTTTTGTTTTGTCATACAACACCCTATAAACCCTACCAAGAATTCCAGATTTCTACACATGCCATGGTATAATATCTTTTCAAACTTTACAAAAGGAGTAAAAACTACCACAGGAATAAATCCATTGTTGCAACCAAATTCTACTGTATAATAATAAATTTTCATCTTTTGATATGGACGTTAAAATGTCTCCATTTGAGTAATTTTGCACACATTTTTGAGAAACAAACTGTATCTCTTCCCTGTATTTTCTTCTAAGTAGAAATGTATCCTGTATGACTAATCCAGAATTAGACCTTGGAGAAACTATTGATTTTTACTGGTGGGTATGCATTGTAAAAACAAACCTCTTCAATATGTATCAATACTACAATTACTGAAACTAACTAATAAAGTTATCCTCAGATGGTACATTGTTCCAACTCCAATTTTTGACAGTGCACTCATCCTGGAACATTTATCCAATAGTCCATTTAACATTTAGCAGTTTGCTTATTTTGAATGATAATATTGATGACACCCAGAAGGTCTAGGATTTCTGGCATAATTACACATCTGTTTAAGCATTGTTTTCCCATTTTTATCTTTGTTGTTCCATTAAATATTTATATTAAAATGGTATACTTTTAAACATTTATGTAAAAAAAAGTGTTTTCTTCAGTATTTTTTCTTGAATTTTAGTAAAAATTATTGAAACAGAAGTAGTGGGATAGCAGATTCTTTTACACTTACTAACCATCTGGGCCAAAACCAAAATCTTCTGTATAGGTGGGAGGAATCCCATATCCCCTTCTCAGTTATTTTTCTGTTTCCTTCTAATGAGCCTCAATTTTTCTATTCTCCTTTGACAAACTAAATCGGTCTTTAGAATCTTGAAAGGGATATCAAAATGTATAGTTCGGCAGTATAGTGACATTGAAATTGGCACTGCTTTTCAAAGTTTGGTATGGAAGATGTCACATTCAGTCGAGGAGCCGGAAGATGTCACATTCGGTCGAGGAGCCGGAAGATGTCACACTCGGTCATGGCCGAGACCAGAAGTTTGGATCTGTGTACGCTGTGCGACTCTGACCCCTCAGTTACATTCTGCTGAACACATTAGCAGTATTTTAAGTGTAAATTACTACTTTGTTTTAAATAAACTGTCTGTTGTACTACACCATGAGCATCTGTGTTTCTGTTCCATGTAGTCCAAGCATCATCTGTCACTGAGTGTCATTCTCCCTATGAGAATTTACTGCCTTATTGAAGCGCATTGCTTTCTATTCTAAGGTGAGCAGCCATTGCACACAGTGGTGGATGGTTTTAGATTGAGCACCTGACTGCACTATTGTTTTCAACATCACTGGATCACAGCACTTTATTTATTGAACCGTTTTATACCATGTTCACCATTTCTACACTGGAATCTGTCATCACCATGTACTGTGGAGTTCCTTAAAGTGATTACCATTGTTTTTATTTGTGTGTGTATATATATATATATATATATATATATATATATATATATATATATATAAAGCCTAACCTCGATCCCAAAGACCCAAACGACTGCAGACCTGTCACAAGCCTCAACACCTTCTCCAAAATGATCGAGAAAGCAGTAGTACAACAGCTACAACTCCATCTGGACACCCATAAACTCCTGGACCCACTACAATCTGGTTTCCACCCTGGCCATGGGACAGGAACTGCACTCCTCAAAATCTGGGATGACACCCTCGAAGCAGCAGATGAAGGAGAATCGTGTCTCCTGGTACTGCTGGACCTCAGTGCAGCGTTCAACACAGTAGACCACAAACCCTGCTCACTCGTCTCACAGAAGTAGCTGAAGTTGCAGACTCAGACTTACCCTGGTTCGCATCCTTCCTAGGGAACCGATCTCAGAAAGTGAAACTAGGAGCTTTCACTTCGGAAGCACAAAAAATGTGGAGTCCCTCAAGGATCACCCCTGTCACCTGTGCTCTTTAACATCTATCTCCGCCCAATCCTCAAAATCATCAGCAACCAGGACCTATTTTATCACTCCTATGTGGATGACATACAACTCTACCTACGCATAACCAACAAAAAAGACCAATAACAGGCACTGGAAAACTGTCTCTCATTGATCGACGATTGGATGATGGAGAGCTCCCTTAAACTCAAGGGATCCAAAACAGAACTCCTCTTCCTCCACACAAACCGAAACATAAACCCTGGCATGATGTCCACACCACTCACCATCCTCGGACAACCCATCACCCCCAGCGCTAAAGCCAAAAGCCTCGGAGTCATCTTTGACTCAAACGTGACGATGGATGCACAAATAGGATCAGTAGTCAGCGGATCACACCAGCTTCTTGGCCTACTGCCTAGACCCATCCCCTTCATCCTGGAAGGAGATACAGCAGCAGTAGTTGGAACAATCATCAATTTCTGACTCGACTACGCAAATTTCCTCTACCTAGGACCAAAATACCAAATTTCACGTCTACAACACGTGCAGACCACAGCAGCCAGACTGGTAACTGGGAAAAAAACATGGGAATCAATCACCCCGTCCCTGAGGACCCTTCATTGGCTAGCTATGAAGGATCGAGTTACATTAAAGACCCTCTGCCTCACCCACAAATGTACTCAAGGAAAAACCCCACAATACCTCTGTAACAAAATAAAGCACTACAGCCCAGGTCGCACTATCCGGTCAACTAACCAGAACTTCCTTCACATTCCCAAGACCCGTTATAAATTAAAAGGCGAACGAAGGTTCGCAGTCCAAGGACCACGGCTCTACCGCTCGGACGAAAACTATCTGGCCTTCAGGAAGAATCTCAAGACCCAGCTCTTCTGAAAAACCAGACGAACACTGGCAGCAAAAGCACCCTGAATGAATGACTTGTATAGCACTACCTATGCGAACTGAATCGCCACAGGACGCTTTTTTGCCGCAGTAGACATCAAGACGATTACAGCTGGTCAAGACAAAACGCTATTGTTCTTTGTTCTAAGCTGGCTAAAATAATGTGAGAAAAAGATAACAAGATGTGAGACAGTTCATGATTTCTCCAGTAGCTAAAGGAATGCTGAGAAAATCTGTGAAAGTTTTAGATAAGTGTGTGAGAACAAATGAGTTAGAAGAATCTCATGTTGAGACAGTTATCTGAGAAGTTAAAGGGGCGTTCAAACTGTACATATTGTAAAATGGAAGTTTATGAATATTAAGATGGCTGACAGAAACAAGATGGATGCTTAACATAACCTTTCAGTGTCTATCTGCGGTTAGCGCAGTCCTTTACCCTATAGGGTCCAGATAAGCTTACAAACACATCCACATCCACATATTATGGCCAATCTTTTTTTGACAGGGTCTGAATAACCTACCAGCATGTCTTTGGAGTGTGGGAGGAAACCGGAGTACCCGGAGGAAACCCATGCAGGCACAGGGAGAACATGCAAAATCCAGGCAGATGGTATCGTGGTCGAGATTTGAAAGAGCGACCCTATTGCTGCTAGGTGAGTGTGCTAACTACTACACCACTGTGCTGCCCTGAGGCAATTTAGTTTGCATATGTAGTGCTATACAATTTATTAATTCATTCATTCAGCAGAGAGCCGATCTATTCACAGCACAGCTCTGCAAGTCTCTGCCTATGTGGAGGGGGTGTGTGCCTTTCCTCCAATCAGCTGTCTCACAGTGTATGGCAAGAATCCACACCCACAGGGGAATCAGGAAGAGAAAATTCTAACAGGATGTGCGCTTTCTAAACAGTATATAAAGCTGAATACAGCAGATATACATGTAAAACTTATATAGGAGGATTTGTTTCATCTCTGTGTATTATCTGAGGCTGTTCACTTCACTGGGTATAGGAGAGGGTTTACATCCACTTTAAAGTACTAATGTATATATACATAAAACATGAAATGCTCAAAACTTTATATTCTAAATGCTACTTTGAAGTTAAACCCCAGACTTAGGATGAGCTAAGGCTCGGGTCAGACTTAGTTTGGCCTGAACCCCTGGGAAACAGTCACATGATAGCAGACCGCCAGCCCAATCAGCTAGGGTCCTGGAATTCCCTGTCCTGCAGCAGAACATAACAAAGTAGTGGAGATCCTGATGACATCATTGACCTAATATGGCCACATACCAGATAGTACAGCTAGATCTTTGAGATCTTTGACCCCCATTGTAGTGGCAGTACAACTTGGTCGAGAACACTCTCTAGCATTTGCATTTAGGCTTAATGTACCTGGGACATTTTAAAACCTCTCCTGAATTATTTAACTTGACAAATAGTAACCAACATTTAAAAACATCCATTTTGCCACGTTTCCATGCTGTGTTTGGATGCGTTTTTTGCGTTTAGAAGCATTATTTTTTTTTAAATAGTCAAAAATATATCTCCCTTAAAAAGGTCTGTAAACGAAATGCAGCTAAACACGAGTTACTGCGTTTACAAGCCGTTGCAGGCATTTGTCTTTACCTCTAAACACCCGTTGCTTTCCAAAAAATGCTCCTAAATTCAACTGCTTAGAAACAACTAGAAATGACCTCGTGTACATGTACTGATAAGATAACAGAGGGGAGTTCAGGGGCAGCTGAAAAAAACACCTAACTGCTTCTAAAAGTCCATTTACCAGCAGCAGTGTATGAGTGTACATGACAGTAAAGGAGCAGCAGCACACCAATGATGTCTTCATGCTGCTCATTCCGTCAGCATTATTATTATATATTATATTATATACATATATCTCTCTCTCTTTATATATATATATATATATATATATATATATATATATATACAATATCTCACAAGTACACCTGCTCACATTTTTGTAAAAATTGTCTATATCTTTTTATGTGACAACATTGAAGAAATGACACTTTGCTACAATGTAAAGTAGTGCGTGTACAACTTGTATAACAGTGTAAATTTTCTGTGCCCTCAAAATAGCTCAACAAACAGCCATTAATGTCTAAACCGCTGGCAACAAAAGTGAGTACACCCCTAAGTGAAAATGTCCAAATTGGGCCCAATTAGCCATTTTCCCTCCCCGGTGTCATGTAACTCATTAGTGTTACAAGGTCTCAGGTGTGAATGGGGAGAAGGTGTGTTAAATTTGGTGTTATCGCTCTCACGCTCTCATACTGGTCACTTGAATTTCAACATGGCACCTCATGTCAAAAAAATCTCTGAGGATCTGACCCTGAAACTGAGTTGCAGCATGGTGGCCAAGACCATACAGCAGTTTAACAGGACAGGTTCCACTCAGGACAGGCCTTGCCATGGTCGACCAAAGAAGTTGAGTGTACATGCTCAGTGTCATATACATCGGTTGTCTTTGGGAAATAGACATATGAGTGCTGTCAGCATTGCTGCAGGGGTTGAAGGGGTGGGGGGGGGGGGCAGCCTCTCAGTGCTCAGACCATATGCCGCACACTGCATCAAATTGGTCTGCATTGCTGTGGTCCCAGAAGGAAGCCTCTTCTAAAGATGATGCACAAGGATGCTCAAAAACAGTTTGCTGAAGACAAGCAGACTAAGGACATGGACTACTGGAACCATGTCCTGTGGTCTGATGAGTCCAAGATAAACTTATTTTGTTCCAATGGTGTTAAGCGTGTGTGGCAGCAACCAGGTGAGGATTACAAAGACAAGTGTGTCTTGCCTACAGTCAAGCATGGTGGTGGAAGTACATTTGGGGTTTATCCCCTAAAGCACTTTTGGCTTTTCATTTGTTTGAAAGCCAATAACCTCTGGTAAGCAGCCACCTTCACCTTCACTTCTACTGGACGATTGGGGAGCCTTTTCCTGTCTTCTCTTTTGCAGTTATACCGGAACTGTGTTTTCTGGCTAGTGATTATGGGAAGCACATTTTTTTGCATATTTGTGGACTTTTAATTTTTTTCTATAAACATCATCACCTATGCATGAACTTTTTTGAAAGGACTGTTTTTTTTTAATTATTTAACTATTTTGTATTCCATTGTTTATGTGTTTATGATAAGTGCTGCATTTAGTATAAGTGATATGCATATTATAAGCTATTTCATGCTATAACCTTCACCTAACCCTAAGCTGCTAGCATTTGAAGTGAAAAACAATATCACCCAACAAAATGTATATATATAAAATATGCTACACTAGGTACAGATAAATCAATCCTATCTAGTGTATCAAATCATATGTTCTATAGTCATATACCTACTATATAAGGTGCCTTGCAAAATTATTCACCCCTTGGCTTTTTAGCTATTGTGTTACATTACAGCCTTTAGTTCAATGTTTTTTAATAAAAATTATTTGTGATGGATCAGAACACAATAGTCTAAGTTGGTGAAGTAAAATTAGAAAAATATATACATGAAACGATTCAGAAATAAAAAACTGATAATTGGCATGTGCATGTGTATTCACCCCCTTTGTGATGAAACCCATAAAAATCTCTGGTGCAACCAATTACGTTCAGAAGTCACATAATTAGTGAAATGATGTCCACTTGTGTGCAATCTAAGTGTCAAATGATCTGTCATTACATATACAAACCTTTTTGAAAGGCCCCAGAGGCTGCAACACCTAAGCAAGGGGCGCCACTAACCAAACACTGCCATGAAGACCAAGGAACTCTCCAAACAAGTAAGGGTCAATGTTGAGAAGTATAAGTCAGGGTTAGGCTATAAAAAAAATCCAAATCTTTGATGATCCCTAGGAGCACCATCAAATCTACCATAACCAAATGGAAAGAATATGGCACACCAAAACTCACGGACCGGGCAAGGAGGGCATTGATCAGAGAGGCAGCACAGAGACTTAAGGTAATCCTGGAGGAGCTGCAGAGTTCCACAGCAGAGACTGGAGTATCTGTACATAGGAATACAATAAGCCGTACGCTCCACAGAGTTGGGCTTTATGGCAGAGTGGCCAGAAGAAAGCCATTACTTTCAGCAAAAAAACGAAATGGCTCATTTTGAGTTTGCTAAAAGGCATGTGGGAGACTCCCAAAATGTATGGAGGAAGGTGCTCTGGTCTGATGAGGCAAAAATTTAACTTTTTGCCTATCAAAGAAAACGCCATGTCTGGCACAAACCCAACACATCACATCACCCAAAGAACATCAAACATGGTGGTGGCAGCATCATGCTGTGGGGATTTTTTTTTAGCAGTCGGGACTAGGAAACTGGTCAGAGTTGAGGGAAAGATTGATGGTGCTAAATACAGGGATATTCTTGAGCAAAACCTGTACCACTCTGTGTGTTCTGTGTGTGATTTGAGGCTAGGACAGAGGTTCACCTTCCAGCAGGACAATGACCCCAAACACACTGCTAAAGCAACACTTTAGTGGTTTAAGGGGAAACATGTAAATGTGTTGGAATGGTCAAAGCCCAGACATCAATCCGATAGAAAATCTGTGGTCAGACTGATGCCCCATACACACTATCAGTTTTTCTGCTGAGTTTTTCCTTCAGATTTACCAAAACCACGTAGTGCAAGGGCCTGTCTGATTGCATACACATTGAAACTCCTAAGGTTTGACCTCATATTATATAGTTTTGGTAAATCTGAGGGAAAAACTCAGCAGAAAAACTGATAGTGTGTATGGGGCTTTAAAGATTGCTGTTCACAAGACCAAACCATCTAACATAAAGGAACTGGAGCAGTTTTGCGGAGGAAATAGCGGCAAAAGGTGGCTCTACAAAGTATTGATTTTAGGGGGGTGAATAGTTATGCACATTGACTTTTTCTGTTATTTTTTCCTATTTGTTGTTTGCTTCACAATAAAAAAAAAATCTTCAAAGTTGTGGGCATGTTCTGTAAATAAAATTATGCAAATCTTCAAACAATCCATGTTAATTCCAGGTTGTGAGGCAACAAAACACAAAAAATGCCAAAGCGGGTGAATTCTTTTGCAAGGCACTGTATCATCATTTGCAATAACACATGACATGTACCATGTGAACAAAATCAACATATTATGTATCACATTGAAAAATCAAAACACAATAACAAATCTCCAAATCTGAACAAAGGAAAACAAAAACGTGAAAGCAATGTATTGCAAGCAAACAACAGAGTCCATAAATTACATCTTTTAATATCCTTGTGCTTTAAAAAGTCATCAACATTGGTGCCAAAAGGATTGTGACCTAAACCTCAAGTTAGACCTGTCCTGGCTTTAAAGGGGACATACTCTGCATGACATTTTGGTTCAAAGGTCTAGAGGAAGAGTGTGGGCCTGCTGGGGAAAGTAGAGGTCCCAATCAATTTGGCACCATCAAGGCAGTCACAGTTGGTGGCAATTATACCCACTGTGTGAACACACACACACAATTGTGTTAATATTGTTCTCAAGTTTTCATAAAGTCATAGCTTCTTCTAGCTGATCTGTCACCAAATAATAAAAACAAACTGACTGATTTCAGGCATTCTTGCAGAAGTTAATGGAATATTTCAGTAATAACTTAGTTATACATTAAATGGTTCAATGTTGTAATTAGAGCTATTCCTACGAACATAGTTTTCTGGACCTATTGCTCTCTCTACAAAAATGGAATACTATAAACAAGATTTAGATTTGACTAACATGCAATAAAGCCAGAATTTTACTGCCTGCAAAAGTGTCAAAAAGTATCATTCAAAAAAATGCTAATTTAGGAAGAAAACCACAATTAAAGGGTTCCACCAGTAAACATAACGTGACCTTGCCACAACTTTCCATACTGTTAAGGATAAAAGAAGAATATGTTTACTGAAAAGCAGTTGTGATTTCAATACTTAGGTAACCTAAAGTGGTAATTCTGTAGAAAAAAATTATGTCTTATCAAAAATAAAATAAAGAGTAATAATAAACAAATAAATAAAAAGAAAAAGAAAACAATAAAACTAATTTCCCTTTATGGAAATTAAAAAAGAGGCTTTTTTCTCTAATCTTTTTATTTCCTTTCTTTATTCTATTTTTCTTTTGCAACAACTTTTCTCCTTTCATTGTTTTTCTCTTCTGCTTTTTTTTTTTCCCCCTTTTATGCCATACATAGTACAGCCAAGTAAGCATGCATCCAGCATACCTTGTCCACTATCTCCTCTCGGGCAGACGTGCCATATATAAGAGGAAATTTAATGTTACTGAGAAGACATTTGCAATGTGCAAATCCACATTCAGTTTCCTGGTAGTAGCAGGCAGTGCCCTAGAACACTCTCTGATTATCTACTTACCTATCTTCTTATATCTATATTGAATATTTCACTTACCACAACCCCTATCTACTGCTTTTCCACATTCACTCTTCCATAAGGTCTGCACACTGGGCATAAAAATACTGCTTATACAGGCATTTGGCATTTTTCCTTTTAGCCTCTATAAGCAATTTTATGTTATCCTATGTGTCTATGTATATTTGGGTGTTTACAGGCTGAAAAAAACCCATCACAAGTACAGTTTTGAGAGGAGCTTTTGGGCAGAAAAAAAACACTTGATGTGCATAAATGTACCTAAACATAAACATGCCTAAATGCTGTGTTTTGGCACATCAAGCATTTTTAAGTGTACATTTCTTCTAGTGTTTTGGGGGAAAACGCTTATAAATGCAAATGCTCATAAACACATCTAAACACATGTACAATAACTCCATAGGAGCATTGTTTCTGATGTTTTTCTTTTCTGGTATTTTTTTTCTGCTGCCTAGTGTGTGTGAACCCAAAATATTTAAAAAAAAAACATGTATACAGTACAAACACACACTTGAGCAGATTTTTTCCCGAGAATGTCAGGAAGAAAGATATGTCTCTTCTCCCACTACCTTAAAAATGTTCCATGTCGCTCTGAGATTGATTCCTGATCCTACATTGACAGCAGTGCACATAAGTATTTCACTCAGGTCCTTCACTCTTCTGTGGGAGAGTGCAACAGATGAAAAGAGATCCCAATTTTCACATACCTAGATTTTTACCATGGGTGCCTGCAAGAATTCTTGTAAATTTTTTATGAAAGTATGTGAACCGTGCAGGGTATAGTGCAGACATACATATTAATACTCTGTAAGTTTTGTGCCTAAAATTGCAGTTAAATAGCTTTTTTAACTTGCTGTGATCATTGATTCAGTCAGGCCAGGGATGTTGGAGGGGAGTTGCTGCATGAAGTTGCATGAAGTTTCTCCTACATAAGTTGCACCTGTTTATCTGCAGCTCTCTCTTCTACAGCCTTCCAAAACACACATTTTACACATAATCTCTCAGCAACAAAAAGCAAGGGCAAGGATCTGATGCCACACATACTGCACAACTAAAGCACACAACTCCATGAAATCTGATAGCTAATGATAGAAAAGTGACCCCCCCCCCCCCCCATAGGTTTAGATAAACATAGAGCTGAGTGAGTCTATGATTCACCTGCTGTATGCGGGGGTGGGGGGTCATCTTCTGGAAGTCTGGGGTGTCAGCTTAATCTATTAGGAATGAGTCATGAAAACAGCAGAGAGAGGAGAGATCAGGGAGGACCAGACTCAGGGCTTTGGATTCCAGGTTAGTACACACTATAAAGGGATTTGCTTAATTCATTTTTCATGTCTGAGGTTTAAACTTTAATAAACACTTGCTTGCACCAATGTAAGTGTAGCACCCTCTAGTGTGCTAGAAGTGTAAACAGTTTTTTTTGTACAGAGTAAGCAAATTGTCAGGCTTGGCTGGCAGCCAAGCCTGTGCTGTTTTATCTGGGTCAGGGGAGTGACTCAGGGAGGCCGGTATGACTCACGGGCAGCATCTCTAAGACCTTCCCCTACTTATAGAAACTGGTAGAAGATTCTAGAAGAATGGGAGTGAAGGTGAGGAGGAGCTGCCTGGAGTATTCTGAGCGCCTTGATCAATCCCCAACAGATGGGTTGGCAGGGGGCAGGCCCCCTCAAATACTCAGGGTCAGTGGGAGTGGGGAGTTCAGGTGGAAAATGGAGATGGAGTGTTAGGCTGTTGGTGGCCCTATATATATTTTATGTTATAGACCAACACAAAGTGGACTAGGGAGCCCCTAGTCTGGGGGAGTGACCCCCAGTCTGGGCTCGGGTGCAGAAGGGGCCCTCTTCATGACACACAGAGGTTTCCTGACCAGGAGGCACAGGAGCAAGGTTGAGGACAGCAGGAGAAAACTGCCGGGCAAATCTCCAGGAAGGAAGACAGCAAGGAGGGCTGGTGAGTGTGCAGTCAGAGGACTAAGAAGCATAACTGAGAGGACTGGGTGGAAGCAATCTGAGATGGATGCAGAGTCAGTCTGGGGGACTGTGGAGTCTTGGCCAGGTAGGCTAGTGAAAGGGGCAGCTGCAGCCAGATGAGCTGGCAGTGCCTGAGGAGTTGGTGCTGTAGTAGCCACAAGAGTAGGACAGCTGAGGAACTGAGACTTCTTTTTGCTACACTACCAAATGGGCCTGTGGTCCCTGCCTGTAAAGGGCATTTTCTATGGTCAGATTGTATTCTTGTCAGGCCGCGTACACACGGACGGACTGTCTGTCCAACTAAGTCCGTCAGACAATCCGACAGACAGTCCGTCCTACTTTCGAATGAACGGACTTGACCACACACGATGAACAGACAGTCCGCCGAAAGCTTGCGCGATGACGTGTACAGCACGTACGACGGGACTAGAAATACGACGTCCAATACACTGCAATGCAACCTTTCGCCATGTAAATCCTTTCTGAGCAATGCGCCATACTTAGTCCGTCCAACTAGCCTACTCACGAGCGGACTGTCCGCTGAAACCAAGTTTGGACGGACAATATTACGGAAATTCCGAAAGACTTAGTCCGCCAGACTGTCTGCCGAAAAAGTCAGCTGAAGCCCACACACAAGCGGATTGTCCGCTGAAACACGTTTCAGCGGACCAAGTCCGTCAGACAGTCCGCCCGTGTGTACGCGGCCTCAGACCATCCTTACAGTGCCAGCTGGTCCTGGGAGTTGTTTTTCTACAAGCATGATTGTGCTGAAGGTAGAAGAAAACTGTATATACAGGGTGTATATAGTTTGTATCCCTGAAAAGTTCTGAGTTTGATCAAGTGGGCATCCCATAATACCCTTAACCCTATCCAAGTTTCATTCCCCTAATAAAACCCAAAAACAAAGCTGCAAGGACTGAGGCTGGGTTCACATGTGAGGCCACTGGCCGCAGCAGGGGGTCCAGTTTGTCATCTTTCACCATTTCACGTACGAATTAAGTCCAAATTTTTGTCTGAATTCAGACCTGAAATGAAGCCAAAGATGCACAGGACTGTTCTGCTGTGCACTCCACGGCTGCCCCCTATATGTGTGAACCGACTACATTGGGAGCCGATAACACTCTCCTGTCATGCAAATTGGATGCGGGGAAACGTGTGAACCCAGCCTTATTCTTGTCTCCAGCATGTGGTGGAAAATTCTGTGTGCCTGCCTGTGCAGGGTGGGAGATACCAACATTCACCAGCGGCTCCTGTAGGGTTAGTGCTACATAAGTAAAAAAAAAACTTTGCACAGCCACATAAGGCAAAAAATAGAGCTATTTACACAGCTATAGTATTTGGGTTTACATACACATTGTTCGTAAACCCATCTTTTCATTTTGGCACAAGTATATTTTATTTTTCTTAAAATTGGCAATTAACTGGCTGTAAAAACATAAAGCAAGCTAGTCTTTCCTAATACAGGTTTACAGCATTTTGCCTTCTACGTTACAAAACCTTTTGTTATTGATTTGGGGTTTATGTGTAAGGATGAGGGTACAAGATTCTCAAATTGAAATTTTATAAAAACACTTGGTGTGTTTTGTGATTCATATTATAAGACACTTCCTCTCACCTACCTGAGTTGTAATTGTCCAACCAGATTTGAAAGAATGTGGACAGACACATAGGAGTCGGTTTACTAAAGGCAGAAAAGCTGTTTATATTCCAAGGGAAGTTGCATCGTGCAAGGGAAATTGCCACACAGCTTAGTGAATGTGGTGAAGTTTCACATTGCAAAGAATACCTAATCACTTGCAAGGATAATTTAAATCCAGTAACTCCATTCCCCTCTGTGTTATCTATGTACATTGCATGGATTTTAACAAACTTTGTTGCAGATTCCTACCTTTTGTTATTCTGTGTGTTTGTTTGTGTCCATGTGGGAAAGTGAATCTAAATCTAGTGGGAAAGTGAATCTAATGGGAATGGTTTCATAATTATCAATGAGCTGCACCTGCAGAGCACTAATGAGGAAAGCTGCTGGGCCTGCATCCCTTTAGATGTGATATTCTATTGGGAGTATCTCACCAAAAATGACATTTTTTTGCAGGGGATGCCTGAAATATGACTTGTATCTATTATTTTTTCTTTATTTGCTATTTTCTTACACACACACACACACACATATATACATATATATATATATATATATATATATATATATATATATATATATGTAATATAGCAACACCTTGCCACTTGCCAAAACATTGTTTTCCCCTATAATCATTTATTCAGGATAAAAAAAACATGGGTTACATATGTGAAAACCAAAAAGTGAATATTTATTTTTATGCTTTTCCAAAATTAAATAAAATAAATGTAACCCTTTGAAATCAAAGAAAGTCTAAATTATACTGTGCATAAACTCTGTATTTGGAATGGGCCAAATCACGAGTAGATCAGAATTTTAGAATTTTACGCATTAAATATAGCCATGTCAATGTTGTTGATTTCAGTTAAGGCATATGTTATACAGTACCTTGAAAAAGTATTCATACCCCTTGAAATTTTCCACATTTTTGTCACGTTACAACCAAAAACGTAAATGTATTTTATTGGGATTTTATGTTATAGACCAACACAAAGTGGCACATAATTGTGAAGTGGAAGGAAAATTATAAATGGTTTTCCAATTTTTTTACAAATAAATATCTGAAAAGTGTGGCATGCATTTGTATTCAGCCCCCTTCACTCTGATACCCCTAACTAAAATCTAGTGGAACCAATTGACTTCAGAAGTCACCTAATTAGTAAATAGAGTTAACCTGTGTGTAATTTAATCTCAGCATAAATACAGCTGTTTTGTGAAGGCCTCAGAGGGTTGTTAGAGAACCTTAGTGAGCAAACCGCATCATGAAGGCCAAGGAACACACCAGACAGGTCAGGAATAAAGTTGTGGAGAAGTTTAAAGCAGGGTTAGGTTATAAAAAAAAATCCCAAGTTTTGAACATCCCATGGAGTACCGTTCAATCCATCATCCAAAAATGGAAAGCGTATGGCACAACTGCAAACCTATATGTTGTGGGGATGCTTTTCTTCAGACGGGACAGAGAAGCAGGTCAAAGTTGATGCGGAGATGAAAGGAGCCAAATACAGGGCAATCTTAGAAGAAAAGCTATTAGAATCTGCAAAAGAATTGAGACTGGGGAGGAGGTTCACCTTCTACCAGGACAACTACCCTAAACATACAGCCAGAGCTGCAATGGAATGGTTTCGATCAAAGCATATTTATGGGTTAGAATGGTCCATTCAAAGTTCAGACCTAAATCCAATTAAGAATCTGTGGCAAGACTTGAAAATTGCTGATTACAGGCGCTCTCGATCTAATCTGACAGAGCTTGAGAAGAATGGACAAAAATGTCACTCTCTAGATGTGCAAAGCTGGTAGAGACATCCCCAAAAAGATTTGCAGCTGTAATTGCAGCAAAAGGTGGTTCTACAAATTATTGACTGAATACAAATGCACACCACACTTTTCACATCTTTGTAAAAAATTTTGAAAAGCATTTATCATTTTCCTTCCACTTCACAATTATGTGTCACTTTGTGGTCTATCACATAAAATCCCAATAAAATACATTTGCGTTTTTGGTTGTAACATGACAAAATGTGGAAAATTTCAAGGGGTATGAATACCTTTTCAAGGCACTGTAGGTGACATCTCTAAATAAAGAGGGACTGAATTAGTAGTAACTTTGTCTATGTGCATTTGGACAAAGATAACATCGTCAGATTTTTTTTTATCTTTCTCTGTTGAACAAATAAGGAAACAAGTGCTGGCATTTTTTTCTTCATAGAAATTATCTAATTTTTTTTTTTTTGTTTGTTTAAATGTATTTAAATTCAGGCTGACACTTGTTTTAACTGGCATAACAAGTTTCTATTTAAACTTGCTATAAGATTTATCTTATGTATTTTTTTATCGTATTGTTCCGCATCAATTTTCTTTAACACATTTATATATCTACATAAATAATTATTCTGTGAAGGAGACTTTAATTTATAAAAAAGGATAGAGTTCAATATCTTGGAGCTGCTTCTTCAGGCAGAAGGAAAGCCTCATTTGGTATTTCCAGCATACTGCATTTTTACACTACTAATTTATGTGTAATGTAATGTACTAAAATAAGAGTAATTCCTTAATAAAAGCAGGACTAAATATTCTTTTGACGGTCATCCTTTTCAACGTTGGGAAAGTCCCACTAAAAATATTGTAGCCCCTTCCTAGCATAGGTTGCTAGGTAAGTTTAGCTGTGGCTCCTGTAATCAAGGGAGCAGTAATTGTTTGTTCAGTAATTGTTTGTTCTGGCCCGTTCTGGGTCTCACAGGTTGGAAGTTTGATTGCTACCCCTGCCTCTTAGGATGGGAGATGAGTTTTGGGTCTGGAGGAAACTGGAAGGAGGCAGCTGTCCTGGGGAAGTGTGAGTGTTGACCTTAAGTAGATCCCTGACACTGTGTGTGGGACGCTGCACTGGGTACTGATAGTTACGCATTAGGACAGGGTAACCGGAGGTTCAGACTTACCCCATGATCTTCAGCTGTAGGGCCGTGAACTGTTTACTACTGCTACTACTACTACTGAAAAGACTGTCTTTTGTTCAGGAACCCTTGTGGAGCATTTTGAAATAACCCATGCCTTAATCTCAATCCTGTTACAAGATTTTCCAACAGTAAATTAGAAAAAGACAACCCCTAGACTGTTTATTGGAGCCAAAGTGAGTATACTGTTTGGGTGATTAGCAACCTCTGTTCTATTTGGGAAAGAAGCAGTTAATATCAGCACCCCCTGTGGGGGTAGCACTACAATAGCCACACATTTATCATCAATCTTTTCACATCCATAATGTTGGTTTTAAGCAGAGGAAAAGCAGTTGTTGTGGACTGGATCTCTTTCTGGCATTTTGTTCTTGCCAAACAGCCCTTAGCATATTTATTAATATCTGTGGTGTCATCACTACAATCACTACTGTCAGTTCCTCCTATAGTGAAAGGCAAACATGCATATATCTGCCTACTATGTTCATAATGCAAATACCCTACCAAGATTGTTTGCTCTCTCCTGCAAGCATAAACATTACAGTGTGATGACTAAATCAAATTGCATTGGCTTAAATGGACAGAAACATGCAATCACCTTGATGGGTTTCAAATAAGGCAAGCTGGAATTTAATTATCCATAAGAGTTCCTCAGTCTCTAATGAAAGCGTTAACATGTATCGCATTCACTTTGCTATCTTGCATTTAGAAGCTTTGTTCTGCACAGTTTTTTTGAATGAATTACAGTATGTTAACTTGAATGATATGTCAACACATACAAAATTTAACACAAAGGGCTTTTTTCCAGCACACTACAACAATACATTGGTGTGAACTGATTCTAATAAACTCAATAGATAATTTCTTGTCCGATCTTTTTTTTCTGTGCTGGAAATATAGCAAAATGCATTAAATTACATCTAGTGGGAATGATCTGTCAATGATAAACATAGTAAGTCCTAAAACATATGTCTGTAAATTTAGTTTTTTCCCAAGACTATAGTTGAGTCTTGGGGTTAATTGCTCTAAATTGTGGTTTCGGCATCAGTTTGGCTGGAATGTACTAATGTTCTGCCTGGTCATAGGTGTAGGTAGCACCTTTGACAGGTATTGGAATTAAGTCTGGTTGGATGCATTGAGTACCAATCTCTCTCTCAGAGCCAATCAGTGGGTGTGTTGTCTTGCTGTGTATTCTGGGAGATGGTACTTAAGGTGCTGAAGTCATGTGGTTCTGGTCCAGAAATATTTTCTGACTCCATGGTCCTGGTCCTCCTGACCAGCCCCCAGGGGCCCTCATGGCCTGGGGTGTGGATCCGTCCATTTCCGAGTCTCAGAACTGGTTAGTTCGAGGCACAGTAACTGGAAGGAGGGTCCTAAGGTGGTCCGGTGCCGTCTCGGGTTTTGGCAGAGGCCCAGCAACTCGTCATGCAACCAGGGGAGGACTCTTCGGAAGAGGGCCACGCACAAGGCTGGCTGCTTGGTAAGAGCCTGGATGTTGAGCTGTATGGACACTAATTGAATCCATATTTCTTACGGTATCGCCGGACTGACTGCAAGATACTGGTACTGTAAGAAAGTTCCTATTTTCATCCTTCGGTTACAACTAAGTTCCTGTGAGGGACTTTCTGTGTTCATCAAAAGTTTGCAACCAAGTCTGTGGCAGAGACTTTGCTAAGTTTGAGTCATGTGTAGGCTGCTAAATCCATAAACCGGGATTTATCCGCCAGTTGAAATATCCAGTTGCAAGTGGCTATTCCCTGGATTACCTAGAGAGAGACATTTAATAAGTGTCAGCAGTTTTCAAAGTGCCTGAGCTTCCATACCTATACCCTCTATTCCCAACTGAGAGACTGTGTTTCTGTTCAATGTTTTAAGCAAACAAAATTCCTAAAGGAATTCAAGTGTCGGTCTCTGCAGTTATTGGGCTATCAACCTCAGGAACCCCTAGACAAGAACGACGAGTTACAAGACGGAGGAGGTAAACGGTAAGCCCAAGAAAACCAGCCGCTCCTATGGGGGTCAGTGCTACACATATGATATGTTAATGATAAACATAGTAAGTCCTAAAACATAGTGAGGGATTCATCACACTGGTCATGATGGGCAACCACTCCCACTTTGTAACATCATTTCCTGATCAATGACCAGCTCCTGATGTACCTCCTATCTCCCTTCCAATCTACCATCAGCTCCTGCTGTAGTACTACTAAACTACTACTCATCTCTCCTCCTTAGCGCACAGCAACTGCCTTCAATCAACCTTGTCCATGATCAGCTTTCTCACTACCACCCTCACGCCAGACCATGATCGTCTAAAACGAATTCTTCGTTTAATTTTTCTAATAGTTAATGGGATCAAATCCAGGTTTGTTTACAATTTTAGTGCTGAGAAAATTTAAAGGAGCTAGCAGTTTGCGCAGTGCTTTACAGCATGAGGGCAGACAGTAAAGTTACAATATAATTCAATACAGGAGGAATCAAAAGGCACTGCTTGTTAGAGCTTACAATCTAGAAGGGAATGTTGGAAAAAAACATTTGAACTAGCAACTTTCTAACAGTGCATGTCATTTTTGTTTGAGATATTCCACTCATACCAAAATCAATTGTTAAAGCAAATACAATTTTGAAATACTTTTGAACAACATTCATCAAGCCTGTGTTGCCATTATCACATATACTGACAGGATTTTCCATATGAAAATGCTTTACCAGTATATGGCCAGCTTTACTCTTTGTCTCCTATACTAGCAAGCATACTCAGCTTCAACTCTACCTATTCTCAGAATAGTTCATGATGTACTCATGCTCCTTAATTTCTAGCACCAGTCCACAATTAGATTCCCTCTTTTTTTATCTTTTCTTACTTAATGATGCCCACCTCTGTACTTCTTTCCACTCACTCATCCTGGTCCTTAATAAGTTCATGCTTTGCCTTCTTTCCTTGTGGTTCTTGTTAATTCTTGGGCAAATGATGCTCTACCCCCTCTCCCCAGTGCTCCATGCTGAGATGCTGCCCCTTTCTCCACACTGTCAGCTTTTGTGCTGCTTTCTCTCCCCAGTCCAGAACCAGTTACCAGTCTACGGTCACTTGTCAACTACCATTCTAATGCCCTGTACACAGGGTCGGACTTTCCGATGGGAAATGTGTGATCGGATTGTGTTGTCAGAAATTCAGATCGTGTGTGTGCTCCATCTGACTTTTTCTGTCAGAATTTCTGACACACAAAGTTTGAGATCTGGATCTAAAATCCGATCATTTAAATTCCGATCATGTGTAGACAATTCCAACGCACAAAGTGCCACACATGCTCAGAATAAATTACGAGGCGAAAGCTATTGGCTACTGGTCTCTTCATAGTCCCGTTGTATGTGTTGTACGTCACCTCATTCTGAACGATCAGATTTTCCGACAACTTTGTGCAACCGTGTGTATGCAAGACAAGTTTGGGTCAAAATCCGTCTGAAAAAATCTGCCTAATATATTTTTTTCCCCTATTATCAGTTCAATGCCACCAATAGCAAGAACAATAATTGGCTCACAAACAACATGATAGTAGTAATAATATTTTGAATCTGCAGGAAGCACACTACATTAAGACCAGTCCTGGCAGCATATAAATCCTCATCAGCAGAATATCACAATTATTATCCCACCAACACATTAATGATAATAATAATAATAATGTCCTGGACAGCAATACAATATAAAACTAAAGGCTCCACCAACCATATTTTAATATTGATAATTATGTTAGTAATAGCCACATTTGTAACACATACCCCGAGCAGCAATACATTACAATAATGCTTGTCTTGTATGCTCATAATCATGCAAACAATCAAATCACTGGCAACATATAATTATAAAAATAAAAACGGCTAGGAGTATATTATCAATAATAAAATAGTCAACAGCTGGTTTTTAGTAATAAAAACATCATTGATAATAATATTTAGCCCAATAAATAGTAAAAAGCAAGATGGGCTTGTATGTTGGAAAGCAATACAAAAGTACTACTACTCTAAAGCCTTGTACACACGATTGGATTTTCAGATGGGAAATGTGTGATGACAGGCTGTTGGCAGAAAATCTGACTGTTTGTACGGTCCATCGGACAATTGTTGGATTTTCCGCGGACAAATGTTGGATAGCAGGTTTTAATATTTTCTGCGGACAAATGTCTGTTATCAGATTTTCCAAGCATGTGTACACATGTCCATCGAACAAAAGTCCAAAGTAACACGCATGCTCGGAAGTAAGGACGAGCCAGAAGCGGTTTGTCTTGTAAACTAGCGTTTGTAATGGAGAATTATCGTTTTTGACGTGTCAAATTCTGAAATCTCGAAATGCAGCGCACATTCTCTTTTTTAATGGGATAATAATGAAGCTGCTTTGCTTGTGATACTGATGGAGTTATGGCAAACACATTTTAATTATTTTTTTTTATTTGGGCAAGTTACCACAACACCATTATCCTGTAGTTTTTAAGATCAGAGATACAACTATGTTGGCGTCCCTTTTTAATTTTAAAATGTATTTTTTTTTAAATGTAACTGCCTATTCCCAAACTGTCATTTGAAGTAAAACACATAGCCAAGTATTATTCTCCACAATTTTTTTATTGTGCATTAAAAAAAGAAAACAAATACATTTAGACATGCTATCTGTCAATAGAACTTAACCAAAATTGCATTCAATGCATCCAAAAATATAGAAAATATAATAAATAAAATAATTATTATTTTACAAAAAAATAAAATAAAAGACTCATGATTGTGTCCTGCTTCCTATTATAGGGCAGGGCTCGAGTCCTGCGGGAACGCATGGGAACGGCGTTCCCGTACTATTTCCACAACGGGAACGCCGTTCCCATTAGCAGCCGGAGGAGCCTGCTGCTCGTGCGTAGCCCGCCGCTCCTCTGCCGCCCGAGTCAGTGACTGGTTGCTAGGCTAGGGCCGCTCCGCGTCTAGCAACCGGTCACATGACATCGGCCGTACACGCGGGCACGCACTGGAGTCAGTGCGCATGCGCCCTCCAGCGCAGCCAGCGGCAGACACACGCCGCTGGCATACGGACTGTCTCCTCCCTCCCCTCTACCCAGTTCTATCCCGAGCGAGAAGACTAGTAAACCAGGTTAGTCACTCAATACTCTGCAATACTCTGCATTACCCCGCAAATACTCTGCATTACCCCGCCAATACTCTGCATTACCCCTCCGCCAATACTCTAAATTACTCTGCCAATACTCTGCATTACTCTGCATTACTCCGCCCATACTCTGCATTACTCCGCCCATACTCTGCATTACTCCGCTCATACTCTGCATTACTCCGCCCATACTCTGCATTACTCAGCCCATACTCTGCATTACTCCGCCCATACTCTGCATTACTCCGCCCATACTCTGCATTACTCCGCCAATACTCTGCATTACTCTACCAATACTCTGCATTACTCTACCAATACTCTGCATTACTCCACCAATACTCCGCCAATACTCTGCATTACTCCACCAATACTCTGCATTACTCTACCAATACTCTGCATTACTCCACCAATACTCCGCCAATACTCTGCATTACTCCGCCAATACTCTGCATTACTCTACCAATACTCTGCATTACTCCACCAATACTCCGCCAATACTCTGCATTACTCCACCAATACTCTGCATTACTCTACCAATACTCTGCATTACTCCACCAATACTCCGCCAATACTCTGCATTACTCCGCCAATACTCTGCATTACTCCACCAATACTCTGCATTACTCTACCAATACTCTGCATTACTCCACCAATACTCTGCATTACTCCACCAATACTCTGCATTACTCCACCAATACTCCGCCAATACTCTGTATTACTCCACCAATACTCTGCATTACTCTACCAATACTCTGCATTACTCTACCAATACTCTGCATTACTCCACCAATACTCTGCCAATACTCTGCATTACTCCACCAATACTCCGCCAATACTCTGCATTACTCCACCAATACTCCGCCAATACTCTGCATTACCCCGCCAATACTCTGCATTACCCAATACTCTGCAATACCCCGCCAATACTCTGCATTACTCCGCCAATACTCTGCATTACTCCAACAATACTCTGCATTACTCCAACAATACTCCGCCAATACTCTGCATTACTCCACCAATACTCTGCATTACTCCACCAATACTCTGCATTACTCCACCAATACTCTGCTATACCCTGCCAATACTCTGCAATACATAACCTGCCGATACTTACTCTGCAATACTTACCCTGCCAAGACTCTGCAATACTTACCCTGCAATGCCCTGCCAATAATCTGCAATACCCAGCAGTAATCTGCCATACCCTGCCAATACTCTGCAATACCTTGCCAATACTTATCCTGCCAATATTCTGCAATACCCTGCCAATACCTACCCTGCCAATACATATTCTGCTAATACCCAGCCATACCCATCCATGCTCAGCCAAAATATTATTGGGGGAGATGACGTGGATATTACAGTAGGGGAGATGTATATTGCAGTGGGGACTATATGGTGGTGACATTTTTCACAGGTTTTTGCAAATTTATTATTTGCTGATCCGAAAAAAGATCCGATCTGTGACTCAGATCCAAGGAATGATCCGATCCATGAGTTTTTTGATCCGTTGCCAATAATCTTGCACGGCAAGGGCAACGTTATTCCAGTTTGTGTGATATTTTCTAATTTGCTGTATTTGAATTTGGAACAGGGTGTATTTGTGTTAGAAATTCCCTGCGAGGGAAAGATCATCACCCATTGTGTTGATTATTCTGTTTGACAAGTTAACTTATTTTGTATTTGTAAACTGGCACTTTACTATATATGTACTGTATTTTCTGTGAAATATATATGCATATGAGCGTACCTTTATTTATTTATTTATTTTTTTGGTGGGGGAGTGGATCTTGGGTGAGAGTTCCCACACTTTTTTCCCCAGCACTTGACCCCTGTTATAGGGGGTCAACAATGTCAAGAGTTGGTGAAAGCAGGGGTCCGTTGTCCAGAGATAATTCCGACAAACATGTGGATTATTCTTCTGGAGCTCCCTCAGCAAAGGCATATGACATAATTGGTCACGATTAATAAAGCAACCAATTTTTGGTCCAAGAACTCCTTCTCCTCCTGTTCCTGGACTGGACTTGAGTCAAAGCAATAACTCCAAGGCCAATAATAAATAACACATTGGAGGTTATTTCCGAAAAGCAAATCCACTTTGGATTGCAAGTGCACTTGAAAGTGCCCTGAAAGTGCCCTTGGAAGTACAGTCACTCTAAATCTAAGGGGTAAATCTGAAATGAGTGGAAGCTCTGCTGATTTTATCATCCAATCATGTGCAAGCTAAAATGCTGTTTTTTATTCTTCTTGCATGTCCCCCTCGGATCTACAGCGACTTCACTTCCAAGTGCACTTCAGTGCAATTTCAAGTGCACTTGCAGTGCAAAGTGGATTTGCCTTTAGTAAATAACTCCCATTATCTCCTCTGATTCCGCAACATGTCTGGTTAAGGAACGGCCTTTCAGAAACAAACTGAAAAGCACAAAATGAAAAGCGCAAACTGAAAAGCCCGAATCAACACTCACCAAACTTCTACTAACGTGAAATTAACAGAAGGAGCCCAAAGGGTGGTGCTAAAGACCTGAAAAACCACGTAGTACGTCAGTACGTTCGTTTTTGTTGGCCGACAATCTCTTGCCGTTTGTATGCAAGACAAAATCCAGGCACATGCCTTTGGACAAAAGTCCAAGGTTCTGTCTGCGGAAAATCCGATCTTGTGTATGAAACTTTAAAGCCCCGTTAAATATCTAGCATTGCAGGAGCGCTATATTTTCCATACTTTTCTTTTGCCGTGTTTTTGGAGCAACGCCATTCAAGTGAATGGGCTGCCCTCTGCTTCAAAAATGTGCCAAAGTTTTTGGACAGTACAATTTTGGTGCATTTTTTGTGACAAAACACAATTTTTTTTGTGACAAAACACCCTTTCTTGGTGTGTTTGGGATATTAAGAGTGAAAGCCACTTTTTTTTGTGTAATACAGAATCACGGGCAGAGTCACATGATTTTGCCCTTGATTCCAGATCATGTTAAAATCACATTTGGGTGCCATTCACTCTTAATGGCACATCAAACGCACCAATAAAATGAGTTTTTGATTAAGTGACTAAAAAAACGCTAGAAAGGAGAGCGGCCCATTCAATTAAATGTCGTTGCTCCAAAAATACGAAAAAAAAGTGTGCTAGATGTGAATGTGGCCTTAACGAGTTAAAAAGGGTGCTACTGAATCTTTTACTTATTAAAAATAGAATTTTGTTAAAGCATATCTAAAAACAAAAAATGTCATATAATGCATCTAACTGATCATTAGATGTAATAGCTGTAATAACTTCCCTCATTTTCACCCAGTGAACCTGTCAATATCACATCTCCTTTAAAATCTTAGGTGCGATTTAATACATATATATAGCAAAATACTGTGAAAAATACAGACGGTAGATTTGACATTATAAAAGATAATTTTTTTTCCTAAATTAAATTTGTTTTTCCTGGGAGCCCTACGAGTCAAGCAAGTAATATGAGATGATTCATTGCATCTCTCTAAGACTTCCTTGACTTTCATCTACAGTTTGGCAAGTATATAATTAGGGTTTTATCCTTAGGGAAGAGAGAGGAAGGGTTTCTATGAATGATTTCAAATTCAAATATCCTGTTGTGGGAATTACACAGCCATGGTTTTAGAAAAAAGGAGAAATTCCTTTTTAGACTTATCAAGCAGACTGAACATGATCAGCAAGAAGGGTGGAGGGGGGAGTAAAGCCCAACCAGATGTACATTTCGACACACATTTATACATGTATTTCAACTTGTTCTAGAAATGCTTGATACATGTGTACCCTAGTAAGCCATTCCCAGGCTAAAACTCTAGTTATTGCCTAATGTGCAGCTGTCTTATCACTTGGGGATTGCACAAATTATTATTTCACTGAATATTGTTGGACATTTAATACTAGATGAGGCTTGCAATTGTAGTGACCCAAGAGACATTGCTTTCATTTTATTGGCATCACTTGCAAACTTGCTACTTAAAACTCTAATGCCACATACACACGATCGGACTTTCCGGCGGACCAGAGTCCGTCAGACAATCCGATTGTGTGTGGGCTCCAGCAGTCTTTTTCTTCCCAAAGGTCCAGCGGACCTAGAAATAAGACTGGCTTCAAATTTGTCCGCCGGACTCGGTTTTTAGCGGACAATCCGTTCGTCTGTGTGCTAGTCCGACGGACTAAAACTGACCCTAGGGCAGCTATTGGCTACTGGCTATGAACTTCCTTATTCTACGTCATCACGTTCGAATCCGTCTGAACTTTTGGAGTGATCGTGTGTGGCCAAGTCCGTTCGTTTGAAAGTCCGGCGGACCTCAACTGCAAAGTTCCATCGGTTTGTCCGCTGGACCAAGTCCGTTGAAAAGTCCGGTCGTGTGTACGCAGCATAAGGCATTATGGGAAGCTTTTTTTTTTTTTTAAAGTGTAAAATGAAATCTCTTGAAATATCTTAAAAAAAACTAAAATAAATATTTAAATCAATCCACAAAATGATCCCACCTCATGATCTTATGTATATCCCACTGCTGCCACTATATCTAAAACTTCACCCAAATAGCAAACCTCTCATGATACAGAGCTGCAATCATATACTGTATTTGTGACCATAAAAAAAGTAGCAAATCCCTCATAATAGTCCCTTAAAATAATAAACAGTACCAATTCTTTATGTATGTATTTTAAACCAGTGCTTTTCATCAATCTTCTACAATATCTTCACCACGTGTACACATTCCACCACTGCAACCTGCTCACCTGATGTTTAGACCTACACAAACTAGGTTAGGATGCACCTTCCCCTTAAAGGGGATAATATAACCCGGATGGATATCACAGATCCAGATTAATCCAGATGTTTCTTCAAATATGTCATGCACTTCCACTGCTCCTTTCAGTGTCACTTATCAATTTAAAATGCCACAGGTGCTCCTAAATTGAAATATTGAACCATCATAGTGCTTTCCGTATATATATAAACATTTATTGAACCCCAAGTAAAAACATTCACATGATTCTGTCCACTAGACTGGTGCAGTGCAAATCAATAGACTGGAGAACTGCAGATCTGGAAGCAAGAACACATTCTTAAAGGGGACCCAATTGGAAGAGAATCCAATATCCATATATCCAATATCCATGCATATCTTTTGACAGTCCAGTATAAAAGCTTTTCTGTGGATTAAGGACTTGCAAAAACAGCTCTCCTCTTTAAAAAATTTGATATTTGATCACCACTGCGGTTTTTATTTTTTGCGCTTTAAACAAAAAGACAGACAACTTTGAAAAAAAAAAACAATATTTTTTACCTTCTGCTATAAAACATAATATAACAAAAAGTGCAGCGCTAAATACACCTATACGTAGAAATAAGTGTATGTAAAATTACAGTGATAAGTGACTCTTATCCCATGCGGGATTAATCATAAAAATTCTCTTAGGTGATATCATATGTAATGAATACTATAACCCAAAGCTCAAGATAAATGCTCGGGTATGCTTATGTGCAAAAAACAAGCAAAAGTGAAGTCAATCAAAATATGGAAATAACAGTGACGGAAGTCTCTAAAAATAAAACTATAAAATGTCCACTGATGTCAGTTTGAAAACAGGTGTCATCTACAGGATATTCATTGAAAGAGGTAGGTACTCTTACTGGAGAGGGTGGACACAAATACCGTATAGCAATGTGTCATAAAGGCTCAGAGGGGCTCTGATGGCCCAAGAAGGCGAATTCACAGCAGGTGATGAATGTCCTCAGGGTTGAACGTCACACTCCTTGATCTCCAATTTTAATTGATCAGCTATCCAGGATGTAAACCTCCACAGAGCGTAATCCGGAATGACTCCAAAAAGGCTCATGGTTGGATGTCTGTGTTCCAGATCTTCTGATGGGGCCTCTCTGCTCTAAGGGGTTAACCCTGTTTTGGGGAACAGTGACACTAATACAGTAATCAGTGCTAAAAAATGCATTGTCAATGTACTAATGGCACTGGGAGGGAAGGGGTTAACATTAGAGTCGATCAAAGGGTTTAAATGTGTTCCCTGAGATTGCTTGCTAACTGTGTGGGGGGTGCTTTGACTGGAGGAAGACAGATCCGTGTTCCTGCTTATCAGAAACACAAGATCTCCATCTTTGCCTTTGACAGAATGGCGATCTGCCTTGTTTACATAGGCAGACCGCTGTTCTGCCTCTCCCAGGTCCACTCGCTGATTGGCTCCCACTGTGTTTAATCCCAGACCCGGAAATAGAAATCATGTACAGGTGATGGGCCGTCCTGCCACAGTACATGTATGAAGTGGTTAAAGAATTGAATAAGCTGTGGTGACACAGTGTGTGGGTGGGGTCATCTGCACCCTGCAGGCAGGGGTACCTTTCACACGGAGCATGCTCATCAATGCAGCCTTTTGGCTAAGATCAGGTGTAGTATCTGTTCTTTAACAAGAAAGTAGTATCTGTTCTTATCTGTTGCCAGAGGAGGCACTGTGATGATCTCAATGAGGAGGGCTAAGCAAATCCTCTGGTGTGATGGTATCTGGATAGTTTGTTTCAGCAGGGGCCACATTGGCGCTCCTAGGTCATAGAGGTAATGAATGGTCAAGTCTGAGCAGGCCAAAAGGGTATTCCTGAGGAGGATGTGTGGTGCATTGGCCTGGCCGAAAGGCTGGGTCACCCCGGGCTTTCTGGCTAGGATTGGTGTGGTTGCTGTTCCTGTCAGTGCCCACCCAGTGGAGGAGCTGTCACCCTGACCACGAGATCATGGTGTTCCTATGCAAATCCACTGGACCATTATGGGGGCCTGGAAAGGTTAGTATTAGTGGAGGCTGTGATTGGTGTCCATAGCTCTCCTGAGAAAACCTAGAAGGGCTCACTATTTGGCAGGGATGGAGGGCCGCACTGGTCCGGCTGAGACCTGAAAAGAAGCCCATGGTGTATGTGCCTCTGGAGTGGCAGCCCAGGGGTGCCGTAAAATCGCTGTAAGTGAGGGTCACTCTGATTTATGGCACCACGGTCACTGCACCATATCACACTTTTTTTTCCACCTGCCTCCTGGGCCAGGCCTTTTGGCTGGGACCGGAGGAATTTTTGATTCCTGGCCGGGGGACCTGGTCATTGTACCACACAATGACCACTTTTCATTCTCCTCTTCACTTCCTTCTCCCCCACTTTCTTTTATTTAAGCCTATATTTGTCACTTTTTGTATTTTTATGTGTGTACACGATTTTGCGCGTGTAACTGGTAGGGTGTAGGTCCTTGGTCCTGCCCTGAAAGTCTTGGGAGGGGGTGGGCATGGCCTTCTGGCTTGGTTCACCCTCTCTCATTGGGTCTCCCTTCGAGGGAGCCCCACCTAGTACTTGGATGGGTCTGTTTCGCCAGACTCTCCAGAGAATGGGGTCTGTCCGGTAAGTACCCCAGTCCCTGTCTGAAGCCTAACACCCCGGGGGATCAGGGCAAGGTCCTCTGATTTTAGAGGACTTATGTGCACCTGTTGCATGTTTTTATGTTTCACTCTTTATGTGTGTGCACATTTTTTTGGCACCGGGTGAAGTTTTTAAATGTGTACACACCCCGGGGAAAAAAAATAAAATAAATGCTCATCAATGCCCAGGACCAGGCGGAGACTGCGGTCCTGTGAAAAATCTAACATTAAGGCAGTTCCCCAACTTAGAGATGAGCCTTCTCTGTGTGCAGTCATTAAAGTACAGAGTTCCTTTGAAAAGTTATTTGTCCCATGTCACTACACACTGTAACCTATATATTACATTAGGAGGGACGTGCTAAGCCTGTGTGCATTCCACCAGTCCAGCGTACCTCTGTTACCTCACTCAGTAACAGAATGACCACTAGGGAAGGAGTGCGACATCGACCCCCTTGCTACCGGAGGACATGTCACTTTACCAGGTACCCTGCTTCACGAATGGTTGCTTGCAGCTTGTTCCTTCACTTGGTTACTCATAGCCACTACTCTTCTCCTTGACTTGCCAAGTTAACCCTTTTGTAAAGGTGTTATTTCATACCCCATAGTGCTTTACAGGCCCAGATTCTTTTAGATACGCCAGAACTAACATGCACCCCTTTGAATAAATTCAGACCAGACTCATAATGGTTAATGTAAATTTTAAACAAGTTCCAGCATACAGTTCAATATGAACAACGTCTTTCCCCTGACTCAAATTATAGTAGTGTGGCTGCCCAGGCATGCCTATGTGGGGTGAGAGTCCATTACATTATTGTCTGTCTGTCATATGGCTTGGCTGTCTCCAAAAGTCTCAGTGTCTTCAATCCACGCACAGAGAGCTAGGAAGATCCAACCAAGCAGAGAAATCTCCAAAAGAGCCAAGCCCAGGACCTCAGCCTTCCTCCTTTTTAGATCACATAAAGCCCAGGAACAGAACTTTCACAATTTATCCCCTTCCCCCGGCCTGGTCCAGCCGCCAACCAAATACAGTTAATGCAGCACAATTCAGTATGAACGGGACTTTAAATAAAGGAAGGTTTCTTAAAGTGTTGAAGATTTATATCAACAATGCAGCCTTAAAATAGAATAAACTCGTATTTCTATCATCATTCAATTTAAACTGTGGGGTCTCATCTATCTGCCAACATTTCAAAAGCTTTTCAACCGTACTCGTGAAAACTCTGTGCCAACATGGTACATGAAAGAGTTTGACTAGGGGAGGTGGGATGGGCAAATTGTGGAATGTTGTCATATTTGTCTTGGTTTATTGCCCAGTGCTGCTTTCTTCATGGTAACACAGGTGCAATTGTTTATTTAAGAGTAAGGTTAAAATAAAATAACAAAGTTATTCCACATAGCTGAGCAATTAAAACTTCAGTCACTCAATTCAAACACATAATGGGCCATGTGCCTTTTACCTTTTTAGTGAGTAAAGTGACATTGCAGCCCATTTTAATACAAGATGAATCTTTTTTAAGACAGATAAGGCTTTTAATTCTTAGCACACCTAAATATATAAACTTTTATTTTATACATTTTATTTTTATGAAAAAAGAAAAAATGAAAAGGAAAAAAAGAAAATATAATATTTTTTAATATGCTACCTGAACATTTAAATGTAGGCATTTTTTAAAGGAGAGAAAAATTGCACATATTTCTACTGTACTTGAAATATCACTGCATATTGCCCTAAAAATATCCTTACATCCAACTTGGCAGCCATTGCCCTAGAATGTCCCCATTACAGTTTAGCTATGAAAGAGCTGCTTAGTGATATTATTCTTCATTTTATTTATATACTTATTATATAAGTATTATACACCTCTTTCTTTTTTTTTTTTTTATTCAGAAAGCAGCTTTATTAAGCATATGACAAGGGATATGAACAACATAGTGTAGCGCAACAGGCACTACCAACACTAACAGGTGCATTTCACATACAGGAGCTTGAAATATACAGCATACTGCAAAGGGAAACCCACAACCTACAGTACAGTGGAGAGGTTTTAACAAAAAATACACGGTGAAGGAGAGGAGGGTAGACCCCGCATAAAAACCATAGACATACCTAGGTGAAATCAGCTAGCTCTCAGCACTACAGGTGGAGGAGTCCTCCAACCACCTGTCCCAGATTTTATTGTATTTGTGGGGACAGCCCCTGTGAGTGTACACCATTTTCTTGTGGGGAAGGGTGACATTAATCGCTCTGATCCACTGCTGTGTAGTGGGGGGGCGTTCTCTCAGCCATGTTTTGGCGATTTGTAGCCTAGCCTGAAACAGAGTCTCTTGCAGAAAAATATTGAGATACTCTTCGCCTTCTGACAGCGAGAAGAGCCCCAAGATACATTGCTTAGGGCATAGGGACACCGGGGAACCCATGCGGTCGTGGAGGAACTGGACCACCTGTGCCCAAAACCCTTGTATAGCCGGGCATGCCCAGAGTAAATGATAGAAGGAGGCCTCCGAGGAGGCACAGCGGGGGCAGCGGGGGACATGGTCAGGTCTGTATTTGGCTATGCGGTGGGGTGTAAGATAAGACCTGTGCAGGATATAAAGGTGGGTGAGGCGGTCCGATAGCTTAGGTGACATTAGTTTGTGGTTCGCTAGAGCCTCGTCCCAATCCTCATCCGACACCGCTCCCAGATCATCCTCCCACCGAGAACGGACCTGAGAAGCCACAGCCGAAGCCGCGGGAACCAGGAGGTAGGTATAAAGCCGTGAGATCAGCTGTGCAGGCTCAGGACCCAGCACTAGATCAACCAGTGCTGGGGTCCCAAGTCTTGGGAGTTGGTTGGCAAACTGGGTGTGGAGCGCGTGCCGGAGTTGGAGGTAGCGGAATAGCATGTAGTTAGGCAGAGCAAATTTGTCCTTGAGGTCCTGGAACAGCCTAACCATTCCATTGGAGACTACCTGCGGGAGGTAGATGACCCCCCTGCTTGCCCACAGCCCAGAATCCGGGATGAGGGCAAGATCTGGCATATCAGAATTATTCCATAGAGGTGTGTGAGAGTGGGGGGATGGTGTTTGTCATATCCGTGTTGCTAAGTGCCAAATTTTACAGTGGTGAGAGAGCATAAGGTGCCTGTCCCGAGGAGGGTGCTAAACAAAAATTGGAAAAGGGTGGGTCAGCGGGGTGGGGACCTTGGAGCATACCAGGGTAGTGTAGCGGGCTCTATCCGTGTGGTGAAAATGGAAAAAGTGGGAGAGTTGCGACGCGACGTAGTAAAGGAAGAGATCTGGCAGGGCGGTCCCTCCAGCATCCGAGGGGCATTTTAGAACCCGCCACGGCAATTTATGTCGAGACGACCCCCAAACGAACGTATTGAGGATAGATTCCAGGGCTTTAAATGTGCGAAGGGGAAGACGTACGGGTGCCTGCCAAAAAACATATAGAAGCTTGGGGAGGAGAATCATCTTAACCAAATTTATTCGGCCCATCACCCCAAGGGGGAGACGGGACCAGACCTGTGTTTTAGATTTTAGGGTGTCAAATAGGAGCTCAACATTAAGAGTAGGGTAATCTGAGAGGGACCTGGAGACATGCACTCCAAGGTACTTAAAGGTACTCGCCCGAGCAAGCGGGAGAGCCGCCTGCTCGGCGGTGGGGGGCCCCAAGTTCAATGGTAGTATTTGGGACTTGGTCCAATTGATCCGGAGCCCAGAGAAGGCTCCGAAGGCCGTGATGGTTCGCAGGGCCGCCTGCAATGAGGGGCCAGCATAAGCTAAATAAAGAAGCATGTCGTCCGCGTAGAGACTGACCACCTCATGCAGGCCGCCGCAGTGAAGACCCCTGATATCTGGATGGGTCCTGAGGGCCATGGCCAGGGGCTCCACCGCCAGAGCATAGAGCAGCAGGGAGATGGGGCATCCCTGACGTGTCCCCCGGGAAAGTGGGAAAGGGGGGGAGATCCTACCATTAACCTGGATACGCGCCACGGGGGCGTAGAAAAGTAGCTGGAGCCATTTGATGAAGTTGGGGCCTATTCCAAACCTGCGCATGCATTCCCAGAGGTAACGCCACTCGACTGTGTCAAATGCCTTAGCGGCGTCCAGGCTGACAACCACCCTGGAGCCGACGTCGGAGTGTTGGGCCTGGAGATTCATGTAAAGCCTCCGAAGGTTAAAAGCCGTGTTCCGTTGTGGCATGAACCCGGTCTGATCGGGGTGCACCAGGGAGTGAATTACGGTGTTAAGGCAAAGGGCGAGGATTTTGGCCAAGATTTTCACATCTAATTGGAGCAGGGATATGGGCCTATAGGATTCGGGGAGCATCGGGTCCTTGTCCGGCTTAGGAATGAGAACTATCCGGGCCTCACCCATAGATTTGGGGAGGGTGCCAGAGTCAAATATATGTGTGTATAATTTGGTAAGTTGGGGGATCAGGGTCTCACTAAATTGGGCATAAAACTCCAGTGGAAGACCGTCGGATCCCGGAGCTTTAGAGGTGGGGAGTAGCGACAGGGCCTTCGCTACACAGTCGGAGGTGATGGGTGCCTCAAGTTGGGCCCTCTGCAGAGGTGTGAGGGAGGGGAAGGGGATGGTGCTCAAGAACGCCACAAGCTCGTCCTGGGAGTACTGTGCGGCGGAGGAGTACAGGCCCGAGTAAAAGGACCCGAACTCCTCTTATACACCTCTTTCTAAAGAACAAAAATATATATTCAACAAGGCAATGCAGAGCAGTGATGTACAAAGTTAGGTCACAGCAACTGGAAATGAAACATGGTGGTAACAGCGATAATACAAAATTAACATTTTAAATTGTATGGATTACTATCCTTTTCCCTGCAGAACATTACCCAAATCCTGACCCGAACGGGGGAAACTTCACTCCGGACTGGAATGTTCAAGGGGAGGTCCGCTACAGCATCCCACAAGACACATACCACCCCTAAAATTACTCCCAAAGCACGGCCTCCTCCCACCAAGGCAGTCAATATGGTGTCTCTGATGGAGGACACCGATCCAGAACTGAGGGAGCAGACTAACTTTGACGCTCTGCTGCAGGCCATCAACACTTGCCTGACTACCCTCACAGGTAAAATTGAGTCTATGCAACTAGATATCAGCCTAATCCGGAGGGATATGGATTGCTTTCGAACACGGCTAAAAAAGATTGTTGCGGAGGACACATTGCAGGCGCAGTCTCACTTTGCATGCTACAGACCAAAATGAAGACCCTGGAGGCACTGTGCGGAGGATGCCGAAAACCGGAATCACAGAAATAACCTCCGCATGGTGGGGCTGCCAGAGAGAGTGGAAGGTAATGACCCCACAGCATTCACAGAACATCTGCTGTGGGCCCTCCTCCCGAGAGCCCAATTCTTTGACTTTTTTGTTGTGGAGAGAGCACACAGGATGCCTGCTACCCAGGGAGTCCCGGGAGCTCCTCCACGCACTTTTATTCTCAAACTCCTGAACTTCAGGGATCTCAATCTGGTCCTGAGGGGAGCCAGGAAGATTGAAGTACTCTGCCATGAGGGAGCAAAGCTTCTGATCTTCCCTGACTATTCGGTCGACACACAAAAGCTGCGGAGATCCTTTCACCATGTTAAACTCGACCTCCGCAATCGAAAGATCAAGTACAGCATGCTGTTCCCTGCCCGATTGAGAGTCCAGGATGGGGAAACAGTACGTTTCTTTACCTTTCCTGAAGATGCGTCCCGATGGCTAGAGGCACTGCCGAGAGGATGACCCTGATGGCAATATGGTCCCTTCTTTTCATGCTCCTACCTCCCTTAACCCCATACTACATGGTGTGCGCACTCTTCCATCAGCTCCATTGTCTACCCGGCTTTAAACATCACCGGCCTTGACCCTCCACAGGAGCTTTTACTGTGAGTATGAGACAATACCGATTGGGGAACTACATACGGCACTGTGTTAGAGTGATCTCCCCGCTCCTGCAAGCTTTACTGACAGAAGGGGATGCCGTTTCAAGTCAGCAACTAGTTTAAGTTTAAGGGTACTGCCCCCGGAAGATTCTGGGCGAACCATCGATCTGCAGGGATCGTTTATCCTATGTTTTCCATAACTGGACTCTCTGAGTACAAACTGTGACGCTCTGGTGCTCCATTGTTCACGTGCCCCGTGGGCAGTTGTCACAAATCGGGAGAAAAGCACCCTGAAGTTTGGGGGGCGGTGCCGGGTGGGGGGGGGGGTTGGGGAGAATACCAGAGTGAATGTTGATACTCCATGTTTTTCTACTGTTTCTTTTGTTCCCTCTTTTATTCAGATTTTCTGTCTCAATTTAAGGCATGTAATACTGATTTCCCTCCACTAGAGGGAGTGGGTAACTCATATAACTGTGCATGTGTGAGAATGACCAGTGCTATGACTACCAATCTACTATTGTGGGTAAATATATTATTGATCTTGATCCGATGCTCCCAGATATCCACTAAAATAAACTGATGACTCCACTTAACGTTTTGTCTTGGAATGTTCGTGGTTTGAACTCCAAGATAAAAAGATCCCTTGTACATTACCAACTACATTAAAAAATACAGCCCCCACATCTGTTTATTGCAGGAGACGCATCTAACAGGGAGCAGGACACTGGCTCTTAACCACTTGAGATCCGCGCTATAGCCGAATGACAGCTACAGCGTGGACTTGTTTTGCCGGGAATACGTCTATTGATGTTGTCCCATGCCCGAGCAGCCTGCGTGCCCCCTGCAGGGCGTGCGAGCGGTGCGCACTATTATCAGCGAGTATATGAGACTCGCTGGATCACAGATCGGTGTAAGGGGTCGATGTCGACCCCTTACCACGTGATCAGCTGTCAGCCAATGACAGCTGATCACATGATGTAAACAGAGCCGGTAATCTGCGATTTTTTCTCCTTGTGCTGACAGCGTGAGGAGAAAAAAAAGCCCATCACCGGCGGTCGTGAACGGGACATCAGTTCCGATCACGGCTAGCTGCAACTTCCCAGAGACTTACTGGCGGGCGTTAGCCTATGATGACTCTCGGGTTTCTGGATAACTGATGATAACTGATGAGCGCATTGCCCCTGAGATTGTGGGAAAAATGGGCACCTACTGGACACACAACGGGGGGATGGGCCCTCCACCGATGGTATGGTATGCTTATAAGGCCTACACACACGGACAATACCGTACGATTATTAGTAAGGTTAGGAAAAACACTAGGCTTGCATTGGAGGAAGCTGAAAGACAGGCCCAGACTCTGGAATCTAGCTATGTGACCACTAAAGATGCAGGGACATACAGTATGTAAACAAGCATCTCCCCATTCTACCTAGAGACAGTGTCACTGATCTCTGCTTCCTGTGACCGGGAGCAGAGATCAGTGAAGTGTCACACGTAGCCATGCCCCCGCCCCCCACACAGTTAGAATCACTCCCCAGGACATACTTAACCCTTACACTGCCCCCTAGTGGTTAACCCCATTCACTGCCAGTGTCATTTACACAGGATTGCTGTATAAATGACAATGGTCCAAAAAATGTGCCAGAAATGTGCGATGTGTCTGCCATAATGTCGCAGGCACAATAAAAATCACTGATCGCCGCCATTACTAGTAAAAAAAAAATATTACTAAAAATGCCATAAAACTATCCCCTATTTTCTAAATGCTATAACTTTTGCGCAAACCAATCAATAAACGCTTATTGCGATTTTTTTTACCAAAAATATGTAGAAGAATACGTATCGGCCTAAACTGAGGAAAAAAAATGTTTTTTTTTATAGATTTTTGGGGGATATATATTATAGCAAAATGTAAAAAAGAATGCATTTTTTTTTCAAAATTGTCGCTCTTTTTTTTGTTTATAGCGCAAAAAATAAAAACCGCAGGGGTGATCAAATACCATCAAAAGAAATCTCTACTTGTGGAAAAAAAAGGACGTCAACTTTGTTTGGGAGCCATGTCGCAGGACTGCGCAATTGTCAGTTAAAGCGATGCAGTGGCGAATCGCAAAAAGTGCTCTGGTCAGGAAGGGGGTAAAATCTTCCGGGGCTGAAGCGGTTAATCTCCTAATTTGGACACTGGCCATATACGATTCACATTTTCACTCATTACTGTTATAAAACAGTCCCTGATGTAATTTTATTGTTTATGTTTTGATATTCATGATCATTTTTATTGTCCACTTTGTGTGATTTTCTTGATACAGACTTCACACCCACATATATATTTAGCGCTGCATTTTTATTATTTAACTTAGTTGTTATTACAAGCAGCAGGAGAGGACGTCCCCCTCCCGCTGCCTTCTGCGGCTCTCCTGTCCCACCGGGAAATCCGAGCTACTAGCCAGCAGTGATGTAAGTAACTCAGTTAAAATAAATGGAGTTACGTAACGCAGTTACTTTAGAGCAGGGGTGTCCAAACTACGGCCCTCCAGCTGTTGCAGAACTACACATCCCATGAGGCATTGTAAAACTCTGACATTCAAAGACATGACTAGGCATGATGGGGATTGTAGTTCCTGAACAACTGGAGGGCCGTAGTTTGGACACCCCTGCTTTAGAGGGTAACGAGTAATCAAACTGATTACTCTTCCCCTCATGGTAACTCAATTACCATTACTTGGGCAGAGTTACCGCAATTACATTTACTGCCTGGGAGGCCCGCCGTGGCTGCGCTGCCTGGCCGTTCGTTCTGCCATGGGGAGGGGGGCTTTCGCCCGCTGATCTGAGTAGATGCTGAGACTCAGAGACTGTCTGGACCGCCCCATCCTGCCCCGCCTATCCAGATAGAGAGAATGTAGGGAGGCGGGGCGGACACTGAAAAATTAATTCAGCTGACACCAATCAAGTGAAGGGGAGGGTCTCTCTCTCTCCCCATGAGGAAAGGCATCCCTGGAGGCATTCAAGTAAGGGACTGTCTGACAATTCGAATTGCAGTGCAATCGATCCATCCTAAGTCCTCCACCACCGCTGCTTCTTACTGATCCCATCCCTACCCACTTACCATTATTTCTACAACAGAGGTGATGGGGGGATACGGTAGGGATGAGATCAGTGGTGGTGGGGGATGGGATTAGTAAGAGTCAGAGGTGGTGGTGGGAGAGGATGGCACCACCACCGCTGCCACCCCCCCACGTACCACCGCTGCAACCCGCCCAAGTACTGTACACCACTGCCACCCCCCCAAGTACACCACCACCACTGCGACCCCCCCAAGTACCACCGCTGCCACCCCCTCAAGTACCACCACTGCCACCCCTGTCACAGTTACTTTGCTGAGTAACTAATTACTTTTCCAATGTAGTAACCGAGTTACTAATGCAATTACTTTTTGGGAGAAGTAATTTGTAACTTAACTAATTACTTTTTTAAAGTAAGATGACCAACACTGCTAGCCAGTATGTCCGCCGGCTAGTCAGAAACCCGAAGAAAACTGGGATAAGTTATGGTAACACAGAAGGGATGACTTGACATCACTTCTGGTTTACCAACATCTTAACAGCACCATTTTTTGAATATCGAAAGTATTCAGAAATGCCAATCTTGGCGTTTTGAATGCTTTCAAGTGTGAAGTAAAGATTTGGGGTGCTATTGACCCCAGATCTTTCCATAAAAAGTACCTGTCACATGCCTATTGCTGTCACAAGGATGTTTACATTCCTTGTGACAGCAATAAAAGTGATCAAAAAACAAACAAACATTGAAAGCAACAGTGTAAAAAAAAAAGTATTAATTAATAATTAAATTTTTTTCTTAAAGTGCCCCTGTCCCCCTGTGCTAGCGTGAAAAGGCAACGCGTGCATTGATCCTGCGTGCACGTAAACCGCGATCATCTTACACATGTGAGGTATCGCTGTGAACGTCGAATCATGGCCGGTAAATCTAGAACTGGACCTCCTCTGTACATCTAAAGTGGTAACCTGTGAAGACTTTTAAAGTGTCGCCTATGGAAAATTATGGTGATTGACGACGTTGTGCGGGCGTGTGCAATTTTAAAGAGTGACATGTTTGGTATCAATTTACTCAGCGTTTTAGAAAAAAAAAGAAAATTACTGTATTGTGTTTTTTTGTATTAAAATTTAAAAGAGTGTATTTTTCCCAAAAATTGCATTTGAAAAAATGCTGCGCGAATACAGCGTAACATAAAAAATTGCAAAACCCACCAATTTGTTCTCTAGCGCCTCTGCTTCAAAAAATATACAATATTTGGGGGATCTAGCTAATTTTCTAGCAAAAAAACAAACAGATTTTCCCATATAAACAAAAAGTAGCAGAAAATGCCTGGTCTTCAAGTGGTTAAGGCACAAAATCAAATTGTATCACCTACATGCCTCTCTTAGACAATAATATTCAAGATGACAGGAATCAATTCCACTGGGCATTTTGAGGGTGCTGTTAACCCCTGTTCATCCTTCATGTCCAGTCTGATGGATACAGTTATAAACAAATGGCAACTGCCCCCACCTCTAACTGGCCTTCGTAGTCAAACAAAACAAAAGAAAATTTCCAGCTCAACTCAGCAACCAGCCTGCTAACCAACAAATTCCCCTCTCTAACAGTTTGCGTTATGGGTTTAGTTTGCACACATTGGCAAATACATGCGTAGGCTGCAGAGCCACTTCACAGAATCCCAGTATTATCTGCAGTCCTAACTCTATATATTTTTGAGAACCTCCACAGCGGAAGCTCATGCATAATAATGGATAGATAGAAGGCAGAAAAGGTCCGACGGTCTTCCTAACGGAGTTCCGACGGACTTCCAACCGAACGGACTTGCCCACACACGAACGGACTAAAGTCCGTTTGTTTTGAACGTGATGATGTACGACGGGACTAGAAAAGGAAGTTCAATAGCCAGTAGCCAATAGCTGCCCTAGCGTCGTATTTGGTCCGTCGGACCAGCATACAGACGAACGGTTTTCCTGACAGAAATTGATTCCATCGGACAGATTTGAAACATGTTCTATTTCTAGGTCTGTCTGAATTTTTGAAGAAAAAAGTCAGATGAAGTCCACACACGATCGTAATATCCGACGGAATGATTCCGTTGGACTTTTTCTGCTGGAAAGTTAGGTCGAGTGTACGCGACATTAGTCTAGAGGAATCCTTAAGGGCACAGGGTCACACTGATGGATACATTTATAATTTAAGGTTTCGATCCTGTATAATTTAAAAAAATATCACATGCAATATACAATACTAATATAGCAAAACAATTTACTCACATCTTGAGTGATCGATAGAGCAAGTTGATTTCCCTCTCACCCAGTTTCCTATTCCCTACAACGTATTTCTAAATACAGTTATGTCCTCAACAGCATGCCAAGAGGATGAGGACTTCTTCTCAACGTTATAGGTCTGCAGAATGTAATATTTAGCTATATTTGGCAAGTGTGTGATTTTCCACAAAACTGATGTAAGGTGCTACATAACAAACTAAATGTATGTAAATCGATGACTGTTGATTACGTATTGATACAGTTCAACTGTAATTGCAATTTTTTTATATTTTAGAAAGTGAACATGTACTAGAATGTAAAGTGTATGTTAAAATTACAATGAAGAGTGTTGAAAGCAGCATCACCTGTCATAGTATTAATTGCACCTTCCAGTATTTTGGCAGCTGTGACTTCAACAGCTGCTAAGGAACAGGACTGAGGGGGGGGCATCACACTTAAGAATTTTAACAAATGCCTTTTTTATTGTCTTTTAAAGGAAAATTGTTACGCAAAATATTGTAAAAGCTATCATAACTATGGTATAGGAAGCACCACAGGGAAATAGTACATATCTGGGCTAATTACAGTTCTGCCACAATGTACTTTGTTAGCCCCTGAAATCACTGTATGAAGTATACTATGCATGTCCAAATTTGGCTATAAGCTAGAGTGCAGGCTCACCCTCTGTATCCCAGAATGCTGCTTCTGCAACGTATAGAAAGCATAGCGATGAAGTAGGGGTAGCCGCATGTTGTATAACTAACATGGAGCTAATTAGTGATCTGTATACTGCTTGCTCCCACATGTTGCAAACTTTATCCCGATGATAGGTTTACGTATAGTGTGGAAGATTTATCATGCAAGTTGGTGGCAAAGCAAAATGCACAGCCGTGGCAAATTGTGCTGTTTTTCATTTAGCAATGTTTATGCATTTTATTTTTCCTGAGTGTTTGCAACCCCTGTACCTGCAGTTAAAGGCAGCCAAATGAAACAGTTTTGCAAAGATCTGTAGATGAAATGGATTTTTAGTCTAAACTTGAGTAAAGTTTGGAACTTGCTGTAGTGACTTTGCTAGATAAATAGAAGTGGGGATAACAACTCTGGTGGTGAGTGGACTGCATTGTTCAGAGCTTGAAGCTGAATCACCACAATATGTAAAAAGTTATGAGCAACTAGAAAATATTGACTGTGATTTAGCAGCTTAATGCAGAGATTATACATGACTAACCAAGTACACAAACTATATAAACTTCATAAATGGAAGTGGAGAACAAAGGTATAAAACATATAAATTTATTTGGATTATATGTACCAGAGTGCCCTTTCACTCGCCATGATCAGATGCAGACACAGGTCCATTTAACTACTTTTCCCACAACTACTTGGTTTTGTGGGCATCTCCAGGGAAGGTCAGTAGCTCTGTTCCCCTCCCTCAAGAGCTCAGAGAGGCCACATCTGGTGGGACAGAGGTAACTAGGCAAATGATATGCAGTCTGGTGAGAGGTAGTCAGAAAGGTGATTCCAGTATTCGGAATGGCACATCTGGGTGAGTATTCATGCGCAGGCTGGCTTGTAGCGCCACAAGTGTTGCCAATAGCTGTGCACATGTTCTCAAACATGCATGTTGTCATGTAACCTGGTCAGCAGTAAATAGCCTGTGAATCTGTGATCTGTGACTTCATGCCTCACTATCCATTATTGACCTGGCTTGCCATGACCTGTTCCCAATATCCACCTTTATTGACCTTGACTTGCACCTGGTCTGTGCTTCAATCTGATTCTTCTGTTCCTGATCTTCTAATCCATTACCAACTTGCGTCTTCTAATGCTATTGTTACTGACACCAGTCCTGAATTTTTGTGCCATGTTTAACTACCAGCCTGCAGTCTCTTAGTCAATGTTTCTGCCTAAACACCTGCAAATGCCCACAATCAACAAATCAGTCTATCATCTGTCTACTGATTCCATCGTTATCACTGCTGTGCTGTTGTTGCTTGATATTCCTGTGTCCCGTTTCCTATCTGGAAAAGAAAAGCTAAAAAGTGCTGTCCAGTCCTGAGATGTCTGTCTTCTTGTATGAGCATCTGGCAAGAACTATGAGGCACTCAGTCCACTCCATGCAATTATGCCTCCTGTTCACTTTTCCATGGGCCCTGAGCTGGAGGTGTAAGAGAGGCTGTCCTTATTTCACCCAGCTTCTTCACCAGGTATGTGACAATGATCCTCCAATGTCAGAACCAGCATGTAGGCAGCGAGCATAGCACCCAACTTCTCAAAATGACCCAGCTTCTGTTGAGAGCCCTAATCAGTTGAAACTTTGGATCCCTCCAGCTGTTCTCTGTTACCCCAGCTACCATGGACTTCCCTATGATGGACACTGCCTATGAGAATAATTACAAGTAGTTGTGTTCTGTGCTGTTTTATTAATTAGCCATTCTCAGCTAGACTCTCTTTTGTTATAGAGTCTAATGGTGACTTTGTATGCAGCCATCATCTTACCTTGATTGAGCCACAGAGACATTGCTGTGAAAAGTTCACGTTTGAGCTGCTTTCATAGTCTGTTTTGTATTATTCTGCAGTGTTTACATGCTCTTTGCTATTCTGACCTGATTTTGTATCTTTGATTATAACTTTGCACCTTAGCTTAGTAATCTTCAAGTTACAGTTACTTTCTGTCTAATCATATGGCTGATTACCTATCCTGTTACACTACACTACATCTACAAACAGGATCACCCATGTCATATAATGGTGATGGGAGTGGTGTGACAGCAGCGCCTGGTAGTATTACTCCAGAAGGAAGCAAGCAACCTAATGCTTGTACAGTAATGTCCATCCTATTCCTGGCAGGACTCCTGCTGCAACAATAGACTAGATCAATACTTTGATAATTGGGCCATGAGATTGAAGGGCCTGATCCAATCATATGGGATCCTGCCTGCTTAGAAGGCAGAACATTTTGAAGATGGACTGCTATTGAACATAGTCAGAGAATCTTTAAAAGGCATCCCAATTTGACATTCTATTAAAAAAAGGACATAGTGTGTCAGGAGCAGATACATACAGTCTTAGGCCAGCCATACCACAAGTTGCATTAAAGAAATTCGCACAATTCCCCAATCAACATAGGCAGTGCTGACAGTGAAATTAGCAATTGTCTGCTCCCGGAAGGGGGGTGGGCAGGGGAAGTCACCCCCACCGGGAGAACAGAGTTGTTATCGCTAGCAGCTGTAGCAGCTGCTTGCGCTAATTCCAAGCAAATCTGGAAGGCAGGTTGTACCCAAGTTGATAGATAGATCAACTTGTACATTCAGCCTGCCTATTAATGGTTCAAACCTTGGCTGGTTCCTGCTGAACTGGCCGAGATTCAAACCGTGTATGGCCAAGCCTTAGATGCACCTTTGGCCATCAAAAGTGGGAAATCAATGGACCCACTGGCAACCAAACAGATGGCTTCATGAGGTGGCCATCCGGAAACTAACACAAGAAATGGCTCAGCTCCAGGCAGAGCTATCCACATGGAAACATAGACATGTAGCAAGGTCCCAGGTCATCTTTTGGTCTAATGAGAACCTCCAGGGCCAGAGATAGCTGACATCCTTATGTATATGGTGGGTTACATGGCATAGTGGGTGTAATACAAGGTAGATTGATTGGGCAGTGGGCACCAGACACTTCTTGAATACAAAAGAGATTTTATTTCTCTTAACAGAACTCTGGGAGAGAGGGTTAGGGCCAGGACACCCTTAGGTAGCTGCAAGATTAATTGGAAGACTACGAGACTTCAACAGGAAGATAGCCATGCAGGCAAAGGCATCCAGCAAGACGCCACATCTGCATGTGTAGGAATGCTGTCTTCTATGGCAACAGTCCTTAACAGTTCCTAACACAAAGTGTAACAGTTCCTTCACTTCCACTACAATCACTTCTTGTAGTTCTTCATCCCACTGAGCTCCCAGTCTCTCTCACTAGACTAGATGATTCACTGCCACTGAATCCCTTGAGCTCTTCCAATCTTCATGGTAGTATCTTCCTCAAGCCTCACCCCCCCCCCCCACACCCCGCCTCGCTGCTGGGTCCCTTAGCTTTAAGATACTTCTCAAGCTCCCCCCCCCCCCCCCACTGGCCTGCTCGGTCCCTTTCTTGACAAACAAGGCTGCTCTGCAAGGTCCCTAGCTTGATACCCACTGAAGTTTCCCGATTTTTCACCGCCCCTGGTTGGTGAGAATACTGCTTCGGTACTTGCTTCAGCTACTCACTGTGGTCCCTGGTAATAAGGTGGATGGTCCCTTAGTGGCGAAAGCTTTGCCTCTACCTCCGACCATGACAGGTTCTCCGCTGGCAGAACCGTCACTTCTGGTTGGACTACAAGCCACAATCCCAACCTTGCACTGCTCTCTTGCTTCTGGATAGGCCCTCAGACAGCCTAGCAGCCAGATGTGCCCAGGATAGGCCCAAACTCTGGCCTAGAAATCTGGCACAGAACACCAATCACCTGACTCCATCTAAATATATAGGCTCTCCCAGCAGGTCAAGGGATCCAAGAAAACCCCTGCCCATTGGCTGAGATACCCCATATATCCATAATCTGACCTTGCATTGACCTTCTCTTACCTAATTCCACCAGGTACCCGGCCAACTAGTGGCAAAAGAGAGAAGTGCAGCAATTACAGACTTAGAATGAAATAAATTGATCCTCAACAATTAGCCAAGGCCGCTTTACCTGGCAGGTAAATTTAGGAGCAACCCTGCCTAAACAACAGAGGTTCAAGGAGGGGTTGTCCCCTTATTGAGAAGATGAACATTACCTTGGAAGCAGGCTAGATCACCATACTCGTGCTAGGACCTTTGAGTTGGGCCATTTTTAGAGAGACTGCCACCAACCATATACAATGAAAGCCATTAAACTAGAATGCCCTGCTGTCGGGATTCAAGCAGTGGGATGAAAAATGGAACAACTCTAAATCCAAGAACTGGAGAAGTGGATGAAAAACTGAAGCGATAGAATTGACTTGAGGAAGGCCTATGTACACAGGGACACAGAGAGAGCATCCAGTTGGCCCCTAATAGAGGTGATACCATTACAGCCATGGCCCATTTCCAAAGAAAAATCAAAGCTACTACCAGAAACCAACAATTTGCCAAGTGAAGGGTCTCGTCTCATCTCATTGCCAAAGAATAATGTTCCCCCCTGACTTGTAAGTGACCTAATATGGGCTCTGGCCTTCTCTGTAATAGAGAGAATTCATGTGAATGCATGAAACTGTATTGTCGACAAAATGTTCACCTGGTTCAAGAGACCACCAGCTATGAGACTGAACAAAAGCTTGTTTGTTGGCTTGTTTTAAAACATAGGTATTATAACAGTTTATTACCTAAATATGTATTTCATTACTTTAACAATTCATTATTGGCTATTTAATTCTGTCTAAACGTGTTTTCACATTTACACAAAATGGGTGAAATTATCCATACAGATCATATATAAAGATGCTGGATTTTCTGCAGGCACATAAATCAAATGTCTTACTCAGCAGCTCCTCTAAGATTACTTTTCTATGCCATAATTGAGCCAGACTACCTGGCACAACAAAATTCAGAGATGGTGGGGTTCTGTCTATGATAAGCCTTGCCGCCATGCCATATCGCTGGTTCAGAAATTTGTGCTGGCTTTTCAAACAGCTAGAGAAAGTGTAGGTACTGTTGTTCCTCTCTACAGGGAGGAAAAAAAAAACCATAAACCAATTTAATTTTTTCCTCAAAATCAGAGAAGTAGGAAAGTTGTGAATTATTACATATACTTTTCACACAGCAGTATTTGAATGTACTTTCCTGCATCTCTCTGTGAAAGTGAATGACAGAACACAATAATAAACACTACATGCGTATTGTAAATCAAATGGGTTGTCAGAATTGTTCAAGAGAAAAACATAGTGTGCTGTCCTGTGCAATGTTCATCCAACACACAAAGTGTGTAAAAGACTGTAAAATCAGAAGAGGGTTGTGAACTGTGCAATACAAAATACAGATGGCCTGTAAATCCAATACATAGCACTGCACTGCGCGGTATAAATCCAGCACAAGTAGCTGCTGAATTCCTGGAATAGACACAAATGTTATTGTGCCGTCATCCATTCATTACTTCTTTATAGGAATTTCAGTGTAAACTTTTGTTTTTATTTCAGAACAGGCTGATGCATTAACAGTGGTATGTTTAGATCCTATTTTATTTCCACACATAAGGCTCAATTCACAAACTAACACACCAAGATAATGATAATTCATTAAAGTGGTAGTAAAGCCCCAATGTTTATGTGTACCTACAGGAAAACCTAAAATAAGGCATACCTGTAGGTACAGTAAATATCTCCTAGACGTGTTTAGGCGGTATTTATTATAGTAGCAGCCGGTGATATCATGGACGCATGTGCATTGCGCTCTCAATGGGCAGCATGCTGTCCATTAAGAAAGCTGTGCTGCAGCCGTGACTCCCGTGCACATGCGTGGGAGAGACGTCATTATGGCTCAGCCAATCAAGCGGCTGCAGCCAGCAAACCTGGAAGGAAGACCAGGTGAAGATACAAGCCTTGTCAACGGTGACAGCGTGCCACTGGATGGCTTAGTTCTAAGGTAAATCTTTCATAATGTGCTAGTATGCGATGCATACTAGCACATTATGCTATTATTTTGCAGGGGAAAACTTTTTTACAATTTTTTTTTGCAGTTTACTACCCCTTTTAAGTAATTGTAAAGTCTTTTTTTTTTTTTTTTTTTTTTAAATAGCAAACATGTTAAACTTACCTCCTCTGTGCAGTTGATTTTGCACAGAGCAGCCTGGATTCTCCTCTTCTCGGGTCCCTCTTCGCTGCTCCTGGCCCCTCCCTCCTTTCAAGTGCCCCCACAGCCAGCAGCTTGCTATGGGGGCATCCGAGCCGAGTCACAGCTCCATGTGTCCCTTCAGACACAGAGCCCTGACCCGGCCCTACCCCCTCCCACCCCTGATTGGCTAACTGACTTTGATTGATAGCCGTGGGAGCCAATGGCATCGCTGCTCTGTCTCAGCCAATCAGGAGAGTCCCAGATGGCTTAGACACTCGTGGACATCACTGGAAAGAGCTGAGGCTCAGGTAAGTAATTAGGGGGTGCTGGGGAGGCTGCTACACACAGAAGGTTTTTTATCTTAATGCATAGAATGCATTAAGATATATAAAAAAAAAAACTTTTACCTTTACAACCCCTATACGATCTAAATACAGTCTAACAATTTGCATTAAAGAGGTGTTCCAGCCTGGAGAAAAAGATGCAAAAGTCATAATATATGGACACTTACCTGTCCAGGGAGCCAGCGATGTCGGCACCCCAACCGATCTTCGAATCGATTGATGGGTGCTGCTGCCTCCATCTCCACTAATATAAACAGGCAGTGAAGCTATTTGGCTTTAGGATTGTACTTTACAAAGGAGCTTTGACAAGTCAGTGACTTCCATATACATTTGCAAACATTGTGCAAATATAACATCTGTTTTTAAAGTGGAGTTTCACAGATGGTTCCCTACTGCACATGCACAAAGCGTGCTGCGCTTTCTAATTGGCCCGACGAAGGAGGAAGGGGGAGGGGGGGGCAAACTTCCGAGGGACATCGCTGAGTCGCTGTCTCCGGAAGTGGGAAAGGGGGACCTCTCTAAAACAGCTACCCGTTCCCTACTCCCCCCGAGCGATGCCAAATGTGACACCAGAGGGGGGGAAGCAAATAAGCGGAAGTTCCACTTTTGGGTGGAACTCCACTTTAACAACAGATGTTATATTTGCACAACATTTGCAAATGTATATGGAAGTCACTGTCTTGTCAAAGCTCCTTTGTAAAGTACAGTCCTAACGCCAATCTTTGTATCTCCATATTGGAACATGTATAACAATGGAAAGGGACACACCAGAAGTGTGTTATCACATGTGTTATAACATATATGTTATCTCAAAGAGCCCTCCTAGTTCTTATCTTAGACTACGGGATAATAAGCTTTTATGTCATGAAGAGCTGAGAGTAGGAGTTATTAGCGGGTGACGGCATATGTATACATGGCCACAGCGACAGCCAGGGCACCTCTAACTACACACTCATATTCTGGGCATGCTTGAGCCCTGGGAGCAGTGGGCCAGTGTCATGATACCCCTTGAAGTGAGGGGGTACAGCCATGCAAGGAGGAGGGTGGGCAGAGAACCTGGTCACTTGCCCCCACCCACCAATGAGGAAGAGAGAGAGAAAACTATAGAGCGAGGGCTGGTATGCCCAGAAGATTAGTGTCTTGGGAGTAGCTGGCATCACTGTAACTGAACTCACTTACTTCATGTGTTGCACCATCAGAAGAACTCACACAGAAACCACATGCAGACAAACTTCTTCTCTGAAGATTCATGGCACATACCAACAGGCCTTAGGCTAAACCCAGTTCCACAGCAAATTCTAAAACACATTGGTTGCTGAAAGTCTCTACGAGGGACGTGAGCTGCAGTCTGGGCCAGCTAAGGGCGACCCACTCCTATGGGCGCCCTCGAAAGAGTGCAACTCTTAGGTGACCATACTCTTCATGGCAATCCTTCCAATAGCCAGGGCTCTCTACTCTCTAAATAACTCCTTCCACACTAGAAGAGATCCTGACAGGCAGGAAGTGAAATCACCCTCCTTCCTGGAAGGATTTAAAGGGGCAACTATATTAAGTAGGCCACAGGGTGGTGCCTCCCCCCTGACCTGCCTACAGAGTGGTTGGGTAATTTATCAAAAAATATTTGTCTTGTGCTGATAACAGTCCACAAAAAAAGTTGTGTGTTGTCACTCTACAACATGGCTTTAGAATTGAGTGCTTTTCTGGCAGATCGACAGGTATTTTTCTGTACTTGCAGGATCTACGACTTCAGCTTTCACACCCTCTATAGACCAGAGCAATTTTCACATTTCTGTTATGGGCCTGTTTATTCACCAATAATTTGGTTATTGCTTAAAATTACAAAGTGATACATACAATACTAATGTCATTTATTTTTGACAAAAGAAAGCAAGGCTTTCTTTTATTGTTCTGCTATACTAAAAGATGCACTTTTTTCTATTTGATTTGTGTTAGTTAAAATAGTGTTACTGTAGGTATAAAATATATATTTTAATCTAAAACTTGGCCTGTTTAAAATTACATTAAACTTATAATTTTGGTCACCAGTATTGCAAAGACCTTTTTTGCAACACTAAAAAATGTACAAACAAAATTAATAAAAATGAAAAATAGAGCATTTTGATTGTGTCTTTAATTGAAGTGAATTTAAAAGCTCCCACCAGATGACTCTTGGTTACTGCCCATCTAGTGGAACTCCATTCAAGCTCCTCAACTTTGTGTTTTCGAGGTTGTCAAAAGCAGTGAACTATGGGCCATATCTGATGGGAATGCCCCCAAATTGTTTTTTTTTTTGGAACAAGGTATTTGCCCTCCTGAGGCAGATGACAGGAGTCTCCATCTCATTATCCCCTAGAGTAGCCTTACTAAGTGAACCACTTCAGAAGGTTTGTATCCTCTTAGCAGCTACACTAACCATTGCCAGATGTTGGAAAAAGACTTATGTCCATGCCTCTCAGGTACAGCAGAATGTCTCCTGGGTTATGACCCATGAGAAACTCGCTAGCATTATACAGGACTTTCAGAAGCATTTTGAGAAAATTTGGAGGCCATGGGCCTACTATATGCACATTGATTTATGATTTTGGTGGCAATTTGGGTACTCTCATCCTTTTTAGGTACTGTCTCTGAAGCCTCACTGCCCTTATATCTTTTCTCTCTTTTTGTTTTATCATTCTTCTCTGGTCCTTTCCCTTTTTCTTTGGCCCCGGTTTTACCATATTGAGGGTTATTATATAAAGAAAGGTGGATACTGTGCATTAGTTATATGATCTTTGGGCGATTTTCTTGGCTGTTAGTGACCTTTAGGCACCAGAGAATTCCCTGGGCTCTTATGTGCTCTTTAATCTTCACTAATGTGGGGTCTTGCACTGTGTTTTGGGCCATTACTGTTGGATTGATGTAAAGATCTTTTTTATTCTCTGTATCATTTCTTCTAAAATTGAATAAAACATATTGAAAGTAAAAATGAAAAATGTACTAATTTACAGCCCCTCACCCCTTACTTAAATTATTGGCAGCCCAGTGAACAGGTAAAAAGTGTCATAATCTACAAACCTGGATACACACTGTCCAAATTGCAGCATATTTTGACATTATGATTTAACCAATCAATATAATAGGTAACAAAAACTTGAGAAGTTTCAATTTATAGGTAATCGGGCAGGCCCTTGCACTACTTGGTTTGGGGAATTTATACAGAAATTTGAACACAAAAGAGGGATTGTTTTATGGGTTTTTCTATGTCAACAGACAGAGTATTTGGATCTGTTGACTTAGCATTTTTGGAGGGGGAGGGAGGGTTCCAAATGAATTTGGGCCCCAAAAAAATGGCCTCTTGCACCCTGACCAGATTTGAGGACACCAATAACATTTGTACACATTTTAGCGGTTGTTTAGGGTAAGCGACAAAAAACATTGTTAAGTTACCAGGCTAGGTGTGTATGGGCCCAGTATAGCATGCTGGGGAGGTTATTGAAAGAAAATATGCATGTAGGCCAAAAAGGGAGTAGGAACAGCTTACAGCATGCATGAGGACAAAGAGGATGTTCAAAGCATAGTAAATATTAATAATTATGTAATCAACAAATTCATAAAATCCATTAGCAAACATAGAATGTGATCTTAAAAGGTAAAAACTTTCCCTAATATAGTCCTTCTGTAGGGCTTGAATGATGGCTGAGCAGGTCTCTGGAATTATGACTCCCACAGCCTGGGGGGAGATCCCAGTAGTAAACATGAGGTCCTGGAGACTTCTCCCCATCGCCAAGTACCGCAAGGTGGCTATGAGCCTTTGCTCTGGAGTGATAGAAAGCCTCCTACATGTGTCCTGCTTCTTAATATAGAGGGTCACCAATGCCAAGAGGTGGTGAAAGCAGGGATCCGTCATCTAGAGATAATTCTGAAAATGATACTGATTATTCTCCTGGAGCTCCCGCAGCGATGGCATATGACATATGAAATGGTCACGACTAAGTAACCAATGTTTGGTCCAAGAACTCCTCCTCCTCCTGTTCCTGGACTGGACTTGGGTCAAAGCAATAACTCCTAGCCCAATAATCACACGTTCTCTCCTCCGATTACGCAACATGGCTAGTTGACGAATGGCCGCTCAGAAACAAACTGAAAAGCATGAACTGAAAAGCACAAATCAACACTCACCAAACTTTTACTAACATGAAATTAGCAGAAGGAGCCCAACGGGTGGAGCTTGAGAAATGAACTTCCTCTTCATAGTCTTGTAGTATGTCACTACGTTCGTGTTTGTCAAACGACAATTTGCATACCGTTAGTATGCAAGCCAAGATCCTGGCACACACCCTTTTCACAAAAATCAGAAGCTTGGTCGGCTAACAATCGTACCGTGTCTACGAGCCTTAAGGGTTAATAAGGCATTGGAACAAACTGTATTTCCGAGAAAAAAAAAACTTTTTTATTTACTTGTCGGGTTGCATTAATCAACATCATTTGCAGATTGAGGCTCATCTTTTTGATCTGCAGAAGCATTAAAAAGAGTAGATAGAAAAGTAACAATTTGAATTTGAATCAAACTCATGTCTCAGCAGTGTTTATAAACAATGTGTCACGGTCCATGTTTTATACCAGCTCCCAACTGTATTTGTGTTGGCAAGTCCAAGGAGGATATAAGCAGTGAAGAAGAAGAACAGCATGTACTACACAGGGGCTATGATCTTTGATTACATTTTTTTGGTTGCTTGTAGCTTGCCCAGTGTCCATGAATGAATAAACATGGAAAACTCATCTGTAGTTTTTTTATGCCTTCCTTCTGGAGACTAGGTAGAGGAGACATGTTTTGTGCATGTAAACTGTATATTCAACATTCCACAGGTCACTCGCCCCCTGCCATACCCTTAAAGTGTTACTAAACTCACAACAGTAAAATCAGTCTTTATATGCAGTAAAGCATGCTTGTTATACTTACTGTGGAACCTAAGGGTTTACTCCTGCGCATTGTGTAAAAAAGCTGTTTAATCCTGTCATCTCTGATCCTCCCCTTCTTTTACTGTCCCCACTAAATTTTCTTTTGTGGGCTGACAATACATTAGTTTATGCACTGAAATTGCAAGAAATCGTGTCAGCCCTGCCTTGCTGTCCTTTGATACATTACTGAACCGTTCTTCCTCTTCTCCTTTCCACAGCATAGTAATTTTTCTGTAGCCCGAGATTAGAACTAACAGGGCTGATCCTGATCGGGCTCTTAAAAGAGGAACTACCGTCTGCTCACATAATTTGTAATCAAAACATCTTTGCCATTCTGAAGCTTCCCTCCAACCACTTTGTATATTATTTTATACATACTGTCATTCTGTACTTGCCAAATGCTGCAGAAATCTCCATCCACTGAGTCTGGCTGCATCCATTTTAACTGTGGGCAGCTGCTGCCATATCACTTCTTGGATTTACACAGACACACAGAGGCACACCCCCAGCTGTGCAGCTCTCATTGGCCCTTTTATGACTCATATCCCATACCTTCCTGGCAAACTCTCACGAGAGAGAGCTGTGCACGATGTCATAAGCCTAGGCTTTTTTTTCCCAGACAAGAAACAGGAAGTGGGCTGTATAAGGTATTTACTCGCATAAAAAAAAAATGTTTTACTATCCAAAGTTAAAACAAGGGCAGAAGATTTAATAGATGGAAAGTTTAAAAAATTGAAGTTCAGCTTTAACTAACAAGATCAATTGGTATTTTGTTTGCACTTATCCAACAGATATTTAAAAATAACACTTTTAATTATGTATTTTATAGAGCAAAAGGGACAAAAGTAATGGAAGTTTATTGCTAGGGTTGATATACAGTTTAACCAACAAGCCTTCACAGTTATAGCTTTCTTCTTTCAAAAGAACAGTGCAATACAAATCTGTAAAACATACACAGGAAGTTATGGTATAGCCAGTATAGGTGGAGCTCATGGTACATAGTTATAACTAAAAATTGCAATGTCTTCATTACACAACCAGGTTTTGTAATCTATGCTTTGCTGTTTTCAGTTGGGCACTTGTGGACCTGGTGTTAGAGAATAAACAAAATTACAAAACTGTTGCAACTAAAAACAACCCATATATGTACTGAGATTAAACAGTGTATTTAGCTATTTGGCTGTATTTCTGCTTCAAGTATAATACTGAGAATAATGATCTTATCTGCTATAATTATTTTTTCCTCTCTACAATTTGCAAAGCTCCTATTAAGTATAGAAGATTATGAATGTCTAACTATGAACTATATGATCACAGACAGGAAGCTATTAGCCAATGATTAATGGTCAGCTTCGGCACTAATCAGACAAAGGAAGTATAATGCAGACAGGTCACTAACACTAGCATGAAGCAAATGATTAGAAAAACCTCACAATTACAAAACGCCAAGGTTTCATCAATTGCTAGTGAAAATCTGATTTCTGCAAATCAAATATTAATATATTCATGTATAAACTGTTATCTACTGTATATAGTAGGATATACTATATAGCATATTTGAAATGTGTTTCAAAATTCTGCTGGTTAAAACTACAGACTGCAAAGACATATAAAAATCTAAGGCACACTTTCTCAATCTTTTCAACATGGAGGAACCCTTGAAATAACCTTTCGGTCTCAGGGAACCCCTATTAAAAATGTCTATATCTACAACTCATGATACATTGGTGTGATGGTCAGTGGAAGAGTGCTTCTTACATCTGCGGTCTTCTGGAAGAATCCCCACCCTACAGATAGCTAAAAAGATCATTGGTAACTTATCTGGGAGGCAAAAATTGGTCATTGCTCAAGGAACCCCTAGCAACCATTGGAGGAACCCTGGTTGAGAAACCCTGATCTAAGGAGTAACTAAAAACTAGATAATCCGTATACTTGCTTTAAAGGGACATTAAAGGTTTGTTTTAAAATGTAGCACCCCCTAGTGTGTGCTAGAAGTGAGAGTAGAAAAATTATAGTTTAGCTCAGGCCAAAGCCAGAGCTATGGAATCTGGGTCAGGGTTTACTAAAGTCCAGGGCTGGGTGACTCATTCTGGCAGTTCTTTGGTGCCTTCCCCTGGTCTAGAAGGTTGGAGAATGTTCTAGAATTAGTGGGTGGAGGTTAGGAGGCGCTGCCTTGAATATTTATGAAGCCTCAGCCAATCCTCAGAGGTAGGCTGGCAGGGGGTGAGGCCACTCCATAAATAGACCTGTGCCATGCCAGCGGGGGCAGTCAGGTGGAAGCTGGAGATACAGTGTTGAAGAGGCTGTTGGTGGCCCTTGAGGCGAACCCCCTAGTCTGGGAGGGGTGTCCTGCCTCAGGCTGGGGCTTGGGTGCTGGAAGGACCCCGCCAAAAACCCTCAGGAGGTTTCCTGGAGGCAGGAGAGCAAGAGAGGACAGAGTGAGTAGGTCAACCCTGTAGGGACTCACAAACGGGGGGAGACTGCCACATGTAGCCAGTCTCCCTTGAAGGCAGCGGTCGTCAGCCTTTCCCTAGAGATCTCCTGAGAGTCAGCCAGGTAGGCTGGGGAAGAGTCAGTCTGGAGAACTGGTGTGGAGAGTAAGCCAGGTGGGCTGGTGAAGAGTCAGTCTGGAGGACTGGTGTGGAGAGTTAGCCTGGAGGGCTAATGAAATGGGCAGCTGCAGCCAGGTGGGTTGGCAGAGCCTGAAGAGGTAGTGCTTGGATCAGTGGCCACAGGGGAGAAGTTACATGCTGTTTCACTGCACCTGTGCTACACAAAAAGTGTCTGCGAGTTCCTGCCTGTAATAGGATATTGCTAATCTGACTTGGAGTCCGTTAGATAAATCAGAAGCGGAGGTCAGGGGACAAGCCAAAGTTTATGCAGGTGGAGTTCAGAGAATGGTCAAGACAAGCCGTGTCAGCAACTGGAAGCAGGATACAGGTTCATAGGAGGCTGAAGACAAAGCAGCACTGATCCTGAGCACTGGTTGGTGCCATCATCTGTCACAGGTGGCGAGCATGTCAGATAAATCAGAGTGATTCAGCTGGAGCTAACAAGTGAATGTGCAGAAGGAGAGTGAAGGAGACTGTGTATAGGAAGATGTCCCTGAAGTTTACTGAAGTTGTGCTGAAGTCAAGTGGGCATCCCATAACCTCCCATCCCTATCCAAGTTATTAACCCTCTAATAATATAACAAAAACACAGTCATGGACTGTTCTCAGACTCTGGGTGCTTGTGAAGATTCGGTGTGCCTGACTGTGGGGGATCCAAGTTCATCAGCAGTCTCTACGGGGTTGTGCTACATAAATAACAAACATGGTATACTTACCTGCTCTGTGCTTGGCCCCACCCCTGTTCACTCCTCATTGGCTCACTTGCTGTGATTGACAGTAGCGGGAGCCAATAGCTACCACTGCTGTCTCAACTAATGAAGAGGGAGAGACCAGGGAGCGTAGAGGCTCTCGTGCACATTGCTGGATTGAGAGGGGGCTCAGGTAAGTATTGGGGGGGGGGGGCTGGGGGAGCTGCTGCACACAGAAGTTTTTTTACCTTCATAGAATGCATGAAGGCGAAAAGTCTTGAGCCAGAATCATAATTTAGTTAATGCGCGTTTAGGCACATCAACAAATTTTTCTATGATAAAATACTGCTGCTCCTGATTGAGCTGGCAGTGGCTTTTTTTCTGTCTCTAAAGTGCATGAGGCCTAACAATGCTTACAAAAAAAAACATTAGAAATGCTAAATTCCTTTAAATAACAATTATGGAGGGTGCCCTTAACTTGCTTGTGAGGTGGTGCATCTATAGCATGTATACAACCTACCACAGCAAAGTTGACATTTAAAAATATGCTGTTTAAATTGTCAGTAAATGATAGCTCCCAGCTGCTTTGTTCTTATCCTAGATGAGAGTCTGGTATACATAGCTCCCAACTATCCCTGATTTGAGGGACTGTCCCTGATTTAGAACAAAGTCCCTCTAGCCCTCTTTATTCCTCATTTGTCCCTAATTTTAGTCTGAAGAAGGTAGAGAAGAAAGTGCCACCTGAGTGTAGTATTAAAGACAACTTTAATGACACAGTATAAGGTCACACTTACAGGAAACGGGAAATAAAAGGCTCATCTGTGTGTTAATGATCCATGGTGAAGTCCTCAGATCCGCATTCGCTTTTCCTGCAGAGTTGTAGGGCTGCAAACCGTTGTAGCTTGGCCTAGAGCATATCCTGTGGCTGTCACGCCCGTATTAGCCCTTGTACACACGGTCGGAGATTCCGACAGCCAAATCCGTCGAAGTAATTCCGACGGATTAATTCCGGAAGAGGTCCGGAAGTAATGTTGCATACACATGGTCGGACAAAGTTGTCGGAAAATCCGATTGTACATAACGTGATGATGTTATTTCGTTATGACGGGACTACGTTCAGGCTAGTAGCCAATAGCTTTGGTCTAGGAATTTGATCTGCGCATGTGTGGCACTTTGTCCGTCGGAGTAGGCTACACATGATCAGAGTATGTCCGATCGGAGCATTTTGACGGAAAATTTTACCGGCAAGTTGGAAAAGTTGGTCCGTCGGATATTCCGATGGAAGCAGTGCGATGGAGACCACACACAGTCGGAATATCCGACAAAACAGTCTGATAGGACACATTCCGTCTGAATCTCCGACCGTGTGTACAAGGGCTTACAGTTACCATTAACTAATTTTGGTCTGATAAATATAGTTGTATACAAAGTGCACTTATTGTCTTTCAAAAAGTGTTTCCCATGTCTAAACCTGTCATCCAATTTCTAAATTGCTGCATTTATAGATTTCAAAAGCCAGTATAAAGTTAGTAAAAAAGTTCCTCAGAAAAAAGCAGTAAAAAAGTTCCTCAGAGATCGCAAGTGCAGCTTTACTGCAGATCTGTCACCTCTATTCCCAAAGACCAGTAGGCATGCTGGTACATGTAATTACATAGCTTTAATTTGCAAGGTTCTGCTGTAATCTTTTATCTCACAAGACTTGTGTTCGAGACTGGTTAACCGCCTGTTGTTGATTAAAGCTACTTGCTTAGCCCAGCCAGACCATCTCTCCTTCTATTTAATCTGGGCTCATTCACCCAGGCTTTGCCTGAGCAACAGTTAATGTTAAGTCCCCCAATGGTGGCCAAGATGTTCCCTAGTGTACCCTGTGATTCTTAGTGGAGAAGATTTCTAGTGTAACCCTAGTTCTTCCTTGTGTCCATGACTTCCTGAAAATGTTTCTTGTGACCCCAAGACTCCTTGTGTCCCTGACTTCTTGGGAAGATTTCAAGGGACCCCTACACTCTTAGTGTTTTAGCTTAGCCAATATTTATAGTGATCCTGTAGTTGGACCCCTCTTGTACCTAGTGACTGTTTGCAAACATCTCCCTGTGCCTTCCAGTGTGTACTCTTTAGCAATACAAAGGGAGGGTATGTTAGACCATGGGGCTCAAACCCAAGGGAACACCAGCCCAATATATAGTGCAAAAAAGAAAATATATAGTAATATGTGGGGGCTTTTAAACGGTTATTCCCATAGGTAATAAAATGTATAAAAAATAAAATACATATCAATTCTTTTACAGATATATAAAAAAAATTTTTTATTAATACATGCAAGATAGCATATCAACACGATAAAGGCAAATGTGAGTCTGCACAAAAAAAAAAGATACTGCAGCGCGTATCATACAGAAACTGTCAACATGTTTTCACGGCATAGGACGCTCCTTCAGGGCTTGTTGTCTGTATCTGATTCAAAGTATCTTAAAAACATGTATTGGATGTGTTTGAGCTAAGGTGTGACATTACACACTATAGGTATTATGTAGCATACTCAAGAGCATACTCATATAGTCTTAAGTTTGGCTAAAGTTGTTGCCCGGGATCTATATAGATCATCAATATCTGAGATATAGTGCCACCTAATTGGGAAGTGGTGATAGCATACCGCCAGATGTCCACAGCTGTGTTCTCTGTACTCTCGTTGTCTACCAGTCTGTCCACAGTGACTCTGTGTTCCTGCATGCAACCTGTATCTTACATCTGTTTTTTCCTTTGAGTATAGGAGCGTGGTAAAATAGAGTCTAAACCAGACAACAGCATAAAATGCAAAACACAGAAGTTGATCTAATCTTGCGTGGCCAGTTTTCTTCCTTTGGCTGGCCATTCAGGGGTACAGGAAGTTCCTCTGGCACACACCTTCTGTAAAAAAATTAAAGAAAGGTAATTTCTGAAATAGCAGTTACGGTGCCTGCATTGTTATACCTGAATTAGAAAGTATCTATAACAGTATGTTCACTACATTAATTATTGTGCCATTTAATCTGGCTTTGATCTCTATGAATCCCAATGTGGGTGTTTTCTAGGAATGGGCCATGGTTTGTTTGGCAGCACTAAAAATAAATCAAATCATCCTTGCTGTATTACACTGGATGTCTGGAATTAATTTTCCACCAATGCCTTATCAGGATCTTTGAGTAGGTTGCAATTTAAGACTGTGTTTATTAGATACCCTATACCCTAAGCCAGAGCTTTTGTGCTTTAGGACACGACCACCATATGTGCAGCATAGTTTCATCTTGTCTACAGCCCCAAAAACCGAGATATGAGTAATCAGGAACATATATTGATATGTGACTACTGGTTAAGTTACAACAAAAAAACTTTATGTAGATTTTCTAATGCTAAGGTGTTGAGGGGACCGCAGTGGCAGAGCAGATACCTTGCCAGTCCTCCACTGAGATGGATGTATCTATCTGCACCTCCCGGCATATCATATACTGTATTCTAAGGTTAATGTTGGAGCAGGGTATAGAAGCTGGTATAAGAGAGATAAGATTGGGACAGTGTGTCAGGATGCACAAGCCGGTGTCCTATCATATAAGGTCCCCCATCGGATAGTGTCCGCTGTGTACTGCGCATGCGCAGTACACAGCAACGCAGATTCCGAAAATAGCCGAGGATGAACGGCGCCTGCGCCGTGAGTCTAGGTTCTATCCCCACCATCCAAGTGGACATAGAGTAGGAATATAAAAGAGCCGAGCGTAGCGAGGCCGAGCCCGAAGCGTGGCGAGCGAAGCTCGCCCGCGAGGGGCCCTCTAATTTTCACAACCCTATGTCCGCTTGGATGGTGGGGCTACCACCTCCACTCACGGCGCAGGCGCCGTTCAGCTTCAGATTTTCCGAAGCTTCTTCTGCCCCGTACTGCGCATGCACAGTACGGAGCGGACACTATATGATGGCAGGACACTATCTGCCAGAACACCAGAAACAAAATAAATACTCTGGACGAACCTCTGTGCACAGGCTAAAACTTATTCCCTTTCCTGTTCACAAGAATTAGGCATTGGCTAATACATATGCGAACTAGTGTGCGCACATAAGCCGTCATGCATTCTCGCCACTTGCGTGCATCTGCGACAGATGATGGCACCAAACAGACTATTTAAACTCAACCAGTGCTCAGGATCAATGCTGCTTTGTCTTCAGCCTCCTGCAAACCTGTATCATGCTTCCAGATGCTGACCTGGCTTGTCTTGACCATTCTCTGAACTCCACCTGCATCAACTTTGGCTTGTCCCCTGACCTCTGCTACTGTATGCTCGTTTGGCTCCTGTTACACTTATTGGTTCCAGAACTGGTTTGTCTCCTGACCACGTTCCTGTCTGTGCCCTGTATCGATCCATCCTGTCTGTGTATTACCTGGCCTGTCTAACCTTGCTACTCTGCCTGCTGTTGCCAGCACCAGCTGCCTGCCTGTTTGCCTGCTTGCTGAAGCATTTCTTCAGAGCAAGGAGGGTCCAACCTTGAACTAACATATTAATTTACAGCCACCCAGTGTCCTCAGTGTACACTTGCCTCATTGACACTCACCACCATTCACTTTACATACAAAGTGCATATAAAGAGAGATCCACACAATCTCAATAGGTTGTAAAGGCATATGAATACAAAAATTGGACAAAATAATTTTACCAGTCTGATTAGACTATCTAGACAGCCTTAGGCAAAAAAGACATAAGGAAAAGAAAACAATAAAAAAATAACACAAATGACAAAAAACTGCATAAATATCCAAACATTCAACCCAAAATAGCAAAAGTAGAAGCAGGGATGGACCCATTATAGATCTAATCTGGTGCTACTCTGCTCTGCACTGTCTACACCAGTGATTCTCAACCAGGGTTCCTCCAGAGGTTACTAGGGGTTCCTTCAGCATTGGGCAATTTCTGCCTCTCAGATAAGTTCCCACTCACAGCATGGATCTTTTTATCTATCTGTAAGGGGGTAATTCTTCCCAATGACCACAAGTGTAAGGACCATTCCTCTCACTGACCATCACACTAATGTATCATGAGATGTAGATTTCTCATTTTTAGCAGGGGTTCCTCGAGACCCCGAGAACTATTTCAAGGGTTCCTCTGTGTTGAAAAGGTTGAGAAAGGCTGGTCTACACTATCAGCCAGAGATGTAAGAGAGGCCTTCCTCATCATATCAGGCTCCGCTACCAGGTACGTGATACAGTGGGGGACCGTTCAACATCTGCTTTCACAGCCAACGGGTTTGTTGTATCCTCAAAGTTTCGTAGTTGTACATGTAGCGGATGACATTTTGGACAAAATGTCATACGCATGTAAATTTAGTTTTTGCCTCAGAACAATAAAGGTTCTGAGGGTTGATTATGTAGGTGGGCTTTAACACCAGTCTGGCCAGGCTGTGTTTAGAAGTTCTGCCTGGTCATGTGGACGGTGAGGTGCACATGACAGGCCAGAACCAGGTCTGGTTGGATGTTTGGGTATCGGCCTTCTTGGAGCCAATCAGTAGGAGTGCCGGGGCCCACTGAGGAGTCTGGGAAGGGAGTACTTAAGCGGTGTGGGCCACATGGTTTGGGAGAGGTGTTCGTGAGACAGTGGGGTCTGGTCTGGTTCCAGGACTGGGGTGGCCCTGTGAGGTGTTCGACATCCCGTAACATGTTCCTGTTAATGGCCCCTGGTAGACCCGTCTGGTCTGGGGTAGGGATCCGTCTGTTCCCGAGTCTCGGACCCAGCTGGTCCGAGGCACAGTAACTGAGGGAGGATTCAAAGTGCCCGGGTGTGCTCTCGGCTTGGAGGGACACCACAGCTCATGGAAGTGACCAGGGGAGGACTCTTCGGAGGAGGGCTGGCAAGTGGCATCCTGAGAAGTGCCTGCTTACTGAGTCGGGAAGGACATTGGCGAATTCACACTTTTCCAGTACCATTGAGGAGACGGGAAACGTTCCAGGTACGCCGGAAAAAGGTTCCTTTTCACCCTTAGTTGATTGATCAAGTTTGAGTCAACATGCTGACTGCCATGATCTCTGGCTAGAGATCTGTTCAGCCTCGAAGTACCCAGCTGCGAGTGGCTACTCTCTGGGTGGAAATAGAGACTGTACTAGACCTGCAGTTCAAGGTGCCTGAGTTCTTCACCTGTGCCCTATATTCCCTAAGGTTCTTGATGCAAAATAAGGACTTCATCTGTGTCAGTGTTCAAATCGTTGGGTATCAACCCTGGGTACCCCTAGACGTGGAAGAGCAGGCCACGAGAAGGTAACTGTTAAGACCATTAAGTCAAGGCCGCCCTGCAACGGGTTTTGGCCGCTACATACAGTACCTTGAAAAAGTATTCATACCCCTTGAAATTTTCCACATTTTGTCATGTTACAACCAAAAATGTAAATGTATTTTATTGGGATTTTATGTGATAGACCAACACAAATTGGCACATCATTGTGAAGTGGAAGGAAAATAATAAATGGTTTTCCAAATAAATATCTGCAAAGTGTGTGCTGCATTTGTATTCAGCCCCCTTTAATGTGATACCCTTAACTAAAATCTATTGGAACCAAATTGCTTTCAGAGGTCACCTAATTAGTAAATAGAGTCCACCTGTGTGTAATTTAATCTCAGTATCAATACAGCTGTTCTGTGGAGCCCTCAGACCTTTGTTAGAGAGCCTTACTGAACAAACAGCATCATAAAGGCCAGGGAACACACCAGACAGGTCAGGGATAAAGTTGTGGAGAAGTTTAAAGCAGGGTTAGGTTATATAAATAAAAATCTCACGGAGCACTGTTCAATCCATCATCTGAAAATGATAAAGAGTATGGCACAACTGCAAACCTAACAAGACATGGCCGTCCACCTAAACTGACAGGCAGGACAAGGAGAGCATTCAACAGAGAAGCAGACAATTCCCACCGTAACTCTGGAGGAGCTACAGAGATCCACAGCTCAGGTGGGAGAATCTGTCCACAGGACAACTATTAGTCGTGCACTCCACAAATCTGGCCTTTATGGAAGAATAGCAAGAAGAAAGCCATTGTTGAAAGAAAGCCATAAGATGTCCCATTTGCAGTTTGCAAGAAGCCATGTGGAGCACACAGAAAATGTGTGGAAGAAGGTGCTCTGTTCAGATGAGACCAAAATTTTACTTTTTTGCCTAAAAGCAAAACGCTATGTATGGTGGAAAACTGCATATCACCCTGAACACACCATCCCCACCATGAAACATGGTGGTGGCAGCATCATGTTGTGGGGATGCTTTTCTTCAGCAGGGACAGGGAAGCTGGTCAGAGTTAATGGGAAGATGGATGAAGCCAAATACAGGGCAATCTTAGAAGAAAACCTGTTAGAGTCTGCAAAAACTTGAGACTGGGGTGGAGGATCACCTTCCAGCAGGACAACGACCAAAAACATACAGCCAAAGCTACAATAGAACGGTTTAGATCAAAGCATATTCATGTGTCCAGACCTAAATCCTATTGAGAATCTGTGGCAAGACTTGAAAACTGCTGTTCACAGACAATCTCCATCCAATCTGACAGAGCTTGAGCTATTTTGCAAAGAAGAATGGGCAAAAATGCCACTCTCTTGATGTACAAAGCTGCTAGAGACATACTCAAAAAGACTTTCAGCTGTAATTGCAGCAAAAGGTGGTTCTACAAAGTATTGACTATGGGGGGAAGGGGGGGGGCTGAATACAAATGTAAATACATTTTGAAAACCATTTATCATTTTCCTTCCACTTCACAATTATGTTCCACTTTGAGTTGGTCTATCACATAAAATCCCAATAAAATACATTTATGTTTTTGGTTGTAACCTGACAAAATGTGGAAAATTTCAAGGAGTATGAATACTTTTTCAAAGCACTGTATGTATCTGAAAGCCACCAAAGATTTCTTTATGTGTGTATGCATGTAAATACATACATAATCCACTATGCCACCATACATTTTAATATATATGTATATGTGCTCCATATGTTCCAGCATCTGGCACTAAAAGCAGCTGCAACTGTCATGTGGTGTGATCTCCACTAAACAGTTGAAGTATAGTTTCAGGCAACATTGAGAGAGGCAGCAGCGTAGTAGTATGTGCTCATGTAAGAAACACTGAATGCCAATGTTGGAGGAAGGATTACATTTTACAGCCTGAACGTGGCACTGACCTCCTGGGGTGGGGGTGTACTATAACAACCTGAGCCTACCACAAATCACCAGTTTCTACGGAGGTGACATTATTACAGCTAGAGCATACCAGTGGCCACCAAAGCTGAGGGGTTTATTACTATAGTGTTACCTTCCAAAGAATACCAATGCTGGAGGATAGGAGGGTTATTTGTACAGTCTGAACCTTCCAAAGACCAACAATACTGAAAGACCAACTGACAGAAATTCCTGTCAGGTAAGCTGTATGGGGCCTTAAAGTGGTTCTAAAGGCAGAAGGGTTTTGCATTCTATGCTGTAAGGTAAAAACCTGTCTGCATGCAGCTTCCCTTGCACGAGTGCCCCCATAACAAGCAGCTTGCTATGGGTGCACCTGAGAAGAAGAGGATCCGGGCTAAGTAGCTAAGAGGTAAGTATAACATGTTTGATATAAAAAAAAATAACACACGCAAGCCTTTAGTATTACTTTTTAATGGCGCCCCTGGTATGGGTGCTGCGGCAGGCAGGAGAAGACAGAGGTTTGCCAGTCAGATTGGCCCAGGACTTGCCTGTAGTGGCATAGACTGCCGGCTGCCAGCACTTTACACTTCATAGAAGTTCTTTTCTTATACACAGTTATTACGCAAAATATCAGGTAAATATTTAGTAATGTAATTTTTAAATGTAATTATGTAAAATATGATGTAAAATAAAAGTTATGTAAAAATAATATAAAATGATGGCGTTGCTAGGGAGCCCTGTACGCTGCTAATGAATCAGTATGGCTATAATCAAAATGGCTATAATCACAATGAATGTTGTGTATGACAGATGCATTTAAAACATTTTTATTAATCCTTAAAACACCAATGACTATAAAATTGATCATGACAAGGTGTCATCGTCATTGTCATCGTCGGCTCATTACAGGTGACATCGGCACTCTCTGGTAAGAGATTCTTTTTTTTTTTGCTCTTTGATTATGTGATAATAAGTAGCACCATCTCACCCATGGGAAGTGTTGGAGGATCACCAGGTGGCCAGCATTTCAAACCTCCGGGTGGAATCCTTGAGTCTTTTCTGAGTGGAAGAAATAGGGAAACAGTCACTTCAGTACATATAAAGAGTTTATTAAACCACAATAAACCCAAGGAGAGAGGGTTAGGGCATAGAATACCCAAAAAGTGATAAAAAAAATAACTCCAAACTTCCAGACAATACAGAGATAAGGGACTTAAAGCCGAAACCAGCAGTCTGTACTTTTCAGGCTGTAAAGCACCACCGGGCACCACAAGTACCTTTACAACAAGCAGAACTGACTTACTGCAATGTCTCCAGGCATCAGCCTATTCCCAGCTGCCCTGGGCACTCTTCAGCACTCTTCAAGATGCTCCATATAGGCACCCATGTGCCAAGGTGGGCATGCACATCGCATTCAATTAGCAGGAGAACACAAATCTGTAAAGAAGACCAGGTGAAGAGGAAGCGCCAACAGTAGTGACAGTGCACCACTGGAGGGCTTTGTTTTAAGCTAAGTCTGTCAAAATGTGCTAGGCTAGCATAATAGCACACTATGATTTAAACCACCCGGGGGCAGCAATTCTTAATTTTTATTGTCAGAGATTATTACCGCTTTAAAGTTGGGATCCTTGCAGAGTCTAGACCGGCTCTGCAACATCTGCCGGCAGCGGGCTAATCTGGGTTACAGGAGTGCAAGAAATAAGTGCACACCTGAGACCCAGAAGAGAAGTATGGCCAAAAGAGCTTTGACCATACTTTTTGGGCTCGCTCAAAATACTGACTCTTATCAAACGCATCTATAGCGTTAATGCGCATTAATAGGTGCAGTTTATAAGTGTTTATTGAGCATTAAAAACACTCCCCCAAACACCCTATGAGTGTTTGCAGTGCGGTTGACAAGTGTTTTTGGCTTGTTAATACTGCACCACAAAGGCCTACAACAGCTGGTTGTTAAGGAGCGGGCCGGGAAGTCGGCCGTCATGTCCTTAACCGATGAATCATCAGCTGCCAGTGGGCTTTCCTGCTGATAGCAGAATGTAAAAAAATGATTGCCGACAAGAAAAAAAATATGGGAGAAAAAAGGCATGGGATCCCCCCCAATACAAACCAGGCCCTTAGGGTCTGGTATGGATTTTGAGGGGAACCCTATGTCAAAATCTAAAAAAAATGGCGTGGGGTCACCCCCAAAATCCATACTAGACCCTTATCCGAGCATGCAACCCACCAGGTCACTCCTGAACCATACCAGGCCAAATGTTCTCAACATGGGGGGGTGCTTTGGAGCACCTTGTCCCCATGCTGATGGGGACAAGAGCCTCTTCCCCACAACCCTGGGCGGTGGTTGTGGGAGTCTGCAGGCTTATTGGGATCTGGAAGTCTCCTTTCCACCCATGTCAGGGTTTCAGACACATTATTCAGACTGGGTTGTGGCTCCCCAAGTAATTGAGATAGTCACACACAAATCAGTTGTGTTTTGGGAGCTGCAGGTGGCTGTCTGGGGGCGGGTTTGGCATCACTGAAGAGTGAGCAATTTAGCCACACCCACAGTTTGCCACATTACTACTCTCCTTGGGGCACCCAAATATGTCCTCAGTGATGGCGAACCTTGGCACCTCAGATGTGTTGGAACTACATTTCCCATGATGCTCAACTACAATGCACAATGCACGAGCATCATGGGAAATGTAGTTCCAAAACATCTGGGGTGCCAAGGTTCGCCATCACTGTCCTAGGTCATATAGTGTTTATTGTGAAAAAAAAAAAATTGCTCTGTTCTGCTAAAGTGTTTAGATTTGGCTTGCAGAAAAGGTGGCAACCATACGGGGCCGAGTGAGGACATTGCTGGATCTTTGGACGTGTAATTGTCTCCCTAGTGACGTCACAGACCCAGCATGCACTGGTCAGTGATGTCAAAAAGGGGCAGTGCCACCAGGTGATGTTGCAGGGCGGCAGTGCCCCTTGTCTATTTAAAAACCTTCACATGGGGAGAGCCATGTTTTCGGGTCCAGGGGTGATAGCGTCATGATTGACGATGGATCTACATCGGGGGACATTGTTTTTATTTTTATTAAAGGAATTGCCAAAAATTGTGAATCAAAACCTAGACTGTCTGGGTGTGGCATGGACAGGTGGCAACCTTACACCAGGGCCAGTTCTTCTCCAGTCTTTTGGTCCCTGTCGCCGCCATGTTTACTGTGGGAAGCCAGCGGTGATGCCAGACTCCGGCTTCACAAGTTGCTCTGCGTTTTGTGAAAGAACCTGCAAAACTGGGGGAGGGGCTAACTTTAGCTCAGATCGTCTAGGACAGTGCTTGTCAAACTTTTTTGTTTTGCAGCACACCAAAAAGATCTAAACATTTTCATGTCACACCTGAAATGATTTAACAATTTTTATGCTGAAGAACTTATTTATTTTTACATATATATTTAAAGTGGAGTTCCACTCGCTTTTAAGTTTATTAAAAGTCAGCAGCTACAAAAAGTGTAGCTGCTGACTTTTAATAAACAGGCACTTACCTATCCCACAGTCCAGCGATGCGGGGCGCTTGGAGCCTCGCTCCTCTCCCCCTACTCTTGGTGGCGCCATCATTGCAAGTGTGGGCAACTGGCTGTGCGAGCTTGTGGCTTCAAAACTGGGTGAGCACTGCGCGAGTCGCACTGTGCTCTCTTAGTGGCCAGGGAATCTTCTGGAACCTGTGACGTGTCCCAGGGGATTGCAGAGAGGGGTGAACCGCCTAAGGGGAGAGGAAGAGATGCTTAGGCGGCCAGATGGCGGAAGAAGGAAGAGGAACAGGAACTACCTGTCAAAACCAGGTACCCACCCCCCCCAAAAAAAATGACATGCCAATTGTGGCATGTAAGGGGGGCGAGGAGTGCTTAAACCGGAAGTTCCACTTTTGGGTGGAATGGCGCTTTAATTTTAAATTTAATGTGAAGGATGTGCCTGCTTTTATTGCAAATCAGATTGAAGCGAGGCTTCAGAGTCAACAAACAAGCCCGTATTTCAGTGTCAATTTTAACCACATGCGACCAGCGCATGATAATGTATGTTCGCATAATGGCACGGCTGGGCAAATGCGCGTACAGCTATGTCCCCTTTAAATTGTGGTTCGTGACTTTGCCCACTGGATTTGATGTCCGTTGGGGGCCCACGATCGTGTCACGGAGCGGCAGAACGGGGAGATGCCTATGTAAACAAGGCATTTCCCCGTTCTGCCTAATGACATGACAGAGATCTACTGCTCCCAGTCATTGGGAGCAGTGATCGCTGTCATGTCAGTGGTAGCCCATCACCCCCACAGTTAGAATCACTCCCTAGGACACACTTAACACCTTGATCACCCCCTAGGGTTTAACCCCTTCCCTGCCAGTATCATTTACACAGTAATCAGTGCATTTTTATAGAACTGATCATTGTATAAATGACAATGGTCCCAAAATAGTGTCAAAAGTCTCTGATGTATGTGCCATAATGTTGCAGTCAGGATAAAAATCGCAGATTGCCGCCATCACTAATAAAAAAAATGAATAATAAAAAAGCCATAAATATATCCCCTATTTTGTAGACGTTATAACTTTTGTGCAAACCAATCAATATACGCTTATTGTGATTTTTTTTACCAAAAATATGTAGAATACATATCGGCCTAAACTGAGAAAAAATCGTTTTTCTTTTTTTTATATTATAGCAAAAATGAAAAAAATATTGCTTTTTTTTCAAAATTGTCGCTTTTTTTTGTATATAGCGCAAAAAATAAAAACCACAGAGGTGATCAAATATCACCAAAAGAAAGCTCTATTTGTGGGGAAAAAAGGACGTCAATTTTGTTTGGCTGCAACATCGCACGACCACGTAACTGTCAGTTAAAGCGACGCAGTGCCGAATCGCAAAAAGTGCTCTGGTCAGGAAGGGGGTAAAGCAATCTCTCTCCCTTTTTCAATTTGATTTCAGTCAATGTTGAAAATCCAAACTCACAAAACCACAAAGACACAAATGGCAGAACTACAACGACTAATAAGTTGGAAGTGAACGGTCTCTATTATTATAATTAGGAGCGATCGAGTTCTCCCGAGATCTCGCACAAGTCTTGCGTTACGAAAAGGAGCCAACGAATGACAGACCGACAGAGAATGCATTTTACATATATTAGTTTTTAACTTTTGCGATATTGATTTAGCGTTTCATTTAATCGATATGTTCAAGGTGTGAAAACGCTAGCAATTTGAAATGGTTTTCAAAACTCCTGTAAATCTCAGGCTGCACACAGGTTGACAATCGTTGATTTAGGAGATTCTAGTGGCAGTGCCTGTCAAATCTAAGTACCTGCACCCTAAAAAAATAAAATAAAAAAAAACCTCCAAAGGAGTTGTGGGGTGCAGAACTTCTCTTTAGGTGACATTGCACTTTGAGAGGCTCCCTTTGCAGTGGGTAAACAGCAATGTGTATGAGATAAAGGGGGTCCCCTGATCCTGATGTGACCCCCCCCCCCTTTGCACACAGACCTGTTGCAGCCTGTGAATGCCGTGCTGTCAGCAGTGACATGATGAGCGGCAGTGGCAGGAGGAGCCGGGAGGAGGAGGAGGAGGAGGGTAGGTGGGTGGTTATTGTTTTTTTACATTTCTTGTTTCCTGGTCTGTAGAGGAGGAGAGATCGGAGAAATCACAGGCTGACATATCTCTCCCCCCCACCCGTGCACGGCCACCACTGATCGGACTATCCCCCCCCCCGGCCGGAAATCATCATCGTACACAAATCTCTTCCTGCACACTCCGGACCTGCAATCCTCCTCCTCCTGGGCCCGGACTGGCCATCCGAGTTCTGGGCTGGCTGTGGATCTCGGGGCCGGCAGTATGAGCGTCCCCCTGGGGCACACCGGCCTGCCTGGGGTGCAGGTAAGAGGGGATCCGGGTGCGGGGACCAGGGGGGCTCTCCATCCATGGGTTTACCCCGCACAGAACTTTGTCCACACTCAGATCGGTATGTGTGTGTGCTTATTGGAGGGGCAGCTCCCCATCCTGATCATCCCCTGTAGGGCCTGTCACACCCTCATTTACTAAAGGAGTACAGTGGGTTCACTTTCAAAGTCAATCTTCTATTATTCTAGTGAATGACAGGAGAATACACAGTCCTGAGCACATATATGGGGCAGAAGGGCCTTAAAACCCAGCCGCTGCACATATGTGCCCACCACACTCTGTGTACTCCTACATACTGGGGAGCTCAGGTGAGTACAGATCCCAGTCTGAGCCTGGCAGGAAGCTGTCATCTGTACGGGCCAATCACAAGTGGCAGAGGCATTTCCCACCATGGGGCATGTAGGGGCGGTGAACATCTGATTGGCCCATACAGGTGACAGCTTCCTGCCAGGCTCAAGCTGAGATCTGTACTCACCTGCGCTCCTCAGTATGTAGGAGTACAGAGAGTGTGGTGGGTACATATGTATGCAAGGTGGGTTCATAGCGGGATCTTAACTCACCTGAGCTCCTCAGTATGTAGGAGTAGAGATGATGTTTGCACACTCCACGTGCAGGAAGTTGGCGCAGCGCTGCGCTAATCACAGGCAGTGAGACATTGCGCCGACTTCCTGGCGGGCTCTGCACGTGGAGTGTGTGAACACACCAGAGCTCATCCTTATGTAGGAGTACACAGAGTGTGGTGGGTATGCATGCATGCAAGGTGGGTTCATACCGGGATCTGTACTCACCTGAGCTCCTCAGTATGTAGAAGTACACAGAGCGTGGTGGGTACATATGTATGCAAGGTGGGTTCACACCGGGATCTGTACTCACCTGAGCTCCTCAGTATGTAGGCGTACACAGAGCGTGGTAGGTACGTATGTATGCAAGGTAAGTTCACACCGGGATCTGTACTCACCTGAGCTCCTCAGTATGTAGGCGTACACAGAGCGTGGTAGGTACGTATGTATGCAAGGTAAGTTCACACCGGGATCTGTACTCACCTGAGCTCCTCAGTATGTAGGCGTACACAGAGCGTGGTAGGTACGTATGTATGCAAGGTAAGTTCACACCGGGATCTGTACTCACCTGAGCTCCTCAGTATGTAGGCGTACACAGAGCGTGGTAGGTACGTATGTATGCAAGGTAAGTTCACACCGGGATCTGTACTCACCTGAGCTCCTCAGTATGTAGGCGTACACAGAGCGTGGTAGGTACGTATGTATGCAAGGTGGGTTCATACCGGGATTTGTACTCACCTGAGGTCCTCAGTATGTAGAAGTACACAGAGCGTGGTGGGTACATATGTATGCAAGGTGGGTTCACACCGGGATCTGTACTCACCTGAGCTCCTCAGTATGTAGGCGTACACAGAGCTTGGTAGGTACGTATGTATGCAAGGTGGGTTCATACTGGGATCTGTACTCACCTGAGCTCCTCAGTATGTAGGCGTACACAGAGCGTGGTGGGTACATATGTATGCAAGGTGGGTTCATACCGGGATCTGAACTCACCTGAGCTACTAAATTAGAAATCCTGAGAGCCACCACTGTCTAGATGCTAGATGTTTAAATAACCCAAAGACTAATGTTATTAAGCAGGTTACATGTATCGTGAAAGATAAATAAAATATCTTAAAGCTGCTAGCGTTGAACACGTCACATATATCGTGCAAAGTTAAATACATTAATTGAATACGCTGCGCTAAAAATGATATAGATTGTAGTGTATACAGGACAGCATCTTGTAAGCTAAGGAGGACGCTCGTATCCTCCCCATACAACCCTGGTATAATCTGCTACATGTTCATCATAGAATGGTGCACTGACGCACCTGATAAATGTGAGTGCCCCAGATGGGGATTTTTGCTTTAGCAAAATAAATTGTTTAAAACGTCATTGCACTATTGGATCACATATTTGGACACTATATATTCCACAGGAGCACTTTTTCTATATATTATTTGTTTATGTTTATGGTTTTAAACTCTGTTATGCACGAGGCACTTTAAATTGGTTTTGTGTGTATATCATATCCATTTTATTAGCTATATTAATTTTACATAGTTTTAGTATACACTACAAGCTATATCATTTTTAGCGCAGCATATTCAATTAATGTATTCACCTGAGCTACTATTTGTGATCAGATGCGGTCCTGATCATGTGACCTGGAAGCTACTGCCACTTCCTGGTGTTACCATCCATTTAAAATGGAACTTTATGTAAGAAAAAAAAAATTTGGCCCACAGGTAGGATTTTAAAGCAGAAGTAAAGTCCTCTCTAAGACCCCTTTCACACTAAGGCAGTTTTCAGGCGTTTTAGCGCTAAATATAGCGCCTTAAAATTGCTTGCCATGCCGCCCCAGTGTGAAAGCCTGAGTGCTTTCACACTGGGGCGGTGCGCTTGCGGGACGGGAAAAACAATCCTGCAAGCAGCATCTTTAGAGCGCTCCTTCCTTCCTCTTGCCCAGAAGAGACAAATTATGGGGTTGATTATCTAAACCTGGAGCATGCAACATCTGGAGCCAGTCTGCATAGAAACCAATCAGTTTCCAGGTTTTATTGTCAAAGCTTAATTGAATAAGCTGATTGGCTACCATGCACCAGATTCTGCACTTTCCAGTTTTAGTGAATAAACCCCAATGTCTCTCGTGTATTAAAATGGCGTTACCTTCCTGTTTGCCCTGTACGCTAAACTGCGCACACACAGCCCAGTGAACAAATGGGCAACACCAAGATGAATGGGCTCCTGCGCATGCATGGGAGTGACGTCATCTTGGCTGGGCAAATCAAAATAGCTGAAGATCTGTGTCGGGAAGCAAAGGACAGTGCCCAGTGGGAAGCTCCAGGAGACCACAGCAGTTGATAGAAGGTGAGTATAGTTCCACTTTTGGACCAGCAATTTAGTTGTTTCCCAAAACCATTCAGGGCAGGCCATGAACGATAACTGTCACAGTTGCTTGTGCTCTCAACCAAAAGTTGCTGGTGTCATGAATGATCACGTGCAGAACCCATGGTGACTGCAGATCAAACAGGGATTGAGATGGCGGCTTCCTGCCTGCCTGCATCCAGTGCCCATCATTTTGCAGGTAATCGCTGTTTGAGCGACTACATAAAAGTGGTCACAAATAGCTGCCGGAGCTGTCAGTCTCCTGTTGCTTTCAATTGGAGCTTCCTGCCCACTTCTATTCAGAAGTTGGAATGAGGCCTAAACCTCTTTTAACTCTATGCAGGGCATTGCACTGTGATGCATTTCAGCATTATGGACAACTGTACAAAAGTGCAACAGGTCCTTATATATATATATATATATATATATATATATATATAATATATTATAAATTTTTATTTTTTCACTGCACACGAATGCACTATTGACCAGTAAGACCTAAAGCAAGTTGCGCTGTGTATTTGTTCAGCAATGCTGCCCAGTGAGGCTTGTGTGCAAGTCCTGAGATAAATGAAATTCACTTTAATGCCGCGTACACCCGATCGGTATTTCGGCCAGCAAAAGACCGATGAGAGCTTTTCATTGGAAAATGCGACCATGTGTATGCTCCATCCGAATTTAGCTGGCGGAATTTCAGCCATCAAAAATTTGAGAGCATGTTCTCAATTTTCCCAAAGGGAAAACTTTCCGAAATTCCAATCGTGTGTATGCAATTCCGACATGCAAAAACTCACACATGCTCAGATTCAACTACAAGATGGAAGCTATTGGCTATTGAACTTTCTTTTTCTAGTCCTGTCGTACGTGTTGTACGTCACAGCATTTTTGACGGTCGGAATTTGGTGTGACCGCGTGTATGCAAGACCGCTTGAGTGAAATCCCATCGGAATTCCGTCGGGAAAACCATCAGAGTTTTTTCTGACCAAAATTCTGATTGTGTGTACGTGGTATTAGGCTGCATTCATTCCTGAGCAGAGAGATTTTTCAGGCATGTTTCTTAAGGCTAGGTTCATACTCGTGGGGGCACGTTTGTGTGCACACATCGTGGGTACAGCAGCCCATTCATCTGAATGGGCTGTTGCACTTTTTAGTAACATGGGTAAAGCAGTCCTGGAATGTTTTCTTGAAAACCGTGCCACACAGAATTCCAATATGCTGCGGCACCATGTGGTCTTGTACGCAGGTATTTTTTCCGATCCATATGGGTGCCATTGAAGCCATTGAAGTGGTTGCAAAGCCTACCTTGTTTACTTGTACCTACAGGTAAGCCTAAAGTAAAACTTACTTGTAGGTACAGTAAACATCTCTTAAGCTTGCACTGTTTGGGAGATATTTACATGTGCACTGCAGACCGTCCATTGAGAGAGCCGCACCGTGACTCACGCGAGCATGCATAGGAGCGATCTCATCGTGGCTCGGCCAGTCAAACTGCCGAAGTCCGCAAATATGGAAGGAAGACCGGGTGAAGATGGAAGCCCTGTCAGTGGTGACAGCGTGCCACTGGAACGCTTCCTCCTAAGATTATGCTATTTATTTTTGCGGTTTACTACCATTTTCAGAATTCCTGCCACCTTTGCATGTCTACTGAAGGGCAGTGCGTTTTTACCTGCTGGTCAGGAACGCACAGGAATTTGCAAGCATTCCCAACCTGCACAACCTAGGCTAAGTGTATTTGTACGTATACAAGCATTTTAGAAATCTAGTTCAAGCCTTTTACATGTGTATTCGAGTGTCAGGTGTTAAGGTTTTAGCCAATGGAAAGCACTAGGGGGAGGGGATCAGTGTTTACAGGCTAAAAAAACATGTCAAAATGCTCCATTCAGGTGTCTCCATGTGTTCCCATCCAAACCTATTGGGCCAAAATATTCCAACTCAGTCTCTGTAGTAGCTTTCAGCGCATCAGGCGTTGAGCTACAGGTGCCAGAAAACGCATATTGAACGGCCACCATTAAAATACACGGGATTATGGATGCTGAATGTTTTGGAGCTTTGATCTACAACACCCTGAGGCGTGAATGGGGCCTACAAGTGAACATCTACTCCTATAGTACCTCAAGAGAAGGTATAACAGTGAGTGCATACACACAAACTGACACATCAGGGTGTGCTGTATAAATAATAGCAGTGTAAATGATAAATTCAAGATGGAACCCACATGACACAGGATGAGTACACAGCCATCCTCATGTGATGCACTGTTTGTTCTTGTACTCCGTGAGGATGCGTTCCTAAAGGAGCTGAGAATGCAAACGTCATAAATTATATGAATATTCACTTCAATTATCCAGTCAAGTGAATAGAAAATTCCTGATTGCTTATTTCATCTGCACGCGATTGAATAACTAAAGTGTGTATTCACGCATGTGAAAAAGAAATTGAAGAAACCGATCAGGAAATGGTCAGCTGAGCGGTGCCTGCATCCAATCAGAGACGGGTTTTTTCACAGCCCCCCAAAAAATTGCTGCTTGTTTTTAGCGCTGTTTAAGCGGCGCTTTTCGGCTGCTAGCGGGGTGCTTTTAGCCCAGGTTTGACTACTGTGATCACAGATATCGCATGTGATTCGCACCCGCACCTATGGTGCAGATCACATGCGATGTCTGTGAGATGCGAGTTCAGCCTTAGAGTTGTAGGGCTGAACTCGCATTAGATTCGCAGGGAAAAATGTTCTCACCTATGCAATCCGATTCCTGTCTGAGTTCTCAGTTCGCACTGCGATCTGTGAACCGGTCTGGGGGTGTCCTTAACAATGTTATGACAGTGTGGACTGCCTGCGAGAGAAATGTGATGCAGGAAGTATCGCTATAATTGCTCTGGTTCCCGCATCGTGTCAGTGTGAACCTAGGCTCAACCCCAAAGAAGGGGTTAAAAGCGCTGTGTTGCGCTTCATTTCAATGGGCAGGGAGTTTTGGGAGCTCTAAATACTTCGCTCCCAAACTGCATCAAAGATGCTGCTTGCATGACTTTTCCTAACGTCGCGCAAACGCGCACCACCCCAGTGTGAAATGTCACAGTGAAATGAATGGAAGGCAGTTTTCATCCACTTTAAAGAGGAAGTAAACCCTGATGAGTTTACTTCCTCTTTCATTCCCTGCAAAGGCAAAGCATAATGGACTACTATGCATCGCATAGTAGCCCATTACGTGTCACTTACCTGACACAGGAGCCAGCGAAGTCGCCGCTGTCCCCTGTAGTCCGCCGCATCCATCTTGTTGGTGGGGTCTCGCAGCTCCGCCGCTGTCATTCGGCGAAGCCGCAATGACGTCACTCCCGCGCATGTGCACGGGAGCCAACACGCGCGACAGCTCCGTCGCGGAGAATGCCGCGCTCAGTGCGCCTGCGCGCCGCTGTCTACGGCGCATGCGCCGTAGACAGCGGTGCCCGTTTTCGGGAAAATATCTCCTAAACCATATAGGTTTAGGAGATATTGCTTGGACCTACAGGTAAGCCTTAATCTAGGCTTAACTGTAGGTCAAAGTGGTTTGTAAGGGTTTACAACCACTTTAAGGCTGCATTCACACCTCAGCGTAGCGTTTTTGAGTGTTTTTACCGGCGTTTTGTCGCGCGTATTCGCGTTCGTTTGCATACAGCGTTTTGCAGCGTTTTTTAACTTCAGCGGGTTTTTTTCAGCCAATAGGAAAAATATTCATCTCTTTTTTTTCATCTGCTTCCTTTTCTGCTTTTCATCTGTCATTTCCTTATGTGAATTATATTTTCTCCTGAGCAGATACAGCGACAAAACGCCCATAGAAACGCTCGTTGTCGCTTGAATCAAGCGTTTCCATTAGTTTCTATGGGAATAAAAACGCCCAAATCAGCCCGATTCACGCCACAAAAAAGGGTCCGGAACTTGTTTGAGCTTCAGGCGACTTGGAGTGGAGATGTGAACCATCTCCATTGAGAGTAATGGATTTTTTCCCCTCCAGCGTTTTGTAGCTTCAGGCTTCAAGCGACAAAACGCTCAGGTGTGAATGGGGTCTACAGGCGTGATTTCTAGTGCTAAAATGCCTAAAAACCACTTTGGTGTAAAAGGGGTCTTAGCCCCGAGTCACACTGATGTGGTACATGGTGTGAATTCACATTTTGATTTTTTTTTTTTTTTTTTTTTTTTTTTTTTTTACATCGCAATGTGAATTTTGCTTAGCATGTGTGGTTTCCATGCAAATTTGTGAGGGGAGTGGTCACATCTGCGCTTCTCTTTTTTCTATAAAAACCTAGGCAAATAAAAAATCGCACACTGAACACTGGACTTCAAATTGTCTGGTCCCATAGAAGTCTATGGAGCTGAAATTCACACCGCACTAAACTTCGCCCAGGACCCTTTCTTGAACCGGAGCAAATTTGCGCTGCATATATGGGAATAGCTTTCATTGTAAATAACGTTTTTTTTACGTAACATGCAAATCTATGCTTTTGGGATCGCAAGTGTGAAATGGGGCATAGATATACCAACAGGTATGTAGTACAAGGGCTTGCCTGACTGGATACAGATTGGAATGTTTAGACAGGCCCTCTTACTACATAGTTTTGGTCAATGAAAAGTTGATTGTATGATCGGATTGTAAGGTGTGTGTGTGTGTGTGTGTGTGTGTGTGTGTGTGTGTGTGTGTGGTGAGCCACCTTCTCCAGGGTAAACACACAGCCTCCGCTTTCACTTTTCCGTGCCCCTACACTAAGTGCAGGAAGCGTTGCTTATTTATCAGGCTGTAATGAGAGGAAACAATCCAGTACTAAACATCTGGACGTTAGCGTTGCGCAATGTGGACCATGTTCCCCACCAGTGTATTACATGGTGCTGGCCAGTTAACCCGTTGTGTGTGTGTGTGAGGGGGAGGAGGAGCGCCTTCCTGTGTATCCGGCCACATGCTGAAGATATGAGTCTTCTTCTTACAAGAGGAAGTAACACTGTGCTCTGCCTAGACCTGAAGTAACTGGTCTGACAGGGCAGGAGCTCCGGGTCAGTTATTAGCCCAGACACACCTAGGAACAGACAGAGCCATCACCAAACTGCTGCTCATTTATTTAGTTGGCTCAGCATTCCGACAAGTCTGATTGGCTGGTCACTTTAAAGAGAGCCTGTTGGGGTAGAAATATAGGAGCTGCCGCTGCTGACTTATTTCTTAACCAGGGCCACCATACACTAGAGCTTCACGATTCTGGCCAAAATGAGAATCACAATTTTTTGCTTAGAATAAAAAAGATCACGATTCTCGCGACGTAAAATCTTTCACATTATACAAAAAAAAAAATTGGTTAACTTTTTTTTTTTTTTTTTTTTTTTAATTCATTAAAGCAATTTAAAAAAAAAATGCTTTTGCGCAAATAAAGTGTGACATAAAATATTGCAACAACCACCATTTTATTCTCTAGGGTCGCTACTAAAAAAAAAAAAAAAAAAAAAAAAAAATGTTTGGGGGGTTCTAAGTAATATTTTCTAGCCCAAAAAAATGATTTTAACTTGAAACCAACAAATGTCAGAAAAAGGTTTGGTGGTTAAACTTTTTTCACTTAGGCCCCTTTCACACAGGACGGATCCTAAATGATCTGCCCCGTGATGATCTGCTTGCTCAGCAGGGATCGCTCCTTTTATCCCCACTGAGCGGGCGGATGACAGGACGGTCCCTGCACATTGTGTCAGATCTCCGCTCCCCTCTATGGGGGAATCTGATGCACACAGACCAGCTGTCCGTGTTCATCCGATCTGCTCTGCAGATGGATAGAAAAATAGAATTTTTCTCCGTCTGCAGAATTGGACCATTGCGGAGATAGACGATATCGGGTGTCTGCGGATGTTCATAGACACCCGCTATCCCATAGGAATGCATGCATGTCCGTATTTCATCCGCAAACGGATGGATGAAATACGGATATACGGTCCACATGTGTGAAAGGGGCCTTACACACAAAGTCTATTCCATTGACAAATTGTTACAATGTTTATACTTAAGTTCAACTGATAAAGGCCTCTTTCACACGGGGCGGATCAGTAATGATCCACCCCGTAATGATCCGCCCCGTGAAGATCCGCTCGCTCAGCGGGGATCGCTCCATTGTCCCCGCTGAGCCAGCTGCGGACAGGGCGGTCTCCGCACACTGTGCAGGGACCGCCCTGTCAGATCTCCGCTCTCCTCTATGGGGATCGGACGAGCATGGACCGTGTGTCCGTGTTCGTCCGATCCGCTCTGCAGACGGATAGAAAAATAGGATTTTCCTCCGTCTGCAGAATCGGACTGTTGCGGAGGCGGACGAAATCGGGTGTCTGCGGTGCTCATCCGCAGACACCCGCTATCCCATAGGGATGAATGTATGTCCGTATTTTATCCGCAAACGGATGGATGAAATACGGACATACCATCCGCATGTGTGAAAGGGGCCAAAGACTGTTTTGATTCTTGGCAGACTGCCCAGTTTTTCTCTCCCTTTCTTTTGAGGGCTGTGATTGTGATAACGATTCTTGATGATTAATTGTGCAGCTCTACCATACACATTACAATCTGACCGTACCATCAACTTTTCACCAAAAGTATGTAATATGAGCACCAACCTGATCTAATAACTTAACCTGCATCCAGACACACCCTTGCACTGCATAGTTTTTGGTATAGTTGCCTGTGGTTTACACCTATGCGTTTTTTTTTTTTTTTTTTTTTGTGCTTTTTGCAGAAACGCACTACAGTTCATTTACCTTGGTTTCCTATTGGACACGTTCATGTCTATGCTTTTTTTCATCCGCTGCGTTTTTGTAAAAGGGTCAGGGATTTTTTTAAACACCAGGCAGTGCATTTTTGGTTTAATAGACTTTAATGGAGAAGCTGCAGAAAAGCATGTAGTGTGTGTGTGTTTTTTTTTTTTTTTTTTTTTTTTTTTTTAATCTGGACCAAAAAAAACAAACTTGTGTGCAATAATGCAAAATGCACTGCAGAAACAGATCAAAAGCAAACTGCATAGGTGTGAACCAGTCCTTGCCCACTTAACCACTTGCTGCCCGCCCACCATCAAATGACGTCAGGGTGGTGCGGCTCTCGTTCTGGGTGGACGTCATATGACGGTGCCCAGGATGGCCATTCTCATGCGTCCCCCAGGGGCACGCAACGTGGCAATCGTGGCCATGCTGTTAGGACATGGCGCGACCCCCGATCTCTGTAAAGAGCCGTGGCCAATCACTAGTGGTTACCTAAGAGGTGTTTCTAACTGTGGGGGGAGTATACTGACCAGAGGAGGAGAGAGATCGCTGTTCCTGATCACTGGGAACAGCAGATCTCTCTCTACTCCCCTGTCAGGACATGGATTTATTTGTTTACATTGATAGATCCCCATTCTGGCTCTCTGTGGAGTGATCGTGGGTGGCCTGCAGACATTGTGGCCACTGCCCACGTGCATCATCTCCCCCGCCGTGCAGTGGGAGCGTGCGCCTGCTTGGCGATTTTGTGGAAACGAGCCGACCTGCCGCAGTATAATTATGGTGGCAAGTGGTAAAGCTCACCACACGTATGTCAGTCTGATTGTACAATCTATTGTAGATCTACCAGCAACTCTTTAGTGTAAGAATCTGCCTGATTTGATACAGATTGATTGGAAAATTTAGACAGGTCCTTCTATTACATAGCTTTGGAGAATCTGAAGTTGATTGTATGGACAGATTTTAAGGTGTATGTTGAGCTTTGTAGGGCAGATTGGTTGGCCTGTCATCTGCAGCAGCAGGCTGCAAGAATGTGCTCCTTGTTATAGCGTAAAGTTGGATACAGTTGGATCGAAAATTTGGCAAGTTCAATTGAATTTCGATCTGTTTGACAGAAGTCGATCGTTGGATAAAGTTCTGTTGAATGGCCATGCTGGAAAACTTTCCTCGATCAGTGGTTGCAGCCAATCAGCTGCAGGCGCTGATCAGTGTGTTCTGACAGCAGAGCCCCTTCTGTCAGAATACAATGTTCCAGGGGAGTGGGTGGATTCCTCAATCCACTTTCGGACCAGTAAAGTACCGGTACATGGCTGGACTTCACGTAGTTATACTGGGATGCAGCTGCAATCATTATCCCAGTTTATTTTTTTTTATTTTTTTTTTCCAGGGTCGCCGGTCAGCTCTCTTGTAAAAGCAATCCTAGCAGCTTCTCTGGCTATCCCGTCCTACTGGAAAGGCCCGAACGACCAGCTATCCCATCTGACAGCTGATCGCAAAGCCAAACAGAGCCTGGATTGGCTTTGATCGGCTTTCGGCTTTGCTAAGCCGGAAGCGATGACCTCGCATCACTTCTGATTAACCCGGATGTTAACGGCAGCATTTTTAAAAATTTTAAAGCATTCCAAACCGCTGATCTTTATCTTGGGGTTTTTAATGCTTTAAAGGGCAGAGGAGGGATTTGGGGTCTTATACATCCTAGATCTGTCCACAAAAAGTACCTGTCACATGCCTATTGCTGTCACAAGGATGTTTGCATTCCTTGTGACAGTAATAGACGTGATAACAAAAATAAATAAAGCAACAGTGTAAAAATAAAAAATAGAACCCCCCCCCCCCCCCATATGCTCAAGTGCAAAGGCAAACGCTCACGTCAGCCCTACACACACACACACAAGCAGCAATCGTCCCACATGTGAGCACTTCTGTAAATCTAAGGTGGTAACCTGTAAGGCTCCATTCACATCTGGTCGTTGCTATTTTACAGGCTTTTTTTTTTTTTTTGTACAGACGTTTTGAAGTTGACCAATGGAAAGCGGTAAAAACGCCTGTACACAGATGGTGTACAGAGCGCCCCCAAGATTTGTAATTTCCAGTTTGTGTGATTAGTTAGGATGAGCTCAAGCGTCTTCGCAGCTCTACGTGCCCGTGCCCGCCAGGAAGCTGACACTCTGCATCGCTAATCACAGGCAGTGAGACATTTCTCGATCCGCGGCTGCACAGATCAGGAAATGTCTCACTACCTGTGATTAGTGCTGCGGAGCGTCAGCTTCCTGGCGGGCGTGGGCACGTGGAGTTGCGAACACGCCTGCGCTCGTTCTCGGTGATTAGTTTACTAATTTTCCCAGAAGTCTGCATGAAGATGCAAGTTGGATTTTGGCCATCCCCTGCAACAATAATGTTATTTTTGGTTAGATACTCTCAAATGGAAATCACGTCTGTGGGGATGAGGACCCTGCCACTTTTCTAATTGGAGCCCTGCAAGTGCAGCAGCTGATTGATAATTATAATATCCCTCCCATTTACATTCATTTTACACATGGACACAGACAAACGGTTAGGAATCTGCAACAACGTTTTTGTTAAAATCCCTGCAATGTACATAGATCACAGGGGAATGTTTTTTTTTTCACAGCAAAAGTAGATTTACTCTTTAAGACTTGCAGAAGTGGTCTGAGCCGGGTGTTACTGATGTCAGGTGGATTTAAGTTTAGGAGTGCTTGGCAAGGGTCCTAAGCAACTTTCTCAACTTTTGTACCCCATAAGAACCCTTGAGAACATTTTCAGGTCTCAGGGGAACTCTTGCTAATACCAATTAATTGCAGGCTGTTGTAGGAAAAGGGTCTCTTTACATTTGTGTAATGTATGATAAATTGAAAAATGCTCCCTTATATTTGTGAGACTGGCACTTTTGCAGACTGCAAGACCTGGCCAAAGCTCAGTGCTCCATCCCGGAGACAGGTGTACTCCTATTAGGAGAGGTGGTGGACTAAGGAGACAGCACACCATGTTGGTCCTTACCCACAGGACTAAGCGAATTGGAACAAGTGAGTCTGCAGTATAACACAGGTTATACACTCAAGTTTGAGGATAGCTCAGGGCTCCCATATTGGACACAGGAGGTCCCGAGCCAGGAGACAGGAGGTCTCGTCCCAGGAGTCAGGAGATCCCCCTACCCAGAGGCCAAGAGTGGATGGCACAGCAGGGCCCTGCGAATAAAGGCTGAGAGAACCAGGAGACCTGAGCAACATAGTCAGAGGAACTGGTAAGAAGAGCAGCGGTCCTGCTGACAAGGGAGCTAGGTGGTTATGAGTAAGCACAGTATAATACTGTGAAACGCGTCAACCTCTGTATTTGCTACTGTCCTGTGGTGATCATTGTTGCACTTTTGGGCTGTTGCACTAAACAGATTTACATTGTTTTGGTATGCTGCAACTTTTACATATGTATCCCATGGAGGCTGGCCAGGGCTAGCCCCCAAGTGTGAAGTCCAATCTACCTAATGATCTCACCTGGAGCTGCACACCTCTTTTTGCATTACAAGGGAGCCAGGTGGCTCGGCATTTTCAGTTGACTATTCAGGTTGATGTGGAAGAACACCTGCGTGGGCAACTGATATTTATGTGAACTTTCTGTTTTGTTCAAAAAAAGAGGGCTGCCATGCTCTTAAATGCAGTTTTGAACTAGTGCGACTCATTAGGAAAGCACTTGGCACATGAGCATAATCACCCCACCACCACAGCATATACAGAAATAATGGGCTCCATAGCACAGGAAAAAATAAATAAAAAAGCAAGTCTGGTTGCTATAGTCACCAGATCTCTGGTGCTTTCCACCACAGACTTGCCTATCTGGCAATACAGCCCTTCTCTTTCAAGTTGAATAGCACTTAGCATCAACACAACATGCTTCCTGTGAAGTCGGAGTGGGGGTGGGGGGGCCCTGATGCATGTTGCAACCCATATTATCCAAGTTAGGAGAACATAGCACATGACTGGGAGGAGCCATATTGTTCTATGCAGCAATGTGCTCTGCCCCCATGCAAGTATAGGAACATACAATACTAATGCCGCGTGCACACGATCGAATTGTCCACACAGTACGCCGGACAATTCAAACGTGTGTGGGCTCCAGCGGACTTAGAAAGTAGTTTTGACTCAAAATTTGTCCACCGGACTTGGCTTTCAGCGGACAATCCGTTGGTCAGTGTGCTAGTCCGGCGGACTAAGACTGATGCATGCTCTGAAGCAAGTACAAGAAGGACGCTATTGGCTACTGGCTATTGCACTTCCTTTTTCTAGTCCTGTCGTACGTGCTGTACGTCATTGCATTAGAAATCGCCGGACTGTCGGAGCGTCCGTGTGTGGCCAAGTCCGTTCGTTATAAAGTCCAGCGGATTGTTTGCCGGACCAATTCCGCCGGACAATTCGATCATGTGTACGCAGCATAAGAGGAAGGTGGGTAAAGATTATGACTTCTGAGCTGTGAAACTTGTGGAGCTTAAACCAAGAGGTCCTCCTGCTATGCCTGTAGAGTAGCTAGAAATCGAGAGAGGCACAAGAAACATAGATTTGGGGATCAGAGCGATTCTGATTGGTAATCTGTTTGCACGTGACCACTCTGACCAATCAGAATTTGCTGTGATTCGCCCAAAAAGCCATAAGTAGAGAAGAGGAAGAAGATTGGGGCTTTCAAATTCCCGGACTGCTGTAGCGGCTGCGTCAGCGTCAGCAATGAGAACTAATCATCTACAAAGGCATTTACACCTTTTTTGTGAAAAGGTGAACTTAAACTTTAGGCTTTAACAGAGTGACGTGTTTTTTTTTTTTTTTTTTTTTTTTATCCTTTTTGCCTATCAGTGGTGCTGATCTCTCCAGCTTTTTTCAGCAACTTCTTTCAACATGCACTTACTTCAGCACTGGCTGCATATCAGTGCTCCTGATGTAAATGTGCTTGTAAAATCCTGGAATCCTCTCCATTACAGCACCACATAATGCAAAATGTGTATGTCTCTGCATTCCAACTGTACCACGTACCTTCTTATAGCGCTGCTGGGCGCTTCTGTAACCCGCCAGAGCTCTCTTCCCCTCTCCGAGCACTGCAGAGGGAGGGGGCCCGAGATCCCCCCTCTGACAGTTTGCAGAAGAGGAGAGCAGCGTGAGATCAGTTGGGCGCTGCTTGGCACTTCCATGGCCCACCAGAGCCCTCTTCCCAGCTCTGAGAACTACAGAGGGGGTGGGGGGGGGCGGGATTCTCCGCTGACAGCTGGGAGAGGAGGAGAGCAGCGTGAGATCAGCTGATCACCGCTCTGCTTCCATGGCCTGCCAGAGCCCTGTTCCATGCTCCGAGCAATGCAGGGGGCGAAATCCCCCGCTGACAGCTGAGCGAAGAGGTGGAAAGCAGCGGGTGGTCAGCGCTATACCAAAAGTATTTCGCACAACTAGAACACACACACACACACACACACACACACACACACACACACACACACACAGTTTACATTATATAACACTGTAATAGAGTGGACTCTAGTATTTCACCAGCACTTTAAGCTAGGGCTTATTTTAAGGGTAGGGCTTATATTGCAACCCTTCCCGAAAATCACAGTAGGCCTTATTTTCAGGGAAATGTGGTAGTGACAACGGCAAACCATGCCTGCGCAGTGTGTGTTGACACAACCATTTGTAATCTCTACCAGGGTCCTATGTGCCAGGTTTGATAATGTAGGCGCTCAATTAGACAATACAAACATGGGTTTGGGAATTACTAAGAGGAGCTGTGACATGATGGTGCAGATAGTGTATTTGAGTGCTGCACACTTCCCAACAGCTAACCTAAAAATCAATGTATGTTTAATGAGAGATTTTTGTTTCAGACATTGAAGTTGTTTTTATACCTGGTGTGTGTGTGTGTGTGTGTGTGTGTGTGTGTGTGTGTGTGTGTGTGTGTGTGTGTGTGTGTGGTTTTTTTTATTTTTTTATTTTTTTTATATATATCTAAGGCCTCATGCACACGAGACGCAGATGAAACCTCTGTTAAAAAAAAGCTGAAACGCGCGTTTAGAAACGCGCGTTTTGCCGCGTTTGCATGCCGCGTTTAGACGCGTTTAGACGCGTTTGCGTTTAAACGCGTTTATAAAGATAACATCATGTAGACCCTCCCCAAGCTCTCAAAGCATTTTTTTTAACTATTTCTGCTATTTTGATCAGAGTGAGCAGCAGCAGCATAGAGAGCAGTTGTACACTTGCATTTGCCGTGTCACTTGCCACGGCACCTGCCACAAGTTGTGGATTGTCCACTTGCCACATCACCTGCCACGTCACCTGCCACAAATTGTGGATTGTCCACTTGCCACGTCACTTGCCACGTCACTTGCCACGTCACTTGCCACGTCACTTGCCACGTCACTTGCCACGTCACTTGCCACGTCACTTGCCACGTCACTTGCCACATCACCTGCCACGTCACTTGCCACGAGATGTGGATTGTCCACTTTCCACGTCATCTGCCATGCCACCTGCCACAAGCTGTGGATTGTCCACTTGCCACGTCACCAGCCACATCACCTGCCACAAGTTGTGGATTGTCTACTTGCCGCGTCACTTGCCACATCACCTGCCACGTCACTTGCCACGTCACCTGCCACAAGTTGTGGATTGTCCACTTGCCACGTCACCTGCCACAAGTTGTGGATTGTCCACTTGCCACGTCACTTGCCACAAGCTGTGGATTGTCCACTTGCCACATCACTTGCCACGTCACCTGCCATGTCACTTGCCACGTCACCTGCCACAAGTTTTGTATTGTCCACTTGCCACGTCAGCTGCCACGTCACTTGCCACGAGATGTGGATTGTCCACTTTCCACGTCATCTGCCATGCCACCTGCCACAAGCTGTGGATTGTCCACTTGCCACGTCACCAGCCACATCACCTGCCACAAGTTGTGGATTGTCCACTTGCCACGTGACTTGCCACATCACCTGCCACATCACCTGCCACAAGTTGTGGATTGTCTACTTGCCGCGTCACTTGCCACTTCACCTGCCACGTCACTTGCCACGTCACCTGCCACAAGTTGTGGATTGTCCACTTGCCACGTCACTTGCCACAAGCTGTGGATTGTCCACTTGCCACATCACTTGCCACGTCACTTGCCATGTCACCTGCCACAAGTTTTGGATTGTCCACTTGCCACGTCAGCTGCCACGTCACTTGCCACATCACCTGCCACGTCACCTGCCACAAGTTGTGGATTGTCCACTTGCCACGTCACTTGCCACATCACCTGCCACGTCACTTGCCACTAGATGTGGATTGTCCACTTGCCATGTCACTTGCCATGTCAGCTGCCACGTTACTTGCCACGTCAGCTGCCACGTCACTTGCCACAAGATGTGGATTGTCCACTTTCCACGTCGCCTGCCATGCCATCTGCCACAAGTTGTGGATTGTCCACTTACCACGTCACCAGCCACATCACCTGCCACAAGTTGTGGATTGTCCACTTGCCACACCACTTTCCACGTCACCTGCCACGTCACCTGCCACAAGATGTGGATTGTCCACTTGCCACGTCACCAGCCACATCACCTGCCACAAGTTGTGGATTGTCCACTTGCCACGTCCCTTGCCACGTCCCCTGCCACGTCACCTGCCACAAGTGGATTGTCCACTTGCCACATCACTTGCCACATCACCTGCCACAAGTTGTGGATTGTCCACTTGCCACGTCACCTGACACAAGTTGTGGATTGTCCACTCGCCACGTCACTTGCCACATCCCCTGCCACAAGTGGATTGTCCACTTGCCACATCACTTGCCACATCACCTGCCACAAGTTGTGGATTGTCCACTTGCCACGTCACTTGCCACATCACCTGCCACAAGTGGATTGTCCACTTGCCACGTCACTTGCCACATCCCCTGCCACAAGTGGATTGTCCACTTGCCACGTCACTTGCCACGTCACCTGCCACAAGTTATGGATTGTCCACTTGCCACGTCACATGCCAGTCACCTGCCACAAGTTGTTGATTTTCCACTTGCCACGTCACCTGCCAAGTCACTTGCCGCGTCACCTGCCAGGTCACCTGCCAGGTCACTTGCCACGTCACCTGCCACAAGTTGTCTATTGTCCACTTTCCACGTCACTTGCCACTTCACCTGCCACATCACTTGCCACAAGTTGTGGATTGTCCACTTGCCACATCACTTGCCACAAGTTGTGGATTGTCCACTTGCCACGTCACTTGCCACAAGTTGTGGATTGTCCACTTGCAATTGCAATTGTTTAAAATATTTTTCTAATGGTTTTTCATCATTTGCAATCATTTTTGAGATTTTTAATGTAAAAAAAAAAGGTCACCTTTAAAAACGCATTCAAACGCAAACGCGGCTAAACGCGGTAGCGGCGGTTTGCCGCGTTTTGCGTCTGAAACGCAGAAATTTTTGTTTCTGAACGCATTTTTTTGCTTCTGGAAAAACGAGATTAAACGCAACTGCATATAAACGGAAAAAAAACGAGACTGTGTGCATGGACACATAGGATAACATTGAATGAGTTCAGGTGCAGTTGAAAAAACTGTCCAACTGCATCTGAACACGCGTTTAACTGCGTCTCGTGTGCATGAGGCCTTAGTGGCTGTGTGTTGCAGCTAGAAATTCCTTAGTGTAAGCTTAATCGCCTTATATATCACTTTACATTGATTACCACATACAGTCTTTTTAATTAAAGAGTATTTGTTCTTTAGTGCAGTTAGTCAATATATCCTCTGCTGAAATCAGACCAGTACGTAATGGATCCTGAGTGGTTGCTATGGGCTACTGCACCATTGACACTCTGTTGATTTAGGTCATATGAGAGTTCAAGTCTAACTCAATCTTTGTGACAGGTTTGATATTCATTTTACTATAATGTCTGCACAAACTCTTGGCGTATACACTATGCCTTACGTTCAACCACGTTCTGTTTCCTCAGGCCTACTATATTATTTGAGACTTCTCTTTGGAAAACAAACTCAATGCTTCACTGAATGTCAAAATCCGATTTGGAGAAGTGAGCCCAACCATGATCCATGAAATAATCTGGAGAAACGTTTTCTTGTGCTGTATGTCACTATATGGTTATCCCTGGCATTGTTTAAAGTGGTCACATCATTGGTGAAAATCGGGTTGTTCATATCTTCCTGAGCTCTGGAAGAGATGAATGCGTACTTACCCTTAGCAAGGGTAAGTGCTCGAGGGTCTAAAAACTATTTTATGGTAACAGCAGAGATGTAAAGTGTGTACATGCTACCGTAGCAGAATATAGACCTTTAAGCTCCATGCACACTTGTGTTTTATTTTTTTATTTTTATTTTTTTCTGCTCCTAGAAGCTAAGTAGTGTTAAAAAAAAAAAAAAAAAAAATAGTTTTTGTAGAGTTTCTGTCCAGCAGAAAAAAAAACTGCTCCTAAAAGCTTCTAACGGTACTTCAAGCCGGTACAAAAACGCTATTGTTAACTTTTTTTTTTTTTTTCTTATCCAGCATTTGTTTTGAAGCTTTTTTTTTTTTTAGCTTAAAAAAACCACTAGTGTGCATGGAGCCTAAATTCCCAACCCGGGGAAAATATAAAATGATGCCCTGCAGTGGGGCTACACCTGCACTGCAAGGGGTAATTGTGTGTCTAGGGAAGAAGGGAAACAATTTTTAAGCTGTGGGTATACATAGACCAAAATTTGGTTTGTTCAGCAGGAAGTGTATGACTTTTGACACGTTCAACAGAAGCCAGTTTAAAGACCATCTTCTGTCCAACAATCCTTCTGCAGTACCAGAATTCGATCAGTGTCTGCAAGCGTTGATCTGTGTATTCTAACAGGGAAAGGGGGGAGTGTCCCAAAGACACATTGCTTGTGTTGATCCAGGGATTTGTGAGGTGTGTGTTTCCCCCCCCCCCCCCCCCCCATTCAACCTACTGGTTGAACGAAAAAATAAAACTCAGCCTATATACCCTGCTATACTTCATCCTCGGCACCCCTGCATTTCGGCGGTGGACTGTCCCTTGCTGTCAATCTGTCCAATGGGCTATGGACCCTGCTTTGGGCTTTATATCAGGATCCTAGAGCACTAGAACAAGGGGGAGAAGTGGCTTTGGGGACCTGTCTATCTGTCGGGAGGAACGGAGGATTAAGTACATTTTTGTTACCCTACACCTAAACAAGCAATTGACCCTTGCAGTGATGGAAAAGCCCTACTCCAAGGGATATTTTTTAGTTGTTGGGAAGTGGGCTTTTAGCCTGGGTTCACACCTAGTGTGAACCCAGTCTTAAAGTTACCCGGATGAGTGCACTGCATGAATGTCTGGTTCTTATTGTTGGCAGTTTGCGGAAATCCATGTTTAGATGCAGTGTACTTGTAGAACTTCTTTACTTTCCAATTTTTTTTTTTTATACTGTATGGTAGTGTTGGCAAGGAGCTCTGACTTGGCATAGGTTCGGACCCAGCATCGTCCATTCGCCGAACACCTGAATTAGCCGGGTGCTCGGCAAAATATTCTCCTGCTGAGCATCTCCCAATGCACTGCATGCTGCACAGTACATTCTCAGCCCTGATTGGCTGAAACAATGCACCTGACTGGTCAGTTGCAAGGCTTTGCCAAATCGGGGCACAGTGAATAGCTGGTTGTTAAGTAGCGGTCTGGGAAGCTTCCCCCGCCGACAGCTGAATGAAAAAAGAAACATCATTGCCGGACATAGAAATATATATGAGGGTCCCCTCAAATCCATACCAGGCCCAAAGCACCCCCCTCATGTTGAGGGCTTGTGGCCTGATATGGTTTGGGGGGCATTTCATTTTTATTTTGGCGTGTAGTTACCCTTCATTTTGGTGTGGGGGTTCCCCTTAAAATTCTTACCAGACCCAGAGGGGCTGGGGGGGGGGGGGGGGGGGAGGTTAGGCCTCCACGCCCTTTTATTTATTTTTTTAAACATTTTTGTATTGCCGGCAATGGCTTGTAGCCGGGAGATCATATTGAATTTTCATTTTTTTTCTTTATGGATCTCAGTTTTGCTGCAGTAGGTTCTATACATGTTAGACACGCCACTTTACAGGCAGACTAAGAGGAACCTCCCAGACTCTATATTTAAATAGATTTTTCATTTTTATTGTTTCACGTTAAGCATCATTTAAATTATCTTTTTTTTTTCCCCTATTTTCTTGCATTGATACATGTCCCCCAGGCAGTACCCAGTCCCCAGTCCCCATGCCCTTTTTAGGGCCAATAACTTACATATAAGCCTTCAAAATGGGGACTTAAACTGTTCGGTAGCTCTGGTGTGAGCTAAACTGGGTGGGGGAGGGAGAATGTATTCAGTCCAACTCTACTGTAAGGCGTCATCTGTGTAATATATCAAATGAATTGACTGGTCTGAAAATGTGAGGTCTGGCTGTGGAGCTTAAAGCGGTTCTTCACCCTAAAGGGGAAGTTCCGCTAGTATTATCCCTCCCCCCCTCCGGTGCCACAATCGGCACCTTTCGGGGGGGAGGGGGGTGCAGTTACCTGGATAATCCAGGTAACTGCACCCACTTCCGGCCAGACCGCCGCATGGCTCCGCCCACCGCCGCATGGCTCCGCCCCCCGTTGTGTTCTGGGAAACACACAGTTCCCAGAGACACAGCGGGGAACCAGCGCAGCGCGACTCGCGCATGCGCAGTAGGGAACCGGGCAGTGAAGCCCTCTTGCTTCACTTCCCGATTCCCTGACAGAGGATGGCGGCGGTGGCTGCAGCGAGACGAGCGATAGCTCGTCATCTGCCGCCGACATCGCTGGAACCTGGGACAGGTAAGTGTGATATTATTAAAAGTCAGCAGCTGCAATATTAGTAGCTGCTGGCTTTTAATATTTTTTTTTTTTGTGCAGCTCCTCTTTAAGTACTTTGAATTGCTGGTCCTAAGTTGTTCCAGTTCTGTGACTTAGAAGGGACTATCGCTGAACTCTGTCGTCGTGTTTATTCTTTTTTTTTTTTTTTTTTTTGTCCTATGTGTCCAGATTTTTACAGTAATATAGTGTTGTTTTTTTTTTTTTTGCCTTTGTACTGGAGCTTTCTGTAAGGGTTCAGTTGCATTGGGTGCGTGCACTAGTACCTATTTAGTAGTATCTATGCAGAGGGCCTGTTCAAATCGATGACAGGGAATGGCTGATGGCTGCACGGTTTGTGTTCAGAGCCATGCATCAGTCTCGCATGGATGTACACACAGGCATGTACGTGAAGATCCATTTAGCCATCAGCCTGTAATTGATTGTAACAGGCTTGCTGTATGTAGCTGCTGTGTCTCAGGGGACTTGGGTAACTGGTCTCGTATCTGCCCCCTATAGATTGCTGCAGGTATCCTGTAATGGATGGGGGTACTGGGCTCCTCCCACAGCTCTGCAAGTTTTGTGCATTAGTGGTGATGTCACTATTACTTTTTACATGCTAATATATGTGTTTGCAATGGCATTTGGTGCACACAAAGAAAATTTTATATCCTTTTTATGGTTATTGAGCAGTACATTTAACCTTAAAATTTTTGTACCTGAAGTCGAGCTTTAAAACTAGAGGGTCAGCATATTAGTAGTCTACTAGCATTTTCCAAAGGAGGTCAGCAGTGACAGCTCTCACAGGTTAACAAATTCTTTAGATCCATAATGCTCAAAAGTGTGCCTGTTCATTGAATGGAATGAATACAGAGGGGTGCATCACTGCAGTGGTGGAGAGCACAGATGTGGTCATTGGTACTGTGACAACGAGTGCTAAGGCTTGTCTTGGTGCAGTGGTAGCAAGCACATAAATGGGTGTTTGGTGCAGTGGCAAGTGAACTTGGAAGTTGAGACATGTTGGAGTGATGGTGAGAGCAGGGGTAGGAGTCAGGCAAAGTGATGAGTAGTGGTGGGGATAGGGGAGGGGGGGGGGGGGTTAGAAGATTAAGGCCAGCTACCATGGTGAGAGCTTGGGGGGGGGGGGGGGGATGTGAAGGTGCATTGGCAAGGAAGTTTCAGCCATGATGGTGAAAGGGGTGTACAGTGGTGATGGAGGGGGTTGCTTGTGCAGTGGTTGTAGTGGTAAGTGGTGCTATAGCTCCAAATGCAATCCCACCCATCTAGCAGCAGAGGTCATTAGGGGTTGGTGGTATGAGCTGCCAGACTAGAACTTACAATGCCTGTGTAAGCTGCTGCAGAAGTTGACACGTAGAAAAAAAAACAATTATTTATACTTCAGTGAACACCAATGATCGCCCAGTTCTCCCCTTCGCTCTAAACAGAGAGCTGTGACTCGGTCACCAGCTCTCTGCTGTGCTCACTGGAGTGCTGGTCTGGGGAGGGAGCAGCTGGCTCAGGCACCCAGCAGCACAGATGAGAGGGTGAGCCAGCTGCCGGTCCAAGCATTTGGTGTGGATCCTGACTGTAAAGTTGGGATCTTTCCTGAACCCGGACCTGCTGAGTGACGTCAGCGGACTTTAGCCTGCTGTTGGCTAAAAACAGGTCATTGCACTCCTGTGACTTGCAGGAAAAGTATAGCCAAAATACCTTTGGATATACTTCTCCTTTAAGTGGACCAGGACAGAATTTAGAAGGTTGTGTTGCATTTCAACAACTTTGGCTGTGCTTACTGCTGAGTATGGCTGATTTGAATGTCGCTCTACATTTAAACATTGATGCGATCACGCATGTGTGGTATAACCCTTATGCGTCTACTGTGCGTAAGCCAGATAATGTCACTGGCTTATCTCAAGGACTCTACACTATGCCCAGAATGGACCTGGCATTTTGTGGCAGTACTGATCTCTGCATAATGTGCACATATGCTGTGGATACTTGCACATTATGTTAAAAACTTTATGGGGATCCAAAGTTTAAAATGTCATCTGGTAGTTTACTTCCACTTTAAGACTTTATTCTCATTTCTCTGTCCTAGCTTTAATAAAACATCTGCTTTGTTGAGATGTTATAATTTACTTTGAAACTATTTGTATCTCGCTACCAATGAATTGGGTAAGCAGTTAGTCATTATGAGTCATTTGGGTTAACAGTATTGACTGAACTGTTGGATGCCAAGCAGAGGATGTAATGCACCTACTCCTTAATACAGATAGTGAATCATGTACATACAACTTCATATATAAGGTATGCAGGCAAGGTTATGAAGTTCTGTTGTTGTTTGACACAACATTAGAATGCGTGATCTGTCCGTAGCTGTTTTGAAATGAGTGCTGGCACTAGATGTGGTGGATGTAGCCTCCTAAAACTACTGCTTTCCTTATATTTCCAAATACAGGCTGTATTGCTATGAAAGAACACTGACGGGGCTGCACTGATATTCGGGGCCCTGGTTATCGGGGTAAATGTGTGTTTTCACAGTATAGCTGGTTATCGGCTTTCCTTTCCTCACACAATGTCAGTGCTGAGGAAAGGAAATGCCGATAACCGGCATTTGTTTACATGGGATCAGCTGTGATTGGACACAGCTGATCACATGATAAAGGGCAGCCATGATTGGCCCTTTACCTTTTCCTAAAGACACCGCAATCGCAGAGTGTGTCGGATGCATGCCCCAAGGTCATGTAAAGAGGTGGGGTTCTGGGAGGACATAAATAGATGCCCTTCCAGAACTTGACTGTCTAAGGATCCAGTGCTGTCCTCAATAGGGCTAGTTCTGCTTTAACCTCTGGGTTCCCGCATCCTAACTGTGGGCAGCCGACTGTGTGACTTTCGGCTTCACAGCCGGCATCCCACTGCGCTTTGTGAAAGCTCCCGCAGTGTTCTGTGACGTGTCCCAGAGGATTGCGGGGACGGAATTCTTTGCGATCCAACCGGAAGTGGAGTGGGTACCTGACAAAACCAGGTACCTGCTCCGCCCCCTCCAAACTGACATGTCACGTTAGGCAGGGAAGGGCGTCTTAAAGCAGAACTTCCCCATTTGGGTGGAGCTCCTCTTTAACATTATAGAACTTGTCTAGCTAAAAGTGTCTAACTCAAGGGTCTCAAACTAGTGGCCCTCCAAGTGTTGTGAAACTAAACCAATGCCATGAGGCATTGTAAGGCTGACAGGAGCATGACTCCCACAGGAAGAGGCATGATGGGACTTTCACAACAGCTGGAGGGCCACCAGTTTGAGCCCCCTGGTAACTACTACTAGCTGTACCATGACATACAAAATATGCGATCTGACTTTGCAAGGCAAAGCCAAATAAGAGTTTTAGACGTTCATCACATAACAGAGCAGTTTTCCTGTATGCAATTTTCTATACACACCATTGACTACATATTTTCTTTGTTTCCCCCCTCAGAATCTGAAAGCAGACCCTGAAGAACTATTCAGAAAGTTGGAAAAGATTGGCAAAGGATCTTTTGGAGAAGTTTTCAAAGGGATTGACCATAGGACTCAGAAAGTTATAGCTATAAAAATCATAGACCTGGAGGAAGCAGAGGATGAAATAGAAGATATTCAGCAAGAGATTACAGTGCTGAGCCAGTGTGATAGTCCTTACGTGACAAAGTATTATGGGTCGTACCTTAAGGTGAGCAATTTAAGTGTTCTCAGAATGAGCTTTTCATTAATTGGATGGTGCTTGACTGTATGGTATAGTTTACTGTGATTTTTTTTTTTTTTTTTTTTTTTTTTTTTATTTACATTATCTTCCTTTTCTTTTAGGTTAATCCATTTAAGGATAATCCATTATGTATTTTAATTTTCTTTATGTGATTAAAAACAATTTTATTGATGATTTTATGTAATGAATCAGTTGAATTTACTACGTGTATGTGTATTGTTGTGAAAACTTTGTGTGTAAAGATCAATGAATTTGGGGCCAAGTAAGGCTTCATGTACATGGGACATTTTTACAACCTCTCCTGAACGATTTAACTTGACAGATGGTAACCCACGTATAAAACGCCCGTTTTGCCGCATTTACATGCCGTGTTTAGCGCTGTTTTGCCGTGTTTGCGTCTAGAAGCGTTAAAAAAAAAAAAAAAAAAAAAAAAAAAAAAATTTATATTTTTTTAATAGCCAAGATTGAAAAACGCCTTTAAACGAAATGCGACTAAATGCAAATTACCACGTTTATCCGCGTTTGCAAACTCAGCTTCTGAATGCATTTTGTTGCGTTCCAAAAAAATGCCTCTAAACTCAACTGCCTATAAACGCCCCTGTGTACATGTACTGATAAGATAACAGAGGAGAGTTCAGGGGCAGCTGAAAAAAAAACTCCCAACTGCTCCTAAATGTCTGTTTACTAGCAGCAGTGTACATGAGACCTACGTTTACTGTCTATTGTATAGAAGAAATTGACAATGTACCTGTATGCATCATTGGTTTTTGGCAGGGCTTCAACTATCAGATCAGGCAATCGCAGTAGAATCTGATATATTTTTCATGTCAAGTGCATGTATGGGAAGAGATTGAGGAAGTCCTTCTTCCTGCCTGCAGCAGATTGTGGATATTATCTTACTGGTAATATAAACCTAAGCTAATGGGCTATATATAGGTACTTTTTTTTTTTTTTTTTTTTTTTTTCCTCTACCCAAAATGTATTGCCTACTATCTTAAATTTAAAATATAGGTAGGTAAAGTAGTCAGCATGTTAGTTGGATCTCAGCCATGTATTACCATGTATTAGGTGGATAATGTCCAGGACCTGATGTAATTTTGACAACCAGGGTCTCAGTATGTGTAGCAGAGCCACTGTCAGCAGCACGTGTTTTAGTATCAGAGATTGTTAAAGTGGTTGTAAACCTCAGACATGGAACAAAGCACATATTTCTATAGTGTTTCGTTGCCTCTCTCCAGAGCACAAAGTACCATTTCTCTCTGCCATGTAGTTCCTTTGTTATCTTCGCGAGCCACTTCAGACACTTTTTCCTGACACCAAGAGCTATAAAGGTGACAGGGAAGGTAGCTCCGGCACACAGCCTGTGATTGACAGCTTAAACGTTGTTGCTGTGTGACAGGGGGCGTATCCCTTCTCTCCAATCAGCTCTTCTACTGTCTGTGTGTAACTGCAGGTCCCTGCCTCCTGGTTTGCGAGTCTGTAAAATATCCTTTTTAACTCTTAGTGTAGGACAGATGGCTGCAAATAAACAAGTACGACTTATATAGGATGATTTGTTTCATCTCTGTGCATCATCTGAGGCCAGTCACTTCAGTTGGATATAAGTAAGGATTTATAACCACTTTAAAGTGTTTACAATAATGTTGGTTTTACTTCACTACAACTGTCAGGAACAACCAAATAACATTTTACAAAAAGTATTAACTCTTGCCTCTTTCTTGCGGTTGTGTGTTCTGTACATCAACGCTCCTGCATTGTTTAACCTGGAGGCAACGTGGATCAATGATGTGCACAGGCCTTAAACCCCAAGGCACATTTCACCCCCACCTGATCCACTGCCAAAGACCTGTGAAAAACAGTACTTCCCAGTATGGGGGAATATGTGACTTTCTCTGCCTCCCACGGCTCAGCTCTCAGTGCCCGAATGACTGATTTCTAGGCCTATGTGATCTTAGAACGTTTTAAATTAGTGATGCACCAAAGTTTTCAGCGGCTGACAGTATCGCCCGAAAATGGGGTTATCGGTGGTTTGCCAATAAAAAAAATAGGTGCTGATAATGGCCCGGAAAACCTTGCTTTTAAAGCGATTTTACTGTGCTTATGGTGTGCTTTTCATAGGTCGAGACTCAAAAAATGCAACAGGGATGCGTTATTGATGTGTTCTTGCTGCGTTTTCAATGCATTTCAATGGGGAGGTGAGTTGGTTGTGTGTGGTTTTTTTTTTAAATGCAGTTTTTTTAACTGACCCAAAATGCAGCAAGCAGGATTTTTAATACCGCAATGGAAGTGCAATGAACCAGTGTGAAGGCATACATAGAATTTTAAAGGGATGCATTTTTCTTGAGCTTTTCTTGCACTAAATGTGCCGATAAAGGCAGACAATAAATTTATATTAATTTTAAATTAGTTTTGTTATTTAAAAAGTCAAATGTAATACAATTGTATATAAAAATATACACAGGTCCATATATATCTGGACAAAGGGACAATTTTCATACTTTTGGCTCTGTATGCCACCAGAATAAAATTAAAACAAAACCATCCAAATGAATTTTCAAAGTGCAGACTTTCAGCTTTAATTCAAGGGGTTTGAACTATAAATATCAAGTACAAATTTTAGGAACTGCAAACATTTTTATACACAGTCGTGCCCCTCCCCCCTTTTAAGTGGACAAATTAATATAATCACAAATGTTCATTTCAGGGTGTATTTGATTTAAATCAAGTTGATTTTAAACCACTAGTAAAGAGGCTTGATTTAAATCAACTCGCTTTTTAATCATCATTTTTAAAGAGCAACTGTCATCTCTGTCCCACAGTGGCTCCACTTCTGACCCGCTGTTGACTCACCGACAGTCCCATTCACTTTATTGGGACGGCTGGTGATGCAGCAGTGACACAACAAGGTGAGGGATGTGGCGGCAGCAGGTGAGTGGATGCCCGCTAACAGACGCTGCCATGATGGATCTGAAATAACAGGTGCTCTTTAAATGTAAGGACTTATTCTTGGTGGTAGTTCATATCTTTAATATTTGCAAACAAAATGAGGGTTTCCTATTTAGAATAAGCTGTCAGGTTAGTAAAACAGCGATATCAGAACCAATTCAATCGTACAGTTTGTAATGTACATAGAGTTGCTAAACAATGGGATAAAGAAATATATCTGAACTTTGTTTTATCTCATGGTTACTGTGAAATTGTGTGACTGCATCAATGCAGTGCATGTTATCTCAGCTTGCAGAGCTTGGATTCATTGAATGAGTTTACCAAAAAAAAAATTATAGTTTTAAATATTGCCTCCAAGCTCCATTTCATGCTAAATAAACTAAATTATTAATGTATCTTAAATAGAAAACTATTGTAGATTTTTACACCAAAAGCATTTTATTAAAATACATTTGATAAAAATCAAAAACATCTGATTTTAAAACAAAAAAAAAATCAGTTTAAAAAAAAAAAATGTAAATCCTTTGATTTTTATCCACCCTGGTTCAGTTTTAATATTTTGTTGAGAATCCTTTACTGGCAATGACTGCCTAAAGTCTGGAACCCATGACATTACCAAAGACTGGGTTGCCTCCTTTCTGATGCTTTGCCATTCTCTAACTGCAGCTGTCTTCAGTTCTTTGTTTGTGGGTCTTTTTGCCTTTAGTTTTGCCTTCAGCAAGTGAAATGCATGATCAATTGGGTTGAGATCAGATTGACTCGGCCATTGCAGAATATTCCACTTCTTTTCCTTCAAAAGCTCCTGGGATGCTTTTGAAATGTGCTTTGGAGCATTGTCCATCTGTACTGTGAAGTGCCATCCAATCAACTTTGTTGCATTTGGCTGAATCTGGGCTAACAGTATATTTCTATCTCTAAACACTGCAGAATTCATCTGGCTGCTTCTGTCTTCTGTCACATCATCAATATACACCAATGACCCAGTGCCACTGGAAGCCATGCAGGCCCATGACATTGTGTGCTTTGGATCATGAGCTGTTCCAAGCCTTCTCCACACTTTTTTTTTTTATTTTTATTTTTTTTCTTCCTGTCATTCTGGTACAGATTATTCTTGGTTTCATCTCTCCAAAGAATGCTTTTGCAGAACTGGCCTGGCTGTTTTTAGATTATTTTTTTGGGCAAAGTCTAATCTGGATTTTCTATTCTTCAGGTTTATGAATGGTTTGCACCTTGTGGTGAACCTTCTGTGTTTTGCTCTTGTGAAGTCTTCTCTTGATTGTAGACTTTCACAAAGATACGCCCACCTCCTGGAGACTGTTCTTCACTTGTCTGGATGTTATTGGTTTTTCTTTACCATAGAGAGCATCCTGCGATCATCTACCACTGTTGTTTCCATGATCATCCAGGCCTTTTTATGTTGCTGAGCTCGCCAGTATGTTCTTCTTTCCTCAGAATTTGCCAAACTGTTGCTTTGGCCACTTCTAATGTTGCTGCTATCTCTCTGATGGATTTGTTTAATTTTTGAAGCCTTACAATTTCACTTGTATGGACAGCTCCTTTGAATGCATGATGTAGGTTCAGATCAATAGATTCCAAATACCACACTAAGGCTGGATTCACACCTATGCATTTTTAATTCTGTTTGCATTTTGCAGATTTGCACTACAGAAAGTGTTCCATAGGAAACAATGTTCAATGGACTATAGTGCAAACCTGCAAAATGCAAAAAGCACCAAAACTTCAAAAGTGTGAATCCAGCCTTAGAATCAACTTCAGACCTTTTACCTGCTTAATTGATGAAGAATTAACGAAGGAGTAGCCAACACCTGGCCATGAAACCGCTTTTGATTAAATTGTACAATAACTTTTGGTCAGCCCATATCCATTATATACCTATAGCTTCAATATGTTTTGGTAAAAACTTTTTTACAAACTGTAATTCTCGATTTCGGCGAAGTGCATCCTGAGTTTTCGGTTTTGGCATCAAAATGTTCATTTTGGTACCCCACTAATCTTTAAATTTTTCCTGAATAGCTACCTACTAATTACTTTTATGTGATGTCTAGACTTTAACATTTCGAAATTTAGCAAGCTGCTTGCTGTGGGGGCATTGGGCAGGAGGGAGGGGTCTGAGAAGAGGAGGATATGGGCTGCTCTGTGCAAATCCACTGCACAGAGCAGGATAGTATAACGTGTTGGTCATTAAAAAAAAAATTCTGTACTTGCTTCAAAAGATCTTAGCCTGAAAAATGAAAGCAAATGCAGCCACCACATCTAAGGACTGTTAAGTTACAACATATTACTTTTTGTTTTTGGGTTTAGATATGCTGTAACTTAGAATTAAAAATTGGAAGGCTCTGTGAGGTTAGGTCTGATTATATATGCAGCTTGACCTTGCTTGCAATTTCAGGTCCAGACTTCATGCTGCCTTCCACTCTCCATGTTGAACGGAATCTATTAAAAGGAAAACGCCTGTGTCTATAGGCTTTGATGGAAGCTGTCCCTGCACAAGAAGGTCCCATAGACTCAAATGGGCCGTACCTGTACTGCAGGAGCAACATCCAATTCAAGTCTTTGGAGAATTAGTGCTCAGACACGGGCAACCTGGCAAATATTTACTAGCTGGGCTGCAAACAGTGCAGGAGGCTGAGTCTTCGGGGGGGTTATGTACAGGCCTGCTTGTGTTGGGGGATTTGATACAGGTGATTGTATTAACGAGGGTGGTCGATTTTTGCATACGACTCCTACTTACAAACGGAGGGAAACGGGAAGTGAGAGGCAATCTACCCCATGGAAAGGAAATTCACTCCCATAAGAGTTATAATGAGAAAAAGGGGTCTCCACTGAAGCTTTATCACCAATCCTTGTTTCTACAACCCCCAACATTTTCAAAATCCAATAATCACAGGGATAGAAAGTGTGCCTCTTTTTAGAAGATTTCACCTCAGACAACAAAACAAATGCACAGGGGTATTATTCCTTCCCTATGCTATCTATTCAAAACTTGCTTGAAAATTCAACTTAAGACCCCTTTCACACTGCGAGCGTTTCAGGCGCTACAGCGCTAAAATAGCACCTGTATAGTGCCTGAAAAAAATAGCACCTGTATAGCGCCCAAGGGCTTTCACACTGGAGTGGTGCGCTGGCAGGGCATCAAAAAAAGTCCTGCCAGTAGCTTCTTTGGAGCAGGGAACTCGCTGCTCCTCCACTGCTGCTCCCAATTAAAATCAATGGGGCAGCGCTGTGATACTGCCGGCAAAACTCCCCTCTAGCGGTGTTTTGTGAGCCGATTTAACCCCTTTTCGACCGCTAGGGAGGGGTCAAAACCACCCCACTAGTGGCCGAATAGCGCCACTAAAACTGCGCTAAAAGTAGAGCCGCTTTACCGCCGACGCCCCCTGCGGCTCGGTGTGAAAGGGCTCCAAAGCAGTAGTAAAGCCTGCTTTGTGATATTTACCTACAGGTAAGCCTATAATCAGGGTTACCTGCAGATAAAATAAAAATCTCCTAAACCTGCACCGTATAGGAGATATTCCCCCTGGATGTAGCTGGTGACATTACCGGCACATGCGCTTTGAAGGCCCGTCACAGAGCTTAATGCTAGAAACGAGGTCTCCGGGAGTGACATCATCACGGCTCCAGCCATTCACACAGCTGGAGTCTGCAAACCCAGTTTTAAGACCTGGTGAAGATGTTAACCCTCTCATCAGTGACAGCGCACCGCTGGAGGGCTTTGTTCTAAGCTTAGTAACATAGTGCACACTGTGCATAGTAACCAATGCGTTTCAGCTTATTCATTTAAGCTTTGACAAAAAAAAAAAACCTGGAAGCTGATTGTTTACTATGCAGAGCTGCACTAGATTCTGTGTGCACCAGTTTTAGTAAATCGCCCCCACTGTGAACAAAATAAGGTGCAAATATATCAAGGATATGATCCCCTTTTTCTTCTTCTTTTTTTTTTTTTTTAACACAACTGCACACCTCTCTCTGGCTGTTGATAAAAGAACCGAACAAGAGGAAAGACGTCAGTACTATGCCAGTGATGAAGTAAATGTACAAAGGTGTGACTATGAAACGTGAAGGCATGGGTGGAGGCATCACTGTGACCTGTCATTTCCAGGGTGTTGCTGCACAGCTTTTCCCAGCTTTAAAAATGTATAGCTAATAAAATGACATCTATATTAAGAAATGTTCTTGGATTTAGATAAACCATTTCAATGTGCTTTAGGTTTGTATTCCTCTATGCAAGGCTCGGTTCACACAGGGGCAACACGACTTTCAACATGACTTTTGGACGCAACTTACAACACTACTTTAAGTCGCCCCAGGCCAGGCGACTTGCCGTGGCCAATCAGAGAATGAGCTCTCAGGGGGGAACTCCTTTTGAGAACTGATAATTCTCTGAGAGTCGCCTCCATATAGACGGAGATCCGACTTGAAGGTGACCTCCATTGAAATCAATGGGTACCAGTTGCCTACAAGTCGGATTGAAGTAGTACAGGAACCTTTTCTGAAGTCGGAGCGACTTCAGTAGTGTGAATTAAGACAGCTCTCATTCACTTACATTGATTTCTACATGTTGTCCGACCTGAGGGGACTTGGGGCGACTTGAAGTCGGATCTGAGTCGCCCCTGTGTGAACCGGCTCTAAGGGTTGTCAATTTTGAAAACAGCAAGCTACTTAATTATTTGAAGGAGCCCACTGAGTAGCTCCACAACAAAACAAAAAATTAAACAATTCTGTCTGTGAATAAGAAATGCAGATGGAACACTGTTCTCGATGTGAACAGGAAACAACACTAACATGTTCCTGGTAAGAATCTAACTATGCCATTAAAATAAACGTGAGCATGCAAGAGACATCTTTTGTTCCACTTACTGCCAGATGAAGTTTGCGTTTTATATAAAAGGCCATGCTCCGTTTATGATGGAAAGTTCAGGAGCCAAAGCTATTTCAAGGGAGGCGGGCAGGATTCCCTCATTCCCTCGCCTTTTTCTGGCTAAAAACATTCTTTAATCAATTCTACTATACTTGCCATCAAATCTACCCATATTAAAGAATAGGTCTACTGTGGGGCACAATTTTATTTCTGCAATAGGCCTACAATATGCTATAAAACTAGAAATAAATGAATATTTTTCTATAGAAGATATCAATAGCTAGCATGTGTGTTGTTTTTTTTTTTTTTTTTTTTTTTTATGCTTGGATGATGCCATGGGTGCAGATGGTGGATTTATACATTTATGGGTTGACCAGATTTATTTAGACTAAATCCTTTTTTCCATTATTTAAAGTGGTTGTAAACCCTTACAAACCACTTTGACCTACAGGTAAGCCTAGATTAAGGCTTACCTCTAGGTCCAAGAAATATCTCCTGAACCTATACGACTTAGGAGATGCGCCGTAAACAGCGGCGTGCAGGCGCACTGGGCAACCCGGAGATTGCGGCGATAGGCGATATAAGCATAGTAGTCCATTATGCTTTACCTTTGCAGGGAATCAAAGAGGAAGTAAACTCGCCTTTAATACTTACCAGCTTGATGCAAACTCCACCCCGTCACCACCGCTACCTCCACCTCCACCCCTAACAATCTTTCTCTTGAAGTGGGCACCTACCCCTCCTGGAGTAGGCACATAGGGTACATGTTATAACTTATGCTTGGTTGCAATGCAACTTAATAGTGCATATCATTTAAAACCTTTTTTTTTTAAAGGGAATACACTATAGATGATGCCAGGGATTCAACATGGATGACACCACAACGTGAGTCATGGGTTAGTGACTGGAACATGATGACAATGTTGAAGCCTGCAACACATAAAGAGGTGCTGCTATGGCCACCCTAAGTGGGTCCTTGTATTGGGCAGACTTCCAGTGAAGTCAAAACTGAAATATTGTTAGGTTACCATATACATGCAATGTCTTGAAAAAGTATTCCTACCCCTTGAAATGTTACAACCAAAAACGTAAATATATTTTATTGGAATTTTATGTGATAGACCACAAAGTGGCACATAGTTGTGAAGTGGAAGAAAATGATAAATGGTTTTCCATTTTCCATTTGTTTTTGTTTTTTTGTTTTTTTACAAATATGGTGTGCATTTGTAGTCATCCCCCTTTTACTCTGATACCCCTAACTAAAATCTTGTGGAACCCATTGCCTTCAGAAGTCACCTAATTAGTAAATAGCGTTTGTAATTTTACCTCGGTGTATATATACAGCTACATGAAGGCCAAGGAACACACCAGGTCAGGGATAAAGTTGTGGAGAAATTTTAAAGCAGGGTCAGCTTATTAAGAAAAAAATAAAAAATCCAGGCTTTGAACATCTTATGGAGTACTGTTCAGTCCATCATCTGAAAGTGGAAAGCGTTTGGCACAACTGAAAACCTACCAAGACATGTCCGTCCTCTTAAACTGACAGGCCAGGCAAGGAGAGTATTAATTTAGAGAAGCAGCCAAGAGGCCCATGGCAACTCTGGAGGCGCTACAGAGATCTACAGCTCAGGTGGGAGAATCTGTCCACAGGACCACAATTAGTTGTACATTCCACAAATCTGGCCTTTATGGAGAAGTGGCAAGAAGAAAGCCAATGTTGAAAGAAAGCCATAAGAAATCCTGGTTGCAGTTTGCGAGAAGCCATGTGGAGACGCAGCAAACATCTGGAAGAAGGGGCTCTGGTCAAATGAGACCAAAATTGAACTTTTTGACCTAAAAGCAAAACCCTTTGTGTGGTGGAAAACTAACACTGCACATCACCCTGAACACCCCATCCCCACCGGAAACATGGTGGTGGCAGCATCATGTTGTGCGGATGCTTTTCTTCAGTGGGAACAGGGAAGCTGGTCAGAGTTCATGGGAAGATGGATGGAGCCAAATACAGGGCATTCTTAGAAGAAAGCCTGTTCGAGTCTGCAAAAAACTGGAGAGAGTAGGACAACGACCCTAAACATACAGCTAGAGCTACAATGGAATGGTTTAGATAAAAGCATATCCATGCGTTAGAATGGCCCATGTAAAGTCGAGACCTTAATCCAATTGAGAATCTGTGGCCAAACTTGAATATTGCTTTTTACAGAAGCTCTCCATCCAATCTGACAGAGCTTGAGCTATTTTGTAAAGAAGAATGGGCAGAAATGTCACTCTAGATGTGCAATGCTGGAAGAGACATACCCAAAAAGACTTGCAGCTGTAATTACAGCGAAAGGTGGTTCTACAAAGTATTGACTGAATACAAATGCACAGCGCATTTTTCAGATATTTCCTTCCACTTCACAATTATGTGCCACTTTGTGTTGGCCTATCACATAAAATCCCAATAAAATACATTTACGTTTTTGGTTGTAACATGACAAAATGTGGAAAATTTCAAGGAGTATGAATACTTTTTAAGGCACTGTATTTATTTTATTTGCAGCTCAAATGTTATCAATTTACATGGTTCCTGTGATGCCCGGTATATAGGGCAAAATAGATTGTTTTAGAATTTAATTCTGGCATGTAGAGGTCAATTGTATTCTATAGGGAGCTGCTCTGCCATTCACAGAAAACTTTTTCTGTTTAAATACAAAGCTTCCTCCAACTGGCAGAGGAAGAGATTGCAACATCATACACCTGCTGAAAGCTAGATTTGATTTTTTTTTTTACCTTCAGCAGCTCTGGTTCTTGGGTTTTAGCCCCAGACTCTTCTGATATCAGCACTGGTACTCGCAGCCACAGTGGCTTCAGGTCACTTGATGTTAAGGCCTCATTGGACGTTTTTGCAGCTGCTTCTAGGGGCATCAGTTTTTTTTTTTTTTGTTTTGTTTTTTCCCCTATGTGTCCATGCATGCATAGGTTTTTAGCAGCATTTAGTGGCAGGGGCTTTTAGAGGCAGGAAAAGTGCGTCCAGGAGTAGCAGAGTTTGGGCAGAAAAATGTTCGACTCTGCTAAACATGTCTAAATACTATCTACTTCTTAGACATGCCATCCGGGCGTAGTTTGGCTCTCTGACCATAGAGCTTCAGGAGTCTCCTATGGAGGACCTGATGTCTTACCCAGATCTCACTAAACAGGTTACAACTTTCTATGGTCACCTCTCCAGGGTAGGGGCAGACCCATTTCACAATTCTTTTGAGAAGTGGAAACGTTTGATACCTGACCTGGCGGAGGAGGGGTGGGAGGAAACTACTGAAACTTGTTTCCAGGATATTATCAGCACTTCCGATCAATATGTGCAGTTTAAGTTCATTCACCAGCTGCATTATACCATTATACGGCTAGATTGGCTACAATGGGTCTGAGAAATGAGGCCGTGTTCCCTAGATGTACATTTGATAAGGCTGATCTATTTCATATGTTTTGGAGTTCTTCTAGACTGGATGCGTACTGGAAGGACCTGTTTAAATTTTTTTGATGATCATCTTGCTCTCCCGGTGCCTCGAAACCCCTGAGGTGGGGTTGCTGGGTATACTAAATGACTTTGTCCACAGGACATCAGCTTGGACTTTACTACGTACCATTTTATTTTATGCACGTAAAGTGATCTTATTGCACTGGAAAGAGAATGCCCCTCCAAGAATTCAATCCCTGTATGGTATTATTAATGGTGAACTCCCCAAATGTAAAATTGTGTATAAAAATAGAGCTTGTTTGAAAAAGTTCCATAAGGTGTGGCAGCCGTGGTTGGATGTCTCTGGTTCTTTCTGGGGGACGGTCCTGTCCTCGCAGGACCCCTAGTTGGGGCTGTGGGGGTAGGGCCGGGACCTCGGGTACTGTAGAGTGTGATGCTGGGTATAGGGGGGAGGGGCGAACTAGGGTAGTAACCAGCAATTCTATGACCCTATGAGGCTGCTATTTATGTTAAAAATGATACTGCGCAGTGGGACGGTGACTTGTTTGGATGAGGTGTGTGTGTGTGTGTGTGTGTGTGTGTGTGTGTGTGTGTGTGTGTGTGTGTGTGTGTGTGTGTGTGTGTGTGTGTGTGTGTGTGTGTTGGGATGCCTGCATGTCTTTTTTTTGTGTCTTTGTTTGTTTTGTTGGGGTTTTCTGTGTTTTTGCGTATAACTGTCTTGTTTACTCCAGTGGTGCATCTCCACTGTATATTTTGGGGGTTTTCTTGGAGTGTTCCGAGTGCTGCCATAGTTTTTGTACTAATAACGGGATAGGCAGCGGACTGTGTGCCAGCTCGCTGCATGGAGGGTTACCTACAGGGGGGAGTGCTCGGGCCACTACATACATTACTTTACGCTGTATCCTGAGGGTTTATACCTGTCTACACATCTGGAGTGAGGCTATTCGCTATGTATCCTGATTGTTGTATAAGCTGTATGTTGGAAAATTTAAATAAACACCTTTAAAAAAAAACATGTCTAAATACTAGGTATGTTTAGCGTTTTGAGCATTAATTCATTTCAGTGGCCAGACTCTGATATTATTCTGCCCAATAAATGAATCCACACCCAGGCTCTTGATGCCTGTAAACACGCCTAAAAGCTTTTACAAGCGTCAGGCTTTTTTTCTGCAAAAACGCTGCTGCTAGGAGGAAAGGCTTCTAGGAGAGTTTGCAAATTGTCCTGTGTGCTTGATTCTTAGGAAAGTGGTGGAACTGCTTTTTACAAGTGATGGGTTTATGCTCACTTTTTGTTCACCTTCAGGCTGCTCTTCCTAGCTTGTAATACTTTTCTCTAAAGTTAACTAATCAAGTTCTAAACACAGATTGGGAGGTTTTATGTATTTTATTCCTAGAGATGCTGGCTGCTACCCTGTCCATGATGGGTTTTTTTCCATAGCCTGCTGTTTATTTTGTTCCATGTGAATCCGTTGTGATGTATAGTTGCTTGCACTATGGTGGTTGACAGGTGTGGAGAGCTCCGTTAAATCGGGCCCTTTCAGCCTAAACATGCGTGTCTCATTATGATGGTAACCCTTGGAAATGTCTTTTGTTTTTGTATGTTGCCTAGACAGCTCCTTTAAGTGAGGCAATTTGCGAGACCTATGTCACTCTAGAGAAATTAAAAATTGGCATGCTTAACCATGCAATTACTGTAGCATTATTACTTGAAATTAACAGCTATAAAATATGTCATAGTATAAGGCTAATAATGAATATTGAATATGATGTTTAATGAGGATTATTTTTGTAGGACACAAAATTATGGATTATAATGGAATACCTCGGAGGAGGATCTGCTTTGGATCTGGTGTGTATAATTCCATTTTATTTTTTTAATCCTAAATGTGACATGTTTAATATATCTCTCGTAATAATCCTTTCTGAATTCACAGTTCTTCTCAAAAGTATTGTTCATCCTCTCAAACTGTACGTTTCTGACGATTGTAGCTGATTATTTAAGTTCACTAATTGGATGACATCTAAAGAAAACGAATATACTGCAGACCTATAAATAGGTTTGCAGATGCAATTAATCATTGTCTACTTGTTCAAGTAAACTTTGTTTAGATGGACAGCTTGCTGAAAGTTGATGGTGGCTGTTCTGCTTTCTTGGCTCAAGCTTGGTTGTGATTTTACTGTCTGCCATTAATGGAATTAAAGGCTATCATGATCGTGGTCTGTGGTATGTTTTACTAAATAATGTGTTAGTATGTCTGAAAGGAAGAACAATATATGTTCAAGACCTTTTGGTTAGTTTGGAAGGACTACTAATAACTGACCTTGTGTACCACCCACACTTCTAAAAGAATAAAAAGAGCTGTGATGGTGGAGACTGTGATATCACGACTCTTCCCCCCCCCCCACCTCATCCAATCAGAAACCACCTTGTAGTCAATGAACAAAATACAAAGCTTTCTATAAATGGCATCAGTGCCGAACAAGCATTCCAATAAAAATAGCTGTGATCGTGTTCTCTGATTTGACAAGGTGGAGACTGTGATATCACGACTCTTCCCCCCCCCCCCCCCCCACCTCATCCAATCAGAAACTACCTTGTAGTCAATGAAAAAAATACAAAGCTTTCTATGAATAGCATGAGTGCCGAACAAGCATCCCCCCCCCCCCCCCCTGTATAAAATGGCACAACCACTTGCATAGAACTTGCCTGGATAGTTGCAGCTATCACCAGAGTAGCACCAACTACTACAATAATTTCCCAGCATTCCATTGGGTATGAAATATGCATACCCACACTGTGCCAAGCTGACCCACTGTAAATATGTAATACAAATAATTTGTGGAGCTCAACTTAAAATACAGGTTGCACATCTGCTACAGAACATTATGGGGGGGGGGGGGGTTAAAAGGAGGTAAAAGAGCATTAGCTGTTTTCTTTCATGTACTCCATTGGAATTCAGAAAAATTTAGGAGAGTTGGAAAGAGTCACCTGTGGGCTGGATATGTAATTGTCTATATGTAGTATTTAATATTTACTCATCTAAAATAAATACAAAAATCTGATTAAACTAAATAATAAACCACTTGTGTGTTGTGGTACCCAATGCTGAACAAATGCTGTGTTGTAGTGTGCAAAGCCCTTTTTCTTTATTGTACATCACAGGACACAGGGCCATAGTAGTTACTATGTGGTTGTAGGCCACCTTCAGGTGATGGACACTGGCACACCCTAAGACAATAAGTCCACTCCCTATATAACCCCTCCCACTACTGGGAGTACTTCAGTTTTTTCGCCAGTGTCTTAGGTGTTGGTCACGAGTAAAGATGTGCTGAGCTCCACTGGAATATTCCTTGCTAGGGGAAGCTATGCGACGGATCCATTCAAAGTGTCTTTTTAGGTCAAATTGAATGGTACCCGGGCCTTGTGTCGGAAGAAACAAGGTTTAGCCCATAAAGCTTCTCTTTTTTTTAGAGAGCTGGACCCCGGGATCCAGTACTTTGTTTTTTTTCACCCATAAAGTTTTCCTGGAGGGGTGCTTTACAGGTCCAGGAGTGTGGATCTCCCAATAAAAAGGGGCCCCAGTTCCTGAAGGTTTTTTAACGGAGCCCACAGTGAGGGGTGAAGAAGGGGTGAATATTGGGTCTGATTGGTTTTACCACAGAATCTCTGTGGCGGGAAAGGTAAGTGGAGATTTCTAAGGAATTTTAAATTCTTTTATGAATTGTCTCCTTTAAAAAGTAAATGTTGTTGTGCCTAAAATTCACCACTGGTAGCCATATAGAGCACGTACCTTGTCATGCTTTCCATAGATCACTGTCTCAGCAGAAACAGCAGATCTCCTTTCTCTCTTTTTTTCTAAAAACACCCCCCTCCTGGACAGAAGCTCTCCCCCCCCCCCCTCCCTGGATTGAGGGGGGGGGGGCAGAATGATCGTCGGATACCGCTCCGTTCTCCACCGCCTCTGTATGGCAGTTTTCTGTTTTATCAGCTCTCCTCCTCGCCCAAAAAAGGGCTCAAATGGGACTCCCTCAGACTCTAAAAAGCCCTAAACTCATCTCTGCATTGGCATCCTCCCCTGAGAGATCTGAGGTGGCTAGACAGAGTGAGCCATCAGAGCTGGAAAATGTTCCAACTGTTTCCAACACTGCAGCCCCTGTCTATATTACTGAAGAAGTTTTTTCCTCAGCCATGATAGGTTTGGAAGAAAGGTTAGCGGCTTTAATTGGATCCCAGTGTGGGGCAAAACACGACAGGTCCCCGTCCATCACCCAGGACCCTCCAACTGAGGAACAAGGGTTGGGAGAAGACTAATTTTCTCTCAGGGGGCCGTGAAGAGGCTGATGACTTCTCTTCTGAGGGATCAAATGCGGAAGGATCAGCGTCACAATCTGAAAGATTGGTGCAATCTCTTACTGAGATGGTCCATTCCACATTTATGCTACCATTAACTGAGTCGGTTGATAAGCCCACTTCTTCTTTGGGTCCGCTAAAGCCTCCTCGAACTGTGCATACCTTTCCTGTCCATTCATTGCTGGAAAAGCTTATGTATTCTGAGTGGGATCACCCAGATAAGCATTTTTCTCTGGCAGGTTTTGTGACTCGGCCTGCGCTGGCAGCAATTGGTGTATGTCAATCCTTGAGAGACCATTTTAAACAGGTGCTCAAGGTTATTCCTAATCAGCAGGCCAAGGATTTAGCCGAGCTACCGGGGCTTTATGTTTTGTAATCGACGCTATGAGAGATATTATTCTCCAGCCCTCACGCCTTACGCTTGGGCTGGTACATATACGTAGAATCTTATTGCTGATAAATTGGTCAGCTGAAGCGCCATACAAAAAGCTTCTGGCTAGTTTTCCTTTTCACAGTTCATGGCTGTTCGGGGATGAATTGGATAAAGGCAGCCAAAAAATTTCTAGTGGAAAAAAATACCCTTTTGCAAATTATGAAGAGGAGTAAACATATTTCATTTAAACAAGCTCCTTCTCCAGTGCCAGGGGCATCTGCCTCCAGGCAGTCACAACGGCCTCCGCCATCAAGTTCAAAAGGTAAACCTCAGGGTCAACCCCAGGGAAAAAAAGTCCTGGGGGAGGAAACCTACGAGACAATATACTAAAGCCTCCTTATGAAGGGGCGCCCCGCTCGCTCAAGTGGGGGAAAGACTTCTGCAGTTCTCAAGGGTCGAGCAGGTAGAATGTCAAGACAGAGGGATGACTTCCTCAATAACTCAAGGGTACAAACTAGAGTTCCAAAAATTCCTGTCTCCTCATTTTCTCAGATTAAACGTCTCCAGGGATCCAGAGAAAAAGAAGTCTCTTTCAAGTATTGTACCATCTTTTGTCTCAAAAAGTGATCTCAGTGGTCCCCATGAAAGAGCAGGGATTGGGGTTTTATTCAAACCTTTTCACCGTACCAAAACCAAATGGGGATGTCGGACCCATTCTAGATCTCAAAGATCTAAACTGATTTTTGAATGTCCGCTATTTGTTTGGAGTCAATCCGATCAGTAGTCTCCATCTTATAAGGGGGAGAACTTCTGGCGTCAATCGAATGAACAAATTTATTGTATCATAGCACAGAGTGGTAATGTGGATACAGATAAGGTATAAGGGTGCCACGTCCTATAGATTATTGTATAGTTAGGGGGAGGGAAAACTTTAAAGTCCCTCCCCCTAAATATACAATTCTGGTGTCAATCAACATCAAGGATGCATACCTCCATGTGCCTATTTTCCCCGCTCACCAGAAATATCGAAATTTTCGAGGTAGAAAATCTTCATTTCAGTTTGTAGCTCTGCCTTTCGGTCTAGCTACTGCACCTCGAGTGTTTACAGAAGTCCTGGCCCCTCCTCTAGCCAGATTAAGGGCCTAAGGTATAACCATTATAGCTTACCTAGAAGATTTGCTCTTGATAGACCAGTCTTTAGCCCGCTTGGACCAAAGTATGATCACCACAGCCAACTACCTGGAATACCTAGGTTGGGTTCACAACCTAGTGAAATCCTCCTCCTTAAAACCATCAGGGAGATTAGAATACTTGGGTCTGATCATAGATACAGCCCAGAAAAGTGTATTCTTGCCCCTAGCAAAGATCGTGCCATAAAGGAACTGATTCAGGTGGTCAAGGCAAAGAAGAATCCTTCTATTCGACTTTGCATGAAGTTGTCGGGAAAGATGGTGGCTTCATTCCAGGGCGTTCCTTATGCTACAAAACAGTATCCTATCGGCTTGGAACAAGAAGGTCCAAGCTCTATATTTCCCAATGTGTCTGTCTCCAAGGGTGCGCCGGAGCCTCAGTTGGTGGTTGATAACCAAGAATCTGCAGAAGGGAAAATCCTTCCTACCGGTTACCTGGAAGGTGGTAACAGATGCCAGCCTTTCAGGTTGGTGAGCAGTCCTGGAAGCGGCGACTGTCCAAGGGAAATGGTCCAGATCAGAAATTACCTTACCCATCAACATTCTAGAGATTCGGGTAGTGCGCTTGGCCCTGAGGGCCTGGACGTTCAGATTACAGAATTGTCCTGTCGGGATCCAATCCGACAATGCCACAGCAGTGGCACGAGAAGTGGTATGGCCCATAGAGAGTTGAATCGCATACTAGCTTAGACAGAAAACAATGTACCTTGCCTATCGATTGGCAGTCTTCATTGCAGGAATTGAAAATTGGCAGGCGGACTACTTGAGTCGCCAGCAGTTGCTCCCGGGAGAATGGTCCCTTCACCCAATATCTTCCAGACAATATGCCAAAGATGGGGGATCCCAGACGTGGATCTGTTTGCGTCCTGGTTCAACGAAAAGATGGACAACATTGTGAAAGGAACAAGGGATCCACTAGCGTGCGGAACAGATGCCTTGGTGTTCCCGTGGAATCAGTCATCAATGATTTAAGTATTCCCACCTATTCTGCTGCTTTCACGACTTCTTTGCAGGATAAGGCAGGAAGGGAAGTCGGTGATTTCTTGTGGCCCAGAAGATCCTGCTAAGCAGAGATCATAAGGATGGCAGTAGGGGATCCATGGACCCTACCACCACGTCCAGACTGTCTTTTGCAGGGTCTGGTATTCCATCCTACCTTTCAAAAGCTAAATTTAATGGTTTGGCTATTGAGACCCACATTCTGAAGAAGCTTGGGCTATTGGGTTCAGTGGTATCTACCTTGATTAATCCAAGGAAGCTGGCCTCCAGAATCATATATTATAGAGTCTGGACGTCCTGGTGTGAATCCACGGGTTGGCACCCCAGGAAATATGTCATAGGTAGAATCCTTGACTTTCTGCAGATGGGGTTAGAAATTAAGATGGCTTTGAGTACTATCAAAGGCCAGGTCTCTTTTTTTATATAGCCATATCTTCTGCAAGAAGGGTATCAGAGTTGGCTGCTCTTTCGTGTAAAGAGCCATATTTAATTATTCACAAGGATAAGGTGGTATTGCATCCTCATCCTAACTTTCTACCAAAGGTAGTGTCAGGGTTATATCTAAACCAGGGTATTGTTTTACCTTCATTTTTTCCAGAACCCTATTCTACGGAAGAGAAGTCACTACATTCTCTGGATGTGGTGAGAGCAGTCAAAGCTTTCTTAAAGGCAACTGCTCAGATTCGGAAAACGGATGTTTTGTTTGTGTTGCCTGAAGGTCCTAAAAAAGGACAGACAGCATCGAAATCTACCATGTCTAAATGGATTTGGCAAGTAATTGTTCAAGCTTATGGTTTAAAGAGGAAGATTCCACCCTCTCAAATCAAAGCGCACTCCACTAGGGCTGTTACTACCTTGTGGGCAGTGCATCACCGAGCTTCCATGGCTCAAATTTGCAAGGCCACAACTTTGGTCTTCAGTCCATACATTTACCAGATTTTATCAGATCAATGTAAGAAGGCATGAGGATATTGCCTTTGGGCTTAGTGTGCTACAGTCAGCAGTATAAGTCCTCTGGTCTCATGGTGCCCTACTTTTGTTGTGTCTCCCTCCCCTCAGTTTGCATTGCTCTGGGACATCCTACATAGTAACTACTATGGCTTTGTGTCCCGTGATGTACGATAAAGAAGGTAGGAATTTTATAATGGCTTACCTGTGAAATCCTTTTCTTGGAATACATCACGGGACACAGAGGTCCCTGCCCTCTTCTAATACACGTATATTGCTTTGCTACAAAACTGAGGTACTCCTAGTAGTGGGAGGGGTTATATAGGAAGTGGACTGCTTGTCTTAGGGTGTGCCAGTGTCAATCACCTGAAGGTGGCCTATAACCCACATAGTAACTACTATGGCTCTGTGACCTGTGATGTACGTCAAACAAAAGGATTTTACAGGTAAGCTGTTATAAAAATCCTATTTTTACTAAAAGCATAATTTTGTTTCTGTCTCCATCTATCAATTTGTAACCAGCCGCTATCCATCCTGGTGCTCACTGTGAATCCTTTTCTAGACCCTGTTCTACTGGTTTGCTTTTCAATCATTTTTTTGTGTTGTAATTTTCAATTCTTTCTATGGCCAAATGTTGCGGCTCCTGATATTAAATGCATTCTCACCTAAAATAAAATATATAAAAGAAAAAAAAAAGGAGCATTGTTTGTTTAACAAAATATTACCAATTTCCAGTATGTACAATCATGTCTTTTTTGATTGGATCCTCTAGAGACAAATGATGTCCTGATTTTCCATAGATATGATAGGAGTATTCAAGCAATCAGATTTAAAACATGAGTGAACAGTCACGTGTTAGAAAGCTGGGACCGTCCACTAACACTAACCTGGACGAACTTAAAAACAGATAATTACTGTATACAGCTATGTTTATGCATTTATTGCTTGCTATATGGCTATTGTAAATGCATAAGGTGTCATATAGATATGTGGTTGAGCTGATGGATGGATAAGGGTGGTTACATGCAGCTGGCGAAGCCGCATTGTTTACCCAACATTTAGCAAGCCTGCAAAATCCTGCATATTCAAGTAAATGGAGAAGTACCACAAACAGCCCGTGGCGTGTTTGTTGGCAAAAATTTGGTAAAATTTGGTCTGGCAGTGAGGAGGTGTCACATCGCTTCCACGCTGCCTGTCAGTAGCCTCTGAAGTGCCATCCAAACGCGGATTGGGCTTCAGAATAACAGGAGATTTAGACTTGTATCTAAATCTACCCATAATGTAATAAGACAATATTTTGGTTTTCTCTTATGATATTCCGTGCTGAGCACACTTTTTTTTTTTTTTTTTTTTTTTTTTTTTATTTCCACCTCTTTATTGATTTGTTGTCTATTCTATGTCAGCTCGAGCCTGGTCAGCTAGACGAAACACAGATTGCTACAATATTAAGGGAAATACTAAAAGGACTTGATTATTTACATTCAGAAAAGAAGATCCACAGAGACATCAAAGGTAAAAGCATAGCATTGGCATGAGCAATAGGTAGTTTCATGAGATAAGTGATTGTGCTAACAAAAATGTTGTTTATGTCTCAGCTGCAAACGTGTTATTATCTGAAAATGGCGACGTTAAGCTGGCTGACTTTGGTGTTGCTGGGCAGCTTACAGATACGCAGATCAAGAGAAATACTTTTGTGGGCACCCCTTTCTGGATGGCACCGGAGGTAATAAAGCAATCAGCGTACGATTTTAAGGTAAGGAACAGGGTATTTTTTATTTTATTTTTCTCGGGCCTAATGTTAATTAAAGCACAGGTAATTCAATGAATAATGAATCACTGTCTGAACACAATTCGCTTGTGTTCCATTTAAGGGCTGATATGCTTGTGTTCTGTGATGAAGACTTCATGAATACTGATGATGGGCAAACCTGTAGAACGACTTCTGAAATGTGTACACCACTGCCTATTGTGTCTGCCAAAGGCAGTCCGCACATATTCTACCCAACTCCAACACGCAATTCTTTCAGAGTTTGCAATCTAGGTCTTTAACTATGTCATGGCAGATTGTAACCTTAACAAATCGCAAACATATTTCTTACATTTGGCCACATTCAAGTGTAGGGTCAAAAATATCTGGCTTGTTCAGTGATTAAAGTCCAACTATAGGCAAAACCTTTTTTTTTTTTTTTTTTTATCTTTTCATTTTGAATGAAGCAAGGGAATGTTATAACCACTGTCGTTTTTTTTTTTTTTTCATCATCTGTGTCCCATTGCAGAGATTTCCTTTTAGTTCTTGTCCCATAGCCAAACAAGAAGTGAGAGGAAATCCCGGCAAATTATGGGAGTTTCTTGGAGACCCCCCCCCCCCCACATCACCAGAACTAGTGTCCCCATTGGAAGATTTCCTCTCTATTACTTTTCTGGGGACAACCCAAAATGTGTGGGTTTCTATACTTTACCTTTCAATGATAATAGTACACAGGACAAATAGAGAAGGGTGAATCACCTTAACCACTTAAGCTCCGGACCATTTGGCTGGCCAAAGACCAGACCACTTTTTGCGATTCGCCACTGCGTCACTTTAACTGACAATTGCGCGGCCGTGCGACTTTGCTCCCAACCAAAATTGATGTCCCCCCCCCCACCACAAATAGCTTTCTTTTGGTGGTATTTGATCACCTCTGCAGTTTTTATTTTTTCGCTATAAACAAAAAAGCGATTTTGAAAAAAACACATTATTTTTAACTTTTTGCTATAATAAATATTCCCAAAAAATATATAAAAAAACTTTTTTTCCTCAGTTTAGGCCGATTACATATTCTTCTACATATTTTTGGTAAAAAAAATCACAATAAGCGTATATTGATTGGTTTGTGCAAAAGTTATAGCGTCTACAAAATCGTTTTTATGGTATTTTTATTAATAATTTTATTTCTACTAGTAATGGCGGTGATCAGCGATGAGTTTTTTTTCTTTTCTCTCGTGACTACAACATTATGGTGGACACGTCGCACAATTTTGACACAATTTTGGGACCATTGGCATTAATACAGCGATCAGTGCGAATAAAATTGCATTGATTACTGTAAAAATGTCACTGGCAGTCAAGGGGTTAACACTGGGGGGCAGTGAAGGGGTTAATATGTATCCTAGGGAGTGTTCTAACTGAAGGGGGATGGGACTGTGCAAGGAAACTAACAGATCGTTCAACAGACGATCTGTCAGTTCACTGCTCACAGAACTGGAAACTGTGTGTTTACACACACAGCTCCCGGTTCTCCGTGTGCCCCGAGCGATCGCAGGAGGCCGGCAGTCTCAATCACATCGCATCGGCTCAGGGAGCGCGTGGGGGGGGGGGTGCGTGCCTCCGGTGGCGCGCAAATGCCTCCTAGTGGCTGTTTGTTACCGATGTAACATAACGGCGATCCGCGCAGCTGAGCCATGCTACCGCAGTACAAATGTGGCGGCTGCTCAGCTAGCGGTTAACGGGGCACAGATGGCAATAAAAAAATTACATCTAATCCTTGTCTATCCAAAACATTAAAAAAATCTGAGACCTCTTTCGAGTGATACTTTTTGATTTGTGAGAGTGCAAGGGGTATGACTTCAGCTTGAATTATAAGCCAGAGCTTTTGTGGCTGCTAAGGTGCACCGTATAGATTTCTTTGTGTAGTAAAAATATTAGCTGGCACCATACATTAATTGTATTTAACCACTTAAGCCTCGCTTTAACTGACAATTGCACAGTCGTGCGACGTGGCTCCCGAAAAAAATTGGCATCCTTTTTTTTTCCCCCACAAATAGAGCTTTCTTTTGGTGGTATTTGATCACCTCTGCGGATTTTATTTTTTGCGCTATAAATAAAAGTAGAACAACAATTTAAAAAAAAAATGCAATATTTTTTACTTTTGCGATAATAAATATCCCCAAAATATATATAAAAAAAACATATTTTTTTTCCTCAGTTTAGGCCGATACGTATTCTTCTACATATTTTTGGTAAAAAAAATCACAATTTGCGATTATTGATTAGTTTGCACAAAAGTTATAGCTTTTACAAAATAGGGGATAGTTTTATAGCATTTTTTATTTTTTTTACTAGTAATGGCGTCGATCAGTGATTTTTATTGTGACTGCGACATTACAGCGGACACATCGGACATTTTTGACACATTTTTGGGACCATTGTTATTTATACAGCAATCAATGCTATTTAAATGCGTAAAGTGGAAATGACACTGGCAGTGAAGGAGTTAACCACTAGGGGGCAGTATAGTGTTATGTATGACGTTATGTGTGTTTTTTTTTTTTTTTTTTTTTTTTTTTTTAGGGGGGCATGGCCTGGCATGTGACGTCACTGATCCTCATTCCCTATAAAAGGGAAGAGACGATCGGTGACAGCCACACAGGGAAGCACGGTGAGAGGTTTGTTTACACACACCTCTCCTCGTTCTTTAGCTCTGTGACCCGATCGCTGGACACCAGCGGGCACAGTCACGGAGCACGGGACCGGGTCGGGCGCTCCTGACCCACGGCTGGGCACTTAAAGAATCGCGTACCGGTACGTGCTTGTGCCCAGCCGTGCCATTCTGCTGACGTATATCGGCATGAGGCAGTCCTTAAGTGGTTAAAGCCAAACTTTTATTTGAGTATTAGAGTCTGTGCCCCTGCTAGGAACATTAATCCTCTGTTTGTCCTTGTGACCATTGTCTTTGAGATGGAAATAAAAATGCTATATTTTGTAGCGGTCATTGAAAGAGGAATAGAGGTGAAATCTTCCAAGGGTGACAATTGTTATAACAATTATCTAAAGCTGGCCATACACTAGTAGAATTTAATTCTACTAGTGATGATACATTTTGAAGGATCAAACAAATGAATTTCTAAAAGTGAGTGTTTTTCCGTTCAGGAAAGTCAATTCACTTGAAAAGCAAATGTCTATTGGAGTACTTTTGAATAACATTTGTCACGTCATTTTTAGCCCAGCTATTTTTAACCAGGGTGCCTTGAGGTTTCTTTAGGGGTGCCTTGGCAAAATGCCAAAAAATTGCCCAAAAACTGTATACAAGACGGTGGGTGGATGAAACCGGCCTTTTATTTACACAAAGCCATGGGTTTTCATTCTACACCACTACAACCTTCTAGCTGTCAATGACCAATGACCTCATCAGTTGATAAGGAAGATGTCAATTGCCTGCATATCATCCTTGTTTGACCCTCCTTTTCCTCTCTCCCATCACCTTTAAGGTCGCATTAGCTAAGTGGTGGGGGGAAAAACTGAGGGAGAAGAGAAACATTGGAATACTAGTCAGTACCAATTTGCAAAACTGTAATTGCTTTCGAAAAATAAATCACCTTCAACGTTGGGTGTCCCACATATATTTGATGTTTCTGCTTCATGTAAAACTATATAGAATGGAGCGCCTCAAGACTCCATCATTTTGGAGGGTGCCTCGAGATTGTCCATAATTTTAAAGGGTGCCTTGACTGAAAAAAAGTTGAGAAACACTGATCAAGCCTACTGTTGAGAATTTTCATACACATGTTCGCACAATTGTTAAAGTGTTACTAAACCCAGGACCAAGCATTCACTGTAACTGGTCTCCCATAGTACACAGAAAGGGCAATTATTTTAGTAAATATAAACTACTGAGAATACCTTTTCTCTAAAGCAGTTTATAGCAGTCTTGTGACTTCTATCAATGTCCAGCCGAGCACTGCTTAAAGCTTCTAGGATTAGTTTTCATTCTCCTCTGACTGTCCTATGAGGCTGCATGACCTCCGACCCTCTGTCTGCTCAGTGCTGATTGGAGTAAGGAAAGGGATGGTTGGCTTTTAGAGTGACATCCAAAAAATAGTATTGAAAAGACATGTACATTGCTGTAAAAATAGCCTACGCATTTTGGACGTTAGTCCTTAGACAGAACTAATATCTGAAATGCATAGGCTGTTTTTACAGCCTTGTACATGTCTTTTCAATGAAGGAATACTAATACTATTTTTTGGATATCATCCTGAGTGCCGACCTTCCCTATCTTTATTCTGGTACCTTGCAGGTGTCGGCAGCCTCGAAGCCTGAGCACCGGATGGAGGTGCTGTTTGAGAAAGTTGTAGCGCCTACTGATCACATGCACCCCCCCAAAAAAAATGTGCTTGAATTACACACCAAACTGAGCATGTGCAGGGTGCCTCCTAGGACTCTGTATTATCAGGAGATGGATTGAGGACAGTAAAAAAGGACAAGGATCAGAGAAGTATCAAACAACCTCTTTACACATCACAGAGACTTAACCTCTTAGGTTCCGCAATGAGTATAACAAACATGTTTTACAGCATATACAGATGGATTTTATTGTTGTGGGTTTAGTAACACTTTAACTAAAAAAATCTGCTAGTGTATGGCCATCAGAGAGGATTTGCCTCGTTTTCTTCTTTCTTTCTGTTGTCTGTTACAAAAAAAGTTAAATTGGATCTCTCTGGTTGGACAGAGTTGACAAATAAAAACTTGAAGGAAACAGTTTGAATCTAGATATACTTTAAGACCAAGTGCAGGTTCTGGATGCAGAGGAACTGCAAGCTACCATTTAAAAAAATCCTGGCATCACCCTTAGGACTGGCCATGGGTGACTAGTGATCAGTGGAATGATCGGAAAAAACCCCAAAACAAAAATGGATTTCCCCATCCACAAAAGCAAGGTGGATGTAGAAATCCTCCCAGTTGTGCTATTGTAATTCTGACAGCGGGACGACTCCTCTGCTGTCAGAATACACTGATCAGCAGCTGCAGCTAATGATTGATAAAACATTTTTAACAAGCCTGTTTGTCAGACGTTGATTGTTAGATTAATCGTTTGATCCGTCTATGGCCAGCTTACATCAGATTCTCTGCCCATTGAAGCGTTGGGTACAAGCTTGGTAACTGCAGATGTATTTCTTGAGATACATTCTGAAATATCTAGTCTCAGGAGTGATTAGCTTCAGTGTAGCTCTGCTGTAGGTAGGTGTATGAGAATATATATGAATTTAATAGTGCCTCCTAGTGGACATATTCCATTGCCCATGTAATACACAGACGAGCTCCTTGACCTGTTATATTACTTGTGTTTTGGTTACAGGCTGATATATGGTCACTGGGCATTACAGCAATTGAATTGGCGAAAGGAGAACCACCTCTGTCTGAAATGCATCCGATGAAAGTGTTGTTCCACATTCCCAAGAATAACCCCCCCACATTGGACGGAAACTACAGTAAACTCCTGAAAGAATTTGTGGAGGCCTGTCTGAATAAAGAGCCGAGCTTTGTAAGTTTAAACATTGTTTTATATTTGTGTAGTATGTATTGGTAATCGCCAAAGACTAACAAGAGCTTGAGTGTTCTCGAGTCCACAATGAAATCTTCTTCTTCTCCATACTGGGAGATTATTGGGGGGATTGTGATCAGGTTTACCATAATGCTAATGTCAGTTGAAACTGGCATAGTAACTAGTACTCATCCTCTAACAAAATGCTGAAGGGCCATGTTTTTGAATCTATACTTATTTCTAACATTATGGAAGAAATCCTATTTTTATCAAGTGATCTCTATAGTGGTTTCAGCCATCAGTATGTGGTATTCATCCATATTGATAATAAGCCATTGGGATTGATTTACTAAAATGGTAGAGTGCAAAATCTGGTAAAGCTTTACATAGAATTTTAATATTAGTTTAATTTAAGCTGAAGTTAGAAGCTGATTGGCTACCACACAGAGGTGCACCAGGTTTTGCACTCTCCAGTTTTAGTAAATAGACCCCATAGTGTCAGATTTGTTGAGAACATGAAGCAGCAAAATCTTACAACCATGGACAAGGCATGTGAAAACATAATGAACACATGGGTTGAATTGGGATTTAATGATTTTTAATCTAAGGGCCCATTGTCACTTTAAACTTCTTTAAGGGGTAGTACACCCACTTTTTGCCATTTTTATAGTGGGGTGCATAACAGTACGTCTATCTCTCGGGAACCCTGTTAATGAGATATCTGTGCTTGAGTTCTGAGTTTTTACACTTGCCGTGACCATTATGATAGACGTTTTTCCTCCTGTTGGACTTAAAATGTATGTATTAGTATAGCGAAAGAAACCGAAAGTGCTATAACATACATGGGTGGGCAAGAAAACATTAATTTCCCAGGTGGTCAAAAACAGATTTGAGGGCTACAGCAAGTAGATCCTTCTTTTTTTCAAATCCAAGCCATATACAAAGCCAGAAGCTGACTCCACCTTTTACTTATTGGATAACTTTTGAGCAAATTGACTGCACAAATGGTTAAAGTAGATCTAAATTCTAACTGAATGACATTGAATATGAAAAAGCAAAGAGCATCAAACCGTTTTCACAGTTGTGCTGATCTCCTGCCTCTTTTCCGGCTCTTCCACTTTACATACAGTGTTGGTTGCCTGCAACTTCTCAGGATTGGTTTACTGATGGGGCAGTGGTAGACTGTGCCTGCACGCAATTTTGTGTTTGGCACAGTCATTTGTGATCGCTTAACCAATGGAATGTTGACAAGGTGACAGTGTAGTAGCTCAGTTTGGCAAAGAACATGTTGTTGTCCTTTTATAGCAGGAAGTGCCTAAACAAGTACCTCCACGGCAGAATCGGCAAGTATTCATTCACTTTTAGTGAAAAATGTAGCTGGCTTAATTAACCCCTTCCTGCCGATGTACCACACTGGACTGGGCTTATTTCCATGGGGCTGCAAATATGCGTATCTCCCCTTCTGCTGGGAGAGCACCTCCAGCACAGAGACCGTGGTCTCACCGCAAGCCCCATACTACCGATCGGGACCCGACACTCACAATTCCGGATCACCTGATCACTGTGGTAGCCTCTGATTGGCTACCACAGTGATCAGTCACTGTGAAGTCTGCCCCTGTGTTTCTCTCTCTGTGAATGGAGAGGAAAGATGCAATGCATCTTTCTCTTTCTTTGCAGAGTAAGAAAAAAAAGTGCGTGTAAAAAAAATTATAATAATAAATAAACAAAGAAAAATAAAGAAGAAATACCTAGATCAAGGATTGACCTAGGTTAGTGCCAGGGTAAGGCTACTTTCGCACTGAGTTGGTTTTCAAGCGCTTTAGCACTAGAAATAGCCTCTGAAAAGCACCTGAAAAACCTCCTCCCATTCATTAGTGTCTCTCTTCACACTGGGAGGTGCACTTGCAGGACGTTACGAAAAGTCCTGCAAGCAGCATCTTTGGGGCCATTTGGGAGCTCCCAAAACGCCTGGCCCGTTGCAGTGAATGGGCAGTGCTTCCAAAGCGCCTGAAAAGTGATTTGAAAGTGATGCAAAACTCTATTTTTATTTATTTTTTTACAATTTTTTTTAATTTTATTTTTTGGTAAAAAGTGACGCACGTGTCTGAAAAGTGCCACTTTTTGAATATTAAAAATGAATTAAATAGCATTTTTGGTTTTGGTGCAATGTAGCTCCACTTTAAACTTCATTTAGGTTGCAAAGAAGTAAAAAATCTTGCTATCCATTTGTGTGGATGCCCTCAATTTACATTGTATCACATGCATCTAATTTGCATGGTTAAAAAACCTGCAAAGAGAACAAAGAAACGGGCATATCTCCATCAGTGAAGATTGTATCAGAATTTGTATCGTGTAACATCAATGCTCTTGCCTAACAACAATTTCCCTTCTAGAGACCAACGGCAAAGGAACTCCTGAAACACAAATTCATTGTGCGGAATGCCAAGAAAACATCGTACTTAACAGACCTGATTGATAGATATAAGCGATGGAAGGTGGAGCAGGGTAATGAGAGTTCAGACTCTGACTCTGATGGGTAAGTTTATACCCCTGACTCTGACCCCAAAACATTGGTGGCCATAAATCAATCAGTCACAAATACATCACAATGAGTGATGGGGACCTTATATCGCCATGCATGTCTTGTTCCCTGACCAAGCAAGTATGGATTGGCAGGGGTTAGGTAAAATCTGGGTTAAGTTTAAATTGCGTTAGGTAAAGCCAGACCTTGTTTGCTTCAGATAGGATTTTTTAACCCTTCCTTGCGCTGTCAGCTTATTTATTTTATTTTTATTTTTTTGATGCCTGTGTCCTGCTGAGGACATTCCCACCTTCAAGAATTTCCATAGAAACGCAGACAAGAGTCAAGGTAGCACTCCTGATTCTGGAAACCTAAGTAAAAAGCTGCCAGTTGCAACTGATATACACTCAACCCCAAAACTGTCTCTGTTAAGCCCCATACACACTATCAGATTATCTGCTGAGTTTTTCCTTCAGATTTACCAAAGCCATATAATATGAGGACAAACCTTAGGAGTTTCAATGTGTATGCAATCAGGCAGGCCCTTCTACTACATGGTTTTGGTAAATCTGAAGGAAAAACTCAGCAGATAATCTGATAGTGTGTATGGGGCTTTAGAGTGGTAGAAGGACAAATAGAGTATATATTCCTAGCGAAAACACTGGCAAAAAAAAGAAACTGATGGGATGTGACTATTGCCCACTAAATTCAAAACAAGTTTGCCTTTTACGTATACATTACCCGATTCAGCCCCAGAAGATTTTACCCCCTTCCTGACCGCTTTAACTGAAAATTGCGTGGTCATGCAGCGTTGCACCCAAATAAAATTGACTTCCTTTTTCCCCCACAAATAAAGCTTTCTTTTGGTGGTATTTGATCACCTCTGCGGTTTTTATTTTTTTGTGCTATAAACAAAAAAAGAGCGACAATTTAGAAGAAAAAATATTTTTTACTTTTTGCTATAATAAATATCCCCCCCCCAAAAAAATATATATAACGTTTTTTTTCCCCCAGTTTAGGCCGATATGTATTCTTCTACATAACTGGGAAATACTTGTTTACATAGGTATCTCACCATTCTGCGGCTTCGTGACATGATCGCCGGGAGAGCCCCCTAGCCCCGCCAGTTAAAGGGGATGCACAGGTATGCCCATTTACCCACCGCTGCCATTGTGCCGATGTATATCGGCATGCAGTGGTCGGCAAGTGGTTAAGGTAAAAGGATAAAGGGTATGTAAAAAGTAACAATGCACTTCTATTACTTGTTCTCTTTAGATCTGTCAAATGTATTTTTTTTTAAAGTGCAAAAAAGTATCTGTTAATCCTTCCAGAAATCTTGTCTGCTAATAACTTCTTGTGCTCTCTGCTCTTGGAATACTCTTACCAGTTAAATTGTTCCAAGCGATCTCTAAGGATTACAAAAACCCTCACCTCTATGTAATAGAAGAAAGGACGTAAGGGAAAAAATGATGCTAAATTGGTTGAAATAGCCAGGAAATTGCATTTTTATGACCATGATGGGGATGTCTGTAGATAAAAACAAACTGCGCAGCTCTGATTAAGGTTGAATAATGCCCTTGCTATAGGTGTAGGCCATTTACCTACCTGACTGGAATACTCCCAGCACGTTGCTAGGAGAGGCCTAGTCATTACTGCTCACCTCCACAGTAAGTGAGCTCTTTCTCTGATTGTAAATAATTCTACCTACAAGGTGTAAATATCAAGAAGCACTAAACGTATGTGGAGACAGGAGCCGCTGGGTCACTACCAATTGCAAGGATGGAAAAAACAGGTGAACAATGTCCAGACCACTGCCATGTTAACCGGCCAAGCATGACAGCAGGATAGCCGCAGGTATCCTCCGCCTCAATTGTTCCAGCCACTCCGATGATGTCAGCCAGGGGTGGATTTCATTTAAATCAAGTCAATTGAAATCCTAATTTTTTAAAGAGCAACTGTCATCTCTGTCCCGCAGTGGCTCCTCCTCTGACCCGCTGTTTACTCACCGACAGTCCCATTCACTTTAACCACTTGCTTACTGGGCACTTAAACCCCCCACCTATCCAGACCATTTTTCAGCTTTCAGCATTGATGCATTTTGAATGACACTTTACTCAAATTATTTTTTTTTTCATTTCCCTCCCCCAAATAGAGCTTTCTTTTGGTTGTGTTTGATCACCTGTGCAATTATTTTTTTTATTTTTTTTTTTTTATTTAAAAAGACCAAATAAAAATAATTTTGTTATAAAATTTTAAAATGGGTAATTTTTGTCCGTCATTGATGTACGCTGATGAGGCGGCAGTGATGGGCATGGATAGGTGGCAGTGATGGGCACTGATTGGTTACACTGATAGGCAGCACTTCTAGGTGGCATTGATAGGTGGCACTTGTGGGCACTTTCAGATGGCATAAATGAGGCATAATTGCCTCTTCCATTTCGGGACCAATGTCCCTTTAAGCTGAGCCAGTGATCGGCTTTTTTTTTTCTCCTCTGCTATCAGCGTGCGAGCTTTTGTTTTGATCATGTGATTAGCTGTCATTGGCTGACAGCTGATCACATGGTAAGGGGCCGGGACCGGCCCCTTACTCAGATCGGTGATCACCTGAGTCTCAGTGACTTGGTGATCACAACGTGGTCCACGTGCGGCCTGTAGGTTGCACGCAGGGAGCGTGCACAGGGGAGGCCTCCCGGGAATTCACATCCCCGCTGTGGCCGTCATTCGGCCATAGCGTGGATGTCAAGTGGTTAATGGGAAGGCTGGTGATGCGGTATTGACACAACAAGGTGAGGGACGTGACAGCGGCAGGTGAGTGGATGCCCACTAACAAGTGCTGCCATGATGGATCTGAAGTAACAGGTGCTCTTTAAATGTAAGGACTTATTCTTGCTGGTAGTTAAAATCCTTAATATTTGCAAACAAAATGAAGGTTTCCTATTTAGAATAATAAGCTGTCAGGTTAGTAAAACAGCGATATCAGAACAGATTCAATCATACAGTTTGAAGTGTACATCGTTTTGCAAAACAATGGGATAAAGGAATATTCTTGAAGTTTGTTTTATATCATGGTTACTGTGAAATTGCTTCAATGCAGTGCATGTTATCTAAGCTTGCAGGGCTTGGATTCATTGAATGAGTTTACCAAAACTGTAAATATTGCAGAAAATGCAGCCTCATGCTACATAAATAACTAAGCTCCATTTCATACTGAATAAACTAAATTTATTAATGTATCTTTAATAGAAAACTATCTTTTTGATATATTTTTACTCCAAAAGCATTTTAATGAAATACATTTAATAAAAATCAAAAAAAAATCGATAAAAAACAAAACTTTTTTTTTTTATCATTGATTATTTTTTATTCACCCTGATGTCGGCAATGGAGCATGTGCAGTAGCTGGACACGTTCCCTGGAGACTTCTTCTTCCTCAGTTCCTCAGCTATTGAACTGAATAGTGGAAGAAGAGGAATTCTTCTGAATAGAATTATTTACAATTCAATAAAAAATTGTTTATGGTCTTTGCACCATTTTTCCCCCACCTTCTTTTTTGAACAATAATGTGTAAGCCCATAGCAAACAGTCATTTATGTTTTCTGGATCCATTAAGAGATAATGTGTTTCATTGCTACAGGATATGCTGCAATTGTGTTATGTATTGCCTCATTGAATATGCCTGTAAAGCCCCATACACACTATCAGTTTTTCTGCTGAGTTTTTCCTTCAGGTTTACCAAAACCATGTAGTGCAAGGGCCTGGCTGATTGCATACAAATTGAAACTCTTAAGGTTTGACCTCATTATATGGTTTTGGTAAATCTGAAGGGAAAAACTGATAGTGTGTGTATATGGGGCTTTAGAGTTAAAGTGGTTCCAAAGGCTGGAGATGTTTTACCTTAATGCTTAATTCCTTTTCTGCATTAAAGTAGAAAATATAGTGCAGCTCCCCCATTTTATCTTTTTGTGTATTGTCACATATGTATGCAGATAATTCAGAACACAACACTATTTTTATCTGATGACCATGCATAATGGCAGGACTGCTTTGCATTCCCATTTCGGTTATAAACAACATGAATATCTGATGGATGCAGCATGCTGTACACTTACTGGTTTTATACTGGTCTTATGGATCTATAAAAGCGTTATTAAATTGGTAACACATTGACATTTAGCTCTCATTTACGGTATAGTTATTTTTTTTTTTTTTCTTTTTTGGTAAAATATTATTCTTGCTGAAATGCCTTTTAACACATCAAAACATGCATTTCTATTTTTTGTTGTAAAACGGTGGCACTGCACTCCATTAAAGTGGTTGTAAACCTCATAAATGAAATATGAACAAAACATATCCCTCTTTAGTGTTTTACATGTCTCAATTAAGAGCACTAAATGTAATTCTGTCTGCTGCTTCGTTACTCTATCGGCATGAATAACTTGCAAGTTTTCCTGACATCAAGAGAAAGAATGTGACAGAGGAGGGAGCTCCAGCTGACTGACAGCCTAAGCCCCGTTCCTGTGTGCTGTGTGAAGGAGTGTGTATTCCTTCCCTACAAGCAGCTGTCAGAGCTCTCCTCACTGAGCTCTGCAGAGTGTAACTTCAGCTCTCCGTCCATTTTCTTCTGAACTCTCAGACAAGCTTAAAAAATTAGCACTTTGAAAAATTGTAGAGAATTGAAGACGGCAGATGGACAGATACAACTTATGTAGGAGGATTTGTTTCATCTGTGTATCACCTGAGGATAGTCCCTTCACTCGGTATATGTAAGGGTTCACAACCACTTTAGGATGAAATCTATGTATGCATACCCTGTGCATGATTTGGAAGCAGACATGCACTCACTGTAGGTTCAGTGTGTTAAAGATCGCTAGTATTCATTTTTTTTTTTTTTTTTTTTTTTAACTTTTTGTATTATGTGTTAAATAAAATGTGTGTATATATATATATATATATATATATATATATATATATATTTTTTTTTTTTTATAATTGGTGCCTGTAAAGTCCATGTTTGCTGCTTTTTTACTTAAAATAGCTAGCATTCGGAAAATGTTCATTGAGCAGCTACAAACTAGTTCTTATGTTTGTTTTTTTTCCATTACTGCTTATACACAAGTGCCCATACCAGATTTCTGAAAGCATAAATGTACTGCTCTAATCTAGGATAATTTATTTTTTTTATTTTTTTCTATTTCTACGAAGGGACAGCGATGAGGAGCCGTCAGGAGAATCTGATGGTGTTAAGAATTGGATTTTTACAATTCAAGAAAAAGGCCTGAAGGAAATGGAGGATGAAGCCATGCAACTTGAAAACACAGAAAAAAGTGACGTGAGTTAATTTAATTACAAAATTGCATATACAGTATATTTTGTTTGTATTTTTTAATAAATTGTAGGAAAAGACCTCCCATATCTTGACAGAAGGATCAGGGGGGGTGGGTATTGAGTGCCTGAAAAACAAAACAATCTATCCCATTGAAAATCATCCATGAATGATGAGTTGTGGCTGTTTCTCTTACCTTTAGCTATAATAATAGGTATCGCCCATTTATGGTTGAAGTTGTGATTATAGTATATGCCCATGGATACATTTATGTATACAAAGAGGGGGCTAGATTTTCTTCCTTCAGATTTTTATTTTTTTTCATTATTATTTCTCTCTTGTTCATTAAGAGACAGCTTTATCCATTCTTTGCAATTACGTTATACTGCCATCTGGAGGGGAAGGATACTGATCCAGGCTCTTGTGTGATATAGCATTGACTGCTGGCTCTCTGGTGTCAAGATGCTTAGTCTCTGCTGTAGTCCTTCGTAAGCTCCTCTGATTCAAGTGTCCTCCAGAAAGGCACTAACTGAACTTCCCATCCCTTGAGTACACCTTTTGGATCCGATATCTCATAGGGTGCAAGGTTACCTTCCTGATTCAAATCAAGACGTTAAAGACCTAGTGTCCAAAGTGAGGTCCTTCATTCTCAAGTCATAAGTGACCAATCGGACTGTCACTTTTGCACTGGACAACTCTCCTAAAAGGGCAGCCAGTAAGGGGTGCAATGTGACAGCCATGGCAGTGGTGTATGTCGACGAACAAGAGTGGCTGTAATGTTGGAGGTGATTCTGGCTCCTGCCATAGTGTATGTTCCAGATGTCAAATATTGGCAGTCTGGATCAAGGAAAGTGGTCTCCCTCCAGGAATCTAGTTGTGCCTGAGGTGGCAGGCAACGGATGTAAACTTAATGGTATCTTGCTTCAACTGCAAGGTAGACTCTGTGGAATTGGTGCTTTCAGGTTTTTGTTTTTCTTCTAAAAATGCCTCATTCTGATGGGCATACCTATGCATACACCCGTGCAATGGCCATGCTCAAGGCAGTCCCATTCATGTCAGTTGGGATACAACGGCTGCACAGACACAGCTGCTGTTCCCAATTTGACATCCATGCAGGTGCGTGCGAGTCCTTTGAAGGAGAAGTCCAGCCTGGGCTCGTTTTGGCTGGACTTCTCCTAACGGTCACAGGAGTCTAAGCCATTTTGCACTCCTGTGACCCGTTTTCAGCAGAGAGCGGTCTGAAGTCACCCGCTGATGTCATCAAGATCAGTCCAAGCACTGTGTCATCCCGACTCTAGAAGTCTGGATCCGCCAGGTGCCTGGACTGATGATAGTCTCGGCCTCTCAGCGAGCTGCTGAGAAGCTGAGACAGCCGCTCCCCACCCCTCCACAGCTCAGTGCTCCAGTGAGCAGAGCAGGAGAGCTGCTAATTGACAGTCAGCAGCTCTCCTCTCGGGGAGCCGAGGGAACCAAGCCATCTATGGTGTTCGATGGCTCGGTTCTCAGTGAAGAGACAGATGCAGCATTGGACCAATGCTGCAGCCACCAAAGTAAGAATGATTAGGAAAAAACCCTACCTACTTAACTCGCACTGTCTGCATTAAGGAAACCATATCAACACAGCTTTCAAATTGGGATAGACGACTGTATCTGAGCAGGTACTGTGTCCCAAATGACATGTATTGGACTGCCAGCACAGGGAGACAAGCAAATACGAACCTTGAAAATGTAAATGAAAGCTTAAAACTGCTACATTGGCTGCTCTAGGGTATCAAAGCTGAATTGAATAGTAATTTTGATATTGCTGGAATGACCTGGTTGATATTGGCGCACAGATCTATTATGGCTGGTTGTAGACTCTCTGTGGCACCTTCCTCTTTGTACAGACTTGCCATCTTTAGGACCCATCTTCCATCCTGGTTTACAGTTGCTAGTTTTAATAGCTGACTGCTGGCCCTCTTTCTTTCTTTTCACCAAAACAAGGATATAGATAGCTCTCCATTGCCTGAACGTGGTCCATGGACCTTGCTTTGTGCACTGGTGCGCAGTCATTTTGGAACAAGAAGGGACCATCCCCAAACTAGTCACACAAAGTTGGGAGCATGAAATTATCCAAAATGTCTTGGTATGCTGACTCCTTAAGTGATCCCTTCAGTGGAACCAAGGGGCCAAGCCCTTCCCCTGAAAAACAACCCCACACCATAATCCCCCCTCCACCAAATGATTTGGACCAGTGCACAAAGCAAAGTCCATAAAAGACATGGATGAGCGAGTTTGGGGTGGAGGAACTTGACTGGCCTGCGCAGAGTCCCGACCTAAACCCGATGGAACACCTTTGGGGTGAATTAGAGTGTAGAACACAAGCCAGGCTTTCTCATCCATGTCAGTGCCTGACCTCACAAACTCGCTTCTGAAAAAACAGTCAAACATTCCCATAGACACACTCTTAAGCCCCATACACACTATCAGTTTTTCTGCTGAGTTTCCTACAGATTTACCAAAACCATGTAGTGCAAGGGCCTGCCTGATTGCATACATATTGAAACTCCTAAGGTTTGACATCATATTATAATGGTTTTGGTAAATCCGAAGAAAAAAAACTGCAAAAAAACTGATAGTGTGTATAAGGCTTTAAACCTTGTGGACAGCTTTCCCAGAAGTGTTGAACCTGTTATAGCTGCAAAGGGCGGGCCAGCTCAATATTGAACTCTATGGACTAAGACTGGGATGCCATTAAAGTTCATGTGCGTGTAAAGGTAGGTGTCCCAATGGGTGTAAGTTTCTGCAGGTTGAATATTTTTGTGTCCTTGCTTTAAGTTCTATGTTGCAGTTTGTAAGTTTTTGCTTTTAGACATCCCGATTGTAAAGTATACAGAAACCTGTGCTTTTTAATAACCAAAAGGGGGGACATTTTTTTTTTTTTTGGTTCACTCTAAAATACTTTTATTTTGAGTTTGTTGACTTACATGGACCCCACCTGTCTGTTTTTGCTGGCTGTTGCCCATATAGTTTGGAGTACTTTTCTAATTTTTCACTACTTGTTCACTAACTGAACTCTTCATCTAGTAAAGTGTGGCTACCAGTAGGGGTCCCTCCTAGGCTGAACTTTTAGTTTTGCTGTGTACCTAATGTCGATACCTACAGTTGGCAGTAAAACTCAATAATCAAGAATAGAGAGAACAATGTCCGTTTTTAAACTTGATTTTTTTTTTTTTTTTAAAACAAGGTCTCGGCCTTATTGGTATTGTTTCAATGACCACTTCACATTCTTTGGTTCGTAGCTTTTTTTTTTTTTTTTTTTTTAACCCCTGGGACTTGAATTTAGCTCTGTTGGCGTTACAAAAACAGCCTTTTTGAGCTGATATGACGTATATTCCCTTGGTCCTTTTGACAAGGAAACTAGTTTTTATGGTAACCATATCCTCTGCTATAAGGGTATCGGCGTTAGCTGCTCTTTCTTGTAAAGAGCCATCATATTATTCACAAGGATAAGGTAGTATTGTGTCCTCATCCTAACTTTCTACCAAAGGTAGGTTTTTATCTAAACCAGGATGTTCTACCTTCATTTTTTTTTCCCCAGAACCCTGAAGAACTACATTCTCTTGAAGGTCTGATGTTTTCTTTGTGTTTCCTGAAGGTCCTAAAAGAGGACAGGCTGCATCGAAAATCTACTATTTCTAAATGGATTCAGCAAGTAACTGTTCAGGCTTATGGTTTAAAGAGGAGGATTCCACCCTCTCAAATCAAATGCGCACTCCATTAGGACTGTTAGTGCTTTGCGGGGGGTGCATCACAAAGCCTCCATCTTTCAAATCTGCAAGGCCTCAACTTGGTCTTCAGGCCATACATTTACCAGATTTTATCAGGTGAATGTAAAAAGGCATGAGGCTATTGCCTTTGGGTTGTAGTGTGCTACAGGCAGCAGCTAGTCTCATGTTGCCCTAATTCTGTTGTCTCCCTCCCCTCAGTTGGCATTGCTATGGGACATTCCACATAGTAATTACTATGGCTCTGTGTCCCATGATGGTAGTATTTTTATAACAGCTAACCTGTAAAATTATTTTCTTTGAAGTGCATCACGGGACACAGAGGTCCCTCCCCTCTTTCTGGTATACACATGTATTGATTGGCTACAAAAACTGAGGTACTTCCAGTAGTGGGAGAGGTTATATAGGGAGGCAACTTCCTGTTTAGGGAGTGCTAGTGTCCATCACCTGAAGGTGGCCTATAACCACATAGTAATTACTATGGCTCTGTGTCCCTTGGTGTACTTCAAAGAAAAGGATTTTACAGGTAAGCTGTTATAAAAAAAAATCCTATTTTTGCCATACAACGCATATCTGCAGCGTTTTACAGTGCATTATTATATTATAATAAGGGAAGGCACACGTCACAGAACAGTCCTTGAAGGCGACCCCAAACTGTAGCCTTGTCCCCCTATGGTGCCTATATTCACAGCTGCCCTTCTGAAAATCCTAGTGTTTCTGGGTTTGGGACATGTGTGCAGCCCAGTCTCTCTCCCACAAACTGATTAGATGGCAGTGATTCGTCTGCTCTTTTCTTGTAATTTGAGTGTGTAGTGTAAAAAAAAATAAAATAATCATTTTTCATTTTATCAGCAATATTAAGACAGAAATACCAACATATTAATAATATATGTTCTCTCTTTTTGGCTTTTTATTTTTACAAAAGGTGAAAGATATCCAGAAAAGGCCGCAATCACAGTGCTTGTCTACAATTATGACACCTTTATTTAATGAGGTAAGTAATGTGATCACTGCTATTTGGGTTCCTAAAGTTCTAATGCTCTAGTTGAGTCTGTCTGGATGTGAATGTATAATGTATATGTAAAGCTCTGCGTAAATTGATGGCGCTATATAAGTAACTGAAATAAATAAAAATAAAAACTATGTTTTTGGAAGCACAGAAAACAAATGTAAATTGAAAATTCGATGTAGGCCTTAAAATTCCCCCTTTTTTTTCCCTCTGACTGATAACCCCCAACATAAGATCATCTTAATTCTAATTTATACATATTTTCTATTTATTTGGTAAGGCATCTCTGGGCTTTATGGGAAAAAAATTTATTGTAAGGTGTTGCTTTCACTCACAATGAGGTGTGTGTGTGTGTGTGTGTGTGTGTGTGTGTGTGTGTGTGTGTGTATACATGCTGAGCAAAATTATAAATTAAACACTTTTTTGTGTTTGCCCCTATTTATCATGAGCTGAACTTAAAGCGGAGGTCCGCCCACTGCTCCAAAAATTAAAAGCCAGCAGCTGCACATACTTCAGCTGCTGACTTTTAATAATCGGACACTTGCCTGTTCTGGAGTCCAGCAATGTTTTCCATCAGCTGTCGGGTGCATGCCGCCTCCATTGCCGCCTCCATTGCGAGTAAGGGAATCTGGCAGTGAAGCCTTACGGCTTCACGCCGGGAACCCTACTGCGCATGCGCGAGGCTCCGCTCCTCTCTCCTGGCCAGTGACCGAGGAAGGAGGAGGGAGCCCGGGCAGTGACGTCAATAACCGCGGCTTAGGCTCCCGAAAGTGGGAACAGGATACCTGTGAAAGACAAAAAAGTGCCAAATGTGGCCACCAAAGGGGGGAGGAGTACAACCAGCGGAAGTTCCACTTTTGGGTGGAACACCACTTTTAAAGAGCTACAACTTTTTCTATGTACACAAAAGGCCTATTTCTCTCAAATACTGCTCATAAATCTGTATAAGACCTGAGCGTTTTGTAGCTTGAAGCCTGAAGCTACAAAACTCTAGAGGGGAAAAAATCTATTATTCTCAATGGAGATGGTTCACATCTCCACTCCATGTCGCCTGAAGCTCAACGCCTGAAGCGCAAAAAAGTTCCGGACCCTTTTTTGTCCCTCGAATCGAGCAGATTTGGGCGTTTTTCTTCTTTTTACATTGGTGACCTTTTGCCCTGCATAAAAACGTGGCTAAAAGCCGCAAAATCGTGGCAAAAACCACCGCAGAATCGCGGTAAATTTGTGCTTGAAAACGCTACGCTCAGGTGTGAATGCAGCCTAAATCAGTGTTTGGTGAGCACGTCTCCTTTGCCAAGATAATCCATCCACCTCACAGGTGTGGCATATCCAGATGCTGATTAGACAGCATGATTATTGCACAGGTGTGCCTTAGGCTGGCCACAATAAAAGGCCACTCTACAGTAAAATGTGCAGTTTTATCACACGGCACAATGCCACAGATGTCACAAGTTTTGAGCGAGCATGCAATTGTGCTGCACTGTGTGAGGCAAATGGTGGTCACACCAGATACTGACTGGTTTTTGGATCCCCCAATTAGAGTACTATTTAGAGTGGCCTTTTACTATATCATTTATCTTATGCCGAAGAAGCATTGTGCAATACCCTGAATTCTCAGCACCCATAACAGGCGAGAAGAAATGCATACAAAATTAAATTGTAAAAAAAAAAAGAAAGAGAGAAAATAAAAAAAAATAAACTGTCTCAGGTCCAATTGGTAATGTGCATGTAACCATTATCTTAAAGTACCAGCAGATCTCTTAGCGTGCCATCCATTTTTCCATATTTAGTCTCTGAAATTAACTCACATAAGCTACTATCCCATCAGCAATCTGTCTAATGCCAACTGTGGGGCTGCCACCTCTGGGGAGTTCAACCAACTCTGCCATATACTTAGAATTTTTTTTGGTGATTTACTATGATGGTAAATATTTATTTTTTTCCTAGATAAGGATGGTATTGACCTGTTGGATCCACTGTGCCAGTTTTGAGAGTCAGAATCGAGCAATCTGCTTTCTTGCTAGATATAGGAGCCTTCTGAGGGCAATGTATACTGGAGGGGTATACAGTTCTTCATTAAAATTCCCTAACAGACACATCAGTGGGTCTACTGCTAATTGAACATGGAATATACTATTACTTTTGGCAATGACAGTGCTCTAACAACCACTTAAACTGTAATGAATTAACTATTTTTAAATGACGAACTTTACTCGTATTTTTCTGCAGATTTTTTTTTTTTCTATTTTTGTTGCCATGTAACTATTTTGGTAAACTTACACTGTTCAAAATAACATAAAATTAATTGTTTTCAGATTTTTTTTGTTTATAGATTTCATAGAAAATCAAATAATTTTTGCAAAACAATACTGCCAAACAGAGATCCTATGTATGTATTAGTAGGTTATCTTAAAGTGGTGTTGCACATAAAAAAAAAAAGAAAAAAAAAATCATCAAAATTCCTAAAAAAAAAAAAAAAAATTGGGGAATTTTTTTTTTTTAAACTCGCCTCTAAATGCCTGTTGCTAGGGGATCCCTCGTAGTCTGCCTCCTTCAGTGCCTGGGCTCTTGAGGTCACTTCCCCTCAGCGCAGGAAGGGCTCAGCTCTGCCCCCTCCCTCCTGTCAGTCATCTGGGACTGCGCGGCCAAATGGAGGGGGACCCGGGGACCCTGGGACAGGTAAGTGTCCGGTTATTAAAAGTCAGCAGCTGCAGTATTTGTAGCTTCTGACTTTTTTTAATTTTTTTTTTTTCTTTTTAGGGGGAACTCCTCTTTTTAAGTAATGACAAAGTTATCAATGTATAAACAAGCCCATAGTGGAAAATGTAAAAATTGCTCTAGTACATAAAGGGGTATGCAGGTACAATAGCTGAAGTGATTAAAGCCTGCCTATGAATGAAAAATCAAAAAGTATTGCTTTTCTATGCATAGTGAAAGCACAGGTTTGCTTTAAGTCAATCTGTGCACATGTATCTATTTCAAAAGGTAAGAGAAAGCTGTGTAGCCTTCTGATATTTTACCCTATAGCGATTTGATTGTGTGTATGTGAATAGTAATAGTGGTGTCCTTTGTTTTCCTATTAGTTAAAAGAGAGGAGTCAAGCATCCGGTGGCAATGTAGGGTCCATAGAGGAATTGTATGGTGCGATTTACTTAGCCGAAGAGGCCTGTCCAGGCATATCTGACTCAATGGTGGAAGAGCTTCTCATGCGACTTCAGAGGTAAAAAAAAAAAAAAAAATTTAATTATCACACTAGAGAATGAAATGCATTTCAAATCCAGTGCATATGTATAGCGCTATTTTCAAGATGAGTTGACTCTGACTTTAGTCTGCTAACAAACTATAAAAACATAGCAGCATTATCCTTCATGCACAAAGCTCTCAGATTCAATTTCCAGTTGTGCAATAGAAGTGAAAGAGGGCAGCAGTTGGCATTCAGGTTAGCATATGATAAGCTAAACGATCATTTATATTGATGGTTAGGGTGTAAAACCACTTGGATATAATGAGTTCTGGAACACAGACTGAATGCTTTCTTGTGTTTAAACCTTAATGAAGACTCGCATCCTAGCCACAAAAAAACAACAACATGCATATAGATGCTGGGAGCAGACCTAGCATGCCTCTCCCTAACTCCCAAGAGCCTAAATAAGGGCAGGAACAGACAACTGTATTTATCTGGATATTGATAATTTGCTGTTTTAGCATTCTATATGGCACTGACACATCAAAGAATCTTAATTGTGCAATACAGGACATACTGTAAGCAAAGTATTCATACATACTGGGTTTTAGGCTCATACCTTCAGGTGATTGGACACTGGAAATGTTTTTCGAAAGCACACCCCTGGGTGCTTCCCCTTAATCATACCCCACCGTGAGCTCAGTTTTTTTTTCTAGTGTCCTAAGGTAATGGATTTCCCTCCCTTGCGGAGAAATCACTTTTAGTTGTTAGAGGAGGTTGCAGAAGATTGTTTTTCCTCCACACTGTTTTACACCTGAAGCAGGAGCTTCATGCATTATGCTTGCTAATGCGAATAAGCTCAATGCCTCAGCATTGTAGTTCTTTTCTTTGGGCACAAAGAGACATTTCCTGTTCATGAAGAAACAGAATGCGCAGTCTATGTTGCCAAACACTATCCAGTGGAATAGGAGTTCACTAAAAAGTGGTCTGTTCCTGTAGTTGATCCTTCCTTTCAGTCTTAAACAGACATTTCACTGTACCAACTGAAGATGTTTCTTTATTCAAAGATTCTGCAGATAGAACATTTGAGATGCTCCTAAATGCTCTCTTTACACTTGCAGGCCCAGCCCTGCAACCAGCTCTTGCTGCACTTTCAGTATGGCAAACTGGACAATTAAAGCGGGAGTCCGCCGGGACTCCGCGTTTTTATTTTATTTTTTTTTTTTTTAAAGTCAGCAGCTACAAATACTGCAGCTGCTGACTTTTAAAATAGTGACACTTACCTGTCCAGCGCGCCCGCGATGTCGGCACCCGAAGCTGATCTTTAGATCGACACTCGAGTGCTGCCGCCGCCATCTTGGGTATGGGAATCAGGAAATGGAGCCTTTCGGCTTAATTTCCCGGTTCCCTACTGCGCATGCGCGAGCCGCGCTGCGCAATGAGGACAGTCCCCGCTGCCTCTGGGATCTGTGTGTTTCCCAGCAGGCAGCGGGGCACTTGCGGAAGGGGGTGGGCACTTGCGGAAAGGGGTGTAATGTACGCCCCTTTCCGCAGAGAGCTAGCCCGGAAGTGGGTGCAGTTACCTGGATTATCCAGGTAACTGCACCCCCCTCCCCCCTGAAAGGTGCCAATTGTGGCGCCGGAGGGGGGGAGGAATCCGATGAGCGGAAGGTCCATTTTAGGGTGGACCTCCGCTTTAACAGGTTCATGTGTTCCAGAACTGTTTTTAAAAAAGTGGTTGTAAACCCTCTACTTTCACTTTAGCAAATTCTAATCTATATATAACAGGCAGCTGATTGCTGCCTGTGAAAATTCACTCACTTTTTCTTTTCCCTTAGAAACAGTGCTGTAATCTATAGTGACGCCAGCCATGCTTGCGCATTCCATAGATTCTTTAATGGCACGCTATGTGTGCCATTTCACTATACTCTGTGCCATTTCCAATGAAAGTCAATGGCATGCAGAGAAAGAAGCCTCGCGATGCTTTGCTCTCATCCTCTCCTTCCTGGTTCTCTCCCTTGTGACTGTATAAGACGTCACGGGGGGGAGTGAACCAGAGCAGCACAGAGAGTGATTTGTCTTCATCAATGGCTTAGCTCAGTTGCCATAGTAGTGGCAATCGAGATGGAGGCTTGGTTTAGACTTGGACAGGAAAACAAAGTAAGGGCAGAAATGACATCCACAAAAGATTCATCAAACAGTAGTAACAATGGTGTGGCCAATATCTGGAAGAAACTACATTTTAAAAAAGGGAAATAAGGTATTTTACAACCTCGTTATTTGTCATATTTAAGTGTGTATGGCTTACCAATACATTCCAGGATCATTATATTAAAAAAAAAAAAAAAAAATGGACGGGGTTTACTTCCTCTTTAACAGAGCAATTGCCTTCTGTTCTGCTTTATTTTTGTGTGGATGCCCTAGAACTGTGATGGCGAACCTTGGCACCCCAGATGTTTTAGAACTACATTTCCCATGGTGCTCACCTGCACCGCAGAGAGTATGAGCATCATGGGAAATGTAGTTCCAAAACATCTGGGGTGCCAAGGTTCGCCATCACTGCCCTAGAACATGCAGTGACAGATTTCCAGAATGGGCCTTGTCTCCATTTACGTGTGCATAATCTTGTGGCTAAAAGCCTGGCTAGCTAAAGCACCATGGGGGATATACACAAATGCAGTTGTCTGTAGTTTGTTATTATTGGTCATGAAGACCGAGTGGTCAGTTCAGGTGTCTCGTCCTGAGATCCGTGCCTGGAAATCCAATTCTTTGCTGGGATATTGTGGCAGTTCACCTAAGAATTGGACTTCCAGTCCCATATCTCGGGCTGAGATACCTGAACTAACCACTAGGTCTTCATGACCAATAATAACTACAGACAACTGCATTTGTGTAAATCCCTACAGTGAAGGATATTCCACCTATATGGTTATACCACCCATCCAGTTATATCTCAATTATAACAGGCAGACCAGAAGTTTTCTTCAAGGCTCCGATGAAGAGGTAAAACCCTTGAAATGCATTAGCCAAGTATTCATTTCATTTTATCCCTCGTATGGGTATTAATTTAATCATTCCATCTAGTGACAACATTGTTGTTCATTTATTATCATTATTTTAATTTTGAATACGTAGTATCTTCCTCTGTGTAAACCCATTTGCTTGTAATAAACTTTTTATTAGGATTCATGCATCAGGCCACACACCTTCCTTTCCCTTTTCTATATAGCATTTCGGACTTCCCCTAGTCAGCCTAGACATGATCACTCCACTATCAAGAAATACTACCATCTGTACTAATGCCCTCCGCACTAGTGCAGGAGAATATATTTTCCATTTAATCCTTATGCTCTGCTTCAAAGCATCAAAAGGAGATCTCTATTTATTGCCTGGACATAGAGCCATTAGAATCTACCCCGAAACAACAGCATTGATCAGGAAGATGGATTTCCTATTTGCCCAGTCCTCGGGACACCCTGCTTCCAAATCCACAATTGCCTAATGGTGTGTTCTACTAGGTGGACATCCAATCTTTTGCAGATGCAGCTTCCAGCTGCAGGATTCTTGCAGTGGTACTTTTAAGTTGGGTCTGTTCGCCCTTGTTGTTGGCCTATTGGAAAAGTGGTTTGCTTAGTTGTTGCCCACCTTTCTCATTCATTGCTTGGTGATGCTCCAGGGTCTATGAATACTTCACCTGTGCCCTGTACTACATGATTGCCTGTAAATTCCATAACTTGGAGTAAAGAACAGGCCATCCTCCCTTCCTTTCCTTGGTTACTCTGCATTGCTTTCTACAAAGTTGAGGACTCTGAGTGGGGTAGAGATATAGGCGAGGTGCTCAGGGGGAGTGTCTGGGAAAGCTTTTCCAGTCACTTGAAGGTACAGCCCTATAACCCAGGGTCTATTAATATTCAGCCTATGTCCTGTACTGTTCTCCAAGAGACAATTTACTGGCAAGAGATTCTCCTTTTAATGTATTCTATCTCACAATTCTCATATAGAGTGTATCTGATGAGTCTATAACTAGGTAATAGTTCTGTTTTGTATAGTTTAATTAGGAACCCAAGTTTTACAATGGGAGTTATGGTAACTTTCTGTTTATAATTCCAGATACTCCATTAATGGAGCAGACTCCTCACCACATTGAAGATTTATTTCCTCCAGCTGGACCTTACCTTCTTTCTCTGCGTCAAGCTTCTCGCTCCTCATGGGAAGTCACAGACTGAGGACATAGCTTTAATTATATCTGGTTACTGTTGAGTTTGGCTGAAAACCTCTAACGAAAAGTTATAGTTTTATGATTTTACTATTTTGTAATCAAATGCAGACACAAACACAGGTATACAAACAGTACTGTGATAAGGTAGAAGATATTGTGAATCCTCAGGTATCTTGCTCTAAGCAGTCAGCTCCTCTGGGAGGGAATACAAAAGCTGCACTGGATCTTGTGTACAGAATTGTATATAGAACCATTTTTACTGAATTCAGCCCAAGGCATCCCCTGTGTGCAAGCAGGAGAATGCATCTGTACATAATGTTATTGGATGAAGTTTTTGAAAGGCCAGACTGAAACTTTACCCTTTTTATTTTTGTAAATTTAAAATTGCTTGGAGGGTGAATTTATTTTCTACATCCGATCTTTTACTTTCAGAGAGAAATAATACATGAAGCTAAATTGACATATTTTACAATGTAAAATTGATTATTGGTATTTAGAATAGTTTTCTTTAACTTTGTATCTATATTATTAAAATGTGAAGCTGGGTACTGTTGAGCTGGATTGCCAGGAAATTTGCAATTCCATAAATGACTGCAACGAGGGGCTGACACACAGTTTTTATTTGCGACCTTTATTAATGAGAATGCATCACAAACAAACTGATGACCTCACTGAGTTTGGAATAGCAGACTTAGTTATAGGGGTTCATGTAAGCGGTGTCCAAAAAGTTAGGTTGCATGAGCTTTGCTTTTTTTTTTTTGTAGCACATATTAGAAATCGTACCGGAAAAATGTTATTGGTTCTTAATCTTTCTAAAGGTTTACAACAAGGACATGTTTTCCAGCTCACATTATACAGTCACAGGTATGCTTCTACTCAGATATCAGAAGCAGTGGTGGGTTGGTTCTCCATTATTTTGGGGGGCAGCAAACACACCTGCCCCCCTCACTCGCACCGGAGGACACAACCCCAACCCCCCCCCACAGCAGAAGGGCGGGAATCGGAGGTGGTGGTGCTAGCCCCCTTGCTCGCACTAGCAGCGAGCCCAACCCCCCCCCCCCCCTTTTTTTTAAAGCCAATTAAAGCCTCAGGCTCTAATCACGTGCTTCAAAAAAAAAATAAAGAAAACATTGAAATCCATGTGTCCGGTGCTCTACATGTAGATTAGGGGCTGGGCACATGGATTGGGGGGGGGGGGGGGGGGGGCTGCGCCTTGTATGGAGCGGCCGCAACTGATCAGAAGTATGTGCTTGGTAGTGGTAACTAAGGTTAGGCCACCATTTTATACCAGTTCAAAGAGTGTTCTGATTAGTGCACTAATGTGTTCTATGAGAATATATGCAGCATAGTGAAGACTAATCTTATCCCAGCTGTCTTAGTCTGTAACAAAAACTAAGAAATTCATTTCAGATCAGATTTTAGGACATTTGATGTTACATTCTTTTGGAATTAAACAACTGCGCAGAATAAGTGATCTAAAATTGGAATCTAGCTATTGCCTCTAACCAGTGGATACAATAAGCTGCCTATTACTGAAGCATAAAGTCACTTATGAAGCCACATAGGACATTAATTACACTTATCCTAAATCATGTAGCACCTGGCTGCATAATTTATATGGATACTTAAGTAACATCTTGGGCACTTAATGTCTCCAGTGTGTAACATGAAAATGTCTTATTGCACAAATGAAGTGAAATTATCAGTTCAGCCTCGATTGTAATCACACCCAAAAACCATTATTATGAATGTGTTGGGAGTATGCTTAACATGTTTATGAAGCTCTATCTATTTTAATTGTGCTGAGACAGACAAGGGTACGTCATGTAAGTTATTACTTATTAGCAAGTGATGAGCTATCATTGGCCTGGAAGTGCTTTGTCCTGTTCAGAAAGGATCGTGTCACAGGCTCTACATATTTAACTGTAAAGGTGCAGACAATGAAGACTGTTAAGTTGTACAAGGTTAAATGTTAACTATTCTTGTCTGTGTTTGCATATAATTGATCTTTAATTTGTTTCGTAGGTGTATGCCTATGGTCAAATCTACCATATGTATTCTTTGGTAAATATATCTAAGCAAAAGTACAGTACCCCACAGTAGTACAAACTAAGAGGTAAAATATGGTTGTTATGGGTTTCTGTACTGTCTAAATCAGCACTCTTTGCACTGCCTTATAAGAAAGGTCCATTTTGTCATACTCCTTATTCAGTATTTCCTAAGCCTGTTCTCAGAACACAGAGTTATTTATAGGTACAATGAGTTTCTTGTACAAATAGTCCAACGAGGCCCTTTGTAACTAGGGGTCTGTTAGTTTAAACACCGATTTGTCAGTCGGGCCCTTTCTATCCCCAGCTTGGGGCAATGCTACCGGCGTCCTTATACTTTACTGCAGTTGTTAACTCCAATAACACAAACTGCATGGTCTCTTATATATTTCTGCATGGAAGTAACATTTCATGCTTTAGGGATCAGTCAGTCCAGGGCAGAATTTTCAATTTCTCCCAGACAGCTGCAACATTCTAAGAGAGAGTGTAGAAGTTTGTGTCTTTTCACCAATAAAGGTGCCCTATGGACATTAGAGAATGTTCTCTGGAGCTAGCTCTTTATTGTCCGATAGGGGAATAGTCATGATTATAGACCTCTCCATGACCTTGTTCATTCAATTGGCTAGGATGCATTTACATTAGAGACCTCTAGAACCAGCAGAGCTCACACCCCAGTACAATAACTATGCAAGTTCATCAGCTACAAACGTGCACGCCGGTAGAGCAATCTACCTTCATAATTTGGCCAGATTGTACATGCACAGATAGCCACCATTAAATGGCTGTAGATAGTTTAAGGAGCAGTGACCACTGCAATTTTTACAACTGGGCACTGTCAGGCACTCACTGTAGCAACTACCAGCTGAGAGTTAATGTGCTCAGCTCCCAGAGCCTTTAGTCTAAAGTTACACAGGTGATTAAAGCTGAATTACAGCCAGCATCTAAAAGTACTGTCAAACCTCCCTCTCCCCCATGTTGTGTCCATTTTTTGTATTTCATTACCTTGTCCCTGTGCACTCCCTCTTCTTAGCCCTTTTTTGGGGTTCAGCCCAGAAGCAAGGTGGATAGAAGAATCCTCCCTCTTCAAATGTGGTATTGATTGTGGCATTGGGGACTCCGATCTCACAATACACTGATTGGCGGCTGCAGCCACTGCTTTAGAAATTTTTTCCAGCAAGTCTTTTTGACAGAAATCGATCAGTATATTAACTTTTGTACCATGGGAGCAGCCACACATAGATTTGGCTGGTCCCTCCTGAATCAGCCAGATTTCCGTCTATGGACAGTTTTAGTTGTCTATAACACAGTGGGCAATCAGATTGCATAGGGATTGCAGTGCTCACCTTGCTACTTTTTTGTTTCCTTACTTTTTTGGACTCCATGCCCTGCCTACTGTTATCTTCATTCTTAACGCTTAAGTAGTGGAGAGCTGCAGGATGCCGAGTTGTAGAACAGAGAGGAATTGGACTAAGAGGAGAGAAATCCATGTATTCTACCACTACCAGGGATGAGCAGGCTAAATGCTGATACACGCGGGCCAAAATATCAGCCAGTTCAACAGAAACCAGCTGACATTTGGCCCATGTGTACAGCAGCCTGTTCATCAGAAGTTGGTCTAAAAACTGCCTTTTATTGAACAAGCATGCTGGAAAATAAGCATGCTGGAAAATCGGGACTTGCAGCCAGTAGCTGTGAGGCTGGCTTCACACCTATGCATTTAGTGCTTTTTGCACTATAGAACGTTTTCCATAGGAAACCATGTTAAATGGACTGTAGTGCAAACCCGCAAAATGACCTAAAAATGCATAGGTGTGAATCTAGCCTAAGTGTTGATCTGTGTGTTCTGGCGGGGGGCCAGTTCCCCTATCAGAACAGAAAAGCTCAGCAGGGGAGAGATATCTGTACGAATATCACTTAGTTGGTACACGGACCTCCAGGTGTTTTTTTTTTTTTCTCCCATTTAGCCTGCTGGGTTGAATAAAAAGGAAAAACTCCCTATGTGTACCAGGCATTACTATGGTCTCTCCATTCTCGGTGTCCTCAACTCTCAATCAACTAACAGCTGGGATGATGAGCTGTGGGGAGCATATAAAAGATGTCATGTCATGTCTCTGAAAGGCTGAAGCTGCCCCTTTTCACTTGGGATTGCTAAAAACTTGGGCAAGCAGCAGAGGAAAGCTTCAAGTATTGAAGCAAGGTGAGTTAATAACTGCATTGAAAGATACATTTATTTGTGCCTGGGATTCAGCCTAATATGTTACTGGGACATTTAGTCATCTATTAACATTTATCCTAAGACCAGCATCCCAGTGTGCAGCAAAGTAACGGTTATGTAGTGGTTAAATTTCACAGGAGCAAAAATTATTGGCCTATGTCACCTTAGCTGTATTGTGGCCATGTATTACACTTAAGTACCCTTTCTCACAGGTGTTCTTGCTAGAAATAAAAAGCCCACGGAACGGCATCTGGTGTGAACTAACACTCAGGGAGCACATGTGTATTTTAAACAGGGGGTGGGGTGTAATACTTATAAAGAGGTTGCATCACTCCCAACATCTTTGTACTGAAATATACAGAAAAGGGGTTCATAGCTATAAATTGGCTAGTCTCTAAGGCGTTAAAAAGGACATAAAGCCTACGGTGCCAAGCATGCATTATTTGGATGCCCCTCTGTGTTCTTTCCTCAAAGTACAGGGCATAATGCACTGCTGCTGATGTTGGACATGTTTGGAAACCACTGTCCGAACTACAACCATATTTTTTTTTCTTCAGTATATCCATTGAAAGCTGCTGTTTTTTTTTTCTCCATTTGTATTATTGTGTTTGGTCATCCTCATAGGCAAAGATCCAATGCATATCACTTAATCTGTTGTGTTCTCTGACTGATCTTATCTGAGTATGAAGTTACTTGGATAGCAAACATAGCAGCAGATACAGTACAAATGTATTTTAAGCACTGAAGTTGGACTTGGAAGACATTGGCAATTAAATATTATTCTTCATTTTAAAACTGGTTTGTCATTTCTTGCATGCATTTAGTTACTGGCAAAGCTGCCTTTTACAATTGCCAAAAGAAGGTATTGCTCAAGATCTCCATCGTTGGCATAATAGAAGATTAAAATGCAGCTTGTTTTTTTTTTTTTTTTTTTTAAATAAAGGTTGTGTGTGTCTTCCCACCAACCAATCAAAACGTCACAAAATTTGTTACACAATGCACTGTAGTTAAAACGAATGCCCTAGTGGAATATGTTTCTAAGTAACTGACAGGGTAAAGTGGACAAATGGCATATCCTTGCACTAGAAGGACATCGTTTCTCAAAAAGTAATAAACTATTAGTGGTCAACTCTACAAAATATTGACATAGTAGCACAGGATGGACTCAACCATTATGAAAGAGGTTTATGGTTTAGTACACATTTTACAAACTCAGTCAATTATATCAACCATATTAAAAAAATAAAATAAATCAGAAGAGTTTACCTTGAGTAAAAATCAGATGTAAAACTAAGTAGATGTAATATGCCAATCTTGACTTTTTCTTTAGAAGTAGAGAACTTCTCTTACCACCTCCTGAGCATATACCGTATTTATCAGCGTATAACACGCAACTTTTCCCCCTAAAATCGGGGGTGCGTGTTATACGCCGATCCCCCGCCGCTCTCGGGTATATTCGGCCACTCTCCGCTATTTTCGGAAATCCGAAAGCCACTGAGAACGTCCAAAAATACCCGAAAGCAGCTGAGAACGAGTGCAGCCGAGATACACAGGACATCCGCTCTGTATCTTGGCGCCGTCATTTTTAAAATGGCAAAGACACTGACAAGGCTGCAAATGACACTGATAAGGCTGCATTGATGGGCATTTAAATGTAAGTTGTTTTTCCTTAAAATTCCCTCCTAAATGTTTTTTTCTTTTAAATTCCCTCCTAAACTTGGGGTGTGTGTTATATGCTGATAAATACGGTATCTATTGGTCCTTTTAAGCAACCCTGTCACTAAAAGTCCAAGTATAAATATACAATACCTGAAGATAAGATCAGAAAAAATTTAATTTTCCTACAAACTGCACTGCCAATACCATTGTCATCACCAACTAAACTCTCTTCAGAAACAGACATTTTGAGATGAATGTGTAGTGTCAGGGTTCACACTAGCTCTCATGGTAAAATGCAGTGTTTTACCCGGTGGACTAGTTAGTGTCCAACAGTTGGCTCAAAGCAAGAAGCAGAGTGGTTGCAAGGCTTTTTTTTTTTTACTTTATTTGAAGCGACACTTAACTCATGTCAGCAGCATGGTGTCATCCAGTGCATTGTGAAAAGAATGCAGAAGCAACACATTTTACTGCCGCACACCACACTAGTGTTGTGGTGTGAACAGGAACATTAAAACAATTGTTTTCTATGTGCCCTAGCATTTATCCAGTGTGTAATGTAGGTCACTGCCACATCGTCTGAACAAACCCTAAGGCCTGATTCACACCTATGCAGGTTGCTGTTTTCATATTCAGGGTATATTTTGCAATACACATTTTTGATCCATGGAAGTTCATGGAACCAAAAAACAGAAAAAAAAAATCCCTGATCCTTTCCATAAAATGCACATATGTGAACTACATCCATGGGAAACTGTTAAATACACTGTAGTGTGTTTCTTCAAAACTGAAAATGCACCAAAAAAAAAAATGCATAGGTGTGAACCAGGCTTAGGGACCTTTTTATACACTATCAGATTTTCTGCTGATTTTTTTTTCCTTCAGATTTACCAAAACCATATAATATGAGGTCAAACCTTAGTTTCAATTTGGTAAAACCGAAGGAAAAAATCAGCAGAAAATCTGATAGTGTTTATGGGGCTTTAGAAAGCCTGCTGCATAAAAAAACACTATTAAATATTTCTTAAAGCTACCAATCAAATCTAAACTAACATAGAAGTGAAAAAAACAACTGACCGGAGTTGCATCAGAGAGAAAAAGGGTAAAGAAGCACAGACCCCCCCAATAACAAAATGTAAAAAGCTCTATAAAATCTGGCATACAAAGAATTGCCTGGAATTTGCCAGCTCACCACACCAAATCACAAAGCTGTAATTTTAGCATGAAATATACCAAGTTTTAATGGGCATCAGCTAATCATTTTGGAAAGACACTTTTGATAATGAGATGAAAATAGTATTAAAATCATTTTAGGGTCCCCCTTTAACAGCAATTACTACCAAACAGATCAAAAGCGTTGTATGCAAAGGGCTATGCCTGGTATTTACTTTGTAAAGTCTAACGACAGAAACATTTAACATACGCACACAATTATAATAAATGCATGTGGGGGCGTTGAAAAATATCTACTGTAAAATGCAGAGTAATTATGACAGAAGAGGGCTGATTTACTAAAACCGGAGAGTGAAAAATCTGGTGCAGCTCTGCACAGAAAAAATCTGCTTCGGACTTAAAGTGTAAGTTCACCTTTGCAGAAAATCTGTAATGTGAATTTACATTGGACCCATTCCCACGATCACCTGCTGTGAGATATTGGGCCCCCCTTTACTGATCCGGGGATTTGAAATCCCCGCTGCTTTCTCTCCTCTTCTCCAGCACTGATAGGATGGGCTAAGTGGGTTCTGATTGGTTGGCGCTGACCAATTAGAATGCCTCTTATATGTATAAGCCACAGGGATTTCAAATCCCGGACCGGTGAAGTAGAATCCGAACGTGTCACAGCAGGTGATCGTGGGACTTCTGTATGACAGGACCGGGAGGGGGATGGGGGTTCCAGTGTAAGTTCACCTTACAGATTTTCTGTAAGGCTGGGTTCACACTGCTGCGGTGTACGAGATCAGATGTGATTCGCACCGCACTGCAAATCACATGTGATCTCTGTGCGATGCGATTTCAGTCATACAGATAGTATGGCTGAATTTGCATCGCATCCAGCCCAAACTCGTACAGGACCCTTTTTTTGGTCCGCAGCAGAATCGGATTTCGCATGGGTGTTCACACAATGCAATCCGATTCCTGTCCGAGTTTGCAGATCGCACTGCGATATGCGAACTGATTTTGAGGTGTCATTAACTTTTCACTGACACTCCCAGCAGTTCGCATAGGGCAGTGTGAACTGCCGCCGGGAGGCATGTGATGCGGGAACCCGCAGTGGATTCGCAGCGTTCCCACATCGCAGCAGTGTGAACCCAGCCTTAAGGTGAACTTGCCCTTTAAGCTTGTCCAATTAAGCTTTGACAGAAAAAAAACCTGGAAGCTGGTTTCTGTGCACAGCTGCACCAGATTTTGTACTCTCCAGTTTTAGTAAATCAACCTTAATTTGTCAAGAATGCCTCAGCAAGATGAAAGATTCATTTTCATAAAAACTTTGCAGCTCAGCTTCTTTTAGAAAACCACCAAATCTAGTGGTTTGAATATCCTATTGTAGTGTTTGCAAATCATCCAGGTCACCTGACTGCTTATGAGTAAAAAGATCAATATAAAAACAATGATTTTAAATTCAATATAATAATAACTGACAATGCTGCTGTCCAGAGGTGCCCCCTGTGCTCTTTCCTCCAGAGTGGGGGTACTCTAATACAGGAGGTGTGTTACAGGCCAGATCACCAGAGGGAAATGAGCCTAAAAAAATAAAAATAAAGAATGAATGGTAAGCTGCAATATATTTTTGGGTTTAACACTGCTTTAACTGTTTCTCTGAACAGTTATAATCAACACATGCCTCTGGTGATATCTGACACGGTTTCCAGTGTTTATGATAGCTCTGAACCCATCTTCCAAGCCCCATAAATAGCTGAATGTCATACATTTTTGCACATATAACATCATGGTAAATACAGAGCTAAATAGAGGCCAAGTTGCCACCTTCAGCTGTAAAGAAGCAAAAGGATTAGTACCATCTGAAGTTCTAGTTCTATACAGCCAGCAGGTGAAATACTGGTCTCTGTTTCACTTCAGTATGATAACTTTTCACCTGTGGGTAAAGAAGACCCTCCTTTCTAGAACTGGTAGAATTCTTTAGAGCAGTAAAGTTGGGTAAACACATATGTAAGTGCAGTTCTGTTCACGGGTTTAGATGCAAATGTTTACCTGAAATTGCACCTGAACCAGACCCAAAAACACACAGGACCCTTTATAAAACTGCATATGTGAATCAGCGCCTTCGAAAGCCGGTCACCTTTACATTATGTAAATTAGATGCGGTCAGAGGGCTGCAAATGCAGCTGTTATAATGTGTTGTCCCATTCTGTAAAGATTCTAGAGCAATCAGCAATAACTTTATGATGACCGACAAGTGAATAACACTGAGTATCTTGTTAGGCAGCAAGTAAACACGTCCCTGAAATTGGTGTTGAAAGCATAAAAAAATGGGCATTGCAGTTTGTTGTATATGTGGCTGTGTAGCCACAGACCGGTCAGAGTGCCCATTAGGCTTGCACCGATACGGGTATCAGTGCCGATACTAGGCATTTTCGCAAGTATCTGTACTCTCGGGGGGGGGGGTACCTGCTGTACCGGGCCCGGGTCCAATAGAGTCAGCAAAAGGGCCCGGCCGAGAGCCTCATTTGAGGGTTGTCACTATCCCCCTTCAACAACAAATCCTGCTGTATCAGTGGCAGCTCTTGTTTTTCTTTTCTTTTTTGCAAAGGGGATGTCAAATGATCCAATCGGTCCCAACCCCCTCCCCCATCTGTCAGGTCATGGACAGCACCCACCTATCCAGCCGGCACCTCCTTCTGGGTTGGCCAGTTAGTAGGTCAAGGCCCCACACTTATCCCAACTTGCGGGCAGCTTCTCTCTGGGCTGTTCTCTCCAGCTGCTTCCACGCTTCCCCTAAGTCTCCTCCCTCCTCCTGGTGGCCAGTCGGGTGAAGGCGTGAAAAAGATATGAGAAAGTGTGGCGCTAACTCATGTGATAGGTAGAATCAATATAAAAAAAACTTCAAGAGATTAACCCCCTTGCAATAAAATCATCTCATCTCTGTACCTTAATAACAAACGCTTTAATCATTTAATATAAGTGATAAAATTAATATGAAAAAATCCATGATAATAAAGTTCATTTAATAAAGCAATAATCAAAAAAATGCAATACTCCAAAAAAAAAAATCTCTCAGTGAATCTTCACAGAATAGTCCATTCACCGTGAAAGAAAAGTGCAGGAACAAAATGCATCCTTCAAATAGTGCTCCAGCACAAATCGTCCGTGAGAAATACAAACTCACCAGAACTTTATAATAAATACGCCTTGTAGCAATATTGAACTCTTTCAACCAGCAACATATATGGACGAACACTAAGGCTCGGGAGAAACGTATTGAGAATCATAGCGCAATATAATTATTACAGGTATGTAAAAACAAGTAGGTAAAACAATGCGTACTTACATTTAGGAGTGCTGCAAGTCAGCACCAACATGTACAGCTTTAGGGCAATATGCTTGCCGTCTTGCATGCATGCCAAAGCACAAGAAATGGGAACCAAGAAACCGGATTTGATGTCAGTAAAGGTCGGACGTGCAGCCCCTATGCATTTCATGTTCAACACGTCATCAGGAAGCTTCCCGATGACGTGTTGAACATGAAATGCATAGAGGCTGCGTATCCGCCATTTACTGACATTACATCTGGCTTCTTGGTTCCCATCTCTTGTATTGATTCTAATTATCACATGATTTAGCGCCACACTTTTTCTGGTATATCTTTTTCAGTTATTCAGAGTGGTCTCTTCCAGTTTAAAACGGGCAGCTTCACACATTACTACTCACAAACAACCTTTGGCGCCATCGCTTGTTGCTTTATATATACATCCACATCAATCAGGTGAAGGGTCTCATGACTGGATTTCTGTTTGGTCAGGAGGAGAATCAATGTTAGAATATTCATTCGCTATTGTCACACAACTGGGTGGGCTTGGAGCGCAGTCTATTAGAGCCTATGGCTCTAATTATGTGCTTAAAAACAAACATTCTCCCATTGGAATCCATGGGTCCAGCACTCTGCATGTAGATCAGGGGGCCGGATGCATGGATGGGGGGGGCAGTGCCTGTGCGCCGCTAATGGATGGGCTGCCACTGTCCTGTATCCTACTATGTGTCCTCCCTGCCCATCGACATAGTGAACTAGCAGGCTTACAGGGAATGCGGTCTATCACATGCCTTAAATCCTCATCCCGCGTCTTCCTGTCTTGGTGTAGATGCAGGATAGAGAGGCTCCGAACAGAGTTCCTGGGCAGCCTGCAATGAGGCGAGGCTGGGTTTTGCCTTTTGCCCAAGAAGTAATAAAGAAAAACTGGGGATAGAAGTGCCTGGGCGTGACACAAACCCTAATGGAGGGGCCGCCCCTGTATGTGTGTGTCACTTACATTGGGAAGAGGCGCCAGGAAGAAGGCAAGCCAGCGGAGGCAATGTGACTCTTTGGGCAATGTTCTGCTGGGAAACCTTGGGTCCTGCCCATTCATGTGGTGTTACCTGGCATGTACCACCTACTTAAAGTGTTACTAAACCCATGACCCTGCATTCAATATATATGGTCTCCCACAGTACACAGAACATGCCAATGCAATTATTTGAGTAAATATATACTGCTAAATACCTTTTCTTATCAGTAGTATTTAGCAGTCTTATGATTTCTCTCAGTGTCTGGTTAAAGCTTGTAGGAGGAGTTTTCATTCTCCTCTGAATATCCTATGAGGCTGCAGGACCCTGACCCTCTGTCTGGACAGTACTAATTAGCCCTGTGCTGATCACATGCATCCTCCCAAGAGAAAAAAAAAACTCTATGGCAAAACACAACAAACTGAGCATGTGCAGAGTGCCTCCAAAGGCTCTGTCTTATCAGGATATGGATTGGGGGCTGTGGAAGAAGGGGAGGATCAGAGCAGACAGAATCAAACAGCCTTTTTAAACAATGCAGAGGATCGACCCTTAGTTTCCACCGCGAGTATAACTGCGATAGACTCATCCGGGACAGAGGCTTTTGGAGGGGACTGAATGGTAGCCTCTTGCCTACCGACTATGGGCCCTGGCATTTGAGGGAGCTATAAGCATTTAGGAAGATATTCTGTTATGTAATGCAAAAGGACATTATTAAGAAGGCCATGATGGTCTCTACCACCCTGGGGTGGTTGGTATATTGTCTCATTTTGTTGTGTAGTCTTTGCTGGGTTGTTTGGGGTGTGGCTGTATTCCAATGTTCTATTGTGTCTGCCTGCCTTGGATATTATGGGATGTGTATGTAGATTAGTTGTGAGATTGGTGGGGGTGAATTCCTCCAACAGCTTTCACTGCTGATTGGACAGTCTAACCCGCCCGGAATGCATAGGTGGGGGGATTGTCCAGAGTATTACCTGTGTTTTCAATAAACAGTCAATGTTCAGCAACCAAAACGAGTATTGTCTTGTTTACTGGTTGTCAGCGATTGGAATATCTGATATCTATATTCAGACTGGGAGTAAGCGGTATATGACGAAAGCACTCAAGCGGAGTGTGGGACCTGCCGTTACAATAACAAGCCTGCTTTGCTGCATATACAGACTAATGTTACTGTTGTGCGTTTAGTAACACTTTAAACATTGTTGCTGACCATGTTGCATGAAAACAGTATTCTCTGATGTCAGTGGCCACTTTCAATATAATAATGTGCCCTACCCCACCACAAAAAAAGGTTCAAGAATGGTTTCCAAATTCTCCAGATCTCAATCCAATTGAGCATCTGTGGGATGTGTTGGAAAAACCCATTCAGGCCCCATCTAGCAACTTATAGGACATAACAAATTTGCTGCTGACAGCTTGGTGCCAGACACCACAGCATACCTTTAGAAGTCTAGTGGTGTCCATGCCTGTCAGTGCAAAATTAACGACACCCCAAATGCAGGTTGCAAATGTGGTGCATGCACTACTTTCAATGCAATTTCAGCCCATTCAAAATGAATGGGCTGAAATCGAACTGCACGTGAATTGCCCCTAAAACTTTTAAATGATAAAATACAACAAATCTGACTAAAAACCAGTAATGTTTTCCTTTAAATAATGAAAAATGTAGTGTACTTGGTCAGTGTTAAATCTGACATGAACCTTGATGTAACTGAACAGCAGTGAGCAAACACGATGGCGTTTTTTTTGGATAAAAAGTTTACTGCAATGCTTCTCCATGACAGAAAATAGTCTACTCATTATACAATCATTATACAGCAATGGTTGTGATGCAAAAATGAAAAAAAAAACGTGTAAAAATTATTATAGACAAAGCACAAGAAACATGGTCTAATGCAAAGTTGTCTATTTCTACTCTCTAGAACTCTCTACTATTGTTTCTGCTGCTTGGATTTCACAACTGAGGTGATTAAAGTGCTTTGAATGTATGTAAACCATTATGGAAACAACAGCTATACTGCATGAATATTGCATTGAAGAAAGCTTTATAACTTACAAACAAAAAAAAAAAAGAAAAAAAAAAAAAAAAGCAGAAAAATCATTGACCTTTCTTTGCATGTGTACACACACACACACGTGTTTGAATTCAAAGATACATTTAAAAACCAGGAATATGAATACAAGATTAATTATTTGTAACTAAACTAGAGACAACAGGTTTTAATGTTGGCACACGTTATTCAAACAATTTGTCAAAATGTTTTGTACAGGATGAGACCAACTACCTGCGGTCAGCAGTGGGTTAATTCAGAGCAGGAGAAAAGGTTCATGGACTTAAAAAAAGTTTAAAAAGGTATCGGTGTTGACAAAGCTGAAAAAGTCACTGAGAGGCAGTCTCTTGTCCTTTGTGGAGCAGCTGGCCTTACAAAACTCCAAGGGCTGGTATCAAATTCCTGCTATAAGGCAGCTGGGATTCTGGAGGAGTCATGACTTCAGTACAAATGAGACTCCTTATGGCTCAAGAGGCGGGAGCGACTGATGGAGTCTGTGGCACTTCGAATCACTTCCATCCACCTACGAGATGCAGAAAACACCGTTGATTTTCAGGGGAACGTAACATAGCCTTCCAAGCAGAACATAATAAAATTGATGCTCAAAGACTCTGAGATAACCAAAAGGAGCCAGTATTACATGATGTAGGATCCCCACACTTTTCGTCACTCAATCATGACTTTTTCAAAGGGAAATTGCCGAAGTATTCCACAATGCTTTATACTCACCCTGTGTTTACAGTTACCATGTCACAGCCTTTGAAAAAGTCTTAATTGGATGACGAAACACGTCAAAGTGTGGCCCGATGACATCATCACATTAGGCGGAACCGGAAGTCGGTCATCTTGGTATTGTATCTAATGCCAAAGCTTATCCTTAAGGGGGCAAAGAATGTAATAAAAAGGCAATAGTTTCTATGTGTACTGGACGAAGCACACTTTATTCTGAGAGTGTCATTTTAACTCTGCTGCTAATAAATTAGATTGGTGTGATATATAGCGCAATGAGGGCTGTTTTCTTCAGCTAACTGATGAAATATGGAGGAACAATTATGGTGCATGTGATATTCACACTACAGTGGGTCAATATCCTCAGGTGAGCAGTTCAGTTGAAAGGTGGAGGAGCACGTTTCTGGTGCTGACCAATCAATAATAATTCAGCACATAATTTGACACCTTTATGGTGGACGGCAACACATGAATAATTGGTATTCACCAAGAGGTGATTTGGAACTTATTTGGACACTTTTTTTTCTTGTATATGTTCATATGTGTATAGTTTAGTTCACATTTATACACAAGGGACACATTTGTATTTTCACATTGATGCATTTAATTTATATTTGAACAGTATTAGATTGGTACACGGTGCTTTTTTATATTATATCAATGATCCCCTTCTTTCATGTGAAGGTGGTGGTGCCGTCAACTCCCATTTTTGTCTCATGACAGGTGAACTTTGGGGGGAAAGGCAATGGCATAGCAGCTGGTATCCCACTTTAGTTTCTGAGTTGCAGCATCAATGCAATAATTTATTATTTACCTTTCAAAGGTGTATTCATTTTCAGCTCGGAAATAGTACACATGAGACTTGAAGTGCAGTTTAAAGACATAATCCTTATGAATGTTCTCTGATTCAGAGGGAATGGTGAGTGAATAGCCAAGCAAAGGGAGACTGGCTAATGGATGATTATCCTGAAAACAGAAACATGACATTTATTGTCCTAGATTTCTTTTTTATATATATTTTTTTATCTTTGAAGCCATTATAATACATGCATACACCTTGAACACTGGAAAAAGTTTACTCCTAAAATACTGGGAGTTTGTCTACATCAATACATCAATGTATGTATGTATATGTGTATATGTATAGTATATTTTATTTTATTTATTTTTATTTTATTTTTTTTGGTTGAACTGGATGGACTTGTGTCTTTTTTAAACCTGACTAACTATGTAACTATGTAATACATAGAGGTATATTTATTCAATTTTTCTGGTGTTGATAGAGCTGAGAAGGATTAACAATTCTAACAGGTTTTTATTTCGGACAGTTACCTGTGCATGCGCAAAGACTGGCAACAGGGAAGTCAAAACCTTCTCTGTCTTTACACTTGTACAGATGCACCGATGGGCTCTGCAAGGACTCAAAGATTGGCCAGAACACCATGGGTGAATTTGCACATTCACAAAAATAGTGTCACCGGAGCCTGGCCAAAAACAGGGATAAAGATCTGCTTTAACTGCATGTAGCTTTCCCAATGTAAGTTAAAAAAAAAAATAGATAATTCCTGTAGTCTGGCTTTGGGTTTACTTAAGAGAAGTTTGTGAATGCAGAAAAAAAAAAAAAAAAAAAATCATACTCACCTCAATGGATGCTCCAGCTGTTCTTTGCCGTCTCTACCCCGAGAGCTGAGCAATCAAACACCGCTGATTGCTTAGTTCTCTCCTCCACGTTCAGTAGAGAGCTGTGACTATCAGTGTCTGCTCTGCTCCTCCAGCGCTCACTGCTGGGCAGTGGAGGGGGCGGGAGGGGCTGGCTCAGGTTCTCAGCAACTTGCTGAGAGGCTGAGCCAGCTGCCGGTTCAGGTATCTGGATGGATCGTGTCTGTAGAGTCAGGATCTTTCCCAAGCCTGGCTCGGCTGGAGGACATCAGCCAACAGTGTGCTTTAGCCTGCTGTTGGCTGAAAATGTGTCACAGAAGTGCAGAATAAACTGCACTCTTGTGATCCATAGGAGAAGTACAGCCAGAAAGGTCTGGCTATACTTCTCCTTTAAAAGAACAGCCTCGCATTTCCTGGTTGCTACTTTTAAGCATGCTTGGGTTACTCACAATGTGCTCAATTCACTAAAACTAAGATACTGCAGCAAAAATGGTGGTAAAATAGCACAGGTATTTTGCACAAATGTGATGTGAGGTCCTCCCTAAAATTCACACCAGACCCTTATGTGAGCATGCAGCCTAGCAGGCCAGGAAAGGGGGAAGATGACCATGTGCCCCCACCCCTCCTGAACCACACCAAGCTATATGCCTGCATGGTAAAGGGGGGGTTACCCACCTGGCAAAGCATCTTGAGCTCATGTTTATGAGAAAAAGGGCCTTTTCCCCACAACCCTGGCCTGTTGGTTGTGGGGGTCTGCAGGCGGGGGACTTTAACAATAAGGAGACCCCCAGATCCTGGCTCCCCACCCCATGAGAATGAGTAAGGTGTACATAGTACCGATACTCATTCATCAAAAAAAAAAATGGCAAGTGAAAATAAAAACAAAAAACACAGTCCTGTATTAAAAACAAAAAATTTTTTTCCCTAATGTACATTCTTCAGCAATCAGGTTGTCCAGTGATATAGGTTCATGTCAATCAATCACAATGAAAGATTTGTAGACCCATGCAAAAAAAAAACAAAAAAAACCTTGCCTTCTGACAGTCATATTTGGTCAATGTAATAAAGGGGCAGGGTCACCAGGTGACGCCACTGGACCTTATACAGACATGAACAACAGGTGGCTGCCACCTCTTTGTTAATATAGCAGTGGGAGGAAAAGGAATGTCATTTGGTGCTGGCAAGCAGTGGGATTGATCGGGTGTCAGTGGGCTTTTTTTTTCTGCGGTTGGCGGCTGTCGTTCATTGTGATTGATGTGGACCTATATTGCTGGACGATGTAATTAATGATGGCTGTACATCAGGGGACAACTTTAAAAAAAAAAATTTAAATAAAGAACTTGTCAAAAACATTAAAAATGAATATAAGGAATCCTATGTGCTACCACTTCAGTTAGGTTGGTTTTAATTTAAGTAGCTGCTCACATTGGTTTCATGTGTCCCCACATGTGCAGATGAGGTGTTTGGGTTATGTTATGTTATGTTATGGGTCAGAGTACATGCCTCCCTCATCCGCAGCCTGTTCTCTTGTATCTGTGCCCCCCCCCCCCCTGCCTGTCAGCTCCCCGCTTCTCCCCTCTAAAAAGTTTTTTTTTTACTTCTATAGTTCCTTCTGATATATAACACTAAGCTCCCCAGTGGATGTAATTTATAAAAATATACTGTATAATAGCTTACTTCAGAGCGACGTTCAGCGCTCACCTGACTGCCTGCCGGTCTCTTCCTCTCGGCTGACATCAGTGGGGGTTTCCAGTACTCCCCTGCAGCTATCAGATCGGGAGTGTAGACCAGCAGACAGTCAGCTGAGCGCCGAACGCTCTGAAGTAAGCCATTACACCGCAGAAAAAAAACGTACCTTAAACACTTTAATGAAATTATAATAAACTTGTAATTGGTGTCCAGTTGTGATTGATTGCTCCGATAAATATATATGAATGATTTACAATCTTTCTTATTTCCTCTCAAAAAAAATAAAATAAATAAATTCATATTATATATATACACACACACACACACACACACACACACATACTATTCATTCTATCTGGCATCAATATATACAGTATTAAAGTTAAAACATAAAATAAGGCGCTCCCGAATTTTGTGCAATAATATAGGATTGCATCCCTTCAAAACAGAAGTAACATAAATCTCCATGATTTTGGAGAACCTACAGGGCAAGACTAATAAAGAGCAAAAAACTTCACACACTGACAATTTAAATGTATGCATATAGTCCCATATTTGTATATTCAGTGCAAAAAAATTCATAAATCACATTTTCCATCCACTTCAAAGTGATCCCGTATGAGTGTTAGATCTCCACCATGTGTTTCACCCTAGTTTACAACTTCAAGTTAGACCTTTATTTTCATATAGATCAAACAAGCTTGTTAGTACATTACTCCTCAGTACTAGGGTTTCTCATATAGTAACTGCATGTCTCCACTCCTATTTCTTCTCTCCAGATGTATCCCAAGCGTGATCACAGAAATGAAGAGAACCTCGAGAATTTATCTTCTCCAGACATTGTACTCTAGTGCAGATTGTGGTCATAAGTGCAGTGAGGCTCTCTGAGCAGAGAGACCCTCGCTGCACTGATGACCACAATCTGAGGAGAATTGTGCCAACAAGCTAGGGTGAAACACGGGTTGGATGTCTAACGCTCTTGGATGAAATAGTTCACATATGGGATCACTTTGAAGTGGTCGGAAAATGTGATTTATGAACTTTTTTGCACTGAAATTTCTAATATGGGACTATATGCATACATTTAAATTGTCAGTGTGTGTGAAGGTTTTTTGCACTTTATTAGTCTTGCCTTGTAGATTCTCCAAAATCGTGGAGCTTTAGGTTACTTCCGTTTGAAGGGATGAAATCATATTATTGCACAAAATTTGGGAGCGCCTTATTTTATGTTTTCACTTTAATATTTTATATATATTAATTGATTACATAAAGAATGAATAGTAAGTGTGTGTGTGTGTGTGTGTGTGTGTAAATATGTATGAATTGATGATTTTTTTTTGAGAAGAAATAAAGGTTTGTACATTATTCACATATCTTTAGGATACCAATTACAAGTTTATTATCATTTTATTAAGGATTTATTCACAATTTACATATCACATAAGCAAAGTGCCACATTAAAAACACACAATCTTTGTAGAAAACTTTTGGTACTCTTGAGTACTCATTCACATGGGGAAGGGGCCAGCATCTGGGGCCCCCTTATTGTGAAAAGGGGGCTTTCAAATTCCAGTAAGTCCCCCACAACCACTGGGCCAGGGTTGTATAGAATAGGCCTTAGTCCACCTTAGCAAGGGCATCTTCCCTGCAACCATAACCTTGCTTTAGCAACCAGCTAATACTTTAAATTTTCTTGCATATATCAGATAAACAGTGTGATTTAGTTAACAAATGTATAGTATTTTTTTTTTTTATTTACATTTACAATCAGTTAATGTGGTATTTACTGTGTTTTTTATTTTTGTGGTAAACACTGCATATACTGATAGCGAATTAACTTTTTAACTATCAATCAGATATGCTCAAATGAGTCACATGATCCAAATATTGCATGCAATATTGTTTAGTGAATTGAGTCCAATATGATTTACACATACCTGATGTGATTTGTAGAAAAACAGGCAGAAATTTGTGAATACCACCCAGAGTTTTTGCCATCCATTGCTGTTCTTGAACTTTCTAAGCAGGTTTCCTGACAGCTGATTCTGACAAATACAAAAAAAAAAGTATTACAACAAAATGCCTTTGAAAGAAAGGAACAAATGCAAATACCTTAAATACCTTCAGGCTAAGTCTTTGACAGCGGCACTAGTGTTGGGTAAAAAGGGGTTAAAGCAGGCAGTGTGGAGGCGCTACAATGCCTGTCAAATGCTCTCTACACAACGATCACTCTTTAGAGAGCAAAGCTAGAGTGAAGGAGCCCTAAAACAAATCTGAAAAATTCTCATTGACATGAGCAGCCTTCTTCAGTAGTACACTGCTGCCATCTACTGGAACCCATTACCTAATCACCTAAATAGATTTGAAGAAAACGTATTGTGTCATTTGTTTTCAGACATTACACACAAAGGATCACTAGACATCCTCCCCTTTTTGATATACATGTAAGAGGTGATTTGGGGAAAATAAAGATCCATTTAATGTTACAAACTAATTTAATGCATAGTGCTGTAAACTAAGGAAACAAAAAAAAACCAAAAAAACAAAACCAAAAAAACACAATTTTTTTATTTAAAAGCACCAGAGACAGAGGAAGAACAGAAAGAAAAGCAGCGAGGTCAAACTGAATATTATTTGGTAATTTAAATCCCCCCCCTTTTTTTTTCATGAACTTTAACAGAGCAGTGGAGAGTGAGGGGGGCAGATTACGTATTGTGTTGCTTCCAATTCATGAACACTCACAATATGATACAAGGGAAAGGAAGGTCGCTTTGTTACATATTTATGTGTTTCAAATAAAAATATGTTGAAATCGAAGAAAACAAATAGATGAATATAATTATGTACATGATGGACTGCCCTTTTTCCCTGGTGCTTTTTAAGTATAGACAAAAGCCCATGTAACATGCAGTCTGGTCTCCTCTCCCTTTCCTCACTAGTCCTCGGTTTACAGTTTGTGCCATCTAGTAAGAGGTGGCACTGGAGGAAGAAAATGACAGGACAGGGCTCCAGTGTGACATCAGCATGACCCACCTATGAAGTATAATAAAGATACAGACTATATCATTTGTGAGAAGTAATTGGGAAGTATTCATACAGCATTACTTTTAAGTATGAATATAGATTTTTTTCTTAATCCTAAAGAGTTTTTTATTAGTATTGAAATGGGTATAAAGTAACAACATCAATGCTGACAAATACATGCACCTAGGAAGAATAGAATAGATAAAGCCTCTGCAACATAACACACAATTGGCAAGTTATCATTATCAAATTTCTGAAGACAAATGAAATGAGAGACCCAAACACATAAAAACCTAAACCAAAAGTGTCATATGCCATCTCATCATCAATAGGACCCAAATCAGCCCCCGACAATATCTTCCTATTCGAATATAACCCTAGGCTTGAGAAGGCTGAAAAGAATTGTAGAGAAAATTAGCCAGCAACTTAGTAAACTCCAAATAATGAATTTCTTATTGGCTACATGTAGAAAACACAGTGAATATAGCAAACGCATTTCAGCCATTATGGCTATGAGTATGGCCATGACAACCGAAACACATTAGCTGTATTCACTGCATTTTATACATGTAGCCAATAAAGAATTCATTATTTGGAGTTTACAGAGTTGCCAGCTAATGTTTGCTACTATACAGGTGTAAAGGGACTGCAGATCCCTGCCAGAAGCACCGGTCTTCAGCCACAGATTTCCTAATTAAGCAGTAGAGCCTGGGTATCATATCCCGGGATTTGCTGCAAAGAATTCTGACAGAATTCTGTCTACCAAATTGTTTGGTAGAAGCTCCAACATTATTGCCAGCTAAATGATTGTCTGCATGCAAGGTAACATGGGTGCAAATTGCCTCATGTGTCCAAGCTGAAGGTATGAAGAAAGCATAGGCTTGGGAAAATTACATTCTTAATTTATATTCCAAAAAGAAGGCTTCAGCGGAAAATATGGGAAGTCTTAAAAGCCATATAGTATAAATTTCCAGATCCTTAGGATGCTTCAGAGTAGACCAGTTCAGCTGGTGTCTGCTGGAACTCCAGATACTAGTACAGAACCTAGTACTTTAAATTATCTTTAGGGGCAAATAGATCAGAGAGTGCCAAATATTATAAAGGATTTTGAAAAGATAAAACAGTAGCATAGAAAAGTGATGGCAAAAAAAGACCCAGAGATATACATCTATGACATTACATATATTATATATATCACATATTGTATATAAATATTTTTTTTTTCTACTTTTTTGTCCGAGTATAGATCTAGATTGCTTTTAAAAATATATATAAAAAATAAAAAGCAAAGATAGCTCCAAATTCACATGAAGTCATCAATAGCTCTGTAGAGAGACAGCGCACCATGAGTACTGGTACAAGATAATATAAAATATCACAAAATCCTACAATCCTATCAACAGATTACAAGGGTAAGAGATATAGTATTATATATAGGATGGGGAGAGCCAGGTAAGCTGAGTTCTAATGCACCATACCTCCACAGCGTAGCTGAAATCAATCATGGAAACGCTTGTGTTCCGATGCCAACAGACATGAACGGTAGTGTTTCCACGGTGAGGCGATTGTCGTTCCAGTGATGTACGAGACGCACTCAAATCATCCTCAGATTCCTGATCAGCGGGACCTTCCTCTGGCGATTCTAGTAAAATACCAAAATCAATGTTACAAAAGTATCAATGATTATAAGCACTGCACTAATAGCGTAAGGCTCCATTCACACCTTGGTGTTCTGTTTGGCAGGTGGAATCGACACCATTCTTCAACACCGCAAATCGTGGGGCGCCCAAATCGCCACGATTCAGCCCGCAAAACGGAACGCCAAGGTGTAAATGGAGCCTAAAGCCACGTACACACTATCAGATTGTCTGTTGAGTTTTTCCTTCAGATTTACCAAAACCATGTAGTAGAAGGGCCTGCCTGATTGCATACACATTGAAACTCCTAAGGTTTGACCTCATATTATATGGTTTTGGTAAATCTGAAGGAAAAACTCAGCAGACAATCTGATAGTGTGTATGGGGCTTTACTGTGGCTATACAGTGGTAGATTTTTGTACAGACATTCATATGGAAATTCTCTTCAGTACAATCAATAATGCTAACAGACACTTGATGAAAGTTATCAGAAAGTGCTTTAAATTTTGTCAGCTTTTAATATTTGATTTTGCCATGAATTACATTTTCCAAACAAACGACGATCTAAAACAAACGTCAGTGTGATGCCTTTGATAGTCCTTTCACCTTCTAAATGAGGAGAGAGGGAGTACAGACTGGGTTCGCTCTGTTTACTCCTGTCAGGCAATTTGGACAATAATAAATGGTGGGTCTTGGCATGATCGAGGATGGCTAGATTGCCCGTTATCCATGGGAAGATTTTTGCCTGTCTATGGTCTGTCTAATGCACAGAAGAATAGTATGCATATAGGCTCCAAGCACACTAGCTTTAAAGCAAATTGTGTTATCCTATATGTCCAGGCACACTATTTGAGTATAAAAGCCTTTTTGAAGCTTCAGCTTCCAGAAACAGAAAAAATACTTTTATTTTTTTCTGTTTTTCGGAATGATTTGCATGCAGAAAAAAAAAAGCTGAAAGCTCCTCCACGTGTGCATGGAGCCCTATATGAACACTGTGCTGATTAATGGCAAAAAGTATAGCCATGAAAGAAAACAAACATTAAGGCTTCATATACACAGGACGTTTTACAACCTCTTCTGAACAATTTCACTTGACAGATATATTTAATGTGATTGTAGCCGTATTAGTGCAATTGTGACAGAGAAAATTGAGTACTGTCCGTGATACTTTTTTTATTTGCACTAACATACAATTTTTCAGGACAAGCTTTCGGGTATGTCCCTCTCTGTGACTAGCAACCCCCCCTCCATTCCATAGCTCTCCCTCTGTCTTATCTCACTAACTCTTCTCTTATCTTTATTGCCATTGATTTGTATGTTTTTTTTGTTGTTCTTTCCCTCAGAGGTGTTTTTTTTTTTTTTTTTTTGTTTTGATTTTACATTCTGCTTAAAAATTTGTAAATCAGTACTGCTTGGACCTTGAAGAAGGGGACATACCCGAAAGCTTGTGCTGAAAAATTGTATGTTAGTGCAAATAAAAAAAGTATCACGGACAGTACTCACTTGACAGATAGTAACAGTCATTTAAAAATGTCAGTTTTGATGCGTTTGTGTTTAGAATCTTTTTTTCAAATAGTCAAAAATTAAAAACACCTGTAAACAAAATACGAGTTACCGCATTTACAAGCTGATACGGGTGTTTGGAGTTTCAAATGCCTCTGAACATCCGTCCTGAACGCATTTTTTTGCATTCCAAAAAAAGCTTCTAAAAATCAACTGCCTAGAAACTACTATAAATGACTCTGTGTACATGTACTGATAAGATAACAGAGGAGAGTTTAGGGGCAGATGAAAAAAAACACCCAACTGCTCCTAAACGTCCGTTTACCAGCACCAGTGTACACAAAGCCTTATCGAAAAAACTAGAAATGCTTTGGTACTTTGGTTGTTTCAGATGTAGGATTTTTCTTTATGCAAAATATTGCTGTACTATTACTAGGGCTGCAACTAACGATTATTTTCATAATCAATTAGTTGGCCGATTATCGTTTTGATTAATCGGTTAATAACCGTAAAAAAAAGTACAAAGCTTTTTCGTCTGAATACTCGTCTGAAAATTGATCCATGTGGCCAGCATGTAGTTTGATTTTGATGTATTTCTGCAGTGCTTTTTTTGTGCATTTTGATTTTTGCGCATGTGATTTTGCTACGATTTGCATTTTTGCAATTTTTTTGACCAATTTGTTGTTGGGCAGATTCAAAAACACAAATTGCTGCAAAAACACATGCTTTTCTGCAGCTTCTCCACTGAAATATATTGAACCAAAAAAGTACAGTTTTGCGTTAAAAAAAAATACACAGTGGCTGCAAAAGCATAGATGTGAACACGTCCCATAGGAAACCATGTAAATTAACTGTGTAAATATATTTAAAAAAAATAATAGAACAAAGTGGGACTCTAATTGTGCCTGTACAAAAAATTGAAAGACAATATAATTACACAAAAATAAAGACATTTTTTTTTCTAAAAAACTAAATTTAAGATACATTACAGTCTTAATGATTAAATTTGAGTTCAAGGATGTGCTCGTTCCCAGCAGGTTATACAGAAAATGGCCTACGCGTTTTACCGGTGATTCCGCTTCATCAGGGCCTTGAGGATAGCACAGATGTAAACGTTGTGTGAATTAAAAAAAAAAAAAGACCGCAAATGGAGAACGCTGTCTCAGTGGGACAGGTGAGGCCTGGGAGCCCATGAGAATACTTCTCCCCACCTGAGTAGACAAAAATGGAGGGGGTGGCTCCAAGTGAGAGCATGGAAATTAGGACAAACCTAATTGTGGAGTTGAAGCACCATTGGAGGTGTAGAAATAATTATTTCCAAAAGAAATATGAATCATTGGTTTCAATTATGATGAAAGGTAGTGTGAGTATAAACTTTTAAAACCCGTCAGGGTGGAAAGAGGGGTGTGATTTGCAGCCAAGAGTAGCCTGCAATTTTATACCCACAGTCTCTGCACAGTGTTCCTCACAAGTGGAGGGATGAACTGCTCACATGTAAATGAACTGTTGTGCGTTTCTGAAAAAAAGCACCAAAAAGCACATAGATGTGAGCCAGGTCTAAGATGATTAGTGACATAATGGGGTTAAAAAAAATAAAATTAGCCCTTTATAGTACAAAAAACAGCAGATAATCACTACTGTAAGGGGTTCATTTTTTGTACTGTAGAACTGTGAAAGTGATATTTACTGCAGCAATCATTTTCTCTTTTTGTACTATAAAGGGCTCATTTTATTTTATTTTTTAACCCCATTATGTTACTGGCCGATTAATCGATTATGAAAATAGTAATCGATTAACTGTCGATTAATCGATTAGTTGTTTCAGCCCTATTACTTTATAGAGGAAAAAGTTTCAGTGTTAGTAGCAGATAAAAGAAAAGAACGAGAAGCAGGCAGGCTCAGTATGCGGAGATCAGAATTATTTTGGTGTGTTCTTGAACACACTGGATTACAAACAACTGCCTGAAATGCCTGAAATCAACAGGCTAATGCTTTTTCTTAGAGGAAAACATGAAATAATAAAGTGTCTATTTTATGAATATTTTTTTTTCCTAAGGCTTAATGTACATGGGAGGTGAACGATTTAACTTGACAGATAGTAACCCACGTTTAAAACATCAATTTTTCCGCGTTTACATGCAGCGTTTGCATTTAGAAGCGATTGAAACAAATATATATACTTTTTTTTCTCAAAATAGCCAAAAATGAAAAACGCCTGTAAACGAAATGTGGCTAAATGCAAGTTACCGCGTTTAGAAGCGTTTGGCACTTGAAATGCCTGTAAGCTCAGCATCTGTACACATTTTTTTTGCTTTCCAAAAAAGGCCTCTAAACTCAACTGCCTAGAAATGACTATAAACTACCCTGTGTACATGTACTGATGAGATAACAGAGGAGGGTTCAGGAGCAGTTGAAAAAAAATGCCCAACTGCTCTAAAACGTCCATTTAGCAGCAGCAATGTACATGAGGCCGAATAGGAAAAAAAAAACATTTTAAAGTAGTTTTTTATGAGCCATCAGTTTATCTCTACTGTATGACATTGTTAGTTATCACCCTGCACCTAATATTACGGATAAGAGAACAAAGGATTAACGTAAGTGCAAATGTAAATACAATGCCGAGATAGGAGATCTTGCACATGCTAACTTGTGAATGGAACCCGATACCTGTCCATGTGAATGTAAGTGACATAATACTGACAGAAATATGAACATGGTCTGTAGTGGTTTTTAAACTATATAACATAAAAACATTCTTTGTGTAACAATGGGCAACACACAAATAATAATTCACAAATGACACAAAGAAGATATGTTCATGATTATAATTCTGTTGCTGGTCTGTTTACTTACTGCCATCAGGAGGACTGCCAGCTAACAGCTCAGGAACAGGACCACTACTCTTTTCTGCTAGATCAATAGCCATCTGAATATCTTCACTCCATTTTTCCATTTCAGAATGAGAACTGGAAAGAAACACCCACAAATATAGTAAACAGAATCTGTAAACGTATATTTTTTGTTAACTAACAAACATGTTATACTTACCTGCTCTGTGAAATGGTTTTGTGCAGAGCAGCCCAGAATCATGTCTTCCGGGGTCCCACACTGGCACTCTTGGCGAATCCTTTTCTCTGTGTGTCACCATAGCAATCTGCTTCCTATGGTGGCACACCTGCTGGCTGTGTGTGTCTATTGACATATAGCATGTAGAGTGTGGCTCAGCATCCCCCTCCCCCACACACGCATATGATTTGATTGACAGCAGCAGTTCCCGCTGCTGCCTCTGTGAGCAGAGACAGGAAAGAGCCACTGTAGACGGGCACAACTCTGGTTCGACATGGAACTCATGTAAATATAAAAGGGGGTGAGGGGGCAATATAAACACTGGCACATGTTTTAACCAAATGCAATGAATGCATTAAGGTAAATAATGTCCAGACTTTATTCTAAAGTCTATATTGAAAGAAATATCAATCCTGGTATTGCAGACTTCTACTCCATAAAATACTAGCTGCCTGGCTGTCATGCTGGCACTATGGCTTCGATACCTTTTAGGCTACTGTCCTGACCCGGAGCAAGTATCAGGAGTCAAGCCAGCAGGCAGTGGAATTAGAGACAGCCAGGAAACTTGCATATTTGTACACACAAAAAAATAAAAAAATGTATTATTCTTGACGTACAGGCCCCCTTTAAACTTCTTCTGTTGCATACCCTAAAAAAAAAAAAAAAAAAAAAAAAAAAAAAAAAAAACTTGATCCTTCCTCCAATAACTAGGTAGGTAGGTATAAATGGTCTCTCAGAGCATGGTGGGGTTATAGGGGTATTGTCTGGGGGGGGGGCGTTTTCAAAAGCTTTGCCATTGTCCAAACACCTGGGGGTAGAAGCCTATAAACCCAGGGTCTATGAATATCCAAGTCTGTGTCCTGTACTGCACGATTAAGATAAGGAGCTTTGCACTTACAGCATAGGGTATTGTAATAATGCCGATGTGATACTAATATGACAGATATACCAACAGTAATGCCATTAATATTGTATTTAACAAAGTGAATTTAAGCAGGATTAGACTGACATTGTTTAGTAAAGAAAAATCACCAGGACAAATACTATATTTCATATAAAAATATAAGTGTGAGAGTGCTTTATTTATAACAAATATTACCCTTTTCTGGGAAATTAATTTATGACTTAACTTCAGAGTTATAGGCAAAGGAAAAAACGAGAATAATCAGGCAACAATGAGGCTGTGTGAACAGGTAAGCTGCATATAAAAACAGGACAGTTTTTTCAGGAGACAGTCTCCCAAATACAGCCACAGAATAAGGCCGGCCATAGATGAAGCACATTTCTTTCCTGCAACCATGGGCAGACAGGTGAATTGGGAGGTATTGTGTTGTCCTGGCGGGGGGGGGGTCTGGGGGGAGTGCAGTAAGCCATTCCTACAGGCAAAACACAGTAATAATTATTTGTAAAATCCAGAAAGCTGGTTGTACCCAAGTTGATCAATCGATCAGCTTTAGTACATTCAGCCTGAGAACCATCTATGCCCTGCTTATGTATACACACATGACCTATGTTGCGTTTGAGAGAATGGCTAAAGGTGGTAATTAAAGGCCATGGTACCATACCTTAAAAAAGTACAAAACAAATGGATAATTATTACAAGTTGTTTTTTATGAGTGTTTTGGGGATACAATCTCAGTATGATCATGTTGTTCAAAATAGGGTGTGTCTGAAAATAGTTTTAAAGTAAAAATGATCTCCCTACATTCTCTTACTTAGAACAATTACCATACATTTTAAAATGAACAAATTGCATACCTTGCTGCAACAACTATAGCTTGATTTTGACTTCTTAGGGTCAGACAATGAGATACTCCCCACTCCTCATCACTTTCTTCTACCTGAATTTAAAGAAACAAAAAAAATTATATAACAAGCTGTACTCACACACTGTATAAGGCAGTGCTGCTCTTCCCCATACAGGTATTACACGCTAAAGACATTATACAGTCTTTTGTGGTACAAACAGGAACAGGAAATTAAATATCCAGCATACTGGAGGGATGCATTACAGCATGCAACAGTTAAATTGCGCACATAAAGCAACAACATTTCTGTCAGGTTTCACAGTAAACCTAATCTGTCTTTGGACAAAAATATTTTGTACCGGAAACTGCTAATACTATTTGGCTGATTTATTTATGGAAAAAAGGTTGTTTACTTAGCCAGGGAATTACCCTTAAGGGCCATTACACACGGCCTGAATGTCGGGCGGCATCGGCCAGTTCAACAGAGACCAGCGCACGTTCAGCCTGTGTATACGGCAGCCGGGCCGGCTTCTGTCGAAGGAGCATGACCGAAAAAGGTCTGCCGATTGGCACCCGATCAGTGCTCTCACTCGATGGCTGGAGCGCTGACCAGTTGGTTTCTGGCAGAGGGGCGCCCCCTGTCAGAACACAATAGCTCAGAGGGGGAGATTGTTGTACTACACACAGTTAGTACAGCGGCTCTTCAGTCCTTTTTTCATTCAGCCCACTGGGTTGAACGAAAAAAAAAAACTGTTAGCTTGTACTAAGCTTTAGCTTGATGCAAAAGGTGAAGATCTGCTGGACTTCCATTATCAAATCATGTGCAAGCAAAAACCATGTTTTTTTTCCCTTGCACGTGAATTCTTTGCAAAGTCAATTTTCACAACATTTATGAAGCTGAAAATTCCCTTGCCTTGAACAGCCAATTTGCCTGTATTAAATCAGCCATAATATCTCCTGAGTGAACACTAGGGTAAAAAAAAAAAAAATCATTATTGGACTGTGCTCGGGATATTCAAGTAGTACAAGAAGTCAAGCGTAAAGTGTATTTCCACTTTTTGTGACCAAACTGGGATAACAACTATTTCATATTTATAATTTAGCATAGAATCTCCAGCACTGTAAAATCCTGCTAGTTCTAGTTATTTGTTTTTATAGGGGGCAAAGGGGCTGTGTTTGCCATAATTACAGATTTTGCAGACAGATCTTATAGATCAATTATAAACTAAATTTGGACACTTCTTGTCCTGACAAAGGTTTAGTAACTGGGTTTCTTGCATTGTATATTATGACAGAAGACTCGGCCTGTCCTTAGAACAGATTCACTCTGACATTATTCAAATATCCTTTCAGTCAGACATGAGGCCTTCTCCTAAAAACATCTAAAAGGAAAGAATTATTATTATTTTTTTTAATGTTTGGTATGCTGTGTGACTGGGACACAAGCATAAAGTGTGGTTTTATCAAATTGGATAGCAAAACTGGAAATACACTTTAAAAGCAACTTACCGTCATGTTAAACAATGGCAGCTGTCCATGGACTTTAAACTGATTAGAAGAGGTCAGCCCTCTGCTAGTGTACAGCACCACATCATTGAACTGTAAGAAAAAAAAAAAAAAAAAAAAGCACATTAGATTCTGTTCTGTGTGCTCTACTTCACTGGTTTTCAACCACTGGGCCATGGCCCACTACCAGGCCCCGCTCCAGACTCCCTCCTCTTAGACCTCTAGCCAGCTCCATATCCCCTAATCTTCCATAGTACCTCCCAGTTACCATAGTGCCCCAAGTACCCATAATTGCCCGTGGTGATTCTCAACCCTCCAGTGTCTCCAGGGCCACCAAGTCTGCTGCAGAGTCTTCTAACCCCCAGCAGAAGTCTTATTTCCCACCACCCAACAGTGACATCCAGCCACATACCGAGCCTTCCAACCTATCCATACATATTTTCCATTCCTGTACTTATACTTTTTATTTTTTTACTGCTGGGGCAGAAATATTTTGGAATAATTTACCAGACTCTGGTCTCAATAAGGTTAAGAACCACTGCTCTACATCATCACAGCACATCCATACTTTGTGAAAAGGACCATCTACAGTGGTCACTGTTTTGGTGCTTAGACAGCTGCTCTTGCAGCGGCTGTGTGACTATAATAAACAATGCACATTCTTCAATTCATGTTGTTGAGCTGGGAATGGAGAACTCTAACGAAAGAAAACAGTTTACAGTCCGTTCTACTTTGACCCCGAAACAGCAAAGGAACTAACATTTTCATGAGGTCAGAACTAGCAGCCTCCATGTCTCATGTCTGACAGATTCCCTTTAGACAGTTATTTATCTGTTTATATGATTTTCAAAGACAAGATTAACTTACCAGAAAAAACATCCTTTGCTGTAAGCCTTTCCCAGATAACTTGCTTAAACTCCCAAGTCTAATAAACTCCTGAGGAAAAAAATAGGTTTTTGAAATGGACATTAAGGAAATATAGAGAGAAATCAATATTGCTGTACTTATTTGAGGACTGATAGAGACATTTTAAATTTAAAGCATAAGTTCAGCTTTGCAGAGGATGCACACTGCACTGTCCCATGTGGTTATAGCAACAAAAATGTGCTACCACCTAACCATCCAGGGCTCCCTTTCCTTTTAAACAATGAAGTTCACAACTGCATTTAGAAGCTTCCTCAAATCCTCGGCCATTGATCACTCCATCCTGTGTTATTATAGGGAGGGAGCAGCTTTTGGGATGAGCTCCCCCTAATGCCATTGGAGGGAGCAGCATCATGTTCTTTTGGGCTGTACATGCACAGTGTGTACTCTTGCTTGTTGCCTATGATGAGCCCAGTGGCTACAACAGGAGAGAGTACACAGGACACATGTGCGGGCCAAAAGGACATGATGCCCTCTCATCTCATTTCACTAGCGGGGGATAGACCCAATGGCTGCTACTTTACTATAATAACTCAGGACTGAGCCATTGCTGGCTGCAGATTTCATAGAAGCTTATTTTAAACACAATTGTGGCCTTTTTTGTTTAAAAAGAAAGGGAGCCATATGGGACAGGATACTGTGCTTTTTGTAAAGCTGAACTTACACTTTAATGAACCATGTATACACTAGTTTACCTGTCCCATCAAATATATTTTATTATAATCACAAAATAGATCAAAATGATGATATCAGGTAGATAGTGCGAATTTGTGAGGGGAGTGGCAACATAATTCACAGTCATGTGAACACTGGACAGCGATTTCACTCTGGTCCCATAGGAATCTATGGAGCTGAAATTCGCACCACACCACACCAAAGTCGCACAAGACCCTTTTTTGAACCGGATCAAATTCGCACCACATATATGTGAACAGCCTTCATTGGAAATAATGCTTATTTTTAGAGGACATGCAAATCTATGCTTTTCGAATCTTATCTGATCCCCATAGAATTTGCATAACTGTGAACTGGCACTTAAGCAGTGATTGCACTTGCATATAATAGGTTACCAAACAGGCCAATACATTCCCACCTTTGTATCAATATAGCATGGAATTCATTTGAATACAAGGAATAAACTGCAACCACTCATCTGTTCTATATATGGATGTTCAGTAAAATTTGGATGAAGGCCGTAGGGTGGTATAGAATACATGGAAAACACTGCATGCATTTTTAGTGCAGAAAAAAAGCACACGCAACTGCATCTGGTGTCAACTAGCACTGACCTTTCTTACTGCTGGCACTACCAAAATGCCATTCCATTCACAAGAAATTTCTGGTTGAAACCCACTCGGAAACGGATTGCCCCAGAAGTGTTAATCCCCTGTGTCCTGCACAATATTAAAGGACAACAGTGGTTTTGAGGTCAGTAGAAGAAACCACTAAGCACTATTGGGAAACAAAGGGATTGACACTCAGAGGTGTCTGTTTCCCAGCGGATTTCAGTTGAGAATTTCTGTGTTCTGGCATCACAGGCAGCAGCTAAAAACCAAGAAAAAGTATTAAAAAAATAAATAAAAAAAAAGCTACTTGCAGTGATTTTTTCTTTCCTTAAATGGATTTGTATTCACTTGCCTATGTATTTATTAGAAAACTTGACTACCCCAGGACAGTCTATTCCCCAGCAGAAACCCCCCTGCACATCACAGCCCTCTCATCTTCTGGGAATGTTTAATTTGTTTCTGTGCTGGTCCAGCTCCTCCCTACATAACATTTTATGTAGATGTTGGAGGACAAGCAAAGGGGAATTCTACAGAGCAGGTGTAGGCAGACTATGACATTTTAGCTGTTGTGGAACTACAAGTCTCACAGGATACTGTAAGACTCTGTCAGCCACAGGCAAGACTACCAGAAGTAGAGGTATAATGGTATTTGTAGTTTCATCACAGCTGGAGTGCCACAGTTGCCTAGCCCTGCTATAGAGAGTTACTTAACTGACAATTTTGATGTTACCAAATCCAAGATGGCAGTGCCCAGCAGAAGTCTTTGGGCTTTTGACAGGTAAATACCATGCATAAAATAAGTTAAATACACATATATCTTATATGACTTTTTTTTTTTATAAGGGAAACTTTGAGAGAAGACAAAAAACTTTAATTATATTTACTATAGTATATTTAAGTATGTTCGTTTCAATCATAGGGACCCTCTGTTTTCTCTCTTCCTACCACAGTTTTATCACCAGGCTTATGCAATAAATGAACACAGTAGAGGATTCAGAAAATGCTTACCCTGCCAGGTATCACCAGATTGTCAATGCCTGTCAGATCTTTCCTGAGCTCCTGCAATTTCTGATAATTTTCCATCTTTATCATTGCTCCATGGAATTGTGCTACCATCTCTGAGATCTCAGCAAGGGCAGCTGTTGGAAAGTCAAGAATGTTTTACAATTGTCGAAGTGTAAGTAAAAGTGTGACATACACTATTGAAAGTGTTTTGTTACATCTGTTTGAGCAGTGCAAAATGTACCTGTTGATTTTGCCAGCAATCTCATGAGTTGATGACTTTCCACAACCATTGTTCCCAGTTATCTACGTGGACTACAAAACAAATACCCCTAATATGCTATGTGGAAAATAATACGGGGCGGTGTTTTGTAGTCCTAAAGCTCACAATACATGTTTCAATTTGTTTGTAGCTCTACCAAGTGTGTAATGCAACAATATGATTAAATGTAAACTGATTGGATAGATTATGTAGATCCTTACATTACATCGTTTTGGTAGGTCTAAAGTAGAGTGTATTAAAATTATACAGTCAGATTGTAATGTGTATGGCAAGCCTTACACACTTCATATTCTAGGGTAACCATGTTGTTACTCCATGGATATCGTGCAGTGGGTAAGGTTTGTTACCCTAGGATGGGAAGTGTGTTACTGGCAGGATTAAGAAGTGAAAACAGAGGAAAAGGCCTTAAAAAGAAAACAAATGCGGCCACTACATCTAAGGACTGATAAGCTGCAATATGTCAAATCTGTGTTCTTCGCTTCCCTATAAAGTTATGAATACAATTATTACATTCGATGAGTCGTAGTATAATGCAAACTGTTCCAACGTGTTACTCCCAATTGGATTGGGAAGCATGAAAAATGAATATGTTATTATTTATGGTATTTAGGTTTGCACATGTACTACAGACCAATGTCAATTTTGATGTCATATTTCAATTTACTTTTAGTCATACTCTTGACTAAAATGCCACTTTCGTTTTAGTCGCATTTTAGTTGACTAAAATAGTATTAATTTAGTCTACGAAAATGTTTTAGTCGATGAAATGAGCACTGCTGTATAATAATAATAATAATCAGTAGACTCTGAATGCAGCAGACATGTTTTATCTATCTGTCACATGAACTGTGTACTGCAGAAGAAAGCCATACTGCTTATTGTCACAAAGATCAACATAGCTTATGGACCACTGCCTATTCAATTATCTCCAGGCCATTTCAACACACAACAATCCAAAAGTTCTACAAACACAAACTGGTACATACACTAAGGGATTAGCTTATGTATGCAAAACATGATGTAGGAAAAAAAAAAAAAAAATTGAATATTTTTTTCTGTTTTTGTGTGAATGCAAATTATTTAGCAGAAAAAATCACTTTCTTTGAAAAGCTACCACTTACATATGACTATTTTCTACTTCTGTTATGTTAACAGTGAGTCTGATAAACATCTAATAAAAAATAATCGACAAGCAAGAGGCTGCATCAAAATGTGTCCACTATCACATCTGTTAAAGTGGTTGTAAACCCTCCCCCACAACTTTGTCCCATGTAAATCAGCATAAAAAACCCTAATGAACACTGCTTGTAGATATCTCCTTACTTGCTTAGTATTGTTGTAATGCTTGTTGTTCTGTGGAATGAAGTCACTGAGCATGCCCAGATCTCCCCTGATTTAAGGCACACTCTCTATGTCTTATCTATCTGTTATCAGGACTTCCTACAGCACAACACCGAACTCTGCTAATCACTCAGAGCTTCCTCCTACACACCATGTGACCTCACATACAGTTTAAACTTGGCAATTACTGCAGTCTTATCAGCTGAAGCTGATAAGTCTGACAAAGGGAAACATTAGACATCGGCACAAGTAAATACTATGAAATAAACGAGTAAACTACTAACAGGGAAGCAGGGTTGCCATAAAAATGTTGGATTGGGAAGGAGGCTTGGTTAACAGTACAGGAAGTGCTCAATGTAAGGGAGGAAATACACTCCACTGTGGACTCAGAAAACAATACTTAAGATGGTGCTGCATAACCCCTGGAAACAAAAGTTTTAAAGTTTCTTTAAACAGTAAGTAATATGCAATTTGAGCTGGATTACAGTGGCTATAGTCTGATAATGACTTATTATAATGGACTAAATGAAAATAAGCATCAGAGTGGTGGATTTTACTTCCTCTTTAAGCCTGGTACATGCTGAGCTGTTGTGTTCCTGCAGGGGGGCAACCCTCCCGCCAGAACACTACAATTATCGCTCTCTGCAATTGGCTGAGATCGCTGATCGGGAGTAGGTCGGCTGCTGGTTTTCCAGCATGCATGTCCGACAGAAGAGACTCTGCAGTGATCTACGCCATATCCAGCCCCTCCTCCATCCCCCCGTAGTCTTCTGGGAGACACACAGGTCCCAGAAGACCGCAGGGCACCAGTGAGGAGACACAGTGCGATTTGTGCATGCGCAGTAGGGAACCAGGCTGTGAAGCCGCAAGGCTTCACTTCCTGGTTCACTTACTGAAGATGGCGGTGCCTCCACCTGAGAGCCAAGGGACAGATCGGCTTCGGGTGAGGATATCGTGGGCGCCCTGGACAGGTAAGTGTCCATATTTTAAAAGTCAGCAGCTGCAGTATTTGTAGCTGCTGATATTTAAAAAACATATTTTCGGTGGAACTCCGCTTTAATTAAAAATTTGAACACAAATATAAATAAAAATATACATATTTTTTAAACTGTCTTTTTCAGTTTCGGCCAAGTGCATCCTGAATTGTAGGTTTCAGCACAATTTTCATTTTGGAGCACCTCTAATAGTAAGCTCCTTGAGGGCAGGGACTGATGTGAATGTGCAATATATATGTGAGACGCTACATAAATTGATGGCTCTATAGGAGTACCTAAAATAAATATATAAAATAAAAAATGATTCCTGGGTGATTTTACCGGATTTGAATGGCAGTCAAAGCTAAATATCACCCTTTAAAATGCCCCATCAAAAAAAGTGACTTTGTCAAAGATAAAACTGCTGATGACAGTAATCATGAAATGAGTACTAAATATAGCCAGCACATTACAAATCACCATTGTTAATCCTGTGTAATTCTGTAGTTCTTCTTTAATTCTCACCTCGAGTGTCCCGGAAATCTGTGTGATTTGGTGAATAGTGTTTGCAAAGTCTCTCCATGATTTGCTTGTAGTGCATGAGTCTGTGCAGGGGTCGTAGGAGAAACATGTTCAGTGGCAGGTAGCACACCTTCTCCTGTTCAAAGTCTCTGCACAGAATTTCTAGTTTGCGGGAATTTTTAATTGCCTTTTCCAGCTCCAGCAACACCTCATAGTGCCTTTGATAGTTGGTTGTGAATTGCTGAAAATAAAAGCAATTATGTTAAGAAAAATAAAACTAGATGTTAATATCAGAGTTGATTTTATTGACATGGGATTACTTTCTACAAATATCACTAAACTTACATTATGAAAAAACTATCAATAAATGGTGTATTACATGCTGTTCATACTCACTCAAGCACTATGAGATTTGTTTTCTGCAAAATCCTGGTTGATCCTGCTGCTCTCTATCTCCACCTACTTTTCATGTCCCCAATTCAGCTAGGGATTTTGCAGAACAGTGTTGGCAACTCTGCAAATGCTCAGTTTTCAGTGAGTTTGTATTCTGAGCATTTCCTCCCTATCACATTTGAGCAGCCCATGTGACTACATTGAAGGAAAAAAGTATTCGATACTCTGCTGATTTTGTACGTTTGCCCGTGACAAAGAAATGATCAGGCTATAATTTTAATGGTAGGTTTATTTTAACAGTGAGAGACAAACTAAAAATATCCAGAAAAATGAATTTCCAAAAATTTATAAATTGATCTGCATTTTAATGAAACAAGTATACGATCAATCAGCACGATTTCTGGCTCCCAGGTGTCTTCTATACAGGTAATGATCTGAGATTAGGAGCACGCTCTTAAAGGGATCTTAAGCCAGCTGGGACCATAGTCACCAAGAAAACGATTGGTAACACACTACGCTGTTAAGGACTGAAATCCTGCAGTGCCCACATGGTCCTCCTGCTCAAGAATGCTCATGTACAGGCCTATCTGAAGTTTGCCAATGAACATCTGAATGATTCACGGGAGAACTGGACGAAAGTTTTGTGGTCAGACGAGACCAAAATCAAGCTCCTTGGCATCAGCTCAACTCAGTTACATGGTAGGCAAGGTTGAAAAAAAAAAAAGACACAAGTCCATTAAGTCCAACCTATGTGTGTGATTTTATGTCAGTATTACCTTGTATATCTCTGTATGTTGTGGTCATTCAGGTGCTTATCTAATAATTTTTTTAAACTATCAGTGCCCCCCACTGAGACCACCGCCTGTAGAAGTGAATTCCACATCCTTGCCGCTCTTACAGTAAAGAACCCTCTACGTAGTTTAAGGTTAAGGTTAAACCTCTTTTCTTAGTGAATGACTGCATGTCTTATTAAATTCCCTTACGTGGAAAAGTTTTATCCCTATCAAGGCGTCACCAGTACAGTATTTGTACATTGAAATCATATCCCCTCTCAAGCGATAACAAGTTCAGTGCTCGTAACCTTTCCTCATAACCAAGATCCTCCAGACCCTTTATTAGTTTTGTTGCTCTTCTCTGGACTCTCTGCAGTTCCAGCACATCCTTCCTGAGGACTGTGATTCCATCGGTGAGTCGGAGAAAAGATCCGGCCCCCGGATTTCTCTCTGATCGTTCAGAGGCCAGGCGCGATGTTATGACGCCCGGCCTCTGCATTCAAACAAAGGGCTCCGCCTCAGCTGGGAAGCTGAGATTTAAGGCTTCCCAGCCTAGAGGTGAGATGTGGGGTCTTACTGACACCATATCTCACTGTAAAGAGGACCGAGCATTCCATATTCCTATTACAAAGGATGTTTAAATTCCTTGTAATAGGAATAAAAGTGATAAAAAATATATATATATATTTTTTAAAAGTGTCAAACTAAGAAAAATAAAAGTCAAATTAACAATAACAAAAAAAAGCGCCCCTGTCCCTGTATGCAGAAGTGAACGCATACGCAAGTCCCTCCCACATATAAAAACGGTGTCCAAACCACACGTGAGGTATCGCTGTGAACATTATGGAAAGAGAAATAATTCTAGCTCTAGACCTCTTCTGTAACTGAAAACATGTAACCAGTAAAAAATTTAAAAATGTCACCTATGGGGATTTTTAAGTATCGAAGATTGGTGCCATTCCACGAGCGTGTGCAATTTTGAAGCCTGACATGTTAGGTATCTATTTACTCAGCGTAACTTCATCTTTCACATTATGCAAAAAAAATTGAGCTAACTCAACAAAAAGTTGCAACGACCACCATTGTATTCTCTAGGGTCTTTGCTAAAAAAAATATATATAATGTTTGAGGGTTCTATGTAATTTTATAGCAAAAAATTATGAATTTTACATGTAGGAGAGAAATGTCAGAATTGGCCTGGATGGGAAGTGGTTAATACACATTACATGCATTAGAAGGTTGCGGTGCAATGCTCCTCCACTGCATATGTATTGCAGTGCACCAGAACGCACGGTAAAGCACTACGGTGTGTTGTTGTGCACTGTGTCATAAAAAATGCTGCATGTCTATTCTGGTGCTTTCGTAGACCAGAATGGGCTGCCTTAATGCAATTCAGGATAACATGTGAAACAATGCATGTTACTGTGTGTGCCTTAATGCAGTGCACCAGAAGGACAAGATAAGAATGGGACCTTACTAAAGCTCTTAATCATCTTTACACAATTAGCTTACAATTATCAATGTTTTTTTTCCCTTAAGTGTTGATAAATAATAAAAAATGTCCACGGTACCTTCATACCCTGGATATTCTTCAACATGACATCCCCAATTTTTTGATGCTCGCCTTTCATTTGAGAATTGGACCTTCCTTCCCTGTGAAAATGTAAAATTCAAAAATGAATGAGGCATCATTAGAAAATAATGTTACAGGTACACATCATCATGGTTGAAAACATTGAAAATTATTTGTGAATTCATAAACTGCTCTTTTGCCCCTTTTATCAATGGAGATTACCCATTTAAGCTTTTCTCAAGGTTTTCAATTTTTTTTAAACAGGTCTTTCTTTTAATTGCTATTTTTCACATTGATTGCATTCCTTCTAACTAAAGGCCTTTGTTATTTGGCACACTCAACCTGATGCTCTAGGCTCAGGCAAAGCAATTTAAATGAGATAAAGGGGAAAGATGCATTTTTCATACCTAGGTGTGTGCAGTTACAGTGACTTCAGACTGAAAGTTCACTTAAAAATACAAAACACTGGCCTAGTGCAGTAATCAAAGTTACAGTAATTGAATGGACCTCATATAAAGCTGTCATTGCTAAAAACTGTCATTTTCTTACAGCCACCTATTACATTAGTATCAACTTTCGATTGAAAAAATAATTGAACAGATCAAGGCAACCTAACAATAGTTTGTGTTTTAACCACTTCCCGACCAGCGCACGACGATGTACGTCGACAGAATGGCACGGGCAGGCATATTGGCGTACATGTACGTCCAATATTAGTTGCCGCCGTGCCATCGGGAGCGCGCCGCCGGCGGCGCGCTCCCGCGCTGGTCGGGACCCCCGTGAGTCCGGTCGCGGGACCCGCGGACTCGATCGCCGCGGGCATCCCCGCGATCGTCTCACGGAGCGGCCGAATGGAGGAAATGCTGTATAAACAACATTTTCCCATTCTGCCTAGCAACTAGTGACGCTGATCTCTGCTCCATGTGATTGGAGCAGAGATCAGTGTACACTAAATGAAAGCCCAACCCCCCCACAGTTAGTAACACACCCCTAGGAACACTTAACCCCTACACTGCCACCCACTGGTTAACCCTTTCACTGCCAGTGTCATTTACACAGGAATCACTGCATTTATATAGCAGTGATTACTGTATAAATGACAATGGTCCCAAAAATGTGTCAAAAATGTCCGATGGGTCCCCGACAATGTCGCAGTCACAATAAAAATCGCAGATCGCCGCCATTACTAGTAAAAAAAAAAAATAATAAAAAATTATTTATTAAAAATGCTATAAAACTATCCCTATTTTGTAAACGCTATAACTTTTGCGCAAACCAATCAATAATCGCTTATTGCGATTTTTTTTACCAAAAATATGTAGAAGAATACGTATCGGCCTAAATTGAGGGAAAAAAATGTTTTTTTATATATTTTTGGGGGATATTTATTATAACAAAAAGTAAAAAATAATGCGTTTTTTTCAAAATTGTCGCTCTATTTTTGTTTATAGCGCAAAAAATAAAAACCGCAGGGGTGATCAAATACCACCAAAAGAAAGCTCTATTTGTGGGAAAAAAAGGATGTCAATTTTGTTTGGGAGCCACGTCGCACGACCGCACAATTGTCAGTTAAAGCGACGCAGTGCCGAATCGCAAAAAGTGGTCTGGTCTTTGACCAGCAAATTGGTCCGGTCTGAAAGTGGTTAACCACTTCAATACAGGGCACTTAAACACCTTCCTGCCCAGACCAATTTTGAGCTTTCAGCGCTGTCGCACTTTGAATGACAATTGCGCGGTCATGCTACACTGTACCCAAATGAAATTTTTATCATTTTTTCCCCACAAATAGAGCTTTCTTTTGGTGGTATTTGATCACCTCTACGGTTTTTATTTTTTGCGCTACAAATAAAAAAATACCGAAAATTTTGAAAAAAAAAATGTTTTTTTTTGTTTCAGTTTCAAAACTTTGTAAATAAGTACGTTTTCTCCTTCACTGATGGGCACTGATGGGGCTACACTGATGGGCACTGATGGGCACCAATGAAGTGGCACTGATGAGGTGGCATTGATGGACACTGATAGGCGGCACTGATAGGCGGCACGGATGGGCGACACGGATGGGCGACACGGATGGGCGACACGGATGGACACTGATAGGTAGCACAAATTGGCACTGATAGCTGGCAAAGATTGGCACTGATAGGTGGCACAGATGGGCATGGGTGGGCACTGATAGGCGGCACAGGTGGGCACTCATAGGCGGCACGGGTGGGCACTCATAGGCGGCACGGGTGGGCACTCATAGGCGGCACGGGTGGGCACTCATAGGCGGCACGGGTGGGCACTCATAGGCGGCACGGGTGGGCACTCATAGGCGGCACGGGTGGGCACTCATAGGCGGCATTGGTTTTATACTGTACTAATGGATGCCAATCAGTGCCAAACAATAATGCATGCCAATCAGTGATGCCCATTGTGGGCACTGATTGGCATCCATTGTGCTGACCATGGGCATCCCTGGTGGTCTAGGGAGGATTACCTTTTCCCTGGTGGTGTCCCTGGTGGTCCAGTGTGGGCATCCTCGGGGGGGCTGTGCTGATAATCGATCAGCACAGACCCCCCCCTGTCAGAGGAGCAGCCGATCGGCTCTCCTCTACTCGCGTCTGACAGACGCGAGTGAGGAAAAGCCGATCACCGGCTCTTCCCATTTACACTGTGATCAGCCGTGATTGGACACGGCTGATCACGTGGTAAAGAGTCTCCGTCGGAGACTCTTTACCGAGATAGTAGTTGCCGGGTGTCAGACTGACACCCCGCAACAACGATCACCGCGATGGGCGCAGCGGCTCATAATCCTGAGGACGTCATATGACGTCCGGTCAGGATTATCAAACCACTTTGGCGCCGTCTATTTGTAATAGGGCGGGCGGCAAGTGGTTAATATCTAAATGACAGAAGTGATGGTTGCTATGATCTGTTCAATAGCTATGCAATCAAACGCTTGCTGAAACTTCTAGAAAGCTGCTGTTGGTGTGATACATGTGCAAAGCTAACCAATTCAACTTGATATCATATGTGGACTTCTATAATATAGTGCAAATAGCAACAAACTCTAGTAACCCTGAGTAACCAATCAGGTGTAATTGTACTAGTTATAATTGCTATAATTTTGCTACACTCAAATTACAGTAAAAGTTCCAGGAATCTAGTCATCCCCATACTTAAAAAGCGCTCACTAGACCCCACCAATTTTAACCTATGCCCCATCTCCTTGCTCCTCTTTTTGTCCAAACTCCTTGAACAAACCAACTGAGTGACCACTGAGAATAATCTTATTGATCTCCTTCAGGCTGGATTCACACCTATGCATTCTTAGTGCTTTTTGCATTTTGAAGATTTGCACTACAGAATGTGTTCCATAGGAAACCATGTTAAATGGACTGTAGTGCAAATCTGCAAAATGCACTAAAAATGCATAGGTGTGAATCCAGCCAGTGTCTTGATTTCGCCCTAAACATTCAACAGCTACTGCACTCCTAAAACTCAAACGATCTGCTAACAGCTAAATCCAATGGACACTAATCTGTACTCCTGGACCTTTCTGCTGCTTTTGACACAGTGAACCACCCTCTTCTGCTCAAAAAACTCTATGCCTTTGGTCTGACTATAACTGTGACTTCGCTGCTTCTCATCCTACTTATCCAGCTGTACCTTTAGCGGTACAATTCTATTTCCTCCTCTTCATTTCTCTGTCATAGTCTCCCAATTTTCTGTTCTTGGACCTCTCCTATTCTCGATCTATACAGCCTCCCATGGTTTCCAATACCAACGACAACCAAATGTATCTCTCTACCCCTCAGTACACTCCTTTAGTCTTGTCACGAATTACAAATTTATAAACAGACATATCAGCCGAATGTTACACCACTTCCTCAAACTCAATCTATCCAAAACGGAGTTCATAATTTTTCCTCCCCCACAAGCTTCTTGCCCTGATTCCTCTGTCAAGATCTATGGCACGACTATCAGCCCGTCCCCCACATGCCAAGGTTCTAGGTGTAATCCTGGACTCTAAACTAGCCTTTCGGCCGCACATGAAATCACCATCCAAATCTTGCCACCTCAACCTACGCAACAGCTCCAAAATACGCCGTTTCCTAACCGATGGCATCACACATTAAACATTAATGACATTACACATCACAAATGAAACTAAAAATACTTAACATTTTACAAACCAATCCATAACTCAGCCCCCAGCTACATCACTAACCTAGTCTCAAAATAAAAACTAAATTGTTCTTTGTGTTCCTCCCAAGAGCCTCTGCTCTCTAGTGTCCTCATCACCTCCTATGCTCACCTCCAGAACTTTCCTCGAGCCTCTCCTATGGAACTCCCTACCCCAGTCTGTCCTACTTGTTTTTAGACGATCTCTGAAAACCACCCCTTCAGAGAAGCCTATTCTGCACCCACCTAACAACTGTACTTTTATTTATCAGCACATCCTCCACAGTGAATACCATTTGTATAACTTGACCCTCCCTCCTAGATTTTAAGCTCTAATGAGCAAGGCCCTGATGAGAAAAGCACGGTAAAACCTGTGCAGTTGATAAGATGACTCACACTCCAGCCTCTGCCTTCCCGGCTAGTAGTTAAAGCTTAGCTCCAGGGCAATATAAAAGGCATAGATTAATGCAAATCTGTATTTAGTAATATTCCTATTCTGAATATTACAAGCTGCCTATAGAGTCTTGTGTATAATCCTGTTTCAAAAACGATATAAAGTTAAAAATATGTTTTATTTCTAGGTATGCTGTGTGAATAGGAACACATAAATATACAGTGGGGGCTTCTCATATGTGAATGCAAAGGTTGAAATGCACTTTAAGGGCTCGTGCACATGTGATGTAGCAGCAGCTGCTTTTAGGGGCGCCTGGCGTTTTTTTTTTTTATACGGTCTCTGAACTCTCCTCCATGTTAGCCTGTGTCCATGCACACAAAACTTCAGAGGAGTTTGGAGGTCAGGAGCAGAGGCTGTTTAGCTGTAAAAATGCAAAACGCTGCTAAATGCAGCTAAACGCTGTAACAGCATTTTTGAAGCTTATTCCTGACAGCAGCGCTGGTGTTTTTTAAACCTCCTGTGTGCATGAGCCCTAAAGGAGAAGTATAGCTTAAGCGATTTTGTCTCTAGTTCTCCTGTAGGTCACAGGAGTGCACTTACTTCTGAGCAGTTTTCAGCCGAAATCAGGCTAAAGCCTGCTGTTGGCTGATGTAACACTGTTGAAATGTAACAGTGAGATATGGAAGTTTCCACACAGCACGCAGCAGAACAACAAGTTATTGAGTGAAAAATTTCTCAACACAGCACAATAGAAAGTATATGACAGAAGTTCTAACTCTTCCTTTTTCTATTTAAACTAAAAAAAAAAGTCTGGGCTGGATTTCTACTTTAAATCCATGTCTTGTTTTCAATCATTTTAAAGTCTCTATACAAACTACTTGGTTAAGACAGATGCTGCATTAGATACATTTTGATAGATCGTTTTAGATAATATTCATACTTACATCAATCAAGCTAGGATACTTTACTCAGAAATAGCCTCTTTTCACATTAATTTACCTTTCTTCCTAGGGCTTTAGATAGTTATTTTACAGCCCAGTGGGTTTTCCAGGATTTACTTAAAATTAGTAAATTAAAAGCTGCAATTCACACAGATGAATGCAAACATATTGATATCTTACCAAAGGGAAAGTCTCTGATCAACCTCCTTTAGGAAACTGGAGTGGAACTTGTGTAAGGGATCAAAGTTGGAGAAAATAAGATTTCTTAATTGCTCTGGCATGGAGTCATCCTTATTTACCGTGTTCTGAAAGCACTGAGAAACAAAACAAAATGAATTGTACGGTAATTTTTATAGTACTCTTATAAACAATATGTTCAAAGACATTTTCTGTGAATGTTGATAGATAAAGAATATCCTTAAAGGGAGCATCTGTAATAAGTTTAATTTCTGTTGCTGTAATAGTAGAGCTTTACCTCTAATTATTATTATACAGGATTTATACAGCGCCGACAGTTCATGCAGCGCTTTACAACATTAGGGCAGACAATACAATTATAATACAATTCAATTCGGGGGGGGGGGGGGAATCAGAGGGCCCTGCTCCTTAGAGCTTACCTCTAATGAATAGTGGAGTGTGCCATTATTCACATGTATTGTTTTACTGTCAGAGTAGAAATGTAAGTTCATGGTTATGAGGCCCCAGTGTCAAGATTTCTTTGAAGAATGTTTTTTCTCCTGCCTTAGCTCATGGTTGATAACAGACACTTTACAAGCTGCTCAAAGATGCTAAAATGGTCATGTAGTATTTGTAACACCATAGTGTATAGATTGTCTGTTATCAGCACTGACCTCAAGCAGCACATACAGTGCCTTGGAAGAGTGTTCATACCCCTTGACATTTTCCACATTTTGTCATGTTACAACCAAAAACGTAAATGTATTTTATTGGGATTTCATGCGATAGACCAACACAAAGTGACACATAATTGTGATGTGAAAGGAAAATGAAAAATGGTTTTCAAAATGTTTTACAAATAAATATGTAAAAAGCGTAGTGTGCACTTGTTTTCAGCCCTCCTGAATCAATACTTTGTACAACCATATTTTGCTGCAATTACAGCTGCAAGACTTTTTGGGGATGTCTCTACCAGCTTTGCACATCTAGAGAGTGCCATTTTTGCCCATTCTAATATGCAAAATAGCTCCAGCTGTCAGATTGGATGGAGATCATCTGTGAACAGCAATTTACAAGTCTTGCCACAGATTCTCAATTAGATTCAGGTCTGGACTTTAACTGGGCCATTCTAACACATGAATATGGCCATATGTTTAGGGTCGTTGTCCTGCTGGAAGGTGAACCTCTGCCCCAGTCTCAAATCTTTTGCAGACTCTAAAAGGTTTTCTTCTAAGATTGCCCTGTACTTTGCTCCATCCATCTTCCCATCAACTCTGTCCCTGCTGAAGAAACGCATCCCCACAACATGATGCTGCCACCATCACGTTTCACGGTGGGGATGGTGTGTTCAGGGTGAAGTGCAGTGTTAGTTTTCCGCCACACATAGCATGTTGCTTTTAGGCTAAAAGTTCAATCTTGGTCTCATGTGACCAAAGCACCTTTTTCCACATTTAATGCGTCCCCCACATGGCTTCTGGCAAACTGAAAACGGGATTTCTTATAACAATGGCTTTCTTCTTGCCACTCTTTCATACAAGGCCAGATTTGTGGAATGCACGGCTATTGGTATTCGTTTGGACAGATTTTTCCACCTGAGCTGTGGATCTCTGCAGATCCTCCAGAGTTACCATGGGCCTCTTGGCTGCTTCTCTGATTAATGCTCTCCTTGCACGGCCTGTCTGTTTAGATGGACAGCCATGTCTTGGTAGGTTTGCAGTTGTATCATATTCTTTCCATTTTTGGATGACTTCTGAAGGCAATTGGTTCCACTAGATTTTAGATAGGGGTATAGAGTAAAGGGGACTGAATACAAATACATATCCCACTTTTTTTAGAAATGTATTTGTAAAAAAATGTAGAAAATCATTTGCAATTTTCCTTCCACTTCCCAATTATGTGCCACTTTGTGTTGCTCTATCACATAAAACCCCAATAAGATACATTTTTGATTGTAACATGTGTAAAATGTCAAGGGGTATGAATAATTTTCAAGGCACTGTAGTTGACAATGTAGCCTGATAATTGCACTGGGCTGATAGGGCAAGAATATTATTAATTATAATAAAAGTAACTCTCAAGTGGTAAGGCTGCAATATATAAAGAGTGCAAATTCAAAGTATTGCAAATGCTCATTAGTGATTTTTTTTTTTTTAAGTTTTCAAGTGGATACAGAACAAGGACATTTTGCCACATAGGCATATGTGCAGTCTAGCTACATGATTTAAAGACCTACCTTTGTCATCAACAACCAGATACTCACTTTCTATTACTAGTACATGAATCTGATTGGTTGCTCAGAGAAACAAACATTATCTTTCAGACATACATATCTTTCAGACTTTCAGACATACAGTAAATATGTAGCCTCATGTTTAAGGAAATCTGTGTCTTGAGGAACATAAAGTTTCTACTGGTGATTGTGTATAAGACAAAAAAAATGCATTTGCCAGAGGAAGTGTTGATCTCCAGGTTTTATATGACTTTAAAATAGGTCATGTGAACCAAGCTAACTAACCAACAGTAGCAGCGGCTGTAATTGCAGTATAAAGTATATGTAGTCTCAGTTGCATACAGCATACTGTACTGTTTGAGATTTTCCCATCCAGCTCCCAAAACATAATCAAGTCAGGCTGAGTGTTGCTCAGCCATTCAGAGGAAGCTTTGTACTCTATGAATGAATACAAAGCTTCAACTGAACGGTTGAGCAGTCCTCAGCCCAACTCTGTTATGTTCTGGAAGAGGGAAGGTCTTGTCCTGCTGCCAGAACACAGAGCTGTATACAGTATGCAGATGAGGTTGCATACAGTTGATTCATTATACCCAGCTGCAGAAACGGTTAACGAAGTAAATATTTATTTTGGACCAGCCTGGTCCAAATTAACTATTTAAAGGTAGATATAACCTGGAAATCAGCTTTAAGACTGTGGATCACACATTTAAAGAGAAAAGAGAAGTCAAAGGTTAAAGGAGAACACTATAACAAAGATACTGTCTAATGGTGTTCAACCATTTACTGAAGAATAGTGAATGTAAGTTTGAACATATGGATCAATGTACTTTGCAATAAAAGTGGATATTACCACTGTAATGACTTCAAGATCTTTAAGATAGGTGCACTCTGTAGTTGAAACCTCCTTTGCAATATAGTAGGCTTTGTCAGTTGGAAATCTCTGCGGAGAGAAAAATGTAATAGTGAACAGAAAGGAAACATTTCATATTGAGCAGTAGCAATTCATTCATTTGCTTCTCTTGAACAGGTTTAGGCAACATGCAGTTTTCCAACCAGGTCTGCAAAAGTGCATTATTAATGCCTTCATTTTTCACAGAAAAGACAAGCCAAGTCTTGTGTATTAAAGCCCAGCTTTAGCCAAAACAAATTTTGAATAAAGTTAAGAAGTCTTAGGCCTGTTTCACATGTGTTTCAGCTTGCATAAGAGCAATATGAACAGCAAGCCTTTGCAAAGCTATCAGCAAGCTTCAATCAGCTTTCTCTAAGCCTTTAGAGTGCCCATAGCTGCTGTTTGGAAACATTATACACATCTTAAGCGGAACTTTACCCATAACAACTTGATTAAAAAAAAAAAAAAAGAGCATTCTTTAGCAAGGAACATACATTCTACATGAATAAATATGCTACCAAAATTAGTTTGTACTGTAAATTGCCTTCACCATTGTTCCCATTTCTTCTTGCTGGAGGGTGCCATTTTTCTGAAGCCCAGAGCCCCTGAGCAGCACTAAGTCTTTAGGCTGTCAGCAAATCTGCCTTAACAAATTCAGCACAGTGCCAAAAACTAGCGAGCAAATGAGCATGTGCAGAGTAGGGCGAGACATTATATTCCTGGATTTTAAACAGTATAGGCACTCCTTTTCAATATTTTACGAAGCTATACCTGCAAAAGGGGCCAACCTGAAGTGATCTAGTAGGACTCTAGCAGTTCCACTTTAATGGGCATGCAGATTGTCACATAAGTGTCTACATAAGTCACTAGCAAACTTCAGAAGGCTTTCAACAAGCTTCAAGTAGTGAATATTGCTAGCAGCTTGTTTAAAGTGACAATCAATGCTCTCATTAGAATCTGTGTTCAACATTTACAAACTGGAGCTGAATAATACTTAAAAGCTTCAATAATGTTTGCTGCTCACCCTACGCTTATACAAGCTGAAGTCCATGTGAAACATGCCTGAAGAACTCTATAAGGGTTTTTTGCTGTCTGATTAACTGTTGGGGAAATGTCCTCATTTGTTACTTTTGTCACCAGTACAAGAAACAGGCCTAATGCACACATCAGGCATCAAAAAAGTCACTTTTAAGGGTATTTGACTTTTTCTGCTTCTAAATGCTCCTCCATGTTAGCCTATGTGTCCCATTCACATATAGTCATTTACAGGCATTTAGAGACTGAAAATAAACCCAGAGCCTGTGCATTCAGAAGAGGAGCATTTTGCTGCGAACGAAAACGCCGGACACACACCTAAACACGTTAGTATGGTCAAGCATTTGATTTTACATTAATTTCAATGGCCAGAATAAATTCATATCCTTGCCAATGAAATGAAAGCTCAAGCGCTTGATGTGCTTAAACGCGTTTGCAAAAAAAAGGTAGCTTTAGGTGCGTTTTTAACTCTGCTTTTCTCCTGTCTGAAGAAAGGCATTTAGAAGAGCTGGGTAAATGCCCAGTGTGCATAGGACCATAAAGTGCAGAGGCTCTTCACCCAAACATTTTTTGGTTAATGTCTTTACCCCTGGTGGAGAGATTTCACATCTCTTTCTGATGTGTGGCATAAGGGGAGGGGAAACACAGACAGCAATATAGACTAGATGCCTGTTTTGGCTGGTGCTGGGCTTTAAAGAGTCTGTAGAACAACTGTGTGTTTTTCCCATATCAATAAGATCACCTTGTCAGAAAATACACAGGTTGCAACAGGCAACACACGCAGTTTTTCTTACACTTTTATATGCAAGATTTAAAATATTCATTATAACCTCACTAAAAACAACACTTTTCAAGTGCTCTGAAATGGCATAGCTGAGCAACAGCCATACCCCTCATCACAACTGTCCTCAGAAAGACTTTTATATCAGAGACAGGGTGGGACATACAGTTAGGTCCATATATATTTGGACACCGGCACACATTTCAAACTTTTGGCTCTGTCTGCCACCAGAATAAAAATAAAATGCAACAATCCAAATTAGTTTGAAGTGTAGACTTTCAGCTTTAATTCAAGGGGTTGAACATAAATATCAAGTACAAATTTTAGGAACTGTAACCATTTTTATACACAGTCCCTCCATTTTCAAGGGCTCAAATGTAATTGGACAGTGAATATAATCATAAATAAAATGTTATTTTTTAATATTTTGTTGAGAATCCTTTACTGGAAAGGACTGCCTGAAGTCTGGAACCCATGGACATTACCAAAGACCGGGTTTCCTCCTTTCTGATGCTTTGCCAGGCTCTAACTGCAACTAACTTATCCAGAACTGATCTGGCTTTTTTCTTTAGATGTCTAATCTGGCTTTTCTATTCTTCAGACTTATGAATGGTTTGCACCTTGTGGTGAACCCTCTGTATTTTCTCTTGTGAAGTCTGCTCTTGATTGTAGACTTTGACAATGATACGCCCACCTCCTAGAAAGCACCCTTCACTTGTCTGGATGTTGTGAATGAGTTTTCCTTTACCATAGAGAAGATCCTGCGATCATTCACCACTTTTGTCTTCTGTGGACACCCAGGCCATTTTATGTTTCTAAGCTCACCAGTGCATTGTTTTTTCCTCAGAATGTACCAAACTGTGTATTTGGCCACTCCTAATGTTGCTCCTATCTCTCCGATGAATTCGTTCCTTTTTTAGAAGCCTTACAATGGCTTGTTTAACTTGCAAGGACAGCTCTTTTGAATGCATGAGGTAGGTTCAAAGCAATAGATTCCAAATGCAAATACCACATTTATAATCAACTCCACACCTTTTACCTGCTTAACTGATAAATAAAGAAGGAGTAGCCCACCACCTGGTCATGAAACAGCTTTTGATCCAATTGTCCAATTACTTTTGTTCCCCTGAAAAAGGGGGATGGCTTTTCTTAAGAGCTGTAATTCCTAAACCCTTCTTCCGATTTGGATGTACATACCCTAAAATAGCTGTCCAAAATACCAAGCCATTGACTCTGATTTAGAGTACCTGTGCAAGATAAAGGAAAACCTGCACACATGACCTGTTGGGTGAGGACACGGTTGAGAACCACTACATTATATAACTAAAGCTTGAATATGTTTTGGTAAATACCCCCAAAAAAGCTAGAATTGTGCCAAATCCAAATATATATGGCCCTAACTGTATCTGGCCAGGTCTATGTGAATTATTACTGACAATGTTGCATATTTTCTGGTGCCTAGATCGTATTTAAACATCTTACACAACTGCTGAATTGAAAGCTAAAGTAAGACTGTAAAAATGGGGACTATTTATACATTAACTGTTTGGTTAAATTGATATTTCCAAGGCTTCAATTGAACTTTAAGGTATCATTTAGGAAAAGCTTTGACAAATTGATATTTTTCTTTGCTATTCACAAAGATTAATCTGCCAAACATTTCCAAATAAAAACAGCAATAGACAGATCGAATGTCTTTCCTGCAACCAGGATTGTACAGGGGAATCCCTCCCGCTGAACAGAGTGATTTGTGCTAGCTGCTATAACAGCTGCTAGCTAAAATCTCATGTCAATTCAGGCAGGCTGATTGTACCCAAATTGATTGATCGATAAACTTGGGTACATTCAACCTGCCTATACATGCCTCAAATCTCATTCATGCTGAACTGGCCAAGATTTCAACCCTTTGTGGCTGGGTTTAGATCAATTACATTGTTTTGGATTTCTTTCTTCAGTTTTCATCTTGTATGATCAACCGAATCGTGTACACTGTATCATTTTTACATCTGAACATATACACAAGAAAAAAATCTGTGTGCCATTGCATAAAAATGTCAGAAGGATCAAAATAGAAAAGGCAGAAGAGTACCTTTTTCCGGCTATCCTCCTCATCGTCAGTTCTGATGCAGATGGGCTCATTCAGCAATGGACTGATGAGAGGAGAGGAAGGCTTTCCATCAGGACTTAGGTTTGGAGATAATGTAGAGTTTAGCCCTGTTGTTGCTCCTTGAGAATTAATTGACAGTTCTGAAAGGTGGGGACTCCCTGTTAACGAACCTATAAGCAACAAAGATACTTATTAAGTGTGCTGTACTTTTTAATCCAAACTAAACATAAAATATCAAACCTACTCTAAAGCACAAGCACTCTATTAGACATACACACAGATCTGATACAGTGGGCTTAATCCCCAAGAAACAAATTTATCCACTGACTAATAATTACAAGATTAAAAAAACAAAACAAAAAATAAATAAAAACACATTGGCCCATAGACTAATGCCCCATATTTAGTTCTCCTGAAGGATATGCTCTGCAAATTATCAAAGCAGGGTTCACTTTCTCCAGCGTGCTAGAATTATTATAAAATGGGATATTTAGCTTATGTTTGAGCTATAGGATCATTTCAATTGTTTTTACAAATTAGACATTAGACAGGACACAATATATGAGGGAGTGAATCTGCTTAGCAACTACATTACAGAAAGGACACGTGTTAAGAGAGAATCTACAGAGGTCTACTAATTGACAAAACGCCACTTCAGCTGGGACAAATGACAAAGGCTGGAAGGACTACATTGCCAGTACTACACATAACAGACACAGTATACCTTTTGACGTAATTCCATTCATGCTCCACTGAACGCTTGCGACAGAGATACTAGCATAGCTAGTCATTCATTCAATGAAGAAAAATACACACAGGATAAGAAGTGATGGGCAAACAAATAGCACATCAGGTCTTGACAATTTGAAAGGAAATGCGAGTGCCATTCAGAAGAAACCTGATTAGCCTGTGCCTAGGAAAAAGTCCCCAATCTTATCACAACTGTAAGATTGTGGATTCAAGAAGGTTAGGGAAAAGATTTACAAGAACACTTCCAAAATGTGTAAGAAGGAAATGTGAGAATCTTCATAGGTGTCAGCTATAGAAAGCCAGTACAGCAGTGGAGCACCTCATGGAACTTCAGCGTTAACTGTGGCATTCCCAGTGTTTGTACAATAAAAGATCACTATTTGTCCATGCATTTTGGGAATTTTATTCACCAAGTTTTGTCAATCAACACTTTAAGTACAACTACTCTTTTTGTAGAAAAACTCTCAGCCTCCCTCCCTAGCCCCTAAGCTAATATAACCTACAACTTTCCCACCATGGTGCATACTTACCTCGCTGTGGTGACCTTTACATCCTCCAAGCAGAAATCCTCCCCAGTGCAAGCCACATCTGTGTAGTAACACCCTTACACAGACAATTATGAAGCTGTACTTCTACAGCAGAGATGCTAGAATAGGGGTGCCCTCTTATGTGGCCTGTGATCTCCTGTTCTAGGATGGTGGATCGGCAAACACAGATCTTGGGTTTTCGCCCCACCATTCCAGAGTATCAGTGTTGAGAATGGAGCAGAAGAATGCAGCTGTAGTAGAGAGCAGAGCCTATGCTTCCATAATAGCACCAGCTCCTGTCATAGGCGGCGTGATGCCAAATGCATTACGGATGGGACAGGAACAGCTGGCAATACCTGCAGGGTGATTCATGAAGTGAAAATTGTGTTTGAAGTTTAGATTTTTTTCATTAAAAATCACACTCTGGGCTGCTTTCAAACTGATCTGCAGGTGCAACAAAGTGCACCAGCGGGTTACCTGCACTGAGCCATAGACTTCTGTTACAACCTGTGGGTACTACTACTGAATGCAGGAGTTTTGGTGCACTTTCAGAAAGCGCACCTGCAGAATATAATAGAATTCCATGGCAAAGTGCAGATAACCCGTAGGAAAACCACTGGTGCACGGCGCTGCACCTGCGGTGTCTGTAAACCGCAGCACATCAGTGTGAAAGCAGTCTTAGGTACCTTTCACGTGATCTGTCCGATCAGGTCTGCCTTATGTCCATTTACACCTGCCTACCTCCAATCCGTCTAGGCATATTGGATCGGAGGGCCCATAGAGTAGAGCAAGCGCTGTCTGCTCTGCATATGCAGAGTGGATACGGACCTGACATCCACCCACTCCGCTCATTGTGGTCCACGACTGGTTACCAAGTCACTAAAGTAGCTCTCGCCCTTCAAAAGGATGGGCACCCCTGTGCTAGAAGTATAGCTCCATGATGCCTATTGGGAGTTACTGCGCGCGGGAAGCTAGCACCAGAGGAGATTTTTTCATGGCTGTAAATACCATTGGAGAAGTATGCACTGGGTGGGGTGATTTCAGGTTCTAAAGGTTCTGGTTCTAAAAGCTCTTGGTTTCTTTGATAAAGACTCAGTGAGTCATCCCAGTGACTCATTGCTCATTGAAGGGCTCAATTCAAAGGTTTAGACACATTGTGCATTAAAGCACATAGCTCTTCTGTGCTGTCTCTTTGGCCAACCCATAGTGCTTATAGGAGTAAATTGTCATGTAGAAAATGATTAGCAGCAAAATAATGTTATCCATTTTAAAACGTATAAAATTAACATTATTTGCAACATTTATTGTAAAATACAGAGATCTGCTACTGCCGATCATGTGATGAAGTAAAATATTGAAGAATTCTGTATGCTAGATTGCAGCACTTGATTTGCTCTGTCTAAAATAAGCAAGCAGGTTATCTTTACTGAAACTGAACTCAGCAGTGGGGTGCTTTTCATGCTACAGTATGTGTGCCAGCACCCCAATAAAGGTGCTAGTAGGGACATATGTCATTGATATATAATAAGCCTAAAACAGAACTGACTTGACTTCACTAATAATTCATTATTGGACAATATTATATTGCTTTCTATTTAGGTTGTTAGGGTGGAGTTTTTCAGTGTGTCTGGAAAAATGGCCACGTGCAGTTCTAAATCTACAAAACAATATTAAACACACACTTCAGGAAGAAATTACACAAAAGTGTGCCAATTTTATTGATGCTAAAAACCAGTATTACAAATTTAAACATTTTGAAGTATATGTGTATCACAGGAACTGTATTAATTATTGACTTGAATCCTACTTTGCTAAGTATCAAAAAAACAGTTAAGAGTATGTTTACCCATTCACCTATATCTGCAAAGACACTGGCTCCTTGCACACACTGGGAAATGAAAAAGGGTAAAAGCAAATATCCAAACCAACTGGTGCCATAAAATAAAAACAGAATACTCTAGCACCAACTTACACAAGACAGGCAACAGTGTGAGGGCATAGAAAATCTTGGTCATTCACAAATCTAAAGATTAAAAAGCATGCAAAAATCTTCACTTCATGAACAAACTACCAACAACCTAGCCTACAGTTCACTAAATCTATTTACCGTCACAAACGAAATCAGAACTTGTCCAAAGACTTTCCACTACATACATATCCAAAAAGAAGGTGATCTCATGAAAAATTAAGCAATTTACATTTAAACGAAAATTACACGAGACCATGAAAATTAATTATATCCTTTAGAAGCTGAGAAGACAAAGTTACTACAATTCATTGGCCAGGATGTGGAAATTAATTTGCAATTACATCTATTTAGAGGCATATGTAAGTAACTAGCTTAAATCTAAATGCAATTGTTATTAGCCAGGTTTTTATATTTAAAGCATTTTACAGATGTAATTGCAATGTATAGGCTTTTTGTATACTTGATTAATAAGTAAAAAAAATAGTTTCACTTTAAATATTTTCTGTATATGGCACCTTAACACAGATTTATGTTGGGTAGAATTCTATAGCCTTTTTATAATATATATATATATATATATATATGTATATATATATATATATATATATATATATATATAAACTTTTCTCTCTTATGAGCAAAACATTTTTTCAACCCTCCTAGAACAAAATTTAAAATCTACTGCCTTACATTTTTAAAGGCATTCTTAAAGGGTTATTAAAGTGAACTTCTTTAGTCTCCCAATCTTTTTAACACTTGAACACAATGTGCTGAATCAGGCCAGCCAGTAGTAAAGCCTTATAATTATTAACTGTATTTCAAAAGTGAACATATTTTTCAGCCTTCTGCTGTGTTAATGATTACTTGTAAGAATAACTGGGCCTGCACTTGGGTGGACATACTAAAGAATTCAATAACATCGGTAACTGTAAGTTACAATTAGCTGTTTAAGAATCTCTCAGTTGAATAATGACCTAAAACTGCTTACAGAATCTTCCCAGAACCCAAAAGCACACAGTGTAGTTATTAAAAAATACACAGAGGAGTATGTAATAGCAGCGGCAAGCCAAAAAATATTTGTTCCTTAAAGCAAACATTTTACATTTGCTAGCATAGCAAATATTGCTAATGAGAGTAGTCTAAGATGATTACTGGCTAATTAAAGATTACTTTTTAAATGTTTCTTAAAACCCACTGTTTCCAAAAATCTGAAGATTTCAAGATAAAGATGATCTTTTTTAGCCACAAATATATACAAAGGTATATGTAGGAGCAGGAGGAAGAACCAAGACAAAAAAACTCATTAACAGGTCAAAATCAGTTGAAAACCATAATAATGGCAAAATATTCAGCCATAATGCTGTTGGCGTACATTCCTAAACATTCATTACAAAGAGCTCAAGCTCATACTGCTAATGTTTTAGCCTGTTTTCTTCTGTACATGAATTCAATGTACAGATATGTTCAGCTATTTAGATGTAGTTATAGTCATGTAAAAAAAAGTATACATGTGGAAATTATTGACTTTTTCAACATATTTGATCAGGCAAACATTAGATCCAGATTTGAATAGTGCCCACTGATAAAGGTGATATACTTGCACAAATGACAAATAACATTTCTATGGTGTATTCATTTCCATGATTTAATTTGCCAAATACAGAGAGAGAAAAAGTAAGTGCACCCTACACTTACCACCACTTTAAATCTACGAAATTAGAGTAGCATTTCTATAGTAGAAATTAGAGCGAATTTTGTGTTCCAGATCACAAACTTCTAAGGCTAGGTTCACACATATGCGGGTCCTGTGTGCCCTGTATGACTGGGTACAGCAACCCATTCATGTGAATGGGCTGCTGTACCAGCAAGAAACATGTGGAAAAAGCTTATGACCCTTTTTATAAAAACATGGTAGCATGGAACTGCATGGTAGACCCACACAGAGTTTCCCGATGCATGGGGGTGCCATTAATAATGGCACGTCTGCCAAACCCTGTGGGTTGTGGAATGCATGCGATTACTATGCATTCTTCAACCCACATATGTGTGAACCTATGTGTGAACCTACCTTGGGAAATGTGCAGGTGGAACCTGTCTCACCATGTCCGGATAAAAAAACAAAAAAAACCCCAAGGCTCTCAGAAAGCTGTGAATGCCTATGTTTATGTATTTAAAAAGATTGTCAAATGATTTAAAAAACAATAAAGAAAATAATCTACAAGTTTAGATTGCAAACAATTGCTAATTTGTCCAGAACTGGCTGGCCCAGCAAATTAAACCCAAGAGCAAAAGTGCATGCATCCACAGTTAGAAATACATTGCATCAATTCAACCTGTGTGAGACATGTGTCAATGCATAGCTTTTGCTGATCAAAAAGAGCATAACAAGATTGCAGTCTTCCATGAACCCTACAGGCAAAGACCTGGTGTTCTGGAACAATGTGTGTCAAAGATTGAGTTTGGTCACAGTAACTGTAGACCTATTTACCACAGACTGAAGACAGTATCTCAGGAGCTTAGACTCATAACTGCGAAGCATGATGGTGGAATGTTATAATTTGGGGCTGCTTTGCTGCTTCAGTGCCTGGCAGCTCACAGTCTTCGAGTCAACTTTACATTCTGCATGAGCTCAAAGCATACTTGATAATAATAAGGCCATCTGTGCTAACATTAAAGACTGTATTTGAGTCTTTCAACATGAGAACGTTCCAAAGCACACCAGCAAATGCACCAGGGATGGCTCAGAAAAAAAAAGAAATAGAGGGTTACGGATTCTCCTAGTTAAAGAAGTGATTTTATTCCCATTGATATTTTTTTTAGGGGGTGGGGGTTGATATGAGCAGTTCATGCAAGGAAACCCATAAGAAACTGTAGGGCAGTTATACAAAATGCCTACAAAGAAGTCATTTCCGCTACATGTGACAACATCAGCTTTTGATTCCAAGGGTGCACTTGCTGTTTTCAATGTACACCATTACATCTATTTATAGTTTTGTTGAGTAAATGGTTTAGAAAGGCACATTTTTATTGAGCTCTTGTTCAAGCCTATCACCTTTATCTGTGTGCACTGTTTAAATAAAGATCTAATGTCGGTAATAATGTCCACTTCCAATATGTTGAAAAAGGCAAGAATTTCAATAGCGTGTACTTCAATTCTTCATATGACTATGTCTGCATGTAGCTCAGTCATCTAGTGTCATATGATTCTGTTCAAAGATTTGAGACAACACACCTAACAGTGTGTCTAAAAATAACCTAAGCACAGGTAAATTGAAAATTGGTAAAGAAATTTGGTCAAAACTTCTAATCATGTGAAAGCCATTGCAATGAGCTTTTAGCAAGAAAGTTTGCACATAAGAGAGAAGCAGAGGTCACTATCTTTACTTTGCACCAGTGAATAAAATGCAGATGTTTTTAAGCATGAAATACAGAGAAGCACAGTAGGCAGAAAATCTAGTGTATGTTAACATCTTACCCAGTGACTATGTTATCACCACAGATGGTCAGCAAATTGACAAAAACAGATAACAAATGACAGTTGTACAGTAGGTTGGATATAGGTAAAGTTTTTGGCATTGTTGAAGTTAAGCAATGCATTACATGCACAGAAATTCACCAAGCTGAACATAACATGGGGAGCCAGTGACTTTCTCAGCCAGTACACTCATGTAGTAATGTCACAGAGGTGTCACCATCTCATACTACAACTGCTGTCCATGGTGTAACAGAGTATTTTTCACTAGTGCAAATATGTCATCACAAACATGTTTGAGTAGTGAATATTCTGTAACAGTGATACCTTTTAATGGCAAACAATACCACTTATTAGACCAACATCTTTGTTAGGCATATTATCTGTTAGTCGTTCAAAGATTTAGGCTACATGCACAGTTGCAATTTTTTAAGCTCTTAGAAGCTGATATTAGCATTTTTCTGCTCCTATAAGCTAAATAATGTTATCCGATGTGTCCATGGATACTAACTTAGGCTATTACCATTTTTTTAAGCTTCAGCATAGAGCTTCTTGGAGCGTTTTTTCCAGCAGAAGAAATGCTCAATGCTCAATAGCTGCAAAAACTGCTAACGCTACTAAAAAATGCTTTTGCCAGCATTTTTTTATCCAGCGTTCTTTTAGCTGAAAAAAATGCTAGTGTGCATGGTGCCTGTGGCTTTAGTTGGCCATTAAAGCTTTCTTGCTAATACAGTGCAACATTTGTTCCCTGTTAACACAGTACAACATTCTTTTTGCTTGTTTCAGTGTAAAAACCATTGTTACACCTTGGTCATAAATGTAGTGCTTTTTAAAAAATGCCCCTCCCAGATGAACATCAGTGATCTTTGCCATGGTAACAGCAATCTTAAGACAAATCACAGAAAAAGCAGTGTTAAAAAATGTTTTCCCTTTACCTACCCTAGTTTCTTTTTGATAAAGGCCAGAGTGTAAAAAAGAAGATATAAACAAAGAAGGACTTCTAGGCAGTAAGGGAAATCTGCGTGTTCACAGCTGACAGATAGAGAAAAGCATGGAGAAAGTAAGGCATAACTCTGTTTATCTCCATTTCAGTCCAACAACTATGAGGATAGCCAGTACAACTGTTTAGCAGGTGCTATTCTAGAATGCAGAAGACATTACAAGTGAATTTGAAGATTAGCCTTCATGATATCAAATAAAATAAAATAAAATTCTCTTTCAAGTTCAGTTGAAACTGACTTGGCTGAATTTTGATAATACATTAAAGTGTAACAAAAGGCAAAACTTTTTCTTCCCATTTTAGGATAGAGTCGGGGAAGATTGTGACCCCCGTCAGGTTTTTTTTTGCCATTAGTGTTCCATTGGGGTGATTTCCCTTCACTTCCTGTCCCATAGCCAAACAGGAAGTGAAAAGAAATCACTCCAAAGTGGGGGAATCCCAGTGTGTCACCCAGAACTAGTGTCTTCATTGGAAGATTTCCCCTCTGTTAAGTGTTCTGATGTCAACCCAAAATTTGGGATTTTCTTTTACTTTTGGTGATAACGGTAAAAAGGACAAATAGAGAGGCTGAAATTTTCTAATGCGGCACAAAAAGCAATACAAACCTGACAGGAGTTCTAATCCTTCTTCACTCTACCCAGAATTAATAAAGTAAACATTTTGTCTCCAGTTACACTTGAATTAAAGGCCCATAGCAGAAACTAGGCATTGTTATAAAGAATACAAAATGTGTTAAAACCCTGGCTGACTAGATCACTGTTGTTGCAGGGTAAGGGCCATGTATTCATAAAGGGGTAATTTAAAGAAAGAAACATTAAAACGAGACCAGGAAAAATGTAAGTAACAGAGGATAAAACATGCTGGAGGATGAAGACAGCAGCCCCTTCCATATCCTTTGTTTGAGGTACAGTACATGCAGACAAAAGCAGTGCTTAAAAAAAAAATATATAGATATCTGACTTTATAGTATGTTAACAAATGACAAGAATGAGAGTGAACTTTCCAGGGTTATACACCACATCATTAGTGTTCAAAGCTTGCTTGGAAAACTAAAAAGTAAAGGGCACAACACATTGGATACAAGCAGCCCATGTGTTCGTGGCATTTTGCAGATGTGTAAAACCACCCAGGAATGTTGAAAAAAAAATGGCTTGTCTGTCATATAATTTGTAAAACCCTAAAGATAATCACATACTTCAGTCAACAGATGGCTATTAAGAAGGAAGCCAAATGAGGATTTGCATAAACGTGCATCCTGCTCCTTGCAGACACCACAAATGCTCCTTCTCTCTCTTCCTTGCTCAACTCCACTATTAGGACTATTTTGTATCCTGTACAATAATTTATCTTCTAGGATCAGTCATGGCTAGGTTAACAATTTGGGAAAACAATCATTTTTATTAGTTTTTTTTCACATATTAGTTTAAAGTGACTGTCATTTTCATTAGCCAACTAATGTAGTATAGTGTATGAAATGTTACTAGCACCGGTATAATAGTAAAGCATTATTACATACAACGCAATCTTGCTTCAGAGTCTGCCTTCCTATCTCTTAGCCAGGGCTGAGGTGGCTTTGTTAGTTGATATCATATAAAAAGGGACCAACGAGACCGACTTTTAACAGAATGTTAAAATTAAAGGCGCTTTAACGTTCCAATATATGCTATGCAAATAATTCCTAAAGATAATTCAATGCACAATTACTAAGTGAAATTAAAGGAGGAAATAGCATTAACTGAGCATAACATATACAAATATTTTGAGATGTAGTATCCTCTCAAAATATATAGTAGTAAAGTACTCAAACTGTGAAAAATACCCCCTTTCAAAGCGTGGGTAAAACTACAAAATATCATGTGAGAATAGACTCTACCCTGCAGCACTGTATCACTTCATAATAAACAATAGGCACTGAATAATGAAAATATATTCGATATCTAATCTAAACAATACGTCTTATCACAAGTATGGCTTACAGTATAACCGTGGCACTAAAGTTTAATGTTCAGTTACCACCAGAACACCAGTTATTTTTGCTAAATTACATTAAAACAAGAGGTTGAGCATCAGACTTTAAAAAGGCTGCATTTAAAAATTAGTGCAAATCAAGCTCAACAACTTGAGTGGCCCCTAAATCCATTTCAAACACTGCTATCCTATGTGAACAAATAAAAATTTACAAACAAGTCATCTACAAAAATCAATGTAAGTGCTACTACTGTACTACAGTACAAAGGTCCAATAAGAAATCTCTGCAACATCAATACTAATAACTTATATAATACAATACCTAATTTACTTCTAGAACTGAGTAAAGAATGTGCAAACTACCTCCAACTACACCACTTTTTCTAGCATGCCGTAAACAATTTTAGCCTGTGCAACTTTTAACAGCCAAGACGAATGCTTTCCTATTCAACTGCTCAGCAGCTGAAAATATGTGCACCATCTTCATCACTAAAACTAAGGACGGTATCCTCATCATGCATCTCTTCTGCATATTCCTCCAGCTGAAGGCTACCAAATGAGTAGTTATTTCTTGGCATTGGTGAAGAGCTTAACACTATAGGGTTTCCGTAAACAAGTGGATGGCTGAAAGAATCAACTATGTCTGAATCTGTATCGCTAGATTCACTACCACTACTGGTAGAACCATCAGTCATGGGAACAGCACACATTTGCTCTTGTAGAGTTGCTGGCCGCAATACTGGGCTGCACCTATGTTGTCTAGTGTCAAAAATGCCATTTGACATCATTTTAGCTTCCAGGGCAGCCATTTTGGAAAGATGGCTTATCCTTTGCTCTTCATCTTTATGATCAGTAACTGGTGTGGAAGACACCGGACTTAAAATAAAAGGATCAGTATCAGAATGGTTACGGTAACCAGCCTTAAGTTTCTGAATGTGTGCACTCTCCAGTGATGGGCTATACCTGGTATAGCCATAGCTTTGGCTAACCAGTTCATTGTCTTCTGGAATCACCACCCCATTATTTTTATTGTATGCATTTGCTGAGATATAACTGGAAGAACCTGTCCTATTAAAACTCATATTTGGACTTGATCCTTTACTACTGGGAGACAAAGGAGCAGCTAGGGGACTACGGCTGCCTGGCCCATTGAACATTTCATCTATTAAAGAGCTGTGCCTAGGCATTTTTGGACTCCCACCAGCATAAAAAGACATACCAGCTGAGTCATCATCAATATACTCCTCAATAATGTTAGATGATGACCTAACAGAGGAAATTTGCTGTCTCAGTTTGGAACGTTTGGGATAATCATCTGTTTGATAGATTCCATTACTACAATGAAATCCAATCTCATCATTGTCATTTGTTTGGGACTGAGAGCGGACCAAAAGCGCTCTGTAAATATCATACTCGCTATCTACATCACTGCAGTCAATGTAAGGAATTGAGTTACTGCTGCCATGAGCAGCCCGGGATGCTGGACCTGTGCTTGGCTGGTGTGCATTCTTCATATTAAGCTGAATATGATCTTTGGCTGTATCTTCCCCATCATCTGTCAAATGAGCACCTTCCTTTGCTTTCTTGTCCAGGGAGATCTTCTTAGGAGAGGGGCTTTTGCGCTGCACTGAAGCCTCGATTACTAGCTTTTCTTCCTTGCTTGGGTGTAATGTTTGAATCTCATCAGGCTGGGAACTTTGTGCAAAGGATGTTTTAGGGCTCTATGGCAGAAGCAAAAAACACAATCAAAAGAAGTAATAAAAGAAAGCATAAGAAATGTTGTTGGTGAATTTTGCAGAGATGACATTTAAGCTGTTACACAATTGGGCCAAATGAGAGTATGTATTATTTTTCCCCAGCAAGTGCTCCCTATGAATGGGATGTAAATAGTATTAGGCTATTTTCACACTGCTCAATAGGGAGATGGGTTTTTGGTGCATTTATTTACCGCATTAACATGCACCAAAAGTGCAGCAAGCAGAACATTGAAAAACACAATGTACTCGCTACTGACCATTGTGAAAAGTTCCATAGGATTTAATGGTCATGCGTTTTTCTTCCACTTTTTTATTGCAAAAACAGAAGACAAACTCATCAATATAAAAGCCTTAAGCCTTATCACTTAAAACACACAAGCACCTTTGTGAAGTGTTGCAGACTTGGCTGTTGCTTTCAGTAGCCATCTTGTGCGGTATATACCCCCTTGGAAGTTTCACATTTTATTATAGGACAGTGATGGCTAACCTTGGCACCCCAGATGTTTTGGAACTACATTTCCCATGATGCTCAATTACACTGCAGAGTGCATGAGCATAATCAGAAATGCAGTTCCAAAACATCTGGGGTGCCAAGGTTCGACATCACTGTCATAGGACATTAAATCATAATGGATCCTATTTTTTTTTTACACTTGTCCAAATATACTCTTTGATATCTCACTTAAAATAGCGAAACAAACTTGTGTTCTTCTTGCTTGGGCAAAAAGAGCGAAAGTGGGTAGTGGTCAGAAAAGGTATCGGCTACCAATAAAATTTCCAATAAGGGTAGGAGGAAGTGAATTATAAGCTTTTAAGGGAAGTTCTGCTTAACTCTTTATTAAAAACACATAAAAGGCTGATTATATAGAATGATTATATAATGGCCAATTCTTAGTGTCCTTCCCTTTATGCCACTTATGATCTATACAGTCTTCATCCTCTTGAAACGGACCCATGGCCCATCTGTGACCTTTTGGACCAACGTTTATTATGTCATACCAGGATCAAACTTGACCTTATGCATTATATACATCATACTGAGCAGATAGAGAGGTTTCTCTGTTGCCTAGACATGAGAAATTGGTCTTGATATAATAAGCATTTTATATGTCTTTAATAGATATTGAAATTAAACTTTCTTGGATTTTACTCTAAAAATACTATTTTTATCCATTGCTCTTTTCAAAACTTCTCCAACTCTGTTAAGTTGTGTACCTCTAGGATTTCTCTGTATTTTGCTTTATTTATTTTAGCCTCTACCTTTACATGCCTTCCGGGACCTGTTCCAGGGAAACATCCCTACAGCAAACTTTACCACCCCCGCTCACTTGAAACCTCATTGACTACACACAGGTTATCTCCATGTTACTATTACGCAAGTCTGGAAAGAACTGGCTGCACCATAGACTATTTATATGAGTCACATTTATGCTGTTCATTTTGTGTTTTTGCACTATAATTTATTTAAATCACTTTGCAAAAATATTTTCACTGTATACTTTAGTTGATTAGTGTTAAAAAACAAGACAACAAAATGATATTTGTTATTCCAAGCTCGATGACCATAGAACATAAAAACTTTAGAAATGATCAGGGGATTGAACACTTTTTTTTATAGGCTCTGCTGAAGGCTATAAATGTGTTACAATTAGAAATTTAAACAACTGAACAGATAACTGCCTCTGCAGCCAAATAGTTGTTTTAGCAGAACCTAGGCAACCTTACTGTGCAACTGTCACACCCTTTATACATCACAGTCAAATTAAGCTGTTTGATGCAACGACAATCTATGTTTATAGCTTAGGTCCTCAACTTATTTAAAATAAGCCCATATTTTGCCCTTCAAAAGATTCCATTTAAAGGAGAATTTTGGAGCTAAAAAAAAAAAAAAAAAAAAAAAAATCTATACTCGCCTCCATGCCGCAGTGTCGGTCTGATGCTGCAGCTGTCCTCTGCTGGGTCTAAGCCAAAGTGCTAATTGATCACATGACTGCAGATCACACAGTTCCCATGCAGCTCTGAGCAGAGAGCGGTGACTGTCAGTCACCGCTTTGTGATCTGCACTTCCAACACTCACTGAAGCGTCAGGATGGTGAGGGGGCAGACACAGCTGGCTTCAGCTCTAAGTTGCGCTCTGAGAGTGGAAGTCATCTGTCTATCAGGCAACTGGATGGATCCTGACAATATGGTCGGGATTCTTGCAGAACCTGAAGCGGCTCTGTGATATCAGCCGACAGTGAACTCTAGCCTAATATTAGCTGACTTTGGGTCACAGGAAAGTAAAAATAAATATACTCCTGTGACCCAGAAGAGAAGAATGGACAAAAAAAAGCTTTGGCCATACTCTTAATTTAGCCTAACCCCAGCAGTCTACAATTACCTTCCTTTCATTCAGGAAAGTACTGTGCAACCTACAAGTCCCTGGAGCTGAACTTTATACTGGTTGATCCAGTTCTGTCATATGGAGTGGGTCACTTGGTCCTATACCCAGGTATCGCCTTCAGCTCCTGGTTTTAAACGTAGCATCAGGGGAACAGAGGAAAGGCAAGTATATGCTGGAGGGGGGTTAAATCACTATTTATTATTTACCCTTTAGGCTCCATGCACACTAGCTTAAAAAACGCTCCTAGCAGCAGCATTTTTGTTTTGTTGTTTTTCTTATAAGTCCATGCACACTATTTTAGTCTAGAAGCCTTTTTGAAGCTTCATCTTCTAGGAGCAGTAAAAAAATATTTTTTTATTAGATTTTTGCTAACAGAAAAAAAAGTTGAATGTACCCAACTGCTGCTAAAATGTTGCTACAACAAAAATGCTATTTTGAGCATTTTTCATCCAGCATTTTTTGGTGTTTTTTATTTAGCTTATAGTGTGCATGGAGCCTTAGAATTATCTGAAGGTTATTGATACCCGGGAGGCTCTCACATCATACCCACTCCATAAGCTCAAAAATACCACTGTATTCTAAAATGCCAAACTTTTATCCAGCTACCATGTACAGTAACTGCAATCACTCAGTTCATATTGCTCTTCTACAGGACAGGGGGCATGTGTCTATTTGGCAGCAACTGACCAGTGCTATTGGCACCGAGTTTCCAAGCTTGAACAATTGTCAATCAGGATTTTCAGAGATTGTGGAGGTACATGTAAACCTGTGGTGTCAGGCTGGCACTGGAACTACAGGCATAGGGGTCCTGTAAGCCCCAGGGAAAGAAGCAAAGATACATCCTGACAATGCTACCATGGCTATACACCTGTGGTTAGAGTGGTCAAAACAGAACAGGAAGCCTGCAGCATTACGGGGACTGGCAGGATCATCAGTTGCATTATGGTTTGTGAAAAATAAAGGCAATAATACATTTATTAGGATGTTAAATGGAAGGCACATTGTGAATTTTATATTTTAGGATAACACACTTTCATGGGCAAAGCACAGGTTTGTCCAAAATCTGTATGCATATATGTATTTTTAGACACCATTTTAGTAATGACATCAATATTCTTTCAAATATCAATATAATATAAAAAAAAAATATACATATACTAACTTGTTTTGGCACCTCTAAAATCTGCTCAGGTGAGTGGGTAGTCAGACTTCTTATAGAACAAAGCTTGCTGTGCTTCCTGTAAAAATAGAGTTTATGTACTTATTTTTTTAACTGATGCACATTGAAAGTCATTCTTCACCAACCTCCTTCAATTACTGATGTTGCACATTTACCCAGTAACATCAAAGATAAATGTTTTCTGGTGGTCATACAATCTTTTCATTGATATTCGCTATGAATGATAAAATATACAAGACCATGACTATGTGTGCAATACAAATACTCATAACAAAGTTTTAGCATGACTGCTTCTATTCAGTGTTTGCAACTAGAAATGGGGATAGGACTTTTAGCACTAGTAATTGTCAAGAGTGGATTGCCTCAGTGGGATTTTCTTCTTTCAGCAGGCATCATGATTGACATTGATCTGCATCATTAAATGTGTGATTGACTTTTTTTTCTTTTAATTAAAGGACTTGTCAAAAAGTGTCAGGGTCTTTACGGTTTATTTATTTTTTTGTGAAAGATGGGGCTTCCAAATTCCAATAAACCCCAATAACCATTGGGCCAGGGTTGTGACAAGGAGGCCTAATCATCATGGGGATAAAGTACTTTCCCAAGGGGTTCCCTTCCCTCCCAATATACCCCATCATGTTGAGGGCAAGTGGCACGGCATGGTGCACGCTTGCCCCATTCCACCCTCTTTACTGCCCACTCAGGCTGCATGATTGGATAATGGTATGGATTTTTAGAGGGGGGGGGGGGGGGGGGGGCTCATGCTTTTTTGTTGTGTGAGCTCCCCTTTAAAATTCATGCAAACTTCAGTCCAATAGGGAATTTGGGTGGGACTCCACGCCAATTTTTTTTTTTGCTGTGTTTCCCATTAATATCTATAGCAGTCCCTCTCTCGTTTTGGAGTAGAGTCTGGTATAGATAAGAGAATCCCCATTCACTTTCTTTACAAACAGAAATAAGCGACTGAGAGTTGTCATTTACCAACAAATTAAACATCACATTTTTTTCTTTGTTAATATCACTTTTGCTGTAGTAATTGTTTTACTGTAATCATTTTGTGATTTTAATGCTTTATTTCAATCAATATTAAAATTGCTGCCCTCCACTAAAAGGAATTTACATTTTTTTTATGCTTTGGTACTATATATGTACCATTAGAGTGCAATGACCTCATGCCATTGGTTTGACAATCCCTTTTTTGGGCATCAAGCTTCACATATTTAACCCCTTTCAGGCGTTTAGTGCTAGAAATAGTGCCTGTAAAGTGCCTAAAAACCGCCTCCCATTAATTTCAGGGTGACTTTTCACACTGGGGCGGTGCGCTTGTGGGCTGTTACGAAAAGTCCTGCAAGCAGCATCTTTGGGACAGTTTGGGAGTGGTGTATACAGAGCTCCCAAAACGTCCTGCCTATTGAAATTAATGACATCAGAAAAGCAATTTGGAAGCACCATAACAAGGGCACTTTTAACCCCTTCTTCAGCCATTAGTGGGGGTTAAATGCACCAGCTACAGGCCAAAAAGCACCGCTAAAACAAGCTGCGCTTTTAATCTGCTAATGCTTGGGCAGCACCAGTGTGAAAGTGGTCTTAAAGCGGGATTCCACCCTAAAGTGGAACCTCCGCTGATCGGATCCCTCCCCCCCTCCGGTGTCACAATTGACACCTTTCAGGGGGGAGGGGGGTGAGGATACCTGTCAAAGACAGGTATTTTCACCCACTTCCGGGCATAGACTCCCGTGGGAGTCTACGCCATTTCCTGCCCTGCCGCGCTGTCTGCTGGGACACACACGGGAGATTTCCTATTGCGCGGTGTGGCTCGCGCATGCGCAGTAGGGAACCGGGAAGTGAAGCCGATTCGCTTCACTTCCTGATTCCCTCACCTAGAATGGTGACTGCAGCAGCCGAGAGATCGATCGGCCTCGGCTGCCGGCATCGCTGGAACCCGGGACAGGTGAGTGTCCATTTATTAAAAGTCAGCAGCTGTATTATTTATAGCTGCTGGCTTTTAATATTTTTTTTTTTTGGTGGAATCCCTCTTTAAGATGCGTTTTGCCGTGATTGCAGAGTGGTTCTGTCACACCACATTTGGGGTGTCATTTACAATTAATCTGATTCTGACCGTGATCCAAATTGCCAAGTGTGAATGAGGACTTAATGTTTTTTAACATCAGCTCTCACCGACTTTGCCAAACCAGCCTCAAATGAAACCTAGGTTCAGCTAACTCCTATTGTCAAGACATTTTCTAAGCTTTTTGCATCACAAGATAAAAAATAACCTCTCACCTTTCAAACTGTACTTTTTTATGGCCTCCTTCTTTCACATAATCCAAAACTTGCTTCTGCGTACGACCACTGACAATAAATCACAGCAGATTATTAATGACGTTTTTAGTCAATACAGTTTGGTATCATACATGTTTCCAAAATGCGTTATCAAGTAAGGATTTTTGGTAGAGAGTTTTGTATGTCTCTTCTGCTATATAAAAAAAAATGTATTTACCCGTCAAGTAAAATGTTTTCATATATACTGCCTGCAGCGCATCTTACAGACCAGTGGCGTAACTAGAAATTTCAGGACCCTGGTGCAAGAAACCATGAAGGTCCCCCCTGACCCCCGGCTGGGACCCTTCCTTCCGAGCCTGGTAATGGAACACCAAGGCCTGGTCGCAAGTGCAACATTTGTGAGCCTAGTTTTGCCACTGGTGTCAATAGTTTTTTTTTTTTTTTTTACCATTTATTTATTTATAAATAAATGGTATAAAATTCTATTATATAAAAGTATTTTTTACAAGTTTTCAAGAGTTGGGGGGCTTTGGTTAAGTATCAGGGGTCTAAACAGATCTCTGATGTTTCACCTTTGAGATAGAGAAAGGAGATTGAGGGCAGAGCCTTCAATTTCCATCTCCGCAGCCTCGGCTGCACAGAATGAATTGACAGGAATAGCTGTGTACAAAGCTTCCCGTTCATTCACAAACTGAAGCATAGTGAACACAGTTTAGTAGGTTTTAGTTATGAACAGACAGTCAGTAAATGGTAATAATCACAGACTCTCCATTCAGAAAAGGCTTCCTCCTGATAAATACCCTGCAGCAGCCCGCAGGAGGGGGGAGGGGGCATGGATTCCCCCTTCAAGAGCATACCAGGCCCTTTGGTCTGGTATGGATTTCAAGGGTAACCCCCCCCCCCCCCCAAACAAAAAGAGCGAGAGAGGGAAGAACAGATCGGAAGAGATGCCGGAGTGCCCTAATAAATTACTTTAAAAACATGTGTAATGTGTTTTACTTTTGACACTTTTTTAAGGTGAATAGGTAGGGGGACGATGTACCCCATACTTATTCACATAGGGTGAGGGGACGGGATCTGGGGGCCCCCTTTGATAAAGGGTGCTTTTCCAGATTCTGATAAGCCCCCTTCCCGCAGACCCCAAGAACCAACGGCCAGGGTTACATAGTTAGTAAGGTTGAATAAAGACACCAGTCCATCCAGTTCAACCTGAGTGTCTACAATTGTCCCTATATCCCACACTCCCATCGGTCCCTACCCTCAAGGAGCCCACAATCCAAGGTCCCCATTCATATACTAGGGCCAATTTTTGGACAGAAGCCAATTAATCTACCTGCATGTCTTTGGAGTGTGGGAGGAAACCAGAGTACCTGGAGGAAACCCACGCAGTCACAGGGAGAACATGCAAACTCCAGGCAGGTAGTATTGTGGTTGGGATTCGAACCAGCGACCCTTTTTACTGCTAGACGAGAGTGCTAACCACTACCCCACTGTGCCTCCCTGGGTAGTCGGGAAGAGGCCCTTGTCCTCATCAACATGGGGACAAGGTGCTTTGTGGCCCCATGACCCAAAGCACCCAACCCCCCATGTTGAGGGCAGGCGGCCTGGTACAGTTCGGGGGGGGGAGGCGCTTGCTCGTCTCCACCCCCTTTCCTAATCTGCCAGGCTGTGTGCTCGGATAAGGGTCTGGTATGAATTTTGGGGGGACTCCCGAAAAAAAATACCAGACCAACGGGCCTGGTATGCTCTTGGAGGGGGAACTCATGCAGTTTTTTTCTTACATTGTGCATGGAGTTCCCCCTAAAGATTCATACCAGACACAGTGCCTGGTATTGTCAGGGATCAAAGTCTGATCCTTGTTCATTGAAGTCGGATGCATGTCAGACTTCAAGTTACAGGGCAAGTGGGATCCAAAGTGGAATGACTGTCATGTCATACCAGTGTGAACCAGGCCTAAAAGGTCAATGAGTTTATGGACCCCTGACAGACCCTTGCATCTTTCATCTAGTGTGGCACTAAGGTTACTGGATTCTGAGTCATGGGGAAAGCAAAAGAATTGTCAAAGGATCTGCAGGAAAAGGTAGCTGAACTATATAAAACAGGAAAGTGATATAAAAAGTTATCCAAGGAATTGAGAATGCCAATCAGCAGTGTTCAAACTCTAATCAAGAAGTGGAAAATTAGGGGTTCTGTTGAAAACAAACCACGGCCAGGTAGACCAACTAAAATTTCAGCTACAACTGCCAGGAAAATTGTTCGGGATGCAAAGAAAAATCCACAAATAACTTAAGGTGAAATACAGGACCCTCTGAAAACATGAGGTGTTTCAAGATGCACAATAAGGAGGCACTTGAAAAAAGACGGGCTGCATGGTAGAGTCGCCAGAAGAAAGCCATTACTACACTAATGCCACAAAGTATCTCACTTACAATATGGCAAATAGCACAGAGACAAGCCTCAAACCTTCTGGCACAAAGGCAGTTGGGAGTGATGAGACCAAAACTGATCTTTTTGGCTACAACCATATACGCTACATTTGGATAGGAATCAACAAGGCCTATGATGAAAGATAGAGGTGGATCGCTGATGTTTTGGGGGGGGGGGGGGGGGGGGGTATGAGCTACAAAGGCACAGGGAATTTGCTCAAAATTGTTGGCAAGATGAATGCAGTGTGTTATCAAAAAATACTGGAGGAACATTTGCATTCAACCAGGAAGCTGCGTATGGGACGTATTTGGACATTCCAACATGACAACGATCCAAAACACAAGGCCAAGTCGATCTGTCATTGGCTACAGCACAATAAAGTGAAGGTTCTGAAGTGGCATCTCAGTCTCTTGACCTCAATATCATTGAGCCACTCTGGGGAGATCTCAAAACCTGCAGTTCATGCAAGACAGCCCAAGAATTTACAGGAACCGGAGGCTTTTTGCCAAGTGGAATGGACAGCTTTACCATCTGAGAAGATAAAGAGCCTCATCCACAAATATCACAAAAGACTTCAAGCTGTCATTGATGTTAAAGAGGGCAATACACGGTATTAAGAACTGGGGTATGTAAACTTTTGGTCAGGGCGATTTGGGTAGATTCTGTTGTCATTATGATTTAAAAAAAAAAAGTAAACACAGTTGATAATTAATGGCTTCAGCCAAATACTATGAGTAAAAGAAAAGTTTTTGTGTTATCATTCATATTCTCTGAAAAATGGCCAAGAAATCATAAATCCTGCCAGGGTATGTAAACTTATGAGCACAACTGTATAGGTAAAGGGGTCCTACGTGGCTCTGAAACGTTGCACTTGTCTCTGTGATGTGATCTCTCTGCAATAAACAAACTTTTGAACAGTGATTTTTGCCTGTCAAGACCCATCACAGGTGGATGCCATATAAAAAGGTTGGTTGGTGATCTGAAGCAAGTACAAAAATTCTGACTTCTATTTATTTGTGGCTTTCCCGATATGCTTACTTGTTTGAGATCAGTGACAAAGTATTGTAGCCAGTGGGTCAGCCTAAAAGTCAATAGACCAGCATTCTCAGGGGTTCCCTGTATTTCTCATGACAGGTTTCTAGTAGGCAGATTTAGAATAGATTATTTTCTACTGACTTAAACAGTACAAAATAAATTTTAATAAATGATATCACAAATATATTCGTTGCAATGTTGATTCTATAGCATACCATTTTCATGAATGGTATGACTTTTATAGATTTCATTTAATGTGGTATAATCAAGTAGGACAACCATCTGGATGTACAAAGTGGTTAGCAAAGTGGTTAGCTACTGAACACACAACTCCTTTACTTTGAAAACCTTTCTAATGTAGTTTACAAAACAGGCCCTTTATATACATCCAAATGTATGAGACAGAAGAAGCATTCTAAATGATAGAGAAAATATACAATACTAAATCACATAGAATCAGTCTCATTGTGCATGTACCTGCAAGTAAAACTCAAAACCCGAGGGCTGAAGATGTAAAACAGGGTTGTGTGTCATGTTTTCTGAGCGAGACATATCAGGTTTAAAAGACAGTTTGACAGGTATTAGCTTGAGGCTTGCACCAGCACTGTTTTCAACAATGGATGTCTGCTATATAAACTATTCTCCTCTGGAAATCAGTGCAAATTTTTATCAAGTCCAAATAAATACCCAGCAATACATCATTCCCATTTTGCACAGAACCTTTACAGTACAATGCTGTAGTAACAATAGAGCTAAAGTCGACATATACACAGTAACTCACAAAAGTGAGTACACCCCTCACATTTTTGTAAATATTTTATCTTATCTTTTCATGCGACAACACTGTAGAAATGGCACTTTGCTACAATGTAAAGTAGGGAGTGTGTACAGCTTGAATAACAATGTACATTTGCTATCCCCTCAAAATAACTCAACACACAGCCATTAATGTCTAAACCGTTGGCAACAAAAGTGAGTATACCCCTAAGTGAAAATATCCAAACTGGCCCCAAAGTGTCAATATTTTGTATGGCCACCATTATTTTCCAGCACTGACTTAACCCTCTTGGGCATGGAGTTCACCAAAGCTTCACGGGTTGCCATTGGATTCCTCTTCCAGTGCTCCGTGACAACATCATGGAGCTGGGGGATGTTGGAGACCTTGCACTCCTGCAGCTTTCATTTGAGGATGCCCCACAGATGCTCAATAGGGTTTAGGTCTGAAGACATACTTGACCAGGCAATCACCTTTACCCTCAGCTTCTTTAGGAATGCAGTGGTCATCTTGGAGGTGTGTTTGGGGTCGTTATGTTGGAATACTGCCCTGTGGCCCAGTCTCCAAAGGGAGGGGATCATGCTCTGCTTCAGTATGTCACAGTACATGTTGGCATTCATGGTTCCCTCATTGAACTGTAGCTCCCCAGTGCCGGCAGCACTCATGCAGCCCCAGACCATGACATTCCCACCACCATGCTTGACTATAGGCAAGACACACTTGTCTTTGTACTCCTCATCTGGTTGCCACCACACACGCTTGACACAATCTGAACCAAATAAGTTTATCTTGGTCTCATCAGACCACAGGACATGGTTCCAATAATCCACGTCCTTAGTCTGCTTGTCTTCAGCAAACTGCTTGCAGGCTTCCTCGTGCATCATCTTTAGAAGAGGCTTCCTTCTGGGAGGACAGCCATGCAGACCAATTTGTGCGGTGCATGGGCTGAGCACTGACAGGCTGACCCGCCAACCCCTTCAACCTCTGCAGCAATGTTGGCAGCACTCATATGTCTATTTCCCAAACAGAGTCTCCGGATATGAAGATGAGCACGTGCACTCAACTTCATTGGCCGACAAAGGCGAGGCCTGTTCTGAGTGGAACTTGTCCTGTTAAACCGCTGTATGATCTTGGCCACCGTGCTGCAGCTCAGTTTTAGGGTCTAGGCAATCTTTTTATAGCCTAGGCCAGTGGTGGCGAACCTTGGCACCCCAGATGTTTTGGAACTACATTTCCCATGATGTTCATGTACTCTGCAGTGTAGTTGAGCATCATGGGAAATTTAGTTCCAAAACATCTGGGGTGCCAAGTTTCGCCATCACTGGCCTAGGCCATCTTTTATAGAGCAACAATTCTTTGCTCAAAGTGACTGTATTTTTTGTATTTTGAGTCATGTGACCGTAAAAAAAAATTCACTGCTAATGCTGCAAAAGCAGCAGATGTTTTATGGCCAGTTTTCGAGCGCCTCAGTGTGAAAGGGGGCTTAAAATTACAGAGGAGGTCATTAGAATTGTTGCCCTGGTTTAAACACTGTGTACATTTGTGGACGCGACTTACATATGCCTTCACTTCTGTTCCTTTATTCCTAATTTTTTATTTTCGATAACCTTTATTGCCGTCACAAGTAATGTAAACATCCCTTGTGACCGTAATAGGCAGTGGCAGGTACTCTTTATGGAGGAATCTGGGGTCTATAAGACCCCAAATCCCTCCTTTGCACTTTGGCTGTTTTGAATACTGTCATTTTTTTTAATTTGTCGCCTTTCGGAATGCGGCAGAAGGGGGGGGGAACTTACCCTCTCTTTGCTTGTAATAACAGCTAAGTGGCTGATTAGATGCATTGGTCCTTATTACAAGAAAGCCAACCGCTCTAAAAGAAACAGTACCGGGGTGATGCGTGCTGCTGCAGCCATCACCCTGGTACAACTCCTTGAAGCTGTAGGCCGCATACTTGCATCACGTCGGCGTCAAGTGGTTGATGCATTCCATGCATTAAGGTAAAAAACATTTAGCCAGTGATTTTGGCCCCTCACCCCCAGTTACCGGAGCCCTCATTTGATCCAGCGCTGTGCACATCTGCAGTTCTTCACTCCCCTCACTTCCATGTCTCCCTGGCTTTGCTGGGGCATCAAGAGTTATTGGCTCCCAATGCGGTTAATCAAAGTCAGTGATGAGGGGCAGGGGGCAGGGCTGAGTCCCGCTGTCTGTGTCAATGGACACAGTAGCAAAGTTTGGAAGGGAGCAGGCACAAGTGCCCCCATGGGAAGCGGCATTCCGTGGGGGCAATGGACAGAGAGGAGGAGCCAGCAGCACCAGTAGGGGACCCAAGAAGAGGAGGTCCAGGGCTTGGAATTGCACAGAGCAGGTAAGTATAGAGATGTTTGAGACTTAAAAAAATATAAAAGAGAACCAGGATGTATATTTTTGCGTGTTCCCACACCACGTTTTAGGGAAGCAGATAAATGTCGATGAGCTGTCCTATACATGAAAAATGCACAAAAAAGGTGCTGCACTGAAACACGTGGTACTACAGTACCATGTGTTTTGGCGGGTGCAAATGTATGCATGTTTGCGAGATATGTGGGGCACCATTAGGAATTATGGCATCCGCGCATGTCTGCAAAAGAGGAGAGCATTTTTGCGCAATACAGGAAAACACACAATTTTGGACACGTTCCTGCACTGCACCTGGTGCAAACAAGCACTAAGGCTGCATTCACACTTTCACATAAGAGAATGATGAGTCAGCTAGACAGAAAAGAAGGAGATATTCAAAAATTTGGAGGTGATGGAAAATTCTCCAGTGATGTTACCTGCTCCTGTGAAAACTCTCAAGCCCCATAACACTATCAGTTTTTCCTTCAGCTTTACCAAAACCATATAATATGAGGTCAAACCATAGCAGTTTCAACTTGTATGCAATCAGGCAGGCTGTGCACTACAGGGTTTTGGTAAACCTGAAGGAAAAACTCAGCAGAAAAACTGATAGTGTGTATGGGGCTTCTGAAGGCAAGGGAAGGGAACATGAGGGGGATTATGTTCAATTTTCTCGAATTTCTTGGTGCGTGAAGTGAAGGATACTCAACTGTGTGGTACACAGGAAAACAAAACAAACCAAAAAACAGGCCCTTTAACTCCAGCCTATTTAAAAACAAACAATAAAAAGTTTGGGCTTTAAAAACACTTTAAAGTTGAAGCCTGCCAAGCAGGATTCAATGCAATACATATATTTCAGTCAAACATGGGAACAGTTTTTCTATCTTGGCACTCTACTAAACAGTAGAACTATAATCTCGTCCCTCCACTGCAGCATAGCTTGGCCACAAAAACATTAAAAACATACCCATCTTGCTTAGTGGACAGCGATGTAGCTGTAGTTAACCAATAAGGTCATCGCTCTACTATACAGGGGAAAACTAAAGATCTGAACAATTTTAGATACTTATACTAGTTGTAATACATGTAATTATAAATACATATACACACACACACACACACACACACACACACACACACATATATATATATGTATCTATTACACACACACACACACACTATGTTTATTTATGAAACATATTTATGTGCCTGAAGTTTAGCTTTACCATACCAAATTTGTTGACCGATATTTATCTATACCAGCCTTTTTAAACCAGGATGTCTCAAGGTGTCTTCAGGGGTGCCTTGGCAAAATGCCTAATAATTACCCAACAATTGTATACAAGCTGGCATATGGGTGAAGGCTGCCTTTTAGTACACTAGGTCATCAGTTGATAAGGAGGATGTCAGTCACCTGCATAGTATCCTTGTTTGACCCTCCCCTGCCCTCTCCATCAGCGGTGGGGTCACATTAGCTGAGTGATGGAAAAACATTGGAATGCTAGTCAGTACCAGTTTGCAAAAGGTTATTTGCTTTGGAAAAATAATTCACTTCTAATGTTGGGTGTATGACTTGGACTTGTGGTAGTTGCTGCATTATGTAAAACTATTAATCGTTTTTACATTTTAGAATGGGATGCCTTGAGATTTCCATTATTTTTAAAGGGTGCCTTGGCTGAAAAAAGGTTGAGAAACACTGATCTATACTAATGTGAACAGAGTTAAAAGAAAAGTTCACTTTTCTGACCATGTTTGATGCTACAATAATTTTAAATGCATATAGTAAGCATGCCACATAACAAAAATACTTTAACAATATTGTTGAATTAGGCACATACATAGAATCATACAACAGGTACAAATATCCAAAGTATGTCATATCACTTCAAGCATTTTACAGCATAGGTAGTCACTCCACTGTTAATTACAACCAGCAAAAATACATGTATGTATTTTTGTTAGTTGAAATTAACAGTGGAGCGAATGCCTATGCTGTATTATCTGCATGTATTTTTGTTAGTTGGAATTAACAGTGTAGCAAATACCTATGCTGTATTATGCTTGATGTGATATGACATACTTGGATATTTGTACCCATTGTATAATTCTATGTATATACCTAACAGAGTAACTCTATTGTTAAAGCATTATGTGGTGTGCTTTCTCTCTCCCCCTCTCTTGTACAGATTTATATACTGTGGAGGGGTTTAAGCACCCTAAAAAATATTATACTGTCGGTTTCTAAATGTTGATAACAGTGGTGTGTAGAACTTTATTGCTGAATATGGTTGATGTTACACCCTAAAAATGGTGGCACCATTTTTAGAAATCTAGAAATAAAATAACTACAAGTTACTTCTTGCACTGTGGCAGGATGGACTCCTAGTTCTTAATAAAACACAAGTGCAGTGATGTTACAGCACTTGTAGTCCATTGATACTCCCTGCAGCCCAGTAATTGCAGGTCTGAAATTGAATACAGACCTGCAGCTGAAGAAATAGTGTACAGGAGCCAGAGCTTAGCACCAGCGAACCACTGACTGCAGTTGCAATGCTTTGCATGTGCCAATGAAAAAAATAAACAACATTTCGTTTTATTAAAAAAATATGGGTGCATTCATTTTTTTGCAAAAGGTGAACTATGCATTTAATGAAAGCTAATATCAAACACATTCCAATACAATACTAGATGCATTTAAACTTTACATTATTTTTTTTTATAAATAACTATTATAATTTTTTTTTTTACATGCATTAGTTACTATATTGCGGATTACTTATCCTTTACAAAGAGTGGAGATATATTCAGACATATTAAATAGTGTAGATTTTGCAACACTGCATAGCAATACTTGAGCCCTGATGCATGTCAGTAGAGAAGATGATTTACACAGCAGCCAGGTCCTTACCTGAATCTAAATGACGAACCTCGGCTGAAAAGGACTGGTTTTGGCTTTGGTTTGGGTTCCTCAAAGAGCCTGAAGAAGGCATGGTACTCAACGCATATCTTCCAGAAAGATTTACAAAAATCTCGACTAGCCATCATAAATTCCAGCGTGTCCTGGTAAGAACTCTAAGAGCCAAAATATAGCAAACCAATAACTCACATTCCAAGTACTGACTGGTGAACATGGCAATTAGGAAAAAACATGTATAACATACATTTCGGAGGTTTGTGTAATCCACTTGAAAACGTGTGCAGGATAAAGTAGTCGTTAACTTCACACATGAAATATGAACAAAGCATATTCCTCTATAGTATGTACTTGTCTCAATCCAGAGCACTAAGTGTCATTTCTGCCCGCTGCCTCATTACTCTGCAATTAGCATGAGTCACTTCTGACAAGTTTTCCTGACAAGAAAACAATGGTAATAGGCAATGGCACAGACTGCGATTAACAACCTCAGCTCTGTTCCTGTGTGAAGGGGTATGTGTCCCTTTCCTCCAATCAGCTCTCTGAGCTCTCATCATGGATGTAACCTTAGCTCTCCACCCCCTGTTTTTCAGCCCCAAGAGATCCTGTGAAAATTCTGCACTTAAAATGGATGTAGGGACAAAATTACTGTGGATACAACTTGTGTAAGAGAATTTGTTTTACCTCTGTGTATCACATGAGGCCAACCACCTCGCTGGGTATATGAAAGGGTTTACAACCACATTAAGTCAGAAAATAAGCTTAAATTACATACACACCGTTAAATAACCCTCATGGGAAACACTTTCCCCCCTTCCACCAGCGCAGACAGGACTGACCAAATCAGTCAGTTTAAGCAGGCTGTCAGAAAGCATGCAGTTATGTTTCTGATGTGAAAGCCCACCATAGCCGGCAAATTGGATGCCACAAATGCACTTGGATTAAATGTTCATTTTGAAAAAACTACAACTGATGAATAAAGTGATATGAAAAAGATTTTAGCCTTAAATAACAAAAAAAAAAAAAACACTATACAGTACATATCCATATTAAATGTTTAGAAATAAAATTTACAGCAGCTATTTCCAGATGTGATAGGAGCTAAACAGAAAATCATTATCACCAATATCTATTTTACTTAGATAATTACAATCCCACACTTATTCTGTGAAAATAAACAACTGAAAATAGGAACATTTCACACTTTTTCTTCATGTACAATTACGTGGTTTGCAAGGCCTGATAAAAACATTATTAGCTCAGAAGTAACAGCCTTTTCCATATGTAGTAATGATGCTATTTGTCACTGTATACTGATATAAAATGTCATTGATTTAAAATTGAATTGCATGAAAAAGATTCATGTTAATAATTGAACAATGACCTACAAGCACCATATAATCTATCCCAATTAGTGTGTAATTATATTGCATCAAATGTGTAAAATGATTAAATTTTTTAAGTTCATGTGTTTTAATGCTAACAGTTAATTCAGTTCAGTTCAATTCAGTTAATTGGCATATAATGTATATACATTATTTCATACATAATGTAAGCATTCTGTACAAAACAGATGGTTGCTCATTGTCGAAGATCTGTACTTTTCAAGGGTTACATCTCTGCAAGTACTTTTTAATTTTCCGTGAACATCTGGCCACTGGGGGCAGTGTAATATTAAAAAAATATAACAAATAATTAAAATGCAAATACTGTATACAGAACAAACTTTGCTGTGTGAAACACCCGATGGTTCACAGGTGAGAAGGTAAAGGCAAAAGGTGAAATGGGCTGCTTGGATTTTTCCTATGATCACATAACCTTTAATGCAATCTGAATGTAACACATGTTGTTACTTACATTTGCATCTGGACGCAGTTTTATGAGAAATCGCTTCCTCTTGAAACTTAGTTTTCGCACTTTAGCCCAATTAAATGCATTGATTTTTGTGTGACCCTAAAAGAAAAAGAAAAAAGTTTTTTGAATGATTTTTATAATAACCTATGTGTTCCTTGTAAAACTCTTGAGAAGACAGCAGCTATAAAGCCGAGCACCCAGGAGCAGATCAATCAACTTTATACATAGGGCTGCCTTAGTGGTTTCTGTAAAGTATAACTCTACCCTGTGCAAATAAAGAAATCTTTAAACAGCACTAGCCAAATGCTAGTGCGGTGTCCAGAGTCATGCAGATAAATTCCTGAAATTGACCATATTTTGAATAGACTAGTACCCTTCCATGGCAAAAAAGATAGATACTGCTGCTGCTGACTGCCAGGGTTTGTGAAGAACTAACTCAAAGTAGAATGTTAAGAACATAGTATTGGTGGATATACACAAAGATTATATATACAATGTGCATTATATTTCTAAGTGCATCTATAATGTAGGTCGCTGAAAGAAGATTGTTAAGGCAGACACCTGGCCCTTGAGGGTACTTCAAGGTCAACCTCTGCTCAATGCCCCGTTGAAGAAAGGCGAAAATCTGAGCCACAAAAAAGGATCGAGGATGACCGCCAATCGACCCACACCAAGAAATGTACGCTTTCCACATGCTATGGTATATCTTACTGGAAGTCGACTTCAACATAGTAGGGATCACTGATCCCGAAACAAACCTCTAACTCTCAGTGACTGGCTTTCAACGGCTAGGCCATTAAAAGCAGCAACTGTAAAGCAGGATGGTAAATCAGCCCTTGGAACAACTGGTCCTCTCTGAGAGGTAGGTCCCAAGGGACATTTCTGGCCACCAGAATGACCAGAAGACTTTCACTCTCGGTCCTTCGCAGGCACCTCAGAAGAGGAAGCTGTTGGCCCCGCAGTAGCACTAGGATGACTGTGGCATCTACCAGAGGAACCCATGAGATTGTCACGAGTCTTGGTAACTTTATGTTAAACTGAACCTGCAGAAGAGGCCGAATTTTGAGCAGAAAAATGACTAACCTGGTCAAGCATTAACTCCAGAGTGAGACCCTGGTAATTCAATTTTCTGGACAGGGATTGAAGGGACTTTGGGTCATTCAGACTTCACCCAAACCTTTTCAGGAATTATATCCACAAAAGAAAATTCCGGGCCCCTTGAAGCAGACAAACTCCCAAAAGGTTCAATTCGTGGATCCCCCTTGACACTCGTGAAGGAGGTCCACAAAGTTGGAAACCAGCAAAAATGTCCCCCCACCCCAGTAATGGGTGAGGGCTTACCTTCATGTTGAAGGAGTCTTGTAAGCGGATCTAGAGAAGTCAGCTCTAGGCTTACCAGACCACAATTGCTTGGAACTTCCCGGGGCAGTCTTGAGACAGGTTTCCTTAATCTGTAGACGAGGCACCTTTCCTTTCCTAGATTGTGGCAGAAAGGTACTCTTACCCCCGTGACAACATTAATGATGTCATTCAAGGTAGCCCCAAACAGGCAATTGCCTTGAAAGAGCAGATCAATGAGAGCTTTCTTATAGGCTTGGTGTGTAGACCAATTCTTAAGCCACAGTACACCTCTAATCACCACCACTAACAGAAAGCTTGGACAGCGCAGGAGCTGCATCCAAGGCTGCGTCACAAAATAAACAAAACAAAGAGAGGGGCGCCTCTGGGTGCAGATTTTCTTAAAAGTTTAAAAATGTATTGAAAAGCAAATAGTTTTGCACTCACATATTCCACGGAAAGTAAAGACATTAAAGGTGGATCATATGATTCGTTCCGTCATGTTTGTATTCCAGTCTGCAGGTGTCCGTTGCTCCTTTTGGCGTCTCCACTGTTGTTAGTTGGAATTGCTGGCTGCAGTGGACGCAGTTTATGTAACCCCAAAACTAGGCTTGGAGCGCTGTGGCAAGCGGGACACGGAAAGATGACGTCACTTCCTAGCAACGCATTTCCTGAGCGTGCAGGTCGCGATGGAAAGACGACCGCGCTCTTTCTTCAGGCCAATCATAAGCAAGAATGAGGACAATACATAAATAGGGGAGTGTATAAGGATGGGGCGTGGCTGGGACCAATTACAACACGAAGCAAATTTCAAGGGAATAAGTAAGGATGGGACGTGGCTGGGATCAGTTACATCTAGACTAAGTTTAGTAACATAAGGGGGTTAAAAAAACTAAAATTAGCCCTTTATAGTACAAGAAAATCTGATAATCACTACTGTAAGGGGTTAATTTTTTTACTGTAGAACAGTGAAAGTAATATTTACAGTAGTGATTTGCTCTTTTTGTACTATAAAGGGCTCATTTTAGTTTTTTTTAACCCCATTATGTTACTGGCCGATTAATCGATTATGAAAATAGTAATCGATTAATTTCATAATCGATTAGTTGTCGATTAATTGATTAGTTATTTCAGCCCTAGTCATGTTAGAATGTCCAAGTACGTCCCATGCGCAGCTTCCTGACTGATGAATGCAAATGTTCCTCCAGTATTTTTTGATAACATATTGCATTCATCTTGCCATCAATTTTACCAAATTTTCTGTGCCTTTGTAGCTCATACATCTCCGAAACATCAGCGATCCACCTCCGTGTTTCATAGTAGGAATGGTGTCCCTTTCCTCATAATCCTTGTTGACTCCTCTCCAAATGTAGCGTATATGGTTGCGGACAAAAAGCTAAATTTTGGTTTCATCACTCCAAATGACTTTGTGCCAGAAGGTTTATGTCTCGTCTCTGTGCTGTTTGGCGTATTGTAAGCGGGATACTTTGTGGCATTTGCGTAGTAATGGCTTTATTCTGGCGACTCGACCATGCAGACCATCTTTCTTCAAGTGCCTCCTTATTGTGCATCTTGAAACAGCCACACCACATGTTTTCAGAGAGTCCTGCATTTCACCTGAAGTTATTTGTGGATTTTTCTTTGCACCCCAAACAATTTTCCTGGTAGTTGTGGCTGAAATTTTAGTTGGTCTACCTGACTGTGGTTTGATTTCAACAGAATCCTTCATTTTCCACTTCTTGATTAGAGTTTGAACACTGCTGATTAGCATTCTCAATTCCTTGGATATCTTTTTATATCCCTTTCCTGTTGTATACAGTTCAACTACCCTTTCCCGCAGATCCTTTGACCATTCTTTTGCTTTCCCCATGACTCAGAATCCAGAAACATCAGTGCAGCACTGGATGAAAGATGCAAGGGTCTGTCCAGAAGCTCATTGACCTTTTATACATACACACTACTTACAAGCAAACAGATCACAGGTGAGGATGGTTACCTTTAATAGCCATTCAAACCCCTTTGAGTACACTTGTGTGCATGTTAACAGGCCAAAATTACCAGGGTATGTAAACTTTTGATCAGTGTCATTTGGGTAGTTTCTGTTGCCATTATGATTTTAAACGAGTAAACACAGTTGATTGATAATAAATGGCTTCAGCCAAACACTAACCATAAGTGAAAGAAATGTTTTTGTGTTATTCATATTTTCTGAAAAATAGCCAAGAAATAAAATGCTGCCAGGGTATGTAAACTTATGAGCACAACTGTAAGTGTAGCACTAGGGTGCTGGAGGGATTGCAACTTTCACAGAATAATACTGATAATACAGAAAGTGATGTCGTCATCCTCTAACACAGAGAAGCTGACATACAGAATGAAGTAAAAGTTTGTAAAATAATATTACTATTAACTAATTAGGAAAGACCTAAAACATCTCTTTCAAAAATGATCAAGCAACACTTTGGTTTTACTTTGATTAAAAAAAGGTTACAACTAGTGCTTAATTTTCCTAATTCCTAATTGTTCATTGTAAAAACGTTCTTAATTTCACCTTTCATAGCAGCAGGAAAAAAGTCAAAATACACACTGGAAAATTATTCTATGTAATTACAGCCAAATTGGCACAGAAGTGGATATTACATAAAGGAAGACAAATACTACACACCTGAAATACTAGTATGCCTGTGTTGGAAACAGACAAGTTTATCTTGGTCCCCTCTCTGTCTTTGGCTGGATGTAGTCTAATGCCATACATCTCTAGCCGACGGGCAACCTCCAAGAGCTGAAAATCAGATTCGGCTGGCGTCTGACCACTGTAGATTTTAAAATATAGGTAAAATTAGGTCATCATAAACTTAGTATCTTTAGTACACAAGATAGCCTATCACAAGATAATATGATGCCCAACCACCCACCAACCTTAGCAACTGTATCATATCTAAGGCCTCATGCACATTTTTACCAGCGTCAGACGTTTTTGTTTTTTTTGTGCAGCTTAAAAACAGCTCTATGGCCTTATGCACACACAGGATTTAAGGAGCTCTAAGTGGTATAGGCATTTTCAAGCTGCAAAAAAACCCCCCAGGGCCAGAGCGTTCTGAGGACCGGCATTACAGCTGTAAAAAGTCTGATGCTGCTTAAGGCAACTTTACACTGTTAAGCCGCTTCAAGCATTTTTCTTTGACATGTTAAAATCAATGGTTCTCTATAGAAGTCACATCTGTGGTGCGACTTGTGCTCTGGAGCAATTTGAAGGGGAACCCCTCGACAAAAAAAACCTTCGGTCTGGTATGGAATTTATTAGGGAACCCCCCCTAAAATTCATACCAGACCCTTATCCGAACATGGAGCCATACCAGGCCACACACCCTCAACATGGGGGGGTAGGTGCTATGGGGCAGCAACCCCTTACGTCAAAGCACCTTTCCCCGATGTTGATGGGGACAAGGGCCACTTCCCAACAACCCTGGGAGGTGGTTGTCGGGTCTGTGGTCTTATCGATATCTGGAAGTCCCCTTTAACAAGGGGGGCCCCCCCAGATCCGGACCCATCAACCCCTACCAGAACCCAACCCATTCACCCAAAAAGTGTAAAAGAAATAAAACCAGCACTCAGGTTTTTGACAAAGTCCTTTATTAACGCAGCTCCAGCGTCTCTTTCCCTCCGGTCTTCTCCCCTTTCCGGTGACGTCTTCTCTCTCCAGTTCCTCTCCCTCTGTTGTCTTTTTACTCTGGCTATTCTTCTGCCTCCGGTTCTTCCTCCTCTGACATTCTCCTAACGCTAGCTCCCGTAGTTGTGCAAACTCTTTTAGAGCTATGGGGCGTGGCCACCCGGTGATGTCCCATCATGCGCCGAGCATGCCCACAGTGCACAAGTCGCACCAAAAGTCAGATCATCATGATCAGACTTGGATGTGACTTCTAGTCAAATCAATGTGATCCACTGATTTTGAATAGAGGCAGAGAAAAGCTGCTAAAAGCTAGCGCGGCTAAACGCGCATGAACGACAGTGCAAAAGGTTAATAAAAGCATGTTTTTATAGCTGCTTTTTCCTGGCATTGTTAGTGGCTTTGCAGCTCGTTTTTGCTAACGTCCTGTGTGCATAAGGCCTAAATGTCCTCACATGTATGATTTTCAGCAAGTATGAAGTTTTGGAAGAAAAAAGTGTGATTCTTTACTAAAGGTTGGAAACATACAACAAATGAGAGAGCTGGATGATATTTGAACTATTCCTTCATTAATCTAGTTTACTATTAAAAAAATATGAGCAAGTTCTTCTTGCTCACTTACTTTTATTAATTGGATCTGAAAACATAAGGGTTAACTTTTTAAATATTATAATGAATATATGTGAACAAAAACTATAGTTAAGAAAACATACATACATACATTGACCCTTTCATTGTAATTATCAATAGTATAACATATGTAAAGTAGCTTATGAATTTATACAATAGGTTATAGAACCATCTGAGGTAGAATATAAATCAATCAAGAGAATGCATATTTTGCCATATTTGGTGGGGATTTCTTGATATGCAATGTACCTAATATATAGTGTGTAATTTCAAACTAAATGTAGCATATAATATTACAGTCCCAGAAACAGCAAAAAAAAAAAAAAGTGGCAAACAGAACATAATTTTTAAATTTGTCGAGAGGCAATGCACAGTTTATTGGTTAATACCCACTACAGTAAATATAGGGTATAGTATAATGTAGGAGGTGCATAGGAATAGGCTTATATCTAAAATAAGAAATCTTACAGTGGGAATTATTATTGCAGATGTATGTATTAGCTTGTAGAGTACAGGCAGTGTATAAAAGCTGTAAATAGAGGATATGATAAGAGAATATGAATAAAGAAAGAATGCTGCTGAAAGACAATGTAGTCAGTGAGTGACTATAGAGGACCTAGGTCATTATTTTTAGAATCCTTCAGTAGATGGACTTGCTAACTTACTTTGTGTAGGGTGGTAAATAATTTACATAGTGGTATAATAACTAAAAGACCGTATAAATTACCATCAAGCAAAACAGAGCAAAGCAGTAAAAAAATAAAGGCAATTTTAAAGACCGATGGAAGAACTCACTAGTGATTCCGATGATATTCCATGATCTTTTCTACTAGAGCATCTTGCTGGGGCATGTACGTGGTCTTTGAAAGATGTTCTCTGTCAACAGCTTCATCAAAATCTCCTATTTCAGCTAAGCAAAAGACAACAAAACTTAAATAAAATAAAAAAACCCTGACTATTCAAATTTGCCTGTGTGATATAATATGCAGCATGCCTCCAGCTGTTCCAGGCTTCATTACGGATATCTTTTTAAAGCACAATGTCAGATGTAGAGTTTTTACCACATTTAAACTATAAAGAGAGTATTTTACTATTTTGTAGCTAGTATGGAACTGAGAAGAAAAGGATCATTTTAGTGTGGCTGCTCAGCTTGCTGCGGGGCAATATGTGCAACAACTTAAAGTGATTTCAAGCTTTTGTGTTTTTTTTTTTTTTTAAAGTGTCATACTTACCTCCACTGTGCAGCTTGTTCTGCACAGAGTGGCCCTGATCGTACTCTTCTGGGATCCCTCGGCGGCTCCTTCCTGCTTTAGATAACCCCCTAGGAGAAGTGCTCTCCCGGGGGAGTTACCTTGCGGGGGAGTTCCCGAGGCCAGGATTCGGCATCCATAGACAGGAATGCCGGACTCGGCCCTGCCCCCCGCATCATTGGATTTGATTGACAGCAGCAGGAGCCAATGGCTGTGCTGCTATCAATCTATCCAATTCAGAGCTGGGACCCCATGGAGAGAGGGAGAGCACATGCCTGCCGAGGAAAATACGGGAGTCAGGTAAGTAAAATGGGAAGGCCGATCACTGCCAGAAGTTTTTTCACCTTAATGCATAGATGCATTAAGGTGCAAAAACACGAGGGTTTACAACCCCTTTAAGTACTTTTGTTAGAAATGTGTTTAAAAGTGAAAGCAGATTGTTAAAACGATGACTGAAAGTACAAACATTCGTTTTGAACATATTTTTCTCTCCAGAGTTTTAAAATGTAATCTCAACAAGACTAAATGCTTGAATCATTTAAAAGGCTTAATTAAATTCACTGGGGTTTTAGGTCACGGGAAGTAAACAGCAGCACCACCATTATCAGTGCTTACTATAAAAGCAAAAGTTAGTTGTAGAACCCGTTAAACTGGAGTACAGTAAAACCTTGGTTTGAGAGTAACTTGGTCTGAGGAGTATTTTGCAAGACAAGCAAAAATTTTAAATCAAGTTTGACTTTATAAACAAGTGATGTCTTGACATACAAGTAGCGTCATGTCACAACTGGGTGTAAAAGAGAACAAAGGCGCCTCTAAGTGTAGCAATATGGTTACATTTAACCATTTCAGATCCGGAAGATTTGGCTGCTCAATGACCAGGCCATTTTTTGTGATACGGCGACTCTGTACCCAAACAAAATTGATGTTCTTTGTTCCCCCCACAAATAGAGCTTTCTTTTGGTGGTATTTGATGATCTATGTGGCTTTTATTTTTTGTGCTATAAAACAAAACAAAAAAAAAGAGTGACAATTTTGAAAAAAAAAACACAATATTTTGTACTTTTTGCTACAATATCCCCTTTTAAAAAAAATAAATAAAAAAAAAAAGCTATTTTTTTTCTCAGTTTAGGCCGATATGTATTCTTCTACATATTTTTGGTAATAAAAATCACAATAAGCCTATATTGATTGGTTTGCGCAAAAGTTATAGCGTCTATAAAATAGGGGATAGATTTATGGCATTTTTACGATTATTATTTTTTTTTTACTAGTAATGGTGGCGATGTGCGATTTTTAAATCGAGACTGCGACATTATGGTGGACACATCGGATACTTTTGACATTTTTTGGACGATTGACAATTATACAGTGATCAGTGCTATAAAAATGCACTGATTACTGTATAACTATCACTGGCAGGGAAGGGGTTAACACTAGTGGGCGATCAAGGGGTTAACTGTGTTCCCACTTTAGGGGGAGGGAACTGACTATAGGAGATGACAGATTGTGGTTCCTAGCTATTAGGAACTCACGGTCTACATCTCCTCACAGAACAGAGATTTCTGTGTTTACACACACATGTCCCTGTTCTGCCTCTCATGCCAGCAATCGCGTGTGACCACAGGTCACAAGCATCGGCACCCCCGCAGTGGAGCAGGCATATGAGCACGCCTGCTATTGAGCTTAAAGGAGCCGCCGTACAGCTACGACGGTTTGCGGGGTCGTGCCGCCCTGCTGCAGTATAATGACGGGGGCTGGTCAGCAAGTGGTTATTGAAGGTACAATATTCACCAACTCACATGGTTGATGATTAAAACAGGCACATCTAAGTATGCAGGCATCCGGGATAAAGCTGTCCACAGACCATTCTCCTCACCGCCATTGACATTGTCCCTTCCACACTACGCTCCACTAGTGGTTCAATCGCTCTACTGCAGGGTAGTATTCCCGGACACGATTGCAGACTGACAGCGGTGAGCGCCGGCAGTGCGGAGGATGGTCTATGTGGACAGTTTTATCCCGGATGCCTGCATACTTAGATGTGCCTCTTTTAATCATCAACAATGTGAGTTGCTAAATGTTGTACCTTCATTAAATGTAACCATATTGCTACACTTAGAGGCGCCTCTCTTCTCTTTTATACTCTTTAGCTCCTGCTGGATTTGGCTTATAATCCCCTTGTGGAGGCTGCCATTTGTAAATGGACATTTTATGGTCACACAACCTGGTCACATTGCTATAATCTTTTTATATGGACTATAAACTGAAGGGCTTGCGAATAAATGGTTGTGGAACGAATCATTTAAGTTTCCATTATTTCTTATGGAGAAAATCACTTTGATATACAAGTGCTCTGGATTACAAGCATGTTTCCAGAAAGAATGATGATGGCAATCCAAGGTTTTACCTAATTAATCAAACAGTAATATCATATGCATTCTGAGTGACAGTCTTGTTATCAAGCAACAGTTGGCTTACCAAGTCAGGGGTCATTCCACCTAAAAAAAAACTGCAATAGCTACAAAGCAAAGCATCTGATCAGGGAAACAGGTACATAGTGTCTACTGAAAGACTATATGGCTTTTGATGCACTAGATTGGGACCTCTACCTTAAAAGTAACCAGCGCTGTGTCATATAAGCTAATATTCCCTGGCTGGCATGCTCATTGTTTGGCTTCTACTTAGTCCCTGGCCAGAAGCATGTATGAACACAGCCAGAGCGTTGGGAACTCCTGACCTGCATGTTTTCAAATCAGTAATAAAAACCTACAGGATCATCATGACTGCAGTTTATTTCTGAAATACCTGCATTTTCACAGCAGGTTTACAACGTTAAACAAACATACAGTCATTTTCTCATAACAGATTATAAGGAATCAATAGCCACATTGCGGTCTACACAATTATTTATGCTGTCTGTCAATCCATTTATAAAAAATGACTAAAAATATGTGGATTTAAGTAATTTTCCCTAAAGGAAAAAAGGGTCATGGCAAATCAAACTGTCAAGGAATTTGATGGTAATTTCATGGCTACGTAGAGAAGTACAGCAGTAGTACTGTTATTTTTTTTTCACATGAATCACATTTTGTGAGAGAGAGAAGTTACCCAACAAACATAGAAAGCTCAGAGTTAAAGTTGTTGTAAACCCTTACAGACCACTTTGTGCTACAGGTTAGCCTATAATAAGGATTACCTGTAGCTACCGAAGATATCTCCCAAACCTGCATGGTTTAGGAGATATCCCCTATATTTGCATGTGCCATTGTCATCGGCACATGCATACTGACACAAACTGAAGCAATGGCACGTATGTGGCGTTGCTACAGTGAGTGTGCCGTTATCACGCGCATGTGCGGGAGTGACGTCATCGCGGCTCCGGCCAATTACAGCGACGGAACCGCAATACCTGAAAGGAACCCCGGGAGTGATGTCGGCCACCGGAGCGGTGTATGGGCACAACAACGAGGGCTTCAATCTCAGGTGAGTATTACATAATATTTGTAAGAAATAACATGTTAAAAATGTTATAAAAATATGGAAAAGGAGAGCAACACCTGACCAGAAAGTTGTATTTGCTTAGGCCTATAAATCAATTAAAGTGTATACCTATGTTTTTACAAACTCTGCAATATAGAAAAAGACTGCTGATCTGCCAGAATGCAGTGTACTCTAAGGTGGTATTAAACCCAAAAGCAAATTTGCATTATGTTGCAGCTTAACATTTCCTAGATGTGATGGCTGCTATTTTCACCTGGTGATCTAGCCAGTAAGTCAATGTGTCAGTTACAAAGATGAGACAAACCGTTTACCACTAGCAGGGGTGCTTACAATGAATCGCTTTTATTTATGTAAAACCTTTAACCCAAAAAGGAAAGAAAATATATATAGCTGGCTACAATGTGTATTTAAATCTGGTAGTACATTCCAACACTCCCCTTCGCCCAACTGACAATGCTACTGTCAAAACATGCCCCCTGTGCTCATTCATCCAGAGTGGGGGCACTTTACTACAAGAGGTGTGTTACTGGTCAGATCATCAGGTGAAAGGGGGGGGGGGGGGGGGGGCAAAAAGAAAAAACATAATGCAGTTACCACATGTAAGGATTTATAAGCTGCAATATATTACATTTAAAATCACTTTAAGTTCCTCTATGAACTGGAAATACAGTGCCACTGCCAAACTGAAATAGACAGTGTAAGTCAACGCTGCCCACTTTTCCTTTGATTGGCTACAAGAACACTTATCGCCATTACATTAAGGGAGCTTTTGTTTAGTCCATCAGATGAGAACTCAGGCAGGGCTGACTTTTAAAGCAAAATAACATGGGGAAATGTGCAAGTACTGTATTGTAGATATGTACCAAGGTTTTTGTTGCATTTTGTCATGACATACACACTGCGAGTAAATTACTGGGAGAGAAGAGGGTGGGAGGGCTCCCATTAGAGCTACATTACTAGCTGGAAAGATAATTACTGAATTTAGACATTACGCCATTAGCAATTATGTATATATTCATTAAATATATTGACCTAAGGCAAGTGTCAGGCATAAAATTGTATGTAAAAACTTACATTGCACAATATGCGAAATTAAGAGTGCAGCGCTGCTTTCATTACACGTGAGCCTGCCGTGTACCATATCTTGCTTCACTTGCAGTGCAAAAAGGTACCTACAAATGTAGACAAGCAGACATTACTAGCCATGATTAAAAAAAGCAAACAAAACATCGGTCACTCTGGATTCAGTTCTACACACTGAAGGATCACACATTGTAAAAACACTTTCAACAAAGCTCATTGGAAATGTTACAGTACCCAATATTCCCCCTGCAGAAGAAACAAAGAGCCCTGATTAAAACATTCTGTAATCCTGTATCTGGACAAGAGGAAGCTATCATTTCACATTTAATTCAGTTCTGCTGTAAAACACCTATGATTTACAGAGCTCAGTAGCTTAAGGTGACAAATATATACTGTACTCAATTGGGACACATGCTCTTACTTATTAATGGTACAATAAATCCTACTGAGTGTTGCAACCCCTGTAATTTTCTGATATACACAATGATAAATGACATGCATCGGTGGAAGTGCTCTCCTTTGTGTGCATATACATATATCAGGAAGAGAACAACTGTAATTTGATATGTAACCACTTAGAAAGGAGAAACACCTACATATGGACAATGCAAGAATCCATATGAAATTAAGGTTCCAATTAAAAAAAAACAAGAATCCAGTACCCTCAGTTACAGGGTATTCAATTCTAGCATTTTTGCTTGCTCTAGTCAACTAGAATCCAGATTTTCAGAGGCCCCAAAAGCCCTTTAGTGTTGTGCTACAACCTTTGGTCAATGAGTTTAATCAAGTTTAATAAAAAAAAAAAAACTGTACCAACATAGCAGTTGTTTCTGCTATGTCTGACAATTAAAAATGTATTTAATAATTTAGCAAAATTGTCATACAGTATCTCACAAAAGTGAGTACACCCCTCACATTTTTGTAAATATTTTATTATACCTTTTCATGTGACAACACTGAAGAAATGTCACTTTGCTGCAATGTAAAGTAGTGAGTGTACAGCTTGTAAATGTGCTGTCCCTTCAAAATAACTCAACACACAGCCATTAATGTCTATGCTGGCAAAATAAGTGAGTACAGCCCTAAGTGAAAATATCCAAATTGGGCCCAATTAGCCATTTCCCTCCCTGGTATCATGTGACTTCTTAAGCCGCGTACACACGGGCGGACTGTATGGCCAACTTAGTCCGTCGAAACACATTTCAGCGGACAGTCCGCTCGTGTGTGGGCTTCAGCGGACTTTTTCAGCGTGCAGTCTGGTGTACTAAGTATTTCGGAATTTCCGTAATACTGTCCGTCATACTTTGGTTTCAGCGGACAATCCGCTCGTCAGTAGGCTAGTTCGACGGACTAAGAATGGCGCATGCTCAGAAAGGATTTACACGGCGAAAGGTTGCATTGCTGTGTATTGGACTTCCTATTTCTAGTCCCGTCGTATGTGCTGTACACGTCATCGCGCAAGCTTTCGACGGACTGTTTGTGCATCCGTGTGTGGTCAAGTCCGTTCATTCGAAAGTATGACAGACTGTCCGTCGGATTGTATGACGGACTAAGTAGGCCATACAATCTGCCCGTGTGTACGCGGCTTTAGTGCAACAAGGTCTCAGGTGTGAATGGGGAGCAGGTGTGTTACATTTGGTTTTATCATACTCACTTATACTGGTCACTGGAAATACAACATGGCACATCATGGCAAAGAACTCTGAGGATTTAAAAAAAAAGAGAAAAGAATTGTTGCTCTACATAAAGATGGCCTAGGCTATAAGAAGGTTGCCAAGACCCTGAAACGGAGCTGCAGCATGGTGGCCAAGACCATACAGCGGTTTACCAGGAGAGGTTCCACTCAGAACAGGCCTCACCATGGTCGACCAAAGAAGCTGAGTGCACGTGCTCAGCATCATATCCAGAAGCTGTCTTTGGGAAATAGACGTATGAGTGCTGCCAGCATTGTTGCAGAGATTGAAGGGGTGGGGGGTCAGCCTGTCAGTGCTCAGACCATACGCCGCACACTGCATCAAATAGGTCTGCATGGCTGTCGTACCAGAATAAAGCCTATTCTAAAGATGATGCACAAGAAAGCCCGCTAACAGTTTGCTGAAGACAAGCAGTCTAAGGACACGGATTACTGGAACCATGTCCTATGGTCTGATGAGACCAAGATAAACGTATTTGGTTCGGATGGTGTCAAAACATGTGTGGCGGCAACCAGTGAGGAGAACAAAGTCAAGTGTATCTTGACTACAGTCAAGCATGGTGGTGGGAGTGTCATGGTCTGGGGCTGCATTAGTGCTGCCGGCACTAGGGTGCTACAGTTAACTGAGGGAACCATGAATGCCAACATGTACTGTGACAAACTAAAGCAGAGCATGATCCCCCTCCCTTCAGAGACTGGGCCGCAAGTCAATATTCCAACATGATAACAACCCCAAACACAGCTCCAAGATGACCCCTGCCTTGCTAAAGAAGCTGAGGGTAAAGGTGATGTACTGGCCAACCATGCCTCCAGACCTAAACCCTATTGAGCATCTTTGGGGCATCCTCAAATGGAAGGTGGAGAGGAGTGCAAGATCTCCAACATCCACCTGCTCTGTGATGTCGTTATGGAGGAGTGGAAGAGGACTCCAGTGGCAACCTGTGAAACTCTGGTAAACTCCATGCCCAAGGGAGTTAAAATAATGCTGGAAAATAATGGTGGCCACACAAAATATTGACACTTTGGGCCCAATTTGGACATTTTCACTTAGGGTGTACTCACTTGCAAGTAGTTTAGACATGAATGGCTGGGTGTTGACTTATGCTGGGGGGCAGCAAATGTACACTGTTATACGAGCTGTACACTCACTACTTTACATTGTAGCAAAGTGTCATTTCTTTAGTCACATGAAAAGATATAATATAATATTTACAAAAATGTGAGGGGTGTACTCACTATTTCAATGTTTTGGCCCATATAAAATTTCAGTAAAATGTTGGATAATTGCATGCAAAATACATAAATTAAATTAGTGGTCTGGTAATCATGGTGGGAACACATATCCCAGTGTTTATATATGAAAAATTTGTTCTAGAATCATACATTTTAATAAGCAAATTAACGCAGAAACCATTTACTATAGCTGAAGATCATTTAAACAGGTGTATTCCTTCCATTCATCAGAAAAGTGCTGTAAACTGCTAACACAAAGCTTGATTTGAAAAGCAGAAGATCTGGAGCAGAGCTGTACTTCACATAAACAATTAGTTATCTTAGTAAAAAGCCTTGCAAATAAATTCAAAAATAATCTTTTTGTGTAAATGAATGCAAGCGAAAATGGCTGTTTGTGCCTCGGGGAGACATAAATCAATAAACCAGTGATTCGCTCTGACAGTCAGACATGACTATTATTTGTTGGCGCACAAGAAGTCTGTTAGCTGGCAGTTTACAGTGTAGTGTGTTCATCTTTCCCAGACAAGGGTTCATTGAATCACATCAAGTCCCACTTATTTCTCAACAAATACATTATAACTGGACAACAGAATTGTAGGAAATTTGACAATATTAAATACAACATAAGTTCTCCCTACAATTATGTCTTGCCCATGTTGATTTAGATTTCATTTTAAAGGGTAAGAATATCCATAAGTGTTATTTCAGCTAGAGGTGGAATCTTGGTGAGCTGGGTCATGCAGTGCACTTCTTATGTACCTTGAGGAGAGCTGTAGCAGTAATCCCTACTCTAAAGTTTCCTCCTGGATTTTGGGATTTCAAGTCACTTTTATCCCCTGTTGCATTTGCCATATTGGCAAATTTATTTTTATATATATTATATATTAAAATTATATATATTTAATATTGTGTCTTATAAAAAAGTAATTGCAACAATCCCTTTTACGACCCCTTCCAGAGTTGTGCCTTGTAAAGATGCCAGGTCCACAGCACACACAATTGTTCATTGAGTACTTGCCACTCTTTAGTAGGGACATTTTTTTTTTTTTTTTACCATAAGCATCCACATCTCTATCACTCACCGTTTTCTCAAAACAATGTTTTTATTAGCTTCTATGTAAAATCCTCCGACACAGATTATACTGCTTTCTCTGGTAGTTCCCAGCTACCCCCTCACACAATATTCTCTCAAAGCCTTTCCCCTTGGGATCAAGATCACATCCACTTTCCTGATTCATACTATGTTGTGTGACAGTTCCTCCCCTACCAGAATGTAAGCCCCCCCCCCCCCCCCTCCTGTCAATACTACATTTTCTCAACCACCTCCCCCCCCCCCCCCCCTTCAGAATCCTCTACTGCCGTCATACTCTCTGCAGTCTTCTCCTGCTCATACAATTTGATGTAACACCTTCTGCCCTACTCTCTTGCACATACTTGCTGCTGTCATACCCTCTGCATTATTTTACTGTCCATACTTCTTGCTGTCATGTCCTCTGCATTCCTTTCCTGTACATATTTCCTGCTGTCATATCATCTGCACAATTCTGCCCCGTACACACGATCGGACATTCTGGCAACAAAATCCATGGATTTTTTGTGACGGATGTTGGCTCAGACTTGTCTTGCATACACATGGTCACACAAAGTTGGTCGGAAATTGCGAACATCAAGAATGCGGTGACGTACAACACTTAAGACGAGCTGAGAAAAATTAAGTTCAATAGCCAGTCCTGCTCTTCTGCTTGATTCCAAGCATGCGTGGGACTATGTGCGTCGGAATTGTGTACACATGATTGGAATTTCTGACAACGGATTTTGTTGGAAAATTTGAGATCCAGATCTCAAATTTTGTTAGGCGGAAATTCCGATGGAAAATGTCCAATGGAGCCTACACACGGTCACAATTTCCAACAAATGGCTCTCAATGAACATTTTCCATCTGAAAATCTGACCGCGTGTACATGGCATTCCTGTACATATTTCCTGCTGTTATAAGCTTTGCATTCCTTTCCTGCACATGCTGAAATATCAACTGCATTCCTTTCTTGTACACACTACCAGCTGACATGTCCTCTGCATTTCTTTCCTGTACATACTTCCTGCTGTCATACTATATGGATTTATTTCCTGCACATACTGCCTGCTCCCATACCCTCTACATTTCCTTCCTGTACATACCCTCCTGCTGTTATAAACTTTGCATTCATTTCCTGCCCATGCTGTCATATCCTCCGCATTCCATTCCTGCATATACAGTTACTTCTTGCACTCATATCCTCTGCATTTATTTGCTGTACATACTTCCTTGTTCTCATAACTTCTGCATTCCTTTACTTTCCTGCACATACTTCCTGTTGTCATATCTAATGCATTCCTTTTCTATATACATACGTCCTGCTGTTATACCGTCTGCATTCCTTTCCTGCACATGCAAGCTGTTGTCATAATGCTTTGCATTTCTTTCCTGTGCATACCTTCTTGTCAAATCCTCCATCTTTCTTTCTAGTACATACCTCCTTCCGTCATATCCTTTACATTTCTTTCCTATACATACTTCTTGCAGTCATACCATCTGCATTCCTTTCCTGTTCCTATGGTCATACCCTGTACACTGCTTTTCTACCAATGCTTGTCACTGTACATTCATATACCTCTCCTGACAATAAAGTTGGCCATCCACTGAAGTTCTTCCAGTTCAGCAGGGACTGAACAAATCTCGATCAGCGTCTGGCCATCCCCGCTCTACAGAAAGCAATCATTTGATTAGCTTCTGTCGAAGGAACATGTTGGAAATTTTTTCTTGATCAGTGGCTGCAGTCAATCAGCTAAAGCAGCTGATCCCTGAATTTTATTAGCTCGGGAAGCTGCTGTCAGAATATAATGTCCTGGGGCAGGGACTCCTCCATCCACCTCGCTTGTGTGAAGGAAACTGTATATGGCTAGCTTAGGGCCCTTGGTGTCCATCAGCACTTTGATTATGCACATATTGCCTGCTACCATACATGATACCACTTCTTCCCTGCACAAAATGCCTGCTGTGATACCTTTTAGCACTCCTCTTCTGAACATAGGCCCACTTCCATACCTTTCACAACTTTTCTCCTGCATATACTGTCCACTGTCATATCCTCCAGCACATTCTTCCTGCTGAGATATATCGTCCAGCATACTGTTCACTGGCATAACCTCTAACGACCAACTCCTGAACATACTGCCCATTGTCATACCTTCTGGTCCTCCTCTGGAGCAAAAAATGTAAGTTTCCTTCTTCACCAGAAAATTGTTATTCTTTGAAGTGATGGTTGCATTCATTTTCTTTTTAGTTTCTTTCTTCAATTTTCATCTGGCCAGTAACTCTGATTTTTATTTTTTTTTTTAAAGAACAAGCTCTCTTGCAGATATACGAGTCACATAGATGAGAAAAACCCTTCAACACTGGCAGGTGGGCTTACAATGATCAGTTTTTATTAACGTAAAAACTTTATCCCAAAGGAAAAACGGTTGCTGTAACCGTTCATAGAGCGGTGGCTGGAATTTGACTTCAATTAGTTAGAGTATCTAAATCTGCTAATCCATCTAACACTCCCTTCTCCCCCAGATTAACCACGCTGCTTTCCAAAGGTGTCCCTGTGCTCCATCATCCAGTGTGAGAGCACTCTAATACAGGTGTGTTACTGGCAGGATCACCAAGTGAAAACAGATGGTAAAAACAAAGGTCCTTTTCACACAAAGGTCAAATTGGGTCTGTCTGGAAAATGGACCTTCCATTCTCCTCTATGAAGCGGCTGATGCAAACGGACTTGTGTCCATTTATACCTCACTAACTCCAATCCCTTACAATCTGGATCAAATGGAAGAGGATCTACTCTGTCTGGCCGGATCGAATTGCAGGGCAGTTGTGTGTAAACAGACAGCAGGTCTGTTTACATCTGAATGCCCATAAAGCAGACATGGACCTGTCATCTGGCCCTCCCGATCAGCTTAACAGGGAATCAGTGGACAGATCCCCTAGTGTAAAAAACAAATCTGGCCTGTGTGAAAGGGATCTTATACCACATCTAATGATTAATAAGCTGCAATATATTACATTTTTAATTCTGAATTTAATACTGCTTTAAACACTGTATGTAATATACCAAACATTACCCATTCTAAATAGAGCCACAGTTCTAGTTAAAATATAAAATCATTTCAAAACCCAGCAGGGAGCACATGGCTGCTTTTAATGGTAATGGCAGTTATGCAGGTCACGGAAATAACCTGCACAGATTTCACTGCCAGGATCTCAGAAAAATAGACGAAAACACAAGTTTAACTCATCTGAATTCAATAAAAAGCGAAATACCATTTTTTATCAAAACAGTCCATTAAAGTAACAAACTCTGGTAAAAAGAATCTGTTCAAGTATGTACTCACTCAAAAATACCTTTTATTGCTCTCAGCCTGCTCCAATTTTTTATTTATTTTTTGACCCGGGCAACATAGAAAGGAGGGCAATCTTTGGGGAGGTCGGCACTTTCTTATTAGAAATAGAATTGTAGCATTCAAATACCTGAGTTCCAAAGGGGCGGATCCTCTCACAGTCCCACCAGACATGTAGGTAATTCCCGGCAGAGACATCGCAACGCCAGCAGGTGGCCAGAGAAAACGGAAAGATTTTTTGCAGAGTGGTGGGGTCTCTGTACCACCTAGATAAGATCTTATAATTCTTTTCTTGAGAATAACAAGAGATTGTTGATTTATGTGTAAAGTGGAAAGATGTTTGCCATTCCGGTCTGGAGATGTCCTCACCCAGGTCCGCAGACCACATCCTCGTATAACGTGGTAATTGGTCATGCGTTAAGGCCTGTAACAAACTATATAGGGATGAAAGAAGGTGCATGGGCATTTCCTGAAGGGAACACAAATCTTCAAACCCGGTATATGTGCAGTGTATTTGGGAGGAAGCGTGTAGGTGTTTGGTGAATGTAGACATAGGTAGGGCAGTAAGCCAGTCACAGGGTCTCTCCTAAGAAACCGGGGTCCCCTGTGAGTGGTGCCCTTTAAAGAATTAATACAATTAAAACAAACTATCAAGCTCCCAATAAAAAGACAGCATGAACATCACATAGTGTGTCACAGTAGTGTCCTCTGTTCCCCTCAACATCACCCCCCACATTAGTGCACCCTGCCACTCTGCCCCCCCCCCCCCACACCCCCACATAAAAGTCTTTTTCACATCACCCTCCCATGGAAGTGTCCTCCGCCCCCCCCTCCCCCCCCCCCCCCAAGTAGTGTTCTGTACCCCCTCCACCCAAAGGCAGTGTCCTCTGCCCTTCAAATCAGTCCCCCCTCATAGTGTCCTTCCCCCCCCCCCCCAACAGTAGTGTACATAGTGTCCTCTGACCCCTTCACATAAACCCCTCCCCCCATAGCAGTGCCTACTGCCCCTCTTACCCCACAGTAGTGCTCCTAACCCTCCCCCCACGCAGTGTCCTCTGTCTCTCTCGCATCACCCCCCACTGTAGTGTCCTCTACACCTTTCCTTCACAGTAGTGTCCTATACCCCCAAAACAGTGTCCTCTGTTCCACTTCACATCCCCCCCCCCCCCCCCCAACTGTAGTGTCCTTCACTCTCCCTATAGCAGTGTCCTCTACCCCTCAAAGTGTTCCCTGCCTCCCCAACCTCCAAAGCAGTGCCCTCTGTCCATTTCTCATCAATATCCCCGTTCCCTCCACTGTAGTGTCCTCTGCGCCCCCCAACAGTGTCTCTTCTGCGCCGCCGCCCCCCCCCCCCCCAACAGTGTCTCTTCTGCACCCCCCCACCCCTATAAACAGTGCTGTGTAGGTACTTCTTCCTACCTGCCAGTGTGTGTACAGCACAGCAGAGATCCAGAGACAGCATAGTCCTGGATGGAAGGCGGGAGATGCCAGAGTTAACAACCAATCAACCAAACAACCAACCTAGCAACCAATCACTAAGGCAGTTCCCACCCTCGCCCACAATACAGCACTAAGCTGCCTCCCGTTCCCTGCTCTGCAGTGAACATAAAAGTGGCGGAGGCTGAAGGGAGGCAGATCTGTGTTCACGATCCACCTGTCGACTTCCTGCAGGCTATTGGTCAATTATACATAGTTACATAGTAGGTAAGGCTGAAAAAAGACACAAGTCCAAACTGTGTGTGATCATATGTCAGTATTACATTGTATTTCCCTGTATGTTGTGGTCGTTCAGGTGCTTATCTAATCGTTTTTTTTTTTAACTAATGATGCCCCCCCCGCTGAAACCACCGCATGTGGAAGGGAATTCCACATCCTTGCTGCTCTTACAGAAAAGAACCATCTACGCAGTTTAAGGTTAAACCTCTTTTCTTCTCATTTTAATGAGTGGCCACATGTCTTATTAAACTCCCTTTCCGCTAAAATGTTTTATCCCTGTTGTGGGATCACCAGTATGATATTTGTAAATTGAAATCATACCTTCTCTCAAGCGTCTCTCCTCCAGAGAGAATAAACTCAGTGCTCACAACCTTTCCTTATAACTAATATCCTCCAGACCATTTATTATCTTTGTTGTCCTTCTTTGTACTCACTCCATTTCCAGTACATCCTTCCTGAGGACTGGTGCACCGAACTGGACAGCATACTCCAGGTGAGGCCGGACCAAAGTCTTGTAGAGTGGGAGAAGTATTGCTTTATCCTTGGAGTTAATCTCCTTTTTAATGCACGTCAATATTCTGTTTGCTTTGTAAGCAGAATCTTGGAATTGCATGTCAGTGCTAAGCCCATCTACTACTAGAACCCCCAGGTCCTTTTCCATCCTAGATTCCCCCGGAGGTTCACCCCCTAGTGAGTAGGTTTTTGCCACCCAAATGCATTATTTTACATTAAACCTCATTTGCCATGTAGTTGCCCACCCCATTAATTTGTTCAGATTTTCTTGCAAGGTTTCCACATCCTGCGGAGAAGTTATTGCCCTGCTTAGCTTAGTGCCCGCAAATGGAGAGATTGAACCGTTTACCCCATCCTCCAGGTCATTTATGAACAAACTAAACAGCACAGAACCCTGGGGGACCCCACGTCCCATTCCTGACCATTACAAGTATTCCCCATTGATCACCACCCTCTGAACTCACCCTTGTAGTCAGTTTTCAATCCATGTATTCACCCTATGGTCCATGCCAACGGACCACGTCTAAGGGCCTTCCTTTATCTAGATGGCAACATACCTCCTCATAGAAGGTTAATAGTCCCTTATCCACTCCAAGAGCTTGCATGCTATTGATGTTAGGCTAACTGGTCTGTAATTCCCAGGGATGTATTTTGGCCCTTTTTTTAAATATTGGTGCCACATTGTATTTTCTCCAATCGGCTGGTATCATTCCAGTCACTAAACTGTCAGTAAAAATTAGGAACAATGGTCTAGCGATTACTTGACTGAGTTCTTTAAGTACCCTCGGTTGCAAGACATCTGGTCCCGGTGATTTAACAAGGTTATGGTTCCCAAGTCTAGTTCTAATTCTGTCCTCTGTTTTTTTTTTTTGCTTTCCTCCGCTATGTCCTGTGTTCCTCCTTAGCTGCCCTAATTGCACCCTTACATATCTTGTTGCATGCTTTGTAAAGTCTGAATGCTGATGATGATCCCTCAGCCTTGTATTTTTTGAAGGCCTTCTCCTTTGCTTTTATATGCAATTTTACATTGGAGTTAAGCCATCCATTGTTCGCGCTTTTAAATTTCCCAATTGTTTCCTAAATTGGCCCCTATTTCCACATCCATGATCAGGTCTGTATTGTTGGTAATCAGTAGATTTAGTAAAACCTTGTTTCTAGTTGGTTTCTAGGTCCTGCAAGACATTTAGGAACTGGTGAGCCTTAGATGAAAGCATGGTTCCCTCCACCCAGGTCTATGTCTGAATAATTAAAATCCCCCATTATGATAACCTTTACCATCCTTGCTGCTAATCCAAACTATGATAGGAGGTCCGTCTCCCTCTCCTCCCTCAGGTTAGGGGGCCTATAGCATACTCCCAGTATTATTTTCCCCTTAGCTTCATCCCTTTGGAACTCTACCCATAAGGATTCCACCTCCTCCCTAATTGATATCATCTCTCACATTCACTTGTACATTATTCTTGATATATAGGCATACCCCTCCCCCTCCCCCTTTTTTAACCTCTCTATCCCTGTGATAAAGGGCATACCCTTGAATGGTTGCCAGCCAATCATAAGAGCTGCTGAACCAGGTCTCTGAAATTCCCACAAAATCTAAATCCTCCTCGTTCAACAGTATCTCTAGTTCACCCATCTTGTCCGCCAGGCTCCTGACATTGGTGAACATGCCACATAGTTTAGGCCGGTTGCATATTGTCCTCTTATTAGGTGTTCAGAGATTGCAAATAGGACTTGTTACTTTACTTACCTAGGGTTTATGTGCTTTAGTCAACCTACCACTAATGCTCCCCAATACTACCCTCTGGAATATGTTCATTGCTGACTATCTCTACCTCTGGAAATTCCCCCCGTCGCCTAGTTTAAAAACCTCTCTAACTTTTCTGGCCATCTTCATTCCTAGCAGATCTGCACCCACCTCATTTAGATGCAGTCTTCTATAGCAGTGGTCATAAACCCTGTCCTCAGGGCCCACTAACAGGCCAGGTTTTATGTATTACCTTGGGGAGATGTAGACTAGAATACAATCTCTGAGCAGCAAATGAGATCACCTGTGATGTATTTCAGTTATCTTGCAAACCTGGCCTGTTAGTGGGCCCTGAGGACAGGGTTGAAGACCACTGTTCTATAGAACTTGTGACAGACTGAGAAGTCGGCCCAGTTCTCTAGGAATCCAAACCTCTCCTTATTACACCAGTTCCTCAGCCACTTGTTCACTTCCCTAATCTCCCTCTGCCTTTCTGGTGTGGCTCGAGGTACCGGTAGTATTCCTGAGAATACTACCTTGGAGGTCCTTTTCCACAATTTAGCTCATAAGTGTCTAAAATTGTTCTTTAGGGCACTCCATCTGCCTCTGTCATTGGTGCCAACGTGCACCATGACATCTGGGTCTTCCCCAGCCCCTCCCAGTAATCTGTCCACCAGATAGTTATGTGCCAAGCCCGAGCGCCCGGTAGACAGCATACAGTTTGGCGCTTCAGGTCTTTGTCACAGATTGCCCTCTCTGTCCTTCTAAGAATCGAGTTCCCTACCACTAGAATCTGTCTATCCTTTCCCTTCTCTTCCCCCCCACTCTCATTGGAGGAGTTCTTCCCCCCTGGCAGCTAGGAGAGTCCGTCGGCTTCAGCAGTGCTGGTCCCTGACCGGTTTCACCAATGTCACTCAATGGAGCGTACTTATTGGGATGCTCCAGCCCAGGATCGGCCTCCCTGGCACTTCCCCCTCCATCCTTCCCGACTGTCACCCGTTTCTAGTGCCTGCACCTCGTTGTCTCCACTCGCCTCTGTGCTGGCCTCTGCCGGGTACGTTCCAGACTCTCCTTTAGTATAGAGGGTCTTCTCAGTGCTGACAGTTGTTTCCCTAGATTCAGAACCTGGGCGTCCAGGGAAACAATGTACTTACATTTTGCACAGCAGTATTCGCCCTCAATTAGATGATCAAGGAACGCATACATGCCGCAAGTTGTACACAGAGTCGCATCTCCACACCAGCTGGGCATCATACCTACTAATTTTATGAGGATTGGGGATTATACCCTAACCAAATTACAAAACAACTAGCTTCCTGACACTAATACTTAATACACAGGTACTCAACAAGGCAATACACAGGTTCTCACCATGCATGTGCACTCGCAGCACTCGTGTACTCACTGCCCACATGCACTCACAATACACAGGTACACACAATACACAATACTCAGACAACATTCAGGTACTCCCAACACAATTGCGATCCGCGGCTTGCCAACCCCTGCTTTAACTTTTATGAGATTAAAATGGTGGGTTAAGATTTAGGTATTCACCTTTGTTTTTCATTTTAACAAGAGACCCTGGAACCAGACCTCATAAGTATGAGCAACAGCCCAGATGTCAGCTGGGATCATCATATTCCAGTTTTTAACAATAGTTCAAAAGAAGACAGTCTACGCCAATATAATGCGGATTTTATAAGAAAAAAAAATTCTGGCAGGTACACAGTGCCAGCACAGCTGTTTAGAGATGCACAACTGCACTGCATTGGCGGACAAATTTCACTGTATAACAATGTCTATTTTCCCATGTTTACCCTGTCCTGGCTTTTCTTTTTTTAAACAAGGTTTATGTTTCAAAATAAAATATTTTAAAACAAATACAAATAACCTCTTTAGTGGGCAGATCTGTGCTGTTCATTTCACATTGCCAGAATGACTGAAAATCTTCATAGAGCTTTGAATGAAGTTGCCAGCTGGACATGTTCTGATAATTCATAACCTGCCAAACCAACATTCTTGTAAGCCAACAAGAACTCTGGCTTTCCAGAAGTGCCGTTTCTGAAGAGGATTTCGTATCTGCTGTTTCAGAAGCGAGGACTTTACTATTCTATAGGTTTTAACAGGCTTGCAGTTTAATAGTTCTTCAGGCTGCCTGTAAGTGGGCCAACTTACTGGGCAGGTCTCTAGCATTATAAGAAATGCATATTTCTTTCCAGTGTACAGATTTCCATTACACAGACAGCTCTCAGGAAAGACACTGCAGCCCCTTCATACCGCTAAAGGAAAAAAATGTTTCTGTATACTGTTTACTTTATATACAAAGGCGGTAGTCCAACTCTGCTTCCACAAGGTTCACGTCCAGCTTATGAATACATTAAAGCCTACATTTACCTTAAAAAATAAATAAAATAGCACAAGTGACACTACTTACATTTAATGAGATGTGTTCCTTGTGCTGCTGTACCCTCATTTAGCAGGAATCTTACTCCTTTGATGCCCTCCCACCCCTATAATCTTCTGGTGCAGGTGGGGGAGGGTTAAGAGAACTAAGGGAGCTGTAACAGGTACTTATCAAAAGTGCCCAACTATTCCCGTGCTTCCCACCCAGCTGCTCAATTCATAGAAACCGGTAGTAAGGGTTCACAATGTAATATCTACAGTGTAATACCTACACTTCCCCATCATAGACATGCCACCCACCAATATAGTCTCTAATCTGTTAGGAAGGGTCACTTACTGCACAAAATTCAAGTGCCTAATACATTCGATAACACATACAGAACACTCAAACATGCCCACTGTCACTAATAATATATATTTTTTAAAGTAAGGCATGATGTTGTTTGCTCTACAAAAAAAGGTGGTTAAGTTCATTATTTTTGTATATTTGTTACGCTATATACATGCAAAATTCTTGCTTCCACACAGTAGCAGCAGAATGTGCAGACCTGGTTAATTCTTCTTGCAGTTGGGTGTGATCAGGGGGGAAGAACTTAACAACAAACTTCAGAACTACAGTCTTGGGTCCTGCGAGAAGAAAAAGAAAGAAATCCATTGTACGGCACTACAGACTATTCTGCTGAGCTATGGTAGGACTGCTAACTACACACAGAAATATATACCCACGTCTGATCTGCTTTATGATGGGTTTGATGAGGTCCAGCCATACCTGAAAGAATACAAAAATATAAACATATTTATTGTTGGCTCTACTTCAATTGGCAAGATAGTCAAAGCTATTAATAAAATCAGGGGTGAAAAAATACAGCCGGAGTGATGAATAGGTAATCTTCACAGTCTTGGATTGTTAAAAGAGCAGCAAAACTTTATTTTACTGACGTAAAAATAATAATCAGTCATTATAAAATGTGAAATTGCATATTTTAAGTCTACATTCAAGCATTATGTTTACCTGTAAATGTCAGGCGATATATTACTGCCTTGAGTTGTTGTATTTACATAGATTGTCTGTATATAACATTTTGTGGTCCTCTGTAAAATGGAGCTATTTGCTTTTCTATTAGTGTGTACATGTGTGCTGGGTAATGACAGAACTCTGGATAGCCGCACTCCAAAGCTAAAACGATGCTTTATTCAAATAATATTTAGGACAAAGCAAATGACATCACAGCGAAAGATGCTAACAGCTGACGCGTTTCGCACTAAGGCTAGTGCTTACTCATAGCTGGTACCAGCTGAACCAGCTATGATTAAGCACTAGCCTTAATGTGAAATGTGTCAGCTGTTAGCATCTTTCTCTGTGATGTAATTTGCTGTGTCCTAAATATTATTTGAATAAAGCATCGTTTTAGCATTGGAGTGCGGCTGTCCAGAGTTCTGTCATTATCCACATTAATAATTATCTCTGAGTTCCCAGGACCTGCTTTTGAGCGGTGGTGTATATCTTACATGTGTGGTGGGGCTTGGTCTCCACTATGATGGCTTTTGTTTATCGGTTTACTGAGTGACCAGACTCTTTGTATATTTAAGAGTGATGCCGTCGAGTGAGGCCGTACTCGGCCTTTGAGAAAGTCAGTAGGCACAAAGTGTTAGGCGGGCGGTGCTGTCATCACACTGGGTAGGATGAGGATGCCATTTTCCTGAAGCTTGTACTGTGGATGATTTTACTGTTTCCACATGCTGTTATAATCTACTGTCTTGTGAGTGACATTTTTTACATATAATAAATATAATCTAGCGGTCTACACTATCAGCTTCTTTCTTTGTGCTTTTGCATGGTTATACCAGCTGGAGGAGTGAAGGAAACATTTAAAGGACCAGGAGTCTGCCTTAACTAGATGCATATGAAGCGATTTTTAAAGGTAAAGGTGAGAAGATACCCTGATGGTCCATGTATGGCGAAGAGTCTGGTGCGCATTGGACTACCGTGAACATTTGGATTTTTATTGCACAAAACTTTAGTGGTATATGGGACTTGGCTATAGAATGAACACTTACTTTTATATTGGTACTATTGCACTTTAACCACTAGAGATCCGCGCTATAGCCAAATGACGGCTACAGCTCGGACCTCCTTTGCCGGGACTACGTCTATTGATGTCGTTCCGTGCACGAGCGGCCTGCGCGCCCTCTGATCGGCGAGTCTATGAGACTCGCCTGATCACGGATCCGAGCAAGGGGTCGGTCCCGACCCCTTACCACGTGATCAGCTGTCAGCCAATGACAGCTGATCATGTGATACAACGGAGCTGGTAATCGGCTATTATTCCTGTCAGCGCGAGGAGAAAAGCCAGTGCCACCTAATTAATAAATAAGTTCCCCCGTCAGTGCCACCCATCAGTGCCCATAGTGCCACCCAGCAGTGCCCACAGTGCCACCCAGCAGTGCCCACAGTGCCACCCAGCAGTGCCCACAGTGCCACCCAGCAGTGCCCACAATCTGCCTCAACAACGGTGCTGCACCCCAGTGCCACATATCCGTGCCCATCAGTGTCATCTACCAGTGCATATCAGTGCCACCCATCAGTGCCCAGCAGTGCCACCTATCAGAGCCACCTATCAGTGGTACCTATCAGTGCCCTTTAGTGCCACCCATCCGTGCCATCTTATCTGTGCCCATCTTTGCCCATCAGTGCCACCTTATCAGTGCCCACCAGTGCCAGCCTATCAGTGCCCACCAGTGCCAGCCTATCAGTGCCCACCAGTGCCAGCCTATCAGTGCCCACCAGTGCCAGCCTATCAGTGCCCACCAGTGCCAGCCTATCAGTGCCCACCAGTGCCAGCCTATCAGTGCCCACCAGTGCAGCCTATCAGTGCCGCCTCATCAGCGCACTTCAATGAAGGAGAAAAATGACCTGTTTGCAAAATTTTATAACAAACTATTAGGCCGGGTTCACACCGCTGCGGGGGGAGAACCGGATGTGATTCGCACAGCAAATCACATCCGATCTCCGTAGCGCTGCGAGTTCAGCCATACAGATAGTATGGCTGAACTCGCAGCGGTCCCGCAGCAAACTCGCACGGGACCCTTTTTTGGGTCCGCAACGGAATCGGATCGCATGGGGGTTCACACCATGCGATCCGATTCCTGTGCGAGTCGGCAGATCGCACTGCGATATGCCGACGGATCTGGGGGTGTCATTAACATAACATTGACACCCCCAGCCGTCCGCATAGGGCAGTGTGAACTGCCGGCGGGAGGTATGCGATGCGGGAAAACGCCGCGGATTCGCGGCGTTCCCGCATCGCAGCAATGTGAACCTAGCCTAAAACATGATTTTTTTTTTTGCATCTTTTTGTTTGTTTAGCAAAAAATAAAACTCCGAGCTGTAATTAAATACCACCAAAAGAAAGCTCTATTTGTGGGAAAAAAATGATAATTTCATTTGGGTACAGTGTTGTATGCCCGCGCAAATGTCATTCAAAGTGCATCAGCGCTGAAAGCTGAAAATTGGTCTGGGCAGGAGGGGAGTTTAAGTGCCCAGTAAGCAAGTGGTTAAAATGTTTGCATTTGTATGATCTCACATCTTAATTGGATCGTGTATGGAAGTTTATTTTCTTTTTTACTAGTTTTTATATATAAGCTACATTCTTTTTTGCACTTTCATATATTTAGGCTCGGTTCACACAGGGGCAACACGACTTTTGGAGGCAACTTGGACGTGACTTGACGTGACATGGACGCGACTTGGACGCGACTTACAACACTACTTTAAGTCGCCCCAGGCCAGGCGACTTGCCGTGGCCAATCAGAGAATGAGCTCTCAGGGGGGAACTCCTTTTGAGAGCTGATAATTCTCTGAGAGTCGCCTCCGTATAGACGGAGATCCGACTTTGAGGCGACCTCCATTGAAATCAATGGGTACCAGTCGGATTGAAGTAGTACAGGAACCTTTTCTGAAGTCGGAGCAACTTCAGTAGTGTGCATTAAGACAGCTCTCATTCACTTACATTGATTTCTACATGTTGTGCAACCTGAGGTGACTTGGGGCGACTTGAAGTCGGATCTGAGTCGCCCCTGTGTGAACCAGCACTTACATTAAAACCTTGGATTGAGAGTCTTTTGCAAGACAAGCAAAATGTTTTAATAAGTTTTGACTTGATATACAAGTGATGTATTGCTATACAAGTAGTGACACGTCACACCTGAGTATAAAAGAGAAAAGAAGAGCCTCTAAGTGTAGCAATGTGGTTACATTTAATGAAGGTACAACATTTAGCAACTCATATGGTTGATGATTAAAAGAGGCACATCTAAGTATGCAGGAATCCTCTCTTCTCTTTTATACTCTGTAGTTCCTGGTGGATTTTGCTTCTAATACCCTTGTGGAGGCTGCCATTTGTGGATAGTAAGGATGAGCCGAACACCCCCCTGTTCGGTTCGCACCAGAACCTGCGAACAGACCTAAACTTCATGTGAACTTTAGAACCCTATTAAAGTCTATGCAGACACCCAAAACCACCGGCCAGGGTTGTTGGGATGAGGCCCTTGTGCCCATCAACATGGGAACATGGTGCTTTGAGGGGTCACAGACCCCCAAAGCATCCTCCCAATGTTGAGGGCATGTGGCCTGGTACGGTTCAGGAGGGAAGGGGGGGCGCTCTCTCGCCCCCCCCTCTTTTCCTGTGGCCTGCCAGGTTGCATGCTCGGATAAAGGGTCTGGTATGGATATTTAGGGGGACCCCACGTCAATTTTTTTTTTTAATTTGACACAGGGTTCCCCTTAATATCCATACCAGACCTGAAGGGCCTGGTAATTGAATTTAGGGGAACCCCACGCTTTTTTTTTTTTTTTGCTTTTTTGATCAATAAATGAATTGTCCGCTCCGTAATACAGAGAACACTCATTGAGTGTTCTCTGTATTACGGGAGCTGACAATTGAAAGTGATTTTAAAATACTTTTTTTCCTTGCGAAATTACACTTTGTGCAGGGACAGTTCTAAGCACGGGAAACAAAAAAAAAATATTACACTTTTATTGTTTCACTTTAAGCATTATTAAAATCACTGCTCCTGAAAAAACGGCAGTTTTTAAAACTTTCTTTTGCATTGATCCATGTCCCCTGGGGCAGGACCCAGGTCCCCAAATACTATTTAGGACAGTAACTTGCATATTAGCCTTTAAAATTAGCACTTTAGATTTCTCCCATAGACTTGTACAGAGTGTTCCGGCTTTTCGAATTTGCCGCGAACAGCCCAAATTGTTCACTGTTCGCTGAACAGGCAATGTTCAAGTCGAACATGAGTTTGACTTGAACTCAAAGCTCATCCCTAGTAGATATTTTATGGTTACACAACCTATCACATTCCTAAATTCTTTTTATATGGACTTTAAACTGAAGGATTTATGAATAAATGGTTGTGGAACGAATCATTTGGGTTTCCATTATTTATTATGGGGAAATTTGCTTTGATATAACAGTGCTTTGGATTACAAGCATGTTTCTAGAATAAATTATCCTCACAATGCAAGGTTTTACTGTATTGTGTATTCCTGATATATGTATATATTTTTGGTATATAATACTATTATTTAGAGCGCTTCACTTTATTTTATTTTTCCTTAATATTCAGTTATTAAAGTCCAGAGAAATTTGACTCACTATCCTTAGACAGCAAGAAAACAGAAGTTCCCTTGGCAGGAAGGACAGAGCTGTCAAGTAAATTTGTATTTCATCTGTCAATTTTACTTCTTGTGTTTTCTACGATCTTCCAAATTCCTGTCACTAGGTTTACCTATTAAATATTCAGACCCCTTCACTTTTTTAAATTTTTATGTTGCAGCCCAACACTACAGTTATTTAAATTCTTAGTTTTTCTCATTCTACACTCAGTACCCCATAATGACTGAAAACAGAATTTTACAAATGTCAGAATTTCTGAATATGGGTCTGAATATTTTCTAATAAATTCAAATAATAATTATATTATTGTGCAACTTTATTCCAATTAGTTGCAAAAATGTAAGCACGTCATTCACTGGGTTTTTTTTTCCTGCAAACATGGTTGTTCCAGTAAGTCTTAAAGCAAAGACAGAAAGGTTGGGAAGTTAATGTTTGCCTTTTTAAAAGCCACATACCATGATTTTCCTATGATCCTGAAATTCCAGTCCAAAGTAATCACCTTCAACTAGGTTAAGGTGGCTGCAGACAGCATCCAGGAGTGCTTTACCAGTAGCCCTCATCTGAAAGAAAAAAGACATCTCAAACTGTAAGACATTGCAGGCCTAACCAGTATCTGGATAGTATGAGAACATTTAAACTTACATATTTATCAATAATTCACCAGAAATAATTTTGATTACTGAATAGGTAAGGCGTAATTGTAACTCAAATTTAAACACTGAAAGACGTTTGGAGTCAGGCTGGTTGTGCTTTTACCAGACAAGCAGGAAAGCAAAGTAGTTACGTTCTGATCCCGTTCAAATGTGTGCTAAGAAGCATTATACTATGCTTTAACGTGATCAGTGCACATACATTTTTTGGTAATGCAGCTCACTAAAACACATGGCAATTGTGGTGCACTCATGTTTTCATTGGCAATGTGTGTTAGGGTGACATTTTGAAGCAACTGCACCACATCCCCCCCAATGTGCATAACATGCATTACCGCAGCGTGATAGAATAAACGGGGCCTCTGACTCACTGTCCTTGGCTATGGAACGCTCTACCCATGGACATCCACTCGGAAAAAAAACACCAGGCCTTCAGGAAGAAGCTCAAGACCTATCGCTTCTGAAGACCCAGATGGACACTGGTGGCTAAGCGCCTTGAGGCGATTTTGTTCGCATATGTAGCGCTATACAAGTTACTCATTCATTCATTGTCCTGAAACAAGTATGAAAACTAGGGAGATCACAGTAAAATCCTTATCTGCATATTTGTTGCAAGTAACTCAAGCTCTTAAAACCAAAAGGTAAGGTCCCACCGCCAGGCAACTGCCTTTCTCAGAAGGAGAGATCAGAAATGGTATACCCAGTGTTTCTCTTATGACAGATTTCCTCTTGTTTTTAATTTTAACGTAAAGAGACAATATCACCTTGCTCAGTAAGGGCACCCACAACAAATACACACACTTTACCTTCCCTGCCTAAGCCTCAGCCAAACATTTCACTGTGCTTCTAGGTAGGGGTAGAATGTGACTTTCAGTACTGCCTGCAGTGGAGGCAGAAGCTGTGAGGGAGTACTGGTAAGTAAAACTGTTATGTTGACACTGTCACTGCCCTGAATTGGCAACAGAGTCTCCTTAGAAAGATCCTATTCACCAGATCCATTCATTTAAATAAAAATTTTACATAAGATTATTTACCTGTAAAAGCCTCCCCTGTGTAAGAATCCAAAAGACCTGCGACTGTTGCTGGGCCCCATCTTGGATGTGACGTCAGCAGTCCCAGCAGACTCAAGTGACACTTTATGTTATTTACCCTTGCTCCTCCCCTGGTATCTACATACAAGGCTGTGTAAGGGTGTGAAGCCACTACAGAGTAATTAGACATCCCCGGAAGATGAGCGGGATATGATGTGCAAGGAGGGAGGGGACTGAGCTGGAAAATTGAGTAGTCAAATTTTCCAGCAAGCACAAAAGGCACATAGCAAGTGAATAAATAAAAGTAATTTATGGAAAAGAAAAGCATTGAAATTAAGCTTTTAAAATACTTGATTTATCTGTGCTATAACGTTCATTTTTTTTTTAGGTTGGTGACAAGGTCTCTCTAAACATAAACTTTTGGTCTAAACCACGGGTAGGCAAACTTAGAGGGCTGGAAATCTACTTGAACAACATTGAAGCTGCTGCTAACAAAGCAAACAGAATATTGGCATGCATTAAAAAGGGGATCAACTCCAGAGATAAAACAATAATTCTCCCGCTCTACAAGACTCTGGTCCGGCCACACCTGGAATATGCTGTCCAGTTCTGGGCACCAGTCCTCAGGAAGGATGTACTGGAAATGGAGCGAGTACAAAGAATGGCAACAAAGCTGATAAAGGATCTGGAGGATATTAGTTATGAGGAAAGGTTGCAAGCACTGAACTTGTTCTCTCTGGAGAAGACAGGCTTGAGAGGGGATATGATTTCAATATACAAATACCATACTGGTGACCCCACAATAGGGATAAAACTGGAGTTTAAAGTGGTTGTAAACCTTTACAAACCACTTTGACCTACAGGTAAGCCTAGATTAAGGCTTACTTGTAGGTCCAAGAACTATCTCCTAAACCTACATGGTTTAGGAGATAGTTACTAAAAGACAGGCGCATGCGCCGTAGACAGTGGCGCGCAGGTGCACTACCGCGATATGCCGCTAGTGGCGGCTCCCGTGCGCATGCGTGGGAATGATGTCATCACTGCTCCGGCGCTGACAGTGGCCGGAGCAACGATTCCCTCAAGAAGAATGGCGCTACAGGGGACAGCGGTGACATCACTGGCTCCTGTGTCAGGTAAGTGACACATAATGGGCTACTATGCGATGCATAGTAGCCCATCATGCTTTACCTTTGCAGGGAGACAAAGAAGAAGTAAACCCATCAGGCTTTACTTCCTCTTTAACAAGACTCTTGGCCACTCATTAAAACTAGAAGAAAAGAGGTTTAACCTTAAACTACGTAGAGGGTTCTTTACTGTAAGAGCGGCAAGGATGTGGAATTCCCTTCCACAGGCGGTGGTCTCAGCGAGGGGCATCGATAGTTTCAAGAATCTATTAGATAAGCACCTGAACGACCATAACATACAGGGATATACAATGTAATATTGACATATAATCACACACATAGGTTGGACTTGATGGATTTGGGTGTTTTTTTTCAACCTCACCTACTATGTAACAAAGTCAAAGATCACCGGGCACAGTGTCCTGGTGTTCGGGCCGGTTCACACTAGAACGTGATGCCAGAAAGGAACATTCCATGTGTCCTTCCTGCATAGTGTTCAAAACAGATTGCCTTTGTGATCTACTACGGGTGATGATGCATTGTTAAGCCAAAAATAGATCCCAAAAGCAGTGGACACAAAAAAAAGTATTACAAGAGAGTGCAGGATTCAGGAGTGCGTTGCACTCAGAATGCAGGATTCGGGAGTGCCTTGAGCTCAGAATGCAGGATTCAGGAGTGCATTGTACTCAGAATGCAGGGATTGGGGTGGGCGGGGTGTGAAGCGTGGTAGGGGACACTGCTTCAGCCATCCAGTACACTTCTGATTGGCTGAGACAGAGCAGCGGCGCTATTGTCTCAAAACAGCTGTCAGAGTCAGTCAGCCAATCAGGGGAGAGAGGGGGTGGGGCCAGGGCCAGGTCATACTTGTGTGTCTGAAAGGAGCTCTGACTCGGCTTGGGTGACAACCTGTAGCAAGCTGCCAGTTGAGGGACACTCAAAGGAGGGAGGAGCTAGGAGCAGCAAAGAAGGACTTGAGAAGAGGAGGAACTGGGCTGCTCTGTGCAAAAACAACTGCACAAAGGAGGCAAGCATAACATGTTATTTAAAAAGAATAAATAAAAAATAAAAAAAAACAGAAAAGAAAAAACAATCACTTTAAGCTTGAAGTGAGGTAACAAATGTCACTGCCCTATTCATTCACCATAATAACGACCAGCAAAATAGATGTTCACTGTGCTTCCTCCACCCAACTCAGTGACATCTGCCATGCCAGTTTTGGAGAGCCTAGGACACATGATGGTGTTAGGCAGCTTTGGTGATGGTCGGACTACTGGAAACACACCCACCTGAAAAGTGAAAGCTGGCATCACAAGTTGTTGCTAAAGGAGCTGGAAGTGTGTTTAAAGTTATTGATACCAGCACCATTTACAAAAGGCACTGGGACTCAAGAGGTTCTAAATCTTAGAACAAAAATGTAATTTATTGCAGTTTAGCAGTCTTCAGGGTAACCAGATTTTAGCTTTTTTCCCCCTAATTTTCATCTGTTGATTCTGTCAGTAACACCCTCCCTTTGCTAGGATGACCGTGCTAAATCACTATGCCATATCTATGGAATTGTAACTCAATGACAGAGCTTTAACCCCCCCCCCCCGTCTTCTTTTCCATAAAATAGGGAGGAGTAGTCTACAAAAAGAACTGGTAATAACATAACACTGGCAGACAGCACAGCAGATCTGAGCAGATGTATCAAAATGCTTTCAATTGTATATTCAACAAAACAAAATAAGACAAGTAAGAAAAGTTGACTGTAAAGGTGCTTTCACACCAAGGTGTTGGGGCCGCTGGCGGTAAAGTGCCACTATTTTTAGCGGTGCTTTACAGTCATTTTAGCAGCACTATTCGGCCGCTAGCGGGGCGCTTTTAACCCCCTCTAGTGGCCAGAAAAGGGTTAAAAACGCCCACAAAGCACCGCTGCCCCACTGATTTCAATGGGCAGGGGCACTTTAGGATCGGTGTAAAAAAAACTAAAAAAAAAAAAAACTTCCTTGCTCTATCCAAAATGAAAGAAAAAAAGGTTTTGCCTATAGTTCTACTTTAAAGTGTATGCACCCATCTGCAGCACTACACAAAGTGGCATCGCTAAGGAGTGTTTCCAGGTAATATACAGCACCAGTATAAACTGACCCCTGGCCTCTGTTCCTTGTTCTCAGTTACCAGTAGGCCATAACAAATTTTACTGTCATAAATCAACTCTATTAACCCAAAAAATTTTACTGGGGAAAAAAAAAAAAAGGAAAAGGAAATTAGCTACTGCCGATTTTAAAGCCCTATAAAATTGTAAATCAGCTTTATTTGACAAGTGCATTGTAAAAGTTTGTCAAAGTAGGAAATGTTTATAGGTAACACTTAAGACACTATAAAGTAAACAATAAATGAACAATTTGCACATTAATGTCATTCAATACCCATTTTATTGTATTCCAGAATAGTATATCTGGCTGTATCAAATTGGTAACGTTGGCCTTAAACTGGCCATACATGGATCGAAATTCGGCAGATTCAGCAGGGACTCCTCAATCGACTTGGGCACAACCAGTGGCTATAGCAGTAATCATTGCATTCTGCCAATCCGCAAAGCTTCACGTGCTGTAAAAGGCAGACCAAAAAGGTAACGTAGGGAAAGAAAATCATCTGTCATCTGTGGTTGTAAACCCTTTACAAACACTTTTTGCTACAGGTAAGGCTTACATGTAGCTACCCTGGATATCTCTCCTAAACCTGCATGGTTTAGGAGATATCCCCTGTATCTGATTATGTCGGCACATGCACACTGAAGCAATGGCAGTGTGTGCCGTTGCTTCAGTTAGACTATATCATTACTGGCGGCTCCTGTGCGCATGCGCGGGAGTAATGTCATCACGGCTCTGGCCAATCACAGTGCTGGAGCCCGCGATACCCGGAAGTAAATCCGGGAGCAATGTTGCCAGACAGAAAGGTGAACGAGGACCTCTGCTGGGGCTTTGCTCTAAGGTAAGTAAAACATAATGAGTTAGTATGCTATGCATACTAGCTCATTATGCCTTCGTCTTGCAGGTTTTTTTGTTTGTTTGTTTTATTCATGGGTTTACAATCACTTTAAGGGTTCAGGCACATGGGACTTTTAGGGTACATGCACAAAACCATAAAAATAAAAAAAAAGCAATTCAAAGCGTTATTCGTTTACGAATCTGAATGCAGGTGTATTTTGTTTATTACAGGTACTTACACTATATTACCAAAAGTATTGGGACGCCTGCCTTTACACGCACGTGAACTTTAATGGCACCCCAGTCTTAGTCTGTAGGGTTCAATATATAGTTGGCCCACCCTTTGCAGCTATAACAGCTTCAACTCTTCTGGGAAGGCTGTCCACAAGATTTAGGAGTGTATCTATGGAAATGTTTGACCATTCTTCCAGAAGCGCATTTGTGAGGTCAGGCACCGATGTGGACAAGAAGGCCTAGCTCGCAGTATCCACTCTAATTCACCCCAAAGGTGTTCTATCAAGTTGAGGTCAGGACTCTGTGCAGGCCAGTCAAGCTCCTCCACCCCAAACTCACCCATCCATGTCTTTATGGACTTTGCTTTGTGCACTGGTGCGCAGTCATGTTGGAATAGGAAGGGGCCATCCCCAAACTGTTCCCACAAAGTTAGGAGCATGAAATTGTCCAAAATGTCTTGGTATGCTGACGCCTTAAGAGTTCCCTTCACTGGAACTAAGGGGCCTCCCTCCAGCAAATGATTTGGACCAGTGCACAAAGCAAGGTCCATAAAAACATGGATGAGCGAGTTGGAGATGGAGGAACTTGACTGGTATGAACAGAGTCCTGACCTCAACCCAATAAAACACCTTTGGGATGAATTAGAGTGGAGACTGCGAGCCAGGCCTTCTCGCCCACATCAGTGCCTGACCTCACAAATGCGCTTCTCGAAGAATGGTCAAACATTCCAATAGACACACGCCTAAACCTTGTGGACAGCCTTCCCAGAGGAGTTGAAGCTGTTATGGCTGCAAAGGGAGTGCCAACTCTATATTGAACGCTACAGACTAAGACGCCATTAAAGTTCATGTGCGTGGAAATGCAGGCCTCCCAATATTTTTGGTAATATAGTACCGTCAATTTACGCAGCGCTTTACATATTTATTCTGCATTCACATCCGTCCCAAGGAGCTTACATTCTAAGGTAAATTTAAGGTCCCCAACTCCCATTCATACAAACACATAATAGGGACTATTAGCATGCCAGCATGTCTTTGGAGTATGGGAAGAAAACCAGAATACCCAAAGAAAACCCACGCAGGCACAGGAAGAATATGCAAACACCTTGAAGCTAGCCCAGCTGGTTGGGATTTGAACCGACAGCCCTTGTGCTGCTAGGAAGAAGTGCTAACCACATGTGCACAGGTGCGTTCATATGCACTGCGTCCACATACAGATCGAAAAGCTGAAAGATCTGCATATACAAATGTGCATCCTGGGATTGAAAGCAGAGCAGGAGGCTATGCATTTAAAAGCACAAGTCTTTATGTAGTTAAAGTGGTTGTAAACTCTCCCCCACAACTTTGTCCCATATAAATCAGCATAAAAAACCCTAATGAGCAATGCTTGTAGATATCTCCTTACTTGCATATATTGTTGATATCCTTTTTGTTCCTTAGAATAACGTCACTGAGCATGCCCAGATCTCCCCTGATTTACTCCACACTCTATGGGCTTATCTATCTGTTATCAGGACTTCCTAGGCACACCACTGATATCCCAGGAGACTTCATAATCACTCAGAGCTTCCTCCTACACACCATGTGACATCACATGCAGTGTAAACCTGGCCATTACTGCAGTCTTATCAGCTGAAGCTGATAAGACTGACAAAGGAAAACATTAGACAATCGGCACAAGTAAATACTATAAAATAAAACAAGTCAGCTATGAACAGGGAAGCAGGGTTGCCATAGAAACATTGGAGGCTTGGTTAACAGTACAGGAAGTGCTCAATGTAAGGGCGGAAATACACTCCACTGTGGACTCAGAAAACAATACTTAAGATGGCGCTGCCTTACCCCTGGAAACAAGTTTTTTTAAAGTTTCTTTAAACAGTAAGTAATATGCGATTTGGACTGGATTACAGTGGCTATAGTCTGATAATTACTTATTATGATGGACTAAATGAAAAGAAGCATCAGAGTGGGAGAGTTTACTTCCTCTTTAAACAAATCTAAAAAGAACATTTTACTGGTCTTTTACAGAAGAACTTTTGTGACAGTAAAGCCTTGCCCATACAGTATGATCAGTACAATTTATACGGCCATGTGCATGTAGCCTTATGGGCATATTAACTGCCTAGTGTAATTCCCAATGCTTTCTAACACCTGTGGAACCATGTACAGCCCACCATACAAGTAAATGACTGTAGGCAGCCGACGAGTCTTTGCATCTGCATTTACCTGTACACGAATGCCTGATATAACTTTCATGTTTGGACAGTAGGTTGGATGCGCATGCACAGGTAAATGTAGATGCAAAGAAGCATTGGCATTCACAAGAGCACAGCTGCCTACAGTCATTCACTTGTATAACATGCTGTGCTGAAAGTGCTAGGAAATTACACTATGCATATGCCTATAAAAGTCCCATGTGTATGAACCCCAAGGGCACTTTCACACCGGCTCGCTTTAAAACTGCCAGTAAAATGCCTGTGCGTTAATGGAGCGTTTTTGCTGCTCTTTTGCGGTGCGTTTTTTAAAGGACATACGACTTAAAAACTGCACCAAAAATGATTAGCAGGGGCATTTTTTAAGTGTTTTAGAGAGGTGTTTTCGATACAGTTCCCATTCATTTTAATGCGGAGAAGCGTTTTTGGGGTGTATTTTTTAACTCCCCAACCATGCTCCAAAAATGTTACAAGCAAGATTTTTTTTTTTAAGGCCCTTTCACACCGAGGAGTTTTTCAAGCAGGTTTGCTTAAAAAAAAAGAAGCACATGAAAAGCTCAACAAAAATGTTTCCCTTTAAAATCAATGAATGTTTTCACACTGGGGCAGTGACAAAAATCCTGCTTGCAATATCTTTGGGGAGCTTAACCACTTAAGCCCCAGACCATTTGGCTGGCCAAAGACCAGACCACTTTTTGCGATTCGGCACTGCGTCGCTTTAACTGACAAGTGCGCAGTCGTGCAACATGGCTCCAAAAGAAAATGGACGTCCCTTTTCCCCCACAAATAGAGCTTTCTTTTGGTGGCATTTGATCGCCTCTGTGGTTTTTATTTTTTGCACTATAAACAAAAAAAAAGAGCGACAATTTTGAAAAAAAAAAACACTATTTTTAACTTTTTGCTATAATAAATATCCCCAAAAAATATATAATTTTTTTTTTCCTCAGTTTAGGCCAATGCGTATTCTTCTACATATTTTTGGTATTAAAAAAAAAAAAAATTACAATAAGCCTATATTGATTGGTTTGAGCAAAAGTTATAGCATCAACAAAATAGGGGATAGTTTTATGACTTTTTTTTTTTTTTTTTTTTTACTAGTAATGGCGGCGATCAGAGATTTTTATCGTGACTGCGATATTATGTCGGACAATTTTGACACATTTTTGGGACCATTGGCATTAATACAGTGACCAGTGCGATTAAAAATGCATTGATTACTGTAAAAATGTCACTGGCAGTGAAGGGGTTAACACTAGGGGGCAGTAAAGGGGTTAATATGTATCCTAGTTTGTGTTCTAACTGAAGGGGGGATGGGACTGTGCAGGAAAACTGAGAAGCTGTATACTCTGTATGAACAGACGATCTGTCAGTTCACTGCTCAGAGAACTGGAAACACTGTGTTTACACACACAGCTCCCGGTTCTCCGTGTGCCCCGAGCGATCGCGGGAGCCCAGCGGTGATCGAGACTGCCAGGCACTCACATCAGCTTGGGGAGCGAGCCGGGGGTGCGCACAAGTGCCCTCTAGTGGCCGTTTAGGCTACCTATGTAGCATAACTGCGATTTCCGCAGCCGAACCATGCAGCCGCAGTACAACTGTGGCGACTGGTCTGCATTCGGTTAAAAAACCGACACCAAAAACACTCCTCCTCATTGAAATGAATGGGAACCACAACAAAAGCACCTCAAAGCATTTTTAGTGCCGTTTTTGAGTCACGTGTCCTTTACAAAACCGCACTGCAAACGCTACAAAAACACTCTATTAACACATAAGCATTTTACTGGCAGTTTTGAAGTGAACCAGTGTGAAAGTGACCTTACACTGCAATGGAAGTGCACCACCCAAGTGTGAACACATTCATAGATTATAAAGGGAAGCATTTTTCTTGAGCTTGGCAGGTGCTTTTTTTTTTTTAACCACTTGCTTACTGGGCACTTAAACCCCCCCCCCTCCTGCCCAGACCAATTTTCAGCTTTCAGCGCTGATGCACTTTGAATGATAATTGCGCGGCCATACAACACTGTACCCAAATGAAATTTTTATCATTTTTTTCCCACAAATAGAGCTTTCTTTTGGTGGTATTTAATACAGCTCGGAGTTTTATTTTTTGCTAAACAAAAAAAAATAAAAATCACGTTTCATAGTTTGTTATAAAATTTTGCAAACAGGTCATTTTTCTCCTTCATTGAAATGCGCTGATGAGGCGGCACTGGTGGGCACTGATAGGCTGCACTGGTGGGCACTGATAGGCACAGATAAGGTGGCAACGATAGGCACAGATAAGGTGGCAACGATAGGCAAAGATAAGGTGGCAACGATAGGCACAGATAAGGTGGCAACGATAGGCACAGATAAGGTGGCAACGATAGGCACAGATAAGGTGGCAACGATAGGCACAGATAAGGTGGCAACGATAGGCACAGATAAGGTGGCAACGATAGGCACAGATAAGGTGGCAACGATAGGCACAGATAAGGCAGTACTGATGGGCACAGATAAGATGGCACGGATGGGTGGCACTAAGGGGCACTGATAGGTACCACTGATAGATGGGACTGATGGGCACTGGTAGATGACACTGATGGGCACGGATATGTGGCACTGGGGTGCAGCACTGTTGTTGAGGCAGATTGTGGGTACTGATGGGTGGCACTTTTTTAATACTTAGGTGGCACTGGCAGGGGGCAGGTGGGCACTAATGAGCTGGCTGTGATCGGGACTGAAGTCCCTCTCACAGCCGCCGGTGATCGGCTTTTTTTTTTCTCCTCGCGCTAGCCGATCACCGGCTCTGTTGTGTCACATGATCAGCTGTCATTGGCTGACAGCTGATCACGTGGTAAGGGGTCGGGATCGACCCCTTGCTCCGATCCGTGACTCGCTGATCACAGAGCAGGCCGCTCGTGCACGGGACGACGTCAATAGACGTAGTCCAGGCAAAGCAGGTCCGCGCTGTAGCCGTCATTTGGCTATAGCGCGGATCTCTAGTGGTTAAACACAAAAAGGTGCTTGAAAAATTCCTCAGCGTGAAAGCAGAAAGAACAGCAACCACCCAGAATGTTAAAGTGTTCGTAAAGTCTGTTTTTTTTCCCTATAAAAATAACAAACATGTTATACTTACCTGCTCTGTTACAGTGGATTTGCACAGAGCAGCCAGGATCCTCCTCTTCTCGGGTCCCTCTTTGGTGCTCCTGGCCCCTCCCTCCTGTTGAGTACCCCCACAGCGAGCAGCTAGCTATGAGGAAAACTGAGCCGAGCCTTAGCTCTGCGTGTCGATTCAGATATGAAGCCGTGGTTTGACAATGTCCCTTCTCTAACTGACTTTGACTGGCAGCAGTGGGAGCCAATAGTGATGCTGCAAAGTCTCAGCCAATCAGGAGGGAGAGTCCCGGGCGGCCGAGGCACTTGTGGACATCGCTGGATTGAGAGGGGGCTCAGGTAAGTATTAGGGAGCTGCTGCAAACAGAAAGATTTGTATCCTAATGCATAGAATGCATGAAGATAAAAAACAACTTCTGCCTTTACAACCACTTTAATCTCTCACCTCCAATGGAGGCCACGTGGTGGACAAACTAACAATACACACTGTTCTAGTGCAGTGTGATGTCTCTAATTATGTAGCAGAGAAACTCAAATGCGGAAAGGGTAAATACTACAAGGAATCCTTCCTTGGACATTGTTTTTATTAACAAGCACATGGCAGATGAGTTTGGTATCAGGCTTTCTGTCCATCTGTTTCTCCTGTAAGCGGCAGCTTTTTCTCTGCATCGCTTTAAGTAAATCACATCTGCTGTGGCATTTTATTGGAAAGAGACTAATGCTGTTGTGCTTATTCTCTACTGTGAATTCCCACATCAATTTTTAGGCTCTTCTTCAAGTACAGCTCTGATTTCCGGGTGAGATAAGTTCCAGCAAACAACACTTGTTGTGTCATCTAATGTGTCATTCAAGCTTGTGACTGGGTTATGGTTTCCCTTCACAGCTCACAGGAGAGGAGACAGACATTAGCTCTGCTTCTAAAACAAGGAAAAGCCGTGCTTTCATTTACAAAAACAAATCAGAAAGGAGAAATAAGAAATTCCATAAAAGCATTTTACAAATCACACCACGGTATGACACATTGAGCACTTCTAGTTTTCTTTCCTGCTTTCAATACCACCACTAAAGTACCACAAAAGTGATTCTAAAACCCCGTACACACGAGCGGACTTTTCGACATCCAAAGTTTGACGGAATGATTCCGTCAGACTTTTCGATCGTGTGTGGGCTGCAACGGACTTTTGATTCGCAAAAGTCTGACAGACTTTAGAAAATGGAACATGCTTCAAATTTTTCCGACGGAACTCCGCCGGACCCAGTTCCTACCGAAAAAAATTCGCTCGTGTGTATGCTATTCCGACGGACTAAAACCGACGCTAGGGCAGCTATTGGCTACTGGCTATGAACTTCCTATTCGAGTCCAGTCGTACGTCATCACGTTCGAATCCGTCGGAGTTTGGTGTGATTGTGTGTGGCCAAGTCCGCTCATTCGAAAAGTCCGTCAGAACTCTGTCGGAACTCCGGCAGAACTCCGGCAGAACTCCTTCGGAAGTCTGTCGGACATAAGTCCGCTCGTGTGTACGGGGCTTTAGAGTAATAAACATGTCATACTTACCTGCTCTGTGTAATGACCCTCCTCTCCTTAGGCCTCCCTCTGGTTCTCTCAGCTCCCCCTCCATTTCTGAGTGACCCCATAGAAAGCAGCATGTAATGGAGACACTTATGTGGGCTCGATCCCAAGCTGGCCTGTGTGCCCCTTGCTCTCTCCGCACATGATTTGATTGACAGCAGCAGGAGCCAATGGCTTCCACTGAAGTCATGTGAGGAGAGAACCACTGCTCTTAGGCATAGTGCTGGATCGAGATAGGGCTCAGGTAAGTATTTACATGGGACTGGGTGGGAGCAGAGAATGCATTAGGGTAACATTGTGCTAACATTATAGGAAGACAAAAGTGAGCATCACTATGAATCAGCAATTTCTGGTATAACTCAAAACAAAGTTTTGACCTAAAACTGAAGACAAACATAAAAAAGCTGTTACTTCTACTCATCACAATGAACTCGTATAACAGAATGCAGGTGCCATGTTATCAAATGGGTCCCCATTGACTTAAAACTGATACGCCGGTTTTTGTAAGATATGGGATAGCTTAACCAGACCTACAGTAATAACACTTTTTTTTTTAATTCAAAGTATAATTAAAGGCAAACCTTTTTTTAGTTTTGGGAAGAGGGGAGAGAGAATAGAACACCTGTCAGTTTTTACTGCTGTCTGTGCCCCCGTCAGGGAAATTCACCCTCTCTATTCACCCCGTTTATCATTATCATTGAAAGTGAAAAAAAAATCCCACATTTTGGGTTGTCCCCAGAAAAGTAATAGAAGGGAAACCTTCCAATGGGGACAATGGTTGTGATGACCTGGGGTCCCAAGGGGCTCCCTCAATTTGCGAGGATTTCCTCTTACTACCTATTCGGCTATGAAACTGGAAGTGAAGTTAAATCTCCAAAATGGGACACGGATGGCGAAAAAAACGATTGACAGGGTTTATAACCCTCCCCTTATTCTATCCAAAATAAAAAAATAAAAGGTTTGCCACCAGCTCCCACTTTCGGCTCAGATGGTAGCGGGGAACTGAGCCAGAAGTTTTTCACCCTCAGGGAGGTAAGGATGTGGAGCTCTCTTCCACAATTGGTGGCGTCAGCAAGAAGTATTGATAGATTTAAAATACTCTTGGACATGCATCTTAGCGAATGCAATATACAGGGGTATGGGAAATAATTATCTACACACACACAAACACGTTGAACTGGATGGACTATTGCCCTTATTCAATCTTATCAACTATGTAACCATGCAAGTTCAGCCCCCCTTCCCTTACAGTCCTCTGGGACACATCACAGGTCCAAGAAGACTATGAGACCATTCACAAGGTGCAATACAACCAGCACATGTGCAGTAGGAAACAGGCTATGATGCCACAAGGCTTCACTTCCTGTTTCCCTTATTAGAGGTGCCTGCACCTGAAGCTGATTGAAGATTTGGCTTAGGTGAAGACATCCCTGGACAGGCAAGTGACTTTATATTAAAAGTTAGCAGCTACAGTGTTTATAGCTGCTGACTTTTCTTTTTTTGTGAAGGAGTCTGAAGCTCCTTTTTAATCTCCGTATATTATCCCTTTCCTGGTTCCTTTTTTCCCCCTATCAGCATGCTAAAAAAAACTTTAACCTATTATGTTTTTATACCTTATGTGAGACCAAGTGATGTCATCACCATTTCTGTTCCTCTCTATGTAGCGCAGGAACATTATGAATATAACAACAGTTCAGTGCCGTTCCAAGTCCGCAGTATCAGTCTCTCAGGTTTGCACTTTGTATTCAGGCGGTGCCAGAGAAAAAGCAAATCTCACTCCAAGATAGAATATCGCCGCACACTGTATGCAACTCCAGTAAAAAATAAATGAGACAGGCTGCAGCTCAAATCCCTGCCAATCGGTCATGTCAAACTGAAGCCTGACTTTCATTTACTTCAAACCAGAGTTGAACACAGCTTGCGGAGCTACTTGTATGCAGGAAGATTATGGCTACTTGGAGGGGTTGGCAGGGTGCTGTACACAGAATGAAAATATGACAACACTTCGCCTCAATATAATTCTCAAAATCCCTCAACCTTAACGCAAGCAGTGAGCTGGCTCTTGGGAGGTACTTCGCAAATATCAAAATGCTTTGATGGATAGATGTCAGTCTGGAGGAGTGGGCATTCCCAGGCAGGAAGAATTTGCATGCAGACCATCCTACATATCACCCATATGAGATGCCGAGCCTCTATGAATTGAAATCCAGTGAATGAAAGGGGTGGGTTAGGAAAGTACTAGATGATGCTGGATGCCCTCCAGTCAAGAACTGAGGTAGGCTTCAGGTTCTAATGCAAAGTGAAAAGCTCACAGTGTGCAGAACAATAACTTACCGGAGAGTAGTCTGTACAATGTTGCAAGACTGAAGGCAAGGCTTGAATTCAGCTTTAATAATTGTATAAGAAATTGTTACTGTAAATATTATTTGAAATTATGTTTTGTGATCTGTGCCTTCCACATGGAACTCAATTCGATATCATATTGATTATTTATGTATCTGTTTATTCCTGTGCATAATGTTCCAATAAACCCGATTCTTAAAAAAAAAAAAAACCTGTTACTGTAATGGCATGAACTTTACTAAAGATGATATAACAAATGGTTCAACACTGGTCATGTGTTAAAGTGCCACCCAACCCCATATTCAGCTGTTTCCCAGAGGGCCTCTTCACATTTGTCATTTGTTTGAGATGTAACATCTGTGTGTTGTGGTATGGTGTTTATGGCTTTTATCACACGTTGCTGCAAAACACATAATCTGTCTGTAGCACTAACCCCCGAAGGAGCTGCTGGTTATATTTTGGGCTTACCGTTACCTTCCGTTCTCCTTGTGACACGTCTAGGGGATGTCCCGTGGAAGATGACCCAGTAACTTGAGACTGACAACAGATCCACTTGAATGGATTTTATTTGCAAAACTTAAACCATTGGAACAGTCTTAACTTGGGATCAGAGGGTTGGAAAGAAGTTCAGGTACTCTCAATGTCAAAGTCCAAAAACATTAAAGAACTTGCTTACTTTGACTGCATCCAGAGAATAGCCATTTGCAGCTGGATGAACACTCAGGTTGGACAGTCCCTCTGTCACAAGGCCTAGCAGCCAACAAGGTGCTTATTCAGGAACAAAGTCTTTCTCACAGACGTTGTTGCAGAACACGTAGGAAACTAAGCTGTAGAACACTTGTAGGATACCTGGATCTTTCAGCCTGCTTGGAGATATCCACAAGACCGGATTCTCTCGGTTACTTTAGCCCTTCCAGGCTCTTGTTAAGAAAACCAACCCGTGCGTGGTGTTCTTCTAAAGAGTCCTCCCCTGGAATGCTTGAAGTACACTGGGTCTCTCCCATCCACCTCAGAATCCTCTAGTTTCCCCGCCTTGGGCTAGCCAGCCCCGAGGCGTTAAAGTCAGGTGGATCCGCACCCCAGGCCATAGCCCTCCTAGGGGCTGGTCAGGAGGACCAGGACCATGTAATCAGCACATCATACTGGTCCCGAACCACCTGACGTCCACATCTTAAATACCCTCTCCCAGAGGGCACAGCGAGAGGGCCACTCCCACTGACCTGGCTCCGAAAGAGAGTAACTTAAGCGCATAACCAGACCATAGTTCCACACCTGCCACAAGAGACAGTGCCCCCTGTGGCCAGGCCGAACATCTCATAGTCCAGTCAGACTGATACAGAAGTCAAATTTAGACAAATAAACCCAAACTAAACTGCAGTTTAGGCAAAGTTTAACTTTGAAAAACGCATAGCGCGTGCTCTTCAGGAGCCCGCCGCTACACATCTTAAAAATGTATTATTATTATACACAATTTATATAGCGCCAACAGTTTATGCAGCGCTTTACAACGTATAAGGGGGGACAAAACAATTACAGTACAATACAAAAGGTACAGGCGGGTCCTGCTCGTAGAGTTTACATTCTAAAGGGAAGGGGTGGTGGTACAAAAGGTAATAGCTGCAGAGAATGATTTGATGGGGTGGAAATATGTTCTATAACAAAAACTGTTCAGATCACTGTACCTCAACAGTCACCCTCTAATGTGAGTTACAGAGCCCTAAGGGAGAGATTGGTATGTGCTTTTACACAATTGTGAAGATTAACTTTGGGCCATTGTCTTCTCCCGATGAGAGGGTGGGGGAAGCCGTCTCTGCTGTGAGAAGACAGTGATTATCGATGAGAGAAACTGTCAGGCTGGTTGTACCCAAGTTGATTGACAAACTTGGTACATTCAGCCTACACATTAACGGTTCAAATCTCGGCTGGTTTCTGCAGAACTGGTCGAGATTCAAACCGTGTATGGCCGGCCTTAGTAAAGGAGGAGGAAAAGTAGACAAACCCCAAAAAATTTAGAAATTAAACAAACCTAACAAATATCAGCTGCTTTGCATACTTTTTAATAATACTGAGGGCTTAAAATATTTAATTACATGGGAATGTGTTTTTCACAAATGGCCTCTACAAATAAAATGTAAATCTCTGCACACCCGTCACTGCCTTTGGGGGGGGGGGGGTCTTATTCTCCCTTTTTTATGATGGTAGAAGGCAGCAGGAAGAGTTTGAACATTTCCCAAATAGGTAAGAATAATCAATACTCCAAGTTGGGTATGTAAAAAGCCAGGAACTACAACCAAGCTGCATTACCTGCGAGAAATATGAAAATGCTGGATGACTCAGCCGACTAGTCTTCATCTATAATTTCAAAATTCGCTTTTATATGAATTGGCCTTGGAAAAAAAAAAGTCACTTTTGGGTGACCTAGCTTTATTTTGAACACAAATTACAGTGAATTATAGGCAGATGCCCAGACTGTAATCTAGTGTACAGAGAACTGACACGTCGATTTGTGGGGACACAACCCAGCCATTTTCTTCTAAAATAAGCATGAACTGGGGAAGGGTGCTTTTCTGTATTGCAGTGTAGAAATTACAGACTACATCGTCAAGAGGTTTAAATAACATATGAAGAAATAAGATGTTGGGAACAAAGGATGGACATAATCCTTATTTCTGTTTTGGCTTTGCTGTCTTAGGCCACGTGCACATGGTACTGATGTTTGAGCATTAGCATTTCTGGACATGTGTTATTTGCATTCAAGTGTACAATACAGTCCAGAAGCAAAATCAATGGATATTCAAAATATTTATGTTCATATGCAAGTATCAAAATACTGACCCTGGAATGCAGATTTTTCTATTTTTTTACTCATGAATGGGCAACAATTGTTTATGCGCCTGTATGTACAGGCACATTGTAAACAATAGGTTGCATTTTAGAGGAGTAAAAAGAAAAACGCTGTACTGAGCTTTTTTTTAAGCTGCAGTGCACAAGAGGCCTTGTAAGAAGACATCTCTCTATGGTTCCTGGATCATTCTTATAAGAAGACCTATCTCTACGGTTCCTGGATCATTCTTATAAGAAGACCTATCTCTACGGTTCCTGGATCATTCTTATAAGAAGACCTATCTCTACGGTTCCTGGATCATTCTTATAAGAAGACCTATCTCTACGGTTCCTGGATCATTCTTATAAGAAGACCTATCTCTACGGTTCCTGAATCATTCTTATAAGAAGACCTATCTCTACGGTTCCTGGATCATTCTTATAAGAAGACCTACCTCTACGGTTCCTGGATCATTCTTATAAGAAGACCTATCTCTACAGTTCCTGGATCGTTCTTATGATGCCGCGTACACACGAACAAACAAGCGGGTGGAAAAGACCGGCAAACTCAAGTCCGCCGGACAATCCCCCCCGTGTGTAGCCTCCGGCATACTTTTTTGACCCGAAAGTACGGCAGACTTAGAAAGTAGTTTTGCACTCCAATCTTCCCGCCAGACTTGCATTTCGGCGGACAATCCGGCCGTGTGTATGCCAGTCTGCCGTACTTTTGAAATGAACGGACTTTTCCCGCCCGGAGAAAAGTCAGCTCATTTCGAGCGGGTCTCCAGGTAGGCAGGGCCCGCGAAGGAGACGTCGCTGGCCCTGCCACCTGGTATGGACTTAAAGGGGAACCCCAACGCCGAAAAAAAAAAAATCGGCGTGGGGGTCCTCCCCAAGTCCACAACAGACCCTTGTCCGAGCACGCTACCCGGCCGACCAGGAAAGGAGGAGCGGGAGAACGAGGGCCCCCCCCCTCCTGAGCCATACCAGGCCGCGTGCCCTCAACATGGGGGGTGCCTTGGGGAAGGGGGGCCACGTGGCCCCCCCACCCCAAAGCACCTTGTCCCCATGTTGATGAGGACAAGGGCCTCTTCCCGACAACCCTGGCCGTTGGTTGTCGGGGTCTGCGGGCGAGGGGCTTATCGGAATCCGGGAGCCCCCTTTAATAAGGGGGCCCCCGGATACCGGCCCCCCACCCTATGTGAATGAGTTTGGGGTACAATGTACCCCTACCCATTCACCTGTGAAAAAAAGTACAAAAAAAAAAACCACAACACACAAGATAAAATAATTTATTACATGTGACATCCGCTAGCAAAAGAGCTACAAGAAGATAGCGGAGGAGTCCGGCGAGAAGACCCCCGAAGACGGAAGACCCCCGGAGCTGTGTAATAAATTATTTTATCTTGTGTGTTGTGTTTTTTTTTGTACTTTTTTTCACAGGTGAATGGGTAGGGGTACATTGTACCCCATACTCATTCACATAGGGTGGGGGGCCGGTATCCGGGGGCCCCCTTATTAAAGGGGGCTCCCGGATTCCGATAAGCCCCTCGCCCGCAGACCCCGACAACCAACGGCCAGGGTTGTCGGGAAGAGGCCCTTGTCCTCATCAACATGGGGACAATGTGCTCTGGGGTGGGGGGGGGCCGCGCGCCCCCCCCCCTTCCCCAAGGCACCCCCCATGTTGAGGGCACGCGGCCTGGTACGGCTCAGGAGGGGGGGCGCTCGCTCGCCCCTCCTTTCCTGGCCGGCCGGGTAGCGTGCTCTGACAAGGGTCTGTTGTGGACTTGGGGGGGACCCCCACGCCGATTTTTTTCGGCGTTGGGGTTCCCCTTTAAGTCCATACCAGGTGGCGGGGCCAGCGACGTCTCCTTCGCAGTGCCCCGCCTACCTGAAGACCCGCTCAAAATGAGCAGACTTTTCTCCGCGTGCGTGGGCGAGTCCGTTCAGTAGGGCGGATAGTACGGCGGACTTAGTACGCCATATTAGTCCGCTGAAAAAGTGTGTGGGCAAGTAGCCCGTTCGGAAAGTCCGGCGGGCAGTCTGGGGGGAAGTCCGCCAGACTAAATCCGTTGGATAGACGGCTACGTGTGTACGCGGCATAAGAAGACCTATCTCTACGGTTCCTGGATCATTCCACTTATTTTACAGCTTACTAATGGATGGGTCTAAATTGTAGACTGCAAGCTATTAAAAACTTCACACTACACTTTTTGTTTCTGAGGCACAGCGTATTACACAAGAAATGTTTATTAACCAGGCCGCATATTACATTTCACAGTTTAACGGATTGAAAAGTAGAATATAATAGCACCATTCACCCAGCTTATATTACAGCCAGCAGGCAATTTGTAGGTAAGGGAGCAGAAACTCATCCCCAGGGTGTGAAGTGTGAGCATATTAATTCTTTCAATACAGATGTATGTTGGCCCCACTGGTATTATTTTAATACTTCCAACAACTTCTTCTGTAATAAAAGTGGAAAACTAGGAGTAAACTGGTCTGACTGGTTTAGGAGTTTTGATGGTTCACTAGACTTAACAGAAACCTACGCCTTCTGCGGGAGACATGAACCTTCACACCTCAAAGTTGTCTGCAATAAGATGAGCAATGTTTGGAGTAGTAGACTACATGGTAAGGACACGTTTGCCTTCAGAATCTATTTACACACATGGATGGAACTGAAATTTTGCTTTTACTGTTTATATTTTTAACTGCAGATTCTTCTCGTTGTTCCATGAATCCTAATGCCGTGACTCAACAAACATGAAAAAACAAAACCATGTTGTGTATGATGATTACAAAACAAAGCACATGCCCTGCTGTCTACTGAACAAAGGAAGATATAAAAATAAAACCAACTAATATGCTCGAGGAATCTGCGAGGTACGACCGGTTCATACCGAAGAAAAATAGACAAGGAAACAGATGAACAGACAGAACAGCATGTCTAGAAATTGTTTGCATTTACAGTAGCATCTCAAGCACTGCAGGGATCAGCTTGCATTACTAACAAGACCATACGGAATTTCACTACACTGGGTCTACTGGAAAAAAAGGAAATGAAAGCAAAATTAGGATGAAACCAATCACAATTTACATCTAGGACTACTGCAATTTTACAGTAAGCACACAACATGCTACACTAGATGGGGTAAGCCTAATCACAAATGAACAGATTTCTTTTACTCAGCAAAAAACAAAAGATTTAATGTGGATGGAGAAACCGCCCATGCCAGATGTTTTATTCAGACAGCCAGAACCAAAAGTGAAATACCTGATTTGATTGGATGCAGTCTCTATTCAGATGATAATTCTCCATCCAGATCTTTCTATTTTTCATTCAGTTTGTCATGGCTAGTCACCACTCACATTTCAGTATAATCTTTCTTATAGTAAGGGGAGAGCTTTTCCAGAGTATGCTAGATACATCCCTTAAGCCTGGTACACACTGGTGTTTAACAGAAACCGGTGGATATTCAGCCCATGTGTACATCAGCTTGTCTGACAGAAGGGGTCGAATGGGCAAGCTGGAAAAGCAGCAGCTGATCAGCATCCGATCAGCGTTGGCAGCCACTGGCTGCGAGCGATGACCGGTATGTTCTGGCAAGATGGCAGACCCCTGTCAGAATACAATAGCTCAGCAGGGAGATAACTTTACCAACATTGCATAGTTTTTATTTTTTTTTATTTTTTTAATTCAGCCCGCTGGGTTGAATGAAAAAAAAAAATTTGAATTGTGTACCAGGCTTTAGGCTTGTCATTAATTTGTGGCTGTGTTCTTGTCCAATCAGGAATTTGAGGATGGAAAAAATGTAATAAACAAGGCAGTATGTGTGGTGTATAGGAGAGTGCTTAGCATTTCTCCTGTGAAAAAGAACATGCCAAGCAGCCATGCCACTCCAAATCAGTGGCCACATGGACTCAGGTAGAAGCCGGGAGGCACCATATTAGTGCTGAGCTTCTCCTTGGGCTTTTGCAGGATCAGATGTCCATTTAAAAAAAAAAAAAAAAAAAAAAAAGTTAAGGCTGGCTTCACACTGGTACAACACGACAGTCATATGACTGTGGATCCAACTTTTCCCTGCGACTTGAAGTCTGTCTTCCATCCAACTTCAATCAAAGGGATCTGACTTTGATCCCAACAATACCAGGCCCTTTGAATCTGGTATGGATCTTTAGGGGAATAAAGCTAAAAATTAGTGTGACCAGTCTCAACCTGGGACTAACATCAGCATGCCTCCATCCCTAAATATATGCGAGAAAGATTGGAGGGTAGGATTGGGACTTTACATGAGGCATGTTGATGTGTATGATATATGAAATTATAGATACATTGGATGTCACAATCCCTTAGGGGTAATTCATGGTAATAATAATAAGCATGATTAACCAATAAGATAAAACATTTATGATACAAGATATCATAAAAAAAAATCAACATAATTGATAAAATAATAATATACTTAATAATGAATGAATTATTGAACATGATTTGTGACAAACAATGAAAATCATAAAAAGTCAAGTACATACAAATAATGAATACACGATTCACATGATGTATACAGACAATGAACATAGTGATTTGTTACAGTTATTGGAGCAAGCTTGACTTGGCATCCTTGGATGAACACTCAATGCGTTTCATGGCCTGTTGCCAATCATCAGGCGTTTGATGCATGGGTTGAACTACAAAATAATTAATAAAATGTAATATGTGAATTAACTGTCTATGAAAGTGCACTCTTTCCTAAAGATAAAGGAAAGAGAAATTTCTGTACTACTTACAAAGCGGGCCATCAGTCTCGGATCTTTAGGGAAAACTCCACGCCAAATAAAAAATATAATAAAAAGATTACAAAAAAACTACAGAGTCCCCCCTCCAAGACCATACCAGGTCCTTCAGTCTGGCATGGATTTTAAGGGGAACCCCCACGCCAAAAAAACAGCGTGGGGTTCCCTCCAAAATCCATTGGTCAGTGACACTGCAAGGGGGCAGGGTCGCTGGGTGGCCATGCCCCATAGCTATACAAGTAATGCCACACGGCAGACCCAGCATTACAGCGGGAGACAGCGTCTAGAGAACATTGGAGCAAGAACAGAAGGAGCAGAGAGAGGAGACCCAGCAGAGGGAGGAGACCCGGCGGAGGGACGGAGGAGACCCGGCGGAGGGACGGAGGAGACCCGGCGGAGGGACGGAGGAGACCCGGCGGAGGGACGGAGGAGACCCGGCGGAGGGACGGAGGAGACCCGGCGGAGGGACGGAGGAGACCCGGCGGAGGGACGGAGGAGACCCGGCGGAGGGACGGAGGAGACCCGGCGGAGGGACGGAGGAGACCCGGCGGAGGGACGGAGGAGACCCGGCGGAGGGACGGAGGAGACCCAGCGGAGGGACGGAGGAGACCCAGCGGAGGGACGGAGGAGACCCGGCAGAGGGAGAAGACAGCGAAGAGAGGAGAACTGGCAGCGGAAGAAGACATCAGTGAAGGGAGAAGAATCAGAGGAAGATATCATCAGCGGAGGGAGGAGAACTGGAGGATGAAGACATAACAGGAGGGAGAAGAAATTGGAAGGAGAAAAGACACCAGAGCTGCTTTAATAAATAACTGTCAGAAACCTGCTGCTTTTATTTTTGACACTTTTTTTTAGGTGAATGGGTAGGTGTACAATGTACCCCCATACTCATTCACATAGGGTGAGGGGCTGGGATCTGGGGGCCCCTTTATTAAAGGGATTTCCAGATTCTGATAAGCCCCGCCCGTCCCTGACAGCCACTGGCCAGGGTTGTCGGGAAGAGGCCCTTGTCCCCATCAACATGGGGACAAGGTGCTTTTGGGAGGGGGGAACATCATGTTGAGGACATGTGCCCTGGTTTGGTTCGGGGGGGGGGGGTGTGCGCCCACTCATCCCCACCCCTTTCCTGACCTGCCAGGCGGCGTGCTTGGATAAGGGCCTGGTATGGTCTTGGAGGGGGGACTCCTCAGAGCACAAGTCGCATACCAAAGTTGGATCAGTTAGGACAACGATCTGACTTTGATCTGACTTCAATGATATTCAATGGGATGAAGTAGGATCAAAGTCGGACTAGTTAGACAGCTTTGATAGGAAACCATTAATACACGTCATGCGACATGAGCTCCCAGTGTTGGTGCGTTTGTCGTACCAGTGTGAACCCAGATTAATACAGGGACTTTAATTTCTGATGATTTTCACCTGTGAGTAACTAACTAGAAATATAAAATTATACAATAGTGACCAGGACAGGATCAGAGGCAAAGTGAGTGACACCATGCTGAAAGCTGTGAACCGGGACTGACCAGGCAGTGGAGCAGTGCCATTTTTTTTTTTTACTGCAAAAGCACATACTGACCTATTTTAGTTAGTGAGGTCTAAGGTGGGTGAGAGGACACCCATAAGTGGGGTGAAGAGCAGCGTAGTGAATAAGGTCATAAATTCAAAATCCCTGTGGTGTTTGTATTTATAGATAACAGTAATGCCCTGACCACACGGTTGGACATTCCGATGACAAAATCCGTCTGATATTTTCTGACAAATTTTGGCCCAAACTTGTATTGCATACACACAGTTGCACAAAGTTGTCCGAAAATCCGATCATTCAGAACAAGGTGACGTACAACACGTAGGAAGGGACTATAAAGAGGCCAGTAGCCAATAGCTTTCGTCTGGTAATTTATTCTAAGCATGCTTGGCACTTTGTGCGTCGGAATGGTCTACACGCGATCAGAATTTAAACGATCGGATTTTGCCGTCGGAAAATTATAGATCTAGATCTCAAACTTTGTGTGTCGGAAATGCCGACAGAAAAAGTCTGATGGAGCCCACACACGATTGGAATTTCCGTCAACACAATCCGATCGCACATTTTCCGTCGGAAAGTCAGACCGTATGTACAGGGCATGACCCTTAAAAGTTTCTCAACTTGTCTCACTATGATCAAAGCAAGAAGTAGGATTTTCAGTGGTGTTCCCCTTTAACAGTGTGCAGCATTTGAAAGGTACACTTCCAAAAACACAAGTCAGGCATAGACAAATTTAAAAACTATACTTAGAATATATTTTTCCTCCTTCAATGATTTCCTTTTTACTAACCCTGTTAGCAACCTCTCAAAACACCACAAGTGCATAAAACATTATCAGTGATGAAATAACGATGCGATGGGGACCTCTGCTTTGTATGTTCTCGTTTTCAGCAACCAGTGAGGTTTACAGTTTGTGCCCACAACATATTGAGGGGAATTAATCAAAACTGTGCATAGAATCTTGAGGCGAGATAAGTAAAAAATAAAATAATGTGGTTGCATAAATGTGCACATCCTCTTATAACTGGGGATGTAGCTGTGTTCAGAATTAAGCAATCACATTCAAACTCATGTTAAATAGGAGTCAGTACACACCTGCCATCATTTAAAGTGCCTCTGATTAACCCCAAATAAAGTTCAGCTGTTCTAGTAGGTCTTTCCTGACATTTTCTTAGTCGCATCCTATAGCAAAAGCCATGGTCCGCAGAGAGCTTCCAAAGCATCAGAGGGATCTCATACTTAAAAGGTATCAGTCAGGAGAAGGGTACAAAAGAATTTCCAAGGCATTAGATATACCATGGAAAACACTGTGGAGACAGTCATCAAGTGGAGAAAATACGGCACAACAGTGACATTACCAAGAACTGGATGTCCATTCAAAACCGATGAAAAGACAAGAAGAAAATTGGTCAGGGAGGCTGCCAAGAAGCAACATTAAATAAACTGCAGGAATATCTGGCAAGTACTGGCTGTGTGGTAAATGTGACAACAATCTCTCGTATTCTTCATATGTCTGGGCTATGGGGTAAAGTGGCAAGAGAGAAGCCTTTTCTTATAAAGAAAAACATCCAATCCCGGTTAAATTTTGCAAAAACACATCTGAAGTCTCCCACAAGCATGTGGGAAAATGTATTATGGTCTGATGAAACCAAGATTGAACTTTTTGGTCATAATTCCAAAAGATATGTTTGGCGTAAAAACAACACTGCACATCACCAAAAGAACACCATACCCACAGTTAAGCATGGTGGTGGCCGCATCATGCTTTGGGGCTATTTTTCTTCAGCTGGAACAGGGGGCCTTAGTCAAGGTAGAGGGAATTATGTACAGTTCAAAAATACCGGTTAATATTGCCACGAAACCTTCAGGCTTCTGCTAGAAAGCCGAACATGAAGAGGAACTTCATCTTTCAGCATGACAATGACCCAAAGCATACATCCAAATCAACAAAGGAATGGCTTCACCACAAGGAGATTAAAGTTTTGGAATGGCCCAGCCAGAGTCCAGACCTAAATCTGATTGAAAATCTGTGGGGTGATCTGAAGAGGACTGTGCACAGGAGATGCCCTTGCAATCTGATGGATGTGGAGTGTTTTTGAAAAGAAGAGTGGGTAAATATTGCAAATTGCAAATATTGCCAAGTCAAGGTGTGCCATGCTGATAGACTCATACTCAAAAAGACTGAATGATGTAATAAAATCAAAAGGTGCATCAATAAAGTATTCGTTTAACTTATGCAACCATATTATTTTTGTTTTTTATTTTTACATCCCTCCACCTAAAAGATTTCAGTTTGTTGTTCAACTGAGTTGTACAGCTTTTAGGTCACATTAAAGGTGGAAATAATTTAGCTTCGTCTCCTTTTTTTTTTATATCACAGAAACCTGACATTTTAACACGGGTGTGTAGACTTTTTATATCCACTGTATACTTACCTGCTCTGTACAGTAGGTTTTGCACAGAGCAGCCCAGATCCTTCTCTTCTCGGATCCCTCCTCAGTGTTCCTGGCCCATTCCTCCTGTTGAGGCCCCACAGCAAGCAGCTTGCTATGGGGGAACCCAAGCCAAGCTGCAGCTTCCTGCGTCCATTCAAACACTAAACCATGGCCTGGCCCCCTTTCTCTCCTCATTGGCTCACTGACTGGCAGCAAAGGGAGCCAATGGTTCTACGCGGCTGTCTACGCCAACGAGGAGCGGAGTCCCAGACAGCCGAGTCTCTCATGCAACATCACTGGAACTAGATGGATCCCAGATAAGTATTGGGGAGGGGGGGGGGGGCTGCTGCACACAGAAGGCTTTGTATCTTAATGCATACTCGAGTGGCCGGGGGCACGGTGATGCCACTCTTGCGCATGGGTGCCGCCGATTACGGCACAGGCTTTGAAGGTCCTGCACTGTATGCTGGACCTTCAGAGCACATGCGTCAGTGACGTCACTGGCTGCATGCACTCTGAATATCTCCTAAACACTGAAAGATATTCACACTAATTAAAGACTTACCTGTAAGTATAAGTGGTTCAACAGAGTTTACTACCACTTTAAGGCATAGCTATGGTAAAAATGTAATTTCATATATTCACTTCCATGTTATCTTTAGTTATTTCTAGTCTACTGCTAATCTGAATGAACTTGAATTTGTAAACTTACATTATGAAGACCCCCACACATTTAATCCCTTGAATTCTTTTACACGTATCACTATATCCTGTGGGAAGGCCTTGCTGTCTCAAAAGGAGTTTCAGGAGGCGGAGTCAGTACAGGAATCACTGCTTGCAGGCAGCAATGTACCATGGGATATGTAGTCCTTGGTAAATGAAAGTAAACAGCAGAAGAGAAGCTGCAAATCATGTAGAGAATCCAGGAAGTTGTGAAAAGAGATGACCAGCAGATAAGTAGCACTCACAACATGAAAGAAGGTGTTTCAAGTAATATTATATCGGATTGTCAAATATAACTACTGCTTGTATTGCAATTACAATGCGGAGGTTATAAAATAATGTGCATACTGTGACCATAGATTTCCTTTAACTGAACAAGCTGAATAAAGGAGAGGATTGGTTGCCAGCTGCTCCAGATTCTGGCCGCTGTCGTTTTGATAAATCCTCTCATTATATTTCAACTTCTGTGACAAAGTAATGGACAATGTACTTTTTTTACATCTTTTGTCTTGGACTTTACAGTCAACCAAGTTTTGTCATAAAGCAAGCAGCACACCCATTAAAAACATAAGCTGGATTCTTTAGAGTGAACATTTCAGTCTCCATTTCAGCCTGCAGGAATACTGAAAAATCCTTGAGAGAAAGGATCTTAAAAGCATTTGAAATATGTTTTCCCTCCATGAGGTCACTTGTTTGGAGGAAATCGTATAGCTGCATCATAAAACCAGCTTTGTTTCTTCTGCAATGTGCCTGTGGCAGTTCCCGCCTAACAAAAGCACACTCATTTGTTATGGAGCAAGCACATTAAATGCTATGCAAACTTGGAGCAATTTACAGCAAAAAAGGATTGCTTTATTCCCTGCATGACCATTCTGTATACCTCCAATACTTTACACAAGATATTTGCTTCATGGTTACCCTTTAGAAATTAAATTGTGCATTGCTAATAGAAAATAAAGGAATTACATTTTCCCATGCTAAAGGAAAAAACGGCCAGCTTAAGTTTCAGAATGCTGCCAATTGTAAAGCCAGCTGGCCAATCATTGTATCCTGTGCCAAACACTTGTACCCAATGCCCTTACTGTAACAGAATCTCATTTAGCTAGAGATTTTAACTCATTGTTGGAAATAAGCCAATAATGCATCAAAACAAAATATATCAATTTATAGAATGTGCAAATGTATGAAATAGTGTACTTAAAGTGGTTCCAAAGTCAAAAGATTTTTATTTTATTTTTAACCTTAATGCATTCGCAACATTAAAGTAAAAAAAAAAAAAAAAAAACTTTCAAAAGCCATCAGACACTTACCCGGGTCCATTCCCAATTCAGCACTGTCCCATCTAAAGTAAGCTCTTTTCCCCTCTTCCTGGCCTCATAGGCTTTGCCGATAGGCTCCTGCTGTTTTCAATCAAATCCTGTGAGGAGGGAGCAGGGTGGAGGCAAGCTGTTTGTGTCTATAGACGCACACACAGCCCAGCTCAAGATCAAGTTCGCACGGGTGCCCTCATAGCAAGTGGCTTGCTATGGGGGAAGTTAGAAGAGAGGAGGCATGGAGAGCGCCGGCAGGGACCCAAGAAGAGCAGGTTTGAGGATGCTCTGTGCAAAACAATTGCACAAAGCAGGTAAGTATAACATGTTTTTAATTTCAGGAAAACAAAATTAGGTTCATTTAAAAAGCATTCCACTGAAAACTGAAATCTTGAGATGTATACATGGAACATGTGCAAAACTACTGAAGCACAATTAGCATAAAGATAATTACAGTCAGCAGAATATGTCCCTTGTACTGATGCCTCTTTTATCCTCCTATGCTTACTATTAATGAAACATGATCTATAAATTGAGGATGGGCAAAGGAATGAAAAGGGAATGGAAAAAAAGGAGGATTTTTATTAAAAGAAGAGGAATCAGCACAAGGGATACATCCTAAGGACTCTAAGTTATGTGTCCTTGTGTTTATCCTTTTTATAATTTTAACTACACTTGGGCTTTAAAAAAATAAAACTGGTCTTTGAGTGAGCTTTCTGCATTGTTGTTAAAGAGGAAGTAAACTCCAATTACTGACTTTTACCTATAGGTATGCCTATAAGAAGTCTGTAAATATCTCCTAAATGTGCATTGCTTAGGAGATATTTACATTATATGCAGCCAGTGATATCACTGGCGCATGCGTTCGGAAGGAACGGCCACCCATTGCATTCCTTCAGAGCCTTGTGATGTCATTGTGGTTCCGGCCAGTCACAGAGCCAGAGCCAGCAAACCCGGAAGCAAGACGGGTGAAGGTGGGAGCCCCTGCAGTGCATACCAGCACATGACTTTACCTTGCAGAGACTCTGGAGGGATTTTGACTTTAATGTCGGGACCCACCCAGATGCCTGGACAGGCAGTTGGCTCAGCCTCTCATAGCGTGCCACGAGAGTCCGAGCCAGCTGCTTCTCCTCCCTGCACAACCCGGCCCTTTAGTAAGCGCTGAAGGGCAGAGCACAAAGCTGGTGACTAACAGTCACTGGCTCTCTGTTCACTGAAGACTGAACTGAGCGATCAGTGACCTTTGATCACTCAGTTCTCTGTGTAGAGGCAGCAGGGGACAGATGCAGCATCGGATCGAAGCTGCATCAACCTAGGTGAGTATGAACTTTTCTTTTAAGAGCATGTCAATGTACAAACTGCAGAAAAGTGGAAAAGGCAGGATAGCAATGATTTACTCAGATTTAAAATGTGCAGTCTATACAATCAGAAGGAGTAGGTCATACGCCCTGCACTGGGAGAATAAGAAAGAGGTAAGTGGGCAGTCTCAAGCTGACCACAGAAAGAGAAGATAGCAGGGCAGCATGTGGCTACTCATCATGGCCTGTCACATCAAAGCACTCCATACTGAAGAGAATAATAACAGTCATACAAGGTTTTCTGATTTCTTCCAACAGAGGTCAGCTAGTTGGCATGGTATAGATATTAGAAAAAAAAAAAAAAAGAAGCTGACTATCTAAAAGTTGAAATTCAAGCACAGAGCAGAATAGGATGAAGTGTAGATTACTATAAAAAAAAAAAAAAAGCCTCACAAAAGGTGAGACTCACATCTGAGGACAAAACACCGTGGGAATATGGATTACCTGAACAGAAAAACAAGAATTACAAGGTGGTACAATTATAAAGACTTGGAAAAAAAAAAAGAAGACTTTAGTTGCTGCTGGAGTTTTTGGCGCGTATTGCATTAGCCAAGTATAGACATAATCTTGCATGATTATGCGACAAACTAGTTTACCTCCCATGCAAAAGCCATTTATGAAATATAAAAAACAGGTATGCCTACAAGATAACAATTATTTATTTTCTGGATTGTAATATACCCAATGAACACAATGCACAATGGAGCATTATAGATAAGGAAATAGGTTAAATAAACAAATGCAATACGGTAAAAATGACTACCATGATGTGGCAAGGTGTGTTTACATGGATGACTGTCTGTTTATACACCTCATGTATTTGCTGAAGAAACAACTGCCGTCACAGAGCAGCTAGATTAAAATGCGGTCCCTATAAAACATAAGAACCGCCAGCAAGTAAAGTCATGGATTCCATGGTAAAGGTATTATACACTAAGAATATACACCAGTAAAAATGTATTAAGTAATACTATTTTATACTATTACTATCTTTCTCCAGTTCTTATGCTATCCAACAGAATACTTAAAGAAGTTCCCCTTTTTTTAAAAATAAAATGAATGCAAATTTTTTTGCAGGAAAAAAAAAAGTGCATTTTTTCTTCTTTTTTTTTTTTACTTGAAGCCTATAAAACCTTGCACCCGCTATCAGCAGATCGCTTAAGCCATACAGGACTCGTGCAGACTTGTCATTGTATCGGTCTGCTCATACCTCGTACGGGCAGGCAGATACACACTGACCGGAAGCGAGAATGAACTACCAGAATGCTCAACAGTGCCCTGGTTAATTCATTAAGAACTACAAGCCGACAGACGCAAATGCTGTGGGGACTTGTATTTTGCCAATTCACAGAATACTGTGCATGAATGACCTGGTAGGGCGAGCAGAGCCCCACACGACCGTGTTTTCTTTGGCAGTGAGCAGAGGGAGAGGGGGCAAACCTAACATGTTACACGCAGAATATGGGTGTAACAGGTTACAAAAGGTCAACTTACCCTTTAACCACTTGCCGACTGGGCCAAGACCAAAGGATGTCCTCCCGAACTTGCGATGCAAGCGCACCCAGATAGTGTATGTGATCGCCTGATCCTCCGGACCCAGTGCATTACGAGGGCCAATGAGATAATTTGTTAAAAACTGGCACATGTCCATTTCAGCTCTCTCCCCTCTCCTCACACGCTATCAGTACAGCGTGTGAGGAGAGGAGGAAGCCAGTGCAGCAGCGCGTTTGTGCTGGATCTGAATTGCCCACAAACTGGATCTGTGCCCATTCATGCCTCAATTGTGCCTGTCTGTGCCTCATACATGCCCACCCCTGCTTCACGTGTGCCTCATCCAGGCTTCACACATGCCCATCCGTGCCTGATCAGTGCTCATCCATACCCATCCATGCCACATAAAAGCTTATCCTGATGGTGCTCCCTGCATGTTGGGCCTCTTCTGGCTTGAAGGCCAAGAGCTGAGTGGTCAAAGACCACTGATCGTTCAGTTCTCAGTCTTCAAGCTGCAGAGAGCTTGTGAATGTTAGATACCGACTCTCTGCTCTGCCCTTCCAGCGCTCATTGGAGTGCTGGGCTGTGGAGGGGGAAGATCATGGAGCAGCTGGGACAGCTGCTGGTCCAGGCATCTGGGTGGATCACGACCTTATGAATGGGAACTTTTCAGAGCCTGAACCTGGTCTGTGATATCAGCCAACAGCAGACTTAACCTGTTGGCTGAAAACAGGTCACAGGAATGCAGAACGAACTGCACTCCTGTGATCCTTAGGAGGACTACTTTTTAAAAACCATCTACAAAAATTTGTAGCAAACATACTACACTATAGAAACTAGAGCTAGGAGTGAAGCCTGTGCGTTCCTGTTGATGCCAGCATGCTCTGGAGTACATGTAGAACTGAAGGGCCACAAATGGCACCACATACACCAATTTATCTCAGAACCTAGAACAAAATCTACTTGAATAAAAAGCCAGGGACCATGCACAAAGCCTTGATGGTGAGAAGATGGAGAGTCTATTACAACCAGTCACTAAAATCATGTGTTTGGAGGCTATACACGATTGTTACAAATCAAAGTAACACAGGGTTTGTTTAGGAAGAAGTTTTTTCCGCATGCTTAGAATGGCTGGCTATATGATGTGCCCACTTAGTGAGGCCTCAACGAGCAAGAAAAATCTGCTTAAACGTTCAGTGAGGCGCACTTTCATGGTATCCAAGGGAGGAAGAGAAACAGCCTGGAGCAAATCAGTTACTAAAAAAACACTAAACTAGTAATCTGATCTGAGCAATACATGAACACGCCAAAATAAAAGTAAATATATAAATAAAAGTCTATGTAGCAGCTGTTTAAACAGATGACATCCTGCAAAACGACATCTCAATATAAAAATGTGTATTTGTAGCACAAAAACTTTCTTAATGAGAGTAAACAATACAATAGGTTGCTTAGCTGTGAGATGGTCCTGTGTACAAGGATACATGTAGCTGGTATAAAAGTACAAGAATAAAAGTTGATTATGGCTAAAGGTGGCTGTGGAATGCACCCCAAGCTCATATGTTGGTTGGCTGGCTAGAATAGTTTGGAGAGAACAGGCAGAGTAAAGCCTCCTACACATGAGTATATCGGACGAATGATTGTCCGTTTGTTTTTTGTTTTTTATTTTGCAGGCTAGTCCCCATATGAAAAATTAAGTGGTTATTCAACTTACGAAAATTCTCGTAAAACAGAATAAAACTTCAGGGGTGATGTAATGCATTGTATTTTTTGACAAAAACTGTACCAATTAAAAATAAATCGTATGGTCTGGTATTGTACAAAATTAAATTTTTTCGTGTTCGTCCCTTCGGAATAATATTGGATGAACTGTGGTGATCAACTCTTGAAAGCGGTGTACTAATGATCAGATTATTATATGATCGCAGTATTTTTTTGTCTGATTTTCTGATCCTGTGTACTAGGTTTAGTGTCGGTTCACACAGGGGTGAATTTAAAATCGTCAGACTCTGAAGCTTCCCCATACAGCGCAAATTCAGCGCGGCTTGCAAAACGACTTCTGTATAGAAGTCACTGAAAGCCGCTCTTAAGTCGTCCCAAAGTATTGCAGGAACCTTTTTCAGAGTCGTTCCTATTAGAACCGTTCCACTGCAATGCATGGATCATGACTTGTCAGGAGGCCAAGTTGCCGAACAAGTCGCTCCTGTGTGAACCGGCACTTAAAGCGGAAGTAAACCCATCAATCTAACAGTTTGAAAAAAACATGGCATGCCGGAAATGTTAACTGTCACATTGGTTGTGCTCTCAACCAAACTGTCATACCATCCAATGGCTGGTGTCATAACTGATCGCATGTGCAGCTTCATGGCAGTTAAAGATTAAAGGGAGGCCAAGATGGCAGCTTCCTTGGCTGAAAACGATAGGAGGGTTTACTTCCACTTGAGATTGTAAATAATCACATTGCAAAACAACCCATTCAGTTCAAAATAGAAATGAAAGGCAAAATCTTTGTGTATAGAGATAAAAAAAAAACATTATAAATACCCTTTTCCATCAAGTTCCCAGCACAGCTATGGAACTGACCACGATATTATTAGGAAAGAAGAATGACTTGCAGGAACACCAGGGATTTCAAACAAAGGAAGCAATACAAATAGAACAGGATACAATGATACCTGGGTTCGCGAACAGAAGAGTTCACAAAAATTTGCTTTAGTACGCAAACTCCGATTCGGTTCACAAACACTAGCTGCGGCCACCTTCCATGCTCTGGCACGTTCACATTGAAAGGGCAGTACCAGATGAGAGTCTTAGGAGAACCAGTCCACACAGATAGGGGTTCCTGCCCCCTGACTACCATGAGAGTGGGCTCACTTGATTGGGAATCATGGAAAAACAGTTCATATGAAAGCTACAACTTTATCATGCCCTCAGATGATCTTTTTTTTCCAAATATATCATATTTTTCGCTCCATAAGACGCACCTAGGTTTTAGAGGAGGAAAACAAGAAAAAAATATTCTGAACCAAGTGGTGTACTAAAATATTTACCAGTGCCCATGAAATGCAGCCTGACCATTGCCATAAATGCAACCTGACGACTGCACATAAATACAGTTTCTATGTGCCCACCACTGCAGCCTCTGTGTGCCCACCAATTGCAGCCACTCTGTGCCCATTGCAGCCTCTGGATAACACAGCACTCTCCTCCCTCTGTCCTCCGGCGCTCGTATGTCACTGAACTGGGTCTGTGTGCAAGGTCCCGCCCCCCTAGAGCAGCTCTTGTGATAGGCGGAACACTGATTCAATCTATTATCACACGTGCTGGTCTAGGGGGGTGGGACCTTGCACCCAGACCCAGCTCTGTGACATACGAGCGCCAGAGGACAGAGGGAGGAGAGAGCTGCAGTCGCCGGTAGGACAGTCCAGCCCTGCTCACAGGGTCTTCAGATATCTGGGAGAGTGTAGTTTTACTGAGTTTATTTTCCTAGCTTTGGTCGCAGATGATCTTTTCCTGGATGCACAGTGCTGTTTATTGGCCCCTAGATTAGTCATTTGAATTAAGGTTTGGGATTGATTGAAACAAGGATTAAAGAGGAGCTATAGTTCCCCCCCCCCCCCCCCCTTTTTTAGATGTACACATGAAAGATATATGTTTAAAATCCCTTTTTTACTGTACATGCATACATTTCATAATTTTATATATAAACAAAAAAAAAGTTCAGAACGGATTATCCTGATTTACATTGAACCCTATGGAAAACTGGCCTCGGTCAGCAACCAATTCATTTTGCACCAGAGTAGTTTCACTAATTAGGTTTATAAACCAAGGTATGACTGTACTTTCTCATATAAGTACATGGTACAGCAGGTGCATATCAGGAATATGAAGTGTTGGGATAACAAATGCTTTAAGTGGGTAAAGGAAGAGGGGAGGCGTGTGAGGATGTCCAGATCTACATTTAGAGGATTAGATGATTTGTGGCTAGACTTGAAAAACTTGAAAAATAATAAGTATGCAGTAAGACAGAGATGGAGTAGTTTTGTAAAAAAGAATAGTTTTGTAAAAAAAGAATGTGGAAAAATTGTCCAAATGTGCAAAGCCGATACAGGCCTATCCATCTAAGGCTGTAATAGCTGCCAAAGGTGCACTTCAGTGGCAGCTGGTGCTCAATTTTCTTGGGGGGGGGGGGGCACATAAACCCCCCTGGCGCTCAATCGATCACCCCTTAGGCCCCCTGCCTGACCTGCACTTACCCCATCCAGGTGGCGGCTCACCCCCCCCCCCCATGTCTCCTCCTGGCACTTCTCCTCCCAGCCAATCAGGAGCTAGGACTCCCGGCCAATCGGGTCTCCGGACCAGCTTGCTTACTGGCCAGGAGGAGAAACAGGAAGACATTAGCTAATATTAATCTGCTAATGTCACACAACTGGGTGGGCTCGGGCCCAAGCCTAGCCTTTTTGAAATCCATTAGAGCCTCCGGCTCGAGTCACGTGCTTCACGTGCTTCTAAAAACAAAAAACAAAACACCCCATTGGAATCCATGCATCCGGCGCCCTGCATATAGATTAGGGGCCGGGCGCATAGATTAGGGGGACAGCACCCCTAATGGACAGGACGCCACTGGCACACTTACTAAATTCTAACTTGTAGAAGGTGAAAACGTATGCGTTGTATGCTGTTCGTTGTAAAAATCTACATTTTAAATCTACACTTATAAAGCAAAGATAACGTGATCAGCCTACTCAAGCTTGTGGTAGATACCGTACTGTTCTGTACACACTTGTCTGATTCATCTTTGGAACACAGGTTTGAGTTGCTTTTATACCAGATGTGAGCAGAACAGCAGAACAGTAACTGTATTTACATTTTATTGTAAATCAGTGCATTCCTCTGGCAATTATATGACATAACCACTATAAAATATTTGCCTTGTAAAAGTAGATAGGAATAAAAACCCTGCGAGCGGTTTTGCAACTTCAAAAGATCAACTGTGCAGGAGAACAATTGCATCTCTGTAAACCGATTGCGGATGAACTCAAACTCTGCTCTTTGTCCTTAAAGGCTTATTATTAGTTGCCTGTACTTTGATCAAAGCTGATAAGCATTTTGGGATAAGATGAGCTATAAAACAAGTCTAAGGGCTCATTCACACTTGCTTCGGCTTCAACACACATTAACTGCTAGTTTACACTTGCTTCAAAACAAGGCTTCGGACAGGCTTTGTTAAAGCTCTCTGAACGATAGTCAAAGCTCCGTAACTAAATAAAATTGTTAGCTTACAGTTCTGTTTACACCTGCTTTTGCTTTTCTTTGGCTTCAAAAATCTTACTCCATGTAGCTTTAGTGGTGCTTCAAAGCATCTTCAAAGACGCCATAGAAGTCTATGGCAAAGCTCGCTTGAAGCCCCACAAAAGCCTCATTGAAGAACCAAGCATAAGCAAGGTGTAAACAGAACTAACCATTTTATTTAGTGACAGGGGCTTTAACGTGCATTCAGAGAGCTTTAGCAAAGCCTATCCAAAGCCATGATTTTAAGCAAGTGTAAACAAGTCGTTATTATCACGTTTAAGCAAAGACCAGTGCAGTATTGTCAAATCCACATATGCTGACAGCACTTGGTAAACTGTATTCTCTGCATGTTGAAATCTTATGAAATTATGAAACTAGAGAGATACTATATATTTCAATTGCACTGCGCTTTATAAAATGAAGGCAGTTGCAATACAAAAAGATTTAGAAGGCCCTGCTTCTTAAGAGTTTACAAGCGAAGGGTGGAATTTACATGCTCTCTTTGTGCGAGTTTCATCCCGGTACTCCAGTTTCCTCCCACACCCCGAAGCATGCTGGTACATTAATTGGTTCCTATCTAAATTGGCACTAGTATGTGTATGTATGAATGTGAATTATGATTTGCAAGTTCCTTGAGGGCAGAAACTGATGCGAATGTAATATACAAGTACCCGTAATAAATAGATCAGGGCGCACTCACACTAGCACCCTGAATTGGTTCCGGGAAAGGTTTGGCCCTTTGAGCAAGCTTGCTATGTGTAGTGTGAGCGCTCCCAACCATGCCTTGGACCACTTGGAACAGGTGGTATCAGGCATGTTTCTCTTAATTTGTGATCAGTGATTGGTTTGCTGCAGTGTGAGTGCAAACCATTCCGGGGCACAGTTCTCTCCATACAGAGCTGTATAATAAAACAGGGACCCGCTGGTTTGGTTAACAGTGGAGTGTGCCAATAAACACTTACTGTAGATACAATCCAGTGTGAGTGCAGAACAGCCGGGGAGTGGGGAGAATCAAACTTGGGCATGGTTTAGTTACACTGAGTGCAGCCCAAAAGGGTGGTTCAAGCGATACCAAAGGAGGATAAGTCTGGAGAAGCGTTCATGGTGGATGGAAGGGGGACTAGCCTATGTAAAAAGTAAGCCACTGAAGAGGGGGTTGTAATAGTTGAGGCGAGAGAAAACCAGGGAGTGAAAGTTTTGTGGTATTGTTGGTTAAGAAATTACATATTCTAGAAGTTGAGACAGCAAGATTTTGACACGGATTGGAAATGGGGCTGAAAGGAGAGTTTGGAGTCCAGGAATACACCTAACACCCTGCGGGGACAGATGGATAGTTATGCCATCAATCTCAAGAGAGAAGTGAAGATTTGTGGGGTCCAGCAAGCAGTTTTTAGGTATGGGGGTGACCAATGCCTGTTTCAGAGGGTTGAGGAAGACACCAGTAGATAGGAAGAGATTGAAGATGCGAGTTAGGACTCTTTCACGCTGCCACAACTTGAAAGTCGCGTGATTTTGCGGCAGAAATTTTGACGCAATTTCAGGGAATGCCTGTGTATGAATGCGATCGTTGAGAATCAAGGGTTATGACTTGCCATGCGACTCTGATGTCCAAAGTCACAGGAAAAGACGCAAAAGCCTGAAAGGGGCCCAAGAAAGTGTAGGATAAAAACATGAGGGTGATCTTACTATTTGTGAGGGCATGGGATCCAAGGGGCAGATGGTGGGCATTACAAAAAAGTTTAGCATCCTCAATAGTAATAGGGTTAAAAGATATATATCAGTTGCAAGAAAAACACCAACATTTTGTGGTGTTTGGTTTACATATTAAACCAACCGAATTACTGGTGTTCATTCAAAAAGTGAATACGTGAATTAAAGTGGTTATTGAACAAACAAGGACTTATTTATTTTATTTGCAATATGGACATTGTGTCATTTCTTAATAAAAATAAGCAAAAACTTTACTGCTTTGCAAATAAGACTTTAGGAAATTTGATGAATGAGACAGTACAACTAGACAAGGTATAATTCCTATAAGAAATTAGCTTTTTTTGTTGGGGGGGGGGGGGGGGGGGGATTTCTCATAAAAGTAAAATAAAATACATTCCCTTATAAAGGCTCTACTATGATCTGGAAATTTGACTAGAAAAGTATATTACTTCCTCATCTCTGTAACTTTCCCCATTTCGCAGTAGTAATCCTACTGCTGGTCAAACCAGTGCAAAGTTGCTCCATTGCTGTTCGCTGCATTTTGGCCAGCAAGTGAAGTTGACACCTTGGGATCAGGTTGGTGTTAGTATTAGTATTCCTTTTGTTGGTAACTTGCAGCCAGCAACATGAATGCCATGAGTATAGCCCTTATAGAGACCCCTTCTGTTCTCTGTAAAGCTGGCCAAGCTGATAGAAAAAAACTGAACCGATTCCCCCAACAACACATACAAGGAAGATGCGGGGAAACCTCACCACCAAGTTTTTGGATGCCGACAGCAGGACTCCTCCACTGTCAGAATACACTGGTCATCACTGCAGCCAATTGAATGAAAATTTACCACCAGTCCCATTCAAGAGGAGTCAATCTAATGATCTATTCTCAAACAGGAATGACCACAGTTTCAAATTCATCCGGTCCAATCCTGGTCAAACTTCGATCCATGTATGGCCAGTTTAAGATCTTTGCTTGCACATTTGTTGGTCCAAGGTCCAATTAACACATACAAGCAGGTATATAGAGACCCACGGATACTAACAGAAAGCAATATCTAACATTGTTAAATAGGTGCTACAGGAATTGCAAGTATTTATTTTGCTATCTGCATTCTACATACAGTATTCATAAAATTACTTCTAAGGTTGGTCAATTACAACTTTCTAGAAAGGTCTTCTTTGCTAACTTGGTCAACGACACAAAATAAACTATTCTTCAGGCATGTCAGAAGAGCTGGCCTCATTGGATGCAACTGAAAATGATAAACTGCCACAGAAAAAAGCATGTGCTCTTAACACAGCTGGCCCTAAAACTCTAAGCCTGGGTTCACACTGAAGCACGGAGCAGCTCACAGCAAGGCTCCCTGTTCACCGTTTCAGGTCTAATTTCAGTCCGAATTTTTGGCTGAATTCGGACCTGAAACGGACCAAAAGAGGCATAGGACTTCTGTGCAATTTGCACTGGAGCCACTCCGCCAGTCACAATCGCCTGACATGCCAATTCGCAATAGTGTGAACCCAAACTATCATAGATAATAATGATGATAGGACCAAGTTGGGACTGTGTGTCTAAAATGGCAGTTTTGGTACGCAATCTATAAATGTAGGCTTCAAGTATACTGCTCTAGTAAACAGACATTTAGGAGCAGCTGAGCATTTTTTTCCAACTGCTTCTGAACTCTCCTCTATGCCATCTTATCAGTACATGTACACAGGGGTGTTTATAGTCTTTCTAGCCAGTTGGGTTTAGAGGCTTTTTTTGTAAACCAAAAAAATGCGTTCAGAAGCTGTGTTTAGAGGCACTTCAAGCACCAAACGTGGCTAAGCACGGTAACTCCCATTTAGCAGCGTTTCGCTTACAGACGTTTTTCATTTTAACAAAAATAAAAACGCTTCTAGATGCAAACGCAGCACTTAAACGTGGCTAAGCGGACATTCTTAGACGCCGGTTTCTATCTGTTTGATAACGTCCTGTGTACATGAAGCCTTAAAGAAATCACTTGAACAGGATGGCTGTGTGACAGGCTCTGTCAAGACCTGCTAGTATTTAGTTTTTTGTTTAGATAAAGTGCCAGAACAGTGCAGCAGTTAACAGGTTATGTGCCAGAAATGTTTGTGAATGATTGATACACCTCATGACATAATGGCCATTGCACTTAGGGCAGAACAGATTTCATGCCTAAGCAAGCCCATGTACTGTAGCAAACTAAAGAAGAGCGAGAGTCCAGCCCTAGTAAAATCAAGCACGAAAGACCAAGAAAGACACTCTTTTCCCTTTTTATGAACACATCTCTGTGGAAAGATGCATTAACTAATTTTTATTTGAAAGGTTTTTTCGATAGGGCACAGTGAACTATCGCAAAAAGGGGCAAAACACTGCGCTACTATAATAGAGCTAGCACCTAACAATCAAAGCTACTATAAATGTGAAACAAAAAATGTAGCGGTAAAAAGGTAAGCACCAAAAAGCTCCAAACAGTTTTTAAGTGAATATAAACAACCTGTGCTGAAAGAAAAAAAGGTCTCACACTTACTGTGAGATAAACGAGAACACCATTGTGTACAATGTGCAATGCACAATGCACTATAAATACAATTATAAATGTGTAATGTAGTAACGATGGGATTACATAGCAAATTCTGGAAAATAAATTATTGTCAGTTCATCAGTCTATAGAGGAGTCCTCTTATTATAACAAACAAGAGTGGCAAATCTTCTCATATAGACCATGGGCCAGGGTGGATACAGGACCAGCGGCAACAATCTGTTTGTCTGTAGTGGTATCTGACGACACAACACTCGATAAATGTAAGGTAGGTACTCTTACCAGAAATGTTGGACCCGCATGCCCTACGACAGTGGGTCTAAAGCGCTTGTAATCCCAGAGGATTGTATTTCAGCTTTTGACGAGATAGGTCGTAGTATACAATCCTCTTATGGCGTCCTCGGTCCTGGGTGGGGGTATGTATTCCCGGTAATTGCCAAACTATATTTTCCCACTCAAGGGCGATGATATTTCGGGAACCCGATGTATCCAGACTCCACTTTCAAATAAGGGCTCATGCGGATGGTATATAAAACGGAAAAAGAACAAAAAAAGAAAAAAGGGGGGGCTCCGGATGGTGTAGGTCAAAAAAAGTTTTATTAAAAAGTATACATATTGTACAACTATAAAAAGTGATCACAAAAAAGGGAATTGATAAGAAAAAAGCAATGTGGGGTGCAAGTAATGCTGCCCGACGCTTTTCGACACAAGTGGTCATCAACAGGGGCATACTGTGTCCCCCCCACATTGCTGCTCTATAAATGCACTACTCTGAACTTAATCCGCCCATAAAAGTGGGCGGAACAGGAAATTGGACTAAATTGAATGGTAGTATATTCGGCACATGTATACGACAACCTCTTTACAAGCTCATCTCAACCATACTACGACCTATCTCATCAAAAGCTGGAATACAATCCTCTTTAGACCCACTGTCGTAGGGCATGCGGGTCCAACATTTCTGGTAAGAATACCTACCTTACATTTATCGAGTGTTGTGTCGTCAGATACCACTACAGACAAACAGATTGTTGCCCTTGGTCCTGTAGCCACCCTGGCCCATGGTCTATATGAGAAGATTGGCCACTCTTGTTTGTTATAATAAGAGGACTCCTCTATAGACTGATGAACTGACAATTTATTTTCCAGAATTTATGCTATGTAATTACACATTTATAATTGTATTTATAGTGCATTGGGTATTGCACATTGTACACAATGGTGTTCACGTTTATCTCACAGTAAGTGTTGTTTATTTTCACTTAAAAACAGTTTTGAGCTTTTTGGGCTTACCTTTTTAGCGCTACAGTTTTTGTTTCACACAGTGAACTATCTCCCAGCAATCACTTCCCATCACCTAGACTGCTATCAGGTGATAAAAGATGAAAACTGGCTCCAATAGGTAACGGCTCTTTGCATGCAACTAAAGCTTACAGCGCTGTTTTATTAAATAAAGCTGTATTGCTGCTACTGGATTGGATGAAGGGGATTACAGAGAACGCAGCGACTGGTGTGCAGTGCAATGCAATTGGATCCCTACAGTGTAGACACACCGATCACAGCGCATGGCGATCTTAACGTTTTTTTCACCTGCGCAGTAACGTTTCATTAGATTTTATCAGCTACCACATGGTAAAAGGCAGAGGAATGCCTCACACGGTGCTACATTGGATAAAAGCACATGGATGGGGTGGTGGTGCACACCACAATGCAGTGGTTTAACTTGGGCACATAGAAGATGAGGCATTTTTGCTTTGCCTTGCGGTGGGAATGTGCTGGGATAGCCACCCAACAGTCTCACCACACCTGGTGTGTGTGTGGTCCCTAAGGCCAGGTTCATAACATGGGGTCCAGTACGTCCCCGATTACCAGTTCAGCTGCAAAGCAGGTCCAAATTTTTGGCTGAATTAACACCTGAACCAGACTCAAAGACGCACAGAATCCTTCTGCAATCCGGACCGTGGATGTCCCCAGACCTGTGTGAACTGGCTCCATTGAAAGCTAGTCACACTCGCCTGTCATGCGAATTGGGTGCGGGGAAAGCCTCTCTCAGCACAAGGTTCCTTTAGGCTGGGTTCACATATATGCGAATTGGATGCAGATCAGCATAGTTGTTTCTAGTCAAAATATACTGAATCCAACAGATCAGCATGACCGCCACGGAACAAATGTTTTGTGAAGGAAAAGTTAGCATTGACAGCTTCCATATTTCTTTTTAATACAGGTTTCTTTCAAGTAGCTGACTGACTGGTTTCACTTGTTGCCTGGAATTGCTCTTTAAGCGATCCTGCCACAAATTTTTTTTTCTTAAAACCATTTTTGCCAGTATTACAGTAAAAAACAGCCAGCTTCACATTATTGCAGCGATGTCACAGGTTGCAACACATTTTTGTTGTATCTTTTGGTGTTTGTTTAATAGCTTCACTGACAAAGTTTAAGCAGGAATGCACAAATGTCTGTTTCTCAAATGAAGAATCTTAAGAATGCAATGCCATTTTACCATACCAGAGACAGGAATGTTATCAGTCCCTAAACATGAGCCAGAACATACTAAAGATGCCTGAATTTGATGGTGCCATTTCACACTGTATCTTACAAAATACTTTAGAAAAAGGAATATATAGGACAATTAGAATAAAATCATTCTAAAAAATATAATATCTTTAATTGTACAAATCTCAAAACTAAACCCAAGTTTCTTTTTTTAATATACTGGGTAATTATGACAAATATATATATAATATGGAAGTATACTGTTAACAGATAATCTTATGCATTGGGCCATAGGACTTATTTTAAAAGTAAAATTATAACGCCCAATTTTAAATGAAAGGAACATTCAAAACTGGAAGGTAGCACTTTACATGAAAGATTACTTTTTGCATTGCCTTACGAAAAAAGTTAAGTTTATGTGAATTATGCAAATTACAGCCCTCTATTATTGCACCGTTTACCTTTAACCACTTGCTTACTGGGCACTTAAACCCCCCTCCTGCCCAGACCAATTTTCAGCTTTCAGCGCTGTCACACTTTGAATGACAATTGAGCGGTCATACAACACTGGACCCAAATTACATTTTTATAATTTTTTTCCCACAAATAGAGCTTTCTTTTGGTGGTATTTGCTCACCTCTGTGGTTTTTATTTTTGTTAAAAAATGTAAAAAGACTGAATAAATTTTTTTTTATTTTGTTATAAAATTTTAAAACAGGGAATTTCTCTCCTTCACTGACATACGCTGATGAGGTGGCAGTGATGGGCAATAATGGGTGGCAATAATGGGCACTGATCGGTTACACTGATAGGCAGCACTGTTAGGTGGCACTGATTGGCACCACTGGTGGGCATTGTTAGGTCGCACTGGCAGGGGGTACTAGTGTGCACAGATGAGGCATAATTGCCTCTTCGGGACTGATGTCCCCATCAGCCCAAGAAAAGAAAAAAGAACACAATTACCGAGCTTTGTCATTGGCTGACAGCTGATCACATGGGAAGGGGCTGGGACTGGCCCCTTACTTGGATCAGTGATCACCCGAGTCTAAGGCTGCATTCACACCTGAGCGTAGCGTTTTCAAGCAGAAAATCGGGGGGTTTTTTTACCGCGATTTGCCCCGATTTTGTGCAGGGCAAAAGGTCACCAATGTTAAAAGAAGGAAAAACGCCCAAATCTGCTCAATTCGAGTGACAAAAAAGGGTCCAGAACTTGTTTGAGCTTCAGGCATTCGGCTTCAGGCGACATGGAGTGGAGATGTGAACCATCTCCATTGAGAATAATAGATTTTTTCCCCTCCCGCCTTTTTTAGCTTCAGGCTTCAAGCTACAAAACGCTCACAACATGTGAATGGGGTGTCAGTGACTCTGTGATCACAGCCAGCAGGGCGCGCACAGGCAGCATGCACAGGGGAGGCCGTCATATGATATAATTCAGGTCCACACTGTGGCCGTCATTCGGCTATAGCACGGATGTCAAGTGGTTTAAGTAGATGTAAACCCGATTCATGAAATTTGAGCTGGGCACATATCCGCAGTGTTTTGTTATCTCTCTTCAAAGCACTATGTTCCCTAGCAGTCTCCTGCTCTTTTCTTCTGCCATAAGCCTGATAACGCCTAACAAGTTCTACATCACATATGATAAAAGCAGTTGGGGTGGATGCTATAAATAGATTAGCAGCATGCTGAACTATTCAACAATCAGCTCTGAAAGTCTCTTTTACCTTTGAGAGGGGATGTGTGCCTTTCGCCCAATCGGCTGTCTTGGCTGTATGCCCAGACTTCACTGCAGCGTTGAACAGGAAGTCTTGGCTGTATGCCCAAGTGATGGTAACTGAGTTACCATGAGGGGAAGAGTAATCAGTTAGATTACTCGTTATCCTCTAAAGTAACTGCGTTACATAACTCAGTTTATTTTAACTGAGTTACTTACATCACTGAAGACAGCAGGTATACATGTAAAACTTATGTAGGGAGATTTGTTCATCTCTGTGTATCATCTGAGGCTGTCCAATTCACTGGGTATATGTAAGGGGTTACAACCACTTTAACATGAAATCCAGCCAATAAACAAAAGCATTTATTGAGCTACTAAGGCCTCATGCACACTGAACTTTTCTATATCTCTCCTAGATGCCTTTTCTCCTGGCAGCAGCATTTTGGTAGAAAAAACACTTCACGCCTGTAAATGTGTTTAATGCGTTTAAGCGCATTTAGCAAATCAAGCGTTTTGGCATCGATTTCATTGGCCAGAATATTTTATTTTGACCAATGAAATAAATTCAAGCTCCAGTACTAAAACACGGCAAGCGATAACGCGCGTTTAGACATGCCAAAACGCTGCTGCTCCTGGACGCACTGGCAGTGGGTATTTTTTCTGCCTCTTAAAGGGTCCTTAAGAGGCAGGAAAAAAAATAATCCAAGGAGCATCCAGTGTGCATGAGGCCTAATACTATCCAGTGAAAATGGTGACTGTATTTAAATCAGAAAGTTCACCTAATTAACTTTAATCTGAGCTCTCTGTAATCCCCTCTAGAATAAGTGTACACAGTTCCACACGGGGTCATTGAGGGTATACTATCGTAAAGCTGTGTTGTGTAACTTGTTCTGTGTCTGTATCGCCAACTATATTCACAAGTCCAAGGCAGGATTTAAAGAGGAACTTCATTTAGATTTTTTTGAAATACTGTGTCAAATACTGTACCAACTGACTTTAAATAAATTAGGTACTTAAAATGGTGTTCCGGCCGCAATTTTTTATTTTATTTTTTTAAAGTCAGCAGCTACAAACACTGTAGTTGCTGACTTTTTGTAAGGACACTTACCTGTCCAGCGAGCCCGCAATGTCGGCTGCCGGCGCCTCCATCTCAATGCGGCTTCACTGCCCATTTCCTACTGCGCATGCGCGAGTCGCGTGACGCTTTGTGAATGGCTCCATTGTTTTCTGGGACACATACGTCCCAGAAGGCAACAGGGCTACTCGCCAAAGAGGAAGCGCAGTGGAATAGGAAGAGGCAGATTAGGAAGCCTGCCTAGCAACAACTGTTTCAGGTAAGTTAAAAAAAATAGGTTTTCAAGAATATTAATGCAATTTTTTATTTTAGGGTGGCCATCCACTTTAAAGCGGAGTTCCGCTTGAAAAAAAAATAAAACATTTTAAGTCAGCAGCTACAAATACTGCAGCTACTGACTTTTAATAATCGGACACTTACCTGTCCCGGGGGCCCAGCGATGTGGGGGAACAAAGCCCCGCTTATGTCTCTCCCTCCTCTTTGCGGCACCATCATAGTCACTGTGGGCGCCCGGCTTTGGCTTCACATCCGGGCAAGCACTGCACATGTGCGAGCCACACGCTGCGACTGGCCGGGCAATCACCTGGGGCTTGTGACGTGTCCCAGATGATTGCTGAGAGGGGGAGAGATGATCTCCCTTCCGATGCTGTGGTGTCAGGAGGTGGGAGCTGGAACCCTCAAAAAAAAAAAAGCCGAAGCTCCATTTTTGGGTGGAACTCCGCTTTAACAGTGCCTGGGGTCCAGTGCTGTCTTCCCATAGTCGGTCCTGGTTAGCACTCCAGGTCACCAGTTTTGCATGCATGAACACTTACACTGCTTTGTGACATGTGGCATGTGTCCCAGGAGGATTTGGGAGGGGGCAGGGCAAGGGACGTCATCCTCACCTAGGTATAACAGGCTGTGGAACTCCGTAACAGGCTGTGGGACTTTGAATTTACAGCAGACTGTGTGCAAGAAGCAGCAATGACATTGTTCCAAAACCATCAGATTACAGACAACAGGAAGTAGGGTGGACTGACAGGCTACAGTAATGTCTGGAAGAAAAGGCATGCTGAACATAAGCGTACCATGGACATTTATGGTGGTACATAATCAACTATAGTCTAAAAAAAATAAAAAATAAAACGACTGAAAAAAAAACAAAAGACAATGTTCTAAATGCAGGAAGAACTTTTTTGCTGTCATATAAAGGAAAACCCAAGTTTTGCTAAAATGGCATGTTATTTTGTAAGTTAACTTTATTACAAACATAGAGCTATGCGAACGATTTATTCTTCTCTCTTCTCAGTACAGTGAAACTATTCATGGAATAGTAAGGCTAGCCATAAACACTTTGATTTTTTGACAGCGTGAATGGAGGAATCTCTCCTGTCAGATGCAGTCATTGTTTGGCCAATAATTTTGCACCCGTTAGTTTGATTTTATATCAAGTTTTTTCAGCTGGGTGATGCCATGGCTCAAATTTCTGTTGATTTAGTAGGAATCGGTCATAATTTGATTAGAGTATGGCTAACTTAAAGTAGCACTTAAATCAAAATGTTTATTACCTTAAAAGTATGGGTTTTAGTTTTTTTTTTTTATCTGTACTTACCTCGGTGGATCGAGCATCAAACCGATGCTGCAGCTGTCCCCCTGCGTCTCTGCACTGAGAACTGAGCCACCAACCACCGCCAATGGCTCGGTTCTTACTCCTCCCCAAGCGAAGAGATGCTGCCCGTCGGAAAGCATCTCTCCTGCTCTGATCCTCCACGCTCACTGGAGCGATGAGCTGTGGAGGGGAGGAGAGCAGCAGAGAAGCTCATTGAGAAACCAAGACTGACATCAGTCAAGGCAGCTAGTGGATCCAGACTTGTGAGGTCGGGATGATGCGCTGCCTCGACTGGTGGCAGTGAGGTCAGCGGATAGCGGACTTCAGACCGATCTCCGCTGAAAACGGGTCACAGGAGTGCAAAACGAATTGCACTTTTGTGACCCAGAGGAGAAGCCCAGCCTAAAAGCTCAGGCTGGACTTCTCTTTTAATGTATTCTCTGTATTAAATTAAAAATGTCCCACAAACTGTCCTACCGTCCACCATCCCTAAACACCAGGTGTGGCCTGGCTGGTGTCCGGGCTGAGGTTGCCTCTCTGTTCACCTCCAAAGAATTTCTCAGAGGTGCGGCATCACCCCTTTCTTTTTTGATCCCTAAACTTACCTGGCTCCATGTTGCCACTCCAGAGCAGTCTATGGCACTCCCCTCACTTCTTGCTTTCACAGGAGAAACTGAGGACAGCAGAGCCATTGGCTCAATCTCCTGTGAGGAGGGAATGGGGACGTGGCTTACTGGGCCTTGGCACAGGAACCAACTGAGGTTACCATTACATACAGTACAAGCCTTCTGAAGGTTAACTGGCACTTTACATTTTTGTAAATATTTTATTATATCTTTTCACGTGACAACACTGAAGAAATGGGGCTTTGCTACAATGTAAAGAAGTGAGTGTATAGCTTGTATAACAGTGTACATTTGCTGTCCTCTCAAAATAGCTCAACATACAGCTATTAATGTCTAAACTACTGGCAAAAAAAAAAGTACATCCTTAAGTAAAAATGTCCACACTGGGCACAATTAGCCATTTTCCTTCCCCCGATGTCATGTGACTCGTTAGTGTTACAGGTGTGAATGGGGAGCAGGAGTGTTAGATTTGGTGTTATCGCTGTCACTCTCTCATACTGGTCACTGCATGTTCAACATGACACCTCATGGCAAAGAACTCTCCGAAGATCAAAAAAAAAAAAATGGTTGCTCTACATAAAGATGGCATAGGCTACACGAAGATTGCCAAGACCCTGAAACTGAGCTGCAGCACGGTGGCCAAGACCATACAGCGGTTTAACAGGACAGGTTCCACTCAGAACAGGTCTCACCATGCTTGACCAAAGAAGTTGAATGCACGTGCGCATCGTCATATCCAGAGGTTGTCTTTGGGAAACAGACGTATGAGTGCTGCCAGCATTGCTGCGGAGGTTGAAGGGGTGGAGGTTAGCCTGTCAGTGCTCAGACCGTACACCACACACTGCAACAAATAGATCTGCATGGCTGTCATCCCAGAATGAAGTCTCTTCCAAAGATGATGCACAAGAAAGCCTGCAAACAGTTTGTTGAAGACAAGCAGACTAAGGACATAGATTACTGCAACCATGTTCTGTGGTCTGATGAGACCAAGATGAACTTATTTGGTTCAGATGGTGTCAAGCATGTGTGGTGGCAACCAGGTGAGGAGTACAAAGATAAGTGTGTCTTGCCTACAGTCAAGCATGGTGGTGGAAGTGTCTGGGGTTGCATGAGTGCTACCGGCACTGGGGAGCTACAGTTCATTGCAGGAATCATGAATGTCAACATGTACTGTGACATGCTGAAGCATAGCATGAGCCCCTCCCTTCGGAGACTAGGCCACAGGGCAGTATTCCAATATAAGGACCCCAAACCTCCAGGACGACCACTGCCTTGTTAAAGAAGCTGAGGGTAAAGGTGATTGTGACAGTGGGGTCACTTTGGACACAGGGTGAATAAAAGAAACCCCCGATATGGTCTGTGATAGCCATATTCAAGGCTGTATAATTCATTGTGTATAAATTGGATGTATACTGTATGTGGGGGTTAAGTGTCATTGCTGTGAGGAATTAAGTTGTTTTGCATTTCTATTGTTCATTTAAGTCTATCCTTGTGTGTATTGTAAAGTGCCAGACAGACTGGCTGCTAACCCTTTGTGAAAAGATGTGTATTGGGTGGGATCGTTTGAAGCCTAGCAGACGTCTTGGGATGTGTGGGTGGAGCTGGGCTCTTGTTCATGTTAAAGCATGTGCCTTGAATTGTGTATAAAAATACAATGTTGGTTTTTAATAAATTGATTCCTACTACAGCAGAGACAGAGTGCGTCTCGTCTTTTTGCCAGAGGGATCGGCTCCTATAGGAAAGGGTCGTTTAGCTGTGGATATTGGTACCGAGTGGATGTGTGTCTCGGAGAGGGAACATCGTAAACGGCGTTAACCCCCTTTATATTAGGGGAGCCGTTACAGTGATGGACTGGCCAAGCATGTCTCCAGACCTAAACCCTATTGAGCATCTGTGGGGCATGCTCAAATGGAAGGTGGAGGAGTGCAAGGTCTCTAACATCCACCAGCTCTGTGAAGAACTTCAGTGGCAACCTGTGAAGCGCCAGTGAACTCCATGCCCAAGAGGGTTAAGGCAGCATTGGAAAATAATTGTGGTCAGACAAAATATTGACACTTTGGGCCCAGTTTGGACATTTTCACTTAGGGGTGTAGTCACTTTAAACATTAATGGCTGTGTGTTATTTTGTGGGGACAGCACATTTACACTGTTTTACAAGCTGTACACTCACTACTTTACATTGTAGAAAAGTGCAATTTCTTCAGTGTTGTCACAAGAAAAGATATAATAAAATATTTACAAAATTGTGAGATGCGATATATCTACATAATATTCTAGCTTTTAAAGAATTTGTATTTCTCTCCAGCCAGTCTTGTGATTCACACACCTTTTTCACATTGTACTGGTCTTAAGGGTTGATTAATTAAAGGGCAAATAAGACCTTGTAAAGAATACCCAATCACATGCAAGGAAAAACAAAACAAAAAAACTGCATTTTTGCTTGCACATGATTGGATAATGGAAGTCTGTAGAGCTTTGCCTTATTTACTAAGCTATTTGATTTTAGTAAATCAACCCCACTGTCATTACATATTTTCAAATTACAGCATCTTATTTACGTGATCTGTCCTGCTGCCCTTGCTACTGAACTGTGAGCTGATTCTGATAAATCATCTTCTGAAATCCACATTTAAACCAACAATTCAGGGAGTCAGTGTTGATTGCCTTGGTCCCCCAAAATGCTTAATAGTTTCTTCTGCTGACCTCTGTATATCTACTGTATCCTGAAATGTGTGGAGGTCAGAGAGAGGAACAAGTGAGAGCTGCATGGGACCACAGTGACCAACACTCCCAGAAATGTTGATTTTGGTGAAGATTTCCCAGCATTAGAGCAGGGTATGGCAGCACGGGCACATTGAAACCTCAGTATGTCCCATCTGTTTTTCACAGACATGGCTGACTTAATTTTTTTTTTATATAGCTGCAGGGTTGCTTTAAGTACAGTAGAATATTGATGGTATATATAAAGAACAATCTGAATGCCAAAAAACACCCACATCAAGTTTAAAAGAAAAACAAAACCCTGCTAGGTATAAAATCATGACATTCCCTCAAACATTTAAGATAGACAATACAAAAGAAGTCCTGTGGTTATCTTTATTCTTGTTATGTTTGAAGCTATTCCAAAGAAATTAAATTGTATATTCTTTTAGAAGTGAATGAATACATAATAAAAGGCACTGTAGGCAGTTGGAACATCTCAGAATACCATACGTGAATGGAACTAGAGACAGAAAATTTTTTGATAATACCATTGATAGTTGAGGGCAGACCATATTTTTTGTCTTTAGCTATGTTAGGCTTGTTTAAAGCTGGCCATAGACAGATCAAAATGTTGAACCATGTGTGGCCACTCCTGACCAACTTCTGATCAACGGGCTTGTTTGAAATTGTTTCTTGATCAGCAGCTGCAGATCAATGTATTTTGGACCCCGGAGAGTCCCACTCTCAGAATAAAATGTCTTAAGCAGGGGGATTCACTTGTACTTCCCATTTTCTTTATTTCATTACATTTGGTGCACATACTGACATTGATATACAAGTGTAACTTTCCTGCACCAATATATTGTCCTACTAGAAGTTTCTACTTCAACTATTTTGAACAAAGGGATATGTCATAGGATGCTATATTATGATAATTCATTGCTGTACCTACGTCATAAAAGGTCTTTAAACAAATAAACACAGATTGAAGGTAACATCTCATCCAAGTGAGTCTTTGGGTGATGAAAGGCATCCTGGCTGGGAGAACTCAGTGATTGTTAGTGCCTATAACAGCTAGGGATAAAAACATGTAAAAGCCGGCAAGCTGGTTGTACCAAAGTTGATCGATCAACCTGGGTACATTCCGCCCGCATATACATGGTTCAAATCTCGGCCGATTCCTGCTGAACTGGTTGAGATTCAAACCATTTATGGCTGGCTTTAGATTCCTTTCCAAGGGTGTTCTGGCATTCTGTTTTTTGACCCATAATTACTCATCAAATACAAACTGCAATGTATCCCTAGTGCTAGACAGATGTTAGCCAATGTGTGTCCGCCTATATTCACCCACATCCAGGTTGGTTCAGACTCATTGGGCTGAGCGCAAAAAGTTTGCACGCTTGCTTACGTTCAGCCAGACATGGGAATTACATGGGTCCCTTTTTCCTTCATTAGAAAAATATATAAAAAAAGAATGGACACATGCCACATTATGTGACATTTTTATCATTCTGATTCAGCTGAACCAGAGGATCAGTCTAAAATTCCCTGTTGATGTGAAAGAAGAGCGAACAATTGAAAGGGGCCTTAGGATTGGTTCCTGAAATTTGTTTACATAAAAGGAAACTTGTTTTTGTATTGGTTTAATATGAGGCACAATTTCACAGGTAATTAGTTAATCACAAAATGGGGTTAAGGGCATGCATTTATCTATCAAACATTCTTTCTAGAAAATTTATCTTTTTTGTCCCCAAGATTATCAGGTTGTCTATGTTATTTGAAGTAACTAATAATTTTTAATCTTGTGCTGGTCTTCTCAATGTTTGTGTCCAGGTGACAGGCATCTTTCCTTTTTGAACAGCATTTGCTCTTTCACAGGTTCCACTGTCAGCATCTACTAACTATTAAACTATTATGTTCTTACTTTGAATATGAATACCCATACACATTCAGTTCTAGGTTATCAAAAGTATGCCGAAATTGGGTTTAAACCTATGCTTTAATTATCAACAGACTTAGTCTAAATAAAGGAAGTTTTTCTTACGTCTAAGGAAATCTTTCTAAATAATTTAATCATCGCATATTCTCTGGAACACATGCCTGTTTTTTGTTGATGAAGCACAACACTCAGAAAAGTGGACTTTTCAACAATGTTGTAATGTGAAAACTGTTCCATTAGCAGGGTGATGATTTGGCAATTTATTTCCTCCCAAGGCTCCTTCTATTTGATGAAAAGATATGAATAGCTAATTAAATTAAAGTGCTGCTAATCTGGGCTCTACTCACAGGAGAACAGACACAGAACACCAACTTACAGGCAATATGCTAATTTTTCTACATTTTAACACATTTATGCGCAAGTGTGGAGACTCTGAAGACAGTATCGGTTTAATACAGGTTTTACTTATGGATTTATTTTATAGAAGGGATAGTTCCGAAATTGAAAGTTATTTCATATTTATGCCCTGTCACATACATCAAATGAGTTGTGATGATCAATGACCCATGGGCCTAACCCGTGGCCCTTTGGCACTTGCTGTGCAGCCCTTAGTGTCCCTGCAGTTAGTGCTCAGTTTTCGTGCAAAATATTCTTTAGGATAGCTTTTTTTTTTTTTTTTTTTGACGAGTTCCTTTCTCTGATCTTACCAAGGCTCCTTTCATTTAGCCACTTTCTTTTTTAAATGGGCTTGTGTTGTGGTTTTATTAAAAAATTTTAGCTGAATTAGTAGCAGTGCTATGTACGAGGGGGGAGGGCAGCATCTCAGGGCCAATTAAGGAGGAAACCCACGCAGGCACAGGGAGAACATGCAAGCTCCAGGCAGGTAGTGCCGTGATTGGGATTCGAACCAGTGACCCTTTTTACTTCTAGGCGAGAGTGCTACCCACTACACCCCTGTGCCGCCCTAATCTAAAAGCATAACGATTGAGACTCAGCTCAAAAACGTAAGACAACGGCCTGAGAAATTTATGGAGCCTTGGACCTACGAATGTACGGTGAAGTAAGTATACAATAGGATTTAGGAGGGTAAACAAATCAAAAAAGAGGCATCAGTGAAAGAAAGGCACAGACAAGGAAACCCAAAAGGGGAGGTCTTGTTCTGGTCACAAGTCCAGTTCCTGGGTAGCCTGAGGAGTGGCTATAGGGCCGTGATTGTGGCTCAATCCATGGAGCCAAGTTCATTAGGCCCCTTTCACACTGATGATCAAGTGGGTCAGTTTTTCAGGCGGACCCAATCGGACCATTAATTGCTCTCTATGGAGTAGCAGATGTCACAGCTGACACAACCTCCAACATCCGATCCTGTCTGTGGATCGGATGAGAGTTGGATGGAAATGAACAGGTGATCTGTTTCCATTCGACAGCCCCACAGGCTGTGTCCTTGTCCGCTCTGCATCAGCGGAGCGAATACAGACCTGTTATCCACCCGCTCAGCGGGGATCAGCAGAGAGATTCCCCCACTGAGTGGGCGGATCCGCTGGCAGGGGCCTAAGTCACAATTTGTTGTAGGTGTCTGATAAAATGCTGGATAGTTTTGACTACATCTAAGTGGAAGCTATTAGTTTGTTTTGCTGCTAGGAAATGGAACATCACCAATTTATGCTGGAGTTTAGATAAGCCATCAATCTGATCACGCAAGAGAGCCATCTGAGGACTATTCTATAGGATATATATGAGCTGAAAAACTTTAGACTGGGCTATAGTGGCATGCCCTTAAGATATGCTTTTTTTAAAAAAAAATTTTTTTTTTTTTATTTCACACGTTGTACATTCAAAACACAGGGGACAGAGAAGGCAACATTACCCACTCTCCCCTTGGCCACGCAGGGCCAAAAATTTGAACCAACATAGTTCAGCTAATCAAAAAACTCAAAATGTCCCCCCCCTAAACCAACCATCAGCACCAGTCCAGGAGATATAGAGCACCAGTAAGTTACAAATCAGAGTTTATGTCACTTGTCCATCTGGAGTCAGGGTAGAATTTTCAGGAGGATTGTATATAAATTTAGAGCAATCTATTTACATGAGTGGCAAGAATTCATAGTGCCCATCTCCTATCCTATAAGACAATCCAATGGGTGAAAAGGGGTAAATCAGCCCACTATTGCAAAAGAGTCCCACCATGGCTGCAAGACCTTGTAGAATTCGTTTTTTAATAGCCCCTGGAGTTATATGTGGCCTTGTAAAGGTGGATTCCTTTTTATCAGACCCTTCCAGTATGATAATGTAGGAGCATTTGGCTTTCTTCCAATGCATTAAGATGGCCTTCCTACCATAGAACAACCCTATATTGAGTAAGGTGCGATGAGCTAGAGAAGGAACGACCGCTTCCACCAAACCTATGAGACATACTCTTTGTATTGCGGGGATTGGAATACTGAGAACCTCTGACAAGCAGGAAGCAATTGCAGACCAGAAGCTCCGGATCTGCAAACCGCTCCAGAAAATATGTTCTGCATTCGCAGGTGAGGAGGAAAACCTCCAGCATTCAAAAATAGAGGGATAAATGCGTGCCAGCCTGGCCGAAGTTTAATACATCCTACGTAAAAACTTAAACTGTATAAGGCTGTCCCTAGTGGATACCAAGTGTTTAACCACTTCAATACTGGGCACTTAACCACCTTCCTGCCCAGACCAATTTTCAGCTTTCAGCGCTGTCGCACTTTGAATGACAATCATGCTACACTGTGCCCAAATGAAATTTTTATAATTTTTCCCACAAATAGAGCTTTCTTTTGGTGGTATTTGATCACCTCTACGGTTTTTATTGTTTGCTAAACAAATAAAAAAAGACCGAAAATTTTGAAATAAAAAAAAATGTTTTTTTTTTGTTTCAGTTTCAAAACTTTGTAAATAAGTAAGTTTTCTCCTTCACTGATGGGGCTGCACTGATGGGCACTGATGAGCTGACACCAATGAAGTGGCACTGATGAGGTGGCATTGATGGGCACTGATATGTGGCATAGATAGGCGGCACTGATGAGCGACACGAATGGGCACGGATAGGCGGCCCGAATGGGCACGGGTAGGCGGCACAGATGGGCACGGGTAGGCGGCACAGATGGGCACGGGTAGGCGGCACAGATGGGCACGGGTAGGCGGCACAGATGGGCACGGGTAGGCGGCACAGATGGGCACGGATAGACGGCACAGATGGGCACGGACAGACGGCATAGATGGGCACGGATAGGCAGCACAGATGGTTGGCATGGATGGGCACTGATAGTTGGCATGGATGGGCACTGATAGTTGGCATGGATGGGCACTGATAAGCGATATTGTACTGCATTGTTTTGTACTGATGGATGCCAGTGCCAAATAATGCATGCCAATCAGTGATGCCCATTGTGGGCACTGATTGGCATCCATTGTGGGCACTGACTGGCATCCCTGGTGGTCTAGGGTGGCATACCTGGTGCTGGGTATCCCTGGTGGTCCAGTGTGTCCAATGTTAGCTGTAACTTTTACCCCCACCTGATAGCTGAAACCCGTTGCAGCAGCAGATTTCCATCCTCTGCTCTCTGTGCCCTCAGACCCAATGGCAATATCGATGACTTGCTCCAATTCACCCGAAGACGTGAAAAACGTATTGAGTATTTGCAATGCCCCCTGAAGGGATGGTCCAGATCTCTGAGTAACAGGAGCAGGTCATCAGCATAGAGCGCAAAGCTTTCCTGTACAGATCTTACCTGGATTGCACCCACCTCCTTAGATTGCCGTAACGCTCTCGCCATTGGCTCCATCATTAAGTCAAAGAGGAAGGGGGAAAGAGGGCATCCCTGTCTAGTGCCCCTTCCAATAACAAAAAAATCAGAGGTTAGAAGCCCCAACAGAATTGCCGTCTGAGGGTCGCTGTGCAGTAAAGTGACCCATCGCCGGAAATTAGGTCCAAATCCAATACTCTATACATATACAGCCAGTCAACTGAATCAAAGGCTTTTTCAATGTCGATAGATACTATAACCTTTTCTGGGACTTTTGTAGTGTCCAATTGTAAATGAGTTAATAATTTCGGCAGGTTAGTGTCCATGGATTTCCCGGCATCCCGCCTGGTCAATGTCCACTAGTGAAGGAATGACCTTGGCCAGTCGTGATGCCAACACCTTGGTTAGGATCTTTAGATCTGCATTTAGTACTGCTATGGGTCGGTAGGATGAACATTCCTGTGGGTCCATATCCGGTTTCAATAGGAGGACTATGTATGCTTCAGTCATTGAAGGCGGGAAGACTCCACTTTTAAGGCAGGACAAAAGGGACACTGAGTCTTGGGGCTAGTTGTGCCATATATTGTTTATAGAAGCCATCTGGGCCCTGGGATTTATGGAGGTGGAAAAGCTAGAATGGCCGCTTCAATTTTCAAAGCTGAAATAGCATCCAGAAGGGCAACGTCTGAGTTTGACAATATGGGGAGAGAGTGTTCATTTAATAACCCATCTAGCTCACCGGTGTGGCATGCTGGTATAGGGGAGTAAAGTGTAGTAGAATACCGCACATTGCAATTCTTCCAAGATACCGGAAGGGTCAGTGACCTTGTCCCCCCCCAGCGGTTTTAATAACAGGGATACTCACAAGTATTGTTTGACCTGCCGCCAAGAGGGCCAAAAGCTTGCCATTTTTGTCCCCTTGAGCAAATATCGATTCTGCCCTCTTCCCTATTTCAGTGCGGCCCAGTTCAGAGAAGTGTACTGACAAAAGTCACCGTGTCTCTAGCAGAGATGTATAATTGGCTTCTGATGGAGAGTCTGCGTGAGCACTCGCACATTCTCGTTCATTTGCTAGGAGAAGCTCTCCCTGTGCATTGTGATCTTTCTTGGCTGCTTTTATCGCAGAGATATATTCCCCCCTCGCCACAGCTTTAAATGCATCCCATACCAAGGTTGGTTCAGCCATATCAACATTGGTTGACCAGTAAGCTGCAATGGAGCCCTGTACTTGGAAAGCCACTTGATCCTCCTGCAACCAGTCTGGCGACGCCCTACAGCCTGGAGAATCGGGGTGACCTAAAGTGGTATGAAGTTCCCCCAGCCAAGTATTCAGCATCATGAACATACATTAGCAGTGGTGGATTTTCAAACGCTATAGCTGCACAATTAGTCATCAAGAATCGTTATTGCAATCTTGACTAAGGTCCTTCACAATTCTTTCTATGCAAAGAATTATCTCTGCTCTTCTGAAGCCATAGCCCTCAAAAGAAAGGAAGAGAAAAACTGGGCAGTCTGCCAAGAATAACAATTTGTCAATGGAAAAGACTTTGTGTGTATGTGAAAAAAGTTTAACTACTTAAAACACTAAATATTTTTCTGACACTTGTTGGTTGCAAGTTGAAATCATTTTTTATTTTTTTTGCTAGAAACATTTACATACATTTTTTTTTTTTTTTTTTTAGTAGACACCCTAGAGAATAAAATGGTGGTTGTTGCAATATTTTATGTCACGCTGTATTTGTGCAGCGATCTTTCAAATGCAATTTTTAAAAAACGAATAAAAAAAAAACGAACCAGTAAAGTTAGCCCATTTTTTTTGTATAATGTGAAAGATTTTACGTCGCGAGAATCGTGATCTTTTTATTCTAAGCAAAAAAAAATTGTGATTCTCATTTTGGCCAGAATCGTGCAGCTCTACCAAACGCCAAATCAATTCTGGCAGAGGATTTATGGGTAGCAGATAAGTGTGAATAGAATTTGACATTGGGGTGTTTCCAGCGCCATAACTCAGCTAAGAAAGGGAGCCAGTTTTTCCATAAGATCATTAAGCCCTTGCATCTGAATAGGAGGGGGCAAGGGCAAGTATATATTCACAATCAACATTTTCTGGTGGTATATATCCAGCAACACAGCCACATATCGACCCCCCGGGTCAGAGAACACCTGGTTAATAGTGCAAGGGACAGCCTTGCTAATCAGAATGGAAACCCCTCTTGCGTAAGTGGAGTATGTGGAGTGTAATTCCCTTGGAATCCAGGATTTGCACAGGGATAAGATTTTACTTCCCTCCAGGTGGGTCTACTGCAGGAGGATGACATGTGGTTTTACTTGTTTAAAGGTACTAAAAAAGAGCTGCTCTTTTAACTTTACTGTTCAAACCCCTTATGTGCCAAGGCACTACTTTGAGTTGGCTATCCATAAGTAAAATTCAAGGGAAAGAATATTACATCTGTTGCTTATCCAGACCCTGTGATCATAATTTCTGAATTAAAGCAATTATTGGTACGAAACATCTAAAAAAAATAAAAAAAGGAACATGCTGAATGGTAAACCCACCCTCTGCTGTTATACCAGAAACTTGCAACCAAAAAGCAGAGAACAAAAATTGTCCAGTATGTACCTTGCTCCCAAAAACCAAAGAAACTGAAAAGATCCAACTGTTGGTGTTGACGTTTGGCATTTCTATATGAAAAACTTGCATCTCCATGCAGAACTCCTTTCCAACCAATTATAAGAGTGTTGCATCCTTCAAACCACAGGTTAAAGTATCATCACTGAGAAAAGAGCACTTATCAGCAAAATGATAGCCAGCACGGCAAATGGTGGCGATGCAAACATGATAGTGAAAAACCTCCCATGTGTAGCAGAAAAACATGGAAATAGAACAGGCTTTATCCCAGGTGAGAAAAAAAGAAAGAAAAGAGACTTTTCCCCTGCTGTTGTGTCCTGCTTTTAACTTGCGTACCAACACCAGGAAAAAAGAAAAGTCGCTACCTTAGGTTTCGGTGAACACATAATTTGATTAATATCAAAAATATTTTTATTTCTTTCTATACATAAAACAATAAACCTTGATTGAATTGCATCAATCGATCCTAGATGTTTAGGTGAACTGGGTACCCAGGTGGTGTTAGGTGTTACCCCCCAGCCAATCACATGCATCTTGCGGAGCGTCAAAGAATTTGACCGAGCCTTTGTATTGCACCCGGAGATGGGTAGAATACAACATGCTATACTTTATTTTTCTCAGAAGTGTCTGCTCGCATTGCAGAAAAGTCTGGAAAGAGCATGATGCGAGCATTTTCAAACTTTAAATCCTGATGCTTTCTTGCTTCAGGCAGGAGCATATCACAGCCTCTATAGTGTAGAAACCTGACTAAGAAGGACCGAGGCAGAGAACCAGGGGGTCTAGCACCGATTTACTCTCTCCACCACGCATGTGGGCGGGACATTCTCCAGGGAAAGCAGGGTTTTTAAAAACTGTTCAGCAAACAAACAGGACCAGTCTGGCTCCTTCTGCACCTTCAGGTAATCCCATCACCCTAAAATAATTTCTCCTATGCCTGTCCTCAGTGCGATGTTGGAGTGACTTACCATGGCCCTGAGTTCAAACAGTTGGGAGCCCTGGGAGTGGGAGGCATTTTCCACCTCAGAGATGCAGTCTTCTGCCGTTGTGAGCCTGCCTCTGATCTTGTCCAAGTCATATCTGATGAGATAACACTCAGATGGCAGGTAGTCAATACGACCCCATAAGCTCAGCCTTGGACGCTGCAATTGCCTCCAGGATTGGACCCGTGATTGCCGCAGTATCCACCACTAACTTGGGGGGTAGTGATGCCGATAGCTCCGTTGCCTGCGCTTGATCTCCGCTCTGCTGTCTGGCGTGTTGTGTGGACGACACAGGGGCCACGTTGGGAGCGGAGCTGCCTTTGATCCCATGGCGGCAGCATGTGTGATTTGAAGACCATTTACATATGCGGGCATGACTTCAGTATGTGTTTTCTTTGCAGCGCGAGCTAGCGGTGACGGGGGCGCTTTGAAAAAAAAATTTCTTATTTTTATATTATTAAATGGTGTTTTTTTGTTTTTTTTCTAAATGTGATCACTTTTATTGCTGTCACAAGGAATGTAAACATCTCTTGTGACAGTTATAAGTGGTGACACTAACTCTTTATGGAGGGATTGGGGGTCTAAAAGACCTTCAATCCCTCCTTCGCACTTCAAAGTATTTAGATCACCAAAAACGGCGATTCTGAATACTGTATATTTTTTTAAATCTGGCGCCATTGGCAGCCGAGTAAACCGGAAGTGGTGTCGCTTCCGTGTTTACATCCAGGATACGGAAACTAAGCCATTTCCGGCTTCGTTCCAGTCTGTCACTAGCTGCCGGAATCGGCAGATGTTCGATTGGCCCTTCCGGTGGAACGGGAGGCCCAGGAAGAGAAGCGGAAGTCGGCGGGACGTCCCCTCCTGCCCCTCCAGTATAACAGCCTTGCGGCTTTTAGCCGCATCGGTTGTTCTACCTGGAAAACCGATCGCCTGCTCTAAACACCGGTACCGGGCAGCTGCGGGCATCATCCCGGTATAACACCCGAAAGCCAAGTACTCTATTTGTGTTAAAAAAAAAAAAAAACACATACATTTTGTTTTGGTACAGCATCGCATGACCGTACAATTACCAGTTAAAATAGCACAGTGCTAAACAGAAAAAAATGGCCCGGTCATGAAGGGGGTAAAATCTTCCAGAGCTGAAGTGGTTAAGATAAACTCCAGTTAGCATTAACATTCAATGCATAGTAGGTGTTATCATGCAATGTGGTTTGATGCAACATGGGTGCTTTGGGATGCATTGCTTTAGAGCATTTGGGGGGCCATTCAAAATATTCTAGTAGTATTCTACACCTATACTCCACACTGGCTGAGGGTATAACACACCACATTTTTAAAATAAGGTTTTAGCTACACACTTCCCTCTTTTGGTTTCTCACCAGTAATCTGCTGGGTCTTTACACTGTAGGTAATCATACTGGTTCAGAGATGCGTTGTGCAGAGGGTGTAACACACTTTTTCACTATGGGTGCCATGTTTCCTACATATCTTGTTTTTATTACCCTGGTTTAATATAACTATATTGAGTTAGAGTATTTCACTCAAAGGCCTTTCTTCGCATTGCACCATGCAGAGGGTGCAACACATTGAATAGTAATATACATATAATAAGGTGTTGCACCTTGCATAGGGTGTATACACTGAACATCCGTAAATAAACTCAGTTCAGTTCTTGGTTTCTCTGAGTGTTGCACTCTGCAGAGGGTGCAACACAAAAGTACTACCCTATCAGGTTTAAAAAGGTAAACACTTAAGTGTTTTCTAATTGGAACAGCGCCACACCTACACTCCCTAGTGCTATAATTGTTGCTCTCTCTCTAACGCACGAGGCAATACCTTACATGTGTGGTTTGAACGGCGTTTACATATGTGGGTGGGACTTATGTGTGTGTTCGCTTCTGAGCGCAAGCTACCGGGGACAAGGGGAAATCTCTATGGTCGTCATCTGTCAGCTTCCGATTCTTTCTCTGGGCCCCCGATGGCAAGGGAGAGGCCGGAGAAACACCAGATGGCGGCAGGGGGACGTCCCCTCCCATCGCCTATAAGAACGATCAAGAGCCAGAACTGTCAATATGATCGTTCTTATTGTGCACAGAATCCACCTGCAAATGATATCTGAATTATGCCTGTAGCTGCAGGCATCATTCAGATATCCCCGCACAAAGTCAATGACGTCGTATGACGATGTGCGGTATTGAAGTGGTTAATAAAACAGACATGAACCTCATTCCCCTAGGTGACCAAGCGCAGGAAGAAGGAAGTGGGACAGGGAGTACCACTCTAAACTAAGTACCCACTCCCACCCCCCAAAAAATGACATGCCAAATGTGGCGTGCCAGGGGGCGAGGAGTCCTTAAAGCGGAAGTTCCACTTTTGGGTGGAACTCTGTTTTTATTTATTTTTTGCTTTTAAAGCGGAGGACAGTCACTCATATCGCCTGTTTGCTTCCTGCAGCTGACCTTTTCCCCAAGACTTATTTAAAGTGATGTAAAATGTATTTATTTTTCAGTACCTCCCCCCTCCCTTTAGAATGTAAGCTCCATTAGTAGGACTCTGTCTCTTCTGTATTGAACTGTATTGTAATTGTGCTGTGCCCCATCTACATTGTAAAGTGATGTGCAAACTGTTGGCGCTATATAAATCGTGCATAATAATAATACTATGTTATACTTACCTACTCTGTGCAATGGTTTTGCACAGAGCAGCATGATCCTACTCTTCTTGGGTCCCCCCGCTGGTGCTAGCATGTGGTAAAGGAGCAGGGCTTGGCTTCCATGTCAGACTAGTAGGGAAAATATCAAGAAGTAGCAAAGAGGTTTAGTATTCACATTTCCAAATTGTGAGTTTTGGGGGTTCTGAGCACGAGTCAGCCATCTTTATTTGTTCAAAAAAGGGGCAAACAATATAGATCATCTGCAGCATAAACAAAACCATCCATAACTCTGGTACAAAATAAATCTTTGGCTCACTGACAGTATAAGCTTGTCCCACAACAGGGTTCCTGCCTGCTCCAGGGGTTCAGAAAAGGTCACAGCAGCTCAGCAAAACACACAACCCACATCCCTCTCACACTGTGTTCTGCTTCACACAACACCTCATTGACCTTCTGTCTGTTCCTGCCCTCATCAGGCCTCATGAAAAATTACTTAATTTCTTCCCTTTTAAAGGGACCACAACCCAAACAACGATGACACATATCTACTCTCCAGGACCCACACCTGGTGTCATGTACAATTTATATAATGAGTGACGCACTTTAGATCCAAAAATACAGCTTCCTTGTCAACAGGCTCTCAGAATTACAAAGAGAACTACAGTAGTGACATTACCGAATCTCACTTGCAATCAGGGTGGATTTGATTTAAATCAAGTCTATTTAAATCACTAGTAAAAAGGCTTGATTTAAACCATTATTTTTAAAGAACAACTGTCATCTCTGCCCCGCAGTGGCTCCTCCTCTGACCCGCTGTTGACTCACCGAGAATTCCATTCACTTTAATGGAATGGCTGGTGACTTAGCAGTGACACTGCAAGGTGAGGAACTAGGTAGCAGAAGGTGAGTGGATGCCTGCTAACAGGTGCTACCATGATGGATCTGAAATGAAAGTGTGAAAGTGCTCTTGGTTACTGTGAAATTGTGTGAATGCTTCAATGCAGTGCATGCTATGTCAGCTTGCAGAGGGCTTGGATTCATTGAATGAGTTTACCAAAAATGTAAATATTGCAGGATATACAGCCTCATATGCTACATAACTAAGCTCCATTTCATGCTGAATAAACTAAATTATTAATGTATCTTAAAAAGAAAACTATGTTCAGCTAGATGTTTACTCCAAAAGCATTTTATTAAAATAAATGTAATAAAAATCGAATTTAAAAAAAAAAAAAGCGATTTCAACTATAAAAAAAAAAAAATAATAATAATAAAGAAAAAAAAAAAATCTGATTTTTTCTTTTTTAAATCATTCATTTATATCCACCCTGCTGGAAATCTTGTTAGAATAGCAGTCATCAGAGGTAAGAGTGTGCAGGATAGGTCTTTGATGATCTCACACTGCAGATATGCAACTATGAAGCTACTGGTACAGCAGTGCCCATGCACTGTCAAATGGCAGTAAGTACACTTAATTTCCAAGGGAAATTCAAGGCAAACGGTCAATTTTTGTAGATTTTTCAGGGTACAGATCAGGCATAACTACTGCGGCGTTTAGCGTTGTTTGCATTTAGAAGTGTTTAAAAAAAAAACACCTGTAAACGAAACGCGGCTAAACGAGAGTTACCGCGTTTAGAAGCGTTTGGCGTTTGAAATGCCTCTGAACTCAGCTTCTGAACTGCCTAGAAACAACTGTAAATTACCCTGTGTACATGTACCGATAAGATAACAGAGGAGAGTTCAGGAGCAGTTGAAAAAATGCCCAACTGCTCCTAAACGTCCGTTTACCAGCAGTACATGAGGCCTAAAGATTAAGTGCTGTGATTTTTTTATAATACAGACACTAATGCAGCAGACAAAGCTGATCTTATCATGCTCTCTCTGCTTTAAGTAACACAATTCTTCAAGAAAGCCATTGATGGACGTATGTAATGTTTCTCCTCTAATCCTCATAGATTGCAAGGCAGTAATAAAAACTGACAGCTCCAGATGCCGAATCCAAGGGAAGAGCATCTATTAGTTTACGCAGGATTAATCTTAAACTACTTAACCTTCAGTATGGTAAATCCCCGTCTCACAATTGAGCACTACAGCAAAAATAATTCTCTTTACTAGAATAGCAGCACCCTGAAGCACGGCTCTTTTCAACGTCCTGAAAACCCAGCCCTGCATTAAAACATGTACAGAGCTACAGTTTATTAGAAACAATTGGCATTATATTGTGGTGCAATTAAATACTCATGGTTAAGCCCTGAAGAAGTAAAATGCTATTTTACAATAAGTAAATAATTAGTTTATGAGTTCATGCATATAACTACTGAGTGTGTAAGTATTACATGGCTTTGTACGTTCCTTTGATCTCAATGCATGGAGCATGAAATTGTGTCTTTGGAATGCATGTCTGCTTGGGTGAAGAGGATGTTTGGAGAGAACGCTCCACAGATACTTAAAAGTGAATACTTCCATACAGTTCAAAATACACCGCCCGGTTTACATAAAAACGAAATCGAACACAGAACCGTGGCAGTGTATCTTTTTATTAACGTGTATGCAACAGTATAGATTAGCTTTTTTCCACCAGGGTGCCCAGGCACCCTGCGGTGCCTTGAGGTTTCTCCAGGGGTGCCTTGGCAAAATGCCTAAAAAATGTATCAAAAATTGTATACAAGCCAGCAGGTAGATGAAGCCTGCCTTTTAGTTACACAAAGCCATGGGTTTTCATTGTGCACCATTACAACTTTCTAAACACTGGTATCCGATTCCTAACAACCAATGACATCATCAGTTAATAAGGAGGAGGTCTGCTGCCTCCACAGCATCCTTGTTTGACCCTCCTTTGCCCCTCTCCCTCAACACTGGGGTGACATTAGCTGGCTGATGGAGAAGAGAAATACTGGAATACTAGTCAGTACCAGCGTGCAAAAGAATAAATCACCTCTAATGTTGGGTGTCTTTTGCGTGGATGTTGCTACAATATGTAAAGCTATTAAAATCGTTTTTACATTTTAGAATGGGGTGCGTCGATAATTTTAAAAGGGTGCCTTGCCTGAAAAAAAGGTTGAGAAACGCTGGTATAGATGAATGAACAACATTCCTGCTGAAAGTTGAGCATTGAGTGAACTATTTATAAAACTGAATTGTTTCCATTTAATACAATGCAATTGTATTGATTATTATTATTATACACGATTTATATAGCGCCAACAGTTTATGCAGCGCTTTACAATGTATAGGGGGGACAACACAATTACAGTACAATAGAAAAGGTGCAGGGGGGCCCTGCTCATAAAGCTCACATTCTAAAGGGAGGGGGTGGTGGTACAAAAGGTAATAGATGCAGGGAAGGATTTGATGGGGTGATTACATTTCATATCAGAGACAGAAGTATTTACATATAAATTTGAAGTCAGAAGGCACTTTTAATAAACCAGACAAAGAATGGCGATGATGCCAATACCAGCACTGTTTTTATTTTTTATTTTTTTGTTTTTTTTAAGTTTAAGAGCAACATTATTACTGCTGCTGTACGGGTAAAAGGATCATAGGGACCTTGACTCAATGTGAGTAAGATCCCTTTAACACCTATGCATTTTTGCTGCGCTAGAAAGCACATTTCAGCATGACAAAAGTGCATCAAAAGTATTTCACTGTGAAATCATATGAACTTTTTCACATCTGTGCACTGCGTTTTAAAAATTCCTGCACTTGTGCTCTGTGATAAGAGTGCACAAAAAAAATTCACATTTCACAGAAATCAATGGAAAAGCAGCAAAAATGCAACATGTTGCGTTTTTTGCTCACGTCCAGGAAGTGCTGTCATATGTCTAGAAGACACATCATAAAAACCCATTAAAAACATATGTGCTACACTGAAATTTAGCGCAATGCAATAAAAACATTACTAAAAAAGTGCTAAAACGTGTTATGCGTTTTTATGCGCTATATAGTGTGAAAGGATCCTAAAGTGTAGAATCAAAGAAGCCCTTTATTGGAGATGAAATCTGCTCTATTCAGCTACGCAGTTTTTTTTTTAATATGTAATTATAGGTTCACAACAGGAATTGACACAATGACAAGATGACAGTCAGTATTAGTACACATAGTCAAAATCAAGTGTATAAATAAGGAATGGTATTGCTAACATAATGGTACAAATGGTCAAAGCTTATTTTTATTACCCACAAACTGTTGGCGCTATAAAAAAACCTGTATAATAATTACCCCTGGGTAGTATTTTGGCAGTTATGCAAGACGGGTCCAATGCTTACCTAGTTTTTAGTGTTTTAATTGGTGAAGGAGGGAAGAGGAAAAAAAAAAAAAAAGAGAGAAAAAAAAAAAACAAAAACAAAAAAAAAAAAAACATGGGGCTATTGAGGGCTTCTTATATATATGCTATTTAAAGTATATGTAAATAATATGCTGAGTGTTGTCATTTTTATAATAGCGCATTTCTCAGGAATGAGATTCTCCTTATGATAGGTGATTAGAATTTCGGGAGGCTGGATGATATTTTCACAGCAGGACCCTGTCACATGAAGTTAAGCCCCTGGGTCAGAAAGTACCACACAGCTATTTCCAAGTGCAGAAAATTACTATTTTTCACATGTTAATTACATTTTCATTTGTGCAACCATTATGTTAGTTTAAAGTTTTCATTTGGTTTGACACTGGGAATTACAGAGCTTCTACATCCTGACACATAAATAGAAGGCTGTTCTAAAGTGGCGGTAACCCCTAAATTAAAGAGTTCATTCAAGCTGCCATTCCACAAGCTTTTCCACCAAGCAATAATCTGCATGCATTTTAAACTGGGATGATGCATCTTTAACAAACAACCTGTGCCCAGACAATGCACACTATATTTACCTAATGCCACCAAAAAAAAAAAAAAACACAAAACATCCTAGCTACAACATTTCTTTACTGGTACCACAAAAGATTAGTGAACAAAATGTCAAATTTTATTTGTACAATTATTAAAAAGAGTTGCGTTGTTTGTTTAGAAATTGATGACCTATTACAAATACATGTTGTACAAAACTACTTTGTAATTACATTTTTTTTTTGGCCCCTCTCGAAAAATATACACATTAATATACCAAATTTTTTCCTTATTTTTAGCATACAATGTTAAAGTGGGTTTATTTCCGCTTTCTGATTTACTGCTGTTTTGGGGCTCTGGGCTTCAGCAAAATGGCAGCCTCCATCAAATAGAAACAGGAACTATGCTGGAGGCAAGTTACAACACACAATAAATTTGGTAGCATAATTAAGGTGGAATGTATGTTCCTTTCCAAAGAACATTACTTTTTTATCATGTTGTTATGGGTAAAGTTCTGCTTTAACTAATTTTTTGTGGCCCCGGTAAAGTCCTGATAATTTTGTAGCTAGGATGGTTCTTGTGTGGTTTCATATAGGATGTGGTATCAGGCAATCTAACTGTCCAACATATGGTGGTTTCCTTTCTTTAAATCTCTTCCTCCCGTTTTGTTGTGCAGGTATTTACTTATTACCGTGGCAAGGGAACTCATAGATGTCAATGGTGCACAAATAGGGCGATGTTACCACATTTGTAGTGTATTGATTCCTTCCTCTGACCTGAAGCTAGGAAAAGGGTCTGACCGCAGCCTAAAAATCTCTGTAAGCCTGAATGCAAAATTACCGTATTTATCTGTGTATAACATGCACTCCCCCCTCCCCCCCCGAAAATAGGGGAACAATCACGGGTGCGTGTTATACACCAATAGCGTACCTTGGAGAAGGAGGGGGACGAGCGCCGCCAGAATCACCAAGCCGTCATGTCCTGTTCACTCGGCTCTGAAGTCAAACACACATCGCGCCTCCACCACCGCCATTGGACCATAGTTCTGTCTATCACAGGAGCTGGTCCAATGGCGATGGCGAAGGTGGGACTGTGTATGTGACTGCCGACAGAGCCGAGTACTGTAAACAGAAGAGGATGGCTCAGCGATTCCGACGGTGCTTGCCCCCCTCCTGATTACCTGCACTGAATGATAGATGGTGAGGCTGCAGATAGGCATCAAGCTGCATTGGATGGGCACAGATCTTACTGCAGATGGGCGCAGATCAGGCTGCAGATGGGCACTAATCGGGCTGCATTAATTGTCACTGACCAATATTTTGCTTCAAAGTGGTTTATTTGAATAAAATGTTTTTTTCCTAAAACTTCCCTCTTAAATTGGTGCGTGCTATACGCCAATACATACGGTAATTAGTAAATGCACATTTTTATTTTATCAATGTAGGTGCATTCATATTTTATTTTAAAAAGTGGACTATACCTTTAATGTGTAGGTATTTATTCTCAAAGATCACAACAAAAAATAGATTTGGGTTGCAGTCTGTTTTTACATTTAAGTGTCTTTGGTCATTTTTTTGGGCATCTTTCTTGTTTTTGAGCATTTATGGACATGTTTCAGCCCTGAATTATTTTTTATTTTTTTTGCTTTGTTTTATTTTTAGCTGACAAAAAGCTAGTTACTAGGCAAAAACAATTTTTTTGCATATTTTTCAGGCTTTCCTAATAAAGTCTATTGAGGTTAAAACAGACAATAAGGAACACTTGTACTATTTTGAGTGACTGGCTGAGAGACACAAAAAATTCACCCAGCACCTGCATTCAATTGAACTTTGTCATCTGTGTGCAGCACCACACAACTAGCTTTTCTACAAATACTTATATAAAAAGAACGAACCACTATATTTTGGCCATAACTGAAAGGTACAATAAGATTAAAGCAGAAGGTCTTACACTTCTTTACCAAATCAATAAGCCATTGAACTCTCGCAGGAGAGTGGAAAGTGAACTGTTGTCCTGTCGATTAATGTTACATTGGAGAAAGACATTTGTTTTTCAATCAAGTTCAGACTGTTACTCATGCCACTGCTGCAATGTCAGTAGTCAATGAAAACGTAGCATGCAAACGACTCAAAACCATGAATGAAAGTGTTCAACGAATGCCAAGACATGAAGTTCCTGCTTTCAATACTACAATCCACCCAGAAATAATAAATGAAGCCTCACAGTTCCACCGGTAGAATGACATCATGGAGAGAGGTTTTCCCATGAGGTCACAGCTGCTATTTGAAAATAAGATCCAGCAGCATCTGCTGAATATTTAATTCTCTGCTTACAGAACTTTTTGTGTATTCTGATTATAATACCACAACACGTGAGTGTTCACAACACGTGTGTGAACAACAAGGACTCATATTTTCCCTGCTCTTCCCACTCCTCAAGCCAACCGATAACCGTCACAATCTTAAACTCACACTCAAAAGCCATCTTTTCATAAAGGAGCGTAATGTTTATTCACATCATCTCTGAACCAACATGTGAACTGCTACTACATCCAGAACCTTATGGTAGCCATTCATTTCCCTTATAGACTATAAGCTTACTAGGGCAGGGTTTCTAATCTCATCGGTACTTGTGCGTGTTCTCACATTCTAATGTGATTCAGAAGATACTAGTGCTACAAGAATCAACAGCAAATCTACGTAGCAACAATATAACATGGACATGTTCTCAATATTCATATATACATATTCAGTACGGGGCTAATCAATCATATATCCAAGTCCAGCTCACAAAATAAATTCAATTTCAATGTGAGTCATACATACAGAACAGAAGAGGAGTGGTCGGTCAGCAATGGCAGCCGCCACGTTTCTTCCACACAAAATTCCTTTGATTTAGCTGCCCTTTTCTGTACTCTTACTACTGCATTCTTTGTGTGCAAAATGTAACTACTGTAATTCTAAAGATGAACCTGTGCTAGAGTTTGTATGTTTGGGACCAATCACAGCATGTCTATTTTAAAACTAGGGGCAGAATTATTTAAAGGGACTCTGAAAAGCATAAGCCTATTTTACCTTAATAGATTCCTTGCAGTAAGGTAAAAAATGTTTATGCAAAGTATAGCCCCCCCCCCTATACTTTCCGGAGTCCCCACTCAATCCAGCACAGTGCCTTTCTGCAGCAGTGCTATACTCTCACTTCCTGGTCCCACAGGCTTTGCTGAGGCAGCGGGCGCCATTGGATCCCGCTGCTGTCAGTCAAATCCTGTAACGAGAGAGCAGGGGGTGGGGCTGAGTCTATGGACACAGGCAGCATTGGGAATCGAGCCTGCAGATGTGCCACAAAAAAAAAAAAATGCTCAAAGCAGCTGCTAGAAGATTTAAAATAAGCTAGTGTGGATGGAGCCTAAAGCTAGTTTTGCCACCTTTACATACATTCAAAAAATACGCTGGATGAAAAATTGTGTTTTTATGCCGGCCTGTAGTAGCATTTTAGTAGCTTTAAGGAGTGTTAGCATTTTATTTGTGTTTCTACAGTACATGAAAAAAAAAAACACAGTTGAAAAAAAGATGTTAGGAGCATTTAGTAGCAATTAGGATCTTTTAGTGTTTTTTTTCCTGCTGGTAAAGCACTCCCAAAAACTCTACAAAAACATTTTTTCTGCTCATAAACCATGAAGATTGAAAAACGCTTCTAGCATAAAATAGTGCCATGGATATAAAGATAACACAATTAGCTTCTAGGAGCAGGAAAAAAAAAAAAACACTCATAACAGCTTCTACAGCCGTGTCAAACGTTTTGAGAACGACACAAATATAGGTTTTCACAAAGTCTGCTGCCTCAGTTTTTATGATGCCCATATACTCCAGAAAGTTATGAAGAGTGATCAGATGAATTGCAAAGTCCCTCTTTGACATGAAAACAAACTTAATCCCATAAAAAACATTTCCACTGCATTTGTGAAGAAGGCATCATGGCGCCCAAGTCCAGAAAGCGCCAGGACCATCTCCTACAGTTGATTGAGCTGTGGGATTGGAGCACCACCAGTACAGAGCTTGCTCAGGAATGACAGCAGTCAGGTGCGAGTATACCTGCACACACAGTGAGTTGGGGTCTTTTGGGGGATGGTCTGGTGTCAAGAAGGGCAGAGAGAAGCCTCGTCTCTCCAGGGAAAACATCAGGGACAGACTGACAGTCTGCAAAAGGGTAAAGGGATTGGACTCTGAGGACTGGGGTAAAGTCATTTTCTCAGATGAATCCACTTTACGATTGTTTAGGACATCCGGAAAAAAACCTACAGGGAAGAAAAGGTGAGGGCTACCATCAGTCCTATGTCATGCCAACGGTAAAGCATCCCGAGACCACCAAGAACAAAGCCATGAATAAAGAGTGGTACAAAAACATCCTACGATAGCAACTTCTTCCAACCATCCAAGAACAGTTTGGTGAGGAACAATGCCTCTTACAGCATGATGAGCACATCGCCATAAGGCAAAATTGATAACTAAGTGGCTTGGGAAACAAAACATTAAAACTTTGGGTCCATGGTGGCCAGGAAACTCCCCAGACCTTAATCCTATTGAGAACTTGTGGTCAATCCTCAAGAGGCGAGCGAACACAAAAACTGCCACAAATTCTGACAAACTCCAAGCATTGATTATGTAAGAATGGGCTGCCATCAATCAGGATGTGGCCCAGAAGTTGACTGACAGCATGCCAGGGTAATATGCAGAGGTCTTAAAAAAAAGAAGGGTCAACACTGCAGAAACTGTCTCTTTGCATAAACTTCTTGTAATTGTCAATAAAAGCCTTTGACACTTATGAAATGCTTGTAAATATACTTCAATACACCATAGTAAAATCTGACAAAAAGGATCTAAAAACACTAAAGTAGCAGACTTTGTGAAAATTAATATTTGTGTAATTCTCAAAACTTTTGGCCACGGCTGTAGGAGCTAGTGTCCATGGGGTCTTATGCCGCATACACACGGTCAGATTTTCAGACATAAAATGTTCGTATGGAACTTTTTGTCAGAAAATTCTGACCATGTGTAGGCTCCATCAGACATTTTCCATAGCAATTTCCGACACACAAAATGTGAGATCTGGATCTCAAGTTTTCCGACAACAAAATCTGCTGTTGGAAATTCCGATCAGAGAAATTCCAAAATTGCGTGTACACAATTCTGACACACAAAGTTCTACAACGCTGCACCTGTACCAAGTGGTACCTGCATTTAGAGCCCTGCCCACTCGGGAACAAAAAGAAAAGACCTGTGATCCAGACCTTCATCACTGTACACACAGAGGCCTACATACGGGTAACACTCGGCACAGAATTCAGCTCCATCCAGTCACAGACTGCTATAAACAGACGAAAAACAAAAACAAAATCGCTGATGTTTCGCACTAGCTGTAGTGCTTATGAATAAGTACTACAGCTAGTGCGAAACGTCAGCAATTTTTCCTTGTTCGCTGTGTTTGTTGAGCTGTGATGTGGTTTTCCAATAAAAGAAAGTGGTCTTCTGAAGAGTGCGGCAGTCCAGAGCTTGTTTTTCGTCTGTTGCTAGTGGTAATAGCCAGCACCTGTGGCTTCCCATCCGAAGAGAGACAGTTTACAGCCTGCATGTGTGCTCCTGGAGCGGTGAGATCCCGTCTCCTTCACAGACTGCTATAACCTGGGACATGCTGCGTGCAGTGGAGCTGGAAGCTACATCTATTGAACCAAGGTGCATTAAAAGGATGGAGGGGATGCACTGCTCTTAGATGGCACCATGTGCAATATCGACTTCCCCTGATAGGCAAGAAGACGAGTGAAGGAATGATGGCGCCCACTCGAATCTATGCCAATGGATGACAGGAGCGATGTCAAAACGTCACTTCTGCCCTCTGGCCTTAAAGGGACAATTTTATTTATTTTTTTATTGAAAAAAAAAACAGCTTTTTTTTAATTTAATTTTTATTGCTTTTCAGTGTAAATATGAGATCTGAGGTCTTTTTGACCCCACATCTCACATTAAAGAGGCACTGTCATGCTTTTTTTCTATTACAAAGATGTTTTTTTTTAAAGGGACAGTGTAAAAAAAAATTTAAAAAAATTAATAAATAAAAAAAAAATTAAAAAAATTAAAAGCACCGTGATCGTTAGAGCGAGAGCAATAATTCTATCAAAAGATCTACTCTGTAACTCAAAACTGGTAACCTGTAGACATTTTTAACTTGGACTATGGAGATTTTTAAGTGTCTTGTCGCCATTCCACAAGCAGGCACAATTTTGAAGCATGACATGTTGGGTATTACTTTACTCGGCGTAACATTATCTTTCACAACATAAAAAAAAATTGGGCTAATTTTACTGTTTTCTTATTTTTTTTTTTATGATAAAAAAATGGAATTACGTACCGGTAATGTCCTTTTCCAGGAGTCTTTCAGGACAGCCACCTTTGAGAGACACTGGCTCCTCCCCTCTTAGGAAACACCGCCTTGATTTTCATGATTTAAGCCTCCTCCTCCCTTCGTTCCTCAGTTCTTCCAGAGTACCTCCGGCCAACTGGGGAGACACAAGAACACGTCAAATAAACAAACTTTTAAGTCTTACCTGACGGCCTCATGTAATGAGTTCCCGATGATCTGCAAAAAACTTGGGTGGGAACCGGTGCTGTCCTGAAAGACTCCTGGAAAAGGACATTACCGGTACGTAATTCCATTTTTCCCCAATCGTCTTTCAGGACAGCCACCTTTGAGAGGATAAGCGAGTACCCTGTCTTAGGGTGGGACCTACTGCTTGCAGCACCTTGTGACCAAAGGGCTTGGTCTTTGGCTGAGAGAAGATCCAATCTATAGTGCTTCACGAACGTAGAAAACTTGAACCACGTTGCGGCTCTACAGATCTGTTCAGGAGACACACCAGCCCACATTGTCTGCGGAGTTGCCGCTGTCCTGGCTGAGTGTGCTTTAATTCTAACTGGAGGCTTTAATACCCCAACCGCGCAAGTCTGCCCAATGGCTGACCTTAATCATCTGGTTAGCGTACGTCTAAAGGCTTTGGAACCCTTCCTAGCCCCTGGAAGTAACACCAAAGGTAAATCAGACTTCCTGAACTGGCTTTGTGTAACCAAAATAATGAAGGACACGTCCAAGAAGATGTGTCCTGTTCGCTCACTGGTTTTGAACGAAAAATAGGCAGCATAATCTCTCGGACTCTCTGAGGATTAGAGACTACCATTAGGTAAAACGGCCAGAATGATCTTAAAAACTGAATGGTCTGGAAAGGGAGTGCCTTAACAGAAAAGGTTTCGAGTTTACTCACTTTCCTTGCCGCAGTGATCGCCACAAAAAACACAGTTTTGAGAGTGATCAACCATAACCAGCCAGATTCCAATTGCTGAAAAAGGTTCCTTTGTGGGAACCTGTAAAACTAATGAGTGACCCCGACTGGGAAGGGGGCGACCAAAGGCTTGGTCTTTGCCTACTTAAGGCTCTAAGAACCTTACTATACCAAGGTCTGATGTTAGATGCCCTTCCAGGAATACGCTAAAAGCGAAAACCTGACTCTTCAATGTTTATGGGGCTAAACCTTTATCTGCCCCTGACTGCAGGAACTCTAGAACGGCTACGAGGCTGTGCACATTGAAGGAGTTCTCTGAGCATCAGCTGTTGAACCGTCTCCATACCTTCAAGAAAATGGTCTGAGTTTCTATTTACCTGCAATTCAGAAGAGTGGCTATTAAACAGTCTGAGACCTCTTTGCCCTTCAGCAATTCCTTCTCAGTAGCCAAGCTGCAAGAATCCACCTGGGGACCGCAGACTGGACCCTGGGAGAAGGGACACTCCTAGACCGGGAAAACCCGGGGGGGGGGGTTCCCCTGACAGGCCCTTCAGAATGGAGAACCACGGCCTCCTGGGCCCAAGAGGTGTGATTAAAAAATAGGTAGTAATCTCCACCTGAAAACTTCCCTGACCCTGCAGGAATCAGAACGGGAGGGGAGAAAGCATAGCACTTAGAGAAACCCTAACTCTGTGCTTTAGTGTGTCTGCTCCCGACCTCCCATCTCCCCTGTTCATGGAACAGGAGATGGCTTCCTTTGCGTTTTCCCTTGAGAAAAAGAGAGGTCCATCCAAGGAATCCCCCAACTCTGGGTGATCCATTCGAAGAACCTCCTGCTTGAGAACCTGGTTGCTCTGAGGAAATCTAAAATCAGGATTTGCTCTCCTTCAAAACAGATCACTGAAAAGACAGGATTTCAATATTCGGCCCATCTGAGGATGGCCTTCGCTAGGACCCATAAAGGATCCGCTCCAGGAGTCCCCATCCTGTCGACGCAAGCCACTGCCAAGGGATTGTTTCCATGACTCTTACATGAAGTCTCCAGAGAACTCTGAGAGGTCCTGAGAACCAGATCTACTGTTCTCAACTCCCTCCAATTTGAGGATCTCTTAGATTCCTTCCTCTCCCAGGTACCCTGTACCAAACAGGAGTCTAGGTGTGTACCCCAACCTAAGCCGTTCGTATCGGTTGTAACCACCCTGGATACTGGGAAACTCCATTCTAGGTCTTGTAACAAACGTGCTCCCTTTCCCAAAGGGACCTCTTTACCTGAGTTGGAACCAAAGAGTCCCAAGACCCCTGACTGTGGTCCCAAATCTTCAAGATGAATAGTTTACAGAGGACGGTAACATGACCCCGTCCACTGAACTGCTAGGAGCGTGGCTGTCAGTAAACTCAACCTGCCTAACTGAGTTTTTGACAGTTGCCCTGGAGAAACAACAGTGCTCTGTCTATCTTCTGGATCTTCTCCAAGGAGGGAAGACCTTTTGTTCTGTTGAGCCCAGCGCCTACCCCAGGAAGGTGACCCCCTGGTAAGGAATTTAAGTTGGGTTTCTCTAGGTTCAGAGGCCAACCCAGGCTCACAAACAGGTCTTTTGTTACCTGTTGATCCCAAATCGACTGCGTCAGAGAAGGTACAAACCGGAGAAGATTTTCAGGACACACGATCACCGAGACTCCCCTGAGACGCAGGAATGCCAGAACTTCTACCATCACTTTGGTGAAGATAGGAGGAGGAAAGGGATAGCCCAAAAGGGAAGTGCTTTGAACTGAATGTGTAGCACCCCTACAGAAGTTATCACTGCCAGCCTAAGGAAACGCTGGTGGTTCTCTGCAATGGGAATATGCAGGTATGCATCCATACTATCCATGCCCTGAAAAAGTTTTGGTGGAAGAGGTGCCCTCACCCAGTGACCAAAACCAACGAAAGCCATCTGTAGGTGACTAAGACACACAGACGTTTCAGGTTCAGGATGAGCCTGAATTTTCCCAAAGGCTTGTGAACCACAAAAATGTGAGAATAGGAGCCCTTTCTATATATCCTGCTGGGACCTGTATTACCACTTCCTGTTCCTCTAACTCCTGAAGAGGAAAGAAGGGCACATTTTGGCAGCTCAGTGACAAGGAGTCTCAAAAGAGGAGAGCTCTGAAAACTCCAAACGGTAACCTCTTACGATGATCCCCAACACAAACTGATTGGAGGTGATCATCTCCCACTGGGGGAGGAAGGCCCCTTTTTTACTGCTCCCCATATTTCTTCTTAAGGGGAAAGGCCTTTTTCTTATCAGCCGTGCGATCTAGCACTGCTTCAAGACCTGGCCCAAACAGCAGTAAACAGTAGCAGTAACAGCAGTCTCCTGTAAAAAGGATTCCAGAGCTTTGCTTTGGACGCCTTGTCCCCCTGCCATGTCTTCAGCCTTAAGGCCCTCCAGGCTGAGTTGGCCAGAGCCGAGGACCTTGCATACATTCGCATGGATTGAGTCGAAGCACCCGCAGTGTATGCTGACTCCTTAAGCACCATGGGAGAGGAGGATAGAAAAGTCTCCTCTGCTGTCATTGCTTCATGCATTAATCTGGATAAGCCAACACTTCATATTACGAGCCACCACTGTGGCTTCTATGTCAGGCTTAAAGATTTTCTTATTATAAATCCCAGGCATCCTTCAGAAGTGAATCCATCCAACAGCAGGTTTCCTGTAAAAAGGATTACACAGAGCTTTTGCCTTGGACGCCTTGACCCCCTGCCATGTCTTCAGCCTTGGAGCCCTCCAGGCTGAGTTGGTCAGAGCCGAAGATCTTGCATACATTCGCCTGGATTGAATCGAAGCAGCGTATGCCAACACCTTAAGCAGTATGGGAAAGGAGGATAGACTTCAGAAGTGAGTCCATCATTTCAAACATAGGGTCTGAAAGTATTCCCATGTCCCTGAGGACAGGTCAGTATGCCTGGACGTCTGAAGAAAGGTAGTCTCTAACCTGGGAGATTCTATTCCAGACAAGAGCTTCCTCTTCCGCCCAAGAAAAAACCTTTGCTTTAAAGCACCAGAAAAGAAAGGTTTTCCTTCGGGACCCCGCCATCCTGATGGCATCGATCAAGACATCATGAACCGGGAACACCCGCTTCCCCCAGGTCCTAGTACATCTGATCGTGGGGTGACAATGCCTTCTTCCTAAAGTGGTATGAATAGCTCTCAAGAGCTTATCCACTTCATCCAGGGGGAAGTTTATATCGAGGGGTTCTTTTGGGTTCCCCACCCAAGCCCTCACCTTTATCAGAGTCCCTTGGGAGTCTGAGACGGCACTGTCAACTTCTTCCTCAACTTCCTCTCTGGAACCCTCTAGACTCTCCCTTAACCTGCAGGAGGAACATCCATCGGGTTAGGTGGAACACTCTGCTGTGCTGGTGAAAGAGTGCTCTGGAGCTGAGGCCATTGTAACCTTCACAGAAGCCGCCAGATATGCACCGTGTTCTGCTGCCTGTTTCCTAATGGCGCTCAAACAGGGACCTGAACCCTCTGAGGCCACTGGAACCTTAGGTTAAAGGTCTGACTGAGCTATCCGGTGCCTCAATACACTCTTTACCAAGTGCCTTTGAACCAGGGATTCCCCCAAAGAGGCTCTATATGAAGGACGCTCCCTCCTAGAACCAAAGGGAGACTTGCTCATGTCCTTCAGAGACCTAGAGATAAAAGAGCAGCATAAAATCCTAAAAAAACAAACACCAGCACTACTTAAGAGGACCACCGGGAGTGCCCTCCCCTAGGATCAATCTCCATCTGGATCCCAGACGCACTGCCCTTCCCCCCGACCACCTAGGGGGAAAAAACACCAGTGGAGCTACTGGTTGTAAGGTAAGGGAACCCCTCGCCAGGGCTTTTACCTTTGAGTGGCTGGTGCCGTTACTCCTGGAGCTCCCGAAGCCACTGCTTTGGACATTCTCCTGTTTGAGGAAGAGTGGTACGAACGTGCCTCCAACAGCTACCTGTGCAACTGTAGAAAGAGAGGCTGCACCAGCCGAACGCTAGGTTCCCCTCCACGTGCCGCGTCCGGAACCGGAAGACGCGGATCCAACGAAGAGGTCCGCCCCCACCGGAATTGACGTCGCCCGCCAACCGGTCCGGCCTCTGGCTCCCAGCCGACTGGATACACAGGGGGGCCTTGGACGTCCTCGTTGCAGCGCCCCACTGGGCGAAACGCAGGGATGAACCTCCCCAAAAACTTCCTGCTTTCCCCAAGCGAAGATTGGAGTGCGTATAGAGAAAAAGGTCAGTCAAAAGTTCAGCTTCCCCAGCCGACCGGACTGCCTGTTCCGTTAAAACACCCGCGGGTGAACGGACGGACGACCCTGTAAAACTTCCTGCTTTCCCCAAGCGAAGTTTAGGGTGTATAGACAGTACGAACGCTTCAGCTCCCCGCTGATCCGACTGTCAAGGGCCGACCGATAGACGGTCGGGTAACCGAGTGGGGCCGGGGCTCCGCTCGGATAGCTTCAGTCTCACCAACCGAATTCAGCTAAGGTTCCTTAGCGATGTCTCCCCACCGGAGGAAACACCATAACTGAGGAACGAAGGGAGGAGGAGGCTTAAATCATGAAAATCAAGGCGGTGTTTCCTAAGAGGGGAGGAGCCAGTGTCTCTCAAAGGTGGCTGTCCTGAAAGACGATTGGGGAAAGTGTATTTTTTCCAAAATAAATGCGTTGGTAAGACCGCTGCGCAAAGACGGTGTGACAAAGTATTGCAACAACCACCATTTTATTCTCTAGGGTGTCTGGGAATTTTATATATATATATATATACACACACACAATGTTTGGGGGTTCTAAGTAGTTTTCTAGCAAAAATATAAATAAAATTACTTTTGTAAACAACAAGTGTAAAGGATTTGTCCAGTACAACTGAAAGGCAAAACTTTTTTTTTTCGGCTAGTGTGGAGAGGGATTAGACCCACTCAGGGTTCTATTGCTCTCTGTACCCACGTTAAGGGGATTCACCCTCTCTATTTGTCCCGTTTACCATTATCATTGAAAGTGAAAGTAACAGAAAATCCCAACTTTTAGGCTGTCCCCAGAAAAGTAATAGGAAGGAAATCTTCCAATAGGAACACTAGTTCTGATGACCTGGAGGTACCCAAGGGGATTTCCTTAACCACTTCCAGGCCGAGGCACGCCGATATACCGGAGCCGTCCCCTTCTCCTCTGTGGTATGGAGACAAGTGAGGGGGAAGATGGCCCCCACCCGTCTCCGTACCATTGCAGGGTGGAAGCGACATCAAAACGTAATTTCCCCCCATAGCTTTTAAAGGGACATTTTCTATTTTTTAAATGACAAAACCTTTTTTTTTTTATAGCATTTTAGTGTAAATATGAGATCTGAGGTCTTTTTGACACCATATCTCATATTTAAGAGGTCCTGTCATAGTTTTTTTCTATTACAAGGGATGTTTACATTCCTTCTAATAGGAATAAAAGTAACTTTTTTTTTTTTTTAAAGAACAGTGTAAAAATAAAAAAATAAGGTAAAATAAATAAGAGAAAATAAATAATTTCTTTTAAACGCACCTCCTCCTGCCGAGCTTCGTGCAGAAGTGCCCGCATATTAAAAATGTCTTAAACCAAACAGGTAGAGCGAGAGCAATAATTCTAGCCCTAGACCTGCTCTGTAACTCAAAACATGCAACCTGTAGAATTGTTTTAAACGTTGCCTATGGAGATTAAAGTTAAAATGAGCAGGCGCAATTTTGAAGCGTGACATGTTGGGTATCAATTTACTTGGCGTAACATTATCTTTCACAATATACAAAAAATTGGGCTAACTTTACTGTTGTCTTATTTTTTTAATTCAAAAAAGTGTATTTTTTTCCAAAAAAGGTGCGCTTGTAAGACTGCTGCGACTGCGCGGTGTGACGGAAAGTATTGCAACATTTTATTCTCTAGCATGTTAGGAAAAAAAAAAAAAAAGTATGTTTGGGGGTTCTACGGAATTTTCTTGCAAAAAAAACAGTTTTTAACTTGTAAACAACAAATCTCAAAAAGAGGCTCGGTCCTTAAGTGGTTAATTTGCAGGGATTTCCTCTCACTTCCTGTTTGGCTATGGGACAGGAAGTAAAGGAAAATCTCCATCTCCAATCTGGGACACAGATGATGAAAAAAAAAATCTGACAGGTTATACTCAACCAAAAATAAAAAAGTTTTGCCTTTAGTTCTAAGGCACATCAAGAGGGCAAGTTATATCACAATATACTTAAATGTAAACACTGTACGGTTTAACATGGTATTTGTCAACAAAGAATTCATATGGAGCAGTTCACTACACAGAGAAATTAAATATTTCCGCCTTGTCTGTGGCTGTATAAAGGTAATATAAAAGTCATTCTGGATGCATCCACGTTAAATAATCATCCGTCATGTCCAAGGAGAGAGAAATGTCAGGAGCACAAACATCTACAATGAGTTTTCTAATACAGAAAGATGTAAACGGGGACAGGTGTACAGGCCAAAGATCAGCATAAATATGCTCTTTCATAGCAGACTCCTTTCACAGAAAGCTACACACAGAAGGAAGAAGAGTGACGTGGGATGCAGTGCAGTGAGATAGATATTTTGCAAATTTCACAGTGACTAAACAGAACTATAATTGCCTTGTCGGGTAGAACAGTTCAAATATTTTTATCACTTGTACAATGGTGTTTATTAAACATGTTATGGTAAAAAAATCAGTGGTGATAGACAGACATCGACATCACCCCTACCGATTTTTTTTTATATCAAGGTATACAGAAGAACGCTAGATGTCACAGTTCACAGATATATTATTTCAATTGTGTATTCAGCTGTTTGACTGCACTTCCTCTACTGGAGTAACAGAATAGGATGTGGACACTTCTAACAAACCAACCATGAGCTGAGGCCAAGTGGAAAACAGGATTGTAATGAAAACTGCTCTTCTAGTCTGGAATTTGTCCCTGGCAGAGAAAGAAGGAACCTTAAAGGTCACTTTCTGTAAATCAGTAAGCTACAAACGAGGAAGAAAATCATACAACAATGAAGGCAATATGTTACAGGGAGAAAACCAAATGTCTACAAATCAGCATATATCATGCAAGTTATCATTGTATGTCATTAGATCATCACTACATTTCATCAACATTTCAGTCTATCAATCTGTTAAAAAACAAAACAAAAAACAAAACATAAAAACAGAATGACCCTGAATGATCTGCAAGAGCAAAACTTGCAGATAAAAAACATTTTAAAAATATCCGCTTCAGTGAGCACAGTCACTGTGAAGGGCTACATATTTAAAGAGGTACTGTCACCTTACCCATAAAGAGCAACCCCGAACCTCTTAATGTCTCCTTGCCTGTACTTCCTCCCCACTCCTTCCTACATCACAGCTGGCACAGATAGCGGAGACTCATCATGTAGCAGTGTTCTGGACTTAGGATTGAACATGTGATAACCGAGGAACCTTAAACTAACTGGGTACACACTATTTTATTCGGTCAACCCTCGAAAAAAAGATAAAAAAAAGTCAGCTCCGGCTGGAGCCACTGAATTATTGTGTTCTGACAGGGGGACAACCCCGGGGACGCACTCCGGTGAGCGCTCTCTATTGGCTGAGGGCGCTGATTGTGAGTCGGTTGGCTGCTGGTTTCCAGCATGCACATCTGACAAGCCTATGCTGAACCAGATGAGATTCAAACCTATGGCTTTACTCTCTTATGCCGCGTACACACGATCGGAATTCCGGCCAGAAAAAGACCGATGAGAGCTTTTCATTGGAAAATGCGACCGTGTATATGCTCCATCGGAATTTAGCTTTCCGAATTTCCACCAGCCAAAAATTCTCAATTTTCCCGACAGAAAAACTTTCTATCGGTAATTCCGATCGTGTGTATGCAATTCTAACACGCCAAAAATCACGCATGCTCAGATTCAACTACGAGAGAGAAGCCATTGGCTACTGGCTATTGAACTTCCTTTTTCTAGTCACGTCGTACGTGTTGTACCTCACCGTGTTATAAATGATCGGAATTTGATGTGACCGTGTGTAGGCAACACAGCTTGAGCCAAATTCCGTCAGGAAAACCATCAGAGCTTTTTCCGATGAGAATTCAGATCGTGTGTACACGGAATAAGGCTTCATGTACAGCTGGCAGCTCCTAAACTTGAGTTTAGGCGCTTTTGGCCCTTTTTTGCCACAGTTCCTAAACTCAACTCCATCAAAGTCCATGTGTTAAAATATATGTAAATCCAAACAGTAAAATACTGTATGGGCTTCAGCAAGTAATTTTGAAAGTAAAGTTTATTCAGTCAGTCTGTGTTCTGATCTGTGCCCTGGACCCGATCATAAGCACACTCTGGGATGCACTTGGAGATCCATGCTGGTCCGTGCAGCCAGCTGCCTGCCATTGATTTGAACAGACTGCCTGCATGGAGATGCATGGAGATGCATGAACATCTCTGCATCCTGCAAGAATGAAGACAGCTCTTAGCACAGGTGCATGCATTTGTAATATATTTCTTTATTTATGGCACTGACAATGCACTTTACATACAGTATATTGTGCATTCACAACAGCCCCCGTCCTCAAGGAACTTACAATCTAAGGTCCCTAACTCACATTCATATACTAGGGCCAGTTTCGACAGGAGAAAGTTAACCTACCAGCATGTCCTTGGAGTGTGGGAGGAAACTAGCACAAAACTAGTACATGGAGGAAACCCGCACAGGCACAGGGAGAACATGCAAATTCCAGGCAAGTAGTGAACCGATGACTCTAGTGCTGCCAGGCAGAAGTGCTAACCACGTGTTTGTTTTTGGAGTTAGATCACTTTAAGTGGAATGCCAGCCAAAATACAGTATATTTTTAGTTCTAGGTAGATAAGGGAAGGGTTAAAACCTCTGCCATTGTTTTATTGCTTTCCATGTACCCCTTGGAAAGATTTTTCCCTCAGTTATCTGCCCCAGAGACACAAAAGCAATTGAGAGAGAATAACCCCAAATTAAATAACACTGACAGTTGTCTACAGAAAAAAGTTATATTGGTACCTTAAAAAAAATAAAAAAAAATAAAGACGCATGTAAAACTTTAAGTAAAAGACAAAAATATATTTAGGAATGTTCATGGTCATGTAAAATCAATAATTCTTTTCCACTTTAAATTCCAATTTTAGCCTACTGTTAATAATCTAAATGATCTTGAAGTTTCAAATACTTTTTGAAGCACCATTATTTCCTTGAATGCTGTGATGCAGCCTGACTATGCCCTGTGGGTAGGCACTGCTTTGTCACATATTTCACAGAGCCTGCTTTCTGAACTACAGAGGTGTTGAGAGGAGGAGTTTCAGCCAACAAAGGAATAACTGCTTGCAGAAAGCAAGGTACCCTGGGACATGAAGTCCTTGGAAAATAAACACTAGAGCGGAAGCTGCAAATGCAGTGAATGGTGTTGGGGGCGTGGCTTGGTTGGAGCCCAGGCTGATGCTATCATACATCTTCTTACAGAGTTTTGCAGAGATGTGCAAGTTACGTGACTTTTCCTTTTCCATTAGATGTCTAGAGCTGGGACAAGCTCCTTGTCTGCACTCCAAGCGGTTGAAAAACATGCATTTGTTTAGCTAGGTACAACTTTTAGGCTGGTCAAATAGGACTTATGAGGGGCCCTTTTGTCACCACCGGCTCAACAAAAACTGGTTTCAAAATGGAAGGGTCAGTGACTGCATCCTATCGGATGTATCATCTAATCACATGCAGTCACTGTTTGAGTATGTAGACAGCCACGGCTGCTGCAGCTGTCTAAATAAAACAGCCGCCAGAGGGGATTCATAAATCCATACAGTTTTGTGTGGCTTGGGGAATCAAGTGGTTTCTCTCTTTTGGGGTGGAACAAGAAAAACCTGTGAATAGCCCAATGCCTGGTACACACATGCAGCTTTTATTTTTGGTTCAACCCAGCGGGCTGAACAGAGAAAAAAAAATGAGCTAGCTGTACTATCTTAAAGTGATTGAAAAGGCAGAAGTTTTTTTTTTATCTTAAAGCGGGATTCCGCTCTTTTTTTATTTTTTTCTTACCTGTCTCACTGGTGGGTGAGTGCTACCTTCGATTGGCATCCACGTCCGGCGTTTATTTGACCCCCCGGCGCGACAAATCTTTTCCTCAGGATGACTTATAAAAACCTGCTCTGGCGTTTTCCATTTTAACTGTGGGCGTCTGAAGCCCACAGGCATTTACTTCCTGGTATATGATGACGTCTGGCTCCCAGTATGCTCCGCTCCATCTTGCACATGCTCAGTGAGAGCAGTGACAAGGAAAGAAAAACTTTAATTGTCCCCCATGGATTCTTGGGAAATTTCCCAGGGACCATTGCGAGGACAATAGCCACGCCTACTCCCACGGGAGGACAACCCGGAAGTCAGCTGAAACATCAGAAATAAAAGGTAAGTAAATAATATTTTTTTTTTTCAGGGTTCGTTTAGGTAAGTATGCTATCTGTTGATTTTAATAACATGAACTTTCATTTTTAGGTACCAAACCACTTTAATGCATTCCATGCATTAAGATAAAAAGCCTTCTGTGTGCAGCAGCCTCCCTCAGCCCCCCTAATACTAACCTGAGCCCCATCTAGAGCCAACGATGTTGTAGGAGTGTCTTGGCTGCCTGGAACTCCCCTCCTCTTTGGCTGAGAGAGCATCATGATGCCACTGGCTCCCGCTGCTGTCAAACTCAGCCAGCCAATGAGGAGAGAAAGGGGGTGGGGCCGGGCCCCAGCTCCATGTCTGAATTGACACAGGGAGCTGTGACTCGGCTTGGGTGCCCCCACAGCAAGCAGCTCAACAGGAGGGAGGGGCCAGGAGCACTGAAGAGGGACCCGAGAAGACCCGGATCTGGGCTGTTCTGTACAAAGCCACTGCACATGGCAGGTAAGTAAGACGTGTTTTTTAATTTTTTTTTAAAAACACAATATTTTAAGCCTTGTACACGCAATGATAATATCTGACAAATGATTGTCTGTTTTTGTTCTCATGATAGTCTCATATCGCAAATGAAGAGGCTACTCAACTTACTAAAATGCTCATACGACAGAATACAACTTTGGAAGCGTTGTATTGTATTGTATTGTAATGTATTTTTTTGAGCATGCATGGTCTTGGTCTTTCAATTTTTATCGGGTTTGAAAACTTTACTGATTAAAAGAAAATCTGATCTTTTATCGTACAAGAAAAATGTTTGCGTTTGTCTTCGGATAATTTCAGATGAACTGGCGTGATCAGCGCTCAAAATCAGATTATCGCATTTAAAAGCTGTATGATATTCTCACTGTGTGTACTAGGCTTAAGTGATGATTAGAGCAGCGATCTCTATGCTGTGTCTTTATGTTCTTACGGGGGACCCCCCCACCAGAACACACTAATCATGCTGATCAGATGCTGATTTTTCCATGTGGCAAAACCATTGAACAGAGCAGGTAAGTACAGACATGTTTTTTTTTACCTTTAGACCCCTTTCACACTGGGGTGGGGGGCAGTGGCGGCGTTTTTTTTTTTTTTTTTAGCGTCACTTTAATGCTTACCCAGTTTCTCTGGTGATGGTCAATGTAGAGACTGCAAAAAAAAAAATCTGTGATAGCAACCCTTGTCCAAGCAAAGCCCATAACTAGAAGACACCCTTTTAGCTGGAGTTTAAATTTAAAGCGATTAAGCCCTTCACATGTGTATAAGATAGAGCAGAAAGGGAATTGCATAGTGGAGAAAAAAACAAAACACAGTACTTCTACTGTGTGGGAATGTATTTTTTTTTCTATAAATAACTGCAGGATGCATGGACACTACAGCAATTTGCTTGTTCTAGTCAGAATGTGACTGGAATAGCATGATGGCTTAGACAGAAGAGATGATCCTATTTGTACTGGACTTCCTCTACAGGATATTCTATTTAGCTTGCCAGAGACTCCCAATTCATTAGCTCAGAAGAATAGAACTTGTACAGGAGATTCAAGATCATTGACACTGGTTAAGCTAAACACAGCCTAAGTGAAAGTGTATTCGTCCAATGAATGAAAGGGTAGCGCCAGTTGGCATGTGGACCTTCCTGAACAAAATATGGCTGTAAACCTTGTGCTAATTAATTGCTTCCTGTCACAAACTCTCACACATTCTGCTAAGATGTGGTTTTTATCCAGATAAAGGTCAATGTGACTACTTCAAATGTCAGGTTTCACATACTCCTGTATATATTTCTTCAACAAAATTGTACGACTATGGAAGGGAAAAAAAATTGTAGGATAAAAATAGACCAGTGAAAAAAAAGCTAGGTTGTTTATGATATTCTGCCCTTGGCTCATGGATTTAGATGTAGAATCATGAACCATTTATGATCTGGAACAGGGTAGCTAACCAATAGCTGTGTGTGTCTGAGATAATGTTGGCAGCAGAGTGGTTAGCACTTCTGCCTAGCAGCGCTAGCACCAGGGTCGTCGAATCCCAACCACAGCACTATCCCCCTGGAGTTTGCATGTTCTCCCTGTGCCTGTGTGAGTTTCCTTTGGGTACTCCGGTTTCATCCCACGCTCCAAAGACATGCTGGTAGGTTAATTGGTTCCTGGATAAGTTGTCCCTAGTATGTGTATGTATGAATATGAGTTAGGGACCTTAGATTGTAAGTTTCATGATGGTAGGGACTGATGTGTATGTATAATAAATATGAAAAGTGATGGGAAAATTGACAGCGCTATACAAGTGCCTGTAATAAATAATATGGTTTCTAGGAAATACCCTCCAATACAGATACTCTTTTTGAGCTTTAAAAGGTAAACAGTGTATTAACATATCTGATCATTTATCATCTGACTTTACAAAACTGAAATGATATGGATATTGCACTTTATCCTATATCTTTTTACGCTATATCCCATTAACTTGGTCTAAAGGGCTGAAAAAAATGGCCTGTAAGTTTTCTTTGTGTAGACATCCATAAACTCCTAGACTGCTGCTGGGCATCACCATCTTGGATGTGATGTCAGCAGCCCCAGAGCGATATTCAAGCTGTACTATACTATTCCCCATGTAGGAGGACATTATAGTATATAGTAGTATATATATTTCAGTAGAAACCCAGATAAGAATATTTACAGCTGAACTCCAAGCAAACCATTTCTTTTAAATATATTCTTTACTAGCCAAAATGAATAATACTCCACTTTGTGTCTGCCAAGTGCCTTTTCAAACACAGTTATACCTTGTCAAAGTACTAGTGACATTATCACTGTACTGCACATTGTCATTGCAAAAAGTAGAGTTGTGCAAGCGACCCAACAGGCTGCCTGCAGACATTTACAGGTAAATGGACACAAGATCAGTCCCACTGCAAAAGCAGAGAACACAGCAGTGCTAATGCACAAAGTAAGAGGGACACTGACTCTGCAAGGTCCCATAGGTTTGTGAGCAGCAAGAAGGTATCTGCAATGCTCCAGTCACAAGGAAAGAAGTGTGAAGAATTATGAGGACATAGATTTCAGCTAATACAAACATCTATGTATGAAGTTACCTGCCATCCCTGTCAGCCTGAAAGCAATGGCCTCCATATTTTTATTAACACTAATCTTGGTGAGCCGCTGTTTTAGAGTTGGGGGCTACAGTGCTGAAATGCAGTCGCTGGCCAAATTGACCTTTTTTTTGCGAGGTGTCACACTAAGAAAAAGGAGGAAGAAGGCTGGGTTATAAAGGTATCAGAAAGTCTATTAAGCTTCTGTTCTGAGGGCTGTCCATTACATGGTGATTGGTAGCAGTAAAAATGCAGTAGAGCACCAGTCCCCTCTCCACATCCCCTGCACCTGATACTAATGGAAATAACCGGCGTACTCTTGCCTGCACTCTATACCAGCAGGTAAAAAGTTTGTATCTCACTTCTTGGAAGGAGTTGCTGAAGCGGGATTTGTGAGTTAGGTAGAGTTCTATGTGGCTATGGGAAAGGGAGATGTGCAAGTCTTCCTCCCAATTAGTGAGAACTGGGACAGTATGTTCTGGTTCAGGTATTAATAGTAGGCAAAGCTTGGATAAAGTGCGTCTGATAGGGCCTCATTCAAGGCACATCTTTTCAAAGGGGGTTGTGGATTTTGGGAGAGAGTTCAATAAATTATGTAGAAAAGCCCAATGACTCAAAAGCTGGGTCTTGAGTCATCTTTTAGTGAGAGGGCCAGGTAGCCTTATTCCTGTATTTTCTGTATTGGCCTTAAGGCCAAGAGGGAATTAAAAATTCCTAATAATGATAGAGGGGAGAGATATGTAGTAATATAGCAAGCAGATGTCCTGAAGGTGGTCAAGCTGGCCCCTATGGTTGGGTAGCATTGCAATATAGTGGGTAAGTCTTCCAGACACTGTGGGAGGCTGTTTAGTGAGATCGCCATGGTGGCTCGCTCGGTCATTACACATTGTCTTTATGGTTTGTGTCTACACCAGTCTATTATTCTGCTCACGTGTACAGCTGCAATATAGAGAAATATCTGGCACTGCTAGTCTTCCTCCAGATTTGGTTGATCCAAGTGGTTTTTCATGTCCATCCAGATAGGCATGGTAGAGGAGAATATGTATGATTTAATAATGTCTATCTTGCAGTCCCCTCTGCAATTTAAGTGATGGATCTGGTTGTTCAAGATATCCTTCTGTGTATAACTACATCTGCATTGGCCAAGACTTTATTACATTTGTTAACATGCTCGGCGGGAGGGATTCCCCTGTCAGCACCGTTTGTGTTGAGAGAATCGTCCGAATTTCTTTTCTGCAACTTGTGGAAATTTGCACCACCTATGGCCTGTCTAAGAAAGTTTCTATGGGAGGGGGTGTGGGAGTAGAAGGTGTAATCTCTAGTGGTGATATGCTGTATCCTCACATATGTCACACAGTTGGTGAAAGTGAAGAATATGTTTCTGTTTACACAGAGCTGCAGTGTGAAGACCTGTCAAATTAAAGTCCCCCCCACAAAATTGTGTAGGTTCTGTAGATTTGATCAAATATAATGATTATTATGAATGAATATATATATTAATATATAAAGAGATACAATTATAATATTAGACATTGCAGAGTATGTGCCTCCTAAGGTTTAGGTGGAAGGTAGATGAAAGAGAAAAATGTCAGGAACTAATAAGCTACGTTAAAGTTGTAATAATTCCAAAAACAAATGTGTAATATGTTGCAGTTTAACCCGCTGGTGTATACCCACAGACGCATCCCCAGATTGACAATGCTGCTGCCCAAAAAAGAGAGTGTCTCCACTAAGAGTGGAGACACCCAAGACAGGAAAGTGTGTTACTGGCCAGTTTACCAGATGAAAATATAAAGGTAAAAATCCAACGGCCAAATTATTTTTGTCAGGTACTATAAAGGATTATAAATCTATCAGAAGAAAAATGGAAGAATGACTTCTGGGCACACGCAAGAGATGGGGAAAAAAAGGAAAAAGGAAAAAAAAAAAAAAAAAAAAAAAAAAGGTACTGTCCTGTTAATATAAAATGTGAGATACACTCACGCCACTAATAATTCAATGCAGCTGCTATTCCAAACCGTTGATTTGTGTATACCGGTACCACAGAAAAAGCCCACAGATTGATCCCTGTGTGCAAACAATGCTTGCAATGTTAAACAGTTACTTTAAAACATGAAAATATTCAATACTCCAATAAAGTCTTGAAACAAATAATCAAATGTCAAAATATTTTTTTTATTTTATTACATTTGATTATTAGTTTCAAGACTTTAATGGAGTATTACACATTTGCACGCTATTTAAACTAATTGTTTAACATTGCAACCGCTATTTACACACAGGGATCAATCCTGTGGACCTTTCCTCAGGTATACACTGTCCTGTTATTGCAGGATGTTTTCTGGCAGTATAAACATTATATTCATAAGTGTAAAACAAACATGTTATCATGACTTTCATCATCAGGTCTGTAAAACTGAAAAACAAGCCGTACAAATCTTTTCTACTGGTTGAACAATGAAGCATTTGATTGAGCAGCTCACTTAGGTTCAGCAAAGTAGTTGCATGACATGCCTGGTGTGGAATTCCTATAAAAACTGTAAGCTATTCAGAAATTTTGAAGACCACCAGAGAGCAACACAGAAATACATTGTTGTACAAGTGCTAATATGCACAAAAATATGTATGAGTGCAAATTAAGCAGTCTAGTGAGAAAAAGAATTTCCAAAATCTACTACTAAAATTAATTTTGGTTAAATATTCCTTATTTTTCGCAATATACTTTCATTATGGTGGGAAGAACTCAGAATGCTGATAGACTTCAAACTACAAACACGAAGAAGCAAACCATTTTTTTTTTTTTTTTGTTTTTCTCACCTGCAAAGTAAAAGGTATAATGTGCTAGTATGCATTACATACTAGCACATTACGTGAAACTTACCTGCAAACAAATCCCGCCTTGTCATCGGTGGGGGCCACATACATCTTCACCCGTCTTCCTTCCTGATCCACGGACTCTGGCTGTGTAACATAATGTCACTCCCACGCATGCGTTCTGGAGCCGACGGTCACGGCACGGGGCTCGCATGGGCAGCCGTTCCTTCAGAGAGCATGCACTGATGACATAATCAGCTACACATACACAGCCAGTGGGCTGAACGAGAGAAACTGAATGGATTCCCCTATCCACGCATTCATTGTATTCTGACAGAGGAGAAGTCAACTGGACTCCTCCGTTGTCCATGCTGAACTGGCCAAATTTCAATCCATCTATTACCATCTTTACTCAATCTCAAAACAGATGTTAGAAGCTAGAAATGTCCTTAAGGTGGAATTAAACCTATTAGTTTAACAGTTTCCCATAATTGTTACATTCAAGGCATGCCACGAATGATAACTGTCACAGTTGCTTGTGCTTACAACGGGTGGTTGTCATGACTCACCACATTGCAGCACCTATGGCAACTGAGGATCAAACAGAGGCTTGGCTGTACAGGAGCTAATGATTGACTTTTCACAAACAGGTTTGTGAAATGGATCTAATCTTGGCTGGTACAGCAGAGACCAGACGATATTCGATCCATCCATGGTTCCACTGAACTCCATCCATCAATCAACTTCAGTACAACCAGACTGTCGTATTTTTTGCATGCAATTACTGCCGGCAGGTATAGCATCTGACATCAATCATTGTATTCTGCCGGCAGAATACAAAAGCACTGCTGGAGGGATTCCCCCATCAACACTGAATGTGTTGATTCGGGAAATCGATCAATTTCCTTTCCTTCCACCCATAATGGAAGAAAACAAAAAATTGTAAAATCTATGGCTTGCTTTTCTTTTATGACAGGTTGTGGCTCCTAGGATGAGGGAAAACTATGTGTTTTTTACACTGGACATATTTTATGCTTAAAGTATAATTAAAGGCAAAATGTTTTATTTTGTTTTGGATAGAGGGCAGAGAGATTAGAACACCTGTCAGTTTTTATTGTGGTCTGTGCCCCTGTTAAAGAGATTCTATCTCTCCATTTGTCCTGTTTACCATCAGTGAAACTAAAAGTAATTAAAAATCTTAAATTTTGGGTTGTCCCCATAAATGAAAAAGAAGGGGATATCTTCCAATGGGAATACTAGTTCTGGTGGCCTGGGGGTCCCCAAGAAATTCCCTTTATTTGCTGGAATTTCCTCTTACTTCCTGTTTGGCTATGGGACAGGAAGTGAAGGGAAATCTCAGCAATGGGACACAGATGGGGAAAAATAAAAATGAAAACACCTGACAGAGGTTATTCTCCCTTACTCAATCCAAAAAAAAATAAAAAAAATAAAAGAAAAAAGTTTTTTCCTATAGTTCTACCTTAATCACGTCCCTGCACATGAGGCCTTAGCATAAAAGAATTGTGCATATCATCAGACACTAAATAGCTGAGTGCTTCTTCACATTCAGGCTTTTATACTACCTTGTTTTTTCCTTTTCTTTTAAAGGACTTCCTATCCCTAGGACGTACCTGCAGCTACGATCCTGGTATAATTTTTTTTTAGAGCCAGCAATGCTCTTTCCTGTAAAAGTGATCTGCGCAGTTCTACAGCTAGCCGATCACTTTTACAGGATGTGTAAAGAGGCCCCTTCCCCCAGCCCCAGTACCTGGGCTCTACTATGCTATCCAGGAGCCCGGGACTGCTACACTTGATTGGGCTGGTTTTGCACAGAGGAGAAGGAGGAACATGAATCACCTTATGGGTTCAGTTTTTTGTTCACGAGCCATTACCAGCAAGGCAAGCATCTGATCAAACCAATCTCAACTTGAGGGCACAGGAGACTAATACACCTCAGATCTCTCAGTAATAAATACCTGTCACTGCCTATGCTTTCACAAGGGATGCTGTTCATCCCTTGTGATAATAAAGTAGATAAAATTCCAGAGACCAAGAAGAAAAATAAATAAAACAAAAAAACGTAAAGCGCTCCCACCCCCCAGTTCTCATGCATAAATCCGAACACACACGCATATGTAAACACAAATTGCACCACACCTGTGAGGCATCGCCACAAAGAGAGTGGGAATAATTATAGTGCCATATCTCCAGTTTAAGGCTGGGTTCACACTAGAACATGCAGCGGTTCACAGCAGGAAACCGGTGCATCTCCAATTCACCATTTCAGGTCCAATTTCAGCTCGAATTCGGAAGTGAAACAGACCAAAAGATGCACAGGGCTCTTGTGCAATTTGCTCCAGAGTCGCTGTAGAGATGTGTGAACCAGCTCCATAGAGAGCCAGTCACGATCTCCTGCTATGCGAACTTGAAGCGGAGATTCGGCCTCCAATTCGCATAGGTGTGAACCCAGCCTTAACTAAATTGGTAACCGGTAAAAGACTAACGTGTCGTCTATAGGTAATTTGTTGCCATTCCACAGGAGTACACAATTTTAATGCTCGTCACATTAAGTATCTGTTTACGCAGCATAACATCAAATGTAAATTGTGCTTGTGTGCATACTAAGATTTATTAAAGTGTATTTTATCCTGAAATTGTGTGTCTGATAAATGACTGTGCAATAATTGTACAAAAATAATAATATTGCAACAACCACCATTTTTTCTCCAGGGCCTCTGCTTTCAGAAAATATACAATGTTCGAGGGTTTCTCTGTAATTTTCTAGCAACAAAAAAAGCTGATATTAACATGCATGGGAGAAATGTCAGAATTGGCCGGGACTGGTAGCGAATAATACCTTAAATGATTCTTAACTACCGGTATCTTAAGTTCAGCTTAAATGTTAGGTTTTTTTGCCCAAACCACCATACTTTGACAGTCTAGACTGGCAATTTAGAACCAATTACATAAATACATATGTTCACCCATAACATTAGATGAGCTGGATGTAACATGTTCCAAAGTGTTTTTTTTTTAACTCTATATACACTGTGCAACAAGAGTATCTATTATAAAAAAATGATGCATGCTTTTAACATTCAGGGCTTGTTCACGCATGTCTGCTGAGCTGTGTTTTTCTGCAAACAGTTGCTTTCTATGTGCCCTAATCACACAATACATGCGCAGAGATGCACAGAAATTGTAGCTGAATGGACAATGGTGTGAACAAGCTCAAAAATATATTCGAGTCCAAAGACAAAATCTTTTTTTTATGTATTAATTTATGTGGCCAGACATATCCAATAGGGCTTCAACTTCAAAAGCAAAAAGTTCACATTTGTTCTGAGCAGCTTACAATTTAAAAGCAAAAACATTTATATTAATTTTAAATGCTCCGGGAAGCTATCTATTTCGGCTGTAGTGAGCCATGGCGAGGGAGTGTACCCAGCCCGCCATAGATGGATGGAATTGCCATCCATGTATGGCCAGCTTAACAGTAAGCACCCTTCCTTTGAATAATTCTACAATACTAAAGTGCCGGTTCACACAGGAGCGACCTGACAAAATCGCAATCCATGCATTGCAATGGAACTGTTCAAATAGGAGCAACTCAAGTTGCTCCGACTTAGAAAAAGATTCCTGTATTACTTAGGCGACTTAGGAGCGACTTGCATTCATTTCTATACAGAAGACTTTTGCAAGCCGCACTGTATGGGGCGGCTTCAGAATCGGACGACATTGAAGCCACCAACTGCATGAACCGGCACTAACAAAAAAAAGTGCTATGAAATGCCAATTTCGCTAGAAACAAGCAAGATCCAAAGCAGAAAGCAAATTTCCCAATCTGAACAGCTGCAAAGAATTAAGCCAGGAGTGCCTCTGTTTAGGGTCCCTTCTAAAAATGATGGTGTACTGTAACTCTAATGTCAATGCTTTCAAATTAGAGTTTATGTAATAGAGCTGCACGATTCTGGATAAAATGAGAATCGCGATTTGTTTGCTTAGAGTAAAGATCACGATTCTCAGCATAAAATTGACTCCTCTCCAAATGTAGCGTTTATGGTTGTGGCCAAAAAGCTCAATTTTGGTCTCATCACTCCAAATGACTTTGTGCCAGAAGGTTTGAGGCTTGTCTCTGTGCTGTTTGGCGTATTGTAAGCGGGATACTTTGTGGTATTTGCGTAGTAATGGCCTTCTAGCGACTCAACCATGCAACCCATCTTTCTTCAAGTGTCTCCTTATTGTGCATCTTGAAACAGCCACACCACATGTTTTCAGAGAGTCAGTATGTCACCTGAAGTTATGTGTGTGATGACTGCCGGCCATGCGCAATCGCGGGCACAAGAGACAGAACAGGGACATGTGTGTGTCAACACACAAATCCCTGTTCTGTAAGGAGAGGAGAGACAGATCATGTGTTCCTACTAGCTCGGAACAATAATCTGTCTCCTCCTCTAGTTAGTTCCTTTCCCCTACAGTTAGAACATACACTGAGGGAACACAGTTAACCCCTTGATCGCCCCCTAGTGTTAACCCCTTCCCTGCCCGTGACATTTATACAGTAATCCGTGCATTTTTATAGCACAGATTGCTGTTTAGAATTCAATGGTCACAAAATGTGTCAAAGGTGTTTCATCTGTCCTCCACAATGTCGTAGCCCTGATAAAAATAGTAAATCACTGCCATTACTAGGAAAAAAGAAAAAAAAAAAGCCATAAAAATGCCATAAATCTCTCCCATAGTTTGTAGATGCTATAACTTTTGTGCAACCCAACCAATATACACTTTTTTTATACACGATTTTTATTACCAAAAATATGCAGAATAATATATATTGGCCAAAACTGATGAAGAAATTTGATTTTTAAAAACATTTTTGGGGATATTATAGCAAAAAAGTAAAAAATTGTTTTGTTTTTCTTCAAAATTGTTGCTTTTTTTGTTTATAGTGCAAAAAAATATATAATTCTGCAGAGGTGATCAAATATCACCAAAAGAAAGCTATATTTCTGTGAAAAAAGGGACAAATTTTGTTTGGGTACATGGTCGCGCGACTGTGCAATTGTCAGTTAAAGTGACAATGCCATATCGCAAAAAAATGGTCTGGCCATTAAGCTGACTTCCAGTCTGTAAGTGGTTAATGTCCAAACCACTGACAACAAAAGTGAATACACCCCAAGTGAAATTGTCCAAATTGAGTGCAATTAGCCATTTTCCCTCCCCAGTGTCATGTGACTCGTTAGTGTTACAAGGTCTCAGGTGTGAATGGGGAGCGGGTGTTTTAAATTTGGTGTTATTGCTCTCACTCTCTCATACTGGTCAGTGGAAGTTCAACATGGCACCTCATGGCAAAGAACTCTCTGAAGATGTAAACAAAAAAAAAATGGTTGCTCTACATAAAGATGGCCTAGGTTATAAGAAGATTGCCAAGACCCTGAAACTGAGCTGCAGCACAGTAGCCAAGACCATACAGCGGTTTAACAGGACAGGTTCCACTAAGAACAGGCCTCGCCATGATTGACCAACGATGTTGAGTGCGCGTGCTTAGCATAATATCCAGAGGTTGTCTTTGGGAAATAGACCCATGAGTGCTGCCAGCATTGCTGCAGAGGTTGAAGGGGTCGTCGCGTGCTGCATCAAATTGGTCTGCATGGTTGTAGTCTCAGAAGGAAGCCACTTCTAAAGAAGATGCACAAGAAAGCCTGCAAATAATTTGCTGAACACAAGCAGACTAAGGACTTGGATTACTGGAACCATGTCCTGTGGTCTGATGAGACCAAGATGAACTTATTTGGTTCAGATGGTGTCAAGTGTGTGTGGCGGCAACCAGTTAAGGAGTACAAAGACAAGTCTCTTGCCTACAGTCAAGCATAGTTGTGGGAGTGTCATGGTGTGGGGCTGCATGAGTGTTGCTGGCACTGGGGAGCTACAGTTCATTAAGGGAACATGTACTGTGACATACTGAAGCAGCGCATGATCCCCTCACTTCGGAGACTGGGCTGCAGGACAGTATTCCAACATGATAATGACCCCAAACACACCTCTTAGCCCACGTACACACGGTCGGAGATTTTGACAACAAAATCCGTCGGATTTTGCCCGTCGGATTTAGTCCGACGGATTGTGTCCGAAACTGTTGCATACACACGGTCGGGCCAAGTTGGCGAAAAATCCGATCTTTCAGAACTTGATGACGTAATTTCGTTACGATGGGACTACATTCAGGCTAGTAGCCAATAGCTTTGATGTAGGAATTTGATCTGAGCATGCGTGGCACTTGGTCCGATGAAAATGCTCTACACATGATCGGATTAGGTCCGTCCGGCCCAGTTGGTCGGGAAATCTTTCCAACATGTTGGAAATTTGGATCGGACGGAGATTCGGACGGAATGAGTCCGATGCATACCACACACAGTCGGATTATCTGATGATGCGGTCCGATAAGACTCATTCCGACAGATTCTCAGACCGTGTGTACAAGCGCTAAGACGATCACTGCCTTGCTAAAGAAGCTGAGGGTAAAGGTGATGGACTGGCCAAGCATGTCTCCAGACCTAAACCCTATTGAGCATCTGTGGGGCATCCTCAAATGGAAAGGAAAGGAGCGCAAGGTCTCTAACATCCACCAGCTCTGTGATGTCATCATGAAGGAGTGGAAGAGGACTCCAGTAGCAACCTGTGAAGCTCTGGTGAACTCCATGCCCAAGAGGATTAGGACAGTGCTGGAAAATAATGGTGGCCATGCAAAATATTGACACTTTGGGCCCAATTTGAACATTTTCCCTTAGGGGTGTATTCATTTTTGTTGCCAGTGTAAACATTAATGGGGATTAAAGGGGACAGCAAATTTACACTATTATACAAGCTGTACACTCGCTACTTTACATTGTATCAAAGTGTAATGTCTTCAGTGTTGTCACCTGAAAAGATGGAATAAAATATTTACAAAAATGTGAGGTGTGTACTCACCATTGTGAGATACTGTATATACTATTAGAGATTGAATCCGTTACATATCATCAGATTCAGAGAACATTTTTATCTAAAGAAAAAAAAAAAAATCTAAAAAGACCTAAAACGCCATTTTGCAGATTTTCAGACAGGACTGCAATACAATTTTAAGGATGACAGACTCCCTTGTCATAGGCAGGCTGTTTGATACAAGCTCCCTGTGCCTGCTGTCACTTATGCTCGCCATACACAAAAAAAAATTCTTTGAAAAGTTTACATTTTCTAAGAATGTTCATTTGGATTTTCTAATTGTTAGTGGGGTCAAATTGACATTTGCTTTCGACCAGTGACCAGGAGCAGAATAGAAAACTTTTCGTGATCCAACAATTATTCGGACAGTGTATGTGACTTATGGTCAGATATTACATTCATTTTAAAATTGAATGATAAAAGCAAGTGAAACTTTCTAACAATTATCCATTTATCCAACGTACAAATATTTTCCATACAAATATTCTCATCCAAAAATTGATGTGTGTATGGCCAACATAGGACATTTAGTAGCAGCAACATGCTTTTTATCACCTGTCATGATGGGGTTAAAAAAACAAAAACAAACAAAAAACAACCCTTTATAGTACAAAAACAGCAGGTAATCACTGCTATATGGGGGTTCATTTATACTGTGAAACAGTGAAAGTAATACAAATATAATATACAGAGAAGTCGGATATAGAAGGTATTTTAACTGGGAGTCAGACAAAGCTATAGGAAGGGTGGGGGATATAAGACCCCTTTCACACGGAGGTGGTTTTCACACGTTTTAGTGCTAGAAATAGCCCCTAAATAACACCTGAAAACCGCCTCCCATTCATTTCTTTGTGTCTTTTCATACTGGTGTGTAGCGCTTGTAGGACGTTGGGAAAAGTCCTGCAAGCAGCATCTTTGGGGTGTTTTTTTCAAAGAATAAACTTGTCATACTTACCCACAGTCTGGATTTTGCATCCTTTTCTGGCACTTCTGGCTCCTTCTGCCTTCAAAGTGCCCCTATAGCAATGTAAAAAAAACCTTCTGCCTTTAGAATCACTTTAAATCACTTCCTTCTGCCCAGGACTACATGTTCCATGAGACATTGCTCCTCTCACATTCACATGTTCTCAGGCACTTACTGACATGTATAGATGGTGTACTGAGCTGTATGTGTGCTGCACTGTATTTTCTGATATGTAAACAAATAATGCATTCTATCTGCAGGCCAACTAATCGGTTGACCAACTAATTGATTATGAAAATATTTTCATAATTGATTAGTTGTTTCAGCCCTAGGTGCCAGCATGAAAGATCAATATACAGTAGTGTGTAGCATACTTAGAAAAATCACCGCCCTCCCAATCCAGTCTGTGTTGTCAACATGAGCGAGATGACCTCAGCCTTTTGTCACTCCACAGGCCGCACCTTCTGAATGTTTTTTTACCGCTCACCAGTGGCAGGGTAAAACATGTAAGAGGTTGTGGCTTTTAAAGTTGTGTAAGGCTGAGGGCATCTCACATATGTTAACACAGATTTGACTGGGAGAGCGGCGATGTTTCTAAGAAGGCTGCTCAGCATAGTTGTCACCTTAGGTCAGAAAGTGAGTTAATGGCGAGATCAATCGGTTATAATAAAAGGAAAAATAAATGTTAAAGGAAAACGAATGCAGCCATCACATCTAAGGACAGATCAGCTGAATACTAGTTGTTTTTGTTCTTGGGTTTATATTACATACACTTTAAGCTGAGTGAATGAGATTTTCAAAAGAGTTCCGTATTAAAATCATGAATTAACCTGCTTCCTACCCTAATCTAAGAATAAAAGTCAATGACTCAACCTTGAAAAAGACGCATTAGGGCCTCCTACTCAGTCTTTAAAGGAGCTAGACCTAATGTAGTTTTTTGGTTGGCGACAGATGTTAAAAAAGAAAGGACAAGAAATTAGTCTAGTCTAATATACACACTATCCGTTTTTCTGCTGAGTTTTTCCTTCAGATTTACCAAAACCATATAATATGAGGTCAAACCTTAGGAGTTTCAATTTGTGTGCAATCAGGCAGGCCCTTGCACTACATGGTTTTGGTAAACCTGAAGGAAAAAGTAGAAGAAGCAGAAAAACTGATAGTGTGTATGGGGCTTAAGGCATCCTAGCACACTCACACTTGTGTTTAAACTGCAATTCAAGGTTGCAGCTGTCCAAAGCACAGCTGCTAAATAACTTGTATACAAGAGATTAGGAGGTTGGAAAGTTCCATGCTTCCCTCACCTAGAGAATGAAAAAAAGCCAGCAAAAATGTGTTTATATGGTAACTTATTGGACTTTTGTTTACCGATTCTACATCAGATATTGGTGGATGATTAACCATTGTTAACAAACTTCAAGGATAAATGTAATTAGGTGAAGCACTTTTAAGAACAGTTTAAATAAAGGCAATCTACCCAGTTTTTGCAGTGTGTGTTAAGCCGGTGTTCTGCCGTATAGTGTCCAGCCATCATATAGCGTCCGCCCCGTACTGCGCATGCGCAGTACGGAGCAGACGAAGCTTCGGAAAATTTCCGAAACTGAACGGCGCCTGCGCCGTGAGTGGAGGTGGTGGCCCCACCATCCAAGCGGACATAGGGTTGTGAATATTAGAGGGCCCCTCGCGGGCGAGCTTCGCTCGCCACGCTTCGCTCGCCACGCTTCGGGCTCGGCCTCGCTGCGCTCGGCTCTTTTTTATTCCTACTCTATGTGCACTTGGATAGTGGGGATAGAACCTGGACTCACGGCGCAGGCGCCGTTCATCCTCGGCAATTTTCGGAATCTGTGTTGCTGTGTACTGCGCATGCGCAGTACACAGCGGACACTATCCGATGGAGGACGTTATTAGACAAGACACCGGCTATGAATGGTTTGAATCTTAGCTGGTTCAGGAGGAACTGCACGGCATTGGATCCATCTATGGTGTGGTGGCGATTTTGAAATATCATATTTATAGCAAGGTGTTTAAAGGAAACCATTCTGAATGCAGGACTTAATATTTTCAGAGGTTTTAATACAGCTAATGGGAACCATTGAATGACCCCAGGTGCTCACTGTTCAGCATATTTCCCTTTGTTCTGTCTTGTACCTGTGTAGACAGTAAGGCTCCATCCCAGCAGGGGACATTGACATGCTAATGTCGGAACTATTTGGGTTTAAAGATCAAAGGAGGTGACATTCAGGCCTGATCTATGAACATTTCTTGGGACTTGAGAATCGGCCAATCAGAGGTTGATGTAAACTCAGAGCCAATGGGTGCGTTCCATCTTCTGATTGGCCCAGAATGCATATAAAATAGGGCTAAGATTAGCTCCCCAGTCTCTTGAATTCCAGACCACCGGAAGTCCATGTAATGTATACTTGTATCTCTCTTCCCCTCTCTCTCTCTCCCCCCCTCTCTCTCCCCCCCCCTCTCCCTCTCCCTCTCTCTCTCTCTCTCTCTCCCTCCCTCTCTCCCTCTCTCTCTCTCTCTCTCTCTCCCTCCCTCTCTCTCTCTCTCTCCCCCCCCCTCTCCCTCTCCCTCTCTCTCTCTCTCTCCCTCCCTCTCTCCCTCTCTCTCTCTCTCTCTCTCTCCCTCTCTCTCTCTCTCTCCTTTTTTATCATGTCTCTTCTATTTCTAATTATTTCTTTCTTAGGACTTATCTTGAAATATTGATAAATATATTGAAAGTGTATGTTTGTTGTAAGCATATGACCTAAATCATCTTGGCAGCTCTGTACTTGTAACATCACTTGAGTTATATGATAAGTTCTAATTATTCTAAAGTTTCTTTTCTGTATAAATAAATGTAATTGTTTATCTTTTCGCACTGTTATCGTTCATTTTTATTCTTATGTAGACAAAGGTTTAATCGCTTATTTTCTCGTATCATCAGTCATTTAAGTGAGGTATAAAAACAGCCATAACAATGGGCAAGCTGAAAGCGCTCAGGTGTGAATGTAGCCTAAAGCCCAACTGCAGCCAAATCGGAATTTTGTTTTAATTTTTCCTTTTAAATAGGATTTTTATTTGTCTGGGACGCCACTTGGCAAATTTCCCATTCTTTCTTATACTGATGCCAGGACAAGACATGAGGGTCACTGGTAAAGGAAGGTACAGACAGAAATAAAAAACCTAACCATTCCCAAAGAAGAAAAAAGAACAAATTCTGGTTCTCTGCCCACTGAAGAGATTTCCTGTATGTTCTTGTAATGTGACACACGGTCACCAAGGCAGGAAGTGGGGTGAAATCTTAACCCCTTCCTAAATATAGCCAAAAAAAAAAAAAAAAGATTTGACTACAGTTGGGCTTAAGGCCTGGTTCACACTGGTGCAACATGGGATCTGATGCTAGAGAGCACACGTTGCATGACATGTCAAAGTAAATGTTTCCTTATGAGGCCCATCTTATCTGACTAACAAGTTGCTGCGAATTTATAAAAAGGTCCCTGCACTACTTTGGTCTAACTTTGATACGACTTCAATGCCATAGAGTGTAAAAAGTCACATTTAGGACTGATTCACACCGGTGCGTCATGCACTCTGACTTTGGGAGCATGTGTCACATGACGATTATAAATCAATGGTCCCCTATGAGAGCAGTCTTAACTGATCTGCCTTGTGGCATACAACTTGTGCTCTGAAGATTTTTGAGCCTAAGCCCTACGTTAAAAAAAAAAAAAAAAAAAAAAACACAACAGTGTAGGTTACCCCCCAACATCCATACAAGCCCCTTATCCGAGCACGTAGCCCGGTAGGTCAGGAAAGGAGGTGGGGGGAATGACCAAGTGCCCCCCCGACCATACAAAGCCACATGCCCTCAACATGGGGGGTTCCCCCTTGTAACGTCACCGCCCGGGGCATGATGGGGTGGTGATGTCAAGCCAAACTGCATGGCTATATAAGAAATGGAAGACAATGGGAGCAGACACAGCAGTTGTACACAGGTTTTTGACAAAGTCCTTAATTAAAAATGAAGCATGTCTCCTGTTGTAGCTCCAACGTGTCTTCTTTCTCCTGTGATGTTTTCTCCCTCCAGTGATGTCTTCTTCCTCCGGTTCTTCTGCCTCCGCTGTCTCCTTCCTATGGTTCTTCCGCCATTTTTTTTCCCTCCGCTGATGTCTTCTGATGCTGGCTCTCGCTGTCTGCCAGTTCTTATATAGCCATGGGGGCATGGTCATCCGGTGAGGTCATCTGGAGACCCCACCTACTTTGTGACTCCCCCATCATGCTGCTGGGTGGTGACGTCACAAGAGGCAGTGTCTCCGGATGACATCACTGGATGACCAGGCCCCAGTTATATAAGAAATGTCAAACAGTGGGAGCAGACACGACAGTGGGAGCCAGCGTTGAGAGAACACATCAGTGGAGGGAGAAGAACCAGCAGAAGATCCAGAGGAAGACGACAGTGGAGGGAGCCATCATTTACGGCACAGGAATATGAAGGAACTAGGGCTGAAACGATTAATCGATAATGAAAATCGTGTATTTTCATTATCGATTAGTTGGTCCACACCATGCGATCCGCGGATCGGGCCGCGGCCTTAGGAAAGGCCGCGGCTTCGGCCTAGCTCTGGAGCTCGCGGCCATCTTGGTACACCCGGCGGCGGCGAGCTGCACGCTGGGGGTGACGTCAGCGCGTTGTTCAGCCTATGTCAGCCCAAGTGAAGGAATTCTGGAGGAGTCACGATGAATGCCTTGCCTGCCCTCATTCAAAACTTCTTTTATGCAGGTACCACTACATTACCTAAGCTAACCTAATAACTATTATCTATTAGATAGTAGTTAGTTATTATCTAATCCTATCTAAGCCTTTCCACCTGCTCGGCACAGCCACATTGTTGATTTAAATAAAAGGTACAACACTATCTCTCCCCCTCCAATAAAATGCAGCTTATTACAAGCATAAAAACATAGCATATCACTGACGATTTGCGCCAATAGGCATCCCGGGACTCATCACGGCGGTCTGTTTGGAGGAACTTTGATCGGTGGTGAGCTTGGCGCAAATCATCAGTGATATGCTGACTATGTTTTTATGCTTGTAATAAGCTGCATTTTATGGGGGGGGGGAGATAGTGTTATACCTTTTATTTAAATAAACAATGTGGCTGTGGGGGGCGGGGATAGTGTTATTTTTTTTGCTGATCCAAAAATTGATCCGATCCGCGACTCTGATCCGAGGAACGATCTGATCCATGAGTTTTTTGATCCGATGCACCCCTAGTTCGCACCTTCCCCCCTGCCGGTCCGTTAGAATCCTGTGTATCCTCCCGTGTCCTACGCATGCACCACGTCCATGAGCACGCATCTATGCCTGCTTGCATTCTCCACCCAGCTGACGTCCCGCCAGAAACGCGCCTGCGCTGCTTTCGGCTCCTCCTCCCCCCCTCTACCCAGCAGCCTTCCGATAGACCCGCCGCAGAGCGCAGGCGCGGCAAGCCCTCGCGGGGCCGCTTTCCAGCGCTGCAGTGAGTGGAGGTTGTGCTCTGCACTTGCGTGCATCCATTTCCCAGCTTCGGGGTGCCCTTCGCTCCATTCGGAGGAGTCGGCCGAGTCACGCTCCGGACCGAGGAGGAGCCGCTGTCACCATGAAGGAGGTGAGAAAACCCGAGATTATGAAAATAATCGTTAGTTGCAGCCCTAGAAGGAAGGAACGGCCCGGGTGGCTGTTCCTTCAGAGAGCATACAGCGGTAACATCATCGGCTGCATGTACAGTAAATATCTCCTAAAAGAGTTTAAGAGACATTTACAGTACCTATAGGTAAGCCTTATTATAGGCTTACCTATAGGTAAAAGTCACAGGCGGGAGTTTACACCTAATTTTTGAACCCAAATTTAAAGCATGTTTAAACCAAAATGTCATATATATCACAGCCCATCAGTCCTTGGATGTGGCAACTGCATTTGTTTTTTTTCTGGCTTTTGCTTTCCTTTTTTTTGCCTGGTGATCTAGCCAGTAACACATTTCCTGCGTTCGAGTGACAATGCACACTCATCATACTTTAATCTATGGAGAAGCAGCGTTATAATCTGAGAACAAAAGTTTAGAGACTACGGAATACACCCCCCCCCCCCCCCCAGCTCTCACCATAAAACAGGGGTATTTTCTGTAGTTCACAGAGAGAACAAAGCAAAATAGAAAAAGCAGCGGCAAAGAACACGAATGCTTACAAAATTACTGGCAGGATCGGCAGGCATTTCTTGCACATATTGAAGAAAAGCATTTTTGTTATTAAATTAAATTACTTTACAATTTTACATTTAAAAACTGCAAATGTGTTAACTACAAAATGCTTTTTATTAATAGAAGCTGTACACTAGACAAGTATATTTGACTTGTCCAGTCATTATTTCCTGTAGCAATAGCATAAGTAAACTACCCGTGTATACCTAAATTTTTATTATATAAATATATATATATATATATATATATATATATATATATATACACACACACACACACACACATACATACACACATATACACACACACATATATAATATATATATCCAGTTATCTGCCAAAAGAGCAAAAACTGGAAAGATAACTACCCATACACAAGCAAACTATGAAAATGCCTGGGCCTGTCATAATTCATACCCAGGGGTGATGATAGAACAGATACATGGTATTTTGTTTGCTCTTTTATATACAAGGGTGCAATCAGGCTTGTTTACAGTCTTACCAACAAGTAGGAAAACCTCCCTCTGGGACAAGTGCTCATGACTGCTAGATACTTTTATTATTGCCTTCCTAGAAGTTTATAAACAGCCTAGTCATAACAACTAATAGGTTGTTCTTGGCCAGCATTGAGTCATTTAGAGTAAAAACAAAAGGAGGCTCTATAGTAATTCCTCATTAAATCTAACACCAAGACTACTGTACTGTGAATTTGTTCCTGGAAAAAATAAAATAAAAATAAAAGTATGTTCTCTATCTTGCAGCAAGTTATCTACACAAATACATGCTCTGTGCTCTTGGTCTAGTGCAGTGTTTCTCAATTCCAGTCCTCATGGCCCACTAACAGGTCATGTTTTCAGGCTTTCCATTATTTTGCACAGGTGATTTGATCAGTTTCACTGCCTTAGTAATTACCCCAGCGGTTTCATCTGAGGGAAATCCTGAAAACATGACCTGTTAGTGGGCCATGAGGACTGGAATTGAGAAACACTGCTCTAGTGGAAAGTTATCCAGACATCTATTCAGAAATAATTATGTAAAGTTGCTAGTAGAATAACCATTTGGATGAAAAATTTGCACACATTACACACAGACATGGTCCCCTATTGTCACCATCAGGAAACTCACATTAAGAAATGACAAACGGCCATTACTGGAGCGTGTACATGTAGACCAGACATTGCTGCAACTTGGCTGCAGGGTATCAAAAACACAGAGATGCAACACTGTATGATTAAAAGGTGAAACCAAGCATGTTGTTTAAACATAAAATGATAATTGTTTATGATAATCATTGTTTATGCTATAGATTAAAGTGGACCTTCCATGCACATCCATGGGTCCTTATTCCCGTCAGTTCAAACAAACAAAATTCACTGTATAAAAAAAAAAAAATTTTTCCCCAAGCACTCATCTCAGCCACTACATCCTGGGCTCACAAAATCCTGCAAGAACGCACTGCTGTAATGAGCTAGCTGGGTGTGTTTTTGTGGGATTTCAAGTGACCAGCCAGACAAGGAGGCAGCAGTGAGCCATGGTGTTGTCCCATGCCAAGAATTACTTTTATTTTATTTTTTATATTTCTAAGACATCTTTAAAAAAGAGATAAGGCCACTCCTGGGGTTAAATGACATCCTTTCAGACATCAAGTGGGCTAGATGCAAAAATCAATATCTCTCGGTGTATCTGCATATGAGGCCATCATTCATAAGCCTGATCATACCTTTGTGAAAAGTAAATGTTTTATACAATAGTTAACTGTAGGTCAACCACGTAAGATGTCAAATGCATTTAATTGTCAGCTGAACATATTTAGCCACAGTTAAATTTTTTTATAATAATACACTTAAAAAAATAAATAAAGTGTGCATCTTCTAGCTGCCTAGGTAAAATAATCTGTCTTCTGCCGTTTTTCTCTGCATGCATTACATAGTCAGGTGTGCTTTGCACAACATTCAAAGACGAGTAATGGGTTAAGCTGGCACAATGTATGTTGGGAGGTAGACAGCAAAAATGCTTAGCATTTCAATTAAGATTAGCTTTGTTTGTCTTGTCTACACTGAGGGTTATTACAGGCAGTGAGAGCAGAAAGCCATTCCCACTGCTGACTCGCTTCACCTAGTTTCAGTTCTGCATCTGCAATTTAACATACAATGCATTTGCTTCTATAATCTTCCTAAGAAAACACATTCTGAGTTGGGAATCTGTTTTCGGTAAAAGTCATACTAAACGTAACAGGAAATTGGTCTTTGCTGTATATTTCCCATTAGCAGCATTTAAATACACAGGTTAAAGAACATAAAAGCAGCAGCTTTTGAACAAAGTGTGCAAATGAAAAAAGTAATGTTTTACAAGCCATGCTATTAAGTGAAAATATAGCCTTTGGATACATGATGCAATATTGTGACTGAGTGTTTGATGCAGGTATTGCTCATATATAAGCCACTTCTAGTTGAAAAGAAACATACTTTTATGTAACAAACTGTGCTCCTCCTATCTGTACTCTGAACAGGGCTTTTTATAATGCTCTGCTGACCATTTGGTAGATATATTCTAACAGCATACACACATTCACTTCAAAAAAGGGGCCTTTTTTTTATAAAATCAATATCTACTTGATAACGTCACATTTTGCCTTCTCCATTTGTTGTGGATTTTTGACTGGAGAGTGCTAAATCAGACTCACCTCTGCATAGAAACCAAATCAGCTTCCATTTTTTTTTGCCAATGCTTAAAGGGTTTGTTAACCCACATGTGCAAATCACTGCCGGCCCCTCTATTATAGGCACAGACATAGCACACTAAGTCTTTTATAAAAGCGAGCAATGTAAATACAGATTTAGGGTGATCTTCAGGCCGGTCACATGACCTGTGGCCGCTGTTCAGCTCCAATGGATGGCTTCTGCAGGAAGGGCCAAGATCTTCCTCTGACATCAGCCGGGGAAAGATCACGTGGCCGCTCAGCCCCTCCCACAGTAGCCCTGGAGGCCGGCCGTGAGTCACGTGACCAGCCTGAAGATCGCACTAAAACTATTTACAAGGCTAGTTTTTTATAAAGTACTTATACAGTGTGCTATGCCAGCCTATAATAGAGGGGCTGGCAGTGACATTTTGTAAAAGTTTACTTATACTAATAGCAGTGGAGATGGGGGGGGGCTAGAGACAGAGACACGTAGCTGACAGGCAGGGAAGGAGGGGGTGAGGGGGAGAGAGGGGAGAGCTGAGAGCAGGGCTGCGGATGACGGAGGGATGTGCACTAACCACGTTGGTCAGCAGTTCTGATTTTTGTGGTCTGCACAGAGAAGGGGATACAGGAAGTGGCAGGTTCAGGGAAGTTTTTTTTAAAGTTTAGAGGAGGTGAAATTACACAGCTCAAGCACTGTGCTGTTTAATCTGCTTTAAGGGACCAGGATCTGTAATTTGTTAACTGAACAACATGAGGTTAGAAGCCGATTGGTTTCTATGCAGAAGTGAGTCCAATTTTGCTTTCTCCAGCTTTTGTAAATAAACCCCTGTACACATGGGCAAGAATGTCTGGAGACATTTACTGGTACAAAAAATACCGGCCGACATTCAGCCATGTGTACGTATGTCGGTCTGTCGAACGTGCATGCTGGAAAACCAGCAGCTGACCAACTCCCAATCAGTGTTCTCAGCCAATAGCAGAGAGCACCGATTGGAGTGTTATGATGGGGGGGGGGGGGGGGGCGTTCCCTGTCAGAACACAACAGCTCTGCAGGGGAAGATTGCTGGACTAACCTCACGTGGTTAGTACAGCATCTCCCAACCGAAGCTGCCAGTTTTTTTTTTTTCATGCAACCTGCGGGGATTTAAAAAAATTTAAATTTAAAAAGCTGCAGTGTGTACCAGGCTTAAGACTCAGACATACCTCCCAATGTTTAAAACGTAAAAAAAGAGGCATGGAGACACTGGTGACAGGAAAGTGGGTGCAAGTACAGTTTACATTTCACTTTTTTATGCTACCTAGAACACACTTACACAAACAAATTCAATATTTTTTTTAACCTGACCTAAAATACACTGACCCTGACCTTTGATCCCAACCTTTAACCCTAACCTACATCAAACCTTGATCTACTTATTTTCGCATTATGACTTTTTTTAAGCAAACATATCTTAGTTTACACTTTTCTCTTCCAGCATGTAGAAAAAGATACAATGTATAGTTTTCTCCATTCAAGGAGGCAGGAAAAAAACAGGGGGGGGGGGGGGGGGCTGGGTTATGCAGTTACTGATCACTGATATATCAGAGGCTACCACAGCAACCAGGTGATTGGGAACTGGGCCTCCGGGTTCCCGATTGTTAGTATGGGATCCAGGCCTCTCTGTGCTGGAAGCATGCTGTGCAGCCATTATGTGTCCGAGGAACTGTGACATAGATGCAGAAAAGTCTACTTTTGTCATTTAGGCAATTAGTTGAGCACCTGAAATAGAACTAGACCAGTGTTAGAGTTGTCACTGAGATTGAGTGTTGTGTAGGCCTTTTGGCAAACACATTGTCTGCGGTTCTGCAATGGCTCCTTTTTGCTTGGTCTCTGCCATAGCTATGTGTTAGGGCATTCTTCTGTGGGGTACTCATGAAGCAAGGGGCAGAAAAACAGAGTAGGCTTGCTCAGAAGGAGAACGCAGCAACCTGGGTGAAGACCATCTTATAATGAATCCTTTTGTTGAAAGGGTGAGTGAAAGTGCCTGCATACCATGGCTGTAGGTGGTGCTCTCCCACCTACCAGGTTGTAGGTGGGAGAGGAGGTAAATTGTGCAATTTGTGACGCGATGTATCATCTGGTTACTAACCTAAGGCTAAGTGCTCAGTGCAGGAGTGCCCAAACTTTTGTCCTTCCTAGGACACATTGGAAGAAGAATGGTCTTGGACCACACATAAATAACAATAAGGATAGCTGATGAGCAGAAAAGGTCAGGCAGATCACAACTGAATGATCACTGAAATAGATAATGTACCCATCCGAGTAATAAATTGTATTTATTTAAAAAAAAGAGGGCAGCATATTTGACACGGTTTTTGATAAATAAATGCATCAATATCTGGTTGAATGGATGTAGTAGCAATTATCAATTAACTCACAAAGTGCTCATCAGATATTTTGGTTCTAATTTTGCCCTTCATGTGCTCCATCCTTAAAAATAGTTGCTCACAAATATAGGTGCTGCTGAAAACCGATGACATGAATAGGGTGCGATTGTGAAGAGTGAGATAAAACGTAAAACTTTGGAAAGATAAAACTTCAAAAAGTCCAGTAAAGACAAGTAGGGAGACACACTGTCAAATTTTTCCTCAGCAGAAAGTGTCCACCCAGTGTAATTTATTTATTTTTTGGGGAAAAAATGCATCACACATTTTAAACCGCTTCAGCCCCAGAAGATTATACCCCCTTCCTGACAAGAGCACTTTTTGTGATTCGGCACTGTGTCGATTGAAAAATTGAAAATTGTGCGGTCATGCGACGTTGCACCCAAACAAAATTGAAGTCCTTTTTTTTCCCCACAAATAGAGCTTTCTTTTGGTGGTATTTTTTGGCCGATATGAATTCTTCTACATATTTTTGGTGAAAAAAAAAAAAACGCAATAAGCGTATATTGATTGGTTTGCACAAAAGTTATAGCATCTACAATATAGGGCAGCTTTCTCAACCCTTTCAACACAGAGGAACCCTTGAAATAGTTCTCTGGTCCTAAGGACGCCTGCTAAAAAATAGAACTCTACAACTCATGATACATTAGTGTGATGGTCAGTGAGAGGAATGGTCCCCTACACTTGTGGTCATTGGGAAGAATGACCTTCTTACAGATGGCTAAAAAGATCAATGGTGTCAGCGGGAACTTATCTCAGAGGCAGAAATTTCCCAATGCTGAAGGAACCCCTAGCAACCCTTGGAGGAACCTTAGGGTTCCACGGAACCCTGGTTGAGAATCACTGATATAGGGGATAGTTTTATGGCATTTTTATTATTAATTTTTTATTCGTAATGGCGGCAACCTGCAATTTTTTTCAGGACTGCAACATTATGGCGGACACATCGGACACTTTTGACACTATTTTGGGACCGCTGTCATTTATACAGCGATCAGTGCTATAAAAATGCACCGATTACTGTGTAAATGACACTGGCAGAGAAGGGGTTAACCACTAGAGGGCGATGAAGTGGTTAAGTGTGTCCTAGGGAGTGATTTTAACTGTGGGGGGTGGGCTTCCAGTCACATGACAGCGATCACTGCTCCCGATGACAGGGAGCAGCGATCTCTCATGACACAAGGCAGAACGGGGAAATGCCTTGTATACATAGGCACTTCCTCGTTCTGCGGCTCCATGACACGCTCACCGGGAGATCGGTGGACATCGAGGCCACGCTCGCCTGCTATGCCTGTCTCTTAAAGGGGATGCACAGGTACGGCCATTTGCCCACCACTGCCATTGTGCCGAAGTATATCGGTGTGCAGCAGTCGGTAAGTGGTTAAATAAGTTTACAATTTTGTGTTGGGCCACAGGTTGGACAACCTTGGCTTAATGGTTCAGTTTTAGTGCCAAATTTGAAAAGTTTACGCTGAAGTAAATGCAATTTCAATAAAGTCCCGGTCTTTTACATTAAAAAGTCAGATTTAGGGACACTTGATCCGTAGCTTACTACATGCATTACACTAAATGCCAAGGTGAGTGCTCAGGCAGGATACAGTGCTCAGAGCAACTTGGCAGGCTGTTACCACATTGTGGGGTCTGGGTACGACAACGTTTTATGGAGGTTGCACTGATCGGGATACACCAATTCTATTTGTGGTATTAAAAGTCAGTAAAAAGTAGAATGGGAGTAATTTCTGCACGCAGGAGAAGAAGATGTCTATACCTTAGGATACCAGAAGAAAACTGAGGATTAATGGAGGAGAGGCGCCCAGTGGGTTTGTCTTGAAAAGCTTGCTAGCATCCAATCGCCTGAAGGTGTGGGCCTATAACCCAGGGAAGATGAATAGCTTTGTGTATGATCAAGATAAAAAGTTTTTAATAGAAATGCATTTTAGCTTCATTAAAATTCACAACAAACTGTATCTGTGTCCTCAGAATAGGATGAGGAAAGGGAAAAATAAATATTCAACATCAATGTGTCACCATTTTGCATGCCAAAAAAACAACAGACTCCCCATCGGCTGCTAAATTATAGTTGAGAAAGCAGTCAACAGAAATTACTATTTAACAAGCACTGATCAGGAGTTTAAGGGTACTGGAAACAGTCCAAGAATGTTATCCCTTCTATAAGTCTAATTTACAGGGACTAAAGAGTAATATACACAATATGCCAAGTTGCATTCTTTAATTCCTCTCTAGTTATCTGTAACAATAGGTAACATATTCACTTAGCAGACCAGTTATACATTTACAGTTTAGGATGTCTACTTAAAAAGTGAAAGGAAAGAAAGAAATCCAGCCTGAACTTTGTGTATCCAAGTGAATTATACAGTTTTTTTTCAGGCAGACCTTCATTTGCTGGTAAATGGTAATGGATAACTCCTGATTTACCAAAATGGTAAAAAAAACAAAAAAAAAAACAAACATACAAGGTTACCTTGACTCATAAAAAACCCATAAAAAATAAATAAAAAACACCCTATAGTAAATTCTCCTACTCTTGACATTTACCACATATTGTACACAATTGTATCTTTATTTTCAACATCCTTTTTTTCCTCAGACTTCTCCAGCAAGAAGACAAATAGAATGCATCTTTTTCTCACAGAGGAGAAAAAGCACAGGGGAGATAAAACCTGGGATCACCGTGACTGGCTAATACAACGATCACATAAGCGATACTCTCATCTCCAGATTGCTAGTACAAGACCCATGCTGGAGGCATGTAATGAAGCGTGTCCCATATATGTGGCACCATGTAGGAAAGTTCAGTACCATGACGCTGCATATAAGTGTGATTCCATCATAAATAAGGGTGAAAAAAAAATACTACTTCCCACAATCCAGCTTCCAGGAGGCGTTGGTGACTTCACTGCGAGATACCACTGCCACATGGGAGAGCTGAACGCTCAAAATTCTATGGAAATGCTTTCCTGCCCATGCAGGCTCCCAGGTTTGCCAGAAGGTAGTGTTCTGATGCAGTGATGTCACCTATGCCTCCCAGAAGACAAAAAAAAATTTTTTGTACAAATTCTTTTTTATATTAGCTTTTTGAAGTCATTTGTATTGGAGGTTTGTTAGACTGTCTGCTTTAATCATCAGTCCACTTTTATGAAGGTGCACAGGAAGAACAGATGCATTTTTAAGAGCAGTAAGGCTTCATGTACACAGGAAGTTGTTCAACCTCTCCTGAAAGATTTAACTTGACCGCTACAGAATGGCATCTAAAAAGGGCCATTTAACCATGTTTAGATGCCGCGTTTGTGTCTAGAAGCATTTGAAAAAAAAAAAAAATGTGAAGAACGCCTGTAAACAGAACGTGGCTAAACACGAGTTGCCGCGTTTGGCTTTTGAAATGCCTCTAAACTCAGCTTCTGAATGCATTTTTCTGGGTTCCAAAAAAAGCCTCTAAACACAACTGCCTAGAAACGACTATAAACATACCCTGTGTACATGTACTGATAAGATAACAGGGGAGGGTTCAGGAGCAGTTGAAAAAAATGCCCAACTGCTCCTAAACGTCCGTTTACCAGCAGCAATGTACATGAGGCCTAAAAGAAATATGGGTTTTACTGCATGGTGAAGATAAAGTTTTTTGCTTCATGACTTTAATGCAAACATTTAAAAAACACACAAAAATCACCTATTCACAAAAAATAAACAATACTCATCAATGCATGCAAATGCACACTTTACTTTAGAAGACATGCATTATATAAACATTTTGGGTTTTAGAAGAGATAGAGATAGAGATGGCAAGCATTTCTATATATATTTAAGAGTCCAGAGTGATATGGATCCAGTGCATTAATAAAAAGACCAAAAAGAAATGTAATTTTTCAGCAAATGATTCAATGAAGAAGGCTGCCTTATAGTTCGGGAGGTGTTTACCACCTCCCCATTTCTGGTACACAGTGTACTTTATAGAGCACAGTGCTGTGCACACACAAGGCAGCCTCTTCTGCTTTCATTTAAAAGTTCACAGGGGGAGAAACCTTCTGGCAGACAGCCCCTTCCAGCAGTGTTATGATAAACTGTTAAGCAGGACAGCCTCACAGCTCACATAAGCCTGGCTGTGTACAACTCTGTCATGATGAATAAAGGCAGACATTCAAGACCAGTGGTGGCATCTTCACAATTAAGGACTAGTAAAAAAAAAAACACTAATTTCTAACACTACAGTGTGATTTTGTGACGGTAGCATTGGCATGATAAAATTTACAGTAACAATCCAGGGAAATTTTTTCAAACATATACTGTATTTGTCATATTACTTATAGTAGCTCAATTTGTTTACATTTTTCCCTTTTGTTTAAGGTGATTGTAGCCATATTAGTGCACTTGTGTTTCTGTCCATTTTGTTTAAAGAGGAAGTAAAGTTCCACATATTACTTTTACCTATAGGTAAGCTTATAAGGCTTACCTATAGGTAGTATAGAAATCTCCCAAACGGACACCGTTTAGAACAGGGGTTGACAAATTTGCTTGGAATCTAGGAGCCAGCTAAAAAAGTTAGGAGCCAGGTCCGTGACGGCGATCTGGACCTGTCCCTGGCCTGACATGGAGACGAGTGAGGGGAAGATAGCCCCCAGCCCCCCACCTGTCTCCAAGTCATTGCCCATAGCTCTTAGAGGGACATTTTATTTGTTTTATTTTTTTCAAATGAGGATTTTTTTTTTAAATTGCATTTTAGTGTAAATATGAGATGTGAGGTCTCTCTGACCCCAGATCTCATATATAAGAGGACCTGTCATGCTTTTTTCTATTACAAGGGATTTTTACATTCCTTGTAATAGGAATAAAAGTGACACACTTTTTTTTTTAAAAGAACAGTGAAAAAAATAAAAATAAAAGTTAAAATAAAGAAAAAAAATTTTTTAAACGCGCCCTGTCCCGCCGCTGACTTTACTGTTGTCTTATTTTTTTTATTAAATAAAAACATTTTCCCCCAAAAAAGTGCGCTTGTAAGTCCGCTGTGCAAATATGGTGTGACAGACATTATTGCAACGACCACCATTTTACTCTCTAGGGTGTTAGAATAAAAAAAAATAAAAAAAGTGTGTGTGTGTGTGTGTGTGTGTATATATATATGTGTGTATTTGTTTAGGTGTTCTAAGTAAATGGAAGGAGATATCCCCATTAGCATTGCTGGTTGTAATTCCAACGGCCACCACAAGAGGGCGCCAGATTCCAGAAGTAATAGGATCACAGAAGGAATAGGATCACAGAAGGCCTCAAAGCCGGGGGCTCAATTACCGGCCGCCGGCGGCGCGGCCCGACGTAATCACGCCGGGGGGGTCCACGGAGACAGGAGACCCCCAGCTGTGCTGCCCCAGGTGCCGGGTCGCTAATTCTAGTCGCCAATGGGTTTTGTCGAGCCCTGGTTTAGAAGATATTTACATTACATGCAGCCAGTGACGTCACTGGCACATGCGCTCTGAAGGAACAACCAGCCGTGCCTTCCGAGCCCCGTGCCATAATCTATGGCTCCCGTGCGCATGAGCGGAGTCCTAAAACCCAGAATGGGAGGCAAGAGAAGTGAAGATGGGAGCCCGCTGCAGCTCTGAGATCTCGGGACAGAATGACTCAGTTTTAAAGAAAGTTTATGCGATGCATAACAGCATATTATGCCTTTACCTTGCAGGGTGTAAAAAAAAAAAAAAAAAGTCCAGCAGTTTATCACTACTTTAAAGTGAAAAATCATAATAAAAAACCCAACAACAAACATGCTATACTTCTCTGCGCAATGGTTTTGCACAGAGCAGCCCTGATCCTCCTCTTCTCTGGTCCCCTCCCAGTGCTCCTGGCTCCTCCCCCTGCTGAGTGCACCAATAGGTTAGCAGCACACAGTTTTTTTTTTTTTTTTTTTTTTTACCTTACTGCATAAAATGCATAACAATCACCCGTGAACAACTAAGTGAACAGTACAAACAATTTGAGCCTGTGCTATCTGAACAATTTGGAATATAAAAACAAAAAAGAAACTCTGTCTTCTGTAATAAACGCTAAAACAATGTAAGCAAAGCTCTGCTCTGTAACAAGCTTTCATTGATTTTCCAACAAAACTGAAAACACATGCAGAACAATGTGAAGGAATGGGTGCCAACGTTTAATCATTTATATTGAAGAACTCTTGACAAAAGATGCGTGATGGTTTTTGGACAAAGGGCATTTTTATTTTACAAAGATAGTATTAGTCTGGGCATACTGCACATGGATCACAATTCAGCCTGTTCAGCAGAGACTGGACAAACTTTGATCCATGTATGGGCATCTAATCAACGAACTTGTGTACAACCAGCCTATTGGATTTTTCCTGAACGATTAGTGCCACTGGCTATACCTGGCAACACTGATCATTGAATTCTGCCCGCGTGGAAGGCTTTCTGCTGGTAGAACACCATAGCGCTACGAGAGTGATTCCCCCATCCACATCAAATTTATAGATGGGAATCAGCACAACCCGCTGGTTGAAAAAAAAAAAAAAGTGTGCCTTCCAAAAAAAAAAACTGTTAAGTAAAAAAGTAGTTAAGCATAGAAAAAAGCAGATATTTGTTGAGTTAGGTTAAAGTGCATGTTTATTCAGCTGTGTTGTCTGGTTTGTAATAGAAAGGTTTAACTTTCCTTAATAGCCTTGTTTACACAATATCTTCAGATCTTTATAGCAGCACATTTCCATGTTTGTGCTATTGTCTAGGGTGGTGTTCACACATTGCCTCTCTTTCAATCTAACAAAGAACAGCTCAATCTCAAACTTTTTTTTCATTTTGATTTGCGTAGAGCAGGGGTGTCCAAACTTTTTTCAAAGAGGGCCAGATTTGATGAAGTGAACATGCTTGAGGGCCGACCATTTTGTCTGACATTCTTTAAACCATTAAAAAAGTGTGTTCGTCCGAGCGCGAATACATGGCCCAACAAGAATTCTCTTGCCTTTGTGCTGTGTGTGGTGAAGAGATGAGCTTGGGTGTGTTATTTGGATATACCGTATTCAATCGGCTTATACCACGCACCTTAACTTTAAAAAGGAAGTCTCAGGAAAAAAAAAATAATCTTACATTTTAAATAAAGACTTGTGAAGCAAAATAAGGGTCAGTGCCCATCTGCAGCCCCCACCGTATTGCCATGAATGCAGCCCCCACATTGACGTGAATGCAGCCCCCACATTGCCATGAATGCAGCCCCACCATTGCCATGAATGCAGCCCCACCATTGCCATGAATGCAGACTCACCATTGCCATCAGTGCAGCCCGATTCATGTCCTCTGCAGCCTTGGAGGAGATAGGGAAGGGGCGGGATGAGCACTGACAGACATACGGGAGAAACTCCTGTTTCTATCGACGACCTCTTTAATAGTCCCGCTTCCTGTGATGGACAAAACAATTGTCCGATGGCAGTGCAGGAGACGGGACTTCCTTTTACACAGGTCTCTGTGTAAACAGGGAATACTCCTGTATCCACGGCACTCGTCCCGCCCCCTCCATGGCAGCCAGCATATCTATCTTTTGTGGCCCCCGGCGCTCGGGGATTCGTTGGGAGCCACAAAAGATATATGTGTCAACATTACCAGACGGGCTGTCTAAAACCGGAACGCGTGCCAGACTTTGGACATGCCTGGCGTAGAGGAAAGTAAACCACTGGAAGTTTTTTTGTTTGCAATGATTGCGTAAACACAACAGGAAATGAGGATATATTTCTCAAGCAGTTGTTGCAGAAACAAGTATCCACCATTACCGTTCTTGCTCTGGTGGCAACTTAAAATTTTCTATACCCTCACTTTGATTTCGAGGACATAGATAGCAATAAAAACCTGACAATCAGTTTATTCCCCCCCACCCCTCTATCCAAATCTACAAAAAGTGTTGCCTTCAGTTATACTTCAAGCTTTTACCTAAAAAATTTACATATATGCTCATCTCATGAACTAGAAGCCGGCACAAAAATTTTATCAGCATTTTTTTTGAGCTCATAAAAACATTAGTGTGCATGGAGCCTAAAGCTGTTTTTAAAATGATACAAACAAGTAGTGACTACAGATTATTTAGACTATGTGGTCTGTTGTCACAATGCTGAAAACAAATTAAAGGAGAAGCATGGCCAAAGCTCTTTTGGTCCTACTTCTCCTAGGGATCACAGGTGTGCACTTAGTTCTGCACTCCTGGGGACCATATTCAGACAACAGCAGGATAAAGTCCACTGTCTGCTGATGCCACTCAGCCAGTCCAGACTCTGGGGAGATCCTGAGTTTGATATCAGGATTCACCCAGATACCTGAACAGCAGTCCACAGTAATCGACTCTGCTCATGGAAGACCAAGAACTGAGTGATCAGTGGTCAGGTGGGTTCTTGTAAAAGACAAATAAAACATTTTTTTTGTTTGTTTTTTCTATAGATTTTCATTGCGTTGACATGCATTGCATTAAAATGCATACAAGCATTTTAATGCTCTGCGCATGACACCAGTTGTGGTGTGAACAGGACATATGTGTTCTTGTGGTAATCTGCAATCTTCCAGTGCAGTAAAATGAAGGTCACTGCAAGTATGAGTGAACAGGACCTTAATTAACCAATATAATCTCTAACTCCATTTTAACGCCATTTTTTTTTTTACCAATAATAGTTTAACTTTTTAGTTTTTTCTGGCGATACATTAAAAAAATATAACTTTTTAAAAAGTACATAGTTAATACCGGCAATTTTTATACACTGGACCTAGTTGATTTAAAACTAACATGAAACCTAGTGATTGGAAAGCTGGGGAAAAAAAACTGAAAAATTTAAGGAGGGACTGATTGTTTTCAATATCGTTTTTAGTTTTTTCCCAGAAAAGCTGGAAGAAACAAATAAAAAGTGTGGGATATGTTCTTTTACAATGATAAATAATATATCTATCTATGACATGGTATTAAAACTAATCGAAGACCTTAATGAATGATTTCTGAGACTTTATGTAAAGCCTTAAATTATTGCACGTTCTCTCAGCTGAAGACAAGCAAATTCTGGAATACAATTAAAGTAACACTATACTTCTCAATGCAGTTCTCATAAAAGGGGAAATATACATTTCTGCTACAAGGGATACTGCATTGGAAAAGCGCCAGTTTAGTTTGGTACCTCCTACAGTTGGGTGATTGTTGGGATACAGTAGATGATAGTTTCTTTCCTCTCATGCCTTAATTGACAGGTAAGTGGGTAAATTTGTATGACATATTTGTCTATTTAATCTTTAAATGATTCTCGTCAATGTTGCCCACCATCACAGCATTATGTTTACTTATTGTCTGGTCAGTATTTTTTTTTTCCTTTTCTTCCACTCAGTAAAATAGTGAGATCAATATATCTAGAGTTTGAAAACATTTCCACAGTGAAATTCTGCTTCTTTGTGCTGAGAGAAAAGCTGCAGTTTGCAACTGTTGAGAGAAGAAACGTTTTTTTTCTAAATGCTACAAGAATGACAAAATCCATAATTGCATGCTAAAGGTGCTCTAAAGACACTAAAAATTAGTTTATGTAATGAAATGAGGAGGCCTAGAATGAAAGCGCAAGTAGCTTTTCCCTCCAGAGTTCTCATTCGAGAAATACTCTCTTTCATGTTGCTTCTAGATCATTACAAAGTGTTTCTTCACCAGCAGCATCTTCAAGTAAAAAGTGTTTCAAACCACTGCCTCCCAAAAATACACAATCACTTAATTTATTGATAAAATGACACCTGAAAATCAGTAGAACATTCATCAACCTTGTGCAAAAGCAATATATGCTTCTGGATCAGCATTGTTTTACTGCTAGGAGGGGTTACCTATTCTCATGTACAGTTTACATTTTCTTAACATGTACTAATGCTGTTATTCTATTTGTAATAAGAAAATACAATTTAAAAAAAAGAAAGTTTAGTTTATTTACTGAATAAACTGTACTTTTATTTGAGGCATAATACTTTTATATACACTGCATTTCACCTTCCCAGGGTAACAAAATGGCTTCCAATTCGTAAAACTACTCCACAATGATTTTTAATTTAATATTTTTTAAAAGTTTACAAACATTTCAATTTTTTCCAGGAAAAAATTTGTTTTCATGGCTTCACAATTTCTGAAAATTTGACATCTCTAGTCAAACCAGAAAAAGTGTATTGTTGGTTATCTTTTGTCTTGGATTGCATAGAAGAGAAAACTATTTTAATCATTACAATTGAAAAGGTGAAAAACAAAATAATCATACATATGCACAGGTATTTCCATCTTAATAGGCCAATAGCCAAAATAAAAAAAAATAAAAAAGTTCTGGTCCTAAAGATGTGGGGAATAAAGCATGTGACACTACTGAATGTATAAGAACTGTCACAAGGGAGGGAAGTTCACAGCCCTCTGTAAGCTACAACACTGGCAACTCGTAGCTTACACAAGGCTTTTCTTTTTCTCTCAGCAACAGAAAAAAAAAAGTGGTGGAAAAGTGAAAGTATATATACTGGTGGGAAAGGCTGAATTCAATCCAATCTGTTGAAATACCTTGTATGGACAAAGCACAAGGTCCACAGATTAAACTATAATAGGTTTAAATCACATTAAAAATATACATTGTGGTGGTATATTTATTGTAAATCTAGTATTTTTCCCATAAGAGGAGAATGAACATCATTCTCATTTATGTAGTAAGCATGCTCTTCATCAGCACGCTCTGTAACCTCAGAACGTTGAAAGGGACCCATACTTTTACAGCCTTATTAAGTGCATCAATAATGAAATGCATATTCATAGGAGTCGGAGGAGATTAAAATAGAGTACTACAACGTACTTACATGATCAGCCATAACATTATGAACACTGACAGGTAGAGTGAATAACATGGATTATATCTTGACAATGGCATCTGAACTATGCGATACATTAGGCAGCAAGTAAACATGTTGTTCCTGAAGTTGATGTGTTGAAAGCAGAAAAAATTTGGGAGGCTTTGACAAGGGCTAAATTGTAATGGCTAGACAATTTGGTCACAGCAACTCCAAAAACTGCAGCTCTTGTGGGAGGTTCCCAATTTGCAGTGGTCAGAACATTCCAAATGCAGTCCAAGGAAAAAAGACTAACGAAACAGCAACAGGGTCATGGTTGGCCAAAGGCTCACTGATGCACATGGGCCTTGTAGTTCAATCCAGTAGAAATGCTGCTATAGCTCAAATTCGAGACAGACAGATTAGGGTGTCCACGCTGACCTCTGTTCACAGTCAAAATTGCCTACAATGAGCATCAGAACTGGACCACGGAGCAATAGAAGAGGTCTTTCAGGTGTTGATTTGTCCAATCCATGGAAGCCACAGAACACAATTTATAGGGCTTAAAGGATCTGCTACTGGTGGCTTGTTTCCAGATACCACAGCATACAGTACCTTCAGAGGTTTCATGGAATCCAAGCCTTGATGGGTAAAAGGCTGTTTTGGTGGCAAAAGTGGGACCTACTCAGTATTAGGTAGGTGGTCATGTTATGGTGGGTGATCATAATATTTTGACTGATCAGTGTAAGCATGCATGTTTTAAATAACTGCTACTAGTTCAGTGCTTTGAACTTAATCAAAGGGTAGATTAGAAACAAGTGCATTTCACTAATGATCATTTTTACAACATGAATTGGATAAATGTCATAGCTAATACACAAGCTAAAAAAGATCATGAAAACACTCACCGGAACTTCAATAGTTTCCTGTGCATCATCCAACATTTGCACTTTAAAGGGAAAAGACTTGCCCTGTGGTGAAAGAGGAGGCTTGGTTCCATGTTCCAAAGTGCTGATCCCAGCACTCTCCGGAGCACCTAATCGAGAGGCTGCAGTCTGTTGTTGTTCAATCTCCCCCATAATTTTAGTCCACAGGGATCTCCTTTACCACTGCAAAAAACAAAAACAAAGCAATGTTAAATGGTAACTAAACTGCTGCTCCCCCCAAGAAACATTTGTGTGTGTGTGTGTGTGTGTGTGTGTGTCCCATACTAGAAATAGGGGGTGCTGTGGTCACCATGACAAGAAGGTACAGTTGCAATAGAAATAGTCAGAAGTTCTAACCCTTCCCCTATTTAATTAAAAGGGAGTCATAAGGCAATAAAAAAAAAAAAAAAAATCTATTGGGGTTTTAATCCTGCTAAATCAATACAAAATAAAATGTTTTGGCTGGAGCTGGCCTTTCATATCCTTGAATCAAAAACTTAAAGCGATTGTAAACCTATTATTTTTTAAACAAACATGTATCATCTGTTTTGCGCAATGATTTTGCAGATCAGCCCTGATCCTCCTCTTCACGGTCCCCTCGCCTGCGCTCCTGGCTCCTCCCCCTCCATGCTCCGTGTCTTCTGACACAAAACGCAGCTCAGCTCCGCCCCCTGCATAATGTCTGTGACTGTCAGCAACAGAAAGCAAATGGAGAGGGAGAGGGAGAGATTTTGGCTGTTCTTCATTGTTATTTTTCCTAGGGTGGTTTTTCTGTGTGGAATATTTGCGATGTATATGCGTTTATAGACACAATACTTTGCCTCCACATGATTTATATATACGTGGACATGGCTGATTTTCATGTGTATGCGCATTCTCTGCATCATGTATATGGTTTAGCATATCATTGTTTCCGCTTACCCTTGAACAGTTTTTAAGAAGTCTTCAACAATAAGCATTAAATCACACAATTAGACTCAATTTGTTACACAGTGATGTACGCGATTTATATTGGTATATAGACATGTTTTTTTCACTAATTTTTCTATTTTTGTTTTTAATACATTTCTTGCTTATCTATTATCTATGCATTATCTATTTTTTGTTTTGACCATTTTATCAGATGTTTTAGCATTAAGACCCCTTTCACACTGGGGCGTTTTTCAGGCGCTTTAGCGTTAAAAAAGCATCTGTAAATCGCTTGAAAGAAGCCTCATCTGCAATCCCAATGTGGAAGCCCAAGTGCTTTAAGAGCCCTTTCACACTGCCAGCACCCGAAAAACGCTCGTAAAGCGCTGCTTAAACTAGCAGCGCTTTACCAGCATTTTTCGAGCACTAGTGGGGGCGCTTTTAACCCCTGCTAGTGGCCAAATAAAGGGTTAAAAGCGCCCACAAAGTGCCGCTGCCAAAAGCTCTTGGCAGGCGCTTTTCAGGCGTTTTGCAGGCACTTTCCATTGATTGAAAGGGGAAGGGGCGCTTTAGGAGCGGTGAATACAAAAGCGCTGCAAAGAAGATGCTTGCGGGACTTTTTTTTACGCCTGCCAGCGCAGCGTCTCAGTGTGAAAGCACCCAGCTTTCACATTGAGATTGCAGTTGCGGCTTCTTTCAGGCGCTTTACAGGCACTTTTTTTTTTTTTTTTTTTTTTTTTTTACTAAAGCACCTAAAAAAAATGCCCCAGTGTGAAAGGGGTCTTAAATGTTTTTATGTTGGTGAAGTTTTGTGCTGATTGCTCTTTAACTACAGGTGTTTTGTGTTAGGTGTTTGATTTGATATATGCATTTAAATAGCTTGTATTGTGGGCATTTCCACTGTTGTGAACAAGCACAGTTCTTTTCGTGTGAAACGCATCAACTGATCATCATTGTAATTTTGTCTGGCTCATGACAATAAAGAAATTTCTACAGCATCTTTTGGATTCAAGTGCGTGATCAATCTTTTCTTCTCTTCTTGATGTTGCCTACGGTGATGAGCCGGGATTAGCACCTTGGACCAGGTGTGACTGTCAGAGAAGGACTTTGGCCACCCATGCTCGACATGCTATTGCGTGCATTTGCGGCGAATTAGCACTTTGCGCGCGCACATGTTCAGCCCAATGTTGCAGCGTGCGTGTGCAATGGCGTGGCAATTTTAGGCAGCTCTGGCGTCCAAACGGGTTGTTGTTTTGTTGTCAGCTTCCCGTTTGTGCCTGTTACCTGCTGTTTGCCTGATTACCTGTTTTTGGCCTGGACCGTTTCAGACTATGCTGCTCTCATCCTCGATTGACCCTTGGCTTGCTTAACGGACCTCTCCTGATCTGCCTCATGGACTCCGATTGTTTACCCGGATTTGACCCTCGGCTTGCCTTACGGACTTCCTTGCTTGATTACACGGATCTGACCCTTGGCCTGTTTCACGGACTTGCTATCCTGTTACCCGATTCCTTGTTACCTCCGGAACTGTCTACTATAATGCACAGGATCATCAGCCAGTTTCTGATTCCCATTGAACCCACCACTCTGCTCCTCAGCTTCTTCAGGAACCTACACCTGCTGGTGCCCAGTGCTTCTGCGTGCCACCTGCTCCCTCTATCACCTCTGGGGGATGGGGTGTGCGTAGTTGCAAGGGCTAACCATACTCGGCATCTTGGCCTCGGTAAGTACTTGTTGTGACAGTGTCCTTTTATCTGAAGCGGTGTGTGCACCCTTGTTCTGTTTCCAGAAGAGACTGACTGTTCTTGGGCAGACCACTTGATTGAGTTTGGGCTCAGGTAAGTATAAAGGGGGGGGGGGGGCTGGGGAGCTACATACAGAAGGTTTTTTTTACCCTTAATGCAGAGAATGCATTAAAGTTGTAGGTGTTTTTGCAGCTTTATTCCTACAGGTAAGCCTATATAAGGTATATGTTGGTACAGCAAATATCTCCTTAATGTGTATTATTTAGGAGATATTTACTGGCTGTGATTACCACGCGCAATGACAACATCGCAGCTCAACCTTCATAAGATGCATACTAGCACATTATGACATTAACTTGTAAGGAGAAGATATTTTTGCAATTTATCACCACTTTAAAAGTAAAAAAAAAAAGAAATCTTTTATTACATAACTTCTGAAAAATTGTTCTTAAAGCTTTAAAAACAGAATTAGACTTGGTTAACACTACTGTGCCATGGGATACGACTTGTGAGACCCAAGTCACATTCAATGTTTCCCTATGAGAGCTGTCTTAACTAATACTACACAAGTCGCTCCAACTTTAGAAAGGGTTCCTGCACTACTCATTAGACTTGGCTGCGATTTCAGCCATTGTACAGACTCCTGAATAGCATTCAGGTGAGAAGGAAGTTGCAGGGCAAAGTCTCAGGCAAAGTTGTACAACTTTGCTGTCGCAGAAGTGTGAACGGAGCCTTAAACAGTAACTCTACTTTTGTTGAGAAAAAAACAAAAACATTCCTCTCTGGGTGTTCAATGTATATTACAAGGATTTTAACAAAAATTATTGCAGATTTCCTTCCTTTTGTTATTCTGAAGAAATCCCTGTATGTTTGTCTGTGGTAAGTGAAACTAATGGGAGTGGCTTCATAATTATCAGTCAGCCGCTGCACTTATAGGGCTCTAATGAGGAAAATTGCAGGGTCTGCGCCCCTTTAGACGTGATTTCCTATTGGGAGAATCATCAGAAATGACATTTTTGTTGCAGGGGTGCCTGATATTTTAGTGTAGACTTCAGGGAAAATCAGTGAGCCAATCACACAAGCAGGAAATTATGTTTCTGGGGGGCGTTCCGTACACAATCTGTGTACAGAACACCTCCAGTTAGCCATATTGCATTGCATTTTACCACAAAATTACAATGCTGCAGATTGAAAAGGAAAGGTAATTTTTAATGACATTCAATTATATGACTAAAGTCTAAATATTTAATATGTACACTATATTTTTTTTTCTTTGCCATCTTTTTACAACCAAATTGGAGTTACCCTTTAAGCCATATGATTTTTCCAGGTTAAAACAATTTATATTATGTTACAATATTGGGCAATGAAACATTTTAACAATTAACTTGAAATCTTTTCGTCATTCCTATTTCAGTGTTGTGCAGCAGAACAGAAAAAGGAAAAAAACTACAAAGACAAAGAAGGAGACTGTATAAAGCAAAAACTAAGTGTACATGTGGGCTCCAGATGTGAGCTCACACTCCTAATTCAGGATATTAAAACAGAGTAAACAATTACATACATGAATGGAGTACCTAGTTATGAAATATGAGAAGGCAAGCCACTCAGCTTCCATACCACATTTTGAAACATTTCAGAAACATTCTCAACAACTTGGACATTTTCTTAGCTAGCCCCATGCATCAGTCTCACATGGTAAAATAAGGACTGTTGCACTGAATTTTGGGGATATCCAGTGACAATCACCTACATGCCACCAATCAATTTCACCAAGCTTTACCCTGTATAAAACCACATATTTTATGTACATTAATGATGACTGCAAAATTAGAGCAAAAAGGAGACACGGGTTTTGAGTCAAATTTACCTTTTTTTTAAGTTAATAACTTATTTCCCACTATATATGTTTTACAAACAATTATCAGAAAAGTAAAATATAATATATAACAAAGCAGTGTAGTGGGGTGTAGGAATGGCGCAAGGCAATCCACAGTCTTGCACTGCACGGCAATTGAACTTAACGAGATGTTGGTGTGATATTTCAATAAAGATCTTTAAAAAAATACAAATAAATTCTACAGAACATAGCACATTTATCACTGCACTG